>NC_138309.1:22260000-24965000 GCF_965601325.2 Salmo salar | reverse complement strand
TCTGGCAACAGACAAACAGAGAACACAGATATAAGTACCCAGGGGATAATGGGGAAGATGGGCGACACCTGGAGGACGGTGGAGACAAGCACAAGGACAGGTAAAACAGATTAGGGCATGACAGTTTATGTCCAATGGCCGAAGAGTACCGATATGTTTTATCTATAATTTCTCTTCATTATTTCTCTTCATATGACAAGGATTAAAAAAGATTTGCCAGTAGATTGTCGACTTGATTCATGATGATGACTGCTAGCTAAGATTTTGAGTCCAATCAAAGCTACTGTAGATATGACGTGATTTGACATCATTTTATCTGTGGCCAATTTTATTTATTTATTTTTTATTTTATTTCACCTTTATTTAACCAGGTAGGCAAGTTGAGAACAAGTTCTCATTTACAATTGCGACCTGGCCAAGATAAAGCAAAGCAGTTCGACAACATACAAAAACACAGAGTTACACATGGAGTAAAACAACGTACAATCAATGATGCAGTAGAAAAAAATAAGACTATATACAATGTGAGCAAATTATGTGAGATAAGGGAGGTAAAGGCAAAAAAGGCCATGGTGGCAAAGTAAATAAACTATAGCAAGTAAAACACTGGAATGGTAGATTTGTAGTTTGAAGAAAGTTCAAAGTTAAAATATAAATAATATGGTGCAAAGGAGCAAAATAAATAGGGGAAGAGGTAGTAGTTTGGCCTAAATTATAAATGGGCTATGTACAGGTGCAGTGATCTGGGAGCTGCTCTGATAGCTGGTGCTTAAAGCTAGTGAGGGAGATAAGTGTTTCCAGTTTCAGAGATTTTTGTAGTTCGTTCCAGTCATTGGCAGCAGAGAACTGGAAGGAGGGACGACCAAAGGAGGAGTTGGCTTTAGGGGTGACCAGAGAGATATACCTGCTGGAGCGCGTGCTACAGGTGGGTGCTGCTATGGTGACCAGTGAGCGGAGATAAGGGGGGACTTTACCTAGCAGGGTCTTGTAGATGACCTGGAGCCAATGTGTTTGGCGACGATTATGAAGCGAGGGCCAGCCAACGAGAGCGTACAGGTCGCAGTGGTGGGTAGTATATGGGGCTTTGGTGACAAAACGGATGGCGGGAACGCAAAGTAGGCGGGCTGGTCTGCGAAGAGGACAGTCATGTTGCTTGGCAAATGTCCATTTATCACGAATGAATGCGTTGGGAGGACTGACCCACCACCAAACCGGTCATGCTGGAGGATGTTGCAGGCAGCAGAACGTTCTCCACGGCATCTCCATACTCTGTCACGTCTGTCACGTGCTCAGTGTGAACCTGCTTTCATCTGTGAAGAGCACAGGGCGCCAGTGGCGAATTTGCCAATCTTGGTGTTCTCTGGCAAATGCCAAACGTCCGGCACGGTGTTGGGCTCTAAGCACAACCCCCACCTGTGGACGTCGGGCCCTCATACCACCCTCATGGAGTCTGTTTCTGACCGTTTGAGCAGACACATGCACATTTGTGGTCTGCTGGAGGTCATTTTACAGGCCTCTGGCAGTGCTTCTCCTGCTCCTCCTTGCACAAAGGCGGAGGTAGCGGTCCTGCTGCTGGGTTGTTGCCCTCCTACGGCCTACTCCACATCTCCTGATGTACTGGCCTGTCTCCTGGTAGCGCCTCCATGCTCTGGACACTACACTGACAGACACAGCAAACCTTCTTGCCACAACTCGCATTGATGTGCCATCCTGGATGAGCTGCACTACCTGAGCCACTTGTGTGGGTTGTAGACTCCGTCTCATGCTACCACTAGAGTGAAAGCACCGCCAGCATTCAAAAGTGACCAAAACATCAGCCAGGAAGCATAGGAACTGAGAAGTGGTCTGTGGTCCCCACCTGCAGAACCACTCCTTTTATTGGGGGTGTCTTGCTAATTGCCTATAATTTCCACCTGTTGTCTATTCCATTTGCACAACAGCATGTGAAATGTATTGTCAATCAGTGTTGCTTCCTTTTTATTTATTTTTTATTTATTTCACCTTTATTTAACCAGGTAGGCAAGTTGAGAACAAGTTCTCATTTACAATTGCGACCTGGCCAGGATAAAGCAAAGCAGTTCGATAACATACAAAAACACAGAGTTACACATGGAGTAAAACAACATACAATCAATGATGCAATAGAATAAAAAAAATTAAAAAAATAAGACTATATACAATGTGAGCAAATGATGTGAGATAAGGGAGGTAAAGGCAAAAAAATGCCATGGTGGCAAAGTAAATAAAGTATAGCAAGAAAAACACTGGAATGGTAGATTTGTAGTTTTAAGAAAGTTCAGAGATAAAATATAAATAATATGGTGCAAAGGAGAAAAATAAATAAAATAAATAAATACAGTAGGGGAAGAGGTAGTAGTTTGGGCTAAATTATAGATGGGCTATGTACAGGTGCAGTGATCTGTGAGCTGCTCTGACAGCTGGTGCTTAAAGCTAGTGAGGGAGATAAGTGTTTCCAGTTTCAGAGATTTTTGTAGTTCGTTCCAGTCATTGGCAGCAGAGAACTGGAAGGAGAGACGACCAAAGGAGGAGTTGGCTTTAGGGGTGACCAGAGAGATATACCTGCTGGAGCGCGTGCTACAGGTGGGTGCTGCTATGGTGACCAGTGAGCGGAGATAAGGGGGGACTTTACCTAGCAGGGTCTTGTAGATGACCTGGAGCCAATGTGTTTGGCGACGATTATGAAGCGAAGGCCAGCCAACGAGAGCGTACAGGTCGCAGTGGTGGGTAGTATATGGGGCTTTGGTGACAAAACGGATGGCACTGTGATAGACTGCATCCAGCTTGTTGAGTAGGGTATTGGAAGCTATTTTGTAAATGACATCGCCGAAGTCGAGGATTGGTAGGATGGTCAGTTTTACGAGGGTATGTTTGGCAGCATGAGTGAAGGATGCTTTGTTGCGAAATAGGAAGCCAATTCGAGATTTCACTTTGGATTGGAGATGATTGATGTGAGTCTGGAAGGAGAGTTTACAGTCTAACCAGACACCTAGGTATTTGTAGTTGTCCACAAATTCTAAGTTAGAACCGTCCAGAGAAGTGATGCTGGACAGGCGGGCAGGTGCAGGCAGCGATCGGTTGAAGAGCATGCATTTAGTTTTACTTGTGTTTAGGAGCAGTTGGAGACCACGGAAGGAGAGTTGAATGGCATTGAAGCTCGTCTGGAGGGTTGTTAACCTGTTAGGGCTAGGGGGCAGCATTGACACGGCTGGATAAAAAACATACCCGATTTAATCTGGTTACCACTCCTACTCAGTAACTAGAATATGCATATACTTATTACATATGGATAGAAAACACCCTAAATTTTCTAAAACTGTTTGAATGGTGTCTGTGAGTATAACAGAACTCAAATGGCAGGTCAAAACCTGAGAGATTCCTTTACAGGAAGTGGCCTGTCTGACCATTTGTTGAACTTGTTTTCCATCTCTATCATTTACTAAGGATCTCTGCTCTAACGTGACACTTCCCACGTCTTCCATAGGCTCTCAGAGCACGGGAAAAAACAGAATGTCGTCATTCCAGCCCCAGGCTGAAACACATTATCGCCTTTCTCAAGTGGCCCATCAAGAGACACTAGCTTATGCGCGTGACCCCGACCGCCCCCGCCTTTGGGATTTTTTCCTCTGTTTGCCGAAAAGGAGATTCCCTGTCGGAATATTATCGCTTTTCTACGAGAAAAATGACGTAAAAATTGATTTTAAACAGCGGTTGACATGCTTCGACGTACGGTAATGGAATACTTTGAATTTTATTGTCAGGAATTGCGCCAAGCGCGCGACACTTCTTTACTATTTCGGATAGTGTCTGGAACGCACGAACAAAACGCCGCTATTCGGATATAACGATGGATTATTTTGGACCAAACCAACATTTGTTATTGAAGTAGCTGTCCTGGGTGTGTATTCTGACGAAGACAACAAAAGGTAATGACATTTTTATAATAGTAAATATGATTATGGTGAGTGCTAAACTTGCCGGGTGTCTAAATAGCGAGCCCGTGATGCCTGGGCTATGTACTTAGAATATTGCAAAATGTGCTTTCACCAAAAAGCTATTTTAAAATCGGACATATCGAGTGCATAGAGGAGGTCTGTATCTATAATTCTTAAAATAATTGTTATGCTTTTTGTGAACGTTTATCGTGAGTAATTTAGTAAAATGTTAGCGAATTCCCCGGAAGTTTGCGGGGGGTATGCTAGTTCTGAACGTCACATGCTAATGTAAAAAGCTGGTTTTTGATATAAATATGAACTTCATTGAACAAAACATGCATGTATTGTATAACATAATGTCCTAGGGTTGTCATCTGATGAAGATCATCAAAGGTGAGTGCTGCATTTAGCTGTCTTCTGGGTTTTGGTGACATTATATGCTGGCTTGAAAAATGGGTGTCTGATTATTTCTGGCTTGGTACTCTGCTGACATAATCTAATGTTTTGCTTTCGTTGTAAAGCCTTTTTGAAATCGGACAGTGTGGTTAGATTAACGAGAGTCTTATCTTTAAATGGCTGTAAAATAGTCATATGTTTGAGAAATTGAAGTAATAGGATTTTTAAGGTTTTGAAAATCGCGCCACAGGCTGGCAGTGGCTG
Source organism: Salmo salar (assembly GCF_965601325.2). Lineage (NCBI taxonomy): Eukaryota > Metazoa > Chordata > Actinopteri > Salmoniformes > Salmonidae > Salmo > Salmo salar. Next base: position 24,960,387 of record NC_138309.1, on the reverse strand, counting down.
TTACGTAGGTGGGACGAATTCGTCCCGCCGGTCCCATAGAGGTTAACACAGTGTCCAAAGAAGGGCCAGAAGTGTACAGAATGGTGTCGTCTGCTTAGAGGTGGATCAGAGATTCACCAGCGGCAAGAGCGACATCATTTATGTATACAGAGAAAAGAGTTGGCCCAAGAATTGAACCCTGTGGTACCCCCATAGAGACTGCCAGAGGTCCAGACAGTAGGCCCTCCGATTTGACACACTGAACTCTGTCAGAGAAGTAGTTGGTGAACCAGGCGACACAATCGTTTGAGAAACCAAGGCTACTGAGTCTGCCGATGAGGATGTGGTGATTAACAGAGTCAAAAGCTTTGGCCAGGTCAATGAATACGGCAGCACAGTATTGTTTCTTATCGATGGCGGTTACGATGTCGTTTAGGACCTTGAGCGTGGCTGAGGTGCACCCATGACCAGCTCTGAAACCAGATTGCATAGCGGAGAGGGTGCGGTGGGATTCGAAATGGTCGGTAATCTGTTTGTTGACTTGGCTTTCGAAGACCTTAGAAAGGCAGGCTAGGATGGATATAGGTCTGTAGCAATTTGGGTCAAGAGTGTCACCTCCTTTGAAGAGGGGGATGACAGCAGCTGCTTTCCAATCTATGGGAATCTCAGACGACACGAAAGAGAGGTTGAACAGGCTAGTAATAGGGGTTGCAATAATTTCGGCAGATAATTTTAGAAAGAAAGGGTCCAGATTGTCAAGCCCAGCTGATTTGTAGGGGTCCAGATTTTGCAGCTCTTTCAGAACATCAGCTGAATGGATTTGGGAGAAGGAGAAATGGGGGAGGCTTGGGCGAGTAGCTGTTTGGGGTGCAGTGCTGTTGAATGCAGTAGTGGTAGTTAGGTGGAAAGCATGGCCAGCCGTAGAAAAATGCTTATTGAAATTCTCAATTATAGTGGGCTTATCGGTGGTGACAGAGTTTCCTATCCTCAGTGCAGTGGGCAGTTGGGAGGAGGTGTTCTTATTCTCCATGGACTTTACAATGTCCCAGAACTTTTTAGAGTTGGAGTTGCACGAAGCGAATTTCTGTTTGAAAAAGCTAGCCTTGGCGTTTCTAACTGCCTGTGTGTATTGGTTTCTAACTTCCCTAAAAAGTTGCATATCGCGGGGGCAGTTCGATGCTAATGCAGAACGCCACAGGATATTTTTGTGTTGGTTAAGGGCAGTCAGGTCTGGGGAGAACCAAGGGCTATATCTGTTCCTGGTTCTAAATTTCTTGAAAGGGGCATGCTTATTTAAGATGGAGAGGAAGGCATTTAAAAAAAATAACCAGGCATCCTCTACTGACGGGATGAGGTCAATATCCTTCCAGGATACCAGGGCCAGGTCGAATAGAAAGGCTTGCTCGTTGAAATGTTTCAGGGAGCGTTTGACAGTGATGAGTGGAGGTCGTTTGACCGCTGACCCATTACGGGTGCACGCAATGAGGCAGTGATCGCTGAGATCTTGGTTGAAAACAGCAGAGGTGTATTTAGAGGGCACGTTGGTTAGGATGATATCTATGAGGGTGCCAGTGTTTGCGGCTTTGGGGTTGTACCTGGTGGGTTCATTAATAATTTGTGTGAGATTGAGGGCATCAAGCTTGGATTGTAGGATGGCTGGGGTGTTAAGCATGTCCCAGTTTAGGTCACCTAGTAGCACGAGCTCTGAAGATAGATGGGGGGCAATCAGTTCACATATGGTGTCCAGAGCACAACTAGGGGCCGAGGGGGGTCTATAGCAGGCGGCAACGGTGAGAGACTTGTTTTTGGAGAGGTGGATTTTTAAAAGTAGAAGTTCAAATTGTTTGGGTACAGACCTGGATAGCAGGACAGAACTCTGCAGGCTATCTCTGCAGTAGATTGCAACACCGCCCCCTTTGGTCGTTCTATCTTGTCTGAAAACGTTGTAGTTAGGGATGAAGATTTCAGAGTTTTTGGTGGACTTCCTAAGCCAAGATTCAGACACAGCTAGGACATCCGGGTTGGCAGAGTGTGCTAAAGCAGTGAATAAAACAAACTTAGGGAGGAGGCTTCTAATGTTAACATGCATGAAACCAAGGTTATTACGGTTACAGAAGTCATCAAAAGAGAGCGCCTGGGGAGTAGGAGTGGAGCCAGGCACTGCAGGGCCTGGATTCACCTCTACATCCCCAGAGGAGCAGAGAAGAATAAGTATGAGGGTACGGCTAAAAGCTATAAGAATTGGTCGTCTGTGACGTCCAGAATAGAGAGAAAAAGGAGCAGGTTTCTGGGGGCGATAAAATAGCTTCAAGGTATAATGTACAGACAAAGGTATGGTGGGATGTGAGTACAGAGGAGGTAAACCTAGGCATTTAGTGATTATGAGAGAGATATTGTCTCTAGAAACATCATTGAAACCAGAAGATGTCATAGCATGTGTGGGTGGAGGAACTGAGAGGTTGGATAAGGTATAATGAGCAGGGCTAGAGGCTCTACAGTGAAATAAGCCAATAAACACTAACCAGAACAGCAATGGAGAAGGCATATTGACATTAAGGAGAGGCATGCTTAGCCGAGTGATCAAAGGGTCCAGTGAGATTCAGACAGCTAGCCGGGCCATAGGTAGCAAGCTGGTGGAAGATGGGAGGGAGGTCTGTTTTTAGCCACCTCGTGCGTTTCCGTCTGTGGGTTAGTGGGGTTCCGTGTGGAAGGGGGGACCAGTCCAAGTTGGCAAAATAGTTAGTTATAGTGGCCCAAGAAAAGTGTCCGATAGACCTATTCAGATCGCAGCCGAAAAGAAAGCTAACGATTAGCAGGCCGCAGATGGGCGATCAGGTTACGTCGCGACGGAGGGGCCAGTTGGATAACTCCCTCGGGCAGATAACGTCGGTGGTCCAGTCGTGAAGACCCGATGGGGCTCCGCATCGGCAGTAAAACGGGTCAGGATAGGTGAGTTGTAGCCCAGGAGACACTTCAGCTGGCTAGCTCAGGAATAGCCCAGGAGTGGCTGACGGAACTCTTCAGCTGGCTAGCTGGCTAGCTCCGTAATAATGTGTGTTAATTCCGTGACCGACGTTGCCAATAGTCACTCAGGTAGCAGCTAGTTAGCTGCAAGATCCAGGTGTAAATGTCCAGAGCCTGCGGTAGAAATCGGGGAAAGGAGAGAGAATAGGTCCGGTATGCTCTGGTCTGAGTCGCGCTGTACAAAAACTGGCGATAGCTTTTCGAGCTAATGGATAGCTGAGGACAGCTAACCGTGGCTAGCTGAACTTCAACGTTAGCCAGTGAAAATGGCTAAACACTTGCTAGCTTCTGTTGTGGAATTCAGATGAGGTAAATAATACTTTCTTTTTTAAATTGGTGAGGCGGGTTGCAGGAGAGTGCTTTGAGGTTGAGTTTTTAGAATTAAAAAATATATATATAAAAAGATAAGTGAAGAAAAAAATATATATATGTAAATATATATATACACGGGACACGACAAGAGGAGGGTAGAGGACGTCTGAACTGCTACGCCATCTTGGAAAAAAAAAAAAAGACAAAGACAATGACATTGAGCCTTCCTGGATGGGCACTTCTGTAACTCAATGGCAGCACCCAAGGGGCTAGAATTTTCTAGGTCTACCCTTAGACATGGCAGCAACGTAGTGTCCCCATGAGTGACAGAACACTGAGCCAATCACGGAGCAACACTCATCTTTTCTGCTGGCTTGCCCCATCACCACAGGAAGCACTGAGCTAGGCTGAAACACCTGCATTTTTGAGCTGCCTTAGTCAAGATAACAAAAAAGAGACCATGTTTGTATGCAGCTTTATTAACTCAGTGATATATATTTTTTACATTGTTTGCAAACTGATATGTGACGTATTAATGACAAAATAACATGCAAAACAGGCAAGCCCCCCCCCCCCCAAAAAAAACAGTACCAGTCAAAAATTTGGACACACCTACTCATTCAAGGGTTTTTCTTTATTTTTACTATTATCTACATTGTAGAATAATAGTGAAGACATCAAAACTATGAAATAACACATATGGAATCATGTAGTAACCAAAAATGTGTTAAACAAATGAAAATATATTTTATATTGGAGATTCTTCAAAGTAGCCACCCTGTGCTTTGATGATACCTTTGCACACTGTTGGCATTCTCACAACCAGCTCAACCAGGTAGTCACCTGGAATGCATTTAAATTGTGCCTTGTTAAGGTGTGCCTTGTTAACCTCCCTGGGCAAGGTGGGATGTTTGGGTCCCACCGAGTCTACAGCCAGTGGAATCGCGTGGCGCGAAATACAAATACCTAAAAAATGCTATAACTTCAATTTCTCAAACATATGACTATTTTACACCATTTTAAAGACATTACTCTCGTTAATCTAACCACATTGTCCGATTTCAAAAAGGCTTTACAGTGAAAGCTAAACATATGTCAGGAGAGTACCCTGCCAAAAATAATCGCACAGCCATTTTCAAAGCAAACATATATGTCACAAAAACAAAACCACAGCTAAATGCAGCACTAACCTTTGATGATCTTCATCAGATGACAGTCCTAGGACATTATGTTATACAATACATGCATGTTTTGTTCAATCAAGTTCATATTTATATAAAAAAACTGCTTTTTACATTAGCATGTGATGTTCAGAACTAGCATACCCACCACAAACCTCCGGTGAATTTACTAAATTACTCACGATTAACGTTCACAAAATACATAACAATTATTTAAAGAATTATAGATACAGAACTCCTTTATGCAATCGCGGTGTCAGAATTTAAAATAGCTTTTCGGCGAAAGCACATTTTGCAATATTCTGAGTACATAGCCCGGCCATCACGGCTAGCTAATTTGACACCCACCGAGTTTGGCCCTCACCAAACTGAGATTTACTATAAGAAAAATTTGATTACCTTTGCTCTTCTTCGTCAGAATGCACTCCCAGGACTTCTACTTCAACAACAAATGTTGTTTTGGTTCCAAATAATCCATAGTTGTCACAATCTTCTTCGTCAGATGATAAAGAAAAATCATTGTCGGACCAAAACGCAGCAGGGTTATGTGCACTCATCTTCTTTTATTGATTTGGCAAAGAAGGAAAAAACTAAATAAACACGTACACAAAACACTATGACACATAACAGGCTGGGAAGGCATTAAGGCTATAGCTAGCACAATCTCACACAAATTACCAAAACAAACACATACCTATTTATAGAACCCTCAATCAGAGGCAACGAGAAAACATCAGCCTCCAATTGAGGGTTCAAGCCCCCAATTAACTAAACATAGAAACACAAACGGCTAGACTAAACCTAGAAATCCATAAACAAGAACATTGCCCAAAACCCGGAATAAATAAATCAAACACTCTTCTAAACAACCAACCACACCGAACCACATAAAACAAATTCCCCCTGCCATGTCCTGACCAAACTACAATACAAATACCCTTATTACTGGTCAGGACGTGACAATAGTTTTATTCAAATAGCTCCGTTTTGTTTGTGCGTTCAGGTCAGTATCCGAAGGGTGATGCGCAAGCGCATTTCGTGACAAAAAATTCAAAATATTCCATTACCGTACTAAGAAGCATGTCAAACGCTAGTTAAAATCGATTTTCATGCTATTTTTCTCGTAAAATAGCGATAATATTCCAACCGGGCGACGTTGTATTCATTCAAAGGCTGAAAGAAAAGAATGGAGAATTCTCATGAACGCGCATCTCCAGTGTCACTATTCCCAGCCTGACCACTCACAAACAGAGCTCCTGTACTTCGCCCAGAGACTGCAGACACCCCATTACACTTTCTGGCGCCGTCTGAGAGCCAATGGAAGCCTTAGAAAAGGTCACGTTACAGCAGAGATGCTGTATTTTCGATAGAGATGCCACAGAAGGAGAAAAAATTGTCATACAGGGCACTTCCTGTATGGAATCTTCTCAGGTTTTGGCCTGCCATATGAGTTCTGTTATACTCACAGACACCATTCAAACAGTTTTAAAAACATTAGAGTGTTTTCTATCGAAATCTACTAATTATATGCATATTCTCGTTTCTGGGCAAGAGTAGTAACCAGTTTAAATCGGGTAAGTTTTTTATCCGGCCGTGCAAATACTGCCCCCTAGCCCCAACAGGTTAAAAGTTAATTTGTGGAATTTCTTTCCCTCTTAATTTGAGCCAATCAGTTGTGTTGTGACAAGGTAGAGGTGGTATACAGAAGACAGCACTTTTTGGTAAAAGTCCAAGTTCATATTATGGAAAGAACAGCTCAAATAAGCAAAGATAAACGACAGTCCATATTGTATTTAAGACATGAAGGTCAGTCAATACAAAAAATCTCAATAACTTGAAAGTTTCTTCAAGTGCAGTAGCAAAAACCATCAAGCGATATGATAAAACTGGCTCTCATGAGGACCGCCACAGGAAAGGAAGACCCAGAGTTACCTCTGCTGCAGAGAATAAGTTCATTAGAGTTACCATCCTCAGAAATTGTAGCCCACATAAATCCTTCACAGAGTTCAAGTAACAGACACATCTCAACATCAACTGTTCAGAGGAGACTGCGTGAATCAGGCCTTCGTGGTTGAATTGCTGCAAAGAAACCACTACTCTAGGACACCAATAATAAGAAGGGACTTGCTTGGGCCAAGAAGCACAAGCAACGGACATTAGACCTGCTGAAATCTTTACTTTCGGACTGAAGAGTCCAAATTTGAGATTTTTTGTGAGATGCCGTGTGGGTGAACGGATGATCTCCACGTGTTTTTCCCACCGTGAAGCATGGAGGAGGAGGTGTGATGGTGTGGGGGTGCTTTGCTGGTGACACTGCTGCATCAGATGACCTGGCCTCCACAATCACCCAAACTCCACCCAAATGAGATGGCTTGGGATGAGTTGGACCGCAGAGTGAAGACAAAGCAGCCAACAAGTGCTCAGCATATGTGGGAACTCTTTCAAGACTGTTGGAAAAGCATTCCAGGTGAAACTGATTGAGAGAATGCCAATAGCATGCAAAGCTGTCAGGCAAAGGGTGGCTACTTTGAAGAACCTAAAATATTAAATATATTTATTTGTTTTACACTTTTTTGGTTACTACTCAATTCCATATGTGGTATTTCATAGTTTTGATGTCTTCACTATTATTTTACAATGTAGAAAATATTAAAAATAAAGAAAAACCCTTGAATGAGTAGGTGTGTCCAAACTTTTGACTGGTACTGTATATATATATATATATACTGATATATACTGTATATATCTGTATACCCCCTGCTGGATGTTTACAGGAGCATATTAGGTCTCTCTGGGAAATCAGCCAAATATATCATGTACTGTGTAGTGATAACATATATTCCTGTTGGTTAGAAACATAAATGTCCTTTTTAGAGAAAATAAAGCTACCTTTGGTTGAGTGGGTTGATCGCTTTTTCTGCTCTGCCTCTGCTCAGTGCTGCTTTAGGATCAGCTTACCCCCACCCATAGGTAACCACAAATGCAGGCACGTGTGCACACACATACCTCACCTAGAGGTAGTTAGCCTAGCTGAGGTTTTCCAGCCTGAGCTCAGCCAATGGTTATGTGTACCTTCCAAATGGCACCCAATTCCGTATATATTGTAATACATTTCTTTTGACCAGGACCCACAGGACTCTGATATGAGCTCTGGTCAAAAGTAGTTCACTATTAGGGAGTAGGGTGCCATTTGGGAAGCAGCGCAAAGGGCTTTTTACCCAAAGAAACACAGCAGGGAGGAATGTCAATGATCACCAAATTCAGGAAGAGTGAGATTACAAACACATGTAATTGAGGAGCTTCAAAAGGTATAAAAACTACCTTGTTCCCCTGTAAATCGCTAAAAATCTGAACCAGATGTACTGTACCAGAATGCGATTTGCACAGAAACACAACATCATTGTTGTGGAAACATAACATCGTTGTTGTGGAATGCCCATAACGTTAATAGATAGGTTCATGTAGGGTGGTGTGTGTGTGTGTTTGTTTGTTTGTTTGTTTTTACTATCCTTGTGGGGACCAGAAGTCCTCACAAGTGGGGACATTTTGCCTGTCCCCACAAGGAAAAATACTATTTTAAGCTTAGTGGTTAGGTTTAGGGTTAGGAGTTTGGGGTAAAGGTTACGGTTAAGGTAACTGTTTTATGGTTTAGGATTAGGTTTAGGTCCTGCCTAAGCAGAGGGAATTAGTTAAAATGGTTGAGCCTGGAGAGATAGAGAGAGGCTGCAGTCCAAACAGGTTATTTTTACCCCATCAGCCCTTGCGCGATCCACTTTCCCTCTGGGGAATCCCAGTCGAAACAGGATGCAGTTTGATTGCCATCTTAAGTGTAGGTCCAATTCACTAATGTTGCCCCCTCGGCCCACAATTTAGCTTGAGGGAGCAAGCGAACAACTTCGGTCACTTGCAAGGTTGATATGACCCACAATTCAATGCAAACTGTAGTCACATGTCAAACTGGTAGCCATGAAGTGTCAAATGTAATCAACAAGGCTGCATTTTCAACATGTCAGAAAAAAGTATGAAGCTAGCTTGCTAAAAAATATATATATTAATTTATTTTATTTTTTGCAATTCTGAGAGAGAGAGAGAGAGAAATAATTATATTATGAGGAGGAACTGTGTGTCCACAGAGTGAGATACTGTTCAGTGAAATGGGAGGAGACAGAAGCTGGTTGATTCACATATTTCTCAGGAGACTCCCCTCAGGGAACACTTCATAATTAACCTCTCATGTTGTCTGTATGAGGTTGTGTCCAAAATGGCCCTAATCCCTATATAGTGCACTACTTCTGACTAGAGCCCATAGGGCTATATAGGGGAATAGTGTTCCATTTGGGATGCATATTGGGGATCTGAAAGGCAGCACGCCCAACACCCAATGACACTCCAAGGTGTGTTAGGAACTGGATTAAAGCTCATCTGACATAACGCTATAGGAGCCTCCTCTATAGCATATAGAAATTGTAGTGAAGAACTACAATCAGTTGATAATGTAATAATGCCATTCTGAATATATGTCAAAATGTCCTTAAATTGACAACCGAACGGGCGTCTGCCTTCCCTAAAGATACAGAAGTTCGCCTCTCCAACAATATCAGACCAATAGTATAGCTAGCTAAGTACATCTGCTTTGTCTACAGAGGCTATAGGCTTCGTCCCAAATGGCACTCTATTCCCGATACAATTTAGTGCACTAGTTTTGACCAGAAACTTACGGGCTGTGGTCAAAAGTAGTGCACTATATAGGGAATACAGTGCCGTTTGGTGCACACATCCATATAGCTACACTGTGAAGGAAAAGGTATTATCGACAGTAAAAAACGATGAAACGTGTTACTGCAGCATAAATTAAATGATGACGCATTCTGGGAAAATTGCTGTATTTCGAATGGTACTGAAATTCCACCCCACAGAATACAGTACCGTACCATATCTTTGGAGCTGCAAAAACCTTTTGATCACTAGTGGATGGATAGTATTGTTGTTTCTCGCTCATTAACATATTTTTTTGTAAGAGGCTATAGTTGTTACACCCTTGTGTGAGAATGCTGTACCAATTTAACTCCTATATGGTTATAGTGCCCCATCAATTTAAAAATGTATAAGAGACAGACTGGAGTGGCAGCTAATCTTAAACCTTGGTTGAGCATTTTGCCATGTAAGTTTGGTCTGTTTTGCCCTGTAGTCGCTGCGGTTAGTAATTAAGGTCTCTGGATGTGCAAGTGACATCAAACACCAAATATTCATTCATATGCTGTAATGTGTAAACACTTTACCTAGCAGCCAACCTGCTTGCACCAATCCATTGTAATTACAGTAAAATCTGAAATACAAGCCCCTCCCCATTATGAATTTAATTAATCCATTCATGAATTTATCCCGATCACTGTAGCGTTTACTTTTTTACAGTATAATGCTGTCAATTTTAAAGGTATTGTACTGTGTGTCATTACCCAGTACTTGCTTTGATACCATATTTATATTACAGTAGGTGTACTGTAATATTACATACAGAATTTTACTTGCCTCGAGCTGCCTGTAAATTACTGTCAAATTCATGGTAACCCCTTTACAGTGTAGCTAAGTACATCAGCTCCATCCACAGAGGCCATAGTATAACCTGTAACCTGATTGAGGCTCTCCGTATAGCTCTGTAACCGAGGGAGGGCTCTTTCCTTAACACGATTATCTCTCATTGACAAACATCCATTTGAGAGCAGAGCTCAGCCGGACCACCACTTAGGGCTGAGCTGGGGCTTTTTTTACCTGGGATAAACCCAATCTCCATGGCAGACTCCCAATGACAACCTATTCCCTATATAGTGCACTTCCTTTGACCACATGTTGACCAATGATACAGCCGTGCCAGCAGGATGATTCAGAGCAGGGTCACCTTGGATCTTATCTCCCCGTCATCTAGGGGATTCAATTGAGAGGGGGTATGGAGAGGGACAAACGGGGGGGGGGGGGGCAGTGATTGAGGTGAGAAGGATGTCTGCCAAATGGCACTATACTCCCTACAAAGTGCACTACTTTTAACCAGGGCACAGAGCCCATAGGTGTCTGGTCAAAAGTAGTGCACTATGTAGGGAAAAGGGTGCCATTTGGGACGCAGTAGAAAAGAAGACTGTGGTCAGTAGTGGTAAAGAAGTAGTGAGGAGTCAGAAGATCTGTTGTAAATGTAAAGTTGTTGTTGTGTGTGTGTGTGTGTGTGGGTGTGTGTGTGTGTGTGTGTGTGTGTCAAATAAAATCAACTTTTATTTGTCTCATGCTTCATAAACACTGTGTATTAGGTTTAGACTACCTGTGAAATGTGTACTTATCGGTCCTTCCCAACGATGCAGAGAGAAAAATTTAGAATCAGTAGAAAAATAATAACACAAGAAATAAATACACAATGAGTAATTATAACTTGGCTAAATACACGGGGTATCAGTACAGAGTCGCTGTGTGTGTGTGTGTGTGTGTGTGTGTGTGTGTGTGTGTGTGTGTGTGTGTGTGTGTGTGTGTGTGTGTGTGTGTGTGTGTGTGTGTGTGTGTGTGTGTGTGTGTGAACTGACAAAGATCAGTCAGTGGCAGCTCGCGTCTCCGAACGTCTCTTTGACTGGAGCAGACGTCTGTCAGTGTGCATTGTGTCACTCGGGCCAGGGCCAAGGCTGTCTACAGAAAATCCATTGTAGTGAGGGATACTAGTAGGAAGTGATGGATAGTAGATGGCTTTTCCCCCTTCTTTTCGTCATTTAGGCATGGATGAATCAAGACCACAGACGCATGCCATTAGGCTGCCAATGAGACAAACCCCAATATGTAATTGGAGCAAATGAGACTAAAAGATTCATATAGAATGTCTAAAGAAACGCCACCATCACAACTACACTGTTACACTGACTGAGAAGGGATGAGGAAGACCAATTTTAAGGATTATTTTAACCGAATCCTACAGTTTGAATCTTAAAACTCTGTGACTCCCCTATAAATAGTCAGAGCTCTGTGTCTGTCTGTGTCTGTCTGTCGCTCTCTATCCCTCTGAGTTTGGTTCCACAGGAGCGTTCTAATTGCCTATTGTTCTGTAGCTGTACTGTCTGGATGATGTGTACTGACAACCAGTCAACCAACATCCTCAAGTGATGTGTAGCCTACTTCAGAGGTTCCACAGGGAACTCAGCCATTTTACAGTTGTTTTCCTCTCTCTCTCTTTCCATCTATCTGTCTCTCTCCATCTCTCTCTATCGGTCTCTCTCTCTATCTCTCTGTCTCTCTCCATCTCTCTCTGTCAGTCTCTATCTCTCTCTGTCTCTCTCCATCTCTCTCTGTCGGTCTCTCTCTCTATCTCTCTCTCTCTCTCAATCTCTCCCTCTCCATCTCTCTCTGGTAAGAGTATATGTCTAGATGTAATGTCCGTATGTAGCAGTGTAATTAAAAAGGTATGTAATTTGTCAATCAGTGTCCTCATCTCATCCTCTCATCCACATGAGTTGCCTCAAATCTTAAGCCAGACTGAATATCCAGATATTTTGTTCATAGTCAACGTGGACAATGACCAATTTAAAGAAAAAAAATCTGTCCCTACCTGCTCTTACAACATGTCCACCCCCCCAGAGATTGGAACAGGGGGTCTGGATTAAACCTACTTTGCACAGGCAGCTAGCTAGTAGCGTGAGCATACATCCCAAATTGCACTCTATTCCCTATATTGTGCACTACTTCTGACCAGAGCTGTATGGCCATTTGGGAAACAGTCCCAGAGAGAGAGAAGAAGTATTACAACCACCGTTCAGTTTCCCTGGTTCTGAGAATCAAGCAGACAGAAAAGACTACAGTGACGCTCAGCTCATCCATTAAATTAGACTAATCAGTGAACCTCTCAGAGTGCTGTTTCTGAAAGATCTGTCATGTCCCCATCTTTTTTATTGTTTTATTGTTATTGTTTTTTGTTTTTTTAAACTTTATTTAACTAGGCAAGTCAGTTAAGATCAAATTCTTATTTACAATGACTGCCTACCCCGGCCAAACCCGGACAACGCTGGGACAATTGTGCACCAACCTATGGGACTCCCAATCACGCCCGAATGTGATACAGCCTGGATTCAAACCAGGGACTGTAGTGACGCCTCTTGCACTGAGATGCAGTGCCTTAGACCACTGTGCCACTCAGGAGCCCTACTCCCTGCCACTCCCACAATACGGTGTGGGTGTGCCCTCATCAGAGCTCTCAGTCAGCTTGAGTGGCCATCACCAGGGTGGTGTTCAATAGGGCACACCGTAAAAAACGTTTTTACTCAGAAATGAATATCTGTGTTCTTTTTGGACAAGTTCAGGTAGTAGTACCTCTCCGTTTCAAAAAAAATTCTCCTCGCTGAACATGACCCAGCTTCAACTCCTACACTGATGGAGTGTGTTTCAGTAATGTATTAAATTAGTTGAGAGGGTCCCTGCTGGAGGACTGATTAATATTCCAATGCCGCATGTCAAGGAGACCCGCTGTCCCACAAACATCCCACGAGTGTTGCTTTAAAAGTGGCAAGCACTCTGATGCCAGACACTAAACGATATATGTTTGATTTACTTGATCTCATCCAGCACACACACTCTTTAAACAAAGCTCCCTGTGAGGGATGCAGGATTGGATTAGGACGGTGGTTGGTGTGGTGGTGGTGGTGATGATGGTGTTGTGTTTTATTGTACAAAACATTAGGAACACCTTTCCATGATACAGACTGACCAGTGGAATTCAGGTGAAAGCTATGATCCCTTAATGATGTCACCAATTAAATCCACTTCAATCAGCATGATCAGTGGTTCCCAAACTTTTTATAGTCCCGTACCCCTTCAAAGATTCAACCTCCAGCTGCATACCCCCTCTAGCACCAGGGTCAGCACACTCTCAAATGTTGTTTTTTTGCCATCATTGTAAGCCTGCCACACACACTATACGATACATTTATAAAACATAAGAATGAGCGTGAGTTTTTGTCACAACCCGGCTCGTGGGAAGTGACAAATAGCTCTTATAGGACCAGGGAACAAATAATAATACAATAATAATCAATAATTTTACACCCTATTTAGCCATCTTACATATAAAACCTTATTTGTTCATCAGAAATTGTGAATAACTCACCACAGGTTAATGAGAAGGGTGTGGTTGAAAGGATGCACATAACTCTGCAACGTTGGGTTGTATTGGAGAGAGTCTCAGTCTTAAATCATTTTCCACACACAGTCTGTGCCTGTATTTAGTTTTCATGCTAATGAGGGCCGAGAATCCGCTACCACATAGGTACGTGGTTGCAAAAGGTATCAGTGTCTTAACTGCACGATATGACAAGGCAAGAAACTCTGAGCGCAGCTCTATCCAGAAATCTGGCAGTGGCTTGTGATTAAATTACATTTTCACAGAACCGCTTGTTGCAATTTCGATGAGGCTCTCTTGTTCAGATATCGGTAAGTGTACTGGAGGCAGGGCATGTAAGGGATAACGAATCCATTTGTTTGTGTCGTTCGTTTCGGGAAAGTACCTGCGTAATTGCGCACCCAGCTCACTCAGATGCTTCGCTATATCACATTTGACATTGTCCGTGAGCTTGAGTTCATTGGCACACCAAAAAATCTAACAATGATGGAAAGACTGGTGTGTTGTCCTTGTTAATGCAGACAGAAAAGAGCTCCAACTTCTTAATCATAGCCTCAATTTTGTCCCGCACATTGATTATAGTTGCGGAGAGTCATTAGGCGAGAAAAAACATCACCCAGATAGGGTGAGAAACTCGTCATCATGCAAGCGGTCAGACAAGTGAAAATTATGGTCAGTAAAGAAAACTTTATGATCGTCTCTCAATTAAACGTGTCAACACTTTGTCTTGATAACCAGCGCACTTCTGTATGTTGTAAAAGTGTTACATGGTCGATGCCCATATCATTGCACAATGCAGAAAATACACAAGAGTTCAGGGGCCTTGCGATAACAAAGTTAACCATTTACACTGTAGTGTCCAAAACGTCTTTCAAGCCGTCATGCATTCCCTTGGCAGAAAGAGCCTCTCGGTTGATGCTGCAGTGTACCCAAGTGACGTCAGGAGCATCTGCTTGCATTCATGTTACCACTCCACTATGTCTCCCTGTAATAATTGTTGCGCCATCAGTACAGATACCAAGACATCTTGACCACCAAAGTCAATTTGATGTCACAAAGCTGTCCAATACTTTAAAAATATCCTCACATGTTGTCCTGGTTTACAGTGGTTTGCAGAAGAGGATGTCTTCCTTAATTAATTGACCCCACATAAACATAATGAACATATATTAGGAGCTGTGCCAGTCCCGCCACGTCTGTTGACTCATCCAGCTGTAATGCATATAATTCACTGGCTTGTATGCGAAGCAGTAATTGTTTCAAAACATCTCCTGCCATGTCACTGATGCATAGTGAAGAAACAGTGTTGTTTGATGAAGGCATTGTCTGTATAGTTTTTGTTGGCCTTTTCCTCCAGCATTGTCCCAGCCATATCTGCGGCAGCTGGAAGAATTAAGTACTCCACAATAGTATGGGACATTCCTGTCCTAGCCACTCGGCAGCTCACCATATAAGACACGTCTAGCACCTTTTTAATGGTATCTGTAGCTTTCATTCATGTATTACTACTCGAAAGTCGCCTTTATTCTCGCTCCACAGGCATGTGGCTTATTTTTTAAATTGTCATGGTTAATTTCTAAATGTCTGCGCCAGAGTGAAGGTTTCCCGTGAGAGAGTAACGATTAATGTGTTTGGATGTTAATTATTTGACTAGGCTACCTGTATTTGACATTGTGTTGTTATTTCGCTGAACACTAGATGGTTTAATGTTATTTTTGGCAGTGAAACGAGGCTACTCTGGCAAGAAAAAAATCTCACCCAAATCTATAGCCCATTGGAAAATATAAATGTACTGTTTGAAAATGTGAAGAAAATGTTTTATAAAAAGATATACAGTTGATGTCGGAAGTTTACATACACTTAGGTTGTAGTCATTAAAAATTGTTTTTCAACCACTCCACAAATTTCTTGTAAACAAACTACAGTTTTGGCAAATCGGTTAGGACATCTACTTTGTGCACGACACAAGTAAGTTTTCCAACAATTGTTTACAGATTATTTCACTTATCAGTCACTGTATCACAATTCCAGTGGGTCAGACGTTTACATACACTAAGCTGACTGTGCCTTTAACTATGTCACGGCTTTAGAAGCTTCTAGGCTATTTGACATCATTTGAGTCAATTGGAGGTGTACCTGTGGATGTATTTCAAGGCCTACCTTCAAACTCAGTGCCTCTTTGCTTGACATCATGGGGAAATCAAAAGAAATCAGCCAAGACCTCAGAAAATAAATTGTAAACCTCCACAAGTCTGGTTCATCCTTGGGAGAAATTTCCAAATGCCTGAAGGTACCACGTTCATCTGTACAAACAATAGTACGCAAGTATTAACACCATGGGACCACGCAGTCGTCATACCTCTCAGGAAGGAGACGTGTTCTCTCGCCTAGAGATGAACGTACGTTGGTGCGAAAAGTGCAAATCAATCCCAGAACAACAGCAAAAGACCTTGTGAAGATGCTGAAGGAAACAGGTACAAAAGTATCTATATCCACAGTAAAACGAGTCCTATATTGATATAACCTGAAAGGCCACTCAGCAAGGAAGAAGCCACTGCTCCAAAAAAGTGTGTGCGAGCAAGGAGGCCTACAAACCTGACTCCGTTATACCAGCTCTGTCAGGAGGAATGGGCCAAAATTCACCCAACTTATTGTGAGAAGCTTGTGGAAGGCTACCCAAAACGTTTGACCCAAGTTAAACTGGGAATGTGATGAAAGAAATAAAAGCTGAAATAAATCATTCTCTCTACTATTATTCTGACATTTCACATTCTTAAAATAAAGTGGTGATCCTAATTGACCTAAGACAGGGCATTTGAAACCTGAATTGTGTGTGTGTCATTCAGAGGGTGAATGGGCAAGACAAAAGACTTAAGTGCCTTTGAACAGGGTATGGTAGTAGGTGCCAGGCGCACAGATTTGAGTGTCAAGAATTGCAACGCTGCTGAGTTTTTCACCCTCAACAGTTTCCTGTGTGTATCAATAATGGTCCACCACCCAAAAGACACCCAACCAAATTGGCACTGTGGAATGCTTTCAACACCTTGTAGAGTCCAAGTCCCCAACGAATTGAGGCTGTTCTGAGGGCAAAAGGGGGTGCAACTCAAAATTAGGAAAGTGTTCCTGATGTGTTGTACCTTCAGTGTATAGGACAGTGTGCGGTGTTCCGTTTTTCAGCGTTGATCCCAATTTATATCGCCTGAATTTTGACTTTTCATTTTTTACATCAACATATAACCTTCAATTCATTTCAAGAAACCTATAAATAGATTTACTCAATACAATTTCTTTTTCAAATTATCTTTCTCAGAAACGTTTGTATATTGTCCCATACAATAATCTGTACTAAATGTTTTGTTCCTAAAATAAGTTGTTATTTTAATTTTATTTGTTATATTTTGGCCACTTTGAATGCCACTGATATACCTTAGGGGATAGGGTGTTGTTTGCGATGCACACTAGGGACATTCTCACAAAATGACTATGATATTACAGTTTGACAAATGTGCTTTTCAAGTATGACTTACATGGAACTCAACATTACTCGACATTACAGCGCAATAAGACAGGTAACCATGAATGAAAATGGGTGAAATATCTATCTATAATAGTCGTAGGCCAAATGGCACCCTATTCTTTGGGCCCTAGCCAAAAGTAGTGCACCAAATATGGAATTGGCCGGTGTGAGGGCCACGAGGAAAAAATAAGGAAAAATAGGAAGAGTGAGAGATTTACAGAGAGAGAGAGAGAAAGAGATAAAGAGAGAAAGAATCCTCTGAATGCCAACTAAGCCTGCAATGGCTAGATAATTGTCACGATGTTGGACTGGGCTGGAGACTGGCATGTCAGACTATCTGACTGGAATGTCACAGTGCATGTGGTTGTTTTAATTCATCACCATCGGCACAGCTAGAGCATGTGGGTGGATGAGGAGGCTTGCGTCCTAAATGGCACTATATTCCCTATGTAGTGCACTACTTTTTACCAGGGCCCAAAGTGCAATATACAGGGAATAGGGTGCCATTTAGGATGCAAATGAGGATGGGGTTGTGTGGATGAACCTGAACACATTTGTGGTTGCTTGCATCTCAACATTGTTGTGTTATTTTATGGTACAGACAGGGGAGACGAAGGAAGAGAGATTGGAATAAAGAATTGCTTCAGTGGTTTCGGTTATTTGCGGAAAAATTACGTTGATTTATATAGATGGGTGCCACGAGTCTCAGTAGCGCAATTTGAGTGTAAAAGATGGAACAGAATCATGAAAATTACTGCTACCACATATATATTTGAGTCATTTAACAGACACTCTTATCCAGAGTGACATACAGTTAGTGCATTCATCTTAAGGAAGATAGGTGGGACATTCACATATCTGAGTTATAAACGACGTTTTCATCCACAGTTTTCATGCGAGTAAAATCATACCATATAAAAACAAATCACGAGAGCTGTGATGGAAACAGGAAGTTTCGGTACAATTGTATAAATGCTGTCAAGGCGGCTCAAGGAAGCAGGAGGGGTGAAGTCAAGCGCAGGAGACACACGTTTAATAGGTATCCACTCTGTCCCAAAAATTAGGTAGGGCAGGGCGAAAAATACAAAAGACCAAAATACCAGCCCACACACAATGTAGGGACGCAGCCCACAATAAACTCTGCAAAACCACAGGCAGAGGGAAACACCTGTTCCTCAGACGAAAATCATCCTGACGTAAAATAATCACGCACAAACAACAAGCCTACATAGCAAGACTAAATAGCCCCTCCCCCCCACTAAACAACTAATACAAAACAGGTGCGTGCCTAACCTAGACCTAACCAACAGAAAGTGAAACAGAGGATCGGTGGCAGCTAGTAGGCCGGCGACGACGACCGCCGAGCGCCGCCCGGGTGAGGAGGGGTGCCACCTTCCGTCGATGTCGTGACAAATGCCGACAGATAATTTGTTCGTTTCACATGGTGGGATCGTTTTGTTTTGAAAAAATGTATTAGATGAGAAATTATGGTGTAAAAAATAAAGGCTCTATCAGAAAAACCTGATCTACAGGGAAAAAAGGGAATTTGATCCCCTGCTGATTTTGTATGTTTGCCCACTGACAAATCAATGATCAGTCTATCATTTTAATGGTAAGTTTATTTGAACAGTGAGAGACAGAATAACAACAAAAAAATCCAGAAAAACGCATGTCAAAAATGTTATAAAATGATTTGCATTTTAATGAGGGAAATAAGTATTTGACCCCTCCGCAAAACATGACTTAGTACTTGGTGGCAAAACCCTTGTTGGCAATCACAGAGGTCAGACGTTTCTTGTAGTTGGCCACCAGGTTTGCACACATCTCAGGAGGGATTTTGTCCCACTCCTCTTTGCAGATCTTCTCCAAGTCATTAAGGTTTCGAGGCTGACGTTTGGCAACTCAAACCTTCGCTCCCTCCACAGATTTTCTATGGGATTAAGGTCTGGAGACTGACTAGGCCACTCCAGGACCTTAATGTGCTTCTTCTTGAGCTACCTTTGTTGCCTTGGCCGTGTGTTTTGGGTCATTGTCATGCTGGAATACCCATCCACGACCCATTTTCAATGCCCTGGCTGAGGGAAAGAGGTTCTCACCCAAGATTTGACGGTACATGGCCCCGTCCATCGTCCCTTTGATTCGGTGAAGTTGTCCTGTCCCCTTTGCAGAAAAACACCCCCAAAGCATAATGTTTCCACCTCCATGTTTGAGGGTGGGGATGGTGTTCTTGGGGTCATAGGCTGCATTCCTCCTCCTCCAAACACAGCGAGTTGAGTTGATGCCAAAGAGCTCCATTTTGGTCTCATCTGACCACAACACCTTCACCCAGTTGTCCTCTGAATCATTCAGATGTTCATTGGCAAACTTCAGACGGACATGTATATGTGCTTTCTTAAGCAGGGGGACCTTGCGGGCGTTGCAGGATTTCAGTCCTTCACGGCGTAGTGTGTTACCAATTGTTTTCTTGGTGACTATGGTCCCAGCTGCCTTGAGAAGATCCTCCCGTATAGTTCTGGGCTGATTCCTCACCGTTCTCATGATCATTGCAACTCCACAAGGTGAGATCTTGCATGGAGCCCCAGGCCGAGGGAGATTGGCAGTTCTTTTGTGTTTCTTCCATTTGCGAATAATCGCACCAACTGTTGTCACCTTCTCACCAAGCTGCTTGGCGATGGTCTTGTAGCCCATTCCAGCCTTGTGTAGGTCTACAATCTTGTCCCTGACATCCTTGGAGAGCTCTGGTCTTGGCCATGGTGGGGAGTTTGGAATCTGATTGATTGATTGCTTCTGTGGACAGGTGTCTTTTATATAGGTAACAAACTGAGATTAGGAGCACTCCCTTTAAGAGTGTGCTCCTAATCTCAGCTCGTTACCTGTATAAAAGACACCTGGGAGCCAGAAATCTTTCTGATTGAGAGGGGGTCAAATACTTATTTCCGTCATTAAAATGCAAATCAATTTCTAACATTTTTGACTTGCGTTTTCCTGGATTTTTTGTTGTTATTCTGTCTCTCACTGTTCAAATAAACCTACCATTAAAAGTATAGACTGATCATTTCTTTGTCAGTGGGCAAATGTACAAAATCAGCAGGGGATCAAATACTTTTTTCCCTCACTGTAGTAAAGGGGGGAAAAAGTCAAGTGCGAGTGTTAGTTCACGAAAGGCATTCACGAAACACACACACACACACACACACACACACACACACACACACACACACACACACACACACACACATACACACACACCAGTAGCGGTCAGTGCTGTTTAAGATGAGGGAGGATGACAAAAAATGCTTTGAGCATGGCCTTATTTCTATTACAGCATATTGGATGACTGTCTTTCATATTCCATTCACCCAGGTCAATGTATTATCGATAGGTTTAGGCAACCACATGATACTCTAATTTTCCCTATACCCATCATGAGGTTGCTACAACCTAGCCTATGAATGAAAGTTTACAAGAACGCTCACAGGTCAAAATAATTTTTAGTTATCAAGGTGAAAGTGTGAGTGACACATTCAATACTGCCTTGCACACTCTTGCTTGAATCTAGCTGATGTAGGGTATAATCATTAGTCCAACAGTTGCAAATGTGAGTTTCTATTAGACAAATTCAGGTATTTTTATCCACATTTAGTTCTGTTTGCTTGCGTTTAAGAAACTTTTTTTCTACAGAATTGGTGGAATGAATACACCCTTGATCACATGCAAACAGTTCACTTTCATAGCAGCCACATAAAAACAGCATGATCACTTTGCTCATTGTATATGTAATTGCTTCTTGCAAGTATCTACTCGCTCTCATCCTCTCACCTTTTCCCTTCGCTTGTGGACTTCAGTGCACAACACATCACCTGTCTGTGACCAGGCAAAAAACCTTTCCAAGCCAAACCTTCATATCATGACGATAACCGCTACACACAGCCTACATTGCGGTTTCGTCATAGTCAACATAGCTACTAGAACTAACACTGTTAGTAAACCCACTACAATCATGCAGTACAGTGTACTGTCAGAAAGCAGTTTAGCAGTTACACCGGAGGGTCCGGTGGCAATAAATTAATAAAACCAAAAGGCAACGTGACCCTAATGAGCTACCTTCCAGTGCCTGCATTGTAACATTGGCTGAAATAGTACTCACACATAACTATTTCATGTTTCTAAATGATTTCTTTATTCAGACGAAGGGTACTGCTATGGGATCCCCCATGGCTCCTAACTATGCTAATTTGTATGTGGGTTACATGGAGAAACAATCCATTCTCAACCCTCTCAAAAATGTTTTCTTGCCTAACATCATTATTTGGAAACGGTATATTGACGATATTTTTGTTCTATGGAGGGGTGATGCAGAACTGCTCCAGGCGTTTTATGCTTTTCTTAACTCCTGTTCTGAACATTTGAGATTTACTATGCAATCTGATACACGTCAAATCAGTTTTCTTGATCTTCTGATCTTGTGTGAAGATAATGTTTTATACACTGATCTTTCAGGAAACCTACTGATAGTAAGTTTGTTGAGGGCTGATAGTTGTCACCCACTTCCCTTGAAAAATAGTTTGCCCTACAGCCAATTCTGTCGAATCAAAAGAATTTGTATTAAACAATCAGATTTCGACAGAAATATGGCTGAGACTCAGGATAAATTCAAGGAGAGGGGGTACAACAATGATCAGATTAATATTGCCATTGAGAAAATTCAAAACAAAACGAGACATGACCTTTTTCAAGGTCAGTCTCGCAAAAAGACGCATTCTTGCGTTCTCACTACCCGCTATTCAAAGTGCTCTGAACAAATTAAAGGAATCGTTCACAAACATTGGCACATTCTGAAATATGATGATAGTCTCGTTAATGTGTTTTCTGATCTTCCCCTGGTCGTATTCTCGCGGGGAAGAAATCTCAGAGACCAATTGGTACACTCTGATTTACCACCCCAAGATATTCCTGAACAACGTCTATTTGCGCCCATACTGGATGGAAATTACAAGTGTAATGGCTGTGCTCAATGCAATGGCACTTATAAATGTAGATCCTTCAAACACCCCCAAACAGGGAAATCTATCCCAATTAAAGGTGTTATTACGTGTTCCACTAAGGCAGTTATTTATCTTATAACTTGTCCTTGTGGTAAAAATTATGTGGGTAAAACAAAGCGTGAATTAAAAGTACGTATCTCAGAGCATCGTAGCACCATTAGGTGCAAAAACTTAACTTACCCAGTTGCGGCCCACTTTTTGGAAGCAAACCATCCGATTTCGTCTCTGCGTTATATTGGCATCGAACATGTCACCCTCCCGAGGAGAGGGGGTGACCTTGATAATTTATTGTTAAAACGAGAGGCTGCCTGGGTCTTTAATTTAAAGACCCTTGCTCCCTTCGGTCTCAACATAGACTTTGATCTGAAGCCATTCTTGTGATAATTGTGATTTTGCCATTGTAATTGTTTGTTAGATACATTTTAGACTACAAATGCTATGATCGTATGCTATCCATTTGTTTGTCTTTTTGTATGTTCTTTGTATGCCATTTTTTAAAATATTTGAGTTAACCAATGATATTAGGCCATACTTGGCCATGATTACAAACACCTGTGTCTCTTGACACTATATAAATGACTCATCTCGCAGTGTTTGTGATGATACCCTGATGAAGACAGCTTCGCTGTCGAAACGTTGGTTATTAAATTTTTGCATCTGAGCTCTTAGAGTGTGCGGCTTTCCTTTATTTTCTAAAACCAAAAGGTTACCTTGATTTGGAAGAGATCCAGTGTTGGATAGCCATAGCTAGTTAGCTAAATTAGCATCCCTCTCTGTTTGACCCGGGTGTTTGAGTAGGCTTAACTAGCTAGCGCATTCACTAGCTAAGTGAAAGTGAAAGTTAAAAAAAATATACAACCAAATA
Organism: Salmo salar; assembly: GCF_965601325.2. NCBI lineage: Eukaryota > Metazoa > Chordata > Actinopteri > Salmoniformes > Salmonidae > Salmo > Salmo salar. Next base: position 24,937,328 of record NC_138309.1, on the reverse strand, counting down.
TAGCTATCTCTCTGTCTCTCTCTCTCTCTCTCTCTCTCACTTCTCCTTAATTTTGGAATAAATTAACTATTGTCTTTCTCTCTCTTTTAGTCAACTACTCACCATATTTTATACACTGCAGTGCTAGCTAGCTGAAGCTTATGCTTTCCGTACTAAAATCATTCTCTGATCTTTCGATTGGGTGGACAACATGTCAGTTCATGCTGCAAGAGCTCTGATAGGTTGGAGGACGTCCTCCGAAAGTTGTCGTAATTACTTTGTAAGTCTATGGAAGGGGGGTGCGAACCATGAGCCTCCTAGGTTTTGTATTGAAGTCAATGTACCCAGAGGAGGACAGAAGGTAGCTGTCCTCTGGCTACACCATGGTGCTACCCTACAGAGTGCTGCTGAAGCTACTGTAGACCTTCATTGCAAAGCATTGTGTTTTAATCAAACATTTGGTAACGTGAATATTTTTTGTATAGTTTTATCTAAAAATGATAACTTTTTTAATTCACTGAGGAGGATGGTCCTCCCCTTCCACAACTGAGGAGCCTCCACTGACACACACACACACACACACACACACACACACACACACACACACACACACACACACACACACACACACACACACACACACACCTTTTCATGCCCTATCCAAGCCAACTATGTAATCTAGTGAACCACTGCGGCTAGGTATCCCTATGGAGCAACTAAATTTGAGTAACAAAGTCAACATTATAATTTCAGAGCCCTATCCATTTTCATTAACTCAATCTTCCATAAGTGTCGCATCCCAAATGGTACCCTATTTCCTTTATAGTGCACTAATGTTCACCAGGGCCCATTGGACTCAAAATAATGCACTAAATAAGGCATAAGATACCATTTGGGACACAAGCCAATCTTCCATTATATGTCCCAAACTCCCTTAGCCCCTGCAACAACATCACTCATTTACAGGCTCCAGGGTAGATGGCCATTACATAGCCTTGATTGAAGCACAATGCATTAAAATTACATTATCCTTCATAATTTTAAGCAAATATATCAAACAACAGCTTTCCACTGCAGTGTTAAGAACAGGAAAGTCCAGAGGGAGTGATGTCATGGGTTCAGCAGTGGACCTCACATGGGGATGTTTGTTGGTTAATTTCCAAGCACATCAGGCAATCATTCCCACAGCTATAATTATTTTATTAAGAATGAATCCCAATTAAAACAATTTTCCACACTCAACCCAGTGTTACAGTGTTTCACTACTAGGAATGTAAAGTATGCCTATGCAGGAAATATATCATAGGCTCTGACTGAACCATTGTCTCACTTAGATGAAGGTCAGATATTATAATTTTTAAATAAAAAAGTGAAGTCAAGAATAAAGAAATTCATTGTAAACAAGAAACGGACAAATGGGAAGAACATTGATAAAAAGCCAGGCAAAGGACCACCTACCTTGTGTCACACAAGGTGGCTCTCGCTACACATCGTAAGTGCTGAACTAAAATATAATTTTTTCACATTACCTAAGAATTAAACAGAACGGTATTGGTCATAAAGTAGATCGAGTAGCAGTAATTGGCTATCAGAGGGCGTATCAATCTTTCAGAAGGTTGATCGATCTATTAAAATTGAGAATAGCGCGGTGGGAGGGTGTTAATTTGGTTTAGTAGGAAGACTACCGCCACATTGTTCCCAGCTAGCACATAACGTTCTGAGAACCATATATTTCTTAGAGCTTGGTGAGAGCGTGGTTGTCCTATGGTTATTTTGCATCAGTGGAAGCTGATGGGAGGGACTACAGGAGCATGGGCTTATTGTAATTGCTGGAATGGAATTAATGGATTGTTTTACTCTGTTCCATTTCTTGCAGCCTGTCCTCTTATAGCTCCTCCACACCAGCAGCCACTATTTTGCATACAACCTTCCTACAGCATTCCGGGAATGGTGCAGGATAGTTGCTTGGCTTTGGAACATTCTCAGCACATTTAAGGAACTTTAAATATTTTCTTGGTATTTCATTACTTTAACATAACATTTCCTAAAAGTTCAAACATGGATACATGTATTTAACATTTGGTAATGATCTAGGAATGTTTTACAACTGGTTTGACATTAGGAATGGTCTCAAATTGCTCCAAGAACGTTAAGAAACAACGTTCTTCTGTGGGAATTTCAGTACTTTAGCAAAACGTTTCCTACAGGTTTCCTCATGGTTCTATATAAAGTCATGTCCTCAACCTGTTCTGAGAAAATTAAGAAAGGTTTCCATAAAAACCACAAGAACATTTTTGTAACGTTCAAAGAATATTCTATGAATGTTATTTAAAAACAAATACATTCTGTTCTCAGTATGAACAAAACTCTCGCTGTCATCTATCTTGTTAAGTGTGTTCAGGTATGTTGGCCGCGCCCACTAATTTGCCACACCTGAGTGCATGTTTCCTCTGAAATGGGGTCTGTTTGAATAGACTAATCTTACATGGCATGCTAGCTCCATCCTGGTGGAGCAGTGGACTAATTCCATGGCTACAAAACAGAAGATTATAGGTTTGAATCTCTCAGATACCGTGTCAAAATAAATGTGTTTGGCATTATTAATGCCTAAGGAAATGAAATTACATGTGTTCTATCTGTGCTTGAAGTTAAAAAGAGTTAACTCAAAATAAACTAGCAGTGTTATTCACCTTCCAAATAGCTTATAATTTCCGTTCTCAAACCTCCCAGGAAAATGTTCAAGGAACCACCCTGTATCCTAAAAATAAACATTCCCAGAACAGGTGAATTTTTCACTTCTGTTCCCAGAACATTTAAAAAAAAGTTAAGTTAAAAGAAATATTCAGTTTTACCAGTCAGGAAACATATGGCTTCGTTCCCACAAACAATGTAAGACCAAAAACATACGTTCCCACAACTTCTAAGGATCCAAATCTGCTAGCTGGGTAACCACATACGAAACGGTCTTTGCTGTCACCACTCCGTGAAGTTGCCTAGTCCACCTAGATCAAGGGGGAACGCGGAGCCAGAATTTCGCAATCGCTGCCAGTCCAGTCTAGTCTATGCTCGTTCGGAGGAGACAGAGCCCAGGTACAGACAGAAAAAATTATCAAACAGACACTGAAGCCGAATGTGGATTGCTGCTGTAGGCTACTAAATGCATACATGACATACAGCGGATATTAAAGGTGAGATTGAGATTATATTGTTGTCGTACATATTGTAATGTATGGTAGGCAATATTGATTCTGTAAACAATATAAACTTATTTATCGGATATGTTACAAATGTTGCAATGCGCAGGCTATCAACATTAGGCTAGGTGAGACAATGTTAGGAATAAATATCATATGCTCTGTCTCGAGGCTGCAGCGCTCTGTTGGCTTGGTGCGTTGTCCTTTCTCCGATAATAATGTTAAAGGAAATGTTAACCATCAGACCGATTGCAAAATAAAACATTGATTGCTCTCTGATGGACAGACATCTTTATTTTTTTCCACAAATAATTTAGCCTAGATGTCAAACTTTACGTTTTTTGGCGTAGATTTCAATTTTGTTTGCTAATACATTTATAATGCAATGCATTGATAGGTGAGGTCAAAATGAAACTAAATCAATCGTTTTTTTAGAACGCTAACAACTAATTCGAATGTTCTACCCTGTTCATAATTTGATGTAGTAATTGTGTTATGCAGTTGATTTACAGTCTTTTTGTAGTTGCTTGTATGCTATTTGACTTCAGAGCCCACTCCGCTCTATATCCTCATTTCGCAGACAGAGAGAAAAGAGAAAGAATGTTGTCCCTTGCAATGTGTAGGCCTAAGTGTTTCTAACTTTTATCTAGTCTTTGGAGGGCAAAGAGCGTACACTCCTTTCTTTACACACACAGACACACTAAAGTGCGAGGGTCAGCTGTTTGTTCACCCGAACCCACCCGCAATTGCTAATAACCCATCAGCAACTGCCTGACTAGGCCTATACAGTGCATTCGAAAGGTATTCAGACCCCTTGACTTCCACATTTTATGTTACAGCCTTCTTCTAAAATGTATTAAATTGTTTTTTTCTCTCTCATCAATCTACACACAATACCCATAATACCAAAGAAATTAAGAAATAAAAACTGAAAATAAACATTTACATAAGTATTCCGACCCTTTACTCAGTACTTCTTGAAGCACTGTTGGGAGCGATTACAGCCTTGAGTCTTCTTGAGTATGACCCTACAAGCTTGGCACACTTGTATTTGGGGAGTTTCTCCCATTCTTCTCTGCAGATCCTCTCAAGTTCTGTCAGGTTGGATGGGGAACGTCGCTGCACAGCTGTGTTCAGGTCTCTCCAGAAATGTTAGATAAGGGTCAAGTCTGGGCTCTGGTTGGGCTACTCAAGGACTTTCAGAGACTTGTTGGCCATGTGCTTAGGGTCATTGTCCTGTTGGAAGGTGAACCTTCACCCCAGTCTGAGGTCCTGAGCGCTCAGGAGCAGGTTTTCATCAAGGAACTCTCTGTACTTTGCTCTGATCATCTTTCCCCTGATCCTAACTAGTCTCCCAGTCCCTGCCACTGAAAAACATCCCCACAGCATGATACTGCCACCACCATAGGGATGGTACCAGGTTTCCTCCAGATGTGACGCTTGGCATTCAGGCTAAAGAGTTAAATCTTGGTTTCATCAGACCCGAGAATCTTGTTTATTATGGTCTGAGAGTCCTTTAGGTGCCTTTTGGCAAACTCCAAGCGGGCTGTCATGTGCCTTTTACTGAGGAGTGGCTTCCGTCTGGCCACTCAACTACAAAGGCCTGATTGGTGGAGTGCTGCAGAGATGGTTGTCCTTCTGGAAGGTTCTCCCATCTCCACAGAGGAACTCTGGAGCTCTGTCAGAGTGACCATTGGGTTTTTGGTCCCCTCCCTGACAAAGGCCCTTCTCCCCCGATTGCTCAGTTTGGCCGGGTGGACAGCTCTAGGAAGAGTCTTGGTGGTTCCAAACTGCTTCCATTTAATAATTATGGAGGCCACTGTGTTCTTGGGGACCTTCAATGCTGCAGAACATTGTTAGTACCCTACATTTTTAATACCCTCGACGCAAGCCTGTCTCCGAGCTCTACGGACAATTCCTTTGACCTCATGCTTTGGTTTTTGCTTTGACATGCACTGTCAACTGTTAGACCTTATATATACATGTGGGTGCCTTTCCAAATCATGTCCAATCAATTGCATTTAACACAGATGGACTCCAATGAAGTTGTAGAAACATCTCAAGGACGATCAATGGAAATGGGTACCTGCGCCCAATTTCGAGTCTCATAGAAAAGTGTTTGAATACTTATATAAATATGGTATTTCTGTGTTTTTTTATTTTTAATAAATGTGCTAAAATGTCTGAAAACCTGTTTTTGATTTGTTATTATGGGGTATTGTGTGTAGATTGATTATATATTTTTTTTGTTAATACATTTTAGAATAATGCTGCATCGAAACAAAATGTGGAAAAAGTCAAGGGGTCTGAATACTTTCCGAATGCACTGTATGTGATAAAGTGAAAATCTGAGGATTTTCCCTAATTTATATGTTTCTGCTTATAATCTCTGACATTTTTTGAGGCTATTTGTTAGCCAACTTGTCTATAATTAGATACATGCAGCTTCTCTTCTGTCATTATATGTTGCCATAGAAAACTAAATTAACTCTTGTTCACCAGAATAATGTCATAAATGATAGAATTAATGCTTCAATTTAGTTGACATCAGTTAAGTTCTCTGTGGTCTCTGCTTATTTCGGGGAGCAAAGACGTTTATGGACTGGGGAAAAAATACAATAGGTTGTAGACCTACAGTCAGTGTCCACATTTCAATTTCCATTTAACCCATCTGAACAGTAGGCTACAGTTCACGTGACATGCCATAGGCCTATTTGAAGTCCTGTCTTGTGACTGTCGAATTTGCATAACGCATCACAATCATCACACATAACATACACTCTTAGAGTTGGTATTACATTTTTTAACACATCCTTGTGTCTAGCTTTGGACGGCATGTGTTACTTTAAACACAATAACATTTCAGTCATTTAGTCACTGTGATTTGTGTACATTTTGTGTACATTTTTCCACACATTTTGTGTCAATTCCTGCAAATAATGTGTTAAAAGCTGAAAAACATACAACACACCCTAGATGTTATATTATTGACCAATCGAATTGTGGATCCGAAGTCATCATGTATCTATGCTGTGGCCTCACACCCTGGCATTCACACATCTTGAAAAGTGAAGTGACAACTGAAAACCTGCAGTGAGCCTCAGCCAGCAGAAGGAATATGAAACATGAAACAAGGTAAATGTACTCTTTATCTGAATAAGGTGTACATTTGAGGCTAATGCAGAGCGGACACGGCAACATTTTAGCCTTGATTTATAAAAATATAATGTGTCTCAGACGCGTTTTCAAGAAGTTAGGACATTTAAGCAAATTTCTACCATAACCGTTATCATTATCATATTTCCCAGCATGTTCTACTGCAGGTTGATTTAGAAAAAATGTTTTTATATCTGTGTTTTTGCATGTACATTGTTTGAGGCATTAATCTTATGCTACACTAAGATAAATAAAATACATTTTTCTAAACTAATCCAATCAGTTAGTTTTTGCGTTTGTTACTGGAATCGTTCTTCCAGTCTAAATGGAATGCGTAGTCTCTACCCAATGTTCCTAACCCTGGCAGTCATTCTGAATGCAGGTTGCAGGGGAATAAAAATCCCAACTGTTGGCTGGATTCCAATAGGAATTATACATCACTTTGCATAATGTGACTTGCAGGCAGGTTTGCAAAAATCTGGTAATGTTCCCAAAATTCCCAGGATATTTAGATATCCCAGTTGAAAGCTTCATGGAAACTGGAGGGAATATGCAGGAAACCTGGACTCCTTCAACCACATTTTCCAGGAAAGATACTAGAGTTTTCCAATGCTACTTGCAGACCAGATGTAGCCTGTAGAACCAATAGTTTCAGGCCACTGTATAGGATAATTTAGTTTTTAAAGTAAGGCCATACAAGATTTGAATGAAACCACTCACCTAGAAACTTAATTGGTGATAACCACAGGCCTGAAGAGAAGCAAATTCAATAACCATATCTGTATCACTAACAAATACAGTCATGGGTGGTAATACTACAATTCCCTCGAAAAGGCAAGGCACACTGGGAAATTATTTTGGAGATGTGGCTTAGTGAGGGCTTGGCTTTTAGTTATCGCTCCTTGGCCACCTGTGAGTAGAAGTGTTGTACCAGTTTAACTGGTCTATGGTAGAAGTTTATTCAATTGGAGGTGTGGCTTAGTGGTGGCGTGGCTTTCAGTTAGATATTTTTGGCCACCTGTCAGTGGAAGTGTTTTACCATTTTACCTGGTGTATGATAGATTTTTTATGTTTACCTCTGACAAGGAATAAATGGCAACCTTACCGAGTCTGTTCTCCTGTATCTCATCTATAAAATTGTCTGAGTTAATTTCCCTGGACTGCATATCTAACTGGCACTAAAATGTTTGAAGTCTTTCATGAAGGATATTTTGCATGTACAGAATGTAAGATTTTGTATATGGAGCACTCACTGCGTTAAATTTACAGAATGTTAAAGTGGATTACAACACACTATGTGTAAAAAAACAACACATTTTTTAACACATCCGTGTGTTTTGTTAGGGATGACATATTGTATTACTTTAACATTGTGTTGAAAAATTTACAAAAATCATGTGTTAAATGTGCCAAAATGATGATTGTGTTAAAATAACACAACATGTATTTTTTAATACATCTGTTCTTAGAGTGTAGATCCACGATGACTTCGGATCAGCAATATGATTGGTCAATAATCTAACACATCTTGAGTGAGTTGTATGGTTGTCAGCTTTTAACATTAATTGCAGGAATTAATTCACAATGTACACATCATGTTCGGTCAACATGTCCTCCCTAACTAGACACGCGGATGTGTTAAAAAATTTATATTCTCTAAGAGTGTAGGCACTGCTATCACCATCCTCATCCCTTGTCTTTATTTTCAACTCTCCATTTCGCAGCTTTTGTCTTATTGAATTAAACTTCGACATTGTCCTCTTTGCCTCAGTGGCTCATCAGTAACTTTTTCTACCGGTTTCCAAAAGCATTTGGTGATTGGTGTATAGGCTATTTGCCGTTTGTAAAGTTAGGCCCTAAAGTTTAGGCTTACACACTAATGGCAGATAAATTATGAGAGAAAAAAAAATATATGCAGCCTATAGATATAAATTGCACAAGAATGATACATTTGTAGATTTCTTTTTTGTATTGTTTTCTCTCGCACATCACCAACACACACATTTGTTTTGTTATCCTTATGGAGGCCAAAACATTTATTCCCATAAAAAATCCTATTTACCCTAACCTTTAACCTAACCTTAACTCCAAACCCCTAATGCTAGTTGTAACCACTTATTTAGGACCTCTGATACCCGCAAGGATAGTAAAACCACACCCGCACACACAGTTTTTATTTTCCTATAATTTATTGATATGCATACTGAGTGATATGTGCATTTTGAGATAAAAGATGCTTTAACATATTATATTGTAAATATCAGGAATACTGTGGTTTGGGATTGGTAGTATTCTAGCCTTCTGTAGGCCTATTTGGGCAGCCTTGAGCTTGGCTTTCATGGCTTTTAGTCTGAACTGCTTTGAAAAAGATAATACTGAATAATTGAAAGCCTGTTTAAGCTAGAGATATCTGTATTTTTGTATGGACTCAATCCACCCCATCCGCCTATGTCGGCCTTCCACATCTGCGGTGGAAAGTGGCAGAGCTACAGGGCTGTTTGTCAGACCAGGAGACACCCTGAAAATCTGTCTTTTCACGAAAACGTCTGTAGCGTCCAAAATAATATGACCCCTCTATGGCAAGATGAGACTCTCACGAACACGATGGTGTTCTCCGTTTTGTTCTACGACTTGTCTGAAGGTAACTCAGTACAGGTTAAAATGTCTCCTAGATATAGGACAGACACTTCAAAACCTTATTCCTTATTATGTGTTTCTGCCATTTATGAACGTGCTATTCAATGTGTTTCTATATTTCATCAAATCATTTTGAAATAATTTTTTTGATACCTACAGGGGTCCTAAAATAGAGGTTAAACAGTAAAGGATACTCCTACAAACTGTATATAAGAACCATGGAGGGAATTGACTTGTAAGCATAATCCGAAGTGACAAGGACAGCAGAACAAGAGGTGGTTTTAAAAACCAGATGTCTTGGAGACCCAGACATGGCAGAGAGAGGCCACATTTTTATGGAGAATTTCAGTTTCAACATTTATTTAGCCCCATCCCTCGGCTGTTTATCAAAACAAGGGGTGTGATGACCATTTTGTTGTATTTCCAATCGCAGATTTCCCCTCTAAAGATCCACTCCAGTTAGGTATTAGGTGAAGATACAATATAATGTTTCTTTAAGTCTCTCCCTTTCATTTAAACCACAGTTTTCTGTGAATGATCACCCAGTAGCTTGGTTAAGCTTCAACAAATTTAGCTACAGTTGTGTTTACGTTGTGTTTTATTTCATCTGATTTGTCAATGTTCTACTATTTTAAGTAAGGTTTTGTGCTGCTTTCGGAGAATGATTCTGGGGATAGCAACAAAGTAAATACCGCCTTGATGTTGAGAGAGGAAGAGAAAATAAGAAGAGAGACAGAGGACGAGAGAGGAGAGCTTTTGACAGATCTGAGGCTTTGAAAATTGTCATTTGGAGTTTAATGCTCTATGGCAGGTTATTTTGGGGAGGTTTTCTACCTGCTTTTAAGGTGAGTGGGAGAGACATTTGAAATCAGTCTGAAAGCTGTGATTGTGGCGTCAGAAAAGGTTAAAGCTTTCCTCTAGATGTGACTGAAGCTGCATCCACCTGACAGGTGTTTGATGATCCAGTTTGGGAGGTGTCGCTGAAAATGCAAAGATGTGGAATTTTAGTTCATTTTAGTTTCTTTAGGTAAACATGAATAGGTATGCATCTTTCTTAACTGTGTTCGCAAGTTTTTTCCAATAAAACATTTAAAGGCTGTGAGACAAGTATGATGCTGGTCTGTATTTGTGTATGTTCACAAAAGTGGACATGGCAATTTGGTCAATATTTTTGCCTAGTGGCCTTTCTAAAGACAAGATGCAGCTATACGTTTTGTGTGAAAACATGACAATACATAGTAGCTGAGGCAGTGGGAGTACCTTTTTGTATTTTTCTCCACTTTAAATGGATCAGTGATTGACACCCACACTAATTGAATCAATGGGTTGGAAGGAGGAAATTTGACAATTATAGAATACTAACTACATATGGGTTTCAAAATTAATATGCCTCTGTTGATTTTACAGTTGGATAATCTTATGAATAAATAGAGAAAGATTCAATGCCGGGAGTTATTACAATCATACATTCTTCTACATTAACACCCTTCAGGTGTGTGTTTGTCTAAGATCTCCTGGGATCCATCCATCCTCACTTTCTCTCCTCCTCCTCCTCTTGCTTCTCCTCTCCTGTCTTCAATACAACACTTTCACCTCTCTTTCTCTCTTTCTCATCACCCACCTCTCGCTCGCTCTCTCTCCCCTCTCTCGCTCTCTTTCTCTTTGTTACGTTTTACAAAACTACTCCTCCACCTCTGCTGTCCCCCTAATTAATTTCTACTTTCCAAAGATGGCTTTCTCAGGTGCTCTCTTTCCTCCTCTCTTCATCCCCTCCCCCCTCTATTAATTTGCATCCTGGCTCTAGGCTCCATGTGGCTGGCTGCCCAAGTGTTTCTCCTGGAGTCAGCTGGCTAATTGGGTCCCATCTGTTGGGAGAGAGAGAGGTCTGTGCCGAATCCAGGCTAATTTGTGTCCGGATTTTTACCATATTGACTGAGTTCTGCTGGGCCAATGGCACCATGTTCACTATTTCAGTGGTCTTAGACTCACAGAAACACCTAATTGTTTTTTTTTGTAGTTGCTCATGGACTCTGTGCCATAGACTGACTGGGCAGAAATGTTCCAAATAATGCTCCTTCCATCTCCCATTCTGTACGCTAATATTTTGAAGGTGTAACGACGAGTTGTCTTGGTAACCTGAACCTTCAGCTTGAAATGCCTCCACCCACAGCATGGAATTGTATTTTTTCCAGTATCATAGCTGGGTAAGATGTTGTCAAGAGGGCGGTCATGTGTGTTTGTGAGGCAGAAGACGCAAGATTAATCCCAATAGTGTACTTGTGATTGAGGAAGCTATACTGTTAAACAAGCAAAATGATCCACATTACATAAGGACTAGGCTGAAGTGCATACAGATAAAGGCTTCATCACAGCTGTGTTGTTGCTATGTTATTGTTCCTGTTCTGTTCTGACCAAGTAAAAACCAAACAAACAGTACTTCCTCCCACATGCTCTCTGCACTGCCTTTAATCTCACACTGATTGCATCAAGCCTCAGCAGCTCAGAAGCAGGATGCAAACTACCCGCAGTACTGAGGAAGTGGTAAGGTCTTAAGCTTGGTGATGATCTGCAGTTGGCATGCTAGCACCCTTAAAAACAAGAACTTAAAGAGGAACCCAAAAGACACATAACACAAAGGTGCCTGTTCACACGAGCATGAGAGAAATGCCTGTCTCTTTTAACCAAAGAGTTAAAACTTCTAACAGGTAAAATAGAGGGGATAGCCTGTGTCCCAAAGGGCCCTGGTCAAAAGTAGTGGACTATAAAGTGAATAGGGTGACATTTGGGATGCAAAATAAAGTTGGTGCTACAGGCTACCTACCTACGGATATTATATTGGTAGTTCACCCAGTGCAGAGGCAGTCTATTGGATCTTGGCCACTGTGCACAACTTATCACACTGCATCTTTTGAATGTTCAATAAGACCATATGCTGTGTTTGGCTTTCATATATGTTCTGTTCTTATTAATGCATATTATGACTCCCTCGGGTTCTCTTGTAAAATCAAACAAATGCAACCTGTTTGAAAATGTGTTTGTACCAGTCATCTGTGAATCTGCAAGATAGATAGTTTGTGTGTTTGTTTTTTTTCATGCTATAATTATATTTAGCCTGGGTTACTATAGACCGTTACCATTCTAAATGTTGGAGTAGATACATAAACCCTGTCACTTTATCTTCCACATCATGCTGACCCATCTCTCTCTCTATCTCTTTCTCTCACTCTCCCTCTTTTCTTTCTCTCTCCCCCTCCCTCTCTCTTTCTCTCTGTACCTGATGACTTTGTGATTCATCATGGTTCTCATATCCTTCCCCTCTGTGAGAGCTGTTTGTAATAAATGTGTTTCATGCATATATATAAAAAAAATCTGACAATTGATGGGGTGCCAACAGTGACCTTCTATAATGATGGAACGTCTTTGTATCTTCCATCTGAAAAATTAGTGAAATGTATTTTGCAGAGGTAGGGTGAACAGGCGGAATGAAACAGGTTGTAAGATATTTGGCCCTGTTATGTCACATCTCCTTTCTCAGCACAAAAATAATAAAGAGAGAAGTGAAGATTTCAATGGTGATGTTGAGATGGAGAGAGTGAGGGAGAACTTTCAAAGTAAGAGACTACAAGGTTACCCGCCCAGTTTTGAGAATCGAGACACAAATTGAAGCTGAATGGTCCAGGGGACTGTACTTGCGTCATTTAATGTTTTCCTTCATGTACTTTTTGGAACTTATTTGAATTTAGGTGATATTGAGGAATTTAGGCACATTTTTAGAAGTGATAGTCCAAGTCCACAACCTGTTAGTGAGCAGATATTGGTGTGTATGTGTTTGATTCTTTGAGTCTCTCCCCGGCATTCATTTTGTTTTCCCGCCCTATCTAAAATGAGCTTTCCATGCATACAAACACACAGGCATATTGATACACCAGTTGCGTCCCAAATGGCACTTTATTCCCTATATAGTGCACTACTTTTAACCAGATCCCGGGCTCTAGTCACATACACCAGATAAGTGCAGTGAAATGTGTTGTTTATCAGGGTCAGCCATAGTAGTATGGCACCCTTGGAACAAATTAGGGTAAAGTGCCTGGCTCAAGGGTACATTGACAGATTTTTTTTCAAACCAGCAACACTTCAGTTACTAGCATTTTAGATGCATTTACCCACTGACTTGGCCATCTATCCTTAATGACAGTTTTTAATGCATTTCCGAGGCCTTCCTTGATCTCCAGTATTTAAATGCTGTTTTTCTTTCATTCACCTACTAGTTTTACTGTATTGGCTTCAAATTAGATCACTCACCATCTTCCAGGTGTTCTTGTTTTAGACGACATCTCTTCCTGTTGATAAATTATGTTATTTCTAGCTTCCTGGATGTATTCTAAATTGGGGCTGTTTGAAATGGCACCGTATTCCCTACATGGTGCACTACTTTTGTCTGGAGCCCTATGTGAACCCAATGGGACCTGATCAAAAGTAGTGCACTACATTGGGAATATGGTGCAATTTGGGACGTAGACAGTGTCTAATGGCGATGGTGAATGCATCCATTTTTGTCAGATGAAAGTGATTTACTATGCTTCAAACCAGCCATTAAAGTTACACAATGCAGAAATTGCTCTGCCATTTCCTGGTTGCTAAAACGCTAATAGTTTGCCTAATTTCAGTTTATGTGACAAAATAAGCTAGTATAGTGTAGAGAATCATTGTACCATCTAATCCGCTGTGAAATATTTTCCATTACCAAAAATATTGTTGTTTCAGCTGTTTGAAGCTGGTGTAAAAACCGAAGGTAAAAGATGGAAAAACAAAACTTGAGAACGTGAAGCATAGAAATAGTGCACATAGAACAGATCTACCAATTCTTAGACTTGCTTTCAAGTAGATCTATAACTCACATTTCTAGGAGAATTTGTTCAAGTCTCCCAAGTCTCTTGCCACTTTAAGACAACGAGAGAAGGTAGAGGTAGCATCGGCAGGGGTGGCAGTGATTATTTTAGCATTTGGTGGCAGTGATTATTTTAGCATTTAGCTGCAGCTAACCCATCACAACGTTGAAAGGTGAAAGAACGCATAACCACACTCACGGTTGTTTTCATAGAAAAGTTGTCGCACACAGCACAGCATGGCTTCACAGCACACGTGGTCTTCTGTTACATTTTGGTTTGTATTGAACAGACCTTGTTGTTTTCAGAGTGTGTACGACCCCCCCAGAATCAAGAGATCATCTTTGACCTTGAGGGATTGCTGATGAGTGCGTAGTTGGCCAGTGTGTCTGAGAAAATGCGGTGGCAGTTGTGGCTGGTGAATGAATGCAATGGTTTGATAGCGTTCCACTAATTTTACTTCAGCCACTACTAGGGGCCATCTTCCCCTCACCAGCCTCTATTGGGTGTTTGGTAGATTAATGGTGATCTCAAACAGAGTGTGTAGAGGGTACAGAGGTGAACAGTGTGTGGTGATCTCAGTGGTTCCCTGGAGCTCTCCAGGCTCTTTCAGGGGTGACTTATTTTCCTCCTTCATCAGACAGGTCAGTCAGTCTGGCCACCGACATGTCTCATCGTTCTTACCAATACGAAACGCCTCATGATGGTGTTTCCTGCTTGTTTTAACACATACTCAGAAAAGTCCAGACAACTCTCAGGACAGACAGTGGTAGAAATAATTTTTACATTTTAGTCATTTAGCAGACACTCTTATCCAGAGCATACATTTCATGCATTTTTTTTTTTTGTACTGGCCCCCCGTGGGAATCGAACCCACAACCCTGGTGTTGCACACTCCATGCTGGCGTTGCAAACACCATACTCTACCAACTGAGCCACAGGGAATCAACGCTGTCTTGTCATCCCCATCTGTATTTGGGCCATATGGGAAAATCTGTGTGTACCATCATGCCAACTCATTGTCACTTATTTTCATGCCAAACAATGGAGTTGGCAAGAGAACAAACATATCTGGGACCAGGTTAGGAAACCAGTATAAAGGACTCAAAATGGAAGGACTTTAGCTTTGATTGGGTTGCTCTAATGATCATCATTATTACCTTGAAGGAAGAGGCTTTTATTTTTTGTGTGGGAAACATTATTTATCAAACGATCCAGAAATGATTGATGGATGGAGTGTGTGATGTAAGGAGGACAGTTAACATACAACGGTTGGAGAAACAGACCTTGAAGCTAGTACATAGCTGTCAATGAGGAATTTGTCATATGATAATTGAATGTTCATGTTGACTGGAAAATATTTCACTTCTGAAGAGTCGCTGTTGATTACAGTATATGCCAAAGAGAAACTGTAAAGTAAGAAGAGATATTTGAAGCCCAGAGAGAGAGAGAGAGAGAGAGAGAGATGAGCGAGAGAAATGAGAAAGACAGAGAGGGTGATAAATGCCTGTCAGGGTAAGATTGATGGTTACAGTGTAATATCTCTAGAGCATCAAACTATAGAATGATGTTGTGACAGACAAGAGAGATATGACCCCTCAGAGAGTATCCTTTACTGCTTCCCAAATGGCACCCTAATTCCATTATAGGTCACTATTTTTTACCAGGACTCATAGGGCTCTGGTCAAAACTAGTGCACTATAAAGGTAATAGGAGGGCATTTGGCACTCATGCAGTGTCGTTTACTAGGTACAGTCATTAATGTGACACTGCACATGTCGACCCATGACCTTTTTATTGACCAGATGATGAACTGCAGCCAATAGACTCATCAACCGTAGTTCACAATGGCTTATTTTTTTCACCCTTGCTCTCTCTCCTTCTCTCTTTCTCTCTTTCTAGTGCACTACGTAGGGAGTAGGGTGCCATTTTGGATGCAGACTCAGTCTGCCTGACAGGCACTCACTCTCACATCACATCAAATCAAATGTTATTTGTCACTTGCTTCGTAGCAGGGGTGTGTTTGAGACCACCTAAACCAAGACCGATTCAAGACCAAGACAGGAACATATCGAGTCCGAGTCAAGACCGAGACCGGGATGGGGGACAAGGGGTACGAGACAGGGTCAAGACCGAGACCAGAAAAATGCAAGTCCAATTCAAGACATGATTGTAATTTTGTCAAATCACCACCATTATAAAAACTGTCCAGTATTTCTGTCTTCACATTTCAGGACAACTTACAGAAATACAGATAAAATTCATGCTAAGGTAAAAATAGAGCACAGAGTGGAACAATGGGCCTTCTACACCTTCAGAGAAGGGCTAAGGATTTATAGAAATTATGATTATATTATTATTTTATTTAAAATTATGTTCTGATTTAATCTCTTCAGTTTTTGTTGAAAAGGAAAGGGTTAACACAAAAGATTAAAAAAAGTAACCAATCAGGATTTTTCATTGCTGGTCTCAGGAGAGATAAATCTGGCAAGCAAAGTCAGCCATTGGCTAGGCCATCAGAAGCCAGATAAAGGCATCTGCCATTCAACTGTATTAGGGCAACATTTTTGGAGTGACAGTGGAATCGACCAATCACATTTTGACTTAATGAGTGGGACCATTTTAACAAAATTCTGCCTTCTTGAAGGCCAACAGGTCACTGCGCAAGAGCGAGCCGTAGTTTTCCCATGGTCTAACTAGCTAGCTTTTGTTGTCGGCTAGTTTGCAGTTTGAACCTTTACACCGGGGTTCCTCAAAAGCCTTTTTTGAGGGGTTACTCAAGGATCCTTTTCAATTGGAAAGGTTCTGCCGGTGTGGCAACCCAAAAGGTTATTCCAGGCACCTTTACTTCTAAGAGTGCACGGTAAGTTTAGCATATAGTCTCCTGGAGGTTAGGGGCCCTTCCAAAAATGCACACTATTCCCTATGAAGTGCTCTGCTTTTAACCAGAGCAAGTGCACTGCTTTTAACCAAAGAAAACAAATAGGAAATAGGGTGCCAGTTGGGATGTAAACGAAGTTATGCATGAAAGAGGGATTTATAAATTGGTATGTAAGTGGGGTCCTGTTTTGTTTCTCCCTCCTGCCCTCTGTTCGCTGGCCAGGTAGCTAGATATATTATTCTCCCTCTCTTTCCTCCCTCTGCCTGACTAGCCATAGGCATCTCATTTTACTTTCAGATTTGACTCGGGGAATGAATCTGAAAGTTATTTTCCCTACCGAAGAATTGTCTTGCTGTGGTGGTGGCATGGTTGAGCTGGAGTCAAACAGGGTAGGGTTTTCTGCTGGGTAGGACTGGCTGAGTCTGTGAGGCTGGAAACGAGGGGTGGGGTTAGGGGAGTTGTTAACAGGTTATTATCCCGAGAGGGAAGTGTGTGCCTGTGTGTGTGTGCATGCATGCATGTGTACATGTACAGTACAACTCAAATGTTTGGACATACCTTCTCATTCAAGGATTTTTCTTTATTTTTACTATTTTCTACATTGTAGAATAATTGTGAAGAAATCAACCATATGAAATAGCACATATGGAATCATGTAGTAACCCAAAAAGTGTTAAACAACTCAGAAAGATTTTAGATTATTCAAAGTAGCCACCCTTTGCCTTGAGGACAGCTTTGTACACCCTTGGCATTCTCTGTGTCCCAACTTTTGACTGGTACTGTATGTGAATTTGTCCCAATACTTTTGCTCCCCTAAAATGGGGGGATTATATACAAAAAGTGTTGTAATTTCTAAACGGTTAACCTGATATGGATGAAAATACCCTCATTAAAGCTGACAATCTGCTCTTAAACCTCATAGTCATTGTTTAATTTAAAATCCAAACTTTTGGAGTATAGAGTCAAAATAAATAAAAAAGCTTCATTGTCCCAATAATTACTGAGGGCACTGTATTTTGAGCACACAAAGGCTTCATAATTCATAAAGGATGTTAACTGACTGATAATATCTCAAAGAATAAAACATATAAGATATCCCAAGCCTGTGTTAACCTCAGACCTTATTTGCGGCATATACAGTGGGGGGAAAAAGTATTCGATCCCCTGCTGATTTTGTATGTTTGCCTACTGACAATGAAATGATCAGTCTATACTTTTAATGGTAGGTTTATTTGAACAGTGAGAGACAGAATAACAAAAAAATAGAGAAAAATGCATGTCAAAGATGTTATAAATTGATTTGCATTTTAATGAGGGAAATAAGTATTTGACCCCCTCTCAATCAGAAAGATTTCTGGCTCCCAGGTGTCTTTTATACAGGTAACGAGCTGAGATTAGGAGCACACTTTTAAAGGGAGTGCTCCTAACCGCAGCTTGTTACCTGTATAAAAGACACCTGTCCACAGATTCAATCAATCAATCAGATTCCAAACTCTCCACCATGGCCAAGACCAAAGAGCTCTCCAAGGATGTCAGGGACAAGATTGCAGACCTACACAAGGTTGGAATGGGCTACAAGACCATCGCCAAGGAGCTTGGTGAGAAGGTGACAACATTTGGTGCGATTATTCGCAAATGGAAGAAACACAAAAGAACTGTCAATATCCCTCGGCCTGGGGCTCCATGCAAGATCTCACCTCGTGAAGTTGCAATGATCATGAGAACGGTGAGGAATCAGCCCAGAACTACACGGGAGGATCTTGTCAATGATCTCAAGGCAGCTGGGACCATAGTCATCAAGAAAACAATTGGTAACACACCACGCCGTGAAGGACTGAAATCCTGCAGCGCCCGCAAGGTCCCCCTGCTCAAGAATACTTATACATGCCTGTCAGAAGTTTGCCAATGAACATCTGAATGACTCAGAGGACAGCTGGTGAAAGTGTTGTGGTCAGATGAGACCAAAATGGAGCTCTTTGGCATCAACTCAACTCGCCGTGTTTGGAGGAGGAGGAATGCTGCCTATGACCCCAAGAACACCACCGTCAAACATGGAGGTGGAAACATTATGCTTTGGGGGTGTTTTTATGCTAAGGGGACAGGACAACTTCACCACATCATTTGACGGGGCAATGTACTGTCAAATCTTGGGTGAGAACCTCCTTCCCTCAGCCAGGGCATTGAAAATGGGTCGTGGATGGGTATTCCAGCATGACAATGACCCAAAACACACGGCCAAGGCAACAAAGGAGTGGCTCAAGAAGAAGCACATTAAGGTCCTGGAGTGGCCTAGCATGTCTCCAGACCTTAATCCCATAGAAAATCTGTGGAGGGAGCTGAAGGTTCGAGTTGCCAAATGTCAGCCTCGAAACCTTAACCTGTTGGGGCTAGGGGGCAGTATTTGCACAGCCGGATAAAAAACATACCCGATTTAAACTGGTTACTACTCTTGCCCAGAAACAAGAATATGCATATAATTAGTAGATTTGGATAGAAAACACTCTACAGTTTCTAAAACTGTTTGAATGGTGTCTGTGAGTATAACAGAACTCATATGGCAGGCCAAAACCTGAGAAGATTCCATACAGGAAGTGCCCTGTCTGACAATTTGTTCTTCTTCTGTGGCATCTCTATCG
Organism: Salmo salar; assembly: GCF_965601325.2. Lineage (NCBI taxonomy): Eukaryota > Metazoa > Chordata > Actinopteri > Salmoniformes > Salmonidae > Salmo > Salmo salar. The sequence goes on along the minus strand of NC_138309.1, from coordinate 24,917,959 downwards.
AACATACAGCATCTCTGCTGTAACGTGACTTTTTCTAAGGCTTCCATTGGCTCTCAGAAGGCACCAGAAAGTGGAATGACGTCTCTCCTGTCTCTGGGCGAAAAACAGCAGGAGATTTTGTGAGTGGTCAGGCTGAGAACAGTGACACTGGAGATGCGCGTTCATGTGAATTCTCCATTTTTTTCTTTCAGCCTTTGAATGAATACAACGTCGCCCGGTTGGAATATTATCGCTATTTTACGAGAAAAATCGCATAAAAATGGATTTTTAACAGCGTTTGACATGCTTCGAAGTACGGTAATGGAATATTTAGAATTTTTTTTGTCACGAAATGCGCTCGCGCGTCACCCTTCGGATACTGACCTGAACGCACGAACAAAACGGAGCTATTTGAATATAACTATGGATTATTTGGAACCAAAACAACATTTGTTGTTGAAGTAGAAGTCCTGGGAGTGCATTCTGATGAAGAACAGCAAAGGTAATCCAATTTTTCTTATAGTAAATCTGAGTTTGGTCAAACTTGGGCCAAGTTTGGCGCTGTAAAGCCTTTTTGAAATCGGACAATGTGGTTAGATTAACAAGAGTCTTGTCTTTAAAATGGTGTAAAATAGTCACATGTTTGAGAAATTTAAGTTATAGCATTTTTGAGGTATTTGTATTTCGAGCCACCTTGTATTTGTATTTCGACGCAAACGTCCCACCTTGCCCAGGGAGGTTAATGACTTGGAGATGATCTGCAAAGAGGAGTGGGACAAAATCCCTCCTGAGATGTGTGCAAACCTGGTGGCCAACTACAAGAAACGTCTGACCTTTGTGATTGCCAACAAGTGTTTTGCCACCAAGTACTAAGTCATGTTTTGCAGAGGGGTCAAATACTTATTTCCCTCATTAAAATGCAAATCAATTTATAACATTTTTGACATGTGTTTTTCTGGCTTGTTTTGTTGTTATTCTGTCTCTCACTGTTCATATAAAGCTACCATTAAAATTATAGACTGATCATTTCTTCGGAAGTGGGCAAACCCCAGGGGATCAAATACTTTTTTCCCCCACTGTATCTCAAAACCCAATTATTTTCCCCATTTAATATCTCCAATAGGAATGGCCAACATAGGCAGGTAAACATGCCATAATTAATACAGCATGTACACAGCATGCATTGATTTCAAGAAATGTTGCATAATTTTTTAAGTTGTTGCGTCATATTTCTTTGCATACTTTCCGTTGAAGCTTGCTTAAAAATATTTACAAACGGAGTACGCATTCAAGAAGTGCCCTCTGTGCTCAGTTTTTCAGACTTTAATTCGGACTCATACTCCCTCCTGTGCTCCATCTTTTCTGTCTTCGGTGTACGATAGTATGCATTTTGAGAAACACCCAGTCACCTCCATCAACAAAACACATTTTGGAAGAATGGTGTCGAATACTTCGAATAAAGTTCCAGACACTTGTAGAATCTATGCCAAGCTGCATTGAAGCTGCTCTGGCAACTCATGGTGGCCCAACGCCCTATGAAGAGACAGGTTAGTGTTTTTCGTCACGAATCTTGTTCTGGAGGTAGCTCGGCATAGTGGTCACTCGCTTGCACAGATTTTAAACCTAACCCTAACCTAAACCACACTTCTAATCGTAATGCCTTATCCTAACCTTCAATTAAGACCAAAAAGTACATTTTTGTTTTCATGAATTCTACAATATAGCTAATTTTGACTTTGCAGCCAGCCTATCTAGCGGAAATCACTCAGTTCTGCCTCCAGAAACTTTGATTGTTTTTAGTTTTTTTGGGCAGTTACCTGTAGGTTGTTTATTTGTATGTAAGGCTTGTGAGCCATGTACACATGTATTTATAATGATTTGGACTGGAATCTAATACCTACCACAGTGTATTTTAGAGTTTTCCAGCACCATCATCAAAATACCAAATTATGAAATTTCTGCTGGAAGAATGATGTCCCATCCCTCCAATAGAATTCCAGACACATGTACAATGCCTTTGGAAAGTATTCAGACCACTTGACGTTTCCGTCATTTTGGTACGTTACAGCCTTATTCTAAAATGTAATAAAAATAAAGTTTCCCTCATCAATCTACACACAATATCCCATAACGACAAAGCAAAAACAGGTAAAAGAGTTAAGGAAATATAGCATTTACAGTTGACGTCGGAAGTTTACATACACTTAGGTTGGAGTCATTAAAACAACTGTTTACAGACATTATTTCACTTATAATTCACTGTATCACAATTCCAGTGGGTCAGAAGCTTACATACAATAAGAGCGACTGTGCCTTTAAACAGCTTGGAAAATTCCAGAAAATTATATCATGGCTTTAGAAGCTTCTGATAGGCTAATTGACATAATTTGAGTCAATTGGAGGTGTACCTGTGAGTGTATTTCAAGGCCTACCTTCAAACTCAGTGCTTCTTTGCTTGACATCATGGGAAAATCAAAAGAAATCAGCCAAGACCTCAGAAAAACAATTGTAGATCTCCACAAGTCTGGTTCATCCTTGGGAGCAATTTCCAAACGCCTGAAGGTTCCACGATCATCTGTAACACCAATAGTACACAAGTGTGAACACCATGGGACCATGCAGATGTCATACCGCTCAGGAAGGAGACACGTTCTGTCTCCTAGAGATGAACGTACTTTGGTGCGAAGAGTACAAATCAATCCCAGAACAACAGCAAATAAAAATGTGAAGATGCTGGAGGAAACAGGTACAAAAGTATCTATATCCACAGTAAAACGAGACTTATATTGACATTACCTGAAAGGCTGCTCAGCAAGGAAGAAGCCACTGCTCCAAAACCGCCATAAAAAAGCCATACTACGGTTTGCAACTGCACATGGGGACAAAGATCATACTTTTTGGAGAAATCTCTGATGAAACAAAAATAGAAATGTTTGGCCATAATGACCATCGTTATGTTTGGAGGAAAAAGGGGGAGGCTTGCAAGCCGAAGAACACAATTCTAACCGTGAAGCATGGGGTGGCAGCATCATGATGTGGGGGTGCTTTGCTGCAGGAGGGACTGGTGCAGTTCATAAAATAGATGGCATCATGAGCCCTGACCTCAATACTGTAGACAATTTGTGGGCAGAAGTGAAAAAGTGTGTGTGAGCAAGGAGGCCTACAAAGTGACTCAGTTACACCAGCTCTGTCAGGAGGAATGTTGTGAGGGTGCTTTGCTGCAGGAGGGACTGGTGCACTTCACAAAATTGATGGCATCATGAGGATGGACATGTATTTGTATATATTGAAGCAACATCTCAAGACATCAGTCAGGAAGTTAAAGCTTGGTAGCAAATGGTTTTTCCAAATGGACAATGACCCCAAGCATACTTCCAAAGTTGTGGCAAAATGGCTTAAGGACAACAAAGTCAAGGTATTGAAGTGGCCATCACAAACCCCTGACCTCAAACCTATGGAAAATATGTGGGCACAACTGAAAAAGTGTGTGAGAGCAAGGAGGCCTATAAACCTGACTCAGTTACACCAGCTCTGTCAGGAGGAATGGACCAAAATTCACCCAATTTATTGTGGGAAGCCTGTGGAAGGCTACCCGAAATGTTTGACCCAAGTTAAACAATTTAAAGGCAATGCTACCAAATACTAATTGAGTGTATGTAAACTTCTGACCCACTGGGAATGTGATGAAAGAAATAAAAGCTGAAATAAATCATTTTCTCTACTATTATTCTGACATTACACATTCTTAAAATAAAGTGGTGATCCTAACTGACCTAAGACAGGGAATTTTTACAAGGACTAAATGTCAGGAATTATGAAAAACTGAGTTTGAATGTATTTAAGGTGTATGTAAACTTCCGACTTCAACTGTACATAAGCATTCAGACCCTTTATTCAGTACTTTGTTGAAGCACCTTTGGCAGAGATTACGCAACAAGCTTGGCACACCTGTATTTGGGGAGTTTCTACCATTCTTCTCGGCAGATCCTCTCAAGCTCTGTCAGGTTAGATGGGCAGTGTCGCTTCACAGCTATTTTCAGGTCTCTCCAGAGATGTTCAAGTCCGGGCGCTGGCTGGACCACTCAAGGACATTCAGAGACTTGTCCCGAAGCCACTGCATTGCCTTGGCTGTGTGCTTAAGGTCGTTGTCCGGTTGGAAGGTGATTCTTCTTCACAGTCTGAGGTCCTGAGCACTCTGGAGCAGGTATTCATCAAGGATCTCTCGCTGCACTTTGGTCTGTTCATCTTTCCTTCGATCCTGACTAGTCTCCCAGTCCCTGCCACTGAAAAACATCCCCACAGCATGATGCTGCCACCACCATGCTTCACCGTAGGGATGGTGCCAGGTTTTATCCAGAAGTGACGCTTGGCATTCAGGCCAAAGAATTCAATCTCGGTTTCATTAGACTAGAGAATCTTATTTATCATGGTCTGAGAGTCCTTTAGTTGCCTTTTGGCAAACTCAAAGCGGGCTGTCATGTGCCTTTTACTGAGGAGTGTCAACCGTCTGGCCATTCTACCATAAAGGCCTGATTTGTGGAGTGCTGCAGAGATGGTTGTCTTTCTGGAACGTTCTCCCATCTCAACACAGCAATTCTGGAGAGTCTTAGAAGTTCCATACTGCTTCCATTTAAAATCAATGGAGGCCACTGTGTTCTTGGGGACCTTCAATGCTGTAGAAATGTTTTGGTACCCTTCCCAGATCTGTGCCTCGTCACAATCGTGCCTCAAAGCTCTACGGACAATTCCTTTGACCTCATGGCTTGGTTTTTGCTCCGACATGCAAGTCATCTGTGGGACCTTAAATAGACAGGTGTGTGCCTTTCCAAATCATGTCCAATCAATTGAATTTACCACAGGTGGATGCAATCATGTTGTAGAAACATCTCAAGGATAGTCAATGGAAACAGGATGCACCTCAGCTCAATTTTGAGTCTCATAAGCAAAGGTTCTGAATACATATGTAAATAAGGTTTTACTGTTTTTTATTTTTAATACATTTGCAAAAAAAATGGCTTCATCATTATGGGGTATTGTGTGTAGATTGATTAGGAAAACATTTAATTTAATACATTTTAGAATAAGGCTGTAACGTAACAAAATGTGGAAAACGTCGAGGGGTCTGAATACTTTCCCAATGCGCTGTATAATCTATGCCAAGGCGCATTGAATCTATTCTGTTCTGTTGGCTTGCGGTGGCCCAATGCCCTATTTTAAGATTCTTTATGGTGTTGTTTCCTTTATTTGTATGTACACTCTTGGAAAGATATTGCCATCTAAAACCTAAAAGGGTTCTCCGGCTATCCTCTTAGGAGAAGCCTTTGAAGATCCCTTTATTGGCTCGAGGTAGAACCCTTTTGGGTTCTTTGGAAAAAATCTTTCCCCAGAGGGTTCTACATGGAACCCAAAAGAGTTCTAACTGGAACCAAAAAGGGAATCCTTTTGGAACCCTTTTTCTAAGAGTGTGCAGTAAAGCTTGTGAGCCATGCACACACGCAATTAGAATAAAGTGGAGTGTAATCTAATACCTAACACATATCTCTATCCCAAATGGCACTACATTCCCTATATTGTGCACTATATAGTGAATAGGGTGTCATTTGAGACACAGCCCCTGTCATTCTAGCTACAGCTGCATATAAATTTATATAGCAGTTTAATCTGAATACTAAATGTTATTATTAAAAGCTTTTCCTTCCCTCCCTGGTATAGGACAGTGTCTGTGTCCCAAATGGCACCTTATTCTCTACATAGTGCCCTACTTTTGACCATAGTACTATGGGCCCCGGTGAAAAATAATGCACCACATAGGGAATAGGGTGCCATTTGGGACACAACCTGGGATAGTATATACCTGGTAATGAGGAGAGCACCCCAGGGCCTATTGCATTCATTGTGCAGCAGGCAGCAACTAGAGTGGTATAATTCAGTAATGAATTGCTTTAGTGCCTGGACAGCACTGTAATGGTTTTGGAGATTAACAATTAGGCTTACCTGTATGTACAAGATGTGTGTGCTATGTCCTTTTTCTATCTCTGTCTCTTTTTCTCTCTCTCTGTCTCCCTGTACTCTCTCTCTCTATTTATCTACCCCCCCTCTCTCTACCTCCAGAGAGACGATCAGTAGGTGATGACAAAATTCAAAAATTACAACTGCACTTCACAGAAGCTTCGGTGAAATCATTGGGCTCTAGGTAGCAAGAGCCGGGAAATGTTAGATCGAGGCTAGCCAGATCTGTCTGGCCGTGTCGTCTAGACTTGACAGTTCATGAAGCTTTAGTAATTTGATCATATAGTTCTGATCATGGAATTCTGAATGCGTCATGCATCTACACCTACAGTTGAAGTCGGAAGTTTACATACACTTAGGTTGGAGTCATTAAAACTTGTTTTCAACCACTCCACAAATGTCTTGTTAACAAACTATAGTTTTGGCAAGTTGGTTAGGACCTCTACTTTGTGTATGACACAAGTAATTTTCCGACAATTGTTTACAGACAGACTATATTTCACTTATCATTCACTGTATCAAAATTCCAGTGGGTCAGATGTTTACGTACACTAAGTTGACTGTGCCTTTAAACAGCTTGGAAAATTCCAGAAAATGATGTCAATGCTTTAGAAGCTTCTGATAGGCTAATTGACATCATCTGAGGTGTACCTGTGGATGTATTTCAAGACCTACCTTCAAACTCAGTGCCTCTTTGCTTGACATCATGGGAAAATCAAAAGAAATCAGCCAAGACCGCAGAAAAAAATTTGTAGACTTCCACAAGTCTGGTTCATCCTTGGGAGCAATTTCCAAACACCTGAAGGTACCACGTTCATCTGTACAAACAATAGTACACAAGTATAAACACCACGGGACCACGTAGCCATCATACCGCTCAGGAAGGAGACGCGTTCTGTCTCCTAGAGATGAACGTACTTTGGAGCGAAAAGTGCAAATCAATCCCAGAACAACAGCAAAGGACCTTGTGAAGATGCTGTAGGAAACAGGTACAAAAGTATCTATATCCACAGTAAAATGAGTCCTATATCAACATAAGCCACTGCTTCAAAACCACCATAAAATCCAGACTACGTTTTGCAACTGCACATGGGGACAAAGATTGTACTTTTTGGGGAAATGTCCACTTTTCTGATGAAACAAAAATACAACTGTTTGGCCATAATGACCATCGTTAGGTTTGGAGGAAAAAGGGGGAGGCTAGCAAGCCGAAGATCACCATCCCAACCGTGAAGCACGGGGGTGGCAGCATCATGTTGTGGGGTTGCTTTGCTGCAGGAGGGACTGGTGCACTTCATAAAATAGATGGCATCATGAGGATGGAAATTCATCTAGATATATTGAAGCAACATCTCAAGACATCAGTCAGGAAGTTAAAGCTTGGTTGCAAATGGGTCTTCCAAACGGACAAGGACCCCAAGCATACTTCCAAAGTTGTAGCAAAATGGCCTAAGGACAACTAAGTCAAGGTATTGGAGTGGCCATCACAAAGCCCTGACCTCAATCCTATAGAACATTTGTGGGTAGAACTGAAAAAGTGTGTGCGAACAAGGAGGCCTACAAACCTGACTCAGTTACACCAGCTCTGTCAGGAGGAATGGGCCAAAATTCACCCAACTTATTGTGGGAAGCTTATGGAAGGCTACCCAAAATGTTTGACCCAAGTTAAACAATTTAAAGGCAATGCTACCAAATACTAATTGAGTGTATGTAAACTTCTGACCCATTGGGAATGTGATGAAAGAAATAAAAGCTGAAATAAATCATTCTCTCTGCTATTATTCTGACATTTCACATTCTTAAAATAAAGTGGTGATCCAAACTGACCTAAGACAGGGAATTTTTACAAGGATTAAATGTCAGGAATTGTGAAAAACTTAAGTTTAAATGTAGTTGGCTAAGGTGTATGTAAACTTCCGACTTCAACTGTACATTTAAATGTGTCTACCGTGTCCACAGTGTGTCCGGATTTTCCTGTGTTCTATTAAAATGCCAGTATGCATTCTACAAACGGTGGAAGAGGTAAAATATGATAATAATACAACAACAACTGATGGCAGTAGCTAACAGCTGTAGCTAACAAGCCAGCAAACATCTGTAGCTTGCCAGCAAGCTAACAAGCAACGCTAAAGGGATTGTAAATGGGTTAGCATAACTCTAGCCAAACCCCCAAAAGTTTTTCTAAATATTAGCTACCTGGCTAGAGTTTGAGGTCAGCGAACATGTTCCTCACACACTAGGATTATATTACCTCCAACGTAATAATGAAAAGGTGCCTCTCGGTCCCAAAACACAAGTTTTCTGGAGACTTGTGGGAGGAGTGCTGATGATGTCGTCCACTGTATGATCTTTCGGTAGCCTGATTGCATCCAGACTGAGGAGAAATCCTCACACAATGCACCTCTGAACATCTCCTGAAGTGGTCAGCCAGATCTGAACACAATCAGACCACAAACTGACTTTTGTGGATCGAGACCCATGTTTTCAATGTGATCTTTGTATTCTGATAGCAGAAGTCACATGTTAGTGTCAAGTGTAGACACGACCTATGTGGGCCAGCTAACTCTTCTGGTGTTGATTGTCATTCCAAACATGTCGCCAGAAAGACAAGGACGATTGAGGAGTTGGCTGGGGCACAAATAGGCCTAGATCTAGCAGGATAGGGAAATCAAATGTACCTTGGTTCTATGATAGAATTCCTTCCCACAGATCCCAAGTCCAACAATCATTCTGCTACAGGGTCTCTTTCTCTCTCTTCTCTTCATCCCCTTTCCATTCCCTCTAATCACTACAGACAGCTGGGCTGTAGAACCAAAGCCTATTAGACAATGCAGATGACAAGAAAGAGATGGAGAAAGAGAGAGAGGAAATGAATGAAAGAGAAAGAGAGCAGCAGAAAGGGAGAGCTGAGAGAAAGGGAGAAAATTAGCTGTGGAAAGGAAAAGGCCAGGGATGTAGAATAAGCCATGTCTAGCTTGTCTTAACATTTCTGTGTCCCAAATGAAACCCCATTCCCTGCATACACTGTAAAACATTTCCTGTAATTTTTACAGTAAATTACTGGCAGCACAGTGGCCAGTAGATGACTGTAAATTTACAGTAAAATACTTGCAGCACAGAAGCCAGTACATTTCTGTAGATTTACAGGACCTTTACTGAAACACAAATTTACTGCATATTACTGTAACGCCTGACTAATGCAAAATACTGTAGTAGCCTTTTTTCCCTCTACTAAACCAATACCAAACCAATCAGTTGGTTGTTCAATGAAACAAAGCTTCAAACGTCATTGATCACATGCTTCTGATGAAGTGATACAGGAATCGGCAAACTTCTTTGAAGGAAACCGCTTAGCGACTTCGACGCATGCCTCAGAGCTCTGGTATCAAGCGTAACATCACTAGTGTTTTCACTTTGAATGAAAACAAGGGGGTTGAGCCCTGAGCCACTGACCTTCTGGGCAATGTTTGTCTTTGCATTAAATCCCACCTAGTCGAATGACCCTGCTGCCCCGTAGCTGGAAAGGAAGTGAAAGTCACTTGGACGCTAATATTATAGCTGCCATTAACAAAAACAGAGCAGACAAAGCCAACAAGCTAGCTAACATGTTTGCAGATAAACTGCTGGGTAAAAAAATGGTGGGTTAAAAACAACCCAATTTGGGTAAATATTGGACAGAACACACATTGGGTTATTTTGACCCAGCCAGTTGGTTTACAACAACCCATTGTTTTCATTAAGTTGGGTTGTTGATCCTGGGTTATTGAGCTATGATCCCCCAGGTCAGATCAGAATACTTAGTAGGGGTGTGGCTTTCAGATAGTTATTTTTTGCCACCCATGAGAGTAAATGTCATTCTGGTTAATCTATTATGTTGTCAACCCATGTTAAAATTGACCCTAACACTTTTTGTAGTGTAAATGAAGCTTACACAAGCGTCTAGGCATGATCTTAAGGACCCTGGAGTATACAAGCCCCTTGTTGATGCTGTTCCAACAACTCACCAGTATCAATGCCATCATTTTTTATGCTGAGACTATCTTTGAGGAAGCCCATTTTAAGAACAGCAATGTTGCTACGGTGGTGGTGGTAGTAGCAGCAATCAAGGTAGTGTTCACTGCTGTAGCAGCATTGGTCATGGACCGCGCTGGAAGAAAGCTTCTCATCTTTCAGGAGTTTCTATGTGCCTAAGCACTGCTGCCTTTGGTGTCTACTTCAAGTTGTCCTGTGAAACCCATGGTAACTCCTCAGGACTTTGCCTAGTAGAGTCACATAGCAGAGGACCCTGCTAGGGGAGGACCCTCCTGGCTCGCACTGGCCAGCATGGACTTATTCATCACAAAAAAAATAGCTGGAAAAAAAATTGCTAGAGTAGTTCAGTTCACATATCACACTTGAAGATTCACAAAATATGTGTGCACCAGAGATATTTGTCAATTTTACTTACAATGCTTACATTTCATTATGTTTATGTATTTTTTTTGGTTGTTTACAGTACAAGAACAGTTTACAACATTTTCAAATGTGAGAGAACAATTAAGGCTAAGTGCATGTAAGTAAGAATTTGGCCCATAATGATAATTAGATAGTTTAATGATTTAATGTTCTCTTTGTACCATGAGGGTATACAGTGTGCACAAATGTCCTGTTGGAATTATTTGTCATGTTTTTCTTCTGAATGAACTAAATGTTTTTACTAAAACATTTTAGAAAAGTGGAGAAAAGTAAGAATGGCTGTGTGAATACACATGCAGTATGAATGCACACTGTAATATAATGTGGTATACTATTACCGGTGCCAAAACTTTGAAACTGAATATGCTACAGTAGTGAATGGTCATATCATGTTAATTAAAGACTTGTCTCGACATAGCCCAACGTTGGGATAGTTTTAGTATTTAAATGTTATTCATTTTGTATTAAGAAATAGAATGTGCAGCACTTTTGAAGGAAAATTGAGAATTGCAGTGAACAAACTTAACATGATGAACATGAATGACATTTACTCTCACGGTTGGCCAAAAATAACTATTTGAAAGCCACGCCCCCAACAGGTCACGCATTTGGATTATCCAAACATGGGATAATTTAACCCTCAATTGGGTTTTTATTCACTTTCATGCTGGGTTGACCCAGCAGATGGGTCTTTTTTTTATATAATCCATAGGTTATTTTCAGGAGGTGTGGTCTATTGGGGGTGTGGGTTTCAGATTGGTCTTTATGGACACATTCTTTGCAGTATTACTTTATTGCCTTGTTGCAAACAGGATGCATGTTTTGGAATATGTTTTATTCTGTATAGGCTTCCTTCTTTTCACTCTGTCAATTAGGTTAGTATTGTGGAGTAACTATAATATTGTTGATCCGTCCTCAGTTTTCTCCTATCACAGCCATTATACTCTGTAACTGTTTTAAAGTCACCATTGGTCTCACGTTGAAATCCCTGAACAGTTTCCTTCCACTCCGGCAACTGAATTACCAATCTACCAATAGGTGCCCTTCTTTGTGAGGCATTGGAAAACCTCCTCAGTCTTTTTGGTTGAATCTGTGTCTGACGTTACCTGCTCGACTGAGGGACCTCATAGAATCTCTGAGACCTTACAGGGTCATTTTAAAATCATGTTAAACACTATTGCACACAGAGTCCATGCATGTGGCTTGTTAAGCAGGTTTTTATTCCTGAACTTATTTATGCTTGCCAAAAAAAGGGGTTGAATACTAATTGACTCAAGACATTTCAGCTTTTGTAAACATTTCTCAAACATAATACTACTTGACATGATGGGGTATGGTGTGTAGGCCAGTGACAAAACATCTCTATTTAATCAATTTTAAATTCAGGCTGTAACACCAAAGTGTGGAAAAAGTCAGGGGTGTGAATACATTCTGAAGGCATTGTGTAGTGCACCAGGCATAGTATAGATCAGGATTTATAGACAGAGAAAGAGAGAAAAAGACAGGGAGGGGGAGAACGAAGGGGAGGGAGGGGGAGGCATAGGGAGAGAGATAGAGGTTGGGGAGCAGAGGGGGCAGAGAAAGGAGAGAGAGAGAGAATTGAATTGTACATTGAATTGAGAGAGAATGAGAGAGAAAGGGAGACAGAGGGTGTTTTTTTTATCTCTCTATTCCTCCTTCCCATCCACCAAAGCACTAACCACCATCGTCTCATCGCCTCATATCAAACGGCTACAGATGCACCGCTGTCTCACAAAGGATAGCACATCTATCAGGGTGTTCCTTCTTATCATCTTCCTATGTGAGTATATATTTCTATTACCATTTGCGTTTGAATAAATAGTAAACCAATGTGAGTGAGTCCAATAAGGTTTGTTTGAACAGCCTGCCTGCTCCGCTCCATCTGTGGTTGTAGCTGACCACCCAAAGAATCTGCAGATAACCATCAGCTTTCTGTCCAAGTTCTAACCCTGTTTGTAACACATACAGAATTATTAAAAAACACTGGAGTACATGGGGCTTTTACTAAAGAGGATATAGCTATTTTTTCTGGTATCTTGTTACCATGACAACGACTGCTCCAAACGACAGGAGAAATTGAGGTTATCTGGAGTCCTCTGACCCCAGGTTCAGTTTTCAGATTCAACCTTCGATTTTAATATATATCTCCTGTGTTATATCCCCAAGAGAGACATAGCTAGGATATAATCAGGCGTGTTTCTATTGTGACAGACAGCAGCTGGACTGGGATGTATGACGTGTGTGTGTGTGTGTGTGTGTGTGTGTGTGTGTGTGTGTGTGTGTGTGTGTGTGTGTGTGTGTGTGTGTGTGTGTGTGTGTGTGTGTGTGTGTGTGTGACCTCACTGACATAGTATGACTTCCCCCCTCTGATTAGGTTTGTGCCCCTGCTCCACATTGATTAGCTTTGCTGACTGTGCATTCTATCGGTCCTCTATGTGTCTTTCATTGACTGTGTGTAGGCTGCGGTGTGTGTTTTATTGACTCCTCTCTTAATGTGTTTTTGCATGGCTCTTTAAAGACCAGCTCATAGTGTGTCATTCCTATTGATTAGCTCACTAAATGCCTTTGTTACTATGCTGATTTCTGTCTCTCACACTGCGGAAGTGTGTGTGTGAATGAAGGGTAGCGTACAGTGGAAACAGAACATTCGCCGTTAGCACTTTACATTCATTAATGTCCATTCAGACTGATGCTCTATATAGTGCACTGCTTTTGAGCAAGGTCCATAGGGGTCTATGTAAGGCAGGTATTCCCAAACTTGTGTATGCGCAATGCTGTCGGGAGTACGTCAAATAAAAATGTGATTCAACATTTTCAAACATTCCATTTATGTTTTTCAACATGACTAACCATTTGGGAAAAGTTTTTTTCCCGCCTGAGTAGCCTTGTTTCACTACCAAAAATAAAATTAAACCATAGTGTTCAGCGAAATAACAATACAATGTCAAATACAGGTAGCCTACTCAAATAATTAACATCCAATTACATTAACCGTTACTCTCTTGCGGGAATTACACTACCGGTCCGTATGTAGCCAAACGTAGCTAATGCACATTCCGTTTGCTCGAAGATGGATAAATGGTTTAAAAAAGTAAGGCCCGCATCCATTGAGACACATACCAGCTCTACTGGTAGTACTACTACAACCAGCAGTACTACACCTGCACCTGTCGACGACACAAGTTGTTCTGCTTCCACGAGCACATCCAATGCTAGCATCAGTAATTCTACATTTGTTGTTAGCCCAGCTGGCATGGACACAGACAGTTGTGAATCTGATGCAGCCGAAGAGCTACTGCCCCCTTGCCCTGGAAAGCACCAAACAACAGACAGGGATGTTAGACCATCGAAGAGGCGCAAATATGATTAGAACTACATTGATTTGTGGTTAACTTATATTGGGAGTAGTGCCTTTCCTCAGCCACAGTGTGTTATATGTGCAAAAGTACTATCTCACAACTCGATGAAACCTTCACTCTTGCGCAGACATTTAGAAACAATGTATAGAAACAAAAATAAGCCACGGGAGGTTTTTGAGCGAGAATTAAGACAACTTTCGAGGAGTAAGACATGTATAAAAGCAACAGATACTATTAATAAGAAGAGTCTAGAAGAGTCTGATATGGTGAGCTACCGAGTGGCTAAGACAGGCAAGCCCCATACCATTGTGTAGGACTTAATTATTTCTGCTGCCGCAGATATGGCTGGGACAGTGCTGGGGGAAAAGGCCCAAAAACTATACAGACAATGACTTCATCAAACAACACTGTTTCACGACGCATCAGTGACATAGCAGGATATGTTTTGAAACAATTAATGCATACAAGCCAGTGAATTCTATGTGTTACAGCTGGATGAGTCAACAGACGTGGTGGGCCGGGCACAGCTCCTGGTATATGTCCGTTACGTTTATGGGGGGTCAATTAAGGAAGACATCCTCTTCTGCAAACCACTGGAAACCAGGACAACATGAGAGGATATTTTTAAAGTACTGGACAGCTTTGTGACATCAAATGGACTTTTGGTGGTCTGTACTGATGGCGCAAAAGCTATGACAGGGAGACATAGTGGAGTGGTAACGCGCATGCAAGCAGTTGCTCCCGAAGCTCTTGCTGCTAAGGGAATGCCTGACAGCTTTAAAGACTTTTTGGACACTACAGTGAAAATGGTTAACTTTGTTAAAGCAAGGCCCCAGAACTCTCGTGTATTTTCTGAGCTATGCAATGATATGGGCAGTGACTATGTACCGCTTTTACAACATACAGAAGTGTGCTGGTTATCAAGGTGCAAAGTATTGATACGCTTTTTTGAATTGAGAGACGAGCTTAAAGTTTTCTTTACTGACCATCATTTTCACTTGTCTGACCGCTTGCATAATGCCCGAGTTTCTCATGTGACTGGCCTATCTGGGTGATGTTTTTTCTCGCCTGATGACTCTCCACAACTATGATCAATGTGCGGGACTAAATTGAGGCTATGATTAAGAAGTTGGAGCTGTTCTCTGTCTGCATTAACAAGGACAACATACAGGTCTTTACATCATTGTATGATTTTTTGTGTGCAAATGAACTCAGGCTTACAGATAATGTCAAATGTGATATAGCGAAGCACCTGAGTGAGATGGCTGCGCAATTAGGCAGGTACTTTCCCAAAACGGATGACACAAACAACTGGATTCGTTATCCCGTTCATGCCCTGCCTCCAGTCCACTTACTGACATCTGAACAAGAGAGCCTCATCGAAATTGCACCAAGCGGTTCTTTGAAAATGTATTTTAATCAGAAGCCACTGCCAGATTTCTGGATTGGGCTGCTCTCAGAGTATCCTGCCTTGGCAAATCGCGCTGTTAAGACACTGATGCCCTTTGCAACCATGTACCTACAGTTGAAGTCGGAAGTTTACATACACTTAGGTTGGAGTCATTAAAACTCGTTTTTAAACCACTCCACCAATTTCTTGTTAATATACTATAGTTTTGGCAAGTCGGTTAGGACATCTACTTTGTGCATGAAACAAGTCGTTTTTCCAACAATTGTTTACAGACAGATTATTTCACTTATCATTCACTGTATCACAATTCCAGTAGGTCAGAAGTTTACATACACTAACTTAACTGTGCCTTTAAACAGCTTGGAAAATTCCAGAAAATGATGTCATGGCTTTAGAAGCTTCTGATAGGCTAATTGACATAATTTGATCAATTGAAGGTGTACCTGTGGATGTATTTCAAGGCCTACCTCCAAACTCATTGCCTCTTTGCTTGACATCATGGGAAAATCATAAGAAATCAGCCAATACCTCAGAAAATAATTGTAGATCTTCGCAAGTCTGGTTCATCCATAGGAGCAATTTCGAAATACCTGAAGGTACCACGTTCATCTTGACCAACAATAGTACGCAAGTATAAACACCATGGGACCATGTAGCTGTTATACCTCTCAGGAAGGAGACGCGTTCTCTCTTCTAGAGATGAATGTACTTTGGTGCGAAAAGTGCAAATCAATCCCAGAAAAACGGCAAAGGACCTTCTGAATATGCTGGAGGAAAAAGATACAGAAGTATCTATATCCACAGTAAAATTAGTCCTGTATCAACATAAGCTGAAAGGCCACTCAGCAAGGAAGGAGCCACTGCTCCAAAACCGCCATAAAAAAGCCAGACTACGGTTTGCAACGGCACATGGGGACAAAGATCATACATTTTGGAGAAATGTCCTCTGGTCTGATGAAACAAAAATAGAACTGTTTGGCCATAATGACCATCGTTAGGTTTGGAGGAAAAAGGAGGAGGCTTGCAAGCCGAAGAACAACATCCCAACCATGAAGCATGGGGGTGGCAGCATCATGATGTGGGGTTGCTTTGCTGCTGGAGGGACTGGTGCCCTTCACAGAATAGATGGCATCATGAGGATGGAAATGATGTGGATGTATTGAAGCAACATCTCAAGACATCAGTCAGGAAGTTAAAGCTTGGTCGCGAATGGGTCTTCCAAATGGACAATGACTCCAAGCATACTTCCAAAGTTGTGGCAAAATGGCTTAAGGACAACAAAGCCAAGGTATTGGAGTGGCCATCACGAAGCCCTAACCTCAGTTCTATAGAAAATATGTGGGCAGAACTGAAAAAGTGTGTGTGAGCAAGGAGGTCTAAAAAAAGAAAAGAAAAAAAAGAGGCCTACAAACCTGATTCAGTTACATCAGCTCTCTGGAATTGGCCAAAATTCACCCAACTTATTGTGGAAGGCTACCTGAAATGTATTACCCAAGTTAAACAATTTAAAGGCAATGCTACCAAATACTAATTGAGTGTATGTAAACTTCTGACCCACTGGGAATGTGATGAAAGAAATAAAAACTGAAATAAATAAAATATATGTAATATATGTAGCTGTACATTTACATTTACATTTAAGTCATTTAGCAGACGCTCTTATCCAGAGCGACTTACAAATTGGTGCATTCACCTGATGATATCCAGTGGAACAACCACTTTACAATAGTGCATCTAAATCTTTTAAGGGGGGGGGGGGGGGGGGGGGGGTTAGAAGGATTACTTTATCCTATCCCAGGTATTCCTTAAAGAGGTGGGGTTTCAGGTGTCTCCGGAAGGTGGTGATTGACTCCGCTGTCCTGGCGTCGTGAGGGAGCTTGTTCCACCATTTGGGTGCCAGAGCAGCGAACAGTTTTCACTGGGCTGAGCGGGAACTGTGCTTCCTCAGAGGTAGGGAGGCGAGCAGGCCAGAGGTGGATGAACGCAGTGCCCTTGTTTGGGTGTAGGGCCTGATCAGAGCCTGAAGGTACGGAGGTGCCGTTCCCCTCACAGCTCCGTAGGCAAGCACCATGGTCTTGTAGCGGATGCGAGCTTCAACTGGAAGCCAGTGGAGAGAGCGGAGGAGCGGGGTGACGTGAGAGAACTTGGGAAGGTTGAACACCAGACGGGCTGCTGCGTTCTGGATGAGTTGTAGGGGTTTAATGGCACAGGCAGGGAGCCCAGCCAACAGCGAGTTGCAGTAATCCAGACGGGAGATGACAAGTGCCTGGATTAGGACCTGCGCCGCTTCCTGTGTGAGGCAGGGTCGTACTCTGCGAATGTTGTAGAGCATGAACCTACAGGATCGGGTCACCGCCTTGATGTTAGTGGAGAACGACAGGGTGTTGTCCAGGGTCACACCAAGGTTCTTAGCACTCTGGGAGGAGGACACAATGGAGTTGTCAACCGTGATGGCGAGATCATGGAACGGGCAGTCCTTCCCTGGGAGGAAGAGCAGCTCCGTCTTGCCGAGGTTCAGCTTGAGGTGATGATCCGTCATCCACAATGATATGTCTGCCAGACATGCAGAGATGCGATTCGCCACCTGGTTATCAGAAGGGGGAAAGGAGAAGATTAATTGTGTGTCGTCTGCATAGCAATGATAGGAGAGACCATGTGAGGATATGACAGAGCCAAGTGACTTGGTGTATAGCGAGAATAGGAGAGTACCTAGAACAGAGCCCAGTGGTGAGAGCACGTGGACACCAGTGGTGAGAGCACGTGGTGCGGAGACAGATTCTCGCCACGCCACCTGGTAGGAGCGACCTGTCAGGTAGGACGCAATCCAAGCGTGGGCCGCGCCGGAGATACCCAACTCGGAGAGGGTGGAGAGGAGGATCTGATGGTTCACAGTATCAAAGGCAGCAGATAGGTCTAGAAGGATGAGGGTAGAGGAGAGACAGTTAGCTTTAGCAGTGCGGAGAGCCTCCGTGACACAGAGAAGACCAGTCTCAGTTGAATGACCAGTCTTGAAACCTGACTGATTTGGATCAAGAAGTTCATTCTGAGAGAGATAGCAGGAGAGCTGGCCAAGGACGGCACGTTCAAGAGTTTTGGAGAGAAAAGAAAGAAGGGATACTGGTCTGTAGTTGTTGACATCGGAGGGATCGAGTGTAGGTTTTTTCAGAAGGGGTGCAACTCTCGCTCTCTTGAAGACGGAAGGGACGTAGCCAGCGGTCAAGGATGAGTTGATGAGCGAGGTGAGGTAAGGGAGAAGGTCTCTGGAAATGGTCTGGAGAAGAGAGGAGGGGATAGGGTCAAGTGGGCAGGTTGTTGGGCGGCCGGCCGTCACAAGACGCGAGATTTCATCTGGAGAGAGAGGGGAGAAAGAGGTCAAAGCACAGGGTAGGGCAGTGTGGGCAGGACCAGCAGTGTTGTTTGACTTAGCAAACGAGGATCGGATGTCGTCAACCTTCTTTTCAAAATGGTTGACGAAGTCATCCGCAGAGAGGGAGGAGGGAGGGAGGGGGAGGAGGATTCAGGAGGGAGGAGAAGGTGGCAAAGAGCTTCCTAGGGTTAGAGGCAGATGCTTGGAATTTAGAGTGGTAGAAAGTGCCTTTAGCAGCAGAGACAGAAGAGGAAAATGTAGAGAGGAGGGAGTGAAAGGATGCCAGGTCCGCAGGGAGGCGAGTTTTCCTCCATTTCCGCTCGGCTGCCCGGAGCCCTGTTCTTTACCATGATATTTGCATTGTTACTAATTAAACCTCCAATTGTTCTCTACCATTCCACTCGCTAAAACCTACACCTATCCCAGGTTGGGTTGTTCTCCCAGTGACCGGCAGACCACCCCGGTCCCACCGGATCCCAGGGCCCCCAAGAGACCTGGAATCTATCCTTCAAAAATCGCACACAGTGCCACCCACAGAACAGAAGCACATTAACTGCCAAAAGCATTTCCAAAAGCCTCACCTCAATTGTATTATATACAGTTATTTAGAAAATATACACCACCGGTCAAACGTTTTCATTCAAGGTTTTTCTTTATTTTTACTATTTTCTACATTGTAGAATAATAATGAAGACATCAAAACTACGGAATAACACATATGGAATCATGAAGTAACCAAAGAAGTGTTAAACAAATCAATATATATTTTATATTCTTCAAATAGCCACCCTTTGCCTTGATGACAGCTTTCCACACTCTTGGCATTCTCTCAACCAGCTTCATGAGGTAGTCACATGGAATGCATTTCAATTAACAGATGTGCTTTCTAAAAGTTCATTTGTGGATTTTTTTGTTGTTGAGCCAATCAGTTGTGTTGTGACAAGGTAGGGGTGTATACCGAAGATAGCCCTATTTGGTAAAAGACCAAGTCTATTTTATGGCAAGAACAGCTCAAATAAGCAAAGAGAAACGACAGTCCATCATTACTTTAAGTCATGAAGGTCAGTCAATACGGAAAATTTCAAGAACTTTGAAAGTTTCTTCAAGTGCAGTCACAAAAACCATCAAGCGCTACGATGAAACTGGCTCTCATGAGGAACGCCACAGGAATGTAAAACCCAGAGTTACCTCTGCTACAGAGGATAAGTTCATAAGAATACCAGCCTCAGAAATTGCAGGCTAAATAAATGCTTCACAGAGTTCAATTAACAGACATCCGTTCAGAGGAGACCGTGTGAATCAGGCCTTTGTGGTTGAATTGCTGCAAAGAAACCACTACTAAAGAACACCAATAATAATAAGAGACTTGCTTGAGCCAAGAAACGCGAGCAATGGACATTAGACCGGTGGAAATGTGTCCTTTGGGTCTGGAGTCCAAACTTGAGATTTTTGGTTCCAACAACTGTGTCTTAGTGAGATGCCATGTGGGTGAACGGATGATCACTGCATGTGTATTTCCCACTGTAAGCTTGGAGGAGGAGGTGTTATGTGTGGGGGTGCTTTGCTGTTGACACAGTCTGATTTATTTAGAATTTAGAATTCACACTTAACCAGCATGGCTACCACAGCATTCTGCAGCGATATGCCATCAAATCTGGTTTGGACTTAGTGGGACTATCATTTGTTTGTCAACAGGACAATGACCCAACACATCTCCAGGCTGTGTAAGGGCTATTTTACCAAAAAGGATAGTTTATTTTTATTTTATTGAACCTTTATCTAACTAGGCAATGGAGTGCTGCATCAGATGACCTGGCCTCCACAATCCCCCATCCTCAACCAAACTGAGATGGTTTGGGATGAGTCGGACAGCAGAGTGATGGAAAAGCAGCTAACAAGTGCTAAGCATATGTGGGAACTCCTTCAAGACTACTGGAAAATAATTCCAGGTGAAGCTGGTTGAAAGAATACAAAGTGTGTGTCATCAAGGCAAAGGGTGTCTACTTTGAAGAATCTCAAGTATAAAATATATTTTGATTAGTTTAACACTTTTTTGGTTACTACATGATTCTATATGTGATATTTCATAGTTTTGATGTCTTCAATATTATTCTACAATGTAGAAAATAGTAAAAATAAGCAAAAACCCTTGAATTTGTAGGTGCTCTTAAAACTTTTGACTGGTAGTGTACATAAAATAAATCTTGCTTATCTTAATTTCCACAATTAATGAACAATATGCGTAATAATGTAGGCAGTTCATGCGAAGGATTGTTACCTATAACCAGGATTGCCATTACAAAAATTACATTTCTGGCAAGCAATTATTATTTTAGAAAACAATTATTGTGATTCATCCTATATTGTCCTTAACAACACACACACACACACACACACACACACACACACACACACACACACACACACACACACACACACACACACACACACACACACACACATTCACACTCCCCACCCTTCCTCCACAAACAACCACAAGCTCAGATGTTCAACAGTTGTTCCATCCCCGAGCCTAAAGGACTTGGGCGAATGCCTATTCAGATGTAGCTGTTTGAGAAGGCATGCAAAATTGAGCAAGAATGGGGAGATTTGATTAGCCAATGTCCTAGCTGATGGAGCTCAGATACACCCCTTTCCACTGGAACACACACACGCTGGTCCCCCGTTGTGACCATTTTCCCAAGCATCTCTGTGCAGTCACACCTTGAATTATGCTGTGCCACCAGGGCCACAATAATTTGCCCCCTTGTCAGAGTGTGACCCCCCTCCCCATGGGTTAGTGCAGCTAGTGTTGCCAGCACTGCCACTACCTGGGTTGGGGCACCCCACCGGAATCCCCACCGGCTAGGTTTAAGGTCGTCAAGGTTCTCATTAGCAGTTTTGAGAAATTCCTTGTATATTATGCTCACCCATCTGGGGGCTTTGGCTCTGTAGGACCAACTCTGCCAGGCAGGCTCAAAATCTTGAGGGTGCGGTGCTGCTTTAGTGGGTCTCTGACCGCATTTATCTTTCTGTCTTGGCTGCGTATAGAATACTTCATCTAACAATGAACTTAGCCTTATTATGCTTTTGGGAAACTGGGCCCTGAACTGTTTCCCAGAGGGGAGTTCTTGGAAGAGGGGGTTGAAGGGGTCAGCAATGATCTTTCCTGTACGCTTCCTTTCCCTGGAGTCATGCAGGACCTCGATGGAGGGCAGGTGGCAGCTGATGACCCTCTTAGCAGATAGGACAATCTGCTGCAGTTTGCCTTAGAGCGGGCCCATTTATTCCCAAACGAGGAGGTGAGGATGGACTTGATGTTTGTGTAGAACCGAATCAGTATTGTCCGCGAGTGTTTGAATTTCTTACCTGTTTGGGTTGGTAATTTCTTCAGAGTTTTGCTGGGATATCTGTCAGGAAGAGCATTGCTTTGACGTTGCTGCTTTGTGCCTGTTGTCGTGCAGTTTCGAGAAATCACGTCCATCACAAAGGCCACCTCAGCTGTCAGAAGAGAAGAATAGACAGTGCTCATTTTTCAGCGTTTGAGTTTGCCAGAAACGAGGGGGGATACGACATGAGATGAGGGGGTAGAGGAATATTAAAGGCTGTTGATTTGCCAACATCTGGGAATGTTTTCAGTGGGAATGAAAAAGAAAAACGCTTGATAGCTGACTGTCCTCAAGGAATTAATAGCTGCAGGGTCCCAGAGGGTGGAGGATTTAAAGCGCTAGCAAAGCTAATTTATTGTCACTATATATCAATGTTAGCCTTTTTCTATGTTTTTCCATTTCACTTACAGAGGCCGTTCCCTCTGGAAAGGGAATATGATGCCATTTGGGGAATGGAGGTTGAGTGTCTGAGTTGCCCAAGGGCCGGGATTGTCGTGTGGTGCCAATCATCTCATCGATCTGTTTGTGTTTTCACCAGCCAGAGCTGTCCACCGCTGCACGTCAACCAGTCAGATGAAATATCTCTCCCCTTTCTTCACGAGAGAGAGAGAGAGAGAGAGAGAGAGAGAGAGAGATTTATAATTTGTCACACACTGATTTTGTTCCAATTGGTGACAACTACCTCACAGCTATCTAGTCAGAGCATTAAAACGATGATCCACTCATCATTTCAGATTTATGAGCAGAGAGTTACTGTAATCCAAGCTATTCCATTTACAGTAGCAGTGCTCTTTAAATCTATTTTTGGGGGACCAAGTAAAGGCAGAACGCATGTGCGAAAGCTAAATGTTGTTAGCTCATGATTTGATTCATGTTTGTCAAGAGAGCCTTACTGAGAAAATTACCCTCTTGAATTAGGGTTTATAATTGGTTGATACTCAAAGAATTATCAGCTATTTTAACTTAGAAGAACAAATATACTCTAGTATAGACACATTTTTTCCCTTGAAATGAAGGACTGTTTTAGAATGTATTTGTCTGTATGCACACGCACAGGGACAAGCTGGGAGATTTTCCTACTGAAATAGCCATTTATAATCTACTCAGAGAGCTAACAGTCCGGTCTCATTGACTGATTAATGACCAATCAATGCTGCTATTCCGTTGATCCCCATTGATGGTGTAGCTGGGTCCTAAATGGCGCCCTCTTACCTTTATAGTGCAGTACATCTGGTCAGGGCTCATACAAATGTAGTATCTTAATTTGATCACCCTGTTGCAAGAGAACTTTCCTGCAATGCAGGAAATGTAAAACTCGTGGTGTATTTGATGTTTAAAAAGGCTTCTGATGTTTGTTATTTCCACTTTGAAATGTCACACTTGATTTTCTATTACAAAAAATGTATCAACCCCTACAAAAATTGCCATTTGGAACGCAGGTGTAAGTCTTTGATGCCCACAGTAAGGCCCTGCCTTAGTAACTAATGACAGGGGATATAGCTGTAGTCTACCATTGTGTTTGCCTCTGAGCTAAGATAAGCCTTTGTCTGCATCCCAACTTGGCTGCGACCCTATCTATGCTCTATGTAGTACACTACTTTTGACCAGAGCCCTATGGAGCTCTATGAATATAGGGTGCCATTTGGGACATAACATTTAACGATATTATCTCTGGGTGGTTGGCTGTTGATTGGTTAGTAAACTGGCTAGTTGTTAAGTAAATAATGTCTATGGGTGGCTCCCTTTACATGATAGGAGGCTCAGTATTCGGTACACAGAGCATGGATTTTATCTCTAGTAGCTAGCTACCTCTGCACCAGTTTCACAACACAAGGATCTATGGTGCTTTTGCTATCGCTTTGAAACAGTAAAGAGAGAGAGAGTATTAGTACAGTAGACAGTACAGCATACATATATAATACAGTATCAACACTGCATATAGCGGTATTCTAGGTATACACAGTACAGTGTATAGCGGTAGTAGTCAGGGTCTACATGATACAGTTATATAACTGTAGTCAGCGTATGTATGATGCTGTTTAAACCAGCTCCACAGCCCTGGGGAAGAGCTAAGCTGCTCAGGTAAGGTTCTAATATGAGATTATACTAAAACTCTCAGGCCTGCCTAGGTTTGGCTGTTTTTCTCTTTTCCACTGTCTGGCAACAGAGGTGTGTGTGTGTGTGTGTGTGTGTGTGTGTGTGTGTGTGTGTGTGTGTGTGTGTGTGTGTGTGTGTGTGTGTGTGTGTGTGTGCGTGCATGGTATAGAGAGACCTGAAAGGATATAGACGTATTTGATGTGATTGTTTAAGCGGAAGTTGTAGCGAACTCCCTCTACTTTCACCATACATGTCCCTTGACAACATGTATAATCTTGATTAAGCTTGATATCTCTGGCAGTGTTATTTCAAAGATGATCTAACTATGGTATGATCTTGAAATATCCCTGTGGGCAAAACTGGTTAAAATAGCACCTTTGACAGGTGAGTTACCTTTTCAGCTGCAAAACCTGGTTGAAATGACATTTTTCAACCAGTTCTGCCAACTATGAAAGTTTTACATGACGAGGGACTCGAAGGGTTAAGAGTTGTAGTATGTGTTACTGTTACTATGATTATAATGACAAAGTGACAAAGTAGCTGGTGTCGATCTTGATAAGGTGACAAGAAAGAGTTTCAGGGCAGGCAACTCTAAAAATGTGCTACAATATCCATTCTCTCTCTCGATAATATATCTTCACTCCTTTCCAAGAACCGCCAGCAACATTACACTCAAGTAATGTGACAGTTCTTGTCTTTGAGCAATGAGTTAGATCTCCGCTCGCTTCCCTCTGTTTCTAGATATCATTTGTTTGACTGACTTGCTGGAGAAAGTTTTGCCTCTCGGGGGATGCTATTGAACACTAGAATAGATGATGTGTTAAGTAAACAAGTTTTGAAGGGGGTGTGTGTTTGAAGACCTAAAGTTTGTGTGTGTGTTAAAAGCGGTGTGTGTTTGAAGACTGTCTGATAGGGGAGTGCGTCAGAAAGACGTTGAGAGATTAAGCATTAGTAGAACATCAAGTGTATGTAGTCTTCTCACTCTGTAGTGCTGTGCTTGGGGTAAGACGCTCAAGCTGTCTCATTCAGTGTTTGTAAGCTTGCATGTGCGCCCACGCATGGGCACACACACCTGATTTCAGAGAGGTTGGGTTAAATGCGGAAGACATATTTTGGTTGAATGCATTCAGTTGTGCAACTGACTAGGTATCCCCTTCCTGTTCCCATTCATATACACTACTGCTGCGTTGCCTGCCGATGTGTGAATGATGTCATTCCCAGTCCTAAGTGAAGTTGTGTGTGTGTGTGTAGAATACCCGCTGGTTAGCAGCAGAATGTATGCACTTTGTTAAAAATGGTGGTGTACACACGAGGAAACTACAACCCTTATTCACATTTTTAACAGATATGGTTAGTGCTTAACGGTCAGCTAAATTTGAGTCAAAAACTGTGAGTTAATTTCTAATAGGATCAACTTTTTCCAAGCTGTCTGGTTCAGTTGTAGTTTCCTTCACATCTCCACAATCAGTAAATATGTCTGGCAGATAGTAGATAGAGTCACCCATCCTCTCCTTTCAACTGCTCCTTTAATCACAGAGATAATAGTCCTACTATCTCTACTTCTCATCAGTGCTGTCTAAACTTGCCTTTCATCATCAGACAAAGGGATCGCAATGCTGTTGATAATTAGGATGCTTTGCGCTGTTATTTCATCATAGAACAGGTGGATGCCATTGCATGTAGAAGACAGAAACATTGTATCATCCGTTGGATCTGGTTAGAAATTACTAGGATATTTCTTATTTCAGTTTTAAAGATATACAAAAATGGCAATCTTCATTGCTTGTAAGCCATGACTGACATCAAGAAAAGGATACTAAACCTGGATGTATTTCACAGAGTTCACAACATTAAGGCTGGGATTCAATCCGGATGTGCTTTGTCAGCTATGCACCTGTCAAAGGCAATGTTCCCGTGTTCGTGGAGACCTCATTCACAGTGAATGTTGCATATCTTGGAAATTACCTTTAAATGTCAAACCTGCTATAACGCAGATCTACCACTGATCGGATTTAATCCTGACCTGAGAGACCTTGATAAGAAAGATGAGTAGTTATTTTATATGGGGATTTAGACTCCAGCTTGCTTTGTTTTACTTCTCTGCACAACACACAACCCAGCTCACTGTCATGACTGAAAGCATTTTGAACAGTCAGCAGGCTACGATTCTGAGTAGACATGAATAGACATAATGCTATAAAGGGCTTTGAATTGGTCTTATGTAACAAAAAATATAGATATTTGTTTGGACAGCACAGTTGATAACATTTATTATGCTCTTGGATGCATAGACAACACAGAAAGCCCCTTCTCATAATTGATTGATGTCACTTCATCAGTATTTCTTCCTGTCATGATATCTGTATCGACACTGAGTGTACAAAACAGTAGGAACACCTGGTCTTTCCATAACAGACTGACCAGGTGAAAGCGATAATCCCTTATTGATGTCACGTTTTATATCCACTTCATTCAGTGTAGATCAGTGGGGCCTTCTGAGGGCAGGAATGGATCAAATGGAATGGCATCAAATACCTGGCAACCATGTGTTTGATGTATTTGATAGCATTCTACTGATTCTGCTCCAAATAGTCTGGGTAGCCATTTGACTAGATGTTCAGGAGTCTTATAGCTTGGGGGTAGAAGCTGTTTAGAAGCCTCTTGGACCTAGACATGGCGCTCCGGTACCGCTTGCCGTGCGGTAGCAGGGAGAACAGTCTATGACTAGGGTGGCTGGAGTCTTTGAGGGCCTTCCTCTGACACCGCCTGGTATAGAGGTCCTGAATGGCAGGAAGCTTGGCCCCAGTGATGTACTGGGCCGTTCGCAATACCTTCTGTAGTGCCTTGTGATCGGAGGCCGAGCAGTTGCCATACCAGGCAGTGATGCAACCAGTCAGGATGCTCTCGATGGTGCAGCTGTAGAACCTTTTGAGGTTCTGAGGACCCGTGCCAAATATTTTCAGTCTCCTGAGGGGGAATAGGTTTTGTCGTGCCCTCTTCACGACTGTCTTGGTGTGCTTGGACCATGTTAGTTTGTTGGTGATGTGGACAGGGAGTACAGAAGGGGACTGAGCACGCACCCATGAGGGGCCCCTGTGTTGAGGATCAGCGTGGCGGACGTGTTGTTACCTACCCTTATCACCTGGGGTCGGCTCGTCAGGAAGTCTAGGATCCAGTTGCAGAGGGATGTGTTTAGTCTCAGGGACCTTAGCTTATTGATGAGCTTTGAGGGCACTATGGTGTTGAACGCTGAGCTGTAGTCAATGAATAGCATTCTCATATAGATGTTATTTTTGTCCAGGTGGGAAAGGGCAGTGTGGAGTGCAATGGAGATTGCATCATCTGTGGGCCTGTTGGAGCGGCATGCAAATTGAAGTGGTTCTAGGGTTTCTGGGATGATGATGTTGATGTGAGCCATGGCCAGCCTTTCAAGGCACTTCATGGCTACAGATGTGAGTGCTACGGGTCGGTAGTCATTTAGGCAGATTACCTTAGTGTTCTTGAGCACAGGGTCTATGGTGGTCTGCTTGAAACATGTTGGTATTACAGACTCGGACAGGGAGAGGTTGAAAATGTCGGTGAAGACACTTGCCAGTTGGTCAGCGCATGCTCGCAGCACAGGTCCTGGTAATCCGTCTGGCCTTGCGGCCTTTTGAATGTTGAACTGTTTAAAGGTCTTACCCACATCGGCTGCGGAGAGCGTGATCACACAGTCTTCCAGAACAGCTGTTGCTCTCATGCATGTTTCAGTGTTATTTGCCTTGAAGCAAGCATAGAAGTAGTTTAGCTCATCTGTTAGGCTCATGTCACTGGGCTGCTCTCGGCTGTGCTTCCCTTTGTAGTCTGTAATGGTTTGCAAGCCCTGCCACATCCGACGAGTGTCAGAGCCAGTGTAGTAAGATTCGATCTTAGCCCTGTATTGACGCTTTGCCTCTTGATGGTTCATCGGAGGGCATAGCAAGATTTCTTATAAGCTTCCGGGTTAGAGTCCCGCTCCTTGAAAGTGGCAGCTCTAGCCTTTAGCTCAGTGTGAATGCTGCCTGTAATCCATGGCTTCTGGTTGGGGTATGTACGTACAGTCACTGTGGGGACAACGTTATAAATGCACTTATTGATGAAGCCAATAACTGATGTGGTGTACTCCTCAAAGCCATCGGAGGAATCCCAGAACATATTCCAGTCTGTGCTAGCAAAACAGTCCTGTAGCTTAGCATCTGCTTCCTCTGACCACTTTTTTATTGATCTAGTCACTGGTGCTTCCTGCTTTAATTTTTGCTTGTAAGCAGAAATCAGGAGGATAGAATTATGGTCAGATTTGCAAAATGGAGGGTGAGGGAGAGCTTTGTGACCAGCCTATGCGTCTCTGTGTGTGGGGTATAGGTGGTCCAGAGTTTTTTTCCCTCTGTTTGTACATTTAACCTGCTGATAGAAATATGGTAAAATGGATTTAAGTTTCCCTGCATTAAAGTCCCCAGCTACTAGGAGCACCTCCTCTTGGTGAGCATTTTCTTGTTTGCTTATGACGGAATACAGCTCATTCAATGCTGTCTTAGTGTCAGCCTCTAACTGTGGTGGTATGTAAACAGCTACAAAGAATACAGATGAAAACTCTCTCAGTAGGTAGTGTGGTCTACAGCTTATCATGAGATACTCTACCTCAGGCGAGCAATAGCTCGAGACTTCTTTAGAAATCGTGCACCAGCTGTTGTTTACAAAAATACATAGACCGCCGCCCCTTGTCTTACCAGACGCCACTGTTCTATCTTGCCGGGACATCATATAACCAGCCAGCTGTATGTTAATGTTGTCGTTGTTCAGCCACGACTAATGAAGGGGAAGAGAAAGGTTACACCCTTAGAGCCGATGTCCGCGGCCCTGCTGAAATCGAATTAGCATAATAAAAGAATCCCCATGAAATCCGTCAGTTTAACCTCTTACATCTAGACGTTCCGCTAGCGGAACACCTGCTCCAATATCCAATGATAGGCATGGCGCGAATTACAAATTCCTCAAAAATACAAAAACCTCAATTTTTCAAAAGTATGACTATTTCACAGCATTTTAAAGACAAGACTCTCCTTTATCTAACCACACTGTCCGATTTCAAAAAGGCTTTACAGCGAAAGCAAAACATTAGATTATGTCAGCAGAGTACCAAGCCAGAAATAATCAGACACCCATTTTTCAAGCTAGCATATAATGTCACAAAAAACAAAACCACAGCTAAATGCAGCACTAACCTTTGATGATCTTCATCAGATGACAACCCTAGGACATTATGTTATACAATGCATGCATGTTTTGTTCAATCAAGTTCATATTTATATCAAAAACCAGCTTTTTACATTAGCATGTGACGTTCAGAACTAGCATACCCCCCTCAAACATCCGGTGAATTTACTAAATTACTCATGATAAACATTCACAAAAAACATAACAATTATTTTAAGAATTATAGATACAGAACTCCTCTATGCACTCGATATGTCCGATTTTAAAATAGCTTTTCGGTGAAAGCACATTTTGCAATATTCTCAGTAGATAGCCCAGCCATCACGGCTAGCCATTTAGACACCGACCAAGTTTAGCCCTGATTTACTATTACAAAAGTTTCATTACCTTTGTTGTCTTCGTCAGAATGCACTCCCAGGACTGCTACTTCAATAACAAATGTTGGTTTGGTCCAAAATAATCCATCGTTATATCCGAATAGCGGCGTTTTGTTCGTGCGTTCCAGACACTATCCGAAATGGTAAAGAAGGGTCGCGCGCATGGCGCAATTCGTGACAAAGAAATTCTAAATATTCCATTACCGTACTTCGAAGCATGTCAACCGCTGTTTAAAATCAATTTTTATGCCATTTTTCTCGTAGAAAAGCGATAATATTCCGACCGGGAATCTCCTTTTCGGCAAACAGAGGAAAAAATCACAAAGACGGGGGCGGTCAGGTCACGCGCCTAAGCCCACAGTCCCTTGATCGGCCACTTGAGAAAGGCGATAATGTGTTTCAGCCTGGGGCTGGGATGACGACATTCAGGTTTTTCCCGGGCTCTGAGCGCCTATGGACGACGTAGGAAGTGTCACGTTAGAGCAGAGATCCTTAGTAAAAGATAGAGATGGCAAAGAAGTTCCAGAAATGGTCAGACAGGCCACTTCCTGTAAAGGAATCTCTCAGGTTTCGACCTGCCATTTGAGTTCTGTTATACTCACAGACACCATTCAAACAGTTTTAGAAACTTTAGGGTGTTTTCTATCCATATATAATAAGTATATGCATATTCTAGTTACTGGGTAGGATTAGTAACCAGATTAAATCGGGTACGTTTTTTTATCCAGCCGTGAAAATACTGCCCCCTAGCCATAAGAGGTTAAAGAAGGATTTTTAAGCCTTGAGACAATTGAGACATGGATTGTGTATGTGTGCCATTCAGAGGGTGAATGGGCAAGTAAAAATATTTAAGTGCCTTTCAACAGGGTATTTTAGTAGGTGCCAGGTGCGCCAGTTTAAGTCTATCAAGAACTGCACCACTGCTGGGTTTTTCACACTCAACAGTTTCCCGTGTGTACCAAGAATGGTCCACCACCCAAAGAACATCCAGCCAACTTGACACAACTGTGGGAAGCATCGGAGTCAACATGGGCAAGCCTTCCTGTGGAATGCTTTTAACAGTTCATGCCCCGACAAATTTAGGCTGTTCTGAGGGCAAAAGGGGGTGCAACTCAATATTAGCAAGGTGTTCTTAATGTTTTGTGCACTCAGTGTATATCCCAAATCAAATTGTATTTGTCACATGCACCGAATACAACAGGTGTAAACCTTACAGTGAAATGCTTAATTACAAGTTCTAACCAGTAATGCAGTTTAAAAAATAAGAGGCTGCCAAATAAAGGAACACTTGAGTAAATGAGGGCTACAAAGTAGATTGAAAGCCGGTGCTTCCACACTGGTGTGGTTCATGAGTTAATTAAGCAATTAACATCCCATCATGCTTAGGGTCATGTATAAAAATGCCTCGTTGCCCATTATTTTGGCTACCATGGCTAGAAGAAGAGATCTCAGAGATTTTGAAAGAGGGGTCTCAAAGGAGCATAGGGGGATGTTAATTGCCAAGAGTGTGCAAAGCTGTCATCAAGGCAAAGGGTGTCTACTTTGAAGAATCTGAAATAGAAAATATATACTGCTCAAAAAAATAAAGGGAACACTAAAATAACACATCCTAGATCTGAATGAATTAAATGATCTTATTAAATACTTTTTTCTTTACATAGTTGAATGTGCTGACAACAAAATCACACAAAAATAATCAATGTTAATCCAATTTATCAACCCATGGAGGTCTGGATTTGGAGTCACACTCAAAATTAAAGTGGAAAACCACACTACAGGCTGATCCAACTTTGATGTAATGTCCTTAAAACAAGTCAACATGAGGCTCAGTAGTGTGTGTGGCCTCCACGTGCCTGTATGACCTCCCTACAATGCCTGGGCATGCTCCTGATGAGGTGGCGGATGGTCTCCTGAGGGATCTCCTCCCAGACCTGGACTAAAGCATCCGCCAACTCCTGGACAGTCTGTGGTGCTACGTGGCGTTGGTGGATGGAGCGAGACATGATGTCCCAGATGTGCTCAATTGGATTTAAGTCTGGGGAACGGGCGGGCCAGTCCATAGCATCAATGCCTTCCTCTTGCAGGAACTGCTGACACACTCCAGCCGCATGAGGTCTAGCATTGTCTTGCATTAGGAGGAACCCAGGGCCAACCGCACCAGCATATGGTCTCACAAGGGGTCTGAGGATCTCATCTCGGTACCTAATGGCAGTCAGGCTACCTCTGGCGAGCACATGGAGGGCTGTGCGGCCCCCCAAAGAAATGCCACCCCACACCATGACTGACCCACCGCCAAACCGGTCATGCTGGAGGATGTTGCAGGCAGCAGAACGTTCTCCACGGTGTCTCCAGACTCTGTCACATGCTCAGTGTGAACCTGCTTTCATCTGTGAAGAGCACAGGGCGCCAGTGGCGAATTTGCCAATCTTGGTGTTCTCTGGCAAATGCCAAACGTCCTGCACGGTGTTGGGCTGTAAGCACAACCCCCACCTGTGGACGTCGGGCCCTCATACCACCCTCATGGAGTCTGTTTCTGACCGTTTGAGCAGACACATGCACATTTGTGGCCTGCTGGAGGCCATTTTGCAGGGCTCTGGCAGTGCTTCTCCTGCTCCTCCTTGCACAAAGGCGGAGGTAGCGGTCCTGCTGCTGGGTTGTTGCCCTCCTACGGCCTCCTCCACGTCTCCTGATGTACTGGCCTGTCTCCTGGTAGCGCCTCCATGCTCTGGACACTACGCTGACAGACACAGCACACCTTCTTGCCACAGCTCGCATTGATGTGCCATCCTGGATGAGCTGCACTACCTGAGCCACTTGTGTGGGTTGTAGACTCCGTCTCATGCTACCACTAGAGTGAAAGCACCGCCAGCATTCAAAAGTGACCAAAACATCAGCCAGGAAGCATAGGAACTGAGAAGTGGTCTGTGGTCCCCACCTGCAGAACCACTCCTTTATTGGGGGTGTCTTGCTAATTGCCTATAATTTCCACCTGTTGTCTATTCCATTTGCACAACAGCATGTGAAATGTATTGTCAATCAGTGTTGCTTCCTAAGTGGACAGTTTGATTTCACAGAAGTGTGATTGACTTGGAGTTACATTGTGTTGTTTAAGTGTTCCCTTTATTTTTTTGAGCAGTGTATTTTGATTTGTTTAACACTTTTTTGGTTACTACATGATTCCATATGTGTTATTTCATAGTTTTTATGTCTTCACTGTTATTCTACAATGTAGAAAATAGTAAAAATAAAGAACAACCCTTGAATGAATAGGTGTGTCCAAACTTTTGACTGGTACTGTACATCAAACATAATGATCCTCCACTTTGACAATAGATATGATTTTTATGAGATGGAAATGTGAAGTGCACATTTGGACTCATGGATGTTTGGCTTGCCTGTATGACATCAATACGGTATTTATTATAATCCTCGACGTCTCATCTTTCAAAATACGTTTACAGCATTTCTCTCTCAGACAACAAAACATTTGCAAAAGTTGCCCAATTAGCTGAAGGCATGGGGGATCTTCTTGTTCCCCCATCCCTCCTTCTTGTCAAAACCCATACAGACAGAGCCTGAGGTCATGTATAGCATGTTACTGTACAGCCACTGCGTTCCAATTTATGCACTTATCATTGCCCAAATCGACCATTTTCAAC
This sequence comes from Salmo salar, assembly GCF_965601325.2. Lineage (NCBI taxonomy): Eukaryota > Metazoa > Chordata > Actinopteri > Salmoniformes > Salmonidae > Salmo > Salmo salar. Next base: position 24,884,604 of record NC_138309.1, on the reverse strand, counting down.
TTGTATACAGGTATGAGTGTAAAGGGCTACAACACTTTATGTTTGTTTCCTTTATTTTGGCAAATACCTGTATCTATGATAATGTAGCCAGCTGCTATATAGACATTGATTAAGACAGAACAATGTGAGGTGTCTGTGTTTCAGGATCAAGGAAATTCAATCAGTAAGTCTGGTCCTAGTGTTGTATCTATTCTCTCCAGTTTTCCACTAGGGTTTGTTGATAAGAAAGGAAAGGTAGCCAAGGACGTGGTCAAATATTGGCTTTGGAGAATGAGATGCAAGCTCCTCAAGATGTATGATCGCCTCCCTCTCCAGGTCACACACACACATGGACACACATACTCACACACCTCCCCCCTCAGCTGTGTTACTGATGTATCCGAGAGGTAGTGGATTTTGTGTTTGTTGGTCACGCTCATGTGGGTGTGTGGGCCAGAGTTCATAGTACTGCTGCCTGGCAGGCACGTCTGTGGATGGGGATTGTGTGCGTGTGCGTTTGCTGATGGGGACTAGCTCCTTAAGATGGAAATTGCCATAATGTGTCCTGCAGCAGTCTGCTGCACAGGCCTCTGGACACACATGCCACACACACACACACACATACACACACACTTTTCATCATCGAGATACACCTTTCTCAAGGGAAAATGTGGTCTTCTCTGTTCGCCTGTGTGCTTCACTTACGATGTATAATAAAAATGTTGTCTAATTGAGATTAATTGTTGAGTGGAGGATTAACTAGGAGTGAGTGTGGAGCGTAAAAGTACTTGGCAACCTAGTCAAGGGTTTGTCCTAGACCTAGCCTCATGCCATGTAATGTCAATTAACCCCTAGTTTCAATTTAAAGAGTAACTGTTTCTGACTGTGCCAGAGTTTTTAGTCTTAGTACTGGTAAGTGGCCACCCGTGTAAGTGGTATAATATCAATGCCTTTTCATGCATACATGTACATAGTAATGATTTTTTGTGAAAGTGTATGTTATTTTATAGGAGACCAGCCTTTCTTTCAGAAAAGGGAACTATTTAGTTTTGATGCATGTCTAATGTCTACTCTGCATCCCAAATGACACCCTATTTCCTATTTAGTGCACTGCTTTTGACTGGAGCCTATAAGGAAATAGGGTACAATTTGGGACTCATACTTAGTCTTCAGTATCTGAAGGTAATTTTTATTGATTGATTTTATTTCACCTTTATTTAACTAGGCAAGTTAGTTTAGAACATATTCTTATTTACAATGACAGGTGTTAACCTGTGTTTCTGTTCCCTTTCTCTCCTCTCCTCCTTTGTCTTCCAACTCTCTTGCTACTTTTTACCCCCCTCTCTGACTTGCTCCAACCAGTTTATCATTTTTGGGAGTGTGTGTGTGTCCTTTCCTTGGTTATTTTTAGCCGCTGTCTTTAAGGAGGAGTGAGCTTTTTCCTTGGGCTGATTGTGTGTGCCGTGGAGCGAGGCAGGGGAGACTGGAGGGACAGAGTGTTTCTGTGTGTGTGTGTTCCAGTTACGCTCAGTGGAGGGAGTGTGTCTGTCCTTTTGGATGGTCCCAGGGGGCCAAAGGGGCTGTGGACAGGGATAGCGGTGCCAGTAGGGAACTCACCATCATTACTTAAACATATTCCCTTCCTACGGTCAAATGATATGATGGACCAAACCTTGTATTAAGACTTTTTTTAATTCATTCACAGTTGCTTTTAAGTGTTTTATAGAGGATGTTCAGAAATTAGATTTGCCATACCTCCTATAGTTCTGCTCAGTGACAGTGAGGTGTGTTTTCTCTCCCACACTAGGTGAAATGTGAAAATGGGTCACAAAACTATAATGTGAAAGAGAGAGAGAGCGAGAAAGAGAGAGAGAGAGAGAGAGAGAGAGAGAGGAGTCACCTAGACACACTAACAGTCGAGAAATGTATTTAGAGAGAGTAAATAACAGAGGATGGAGGGGAAGAGAGTAAATTATGAAGGAGGGAAGGAGAGGAGCATGAAATAATGAGTGTATGGGAATATTGAGCCACAAAGCATTTTTGTCAGATCAAAGCTAATCCTTATCTTATGAAGGGTTTTTACTAATACCCCTGGTTGTCTTACCCATCAGGCAGGTCTCTCTCTTGCTCTCTTTTTCTCTCTTCATCTGCCTCCCTTTCTTTCTCTCCCTCTTTCTCTCTTTCTCTCTCCCTCTGTATCTTCCCCCCTCTCTCTCTCTCTTCCCCGTAACTAAAATGACTTGGATTTTTCTGCATTTTACTTGACTTTGAAATGGTGGTAGAGAATGCAGAAGGGTTTAGAGAAACTAGGTCAAGCGGAGAGTGAGGAGTGAAGGGGGTATCGCATCAGAACCAAAGCAGAAAGATACATTTTGCCTGGGGAGGGATAGAGGGAGAGAGGAAAAGAGGGGAAGGGAGGAAGTGGGTGAGGTTCGGATGTGTGTGGTGGAGACGCTAACCGCTGCAAATGTGTTGCATTTACAGTGGATTTAGAAACCTAACACAAGAAATAGATGTTTCTGTCCCAAAAGGGGGAGGGACAGTGACATGGTACCCTATTCCCTAACTAGTGCAGTACTTTTGGCCAGGACCCATAGATAATAGGGAGCCATTTGGGACACAACCGGTATGTCACATGGATGTCTTCACTATGGCTGCAAGCCCATTACAACGTGTGAGCAAACAGCTGTGAGAGCTGAGGAGTTTAATTGACAATATATAATTTGACAATACTGTTGACATGAATAGTATCTATGGTAACCTTGAAAATAAAAAGGTTTCACGGTTGTTCCATGTCACTGTCCCTCTGTCAGTCAGTTACTAAGACATGTGCCTACTACCGTACAAGCTAGTGTCCCTATAGGGCTTAGAGATGGAAGAGGAAAGAAAAACCTTGCCTTGCTTTGAGTCCAACTCTCCATTTCACACTCCCAGTTCACAGGAAAATAAAGCGTAGGAAGAGACCCTCTTCGGCATTTTAACAGCAATATTTTGACAGAACGTAATCATCTGTAAATGTGAGTGTCATAACAGAGATTCTACATGGATTAAGGTCAATTCCACATTAACGGAATTACGCTAATACTTTTTTTTAACTTTAAAATGAATGCCAAACAAAAACCACTGATTTCAAAATTTAACAATCCATAGAACTCTATGCACAATGACTACTTAGAAAAAGGTACACAGTAAATAAATACAAAAAATCTGGAAAAAGTGTGCAACGTTTGGTAACAGAATTACGGTAACGTCTTGTTAAAGTAGTCCCTGTGCATAGAGCTGTATGGTTTGTTAAGCTTGGACATTAGTGTTTTTTGCTTGGTTTACATTTGAAGTAAAAAATCTGAGTCTGGGCGTAATTATGTTACCATGGACTTGCCCTAACTAACATGGCTGATATGACTATGTAAGAAGAAGAATGGGAGAACAAACTTTCACAGAGCCTGTGGCTAACTAATACGTATGTTGATTTTGATGTATTCTGTGTACAGTGTGATGACCAAATTAATTTCCTGCTGTGGCATAAGGAAGTTAACTGAACTGAAGATAAAAAAAAGAATTAGCAATATTATGAAAAATGCTTATATCCCACCCATTATCAGATCTCCTCTGCTGCCCTTAGTGCCCTGAGTTACCCTATTGTGTCTGATGTGGATATGTCCCAGATGATGATGAGGATGATAATGTCACTTTCCATCACATGTGGTTGTGGCATGACGACCTCCTTTCTCTTTGCTCAGTATGATGTGGCATGTATGAGCTTCCTCACACATTTCTGTAATGTTAGTTATTTTCTGACGTGTGTCTGATGAGAGCTAACTGTGTTTGTGTGTAAGTGTGTGGTGCACATGCGCGTGTATCACCGTGTGTGTGTGTGTGTGTGTGTGTGTGTGTGTGTGTGTGTGTGTGTGTGTGTGTGTGTGTGTGTGTGTGTGTGTGTGTGTGTGTGTGTGTGTGTGTGTGTGTGTGTGTGTGTGTGTGTGTGTGTGTGTGGATTCCTTTTGATGTTAAAGCCAGGCGGGCAGGCAGAGAGGCAGAGTGTTGATAGGGGCAGGGCAGTGAACTGATTTATCTGTGTGAAAATGAATGCGAGAGATCCAGGCTGATGAGCCAGCCCCAGGGGGATTGAGGGGGACACAGGCTGCACCCTAATCCCCATTGGGCTCTGGTCAAAAGTAGTGCACTGTATAGGGAATGGGGTGCCATTCGGGACACACACAAAGCCTACGTGCCTGGCTGCCCACTACACTGCCCATGCCATGCCCCTGCTCCTATTTCTGATCCACTATCATTGTTGATGCCCACTTCTATACATACACACACACACACACACACTCTCTCTGCCCCGTGAATCTCTTCAGCCCATTAACACTGCTGTCTTCTCTCTTGTTTCACAGATGAACCACCATGTGACCTCGATCATCCTGTGACATCACACCGACACTGAGACATCACACCAACACTGAGACGGCCAGGTGGGTGGAAGGACACCGAGCAGAGGCTATGAACTCAAACAGCACAGCTTTGCTCTGAGGAGATGATCTGGATACCATTTAGCTTCCTGCTACTACAGTCAAATAATAAGAGACATTCTTCTTTGTCATCCTGGTTTGTGTTGCAGTACACAAAAACAGCCAGTTACATCAAAGGGTTACAAGCACCGTTTCACTTGTTTACGCAAGAGGATAATAATTGAGCACGTTCTCTCCCTTCTCCTGAAACTATAAAGCACATAGCCTTGTGAAACCAGCCTATTGTTGTGATTGCTGACATTCTGGCAAGTGAAGTGAAAGGAAACGTGAACGCTACTATAAAGGACCCATAATAACAATCCATAACAAAATGGAGACTCGGTCTCTCTCGCAGGACTCCATCTTAGAGTGTCAGATCTGTTTTAACTACTACAGCCCGCGAAGGAGGCCTAAGCTGCTGGATTGCAGACACACGTGCTGCTCTGTGTGCCTGACCCAGATGAGGTCCAGCCAGAAAGAGATCCGCTGCCCCTGGTGCCGTGGCGTCACCAAACTCCCTGCCGGCCTGTCCGTCTCCCAGCTCCCCGATGACCCTGACATCATTACCGTCATCGCCATCCCGCACGCCTCCGAGCACACGCCTGTCTTCATCCGCCTGCCTAGCAATGGCTGCTACATGCTGCCTCTGCCCGTCGCTAAGGAGAGGGCGCTTTTGCCTGGCGAACTGGGCTGCCGGTTCCTGCCAGGTGGCAGCGGGCAGCAGAAGGTGGATGTGGCGGTGGTAGCCATGCCTGAGCTGCAGCCCCTGGGGATGAGTCTCGATGGCCTGGAAGACACAGAGAGGAGGGGAGCCGGGGGAGGAGGTGGTGGAGGGGGGAAGGGCTCCACATGGTCCGGGGTGTGTACAGTGATCCTGGTAGCCTGTGTCCTGCTCTTTCTCCTGGGTATCGTGCTCCACAACATGTCCTGCATCTCCAAACGTTTTACTGTCATCTCCTGTGGCTGAGGGGAGGGACCAGACATCACCATATTCCCTCCCACTCCCCCCTGCTGTAGCTCTACCACCCTCCTCAGCCTGGATTATGATGAGGATAAAGGATTTTATACCTATCATAGATGGCCAAGAAAACAACAAACAGACAGAGAGAGAGAGGGTTGCTACAAATAAACTGGGGACTGAAAGTCATTTGCTCCTATTATTGATTTGGAGATATTCTGAAGACACAAAAAACACACCCCTTTCCGTCAACTTGATGCACCCCTCTACTCTCCAAACCCAATTACACTGCCCCCCCCCCTTCAGAAGGAGGGCCTCAGCCTCATGGAATTCTCATGGAAATTTGAGGTACCCCGTGGATCTATGGACCCGGGGACCTAATTTGGGGACCCCTGTGCTCCTGGGGACTGGTGGTGTCAGTACTGAGCACATACAGTATCTCCAGCTGGAGCTGCAACCTCTTGGTAGACCTGGGATCAAATACAAAAATTTGAATCTTTTCAAATACTTTGAAAGTCTGCCTGGCGTGCCAGATGGGTGGGGTATGATGTTTTGGGACTTTTCTATTGGTTTATTAAGCCAGGAAATTTCAAACAGATAGGGTATTTCAATTGATTTTCCAAGTATTTGAAACCCAGGTCTGCTTTCTTTATTTCTGTCCTCAGTGCTGAGGCGTAACAGAGAGTAGATCCAGTAATTACTGTATGTGGAATCCACTAAACCACCTCTAGCCAAGGGTTGTTCCTAGAGGGACTGATCAATCAATACTGCTGGTGGTTGTTCGCTGTGTTTGTGTCCCAAATGGCACCCTATATATTATATAGTGCACTATGTAGGAATAGGGTGACATTTTGGGGAAGCGCTTGCTGTGTTTCAAATTTTGTCAGAATCTCTCTAATGGTCTAAAAACAGAATGCTTACTTACTGTTGCTCCAATATATAATGCAGTACTGTACGTATGTGATGGTATTTTGATCAATAATGTTTTAAAAACAAAAACAGGGAAATATGTGATCTCTGTGTTGTGTCATATACTTATAAACCAGCCTATATTTGATAGAAAGCACATACTACATGTCTTCAGTAGCCAGCCAGCCTAAAGTAATAATGATTGATGTAATGTTGAAATTATTTGTCTAACCCCAATGCCCTTCACTGAGAACAGATGGTCATTGCTTTTAATATTGAGGTCTCTGGTCAGTATTAACATGAAGGGAGATCAGTGTGTGAGAGAACATGTGGGTGGGCGTCCGTGATAACCAGGTCTCAAGTCATAGGCAAGTCAAGTCACATTCTCTATCTCTCACACTGATCTCCCTTCATGTTAATACTGTCTTTGATCTTCATATGGGGCTGTGGGGTCTCAGTAAGGTGGTGTGAGGTTGCTGGGAGGAGTTAGGAGTGGGCAGGTTTGAGGCTCCAAGTCTTAATGCTAATCGCATTGATTTATGAAGAGTTATAAATATTTTCTTCTTCTCCATGTTTTTGTCCCAAATGGCACATTATTACCTATCTAGTGCACTGCTTTTGACCAGGGCCCATAGTGACCTGGTCAAACGTAGTGCACTATATAGAGAGTAGGGTGCAATGTGGGACACAGTGTCTTTGTTGTTGTTGACAAAATTATTATGATCCGGTATCTACTGTATTATAGCAATTGAGTGTAATCACAAACAAACAGGGTGAACTGTTTTGTATAGCAGCCATGTACAGACATGTACAGAATGATTGTATTTTTCCTTGTTGTCCTTCTTTCTATTTGTGTTTACATGTTTACTTCTGTCTGTCTGTAATAGTAGCCTGGTCTAGAATCAGTTCTTATTGCAGCAAGTTAGAAACCGTGGTGGACAGTGTGAAGATGCGTTCGGACTGGTCTAGGATCAGTGCTCAAGACAGTGGGTGTGTTAGGCTCTTTGTTAGGGTTGCAGAATTCTGTACATTTTTCCAATATTCTCCAATATTTCCAGAAATCCTGGTTGGAACCAATCACAGCCAGAGAGGAGGAGGTTGTAGAAATGAGAGACTTCAGGTTTTGTGGGGATTGGCTGATCAGCGCTTACCTACAGATAATTGCACTGGGTCTGGCGGCTATCAAACTGGTGCTGGAACCACCAACGGGCATGATGGAACCTCTGCCCAAGCATTCTGTATGCATCGCAATAGTGCACGATATAGGCAATAGGGTGCCATTGGTCACAGGCTCTGCTATCCCCACCACCCTGTAAAAAATCTAACAAACCTGCTGGGCTGCCACTGTGATTGGCACTAATGTAACTCAATATTGGACTCCTTAAAAAGGCAGTCAGTGAGTGAGAAATCTCAGTTTGATAGCCACAATTATCCTTAGGTAAGAGCTGAACAGCCAATCCCCAGAACAACTGGAGCGTCTCATTTCTACAACCTCTTCCTCTCTGGCTGTGAATGGTTCCAACCAGGATTTCTTAAAAACCGGAGAATGATCTAAAAGTATATATGCCACGCTGAGTATTGTTATATTAGACAAACACTGAAGATTTATTTTTAAAAATGATGTAAATTTATGGTGCCAAGAAACCGGACTAGTACAGTTACATTGTCTGTAGATAGATACCATAGTAAACAGAAATAACAGTAGTTAATAGGGATGCAACCCAAAATTGCCCTATTCCCTATAATGTTATAGTGCACTACCTTTGACCAGAGTCCTATGGGCCCTGGTCAAATGTATTGCACTAAATACGAAATAGGGTGCCATTTGGGAAGCAGTGTCTGGCCCTAAAGGGTTTCTTTAGGTCAGTGGTAGGTGGTGAGGGGAGGACGGCTCATACACTGGAATGGAATTTATTAGAACGGTATGTGTATGATGCCATTCTATTTATTCCATTCCAGCCATTACAATGAGCCCGTCCTCCGATTTAAAGTGGCACCAGCCACCACTGCTTTAGGTCAGTGTTATTTTATGTATTAATACATACAGCCAGTAAAATGATTTGAACCGATGGACTCAATGTGTTTGAAACCCCTGTTGTACTGCCAATAGATCCATTGTTAAAAGATGCATGATGTGATTTTGCTTGGATGGAGTCAGTAGAGGATAGGATTTTATATGCAAATGAAGGTACAGAGGAATGTCAAATAGTATAGTTTAAAAGGTGTCTGTGCACAATGAAGCTATGAAACATTAGAATGGGGATTTGGAGATTTTTGGACTGCGTTCCTGGGTAGATCTATTGTGTTTCCCAAATTGACCCCTATTCTGTATATAGTGCACTACCTTTGACCAGGGCCCATAGGAATAGCGGGTGTTAAGGACAGCACTAAGATGTTTCTTTCCATGCTACAGTAAGCCTGTTTTTAAACTGGAATCATTTTCAGAGGACACTGTTTACTTTAAACAACAGTCCATGTACAAAGCCAAGGACTACATCCTGTAGCCTTAACCTTTTACTGCAGTGGGCTAAATCAGGGTCACACCGAGTGTTTCTTGGTAGTCTTAAACAAATCTACTTTGAAACAAAAGTATACACCTCACACACATGGTTGTGGGCTTAAAAAAGAAGACATCTGTACCATGTCAGATAGAGAGTTTAAATGTATTACATTTTGAGTTTGCATCACAATATTACACTTTATATACATCACAGAAAACTGAAAAATATTTAAAAAACGCTTGACATAGAAACATTGGATTCACATTCACATTCACGGTAAACACTGCATATGTCGGCTCAATCAGAAATGACGTATAAATTGTAGCATTGACCAAATTAGCAATCGAATTGAATACCAGGCTAAAGTTGGATAGGATACTTTTTTTATTCCAGTGTTTATTTCATGGCTCTGATCATTTGAAGCGCCCTCTATTTTACTTAACAGACACACCAAGTGGCATTTGAATATGGGTAATTTGGTAAGAAGACTAACAGGGAATGTTTTTGAATTCCCATCCAGTCATGCCTGCTGCTCCTATGTCAGAAACGCAAAGTGCGTCCCAAATGGCACCCTATTCCTTATATAGCTCACTATATAGAAAATACAGTGCCATTTGCAAGACATTCACCTTTCTATCTCTAGAACACATGTTATGTATGAGTGTGTATGCCAGAGAGAGAAGAAGACCAAGGGTTGTCAAGTCTGTGCCTGTGTGTTTGTCAGTCAGTGATGTAAAGTTCCAGTAGTAGTTTCTGTTTGTGTCAGGTTCGACAGACACACACAGCTGTTTCAGTGATCTATTAAATAAACTGTCTGAAATTCACCTGCAGTGTTTTTGAGTAATTTATTTTTTCAACAAATAATTGTTATTTTAAACCAAATAATACTCTTGTTAAGATTAACGGACCAAGCAACCTAGTTAGTAGGTTTTTGGAGCATACAGTTAGAGAGCGGACGGAGTAGCGTGAAAAAAATAGGTTTTGTAGGCCCAAAGTGCAAAAGTGATGACGGAATCCAAAGAAAAATGGTTGTAGTTAAAAAGAAAATGTATTGACAAAAAAAATCTACATTTACAAAAATGATCCAAAATACTTAGGCTACTGTAGCAAGATAACGGCTACAAAGTTAAAACGTCCAAACACTGCAAAAACTGCAGAAAGACTCAAGTCTAATACCTGAAAGCTAAAGCAACAGCAGCACGTTGTCTAAATACGTAAAGCCCTCTCGACCAACCAGAATAAAATGGCTCAAATGGGTTAAATAGCCTGAAACCGGAAATGGTGTCATGTGACGTAGGCCTACCAATGGCAGGGCAGTTCAGTACAAAAAAAGTGTTCAACATTCAATTAAATGGAAACGGTGTTGTTCTGAACGACCAGTTGAAAAACGGAGAGGGGTAGGGTTGTGTGTTCAAAATGCACCTTTGCCCTTTAAATATGTCACTCATTGCTTCAAGCCACACCCAACAAATAGAGCAAACGTACCTCAAAGTCTGTTCAAGAACTTAGAAAAACGTTTTGGGGGAACGTGTCATTCAGTACATACAGTAAAGCCACTTAGCAAACATTGAACTGAACGTACCCCAAGTGGATCCACACATGAAACAAATGCACCGCAAAGCGAGATAAAATAAACATTTATTTCAAGTCAACAAACATAATAGTAATTGGAAATAGTGTAATGAATTATAAGGATCACAAAATGTAATATTATGTCACTGACATTTTAGAATGGATTATCCCAAACAATCTCCACACTGGTAAAGTAGTGCATGAGACCGGCGCGCACCCTCCGGTACAGATGTTCCCAAACTGGGTTAACCCCAGGGATATGCGCAATGCCGTCGGGGGTACGCCAAACAAAAATGTGATACACATTTGTTTTTTTTGTTTTTTTTCAAACACTACATTTATATTTTCCAACAGGGCTATACATTTGGGTGAGGTTTTTTTCTTGCCTGAGTAGCCTCGTTTCACTGCCCAATTTTTTTTTAACCATCTAGTGTTCGGAGAAATAACAACACAATGTCAAATACAGGTAGCCTAGTCAAATAATTAACATCCAATCACATTAACCGTTACTCTCTCATGGGAAACCTTCACTCTTGCACAGACACTTAGAAACGAAACATGACAATTTGAAAAATAAGACACAGGAGTTTTATGAGCGAGAATAAAGATGACTTTTGAGTAGAAAGACATGTATAAAAGCAACAGATACCATTAATAAGAAGGTGCTAGAAACATTTTATATGGTGAGCTACAGAGTGGCTAGGACAGGCAAGCCCCATACTATTGTGGAGGACTTAATTCTTCCTGCTGCCGCGGATATGGCTGGGACAATGCTGGGGGAAAAGGCCAAAAAAACTTTACAGACAATGGCTTCATCAAACAACACTGTTCACGACACATCAGAGACATGGCAGGAGATGTTTTGAAACAATTACCGCTTCGCATACAAGCCAGTGAATTCTATGCCTTACAGCTGGATGTGTCAACAGATGTGGCGGGCCTGGCACAGCTCCTGGTATATTTCCATTAAGTTGATGGGGGGGGGGGGGGGGGGTGAATTAAGGAAGACATCCTCTTCTGCAAACCACTGGAAACCAGGACAACATGAGAGGATATTTTTAAAGTACTGGACAGCTTTGTGACATCAAATGGACTTTGGTGGTCAAGATGTGTTGGTATCTGTACTGATGGCGCAAAAGCCATGACAGGGAGACATAGTGGAGTTGTAACGCACGTGCAAGCAGTTGCTCCTGACGCCACTTGGGTACACTGCAGCATCCCCCCGAGAGGCTCTTGCTGCCAAGGGAATGCCTGACAGCTTGAAAGACGTTTTGGACACTACAGTGAAAATGGTTAATTTTGTTAAAGTAAGGCCCCTGAACTCTTGTGTATTTTCTGCATTATGCAATGATATGGCTAGTGACCATGTAACGCTTTTACAACATACAGAAGTGCGCTGGTTATCAAGGAGCAAAGTATTGACACGTTTTTTTTAATTGAGAGACGAGATTAAAGTTTTCATTACTGACCATAATTTTCACTTGTCTGACCGCTTGCATGATAAAGAGTTTCTCACACAACTGGCCTATCTGGGTTATGTTTTTTCTCACCTGAATGATCTGAATCTAGGATTACAGGGACTCTCTTATATTATTTATTGATTATTATAATGTTATTATTTGTGCCCTGGTCTTATAGGGCTAGGCGTCCCATCGACAACTTCCGCTGAAATTGGAGGGTGGCAATTCAAATAAATAATCATAGAAATTATGGATATTAAACATCTAGGTACATACAAGTGTCTTATATCGGTTAAAAGCTTAAATTCGTGTTAATCTAACTGCATTGTCTGATTTACAATAGGCATTACAGCGAAAGCATGCCATGCGATTGTTTGAGGATGGCGCCCCACATCAAACTATTTTTCAACCGGCACTGGCTTCGTAAAATCTCAAATAGTGATTAAATATTCACTTACCTTTTGAAAATCTTTCTCTGATTTGCAATCCCAAGGGTCCCAGATACAACATGCATGGTCGTTTTGTTAGATAAAATCCTTCTTTATATCCCAAATAGTCTGTTTAGTTGGCACCATCAATTTGAGTAATCCACTCGTTCAACGGGCAGAGAAAAGAATCCAAAAAGATACTGCTAAACTTTGTTAAAACAAGTCAAAATACATTTCTATTTAATCCTCAGCTACCCTAAAATGTAATTAAACTATAATATTTCATACAGAAAGAAGTATATTCAATAGAAAAGTGCGCGCCCTCTTCGTCGCGGGTGTACAGACTGATTTCCAACTCTGACTCCTTGTACCAAAACTCAAAATTATTCCTTGTTTGGGAAGAAACAAGCCTGAAACTTCGAACAAAGACTATTGACATTTAGTGGAAGCCATAGGAATTGCAATCTGGGAGCTGGAATTGCATAGTGCCCATAGCGTTCCATTGAAAGTGCATAGGCTCTCAAAAAACAAAAATAATTCTGGTTGGTTTTTCTTTGGATTTTCCCCTACCATATCAATTGTGTTATAGTCTCGTACATTGTTTTAACCTGTTAGGGCTAGGGGGCAGTATTGACACGGCCGGATAAAAAACGTACCCGATTTAATCTGGTTACTACTCCTGCCCAGTAACTAGAATATGCATATAATTCTTGGCTTTGGATAGAAAACACCCTAAAGTTTCTAAAACTGTTTGAATGGTGTCTGTGAGTATAACAGAACTCATATGGCAGGCAAAAACCTGAGAAGATTCCTTACAGGAAGTGCCCTCTCTGACAAGATCTTGTTCTTCTTGTCTCTGTTTATTGAAGACTGAGGATCTTTGCTGTAACGTGACACTTCCTACGGCTCCCATAGGCTCTCAGATCCCGGGAAAAAGCTGAATGATATCGAGGCAGCCCCAGGCTGAAACACATTATCGCGTTTGAATAGTGGCCGGTCAGAGTACTCTGAGACTCAGGCTCGTGCACGAGGGCACGAGATGTTTTTATTTTCTCTCTCTTTGTACGTATACACGCTTTTCCGGTCAGAATATTATCGCTTTTTTACGAGAAAAATGGCATAAAAATTGATTTTAAACAGCGGTTGACATGCTTCGAAGAACGTTAATGGAATTTTTAGAATTTTTTTGTCACGAAATGCGCCGTGCTCGTCACCCTTCTTTACCATTCGGATAGTGTCTTGAACGCACGAACAAAACGCCGCTATTTGGATATAACAATGGATTATTTGGGACCAAACCAACATTCGTTATTGAAGTAGAAGTCCTGGGAGTGTATTCTGACGAAGAACAGCAAAGGTAATAACATTTTTCTTATAGTAAATCTGACTTTGGTGAGTGCTAAACTTGCTGGGTGTCTAAATAGCTAGCCCTGTGATGCCGGGCGATCTACTGAGAATATTGCAAAATGTGCTTTCACCGAAAAGCTATTTTAAAATCGGACATAGCGAGTGCATAGAGGAGTTCTGTATCTATAATTCTTAAAATAATTGTTATGTTTTTTGTGAACGTTTATCGTGAGTAATTTAGTAAATTCACCGGCAGTGTTCGGTGGGAATGCTAGTCACATGCTAGTCACATGCTAATGTAAAAAGCTGGTTTTTGATATAAATATGAACTTGATTGAACAAAACATGCATGTATTGTATAACATAATGTCCTAGGGTTGTCATCTGATGAAGATCATCAAAGGTTAGTGCTGCATTTAGCTGTGGTTTGGGTTTATGTGACATTATATGCTAGCTTGAAAAATGGGTGTCTGATTATTTCTGGCTGGGTACTCTGCTGGCATAATGTTTTGCTTTCGTTGTAAAGCCTTTTTGAAATCGGACAGTGTGGTTAGATTAACGAGAGGCTTGTCTTTAAAATGGTGTAAAATAGTCATATGTTTGAAAAATTGACATTTTTGCATTTTTTAGGTATTTGAATATCGTGCTACGGGATTACACTGGCTGTTGAGTAGGTGGGACGTAAGCGTCCCACCTAGCCCAGAGAGGTTAACATTTCTACAACCTTAAAATGTGTTTTCTATCCAATGGTACCAAATATATGCAAATCCTGGCTTCTGGGCCTGAGTAACAGGCAGTTTACTTTGGGCACGTCAGTCAGACAGGAAGTGGAGAAAAATAGAACCTAGCCTGTGTCACTTCCCACGAGCCGGGTTGTGACAAAAACTCACACTCATTCTTATGTTTAATAAATGTATCATATAGTGTGTGTGTGGCAGGCTTACAATGATGGCAAAAAACAACATTTGAGAGTGCGCTAGAGGGGGTACGCACCTGGAGGTTGAAGATTTGAAGGGGTACGGGACTATAAAAAGTTTGGGAACCACTGCTCCAGAACACCCAACATGAAACTGTTTTTTGGGCAAACTAAGGAACTTAATGACCCAATCCAAGCATGAATATAAAGAAGCACTATTGCTAACACATTCAAATGCGAGTTCTTATCTGAACATGAATAAATATGCAACTTTAGTTACATGTGACAGTGCAACCTCAACTCAGGGATAGACGTAACATAGTAAATATAAATCTGTCTCCCTCCATTTAGTATGATATGTTACGTTTCCATTGGTATGTATTCATTTGTGGATGTTCATCGTCGATTTCATATGATAAGAATTACAATTCGTATGTGTACTTGTATTTATTAGGGATCCCCATTTGCTGCTGCCAAGGAGATAGCAGCTACTCTTCCTGAGGTCCAGCAAAATTAAGGCAGCTATAACATTTTCAAAACATTACAATACATTTCACAACAAATTTCACAACATATCCTACCATATATCTACAACACAAAATCTATGTATACATGTGTCTATAGTGTATATGTTATCGTGTGTGTATGCATGTGACTGTGCCTGTGTGTGTCTCTTCACATATTTGCTCTTCGTACAATCTGTGACGAATTTGCAATCTGTATGTTGCTAACGTTAGCTAGCTAAGTTACATTTCACTTTATGGGTTAGTTACTGCATGTAGGCTTCTTGTAACCTATTGCTTTCTATTATAGATAATATTATGATTAGGCTATACAGTATCTTTACATTAAAAACCAAAGTCTGTCAGATGTCCAGTCACTCCAATTAATTGAATACCCCTTGATCTTCAATAATAGGACTTGGGAATATGAAAATATACATTCGCCAAATAGTTTTACCTGGGCATAACCTAAAATCTAAGGACTTATTAGCCTACCGTGTTGTTTATGATTTTGTTGGCATGGAGGACTGATTGGGTTCATTGCTTCAAGTTGAAACATAAATTCTGCTCTCATGGAGTGGCATGCTTTGAGCACGACCAAAAAGTGTTTTATTATGTGAAAAATTAATGCCATGTGCAGCATTTGCTATAGGCCTATTGTTCATGTTTACAAACATCTTCAATTCAACCATCATTGGGTTAAAATACACATACATTTGTTAACAGCCATCCACAACAACCACAATCCTTAAGCCGCAAATAGCTAATTGAGAGAGCAGCAGTGTGATTCACATCAATGTGCTGAGTAGATATCAATAAAAGGGATATCCGTATAGCTCGTAGGATACACCACTGCTGTCATCCTTACCTCCAAGTGTTTATTTAAATTGGATAATCTTTGGATGCTGACAGCAGTCACACCATTGGAAGACATAACTTGGACTGTAGCCTTCAAAAGCCTATTACTGCTCTTTTCCCACGATCCATCAAATGCATTTGGTGTGTCAACATAGTGATCTCTGACTTGTGCTCAGACTCGCTCAGGTGGAACAAACGTAAACTTGCGCCTTTTTTCAAAGCTGATTTGAATGTTAATGAGAAAACAGAAAGGTGTCAAATAATTTTTTCACAAACAGAATTTCTGAATAATCCTAGAAGTAATCATCTGGTTTTTCAAAAGGATCTGTAATCTGATTGCAATATTTTTGCTGGTAACATGTTGCATTACAGTTACAGTTTTTTTTTGTAATCCCTTACTCTCCAACCCTGGCTAGGGGGTTAGAGTTATGGCTTAAGGTTAGGGGTTAAGGTTAGGGTTAGGGAAAGGGTTAGCTAAAATGCTAGGGAGTTGGAAAGTACGTAAAAAGTTGTAAGTACACCCGACCAACCTCCCCCCTTTCATGTTTGCCTTAAGTTACCTTCTGTCTTCTGCAACCATACAGATGTAGGATCTTCATTCAATCACATTTTTATTGCTGAGGATTTTCCTGCACAGCAGTAAATGCAAACTTGTGGTATATTCGAGGTTTAAAAAGGCTTCCAAAGTTTGTAATTTCCACATTAAAATGTTAGACTTGATTTGCCATAACGAAAAATGGATCAACCCCTACAAGAAATGTCCATTAATTATAATTCACATAATAATTCACATTTCATTTTGCTGCGGGATTGTTTACCTGCTGTAGCAAACTGGCTTAAATTAAAATCCTTACTCTGTACCAAACGTAACATATCATACTAATTTGTGTGTCACAGATTTCCAAACGTAACATATCATACTAATTTGAGTGTCACAGATGTACGTTTACTATGTTATGTCTTTGAGGCCAGGCTGGACAGGGCGAGATAACAAAGAATACTTTGGGGGGCAAACTCAAATCATCACAACTCTAGACACACTACTACATTCATAGAAGAGATGCACTCCTCTCCCAGCGCACGTTTGTGTTCTGTAATCCTTCAGGGTCATCACTAGCTTCTATAACAATCTGTTCTATACCCACAAAGTCATAAACCCCGCCCATTTCTACACTCAGAAAATATATCAAAAATGTTTTTTAACACATCTGTGTGTCTAGTTAGGGACGACACATGTTGTGTTACTTTTAACACAATCACCTTGATGGCACAACATGATTTGAATACATTTTCCAACACATTTTATGTCAATTCCTGCAATTAATTTGTTAAAAGCTGAAAACCATACAACACACCCTAGATGTGTTAGATTAATGACCAATTACATTGCAGATCCAAGGTGTATTTAACATGCAGCCTACATTTCCGGTATGGCGGTCGAGCTGGCCTAGCTGGTCTTATATTGTAACAACCCCCCCTTTCTCTCTGAATTTAACCAAGAAAAACAAAATATACTAGCTATTTACTATGGATTCAAATTAGTGAAACAAACAGGTCTGATTAGTGTGTTTTTCTTGGCTCACATCCTTCCATTTTCTGTTTTTTCACCTGAAATATTTATTGATATTCTGTCAGGAAGGTAATTAACCACCTCCATTTATTCCATTAAAAAAGCTCTTTCCCTCAGAGGGAGAAAGAGGGAGCAAAAGGGAGAAAGAAAGAGAGAAAAAGACAGCGAGAGAGAGTGTTAGCCCCTAATCATGTCCACTGCTTAGAGAGGCACGGAGAGGCCCTTTCACTTATGACACACATCAACAACCACAATGGAGCCAGTTAAAGCTGCACTGCATAACTATGCGTGTACAGGGGTTTTTGAAGACCCCTCTGGCAAGAATGCAGTATTTTTTCTTGATTTGAACATGATTTCCCAGAAACTACCGCTCTCATGAGTAGTCGGCTGGGAATGAAGTAGTACATCAACATCCTCTCTGAACAGTCTAGGCTGCGGGAAATTTGAGAGTACGGACCAGACCTTTGTGAAATGGACAATCATTGATAAATGTGCAACAATGGTATGAGTATGATGTAGCCTAATCATAGAAAACATTACATTTATTTTATATTTATCAACAAGTACTGGATTTTATTTGGTATATACAAGTGGTTATTTCTTTAGATTATTGTTTATCAAGATGTTATGTAGCCTATTGATTGTAGAAGTACAATACTTGACCCTTCTGCATGAAAACCATTATCAGTCATACATACTGTAATAGACCATGTACAGAAAAGTACAATACATTCCTAAGTAACAATGTTGTTTACATGTGTTTTCACTGTAGGATTCCAGTTTTGAAGAGCCGCAGTCCTCATTCAGAGGAAGCTATCACAGGATCTCCAGACATCCCAGCCCGAGGACAGCCCCGTTGGTGCACCTGCCTGAATTGCCATGAGATGGCCACTGACCTTGAGAGGAAGTGCTGAGGTGCAGGGCCCAGACAGATATGTGAGTAGGACGGCACACATGGAAACTTCTTTCCTGGAGGAAGGGATTTATTTTGCAGCTTGTCCGGTCTACCAGAAATTACATTTTGGCTGATCTGCAGGATCCAGGCACCGATCACAAGGAGTACAGCCATGCAGCATAAAGACAGTATGCTGTTTGGCAGTATGGAACACAAGAATAGAGTGGTGATTCCTAGCTATTGTGACTGGCACGTTCGAGACAAGTATCCAGATCCTGTAGGGCAATACAAAGGCTTTATTCCTAATAGGCTGTAGAGCTCTGATGTCCTCACTCCAGATGACAGCACAGTACAGCACAGAAAACAGCACAGCACAGTATAGGACGGCAGGTAGTCTAGCGGTTAGAGCTTTGGGCCAATACCCGAAAGGTCACTGTTTCAAATACCCGAGCTGACATGGTGAAAAATCAGTCCATGTGGCCTTGAGCAAAGCGCTTAACCCTAATTTGCTCCAGGGATACTAGTATGGTTGAACCTGTGAAATAACACATTTCACTGCACCTATCTGCTGTATGTGACAATAAAAATAACTTTTGGCACTTTCACAAGAAAGCTTATAACAACATGGACAGTACCATTTACTTTCCAGAGGTACCACCAGAGACAGCTTCAAGTTCTGCTGCCATTTCACCACTGCACTATTCTATTTATTTATTACCAAGTAAATTTACATAACAGTTGAATACTTTCCATGACTACACTGTACTTTATTCTTCATTTGGATCCCAATTAGGAAAAAATATTCAATTTGGTTGTCACGGATCCCTCTGGAACGTTCATTGCGCACATCTGGCCCTCATTCCCACTGATTGTATTGGTATATACACGTACCCTTTCTTCCCCATGATGCTGGTGATTATCGTTACTATGTCCTTTGGTGTGTGTGAGTACATGTGATGTGTGTTTTGGGCTTTTGTGCCCTTGTGGATTGCGCATATGATTACGGGTCTCGTCCCGTGTGTTAATCAATGTGCGCGTTAGTTATTTATTCAAGGTAATCCTCACTCTTTTGTTTGGGTTTCAACCCCGTGTTTTTGTTACGTGTTTGTTTGGTCTTCGTCCCCGTGCCTTTACACGGCACACCTAATTTGAGCTAATTAAAGAAAACTATTATGCATTCCTGCGTCTGTCTCCCGATCCTTCATGCCAACGTGACATGTATAAGTACGCTGTAAAACCATAAAACGTGACATCTTTATAACCTAAACAAATGTCATTGTTTAAAACTTAAACATTAGGCACTTAGGTTTGCCAATTAAGTGATATAATCTTAAACACAGGTGTTTAAAATACAAGATTAAACATGAAAGTCATATTGTTCTAGTCAGTTTCCAACCAGGACAACACCTACGATATATCTCCTGTGTTCAGATTTTAAATATGTTTACTTCCCCATTGTCCTTTTATTAAGAGTGCATTTAATCATTATAAATGTATGTGACTATCCATGCCTTTAATTCAGATCAGCATTAGGAACGTTTGTCACTTTACCTACATTTCAGCACAAATGAACAGGACATATAATTCAAGAAAGCTTTTTAATCCATGTTGTTGTTTCTCAACTGTTGAGACTTTCTAAATACTTAAATCCAAAGACACAGGCACTTTACAACACACAATATGATTTGCAGAGTTAATTTCCGTTAACCATTTTAGAGCGAAAAGGATGTGGGAGGGGCTAAATTAGCATATTTCCCAGCATGCTGTGTTGTAAGTAGATTTTTAGAATAGTTTGTTTAAATATATATGCTTCCTCATGCACATTGGTTGATTAATTCATCATATACTTTACAAAGAAAAATACAATTTTCTCAAACTAATCCAATCTGTGAGGGGTTAGATTTATTGCACCCGTTACTGAGATGGTTGTTCCATTTTAGATGGTTGAGGTAGTCTAGTTTACAATTAATATAACATAATAGCTAAGTTGTGTGTGTGCTGTTGGAGGTCAATTGTTCCAAATGTTGTCAAGCGTCTCAATGGCTGGTTCTGTTAGGAATTACTATTTACTGCATATACCAGCCTAATACGTCTTGCATGTTTGTTGTTGCCCATGAACCAGGATTTTCAGACTAATGTTGAGGACAACTATTCCTTCACTGAAGTCTTTATGATATCTGAACTCAGCAAAAAAGTTAACATCCTTGCACTGTCAACTGCTTTTATTTTCAGCAAACTTAACATGTGTAAATATTTGTATGGACATAGCAAGACTGAGACATAAACTGAACAAGTTCTACAGACATGTGACTAACAGAAATGGAATAATGTGTCCCTGAACAAAGGAGGGGGTCAAAAGTAACAGTCAGTATCTTGTGTGGCCACCAGCTGCATTAAGTACTGCAGTGCATCTCCTCCTCATGGACTGCACCAGATTTGCCAGTTCTTGCTGTAAGATGTTACCCCACTCTTCCACCAAGGCACCTGCAAGTTCCCGGACATTTCTGGGGGGAACGGCCCTTGCCCTCACCCTCCGAGCCAACAGGTCCCAGACGTCCTCAATGGGATTGAGATCCGGGCTCTTCGCTGGCCATGGCAGAACACTGACATTCCTGTCTTGCTGGAAATCATGCACAGAACGAGCAGTATGGCTGGTGGCATTGTCAAGCTGGAGGGTCATGTCAGGATGAGCCTGCAGGAAGGGTACAACATGAGGGAGGAGGAATTCTTCCCTGTAACGCACAGCGTTGAGATTGCCTGCAATGACAAAAAGCTCAGTCCGATGATGCTGTAACACACCGTCCCAGACCATGACGGACCCTCCACCTCCAAATCGATCCCGCTCCAGAGTACAAGCCTCGGTGTAATGCTCATTACTTCGACGATAAACACAAATCTGACCATCACCCCTGGTGAGACAAAACCGCAACTCGTCAGAGAAGAGCACTTTTGCCAGTCCTGTCTGGTCCAGCGACAGTCGGTTTGTGCCCATTGGTGACATTTTTGCCGGTGATGTCTGGTGAGAACCTGCCTTACAATAGGCCTACAAGCTCTCAGTCCAGCCTCTCTCAGCCTATTGCAGACAGTCTGAGCACTGATGGAGGGATTGTGCAGTCCTGGTGTAACTCGGGCAGATGTTGTTGCCATCCTGTACCTGTCCCACAGGTGTGATGTTTGGATGTACCGATCCTGTGTTGTTACACGTGGTCTGCCACTGTGAGGACGATCAGATGCCGTCCTGTCTCCCTGTAGCGCAGTTTTAGAGGTCTCACAGTACGGACATTGCAATTTATTGCCCTGGCCACATCTGCAGTCCTCATGCCTCCTTGTAGCATGCCAAAGGCACGTTCACGCAGCTGAGCAGGGACCCTGGGCATCTTTCTTTTGGTGTTTTTCAGAGTCAGTTGAAAGGTCTCTTTAGTGGCTTAACTTCTTGTGGATTAGTGGGACGCTTTCATGAAATCACAAGTGCAATACATCAAAATAAATCTTAACTTGTTGTTAATCCAGCTGCCATGTCAGATTTCAAAAAGGCTTTACGGCGAAAGCAAACAATGCGATTATCTGAGGACAGCGCCCAGCACACAAATGCAAAACAAATCATTTTCAACCAGGGAGTTGCGACACGAAAGTCAGAAATAGCGATATAATATATGCCTTATCTTTGAAGATCTTCTTCTGTTGGCACTTCAAAAGGTCCCAGTTACATTACAAATGGTCCCTTTGTTCAATAAAGTCATTTTTTATATCCATAAAAACTCTGTTTAGTTGGCACGCTTCAGTCAATAATCCACTCGGTTTCCCTCCTTCAAAATGCATACAAAATGAATCCCAAACGTTACCAATAAACTTATCCAAACAAGTCAATCAACGTTTATAATCAAACCTTAGGTACCCTAATACGCAAATATACGATCAAATTTAAGACGGAGAATCGTTATTGTCTTTACCAGAGAAAAATATCAAAGAACGCGCTCTCATTCACACGCTTGGAAACACTACAGACAAAATGGGAGCCACTCCAAAAAACAGCCTGAAACTCTTTCTAAAGACTGTTGACATCTAGTGGAAGTCCTAGGAACGGCATTCGGGCACGATTTCGCCCTATTATAAATGTGCCAGCCATTGAAATCAGTGGTAGGATAATTTTTTTGGGGGGGGGATGGTTTGTCCTCGGGGTTTCGCCTGCCATTTCAGTTCTGTTATACTCACAGACATTATTTTAACAGTTGTAGAAACTTTTGAGTATTTTCTATCCAAATCTACCAATTATATGCATTTCCTAGCTTTTGGGCCTGAGTAGCAGGCAGTTTACTTTGGGCACGTTTTTCATCCGGACGTCAAAATACGTCCCCCTATCCCAAAGAAGTAAAGTTTTAATAACTGTGACCTTAATTGCCTACTGTCTGTAAGCTGTTAGTGTCTTAACGACCGTTCCACAGGTGCATGTTCATTAATTGTTTATGGTTCATTGAACAAGCATGGGAAACAGTGTTTAAACCCTTTACAATGAAGATCTGTGAAGTTTTTTTGGATTTTTACAAATTCTCTTTGAACTACAGGGTCCTGAAAAAGGGACATTTATTTTTTGATGAGTTCATAATATGTGGTCGTAAAGGGTGTACTTTAAATTTAAACACATTCAATTAATCGGCGGGTGTCAAACTCATTCCATGGAGGGCCTAGTGTCTAATGGTTTTTGTTTCTCCTTTCAAATTAGACCTACACAACCAGGTGAGGGGTGTTCCTTACTAATCAGTGACCTTAATTCCTCAATCAAGTACAAGGGAAGAGCGAAAACGCGCAGACACTCGGCCTCCGTGGCGTGAGTTTGACAGGTGACTTAGGCAGTCACTTAGTGAAGGCTTCAGAAATATAAATTATTGAATGCAACAACCATGTCTCAGTCAGCGGTGGGTATCCCTCACATTCATTTGAAAGGCATGCTGGAAAGTGTGTGTGGGGGTGTGTGTGTATGTGTGCGTGTGTGTGTGTGCGTGTGTGTGTGTGTATGCATGTGTGTCAAGCATCGATTGATTAACTAAGTAAACTCAAAGTTTACTTAGTTAGCTTACTAACTTTGTTTACAATGGAGATTGAGCTCACTGCCTCAGATTCTGAGATGTTTTCAGACGAAGTTCAACATTCTCCATTATCAGGGACACACAATCTCAAACCAGATTGTTGCGGTCTGTTGTCTCAATCCCCTGTCACCGTTCCAGGCCTCACGAAGAACCAAAATGCCGTGACCAGGCTGATCTCTCCACCGCCCTACCCACCGGAACTCACCAGCCTTTCCGCATGCGTTGATGGCCTGGTCCCCCACCATCCCACCCATCTACAAAAGCTCTCCCCTCTGCTCCCGCTACTACCACTAAGGCATCCAAATCCAGGCGTCCAGTACTGTCATACTGGACCATTTCCAGGCTACAGAAGAAGTAATGACAACAAGGAGAGCTGTTCCGCCTGTATGTGGGTTCCCTGGGGGTAAGCACACGGCTTCCATCCAGAAGCAGCCAGTAA
Source organism: Salmo salar (assembly GCF_965601325.2). Taxonomy (NCBI): domain Eukaryota; kingdom Metazoa; phylum Chordata; class Actinopteri; order Salmoniformes; family Salmonidae; genus Salmo; species Salmo salar. The sequence goes on along the minus strand of NC_138309.1, from coordinate 24,860,674 downwards.
ACCCCTGGATGTCGTGGCTCTGGCCTTCCATCTCTCACTTTGTCATCTCCTTTTCTACCTTATCGTCAGCTTTTCCCACTCTCCACCCCTTCCTCCCTGCCCTTGTCTCCTCCTCTGCCAGTAGTGCCCTCCCCACATTGTTTGTCTGCTCTGGCCCCTTGGCTTCCTTGCCTCTTGCACCTACTTTTCTCTCCAGCCTCACTGGCCCTGTGACCACTGCCTAGGCAGTGTCTCAACCACTCTCTATGCCAGAGACCACCTCTCTCTCAGTAAACCGCTTACTCCCCCCCCACCTCTCACGCTCTGTCTTTGCCAGCGTCGCAACTGGTTTTCCGGATTCCTGCTCTGGCCTCCTGGCTATCTTGCCTGCATTATCTTCACAGCCTCTGGCTCTCCTCCCCACTTCAGATCCCGCTGGCCCCGTGACCAGTGATCCAATAGCAGCTCACCCTCTCTCTCTGTCAGTGTCAACCACTTTCTTTCAGGTTCCGCTGCCACCACTCTTTCTCTCATGTCACCTTGTCTCTTTGCCAGCATTCCCACGGGACCGCTGCCCTCCAAGCTGCAACCCTGTCCCAGTTCAGGAAACCGACTGCCTCTCTATTCCAGTCTTCACTGCCGACGGTATCCTAGCCCCACCCTCCGGCCCACCACTCCCTCTCTACGGCGACCCCTGCTCATCCTCCACCCAACGCCCGGATCTTCAATCTGCCTCCCTTCTTTTCCCCTCTCCGTCAGCAGATCCTAAAAGGTGCAGATGTAAATCTTGCTGCTCTCCTCACTACTTCTTCTCCACAGGCATTACACCGCATCATCGACTGCGGCTTCTTCCAGGTGCCCCTGCGCTCCACTGACCCTCACCACTCCAAGATTCTCACTGTCCCAGAATTTTGCTCTGCTTTCTCTCACTACAGAGCCATAATTTGGTCAGCCCGTCCTTCTCGCCTTCAGGAGTTGGACAACTAGCAATCCATCATCATGGATCTGGCTGTCTGTTTCAGGGACACACCTTTTACGACTAGCATTGTAGGTTCTCGGTAGCCGCCCTAGACGTGGAGCTTTACTGTCGCATCTTCGCTGGCAAAGTGTCCCACTCCCACGACTTCTGTGGCCACCCTGAACCCTGTCTGCCCTGTGATCAGTGGCCCCTGAAGCTTCCTCTGCCCTGCCTCTGCTTGCTGTTCCGCACTAACCACATCCTCCTTCTAGACAATGTTCTGCCTCCTCTGGGAGGAAGGACTGCCATAGTCAAGCTGTGCTTTTCGTCGGAGAATGCATGATCTGCTGAGCTTCCACATGCAAGCTCAGCACATTTTGTAGTGGTGCCCACGCCCGCACCTCAACTCCTCCTGCTAATAAATTAATGCTGGCCAACCTCCCAATCAACGTCACTGCCATGGCTGCGGACTTGGACCTTCACCCTGACCACTAATTTGTCCGATATGTGCTTGACGCCCTGAATTTTTTTTCTCTCCCGGCCTCATCTCTACTCCTTACTTCTGCTCCAACCTTCACTCTGCACTTGACGAGCCAGAAATCATCTCCTCCCTCCTGGCCAAGGAGGCGAAGCAGGGGTTTATTATTGGCCCCTTCCCCTCTCCGTCATTCTCGACCTACCGCATCAGTCACCTCGGAATTGCCACCCGGAAGAATTCTGGCAAGAAGCATATCATCCATCTCTCCACACCGCCACAAATCTTCAGTCTCCAGTGTCAACAGCCTCATCCCCAGTACTGACTTTTTGCAGTATGACACTGTCAATCATGCCATCACTCTCATGAAACGTGTTGTCTGCAGCCTGGCTTGCTAAGGCTGACATCAAATCAAATGTATTTATATAGCCCTTCTTACATCATCTGATATCTCAAAGTGCTGTACAGAAACCCAGCCTAAAACCCCAAACGGCAAGCAATGCAGGTGTAGAAGCACGGTGGCTAGGAAAAACTCCCTAAAAAGGCCAAAACCTAGGAAGAAACCTAGAGAGGAACCAGGCTATGAGGGGTGGCCAGTCCTCTTCTGGCTGTGCCGGGTGGAGATTACAACAGAACATGGCCAAGATGTTCAAATGTTCATAAATGACCAGCATGGTCAAATAATAATAATCACAGTAGTTGTCGAGGGTGCAACAAGTCAGCACCTCAAGAGTAAATGTCAGTTGGCTTTTCATAGCCGATCATTGAGAGTATCTCTACAGCTCCTGCTGTCTCTAGAGAGTTGAAAACAGCAGGTCTGGGACAGGTAGCACGTCCGGTGAATAGGTCAGGGTTCCATAGTCGCAGGCAGAACAGTTGAAACTGGAGCAGCAGCACGGCCAGGTGGACTGGGGACAGCAAGGAGTCATCATGCCAGGTAGTCCTGAGGCATGGACCTAGGGCTCAGGTCCTCAGAGAGAGAGAAAGAAAGAAAGAGAGAAAGAGAGAATTAGAGAGAGCATACTTAACCTGTTAGGGCTAGGGGGCAGTATTTGCACGGCTGGATAAAAAAAATGTATCCGATTTAATCTGGTTACTAATCCTACCCAGTAACTAGAATATGCATATACTTATTATATATGGATAGAAAACACTCTAAAGTTTCTAAAACTGTTTGAATGGTGTCTGTGAGTATAACAGAACTCATTTGGCAGGCAAAACCCTGAGACATTTTCTGACAGGAAGTGGATACCTGATGTGTTGTATTACCTTTAAACCTATGCCATTGAAAAACACAGGGGCTGAGGAATATTTTGGCACTTCCTATTGCTTCCACTAGATGTCACCAGCCTTTACAAAGTGTTTTGAGTCTTCTGGAGGGAGATCTGACCGAACAAGAGCCATGGAACGATGATGGCCGATTAGACACCTGGCGCGCGAGTTCATGTTGGGTACCCTCGTTCCAATACGTTATAAAAGAGTATGCATTCGTCCACCTTGAATATTATTCATGTTCTGGTTAAAAAAGGCCCTAATGATTTATGCTATACAACGTTTGACATGTTTGAACGAACGTAAATATATTTTTTCCCCTCGTTCATGAAGTGAAGTCCGGCGGGCTTAGATCATGTACTAACAAGACGGAGATTTTTGGACATAAATGATGAGCTTTTTTGAACAAAACTACATTCGTTATGGACCTGTGATACCTGGAAGTGACATCTGATGAAGAGAATCAAAGGTAATGGATTATTTACATAGTATTTTCGATTTTAGATCTCCCCAACATGACGACTAGTCTGTATCGCAACGTGTATTTTTCTGGGCGCAGTGCTCAGATTATTGCAAAGTGTGATTTCCCAGTAAGGTTATTTTTAAATCTGGCAAGTTGATTGCGTTCAAGAGATGTAAATCTATAATTCTTTAAATGACAATATAATATTTTACCAATGTTTTCTAATTTTAATTATTTAATTTGTGATGCTGACTTGACTGCCGGTTATTGGAGGGAAACGATTTCCTCAACATCAATGCCATAGTAAAACGCTGTTTTTGGATATAAATATGAACTTGATAGAACTAAAAATGCATGCATTGTCTAACATAATGTCCTAGGAGTGTCATCTGATGGAGATTGTAAAAGGTTAGTGCATCATTTTAGCTGGTTTTATGGTTTTGGTGACCCTGTCTTTGAATTGACAAAACATTACACACAACTCTTGTAAATGTACTGTCCTAACATACTCTAAATTTATGCTTTCGCCGTAAAACCTTTTTGAAATCGTAAAACGTGGTTAGATTAAGGAGATGTTTATCTTTCAAAGGGTGTAAAATAGTTGTATGTTTGAAAAATTTGAATTTTGACATTTATTTGGATTCAAATTTGCCGCTCTTGAAATGCACCTGCTGTTGATGGAGTGCACCACGGGGGGGACGCCTGCGTCCCACCTAGCCCATAGAGGTTAAATTCACACAGGACACCGGATAATACATGAGAAATACTCCAGATATAACAGACTGACCCAAGCCCCCCAACACATAAACTACTACAGCATAAATACTGGAGGCTGAGACAGGACGGGTCAGGAGACACTGTGGCCCCATCCGATGATACCCCCGGACAGGGCCAAACAGGAAGGATATAACCCCACCCACTTTGCCAAAGCACAGCCCCCTCACCACTAGAGAGATATCTTCAACCACCAACGTACCATCCTGAGACAAGGCCGAGTATAGCCCACAAAGATCTCCGCCACGGCACAACCCAAAGGGGGGCGCCAACCCAGACAAGGAAGACCACGTCAGTGACTCAACCCACTCAAGTGACGCACCCCTCCTAGGGACGGCATGGAAGAACACCAATAAGCCAGTGACTCAGCCCCTGTAATAGGGTTAGAGGAAGAGAATCTCAGTGGAGAGAGGGGAACCGGCCAGGCAGAGACAGAAAGGGCGGTTCGTTGCTCCAGAGCCTTTCCGTTCACCTTCACACCCCTGGGCAAGACTACACTCAATCATAGGACCTACTGAAGAGATGAGTCTTCAGTAAAGACTTAAATGTTGAGACCGAGTCTGCATCTCTCACATGGGTAGGCAGACCATTCCATAAAAATTGAGCTTTATAGGAGAAAGCCCTGCCTGCAGCTGTTTGCTTAGAAATTCTAGGGACAATTAGGAGGCCTGCGTCTTGTGACCGTAGCACACATGTAGGTATGTACGGTAGGACCAAATTGCAAAGATAGGTAGGAGCAAGCCCATGTAATTTTATTTATTTTTATTTTATTTCACCTTTATTTAACCAGGTAGGCAAGTTGAGAACAAGTTCTCATTTACAATTGCGACCTGGCCAAGATAAAGCAAAGCAGTTCGACAACATACAAAAACACAGAGTTACACATGGAGTAAAACAACATACAATCAATGATGCAGTAGAATAAAAAAAATAAATAAAAAAAAAAATAAGACTATATACAATGTGAGCAAATGATGTGAGATAAGGGAGGTAAAGGCAAAAAAATGCCATGGTGGCAAAGTAAATAAAGTATAGCAAGAAAAACACTGGAATGGTAGATTTGTAGTTTGAAGAAAGTTCAAAGATAAAATATAAATAATATGGTGCAAAGGAGCAAAATAAATAAAATAAATAAATACAGTAGGGGAAGAGGTAGTAGTTTGGGCTAAATTATAGATGGGCTATGTACAGGTGCAGTGATCTGTGAGCTGCTCTGACAGCTGGTGCTTAAAGCTAGTGAGGGAGATAAGTGTTTCCAGTTTCAGAGATTTTTGTAGTTCGTTCCAGTCATTGGCAGCAGAGAACTGGAAGGAGAGACGACCAAAGGAGGAGTTGGCTTTAGGGGTGACCAGAGAGATATACCTGCTGGAGCGCGTGCTACAGGTGGGTGCTGCTATGGTGACCAGTGAGCGGAGATAAGGGGGGACTTTACCTAGCAGAGTCTTGTAGATGACCTGGAGCCAATGTGTTTGGCGACGATTATGAAGCGAAGGCCAGCCGACGAGAGCGTACAGGTCGCAGTGGTGGGTAGTATATGGGGCTTTGGTGACAAAACGGATGGCACTGTGATAGACTGCATCCAGCTTGTTGAGTAGGGTATTGGAAGCTATTTTGTAAATGACATCGCCGAAGTCGAGGATTGGTAGGATGGTCAGTTTTACGAGGGTATGTTTGGCAGCATGAGTGAAGGATGCTTTGTTGCGAAATAGGAAGCCAATTCGAGATTTCACTTTGGATTGGAGATGATTGATGTGAGTCTGGAAGGAGAGTTTACAGTCTAACCAAACACCTAGGTATTTGTAGTTGTCCACAAATTCTAAGTTAGAACCGTCCAGAGAAGTGATGCTGGACAGGCGGGCAGGTGCAGGCAGTGATCGGTTGAAGAGCATGCATTTAGTTTTATTTGTGTTTAGGAGCAGTTGGAGACCACGGAAGGAGAGTTGAATGGCATTGAAGCTCGTCTGGAGGGTTGTTAACACAGTGTCCAAAGAAGGGCCAGAAGTGTACAGAATGGTGTCGTCTGCGTAGAGGTGGATCAGAGATTCACCAGCAGCAAGAGCGACATCATTTATGTATACAGAGAAAAGAGTTGGCCCAAGAATTGAACCCTGTGGTACCCCCATAGAGACTGCCAGAGGTCCAGACAGTAGGCCCTCCGATTTGACACACTGAACTCTGTCAGAGAAGTAGTTGGTGAACCAGGCGACGCAATCGTTTGAGAAACCAAGGCTACTGAGTCTGCCGATGAGGATGTGGTGATTAACAGAGTCAAAAGCTTTGGCCAGGTCAATGAATACGGCAGCACAGTAATGTTTCTTATCGATGGCGGTTACGATGTCGTTTAGGACCTTGAGCGTGGCTGAGGTGCACCCATGACCAGCTCTGAAACCAGATTGCATAGCGGAGAGGGTGCGGTGGGATTCGAAATGGTCGGTAATCTGTTTGTTGACTTGGCTTTCGAAGACCTTAGAAAGGCAGGGTAGGATGGATATAGGTCTGTAGCAATTTGGGTCAAGAGTGTCACCTCCTTTGAAGAGGGGGATGACAGCAGCTGCTTTCCAATCTATGGGAATCTCAGACGACACGAAAGAGAGGTTGAACAGGCTAGTAATAGGGGTTGCAATAATTTCGGCAGATAATTTTAGAAAGAAAGGGTCCAGATTGTCAAGCCCAGCTGATTTGTAGGGGTCCAGATTTTGCAGCTCTTTCAGAACATCAGCTGAATGGATTTGGGAGAAGGAGAAATGGGGGAGGCTTGGGCGAGTTGCTGTGGGGGGTGCAGTGCTGTTGAATGCAGTAGGGGTAGTTAGGTGGAAAGCATGGCCAGCTGTAGAAAAATGCTTATTGAAATTCTCAATTATAGTGGGCTTATCGGTGGTGACAGAGTTTCCTATCCTCAGTGCAGTGGGCAGTTGGGAGGAGGTGTTCTTATTCTCCATGGACTTTACAATGTCCCAGAACCTTTTAGAGTTGGAGTTGCACGAAGCAAATTTCTGTTTGAAAAAGCTAGCCTTGGCGTTTCTAACTGCCTGTGTGTATTGGTTTCTAACTTCCCTAAAAAGTTGCATATCGCGGGGGCAGTTCGATGCTAATGCAGAACGCCACAGGATATTTTTGTGTTGGTTAAGGGCAGTCAGGTCTGGGGAGAACCAAGGGCTATATCTGTTCCTGGTTCTAAATTTCTTGAAAGGGGCATGCTTATTTAAGATGGTGAGGAAGGCATTTTAAAAAAATAACCAGGCATCCTCTACTGACGGGATGAGGTCAATATCCTTCCAGGATACCAGGGCCAGGTCGATTAGAAAGGCTTGCTCGTTGAAATGTTTCAGGGAGCGTTTGACAGTGATGAGTGGAGGTCGTTTGACCTGCTGACCCATTACGGGTGCAGGCAATGAGGCAGTGATCGCTGAGATCTTGGTTGAAAACAGCAGAGGTGTATTTAGAGGGCACGTTGGTTAGGATGATATCTATGAGGGTGCCAGTGTTTGCGGCTTTGGGGTTGTACCTGGTGGGTTCATTAATAATTTGTGTGAGATTGAGGGCATCAAGCTTGGATTGTAGGATGGCTGGGGTGTTAAGCATGTCCCAGTTTAGGTCACCTAGTAGCACGAGCTCTGAAGATAGATGGGGGGCAATCAGTTCACATATGGTGTCCAGAGCACAACTAGGGGCCGAGGGGGGTCTATAGCAGGCGGCAACGGTGAGAGACTTGTTTTTGGAGAGGTGGATTTTTAAAATTAGAAGTTCAAATTGTTTGGGTACAGACCTGGATAGCAGGACAGAACTCTGCAGGCTATCTCTGCAGTAGATTGCAACACCGCCCCCTTTGGTCGTTCTATCTTGTCTGAAAACGTTGTAGTTAGGGATGAAGATTTCAGAGTTTTTGGTGGACTTCCTAAGCCAAGATTCAGACACAGCTAGGACATCCGGGTTGGCGGAGTGTGCTAAAGCAGTGAATAAAACAAACTTAGGGAGGAGGCTTCTAATGTTAACATGCATGAAACCAAGGTTATTACGGTTACAGAAGTCATCAAAAGAGAGCGCCTGGGGAGTAGGAGTGGAGCCAGGCACTGCAGGGCCTGGATTCACCTCTACATCCCCAGAGGAGCAGAGAAGAATAAGTATGAGGGTACGGCTAAAAGCTATAAGAATTGGTCGTCTGTGACGTCCAGAATAGAGAGAAAAAGGAGCAGGTTTCTGGGGGCGATAAAATAGCTTCAAGGTATAATGTACAGACAAAGGTATGGTGGGATGTGAGTACAGAGGAGGTAAACCTAGGCATTTAGTGATAGTGAGAGAGATATTGTCTCTAGAAACATCATTGAAACCAGAAGATGTCATAGCATGTGTGGGTGGAGGAACTGAGAGGTTGGATAAGGTATAATGAGCAGGGCTAGAGGCTCTACAGTGAAATAAGCCAATAAACACTAACCAGAACAGCAATGGAGAAGGCATATTGACATTAAGGAGAGGCATGCTTAGCCGAGTGATCAAAGGGTCCAGTGAGATTCAGACAGCTAGCCGGGCCATAGGTAGCAAGCTGGTGGAAGATGGGAGGGAGGTCTGTTTTTTAGCCAGCTCGTGCGTTTCCGTCTGTGGGTTAGTGGGGTTCCGTGTGGAAGGGGGGACCTGTCCAAGTTGGCAAAATAGTTAGTTATAGTGGCCCAAGAAAAGTGTCCGATAGACCTATTCAGATCGCAGCCGAAAAGACAGCTAACGATTAGCGGGCCGCAGATGGGCGATCAGGTTACGTCGCGACGGAGGGGCCAGTTGGATAACTCCCTCGGGCAGATAACGTCGGTGGTCCAGTCGTGAAGACCCGATGGGGCTCCGGATCGGCAGTAAAACGGGTCAGGATAGGTGAGTTGTAGCCCAGGAGACACTTCAGCTGGCTAGCTCAGGAATAGCCCAGGAGTGGCTGACGGAACTCTTCAGCTGGCTAGCTGGCTAGCTCCGTAATAATGTGTGTTATTTCCGTGACCGACGTTGCCAATAGTCACTCAGGTAGCAGCTAGTTAGCTGCAAGATCCAGGTGTAAATGTCCAGAGCCTGCGGTAGAAATCGGGGAAAGGAGAGAGAATAGGTCCGGTATGCTCTGGTCTGAGTCGCGCTGTACAAAAACTGGCGATAGCTTTTCGAGCTAATGGATAGCTGAGGACAGCTAACCGTGGCTAGCTGAACTTCAACGTTAGCCAGTGAAAATGGCTAACCTCTTGCTAGCTTCTGTTGTGGAATTCAGATGAGGTAAATAATACTTTCTTTTTTTAAATTGGTGAGGCGGGTTGCAGGAGAGTGCTTTGAGGTTGAGTTTTTAGAATTAAAAAAGAATAAATATATATATAAAAAGATAAGTGAAGAAAAATAAATAAATATGTAAATATATAAATACACGGGACACGACAAGAGGAGGGTAGAGGACGTCTGAACTGCTACGCCATCTTGGATGGACATCTTGTCGACATCATCTTGTAATGCTTTGTAGGTTAGCAGTAAAACCTTGAAATCAGCCCTTGCCTTAACAGGAAGCCAGTGTAGGGAGGCTAGCACTGGAGTAATATGATCAAATTTGTTGGTTCTAGTCAAGATTCTAGCAGCCGTATTTAGCACTAACTGAAGTTTATTTAGTGCTTTATCCGGGTAGCCGGAAAGTAGAGCATTGCAGTAGTCCAACCTAGAAGTAACAAAAGCATGGATTCATTTTTTCTGCATCATTTTTGGACAGAAAGTTTCTGATTTTTGCAATGTTACGTAGATGGAAAAAAGCTGTCCTTGAAACAGTCTTGATATGTTCTTCAAAAGAGAGATCAGGGTCCAGAGTAACGCCGAGGTCCTTCACAGTTTTATTTGAGATGACTGTACAGCCATCAAGATTAATTGTCAGATTCAACAGAAGATCTCTTTGTGTCTTGGGACCTAGAACAAACATCTCTGTTTTGTCCGAGTTTAAAAGTAGAACGTTTGCAGCCATCCACTTCCTTATGTCTGAAACACAGGCTTCTAGCAAGGGCAATTTTGGGGCTTCACCATGTTTCATTGAAATGTACAGCTGTGTGTCATCCGCATAGCAGTGAATTTTAACATTATGCTTTCGAATGACATCCCCAAGAGGTAAAATATATAATGAAAACAATAGTGGTCCTAAAACGGAACCTTGAGGAACACAGAAATTTACAGTTGATTTGTCAGAGGACAAACCATTCACAGAGACAAACTGATATATTTCCAATAGATGAGATCTAAACCAGGCCAAAACTTGTCCGTGTAGACCAATTTGGGTTTCCAATCTCTCCAAAAGAATGTGGTGATCGATGGTATCAAAAGCAGCACTAAGATCTAGGAGCATGAGGACAGATGCAGAGCCTCGGTCTGACACCATTAAAAGGTAATTTACCACCTTCACAAGTGCAGTCTCAGTGCTATGATGGGGTCTAAAACCAGACTGAAGTGTTTCGTATACATTGTTTGTCTTCAGGAAGGCAGTGAGTTGCTGCGCAACAGCTTTTTCAAACATTTTTGAGAGGAATGGAAGATTCGATATAGGCTGATAGTTTTTTATATTTTCTGGGTCAAGATTTGGCTTTTTCAAGAGAGGCTTTATTACTACCACTTTTAGTGAGTTTGGTACACATCCGGTGGATGGAGAGCTGTTTATTATGTTCAACATAGGAGGGCCAAGCACAGGAAGCAGCTCTTTCAGTAGTTTAGTTGGAATATGGTCCAGTATGCAGCTTGAAGGTTCATAGGCCATGATTATTTTCATCATTGTGTCAAGAGATATAGTACTAAAACACTTTAGTGTCTCCCTTGATCCTAGGTCCTGGCAGAGTTGTGAAGACTCAGGACAATGGAGCTTTGGAGGAATACGCAGATTTAAAAAGGAGTCCGTAATTTGCTTTCTAATGATCATGATCTTTTCCTCAAAGAAGTTCATAAATTTATTACTGCTGAAGTGAAAGCCATCCTCTCTTGGGGAATGCTGCTTTTTAGTTAGCTTTGCGACAGTATCAAAAATAAATGTTGGATTGTTCTTATTTTCCTCAATTAATTTGGAAAAATATGATGATCGAGCAGCAGTGAGGGCTCTTCGACACTGCACGGTACTGTCTCTCCAAGCTAGTCGGAAGACTTCCAGTTTGGTGTGGCGTCATTTCCGTTCCAATTTTCTGGAAGCTTGGTTCAGAGCTCATGTATTTTCTGCATACCAGGGAGCTAGTTTCTTATGACAAATGTTTTTAGTTTTTAGGGGTGCAACTGCATCTAGGGTATTGCGCAAAGTTAAATTGAGTTCCTCAGTTAGGTGGTTAACTGATTTTTGTCCTCTGATGTCCTTGGGTAGGCAGAGGGAGTCTGGAAGGGCATCAAGGAATCTTTGGGTTGTCTGAGAATTTATAGCACGACTTTAGATGCTCCTTGGTTGGGGTCTGAGCAGATTATTTGTTGCGATTGCAAACGTAAGAAAATGGTGGTCCGATAGTCCAGGGTTATGAGGAAAAACATTAAGATCCACAACATTTATTCCACGGGACAAAACTAGGTCCAGAGTATGACTGTGGCAGTGAGTAGGTCCAGAGACATGTTGGACAATACCCACTGAGTCGATGATGGCTCTGAAAGCCTTTTGGAGTGGGTCTGTGGACTTTTCCAATTGAATATTAAAGTCACCAAAAATGTGAATATTATCTGCTATGACTACAATGTCCGATAGGAATTCAGGGAACTCAGTGAGGAACACTGCATATGGCCCAGGAGGCCTGTAAACAGTAGCTATAAAAAGTGATTGAGTAGGCTGCATAGATTCCATGACTAGAAGCTCAAAAGACGAAAACGTCGTTGTTGTTAATTTGTAAATTTAAATTTGCTATCGTAAATGTTAGCAACACCTCCGCCTTTGCGGGATGCACAGGGGATATGGTCACTAGTGTAACCACGAGGTGAGGCCTCATTTATTAACACAATAAATTCATCAGGTTTAATCTTACATCTAGACGTTCCGCTAGCGGAACACCTGCTCCAATATCCAATGATAGGCGTGGCGCGAATTACAAATTCCTCAAAAATCCAAAAACGTACATTTTTCAAACATATGACTATTTCACAGCATTTTAAAGACAAGACTCTCCTTTATGTAACCACACTGTCCGATTTCAAAAAGGCTTTACAGCGAAAGCAAAACATTAGTTTATGTCAGCAGAGTACCCAGACAGAAATAATCAGACACCCATTTTTCAAGCTAGCATATAATGTCACAAAAAACAAAACCACAGCTAAATGCAGCACTAACCTTTGATGATCTTCATCAGATGACAACCCTAGGACATTATGTTATACAATACATGCATGTTTTGTTCAATCAAGTTCATATTTATATCAAAAACCAGCTTTTTACATTAGCATGTGACGTTCAGAACTAGCATACCCCCGGCAAACCTCCGGTGAATTTACTAAATTACTCACGATAAACGTTCACAAAAAACATAACAATTACTTTAAGAATTATAGATACAGAACTCCTTTGTGCAATCGAGGTGTCCGATTTTAAAATAGCTTTTCGGTGAAAGCACATTTTGCAATATTCTGAGTAGATAGCCCAGCCATCACGGCTAGCTATTTAGACACCCACCAGGTTTAGCCCTGACCAAACTCCGATTTACTATTACAAAAGTTTGATTACCTTTGGTGTTCTTCGTCAGAATGCACTCCCAGGACTGCTACTTCAATAACAAATGTTGGTTTGGTTCAAAATAATCCATCGTTATATCCAAACAGCGGCGTTTTGTTTGTGCGTTCAAGACACTATCCGAAGTGTAAATAAGGGTCACGAGCATGGCGCAATTCGTGACAAAAGATTTCTAAATATTCCATTACCGTACTTCGAAGCATGTCAACCGCTGTTTAAAATAAATTTTTATGACGTTTTTCTCGTAAAAAAGCGATAATATTCCGACCGGGAATATCCTTTTAGGTAAACAGACAAAGGAAAAGAAAGCTTTCGGTCGACGCGGGCACGAGCCTGAGTCTCACAGTACTGTAACCAGCCACTACCCAAACGCGCTACTTTGTTTCAGCCAGAGCCTGCAAAGCCACGATTCAGCATTTTGCCGCCTTCTGAGAGACCATGTGAGCCGTAGAAAGTGTCACGTTAGAGCAGAGATCCCTGTAATTGATAGAGATGGCAAAGAAGTTCAAGAAATGGTCAGACAGGGTACTTCCTGTACAGAATCTTCTCAGGTTTTGACCTGCCATTTGAGTTCTGTTATACTCACAGACACCATTCAAACAGTTTTAGAAACCTTGGAGTGTTTTCTATCCAAAGCCAATAATTATATGCATATTCTAGTTACTGGGCAGGAGTAGTAACCAGATTAAATCGGGTACGTTTTTTATCCAGCCGTGTCAATACTGCCCCCTAGCCCTAACAGGTTAACTTTTTCAAGTTGCTTACTGGGTCTCCATGTTCTTCCTCCTCTCACGTGCAAGTCTTCCTTCTCCTTAATGGCCTCCAACGCACATAAGTCCACCACCCCCTCACCACCATCTCACTCAACATTATGTCTGGTTACATCTCCATTGCAGTCTCTACCACACTAGAATCAATGCCTTCACCACAGCAGCCTAAATACTGAAGGTCTACCTGAGACTCCAATCCAAACCCTAGAGTCAACCCCTCAAGATCCTTCATCTGCAGAACTTGGCTTTATCTGGTCATAAACTTGTTTTGGTGTTTACTATCTAAACACTGACATGTTTTCATTGAAATTTTCAATGCCTCGCCGCGTTTAACCTCTCTCGGGTATGTGGGACGAAATCGTCCCGCCTAGTCAACAGCCAGTGGAATCGAGTGGCGTGATATTCAAAAACCTTAAAAATGCTATAACTTCAATTTCTCAAACATATAACTATTTTACACCATTTTAAAGACAAGACTCTCGTTAATCTAACCACATTGTCCGATTTCAAAAAGGCTTTACAGCGAAAGCAAAACATTAGATTATGTCAGGAGAGTACCCTGCCAAAAATAATCACACAGCCATTTTCAAAGCAAGCATATATGTCACAAAAACCCAAACCACAGCTAAATGCAGCACTAACCTTTGATGATCTTCATCAGATGACACTCCTAGGACATTATGTTATACAATACATGCATGTTTTCTTCAATCAAGTTCATATTTATATCAAAAACCAGCTTTTTACATTAGCATGTGATGTTCAGAACTAGCATACCCACCGCAAACGTCCGGTGAATTTGCTAAATTACTCACGATTAACGTTCACAAAATACATAACAATTAATTTAAGAATTATAGATACAGAACTCCTTTATGCAATCGCGGTGTCAGATTTTAAAATAGCTTTTCGGCGAAAGCACATTTTGCAATATTCTGAGTACATAGCCCGGCCATCACGGCTAGCTATTTTGACACCCACCAAGTTTGGCCCTCACCAAACTCAGATTTACTATAAGAAAAATTGGATTACCTTTGCTGTTCTTCGTCAGAATCCACTCCCAGGACTTCTACTTCAACAACAAATGTTGTTTTGGTTCGAAATAATCCATAGTTATATCTAAATAGCTCCGTTTTGTTCGTGCGTTCAGGTCAGTATCCGAAGGGTGATGCGCGAGCGCATTTCGTGACAAAAAAATGCAAAATATTGCATTACCGTACTTCGAAGCATGTCAAACGCTGTTTAAAATACATTTTAATGCTATTTTTCTCGTAAAATAGCGATAATATTCCAACCGGGCGACGTTGTATTCATTCAAAGGCTGAAAGAAAAAAATGGAGAATTCACATGAACGTGCATCTCCAGTGTCACTGTTCTCAGCCTGACCACTCAAAAATCTCCTGCTGTTTTTCACCCAGAGACTGGAGAGACGTCATTCCACTTTCTAGCGCCTTCTGATAGCCAATGGAAGCCTTAGAAAATGTCACGTTACAGCAGAGATGCTGTATTTTCGATAGAGATGCTACAGAAGGAGAACAAATTGTCAGACTGGGCACTTCCTGTATAGAATCTTTTCAGGTTTTGGCCTGCCATATGAGTTCTGTTATACTCACAGACACCATTCAAACAGTTTTAGAAACTTTAGAGTGTTCTCTATCCAAATGTACTAATTATATGCATATTCTCGTTTCTGGGCAAGAGTAGTAACCAGTTTAAATCGGGTAAGTTTTTATCCGGCCGTGCAAATACTGCCCCCTAGCCCCAACAGGTTAATTTGGCCTTAGTCTATGGATTTCACATGACTGGGACTACAGATATGTATCTCTTGGTCACAGATACCTTAACTTCTCTAGGGCCAGTGGGACGATTTCGTCCCACCTACGTAACAGCCAGTGTAATCCCGTGGCGCGATATTCAAATACCTAAAAAATGCAAAAACTTCAATTTCAAACATATGACTATTTTACACCATTTTAAAGACAAGACTCTCGTTAATCTAACCACACTGTCCGATTTCAAAAAGGCTTTACAACGAAAGCAAAACATTAGATTATGTCAGCAGAGTACCCAGCCAGAAATAATCAGACACCCATTTTTCAAGCTAGCATATAATGTCACATAAACCCAAACCACAGCTAAATGCAGCACTAACCTTTGATGACCTTCATCAGATGACAACCCTAGGACATTATGTTATACAATACATGCATGTTTTGTTCAATCAAGTTCATATTTATATCAAAAACCAGCTTTTTACATTAGCATGTGACTAGCATGTGACTAGCATTCCCACCGAACACTGCCGGTGAATTTACTAAATTACTCACGATAAACGTTCACAAAAAACAAAACAATTATTTTAAGAATTATAGATACAGAACTCCTCTATGCACTCGATATGTCCTATTTTAAAATAGCTTTTCGGTGAAAGCACATTTTGCAATATTCTAAGTAGATAGCCCAGCATCACAGGGCTAGCTATTTAGACACCCAGCAAGTTTAGCATTCACCAAAGTCAGATTTACTATAAGAAAAATGTTATTACCTTTGCTGTCTTCGTCAGAATGCACTCCCAGGACTTCTACTTCGATAACAAATGTTGGTTTGGTCCCAAATAATCCATTGTTATATCGAAATAGCGGCGTTTTGTTCGTGCGTTCAAGACACTATCCGAAAGGGTAAATAAGGGTTACGAGCATGGCGCATTTCGTGACAAAAAATGTCTAAATATTCCATTACCGTACTTCGAAGCATGTCAACCGCTGTTTAAAATCAAATTTTATGCAATTTTTCTCGTAAAAAAGCGATAATATTCCGACCGGGAAATCGTTTTTTATTACAAAGAGAGTGAAAGTAAAAGCATGCTATCCCCTCATGCACGAGCCTCAGTCTAATGGCCCTCTGATAGAGCACTTGCCAAACGCGCTAATGTGTTTCAGCCTGGGGATGGAATTACATCGTTCAGCTTTTTCCTGCCTTCTGAGAGCCCATGGGAGCCGTAGGAAGTGTCACGTCATGCCAGAGATCCCCTGTATTTGTTAGAGATGATCAAGGAGGGCAAGAAATTGTCAGACAGGCCACTTCCTGTAAGGAATCTTCTCAGGTTTTGGCCTGCCAAATGAGTTCTGTTATACTCACAGACACCATTCAAACAGTTTTAGAAACTTTAGGGTGTTTTCTATCCAAAGCCAATAATTATATGCATATTCTAGTTACAGGGCAGGAGTAGTAACCAGATTAAATCGGGTAAGTTTTTTATCCGGCTGTGCAAATACTGCCCCCTAGCCCCAACAGGTTAATGCTCTTTATTATGTAATGTTCCATGTTTTTTTGTGGACCACTGGAAGAGTAGCTGCTATCGCAACAGCTAAAGGGGGGGTCCAAATAAAATACGAAATACCAATATCTGCCACATCTTTGGCGGATAAGCTGGTCCTCGTGCATTGCAGGGGATAATTTATGATGTTATCGGGTACCGATGGGGGGCGGGGGGAAAGGAGGGTGTGCTGTATATGGACGTAATCTGTCAGACCCTGTCACAGACCGGTTCTGTCTCAATGGAAACCACAGCAGGGAGAGCAGAGCTAGGGAACAAAAGTCTGTCCCAAATAGCACCCAATTACCTATATAGTGCATTACATTTAACCAAAGCCCTATGGGCCCTTAATCAAAAGTAGTGCATATAGGTAAAATGATGTCATTCAGGACGGAGCCTAAAGGTCGGTCAGTCAATAAATGGTCAGAAAAAGACCCTAAGTATCCTACAGACAAATACAAGCTACTGTATGTATCATACAGACAAATACAAGCTACTGTATGTATCCTACAGACAAATACAAGCTACTGTATGCATGAGTTGTAATAGATGTGTGGCACTCCAACCATAATTTTTATATAGAGAGTCAATATGTACTTATTCTGTTTCACCTCATTCTTATTCTTGAATTTCTCAAGAGTCCCAATCAGAAAAAATAACCTTGTCCTTTCCACACGCAACCCCCCGACCCCCCCCACACCCTCTAATCTTTTTAAATATTTAACTTTTCAGCAACCTGACATAGCATAAGAAATGTTCTTTGAAATATTGATATTGCTTTTTTTTCACCTCGTTGCGTAATGTCACCCAACACTGCTTTCAACAAATAGATATCAAGAATCACTCTCCTCTACATCTTCCATATTTCAAAGATAGATTGGTAAAATGTATCTATATGCCATGAACCATCATACATATTCAACAACTCCTGCATATGTAACATATGACTAATGTTAGCCAACGTGACATATAACTACAATGGAGAAATGTCACTATATTAACATGTAATGAGACCATGTTAAATATGCTCAAATACAAACCCCAGATAACAACTGACATTTACTAAGAACTTCAATGACTCCTGATAGCTGTTCACTCAGCCACTGACCTCACACAACACACACACACACACACACACACACACACACACACACACACACACACACATATCATTCCGCACCAGACACACACCACAGAAATCACATAAACCATCGTTTGAAGGCAAAGACATTAACTTGTTATGGATAGGGGGCAGTATTGACACGGCCGGATAAAAAACGTACCCGATTTAATCTGGTTACTACTCCTGCCCAGTAACTAGAATATGCATATAATTATTGGCTTTGGATAGAAAACACTCCAAAGTTTCTAAAACTGTTTGAATGGTGTCTGTGAGTATAACAGAACTCAAATGGCAGGCAAAAACCTGAGAAGATTCCTTACAGGAAGTGCCCTCTCTGAAGAGATCTTGTTCTTCTTGTCTCTGTTTATTGAAGACTGAGGATCTTTGCTGTAACGTGACACTTCCTACTGCTCCCATAGGCTCTCAGAGCCCGGGAAAAAGCTGAATGATATCGAGGCAGCCCCAGGCTGAAACACATTATCGCGTTTGGATAGTGGCCGGTCAGAGTACTCTGAGACTCAGGCTCGTGCACGAGGGCACGAGATGTTTTTATTTTCTCTCTCTTTGTACGTATACACGCTTTCCCGGTCGGAATGTTATCGCTTTTTTTACGAGAAAAATGGCATAAAAATTGATTGTAAACAGCGGTTGACATGCTTCGAAGTACGGTAATGGAATATTTAGAATTTTTTTGTCACGAAATGCGCCATGCTCGTCACCCTTATTTACCCTTTCGGATAGTGTCTTGAACGCACGAACAAAACGCCGCTATTTGGAAATAACAATGGATTATTTGGGACCAAATCAACATTTGTTATTGAAGTAGAAGTCCTAGGAGTGCATTCTGACGAAGAATAGCAAAGGTAATAACATTTTTCTTATAGTAAATCTGACTTTGGTGAGTGCTAAACTTGCTGGGTGTCTAAATAGCTAGCCCTGTGATGCCGGGCTATCTACTGAGAATATTGCAAAATGTGCTTTCACCGAAAAGCTATTTTAAAATCGGACATAACGAGTGCATAGAGGAGTTCTGTATCTATAATTCTTAAAATAATTGTTATGTTTTTTGTGAACGTTTATCGTGAGTAATTTAGTAAATTCACCGGCAGTGTTCGGTGGGAATGCTAGTCACATGCTAGTCACATGCTAATGTAAAAAGCTGGTTTTTGATATAAATATGAACTTGATTGAACAAAACATGCATGTATTGTATAACATAATGACCTAGGGTTGTCATCTGATGAAGATCATCAAAGGTTAGTGCTGCATTTAGCTGTGGTTTGGGTTTATGTGACATTATATGCTAGCTTGAAAAATGGGTGTCTGATTATTTCTGGCTGGGTACTCTGCTGACATAATCTAATGTTTTGCTTTCGTTGTTAAGCCTTTTTGAAATCGGACAGTGTGGTTAGATTAACGAGAGTCTTGTCTTTAAAATGGTGTAAAATAGTCATATGTTTGAAAAATTTAAGTTTTTGCATTTTGCTGTTGTGGGCGGTGCAGTTGCCGTACCAGGCGGTGATACAGCCCGACAATATGTACATGTTTGTGAGGGTTTTAGGTGACAAGACACATTTCTTCAGTCTCCTGAGGTTTAGGAGGCGCTGTTGTGTGGGTGGACTATTTGTTTTTCCGTGATGTGTACGCCGAGGAATTTAGAACTTTCCACCTTCCCCACTGCTTTCCTGTCCATGTGGAAGTGCAATTTCCTGTCCACGATCATTTCCTTTGTTTTGTTGAGATTGAGTGAGAGGTTGTTTTGTTGACACAAAACTGCGAGTGCCCTCACTCCTCTCTGTAGGCTGTCACGTCGTTGTTGGTAATCAAACCCACTACTTCATTACTTGATAATTGAGTTGGAGGCATGCATGGCCACGCAGTCATGGGTGAACAGGGAGTACAGGAAGGGACTGAGCATGCACCCTGACGGGCCCCAGTGTTGAGGATCAGCAAAGTGGAGGTGTTGTTTCCTACCTTCACCACCTGGGGGTGGCCCATCAGGAAGTCCAGGACCCACTTGCACAGGCCGGGGTTCAGACCCTGGTCCTCAGCCTTAATGATGAGCTTGGAGGGTACTATGTTGTTGAATGCTGAGCTATAGTCAATAAACAACATTTTTACATAGGTTTTCCTCTTGTCCAGATGGGATAGGGCAGTGTGATGGCGATTGCATTGTCTGTGGATCTATTAGGGCGGTAAGCAAATTGAAGTGGGTCTAGGGTGACAGGTAAGGTGGATGTGATATGATCCTTGACTAGTCTCTCAAAGCACTTCATGATGACAGAAGTGAGTGCTACGAGGCGGTAGTTATTTAGTTCAGTTACCTGTGCCTTCTTGGGTACAGGAACAATGGTGGCCATCTTGAAGCATGTGGGGACAGCAGACTGGGATAGGGAGAGATTGAATATGTCCGTAAACACAACAGCAAGCTGGTCTGCGCATGCTCTGAGGACTTCGTTAGGGATACTGTCTGGGCCGGCAGCCTTGCGAGGGTTAACACGTTTAAATGTCTTACCCACATCGGCCACCTAGAAGGAGAACCCACAGTCCTTGGTAGCGGGCCGCGTTGGTTGCACTGTATTATCCTCAAAGCGGGCAAAGAAGGTAGGTTTTAGTAGTCACAGTAGGTACAACATCTCCAATGCACTTCCTTATAAACTCACTCACCGAATCAGCATGTACTGTACATCAATATTATTATTATAGGCTACCCGGAACATGTCCCAGTCCGCATGATCAAAACAATTTTGAAGCATGGATTATGATTGGTCAGACCAGCGTTGAATAGACCTTAGCACGGATACATCATGTTTGAGTTTCTACCTATAGGAAGGCAGGAGCAAAATGGAGTTGTGGTCAGATTTGCTGAAAGGAGGGCAGAGGAGGGCCCTGTATAGATCGCGGAAGTTAGAGTAGCGGTGATCCAGTGTTTTACCAGCGTGAGTGCTACAGTCAATATTCTGATATAATTTAGGTAGCCTTGTTCTCAAATTTGCTTTGTTAAAATCCCCACCTACAATAAATGCAGCCTCAGGATATATTCTTTCCAGTTTGCATAAAGTCCAGTGAAGTTCCTTGAGGGCCGTCATGGTATAGGCTTGAGGGGGCATATACTGTACAAGGCTGTGACAATAACATTTGATAACATTTGATTGTGAGGAATTCTAGGTCAGGTGAACAAAAGGACTTGAGTTCCTGTGTGTTGTTACAATTACACCAATTGCACCAGTGCTGCAAGGAAAGACCTAGTTAAGCTGCAGCTGGCCCAGAACAAAGCAGCACGTTTTGCTTTTCATTTTAATCAGAGGGATAATATTAATACTATGCATGCCAGTCTCTCTTGGCTAAGAGTTGAGGAGAGACTGACTGCATCACTTCTTCTTTTTATAAGAAACACTGTGTTGAAAATCCCAAATTGTTTGCATAGTCAACTTACACACAGCTCTGACACACACACTTATCCCACCAGATATGCCACCAGGGGTCTTTTCATAGCCCCCAACTCCAGAACAAATTCAAGAAAACGTACCGTATTATATAGAGCCCTTATTGCATGGAACTTCCTTCCAGCTCATATTGCTCAAATAAACAGGTAACCTGTTAATTAAAAAAAAACAGATAAAGTAACACCTCCCGGCACAACACCTCTCCCCTATTTGACCTATATAGTTTGTGTGTATGCATTGAAATGTAGGCTACGTGTGCCTTTTTAAAAATGTATGTAGTTCTGTATTATGTCATTCTGTATTATATTTCCTGTTTTGTGTGGACCCCAGGAAGAGTAGCTGCTGCTTTTGCAACAGCTAATGGGCATCCTAATAAAATACCAATACCAAATGAGACGTTAATCATGAAACATACACCCCCGCCCTTCTTCTTCCCGGAGAGATGTTTATTCCTGTCGGCGCCACGCACAAAGAATCAGGTGGCTGTACCGACTCCGACAGGATATCCCGAGAGAGCCATGTTTCCGTGAAACAGAGTATGTTACAATCCCTGATGTCTCTCTGGAAAGTAACCCTTGCTCTAATTTAGTCTACCTTGTTTTCTAGAGACTGGACATTAGCGAGTAATATACTCAGAAGCGGTGGGTGGTGTGCGCGCCTCAACTTCTCCTTCGGCGTTGTTTTGGGTCAGCCTCTTAAATCAGTTCAAATGCCCTGGGTGGTTCAGACAAAGGATCCACTTCCGGAAAGTCGTATTTCTGGTCATAGTGCTGGTAAGTTGATGTCGCTCTGGTATCCAATAGTTCTTCCCGGCTGTTTGTAATAACACTTGAGATTTTCTAGGCTAACAATGTAACAAATACATGAATAAAACGAAATACTGCAAAGTTTCCTAATGTCTAGAAGCGAGGAAGCCCTCTCCATCGGCACCAGTTATTGTGTTTAAAGTAACACAACATGTGTTGTCCCTTACTAGACACACGTGTAAGAAATAACACATATTTTCTAAGAGCGTAGTGATAGATGGGCTTAGCTGACTAAAAGCGTACGTGCAATGGTACCCAGCAGCTAACCAACATACCACATTATTGTCCTTGAAATTAAACAAATGCTGCTTTGTTTAAATAACAGTATACAGTCAGGACAAACATATGAGATTTGAAGAGCACATTGCGTGGGATCTTACACCATTCCTCCATACAGAATCTTTCCAGATCCTTGATATCCTTTGTCTGTGCTTATGGACTGCCCTCTTCAATTCAAACCACAGGTTTTCAGTGGGGTTCATGTCCAGAGACTGAGATGGCCAGAGCAAAATGTTGATTTTGTGTTATATGGACCATTTCTTTGTGGATTTTGATGTGTGCTTGCGGTTATTGTCTTGCTGGAAGATTCACTTGCAGACAAGTTTCAGCCTCCTAGCAGAGGCAACTAGGTTTTTGGCTAAAATGTCCTGGTACTATGTAAAGTGGCACTGGTGACTTTCACAAGGGCCCCGTGACGAGTTGAAGATCACCCACCATGTTTTACAGTAGGTATGGAGTTATTTTCTGCTTATGCATCCTTATTTCTATGCCAAACTCACCACTAGTGTGCGTGGCCAAAGGGCTCTATTTTAATTTCATCTGACCATAGCACCGGTTCCAGTCCAAGTGCCAAAGACATTTAGCAAACTCCAGGCGTTGACATTTGTTTAATGACATGAAAATAGAGCTCTTCGGCCACACACAGCAGTGGTGAGTTTGGCGTAGAAATAAGTATGGCTTTCAGCTCAGTTGGCTAACCCAGTCAGTGGCATGCTGGAAACCTGGGTTTGAACCCAGTCAGTCCCAAATACTATTGATACTCCATACATTCTGTGTCTTGCCCTATCACTGTGTGTGTGTGTGTGTGTGTGTGTGTGTGTGTGTGTGTGTGTGTGTGTGTGTGTGTGTGTGTGTGTGTGTGTGTGTGTGTGTGTGTGTGTGTGTGTGTGTGTGTGTGTCTGTGTGCGTGTGCGTGTGTGTGTAGTTAGCTATCATTCAGTTAGATTTACCTGTGTTTCTATTTAGGTCTGTCTCTGTCTCTCTACGGAAGCCCTGAAGCCCAAGGCAAAAAAATAATCATCTCTACGGAAGCCCTGAAGCCCAAGGCAAAAAAAAAAGAATCGATATCTTAGTATCAAGTTTGAACGACTTAGTATCTAGTTTGAACGACGAAGTAAAAAAAAGTTATTAAAATTAGATACTAAGTTCAAACAAAATACTAAATTGTTTGAATTAATTATCTCGTTTGAATGACTTCATTGTTATTTTGTCTAATTAGGCCTAATGTGTTATGCACCTTGTCAGACTGTGTAATGGCTGCTGCAGCCATTCATTCATTGATTCCATCCTTTAATAAGATTATTAATTGACAGTTCTTTGATAGCCTAAAGCAGTACTGCTTTTGAATGCCAGAGCATGTAAATGGGCGAGTGTGAATTGAGGAGCAGAGCGTAATTCAAGGAAATGTAAAAAATGGTGTTAGCCTTCTCTCCAGCTACAATTTCGCTCTGGTACTTCTCAGCCACATGCTCTGGGCATGCTTTTAATTAGGGCTATTTGGTTGTAAGTATTAAACCTACCCACCCACAGTAGCCTATATCTAGTTTATATTCTACTTTCTAACATTAGTATGTGTTGTTATTATTTTGAAGTGTAGTAACGGTTGTTTCAGTAGGCAATGAATAGGGTACTGTAAAATATATATTATTTTCTTGGAATAGAAACTAAATAATATTAATCAATTTAATTAAGGTCAAATATCTGAAATAAATTGTAATTAATAAAGGCCAATATCAGCTTCTTTTCATAAATAAAATGGAATAAATCATCTCAAACTGCAGCGGTCAAGTTATTTGTGCACAGAAGCAAGCACTAACAAGCTTCACGTGCATGGAGCATGGGAAATTAAATATTATGATTATTATAATTATAATTATAAAGACAGAAAAATAACCATGTAAAAGTTTAATTACATAAAGGAATATTAGTGGGAATATAGCCATAATTTAAACAAGAGAAAGGAGAATGGAATATATTTGAAAAGCCTCAAATTGAAAAATACTTTAAGGTGAAGCCGCCCCTGTGTGTGGATGCTCCAAAATATAGATATTTCTTAGGGTCTAATTGTGCATTTTATTTTACATTTTTTTGGAAGAAAGAAAATGAGTAGGCAAGTACGGTGCAATAAACTTAATTTATGAAAAATAGATCCAAAAAAATACATATTGGAGCAAATCTGCATGAATCTCAGGATGCACAACTGCAACACATTTCCGCTACTAATTCATACGCACATTGCATCGGAAACTGTTCTTTGAAGATTGCAACCCCTCTGTCCGCACAATTTATAAAAAATATATATTGGGGGTGTTTCAGGGCTTCCATAGTCTGCCTTTTTATACCATCGACATTGACTTGGACTGTCACCATTTTCCTCTTGTCCTCTACCATCTTATTGTCTGTCTACACACACACACACATGCACTCACACGCGCACACACAAACTGATTTTGTCTGCTGTCTGATTTTAGGCATGGCACGTGGCATCCCTCATGCTCAGACAATTTTTTTTATATGGCCCTTTGGCTCAGGGCAGAGCAGATGCTGAACTTTTATATTGGTATGATTTTTAGAGTTGCTCTAAACTCAGACACATGACTCTTCACTACCCTCCTTCCTTCAATTTTTTTCTGTTAGTAGTTCACAAAAAAATAATCTCATCCACTCATATCCTCAGCATCTTGATTTGGGCATTGTTCAAGTGAGGCTTAGCACATACCATTTAGCTCATCCACTATTGTTTTCGACTCCACTCCACTCCGACTCCACTCCACTCCGACTCGACGGATGGATGGATGGATGGATAGGAGTGGAGTGGAGAAGAAAGGCATAAGAGAGGGAGAGAAAAAGGGATGCAACAAAGTAACGGGTGCAATAAATCTAACTAACTGATTGGATTAGTTTAGAAAAGTGTGTTATTTATCTTTGTGTAGTTTACAAAAACACAGATATTCAAAACATTCCTAATGAAATCAACCAGCAGTAGAGCATGCTGGGAAACATGATCATGATGGGCATGGTTTTGATGGGACTGTTTTACTCTCCACAGTGTATAACAATAACTATGGTTATTAACACCAGCACTGGGGGTTCTTTTATTTCACTGTGTGTTAATTGCAACACTAGAAAAAGTACAATGAAAAATCAACACAGGCCAATTTGCTGTGGCAGAGAGAAGAGCTGAGTGTCTGTATTCAGCCTGACCGCTGTCAATAAGAGGGGTCTCTCTCTATGACTGAGTGCCCATGTTTCATTGGTTCAGAATTGCATTGCTGCAGTCTGGCGTTCGAATGATAATACAGATAGTAAATAATAAGCACTTTGGACAGAACTAGAATCGTGGCCACTAAATGAGGGCATATGCATTACCAGGAAGGATTGTTGTTTTCATTTCTATTTTGGCCTGCCTGAATTACTCCATTACCAGAGAAGGGTTGTGCCCCAAATTGCACCCTATTAGTGCACGACATAGAACCAGGGCTCCTGGGGCTCTAGTCAAAATTAGTGGACTACTGTATATAGGGAATAGGTTGTCCTACATATTTTCATTGAAATGACATGGAAACAGCGCTGGTTCAACCAGTGTGTGCAGTGGATCATTTGTGACGCAGTCCAAGAGACAGTTAACTATTTCCAACACACAGTACAAACCAGCAGCTATAGTACTTGTTTGTCCTGATCTTGCAGAGATCTCGTTCACGTCACAACAAAATGTGTGAATATCCATTGCGTTGTACAATGAGGTGTAGAAGCTTGAGTGAGAACTGAGCAGACCTGGGCATAAAATAGTTGTATTTTGTAGCTTTTATGGGGCTTACACAAGAGTATTAGTTCCTCAAGTGCATATCCAATTTTGGGAGAGTTACCACTTTGTTATAACATATTTGTTATGTTATTACATATATATTAAAATATGTAATGTCTGAAAATATTGAAAAGAATATAAAGAATTTGCCGTGTAGAAAAATGAACAGGAATGACATTTACTTTCATCGGTGGCAAACAAAAAAACTATATTAAAGCCTCACCCCCTATTGGCCACGGCTTCTGAAAATAACCTACGAATTACATTAAAATTGTATTATCCCATGTTTTGCGTAATCTGGTTATTGGGGACGTGGCTTTCAAATAGTTATTTTTGGCCACATGTGAGAGTAAATGTCATTAAATTTGTACACTGCACATTTACATTTTCCTTTGGTATTTTAACTCATTACATTACTTAACATAATTTGAATATCATAAAGTGATAACTAAACCAACATTGGAATATGCATAGGCAGTTGATGGACTCATGCTCTTGTGTAAGCGTTTTAAAGCTACAGAAGTGTCAGTGCTCAAGCTTAACATGAGGACAGTACAACAGAACAGACGTACTGGAATAACATTTACGTACACAGGTGGGCAAAAATAGCAATCGGAACACCACACACCTACTAAGCCACACCTCCAGTCTTCAAAGAAAACAACCAAACTAAGGGCCCAATTCAATCAGATCCGCTTTAGCTGACATTCGCATATCTGATTTTTTCACAGTGTCGGAGTGGAACAGAGTTAAAGCTGACATGACCATTGGCATGCATTAAGAGAAATCACATGCAGCCTTGTTTTCAAGTTCAAACACCGGAATGTGAGATGTAATCTACACCTCGATTAGGCTGATTATGATTTTGCCATTCGAGCATAATTATTTCCATATAGCCTACACTTTCTCGTTCTGAACATCTAACATGAGTGGGGCGGGTGTGGTTTCGTGATAATGACCACAAGATCAGCTGCTCGCTGACTAGACGGCTCCAACGCAGTTCCACCTTCGACACCGCCAAAACATCCACTATGCGGGTGTCTGCTATCGCTGGTTAATGCTTGATCTGATTGAACTGGCTGGGTCAAAATAACTCAATGTGTGTTCTGTCCACTATTTACTAGTCATGGGGAAACAAAGATTTCTGAAGCATTAATGCTTTCCAGCCAATTGTGCTGAAAATAGTTTCATCACTCGAGGGTTTGATCAACACAGTGTACACTAATGGCACCTGCTGGTCAAAATCATTTAGAGCAGCCAAATTATTATACAATAGCGCGCAGGGTAGCCTTTTTGACTTCTACCAAAACCATTACCAAAACAATCAGGTGGTTGTTCGACGAAACAAAGCTTTGGACCTCATTGATGACGTGCGTCTGATAAAGTGATACACTGCTTCGAGTGTAAACTGCTTAGCGTTTTTGACACATGCCTCGGTTTCAAATGTAATATCACTACTATTTACCCAGTACTAGGTCGTTCTTAACCCAGCATTTTTTTTTTAATGTGGTGTTGTGTTAAATGTATTATTCTTTTTTTTTACATAATCGCTAAGAATCTCATTCAGTTAAGTCCAGAGGTCAGAATTTGGATGAATGTAACAATCATATCTTTGTCACCAACAAATACATTCATGGGTGGTAACTCTACAATTTATTCAAAAGGCAAGGCACTCTGGGAAATATTTGAATAAGGCTTTACACTAAGCAGTGTGTTGATTTAACACTGTTCCAGTGTCTATATGTGTCCACAGATTCCACATTTTCATTATTGATTTAGCACTCTGTTATTTATTTATTTTTTAACACTGGAGAATTTGTTTTGTAGGCATCCAACTTGCTGTTTGCAATGTTTGCAATTGGCTTTGAATTACTCTGCAGTATTTTCAGGTAATTAATTGCAGCTTTCAACCTTTTCAGTGGCATGTTGAAAGAGTCATACAGTAGTTGAGCGTCACAACTTATTTATACTTATGTACAAAGTATCATTGGTTAATTGGTGACTATTATTTACACCTGGAGCAATGGACATTTACAGAATGTTCAGATAGAATGCATTGTGTAGATCAAATATGACTGTCAGATAGATTGGAATAGTACTCGAGCTTCTGTGTGCGCTCTTCATTCTATTT
Source organism: Salmo salar (assembly GCF_965601325.2). Classification (NCBI taxonomy): domain Eukaryota; kingdom Metazoa; phylum Chordata; class Actinopteri; order Salmoniformes; family Salmonidae; genus Salmo; species Salmo salar. The sequence continues at coordinate 24,832,400 of NC_138309.1, read as the reverse complement.
CATGCAGTTACAGATACAGCCCTGCCATCAGTTGAAGGCAGCCAATCCAATAGTTTCAGAAAAGTATTCACTTTCTGAGATCTGTATTGAAATAGTTTTGAAAAGTAGTCACTTTCTGAGATCTGTATTCAAATAGTTTTAAAACATAGTCATTTCTTGACATTTGTATTGAAATTGTTGTAGAAAAGTAACTATAGTTACAAAGTAACTATTTGTTTCCCCGCAAAAATACAGTAGTTACTTTCCACACAGCATTGCTAAAACTATAATTATCCCAGATCTGGAACTGAGACAGATGCCTTTCTTTATTTACTGACAATGTTTTTTCCCAACTTAAACAGTCAACTGTCAAGGGTATCGATCTCTTCACACCCTCTATCTAGATTTGACTACCATTTGTGACGCAGTCTAAGTCTGGTTCTTGTTAGTCCTTCAACACCCTCTCCTGATGGCCCTCAGTCACACTGACTTGACCTCTTCACTTCCCATCCACGACTGCATGTCACCACACACGCCCATGGCCTCAATTGTCTCACAAATGTCATCTCTTGATTTCTCTGTCCCTCCTTCCCTCCCTCCAGCCTATCACTAGATAGTGATACTGGTCTCTTGGAGTGACCAACGACAATACGCTACATGCCGTCTGTCAACTGACAGGCTTGATAAATCCTCCCTGTTTTACGTTTACAGTTGTTTAATCTTGATTTGACCAGTTTCTCAAAGCAGGAAAATAATCCTGCAGCAGCAGGACATGTGAATTATTGTGTGGATTATAATTCATGTAAAAAAACTGTAGTGGAAATTACAAACTTTGGAAGCTTTTTTAAACCTTGAATACACTACAAGTTTGCATTTCCTGCTGAACAGGAAATGTCCCACAACAACAGGGTGGCTAAATTAAGATCCTACATCTGTACACCTGCAATTGTTGATTATCTTTCTGCTCAAAGCCTTGAATGCTCATCCTAGCCCCATTTTACAAAGATGTGGTGTCACATTTAATTTTGCCCACCTTCTGAATACAGAAGTGAATTGCAAGCACAAGAAGGACAATATTGATTGTATGCTATTCAGTCCCTAGTGGATGGTCTAAATGAATTTAACAAAATGTAACCAACACACCTAATCCCAATTATTTTATTTCTTCATTTAAAATCTGATGTGGCAAAATTACTTCCTAAGGGAAAAATGTGTTCTTAGGTGCAATCAGCTGACGTTTTTCATTGTATTAACATTTTATTTACATTAACCCATTTGTTCCCAAATTTTTCCCAGACATGCAACAATCCAAATGTTATGCCACTTGTAAACCTAAAATGTAATCCATATTGCTTTCCATATTGCTTTCCATATTGCTTTCTCTCAGCCCGGGGCCTCCAGCGACGCCTCTCAGCCCGGGGCCTCCGGCGATGCTCCCCAGTCAGGAGCCTCCAGCGACGCCCCTCAGCCCGGGGTCTCCAGCGACGCCTCGCAGCCCGGGGCCTCCAGCGACGCCTCTCAGCCCGGGGCCTCCAGCGACGCCCCTCAGCCCGGGGCTTCCACCTCCCTTTAGGTTTGGGGTGTTTTTGTGGGTTTTGTTTTGAGGTGCATTTGGGGTCTGCACCTTTTGGGGGGTACTGTCACGTCCTGGCCAGTAAAAGGGGTTATTGGTCATTGTAGTTGGTCAGGGCGTGGCAGGGGTGTTTGTTTTGTGTGGTTGGGTATTGTGGGTTTAGGTATTGTGGGTCTAGTTTTCTTATTTCTATGTTTATCTAGCTTTTCTAGTTCTATGTGAGTTTTGTCAATGACCTCCAATTAGAGGCAGCTGACTGTTGTTGTCTCTAATTGGAGGCCATATTTAGTTGTGTTTGTTTTCACTGGGTTTTGTGGGTGGTTGTTTCTAGTATAGTCTATGCACCTTACTGGACTGTTTTTGTTGTTTGTTTTGTATTGATTAAGTGTTTTCTTTAATAAACATGAGGATGAGCACTCTACCCGCAGCGTTTTGGATCCCCCTTCAACAACGAGTGTTACAAAATAATTAATCAGGGTAATTTTTCCGCAAAAGGTATTTACCTTTCCATGGTAGCAAGATCTTATCTATTTTTGCTAACTTGAATGGGCAAACTTCCATTAAAATGTATTGTAGTGAGATCATTTATTTCTTTTGGGATATCAATACTGACTACGTCCACATCACTGGGGGACAATTTTATTTGTAAACTACAAGACAATGTATTTTTTTGCAATCCAATACGTAATATGATGTATTTGACTCTTGATAATAAAAAAGAGTACCATATAATTGACAGTTTTCCATTAGAGTGTATGTAAAGAAATTATGATTTATTTGATTTATGATCTATTTACAATTTTGACCGATGGGAACATACCTACAGTGCTCTGCCTATAATAAAATGAACAGACATTTACCTCTATTCCTCAGCCCCAATATCTCAGCCCAATTACCCACACACCCCAGCCCTGTTACCCCCATGCCCTTACTCAAAACACCCACATGCCAATACCCTAATATTGATACAATCATGTACGGATACACCCATATCCTAGCCCTAAATGCGCTCTTTGTTACTCATAGACCCCAGTTCCTTTGCCAATACACCTCAGCCCTGTTACCCACTTTGCCTAGGCCTGTATACCAACAGTCACCAACAGTGACCTACAGTCCATCCAGCTATTTGCTGCACACCCAAACCCTGTTATTAGCATACAGTATCATCGTCTTGTGACCTCTATATGCTAATCATTTCATAGATGTACTCATTGTACAGTGGCATAACACGTGCTCCAGACCCACTTTTTTCTAACCACAAGCTTGTTGCAAGAAAGGATTTTAATGGGCAATAGACATCCATCCAGACCAATTACCTGTATGAGCGTTGTGTATCACTACACCCCATTGCTCATGTAAACCAGGTAAATTCATGGGCATACTCATACAAAACAGGTCTACCCTAGTGCCGAAGCCTCAACATTCATACAAACCAGGTCAACACTTGTACTTCAGCCCCAATATCTTTACAGACTAGGTGTACACCTGAACGTCTAACCCAATATTGACAACAAAGGCAGGTCTACTGCTACTTGTCAGTTCCAATTGTCATAAAATACATGTTCTTCTGTATTTCAGGACCAATATTCTAAGAAACCAGGTCAACACCTGTACTTTAGCTCCAATTTACAAACCTACAAAGTCTACACTTGTGCTTGAACCCAATTAGTCAACAATTCAAGGCATAAATGTGCTGAAGCCCTTGCACCTCAGCTCGAGTACTCCTACACCTTTCACTGAGTCCCAATACTAATATAAACCAGATCTACACCTGCAAACAGTATCTTAGCCCAATACCCACATGAACCATGTTTACTCCCATGACTATGTCCCAAAACTCTGATAAACCAGGCCTACCCTTGTGACTATTCAGGAAAACTCACATAAACAAGGTTCACCATTGTGTGCAAGACCCTAAACAAACCTGTTGACATTAAATATATGTTACGTTATTACACTAATTAAGTTTATGGGTCTATACATGGCCAAATTCCCCTGAAATAACAAAATATGACGTTATACACACAATACATTCTCCACTGAGAGTGTTAAATCAACACCGAAAGAGTGGGACCATCATACACACTGGAACCAGTGTTAAGAAAAATAATTATTTAACACATTACCATAGATATACAGTGCATTCGGAAAGTTTTCACTTTCTCCACATTTTGTTAAGATACAGCCCTATTCTAAAATGGATTTTATGAAATGTTTTCCTGATCAATCTTTACACAATACCCCATAATGACGAAGTGAAAACAGGTTATTTACATGTTTTACTAATTTACTAAAAACAAAAACAGAAATACCTTATTTACATAAGTATTCAGACCCTTTGCTATAAGACTCGAAATTGAGCTCAGGTGAAACCTGTTTTAATTGAACATCCTTGAGATGTTTCTACAACTTGACTGGAGTCCACCTGTGGTAAATTCAATTGATTGGACATGATTTGGAAGGCACACTTGTGTCTATATGAGGTCCCGCAGTTGACAGTGCATGTCAGAGCAAAAACTAAGCCATGAGGTCGAAGGAATTGTCCATAGAGCTCAGAGACAGAATTGTGTCGAGTCACAGATCTGGGGAAGGGTACCAAAACATTTCTGAAGCATTGAAGGTCCCCAAGAACACAGTAGCCTCCTTCAGTCGTAAATGGAAGAAGTTTGGAACCACCAAGGCTCTTCCTAGAACTGTCCACCCGGCCAAACTTAGCAATCGGGGGAGATTGGCCTGGTCAGGGAGGTGACCAAGAACCCGATGGTCACTCTGACAGAGCTCCAGAGTTCCTCTGTGGCGATGGGAGAACCTTCCAAAAGGACAACCATCTTTGCAGCACTCCACCAATCATGGCCTTTATGGTAGAGTGGCCACTCAGTAAGAGTCACATGACAGCCCACTTGGAGTTTGCCAAAAGGCACCTAAAAGACTCTCAGACCATGAGAAACAAGATTCTCTGGTCTGATGAAACCAAGATTGAACTATTTGGCCTGAATGACATGCGTTACATCTGGAGGAAATGTGGCAACATCCCTACGGTGAAGCATGGTGGTGGCAGCATCATGCTGTGAGGATGTTTTTCAGCGGCAGGGAGTGGGAGACTGAAGTACAGAGAGATCATTGATGAAAACCTTGTCCAGAGTGCTCAGAACATCAGACTGGGGCGAAGGTTCACCTTCCAACAGGACAATGACCCTAAGCACACAGCCAAGACAACGCAGGAGTGGCTTCAGGACAAGTCTCTGAATGTCCTTGAGTGGCCTTGCCAGAGCCAGGAATTGAACCCGATTGAACATCTCGGAAGAGACCTGAAAATAGCTGTGCAGCGACGCTCCCTATCTAACCTGACAGAGCTTGAGAGGATCTGCAGAGAAGAATGGGAGAAACTCCCCAAATACAGGTTTGCCAAGCTTGTAGCGTCATACCCAAGAAGACTCAATGCTGTAATTTCTGCCAAATACCCAACAAGTTTCAAGGCTGTAATCACTGCCAATGGTGCTTCAGGAAAGTACTGAGTCAAGGGTCTGAAATAATTTAGCTTTGTCGTTATGGGGTATTGTGTGTAGATTGATGAGAAAAATAAGACTGTAACGTAACAAAATGAGGAAAAAGTCAAGGGGTCTGAATTCTTTCCGAATGCATTGTGTGTGTGTGTGTGTGTGTGTGTGTGTGTGTGTGTGTGTGTGTGTGTGGGGAGGTGTGTTTGTGTGTTTAAGTATAAGTTTGTGAAAGAGAACATCATAACGGTGGGCACAGTATTGGTTGATAGGCATAGGTTGAGGAGGGACTTTCTCTTTCTGTATCCCTGTCCTGGCAGAGGCCATCGCTGCCCTCTCTCTTGGAATGCTGGAAGTAGTGTGTGTGTGTGTGTGTGTGTGTGTGTGTGTGTGTGTGTGTGTGTGTGTGTGTGTGTGTGTGTGTGTGTGTGTGTGTGTGTGTGTGTGTGCGTGCGTGCGTGCGTGCGTGCGTGCGTGCACGCTTGTAGTAGGAAGTAGTGTGGCGTGTTTACTAGTTTCCTGTCTCATTGTTTACAAAACACACAAGGGAACATACCTCTATTCCAGGCCTGGTCAAACACATCCCTAATTACTCTCTGTTCTGAAAACACAATCAGGAACATGTAACACAAGGCAGACAACAGAACATTGGCCATGGCACGCAAGTCATGGCAGGGCACCAAGAATGACGTGTGTGTGTGTGTGTCTGTGTGGGGGGGGTTGGCCTGCATGCGAGCATATGAGTACTGTCCTTATGTGTGCATCCTGCTGCCCTGTCGTGCGTGAGAGATGCACAGCTGGTGAACATGAACATGTGGTGAATGTCAGTTCATGGCTGTTGCATCTCATGCCATGCCTCCCCTGCCCTGTTACATCTAACATGTTCCCAGGTGTGCCCATACAGCTTTGGCCTGACTAGCACCTAGATGGCTCTGTATACTATATTATATATTATACAGTATATCTCTATGGTATGGCACACATGGGCTAAGGGCCTGTTGTTGTATATGAGGGACAGAATCTGAGAGAGAGAAACAGAGAGGACGAAGGCTAGAGAATGCTTGAAAATGCATGAAAAAGTAGGTGTCAGCCTTCCACATTAGTAGTGTTGTTTCTCTGTCAGATTAGTGTTTTTTCTCTATCAGATTTGTTGTCTCTTTTTGCAATATGAGATGCACTTGTTGACCCTGTTGGCCACCATGTTTGCCGTGTCTATTTCTACCTGTGCCAATGGATGGCCATTGATCTGTTTATGCCTTCAGAACGGAGCATTAATGAATGCACAGGGGAGACTGGGGTTGTGAGCCATGCACAGGGGAGGCTGTGGGAGCTGGGAGTGACAGGCTGGATTAAAGGAGGTCACGCTCATAACAAATGCTCCTAATCCTGGGAATACACATTGTGCTGCTCTGTGTACTCGGCCCTGACAGGATGCTCTATCTTAAACGCTGTGTGTGTGCATGCGTGCATGTGTGTGTAGCTCTTCTCACCTGTTATGTTTTGCCAATAAGTTATTCTATCTGGGCCTAGATGTCAGTGTTCAGCTCTGACACTCCAGATAAAAGCTGTTTATTGGAATAGTCTGGCGAGGTAATTCACCTTGATAAAGTGTGGCTATTATATTCATTAATTGCCAATTATACGCTGTGTGTACACAGTGGCTGCACACGGTGACTTGTCGTCTGATAAGTACTCAACACATGATTATAGAACAGACAACACCTGAGGGTAAAAAGGGGAAAATGTATAATTAACTTGTTTTTCTACTCTCAATCTTTTATTAAATTAGTTTTTTTCATGATGTTGATTTAATGACATAGCCAGTTAGTGAATAAGAAAGTATTTATCACATACAGAGCAGTAGTTAAAGCCTACTGTTTTTAAGAGCTAAATACATCGAAACCAGTCATTGCCCACTGTGAATGACTAAACTATAATACTGTCATCAGAATGACGTCATTTCCTCCAGTTTTGTCCACCTGGGTATTTGTTAATTTTTGTGCAGAAGTGCAGTAATTTTCCTTTTGTGCCCATTTGAAATCTGAGTCCGAAACCTTAGAGAGAGGCCACATGAGAGGTATGACATGACACAACCCACCATCACTGACCACAACTCACAGCTGACCCAGGAGTGTGTGTGAGTGCACGAGCGTGTGTGTCAGGTTGTACCCAGGGGTGTACGTATGTAGGGTGTAATGTCAGGGAGGTCAGGTGAGATGGATCACTTCACTTGTTTCACAGAGCGAGAGAGAGAGAGTAGAAGAATATCTAATAATTGTCAATTCAAGAACAAAAGAGTACAAAAATCATTGCCTAAAATAAAAAATGTACACACTGAAAACTGAAATATGATTATATTTATGGTCTCTCTCTTATGCTGACTCTCATTGGATGAGCCATGTCACGTGTGCTGACATGATATTTCTGGTCTGCAGTGATGTGTTGAGTTCAGGCCATGCTTTCTCAGAAACAATCCTGGAGTCATCATGACAAGTCTCTCACGCCTCAGTGCATTCTGAGCCTGGGGTGAGCCCTCTGCCCCGACCTCCCCCTTACCCTTCCTCACCTCCTTCCCGACCTCCCCTCACCACTTCCACACCCCTCCATCACCCAGTTAAACCCCCAACGATGAAGAGGATCTTGTCATGAAACAACCTCTGCTGCTCGATCCACAGTACGGGGAAATTAGTTTTACATGTAGGTCCCAAATAACACCCTATTCCCTATGGGCCCAGGTCAAATGTAGTGCACTAAATTGGGAATAGGATGCCATTTGGGATGCAGAGAGTGCCCCCCCCCCCCCCCCCATAGAGAAAATCCCAGTTGTGAACATCATCTTGACCTGACTTACTCATTCTGACACATTTAAGGAAGATTAGCGGAACAGTAAAGCTACTACAGTATGATGAATGATATATAGAGAAGAGGAGAAGTGAATGGAAGAGGTTTTTTCTTCTTCAATGTCATATACTGTAAAACCATAAAACATGTGAAACGGTTATAACCCAAACATCAGTGTTCAAAACTTAAACATTAGGCATTTAGATTTGTCAATGTGTTCTCATTTTAGGCATTTAGAATGAAGATTAAACATGGTAGTCAGCTTTTTACAGTCAGTTTCCAAACAGGAGAACACCTATATCTCCTAAGTGTTCAGATTTTAAACACTAGTGTTAACTTTCTCATCGTCCTGTTTAGAGTGCATTTAGTCATTAGAAATTGTTTTTACTTTCCATGCCTTTTATTCAGATCAGTGTTAGGAATGTCTGTCACCTTGCCTACACAACTGAAAAGGACATTTGATTCAAGAAATCGTTCCAATCACGTGGTGGTTGTTGTTACTCGACTCTGTTTCTGTTAACTCTCTTAGAGTGAAAAAGACTGGGAGTGGCCTCATTGTCATATTTCCTAGTATTCTTTGTTGCAGGTTGATGTTTAGAATAGTGTAAGAACTGTCCATGGTCCTGGCGCTGGTGAAGGGAGAGGTACTTTCCAGCGATGCGACGGGACAGAAGCGATCTCTGGACTGCTCAAACATGAGCCCCTGCCCACTCTCCTTGTTCCTCTCGTTGGGGTCTTTGTGGTTCTTGGTTTGCTCGTTACACGGCGTTATAGTCATTGTAGCACACTTCATATAGTTAAAAAAAAAAATTCATGCAGAATGAGTTGTGCTTTAAATCTTTGCTTCCCTCATTGCCTTTTCTCCCAAAGTGGAGTTGGATATCAAACCACACTTTTTTGTCTAGCCCCGCAGGTGTGTCAGGTCTACTGCACTGGAATTTTTGATCTTCTCATAGTCCTGCTGACTGATGTATGCATGATGTTGTGTTTTGTCCTTCCCCTGTTGCCACAGCTGTTTGACTTTGCCCACGAAGACATTGTTGGACGTTGTGAACCCAGAGTCTTTCATAAGACACCAGGAAAGGATGTTGATGTAACGGTTGAACCCGGCACGGAGACCCATGAAGCTAATCAGAACGCACACTTCCCCCTGCAGGACAGCATTTAACCCTTCCTTTGTCATTATCTCAGACTCAAAAGAGAAGGCTATCCCCTTTTCTTTGAGCCAGTCAGAGAAACATTACACTGCCCAGTTAGTCTGCTTAACTGTGTAAGCTTCATTACGACACTTTTACAGGGAGTCCAGGGTTTTTTCCTACACCTTTGTGTGTCGGCTGGTTATTTTGGGATTGTAGCCCCCTCCCATATCCTGTTCCCACCACTCATTAAAATCCATGTCTCTCTAAAGATTAAAATGAACGTTGAACTCCTCCATTTTTTTTTTTTTGTAGGTTAGAAGCCGCACTGCGCTGGTTAATGAATGAATAAAATTCTGAGTGTTTACAGGGAATTATTAGTTTAATGTTCATTCTTGTGCTAGCCAGCCTACTGGCATGGGAGAGATCGCATTTGTAAAATGACACATTATTGCACAGGTTGTGGAGGCAGACAAGTAGGTTTATACAACCCCCGAATGTTTTGCAAACAAAATAGTAGCATGGGAAAATAATGTCAATGATGAAGTTTATGGGCTGCCGGAGAGTAGAATTATGACATTACCACATCATTGTATTTTGCTGGAGTCTTTTTCCTACAACAAGACATGTATAATATGGGGTAATAAAGGGTTTACTTTTAATTGAAACACATTCACTTAAAGAAGAATTTGTTCTTAACTGACTTGCCTAGTTAAATAAAGGTTAAATAAAACAATTTATTTAAAAAAAACTCAGGCAGTCACTTGGTGAAGGCTTCAAGAATAGAAGTTATTAAATGCAGAAACCATGTCTCTGTCACTAATAAACAGTGATTTCACTCAAAAGGCATTCTGGAAAATATGCAAATACAGCTTTACACCCTGTTAAAACAACAACCCATGTGTTCATGTGTTTAAAAAGTGTTACAGAGAATAAACATGTTCTGTTGTTTACAGTCTAATCACTGTGACACCTTTTCATTGACATTTTAAATACCTTGATCCATTTAAAAAGTGTTAGAGAAAAGTGTTCAGATCCTAAACACTTGCTCTTACAGTGTAATGAATGTTTGGTTTTGTTTTGTCTGTAGGTGTTTCTGTAGGAGACAAAAATATTGATTCTGTAGAATGCCAAACATTGGCAGAGCTAACACAAAAAAATTGTCACGCAATCTTCCACTTCCTGCACAATCACAGACAGACAGCATATTGGTAAAGAATATGTGAGGACAGAAGAAGCAAGATGTTTCCATAACTCCAGCTGGTATCGGAAAATTGCCTCAGGAGGAACGGGAGCAATTGAGTTTTCTAGAAAACAGACATGAGAGGATAAGAGGAGAGAAGTGCAGAGAGGAAGGGACAGAGGAGAGAAGAGTGGAGAGGAGCTCGTAATAACACCCTCACAGAGACGGACAGGTTTATTTCACTCTTCCAGATAACCATCAGACAGAAAAACATCCAGGCTCACCAACACAAGCCCCTGTCGCTGCCACTGACAGACTGACAAAATCAAGAAGCACCAACAAACAAATGCTTCTTCTGGCAGAGGGCTTTATGAGATTGGTAGCTCAATAAAAACATTATTCGGTGTGCGCAGCATACATACCCAAAGCTGAACACAGCCATATCCTAATCTAACACACTGTAACTCATAAAACTTTAGAACAAACACTCCCACAGCCACAGATTTCTCTATTTGTTGCAGTTTTCCTCCACTGCTTTTCTATTTACAGGGAAGTAGCATTCAGTCATTAGGGGAGTGGGATAATTTTAGATTTTGACATCAGAGAGCAGCTCTGGGTGCATCTATGGTTTGATTGAAACTAGCAACAAAAATGTGTCATTTTGGAGAGATGGAAGGGATGGAGAGATAGAGAGATGGAGGGAGTGGTAGAGGAGGGTCAGAGGGCAGTTAGATATCTGTTTAATTTACCCTTCTCTGACAAAACCCATAGTCTCTGACAAATGCAGTTAACGCCCCACAAATCTCTCTCTTTCTCCCCTTCCCTCCCCTTCCCTTCCTCTTCTCCTCCACTCCTCCTTTCCATGCACTTATGTGGCGGCAAGATAAAGGTGTCTGTGAACAGCATTAATATTAAAAGTGTAGAACTGGTACTGGTACATCCTCCACTCTTCTGGGAAGGCTTTCCACGAGATGTTGGAACATTGCTGCAGGGACTTGCTTCCATTCAGCCACAAGAGCATTAGTGACATCATTCACTGATGTTGGGCGTTTAGGCCTGGTGTTCCAATTTATCTCAAAGGTGTTCGATGGGGTTGAGGTCAGGGCTCTGTGCAGGCAAGTCAAGTTCTTCCACACCGATCTCGATAAACCATTTCTGTCTGGATCTCGCTTTGTGCATGGGGGCATTGTCATGCTGAAACAGGAAAGAGCCTTCCCAATACTGTTGCCACAAAGTTGGAACCACAGAATCTTGTAGAATGTCATTGTATCCTATAGCATTAAGGTTTCCCTTCACTGGAACTAAGGGGCCTAGTCCAAACCATGAAAAACATCCCCAGACCATTATTCCTCCTCCACCAAACCTTACAGTTGTCACTATGCATTGGAGCAGGTAGTGTCCTCCTGGCATTCACCAAACCCAGATTCATCACTCCGGAAAGCGCATTTCCACTGCTCCAGAGTCCATTGGCGGTGAGCTTTACACCACTCCAGCCGACGCTTGACATTGCGCACGGTGATCTTAGGCTTGTATATGTGTATTTGCATTTATTATGCCAAGGCAGCAGCTACTGCTCCTGGGGTACAGCAAAATTAATTAAGGCAGTTATACAATTTTAAAAACATTACAATACATTCACAACAGATTTCACAACACATTAAGTGTGTGCCCTCAGGCCCCTACTATACTACCACATACTGTATCTACAACACAAAATCCATGTGTATGTTTGTGTCAGTGCATATGTTATCGTGTGTTTGCATGCATGTGTCTGTGCCTGTTTGTGTTTCTTCACAGTCCCTGCTGTTCCGTAAGGTGTATTTTTACCTGTTTTTTAAATCAAATTTTACTGCTTGTGGCACCATATGACGGTGCCACGTTGAAAAACACTGTACTCATCAGTAATGCCATTATACTGCCAATGTTTGTCTATGGGGATTGAATGGCTGTGTGTTTGATTTTATACACCTGTCAGCAACATGTGTGGCTGAAATAGCCAAATCCACTAATTTAAAGGGGTGTCCACATACTTTTGTATATATACTTTACAGTGCATTCGGAAAGTTTTCAGACCTCTTGACTTTTTCCACATTTTGTTACGTTACAGTCTAATTCTAAAATTGATTAAATCGTATTTTCCCTCATCAATCTACACACAATATCCCATCATGACAAAGCAAAAAACGTTTTTTTGAAACTTTTGCAAATGTATAATAAAAATAAAAAAATCCCATATACATACGTATTCAGACCCTTTACTCAGTAAAGGTGTCGAAGCACCTTTGGCAGCAATTACAGTCTTAACCTGTTGGGTCTAGGGGGCAGCATTTGCACGTCTGGATAAAAAAAATGTACCCGATTTAATCTGGTTACTAATCCTACCCAGTAACTAGAATATGCATATACTTATTATATATGGATAGAAAACACTCTACAGTTTCCAAAACTGTTTGAATGGTGTCTGTGAGTATAACAGAACTCATTTGGCAGGCAAAACCCTGAGACATTTTCTGACAGGAAGTGGATACCTGATGTGTTGTATTGACTTTAAACCTATCCCATTGAAAAACACAGGGGTTTAGGAATATTTTGGCACTTCCTATTGCTTCCACTAGATGTCACCAGCCTTTACAAAGTGTTTTGAGTCTTCTGGAGGGAGATCTGACCGAACAAGAGCCATGGAACGGTGATGTCCCATTAGACACCTGGCGCGCTAGTTCATGTTGGGTACCCTCGTTCCAATACGTTATAAAAGAGTATGCATTCGTCCACCTTGAATATTATTCATGTTCTGGTTAAAAAAGGCCCTAATGATTTATGCTATACAACGTTTGACATGTTTGAACGAACGGAAATATATTTTTTCCCCTCGTTCATGACGAGAAGTCCGGCTGGCTTACATCATGTGCTAACGAGATGGAGATTTTTGGACATAAATGATGAGCTTTTTTGAACAAAACTACATTCGTTATGGACCTGTGATACCTGGAAGTGACATCTGATGAAGAGAATCAAAGGTAATGGATTATTTACATAGTATTTTCGATTTTAGATCTCCCCAACATGACGTCTAGTCTGTATCGCAACGCGTATTTTTCTGGGCGCAGTGCTCAGATTATTGCAAAGTGTGATTTCCCAGTAAGGTTATTTTTAAATCTGGCAAGTTGATTGCGTTCAAGAGATGTAAATCTATAATTCTTTAAATGACAATATAATATTTTACCAATGTTTTCTAATTTTAATTATTTAATTTCTGACGCTGACTTGACTGCCGGTTATTGGAGGGAAACGATTTCCTCAACATCAATGCCATAGTAAAACGCTGTTTTTGGATATAAATATGAACTTGATAGAACTAAAAATGCATGCATTGTCTAACATAATGTCCTAGGAGTGTCATCTGATGGAGATTGTAAAAGGTTAGTGCATCATTTTAGCTGGTTTTATGGTTTTGGTGACCCTGTCTTTGACTTGACAAAACATTACACACAACTCTTGTAAATGTACTGTCCTAACATACTCTAAATTTATGCTTTCGCCGTAAAACCTTTTTGAAATCGTAAAACGTGGTTAGATTAAGGAGATGTTTATCTTTCAAATGGTGTAACATAGTTGTATTTTTGAAAAATTTGAATTTTGACATTTATTTGGATTCAAATTTGCCGCTCTTGAAATGCACCTGCTGTTGATGGAGTGCACCACGGGTGGCACGCTAGCGTCCCACCTAGCCCCAAGAGGTTAAGTCTTTTGGGGTATAACGCTGCAAGCTTGGCACACCTGTATTTGGGGAGTTTCTCCCATTTTTCTCTGCAGATCCTCTAAAGCGCTGTCTGGCTGAAGCATGCATGAGAGCACCAGCTGTTTTGGACGACTGTGTGATCACACTCTCCGTAGCCGATGTGAGCAAGACCTCTCTGGGATAGGGTCTAGTTTCCTGGCCCAGAAGCCAGGGTATGCATGTAATTGGTACATTGGATAGAAAACACTTTGAAGTTTCTAAAACTGTTAAAATAATGTCTGAAACTATAACAGAATTGATATGGCAGGCAAAAATCCAAAGAAAAACCAACTGGAACTCTTTTGTTTGTTTGATGTCCCAGGCTCTTATGATGGAAACCTACTGTTCCTAAGTAAATCCGTCTCCCAGATTGCAATTCCTATGGCTTCCACTAGATGTCAACAGTCTTTATTCAAGGTTTCATGCTTGTTTTTTGAAAAACATGCAATAATTTGGAGTTTTGGTTAGGATACCACCATAAGAATATCAGTATTTCGGCGCACGAGGGAGAGGGCGTGCGCTTATTAATTTTGCTTTCCTATTGAACATACTACTTCCCGTATGAAATATTATAATTTATTTACATTTTAGAGTACCTGAGGATTAAATAGAAATGTCGTTTGACTTGTTTGGACGAAGTTCAGCAGAAGCTTTTTTGGACTCCTTTGTCTGCATGTTGAACGAGTGGATTACTGAAATCGATGGTGCCAACTAAATCGACTTTTTGGGATATAAATAAGGATTTTATCTAACAAAATGAACATTCATGTTGTAGCTGGGACCCTTGGGATTGCAAACAGAGGAAGATCTTCAAAAATAAGTGATTTTATTTAATCACTATTTGTGATTTTATGAAGCCTGTGCTGGTTGAAAAATATGTTGATATGGTGAAACGTCCTCAGACAATCGCATGGTATGCTTTCGCCGTAAAGCCTACTGTAAATCGAACAATGGAGTTAGACAAACAAGAATTTAAGCTTTTAAATGATATAAGATACTTGTATGTTCATGAATGCTTAATTTTACGATTATTTATTTGAATTGCGCGCCCTCCAATTTCACCGGATGTTGTCGGCTTGTGTCCACTAGCGGGATACCTATCCCTGATTAAACAGGTCAACATTCATCTGGCTGCAGGTCCAGATGGATCACCAAGACATGTACACAGAGTGCGTGCGGACCAACTGGCAAGTGTCTTCACTGACATTTTCAACCTCTCCCTGACCGAGTCTGTAATACCTACAGTTCATGTTTCAAGCAGATCACCATAGTCCCTGTGCCCAAGAAAGTGAAGGTAACCTGCCTAAATGACTTTCACCCTGTAGCACTCACGTCGGTAGCCATGAAGCGCTTTGAAAGGCTGGTCATGGCGCACATCAACACCATCATCCCGGAAGCCCTAGACCCACTCCAATTCAAATACCGCCCCCACAGATCCACAGATGATGTAATCTCAATCACATTCCACACTGCCCTTTCCCACTTAAACAAAAGGAACACAGATGTGAAAAATGTTCATTGACTCCAGCTCAGCATTCAACACCATAATACACACAAAGCTCATCACTAAGCTAATGACCCTGGTACTAAACACCTCCCTCTGCAACAGGATCCTGGATTTCCTGACGGACTGCCCCCGGTGGTAAGAGTAGGCGATAACACATCTGCCAAGCTGATCCTCAACACTGGGGCCCCTCAGGGGTGCTTGCTTAGTGCCCTCCTGTACTTCCTGTTCACCCACAACTGCGTGGCCAAGCACGACTCCAACACCATCATTAAGTTTGCTGATGACACAACGATGAAACAGCCTTTAGGGAGGAGGTCAGAGACCTGGCAGTGTGGTGCCAGGACAACAACTTCTCCCTCAATGTGAGCAAGACAAATGAGCTGATCGTGGACTACAGGAAAAGGAGGGCCAAACAGGCCCCCATTAACATCGACGGGGCTGTAGTGTAGCGGGTCGAGAGTTTCAAGTTCCTTAGTGTCCACATCACCAACAAACTATCATGGTCCAAACCCACCAAGACAGTCGAGAAGAGGGCATGACAATGCCTTTTCCCCCTCAGGAGATTTGGATGGGTCCCCAAATCCTCAAACAGTTCTCCACCTGATATGGCAACTGCTCGGCATCTGACCATAAGGCGCTAGAGAGTGTAGTGCGTACGTCCCAGTACACCACAGAAGCCAAGCTTTCTGCCATCCAGGACCTATATACTAGGCGGTGTCAGAGGAAGGCCCAAAAAATTCTTATTAAAGACTCCAGTCACCCGTCATAGACTGTTCTCTCTGCTACCGCACTGCAAGCGGTACCGGAGCGCCACAGTCTAGGTCCAAAAGTCTCCTTAACAGCTTCTACCCCGAAGGAATAAGACTGCTGAACAATTAATCAAATTGCCACCTGGACAATTTACATTGACCCTCGACCGCCTGTGATTTTACACTGCTGCTAATCGTTGTTTATTATCTATGCATAGTCACTTTACCCCTACCTACATGTACAAATGACCTCTACTAACCTGTACCCCCGCACACTGACTCGGTACTGGCACCCCCTGTCACGCCCTAATCTATTTCACCTATCCTTGTGCTTGTCTCCACCCCCCTCCACATGTCACCCATCTTCTTCATTATCCCCTGGGTACTTATACCTGTGTTCTGTTTGTCTCTTTCCAGTTCGTCTTGTTTGTCAAGCCAACCGGCGTTTTGTCTCTGCTTCTGCTTTACCTTAGTCTTTCTTTTTCTCGCCCTCCTGGTTTTCACCCTTACCTGTTCTGACTCTGAGCCCACCTGCCTGACCACTCTGCCTTACCTGAAACGTGATACCCCCTGTATATAGCCTCATTATTGTTATTTTATTGTGTTACTTTTTATTTTATTTTTTACTTTAGTTTATTTAGTAAATACATTCTTAACTCTATTTCTTGAACTGCATTATTTGGTTAAGGGCTTGTAAGTAAGCATTTCACCTGTAATATTTGCTGCATGTGACAAATAACGTTTGATTTGATTTGGAGGTGGAGTGTTGCAGCACAGCTATTTTCAGGTCTCTCCAGAAATGTTCATTCGGGTTCAAGTCCGGGCTCTGGATGGGCCATTCAGGGACATTCAGAGACTTTTCCCGAAGCCACTCCTGCGTTGTCTTGGCTTTGTGCTTTGGGTTGTTGTCCTGTTGGAAGGTGAACCTTTGCCCCAGTCTAAGGTCCTCAGCGCTCGGGAGCTGGTTTTCATAAAAAATCTCAGTAAATTAATCCGATCATCTTTGCCCTGATCCTGACTGGTCTACCAGTCCCTGATGCCGCCACCACCATGCTTCACTGTAGGGATGGTGCCAGGTCTCCTCCAGATGTGACGCTTGGCATTCAGGCCAAAGAGTTCAATCTTAGTTTCATCAGACCAGAGAATCTTTAGATGCTTTTTGTTAAACTCCAAGCATGCTGTCATGCTTTTTACAGAGGAGTGGCTTCCATCTGGCCACTACCATAAAGGCCTGATTGGTGGAGTGCTGCAGAGATGGTTGTCCTTTTGGAAGGTTCTTCCATCTCCACAGAGGAAGAGCTCTGTCATAGCTCTGTCATCTCCACAGAGGAAGAGCTCTCTAGAGCTCTGCCATAGTGACTGTCGGGTTCTTGGTCACGTCCCTGACCAGGCCAAGCTTTGCCAGGCGGGCCAGCTCCAGGAAGAGTCTTGGTGGTTCCAAACGTCTTCCATTTTAGAATGATGGAGGCCACTGTGTTCTTTGGGTCCTTTAATGCTGCAGACATTGTTTGGTACTGTTCCCCAGATCTGTGCCTCAACACAATCCTGTCTCGTAGCTCAATAGACAATTCCTTCAACCTCACAGCTTGATTTTTGCTCTGACATGCACTGTCAACTGTGGGACCTTATATAAATAGGTATGTGCCTTTCCTAATCATGTCCAATTAATATAATTTACCACAGATGGACTCCATTCAAGTTGTAGAAATATATCATGGATGATCAATGGGAACAGGATGCACCTGAGCTCAATTTCGAGTCTCATAGCAAAGGGTCTGAATACTTATGTATGTAAACATTTCTAAAAACCTATTTTTGCTTTTTCATTATGGGGTATTGTGTGTTGATTGCTGAGAATTATTTATCAATCAATCAAATGTATTTATAAAGCCCTTTTGACATCAGCCTATGTCACAACGTGCTGTACAGAAACCCAGCCTCAAACCCCAAACAGCAAGCAATGCAGATGTAGAAGCTAGGAAAAACTCCCTAGAAAGGCCAGAACCTAGGGAGAAACCTAGAGAGGAACCAAGCTCTGAGTGGTGGCCAGTCCTCTTCTGGCTGTGCCAGAATTGTTTTATAAATTTTAGAATAAGGCTGTAACGTAACAAAATGTGGAAAAACTGAATACTTTCCAAAGGCACTGTAGTGTAGCTGGTAGGCTTGTTTGTTGTGATTGTTGGGAAGTTATTCATATGAATGCAAAGAGCAAGCTTTCATTGAGTTAAAGTCTGGGGTACAGAAGAGGAAAATGTGTTCTCTTCTTGTACAGCCATTACTACAGTAGGAGATAGTCCTTTTAGAAAAGAGAAGGTACATATACAATTATCAATTATCCATGTATTCTTTTTTTTCCGTTGGGGGGTAATTAGATATAAGTATTTATCATTATAATCAAATTACAGAATCAAAAAGATAATAAACGCAGTATGCAAAGGAAGAAAACTAAAAGAAGTGAGCCTCCACCCCCAACCTCTCACCCCATTCCCCCGACCCCACCCATCCAACATGTCACCATCCAACCACCCGTAAACCATGTCTTTCACCCCTTTCCACCCCCCTAGCAACCAGGGTTGCTTGTCAGTCACCCAACATTTATACTGTATGTATGTTGGCTTTATAGATAGTTTATTTGTATGTGTTGGGCTTTAGCTGAGATTATTCTTTACAGAGTCAAATGCATTTGTCCAGGCCTCAATTGTTCCTTGACTAGCACCATTCATTCTTGCTGTCGATAATTCTAATGTTATAACTTCTAATAGTAACTGTATCCACTGGTGAATTGGAAGAGAGTGAGGTGATTGCCATCTAAGAGCCAACATCTTGATTGCAGCAGTTCTGCATGGCCAGCAGTAATCGTCTCTGAGTAACAGAGATTTAAGAAGCTATTATCATTAAGTAACATAGTAGATGCAAAGCATTGCATTTTTTTTTAACTTTGTCCCAGAAGCATTTAACTGCAGGGTACTCCCACATCATATGAAGGAATGTGCCTACCTGATTTAGGGGACACACTGAACAGTTGGGAGTTGGGGCATGCCATTTTGATTCCAAGTTACATTGTTAAAAGAAATTACACAAATAGAGATTGTGTGAGCAATAATAGGACACAAGCGTAGTTAACATTGTTTAAGGGATATATCAGTGAAGACCACCTCATCCAGGACAATAGGAGACACCATATTTCTCTCTATACTCAACCAGGGGTTGGAAGAATTATGTCTAAACCAATTGGGTGAAATGCTAGTGACTGGAAATACAATTAAAGTTTGGTATGGATAGTCCTCCTACGTCTTTCCCTCTTTGTAAGTTTATACATTTTATGCAGGATCGTTTACCTTGCCATATACATTTTGAAAACGCTCTATAAATGTTATCCCAATATCCAGAAAGGGGGAGCCATGGGAAGCTTTGGACTACAGAAATTCAGCCGTGGCAATATATTCATTTTGACAATAGATTTTCTGCCGGTTAAAGCTACTGGGAAATTATTTCATCTACTGAGGACGCATTTAATTGATTTGAGCATTCTGTTAAAGTTTCTGGCATTGGTTTTATCTAAGGAAGGAAATATATCTACTCCCAAATATGTAAAATGGGAAACGTTTGAGATTCCATAAGTAAAGGAGTCATCCAATGGGGTCTTGAGAAGCAGTAGGGCTGATTTGGTTATATGAATTGTATAACGTGAAATTAAGCTGAATTAATCTATGATCTTCAATGAATTTGGGATCAATTGAGATACATTGTCTAGATATAGTAAAATATTGTCTGCATGTAATGAGATGAAGTGATCAGTAGATTTTAGGAAAATTGTTATTTCCTTTGATTGACGAATTGCCTGGGCCAGGGGTTCCATGGATAATAAGAATAGCTAAGGTGAAATTGGATCACCTTGTCTGCTGCTTCTAATGATTCTGAATGGAGCACAGTAGACATTGCCTGATATAACTATGGTTGAGGGATTGGCATATAGTATTTGAATCATATTCACTTTTTATTGCTGGGCTTAACCGCTAGGGGACCCCTTCCCGTTCTTATCCTGTTAACGGGATTTATTTAGAAAAAAGCCAGTGGAAAATCATAGCGCCAAATTCAAAACAGCTAAAATCTCATAATTCCATTTTCTCAAACAACCAACTATTTTACACCATTTTAAAGATAAGACTCTCGTTAATCCAACCACATTGTCCGATTTCAAAAAGGCTTTACGGCGAAAACATAAAATTAGATTATGTTAGGACAGTTCCAACACAAGTAAAACAACACAGCCATTTTCCTAGCAAGGACAGGCGTCACAAATACCATAAATTCAGCAAAAATGATGCACTAACCTTTGACGATCTTCATCAGATGACACTCTTAGGACATTATGTTACACAATACATGTATGTTTTGCTCGATAAAGTTCATATTTATATCCAAAAACAGCATTTTACATTGGCGCGTAATGTTGAGAAATGTTTTCCCTCCAAACCTTTCGGTGAATGACCACAATGAGCACACATATTACAGAAATACTCATCATAAACTTTGATCAATATAGAAGTGTTATGCACAGAATTATAGATACACTTCTCCTAAATGTAATCGCTTTGTGTAACGCCCTGGCCATAGAGAGGGGTTTTTGTTCTTTATTTTGGTTAGGCCAGGGTGTTACATTGGGTGGGCGTTCTATGTGCATTTTTCTATGTTGGTTTGTTTCATTGATTTTGGCCGTGTGGCTTCCAATCAGGCACAGCAGTGGAGTGTTGTTGCTGATTGGGAGTCACACATAAGTGCCTGTTTTTCCGTTGGGGTTTTGTGGGTAATTGTTTCTGTTTAGTGTTTTGCACCTAACAGGACTGTTTGGCTGTCGGTTTTCTTGTTTTGTTTTGTATAGTGTTCTTTCTGTTATTAAATTCAATGATGAACACTAACTCCGCTGCGCCTTGGTCTACTCTCTCTTCAGACGATCTTTACAGAATTACCCACCAAAAACGGACCAAGCAGCGGAGGAAGGAGTGGCACCAGGAGAAGGACTCATGAACTTTGGAAAAGATGGAGAGGAACGTTCAGGATTCCTGTAGATGTGAGGAATTAATGGACGGAAAGGGACCATGGGCTCAAGCTGGGGAGTATCGCCGCCCGCAGTGGGAGATCGAGGCAGCGATAGCTGAGAGGCTCTGGTATGAGGAGAGGGAGCGCAACAGGCACGAGAGTCAGCCCCCAAAAATGTTTCGGGGGGGCACACGGGGAGTGTGGCGGAACCAGGAAGGAATTCTGGGCCAACTCCCCGTGCTTACGGCAGGCAGCGCAGTACTGGTCAGGCACCGTGTTATGCGGTAAAGCGCACAGTGTCTCCAGTGCGCGTGCATAGCCCGGTGCGCTATAGGCCAGCCCCCCGCAAGTGCCATGCGAGTGCAGGCATCGAGCCAGGGTGGATGGTGCCAGCTCAGCGCGTCTGGTCTCCAGTGTGCCTCCTCGTGTCAGGTTATCCTGCGCCGGCGCTGCGCACTGTGTCTCCAGAGCGCTGGGAGGGCCCAGTTCGCCCAATGCCTGCGCTCCGCCCGTGCTGGGCCAAAGTGGGCATTCAGCCTGGAGTGTGGGTAAAGAGCGTCCACACTAGAACTCCAGTGCTCCCCCACAGCCCGGTTTATCCTGTGCCTCCTCCTCGGACCAGGCCTCCAGTGGATCTCTCCAGCCTGGTCCGTCTTGTGCCACCTCCCAGGACTAGGCCTCCAGTGGGTCTCCCCATCCTGGTTAAGCCTGTGCCTCCTCCTCGGACCAGGCCTCCAGTGGATCTCTCCAGCCTGGTCCGTCCTGTGCCACCTCCCAGGACTAGGCCTCCAGTGGGTCTCCCCATCCTGGTCCGTCCTGTGCCGCCTCCTAGGACTAGGCCTCCAGTGGGTCTCACCAGTCCAGAGCCGCCAGAACTGCCCGCCAGTCCGGAGCCACCAGAACTGCCCGCCAGTCCGGAGCCGTCAGAGCTGCCCGCCAGTCCAGAGCCGCCAGAGCTGCCCGCCAATCAGGAGCCGCCAGAGCTGCCCGCCAGTCCGGAGCCACCAGAGCCGCCCGCCAGTCTGGAGCCGCCAGAGCCGCCGCCAGTCAGGAGCCGCCAGAGCCTCCCACCTGTCCGGAGCCGCCAGAGCCGCCCGCCTGTCCGGAGCCGCCAGAGCCGCCCGCCTGTCCGGAGCCGCCAGAGCCGCCCGCCTGTCCGGAGCCGCCCGCCTGTCCGGAGCCGCCAGAGCCGCCCGCCTGTCCGGAGCCGCCAGAGCCGCCCGCCTGTCCAGAGCAGTCAGAGCCGCCCGCCAGCCCGGTGAGTCCTGCGCCTAGGGCCAGGCCTCTTACATGTCTCCTCAGCCTGGTGAATCCTGGGTCAGTGCCGCCGGAGCCGCCAGGGACGCCCGCCAGCCGGGCGCAGACATCGTCGTCCGCCAGCCGGGCGCAATCATCGCCGCCCATCAGCCGGGCACAGCCATCGCCGCCAGCCGGGCGCAACCAGGGTCGCCCGCCAGCCGGGTGCAGCAATCACCGCCCGCCAGCCGGGCACAACCAGGGTCGCCCGCCAGCCGGGCGCAGCCATCGCCGCCCGCCAGCCGGGCGCAGCTATCACCGCCCGCCAGCCGGGCGCTGTCAGGGTCGCCCACCAGACCTTCGGTGCGGCCAGGTGCGCCACCTAAGAGGGCGACGCCGAGGGTGGAGCAGAGGCCACGTCCCGCACCTGAGCCGCCGCCTTAACCTCTATGGGCTAGGCGGGACGAATTCGTCCCACCTACGTAACAGCCAGTCTAATCCATTGGCGCGATTTTTGAATCGTTTGAAATACTATTACTTCAATTTCTCAAACATATGACTATTTTACAGCTATTTAAAGACAAGACTCTCGTTTATCTAACCACACTGTCCGATTTCAAAAAGGCTTTACAACGAAAGCAAAACATTAGATGATGTCAGGAGAGTGCCCAGCCAGAAATAATCAGACACCCATTTTTCAAGCTAGCATATAATGTCACCAAAACCCAAACCACAGCTAAATGCAGCACTAACCTTTTATGATCTTCATCAGATGACACACCTAGGACATTATGTTATACAATACATGCATGTCTGTTCAATCAAGTTCATATTTATATCAAAAAACAGCTTTTTACATTAGCATGTGACGTTCAGAAAAAGCATACCCCCCGCAAACTTCCGGGGAATTTACTAACAGTTTGCTAAATTACTCACGATAAACGTTCACAATAAGCATAACAATTATTTTAAGAATTATAGATACATTACTCCTCTATGCACTCGATATGTCCGATTTTAAAATAGCTTTTCGGATGAAGCACATTTTGCAATATTCTAAGTACATAGCCCAGCCATCACGGCTAGCTATTTAGACACCCGGCAAGATTAGCCTTCACCATAATAATATTTGCTATAAGAAAAATGTTCTTACCTTTCCTGTTCTTCGTCAGAATGCACGCCCAGGACTTCTACTTCAATAACAAATGTAGGTTTGGTCCCAAATAATCCATAGTTATATCCAAATAGCGTCGTTTTGTTCGTGCGTTCTAGACACTATACGAATGGTAATCCACGGTCGTGCGCATGGCGCATGGCGTGACAAAAAATGTCTAAATATTCCATTACCGTACTTCGAAGCATGTCAACCGCTGTTTAAAACCAATTTTTATGCCATTTATCTCGTAGAAAAGCGATAATATTCCGACCGGGAATCTGCAATAAACTAAACAGCCGAATTAAAATACTCCACGGGGGCTAATCGCGCACGCGCCTCATTCCATTGTCACCTAATGGGACACTTGGATAAGGTGATAATCTGTTTCAGCCTGAGGCTGCCTCGTCAACCTTCATGATTTTCCCGGGTCCTGAGAGCCTATTGGAGCCCTGGGAATTGTCACGTTACAGCTAAGATCCTTACTCTTCAATAAACAGATGCAAGACGCACGACTCCTTGTCAAACAGGCCACTTCCTGCATGAAACCTTGTCAGGTTTTTGACAGCCATAGGAGTTCTGTTATACTCACAGACACCATTCAAACAGTTTTAGAAACTTTAGAGTGTTTTCTATCCAAACCTGAACAATAATATGCATATTCTAGCTTCTGAGTTGGTGTAGGAGGCAGTTAAAAATGGGCACATATTTTTTCCAAAATTCTCAATACTGCCCCCTAGCCCAAACAGGTTAAGAAGGCCCACCCGGACCCTCCCCTTCAGAGTCAGGTTTTGCGCTCTACCTGCCCATTACATCCTGGTTAATGCGCTCTACCTGCCCATTACTGTCGGGGTGAAAACCCGAGGTCACGCTGACCGAGACCCCAGCCTCTCCATAAACGACCTCCACACCCTGGAAGTAAACTGGGGACCTCGATCAGATACGATGTCCTCTGGCACCCCGTAGTGCCGGAAGACATGGGTGAATAGGGCCTCCGCGGTCTGTAGGGCCGTAGGAAGACCGGGTAATGGGAGCAGACGGCAGGACTTCGAGAACCGATCCACAACAACCAGGATGTAAGTGTTCCCCTGACATGGCGGGAGATCCGTAAGGAAATCCACCGAGAGGTGAGACCAAGGTCGCTGTGGAACGGGGAGGGGCTGTAATTTCCCCCGAGGCAGGTGCCTAGGAGCCTTGCACTGGGCGCACACCGAACAGGAAGAGACATAGTGTCTTACATCCTCAGCCAAGGTGGGCCACCAGTACTTTCCTTTCAGGCCTCGCACTGTCCGTTCCACTCCAGGATGACCCGAGGAGGGTAGAGTGTGAGCCCATCGGATCAGGCGATCGTGAACACCAAGCGGAACGAACTTCAGACCCGCGGGACATTGAGGGGGAGTGGGTTCCGCCTGAACCGCCCGCTCGATGTCCGCATCCACCTCCCATACCACCGGTGCCACTAGACAGGACGCCGGGAGTATGGGAGTTGGATCGATGGTCCGCTCCTCAGTGTCGTAGAGACGCGACAGTGCGTCGGCCTTCCGGTTCCGAGAACCCGGAATGTAGGAAAGGGTGAATTGGAACCTCGTAAAGAACATGGCCCACCTGGCCTGACGAGGATTGAGTCTCCTCGCTGCTCGGATGTACTCCAGGTTACGGTGGTCGGTCCAGATGAGAAAAGGGTGATGTGCCCCCTCAAGCCAATGTCTCCACACTGTCAAAGCCTTGACCACGGCCAACAACTCCCTGTCCCCCACGTCATGGTTGCGCTCCGCCGGACTCAGCTTCTTAGAAAATAATGCACAGGGGTGGAGCTTCGGAGGAGCGCCCGAGCGCTGCGACAGAAATGCTCCGACCCCAACCTCGGACGCGTCCACCTCTACTATGAATGGCAAAGAGGGATCCGGATGCGCCAGCACTGGAGCATCGGTAAACAGAACCTTCAGACGACGGAAGGCTCTGTCCGCCTCTGCCGACCACCGCAGTCGCACCGGACCCCCCTTCATCAGTGAAGTAATGGGAGCTGCCACCTGACCAAAACCCCGCATAAACCTCCGGTAATAATTGGCGAACCCCAAGAACCACTGCACCTCCTTCACCGTGGTAGGGGTCGGCCAATTACGCACGGCCGTAACGCGGTCACATTCCATCACCACCCCTGTGGTGGAAATGCGATATCCCAGGAAAGAGACGGCTCGTTTGGAGAACTTACATTTCTCAGCCTTGACGTATAGGTTATGCTCCAGCAGCCGCCCAAGCACTTTGCGCACCAGAGCCACATGCGCAGCGCGTGTAGCGGAGTAGATCAGAATGTCATCGATGTACACCACCACACCCTGTCCGAGCAGGTCTCTGAGAACCTCGTCCACAAAGGATTTGAAGACAGCGGGAGCATTTTTTAACCCATACGGCATGACGAGGTACTCATAATGGCCAGATGTGGTACTAAATGCGGTTTTCCACTCGTCTCCCCCTCGGATACGCACCAGGTTATACGCGCTCCTGAGATCTAGTTTGGTGAAGAAGCGCGCCCCGTGAAATGACTCCACCGCCGTAGCAATGAGAGGTAGCGGGTAACTGAACCCCACTGTGATCGAATTTAGACCTCTATAGTCAATGCACGGGCGCAGACCTCCCTCCTTCTTCTTCACAAAAAATAAGCTCAAGGAGACAGGGGATTTAGATGGCCGAATGTATCCCTGTCTCAAGGACTCAGCGACATACGTTTCCATAGCCACTGTCTCCTCCTGAGACAGAGGATACACGTGACTTTTAGGAAGGACCGCGTCAGCCTGGAGGTTTATCGCACAATCCCCCTGTCGATGGGGTGGTAATTGGGTCGCCTTCGTCTTACTGAAGGCGATAGCC
The DNA here is from genome assembly GCF_965601325.2 of Salmo salar. Lineage (NCBI taxonomy): Eukaryota > Metazoa > Chordata > Actinopteri > Salmoniformes > Salmonidae > Salmo > Salmo salar. Next base: position 24,805,860 of record NC_138309.1, on the reverse strand, counting down.
AAATCGGCATATTCAGAGGGAATGTGCACGGTAGAGACTTGGTCTGGACTCTCCACCGTGGTTGCACCGATGGAAACTCCTATACACCTACCTGAGCACTCCCTCGACCACCCCTTAAAACCTCTTACATCTAGACGTTCCGCTAGCGGAACACCTGCTCCAGTATCCAATGATAGGCGTTGCGCGAATGACAAATTCCTCAAAAATACAAAAACTTAACCACACTGTCCGATTTCAAAAAGGCTTTACAGCGAAAGCAAAACATTAGATTATGTCAGCAGAGTACCAAGCCAGAAATAATCAGACACCCATTTTTCAAGCTTGCATATAATGTCACAAAAACCCAGAAGACACCGAAATGCAGCACTAACCTTTGATGATCTTCATCAGATGATAACCCTAGGACATTATGTTATACAATACATGCATGTTTTGTTCAATCAAGTTCATATTTATATCAAAAAACAGCTTTTTACATTAGCATGTGACGTTCAGAACTAGCATACCCCCCGCAAACTTCCGGAGGAATTTGCTAATAATTTACTAAATTACTCACGATAAACGTTCACAAAAAGCATAACAATTATTTTAAGAATTATAGATACACAACTCCTCTATGCACTCGATATGTCCGATTTTAAAATAGCTTTTTGGTGAAAGCACATTTTGCAATAGTCTAAGTACATAGCCCAGGCATCACGGGCTAGCTATTTAGACACCCGGCAGGTTTAGCCTTCACCAAAATCAGATTTACTATTATAAAAGTTTGATTACCTTTTGTTGTCTTTGTCAGAATGCACTCCCAGGACTGCTACTTCAATAACAAATGTTGGTTTGGTCCAAAATAATCCATCGTTATATCCAAATTGCGGCGTTTTGTTCGTGCGTTCCAGACACTATCTGAAAGGGTAAATAAGGGTCGTGCGCATGGCGCAATTCGTGACAAAAAAAATCTAAATATTCCATTACCGTACTTCGAAGCATGTCAACCGCTGTTTAAAATCCATTTTTATGCCATTTTTCTCGTAGAAAAGCGATAATATTCCGACCGGGAATGTCCATTTAGCCAAACAGAGGAAAGTAAACAAAGCTTTGGGTCGACGCGGGCACGAGCCTGACTCTCACAGTACTGTAACCAGCCACTACCCACACGCGCTACTTTTTTTCAGCCAGAGCCTGCAAAGCCACGATTCAGCTTTTTACCGCCTTCTGAGACCCTATGGCAGCCGTAGGAAGTGTCACGGGACAGCTAAGATCCTCACTTTTCAATAAACAGAGACAAGAAGAACGCCACCTTGTCAGACAGGCCACTTCCTGAATGAAACCTTCTCAGATTTTGGCCTGCCATATGAGTTCTGTTATACTCACAGACACCATTCAAACAGTTTTAGAAACTTTAGGGTGTTTTCTATCCATATGTAATAAGTATATGCATATTCTAGTTACTGGGTAGGAGTGGTAACCAGATTAAATCGGGTATGTTTTTTATCCAGCCGTGAAAATACTGCCCCCTAGCCATAACAGGTTAAGAGCCCTCTGTCTCCACGAAATCTGAGGGTTGTGAGTGGCTAGCCAGGGGATACCCAGTACCACTGGAAACGCCGGGGAGTCAATGAGGAAGAGGCTGATACGTTCCACATGACCCCCCCCACGTCGCCATAACCAGTGGTACAGTAGCCTCCCCCACTTGGCCGGACCCTAGTGGTCGACTGTCTAAGGCGTGCACAGGGAAGGGGTGGTCCAGCTGAATCAGGGGAATCCCTAACCTCTTAGCGACCCCACGGTCCATAAAACTCCCAGCTGCACCTGAATCGATTAGTGCCTTATACTGGAAGTGAGGGAATAATCGGGAAAACAATCTGAAGTGTACAGGTGGTCGACAGGGGGCTCTGGGTGTGGCTGGTGCTGACTCACCTGGGGGATCGATGTAGTGCTCTGCCTGCCATCTGAACTCCCGGGGGGACTCCTCCAGCACCGGTCCGCAGTGTGTCCTCTGAGCCCGCAGTGGGTGCAGGAGAGGCCCCCCAGTCCACCTCGATGCAGCTCCTCCTATCTCCATGGGCTGTGGAGCAGGAGGGCTGGGAGGTGGAACGAACAGGCCCCGACTGGAACGTCCCCGGGCAGCCAGCAGGTTGTCCAGTCTGATGGATAAATCCACCAGCTGGTCCAGTGTGATGGCGTTGTCCCTGCAGGCCAGCTCCCGGCAGACATCCTCTCGGAGACTGCAGCGATAATGATCCATCAGGGCCCGCTCATTCCACCCCAACCCCGTGGCGAGAGTCCTGAACTCCAGGGCGAAGTCCTGAGCGCTCCTCGTCCCCTGTCTTAACTTCTTGGGGCTATGTGGGACGCTAGCGTGCCACCCGTGGTGCACCCTATCAACAGCGGGTGCATTTCAAGAGCGGCAAATTTGAAACCAAATAAATGTCAAAATTCCAATTTTTCAAACATACAACTATCTTACACCCTTTGAAAGATAAACATCTCCTTAATCTAACCACGTTTTACGATTTCAAAAAGGTTTTACGGCGAAAGCATAAAGTTAGATTATGTTAGGAGAGTACATTGACAATAGCTGTGTGTAATGTTTTGGCAATTCAAAGACAGGGTCACCAAAACCATAAAACCAGCTAAAATGATGCACTAACCTTTTACAATCTCCATCAGATGACACTCCTAGGACATTATGTTAGACAATGCATGCATTTTTAGTTCTATCAAGTTCATATTTATATCCAAAAACAGCGTTTTACTATGGCATTGATGTTGAGGAAATCGTTTCCCTCCAATAACCGGCAGTCAAGTCAGCACCACAAATTAAATAATTAAAATTAGAAAACATTGGTAAAATATTATATTGTCATTTAAAGAATTATAGATTTATATCTCTTGAACGCAATCAACTTGCCAGATTTAAAAATAACCTTACTGGGAAATCACACTTTGCAATAATCTGAGCACTGCGCCCAGAAAAATATGCTTTGCTATACAGACAAACGGCCATGTTGGAGAGATCTAAAATCGAAAATACTATGTAAATAATCCATTACCTTTGATTCTCTTCATCAGATGTCACTTCCCGGATTCCCAGGTCCATAACGAATGTAGTTTTGTTCAAAAAAGCTCATCATTTATGTCCAAAAATCTCCGTCTTGTTAGCACATGATCTAAGCCAGCCGGACTTCTCGTCATGAACGAGGGGAAAAAATATATTTACGTTCGTTCAAACATGTCAAACGTTGTATAGCATAAATCATTAGTGCCTTTTTTAACCAGAACATGAATAATATTCAAGGTGGACGAATGCATTCTCTTTTATAACGTATTGGAACGAGGGTACCCAACATGAACTCGCGCGCCAGAGTCTAATCGGCCATCACCGTTCCATGGCTCTTGTTCGGTCAGATCTCACAGTAAAAGACTCAAAACACTTTGTAAAGGCTGGTGACATCTAGTGGAAGCAATAGGAAGTGCCAAAACATTAATCAACCCCTGTGTGTTTCAATGGCATAGGCTTAAAGGTAATTCAACACATCAGGTATCCACTTCCTGTCAGAAAATGTCTCAGGGTTTTGCCTGCCAAATGAGTTCTGTTATACTCACAGACACCATTCAAACAGTTTTAGAAACTTTAGGGTGTTTTCTATCCATATATAATAAGTATATGCATATTCTAGTTACTGGGTAGGATTAGTAACCAGATTAAATCGGGTACGTTTTTTTATCCAGCCGTGAAAATACTGCCCCCTAGCCCCAACAGGTTAAGTGAAACAATCGCTCACCCGCCACCTTGCCCTCCGGGGGATGATCGAATACCGCCCGGAAGCGGCGGGTGAACTCCGGGTAGTCACCCTGAGCCGAGTCTGGGCCATCCCAAACCGCGTTGGCCCATTCCAGGGCTCTACCCGTAAGACAAGAGACGAGGACGCTGACTTTTTCTTTGTCGGAGGGAGAGGGGCGAACGGTCGCCAGGTAGAGTTCAACCTGTAGCAAAAAACCCTTACATCCCGCAGCTGTCCCGTCAAACTCCTTCGGTGGCGCAATCCGGATGCCGCTCGCGCCCGCTTCAGGGGGGGTCGGTAGGGGCGCCGGCTGAGGAACCGGAGCTGGTCCGGTGGGTGAAGCCCCTCTCTCCCAGTTCTCCAATCTGGCCAGCACTTGGTCCATTGCCGAGCCCAGGCGGTGGAGGAGGTTGGAGTGCTGTGACACCTGTTCTGCCACTGACGGTGCTTCCGCTCATGCTGACTCCATATTTTTAGAGGTGCTGAATTCTGTCATGGTTCCTTAAGGCAGGAGGAAAGGGCAGAGTCAAACGCAGGAGACGTAGTCCAGTAGTGTCGTAGAACGGATATTTATTGCACCGAAAAACCACTCGGCGTAACAAAAGGGCATAGGGTGCGCCCAGAGACCACACGGGAACACAGTAAACCCTGAGAAAACAAAAATACACACGGGGCGCAGCCCGGCAAATACAACATTCCTCTAGCGAGAATCCGCTGGGGAAAAAATTTGCAAAAGCACAGAACGTTCACAGACCTGCCCGCTGACGAACAAACAATCCCGCACAAAGACGAACCCAAAGAAACAAACTAAATACCTCCCCACTAATGACAGACAAGAGACAGGTGCGGGCTAGATCAGACAAAAAACAAAGAACACAGAAACATAGATCGGTGGCAGCTAGTAGACCGGCGACGACGACCGCCGAGCGCCGCCCGACCGAGGAGGGGCGCCATCCTCGGTGGATACTGTGACAGTCAGATATATACACTGCTCAAAAAAATAAAGGGAACACTTAACCTCTATGGGCTAGGTGGGACGCTAGCGTGCCACCCGTGGTGCACTCCATCAACAGCAGGTGCATTTCAAGAGCGGCAAATTTGAATCCAAATAAATGTCAAAATTCAAATTTTTCAAAAATACAACTATTTTACACCATTTGAAAGATAAACATCTCCTTAATCTAACCACGTTTTACGATTTCAAAAAGGTTTTACGGCGAAAGCATAAATTTAGAGTATGTTAGGACAGTACATTTACAAGAGTTGTGTGTAATGTTTTGTCAAGTCAAAGACAGGGTCACCAAAACCATAAAACCAGCTAAAATGATGCACTAACCTTTTACAATCTCCATCAGATGACACTCCTAGGACATTATGTTAGACAATGCATGCATTTTTAGTTCTATCAAGTTCATATTTATATCCAAAAACAGCGTTTTACTATGGCATTGATGTTGAGGAAATCGTTTCCCTCCAATAACCGGCAGTCAAGTCAGCGTCACAAATTAAATAATTAAAATTAGAAAACATTGGTAAAATATTATATTGTCATTTAAAGAATTATAGATTTACATCTCTTGAACGCAATCAACTTGCCAGATTTAAAAATAACCTTACTGGGAAATCACACTTTGCAATAATCTGAGCACTGCGCCCAGAAAAATACGCGTTGCGATACAGACTAGACGTCATGTTGGGGAGATCTAAAATCGAAAATACTATGTAAATAATCCATTACCTTTGATTCTCTTCATCAGATGTCACTTCCAGGTATCACAGGTCCATAACGAATGTAGTTTTGTTCAAAAAAGCTCATCATTTATGTCCAAAAATCTCCGTCTTGTTAGCACATGATCTAAGCCAGCCGGACTTCTCGTCATGAACGAGGGGAAAAAATATATTTACGTTCGTTCAAACATGTCAAACGTTGTATAGCATAAATCATTAGTGCCTTTTTTAACCAGAACATGAATAATATTCAAGGTGGACGAATGCATTCTCTTTTATAACGTATTGGAACGAGGGTACCCAACATGAACTCGCGCGCCAGAGTCTAATCGGCCATCACCGTTCCATGGCTCTTGTTCGGTCAGATCTCACAGTAAAAGACTCAAAACACTTTGTAAAGGCTGGTGACATCTAGTGGAAGCAATAGGAAGTGCCAAAACATTAATCAACCCCTGTGTGTTTCAATGGCATAGGCTTAAAGGTAATTCAACACATCAGGTATCCACTTCCTGTCAGAAAATGTCTCAGGGTTTTGCCTGCCAAATGAGTTCTGTTATACTCACAGACACCATTCAAACAGTTTTAGAAACTTTAGGGTGTTTTCTATCCATATATAATAAGTATATGCATATTCTAGTTACTGGGTAGGATTAGTAACCAGATTAAATCGGGTACGTTTTTTTATCCAGCCGTGAAAATACTGCCCCCTAGCCCCAACAGGTTAAGTGAAACAATCGCTCACCCGCCACCTTGCCCTCCGGGGGATGATCGAATACCGCCCGGAAGCGGCGGGTGAACTCCGGGTAGTCACCCTGAGCCGAGTCTGGGCCATCCCAAACCGCGTTGGCCCATTCCAGGGCTCTACCCGTAAGACAAGAGACGAGGACGCTGACTTTTTCTTTGTCGGAGGGAGAGGGGCGAACGGTCGCCAGGTAGAGTTCAACCTGTAGCAAAAAACCCTTACATCCCGCAGCTGTCCCGTCAAACTCCTTCGGTGGCGCAATCCGGATGCCGCTCGCGCCCGCTTCAGGGGGGGTCGGTAGGGGCGCCGGCTGAGGAACCGGAGCTGGTCCGGTGGGTGAAGCCCCTCTCTCCCAGTTCTCCAATCTGGCCAGCACTTGGTCCATTGCCGAGCCCAGGCGGTGGAGGAGGTTGGAGTGCTGTGACACCTGTTCTGCCACTGACGGTGCTTCCGCTCATGCTGACTCCATATTTTTAGAGGTGCTGAATTCTGTCATGGTTCCTTAAGGCAGGAGGAAAGGGCAGAGTCAAACGCAGGAGACGTAGTCCAGTAGTGTCGTAGAACGGATATTTATTGCACCGAAAAACCACTCGGCGTAACAAAAGGGCATAGGGTGCGCCCAGAGACCACACGGGAACACAGTAAACCCTGAGAAAACAAAAATACACACGGGGCGCAGCCCGGCAAATACAACATTCCTCTAGCGAGAATCCGCTGGGGAAAAAATTTGCAAAAGCACAGAACGTTCACAGACCTGCCCGCTGACGAACAAACAATCCCGCACAAAGACGAACCCAAAGAAACAAACTAAATACCTCCCCACTAATGACAGACAAGAGACAGGTGCGGGCTAGATCAGACAAAAAACAAAGAACACAGAAACATAGATCGGTGGCAGCTAGTAGACCGGCGACGACGACCGCCGAGCGCCGCCCGACCGAGGAGGGGCGCCATCCTCGGTGGATACTGTGACAGTCAGATATATACACTGCTCAAAAAAATAAAGGGAACACTTAACCTCTATGGGCTAGGTGGGACGCTAGCGTGCCACCCGTGGTGCACTCCATCAACAGCAGGTGCATTTCAAGAGCGGCAAATTTGAATCCAAATAAATGTCAAAATTCAAATTTTTCAAAAATACAACTATTTTACACCATTTGAAAGATAAACATCTCCTTAATCTAACCACGTTTTACGATTTCAAAAAGGTTTTACGGCGAAAGCATAAATTTAGAGTATGTTAGGACAGTACATTTACAAGAGTTGTGTGTAATGTTTTGTCAAGTCAAAGACAGGGTCACCAAAACCATAAAACCAGCTAAAATGATGCACTAACCTTTTACAATCTCCATCAGATGACACTCCTAGGACATTATGTTAGACAATGCATGCATTTTTAGTTCTATCAAGTTCATATTTATATCCAAAAACAGCGTTTTACTATGGCATTGATGTTGAGGAAATCGTTTCCCTCCAATAACCGGCAGTCAAGTCAGCGTCACAAATTAAATAATTAAAATTAGAAAACATTGGTAAAATATTATATTGTCATTTAAAGAATTATAGATTTACATCTCTTGAACGCAATCAACTTGCCAGATTTAAAAATAACCTTACTGGGAAATCACACTTTGCAATAATCTGAGCACTGCGCCCAGAAAAATACGCGTTGCGATACAGACTAGACGTCATGTTGGGGAGATCTAAAATCGAAAATACTATGTAAATAATCCATTACCTTTGATTCTCTTCATCAGATGTCACTTCCAGGTATCACAGGTCCATAACGAATGTAGTTTTGTTCAAAAAAGCTCATCATTTATGTCCAAAAATCTCCGTCTTGTTAGCACATGATCTAAGCCAGCCGGACTTCTCGTCATGAACGAGGGGAAAAAATATATTTACGTTCGTTCAAACATGTCAAACGTTGTATAGCATAAATCATTAGTGCCTTTTTTAACCAGAACATGAATAATATTCAAGGTGGACGAATGCATTCTCTTTTATAACGTATTGGAACGAGGGTACCCAACATGAACTCGCGCGCCAGAGTCTAATCGGCCATCACCGTTCCATGGCTCTTGTTCGGTCAGATCTCACAGTAAAAGACTCAAAACACTTTGTAAAGGCTGGTGACATCTAGTGGAAGCAATAGGAAGTGCCAAAACATTAATCAACCCCTGTGTGTTTCAATGGCATAGGCTTAAAGGTAATTCAACACATCAGGTATCCACTTCCTGTCAGAAAATGTCTCAGGGTTTTGCCTGCCAAATGAGTTCTGTTATACTCACAGACACCATTCAAACAGTTTTAGAAACTTTAGGGTGTTTTCTATCCATATATAATAAGTATATGCATATTCTAGTTACTGGGTAGGATTAGTAACCAGATTAAATCGGGTACGTTTTTTTATCCAGCCGTGAAAATACTGCCCCCTAGCCCCAACAGGTTAAGTGAAACAATCGCTCACCCGCCACCTTGCCCTCCGGGGGATGATCGAATACCGCCCGGAAGCGGCGGGTGAACTCCGGGTAGTCACCCTGAGCCGAGTCTGGGCCATCCCAAACCGCGTTGGCCCATTCCAGGGCTCTACCCGTAAGACAAGAGACGAGGACGCTGACTTTTTCTTTGTCGGAGGGAGAGGGGCGAACGGTCGCCAGGTAGAGTTCAACCTGTAGCAAAAAACCCTTACATCCCGCAGCTGTCCCGTCAAACTCCTTCGGTGGCGCAATCCGGATGCCGCTCGCGCCCGCTTCAGGGGGGGTCGGTAGGGGCGCCGGCTGAGGAACCGGAGCTGGTCCGGTGGGTGAAGCCCCTCTCTCCCAGTTCTCCAATCTGGCCAGCACTTGGTCCATTGCCGAGCCCAGGCGGTGGAGGAGGTTGGAGTGCTGTGACACCTGTTCTGACGGTGCTTCCGCTCATGCTGACTCCATATTTTTAGAGGTGCTGAATTCTGTCATGGTTCCTTAAGGCAGGAGGAAAGGGCAGAGTCAAACGCAGGAGACGTAGTCCAGTAGTGTCGTAGAACGGATATTTATTGCACCGAAAAACCACTCGGCGTAACAAAAGGGCATAGGGTGCGCCCAGAGACCACACGGGAACACAGTAAACCCTGAGAAAACAAAAATACACACGGGGCGCAGCCCGGCAAATACAACATTCCTCTAGCGAGAATCCGCTGGGGAAAAAATTTGCAAAAGCACAGAACGTTCACAGACCTGCCCGCTGACGAACAAACAATCCCGCACAAAGACGAACCCAAAGAAACAAACTAAATACCTCCCCACTAATGACAGACAAGAGACAGGTGCGGGCTAGATCAGACAAAAAACAAAGAACACAGAAACATAGATCGGTGGCAGCTAGTAGACCCGGCGACGACGACCGCCGAGCGCCGCCCGACCGAGGAGGGGCGCCATCCTCGGTGGATACTGTGACAGTCAGATATATACACTGCTCAAAAAAATAAAGGGAACACTTAACCTCTATGGGCTAGGTGGGACGCTAGCGTGCCACCCGTGGTGCACTCCATCAACAGCAGGTGCATTTCAAGAGCGGCAAATTTGAATCCAAATAAATGTCAAAATTCAAATTTTTCAAAAATACAACTATTTTACACCATTTGAAAGATAAACATCTCCTTAATCTAACCACGTTTTACGATTTCAAAAAGGTTTTACGGCGAAAGCATAAATTTAGAGTATGTTAGGACAGTACATTTACAAGAGTTGTGTGTAATGTTTTGTCAAGTCAAAGACAGGGTCACCAAAACCATAAAACCAGCTAAAATGATGCACTAACCTTTTACAATCTCCATCAGATGACACTCCTAGGACATTATGTTAGACAATGCATGCATTTTTAGTTCTATCAAGTTCATATTTATATCCAAAAACAGCGTTTTACTATGGCATTGATGTTGAGGAAATCGTTTCCCTCCAATAACCGGCAGTCAAGTCAGCGTCACAAATTAAATAATTAAAATTAGAAAACATTGGTAAAATATTATATTGTCATTTAAAGAATTATAGATTTACATCTCTTGAACGCAATCAACTTGCCAGATTTAAAAATAACCTTACTGGGAAATTACACTTTGCAATAATCTGAGCACTGCGCCCAGAAAAATACGCGTTGCGATACAGACTAGACGTCATGTTGGGGAGATCTAAAATCGAAAATACTATGTAAATAATCCATTACCCTTGATTCTCTTCATCAGATGTCACTTCCAGGTATCACAGGTCCATAACGAATGTAGTTTTGTTCAAAAAAGCTCATCATTTATGTCCAAAAATCTCCGTCTTGTTAGCACATGATCTAAGCCAGCCGGACTTCTCGTCATGAACGAGAGGGAAAAAATATATTTACGTTCGTTCAAACATGTCAAACGTTGTATAGCATAAATCATTAGGGCCTTTTTTAACCAGAACATGAATAATATTCAAGGTGGACGAATGCATACTCTTTTATAACGTATTGGAACGAGGGTACCCAACATGAACTCGCGCGCCAGGTGTCTAATGGGACATCATCGTTCCATGGCTCTTGTTCGGTCAGATCTCCCTCCAGAAGACTCAAAACACTTTGTATAGGCTGGTGACATCTAGTGGAAGCAATAGGAAGTGCCAAAATATTCCTCAGCCCCTGTGTTTTTCAATGGGATAGGTTTAAAGTCAATACAACACATCAGGTATCCACTTCCTGTCAGAAAATGTCTCAGGGTTTTGCCTGCCAAATGAGTTCTGTTATACTCACAGACACCATTCAAACAGTTTTAGAAACTTTAGAGTGTTTTCTATCCATATATAATAAGTATATGCATATTCTAGTTACTGGGTAGGATTAGTAACCAGATTAAATCGGGTACATTTTTTTATCCAGACGTGCAAATGCTGCCCCCTAGCCCTAACAGGTTAAACAACACAATGTAACTCCAAGTCAATCACACTTCTGTGAAATCAAACTGTCCACTTAGGAAGCAACACTGATTGACAATAAATTTCACATGCTGTTGTGCAAATGGAATAGACAATAGGTGGAAATTATAGGCAATAATTAAGACACCCCCAATAAAGGAGTGGTTCTGCAGGTGGTAACCACAGACCACTTCTCAGTTCCTATGCTTCCTGGCTGATGTTTATGTCACTTTTGAATGCTGGCGGTGCTTTCACTCTAGTGGTAGCATGAGACGGAGTCTACAACCCACACAAGTGGCTCAGGTAGTGCAGCTCATCCAGGATGGCACATCAATGCGAGCTGTGGCAAGAAGGTTTGCTGTGTCTGTCAGCGTAGTGTCCAGAGCATGGAGGCGCTACCAGGAGACAGGCCAGTACATCAGGAGACGTGGAGGAGGCCGTAGGAAGGCAACAACCCAGCAGCAGGACCTCTACCTCCGCCTTTGTGCAAGGAGGAGCAGGAGAAGCACTGCCAGAGCCCTGCAAAATTACCTCCAGCAGGCCACAAATGTGCATGTGTCTGCTCAAACGGTCAGAAACAGACTCCATGAGGGTGGTATGAGGGCCCGACGTCCACAGGTGGGGGTTGTGCTTACAGCCCAACACCGTGCAGGACGTTTGGCATTTGCCAGAGAACACCAAGATTGGCAAATTCGCCACTGGCGCCCTGTGCTCTTCACAGATGAAAGCAGGTTCACACTGAGCACGTGACAGACGTGACAGAGCCTGGAGACGCCGTGGAGAACGTTCTGCTGCCTGCAACATCCTGCAGCATGACCGGTTTGGCGGTGGGTCAGTCATGGTGTGGGGTGGCATTTCTTTGGGGGGCCGCACAGCCCTCCATGTGCTCGCCAGAGGTAGCCTGACTGCCATTAGGTACCGAGATGAGATCCTCAGACCCCTTGTGAGACCATATGCTGGTGCGGTTGCGCCCTGGGTTCCTCCTAATACAAGACAATTCTAGACCTAATGTGGCTGGAGTGTGTCAGCAGTTCCTGCAAGAGGAAGGCATTGATGCTATGGACTGGCCCGCCCGTTCCCCAGACCTGAATCCAATTGAGCACATCTGGGACATCATGTCTCGCTCCACCCACCAACGCCACGTTGCACCACAGACTGTCCAGGAGTTGGCGGATGCTTTAGTCCAGGTCTGGGAGGAGATCCCTCAGGAGACCATCCGCCACCTCATCAGGAGCATGCCCAGGCATTGTAGGGAGGTCATACAGGCACGTGGAGGCCACACACACTACTGAGCCTCATTTTGACTTGTTTTAAGGACATTACATCAAAGTTGGATCAGCCTGTAGTGTGGTTTTCCACTAGTTTTGAGTGTGACTCCAAATCCAAACCTCCATGGGTTGATAAATTGGATTTCCATTGATTATTTTTGTGTGATTTTGTTGTCAGCACATTCAACTATGTAAAGAAAAAAGTATTTAATAAGATTATTTCTTTCATTCAGATCTAGGATGTGTTGTTTAAGTGTTCCCTTTATTTTTTTGAGCAGTATATTTGAAATGTATAACATTTTGAGTTTGCACCCAAATATTGCACTTTATATACATCACAGAAGACTGAAACATAACAAAACCGTGTGACATACAGTACCAGTCAAAAGTTCGGAAACACCTACTCATTCCAGGGGTTTTCTTTATTTTACTATTTTCTACATTGTAGAATAATAGTGAAGACAACAAAACTATGGACTTAGTCTGGATTGGTGTGGATTTACAATCAGAGGTGTGCAGTTCTTTATAGAAGTGGGAGAATCTTTGATTGATTAATTTGGGGTCTGATAGTAATTGTTACTCCTCAGTCATTTTATCAGAGTATGCAGCAAGGTATAAATCCATCCATGAGGCATGAGAAGCCCCTTGAACTACATTAAATGTTTGGGGTTATTCTGGGTACACAGAGAGAACACAGCAGAGTTAATTGGAGAGATCACACAGCACAGTTAAAAAGAGAGAGCACATAGCACAGTTAAATGAAGAGAGAGCACACTGCACAGTTAAACAGAGAGAGCACACTGCAATTTAACAAAGAGTGCACTGAACAGTTAAACGGAGAGAGTGCACGGCACACAGGACAGTTAAAGGACAGGGAGAGAGGGAGAGTGAGAGAGAAGCAGGGGAGGAAGAAGGGAGAGAATGATAAAGAAAGGATCTGTCGGGCATCAGTCGTGTGAGTCTGTACTGTTCTGCTCAGCTTTAAACTCCAACATGTCAAATGTGTTGAAGATGCTCCCCTCACTCTGTCTCTCTGTCTCTGTCGCTCTCTCTCACTCTCTCTCATACACTCTCTCTCACTCTCCCTCTCTCTTGCTCTCTCTCTCTCTCTCTCTCCCGGGGCGAGTTAGTTTTTACTTGCCTCCAGTTGCAGTCGAGTGAGAGAGTGAGTGCCTTTTTCTATAGCATGGTATTAGAGGATGATTCAGTGTGTTCTGCTCTGCTGTTGGTGAGTTTACCCTGGGCAGGATTAGTGAAGGGAGCCAACAGGCTTCTTAATAACTTGTGCTGCAGTTTGAAACCCTCTTATGGGAGACAGAGTACTGAGGCTTAAGACAAATTACCCCTGACGACTCTGGATAACACTGGGACTGTGTGTGTGTGTGTGTGTGTGTGTGTGTGTGTGTGTGTGTGTGTGTGTGTGTGTGTGTGTGTGTGTGTGTGTGTGTGTGTGTGTGTGTGTGTGTGTGTGTGTGTGTGTGTGTGTGTGTGGGCGAGGCGGTGGCAGCAGTGATGGAGGGGTAAGAAGGAGCAGGGAAACCACAGTAAACGGCATTGGGAGGATGTTTGAGACAGGGGTTTAATGCAATGATTTATGCTTTATATGCTCTTGATAATGGATTTATTGCAAGAATGATTAATAAGGAGGTTAATCATAACACATCATTATAATTTAAGTCATTTAGAAAAGAGAGGATTAAGGGGAAATTTGAAGTTAACTTACAGAGTATTAATACTTGCACGGTTTTTATCGGTCATAACCACTTCTCGTTTTAAACTGGTTGACAATTTGCATAATGCTTACATTACCTCATGAATTATATTGACGGATTGGTTGTTTAGGAACACAAACGATGCGTGCGCAACTATGGGGTAAAATAGACAGGGTTGGCTTAGAATGTTGACAACATGTGAACTATGTTTCTTCTTTAATGTTTTTTTGTCTCTCAAATACATCGTTAAAGTTGTTGTAGCTAGCGAATTTGAACCATATATGCATTGGCATGAAATCAGTCAAAACACCTCAAAACAAGTCACTATATCAAGAACAAGATGAAACTAGCTGAAACAAGTCACTTACGATTCCCCACATGGAGGTTCTTGTCATTGTTGGTAGCTATCTGGCCATCCAGAATCACAACAACTCACGGACTTCTGCCCCATTGAAGCATGTGCATCTTTTTTGTGACATCAGCTAACCCATCAATAGGGTGCACTGTATGTTACTAGTTGGCTTCAAACTTCTTATCTTCCATGATCCATGAAACTTCCATGTTTTCCTCTTCGTTTCTTGTTAACATGTATCAGATGCTTAAAAAGATACATAGCAAATTCAAATCATATGATTGTGCGTTGTGCATCGTGATGATTTTTGTATTTTGAAAGTCACATATCTTGAAAACCTGATTACTGACAAGCAAAACATTTTGTGACTATGTCAACAATGGACTAATGAAACAAATACCAAAATATTGTTTCTGGGTGAAGTTTTCCTTTAAGGTACCACACTTTCAGAGTGGTAATATGGATGCTTATAATGCATGAATGTCTGCAACAGTTATAAAATAGAGCTGAAAGTACAGACAAAACAAAACCATTGCTGTGTAATTGGAGTTTTCCACTGACATATACAGTATGCATGGTACAGTATAGGTAGTGGCTTCAGTTTTAGGAATATTTGGCCCATTGTCTGTGTAATTTCACTCTTGAATGCCACCCAGCAGGTGAGCAAAAGCCACAGGCTCATTTGTTAATTGCAGTAATTTATTTTCTTTTTTCTTTTTCGGACTTAATTTTGCTTCTCAGTTGCTATGAATAACAAGCAGTAGAAAAGATTGGGAATCATTTTTGGGTTACAAGCTCCTCTCCTTTCCTCTGACAAGGATATCATAAATGTATTGAGGTAATTTCAAGCTGGAGGAGCGTCACAGTACATAGTAGTGTATCATTGTCTGCCGGTAGGCTAAGTCTGTCTGTTGCAGGGGTGATGGTGGGCAGATACTGTGTACCAGAGGAGGGGTTCATTGTAATAGCTGGAACGGAATACCTGAAATGGTATCAGACACATTGAAACCAACAGCCTCCTCTGGTCTGTTGAACCGTTAGACACAGACACCATACGTCAACGGTTATTTATTTCATAAATTTTACTTCTAACAAGGGACATTAATTAGAATATATAATTAACATGAACTCTTTGTTTTATATTTACACAACTATGGTTGAAATGGATTTTTATAGTAAGAGTTTTACCTGGGAAGATTGTATGTATAGGTGTTGTGAAAATAATGGAATGCAAGCCTTCCTCAGTTGCCTCTTAAGTTTTAGGCACAGGTATTTGTTTGCCTCCAAACAAAATAAGTCAAGCAAATTAAGTTCTTTAAGAGGGAACTGTAATGAAAATGAAGTAATCTGCAATAACACTTTGGAGAACAATTTAGCATATGATTGCACATTTAAATAGCTGCTTTATCTTTTGAAAGGCTTACACTTCTGTCATGCTTCAGGGAAATGCCTAATGTTCCTTACAGGGGAGAGAAGTAATTTATTATTCAAAAGTATGCTCTCTCTCCAAAACTAGAAAAATACATTTTCTGGAGTAAATGTGTGTGTGCTTGGTAGTGTTTATGGTTGTGAAATGTAGTAGTAGTGGTAGTGACTGTATTAGTAATGGTAGTTAATTAAGGTTTCATAGGCTATAGGATAGTTATAGTGACCTATTTTGGGGTTGTTTCTAGGTGGAGAGTTATTATAGTGGATTATAGTTGGCTAGTATAGTAGGCTAGAGTGAGTACTATAGCATCATAAGCCATGGAATGTGTTTTTTTCACGCTTTAGTTTGAACAGGTGAAAGTTTTGTGGCAGTGATTTTAGTTTAGAATGTTAAAGCCTGCATCCGCCATTGAAATTAATGTGAAGAACGAATGGTAGTTTATGAAGTATAAATGGTAGCAAAAAGTTCTGTTGATACAATCTAAGTAGAGTCAGTCTGCACATGTCAACGTTGAGTTGGTTGTTGTTGCTGAAATGGATCAAGAGGAGTGGCTAACCCACATTTTGCCTTTGAAGTTACATTTATAAAAGTACACATTGTTGATACTCTCTTTTGACAAACAACCTGTTCCAGACCAGTCTGCACGTTGTAAAGTTTGAATAGTGTTTCTATCTTAAAGGTGGAAGACTAGTAGTGACCAGAATTTTTCTATGGACATTAAAATGCAATGGGTTTGATGCAAAAGTGGTTGTAGTTTGAAAAGTCTTAGTAGTATCAAAACCTTTTTTTTCAGTCAACCTGAAGTCAGTCAGCCTGCATGTTTTAAAGTTATTTTGATGTTGGTAGCTTTTACAGTTTGGCTCTACAGTTGGCAGCAGGAGGAGACTAATAAGTATGTCGGATATCTAAAGTTGTTCTTGCTTTCAGCAAGCTCCCGAAATGAATGCCAAAATACCTAAAAAGGCACAAAAGTAACAAAACACCTTTATTTAGCACTCAAAACCCGGGGAATCAATCAAGTACACAGCACTTAACATTTAAAAGGTAATTTTCACTTCAGCCAGCATCTGCAGTGTTTACCATGAATGCGATCTCTGCGAATGTCGACAACAGAAGGTTTTATTTTTGTATTTTATTGCCAAGTATACAAAACACATTTACATTCAAATACCACATACTGTAGCATAACTGATACCACACATATTTCAAGTAGATTTCACCCATTCAGAAATTATCAAAATATAATTTCACATCGTTATTTATTTTTGGCGTTCTGAAGTGATTTTTTTAACTTCTTTACATTTGGCACATAAAGAAGCAGATTATCAAAGTTATCAAAGTCCACTGGTCGGAATGTGAGGGTTGAGATTATGCCACAAAACATGGAGGAGTAGGCCTAGTGAATGTGGTGGACAGTTTGGTTTCTCCAAAAGGACAGATGCACCATGATCTCTGTTGTTTTGGTCTCAGACCCCTCCCCCCCATTTCCACCCCTGTTCATGGCTGATACCCTGATGAAATGGTTATTTCATAAATCTTCTGTTTGTGTTCATCCAGGTATGTTTGTGATGTTGACTGAGAAGTTGATGGTAACTTAGCATCCTCAAATCAAATCAGTTACTGTAATGTCCCCCCAGTCCTGCTGTGGTATCATGGACAGTATATCTCAAAACAAGAGCTTAAAGATTGTTCCTGCATCCCAAATGGAACCCGATTTCCTATATAGTGGGCCTCCCATGTAGCGCAGCGGTCTAAGGCGTCACTACAGACCCGGGTTCGATCCCGGGCTGTATCACAACCGTTCGTGATCAGGAGTCCCATAGGGCGGCACACAATTGGCCTAGAGTCATCCAGGTTAGGGGAGGGTTTGGCAAGGGCCTTCATTGTAAATGAGAATTTGTTCTTAACTGACTTGCCTAGTTAAATATAAGAAATAGTGCCCCATTTTTGACCAGGGCCCATGTAGGAAATATGGTACCATTTGAGACACACAGAATGTCCTGTTGAATGCATGATCATGCTTCATGCTCCTAAACAGCAGTAAAAAAACAAAGTGTTCATACTAACAAAATATGGATTGACACGTTAAACAAATTAACTTTAAAATCCAAACAGGATTACTGAGTGTACATCTCCCTTACTCTGTCTGAAACAAGACACTGAGAAACACACACAACAGAAATGCAATTAGACGCCATTGAAACATTTATGTTACACGATAACGCTTGAACATATTTGAACATAATTTATGCCGATCCCACAACCTTGGGATAACATCCAACACAAGTCCAGTGTTTGTTTGATTCCCCAAAAATAAGTTACACTAAATATAAGGACAGCATATTAAAAAATGAATTAATTAATTAATAAGATACAGCCACATAATGGAGCTACCGGGAATAAATAGCAGTTCTCAAATCAAAATGGCTGCAACAATAACGATACAACTTTTCATCAAATCATTACCTTTAAAAAAAAATATTGTCACATAGTGGCTTATAATAAAAAAACTTAAGCGTGACCAAAAGAAGATAGAATTATTATTATTATTTTTTAATATAAAATAAAATTGGCAAAACAAACTGCCAAAATAAGTCAGCGTTTCAGAGTTTGTTTGTCTCCTGCATACATGTGTACAGGAAGGTAATGTATTCTGAGTTCCACATTTGCCCTTCGCTCCCCTATCTTGTGTTCTTCTGAGGGGAATCGAACCCTTTGGACCAAAGAGCTGCTGGCGCCTGTGGCTAGGGCCTGGGTCGTCCATGGGAGTTAACTAACGTGTGCTTTGAAGCCCTTTGCTTTGAGGGTCTCGTTGTGCTAGCTGTCTGTCAGTCAGTCAGTCCAGGCTCCTCTAAAGCCTCTTCCTGTGGATGGGGAGGGATTGTGATGGTAGCTAGAAAGCTACACGGCTCAGGCCTCCAAGGCTGTGGAGAACAGGCGATGCTTAGCTGTGCAATCGCAAGTGCTACAGTTATATGGCGAGCACACCTTTCAAACTCTATTTCTCTCTCTCTCTAGTCCTGTGTCTCTATATCTCTCTGTTTCAGCCTCTCTCTGTTTGTCACTGTTTCAGTCATTGTCTCTCTATGTCTCTGTATCTTCTCTTTCTCTAAGGTGTGTGTATGTAGGGGGGAGTCGCTCGTTCCTTCCTCCCCTCTACCACATGGAAGGGTTGTTCGTCTCTAGAACCCCGTACATCTCTGCCAGTTTCTTAAATCTGGGCCCCCAGTCATTGAGATAGTCATACTCATGATCAGTATTGGAGCACCCAGACTGCAGCGAGCTCAGGGACTCGGCCACTGATCCCTCACCCTCGTAGGCGTACGTCTGCAGGGAGTCGTAAGGCGGGGCGCAGGGGTTCAGATCCGTCTCCAGGAGCTTGGCCAGCACATACCCCTGGACGTTGCTGTCTCCACCACCACAACCACTACCCGGCCCGCCTACTGATGCTAAGGGAACGTAACGCGACAGGCTCTCAATCTCAGGCAGCATGTCCTGACGTTGCTTCCCCACTAGGTGGGCCTCACGGGGGTTCCACATGGCAGCGATGTCGAAGGCCTCGGTGTCCTCTTCTCCGCCCCCCTCGTCATCGTAGCGGACAATGTTCTCATGGACGTTGTCTTCCTCATCGTGCAGGTAGGGCTTCTTACGGTGGCTCTGGAGGGACAACATGAGCAGGACCATCACTAGAGGAGAGAAAAGAGACATGGTCAGATACAACAGAAACCGAAACTATGGGAGATTATTAATGGTTGCTTTAGTGAATTTAGTGAATTGGTTTACCGGACTAAGACATTCAAAAGAAGAAGCATAGATACGGTAAAAGAGGGTTTGTCTAGATTGGAATCTGATGTTCTGTATATAAATACAATATGAATATACAGTAGCTTATGAAGTAAGTATAAAGCAGATCAACAGTGTAGACAATCATTCCATAGAAGAAGAACAAGATCATGACTTACCGAGCAGGACGAAGATACATGCCAGTATGGCGATGAGCGCCCCTCTGCTCAGACTAGCCGGGAGGTGGTAGGCCTCAGCATTACAGGACATAATGTTGCCCTCAAAATCGCAGCTACACACACGGATGGTCAGGGTGCTGGTGCTGGTCTGGACTGGCTGCTCTCCATCTGAGATGAAGATAGGAAGGTAGTAGACTGACTGATCCTGCTGAGACCAGCCCCCGCGACGCGTCAGGATCCATGCTGTGTTGTCTAAATCAGGGACAGAGAGAGAAGCCTGGTTTGATACAGTATGTCATATTTTTATTTTATTTATTTTATTTTTATTTCACCTTTATTTAACCAGGTAGGCAAGTTGAGAACAAGTTCTCATTTACAATTGCGACCTGGCCAAGATAAAGCAAAGCAGTTCGACAACATACAAAAACACAGAGTTACACATGGAGTAAAACAACATACAATCAATGAATGCAGTAGAAAAAAATAAATAAATATGATGCATCATTATTAATATCCAGGTGTTGTCTGCAATAGGACAGAGAAAGCGGGGCCTGGTTAAGTGTCTTATACAGTGCCTTCAAAAATAATTCATACCCTTTGACTTATTCCACATTTTGTTGTGTTACAGTCTGAAATCAAAATGCAAATATATGTTTTTTTCTCACTCATCTACACACAATACCACGTAATGACGAAGTGAAAACATGTTTTTAGAATTGTTGCAAATTTATTGAAAATGAAATACAGAACTCATTTACATATGTAAATACTTTTTAGAAGCAACTTTGACAGTGATTAGAGCTGTGAGTCTTTATGGGTAAGTCTCTAAGAGTTTTCCACACCTGGTTTGTGCAATATTTGCCCATTATTCTTTTCAAAATTCTTCAAACTCTGTCAAATGTGTTTTTTATCATTGCCAGACAATCCTTTTCAGGTCTTACCATAGATTTTCAAGTAGATTGAAGTCACAACTATAACTCGGTCACTCAGGAACATTAACTGTATTCTTGGTAAAGCAACTCCAGCGTAGATTTGGCCTTTTGTTTTAGGTTAATGTTCTGCTGTAAGGTGAATTCATCTCCCAGTGTCTGGTGGAAATCAGACTGAACCAGGTTTTCCTCTAGGATTCTGCCTGTGCTTAGCTCCATTCCGTACATTGTTTTATCCTGAAAAAATGTCCAGTCCTTAGAGATTACAAGCATGCCCATAACTTGATGCAGCCACCACTATGCTTGAAAATATGGAGAGTGGTATTCAGTAATGGGTTGTATTGGATTTGCCCCAAAATAATGTTGTATTCTGGACAAAAAGTGAATTGCTTTGGCAATTTTTTGCAGCATTATTTTAGTGCCTTGTTGCAAACAGGATGCATGTTTTCACTCAGTCAATTAGGTTAGTGTTGTGGAGTAACTAAAATGTTGTTGAGCCATCCTCAGTTGTTTTCTCCTATCACAGCCGTTAAACTCTGTAACTGTTTTAATTGGCCTCATGGTGAAATCCCTAAGCGGTTTCCTTCCTCTCCGGCAACTGAGTTAGGAAGGAAGTCTCTATCTTTGTAGTGACTGAGTGTATTGATACACCATCAAAAGTGTAATTAATAACTTCACCATGCTCAAAAGGATATTCAATGTCAAAATGTTTTTTTTATCCATATGTGCCCTACTTTGCGAGGCATTGGAAAACCTCCCTGGTCTTTGTGGTTGAATCTTTGTTTGAAAATCACTGCTCAACTGGGGGACCATAGACATAATTGTATGTGTTGGATACAGAGATGAGGTAGTCATTCAAAAATCTAATTTCATTTATCACATGTGCCGAATACAAAATGTGTAGACCTTACAGTGAAATGCCTACCTTCAAGCCCTTAACCAACAATACAGTTTTAAGAAAAATATGTGTTAATTAAGGCTAGGCGTCCCACTAGCAGGACGACTTCCGGTGAAACTGGAGGGCACGACAATTCTAATAAATAATCATAAACATTAGGGATATTAAACATTTAGGTACATACAAGTGTCATATCGGTTAAAAGCTTAAATTCCTCTTAATCTAACTGCACTGTATGATTTACAGTAGGCTTTAAAGCGAAAGCATGCCATGCAATTGTTTGAGGATGGCGTCCCACATCAAAATATTTTTCCTCCGGCACAGGATATCATAAATTCACAAATAGCGATTAAATATTCACTTAATTTTTGAAAATCTTCCTCTGATTTGTCATCTAAAGGGTCCCAGCTACAACATGTAGTGTCTTTTTGTTGGATACAATCCTTCTTTATATCCCAAAAAGTCAGTTTAGTTGGCATCATCGATTTCAGTAATCTAATTATCGTTCAACATGCAGACAAAGGAATCCAACAAGCTACCGCTAAACTTTGTTAACGAGAGTCTTGTCTTTAAAATGGTGTAAAATAGTCATATGTTTGAAAAATTGAAGTTTTTGCATTTTTGAGGTATTTGAATATCGCGCCACGGGATTACACTGGCTGTTGAGTAGGTGGGACGCAATTTAGAGTTTTGGAGAGAAAAGAAAGAAGGGATACTGGTCTGTAGTTGTTGACATCGGAGGGATCGAGTGTAGGTTTTTTGAGAAGGGGTGCAACTCTCGCTCTCTTGAAGACGGAAGGGACGTAGCCAGCGTTCAAGGATGAGTTGATGAGCGAGGTGAGGTAGGGGAGAAGGTCTCCGGAAATGGTCTGGAGAAGAGAGGAGGGGATAGGGTCAAGCGGGCATGTTGTTGGGCGGCTGGCCGTCACAAGTCGCAAGATTTCATCTGGAGAGAGAGGGGAGAAAGAGGTCAAAGTATAGGGTAGGGCAACGTGTGCAGGACCAGCGGTGTCATTTGACTTAACAAACGAGGATCGAATGTCGTCAACCTTCTTTTCAAAATGGTTGACAAAGTCATCCGCAGAGAGGGAGGAGGGGGGCAGGGAGAGGAGGATTCAGGAGGGAGGAGAAGGTGGCAAAGAGCTTCCTAGGGTTAGAGGCAGATGCTTGGAATTTAGAGTGGTAGAAAGTGGCTTTAGCAGCAGAAACAGAGGAAGAAAATGTAGCGAGGAGGGAGTGAAAAGATGCCAGGTCCGCAGGGAGGCTAGTTTTCCTCCATTTCCGCTCGGCTGCCCGGAGCCCTGTTCTGTGAGCTCGCAATGAGTCGTCAACCATGGAGCAGGAGGGGAGGACCGAGCCGGCCGGGAGGATAGGGGACATAGAGAGTCAAAGGATGCAGAAAGGGAGGAGAGGAGGGTTGAGGAAGCAGAATCAGGAGATTGGTTGGAGAAGGATTGAGCAGAGGGAAGAGATGATAGGATGGAAGAGGAGCAGGAGAGAGAGAGCGAAGGTTGCGACGGCGCAATACCATCTGAGTAGGGGCAGAGTGAGTAGTGTTGGAGGAGAGCGAGAGGGAAAAGGATACAAGGTAGTAGTCGGAGACTTGGAGGGGAGTTGCAGTGAGATTAGTAGAAGAACAGCATCTAGTAAACATGAGGTCAAGCGTATTGCCTGCCTTGTGTGTAGGGGGGGACGGTGAGAGGGTGAGGTCAAAAGAGGAGAGGAGTGGAAAGAAGGAGGCAGAGAGAAATGAGTCAAAGATAGACGTAGGGAGGTTAAAGTCACCCAGAACTGTGAGGGGTGAGCCATCCTCAGGAAAGGAACTTATCAAGGCGTCAAGCTCATTGATGAACTCTCCAAGGGAACCTGGAGGGTGATGCTTGAATGGGCTAGTGACTGTGACAGCATGGAATTCAAATGAGGAGATAGACAGATGGGTCAGGGGAGAAAGAGAGAATGTCCACTTGGGAGAGATGAGGATTCCAGTGCCACCACCCCGCTGACCAGATGCTCTCGGGGTATGCGAGAACACGTGGTCAGACGAGGAGAGAGCAGTAGGAGTAGCAGTGTTTTCTGTGGTAATCCATGTTTCCGTCAGCGCCAAGAAGTCGAGGGTCTGGAGGGTGAACTGAGGCTGCAGGAGACCTGGAACTCCACATGGGTCGTGCGCGTTGCGACCACCAGGTTAGAGTGGCAGCGGCCACACGGTGTGAAGCATTTGTGTGGCCTGTGCAGAGAGGAGAGAACAGGGATAGGCAGACACATGGTTGACAGGCTACAGGAGAGGCTACACTAATGCAAAGGAGATTGGAATGAACACTCAATGACACTCAATGACACTCAAATATAACTTTCCAACTTCAACTTTAGAAATTATAATTGATGTAAACTACAGGTGTTCAATGTTACCAGGAATAGGCTCAAACTTAGTTTATTCAGCTAGATAACTTGGTACAGTATTCTTCCAGCTTCTTCCAGTGCACCGTGTCCTATGACGCCGTAGCTAACTAGCATGCTAGCATCCAATAACACACGGTTATCACCAATACTTGGTTACAACAAACTACCAATGGATCATTCGTGTCCATGTCTGGTACCTTTCATAACACAGAAGTGATTAAACGTTGGCTAGCTAACACAAAGTCAGTCCTGCTAGCTACACAAGTGGACTACACATCTCGAATGTTCAGAAAGTTAAGCTTACGTTGCAAAAATCTTGTTGACTAAAATGATACAGTACTGCTGATACAGTAGTGCTTGCTGGTAGAGCAACAGGCAGTTTACTTTGGTCATGTCAGTCAGGTGGAAATTGAGAAAAGTAGACCCTAGCCTGAAGAAGATTTATTAAGTAAAAATAGATAAGTAAAACATATGAAATAAAAGTAACACATAATTAAAGAGCAGCAGTAAAATAACAATAGTGAGGCTATATACAGGGGGCACCGGTACAGAGTCAATGTGTGGGGGCACTGGTTAGTCGAGGTAATTGAGGTAATATGCACATGTAGGTAGAGTTAAAGTGACTATGCATAGATAATAAACAGAGATTAGCAGCATCGTAAAAGGGGGGGGGGCAATGCAAATAGTATGGGTAGCCATTCGATTAGCTGTTCAGAAGTCTTATGGCTAGAAGCTGTTGAGAAGCCTTTTGGACCAAGACTTTGCACTCCGGTACCGCTTGCCGTGCGTAAGCAGAGAGAATAGTCTATGACTAGGGTGGCTGGAGTCTTTGGCAATTTTTAAGGCTTCCTCTGACACAGCCTGGTATATAGGTCCTGGATGGAGGAAGCTTGGCCCCAGTAACGTACTGGGCCATACGCACTACCCTCTGTAGTGCCTTGCGGTCGGGGGCCGAGCAGTTGCCATACCATTACTGCACACAGAGTGAGTCCATGGAACTTTTTATGTGACTTGTTAACTTCTTATGGATAGTGGCAGTATTGAGTCGCTTGGATGACTGACGTGCCCAGAGTAAACTGCCTGCTACTCACTCCCATAAACTAAGATATGCATATTATTAGTAGATCTGGATAGAAAACACTCTGAATTTTCTAAAACTGTTTGAATGATGTCTGTGAGTATAACAGAACTCATATGGCAGGCAAAAACCTGAGAAAAAATCCAACCAGGAAGTGACTTGTAGTTCTTCTATCTAATCCCTGTTCAAACTACAGTGTCTGTGGGGTCATTTTGCACTTCCTAAGGCTTCCATTGGCTGTCAACAGCCTTTAGAAACTTGTTTCATCCATCTACTGTTACTGGGCAGAGAATAGGAGCTCAGTCAATCAGTGGACTGCCTGGGAGCAGTGAGTTGTTTACTGCGCCGGCACGTTTGGCGCACCGCTCCTTCTTTTTCTTCTGTAATGAATACGCTATTGTCCAGTTGGAACATTATCAACGTTTTATGTTAAAAAGACCCTAAGGATTGATTTTAAACATCGTTTGACATGTTTCTACGAACGGTAATGGAACTATTTGACTTTTTGTCTCTTGTTTTACACTCACGCGTTATGCCTTTGGCTAGTGATCTGAACGCATGAACAAAACAGAGGTATTTGGACATAAATATGGAGTATTTTGAACAAAAATAACATTTCTTGTGCAATTAGGAGTCCTGGGAGTGCATTCCGACGAAGATCAGCAAAGGGAAGGGAAGATTTATAATACTAATTCTGAGTTTAGTTGACTCCAGAACTTTGCTGGTATCTGTATAGCTTGCTTTGATGGCTGAGCTCAGTACTCAGAATATTGAAAAAATGTGCTTTCGCCGAAAAGCTATTTTAAAATCGGACACAGCAGTTGCATTAAGGAGTAGTATATCTATAATTCTTTCAATAAAACTGTTGTACATTTTTTTTTACGTTTATGATGAGTATTTTTGTAAATTGATGTGCTTATTCACCGGGGGTTTTGGTGGGAATACATTTTCTGAACATCACGCGCCAATGTAAAATGGGGTTTATGGATATAAATACAAACTTTATCTAACAAAAAATACATGTATTTTGTAACATTCAGTCCTGGGAGTGCCATCTGATGAAGATCATCAAAGGTTAGTAATTAATTTTAGCTGTATTTCTGGTTTTTGTGACGCCTCTCCTTGCTTGGAAAATGGCTGTGTGGTTTTCTTGTTTAGGTGCTGTCCTAACATAATCTAATGTTTTGCTTTTGCCGTAAAGCCTTTTTGAAATCGGACAATCTGGTTAGTTTAAGGAGAATCTTATCTTTACAATGGTGTATAATACTTGTATGTTTGAGAAATTTTAATTATGAGATATTTGTTGTTTTGAATTTGCCGCCGTGCACTTTCACTGGCTGTCGTCATATTGATCCCGCTAACGGGATTCAAGCCATAAGAAGCTTAGGCTTGCAATAACAAAGGGGTTGAATAATTATTAAGACATTTCAGCTTTTCATTTTTTATTAATTTGTAAAAAAAAGAAAACATGAATGCAGTTATGGGGTATTGTGTGTAGCCCAGTGATAAGAAATCTCATTTTAATCAATTTTAAATACAACAAAATGTGGGAAAAGTCAAGAGCTGTGAATACATTCTAAAGGCACTGCATAACAGGGGTTCTCAAACCGGGTTCCCTTTTGTGAAAGCATATTCATCAGGGACCTGCTTATAACTCGAGTGAGATAAACATAGCATACACAGAGTTTTACTATGTTTTTGCAGTGAAAGTCTCGGGCCCTGGGAAGGAACATTTTAAAGGCCGACCTCTTGGCAGCGGAGAGAACATTTTGAGGTTTTGAAGAACATTTCCTAGAAGTCTACACATTTTGTCATGGGGCAGAGAGAAAACTCTGTTTAAAGCTATAGTCCTTAATTGAAAGAATAACAAAGTATATATACAGTACCAGTCAAAAGTTTGAACACACCTACTCATTTCAGGGTTTTTCTTCATTTTTTACTGTTTTCTACATTGTAGAATAATAGTGAAGACATCAAAACTATGATAAAACACATATGGAATCATGTAGTAACCAAAAAAGTGTAAAATATATGAAAATATATTTTATATTTGAGATTCTTCAAAGTTGTCTTGATGACAGCTTTGCACACTCTTGGCATTCTCTCAACCAGGTTCATGAGGTAGTTACCTGGAATGCATTTCAATTAATAGATGTGCCTTGTTAAAAGTTAATTTGTGGAATTTCTTTACTTCTTAACCTCTGTAGGGGAGGTGGGACGAAATCGTCCCACACTATTCAACAGCCAGTGACAAATCAGAGCGCCAAATTTAAAACCACAAAATGTCATAATTCAAAGTTCTCAAACATAGGACTATTTTACACCATTTTATAGATACACTTCTCCTTAATCGAACCACGTTGTCCGATTTCCAAAAGGCTTTACAGCGAAAGCAAAACATTAGATTATGTTAGGAGAGTACAAAGACACAAATAATCACACAGCCATTTTCCAAGCAAGCATATATGTCACATAAACCCAAACCACAGCTAAATGCAGCACTAACCTTTGATGATCTTCATCAGATGGCACTCCTAGGACATTATGTTATACAATACATGCATGTTTTGTTCAATCAAGTTCATATTTATATCACAAACCAGCTTTTTACATTAGCATGTGATGTTCAGAACTAGCATACCCACCGAAAACTTCCGGTGAATTTACTAAATTACTCACGATAAACGTTAACAGAATACATAACAATTGTTTTAAGAATTATAGATACAGAACTCCTTTATGCAATCGCTATGTCCGATTTTAAAATAGCTTATCGGCGAAAGCACATTTTGCAATATTCTGAGTACATAGCTCGGCCATCACAGCTAGCTAATTTGACACCCACCAAGTTTGGGACAACCTAAACTCAGAATTACTATTAGAAAAATTGGATTACCTTTGCTGTTCTTCGTCAGAATGCACTCCCAGGACTTCTACTTCAACAACAAATGTTGTTTTGGTTCCAAATAATCCATAGTTATATCCAAATACCGCCGTTTTGTTCATGCGTTCAGGTAACTATCCAAACGGTGACACACGAGCGCATTTCGTGACAAAAAATTCAAAATATACCATTACCGTACTTCGAAGCATGTCAAACGCTGTTTAAAATCAATTTTTATCCTACTTTTCTCGTAAAATAGCGATAATATTCCAACCGGGCAACGTTGTATTCATTCAAAGGCTGAAAGAAAAAAATGGAGTAGGCTCGTGAAAACGCATCTCCATTGTCACTGTCCCCAGGCTGACCACTTACAAATTCTCCTGCTGTTCTTCGCCCAGAGACAGCAGAAACCCCATTCCACTTTCTGGCGGCTTTAGAGAGCCAATGGAAGCCTTAGAAAATGTTATGTTACAGCACAGATGCTGTATTTTCGATAGAGATGCAACAGAAGGACAACAAATTGTCAGACAGGGCACTTCCTGTATGGAATCTTCTCAGATTTTGGCCTGCCATATGAGTACTGTTATACTCACAGACACCATTGAAACAGTTTTAGAAACTTTAGAGTGTTTTCTATCCAAATCTACTAATTATATGCATATTTTAGTTTCTGGGCAGGAGTATTATCCAGATTAAATCGGGTACGTTTTTATCCGGCCATGAAAATACTGCGCCCTATCCCAAAGAAGTTAATGCATTTGAGCAAATCAGTTGTGTTGTAACAAGATAGGGGTGGTATACAGAAGATAGCCCTATTTGGTAAAAGACCAAGTCCATATTATGGCAAGAACAGCTCAAATAAGGCTGGAGAAATGACAGTCCATTATTATTTTAAGACAATCTGGAAAATGTCAAGAACTTTGAAAGTTTCTTCAAGTGCAGTCACAAAAACCATCAAGCGCTATGATGAAACTGGCTCTCATGAGGACCGCCACAGGAAATGAAGACTCAGAGTTACCTCTGCTGCAGAGGATAAGTTCATTAGAGTTAACTGCACCTCATATTGCAGCCCAAATAAATGCTGTCACAAGTGACAGACACATCTCAACATCAACTGTTCAGAGGAGACTGCGTGAATCAGGCCTTCATGGTCGAATTGCTGCAAGAAACCCCTACTAAAGGACACCAATAATAAGAAGAGACTTGCTTGGGACAAGAAAAACAAGCAATGGACATTAGACCGGTGGAAATCTGTTCTTTGGTCTCTTTGTGAGACAGAGTAGGTGAACGGATAATCTCTGCATTTGTGGTTCCACTGTGAAGCATGGAGGAGGTGGTGAGATGGTTCTTTGCTCTTGACACTGTCTGTGATTTATTTAGAATTCAAGGCATACGTGACCAGCATGGCTACGACAGCATTCTTCAGCGATACGCCATCCCATCTGGTTTGAGCTTAGTGGGACTACCATTTGTTTTTCAACAGGACAATGGCCCAACACACCTCCAGGCTGTGTAAGGGTTATTTGACCAAGAAGGAGAGTGATGGAATGCTGCATTAGATGACCTGGCCTTCACAATCCCCCGACCTCAACCCAATTGAGATGGTTTGAGATGAGTTTGACCCCAGAGTGAAGGAAAAACAGCCAACAAGTGCTCAGCATATGTGGAAACTCCTTCAAGACTGTTGGGAAAGCATTCCAGGTGAAGCTGGTTGAGAGAAAGCCAAGAGTGTGCAAAGTTGTCATCAAGGCGAAGGGTGGGTACTTTGAAGAATCCAAAATATATATAATATATTTTGATATGTTTAACGCTTTTTGGTTACTACATAATTCCATATGTTATTTCATGGTGTTGATGTCTTCAGTATTATCCTGCAATGTAGAAAATAGTAAAATAATTAAGAAAAATCCGTGAATGAGTAGGTGTGTCCAAACCTTTGACTGGTACTGTATATATGTTTTTTATCTGGTCTGCAGATCCCACTCCCTGTTCTATAAAGCAGAGTGATCTGCCACACATACAACAAGGTAGCTGTAATTATAGCCGCAAATGACTGAGTTAGACAAATATTGCTGAATTGGCTTAGCAGTTGACGACAAATAATACCCACAAAAAAGGTGATACATCGTGCAAAAATCTGTGTCCAGGAAATCATGTGGGTTTACTGCTGTATAATAAAAATATTTATTTACCTTGGTTGTCTCTAAGGGTGAAGTTGGGGTTGTTAGCTGCCTCTAGGGCCAGGCTGTAGTAGAAGTGATGACCTCCCAGCGGATCATCTGTGTCTACTGCCGTCACTGTCTGAATCAGCTGAGGTCACCGGACAATCAGACAACAGCCAGGGGAGGGGCGAGAGAGACAGTCAGGTCAGTAACCCTGAGACAGGTTGTGAGTGAAACTGACATAGCACAGAAATTCAAATTATGCATTTATTAATTCATATTTTTGCTTATGCACATATTTTGCTGCAGTATGTCATAATTTTGAGTAATTCTTCATATGATAATATTACAGGTCTGCAAATAATGGTTCCTGGTCTGGCTCTGTCCAGGTCCTACCTGTGTATATACGTGTGTGTGTGCATGTGTGTGTATGAAAGTGTGTGTGTATCTATGAAAGTGTGTGTGTGCCTTTGTACCTGTCCAGCATTGGCACTCTCACAGACAAAGGCTTCAAAGTACTGTGTCAGCAACGGAGGGTTATCATTCACGTCCAGAATCTTCACGGCTACAGACACACTCCCGATCATCCTGGGGTTATCTGGAATATAACACGCACACACAATACTGTATAAGACATGCATGCACTCACACACGCACACACACACATATTACTGTATGACACACATAAACATTACTGTACCCTCTAAAGCCCAAGGCGTTTTTTGCTCAAATACGTCCTGTAAGTTGAACTCAAAGTCAATAAAGAGTCATTATTACTTAAAATGTGTATGTGGTACTGACTCAAAACTAAAGGAGAAGTCACATCAACTAAATGTTTTAAAGTTATGAAAACAAATAACCTTTTCCCAGCATGTGCTACTGCCAGTTGACTTTTTGGAATTGTTTTTAAGTAACTGTACACAGATATATTAAGTGCAACGGGGATTCATTACTCACTCCCCTCCACAGTGAATAAGTGTTAATTTCATCAACAAAAAAGTGTGACTAAAATATTTGTCAAACACCTATTTTCAGTGGGAATTGATGAGCCTATAACTGACTACAGTAAATAGACCCCCCCAAAAAACTAGAACTAAACAAAAAATATATATAATTTCAGGTGACTAAAATGAGGTCAGATGAAATTATCTCTGTGACTAAAAACTGACTACTAAGTGGACTGGACAAGAGTTTTTGGAGAGGTTGAGAGGTTTTCAGTGATGAGCACAATTAATATTAGCAAGTTCTGTTCAGCAGTGGGAAGGAAGCGCCACACCCAGTACACACAGCCTACATCAGCTGGTGAGCTGCTAGGGAGCGATGAGTGTGGGCAGAGCGCAAGGCAACTCTCTTGCTTCCCCGTAGCTAACCAATCACCACCAGCCTTTTAGTTAGCTACCCCTTGCCTGGTTAACCTGTTGGGGGTAGGGGGCAGTATTTACACGGCCGGATAGAAAACGTACCGATTTAATCTGGTTATTACTACTGCCCAGAAACTAGAATATGCATATAATTATTGGCTTTGGATAGAAAACACCCTAAATTTTCTAAAACTGTTTGAATGGTGTCTGTGAGTATAACAGAACTCATATGGAAGGCAAAAACCTGAGAAGATTCTGTACAGGAAGTGCCCTCTCTGACCATTCCTTGAGCTTCTTGACTCTGTTTATTGAAGACTGAGGAGCTTTGCTGTAACGTGACACTTCCTACGGCTCCCATAGGCTCTCAGAAGGCGGGAAAATGCTGAATGATGTAATTCCAGCCACTGGCTGAAAAACATTAGCGCTTTTGGTAAGTGCTCTATCAGAGGACAATGGGCTGAGGCGCGTGCACGAGTCGAACCCATGTTTTATTTTCTTTCGTCTTTGAACCTAAACACGCTTTCCCGGTCGGAATATTATCGCTTTTTTACGAGAAAAATTGCATAAAAATGGATTTTAAACAGCGGTTGACATGCTTCGAAGTACGGTAATGGAATATTTAGACATTTTTTGTCACGAAATGCGTCGTGCGCGTCACCCTTCTTTACCATTCGGATAGTGTCTTGAACGCACAAACAAAACAGAGGATATTTGGATATAACTATGGATTATTTTGAACCAAACCAACATTTGTTATTGAAGTAGAAGTCCTGGGAGTGCATTCTGACGAAGACAGCAAAGGTAATAACCTTTTTCTTATAGTAAATCTGATTTTGGTGAGTTCTAAACTTGGTGGGTGTCTAAATAGCTAGCCCTGTGATGCCGGGCTATCTACTGAGAATATTGCAAAATGTGCTTTCACCGAAAAGCTATTTTAAAAATCGGACATAGCGAGTGCATAGAGGAGTTCTGTATCTATAATTCTTAAAATAATTGTTATGTTTTTTGTGAACGTTTATCGTGAGTAATTTATTAAATTCACCGGAAGTTTGCTAGTTCTGAACGTCACATGCTAATGTAAAGAGCTGGTTTTTGATATAAATATGAACTTGATTGAACAAAACATGCATGTATTGTATAACATAATGTCCTAGGGTTGTCATCTGATGAAGATCATCAAAGGTTAGTGCTGCATTTAGCTGTGGTTTGGGTTTATGTGACATTATATGCTAGCTTGAAAAATGGGTACTGTGCTGACATGATCTAATGTTTTGCTTTTGTTGTAAAGCCTTTTTGAAATCGGACAGTGTGGTTAGATTAACGAGAGTCTTGTCTTTAAAATGGTGTAAAATAGTCATATGTTTGAGAAATTGAAGTAATAGCATTTCTAAGGTATTTGAAAAATGCGCCAC
Organism: Salmo salar; assembly: GCF_965601325.2. Taxonomy (NCBI): domain Eukaryota; kingdom Metazoa; phylum Chordata; class Actinopteri; order Salmoniformes; family Salmonidae; genus Salmo; species Salmo salar. Next base: position 24,772,842 of record NC_138309.1, on the reverse strand, counting down.
GGGATTCAACTGGCTGTTGAGTAGGTGGGACGATTTCGTCCCGCCGACCCTAGAGAGGTTAAGAAACATAAGCTGCTTTACGAAATTAAAAGCAATAGCAGCATTGAGTTTAATAGTAAAAAACAGTCTAGCTTTGTTTTTCTCTCCCTTGAGTATAGAAAAGTTGTCTGAATTTGTAGTCTCGCTCAACCCTCACATTTTCCCCACTGCATTTCATAGCCAGGTTCTGGAGCCAATTTAGCCAAATCTACATCTTTTTCTCAGCGAAAACGTCTTGATTGTTTCCCTTACCGTTCTAAAGATATGACCCATAATGCCGGTGCTACGTTTTATTCTTCTTTCTATCATGTGTTGGCGGGCCACAATTTACATTCATAAAGCATATCACCAACTGTTCTAAAACTAGGCTACTTGTGGACCGGACCGTTACCCATTTGTTTAGGTTACACCTTGCCTAGTTAAATAAAAAATAAATAAAAATCGTGTTCAATCATGTTACCTCATTAGCTAGCTAACAACCTGGGGTGTGTTCAGCAGGACACATGGTTTCGGAACGTGTTCAGCAGGACACAATGCTTTGGAACATTCAGATAGAAACATGCTATGTGGAACAAACATGCCTCTCTGACATGTTGAGTAAGGAATAAAGTTGGCTCTATTCATGGAATTTCTATCTGCAATGTGACTCGACTACATCACTGGGCAAAACAGTCTTCAGCTCCCGTTCAAAGTCATTATCCCCCATTCAACTTTTGGACACCAACATGGCTGAAGTACCTGCGTCTGTGGAGTGTTGATAACAATGGAAATGGCTCGACCAAGTGACGGAGGTGCAACCCATACTACTTTGCGGCACCATCTGGTGATTGTGTCTCTCTTTCATGTAATGTGTAATATCTACTTTATGAAGCTGAATTAGGAATTGTTATATACACTATGTGACCCAAAGTATGTGGACACCTGCTGGTTGAACCTCTCATTCAAAAATCATGGGCATTAATATGGAGTTGGTACCCTCTTTGCTGCTATAACAGCCTCTTCTTCTGGGAAGGCTTTCCACTAGATGTTGGAACATTGCTGTGGGGACTTCCATTCAGCCACAAGAGCATTAGTGAGGTCGGGCACTGATGTTGGGTGATTAGGCCTGGCTTGCAGTCAGCTTTCCAATTCATTCCAAAGGTGTTCGATGGGGTTGAGAACAGGGCTCTGTGCAGGCCTGTCAAGTTCTTCCACACCAATCTCGACAAACCATTTCTGTATGGACCTTGCTTTGTGAACCGGGGCATTGTCATGCTGAAACAGGAAAGCACCTTCCCCAAGCTGTTGCCACAAAGTTGGAAGCACAGAATCATTTAGATTTAACCTTCAATGGAATTACTTAGGGCTAGGTTTTTTTGACATCCCATGCTCTTACAATGGAAAGCTTTGGGTCCTATGGAATTCCATCTCCCAGATTGCAATTCCTATGGCTTCCACTAGATGTCAACAGCCTTTGTTCAAGGTTTCAGGCTTGTTTCTTCCAAAACGAGGAAACATGTTGAGTTTTGGTACTGGGAGTCACAGTTGGAAATCAGTCTGTGGGCTTGCGACGAAGAGGACTTGCTAAAATTACTTTTCTATTAAACATACTTCTTTCCGTATGAAATATTATAGTTTAATTACATTTTAGGGTACCTGAGGATTAGATAGAAACATAGTTTGACTTGTTTTAACCTGTTGGGGCTAGGGGGCAGTATTGAGAATTTTGAAAAACATATGTGCACATTTTTAACTGCCTCCTACACCAACTCCGAAGCTAGGATATGCATATTATTAACCTCTTACATCTAGATGTTCCGCTAGCGGAACACCTGCTCCAATATCCAATGATGGGCGTGGCGCGAAATACAAATTCCTCTAAAATCCGAAAACTTCCATTTTTCAAACGTATGACTATTTTACAGCATTTTAAAGACAAGACTCTCGTTAATCTAACCACACTGTCCGATTTCAAAAAGGCTTTACAGCGAAAGCAAAACATTAGATTATGTCAGCAGAGTACCCAGCCAGAAATAATCAGACACCCATTTTTCAAGCTAGCATATAATGTCACAAAAACCCAGAAGACAGCTAAATGCAGCACTAACCTTTGATGATCTTCATCAGATGACACACCTAGGACATTATGTTATACAATACATGCATGTTTTGTTCAATCAAGTTCATGTTTATATCAAAAAACTGCTTTTTTACATTAGCATGTGACGTTCAGAACTAGCATACTTCCGGGGAATTTACTAACAATTTACTAAATTACTCACGATAAACGTTCACAAAAAGCATAACAATTATTTTAAGAATTATAGATACAGAACTCCTCTATGCACTCGATATGTCCGATTTTAAAATAGCTTTTTGGTGAAAGCACATTTTGCAATATTCTAAGTACATAGCCCAGCCATCACGGGCTAGCTATTTAGACACCCAGCAAGTTTAGCCTTCACCAAAATCAGATTTACTATAAGAAAAATGTTATTACCTTTCCTGTTCTTCGTCAGAATGCACTCCCAGGACTTCTACTTCAATAACAAATGTTGGTTTGGTCCCAAATAATCCATCGTTATATCCAAATAGCGGCGTTTTGTTCGTGCGTTCTAGACACTATCCGAAATGGTAAATCAGGGTCGCACGCATGGCACATTTCGTGACAATTTGTTTTTAAATATTCCATTACCGTACTTCGAAGCATGTCAACCACTGTTTAAAATCAATTTTTATGCAATTTTTCTCGTAAAAAAGCGATAATATTCCGACCGGGAATCTGTGTTTCGGTAAATAGAGGGAAAAACAGAAAGACGGGGGCGGCCAGTGCACGAGCCTAAGCCCTTTGTCCTCTGATAGACCACTTAGCAAAAGCGCTCGTGTGTTTCAGCCAGGGCTTTGAATTACGTCATTCAACTTTTTCCCGGGCTCTGAGAGCCCATTGGAGCCGTAGGAAGTGTCACGTAACAGCAGAAATCCTTTGTAATGGATAGAGATGACAAAGAAGGGCAAGAAATGGTCAGACAGGGTACTTCCTGTACAGAATCTTCTCACGTTTTGGCCTGCCAAATGAGTTCTGTTATACTCACAGACACCATTCAAACAGTTTTAGAAACTTGAGTGTTTTCTATCCAAAGCTAATAATTATATGCATATTCTAGTTTCTGGGCAGGACTAATAATCAGATTAAATCGGGTACGTTTTTTATCCAGCCGGTTAACATATTTGGATAGAAAATACTCTGAATTTTCTAAAACTGTTTGAATGGTGTCTGTAAGTATAACAGAACTCATATGGCAGTCAAAACCCTGAGACAATTTCTAACAGGAAGTGGGTATCTGATGTGTTGAATTACTTTTAAGCCTGTGCCATTGAAACACACAGGGAATTATTAATCATTGAGCACTTCCTACGCCATCCACTAGATGTCACCAGTCTTTACAAAGTGGTTTAAGTCTTCTACTGTGAAAACTGACCGAACAAGAGACTTGCAACGTTGGTCATAAGCAGATGGCCGATACTACTCTGGCGCACGAGTGCATGTTTGGGTACTCTCGTTCCAATACGTTTTAAAAGAGAATGCAATCGTCCGCCTTGAATATTATTGAAGTTCTGATTGAAAAAGGCCCTAATGATTTATGCTATACAACGTTTGACGTTTGAACGAACGTAAATATTTTTCTTTCCCTCTTTGGTGAAGACAAGTCCGGCGGGCGTCGTTCATGTTTTTGAGTAGCCTACAGGACGCGCTAACAACACGGAGCTTTTTGGACATAAATTATGAGCTTTTTCGAACAAAACTAAATTTGTTATGGACCTGGGATTCCTGGAAGTGCCTTCTGATGAAGATAATCAAAGGTAAGGGAATATTTACATAGTATTTTTGATTTTAGATCTCTACAACATGGCGCCTAGTCTGTATCGCCAAGCCTATTTTTCTGAGCGCAGTACTCAGATTATTGCAAAGTGTGATTTCCCAGTAAAGTTATTTTTAAATCTGGCAATGCGGTTGCGTTCACGAGATGTTAATCTATAATTCTTTGAATGAAAATAATATTTTACCAATGTTTTCGAATAGTAATTATTTAATTTGTTGTGCTGATTGACTGGCGGTATTGGAGGGAAAATATTTCCTCAACATCAACGCCATTGTAAAACGCTGTTTTTGGATATAAATATGAACTTGATAGAACAAAAAATGCATGTATTGTCTAACATAATGTCCTAGGAGTGTCATCTGATGAAGATTGTCAAAGGTTAGTGCATAATTTTAGCTGGTTTTCTGCTTTTGGTGGCGCCTGTCTTTGCATTGACAAAACATTACACACAGCTATTTTCAATGTACTGTCGTAACATAATCTAACTTTATGCTTGAAATCGGACAACGTGGTTAGATTAACCTCTCTAGGCTAGGCGGGACGAATTCGTCCCACCTACGTAACAGCCACTGCTATCCTGTGGCGCGATTTTCAAAATCTTCAAAATCCTATTACTTCAATTTCTCAAACATATGACTATTTTACAGCCATTTAAAGATAAGACTCTCGTTAATCTAACCACACTGTCCGATTTCAAAAAGGCTTTACAACGAAAGCAAAACATTAGATTATGTCAGCAGAGTACCAAGCCAGAAATAATCAGACACCCATTTTTCAAGCCAGCATATAATGTCACCAAAACCCAGAAGACAGCTAAATGCAGCACTCACCTTTGATGATCTTCATCAGATGACAACCCTAGGACATTATGTTATACAATACATGCATGTTTTGTTCAATCAAGTTCATATTTATATCAAAAACCAGCTTTTTACATTAGCATGTGACGTTCAGAACTAGCATACCCCCCGCAAACTTACGGGGAATTCGCTAACATTTTACTAAATTACTCACGATAAACGTTCACAAAAAGCATAACAATTATTTTAAGAATTATAGATACAGACCTCCTCTATGCACTCGATATGTCCGATTTTAAAATAGCTTTTTGGTGAAAGCACATTTTGCAATATTCTAAGTACATAACCCAGGCATCACGGGCTCGCTATTTAGACACCCGGCAAGTTTAGCACTCACCATAATCATATTTACTATTATAAAAATGTCATTACCTTTTGTTGTCTTCGTCAGAATGCACACCCAGGACGTCTACTTCAATAACAAATGTTGGTTTGGTCCAAAATAATCCATCGTTATATCCGAATAGCGGCGTTTTGTTCGTGCGTTCCAGACACTATCCGAAATAGTAAAGAAGTGTCGCGCGCTTGGCGCAATTCCTGACAATAAAATTCAAAGTATTCAATTGCCGTACGTCGAAGCATGTCAACCGCTGTTTAAAATCAATTTTTACGTCATTTTTCTCGTAGAAAAGCGATAAAATTCCGACAGGGAATCTCCTTTTCGGCAAACAGAGGAAAAAATCCCAAAGGCGGGGGCGGTCGGGGTCACGCGCATAAGCTAGTGTCTCTTGATGGGCCACTTGAGAAAGGCGATAATGTGTTTCAGCCTGGGGCTGGAATGACGACATTCTCTTTTTTCCCGGGCTATGAGAGCCTATGGACGACGTGGGAAGTGTCACGTTAGAGCAGAGATCCTTAGTAAATGATAGAGATGGCAAAGAAGTTCCAGAAATGGTCAGACAGGCCACTTCCTGTAAAGGAATCTCTCAGGTTTTGACCTGCCATTTGAGTTCTGTTATACTCACAGACACCATTCAAACAGTTTTAGAAAATTTAGGGTGTTTTCTATCCATATGTAATAAGTATATGCATATTCTAGTTACTGAGTAGGAGTGGTAACCAGATTAAATCGGGTATGTTTTTTATCCAGCCGTGTCAATGCTGCCCCCTAGCCCTAACAGGTTAAGGAGATGTGTATCTTTCAAAGGGTGTAAGATAGTTGTATGTTTGAGAAATTTGAATTATGACATTTAATTCTTTTCAAATTTGGCGCCCTTGATATTTCACCTGCTGTTGATAGAGTGTACCAGGGGTGGGACGCTTGCGCATAGAAGTTAACAAAGTTTAGCAGTAGCTTTTTCGATTCCTTTGTCTGCATGTTGAACTCAAGTCGATTGCGCCAACTAAACAGATTTTTGGCGATATAAAGAAGGATTTTATCTAACAAAACGACCATGCATGTTGTAGCTGGGACCCTTTGGATTGCAAATCAGAGGAAGATTTTCAAAAAGTAAGTGATTATTTAATCGCTATTTGTGATTTTATGAAGCCTGGTTGAAAAATGTTGTGGGGTGCCGTCCTCAAACAATCGCATAGCATGCTTTCGCTGTAAAGCCTATTGTAAATCAGACAATGCAGTTAGATTAACAAGAATTTAAGCTTTTAACTGATATAAGACACTTGTATATACCTAGATGTTTAATATCCATAATTACGATTATTTATTTGAATTGCGCGCCCTCCGTCCCGAGCGCCGGTGTCCTGCTGACGGGACGCATAGCCCTAAGGGTGCCTAGCACGAACCATGAAAAACAGCCCCAGACGATTATTCGTCCTCCAGCCAAACTTTACAGTTGGCACTATGCATTCGGGCAGGTAACGTTCTCCTGGCATCCGCCAAACCCAGATTTGTCTGTTGGCCTGCCAGATGGTGAAGCTTGATTCATCACTCGAGAGAATACGTTTCCACTACTCCATAGTCCAATGGCGCTGAGCTTTACACCACTCCAGCCACCACTTGGCATTGCGCATGGTGATCTTAGCCTTGTGTGCTGTCAGCCAGGGAAACCATTTCATGAAGCTCCCGAAAAACAGTTATTGTCCCCAAGTTGCTTCCAGAAGAAGTTTGGAACTTGGTAGTGAGTGTAGCAACCGAGGACAGACAATTTTTTATGCGTTACGCACTTCAGCACTCGGCAGTCCCGTTCTGTGAGCTTGTGTGGCCTACAACTTTGCGTCTCAGCCGTACTTGCTCCGAGACGTTTCCACTTCACAATAACAGCACTTACTGTTCACTGAGGCAGCTCTAGCAGGGCAGAAATCTGACCAACTGACTTGTTGGAAGGGTGGCATCCTATGACAGTGCCACGTTGAAAGTCACTGAGCTCTTCATTAAGGTAATTCTACTGCCAATGTTTGTCTATGGAACTTACATGGCTGTGTGCTCAATTTTACACACCTGTCAGCAATGGGTGTGGCTGAAATAGCCGAATCCACTAATTTGAAGAGGTGTCTACATACTTTTACATATATAGTGTATTCTACGCTCCCGAGTGGCACAGCAGTCTAAGGCACTGCATTTCAGTGCAAGAGGTGTCACTAGAGTCCCTGGTTCGAATCCAGGCTGTATCACATTCGGCTGTGATTGGGAGTCCCATAGGGCGGCGCACAATTGGCCCAGTGTCGTCCGGGGTAGGCCGTCAATGTAATTAAGAATTTGTTCTTAAATGACTTGCCTAGTTAAATAATATATATATATATATATTACAATTCTTATATATGTTTGTCATATTTTTGCTGTTGGGAAGAGAATAGGATGTTATGATATATGTTGGTAGGACAAGTCTATGTATATTAGTGAAAATGGCAGGGATTTATGTTTACTATAGGTTAATGAGGCAATACAAATGTCAAAGACTAAAATGGCACGTTTTTTTCTTCATTTTGACAATAGACTAAACATTATTCAAATGACAAAAACATGATTTCATGATATTTTAGTCAAAAAGACTAAGACTAGACTAAATAAGAAATTAAAAAAGACTTGCAAAATGAACACTGCAGCGAATCATGCTGAGCAGTCAACTCTGCCTTCTTTCCTCTATCTTTATCGTGCCTCCACTTACAGTACACTGGGCCTGGGGCACATTAGGTCGCTCAGAATAAGATTACAATTCAGTTATTCTCTATTATACCAATGGCCATTTGCATGCCTTAATCAGCTTTGTAATTGGCAATGGAAATGCAATTAGCTGGCAGTAACTACTTTCTCAGGTTTCATCAAACGATCAATCACTCAATAGCTTGACTTTGGCACTGTCTGGCTGAGGGTAAATGGTTCTGTGCTGCCTCTCAGTGTGTTTGTGTGTGTGTGTAGACCCCAGTAAAAACAATCTCTCTCCCCATCTCACCCTGTGGCCTTACTAGTTACAAGACAAGCCCTCCCAGCACGCTTGTTGTAGACTCAGAAGGCACTCGTTCCCATTCCACTTCTCTTTAATTTTGTCTCCCCTCACTAATTTTCTTTCTCCCTCACCCATTGTTCTCTCATTGTCTCTATCATAGAGATGTATAGAGAATTCTGGTGCCCAAAAGCCAGTTTTAGCATGGGCAGCACCATTGAGGACTTTCACCACTTTTAAGTAGTCAACTGGGTGGGACTTCCTATGGGTTAAGGAAAGATCACATAATTCCATCCAGGTCATGAGGAGGCATCAGCCAATGAATTATCCTTGTGAGCAAACATTCCAGAACTGCAGATGGCAGTAACCTTGGCTTTATACCTGTTCAAATAACACACTCCAGGTGGCAGCATGCACAACTTCAGTTTGTTTACCAACTCGTAGAAGTAGTAGAAAAAGAAAATTGACTAGTTCAAAATGGAGATGTCCTCAATGGCACTGCCCGTACACTCACAGACGCCATAATGGGAAAGATACAACATTGAGGTGTAGTTTATTCAATTAAGTCATTCATTAAAAGTAACTCCCCTCGTTAGTGTGCGTTCCAAACAAACACAAACAAAACAAGAGGACTGAAGGTGACTCTCCTGGGTTCTGAATACCAGCTGTGTACAGATCTGATTTAAATGATCACACAATGCAATATGGTGATGTCATTCAAAACAAACCAGATGTGTGTATGTACTGTATGTGTATGTGGCTTCATCCCAAATGGCACCATGTTCACTATGCAGTGCACTTTTTTTTGGACTTACTCATCTCCATGGCCAGGACGGTGATGTTATGCCAGGAGAACTCCTCTCTGTCCAAAGGAAGCACTGTCATCAACGCCCCGGAAGTGATGTCAATATAGAAGTATTTCCCCAGGTCAGTGTTCCTCTCTATGGAATACCTGGTGACAGAGGGAAACAAGGGTAACCAATGTTGAGTAACACTCATCTGGTATTTATGTACATATCTTTATCTATTGCTGAGCTTAATGTGTGTGTGTGTGTGTGTGTGTGTGTGTGTGTGTGTGTGTGTGTGTGTGTGTGTGTGTGTGTGTGTGTGTGTGTGTGTGTGTGTGTGTGTGTGTGTGCGTGTGTGTGTGTGTGTGTGTGTGTCTGTATGTGAGCATACACGAGTGCAGATTAATACACGTATGTGTTAGCCTGATAAGGTGTTGTGGCAAAGGTTGGAGGTATGACAAACTCCCTCAAACCGTCCCAGTTGTGATAAGGTCTAATCAGATATATCTCTGCCCTCTGCCAAATTAAGCTAAAGACACAGGCCTGCAGTACAGAGCTGGGGTGGGTGTGTGCCTGCACTGGGATGGGCTGTGCTGCACAGCCTGACTCATCTCCTGCCATAACATGCTCCATGCTCCTCAGAGAACTCCACACAACAATGAGTAGACAGACAGGAACTCAGAGAAGAAGCAAGCTGAATAGAGAGGGGAGCACTACTTCAGGACACAGTTTATGCCCATATTCATAGTTTCTCAAAGAAGTAGTGCTGATCTAGGATCAGTTTAGCCTTTTATATAACAATTAATAACGCTACAAGGACAGGGGGTCTGATCCTACTCTGAGACCAGAGGAGGCTGGTGGAAGGAGCTATAGGAGGACGGGCACATTGTAATGGCTGTTATGCCGTTCTAGTGTTGAATTTACCCTTTTCAAAGTGTTACCCTTTTAACACCGAAACTTTCCAACACCAGTGGCATTACAATTTTACACTAACTCACTGTTACGGCATTCACTAATACCTTCGAAGCAAATTCTCCAGTGTCAAATCAACAGTGAAAGTGTTACATTTAAAATGGGTCCAGTTTCTGTACAGGTCCACACTTTTCAGTGTTAAATTAACCCACTGCTTAGTGTAAAGCCTTAATTGCATATTTCCAAGAGTGCCTTGCTTTTCATGTGAATTGTAGAGTTACAACCCATGACAAAGACATGGTTGTTGCATTCATCTATGTTCAGTCTCATGCCTTTCACCAAGTGAGAGCCTAAGTGAATATGTTATCATTACCATTTTAATCTTCAACAATACAACACAATAGAACACATAAGGCCTTATTTTGAGGTCCTAGTTTTACCATAATAAAGTGGCCCGAATCTCATGGTTTACAGTGGGGGGAAAAAGTATTTGATCCCCTGCTGATTTTGTACGTTTGCCCACTGACAAAGAAATGATCAGTCTATAATTTTAATGGTAGGTGAATTTCAACAGTGAGAGACAGTATAATAACAAAATGAGGGAAATAAGTATTTGACCCCCTCTCAATCAGAACGATTTCTGGCTCCCAGGTGTCTTTTATACAGGTAACGAGCTGAGATTAGGAGCACACTCTTAAAGGGAATGCCCCTAATCTCAGTTTGTTACCTGTATAAAAGACACCTGTCCACAGAAGCAATCAATCAATCAGATTCCAATCTCTCCACCATGGCCAAGACCAAAGAGCTCTCCAAGGATGTAAGGGACAAGATTGTAGACCTACACAAGGATGGAATGGGCTACAAGACCATCGCCAAGCAGCTTGGTGAGAAGGTGACAACAGTTGGTGCGATTATTCGCAAATGGAAGAAACACAAAAGAACTGTCAATATCCCTCGGCATGGAGCACCATGCAAGATCTCACCTCGTGGAGTTGCAATGATCATGAGAACGGTGAGGAATCAGCCCAGAACTACACGGGAGGATCTTGTCAATGATCTCAAGGCAGCTGGGACCATAGTCACCAAGAAAACAATTGGTAACACACTACGCCGTGAAGGACTGAAATCCTGCAGCGCCCGCAAGGTCCCCCTGCTCAAGAATACAGATACATGCCCGTCTGAAGTTTGCCAATGAACATCTGAATGATTCAGAGGACAACTGGTGAAAGTGTTGTGGTCAGATGAGACCAAAATGGAGCTTTTTGGCATCAACTCAACTCGCCGTGTTTGGAGGAGGAGGAATGCTGCCTATGACCCCAAGAACACCATCTCCACCGTCAAACATGGAGGTGGAAACATTATGCTTTGGGGGTGTTTTTCTGCTAAGGGAACAGGACAACTTCACCGCATCATTTGATGGGGCCATGTACCGTCAAATCTTGGGTGAGAACCTCCTTCCCTCAGCCAGGGCATTGAAAATGGGTCGTGGATGGGTATTCCAGCATGACAATGACCCAAAACACACGGCCAAGGCAACAAAGGAATGGCTCAAGAAGAAGCACATTAAGGTCTTGGAGTGGCCTAGCCAGTCTCCAGACCTTAATCCCATAGAAAATCCGTGGGGGAGCTGAAGGTTCGAGTTGCCAAACGTCAGCCTCGAAACCTTAATGACTTGGAGAAGATCTGCAAAAGGAGTGGGACAAAATCCCTCCTGAGATGTGTGCAAACCTGGTAGCCAACTACAAGAAACGTCTGACCTCTGTGATTGCCAACAAGGGTTTTGCCACCAAGTACTAAGTCATGTTTTGCAGAGGGGTCAAATACTTATTTCCCTCATAAAAATGCAAATCATTTGATAACATTTTTGATATGCATTTTTCTTGATTTTTTTGTTGTTATTCTGTCTCTCACTGTTCAAATAAACGCACAAAATCAGCAGGGGATCGAATACTTTTTTCCCCCACTGTACATGCAAAATAAAGACTGTAAGTCACAAAATGATGTGTAATTCCTATTGGAATCCAGCCAGAGTGGGGCTATCCAAAATTTGCATTCAAAATGACTGCCAGGTTGCATTCAAAATGACTGCCAGGTTGGGAAGACTAAGGTATGAGTCTACCTTAACCTGTTTGGGATAGGGGGCAGTATTTTCACGGCCGGATAAAAAATGTACCCGATTTAATCTGGTTACTACTCCTGCCCAGAAACTAGAATATGCATATCATTAGTTGATTTGGATAGGAAACACTCAAAAGTTTCTAAAACTGTTTGAATGGTATCTGTGAGTATAACAGAACTCATATGGCAGGCCAAAACCTGAGAAGATTCCATACAGGAAGTGCCCTGTCTGACAATTTGTTGTCTTTCTGTAGCATCTCTATCGAAAATACAGCATCTGTGCTGTAACGTGACATTTTCTAAGGCTTCTATTGGCTCTCAGAAGGCGCCAGAAAGTGTAATGGGGTGTCTGCAGCAGGATAATTTGTTAGTGGTCAGCCTGGGAACAGTGAGACTGAGAGGCGCATTCACGAGAATTCTATTTTTTTTTATTTCAGCCTTTGAATGAATACAACGTCACCCGGTTGGAATATTATCGCTATTTTACGAGACAAATAGCATAAAAAATGATTTTAAACAGCGTTTGACATGCTTCGAAGTACGGTAATGGAATATTTCGAATTTTTTTGTCACGAAATGCGTTCGCGCGTCACCCTTCGGATAGTGACCTGAACGCACGAACAAAACGGAGCTATTTGAATATAACTATGGATTATTTCGAACCAAAACAACATTTGTTGTTGAAGTAGAAGTCCTGGGAGTGCATTCTGATGAAGAACAGCAAAGGTAATCCAATTTTTCTTATAGTAATTCTGAGTTTAGTGAGCACCAAACTTGGTGGGTGTCAAATTAGCTATCCTGTGATGGCCGAGCTATCTACTCAGAATTTCGCATAATGTGCTTTCGCCGAAAAGCTATTTTAAAATCTGACACCGCGATTGCATAAAGGAGTTCTGTATCTATAATTCTTAACCTCTTACATCTAGACGTTCTGCTAGCGGAACACCTGCTCCAATATCCAATGATAGGCGTGGCGCGAATTACGAATTCCTCAAAAATACAAAAACTTCAATTTTTCAAACATATGACTATTTCACAGCATTTTAAAGACAAGACTCTCCTTTATCTAACCACACTGTCCGATTTCAAAAAGGCTTTACAGCGAAAGCAAAACATTAGATTATGTCAGCAGAGTACCAAGCCAGAAATAATCAGACACCCATTTTTCAAGCTAGCATATAATGTCACAAAAACCCAGAAGAAAGCTAAATGCAGCACTAACCTTTGATGATCTTCATCAGATGACACAACTAGGACATTATGTTATACAATACATGCATGTTTTGTTCAATCAAGTTCATATTTATATCAAAAAACAGCTTTTTACATTAGCATGTGACGTTCAGAACTAGCATACCCCCCGCAAACTTCCGGGGAATTTGCTAACAATTTACTAAATTACTCACGATAAACGTTCACAAAAAGCATAACAATTATTTTAAGAATTATAGATACAGAACTCCTCTATGCACTCGATATGTTCGATTTTAAAATAGCTTTTTGGTGAAAGCACATTTTGCAATATTCTAAGTACATAGCCCAGCCATCACGGGCTAGCTATTTAGACACCCGGCAAGTTTAGCCTTCACCAATATCAGATTTACTATTATAAAAGTTCGATTACCTTTTGTTGTCTTCGTCAGAATGCACTCCCAGGACTGCTACTTCAATAACAAATGTTGGTTTGGTCCAAAATAATCCATCGTTATATCCGAATAGCGGCGTTTTGTTCGTGCGTCCCAGACACTATCCGAAATGGTAAATCAGGGTCGTGCGCATGGCGCAATTCGTGACAAAAAAATTCTAAATATTCCATTACTGTACTTCGAAGCATGTCAACCGCTGTTTAAAATCAATTTTTATGCAATTTATCTCGTAAAGAAGCGATAATATTCTGAACTGGCACAACTATTTCAGTAAGGGGTACATTAAGTCCATATAACATATTGAATTAGCTTAGAAAAATGTATGTTATTTATATTAGCATAATATTAATTAATCAATCAACATGCAAAAACATAGATATTAAAACAACCAACTCTGAAAATCAAACTGCAATAGATTATGCTGGGAAATATGATAATGATGGGTGTCGTTTTGGTTTACTGGTTATAATGGTTGTCATTTTGGTTATAATGGTTATTTTATACCAATTACTGTTAATTTAACACTCACAGAGTTAATTTAACAACTTAATCAACACTAGAAATGTTACACTGTTGATTTTATTGCAAACACTGCTCACTGCGTCCAACTTGCATGACAAAGGTGTTTCAAAGAGCTGTCAGTCAAGGAGAACTTTTGAATATAAGCTCCCCGCACATTCGGCCTGTCTTTTCAAACTTCCTGGTATTTAGCCATGAGAAGAAAAAGTACTTTGAAGTGATAGATTACATTTAAAATCCGTTGCATTGGTGTATGGCCAGTGACTTTTACAGAGAGTCCACCAAGAATTATCCGTTCCATTTGAGAAAAAAAAAATGATAGCTGTGTTTGACAAAATCAACGGTACAAAACTCAAGATATTGATCTATTTTAAGCAATTGTTCTTATGTCAACGTGTTGACTTTGAACTTATATACTAACATCACCAATGTGAAATAAAAAGGATGTGTAATTCCCACCATCAACATGTGAGCTTGGTAATGTAGTAACACATACTGTACTGTCCACATCATGGAAAGTTGTGTAATATACATTAATTAGATATGGCAAAGGAATGAAATATCTTAGTTTAGGATGACAGTAAATAAAGCAAACATCTTTTTTTAATAATCACATGTATTTAACCATTTAGAGATTTAAAATAATCCTCCGAAACACAATTTAACCAGATGCTCTAGAGTAGAGCGTCCATAGGGTCTGTGCAGCAGGCTGAACGTTTAATTAATTAGAGGTACGGTCTGGAGAGTGAGGCTGCTGCGTCTCAAATTGCACCCTATTTGGGCCCATAGGGCTCTGGTCAAAAGTAATGCAGTATACAGGGAATAGGGTAACATTTGGGGTGCACAGCTCCCTTCCAACCCAATATCTGCTCTGAGAGTGAGGTAAACACACTGACTCTGCATCATTGAAAATAATGGGAAAGTCCCCTAAAACCACACAATGGCAGTAAGCTTTGACTGATTAGGGTCCTCGACAGGTCATCATCATTACCACCATCCTCATCCAATTAACTAAAATCACATAGCCTACTGTCTCTATCACTCAGAGCTGTCACATCAGCTCAATGGCTTTTGAACATAGCCTTTTAGACTCCAATATCATACTGCCCCCATCTGGTATCATACTGCCCCCTTTTGGCCACATGATTCCATTATATGGACAGTGTTGGTTAATTAGAACATATTGGGTGTTATTTTGTTGTGGTTTTAACCCCATCCTCACCTGATGGAGGTGTTGGCAGCATCGGGGTCTCTAGCGGAGACCGTCATAAACACTGTGCTGATCTCTGTGTCCTCAGGGACCTCTATGTAGTAGGCAGCCGAGCTAAACTCTGGGGGCTCGTCCACATCTTCTACGCTGACGTGAACGATGGTGACATGGCTGAACGGGCCCTTATCTGGAAAACGGTGGTCAAGGTGTGTGTTGGCTCCTTCTATCTTCAGAGTGTAGCTCGCCTTGGTCTCAAAGTTCAGAGGCTAGATGAGAGAGACATGCTGACAGCGTTAGTAGATATGGTGTATCATAGGTAGGTATCAATCATATAAATACTCAAGTAAAGATGTAGGTTTACGATGTAGACTTAAGTCTATCTCAAGTCTGAATCAGGCCCCAAGACACCTTCACTAAACAAGCAGAGGTTTACAGGTATGTTGAGAAAGAATCCATTAAGAGAAAATCAGCTGTTTATCAATCAAATAATGATTCTAAACTTGTTCTCTGGACTTAATTGAGGTCAATGTGACTCATAACTGCTGTGTTGACTCGTGTCAGTGGTTCTGAAAGCATGTCATGACCTTTCATTGATGTCTATCCTATGTGTGTGTGTGTGTGTGTGTGTGTGTGTGTGTGTGTGTGTGTGTGTGTGTGTGTGTGTGTGCGTGTGCTTTTATTGATGTTATCTTTCATTGATGTCTACCCTCTGTACCTTTTTGATGGTGATGATGCCAAACAGGTTGGTTGGGTCTGTGTTGATGTCGAAGGTGTCCCTCCCGTCTCCGTCGATTATGCTGTACCTCATCTCTGCATTGATGCCAATGTCACGGTCCTTCGCCCGAATACGACCCACAACAGACGACACCGGAGCCGACTCTGGAACACTCATCTGGTACAGCTCTGAGAAGGTGAAGGGAGGAATGGTGAAAGAGAGAGAGAGAGAACAAACGACAGGTTAATCCAGGTTCAAATCAGTTCAACGGATATTTGGTCAGCTCTTATATCTTCTATCCTCCCCATATTTAGAAATGTATTCACATTCCAAATAAATGTAGTTATTAGAAAAACAGATGTTTAATATTGAGGTGGTGTCCAATTCAACCACAGAGCTGTGTGGCCTTAAATTTCCATAACAAAACATGGGTTGTTTCATTTATACTCATGATGTTTGCTGGTTGATGTTCTAAGGTTTTTAGCCCTGAGCCCTGGGTGAATATCAATAACAACTGTGCGTTTGAGGGATTATTTTTTGTGAATATCTTTTGTTGTGTGTCAGGTTGGGTACTATGTCAGCAAAAGGTAGACGGAGAGAAATCAAGTTTTAGTCGATAGAGCAGTTTTAGAACGTGTTTGGCCATTCTTCCTCTAGAGGGCACCAAACCTCTTAAATTACACCAAGACATAAAGAGGACAAACCCATGAACCGAGAGCACAAACTATGGAGCACAAATTGCTTCAGACTGAGAGCCGGTTCGTAAATTGGGGTGTATTGTCGTATGGGTCAACAAAAATTTTATTTCAACAATTTAACCTCTTTTCAAAAACAGGTGAAAGAGGTTCCCAATTTGAGGTGCTCCTTACTGTCCGAACTGAAGCGGTCACACATTATGGTTGTCAGACAAGTGCCCCCATAGCATCTCACAATGTATTAAAGTCTCACTTAAGTGATGTCACTAATTGGAGAGAAGAGAGGGAAGGGGGAAGAGAGAGAAATAAGGGTGGTGGTGGTGGGGTTCCGAGGAGGAGACGAGACCACCAGTCAGGCAGACAGCTAGGGGATGACTTGCGGCCGAGGATAGCCAGATCAGAGGGAGAAAGAGATTGAGAGAGGGATAGACAGATGACCTGATGAGGATGTTAATGAGGAGAGCAGGAATGGGGCCAATCAAAGACAGCATGGGTCCGGAATAGGACTGGTTGCCGGGTAACGAGAGAGAAACTTAGTTGACACATTGGAAAGAATTCACAAAAAAACTGAGCAAACTAGAATGCTATTTGGCCATAAACAGAGAGTACACAGTGGCAGAATACATGACCACTGTGACTGACCCAAACTTAAGAAAAGCTTTGACGATGTCCAGACTCAGTGAGCATAGCCTTGCTATTGAGAAAGGCCGCCGTAGGCAGACCTGCCTCTCAAGAGAAGACAGGCTATGTGCACACTGCACACAAAATGCGGTGGACTGCCTAACCTCCTGCTAAATGTATGACCATATTAGAGAGACATATTTCCCTCAGAATACACAGACTCACAAAGAATTCAAAAACAAACACAATTTCGATAATCTCACATATCTATTGGGTGAAATACCACGGTGTGCCATCACAGCAGCAAGATTTGTGACCTTTTGCCACAAGAAAAGGGCACCCAGTGAAGAACATTGTAAATACAAACCATGTCTTTGTTTATTTATCTTCCCTTTTGTACTTTAACTATTTGCACACAATATGACATTTGAAATGTCTTTATTCTTTTTGAACTTTCATAAGTGTAATGTTTACTGATAATTTTTATTGTTTATTTCACTTTTGTTTTTTATCTACTTCACTTGCTTTGTCAATGTTAACATGTTTCCCCATGCCAATAAAGCCCTTAATAAATTGAGGGAGAGGGAGAAAGAGAGGAGAGGGGTGGGTGGAGAGAAGGAGATCAGTGAGAGGCTGGGGGACTGGATGGATGGATGATGATGACATAAAAAGTAATGACAGAGAGGGGAAGGGTTAATGTGCTGGTGACTGACTGGTGGCCAAAGAAAATTATGATGCGGGAGGAGAGAGAGAGCAGAATCTGAAGGAGATGGATAAGCGAGGAGATACACTGTGGATGAAATGGAGGAGAGCGCTGGAGAGACAGAGCAAGAGAAGGACATAAGAGGAAGATGAGACTTCAGGAGAGAAAGAGCAAGAGGAGTGGGAAGAAAAGAAAGAGCACGAGGAGAGTACGAAAAATTTATTAAAATGTATGCACTCACTACTGTAAGTCGCTCTGGATAAGAGCATCTGCTAACTGACTAAAATGTAAGAGGGAAGGAGAGGGTTAACAAGAATGAAGACAAGGAAGTCAACAGTCTTGAGCATAAATTGAAGAAGGGAATTAAAATAAACAAATATGGCACATGAGGAGAGGAGTCTCTGGATCTTACTCTGATCAAACATGGGTGGGTTATCATTGACGTCACTGAGGGTGATGTTGACCACTGTGGTTCCGGCCAGACCCCCTAGCTGGCCTCCCATGTCCTTGGCCTGGATGATGACGGAGTAGTTCTCCCTGACCTCGCGGTCCATGCCCGCCAGAGACACACGCACCACGCCTGGGGGACGGAGAGAAACATGGGAGGGGGGGGGGGGACAAGAGGAAAGAAAGTGGGGGGGGCAAGAGGAAAGAGAGGTCACGATTAGAAACAGTGTGATTGGGAGGGTCAGCAGTGCAGTCGTCAGGCAGATTAGGGATGTGTCTTGGACAGTAACCCAAATGGCACCCTTTTGCCAATGCACTTTTTAAGGACCAGAGCCCTAAGTGCACTATGGAGGAAATAGGGTGCCATTTGGGATGCACAGGTGTCTTCATTGATTTCCAGTTGTTACCATTGGCAGCCACAAGAGGGCATTCTTAACCAAGTTGATACATTTCAAATCTGTTGTTTTTTTGCCCTCAGCCTGTGTGTTTGTATGTGTGTACTTCTGGGAGGAGCAAACGTAAGTGCCTCAGCTCTTTGCCAAAACATGGCAATCTACTAACATAACTAAAACACAAATGCTGTAATTGCTATCGTTAATGCAGGTCCGATTATTATTTTTTCCAAACGTCCCCTGTGCTCACATACCAGTCTTGGCCTCTACAGAGAAGTATGGCTGTCCCTGTAGGATGCTGTAGACCACCCTGGCACTGTTACCATACGTAGGGTCATCTGCATCTGTGGCTGTCATCCGAATCACCTCAGTGCCTAGGAAAGGAAGGAGGGAGGGAGGAGAAGAAGAGAGTGACATGGTGAGCAATGTTATTTCCACACAATTGGAATGACTCATTCTATTTGTATGGTTATTTCAACAAGGCCTGTTTAAAAAATGGCCTGTTCATCTACATAAAACTGCTTCAATGTTGGCGAATGGTATAGGCTATAAAGGCAACTGTGTCTGTACCTGCACTCACTGGTGGATTTATAAATATTGTATCCCACTAGTGCATCATTTTGATGGCATAATGATGATATTGCAGAGCCATCAATAACTTGCCTATTATGTTCACAGACTGAAACATCCTCATCTCCATACCATCATACACTACATAAATACACTGCTGTGAATAACCACAACAACCTTTATAGAGAGAATTTTAAACAGAGTTTGCTAACTGAATGAATGGATGAATTGAATGTTCAGAAGCAGCAGCACAATGTCCAGCTTGGTCTGAAATGGCCCTGGTCAAAAGTTGTGCACTATGTAGGGAATCGGGTGCCATTTTGGATGCACACTCTGGCTATGACCCAATTATCCACAGTTCTTCCAAAGTGTGCACTTGCACACTTCCTGTCATGGATTTTTTTTTAATGCGTCTAATCATTGGCTTGAGGGACTTTTCTACTATTTTAAAATCGATGCGAGACAGAGTGCAAGTGCACACTTTCGGAGAAGAATGGGGAATCGGGACTTTGTCTCTGACCACCAGAATCTCCCTTGACTCACCGATGGATGACATCTCAGGTATGGTGGCCTGGTAGGGCCCTTCCAAGAACTTAGGTTCATTATCATTGATATCCTGGATTTTGACGATAAACTCAGACTCAGGCTCCAGGGGTCGGTCTGTCTGTCTGTTCCAGGCCTGGGCTCGCAGAAGGTACTGGGCCTTCACCTCACGGTCCAGCCTTTTGATAGCATGGATGTCGCCTGTACTGTCGTCAATGGTGAAGGTGGTGCCCGCACCGTCGCCTGACAGGATGTACTTGATGGAACCGTCCCCTAGGTCCATGTCTGAGTGGAGCTGTGGGGGTCACAGGTCAGATGTTAGGAGTCAAGACAGCTTAGGAGCCAGATATCCTATAATATAATAATAATAATTAAGCAGATGCTTTTATCAAATGCGGCTTACAGTCATGTGTGCGTACATTTTACATATGGTTGGACCTAGCAAGAATCAAATAAAAAATTATTGCATTGAATGCACCATGCTCATGTTCTATATGTAATTGTATGTTATTGGTGGCACACTTTTTCTCCATCCCTAGGAAACACAGCTAATTAATCAAATTACATTCTGAACTGAAGATCTTGCTTAGGTGTGTTAGCTGGGGCTGGGGAAAAACTGTGACACCAATCAGGCCCCCAAGGACTGTAATTGCCCACCCCTGTGTTAGACCATACTTTATAGTAATTTAGGTGTTTGGGCTTGATTTAGCATGGCGTTTACATTTATTGGGACTATTTGATTAGTGGTGTTATAGTAGCAGGCAAACTAAATCAAGCACAGCTCAAGTACAGTACTTGAAACTATTTCAGATACTGAATTCGACGCAGGTCTGGTCTGGTCCATTAGAGGTCAAGGACCACTGTATACATGGTCATTATAATGCTGTTTGTCTGGGCTCTCTCATGAGACGAATGGTATAGTGTACGTCCCAAATGCACCAAGCATCAACAGGCTCACCAGGCTGCTATTTGACCCACAATAGTCTTATGATTACACAGACTGCGTCCCAAATGCATAGGGTGCCTATGGGCCCTGTTCAAATGTAGTGCACTATATAGGGAATAGGGTGCTATCTGAGATAGAACAATATTATCAGGTACAGCTTTAATCACGGTTGGTTGGTCATCAGAAGAAGAACAGTAATCATGTCCAGCTCTCCTGATCAGTGGTGCTAGTGGTTCTTATGGAAGCTACAGACATATCCCAAATGGACCCATAGGGCTTTGGTCAAAAGTAGTGCACTACATAAGGAATAGGTTCCCAAAGACCATTGTTGGTCTTTTAGTGCAAATACCAGCCTGTTGAGCCTATTGATGCTTGGTGCAATCACAACCCCAATCTGTACACACACAGACACATACACAGCTCAGCATGCACACCACACAAACGGCTACCGCCCGCTAACATTATAATAACACTTTCCTTTCAAGATAACAAGTTAATCCTTTTACCTCTGGCTGTTGAAATATCACAAACGTAATGTTATGTTTTACACTACGCTTATGGAAAAAAACACATACATTTGGCATGTGATCACGTTTCACATGTCATCTCATGTGATCACATGTCATCATGTGATCTTATGTGAAGTTAATGTGACAATATGGGGATGCAAAAATTCAACATGTTATACCATGAAACTATACAACAACATTTGAACGTGTTTTACATGTAAAACTGCAAATTCGAATTTCACGTGAATGTGAAGTCCATACATGAGTGTTAGATTTTCACTTGTGAACATTTTTCACATGTGAAAATGTAATTTTGGTATTTGGTATTTTACTAGGATCCCCATTAGCTGTTGCAAAAGCAGCTAATAGGGATGGGGTCCGCACAAAACATGAAACATAGTACAGAATTACATAATACAGAACATCAATGGACAAGAACAGCTCAAGGACAGAACTACATAACAAAAAAATTAAACGTACACATAGCCTACATATCAATGCATACACACAAATTATCTAGGTCAAATGGGGGGAGGCGTTGTGATGTGAGGTGTTGCTTAATCAGTTTTTTTTTAAACCAAGTTTGCTGTTTATTTGAGCAATATGAGATGGAAGGAAGTTCCATGCAATAAGGGGTCTATATAAAACTGTATGCTTTCTTGAATTTGTTCTGGATTTGGGGACTGTGAAAAGACCCCTGGTGGCATGTCTGGTGGGATAAGTGTGTGTGTAAGTTGACTATGCAAACAATTTGGGATTTTCAACACATTAATGTTTCCTATAAAAAGAAGAAGTGATGCAGTCAGTCTCTCCTCAACTCTTAGCAAAGAGAGACTGGCATGCATAGTATTTATATCAGCACTCTGATTACAATGAAGGGCAGAATGTGCCGCTCTGTTCTGGGCCAGCTGCAGCTTAACTAGGTCTTTTCTTGCAGCACTGGACCACACGACTGGACAATAATCAAGATTAGACAAAACTAGAGCCTACAGAACTTGCTTCTTGGAGTGTGGTGTCAAAAAAGCAGAGCATCTCTTTATTACGGCCAGACCTCTCCCCATCTTTACAACTATTGAATCTATATGTTTTGACCATGACAGTTTACAATCTAAGGTAACGCCAAGTAATTTAGTCTCCTCAATTTGTTTGTTCAACAGCCACACCATTCATTACCAGATTCAGCTGAGGTCTAGATTTTAAGGAATGATTTGTACCAAATACGATGCTTTTAGTTTTAGAGATGTTCAGGACCAGTTTATTACTGGCCACCAATTCCAAAACAGAACGCAACTCTTTGTTAAGGGTTTCAGTGACTTCATTAACTGTGGTTGCTGTTGCATATATATGGTTTAATGCCAGTGGTATATCATTGGTAAAAATAGAAAACAGTAGAGGGCCTAGAAAGCTGCCCTGTGGTACACCACACTTTACATGTTTGACATTAGAGAAGCTTCCATTAAAGAAAACCCTTGAGTTCTATTAGAGAGATATCTCTGAATCCATGATATGGCAGAGGTTGAAAAGTCATAACACATACATTTTTTCAACAACAGGTTATGGTCAATAATATCGAAGGCTGCACTGAAATCTAACAGTACAGCTCCCACAATCTTCTTATTATCAATTTCTTCCAACCAATCATCAGTCATTTGTGTCAGTGCAGTACATGTTGAGTGCCTTTCTCTATAAGCATGCTGAAAGTCTGTTGTTAATTTCTTTAAAACCTCTTTGGGCTAGGGGACAGTATTTTGACGTCTGGATGAGAATCGTTCCCAAAGTAAACTGCCTGTTACTCAGGCCCAGAAGCTAGGATATGCGTATAGAAAACACTCTAAAGTTTCTAAAACTGTTGAAATAATGTCTGTGAGTATAACAGAACAGATATGGCATGGACAAACCATCCAGAAAAAAAATGCAGCCCTACACTGATTGCAATGGCTGTCATTTTTAATATGAAGGGAAAACCTCCCAGATTGCAGTTCCTAGGGCTTCCACTAGATGTCAACGGTCTTTAGAAAGAGTTTCAGGCTTGTTTTGGGAAAAATTTGCTAGAATTTGTAGTTTTTGTAAGTGGCTCCCATTTTGGCTGTAATGTTTTCACGCGCGTGGATGAGAACGCATACTTTGTTGTTTATCTCCTGTAAAGACAATAACGATTCTCCGTCTTAAATTGTATAGTTTACTTACGTATTAAGGTACCTGAGGTTTGATTATAAACATTGTTTGACTTGTTTGGAGAAGTTTATTGGTGATGTTTGGGATTAATTTTGTATGCATTTTGAAGGAGGGAAACCGGTGGATTATTGAATGAAGCACGCCAGCTAAACTGAGTTTTTGCAGATATAAAGAAGGACTTTATCAAACAAAAGGACCATTTGTGATGTAGCTGGGACCTTTTGGAGTGCCAACAGAAGAAGATCTTCAAAGGTAAGGCATTTATTTTATCGCTATTTCTGACTTTCGTGGCGCACCTGCCTTGGTTGGAAAATGTTTTTAACACTGTTGTGTGCTGGGCGCTGTCCTCAGATTATCGCATGGTGTGCTTTCGCCGTAAAGCCTTTTGAAATCTGACACAGCGGCTGGATTAACAAGAAGTTAAGCTTTTTTCTGATGTATCACACTTGTATTTTCATGAATGTTAAATATTACTATTTCTATAATTTGAATTTCGCGCTCTGCAATTTCACCAGATGTTGTCGAGGTGGGTCGCTATTTGGCTTCCCTCCAGGCCTGAGGACAAAGACTTTCTTCTAGGATCAAATAAAAAATCTGCAATTCACGTATTATTCTCCTCACATGTGAAAAGGTGGTCTTAACATGTGAACTCCAAGTGTAATACATGTCAACATATGGTTTCACATGTGAACAACTGACCTCACGCTTAGTTTTTCCATAAGGGTAAACTCTTGTAGCTACCTACAAGAGTTGTCATGACGATGCTTACAATCATCCTGTATGTGTGTTTGGTAAGGTGATAAGAGCTGGGTTCAAATACATGTGTCTTTGATTATTTGTTATTTAATAGGGCTAGGGGGCAGTATTGACACGGCTGGATAAAAAACATACCCGATTTAATCTGGTTACCACTCCTACCCAGTAACTAGAATATGCATATACTTATTGCATATGGATAGAAAACACACTAAAGTTTCTAAAACTGTTTGAATGGTGTCTGTGAGTATAACAGAACTCAAATGGCAGGTCAAAACCTGAGAGATTCCTTTACAGGAAGTGGCCTGTCTGACCATTTCTTGAACTTCTTTTCCATCTCTATCTTTTACTAAGGATCTCTGCTCTAACGTGACACTTCCCACGTCTTCCATAGGCTCTCAGAGCCCGGGAAAAAACAGAATGTCGTCATTCCAGCCCCAGGCTGAAACACATTATCGCCTTTCTCAAGTGGCTGATCAAGGGACTCTGGGCTTATGCGCGTGACCCGACCGCCCCCGCCTTTGTGATTTTTTCCTCTATTTGCCGAAAAGGAGATTCCCTGTCGGAATATTATCGCTTTTCTACGAGAAAAATGGCGTAAAAATTGATTTTAAACAGCGGTTGACATGCTTCGAAGTACGGTAATGGAATATTTAGAATTTTATTGTCACGAATTGCGCCATGCGCGCGACACTTCTTTACCATTTCGGATAGTGTCTGGAACGCACGAACAAAACGCCGCTATTCGGATATAACGATGGATTATTTTGGACCAAACCAACATTTGTTATTGAAGTAGCAGTCCTGGGAGTGCATTCTGACGAAGACAACAAAAGGTAATCAAACTTTTATAATAGTAAATATGATTATGGTGAGTGCTAAACTTGCCGGGTGTCTAAATAGCGAGCCCGTGATGCCTGGGCTATGTACTTAGAATATTGCAAAATGTGCTTTCACCAAAAAGCTATTTTAAAATCGGACATATCGAGTGCATAGAGGAGGTCTGTATCTATAATTCTTAAAATGATTGTTATGCTTTTTGTGAACGTTTATCGTGAGTAATTTAGTAAAATGTTAGCGAATTCCCCGGAAGTTTGCGGGGGGTATGCTAGTTCTGAACGTCACATGCTAATGTAAAAAGCTGGTTTTTGATATAAATATGAACTTGATTGAACAAAACATGCATGTATTGTATAACATAATGTCCTAGGGTTGTCATCTGATGAAGATCATCAAAGGTGAGTGCTGCATTTAGCTGTCTTCTGGGTTTTGGTGACATTATATGCTGGCTTGAAAAATGGGTGTCTGATTATTTCTGGCTTGGTACTCTGCAGACATAATCTAATGTTTTGCTTTCGTTGTAAAGCCTTTTTGAAATTGGACAGTGTGGTTAGATTAACGAGAGTCTTGTCTTTAAATAGCTGTAAAATAGTCATATGTTTGAGAAATTGAAGTAATAGGATTTTGAAGGTTTTGAAAATCGCGCCACAGGCTTAATTACTTATTTACTGTGTATTTTCAAATAACTTCCTATAAAAAGGAAATGTCCTATAAATATTCAAATACTTATTTCGAAATAGGCTATATTATTTCAAATACCAAACAGACCTGGGTTCAAATGCACGGTAGTATTAATTTGTATTTAAAAATACACTTTGAATTTCAGTATTTTAAAATAAATACAAGTATATTTTCAAATCCACAATTGAAATATCATAAATAGTATTTGAACCCAGGTCAAGAGATGACACACACACACACGGTTAGTGTAGATTCTCAATAAGCACCCTACTTTACCCCTATTGGTCCTGGTCAAAAGTAGTGCACTATGTGGAATAGGGTGCAATTTGGGACAGACTGAATTTGGGACAGAATCATTCTGACTTCACTGAATCAGTGACATTTCACTACTTCACTTTACAAGGTGGTGGTTCAAAAGATTTCTGTAAAAAAAAGAAGAAAGAAAATGGACAGTTCCATTTACACTCCATCTCCACTTAACCCCTGGCTATACACCTTTCACACTGAGAAGGTCTCCTCTGCTTTGTCAGAGGGGCAGACGATAAGGAATGAGTGAAGGAAAACTGCCCCAGACACTCATCCACACTCTAACTCTCTATACAAACACAGTGGAGAACGTACTGCAGAGGTTGTATCCAAAATGGCACCCTATTCCCTACATAGTGCGCTACTTTTGACCACAACCCTATGGATCTTAGCCAAAAGTAGTGCACTTTATAGGTAATAGGATGACATTTGGGATGTAGGCACAAAGATCATTGGCAGAAGAGGATACTTTGACCACTCAGGTGTTAAAGTGGCTTGAACATTTGATCAATGATGATAGACCCTGTGGTCAGCAGAAGTAGCGTTCTGCCGACAGCGACGATATTGATTGAAAAGTTGAGAGCTGTCATCGAACAGTTCAATAATAATGACGGTGGACATTTAGCAGATGCTTTAATCGAAAGTGACATGCAGTTCACACATATTCTCTTTGTGTGTGTGTGTGTGTGTGTGTGTGTGTGTGTGTGTGTGTGTGTGGGGGGGGGGGGGGGGGGGGGCTTGCCTTTCCTATGTACAGCGGCTCCAGTCCAGTGTACTCCTCCAGCACAAAGAACTGGTTCCATACCCAGCCTCTCTTCACCCTCCTCAACAGTCCTGCTCCACTCTCCTCTTCTGTCTTGGCTCTATCCATACAGCCCTGGGCCTCAGACAACAGGGCCAGCAAGGCCAGACCTATGCTGAGTAGGAGGGTGTAGACAGGCCTACCACCCCCAGGATGGTGGTGATGTCGATCTCCCATGATGGATACTCAACAGCAAATCAAATCAATTTGTTTTCAAATGGGGTTTTGTGTTTTCTGTGGTGATGCGATGACCCACTGATGACAGGCCTTTGTTTCTTGTGTCTTGGGAAGGTCTTCAATTGGCTACTTTCTCCTTTTCCTGCTTCGTGGAAAGTGAAAAAAGAAAAGAGAGAAAGATGAGTTTCATATCCTCCAAATGTAGATGTCATTATTGGACACTGACTCTATCGTCCTTGGCCTATAAGCTCCTTCTCTGTTTCCTTATTTATTTATTTCCTTCTCTGAAACTATTGAGGAAAGTATGGATGGATTAAAGGATGGAAGGATGGAGAGATGACACTGATCCCAGTCTATTGTGTAGAACCACAGATTAATCTGCTTCTCTCTTCTGTCCTTTGTTGAATGATAAGGAACCCTCTGTGTGTGTCTGTTTTTGTGTGTGTGTTTGTGTGTACATGCATGCATGAATGTCCATGTGTGTTTGTGTTTGTGTGTGGTAGAAATAGATTGCTGCATTAAAACTCAGTGAGTGGGGCCTCACACTGCATTCTAAATACATGTAGAGGAGGAGAGGGGAGAGAAGAGGGGAGAGAAGAGGGGAGAGAAGAGGGGAGAGACGGGGAAATGATGGGAGAGAGACGGGGGAGAGGTTACTCCTCTCCCATTCACTGTTGTGCTTAGGCAACAGAAACCATCTTCAAAACGCCTTTCCTCAACCCCCTCCCCCCATCTTTCTCTTTGCTTTCTTTCTGTGTTGGTGCTTCACCCTCTCTTTTCAGTTTCTATAGGAACAGCGGTAACTTCTCTCATTTCTCTCTCGCTAACAGTCTCTCAGTGTGTATTTGCTTCCCTCACTCTCTTTCTCTCCCCTCTCCCCTCTTTCCCCCTCTCTTAGCAAAAAAGGTGCTATCTTGAACCTAAAATGGTTCTTCAGCTGTCCCCATCAGATAACCCTTTCCACAGAGGGTTCTACATGGAACCCAAAACGGTTATCCTATGGGGACAGCCAAATAACTCTTTTGGAACCCTTTTTTCTGAGAGTGTAGAGGAGGCGGTGCTGTTTCTCCCGGCCTCTCTCTCTCCCTCTCCCCCAATCTCCCCTTCTTCCTCTCCCCTCTTCCCTGTCCTCTCTTCCTTTCTTTCCTCTCTACCTCTCTTTCCCTGGCTGTTGTAGAAGAGTTGAGATTTGCACTGTTCCTCATCTGTTAAGGTGCCACCAACCTCCTGTAACTACAAGCTACATGCTGCTGCCTAACTGGACAACAAACAACTAGTGGTGCTTCGGTGCTTTCCACTGAGGGTGTGGAGTTCTGCAAGATGTTTTGTTTCCACCATTTGGAATAGACTTAATAACTTATTTTTATAACTTAAATTTTTTCTGCACTCGGACAGCCCACAATAATCAGAAAAAAACAAGGTCAATTGTTACTTTATGGTGCTGTAGATAAAAAAAAAAGGTTTTTTATTGATTTCAAGTAAAGTTTTACATTTAATCAATGTAGTTTTCTACTCAAACTGTGCCTTTATGACACTCGCTTGATTTTCTTTCCTTTTATCAGTGAGTTGGTCACATCTGTTTGCCTCCACCACAATCTATTCCCGCTCTTTAATTAACAAGCTGCACGGGGGAAAAACTGACAGATCTATAGTGAAAAGGGGGGAAAGAGAAAAGAGAAAAGTGGAAGAAAAGAATGCTAGCAGGGGGCGTGGAGAGAGAAATGGAAAGTAGGGGGTGACAAAAAGAGAAAGAGAGAGAGAATAGAGAAAGAGAGACTGTGTTGAGCTCTATTATACTGTGTAAGAGAGAGAGCTCATTGTGCCATAGAGGACACTCTCTGAATCTCCAAACACAGTTAATCATTATTGAAGAGTCACAAAGAGACTGGTGGCTACGGAAGGGTGCTGGGCGGGGTGCTATTGCTAGAAAGGCCCTGACAGGAGGGGGTATCTGGCTCCTAGCCCCCTGGCCCTCCAACTCAGGGGATCTGTCCCAAATGTCACCCTATTCACTATGGGCCATGGTCAAAAGTAATGTAATTTATATGGAATGGGGTGCCATTTGGGACGCGCCCAACCTGGGACTCAAAGCCCCACGAGGGCCCCTGACAGGCTGGGTGAGCCCTGACCTCCATGGGCCCCTCCTGGTCTCTGCTCTATTCTGTCTGTATTCTGTCTCCATTATTTCCAATCAAGTGGGCCTGTTGATCATTATGAAGTCAAATTAGCACCTCGCTAAACCTTCCGCACACCCCTTCACCTCCCCAGCCCCCTTCTCCGTCAAAGGTCAGGACTTGCACCCGTTATATTCGGCCTCTATTTTGTTGTGTCTAATGAGGTGACATGCTACATAATTGTGCTGGCTAAACACTCCACACATCTCCCTCAGACTAATCTGATGGCTTTTCACTTATTAAAGAAAAAATAAAAAAAGCAGCTGTTCTTGCTGCTCCTGCCTTTACGACCTGCCACACAAGTTGCCCCCTGTCCTGAGTAGAGGAATGAAGGGAGGGAGGGATGGATGGAGTGGGGAGGGTCGAGGAGGCATCATATGAGAAAGCTTTACCAAACATAAGAAGAGAGAGGGTATTTTCCCACCACAATTACATATTCTACGGAAATGGTAAAAGCCACTTTAACTTTCAAGGAGAACTGAGAGATGTAGAATCCTGTTGCACGGTCTGTGTAAGTTTGTAAGTGTGTAAATCAAGGAGGGGCTGTAACAATCAACAGCTGTAGCAGCTGGTGTTGGCAATTGAAGGACCGTATTGTTGAGTCATCAAAATCTCAGTCAGCCTGTCAGCATTATACCTTATTCCCTATTTAGTGCACTACCCTGGTCAAAAGTATTGCACTTTGTAAAGAATGGTGTGCCATTTGGGATGCAGACTTAGCTTGTCAGCATGACCATGAACTACTATTTGGTGACAAAATACCTTTAAAAGATGTTTGTAGCTGAACACCACTTTTCTTTTTCCCTTCCCTTAGGCCAACTACAGAAAATTACCCCAGTTAAAACAAGGCTTTCACAGGTGGAATCTCAACTAACAATCAGAACTGTACAAAAACCCTCTGACTTTAGTCACTCAGACTCTGTGAATGCAGCCTGACTTAAGTGCTCTGCTGCAGATCATATGAAAAGGATTTATACAATTTTACAAGTCAATCTTGTATGATTGTGGCCTACTTCCTATCGATAGAGCACTTCCCTCTTGAGAGCAGGGGTGTACTTGTCCAAAACAGACTTATACACTCTGCTTTTGAACCATCAACAACTTTTCAACACATCAACAATGCACATTTTGAAGAGATAAATTCAGACTTTCTCTGAACTTTGTGTGTGGTAACAACGGTGTGGTCAACAACAGAACTGTCACACAGATACAGTATAACTTCATGTGTGGCGTGACAGTGTGGTTGTCACGTCTAATTCTGCTCCTCCCCTACGGCGTGCGACATCGCCGGAATACTAACCACCAGTCCTGGCACTCATCATTACGAGGAGCCGTGCATCAGGGGGTGGGGGGTGTACCATCATGTCTACTCCTGCTCCTACCCTCCGGCATAAGACTTCGCTGGAATACTAATCACCGGTCCTGGAACTCATCATTACTCGCACCTGGGACTCATTGTTAGGATTCACACCTGGACCTCATTACCTCCCCTTTATAAGTGCCTTCCTTTTGTTCATTCCTCAGTTGGTACTGCATCAAATCACATCACATTGTATTGGGCACATACACATGGTTAGCAGATGTTAATGTGAGTGTAGCGAAATGCTTGTGCCTCTAGTTCCGACAGTGCAGTAATATCTGACAAGTAATCTAACAAATTCCCCAACAACTACCTGATACACACAAATCTGAAGGGGTGAATGGGAATATGTACATATAAGTACATGGATGCGCGATGGCTGAGCTGCATAGGCAAGGTGCAATAGATGGTATAAAATAATGTATATACATGTGATATGAGTAATGTAAGATTTTGTAAACATTATTAATAAAGTGGCATTGCTTAAAGTGGCATTGTTTAAAGTGACTAGTGATCCATTTATTAAAGAGTGCAGTGATTGGGTCTCAATGTAGGCAGCAGCCTCTCTGAGTTAGTGATTCATGTTTAGAAATCTGATGGCCTTGAGATAGAAGCTGTTTTTCGATCTCTCAGTCCCAGCTTTGATGCACCTGTACTGACCTCACCTTCTGGAATTCTAGCGGTGTGAACAGGCAGTGGCTAAGGTGGTTGTTGTCCTTGATGACCTTTTTGGACTTCCTGTGACATCGGGTGCTGTAGGTGTCATGGAGGGCAGGTAGTTTGCCCCCGGTGATGCGTTGTGCAGACTGCACCACCCTCTGGAAAGCCTTGTGGTTGAGGGCGGTGAAGTTGCCGTACCAGGCTGTGATACAGCCCAAAAGGATGCTCTCGACTGTGCATCTGTAAAAGTTTGTCAGGGTTTTGGGTGACAAGCCAAATTTCTTCAGCCTCCTGAGGTTGAAGAGCTGCTGTTGTGCCTTCTTTACCACACTGTCTGTGTGAATGGACCATTTCAGTTTGTCTGGGATGTGTACGCCGAGGAACTTAAAACGTTCCACCTTCTCCACTGCTGTCCCTTCAATGTGGATGGGGGGTGCTCCCTCTGCTGTTTCCTAAAGTCCAAGATCATCTCCTTTGTTTTGTTGACGTTGAGTGAGACGTTGTTTTCCTGACACCACACTCCGAGTGCCCTCACCTCCTCCCTGTAGGCTGTCTCGTCGTTGTTGATGATCAAGCCTACTACTGTTGGGTCGTCTGCAAACTTGTTGATTGATTTGGAGGCATGCATGGCCACACAGTCGTGGGTGAACATGGAGTACAGGAGAGAGCTGAGCACACACCCTTGTGGGGCCCCAGTGTTGAGGGTCAGCGAGGTGAAGATGTTGTTTCCTCCCTTCACCATCTAGGGGAGGCCCATCAGAAAGTCCAGGACCCAATTACACAGGACGGGGTTGAAACCCAGGGCCTCCAGCTTGATGATGAGCTTGGAGGGTACTATGGTGTTCAATGCTGAACTGTAGTCAATGAACAGCATTCTTACATAGATGTTATTTTTGTCCAGATGGGATAGGGCAGTGTGATGGCGATTGCATCATCTGTGGACCTGTTGGGGCGGTATGCAAACTGAAATGGGTCTAGGGTGGCAAGTAAGGTGGAGGTGACATGATCCTTGACTAGGCTCTCAAAGCACTTCATGATGACAGAAGTGAGTGCTATGGGGCAGTAGTAATTTATTTCAGTTTTTTTCTTTGCCTTCTTGGGTACAGGAACAATGGTAGCCATCTTGAAACATGTGGGGACAACAGACTGAGATAGGAAGTGATTTAACCTGTTATGGATAGGGGGCAGTATTTTCACGGCCGGATAAAAAACGTACCCGATTTAATCTGTTTATTACTCCTGCCCAGAAACTAGAATATGCATATAATTGTTTGATTTGGATAGAAAACACCCTAAAGTTTCTAAAACTGTTTGAATGGTGTCTGTGAGTATAACAGAACTCATATGGCAGGCCAAAACCTGAGAAGATTCTAAACCGGAAGTTCCCTCTCTGACCATTTCTTGGCCTTCTTTAGCCTCTTTATTGAAAACAGAGGATCTCTGCTGTAATGTGACACTTTCTAAGGCTCCCATAGGCTCTCAGAAGACGCCAGAATGTTGAATGATGACTCTGCAGTCCCTGGCTGAAAAACAGTAGCGCATTTGGATAGTGGTCGATCTGAGAACAATGAGACGGGTGCGCGCGTGCACGTGAAGAGTCCATTTTACATTTTCAGTCTTTGAACGAAAACGACGTCTCCCAGTCGGAATATTATCGCTATTTGACGAGAAAAATCGCATAAAAATGTATTTTAAACAGCGTTTGACATGCTTCGAAGTACGGTAATGGAATATTTTGAATATTTTTGTCACGATACCCGCCGGCGCGTCACCCTTCGGATAGTGTCTTGAACACACAAACAAAACGCCGCTATTTGGATATAACTATGGATTATTTGGAACCAAACCAACATTTGTTGTTGAAGTAGAAGTCCTGAGAGTGCATTCTGACGAAGAACAGCAAAGGTAATAACATTTTTCTTATAGTAAAGACAGCATGAGGTATTATCTTGTTGGGTCATTTCATTATATATCACAACCCCAATCTATGAACAACTCCATCACAGTTCATGTCTACACCCTCAGACACACTTGATGTGCCCCATATGGCACCCTATTACTATATAGTTCACAACTTTTGAACAGAGACCTTTTGGCCCTGGTCAAGGTCCAGCCAATCAGAATGAGTTTTTCCCTACAAAAGGTCTTTATTACAGACAGAAATACTCCTCAGTTTCATCAGCTGCCCGGTTGGTGGGTCTCACACGGTCCCGCAGGTGAAGAAGCTGGTCGTGGAGGTCCTGGGATGGCGTGTTTACACATAGCGTGCGTATGTGAGGCCGGTTGGAAGTACTGCCAAATTCTCTAAAACGACATTGGAGGTGGCTTATGGTAGAGAAATGAACATTCAATTCTCTGGCCACAGCTCTGGTGGACATTCCTGCAGTCAGCAAAACAATCTTCTAGTTGCACTGTCCTTCAAAACTTGAGACATCTGTGGCTTTGTGTTGTGTGAAACCCTAGGACATTATGTTATACAATACATGCATGTTTTGTTCAATAAAGTTCATATTTATATCAAAAACCAGCTTTTTACATTAGCATGTGACTAGCATGTGACTAGCATTCCCACCGAACACTCCCGGTGAATTTACTAAATTACTCACGATAAACGTTCACAAAAAGCATAACAATTATTTTAAGAATTATAGATACAGAACTCCTCTATGCACTCGATATGTCCGATTTTAAAATAGCTTTTCGGTGAAAGCACATTTTGAAATATTCTCAGTAGATAGCCCGGCATCACAGGGCTAGCTATTTAGACACCCAGCAAGTTTAGCATTCACCAAAGTCAGATTTACTATAAGAAAAATGTTATTACCTTTGCTGTCTTCGTCAGAATGCACTCCCAGGACTTCTACTTCAATAACAAATGTTGGTTTGGTTCAAAATAATCCATAGTTATATCCAAACAGCGGCGTTTTGTTCGTGCGTTCAAGACACTATCCGAAAGGGTAAATAAGGGTGACGAGCATGGCGCAATTCGTGACAAAAAAATGTCTAAATATTCCATTACCGTACTTCGAAGCATGTCAACCGCTGTTTAAAATCAATTTTTATGCCATTTTTCTCATAAAAAAGCGATAATATTCCGACCGGGAATCTGCGTTTAGGTAAACAGACGAAAGAAAATAAAGAGTGGGCTCGACTCGGGCACGCGCCTAAGCCCATAATACTCTGATCGGCCACTTGCCAAAAGCGATAATGTGTTTCAGCCAGAGGCTGCCTCAATATCGTTCAGCTTTTTCCCGGGCTCTGAGAGCCTATGGGAGCCGTAGGAAGTGTCACGTTAGAGCAAAGATCCTCAGTCTTCAATAAAAATAGCCAAGATGAAACACAACTTGTCAGACAGGCCACTTCCTGCATGGAATCTTCTCATGTTTTGGCCTGCCATTTGAGTTCTGTTATACTCACAGACACCATTCAAACAGTTTTAGAAACTTTAGGGTGTTTTCTATCCAAAGCCAATAATATATGCATATTCTAGTTACTGGGCAGGAGTAGTAACCAGATTAATTCGGGTACGTTTTTTATCCGGCCGTGTCAATACTGCCCCCTAGCCCTAACAGGTTAAGT
The DNA here is from genome assembly GCF_965601325.2 of Salmo salar. NCBI lineage: Eukaryota > Metazoa > Chordata > Actinopteri > Salmoniformes > Salmonidae > Salmo > Salmo salar. Next base: position 24,737,898 of record NC_138309.1, on the reverse strand, counting down.
CAAACGACACCGCTGGTCCTGCTCACATTGCCCTACCCTATGCTTTGACCTCTTTCTCCCCTCTCTCTCCAGATGAAATCTTGTGACTTGTGACGGCCGGCCGCCCAACAACATGCCCGCTTGACCCTATCCCCTCCTCTCTTCTCCAGACCATTTCCGGAGATCTTCTCCCTTACCTCACCTCGCTCATCAACTCATCCTTGACCAATGGCTACGTCCCTTCCGTCTTCAAGAGAGCGAGAATTGCACCCCTTCTCAAAGAACCTACACTTGATCCCTCCGATGTCAATAACTACAGACCAGTATCCCTTCTTTCTTTTCTCTCCAAAACTCTTGAGCGTGCCTTCCTTGGCCAGCTCTCTTGCTATCTCTCTCAGAATGACCTTCTTGATCCAAATCAGTCAGGTTTCAAGACTGGTCATTCAACTGAGACCGCACTTCTCTGTGTCACGGAGGCTCTCCATACTGCTAAAGCTAACTCTCTCTCCTCTGCTCTCATACTTCTAGACCTATCTGCTGCCTTTGATACTGTGAACCATCAGATCCTCCTCTCCACCCTCTCCGAATTGGGCATCTCCGGTGCGGCTCACTCTTGGATTGCGTCCTACCTGACAGGTCGCTCCTACCAGGTGGCGTGGCGAGAATCTGTCTCCGCACCACGTGCTCTCACCACTGGTGTCCCCCAGGGCTCAGTTCTAGGCCCTCTCCTGTTCTCGCAATACACCAAGTCACTTGGCTCTATCATATCCTCACATGGTCTCTCCTATCATTCCTACGCAGACGACACACAATTAATCTTCTCCTTTCCCCCTTCTGATAACCAGGTGGCGAATCGCATCTCTGCATGTCTGGCAAACATATCAGAACTGCCCATTTCATGATCTCGCCATCACGGTTGACAACTCTATTGTGTCCTCCTCCCAGAGTGCTAAGAGCCTTGGCGTGACCCTGGGCAACACCCTGTCGTTCTCCACTAACCTCAAGGCGGTGATCCGATCCTGTAGGTTCATGCTCTACAACATTCGCAGAGTACGACCCTGCCTTACACAAGAAGCGGCGCAGGTCCTAATCCAGGCACTTGTCATCTCCTGTCTGGATTACTGCAACTCGCTGTTGGCTGGGCTCCCTGCATGTGCCATTAAACCCCTTACAACTCATCCAGAACGCCGCAGCCCGTCTGGTGTTCAACCTTCCCAAGTTCTCTCACGTCACCCCGCTCCTCCGCACACTCCACTGGCATCCAGTTGAAGCTCGCATCTGCTACAAGACCATGGTGCTTGCCTACGGAGCTGTGAGGGGAACGGCACCTCTGTACCTTCAGGCTCTGATCAGTCCTTACACCCAAACAAGGGCACTGCGTTCATCCACCTCTGGCCTGCTGGCCCCCCTACCTCTGCGGAAGCACAGTTCCCGCTCAGCCCAGTCAAAACTGTTCACTGCTCTGGCACCCCAATGGTGGAACAAGCTCCCTCACGGCGCCAGGACAGCGGAGTCAATCACCACCTTCCGGAGACACCTGAAACCCCACCTCTTTAAGGAATACCTGGGATAGGATAAAGTAATCCTTCTAACCCCCCCCCCCCCAAAAAAAGACATAAAAGTACTATTGTAAAGTGGTTGTTCCACTGGATATCATAAGGTGAATGCACCAATTTGTAAGTCGCTCCGAATAAGGGCATCTGCTAAATGACGTAAATGTAAATGTAAATTAAAACAATAGTTCAGTTCACATAACAAGGTTGACCTTAAAATGAGGGACATATGTAAATCAATCACTAATCACATGAAATAAATAATCTGCAGACATTACTTTGTCAAAGCAACACAATAATTAGGGCCTTACAATGATGATTAAAACTTGGAGAAATATTGGGTTTAAGTGGGTTAAAATCTTCCTAGAAGTCATAGATGGTGCGCAGAAGGACACGTCAAAATGCAGAATTTTGGCACAGCAGGTCTTTATTCATATTAGAAATCAGATTTTTATAATTTTCCATGTGGTCTATAGCAGTGGTTCTTAAATGGATTTGCCTAGGGACCCAAATTGAACCAGGTTGTCTCAGTTGGGACCCAATATTTGCGTTGAGAAAAAGAATCAGCAAAATACAATCTGGAAAACTATTTTGAATGCTTTTTCATAGGAAATGTAGCAATTATATGACAAGGGAACAACATTCCCACCTCTTTCATAAATCAATAATAACATTTTGCCCATATTCTTGATGAAGAATGCTAATAAACTCACTGGTTTGAGAACACAAAATCAACCAAACGTCTGCTGCTAATAGCTCTATATTGAAAATACTGTGATGAAATGAAATCTGAGATTACATTATTTACAAATAATTTCATTATCATTTTTTACACGCTTTCTACCTGGTTTAAGTTTTCGTAAATATTTTTATTTGTATTTTACTTAAAGGACAATTCCACCCAAAACGATCTTTTGGTATTTGTTTCTTTAGTCCATTGTTGATATAGTCCCAAAATGTTTCACATGTCAGCAATTACATTTTGAAGATATATAACTTTCAAAATACAGAAATGCAAAACGCAGTATCAAAATGCAAAATATTTCTGTATTTTGATAGTTATATAGCTTCAAAATGTGATTGCTGACATGCAAAACCCCAGTTTGTGCCAAGAAGGGGGGGTGTAAACTCAGTGTATATTAAAGTGCACTTTATTTAATATAACAGGCTTTTATATCAAAGGTGGGCAAAAGGAATTAATTTCATGGAACAACCTATACGTAACAATATACCTATTGAAGAGATGACGTTTATACTTTCTCCCAACTTTGTGTGTAGCGCGACAGTCTGGTCCTATATACCATGTAGATCCAGGTCCTCCAATTCATTAATAAGGATTGATTTCACAGTGGGCATGTCCGTATCCTCATTTCACCCCTATCTAAGAGGACCATTGGTCCATAAATGGACCAGTTAAAGAGGGAGTCACCGTGAAAGAAGGCCAATTTTGGGCTCCCAACATCGTAAAACCCCTTGTGGGGAACCACAGGAAGATACGTCATGGCTAATTTGTTAACCACAATTGATTTAGCATGGTGGAGAAAGTTGAGGAAGTAGACACTATCGGGGCACTTCAAATCTTTGTCCCCAGAGAAGGATGAATGTATGTAGGTTCTTTAGGGCAGCTGGATTGAAAGCTAAAATCCTGGTATGGGAGACCAGATTCCCACCCATGTTAGACTGAAAAAAACACAAGGCATAAACATGGTTGGTTCATGAAAACAGATAGTCAACCAAATGACTAAACATAATCCCTCTCCGTCCTGTCTCTATGTGTTCTGGGGGCCACATGTGAGCCTCTTAAATTATAGGATCTCTGTACTCTGAACCCAGTTGTGTGGCTTTGTCTGTCTGCTGCATCAGTGGACTAGCACCCTCAGTGCCATAAAAAGGGAAAAATTATTCGCTGAATGTTTCACTCCTTTCTGCTATGCTTTTCTACAACAATATAAAAATTATTTCATTTGTTATTGCACTCTCTCTTTCCATCTCTGGCACTCCCTGTCTCATTCTTTCTCTCGCTCTCTCCATCTCTCTCTCTCTCTCTCTCCGTCTTTCTCTGCACGTCCATTCATTCCGAGTGGGGTGGAAACCTTGTCATTTATGGAGAAATTAAATCATACAAACTGGCATTCATCCCGATCACTGGTGCATGGAAATTATGTCATGGAGCATGAGTGTCATCAGGAAAGTTTGCAATCAGTGTCATTTCACCACAAATTAACCAGTCCTAGATGGGTTGCGTCTCAAAGGCATCCAGTTCCCTGCATAGTGCACTACTTCTGACCATAGGGAAAAGGGTGTCATTTAGGACATAGTCTGGGATCATCCAGGATCCCTGGGAAGCAGTTGTTAGTTATTATAGAGAAAACACAGCAACACATCAGCATGATGTGCGTCACTCAGTTCCATGAATGAGCATTAATCGTCCCCACTTTTGACACAGATAATAATCACAATATCCTTTGTGCCTCTAGCTGTGTCTGAGCACAGCTGTCAATCCACTGGCGAAATACCCAGCTTCAATTTACAAGACAGGAGACAGCTTAATGGTTTTGGAGAAGAGTTAAAAAAAATAAGACCTCCTTGTCATGTTGAAAAATGTAAGCCTTCACTGTGAGTGAGGAGTGAGGTTTGAATGCTAAACTGAAGTCCCTAAAAGCAGACCTAATAATACAGTGTGTTTGAACTGCCGACAAGGCTAGACGTGTACAGAATGAGCCTATACAGTTTGAACTCCGATTCATATTGAAGTTATACAAGTTTGTACTTTGCCACAAGCATTCTCACAGACCAATACTCACTCTTAATACTCTGGTCGTCTCTTGACAGCCAAATATCCTGCTGTACAAGACAAGCATTCTTACAGACCAATTCTCTATACTGAAAAACAGGTTACAGCTTCAGTTAGCTAGTTTTCCCACACTGGCATCATCTCTGCCAGTCACATTTTCCACAGGTTTCTCTTTCCGTTTCTGAATATTCAAAATATTCAGTCAAAAGAAAAACTTCCAAGACAAGGTCTGTAACACCCAGTCAAGCGTTTAATTGAAATCTCTCATTGATGATCATGTAGAAAAGCATTCTAGCGTGGAGTCAGAATCAATTAAAATTCCACACCTTACCTTCTATTTTTCCTTATTTCTTTTTTCTCTGTCCTTTTCAGACAGTTTTTGCTCTTCTTCGCTTATCTGTCTCTTCTTTTCTCTCAAAGCTCACTAAATTCCCCTTGTGCATCAGTTCCCTATAGAGTCACCTTGGGTCCATGCTCCCTCTCAACTATACTGGCTGTCATTCTTTGAAAAGTTTATACTTCTCTCTCTCCCCTTCTCTCTCTCGTCTCTCTCTCTCTCTCTGTCTTGCTCTCTATGCATTCTTCTTCCTCTCTCCCTTTTACTTTCCACTCTCTCTCTCGTTCCATCTCCACACTCTCATACACAGTGTCATCCCCCCAGGAGCCAATCAGACTAAAGGACCATTTTCTGCTGTGCACAATCAGGGGTCAGCCCTCTTGATCCTTCGTAATCCAGCAATCTGCAACCTGAAGCAGGGGACAAGAATTCTGCGAAGAGCAGAGAAAGGGAGGAGGGGAGGAGAGAGAGAGGAGAGAGAGAGGGAGAGGAGCAGGGTGAGGGGCGGGTTCTTGTGTCACAAATGCCACTCATTTCATCTTTCTGTATTTGCAAGTGAATAAAGTGCCTTGTGTGTGGCGGGGGGAGTGCGCGAGAGAAGGGTGTGTACTCATTTCCTTATTTCCTTGAGCGGTGAAGTGGAAAACAGAGAAAGAGGGAGAGAGAGGAAGGGGAAGGAGACATTTTTTTCTTCTCTTCCACCCTTATGCATTTTAATGACAGCATGTCGTACACGGATGGATGGATCTGTACAGGGATTTATAACATTAAAGTTCAAACTTCAAACTACATTATATATCACTGCAATGCCTAGCCAGAGAAAAAGCTATTTGTTTACCAAATTTGCGTAAAGACTGTGGAAAATTAGATGCATGCCAATACACACAAAGCACATTGCCGGCATTAAACATGGTCACGGAAAATCTGATCCCTGTTTAGAATAGAAAAATCATCATCCGTAAAGAAGGAGGAGCAGGAGGAAAAACCAATGTTTCATTTAAAGCAATCATGAAATTAATATGGTAAAGTTGAGTATTTTGACAAGGTCCCAAATGGCATCCTATTCCCTACACAGTGTTTCAAAAGTAAAGCACTATATAGGGAATAGGATGCCATTTGGGATAAAATCTTTGTGCATGATTTTTCTTCTTTACTTCTTTCCACTAAATAAACTAGGAGAGAGAACATTGCAAGAATTATTCAACCATGCTTAGATAGTAAATTAAAATACATTAGAGGAAGGCAGTGTGACATGCTGTCGGTTTTGTTTCATTACATTTTGCAAGCACTCTGGGTTTGTGAAATGTGCTATACCAAATAAAATGCTTTATCATTAATATTTCATTAGTAGACTATCATTATGTGACCAGTGGCTCTTTTTATCAACTGTTCCAAGCTATTTTGATATTGTAAAAGTGATATAACTTCAGGACTCCAAACATAACCCATATTCCTCTTGTGCACTGCAAGTCATATTTCTTTCCTTCTCTCTTGACATCTTTTCTCTGAGAACAGTAAGCTCTTTTTTCCTCTCCAAGCCTTTCCAGTCTCATCTTCCTCACAGAGTAATTCAGTCTGTTGTATGGTACATAAAATACAGATGACTGCTGTTGTCGTCCTCCACAGCACATATGGACAAAAGGTTACTCCCTCCATCAAGTTCAATATGTTTTTTCTCCTTCCCTCCTTCTTTTCCTCTCTTGTCCCATTCAATATGTCTCTTTCTCATTTGCCAGCCCATTCTTCTTTTCCCTGTGTCCCCGACCTCTTTTCTTCTCTGAAGACCTGACTGGTTAGTGCTTCAGCCAATCTGTCAGACAAAGCTTTACTGAGCCCCCAGAAAAGACAGGGGGTCTCGGCACTTCTTAGTCCCTCTTGTTCCCGCTTTGTCAGGGCGGGGTGCGGTCGGGGGAGAGGGGCGGGGTTTGACAGGTTGACATTCCACCTCATTGAGCAGCGCTTTCCATCACACTGGCAGGCCGGGAGATCGTAATTGACAGAACTAATTGAACGTATGGTCTTATCGAAGAGAAGGACTCTTTTTTGTCTCCCCCCCCCCCAGAGGGGGTCCACCACAATAGTCCTAGGTACAGCATAGAAATTGGATTCAGTTGTGTTCTGGTTGTTCTGCTAATCTGGACATAGGTCTGGTGTGATATGCTTAATGTAATAGAGACATGGTGTGTTGTAAAGCTTCCAGGATAAAATCCACCCCTTCAAATGATTAAGTGTTGTCGATTGGCCAAAAGGGAGGAAGCAACAACTTGTTCCCGTCACCTGGTAGTTACATTAATAAATTGGTCATGAAACGGTAGAACTGAAAGAGAGAAAGATATCAGAAAAAAATAAAAAAAGAGGTAGAGAGAGAGCAAATCCTCCATGTCGTCTGACTGAGATGAGAGACGAAAGAAAGGAGAGGAGACACTTTTTTTCTGCCCAAGATTAAAAGTGGCACAGACTACAAAAAGTAGACTACAAAGTGATCCCTCATGTCTTTGAGGTGCTCAGATAAAGCTTTTCATGTCTTCCTCCACTTATACTGTAGATAAAAACAAAGGGAAATTATGAGAGGAAGTGGTGACTCCTACCACAGCAGATAAGATTTATGTGTCTATCTATGAAAGTGGAGTAGAGTTGTGTACAGCATGGTCATTTCCAATGTACCAGATATAAATACTACCTGGTTGTGTCCTAAATGGCACCCTAGCCATATATATTGGCTTGTGGAAGCATTCACCCCCCTTGGCATTTTTCCTATTTAGTTGCCTTACAACCTGGAATTTAAATGGATTTTGGGGGGGTTTGTTTCATTTGATTTACACAACATGCCTACCACTTTGAAGATCCAACATATTTTTTATTGTGAAATAAACAAGAAATTAGACAAAAAAACTGAGCTTGAACGTGCATAACTATTCACCCCCCCAAAGTCAATACTATGTAGAGCCACCTTTTGCTGCAATTACTGATGCAAATCTCTTGGGGTAGGTCTCTATAAGCTTGGCACATCTAGCTACTGGGATATTTACCCATTCTTCAAGGCAAAATTGCTCCAGCTCCTTCAAGTTTGATGGGTTCCACTGGTGTACAGCAATCTTTAAGTCATACCACAGATTCTCAATTGGATGGAGGTCTGGGCTTTGACTAGGCCATTCCAAGACATTTCAATGTTTTCCCTTAAACCACTCGAGTGTTGATTTAGCAGTATGCTTATGGTCATTGTCCTACTGGAAGGTGTACCTCCGTCCCAGTATCAAATCTCTGGAAGACTGAAACAGGTTTCCCTCAAGAATTTTCCTGTATTTAGCACCATCCATCATTCCTTCAATTCTGACCAGTTTCCCAGTCCCTGCCGATGAAAAACTTCCCACAGCATAATGCTGCCACCATTATGCTTCACTGTGGGGATGGTGTTCTCGAGGTGATGGAAGGTGTTGGGTTTGCGCCAGACATAGCGTTTTCCTTGATGGCCAAAAAGCTCAATTTTTGGCTCATCTGACCAGAGTACCTTCCTCCATATGTTTGGCGAGCCTCCCACATGCCTTTTGGCAAACACCAAATGTGTTTGCTTATTTTTTTATTTAAGCAATGGCTTTTTCTGGCCACTCTTCCATAAAGCCCAGCTCTGTGGAGTGTACGGCTTAAAGTGGTCCTATGGACAGATACTCCAATATTCGCTGTGGAGTTTTGCAGCTCTTTCAGGGTTGTCTTTGGTCTCTTTGTTGCCTCTCTGATTAATGCCCTCCTTGACTGGTCCATGAGTTTTGGTGGGCAGCCCTCTCTTGTCATGTTTGTTGTGGTGCCATATTCTTTCCATTTTCTAATAATCAATTTAACCCCTGGTCGGGCTCCGTCCCGTATGCATAACAAAATGTAATATTTTTTTTTTTTCAAATATAGGACTATGTTATATCGTTTTATAGATACACCTCTCCTGAGTCGAACCATGTTGTCCGATTTCAAGAAGGCTTTACAGCAAAAGCAAAACATTAGATTATGTTAGAGGAGTATATCGTAAAAGTAGCCACATAGCCATTTTCCGACCAACCGCATGCATCACAAATAACCAAAAAACAGCTAAATGCAGCATTAACCTTTGACAATCTTCATCAGATGACACTCCTAGGACATCATGTTACACAATACATGCATTCTTTTGTTCGATAAAGTTCATATTTATATGTAAAAACAGCATTTTACATCGGCGCGTGACGTTGACTAACTATTTTCCCTCAAATGCATCTGGTGAAACAGCGCTACAATTTACTAAATTACTATTCGAAAACATTTTTAAAATGTAATATTGTCATTCTAAGATTTATAGATGAATATCTCTTGAAAGCACCTGTAATGCCAGATTTAAAAATAACTTTACTGGGTAATCACACTTTGCGATAAAAGGGGATGCGATACTCAGAAAAATAGGCTACCGTTACAGGTCAGCGCCATCTTGGAACAATCGCATATCAAATCTACTCTTGTATACTATTGTCAATAATCCCTTACCTTTGATTATCTTCCTCAGAAAGCACTTCCAGGAATCCCAGGTCCACAACAAATGTATTTTCGTTCGAAAAAGTTAATCCTTTACGTCCCAATAGCTTGTTCTTGTTAGCGCGTTCTGAAGGCTGCTCCAAAACTTCCATCGGCTGCGGGACTCCTCTTTCAATAAAATGCATTTTTTTTTAATTTAGGTTCGTTCAAACGTTGTATAACATAAATCTTTAGGGCCTTTTTCAACCAGAGCTCCAATAAGATTCAAGGGGGACGATTGCATTGTCTTTCAAAACGTTTCGAAAGGGGAGGGTAGCCAGGGGCGCCGGCGTCATAATGGTGATGGCCATCCTCATGTGACCACTTTCCACAGCGTCTCATTCAGTCAGTTTTCACAGTAGGAGACTCAAACCACTTTGTAAAGACTGGGGACATCTAGTGGAAGCAATAGGAAGTGCTCAATGAACCATTGCTCATGGTGTGATTAATAGGCAAAGTGATGAAGTTGAGTCCGCAATTCAGAATTCCACATCCTGTTACGATCGGTCTCGGGGTTTTGACTGCCATATGAGTTCTGTCATACTCACAGACACCATTCAAACAGTTTTAGAAACTTTAGGGTGTTTTCTATCCACAAGTATTAATTATATGCATATCCTAGTTTCTGAGTTTGAGTAGGAGGCCGTTTAAAATGGGCACCATTTTTTTTAAGAAATCGCTGTAGTGCCCCCTATCCTAGGCGACCGTCAAGAGGTTAATGGTGCTCCGTGGGATGAATACTTTTGCATTGCACTGTACAATCAGAAAGGCACAGCACACAAATGAATAATTTTCCATTGTTAAAAGTAACCCAAGCACCCACAAAATAGGAGCTACATGCAAAACACAGACCCCTTGTGGAAAGTAGGAGAATTGTAACATCACTTACCCTGAATTCAAACAACTCTCCACCTCCCCCACCTTCACAAAATGTGGACACCCCTCTGAATGACTTATGCTGAATTGGACTTTTTAGTTCTTAATTTACTGGCGGCCAGTTACCTGTAAGTTACTGTAAAACAAAGGTTTGAAAATATACATATATCTCTTGTACAGTAAAAATATGAAATATTTCCCTGCATTCTCTACAGATTTTTTTTTGTAGGATTGTTTTGAGTGTCTGTTTTCGCATGTACATTGATTGATTAATATTATGCTACATAAAGATAAATAACATACAACATACATGTTTCTATAAAACAAATCCATACATGTTTCTATAAAACAAATCCAATCAGCTAGTTAGATCTATTGCATCCATTACTAAAATGATTGTTACAATTTTAATGGTTTAGGTAGTCTACTTAATAACCTCTTGGGGCTAGGTGGGACGCTAGCGTGCCACCCGTGGTGCACTCCATCAACAGCAGGTGCATTTCAAGAGCGGCAAATTTGAATCCAAATAAATGTCAAAATTCAAATTTTTCAAAAATACAACTATGTTACACCATTTGAAAGATAAACATCTCCTTAATCTAACCACGTTTTACGATTTCAAAAAGGTTTTACGGCGAAAGCATAAATTTAGAGTATGTTAGGACAGTACATTTACAAGAGTTGTGTGTAATGTTTTGTCAAGTCAAAGACAGGGTCACCAAAACCATAAAACCAGCTAAAATGATGCACTAACCTTTTACAATCTCCATCAGATGACACTCCTAGGACATTATGTTAGACAATGCATGCATTTTTAGTTCTATCAAGTTCATATTTATATCCAAAAACAGCGTTTTACTATGGCATTGATGTTGAGGAAATCGTTTCCCTCCAATAACCGGCAGTCAAGTCAGCGTAACAAATTAAATAATTAAAATTAGAAAACATTGGTAAAATATTATATTGTCATTTAAAGAATTATAGATTTACATCTCTTGAACGCAATCAACTTGCCAGATTTAAAAATAACCTTACTGGGAAATCACACTTTGCAATAATCTGAGCACTGCGCCCAGAAAAATACGCGTTGCGATACAGACTAGACGTCATGTTGGGGAGATCTAAAATCGAAAATACTATGTAAATAATCCATTACCTTTGATTCTCTTCATCAGATGTCACTTCCAGGTATCACAGGTCCATAACGAATGTAGTTTTGTTCAAAAAAGCTCATCATTTATGTCCAAAAATCTCCGTCTCGTTAGCACATGATGTAAGCCAGCCGGACTTCTCGTCATGAACGAGGGGAAAAAATATATTTCCGTTCGTTCAAACATGTCAAACGTTGTATAGCATAAATCATTAGGGCCTTTTTTAACCAGAACATGAATAATATTCAAGGTGGACGAATGCATACTCTTTTATAACGTATTGGAACGAGGGTACCCAACATGAACTCGCGCGCCAGGTGTCTAATGGGCCATCATCGTTCCATGGCTCTTGTTCGGTCAGATCTCCCTCCAGAAGACTCAAAACACTTTGTAAAGGCTGGTGACATCTAGTGGAAGCAATAGGAAGTGCCAAAATATTCCTAAACCCCTGTGTTTTTCAATGGGATAGGTTTAAAGTCAATACAACACATCAGGTATCCACTTCCTGTCAGAAAATGTCTCAGGGTTTTGCCTGCCAAATGAGTTCTGTTATACTCACAGACACCATTCAAACAGTTTTGGAAACTTTAGAGTGTTTTCTATCCATATATAATAAGTATATGCATATTCTAGTTACTGGGTAGGATTAGTAACCAGATTAAATCGGGTACATTTTTTTTATCCAGACGTGCAAATGCTGCCCCCTAGACCCAACAGGTTAATCAATATGCCTAATCCTGACAGTCATTCTGAATATAGGCTGCGGGTGAAAATGTGTTGGATATTCTAACTGGCTGGATTCAAATAGGAATTTCACATCACATTGAAAACCAGCATAATCTGATTTGCAGATGGGCTACAAAATCCTTTTTTGGGAAATTCCTGGAAACAGGAGGGAATAAGAAGAAAACTTTGAATTCTTCAACCATGGTATCTGTGAAAGTTAAAAATAATGCAACCCTAATTGCAGGCCTGATGTTGCCTGTAAACCATGAATTTCAGGCCATTATATGTGGGTAGAATTTGGCCTCAAAATATGTTTTGTCATAAAAAGTATAATTTGAATGATAACATTCGCCTAGGAAGTCACTTGGTGAAGGCCACAGGACTGAAAATGAATGAAATCAACAATTATATCTATGTCACTAACAAATACAGGCATGGGTATTAACTGTACAATTCACTTGAAAAAACAAAGCAAGTAAAGTACATTGGAGGTCACGCCTGAGTCAATCACTGGACCCAGGTTCAAATAAATGAATTAGGGTCAAACTCCCATAAAAACAACAATCACTTCTTTTTTTACAGTGTAATTTATACACTACTTTTGACCAGAGCCATAATGACAAAATACAGGATGTTTTGTATAATTGGAAGACAGCAGGAATTAGGCACTAGGTCAACTAGAGTGAACTATGTCTGCGTCCCAATTAGCACGCTATTCATATACTATGTATTACTTTGGATGAGGGCCTGTAGGGCTCTGGTCAAAAGTGGTGCACTATATATGGAAAAGGTGGACCTTGGTCAGAAGTAGTACACTATATAGGGAATAGAGTGCCATTTGGGATGTAATCAATGTTTTATATAATTAAGACAGCAAGATTTATGACATTCCAACCCACTATCACAGGTTATTGTGAAACAGATACAAATTAGTTATTGGACATTTGTGACAGGCACGTGGAAAAGTATTGTGTAGTATAATCAAAGATAAAGACAATAGGCTACTTAAGACAGAAAAATAGGAGGGATATCAGTCAGGGAGGATGGGTGTGTGTATAACGCAATGTTTAAGTTTGTTCCACCTGAACGAGTCTGACCACAAGTCAGAGATCACTATGATGACACACCAAATGTGTTTGATGGATCGCGGGAAAAGCGCAGGAATAGGCTTTTGTTGACTACAGTCCAAGCTATTTCTTCCTAATGGCGTGACTGCTATCGGCATCCAAAGATTATCGAATTTGAATAACTGCTTGGAGGTAAGGATGACAACAGCAGTGTAGTCTACGGCGATACGGATATAGCTTATTATTGATATCTACATAGCGTATTGATGTGAATTACACTGCTGCTCTCTCATTTACCTATTTGCGCCTTACGGATTGCGGTTGGCTGTTCAAAAATCTAAATGTGTATTTGAACCCAATAATGGTTGAATTTAAGCTGCCTATCAATCATTGTTTTGAAACCAGTGGACAACATCATAAACAACAGAGCTAATAAGTCCTTCGTTTTGGGGTCATGCTCAGGTAAAACAATTTGTCTAGTCTATACTTCCATATTTCCAAGTCCTATTCTTGAAGATCAAGGGGTAAAACATTCATTGGAATGACTGGAATTCTGATAGACTTTGGTTTTTAATGTAAAGATATAATTTAATCGTATTATCATGTGTAGTAGAAAGCGATGGGTTAGAAGAATCCTACATAACCAACCCATAAAGTAAAATGTAATATCCATATATGGCCAGCTATGTAAACTTTAACGTTGATTTGTCCTGCAATAGATGTTGTTCAATTGGTAATATACATCTTTGTATTTTCTAATGCCTCTTAAGGGGAATGTAATCTAAAAGTAACAGAATGTAATCAGATTACGCTACTGAGTTTGGGTAATCCAAAAGTTACGTTACTGATTACAATTTTGGACAGGTAACGAATTGCATTTAGAAAGTAACCTATCCAACCCTGTCTATTTCACGATAAGCTGTTATAGTGTTTTGTAACTACAGTAGTTCAATGTGCTCTGACTTGGAGCTAGCTAGCTGTCTTCCTACTTTAGATGAGACATTTTTACAAACGTGACCTTTCCAGATTTCCCCACCACCTCGCCAGACTCAGATGCGTTCCAGTTGGCACTCTATTCCTATGTAGCTCATTACATTTGACCAGGGCCAATAGAGCTCTGGCCACAAGTATGGCACTATATAGGGAATAGGGTGCCACATGGGATGAAACAGTCGACTTTCACATCGACACGTTCTGCTTTCCAACCTCAATGCAGAAGCTTCTCTTGCTTCCCTGTGACACATAGCTATGGAGTGGCGTTCTTTTTGGGATAAAAGGCTTCTCCTCGGGCCGGTTGATGCTGTATTCCGTTGGGGATCAGATGCTAGTTGGCCCTGATGCACTGACGGAAACCGAAGAGACAGCGCAGCTCAGCGAAGTTTAGAAAAGCGGGGTCCGCTGAAAACCTCTGGAATTTGTGTGTGTGTTTGTGTCAGGGAGAACAGGGAAAACATGTCTCTCTGCACTGATATTTACCCTCCAACCCCCCCTCATCCCCCCGTCACTCCCCATAACCCCTAATCTCCATGACCCTGTCCTTGTCCCTGCTGCTGCAATATCCTGCCCCGCTATGCAGCAGAATCGGAGATAGAAAAGTGAAACCATAGAAGCTTACATAAATGGTCTAGACATAAAGTACTGATAATGATGATTGTCAAGAAAAGCAGTTATGTAGAAAGAAACACAGAAACATTTACACACACATACACACACACACACACAAATGAACACTGAAAGTCCTTGTGAAGCACAAGTGGGAGAACATTCATTGTAATTGATGCAAGAAGCAGTTGCAAGAAGTAGTTGCAAGAAGCAATCAACGCTCATGCAACATGACATTTCTCTAAATTATGGATGCATGAAAGTCAGCATTGTTGCTCCGACTTAATTATTTACTTTAAACACAAAAATGTGGTTTAAAGACAGAAAAAGCCCTCTGAACGAAATTAAACCAAAACCCAAAGAAAGAAGTTCCTGCCCAATTTGAGGAGTTGTCTGAAGCGTGAGAGGAATGGGAGACAGAGGAATATTGCTGTGGCAGAGAGCTTGTAGTGAGGACGACTAGCAACTATTCTGAATTTTGTGTGGTGAGCTTTCTGGCACCCAGTGCTGCAGGACGACATGTTGTGTTACTTTTAACACAATCACCATGTTGACACAACATGATTTGTGTTAATTCCTACAATTAATGTGTTAAAAGCTGAAAACCATACAACACACCCTAGAATTGTTAGATTATTGACCAATCACATTGCGGATCTAAAGTCTTCATGCATCTATGCTGCGTCCACACACCCTGGCCTTCACTTCCTGAAATGTGAAGTGACAGATGACAGCCTGGAGTGAGCCACAGCCAGCAGGAGGAATATGAAACAAAAATCAAGGTAGATTTATTCTTTATCTGAATGAGGTGTCCATTTGAGGCTAATGCGGAGCGGACACGGCAAAATTTTATCTCTGATTTATAAAAATATCATGTATCTCCGGAACATTTGAAGAAGTTAGGCTAGTCAGGCAAATTTGGATTATAAGCGTTATCATATTTCCCAGCATGCTCTACTTCAGGTAGATTAAAAACAGATATAGTTTTTTAACACTATCAGTTGGTGTTTTTGCATGTACATTGATTGATTAATCTTATGTTATACAAAGATAAATAACATACATTTATCTAAACTAATACAATCCGTTAGTTCATTAATTTGCAACCGTTACTGAAATGGTTGTTCCAGTTTAAACAATCTTCATATCCTTGGTTACAAATTTGAATGCTGGTTGCAGGGGAATAAAAATGTCAACTAACACTGGCTGTATTCCAATAGGAATAATACTTTGTATGTAAGCCAGTATAATTTCAATTGCAGGTAGGGTTACAAAATGTCAGTAACTACAGTGACGAAAAAAAAGTTTTTGATCCCCTGCTGATTTTGTACATTTGCCCACTGACAAAGAAATGATCAGTCTATAATTTTAATGGTTGGTTTATTTGAACAGTGAGAGACAGAATAACAACAAAAAAATCCAGAAAAACGCATGTCAAAAATGTTATAAATTTATTTGCATTTTAATGAGGGAAATAAGTATTTGACCCCCTCTCAATCAGAAAGATTTCTGGCTCCCAGGTGTCTTTTATACAGGTAACGAGCTGAGATTAGGAGCACACTCTTAAAGGGAGTGCTCCTAATTTCAGTTTGTTACCTGTATAAAAGACACCTGTCCACAGAAGCAATCAATCAGATTCCAAACTCTCAACCATGGCCAAGACCAAAGAGCTCTCCAAGGACGTCAGGGTCAAGATTTTAGATCTACACAAGGCTGGAATGGGCTACAAGACCATCGCCAAGCAGCTTGGTGAGACGGTGACAACAGTTGGTGTGATTATTCGCAAATGGAAGAAACACAAAAGAACTGTCAATCTCCCTCGGCCTGGGGCTCCATGCAAGATCTCACCTCGTGGAGATGCAATGATCATGAGAAAGATGAGGAATCAGCCCAGAACTACACGGGAGGATCTTGTCAATGATCTCAAGGCAGCTGGGACCATAGTCACCAAGGAAACAATTGGTAACACACTACGCCGTGAAGGACTGAAATCCTGCAGCGCCCGCAAGGTCCGCCTGCTCAAGAAAGCACATATACATGCCCGTCTGAAGTTTTCCAATGAACATCTGAATGATTCAGAGGACAACTGGGTGAAAGTGTTGTGGTCAGATGAGACCAAAATGTAGCTCTTTGGCATCAACTCAACCCCGTGTTTGGAGGAGGAGGAATGCTGCCTATGACCCAAAGGACACCATCCCCACCATCAAACATGGAGGTGGAAACATTATGCTTTGGGGGTGTTTTTCTGCTAAGGGGACAGGACAACATCACCGCATCAAAGGGACGATGGACGGGGCCATGTACCGTCAAATCTTGGGTGAGAACCTCCTTCCCTCAGCCAGGGCATTGAAAATGGGTCGTGGATGGGTATTCCAGCATGACAATGACCCAAAACACACGGCCAAGGCAACAAAGGAGTGGCTCAAGAAGAAGAACATTAAGGTCCTGGAGTGGCCTAGCCAGTCTCCAGACCTTAATCCCATAGAAAATCTGTGGAGGGAGTTGAAGGTTCGAGTTGCCAAACGTCAGCCTCGCATCCTTAATTACTTGGAGAAGATCTACAAAGAGGAGTGGCACAAAATCCCTCCTGAGATGTGTGTAAACCTGGTGGCCAACTACAAGAAACGTCTGACCTCTGTGATTGCCAACAAGGGTTTTGTCACCAAGTCATGTTTTGCAGAGGGGTCAAATACTTATTTCCCTCATTAAAATGCAAATCAATTTATAATATTTTTGACATGCGTTTTTCTGGATTTTTTTGGTTGTTATTCTGTCTCTCACTGTTCAAATAAACCTACCATTAAAATGATTGACTGATAATTTATTTTTCAGTGTGCAAAGGTACAAAATCAGCAGGGGTTCAAATACCTTTTTCCCTCACTGTATTCAACACTTCCAGAGGATTTCCGGAAATCTCCGTTGCAAACCTTGTGTAAATGGGAGTGAATAAGTAGTGATGTTATGCTAGGCAGTTTACTTTGGTGCAGTGTGCCGATGCTTGTGTGGCTTTATCAGAAGCATGTGATCAATGACGTCCAAAGCTTTATTTTGTCGAACAACCACCTCTTTGGTATTGGTTACGGTAAATCGCTACCCTGCACACATGGTATGATGTGTTCCAGGTCACCTATAATGCTGTTCTAAATTTTTTTGACCACCAGGTGGCACTAGTGTACACTGTGTTGATCAAAGCCTTGAGTAATTTAGCTATTTTTGACAGAATTGGCTGGAAATACTCAACACTTCAGGACACTCCACTTCCCCATCACTAGGTATAAGCAGGAAATCTTAAATATTTTAAGCAGAATTTCTGGGAATTTTGCAACCTATTTGCAGGCCTGATGTAAACTGTAAATTCCAGGCCACTGTTTAATATTAAAATTAAACCTTTTGAGATACATATCAATTAAAACTTAAAAAATAACATACACCTAAGAACTCACTTGTTGAATGCAACCTAACTAAGTTCGAAAAAGTTCATATATATATTCATATATCTCTGTCACTAACAACTAACAATTAAAGTCATTGGTAGTAACTCTACAATACACGCAAAAAGGAAAGGCACACTGGGAAATTATATTGGAGGGGTGGTTTAGTGGGGGTGTGGCTTTACGGCTGTTATTTTTTGGTCACCCGTGAGTGGAAGTGTTGTACCAGTTTAACTCTGTATGCTAGAGGTACACATGAATACTTTTATGTTGCCCCATCAAAGTGATTGTGGGAGAAAAAAAAACACATTTGTTGTTTTTAAGTAGACACGTGGCTGTGTTATAAAGAAAGGCATAGTTTCTAAGAGTGTGGGTTTACTTTACGCTATGAACTGACACTCTCTATTGTTGGAGGATTCAGCTCTTAAATACTTGGCCTCCACTAGTAAAGCACAATGGAAAAATAATACATTATAATTTATTTCCGTTGCTATTTAGGTGCCTGTACAGTACTGTACTCATATATTTGAGCCAATATTCTAGCAGTAGAAAGCCCACTTCAAGCACTGGCCTTAGTTATGTCTTAGTAAAGATTAGTGCTGTTATGTTTGATACCGGAGCTCCAAGGCGTAACTCGAAATCGCTAAGCAGTTTACATTCGAAGCAGCGTGTCGATGCCTGTATCACTTTATCAGAAGCACATGATTAAAAACCTCTTAGTGATCCCTTAACGCGCCAATCCCGTTGGCGGGATAGATTTGACAACACCCGGTGAAATTGCAGAGTGCCAAATTCAAACTACGGAAATATCAATATTCAACATTCACGAAAATATCAAAATTAAGCTTAACTTCTTGTTAATCCAGCCGCTGTGTCAGATTTCAAAAAGGCTTTATGGCGAAAGCACACCATGCGATTATCTGAGGACAGCGCCCCGCATACAAACACATAGAAATGTTTTTCAACCAGGCAGGTGCGACACAAAAGTCAGAAATAACGATATAATTCATGCCTTATCTTTGAAGATCTTCTTCTTTTTGCAATCCCAAATGTCTCAGTGACACAATGAATGATTGTTTTGTTCGATAAATTCCTTCTTTATCCTGTTGGGGCTCGGGGGCAGTATTGAGAAATTTTGAAAAAAATATGTGCCCATTTTTAACTGCCTCCTACACCAACTCAGAAGCTAGGATATGCTTATTATTAACACATTAGGATAGAAAACACTCTGAATTTTCTAAAACAGTTTTAATGGTGTCTGTAAGTATAACAAAACTCATATTGCAGGCAAAAACCTGTGAAAAATAGATTTAAAAAAATGTGAATTTTGTGACTGTACTATTTAGTGTCATTGTTTTATAGATACCATAGTGAGAAAGGATTCATTTCGCAACTCCTACGGCTTCCACTAGATGTCAACGATCTTTATAAAGTTGTTTGAAGCGTCTATGATAAACAGAGAGCAAATTAGAATGCATGGAAGTTGACATGTCGTCACTTCATTTTTTTGCGCCTGCGCATAAATCTGAGAAGCGTGAGTTTGTCACAATTGTTTATCTAGACATAGGATAGGTTGTGTGAAAATATTACTGATGTTTAACGTTAAAAATGGACCAAAAGATTAATGATAAACAACGTTTGACATGTTTGAACGAACGTAAATAGATTATTTACTAGGTTTTTTTAGCTTTTCGGCGTGATTTTACACCCCCCCACCACGTTTTGTGGGAGCATAATGAACGCAAACTACTTGGTGTTATTTGGACATAAATTATGAACTTTGTCAAAAGAAACCACATTTGTTCTGGACCTGGCAGTGCCTTCTGATGGAGATAATCAAAGGTAAGGGGATATTTACAATGTTATTATCGATATTAGATGATGCTAACTGTATAGCATAGCTTATTGTTCTTAGCATAGCACCCCGTTTATTGCAAAATGTGATTTCCCAGTAAAGTTATTTTGAGATCTGGCCATTCGGTAGCAATTACGAGATGATAATATATTATTCTTTGAATGACAATATTATAATTTACCAATGTTTTCGAATAGTAATTTTGTTATGTTCACCGGAAGCATTTCAGAGAAGAAAAAAATCTGAATTTCACGCTACTGTAAAATGCTGTTTTTGGATATAAATATGAACATGATGGAACAAAAAATGCATGTATTGTATAACATAATGTCCTAGGAGTGTCATCTGATGGAGATTGTCAAAGGTTGGTGCATAATTTTAGCTGGTTTCTGCTTTTGGTGACGCCTGACCTTGAATTGAAATTGGATGTTTGTACTTTTGTGGCTATGTACTGTCCTAACATAATCTAACTTTATGCTTTTGCCGTAAAGCCTCTTTGAAAATCGAACAATGTGGTTAGATTAAGGAGATGTTTATCTTTTAAATTGTGTAAAATAGTTGATTGTTTGAGAAATTGAAATTATTAGATTTTTGATGTTTTGAATTTCCAGCCTTGTTAGCAATCCCGACTCGGGGTTCATTGCTAACCTGTAGCCCCAACAGGTTAAATCCTCAAAATGTCCATTTATTTGGCGCGTTTGATTCAGAAATACACAGGTTCCAACTCGCCCAACATGACTACAAAGTATCTAATAAGTTACCTGTAAACTTGGTCCAAACATTTCAAACAATGTTCCTAATCCAACCTCAGGTATCCTAAATTGTAAATAATCGATAAAATTTAAGACCGAATAATCTGTTTACAATATCTAAGAAAAATAACACGGAGCGCGCTCCTGTTCACACGCACCAAAATACTAGAGACCTTCAGAGTGACACGTACAAAGAACAGCAATACTTCTTCATTTCTCAAAAGAAAAACATCGACCAATTTCTACAGACTGTTGACATCTAGTGGAAGCCATAGGAACTGCAATCTGGGCCCTAATAAATCAGGGTTTCCATAGAATATCATTGGAACACACAATGACCTCAAAAAACACATTCCCTGGATAGATTGTGCTCGGGGTTTTGCCTGCCAAATCAGTTCTGTCATACTCACAGCCATCATTCTAACCGTTTTAGAAACTTCACAGTGTTTTCTATCCAAATCTATCAATTATATGCATATCCTAGCTTCTGGGCCTGAGTAACAGGCAGTTTACTTTGGGAACGCTTTTCATCCAGACGTGAAAATATTGTCCCCTATCCCTAAGAAGTTTTAATGACATTCAAAACTTTGCTTCATTGAAGAATCACCTGATTAGTTTGGTATTGGTTTATAGAAGACAAAAAACTATTTGATGTTGCCAATTATTTGAATGATTACTTTATTGGCAATGTCGGCAAACTTACGCAGGAAATGCCAACAACGAATAGTGAGACATTGTATTTATGCATAAAAAGACAAATAATGAAAGAAAAGCATTGCAAGGTTTGAATTTTGTAAAGTTAGTGTGAGTGAGATGGAACAATTTTGTTATCGATCAATAATGACAAACCTCCTGGCATTGACAACTTATATGGAAAGCTACTGAGGATGGTAGCTGACTCTGTAGCCACTGCTATCTGTCATATCTTTAATCTTAGCTTAGAGGAAAGTATTTGTCCTCAGGCCTGGAGGGAAGCCAAATGAGTTTTCTCTACCCAAGAGTGGTAAAGCAGCCTTTACTGGTTTTAACAGTAGACCTATAAGCTTGCTGCTAGCTCTTATCAAAATGTTGGAAAGAATTGTGTTAGACCAAATACAATGCTATTTCTCTGTAAACAAACTAACAACAGACTTTCAGCATGCTTATAGAGAAGGGCACTCAACATGTTCTGCACAGACTGTGGGAGCTGTACTGTTAGATTTCAGTGCAGCCTTTGATATTAGTGACTATAACCTGTTGTTGAAAAAAATTATGTGTTATGGCTTTTCAACCTCTGCCATATCATGGATTCAGAGATATCTATCTAGTAGAACTCAAAGGGTTTTATTTAACGGAAGGTTCTCTAATGTCAAACATGTAAAGGGTATTGATTCAACCATATATACGCATCAGCAACCACAGCTAATGACGTCACTGAAACCCTTATCAAAGAGTTGCATTCTGTTTTGGAATGGGTGACCAGTAATAAACTGGTCCTGAACATCTCTTACCCTAAGAGCATTGTATTTGGTACAAATCACTCACTAATTTCTAGACCTCAGCTGAATCTGGTAATGAGTGGTGTGGCTGTTGAACAAGTTGAGGAGACTAAATTACTTGGCGTTACCTTAGATTGTAAACTGTCATGGTCAAACATATAGATTCAATGGTTGTAAAGATGGGGGAGAGGTCTGTGCGTAATAAAGAGATGCTCTGCTTTTTGACACCACACTCCAAAAAGCAAGTCCTGCAGCCTCTAGTTTTGTCTAATCTTGATTAGTGTCCAGTTGTGTGGTCAAGTGCTGCAAGACATATTTAAGCTGCTGCTGTCCCAAAACAGAGTGGCACGTTTTGCTCTTCATTGTAATCAGAGGGCTGATATAAATACTATGCATGTCAGTCTCTCTTGGCTAAGAGTTGAGGATAGATTGACTGCATCACTTTTTATTTTTATAAGAAACATTAATGTGTTGGAAGTCCAAAATTGTTTGCATAGTCAACTTACACACAGTTCTGACACACACACTTACCCAACCAGACATGACACCAGGGGTGTTTCCGCAGTCCCCAAATCCAGAACAAATTCAACAATAGTACAGTATTATATTTGGAACTTTGTTCCATATCATATTGCTCAAATGAACAGCAAACCTGGTTTCAAAAAACAGATAAAGCAACACCTCACAGCACAACGCCTCTCCCCTATTTGACCTAGATAGTTTGTGTGTATGTATTGGTATTGATATGTAGGCTGTGTGTGCCTTTTTAAATTATTTTGGGAATTGATGTAGTTCTGCCCTTGAGCTGTTCTTGTCTATTACCAATGTAATTAGAGCAATAAAAATACATGTTTTGTCATACCTGTGGTATACGGTCTGATATTCCACGGCTGCCAGCCAATCAGCATTCAGGGATCGTACCACCCAGTTTATAATATCAGTTAATCAATGTGCATGTACTGTAGAAAGAGATATGAAAACAAACTATTCTAAAAATCAACCTGCAACAACTCATGATGGGTAATAATAGTAATGAAGCCCCTTAACTTTACACAGTCGAGTAACAACAACACCATGTGATTACAGTGATTTAAATAACACTTGATTTATTCACTGCAGGTGGTGTCAAAATCAATCCCATTGCATTTGCCAAGTAACCAAGCCTATCAATAAAGGGTTTAGCTCATGAGACCACTTTCAAATAAATCTTAATCACCAAACCTAGCTTTGTTAAAATATAAAACGTTTGGGAGCAGCAAGGCGACAATAACGAAGCCTGGTTCAACAGCGTTGTCTTTTTTATCCTGGCGATGTTATGATATAATGCTTCTGACCCCAATCTATTTAGAAATATTGTTGTTGTTTAAAAAAACAGATATCTTGTTTTTCGTTTAATTTGATTAAAAACGAAACTTATTAGAATGTTTCACTACTCTGGCTTTATGCTGACAATGTGCAATGCAATTTAGGAGCCGTCTGCTATTTGTGGAAAAGTGTGAATGTGATCTGTAAGATGGTTCCATAATGTGTATAACACATATTTAGGAGCAGTATAACGGTGATTGTACATCCCCACTTTCTCTTTGCATTAGAACTTTGGTCTGCTTCTGTGAAAAGTTTGGACTCATTATGTGCGATGTCCACTGAATGAAAGATGTCAGTGTCTGGAAAGCCTGTTCAGAAACATCAAGTTGTGAGGCCTCCAGGAGTGGCACAGTGGACTAAGGCAGGTATTCCCAAACTGGGGTACGCAATGTTGTCTGGGGTACGCCAAATAAAAATGTGATTCACATTTTTTTTTAAATGTACTAACATTTTCAAACAGTCCATTTATATTTTCCAAAGGTGCTATACATTTCAGTGAGTTTCTTTTCTCGCCTGAGTAACCTCATGTCACTGCCAAAAATACAATTAAACCATCTAGGGTTCAGTGAAATAACAAGAAAATGTGAAATACAGGTATCCTAATCAAATAATTAACATCCAATCACATTAACCATTAATCTCTCGCTGGAAACCTTCACTCTTGTGCAGACATTTAGAAATTAAATATGACAATTTGAAAAATAAGCCACAGGAGTTTTTTGAGAGAGAATAAAGATGATTTTCGAGAGGTAATACATGTCTAAAAGCAACAGATAGCATTAATAAGAAGAGGCTAGAAGCATCTTATATGGTGAGCTACCGAGTGGCTAGGACAGGCAAGCCCCATACTATTGTGGAGGACTTAATTCTTCCTGCTACCGCGGGACAATGCTGGGGGAAAGGACAAAAACACTATACAGACAATGCTTTCATCAAAAAACACTGTTTCACGATGCATCAGTGACATGGCAGGACATGTTTTGAAACAATTACTGCTCCGCATACAAGCCAGTGAATTATATGCATTACAGCTAGATGAGTCAAGAGAAGTGGCGAGCCTGGCACAGCTCCTGGTATACTATGTCCGTTAGGTTAATGGGGGGTCAATTAAGGAAGACATCCTCTTCTGCAAACCACTGGAAACCAGGACAATATGGGAGGATATTTTTAAAGTACTGGACAGCTTTGTGACATCAAATGGACTTTGGTGGTCAAGATCTGTTGGTATCTGAACTGATAGAGTGGTAACGCGTGTGCAAGCAGTTGATCCCGACGCCACCTGGGTACACTGCAGCATCCACCGAGAGGCTCTTGCTGCCAAGGGAATGCCTGACAGTTCGAAATAAGTTTTGGACACTACAGTGAAAATGGTTAACTTTGTTAAAGCAAGGCCCTTGAACTCTCGTGTATCTTCTGCATTATGCAATGATATGGGCAGCGGCCATGTAACGCTTTTCTTTTTTGCAGACGCTCTTATCCAGAGCGACTTACAGTAGTGAATGCATACATTTCATTTTCATTTCATACATTTTTTTTTTTTTTTTTTCTTCTTTTTGTACTTGGCCCCCCGTGGGAATCGAACCCACAACCCTGGCGTTGCAAACACCATGCTCTACCAACTGAGCTACCAACATACAGAAGTGCGCTGGTTATCAAGGGGCAATATATTGACACATTTTTTTGAATTGAGAGACGAGTTTAAAGTTTTCTTTACTGACTATCATTTTCACTTGTCTGACCGCTTGCATGATGACGAGTTTCTCACAAGACTGGACTATCTGGGTCATGTTTTTTCTTGCATGAATGATCTGAATCTAGGATTACAGGGACTCTCCGCAACTATATTCAATGTGCTGGACAAAATTGAGGCTATGATTAAGAAGTTGGAGGTCTTTTCTGTCTGTATTAACAAGGACAACACACAGGTCTTTCCATCATTGTATGATTTTTGTGTGCAAATGAACTCAAGCTGACGGACAATGTCAAATGTGATATAGCGAAGCACCTGAGTGAGCTGGGTGTGCAATTATGCAGGTACTTTCCCGAAATGGATGACACCAGCAACTGGATTCGTTATCCCTTTCATGCCCTGCCTCCAGGCCACTTACCGATATCTGAACAAGAGAGCCTCATCAAAACTGCAACAAGCGGTTCTGTGAAAATGTTATTTAATCACAAGCCACTGCCAGATTTCTGGATAGGGCTGTGCTCAGAGTTTCTTGCCTTGGCAAATCGCGCTAAGACACTGATGCCCTTTGCAAACACATACCTATTTAGAGTGGATTCTCGGCCCTCACTAGCATGAAAACTAAATACAGGCACAGACTGTGTGTGGAAAATGATTTAAGACTGAGACTCTCCAATACAACCCAACATTGCAAAGTTATGTACATCCTTTCAACCATACTCTTCTCATTAACCGGTGGTGAGTTATTCACAATTTTTGATGAACAAATAAGGTTTTATATGTAAGATGGCTAAATAAAGATCAAAATGATTGATTGCTATTATATTGTTACTTGTGACCTGGTCCTATAAGAGCTCTTTGTCACTTCCAATGAGCCAGGTTTATGTGTTTATGTTTAATAAATGTATTGTATAGTGTGTGTGTGTGACAAGCTTACAATGAAGGCAAAAAACAACATTTGAGAGCACGCTGACCCTGGTGCTAGAGGGGGTACGCAACTGGAGGTTGAATGTTTGAAGGGGTAGGGGACTATAAAAAGTTTGGGAACCACTGGTCTAAGGCACTGCATCGCAGTGCTAGCTGTGCCATTAGAGATCCTGGTTCGAGGCCAAACTCTGTCACAGCCAGCCGCGACCGGGAGACCCATGGGGTGGCGCACAATTGGCCCAGGTTTGTTTGTGTTAGGGGAGGGTTTGGCCGGCAGGGATATTCTTGTCCTATTGCACACTAGCGACTCCTGTGGCGGGCTGGATGCAATGCACACTGACACGGTCGGCAGGTGTACGGTGCTTCCTCCGACACATTGTTCTGGCTGGCTTCCGGGTTAAGTGGGCATTGTGTCAAGAAGCAGTACGGCTTGGCTTTTCTGGGTTGTGTTTCGGAGGACGCATGGCTCTCGACCTTCACCTCTCCTGAGTCTGTATGGGAGTTGCAGCGATGAGACAAGACTTTAACTACCAAGTGGATAGCATGAAAAAGGGGATAATAAGGAAAAAAATAAACATCAAGTCGTTTAAAAAGTACAGCTTTTTGTTTTTAAATGTATCATTTTTCATCTTCCATTTTCCTCCTTTGTACGTAAAGATCCCTGTCTGCAGTGCTGAGGCTATTGATATTTGCCTGTTTGTTTACCTTAACAATTCTTCACGTGGCAAATTTGCTACAGGCCCTATCAACGGTGAAGGTAGGCTAATCTTATGTAATGTTTTGTGAGCATGTCCATGGCTCTGGCATGGCCATTTCGAAATGTGAATGCATTGTATGATAATATTTCCATGTTGAAGCCAAACATTAGGCAACTTTTTGCTGTAAAAAACTGGATAGGCCTACGTGTTTATCATAACTAGTCATATTATAGCCTAGGGCTACTTGATAGTCTACTTTTGAATAATTAACAATAGCAATCTGCAAATGATAGGATGAACACCCATGCCCTCCTGTGTAATTGGGGTTGATGACAATACAATATATAATACCTTAAATACACATCTTGAAGCAATCACATATTTAGCGATGGAGCATGTTCTGATTGGCCAGTATTGGGTCAAGCCTCTACAATCCTACAACTTATTTATTCATCAAAACCCAGCCCTTTCACCCCACCATCAGCTAAAGCACCCATAATTATACTTTTTACTCCATACATTTTCCCTGACATCCAAAAGTACTAATTACATAATGAATACTTAGCAGGACAATAAAATTGTCTAATTCACACACTTATCAAAAGAACATCCTTGGTCATCCCTACAGCCTCTGGGGAACTCACTAAACACATGCTTAGTTTGTAAATGATGCCTGAATGTTGGAGCATGCCCCTGGCTATCTGTAAATAAAAATAAAACAAGAAAATTATGCCGTCTGGTTTTCTTAAAATAACAACATTTAAATGATTTATACTTTTACTTTTGATACTTAAGAATATTTAAAACCAAATATTTTTAGACTATTTTACTGGATGACTTTCACTTTTACTGGAGTCATTTTCTATTATGATATCTTTTGTTTTTCTCAGGTAGGACAATTAGGTACTTTTTCCACCACTGTGTCTGCGTGTGTGTGCCGAGACTGAATGAAAAGCCTACCACCAGAAGTGGTCTAGCTGTGTTTCATAAAAGAATGGAACATGTGATTTAAAGATAAAGAATATCCAGACAAAAAGACACAAAACAATACTCTCCCTGTCAGCTTGATAAAAATATACTTTGTCACCTGTTTTTCCAACATATTTAATGATGTACCATGAACACTAAACTCTGGATCTGTGTGTGTGTGTGTGTGTGTGTGTGTGTGTGTGTGTGTGTGTGTGTGTGTGTGTGTGTTTGTGTGTGTGTGTGTGTGTGTTATTTCTAGGGTGTTTAGGGTAAGGTTATAATTAGTGTTAGGGTTAGAATTAGGTTAAGGTTAGGGTTATGGTTAAGTTTAGGGTTAGGGTAAGGGTTTGGATTAGGTTTAGGGGTTAGGGGTTATCCTCTCCTACCAAACAACTCGCTGACTATCGCTCCGAGTCTGGAAGGTTTTAAGAACCGTCACTTTCAATTATTTCTGAAAGAGAGATGTTTCTCAACCAGATAGGCATTCAGAGGAGTTTTGTGAATCACCCAGTCTGAGATGCTGACATACCCTGTCTTGTCTGCTCTTTGGGTGTTTATCTTTAGGATATTTGGCTAAAAGACAAACACTCTAGTGTTTGTAATACCCATAGGCCTCTGGTCAAAGTGCACTACATAGGAAAAAAGGTGCCATTTGGGATACACCTAGTTCTATAGCACATTCAGGTTTCTATAGCTTTTGTCCTTTCAACCAGGGGCTCAGTACTGTGTACCTATGAGTTTAAGGTAATGTGACATTTCTAGGACTTCTGTACCTTCCTATTATGACATTCTACTCCAGAAGAAAGGAATATATTCCTCAGAGTCAAATCACGCCCTAGTCAAAAGTAGTGCACTACATGGGAATAAAGTGCCATTTGAGACGTTAGATAATGCTCTCATGATTCCTTACTAACTGTAAATATAGAATCCTTACTATTCTTAGAGGGAGGGGTTGGATGCAAGGAGGTTTCTACACTGTATAACCATAAAACATGTCACACGTTTATAACTTAAACATCAGTGTTTAAAACTTAAACATTAGGCATCTAGATCTGTCAATAAGTGGTCTCATAAACACAGGGGTCTCTCAATAAGTGGTCTCTTAAACACAGGCTTTTAGAATGCAAGATTAAACATGAGAATCAGCTTTTTCCAGTCAGTTTCCAACCAGGAGAACACCTGTATCTCCAAAGTGTTCTGATTTTCAACACTAGTGCTTACTTTCCTATTGTCATGTTTGGAGTGCATTTAGTCATTAGAAATTGATGTGACTTTCCATGACTTTTATTCAGATCAGTGTTAGGAATGTCTGTCACCTTACCTATGTTTTAGCACAACTGAACAGGACATTTGATTGAAAAGATATTTTCAACCGTGTGGCGTTATTATGTGACTGTGTTGAGTTTTCTATTCAAAAGGGCATCGGGAGGGGCCTCATTATTATATTCCCCAGCATGCTTTGTTGTAGGTAGAGTTCTAGAATAGTTTGTTTTAATATCTATGTATCCTCATGCACATTGACTAATTGATCTTATACTATCCAAAGGTAAATTCATTTTTCTAAACTAATCCAATCTGCTAGGGTTTGGCTTTCTTGCACCCTTTACTGAGGGTGCAACAAACTAGAACTTGTTCTCAACTAGCCTACCTGGTTAAAACCTGTTAGGTACAGACGTTCCGCTAGCGGAACGCCTCACCAATATCCAATAGTATAGCGTGGCGCGAAATACAAAACACCTAAAAAATGCTATAACTTCAATTTCTCAAACATATGACTATTTTACACCATTGTAAAGATAAGACTCTCGTTAACCTCTCTGGGCTAGGCGGGACGAAATCGTCCCACCTACACAACAGCCAGTGTAATCCCGTGGCGCGATTTTCAAATACCTTAGAAATGCTATTACTTCAATTTCTCAAACATATGACTATTTTACACCATTTTAAAGACAAGACTCTCATTAATCTAACCACACTGTCCGATTTCAAAAAGGCTTTACAACGAAAGCAAAACATTAGATTATGTCAGCAGAGTACCCAGCCAGAAATAATCAGACACCCATTTTTCAAGCTAGCATATAATGTCACAAAAACCCAGAAGACAGCTAAATGCAGCACTAACCTTTGATGATCTTCATCAGATGACACACCTAGGACATTATGTTATACAATACATGCATGTTTTGTTCAATCAAGTTCATATTTATATCAAAAACCAGCTTTTTACATTAGCATGTGACGTTCAGAACTAGCATACCCCCGCAAACCTCCGGTGAATTTACTAAATTACTCACGATAAACGTTCACAAAAAACATAACAATTATTTTAAGAATTATAGATACAGAACTCCTTTGTGCAATCGAGGTGTCCGATTTTAAAATAGCTTTTCGGTGAAAGCACATTTTGCAATATTCTGAGTACATAGCCCAGCCATCACGGCTAGCTATTTAGACACCCACCAAGTTTAGCCCTGACCAAACTCCGATTTACTATTACAAAAGTTTGATTACCTTTGATGTTCTTCGTCAGAATGCACTCCCAGGACTGCTACTTCAATAACAAATGTTGGTTTGGTCCAAAATAATCCATAGTTATATCCAAATAGCGGCGTTTTGTTCGTGCGTTCAAGACACTATCCGAAGTGTAAATAAGGGTCACGAGCATGGCGCAATTCGTGACCGTACTTCGAAGCTTGTCAACCGCTGTTTAAAATCAATTTTTATGCTATTTTTCTCATAAAAAAGCGATAATATTCCGACCGGGAATCTGCGTTTAGGTAAAGAGACAAAAGAAAACAAAGCATGAGGTCGACTCGGGCACGCGCCTGAGTCTCACAGTACTGTAACCAGCCACAGCGAAAGCAAAACATTAGATTATGTCAGGAGAGTACCCTCCCAAAAATAATCACACAGCCATTTTTCAAGCAAGCATATATGTCACAAAACCACAGCTAAATGCAGCACTAACCTTTGATGATCTTCATCAGTTGACACTCCTAGGACATTATGTTAACCTGTTATGGCTAGGGGGCAGTATTTTCACGGCTGGATAAAAAACGTACCCGATTTAATCTGCTTACCACTCCTACCCAGTAACTAGAATATGCATATACTTATTACATATGGATAGAAAACACCCTAAAGTTTCTAAAACTGTTTGAATGGTGTCTGTGAGTATAACAGAACTCATTTGGCAGGCAAAAACCTGACAAGGTTTCATGCAGGAAGTGGCCTGTCTGACAAGGTGTCGTTCTTCTTGTCTCTGTTTATTGAAGAGTGAGGATCTTAGCTGTCCCGTGACACTTCCTACGGCTGCCATAGGGTCTCAGAAGGCGGTAAAAAGCTGAATCGTGGCTTTGCAGGCTCTGGCTGAAAAAAAGTAGCGCGTTTGGGTAGTGGCTGGTTACAGTACTGTGAGACTCAGGCTCGTGCCCGCGTCGACCGAAAGCTTTGTTTACTTTCCTCTGTTTAGCTAAATGGAGATTCCCGGTCGGAATATTATCGCTTTTTTACGAGAAAAATGGCATAAAAATGGATTTTAAACAGCGGTTGACATGCTTCGAAGTACGGTAATGGAATATTTAGATTTTTTTTTGTCACGAATTGCGCCATGCGCGTGACCCTGATTTACCATTTCAGATAGTGTCTGGGATGCACGAACAAAACGCCGCTATTCGGATATAACGATGGATTATTTTGGACCAAACCAACATTTGTTATTGAAGTAGCAGTCCTGGGAGTGCATTCTGATGAAGACAACAAAAGGTAATCAATCTTTTATAATAGTAAATCTGATATTGGTGAGTGCTAAACTTGCCGGGAATCTAAATAGCTAGCCCGTGATGCCTGGGCTATGTACTTAAAATATTGCAAAATGTGCTTTCACCAAAAAGCTATTTTAAAATCGGACATAGCGAGAGCATAGAGGAGTTCTGTATCTATAATTCTTAAAATAATTGTTATGTTTTTTGTGAACGTTTATCGTGAGTAATTTAGTAAATTCACCGGCAGTGTTCGGTGGGAATGCTAGTCACATGCTAGTCACATGCTAATGTAGAAAGCTGGTTTTTGATATAAATATGAACTTGATTGAACAAAACATGCATGTATTGTATAACATAATGTCCTAGGGTTGTCGTCTGGTGAAGATCATCAAAGGTTAGTGCTGCATTTAGCTGTCTTCTGGGTTTTTGTGACATTATATGCTAGTTTGAAAAATGGGTGTCTGATTATTTCTGGCTTGGTACTCTGCTGACATAATCTAATGTTTTGCTTTCGTTGTAAAGCCTTTTTGAAATCGGACAGTGTGGTTAGATAAAGGAGAGTCTTATCTTTAAAATGCTGTGAAATAGTCATATGTTTGAAAAATTGAAGTTTTTGTATTTTTGAGGAATTTGTAATTCGCGCCACGCCTATCATTGGATATTGGAGCAGGTGTTCCGCTAGCGGAACGTCTAGATGTAAGAGGTTAACGTTCACAAAATACATAACAATTATTTTAAGAATTATAGATACACAGAACTCCTGTCCGATTTTAAAATAGCTTTTCGGTGAAAGCACATTTTGCAATATTCTGAGTACATAGCCCGGCCATCACGGCTAGCTAATTTGACACCCACCAAGTTTGGCACTCACCAAACTCAGATTTACTATAAGAAAAATTTGATTACCTTTGCTGTTCTTCGTCTGAATGCACTCCCAGGACTTCTACTTCAACAACAAATGTTGTTTTGGTTCGAAATAATCCATAGTTATAGTCAAATAGCTCCGTTTTGTTCATGCGTTCAGGTAACTATCCGAAGGGTGACGCGCCGGTGCGTTTCGTGACAATTTTTTTTGCAATATTCCATTACCGTACTTCGAAGCATGTCAAACGCTGTTTAAAATCCATATTTATGCGAACTTTCTCGTAAAATCGCGATAATATTCCAACCGGGAGATGCATTAATTCAAACACTGAAAGTAAAACATGGAGTCGTCTCGTGCACGCACGCTCCAGTGTCATTGTTCCCAGAAGGACCACTCACAAAAACCCATGCTGTTTTTCGCCCAGAGACTGGAGAGCTCTCATTCCACTTTCTGGCGCCTTCCTAGAGCCAATGGAAGCCTTAGAAAATGTCACGTTACAGCAGAGATGCTGTATTTTTGATAGAGATGCCCTAGTAGGAGAACAAATTGTCAGACAGGGCACTTCCTGTATAGAATCTTCTCAGGTTTTGGCCTGCCATATGAGTTCTGTTATACTCACAGACACCATTCAAACAGTTTTAGAAACTTTAGAGTGTTTTCTATCCAAATCTACTAATTATATGCATATTCTAGTTTCTGGGCAGGAGTAGTAACCAGATTAAATCGGTACGTTTTTTATCCGGCCATGAAAATACTGCCCCTTATTAAATAAAGGTGAAATAAATAAATACAACTGAGAAGGTTGTTCCAATTAATATGCTTTAGGTAGTCTTGTTTGTTTAATCTTACACCATACCAGTCATTCTGAGTGCAGGTTGTGAGTGATCCAATGTCCCAATTGTTGGCTAGACTCCCTCTGGATTACTGATGGCTTTGCAAACCAGTGTATTGTATCTTCCAGGTCTGACATGATCTAAGAGTTTCTGAGTATAACAAGTCCATAACTAAATTCCTTATGAAATGTATAATATACATGTGGTCATAAACAGTTTACATTTAACAGAAACATACTCAATTAGGCAGTCTTTTGGTGAAGACTTACCGAATGCAACAACCATGTCTCTGTCACTAACAAACACAGTCAAGGGTTGGTACTGTATCGCTCACATTCACTTCAAAGGCATGTGGGGAAAATATGCAAATATGGCATTATACCCTATTGTCAAGGGTAGGTACTGTATTGCTCACATTCACTCAAATCCTGTGGGGAAATTATCAAAATGGCACTGACAAAGATGGTTGCCTCGCTTCGAGTCCTTAGGAAACTATGCAGTCTTGTTTTTTTATCAACATTGTTAGCCCAGAAAATCTTAAATGTTATTACATACAGCCGGGAAGAACTATTGGACATAAGAACGACATTAACTT
The DNA here is from genome assembly GCF_965601325.2 of Salmo salar. Classification (NCBI taxonomy): domain Eukaryota; kingdom Metazoa; phylum Chordata; class Actinopteri; order Salmoniformes; family Salmonidae; genus Salmo; species Salmo salar. The sequence continues at coordinate 24,704,061 of NC_138309.1, read as the reverse complement.
ACCAACATTACGACCAGGAATACGACTTTCCCGAAGCGGATCCATTGTTTGGACCACCACCCAGGATATTGGATCTAATCCCAGAGTCCGACCCAAAACAACGTTGCCGCAGAAGGGGTAGACGGAGCGGCCTCCTGGTCAGACCTTGGAGGCATGCATACCAGCCACTGCTTCCGAGTATATTACTCGCCATTGTCCAGTCTCTAGACAACAAGGTGGATGAAATTAGGGCAAGGATTTCCTTCCAGAGAGGCATCAGAAATTGTAACATTCTCTGTTTCATGGAAACATGGCTCTCTCGGGATATGTTGTTGGAGTCCGTACAGCCACTGGGTTTCTTCATGTGTTGTGCCGACAGAAATAAACATCTCTCTGGGAAGAAGAAGGGCGGAGGTGTATGCTTCATGATTAATGACTCATGGCGTAATCATAACAATCATAACAAATCCTTGTGTTCACCTGACCTAGAATTCCTTACAATCAAATGAAGACCACATTATCTCCCAAGAGAATTCTCGAAGAGATACCACGACGGCCCTCAAGGAACTTCGCTGGACTCTATGTAAACTGGAAAATAAATATCCTGAGGCTGGATTTATTGTAGCTGGGGATTTTAACAAAGCTAATTTGAGAACAAGGCTACTGGATCACTGCTACTCTAACCTTCGCGATGCATACAAGGCCCTCCCCCACCCTCCCTTTGGCAAATTGGACCAAAACTCAATTTTGCTCCTATCGTATTACAGGCAGAAATTCAAACAGGATGTACCCGACAAGCTCATTCAACACTGGTCTGACCAATCGGAATCCACGCTTCAAGATTGTTTTAATAACGCGGACTTGGAAATGTTCTGAGAAGCCTCAGAGAATAACATCGATTTATACGCTGACTCGGTGAGTGAGTTTATAAGGAAGTGCATTGGAGATGTTCTACCCACTGTGACTATTAAAACCTACCCTAACCAGAAACTGTGGATAGATGGAGGCATTCGCGCAAAACTGAAAGCGCAACCCACCGCATTCAACCATGGAAAGATGACTTGGAATATGGCTGAATATAAACAGTGTAGTTAGTCCCTCCACAAGGCAATCAAACAAGCAAAATGTCGGTGTAGTGAAGCCGCAATTCAACAACTTAGACACGAGGCGTATGTGGCAGGGTCTAAAGGCAACTACGGACGACAAAAGGAAAACCAGCCACATCACGGACACCGACGTCTTGCTTCCAGACAAACTAAACACCTTCTTTGCCCGCTTTGAGGATAATGCAGTGCCACCGACACAGCCCACTACCAAGGACTGCTGGCCACCCCTCTCTTTCTCCGGGGCTGACGTGAGTAAGACATTTAAATGTGTTAACCCTCGCAAGGCTGCTGGCCCAGACGGCATCCCTAGCCGCGTACTCAGAGAATGTGCAGACGAGCTGGCTGGTGTGTGTTTACGGACATATTCAATTGCTCCCTACTCAGTCTGCTTTACCCACATGCTTCAAGATGGCTACCATTGTACCCGTACCCAAGAAGTCAAAGATAACTGAACTAAATAAATATCGCCCCGTAGCACTCACTTCTGTCATCATAAAGTGCTGTGAGAGACTAGTCAAGGATCATATCACCTCCAACTTAACTGCCACCCTACCCACTTCAGTTTGCATACCGCCCCAACAGGTCCACAGACGATGCAATCGCCATCACACTGCACACCGCCCTATCCCATTTGTACAAGAGGAATACCTATATAAGAATGCTGTTCATTGACTACAGCTCAGCATTCAACAGCATAGTACCTTCCAAGCTCATCATTAAGCTTGATTCCCTGGGTCTCAACCCCGCTCTGTGCAATTGGGTCGGGGACATTCTGATTGGCTGCCCCCAGGTGGTGAAGGTAGGAAACAACACCTCCACTTCGCTGTTCCTCAACACTGGGGCCCCACAAGGGTGTGTGCTCAACACCCTCCTGTACTCCCTGTTCACCCATGACTGCGTGGCCATGGACCCATGATTGCATGGGCACGCCTTCAACTCAATCATCAAGTTTGCATCCAACACAACATTAGTGGGCTTGATTACCAACAACGACGAGACAGCCTACAGGGAGGAGGTGAGGGCACCTCTCACTCAACGTAAACAAAACAAAGGAGATGATCGTGGACTTCAGGAAACAGCAGAGGAAGCATGCTCCTATCCACATCGACGGGACAGAAGTGGAGAAGGTGGAACGTTGTTCCTCGGCGTACACCTCACGAACAAACTTAAATGGTCCACCCACACAGATAGTGTGGTGAAGAATGCTGAACAGCGCAGAATGCTGAATTTGGCTTGTCACCAAAAACCCTGACAAACTTTTACAGATGCACAATTGAGAGCATCCTGTTGGGCTATTTCACAGCCTGGTACGGCAACTTCACCGCCCTCAACCGCAAGGCTCTCCACAGGGTAGGGCGGTCTGCACAACGCATCACCTGGAGCAAACTACATGCCCTCCAGGACACCTACAAAACAGAATGTCACAGGAAGGCCAAAAAGATCATCAAGGACAACAACCACCCAAGCTACTGCCTGTTCACCCCTTTACCATCCAGAAGATGAGGTCACTACAGGTGCATCAAAGCTGGGACCGAGACACTGAAAAACAGCTTCTATCTCAAGGCCATCAGACTGTTAAACAGCCATCACTAACACAGAGAGGCTGCTGCCTACATACAGACTCAAATCATTAGCCACTTTAATAAATGGATCACTAGTCACTTTAAAAAATGCCACTTTAATAATGTTTACATATCTTACATTACTCATCTCATAAGTATATACTGTATTTTATACCATCTATTGCAACTTGTCTATGCCGCTCGGCCATCGCTCATCCATATATTTATATGTACATATTCTTATTCCATCCCTTTACATTTGTGTGTATTAGGTAGTTGTTGTGAAATTGTTAGATTGCTTGTTAGATATTACTGCACTGTCGGAACTAGAAGCACAAGCTTTTCGCTACACTCACATTAACATCTGCTAACCATGTTTATGACATTTGATTTGATTTGAATGTTAAAACAACACCCCCAGTTTAGTGTTTAAAACATAAAGGCCTTGTGCTAAATAAACCTGTTCATGTGTCTAAAAAGTGTCACAGCAAATTAACATGTTCTGGTGTTTACAATCTAAAGACTGTGACGTGTTTTCATTGAAATTAGAAATGCCTCGAGGCGTTTAAAAAGTGTTACAGAAAAGTGTAAAGTTCAGTGTTCAGATCGTAAACAGTTGGATTTTCAGTGTATTCCATGAGAATAGATTACTTTAGAATGATGACAGTTTGGCAACACCTGTCTCTGTGTATGATGAGCTATAGAGAAGGGTTGGACTGAGTCACCTGACACAACAAGAGGTGGCCAAATGACATAGCTCAACATCGCTCTCGCTCTCTCTTTCTCTCTCTATGTCCTACACAGACCATTAAGATGGATGACCCCTTTCTGCTCATAAAGCTGAATGACTAAAAGTGGTTTCATTCTAGTTATTTTTTAGCACATCGTTAGTGTTTTGGTTAGTCAAAACAAACTAAAAGTAGCACCAAAATAGTACCATACTGGTAGGTCATATTGCCCTTTCCATAGAGAAGCCGTATCATATAAACAATTGGTGTTGATCTAAACCTAATACATACATTTGTTGAAATAACAGTGTATGTAATGTAGACCTAGTATGTCAGTAGTTTTATAAGAGTGTATGTAATGTATGTGACTATACACCAGCCCTGTGCTGAGAGAATGCTAGACTGAGCTTTGTGTCCTAATGCAAGGTGAAGTGCACGTGAAGACGAGTGAATCAACAATTGACAGAGCTTTTGTTGCATCTTTAATTATGGCCTAAGTAGCTCCTCAAGGACCTGACCCACAGGGATGGGTCGAGAGGGATGCTGGCCTATTTTGAATCCAATGCTTCCAACAGTTGTGTAAAGTTGGCTGGATGTCCATTGGGTGGTGGAACATTTTTGATACTCACAGGAAACTGTTGAGAATGAATAACCCAGCAGAATTGCAGTTCTTGACTCAAACCAGTGCACCTGGCACCTGGCACCTGAATGGTACGCCATTCAAAGGCACTTAAATCTTTTATCTTGCCCGTTCACCCTCTGAATGGCACACATACACAATCCATGTCTCAATTGTCTCAAGGCTTAAAAAAAATGTTTTAACCAGTCTCATCCCCTTCATCTACACTGATTGAAGTGGATTTAACAAGTGGCATCAATAAGGGATCATAGCTTTTACCTGAATTCACCTGGTCAGGATATGTCTTGGAAAGAGCAGGTGTTCCTAATGTTTTGTACACTCAGAGTATATGTTTGTTTAGGCGGTTGAGAGTGGCCTTCCTGCTCAAAGGGGTTCTGTGTATGTACATGTGTGTGTTGGTTTTTGAGAGTTTGTGAAGGGGACTGAGGAGGCCTAAGGTAATGTAAAACATCCTCCCTTTCTCCCTCTGTGTTTCGGGGCTGTGAATATCTTTGTCTCGCAGATATGCGTTCTGTTACAGACAACTCTTCCTCCACCTCCTCTTCTCTCTTCACCTTTTCCTTACCTTCTCCTTCCCGCTCTCTTTGGCAGGGCTATGCATAGCTTTTCTCCTCCTGCCCTTCTCCCTGTCTCCGTCTCTGTGGATAGATGTGTGGCTAGGTCTGCCTCGCAGGTACACATTCTGCTCCTCGCTACCTCCAGCGAGATCAACAGCTGTGTCAGAGTTGATGATCCACAGCAAATATGCTGCTGTCTGCCCGTATTACCGCTAGTGGCATGGGCAGGAGCACACACACACGCCGACACACACACACGCACGCACACAACCAGGCCTTCACAAGACATCTAGTCAGGCCTACCCCACCACGCTACCTGTGAGGACCAGGCACACAGCCTGAGGGGGAGCGGATTTTGTGTGTGTGTGTGTGTGTGTGTGTGTGTGTGTGTGTGTGTGTGTGTGTGTGTGTGTGTGTGTGTGTGTGTGTGTGTGTGTGTGTGTGTGTGTGTGTGTGTGTGGGTGTGTGTGTGGTGTGCCCATCTCAGCCTGTCACCCCCATAAAGAGACAAGGCTTTTTCAGCTTTTGTAGACACCACTACGGAACGTGTGTTAGCGTTATCTCTGCAAAGAAGACATCCTCCTTCATCAGAAATTAACACAGAAGTACATGTCCTTGAGACTATGGAAATGGGAGGGGGGAATGACACATCTCTCTCTCCTCTCTTCTTTTTTCCTCTGTCCCCCCTCGCTCTCTCTCTCTTTCTCTCCCTCTGTCTGTCTCTTATTTATTTTCCTTTAGTTCTCTATTCCGTTAGGTCAGTGTCATCTTTGTCTCCTCTCCACAGTGTTGGCTCATGTTTCAGTGTCTTTTCATTGCAGCTTGAAAACGGACAGCGCACAAAAGGCCGTTGTGATGAACCACTACCCCAGGTCTCTCTCTACCTCTCTTTCCCTCTCTCCACAAGAACCCAATGTGTGAGGATCAGGATAACGTTAGCTACAGTACATTCATTGTCTTCTGTTCATCACCAACTGTTACTCAGACATCTTTCTCATAAAGGTTGTGGCATGTGGAAAGACATATACATGACAATCAGATAGTTCTCAGGTATGTTGTGACAGTGGAAAAACAGATATATGTGGTCGTTAAGAGCATGGATGAAATCTTTCACTCTTACTGAGACATACTATACACTGTAAAGGGGTTTCTGTGAATTTGACCATAGCAAAGTTGCATATTACAGTACACCTACTGTACTATAAATAGGGTAGTCACTTTAAACATATCTACATGTACATACTACCTCAATCAGCCTGACTAACCGGTGTCTGTATGTAGCCTCGCTACTTTTATAGCCTCGCTACTGTATATAGCCTGTCTTTTTACTGTTGTTTTATTTCTTTACTTACCTATTGTTCACCAAACACCTTTTTTTGCGCTATTGGTTAGAGCCTGTAAGTAAGCATTTCACTGTAAGGTCTGTTGTATTCGGTGCACGTGACAAATAAACTTTTATTTGATCAACGCAAATACTGTGTAATGACACACAGTACAATACCATAACATTTACTGCACTGTTCTGTAAAAAAAGTAAATGCTACCTTAATCAGAATGAATGAATAAATAAAAGAATGGATTAATCAAATTCATTAAGGGAGTGGTTTGTATGTCACAGTATTTTACTGTAATTATAAGGGATTGGTGCAAGCAGAATGGCTGCTAGGTAGTGTTTGCACATTCATTATTATTTAGTGTTTTGTATCAATTGCACTTCTAAAGGCCTTAACAAATGCTTCCAAACTGGCAGCGACTACAGGGCAAAACAGACCAGGACATGGCAAAATACTCAACCATTTAAGGTTAAGTGTACAAAACATTTGCAACACTTTCCTAATATTGAGGTGCACCCCCATTTGCAACTCAAAAGGGGGTGCAACTCAATATTAGGAAGTGTTCCTAATGTTTTCTACTCTCAGTGTATAATCCATGCACTCATGCTTTCACTCCATTGTGGGAAAATGTTGTGGGTGGGGAAACAATTGCTGTATTTCAAATGGTACTGTAATCCAAACTCACAGAACACAGTACCATACTGTATCTTTGGAGCGCCAAAAACCTTTTGACTACTAGTAGGTGCATGGTATTGTTGATTTACATTTTTTTGGAAGTGTGAAATGTGAGAGGCTATATTTGTTGCCCATGAGTGAGAATGCTTTACCAAAATGACTGTATAAATCACAGTTTTCCGTTAAAATGTAGTTCTCATGAAGGTAGTCTCATGTGGAAAAACAGACATGTGCATTTGTGTGAGATGCAGGATAATATTGCATTCATTGTGTTCATGTATTCTTCTATTAATCTCTTACTCAGACATAGTTCTCATAAAAGTTATGTCATGTGGAAAGACATGTATGTGGTCATGTATGAGCATGGATGGAATCTGTCCTTCTGCCCCATTTCAAAGAGCTTCTTTAGTGTTTGCATCCCAAAAGGCACCTTAATCCTTTTGGGCCCTGGTCAAAAGTAGTTCACCATATATGGAATAGGATGCCGTTTAGGACGCACACAGTATCAACAGTGGTATCTGGACAACAACGGTATTATCAGAAGCTTTGATGAGCAAAAGGCAGTTCTGCTCATCCTCCTTTTTTCATATAAAAACAAGGCAGCCAATTTGTTTGAATGTTCCCTAAAGGCAATTAGCTATTTCTAATTTATTTGGTTTAGTATAATGCAATGCTGAGTTGGGGAGAGTAATAAGCAATTAAGCCCTGTTAATAACTAATCTGGCCGGAACAGCCAGGTCCAAAAATACATAAATAAATGATATGCATTATACTGTATAAGGGTATAGGACAATGAGAGACCAGAGAGAAATGTAGAAATATAAATATACACAGAGAGGCAGACACTGCTGCACTGCCTGGGTCCATGCCCTGTGTGTGCAGAGGCTTCCTGCCAATAGGGGGCACAGGGACACATGCCGTCTCAGATTTGTCCAGTATTTTTTAGGGTTCTCTGCATTACTACTCACCAAGCAATTTTATGAAGATGGCTTTAGCGAGCCCAGATGAGTTTCCAATCTCACAACCTCAGAACTAGATTATTAGCCATTTCAGGCTAATAATCAAGTTAGAGCAGCTAGCTTGCCTAATTATCTTAGCTGGCATACCTGCTGGCAAGGTTGATAGACTTTAGAAAAGCAGGCATTAACTAAATGTACTCACATTCCTTTCAATCTTTTAACCATATTTTAACAGAGATGCAGAGAAACAATATGTAGTTTCTTAAAAAATATATATATATTTTTTAGATATGCAGAAAATGTTTAATTCTTTTTTTTACATAGAATTAAGCATTATGATGTTGTGACTTTACTTTCATTAGTCTGATGACTGTTATTTATTTCATCCGCTAACTAGGTTTAATTGTTACCCAATTAAATTAATCATGTAACAGCTACTTAGCTGTGCCAGTGATTATCTGAGAGGGGAGTTCTCCTCTCCCCACCTCAGGTAGATAGTCCGCAGCTGGACAACTTTCTCATGGCTTCTGGAGGGAAATGCTGTAGGAATTGTCAACTGGTGTCGCTTATTCAGCCGACAGAAACTTTCAACCGGTTCTCCCCATTAAGCGAGTCGGAGTCGGAGGCCGAAACTTCTCTGGTCTCTACTCCTCCCGTTGTGGGGTCTGAGACGCCGAAGGCTCCCACCATTAGCTCTGACAAATTGAAAACCCTAGTCATTGACGACTCCATTACCCGCAGTATTAGACTTAAAACGAATCATCCAGCGATCATACACTGTTTACCAGGGGGCAGGGCTACCGACGTTAAACAGCGTTTGACATGCTTCGAAGTACGGTAATGGAATATTTTGAATTTTTTTGTCACGAAACGCGCTGGGCGCGTCACCCTTCTTTACCCTTCGGATAGTGTCTTGAACGAACAGCAAAACGCCGCTATTTGGATATAACTATGGATTATTTGGAATCAAACCAATATTTGTTATTGAAGTAGAAGTCCTGGGAGTGCATTCTGACAAAGAACAGCAAAGGTAATCCAATTTTTCTTATAGTAAATCTGAGTTTGGTGAGTACCAAACTTGGTGGGTGTCAAAATAGCTAGCCATGATGGCCGGGCTATCTACTCAGAATATTGCAAAATGTGCTTTCACCGAAAAGCTATTTTAAAATCGGACACCGCGATTGCATAGAGGAGTTCTGTAATTGTTATGTTTTTTGTGAACGTTTATCGTGAGTAATTTAGTAAATTCACCGTATGTTTGCGGGGGGTAAGCTAGTTCTGAACGTCACATGCTAATGTAAAAAAGCTGGTTTTTGATATAAATATGAACTTGATTGAACAAAACATGCATGCATTGTATAACATAATGTCCTAGGGTTGTCATCTGATGAAGATCATCAAAGGTTAGTGCTGCATTTAGCTGTGGTTTTGTTTTTTGTGACATTATATGCTAGCTTGAAAAATGGGTGTCTGATTATTTCTGGCTGGTTACTCTGCTTACATAATCTAATGTTTTGCTTTCGTTGTAAAGCCCTTTTGAAATCGGACAGCGTGGTTAGATTAACGAGAGTCTTGTCTTTAAAATGCTGTAAAATAGTCATATGTTTGAAAAATGGAAGTTTTCGATATTTAGAGGAATTTCGCGCCACGCCCATCATTGGATATTGGAGCAGGTGTTCCGCTAGCGGAACGTCTAGATGTAAGAGGTTAACCTGTTAGGGCTAGGGGGCAGTATTGACATGACTGGATAAAAAAACGTACCCGATTTAATCTGGTTACTACTCCTGCCCAGTAACTAGAATATGCATATAATTATTGGCTTTGGATAGAAAACACTCCAAAAGTTTCTAAAACTGTTTGAATTGTGTCGGTGAGTATAACAGAACTCAAATGGCAGGTCAAAACCTGAGAAGATTCTGTACAGGAAGTACCCTGTCTGACCATTTCTTGGCCTTCTTTGCCATCTCTATCCATTACAAAGGATCTCTGCTGTTACGTGACACTTCCTACGGCTCACATGGTCTCTCAGAAGGCGGCAAAAAGCTGATTCGTGGCTTTGCAGGCTCTGGCTGAAAAAAAGTAGCGCGTTTGGGTAGTGGCTGGTTACAGTACTGTGAGACTCAGGCGCGTGCCCGCGTCGACCGAATGCTTTGTTTTCTTTCCTCTGTTTACCTAAACGGAGATTCCCGGTCGGAATATTATCACTTTTTTACGAGAAAAATGGCATAAAAATGGATTTTAAACAGCGGTTGACATGCTTCGAAGTACGGTAATGGAATATTTATGTCACGAATTGCGCCATGCTCGTGACCCTTATTTACACTTCGGATAGTGTCTTGGAACGCACGAACAAAACGCCGCTATTTGGATATAACGATGGATTATTTTGGACCAAACCAACATTTGTTATTGAAGTAGCAGTCCTGGGAGTGCATTCTGACGAAGACAACAAAGGTAATGAAACTTTTGTAATAGTAAATCGGAGTTTGGTCAGGGCTAAACTTGGTCGGTGTCTAAATGGCTAAGCTCGTGATTTGACCATGTTCTTTTATAATATCCACCCGGCACAGCCAGAAGAGGACTGGCCACCCCTCATTGCCTGTTTCCTCTCTAGGTTTCTTCCTAGGTTTTGGCCTTTCTAGGGAGTTTTTCCTAGGGAGTTTTTCCTAGCCACCGTGATTCTTTCACATGCATTGCTTGCTGTTTGGGGTTTTAGGCTGGGTTTCTGTACAGCACTTTGAGATATCAGCTGATGTACGAAGGGCTATATAAATAAATTTGATTAGCAGCCATATTTAGCACTAACTGAAGTTTGTTTAGTGCTTTATCCGGGTAGCCGGAAAGTAGAGCATTGCAGTAGTCCAGCCTAGAAGTAACAAAAGCATAGATACATTTTTCTGCGTCATTTTTGGACAGAAAGTTTCTGATTTTTGCAATGTTACGTAGATGGAAAAAAGCTGTCCTTGAAACAGTCTTGATATGTTCTTCAAAAGAGAGATCAGGGTCCAGAGTAACGCCGAGGTCCTTCACAGTTTTATTTGAGACGACTGTACAACCATCCAGATTAATTGTCAGATTCAACAGAAGATCTCTTTGTTTCTTGGGACCTAGAACAAGCATCTTTGTTTTGTCCGAGTTTAAAAGTAGAAAGTTTGCAGCCATCCACTTCTTTATGTCTGAAACACAGGCTTCTAGCGAGGGCAATTTTGGGGCTTCACCATGTTTCATTGAAATGTACAGCTGTGTGTCGTCCGCATAGCAGTGAAATTTAACATTATGTTTTCGAATGACATCCCCAAGAGGTAAAATATATAGTGAAAACAATAGTGGTCCTAAAACGGAACCTTGAGGAACACCGAAATTTACAATTGATTTGTCAGAGGACAAACCATTCACAGAGACAAACTGATATCTTTCCGACAGATAAGATTTAAACCAGGCCAGAACTTGTCCATGTAGACCAATTTGGGTTTCCAATCGCTCCAAAAGAATGTGGTGATCGATGGTATCAAAAGCGGCACTAAGATCTAGGAGCACGAGGACAGATGCAGAGCCTCGGTCTGACGTCATTAAAAGGTCTTTTACCACCTTCACAAGTGCAGTCTCAGTGCTATGATGGGGTCTAAAACCAGACTGAAGCGTTTCGTATACATTGTTTGTCTTCAGGAAGGCAGTGAGTTGCTGTGCAACAGCTTTTTCTAAAATTTTTGAGAGGAATGGAAGATTCGATATAGGCCGATAGTTTTTTAAATAATTTCTTGGTCAAGATTCGGCTTTTTCAAGAGAGGCTTTATTACTGCCACTTTTAGTGAGCTTGGTACACATCCGGTGGATAGAGAGCCGTTTATTATGTTCAACATAGGAGGGCCAAGTACAGGAAGCAGCTCTTTCAGTAGTTTAGTTGGAATAGGGTCCAGTATGCAGCTTGAGTATGCAGCTTTAGCCATCACTGGAGGGTTGAGAGAGAGTCCTCTCCTGCCGTCACGACATCCACTGAAGTCGGTTCCTCTCCTTGTTAGGGCGGCATTCGGCGCCATCGGTCTTCTAGCCATCGGCGATCCACTTTTCATTTTCCATTTGTTTTGTCTTGTTTTCCTACACACCTGGTTCTCATTTCCCTCATTAATTGTTGTGTATTTAACCCTCTGTTCCCCCCATGTCTTTGTGTGTAATTGTTTGTTGTAAGTGCTTGTGCACATGTTTACTGGTGCGCGTCGGGTTTTGTACCCATGTTGGTTATTTCTTTATGTCGTTGATTTTGAAATTAAACTGCTCCGGCTATTACCTAGTTCTGCTCTCCTGCGCCTGACTTCACTGCCACCAGTTACGCACCCCTTTACACCTGCTTAATTTACGACCGGGTGTGTAGGTGTCAACCCCCCCCCACACACATACACACACACACAAAAAAAAGCTGTTTCAGGTGTTTTAAAAATGCTAAATTCTCCAACTTCCCGATGGCTCCAGACCACCCCCAAGCCATCCCTAAATACTTTGTACCCCTTGGATTTTTGGGGTGCATGACGCCCCTGTGTCTTTTTCTCACTCTACCTATCTATCTCTTGCTTCATCGCTCTCTCTCTCTGACCCTCTCTCTGCTGTTCATGGTTGCCATCTAAGAGCTGACACAAAAAAGCAGATAAAGAAATAGAAAACATTGAAAATGGGAGAGAGAGTAAGAAATACACAGGGAGGACCAGGTAACACCTGTTATGCTGCATTCAGGTCGTCCGTGCTGTAGTGTAGTGTGATAACTACTTTATGTTCAGGTTGCACGGGGAATGAATAAGGAGAGAACTACACTGAACAAAATATAAACGCAATATGCAACAATTTCAAAGATTTGACTAAGATACAGTTCATATAAGGAATTAAGTCAATTGAAATGAATTTGTTAGACCCTAATCTATGGATTTCACGACTGGGAATACAGATACCTTAAAAAAACGTTGGGCCGTGGATCTGAAAACCAGCCAGTATCTGGTGTGACCACCATTTGCCTCATGCAGCGCGACACAACTCCATCGCACAGAGTTGATCAGGCTGTGGATTGTCACCTGTGGAATGTTCTCCCACTTCTCTTCATTGGCTGTGCGAAGTTTCTGGATATTGGCGGCAACTGGAACACGCTCTCATAAACGTTGATCAAGAGCATCCCAAACATGCTCAATGGGTGACATGTCTGGTGAGTATGCAGGCCATGGAAGAACTGGGACATCTATAGCTTACACGAATTGTGTACAGATCCAGTGCATTATCTTGATTAAACATGAGGTGATGGCGCGCGGTTGAATGGCACGACAATAGGTCTCAGGATTTCGTCACGGTATCTCTGTGCATTCACATTTCCATTGATAAAATGCAATTGTGTTCATTGTCCGTAGCTTATGTCTGTCCATAGCTTATGTCTGCCCATACCATAACCCCACCGCCACCATGGAGCACTCTGTTCACGTTCGACAAATCTGCAAACCGATTGCCCACACGACGCCATACACGTCGTCTGACATCTGCCCGGTACAGTTGAAACCAGGATTCATCCATGAAGAGCACACTTCCCCAGGGTGCTAGTGGCCATCGAAGGTGAGCATTTGCCCACTGAAGCCAGTTACAACGCCGAACTGCAGTCAGGTTAAAACCGAGATGAGGAAGACGAGCACGCAGATGAGCTTCTCTGAGACAGTTTCTGACAGTTTGTGCAGAAATGCTTTGTTTAAGTAAACCCACAGTTTCATCAGCTGGTCTCAGATAATCCCGCCGGTGAAAAAGACGGATTGGGAGTTCCTGGTCTGGCGTGGTTACATGAGGTTACACGTGGTCTGCATTTGTGAGGCTGGTTGGACATACTGCCAAATTCTCTCAAACCACGTCAGAGCCCTGGTCAAAAGTAGTGCACTATATAGGGAATAGGGTGCCATTTGTGACAGAGTCGGATTGATGCTGAACACGATTCTCTGTCGTATAGACATTGTTCTTGTGTGAACACCTTCCTTTTCCATGTGGGAGAGAGGACTGCCTTTGAGGATATTGGCTCTGCTTACAGAACGCCATTGTACATGTTCTAAAAATACACATTCACATGCACAGGCAGGAACACACGAGGATGCACACAAACAAGCAAGCAAAATCACAAACGCCCTCCTCGTCAGTACATAGCCCATCTATAATTTAGCCTAAACAACTATCTTTTCCCCTACTGTATTATTTATTTATTTTGGTCCTTTGCAACCCATTATTTCCATTTCTACTTTGCACTTACTTCCACTACAAATCTACCATTCCAGTGTTTTACTTGCTATATTGTATTTACTTTGCCACCATGGCTTTTTTTGCCTTTACCTCCCTTATCTCACCTCATTTGCTCACATTGTATATAGACTTATTTTTCTACTGTATTATTGACTGTATGTTTGTTTTACTCCATGTGTAACTCTGTGTTGTTGTATGTGTCGAACTGCTTTGCTTTATCTTGGCCAGGTCGCAATTGTAAATGAGAACTTGTTCTCAACTTGCCTACCTGGTTAAATAAAGGTGAAATAAATAAATTAAATAAAAATCTCTGCATGTTTTCCCATCCACTGTCTATCCATCTCTATCTTTCCATAACAAATAAACACTGCCTCATACATCAGGCCTGTTTGATGAGAAATTGATACAGTACTAACTAATTTGCCTCTCATAGTCTCTCACCCACTCTGCCCTAGGCTGAGGCACGCATACGGGAAAGGCTTGTGTGTGAGAGTGTGTTTGTGTGGCGGTTCGGCGGATTAATCGCAGACCACTTGACCCTGACGGGTGGACGGAGGGTGGCTGGTGCAGTCATCCGGTCCTGGTGTTAATGGTCTATGAGAGAGTGTGAGGTTGTTAAGAAGCGCTATATGTCTGTCACACACATGCACACACACACACACACACACACACACACACACTAAACAAACACACACACACACACTTCTACCTGTTAGTGTCATTTCCCAATCTGCCGTACTGCTTTGATGCCTAGCCCTACCACTACTAATGACAATCAGGGTGGATAGGAAGCCATCACTGCTTTGTTTCTGATCATGTGACCATACACATGATGATTTGTGTGAGGCTGTGTGTCTATGCCTGTGAGTGGGTGTGTGTGTGTGTATCATGTACCCAATTAAGTGAAAAGGGTTTCAGGAATCAAAACCAGTGCTTTAGCAGATATCAGATGTGCTTTATTGAATTGGCTAGATGGATGGATTGCAGAGGAAATCTCATAAAGCCTTTAGAATAAAAGCAAAGTCTTCTTCTATTAGCAGACTAGTGTATGGATTCCCTATAGAACCAGGGAACCAGGGAGAGGAGAAGAGTTCCCAGAATGGCAGCTAGTGCTTACTAATACAGAAATAGCCCTGAAGAGAGAGAAGCTTTCTGTAGTATCCTGCCTTTTCCCTTCCTTTCAGATGAGGTGGAGGGGATGGCAGGAGGGAGCGAGAGAGAGAGCGAGCGAGTGATTGAATTAATTATGTTTTATCACCTTTTAGCTGATTGAAGCCCACCTTAGTCCCTACAGACAGCTTGTGTTTGTGTCTTCTCAGGCGCCAAATGGATTCGGCTAGCCGTCACCGTAGCAGCAGTTGCCATCTCGGTTGTCAGGGACTTGGACTAGACTGGGGGGCCTGAGTGGTGAGTCATTCGGTTGGAAGCTTTGCTCTTTTACATTTTGTATTAATCAACCTCTCTCTCTTTAATGTAATGCAATAGTATAAGGGTCTTTCATAAAATAGAAAATGCCTATTTTTGGTCTACTGTCTTCTTTACATTTAATTGCCCTTATTTTATGTCAAGGATTCCATCAGCTAAATCCTGTCAGACTAGCATTATAGGCTAACAAAATGTATAACATCTAAACCATGAAAACAATAGCTATTTAGTAAGAGCCTGTGATGAAAACCATTTAGCATGAGAGAGAGAGAGGCCATGATTGAGATTGAGGCTGCATCCCAAAATAGCACCCTATTCTATATACAGTGCACTACTTTCGACCAGAACAGGGGTGACAGGCTGAGATGGGCACACCACACACACACACCCGCACACACACACACACACACACACACACACACACACACACACACACACACACACACACACACACACACACACACACACACACACACACACACACACACACACACCCTCTCTGTTTAAAGTAGTGAACTATATAGGGAATAAGACAATGTCTTTTGAGACACTGCGGGAGTGTTCTATCAAGCCCATCTCTCTCATCTCCCGCATATCAGCTGTTCTGTGCTGTGGCGCTGTGATAAACACGCATCGAAACGCGGAAGCATTCAGATGTCACTGGGATAGATTGGGTGATGGATCAGGCCTGGGAATAAATTACACATGGCTTCACAATCGCCGTCAATTAGTTAAACATGCAGGGAATCGATTTACAAGGAGACTGCTCTCAAACTGTTAACACCAGAGACAGATAGATTGAGAGTGATAGAGAGTGTAACATAGTTATAGATAAGAGTATACCAAGAGAGAATGTGAATGGAGAGAGAGACAGAAAGTAAATTGACAGAGAGAAAGAGACAGAAGAGCACTATATAGGGAATGAGGTGGCATTTTAGACACAGACCATTACATATCACAGATCTTACACAAAATCATTTTACCGTATGTCTCGGTTTGACAAACAGATTCCTGTTCTCAAATGTATACAGAAAGAGCTATTGAGAACTGGCCACCTACTGCTGTGGGACATTTCATACAATTTCAAATTTAGCTATCTCCTCCCACGACTTAGACCCCCACCAAGCTATCTTCCTAGCAGCCATTCCTATGCCAAGTATGTTTCAGGACAAAAGACCAAAGTCAAGAGAAAGCACACATAATTTATGCCTTGGGACACTAACATTGTGTAGACTAGACCTGAGTTCAAAAACATGACAATGTCATATACTCTCTTCCAATGAGCCTTCACCCAATTTGTTGGATGGCCCTTACAGCATGGCTCATACTAGGTTTGAGTTTGCCTTCACAGATCATAGGGAGGGGGGCAGGCTTGCAAGGAATAACAATGCATCATGACAGAGGCACTTCCCTACCACAGTGTATAGAAAAACAAGCAGAGCCTTGACTGTTTCACAAACTCTCTACTCCCTGAATGACTGAACCCCCTGCATGGCCTGGCCTTCAACAGTTTATTCCTTGTGAAGATAAACACTTCTATAAATAAGAGAGGACAAAGCGAATCACCTCTGTTTAAGACAATCGTTCAGGACACACCACCTCTTCCATACACAGCCAGGACAGATTGTTTATTTAATTTAATCTGGGTGTTATGATGGTGGGTGATGGTGGGTCTGTGTGTGTATTGGACCAGTTGGGGAATGGTTGGAGAGGGGCAGAGACTTTGTCTCAAATGGCACCCGTTTCCCTATAGTGCTTTAGTCAAAAATAGTGCACTTCATAGGGAATAGGGTACAATTTCTGAGGCAGACAAATAGAACCCAGAGCAGCGTGTGGTATTTGCTATTTTCCACAGGTCCAGATGGCCATCACCTCATGTTGATTTTGGAGCGCTGCTCCTGCCAAGCCTGCCAAGCCTCTCCTCCCCACAGCGGCGCCGAAAGGCGAGAAGAACCAAGATGTTAAACACGACCCCCCAGCTCCTTGCCTTGTTCCTTGCCTCCATGGTGAAACAGGGATTGTGATTGTATGCTGGCTACACTGAGATTTGAGAGCCAGGATGGATTTGGAGGCTGAGCCGAGGGAGAGAAGGAGGGAGAGAGAGATATAGAGAGAGGTTGGATTTGAGGTTGAGCCGGAGGGAGAGAAAAAGAGAGAGAAATAGAGGGATGCTGGCGAGGAAGAAGAGCAGAACAAACTAAACGAAAACTCATCAGCTCCCCCTCAAGCTGTGTTCTGTGAGATGATTTCTACCGTCTGTCTCTTTTCTAGCCAACACCACCCTTCTGTGTTTGCTACCTTTACCTCCCCCACCTGCCATGATGGGATCATTTGTTGCACCACCATTGTGACCTAGCTTTATAATTATGACTGTTGACTGCTGCCCTGCTCTTAGCCCCCTCGTGGTGTCCTCCTAACCTTAAAGGTCAACTGAACGCATGAACTAACTTCTCTGGTTGATATCGATATTAGTCAGAAACATTCTAATGCCAAAATGTATTAAAAAGTATAAGTACGATAATTTTGGTCATATAGTCAGTAGATTCCAAAACTGAGTTTTGTGTAACTGAGTTTGTCACGACTTATATTGGATTGGGTTTTCATTTAGATCATGCCAACTAACAGGGAAGAATCACCTTGGGAGAATTGTCATGCATGGAGAAACAGCTGTGCTGATTGAGCTCTATCCAATCATATGGACAGTGAGACAGACTGGACTTGTTAACATACAACATGTCGCCAAAGTTATGTTGAAAGAATACTTGCCCCCCTAAACCCTTTATGGTTGGTCACTTGCTGATGTGTTTGATAGTGATCATTCAAGTCTGCCCAGTGCTGGACTTGGATGGAAATTTGGGTGCCGGTAATGTTTGTATTTGTATACTTTTTAGTTAACCCAGCAAACATGCCCTCATTATCCCCATGTGGGTATTCAGTGGGGAAGGTGGGCAAGGGTTAGCCCACAGCAAGCCCACACCAGCCCGACACGGGTTAGCCCACAACAAGCCCAACACAGGCTAGGTGTCTGTCATCATGACATACAGCACTTTGGGGTGGACACCCACCTGTCTCGATCAATGAGAGAAGACTTGAATTCACACCAGCCTAACATGGGCTAAACCACACCAGCCCAACATGGGCCAGCCCACACCTAGCCCGACATGGGCTAGCCCACACCGAGCCCATGAAAGCCTAACATGGTCTAGCCTACACCAAACCAACAAAGGCTAGGTGTCTGTCATAATGACATGTAGCACTTTGGCGTGGACACCCACCTGTCTTGATCAATGAGAGAAGACTTGAAATAGACAACATGGCGGTGTACACATTGTTGGATTACTTTATGGAGTCAAAAAGTTATTTTAATACCAGAGCCTTTTCTAAATTCAAACAGAACCCCTGCAACTGGACACAGAAATGTTATGAGACTCTTGTTTCCAGGAATTGAGGATGAAGACTGTATCACCAAACTAAGTTTGGTTGAAAATGCTCTGTGCTACACCAAATAGTACCTATCCTGTAACTCCCAGTAATGGATCCCAAAAATATTTGGCTAAATCACAGTATCTGGTCTAGCATTCTGTAGCTAGTACCACTAACAAAGGGCTTGGTAGGAAATGTTTGTTCATACAGAATGGTTGACATTAAACTCGTTACAAGCATTTTCCCTTTTCCTGATGAAACTAGAGAAATGAATATACAATTACATTGAGTTAAAATGTATACAATGAAAAACTTGGTTTGGAAAGGCCATTGACACCTGCGCTAATAAGTGATTTCAATACATTCCAGTGTTATTAATTTTTTGTCACCCACCAGCATCAACATTGCCGGAGTAACAAAACCATGGATGACTTGGACTACATGGTGCATGATAAAAAATGATCACATAAAATCACAATTAAAAACTTTACAAGGTAAAAGTGTTGTTTTCTAAAAACAATTGACAATGACAACTGAACACTGTAGAACTTAAATAAAACACACATACAAGACATATACAGCTTGACATATACAAGACATATACAGCTAGCTACTTAAGATAAAGCTTGGTTAAAAACTACAAAAATGACTATTAATCTAGGAGAATATACCACATTAGATCTGGTAAAATATAATACAAAGAAAAAAGCATGAAAGAGAAAGGCCATTATATCACTTAGGAGTCTAGGTGCAATTTAGATTTTGGCCACTATATGGCAGCAGTGTGTGCAAAGTCTTAGGCTGATCCAATAAACCATTGCATTACTGTTCAAAATGTTGTATCAAGTCTGCCCAAATGTGCCGAATTGGTAAATTGATACATTTTCAAGTACATAACTATAGAGAACATACAAAAATTATTTGGTAATAAAAAGTTTAATTTTACACACTCCCAGGAATGTTATAAATGATGGATAATTAGCTTCCCTACAGAAAAGACATTGGAGGTTAATTTGTAAATTGGGAGGCCCTGGAACACATAGTGAGCGCGAGAGGGGGGCTATCCAGGGGCTCTGGGGTAACGGAATGTATGAGGAAAAAAGTGACAAACACAACGTAGCAGCATAGCAGACAGAGTAAACAGCCAAGTAGCCTTCTATCTATGGTGGTGAAATGGACAGCACTCTCTGAGGTGCTGATTAATTCAAAGCATTTTAGACATCACTGCAGAACACCCGCCATACACATATGTACACATACTCAGCTGTGGGACATACATGATTTTCAAGACATCAATGCAGCAGTAGAACAAATATCACAATATTGGAATACAAGT
This sequence comes from Salmo salar, assembly GCF_965601325.2. NCBI lineage: Eukaryota > Metazoa > Chordata > Actinopteri > Salmoniformes > Salmonidae > Salmo > Salmo salar. The sequence goes on along the minus strand of NC_138309.1, from coordinate 24,684,088 downwards.
TCAAAATAAAATAAATCAATCTAGGCTACAGCAGAACACACATACTGTATGAGAATATATAGGCCTGCCTGTGTGATAATATGACGCACATATTCAGTTGAACTTCACAGTAGAGAACAAGTTTGTAAAGGAAAAATGTGTTCCTACCTTAGTTTTCAAAACCTACCACAATGACTTTTCCCATGTCAAGTCCATTCAACTCCTGACAGTCAATTTCTTTCTCAAAGCCATGAACGAGCCTGTGTCTGTGACGTTTATACACCTTCTAAGGCTCTTCAGAAGACTGGCTGTAGTGTCTATTTTTTAGTTTTGAGTGTTACCTATAACCTGGGTGTCCTCTTTAACATTTTGTACAATGATAGCTGCCACTAAATGTGCATTGGTTCGGGCATGTTCAAAAACCTATTTTCTGAGGGCTCTTTGTAGTTTTTTTTACATCGGAGGTGGAGGACGTTACTTGCTAGTTTAATCCCTCCAGTCTTTTCTAGACCCAAGCTCCCTACCTTTTTGCATGTTGTACTGCCCAGTTTAACATTTTGCAAGACAAGCCAGTGGTTATACGTTTGCTTGATCTTGAACTGAGCCTCCGTCCAAATTGCACCTGCTCTGAGCACTTCGTCGGTGGATGCACTTGATTACACAGAAGGGTCCCGAGCATTTATGTTAATTTTTTTATGTGATGTTTTTTCTGGGGGGCGGAGAAATAACGAGGCAACTTGATTTAACTGTGAAAACTTTTATTAGTATGTTTACAGTGCGAACACTGAAACAATGAATAAATCATGCCCCGGGAGGTACTGGATCTGGGAAAATGAAATCTGAGAGTTGCCGGATCCTGTTCAAATGAAGCACTGCCTGGAGGTCAATAGAGCCGAAATGACAGCAATGTATCTTTACAGCCCTGCTACAGAGGTTAAATTCTAAATGGATGAAACACATGTGCATTCTATCTTTTGAATTGAAATAATCATAAATAAAGTTGGTTTGGTTGGTTTCTGGTGTAGCAGGTAGAACGTCAAACTGACACAATGCTGATGGGTTTGGATCTTCGTCATCATCTATGGCTGACTGTTTCCTCCATCCAACAGGACCAAGCTGTCCTGTACATTATAGATTGACATTGGGATAACATGAAACAAATTATAACTTCAATAGTACATGGTACCATGCAATGTCATATTCCTGTATGCACCGCACTTTATCCTGTGCATATGCCAATTAAAGATTTATTTTGATTTTGACATTATACTGATAACGTACCCGCCATTAATGAATTCAACCACCTCATCTTCTTCAATGCTCTCTAGGCTTGTGAATCACTATCAATGATCTGTTGACTACAGCTAAGTTGCAACGCTGACTAAATAGACTAAGTGTAAAAAACATTAAGAACACCTTCGTAATATTGAGTTGCACCCCCCTTTTGCCTCAATTCTTCGGGGGGGGGACGGACTATTAAAGGTGTCGAAAGCATTCCACAGGGATCCAATGCTTCCCACAGTTGTGTCAAGTTGGCCGGATGTCCTTTGGGTGGTGAACAGGGAATCTGTTGAGTGTTAAAAACCCAGCAGCATTGCAATTCTTGACACACTCAACCCGGTGCGCCTGGCACCTACTACCATACCCCGTTCAAAGGCACTTAAATAATTTGTGTTGCCCACTCACCCTCTTAATGGCACACATACACAATACTTGTCTCAATTGTCTCAAGACTTAAAAATCCTTATTTAACCTGTCTCCTCCCCTTTATTTAACCTGTTTCCACTTCCTGTTGAATGCAGAATAAGGGAGAGCTTGTGTTGTTGTTTTGGAAAGTATGTTGTTTTGAAAGTGTATTGGAAAGTTCCTTAGTAGCTAGCTAACTTTTGACTTTGGATCCCACAACGAAGTTGGCATCAGTTGCTGGTACTGCTACTCTCTGTCCAGTGATCCTGCCAACCCAAGCCGGGTCTGAGGAGCTATTTGGCATAGCAGCTCACCTATCAAGCTAGCAGGATTTTCTTGAGGGCTTGAATGCAGCCTGTGACGCGGTTAGCCATTGTGACTGGGACCGCGGATTGTCCCGGGTTTGTGGTTGTAGATCCCTGCTGTTTGTTGTTGTTATCAATCTTCCCTGTGACCTGCCCTGTCTGGAACTGTGAGGAGTAACAGCATAACCTACGTTCCTAGCTACCATGACAAAGACCAAAGCTGGCTGGTGGATTCAACTAATAAAATAATGCATGACTTGACCAGAGAGGTCCAGGACTTGAAGAAGAGTTTGCAGTTCTCCCAGGGTAAACTCGATGTGTTGAAACAGGAGAATGGCAAGATGACAGCAAGCATTAAGTAATTGAGAGAGGACATCAATTCTGTGTGTGAATCCATGATAATGATGATGGAGAAATCTCAAGGGACAATCAAGGAGGAACAACATGGTTGTGGACGGGATTGCAGAATCTCCACATGAGACCTGGACGGAGTCTGAGGACAAAGTGAGGGAAATTATCTCAGAAAATTGAAGATGGACCACAGGAAGATTGAGTTGGAGCATGCCCACAGGACTGGAAAACCCACCACTGGCCCAGGTAACAGGCACAGAACGATAGTGATCAAGTTCCTGAGGTTCAAGGACAAGGTAGCTGTTCTGGAAAGAGCCAAGAGCCTGAGAGGAAAGTATATGTTCCTCAACGAGGACTATCCTGAAGCCGTGCGCCAGAAGAGGAAATAACGTATCCCAGTCATAAAAGCTTCCAGAGCGTGTGTGGGCATTGCTTGCATCCGCTATGACAGGCTCATTGTCCACCCTCCCTCCCAGAAGCCTGGAGGGGATGAGAGAGCCAAGCCTATGGGTTTGTAACTTCAACCCCGCAGCACACACACACCAATTGATTAACAGCTGAATGTATTTTTTTTAATCTTGCTTTGTTTTCTCTTTTCCACATGTCTGTTAAGCTACCCAGGAAAGGGCTGAAAATAGCCCATATTAATATATGTAACCATAGAAAAAAGGTTCATGAATTCAATAACTTGCTAACATCAGATAACATTCATATATTAGCCATTTCTGAGACTCACTAAGATCATTAATTTAATGATACAGCAGTAGCAATACAAGGACAACATCTGTAGAAGAGACAGAACTGCGTATGGGAGAGGTGTTGCTGTATATATATTCAGAGCCATATCCTTTAGAGAAGATCTTATGTCATGTGTTATTGAAGTGTTGTGGTTGCAGGTTCACTTGGCACATCTAAAGCTTTTTCTTTTGGGGTGTTGCTATAGGCCACCAAGTGCTAACAGTCAGCATCTATATAATATGTGTGAAATGCTTGAATGTGTTTGTGATGTAAACAGAGAGGTCTACTTTCTTGGGGACCTGAATATTGACTGGTTTTCATCACGCTGTCTGCTCAAGAGAAAGCTTCTCACTGTAACCAGTGCCTGTAATCTGGTTCAGGTTATTAATCAACGCACCAGAGTGTTTATTAAACACTACAGGAACAAGATCATCCACATGTATCGATCACATTTTTACTAATACTGTAGAACTTTGTTCTAAAGCTGTATCCGTACCCATTGGATGCAGTGATTACAATATAGCGGCTATATCCAGAGAAGCCAAAGTTCCAAAAGCCGTGCCTAAAATAGTATATAAGAGATCATACAAAAGATTATGCTGTGACTCATATGAATTATGCTAAAAATATTTGTGGGTTTGATGTAATTAATAAGGAGTATCCAGACGCTGCACTTGATGCTAGTAATGGCGCCGGAGGAGATGGCTGCCGTTTTACGGTCGCCTAACTAATTGTGCTATTGTGTGTATTTATTTGCATTATTTGTAACTTATTTTGTACATAATGTTTCTGCCACCATCTTTTATGACTGAATACAGCTTCTGGATATCAGAACACCGATTCCTCACCTCGTACTGGACAAAGCTTTTTGATTTTTTAACGAGTCATACACAAAGGATTTACATCGAACACAGGACCAGGCCCAAATCCCAATCATTCGCATGAATTAGAGACAGAGATATAGGGGACGTAGGTCAGGGTGCCTTGTAAGAATCCGACGGCGAGTGGGTAACCCGCCTTTACCATCATTGGATAACAAACTGGATGAGCTCCGATAAAGACTATCCTACCGACAAAACATTAAAAACTGTAATATCTTATGTTTCACCCAGTCGTGGCTGACCGACGACATGGACAACATACAGCTGGCTGGGTTTTCTGTGCATCGGCAAGATAGAACAGCTGCCTCCGGTAAGACAAGGGTTGGCGGTCTGTGTCTATTTGTCAATAACTGCTGGTGCACAAAATCTAATATGAAGGAAGTCTCGAGGTTTTGCTTGCCTGAGGTAGAGTATCTCATGAATAGCTGTAGACCACAGTATTTACCAAGAGAGTTTTCATCTATATTTTTCGTAGCTGTCTATTTACCATCACAAACCGAAGCCAGCACTAAGACAGCACTCAACGAGCAGTATAAGGCCATAAGCAAACAAGAAAATGCTCATCCAGAGACAGCGCTCCTAGTGGCCGGGGACTTTAACCCTTTGACGCGTACGATCACATATTTGTGATCATTGTTGAGTGGTCCTTGCAGCATATGATCGCAAATTTGTGATTGGAACAGTAGCAACAGAACGTATGATGCAACAAACGCGTCTAAACACCATTGTGGTATGAACCTCATCTAAATATTTATTTGTACTTGTTTAGGTGCTGTTGTGTGTTTTTGTTGCTAACCTTACTTTGCTACCTGACAACTTGACGGTTTTAACTTTTTAATTACCGTTTATATTTTTCGTTTTTTTCCCTCGCTCCTCTTTTTTTCATTCAACTTTTTCACTCCGGACGCTTTATGTGGATGTGGTTCGTCAGGACCTCCACCAGCCAAAGCTAAGTAGTAACATTAACATGATGTCTTCCAATTGCAGTCGCTGTACTCATAATATACAGGAGAACGATCACCTTACGGCGAGGATAGCTGTGCTGCAAGCCCAGCTTCAGACACAATTGTTAGGCAAGGGTAATTTCAGTGTAGGAAAGGATGAAACAGTGTCTGTGCCACCAGTAAGCACAGATAGTAGTATAAATCCCTTCACACAGTCTCCGCAGCCGGACAACTTTCTCATGGCTTCTGGAGGAAAATGCTGTAGGAATGCTCAACTGGCGTCACTCATTCAGCCAACAGAAACTTTCAACTGGTTCTCCCCATTAAGCAGCAGGTCAGAGTCAGAGCCCAAGCCTTCTCTGGTCTCTAATCCTCCCGTTACGGGGTCTGAGACGCCGAAAGCTCCCACCATTAGCTCTGACAAATTGAAAACCCTAGTCATTGGCGACTCCATTACCAGTAGTATTAGCCTTAAAACGAATCATCCAGCGATCATACACTGTTTACCAGGGGGCAGGGCTACCGACGTTAAGGATAATCTGAAGATGGTGCTGGCTAAAGCATAAATTAGCTAGAAAGATGTGTCGGCATCGAGTAATTGTCTCTGGCCCCCTCTCAGTTAGGGGGAGTGATGAGCTCTACAGCAGAGTCTCACAACTCAATCCTTGGTTGAAAGCTGTTTTCTGCCCCTTCCAAAAGATAGAATTTGTAGATAATTGGCCCTCTTTCTGGGATTCACCCACAAACAGGACCAAGCCTGGCCTGTTGAGAAGTGACGGACTCCATCCTAGCTGGAGGGGTGCTCTCATCTTATCTACGAACATAGACAGGGATTTAACTCCCCTAGCTCCGCAATGAAATAGAGTGCAGGCCTGGCAGCAGGCTATTAGCCAGCCTAACAGCTTAGTGGAGTCTGCCATTAGCACAGTCAGTGTAGTCAGCTCAGCTATCCCCATTGAGACCGTGTCTGCGCCTGACTTAGGTTGGGAAAAAATAAACATGGCGGTGTTCGCTTTAGCAATCTCACTAGAATAAAGACCTCCTCCATTCCTGCCATTATTGAAAGAGATCGTGATACCTCACATCTCAAAATAGGGCTACTTAATGTTAGATCCCTCACTTCCAAGGCAGTTATAGTCAATGAACTAATCACTGATCATAATCTTGACGTGATTGGCCTGACTGAAACATGGCTTAAGCCTGATGAATTGACTGTGTTGAATGAGGCCTCTCCTCCTGGTTACACTAGTGACCATATCCCCAGCGCATCCCGCAAAGGTGGAGGTGTTGCTAACATTTATGATAGCAAATTTCAATTTACCCCCCCAAAAAATGAAGTTTCGTCTTTTGAGCTTCCAGTCATGAAATCTATGCAGCCTACTCAATCACTTTTTATAGCTACTGTTTACAGGCCGCCTGGGCCATATACAGCGTTCCTCATGGAGTTCCCTGAATTCCTATCGGACCTTGTAGTTATGGCAGATAATATTCAAATTTTTGGTGACTAATATTCACGTGGAAAAGACCACAGACCCACTCCAAAAGGCTTTCGGAGCCATCATCGACTCAGTGGGTTCTGTCCAACATGTCTCCGGACTTACTCACTGCCAGAGTCATACTCTGGACCTAGTTTTGTCCCGTGGAATAAATGTTGTGGATCTTAATGTTTTTCCTCATAATCCTGGACTATCCGATCACCTTTTTATTATGTTTGCAATCGCAACAAATAATCTGCTCAGACCAAAACCAAGGATCATCAAAAGTCGTGCTATAAATTCTCGGACAACCCAAAGATTCCTAGATGCCCTTCCAGACTCCCTCCGCCTACCCAAGGACGTCAAAGTACAAAAATCAGTTAACCACCTAACCGATGAACTCAATTAAATCTTGCGCAATACCCTAGATGCAGTCGCACCCCTAAAAACCAAAAACATTTGTCATAAGAAACTAGCTCTCTGGTATACAAAATGTACCAGAACTCTGAAGCAAGCTTCCAGAAAATTGGAACGGAAATGGCGCCACACCAAACTGGAAGTCTTCCGACCAGCTTGGAAAGACAGAACCGTGCAGTATCGAAGAGCCCTCATTGCTGCTCGATCATCCTATTTTTCCAACTTAATTGGGGAAAATAAGAACAATCCAAAATGTATTTTTGATACTGTCACAAAGCTAACTAAAAAGCAGCATTCCCCAAGAGAGGATGGCTTTCACTTCAGCAGTGATACATTTATGAACTTCTTTGAGGAAAAGTTCATGATAATTAGAATGCAAATTACATACTCCTCTTTAAATTTGAGTATTCCTCCTAAGCTCAGTTGTCCTGAGTCTGCACAACTCTGCCAGGACCTAGGATCAAGGGAGACATGCAAGTGTTTTAGTACTACATCTCTTGACACGATGAAAATAATCATGGCCTCTAAACCTTCAAGCTGCATACTGGACCCTACTTGGCCCTCCTATGTTGAACATAATAAACGGCTCTCTATCCACCGGATGTGTACCAAACTCACTAAAAGTGGCATTAACTTTTTAAGGTATAGGGGGCAGTATTTTCATTTTCGGATGAAAAGCGTGCCCAAAGTAATCTAACTAAAACTCGGGCCCAGAGTCAAATATATTAGTAGATTCGGATAGAAAACACTCTGAAGTTTCTAAAACTGTTTGAATGATGTCTGTGAGTATAACAAAACTCATATGGCAGGCAAAAACCTGTGAAGAATCCAACAAGGAAGTGGGAAATCTGATGCTTGTAGTCTTTTCAAGTCATTGCCTATCTAACACACAGTGACTTAAGGTTCATTTTGCACTTCCTAAGGCTTCCACTAGATGTCAACAGTCTTTAGAACCTTGTTTCAGGCTTTTGCAGTGAACAGAGAGCGAACAAGAAGGCCGGGAAGTTGGTGACTCAGAAAATGACATGAGTTCAGTGGCGCGCATTCACGTGATGAGGTAGCTGTGTTCCATAACATTTTTCAAGACATTGGAATCGTCCGGTTGGAATATTATTGAAGTTTTATGTTAACCTGTCCGGGCTAGGGGGCAGTATTTTCACGGCCGGATAAAAAATGTACCCGATTTAAACTGATTATTGCTCTTGCCCAGAAACGAGAATATGCATATTATTAGTAGATTTGGATAGAAAACACTCTAAAGTTTCTAAAACTGTTTGAATGGTGTCTGTGAGTATAACAGAACTCATATGGCAGGCAAAAACCTGAGAAGATTCCAAGCAGGAAGTGGCCTGTCTGACAATTTGTAGTCCTTCTGTTGAATCTCTATCGAAATTACAGCATCTGTGCTGTTACATGACACTTTCTAAGGCTTCCATTCGCTCTCTAAAGCCTTCAGAAACTGGATTGACGCTTCTCCTGTCTCTGGGCATATAACAGCAGCAGAGTTTGTCAGTGGACTGCCTGGTGACAGAGAGACTGGAGATGCGCGTTCACGAGAACTCGCCATTTTTTTCTTTCCCTCTTTGAATGAATACAACGTTGTCCGGTTGGAATATTATCGCTATTTTACGAGAAAAATAGCATAAAAATTGATTTTAAACAGCGTTTGACATGCTTTTAACCTGTTAGGGCTAGGGGGCAGTATTGACACGGCTGGATAAAAAATGTACCCGATTTCATCTGGTTACTACTCCTGCCCAGTAACTAGAATATGCATATAATTATTGGCTTTGGATAGAAAACACCCTAAAGTTTCTAAAACTGTTTGAATGGTGTCTGTGAGTATAACAGGACTCATATGGCAGGCCAAAACCTGAGAAGATTCCATGCAGGAAGTGGCCTGTCTGACAATTTCTTCCCCTTCTTAATTATCTCTATCCATTACAAAGGATCTCTGCTGTTACGTGACACTTCCTACGGCTCCCATGGGCTCTCAGAAGGCGGCAAAAAGCTGAATCGTGGCTTTGCAGGCTCTGGCTGAAAAAAAGTAGCGCGTTTGGGTAGTGGCTGGTCACAGTACTGTGAGACTCAGGCGCGTGCCCGCGTCGACCGAATACTTTGTTTTCTTTCCTCTGTTTACCTAAACGCAGATTCCCGGTCGGAATATCATCGCTTTTTTACGAGAAAAATTGTATAAAAATGGATTTTAACCTGTTAGGGCAAGGGGGCAGTATTGACACGGCTGGATAAAAAACGTACCCGATTTAATCTGGTTACTACTCCTGCCCAGTAACTAGAATATGCATATAATTATTGGCTTTGGATAGAAAACACTCCAAAGTTTCTAAAACTGTTTGAATGGTGTCTGTGAGTATAACAGAACTCAAATGGCAGGTCAAAACCTGAGAAGATTCTGTACAGGAAGTACCCTGTCTGACAATTTCTTGAACTTTGCCATCTCTATCAATTACAAAGGATCTCTGCTATAACGTGACACTTTCTACGGCTCACATGGTCTCTCAGAAGGCGGCAAAATGCTGAATCGTGGCTTTGCAGGCTCTGGCTGAAACAAAGTAGCGCGTTTGGGTAGTGGCTGGTTACAGTACTGTGAGACTCAGGCTCGTGCCCGCGTCGACCGAAAGCTTTCTTTTCCTTTGTCTGTTTACCTAAAAGGAGATTCCCGGTCGGAATATTATCGCTTTTTTACGAGAAAAATGGCATAAAAATGGATTTTAAACAGCGGATGACATGCTTCGAAGTACGGTAAGGGAGTATTTAGATTTTTTTTGTCACGAATTGCGCCATGCGCGCGACCCTGATTTACCCTTTCGGATAGTGTCTGGAACGCACAAACAAAACGCCGCTATTCGGATATAACGATGGATTATTTGGGACCAAACCAACATTTGTTATTGAAGTAGAAGTCCTGGGAGTGCATTCTGAAGAAGACAACAAAGGTAAGAACATTTTTGTTATAGTAAATCTGATTTTGGTGAAGGCTAAACTTGCCGGGTGTCTAAATAGCTAGCCCGTGATGGCTTGGCTATGTACTTAGAATATTGCAAAATGTGCTTTCACCAAAAAGCTATTTTAAAATCGGACATATCGAGTGCATAGAGGAGTTCTGTATCTATAATTCTTAAAATAATTGTTATGCTTTTTGTGAACGTTTATCGTGAGTAATTTAGTAAATTGTTAGTAAATTCCCCGGAAGTTTGCGGGGGGTATGCTAGTTCTGAACGTCACATGCAAATGTAAAAAGCTGTTTTTTTATATAAATATGAACTTGATTGAACAAAACATGCATGTATTGTATAACATAATGTCCTAGGGTTGTCATCTGATGAAGATCATCAAAGGTTAGTGCTGCATTTAGCTGTCTTCTGGGTTTTTGTGACATTATATGCTATCTTGAAAAATGGGTGTCTGATTATTTCTGGCTGGGTACTCTGCTGACATAATCTAATGTTTTGCTTTCGTTGTAAAGCCTTTTTGAAATCGGACAGTGTGGTTAGATTAATGAGAGTCTTGTCTTTAAATAGCTGTAAAATAGTCATATGTTTGAGAAATTGAAGTAATAGGATTTTTAAGCTATTTGAAAATCGCGCCACTGGATTACACTGGCTGTTACGTAGGTGGGACGAATTCGTCCCACCTAGCCCGGAGAGGTTAAACAGCGGTTGACATGCTTTTAAGTACGGTAATGGAATATTTAGAATTTTTTTGTCACGAATTGCGCCATGCTCGTGACCCTTATTTACACTTCGGATAGTGTCTTGAACGCACGAACAAAACGCCGCTATTTGGATATAACGATGGATTATTTTGGACCAAACCAACATTTGTTATTGAAGTAGCAGTCCTGGGAGCGCATTCTGACGAAGAACATCAAAGGTAATTAAACTTTGTAATATTAAATCGGAGTTTGGTCAGGGCTAAACTTGGTGGGTGTCTAAATGGCTAGCCGTGATGGCTGGGCTATCTACTCAGAATATTGCAAAATGTGCTTTCACCGAAAAGCTATTTTAAAATCGGACACCTCGATTGCACAAAGGAGTTCTGTATCTATAATTCTTACAATAATTGTTATGTTTTTTGTGAACGTTTATCGTGAGTAATTTAGTAAATTCACCGGAGGTTTGCGGGGGTATGCTAGTTCTGAACGTCACATGCTAATGTAAAAAGCTGGTTTTTGATATAAATATGAACTTGATTGAACAAAACATGCATGTATTGTATAACATAATGTCCTAGGTGTGTCATCTGATGAAGATCATCAAAGGTTAGTGCTGCATTTAGCTGTCTTCTGTGTTTTTGTGACATTATATGCTAGCTTGAAAAATGGGTGTCTGATTATTTCTGGCTGGGTACTCTGCTGACATAATCTAATGTTTTGCTTTCGTTGTAAAGCCTTTTTGAAATCGGACAGTGTGGTTAGATTAACGAGAGTCTTGTCTTTAAAATGGTGTAAAATAGTCATATGTTTGAGAAATTGAAGTAATAGCATTTCGAAGGTATTTGAAAATCGCGCCACGGGATTACACTGGCTGTTGCGTAGGTGATACGATTTCGTCCCGCCTAGCCCAGAGAGGCTAAATACAGTAAAGGAACATTTTGAATTTTATTGTCACGAAATGCGCTCGCGCGTTACCCTTTGGATAGTGACCTGAACGCATGAACAAAACGGAGGAAATTTGGATATAACTGTGGAATATTTGGAACCAAAACAACATTTGTTGTTGAAGTAGAAGTCCTGGTAGTGCATTCTGATGAAGAACAGCAAAGCTAATCCAATTTTTCGAATAGTAATTCTGAGTTTAGTGAGCCCTGCAGTTGGCGGGTGTCTGTTTAGCTAGCCTGTGATGGCCGAGCTATCTACTCAGAATATTGCAAAATGTGCTTTTGCCGAAAAGCTACGTAACATTGTAAAAATCAGAAACCTTCTGTCCAAAAATGATGCAGAAAAATGAATCCATGCTTTTGTCATTTCTAGGTTAGACTACTGCAATGCTCTACTTTCCAGCTACCCGGATAAAGCACTAAATAAACTTCAGTTAGTGCTAAACACGGCTGCTAGAATCTTGACTACAACCAAAGAATTTGATCACTCAAGTGCTAGGCTCTCTACACTGGCATTCTGTTAAGGCCAGGGCTGATTTCAAGGTTTTACTGCTAACATACAAAGCATTACAAGGGCTTGCTCCTACCTATCGTTACGATTTGGTCCTGCCGTACATACCTACACATACGCTACGGTCACAAGATGCAGGCCTCCTTACTGTCCCTAGAATTTCTAAACAAACAGCTGGAGGAAGGGCTTTCTCCTATAGAGCTCCATTTTTATGGAATGGTCTGCCTATCCATGTGAGAGACGCAGACTCGGTCTCAACCTTTAACCTCTTACATCTAGACGTTCCGCTAGCGGAACACCTGCTCCAATATCCAATGATAGGCGTGGCGCGAATTACAAATTCCTCAAAAATACAAAAACTTCAATTTTTCAAACATATGACTATTTCACAGCATTTTAAAGACAAGACTCTCCTTTATCTAACCACACTGTCCGATTTCAAAAAGGCTTTACAGCGAAAGCAAAACATTAGATTATGTCAGCAGAGTACCAAGCCAGAAATAATCAGACACCCATTTTTCAAGCTAGCATATAATGTCACAAAAAACAAAACCACAGCTAAATGCAGCACTAACCTTTGATGATCTTCATCAGATGACAACCCTAGGACATTATGTTATACAATGCATGCATGTTTTGTTCAATCAAGTTCATATTTATATCAAAAAACAGCTTTTTTACATTAGCATGTGACGTTCAGAACTAGCATACCCCCCGCAAACATCCGGTGAATTTACTAAATTACTCACGATAAACGTTCACAAAAAACATAACAATTATTTTAAGAATTATAGATACAGAACTCCTCTATGCACTCGATATGTCCGATTTTAAAATAGCTTTTCGGTGAAAGCACATTTTGCAATATTCTCAGTAGATAGCCCAGCCATCACGGCTAGCCATTTAGACACCGACCAAGTTTAGCCCTGATCAAACTCCGATTTACTATTACAAAAGTTTCATTACCTTTGTTGTCTTCGTCAGAATGCACTCCCAGGACTGCTACTTCATTAACAAATGTTGGTTTGGTCCAAAATAATCCATCATTATATCCGAATAGCGGCGTTTTGTTCGTGCGTTCCAGACACTATCCGAAATGGTAAAGAAGGGTCGTGCGCATTGCGCAATTCGTGACAAAAAAATTCTAAATATTCCATTACCGTACTTCGAAGCATGTCAACCGCTGTTTAAAATCTATTTTTATGCCATTTTTCTCGTAGAAAAGCGATAATATTCCGACCGGGAATCTCCTTTCCGGCAAACAGAGGAAAAAATCACAAAGACGGGGGCGGCCAGGTCACGCGCCTAAGCCCAGAGTCCCTTGATCGGCCACTTGAGAAAGGCGATAATGTGTTTCAGCCTGGGGCTGGGATGACGACATTCAGGTTTTTCCCGGGCTCTGAGCGCCTATGGACGACGTAGGAAGTGTCACGTTAGAGCAGAGATCCTTAGTAAAAGATAGAGATGGCAAAGAAGTTCCAGAAATGGTCAGACAGGCCACTTCCTGTAAAGGAATCTCTCAGGTTTTGACCTGCCATTTGAGTTCTGTTATACTCACAGACACCATTCAAACAGTTTTAGAAACTTTAGGGTGTTTTCTATCCATATATAATAAGTATATGCATATTCTAGTTACTGGGTAGGATTAGTAACCAGATTAAATCGGGTACTTTTTTTATCCAGCCTTGAAAATACTGCCCCCTAGCCATAAGAGGTTAATTAAGTATTTTTTGAAGACTCATCTCTTCAGTAGGTCCTATGATTGAGTGTAGTCTGGCCCAGGAGTGTGAAGGTGAACGGAAAGGCACTGGAGCAATGAACCCCCCTTGCTGTCTCTGCCTGGCCGGTTCCCCTCTCTCCACTGGGATTCTCTGCCTCTGCTACAGGGAAGGAGTCACTGACTTACTGGTGATCTTCCATGTCGTCCCTGGGAGGGGTGCATCACTTGAGTGGGTTGAGTCATTGACGTGATCTTCCTGTCTGGGTTGGCGCCCCTTGGTTTGTGCCTTGGCGGAGATCTTTGTGGGCTATACTCAGCCTTGTCTCAGGATGGAAAGTTGGTGGTTGAAGTTTTCCCTGTAGTGGTGTGGGGGTTGTGCTTTTGAAAAGTGGGTGGGGTTATATCTTGCCTGTTTGGCCCTGTCCGGGGGTATCGTTGGATGGGGCCACAGTGTCTCCCAACAACTCCTGTCTCAGCCTCCAGTATTTATGCGGCAGTAGTTTATGTGTCGGGGGGCTAGGGCCAGTCTGTTATATCTGGAGTATTTCTCCTGTCTTATCTGGTGTCCTGTGTGAATTTAAGTATGCTCTCTCTAACTCTCTCTTTCTTTCTTTCTTTCTCTCTCGGAGGACCTGAGCCCTAGGACCATGCCTCAGGACTATCTGGCCAGATGACTCCTTGCAGAGCACCTGGCCAGTCCACCTGGCCATGCTGCGGCTATGGAATCCTGACCTGTTCACCGGACGTGCTATCTGTCCCAGACCTGCTGTTTTCAACTCTAGAGACAGCAGGAGCGGTAGAGATACTCTGAATGATCGGCTATGAAAAGCCAACTGACATTTACTCCTGAGGTGATGACCTGTTGCACCCTCGACATCCACTGTGATTATTATTATTTGACCCTGCTGGTCACCTATGAACATTTCAACATCTTGGCCATGTTCTGTTGTAATCTCCACCCGGCACAGCCAGAAGAGGACTGGCCACCCCTCATAGCCTGGTTCCTCTCTAGGTTTCTTCCTAGGTTCTGGCCTTTCTAGGGAGTTTTTCCTAGCCACTGTGCTTCTACACCTGCATTGCTTGCTGTTTGGGGTTTTAGGCTGGGTTTCTGTACAGCACTTTGAGATATCAGCTGATGTAAGAAGGGCTTTATAAATAAATTTGATTTGATTTGATCTAAGCATCACACGGAACACAACTACAGCCAAACGCAGTCCATAAACCAGTCTAAATAACAGGTTGCGCCGACAAAAAACGAAACATAAGTTAGCGACCTAACAGCTAGACTAGTATACAATCTACAAGAGACTAATGTAATGTTGTTTAGAAAATAAATGCGTATCAGCTAAGCTAACACCAGCTAAATTCTTTATGATGCCAGCCATGTTAATATATGTTTGACAAGCAAAAACTCCCTAATCTCAGAATGCCATTCACTTTAATGCTCTATTCAAAACACCTGGGAACTTGGAAATCTCTGACTTCTGATATCAGGGTTTTCAAAACCACTGGGAAATCTGAAAATAATGACCTCCGACTGGGAAAAATAGAATTGAACGGTCGTCCAACTCAGAATTCCAACTCTGGACCTCTTTCTAGAGTTCTGACTTTCTGACCTGGAGATCACAGTTGTTTTGAACACTGCATAAGACACAAATATTACTATTATGGGGGGCAAACACAGAAGTTTATAAACTGAATAAAAATAAAACCACTGGAAATTGACTCCTGGGCTCCATTTCTGAAATAAAATAGAAAAATAAAAGTATGTAATCAACTTTTGTTATTTCTTGATTTGTAATGCATTCTCACAATCATGTTTTATCATTTGGCGATTTTGCTAAATGGTTGTTGGCTAGGAAAATTATTATTTGATTATTTCAATCAAATCACATTTTCCCTAGCCAACAACCTTTAGCGTAATCTGTAGACTACTGTAGACTAAGGAGCACGATTTGGGTTGTTACATTACATCGACCTTTCCTAGGAATATACTGAATCGTTAGAAATAATTGAAGTTTATATATGTAAACACGTTTTGGAAGGAGAGCGATGACTGGTCCACCCATGTAACATTCAGGCGCCAAAGCATAAACCTAGATATTCCTGTCTAGCTCCATAGTTTATGATAACTCATTATATCTTCAACCTCGCTTCACTCATGCCACGGTCTCAGCATACAATATATCTGATTACATGCACACACCATTCAATCTGATCTCATGCACAAACTACCTCACTTTGGTGCTTACATGTCTACCACAGCCGCGAGCTGTCCAGTGACAAGAGCCTAACAGATGAGCTAAATTACTTCTATGTGCGCACAGAGGCAAGCAACACTGAAGCATGCATGAGAGCACCAGCTGTTCTGGAACGAATGTGTGATCATGCTCTCCGTAGCCAATGTGTGTAAGACCTTAAACAGGTCAACATTCACAAGGCCGCAGGGCCAGAAGGATTACAAAGATGTGTACTCTGAGCATGCCCTGACCAACTGGCAAGGTCTTCACTGACATTTTCAACCTCTCCCTGACCGAGTCTGTAATACCAACCAGTGGTAGGCCTGATCACCAAAAACAATGAGACAGCCTATAGGGAGGAGGTCAGACAACTGGCAGTGTGATGCCAGGATAACAACCTCTCCCTCAACGTGATCAAGACAAAGGAGATGATTGTGGACTACAGGAAAAGGAGGGCTGAGCACGCCCACATTCTCATCAACTGGGCTGCAGTGGAGCAGGTTGAGAGCTTCAATCTCCTTGGTGTCCACATCACCAACAAACGATCATGGTCCAAACACACCAACAGTGGTTAAAAGGGCACGACAACTCCTACTCCACCTCAGGAGACTGAAAAGATTTGGCATGCGTTCTCAGATCCTCAAAAAGTTAATGCATAGTCACTTCACCTCTACCTACATATACATATTACTTCCATTACCTCAACTAACCTGTGTCCCCGCACATTGACTAAGTACCAGTACCCAATGTTTATAGAGGCCTTACTGTTATTTTATTGTTGCTATTTAATTTAAATTTTTCTATTCTCGTCTTTTTTCTTTCTTTTTGGTAAATATTTGCTTAACACTTATTTATTTTATAACTGAATTGTTGGTTAAGTGCTTTTAGGAAGCATTTGACTGTAAGATGTTGTATTCGGCGCATGTGACAAATACAATTGTATTTGACTTATGACATTGCTTCGTCCAATTATTGATAAACATACACCTGTTAAAAAACTGACTGTTAGAACTGTTAAGGCTCCATGGAGTGATAAGCAATTGAAAAATTCTATGGTTGAAGGAGATGGGGCAAAAGGAGTGGCTAATAAGTCTGGCTGCACATCTGATTGCCTGATTTACTGCAAATTGAGAAATTACGTGACTAATCTCAACAAAAAGAAGAAGAAACTGTATTATGAAGCAAAGATCAATGATATGAAGAACAGAGTACTTTAAATGAAATTATGGGCAGGAAGACAAATTCAAATCCATCAAATCAGATGGCTTATTCATCACAAAACCATTTGATGTTGCTAATTATTTTAATGATTACATCATTGGCAAAGTGGGCAAATTTAGCCAGGAAATGCCAACAAAGAACAGTGAGCCATCGTATTCATGAGTAAAAAAACTAATAATGAAAGAAAAGCATTGCAAGTTTGAATTTTGTAAAGTTAGTGTGGGATTGGTGGAACAATTACAGTTATCAATCAATAATGACAAACCTCCTGGCATTGTCAACTTAGATGTAAAGCTACTGAGGATGATAGCTGACTCTATAGCCACTCCTATCTGTCATATTGCACACACTGTATACAGATTTCTCTATTGTGTTATTGACTGTACGTTCGTTTATCCCATGTGTAACTCCGTGTTGTTGTTTTTGTCGCATGGCTTTGCTTTATCTTATCTTGGCCAGGTCGCAGTTGTGAATGAGAACTTGTTCTCAACTGGCCTACCTGGTTATATATATATATATATATATATATATATATATCTTTCTGAGCCTAGAGGAAAGTCTTTCCCTCAGGCCTGGAGGGAAGCAAAATAAATTCTGCTATCCAGGATAGGTAAAGCAGCCGTTACTGGTTTTAACAACAGACTTTTAGCATGCTTATAGAGAAGGGCACTCAACATGTACTGCAATGACACAAATTACTGATGATTAGTTGAAAGAAATGGATAATAATAAGATTGTGGACTGTTAGATTTTAGTGCAGCCTTTGATATGATTGACTATAACCTGTTGTTGAAAAAAATGCATGTGTTATGGATTTTCGACCTCTGCCATATCGTGGATTCAGAGATATCTATCCAATAGAACTCAATGGATTTTCCTTAATAGAAGCTTCTCTAATGCCAAACATGTAAAGTGTGGTATACCAAAGGGCAGCTCTCTAGGCCCTCTAATCCATTTCTATTTTTACCAATGACCTGCCACTGGCATTATACACAGCGTGTGTGTCCATGTATGCTGATGATTCAACCATATATGCGTCAGCAACCACAGCTAATGAAGTCACTGAAACCCTTAACAAAGAGTTGCAGTCTGTTTTGGAATGGGTGGCCAGTAATAAACTGGTCCTGAACATCCCTAAAACTAAGAGCACTGTATTTGGTACAAATCATTCCTTAAGTTCTAGACCTCAGCTGAATCTGGTAATGAATGGTATGGCTGTTGACCAAGTTGAGACTAACTTACTTGGCACCTCTGCATAAGAGCGTCTGCTAAATGACGTAAATGTAAATGTAAATTGTAAACTGTCATGGTCAAAACATATAGATTCAATGGTTGTAAAGATGGGGAGAGGTCTAGATGTGATAAAGAGATGCTCTGCTTTTTTTGACACCACACTCCAGCAACCACAGTTAATGAAGTGATAAGTGTGTGAATTTGACAATTTTCCTGTCAAAATTTAACAAGTACTTTTGGGTGTCAGGGAAAATGTATGTAGTAAAAAGTATATTATTTTCTTTAGGAATTTAGTGGAGTTTAAGTAAAAGTTGTAAAAAATATAAATAGTAAAGTATAGATACCCCCAAAAACTTCTTAAGTACTTTATACTACTAGTAGCTAGCTAACTAGCTAGATAGCTAAACAATGAACCGGCATAATCCCAACTCATACTATTACCAATACATTGTCATAGCTGTAATATGAATCTGCAGGTAGCTAAAGCAAAAAAAAACTGGTTCAATGTTAGCTAGGTAACATCAGGCTATAACTAGCAACACAAATGGATTTCTGATCAGAAAAAAAATATTTTGCATCTTCAAAGTGGTAGGCATGTTGTGTAAATCAAATGATACAAACCCCCCAAAAATGTATTTTAATTCCAGGTTCTAAGTCAACAAAATAGGAAAAATGCCAAGGGAGGAAATACTTTCGCAGGCCACTGTATGCCTAGTTTCCTTAAATGAGTCACGTTTTGTTATGTTACAGCCCTATTCTAAAATGGATATAAAAATGAATAAAATCCTCATCAGTCTACAAACAATATCCCTTAATGACAAAGTGAAAACAGGTTTTTAGATATTATTGCAAATGTATTACAAATAAAAAACAGAAATACCTTATTTACATTAGTATTCAGAGCCTTTGCCATGAGACGCGAAATTGAGCTCAGGTGCATCCTGTTTCCATTGATCATCCTTGAGATGTTTCTACAACTTGATTGGAGTCCACCTGTGGTAAATTCAATTGATTGGACATGATTTGGAAAGGAACAGACCAGTCTATATAAGGTCCAACAGTTGACAGTGCATTTCAGAGCAAAAACCAAGCCATGAGGTCAAAGGAATTATCAGTAAAGCTCTGAGACAGGATTGTGTCGATGCACAAATCTGGGGAAGGGTACCAAAACATTTCGGCGTCATTGATGGTCCCCAAGAACACGGTTGCCTCCATCATTCTTAAATGGAAGAAGTTTGGAACCACCAAGACTCTTCCTAGAGCTGGCCGCCCAGCCAAACTGAGCATTCGGGGGAGAAGGGCCTTTGTCAGGGAGTTGACCAAGAACCCGATGGTCACTTTGACAGAGTTCCAAAGTTCTTCTGTGGAGATGGGAGAACCTTCCAGAAGGACAACCATCTCTGCAGCACTCCACCAATCAGGCCTGTATGGCAGAGTGGCCAGATGGAAGCCACTCCTCTGTAAAAAGCACAGGACAGCCCGCTTAGAGTTTTCCAAAAGGCTCCTAAAGGACTCTCAGACCATGAAAAACAAGACTCTCGTCTGATGTCCTGAATGCTAAGCGTCACGTCTGGAGGAAACATAGCACCATTCCTACTGTGTAGCATGATGGTGGCAGCATCATGCTGTGGGGATGTTTTTCAGCAGCAGGGACTGGGAGACTAGTCAGGATCGAAGGAAAGATTAACAGAGCAAAGTACAGAGAGATCATTGATGAAAACCTGCTCTAGAGCGCTCAGGAAGGTTCACCTTCCAACAGGACAATGACACTAAGCACACAGGCAAGACAACGCAGGAGTGGCTTCAGGACAAGTCTCTGAATGTCCTTGAGTGGCCTAGCCAGAGCCTGGACTTGAACCCGATCAAACATCTCTTTAGAGACCTGAAAATAGCTGTGCAGAGACGTTCCGCTGCGATGCTCCTTCTGCAGAGAAGAATGGGAGAAACGACCCAAATACTGGTTTGCCAAGCTTGTAGCGTCATGCCAAAGGACATTATGGACAGTATATCATTAGAAAAGGTGTGTACAACGGTAATTATATAGGATGACTCTTGACTAGAATACAGTGGGTAAAACAGTATGTGAACATGATTTAATTAAGTGACCAGTGTTCAATGACTATATACATAAGGCAACAGTCTCTAAGGTGCAAAGTTGATTATCGGGTAGTAGCTGGCTAGTAACAGTAACCGGCTAGTAACAGTGATAGGGTACTTTAACTAGATAGCTACAATTAGCTAGTTGAAATAAAGGCATTGGTCATCTTGTGAGGTTTATGCAGTGTCATGACGTTGGCCTCTTTTGGTACAGGGAGGACAGTTGACCCCTCCCTTTTGCACACAATCCACCCTGTGTGTAAAGGGTCGTAAAAACTCTAAAATTCCAGGAGAGTCTCTGGCCACATGGCCCATAGAGAGACACAGGAAATTCTTCCAACTCATAGAATTGGAGAGCCAAGCGACATTTTGTGTTCTGGAGAAGGTATGGAAGATTGGTGAAGAATCCAGCTACGAACTGATCCGCTTGGTACCATTTTGTGATACTCAGAAGAGACAATATAGCCATATTACCATAAAACTGTTTATATAATAGACTCAGTTTAAGACTGCATCATATGGGTGTATGGAATGTATTAATAAGGATGAAGCTTTTGTAAAACATTGAGATGCTATGTACTGATGTAATGTGATAGAATTGTATTTCTGTAACCAAATCTAACTCAGTCATAGGCACGCCCCCAGGGACCCATACAGGACCAGGCGTCATTTGACAAGCTGTTCTATGGGCACTATAAAACACCCCCGGATTTACATTTCTTCAGACCAGGCCTACACTCCGTTGGCTAATAGGTTTTACCTTCCAATTCCTCTACTGAAAGTGAACCATACCACGTGGTTAACTTTTAGACTATCGATACTGACAGAATAAGAACAAGTCTTTGATATTAATTATTAGTCTGCAGCTAAGTAAATTATATCATTGGACGCGAAGACCAACGAAACAACCATTCGATGACGACATTAATGAATGTCGCTCTGAAAGATCCATTCTAACCGAGAGAGAGAGAGAGAACGCGGACAAAACTTCCCAACAGAACTGAACTCTCCAACAAGAATCAGAACGACACACTGAGCGTAAATATATATTGATTGCAATTGTTCCCGAATGAGTGAGCCTTCAATTGTCAATTGTTAATATTAATGAACCCTGTGTAACTTCTCAGCCGACCTTTTATGATCCATTGTTCAACAGGCCGACCTGCCTGTTTAGCCAGTAGGGCACATTCTGATACCAATCCTTTGTGACGATAATTACTGTTTGTATGTTTTTCTGTTAATTACTTAGTGTAGTAAATAAATGATTTTAAGACAATTGATGTATGGATGATTTTAGTAAAGACTGGGTTCGTGCAGATACAACAATTTACGACGTTTTGGAATGAGACTGGACTAGAGGTAAATACACCATTTAAACCACAAGATAATCCGCCTATACTATAATAGAATATAATAGTACAGGAAAGTTATATTAGGAAAATTATAGCTTTGTAATCTGAATATTCTCCTTGGTGCCCCGATCTCCTAGTTAATTACAATTAAACGATTAATCAGTTTAATCGCGTGATAATAATTACAGGGAGCTAATTGATAAACATATCTTCCGTTTAATGGTACCCCCAAAGACACGACATTTGGAGCCCCCGTGCGAGGAATCTAAGATAGAATTGGACTTTGCTGTGAAATTCTATATATCAATTGTGCAAACAGAATTGTACAAACAGCCTGCTATATAAACAAAGTGATTGTGCATTTTCCATTGAGAGAAGCTATTTAGAGTAGCTCCGGTCTTATGTCGATAGCAGTGAGGAATAAATTCCAGATTTAGTCCGTTAGGCCAAACGGTACTATTTCTGTCGGTCAATATTAACTTCTAGAGTAAGATTAGAAGTTAATTAAACCGGTAACCGAGCCAAATAATTTGCCTACCGCACTAAGAACAGTGTGGACAGACCGTATGCGTATCGATATTTAAGTACCGTGTCGCTCCGGTCAGCATAAACGCTAGCAGAATATGCTGAATGGGGTTAAGGTGAGACGTCACTAGAAAACCCACCCTTTCCTATTTTGGTGCTTGGAAGGATACTCCTGAACCAAGTAGCAATAGCTTAGCATTACGGGTAAGCTAACAGAGAGGGAACATTTTACCCTCCACCGTAACACATTTAAAATTTCTCCGCTAGCGCAACGGAAGTCCGACCTTTGTACTTCCGTTTAATTTCAGCATTCTGCACCCTGGTGGTGAAGAATTGCCAGTACATCTCTAGGGGAAATTCAAACGTGGAGCACGGTAACACATCCAGACAATCACAATTGACTGGATATGGCGTCTCATTCAATTTAACTAACAAGTGAAATTGCCAAATTTACCTTTTCAAGTGAATCTTTCAAATAATATCCAAAATTGATTGGGCGTCTACAATGAGACATGATTCACTTTTTCCAAACTTAACTTAGATGAAGCAATGCTCTCAGGTTAATTGAAAGTTAATTCCCAGATAGCCTATACAGGTTTGATATATCATAAATAGATTAATCAGTAAAATCTGTTTTAGCAAGGCACAGTCAGTAAAACCCCTTTACGGACGCTCAGCCCCAGGGAGGAGCGTACCCTAGTGGTGAAGGGTCCCAACATTTGAACTACGGTTTACACTTATGATATCCAATCAATGGAGATTGTATGGATTATCGTCTCATTCAATTTATTTAGTTAAATTGTCGAACATACCTTTCTAGGTTCTTCCAATTAAATGAGACAACTTAAACTTTGCATATTAACCTTGATGAAGCAACCTCTCAGGTAATTCAAAGTTAATTCCCAGATAGCCTATACAGGTTTGATATATCATAAATAGATTCATCAGTAAAATCTGCTTTAGCAAAGCACATTCACCAAACCCATTACTGACGGGGGTGAATCCCATGTGGCTTCAGCCCCAGGGAGGAGTGTACCCTAGTGGTGAAGGGTCCCAACATTTGAACTACGGTTTACACTTATGATATCCAATCAATGGAGATTGTATGGATTATCGTCTCATTCAATTTAATAAGTTAAATTGTCGAACATACCTTTCTAGGTTCTTCCAATTAAATGAGACAACTTAAACTTTGCATATTAACCGGGATGAAGCAACCTCTCAGGTAATTCAAGTTTAATACCCAGATAGCCTACCCAGGTAGGACTAATCATTGGCATTGATTAATTCAATTTGCTTTTGGCAAATTCATTCACGTCCAACTTCCACAGTACTGTACAGTACTGATGGTTCATTAACGTCTATAAATAGATTAAAATCGTCTTTGCCGTTTTCCACATTCTAAAATTTTGGAAAATTAGGAAAAACATTTTTTCCTTTCAAATGTTCTAATAATGTGCAGGCTATCAGAGGGGGTGGTCCCCACTCGCCCGCTAATTAGTGAACCTCCACCCGTAAATGGATTGATCTCTGACCTCAGCAGCGATAACAACCCTAATTATGCCATTAGTGGAAAAGCAGACAACAATGTTTTCCAAAATCAACCATCGGGCGCAGGCCTCGTAAAGGTTCTCTCCAGTCTAGCTCTGATGTCTTGCCATCCGAGATTGCCATCTGTCCAATACCGCAGTGCACAGCTGAAGCACGAGCAGGTAACGGTAGACATAAAGGGACAGGTGGAGAGAACCGGGAAACCAATCACAAATGCAGAAAAGGGAAAAATTCTGCTAGCTATGGAACTGCGTTCGAAAACTGAACAATTAAATGTAATTGCAAAAACGTACGACGATGAACAAGCACAAGCTCTTCAACAAAATTGTTTTCTACAGGAACAAAATCATATGCTACAGGAACAACTCGATTTAGCCAAAACTAAATACGATGATGTCCACGCCAAACTAGATAAATCTGAAGAGTTATCTACAAACAGGAGCGCTCAACTTGACAACATGCATGCTGTTTTGTTGAATGTTACTCAAAATAACACGGTGCTCCTCAAAGCGCTGCAGACCAAAGACGATCAGTTAATGAACACAATGATAAAGTTGGATGATAAATCAGCAGAACTTATTGAAGTCGCTGACCAAATGAATGATGAGAGAACTCAGGTGATGAGGTTGGAAATATTGATTTCTAAGCAAGCAGAGGAAATCTCATCACTGAATCTCTCGCTCCGTACTCAAGACCTCTATCTGCAAACCATAACAGATAAGTTTGAGACCGAAAGGAGCAGGTGTGACACTCACGTGTCCAAAATCAGTACTCTAAGCGCTCAAGTGGACTCTGCAATGCAGCAGAATTCCACCCTTAGGTACCATCTGGAGGAAATCCAGAATGGTCACGCTCTACAGCGCGACTTCCCATCC
This sequence comes from Salmo salar, assembly GCF_965601325.2. Classification (NCBI taxonomy): domain Eukaryota; kingdom Metazoa; phylum Chordata; class Actinopteri; order Salmoniformes; family Salmonidae; genus Salmo; species Salmo salar. Next base: position 24,659,367 of record NC_138309.1, on the reverse strand, counting down.
AAGCAACCGGAGCCCTGTACTCACAGGAGTGAAGACAATAGGTTTCAGACCTTGCCTCCCTCATGTGTCCCTCAGTCTTCTCCTCTTGGCCCTTCGGCACTGAGTAATATGGCGCCTCTTGGCCAACAACAACAAGGCTTGGCTTCTTCTCTTGGCCTTTCGGCCCCAATCTCTCCACAGGATGAAGCCAACCCTCTCCGCCCGCTTGGCGCGGAATACCTTGACAAACTCGTTAAGAATTTCCCCACCTTTGACCCCGTTCCAGGTCAGCCTAACGATACTGAGACGTTCCTAGCTGACATAGAGGACGCGTTGGGTGGCTACTCGAATGCTACGGGTTCTGACAGGGTTTACCTGTTGAAGCGAACGTCGAATAGACACGTGACGAGGTTCATTCGTCTACAACAGCAACATGTGCTAAATGACTATGCTAAACTTGCCACAGCTTTGAAATTAGAATTCAGTGGTTCTGCGACTCGCAAACACGATAGCTCACTGGCTAACACCGTCAAACAAGCTCGGAACGAACACCCACAAGCTTTCTATCATAGGCTTCGTTCAGCTTACTTTGGCCTACTCACAGAAACAGGAATGGAAGAGCTGTTACCATTCAAAACAAATGTTTCTGTCGAACATGTATCCCACCTTCATTACCTACTTGGGCCCTGCAGCCCACGTTGGCTTGCCTATCTTACAACTCAGAGAGCTTGCAAGCACAGCTTTTGAGGCATCAAAAGTTCACAACGCTAAGAGCCCTGACCACTCAGTTTTGAAGTTTAACCAGGAGCACTCACTCCAATTAGAGGGTGCATTATCAGGTATTGGAGCGTCGAGAGATGACGCACAACAACAGTTTCTACCACGAAACCCTGATTCCAATAACCTCCGCGGTCGAAATAACTGTAAAATACGTAGCCATCAACATGACTACCGCTACAATCGACCCGTTCGCTATGTTCCTGCACCCAACCCACCAAAAGTGTCAGAGCACAAGGGTAACAAAGGGTTGAAGGACGATCAAAACGTAGACCAATGTTCTCCAGAAGTCCCACTATGGGAAGAACTTAAGCGAGAACAATTTGAGAAAAGGGTAAAAGATAAGTCACAAGGACTAGACGGGGAATTACCGGACACCAGGTCCGCAGGAATTAACACCCATAGCATGGACGTTAAAGTTCAAATTTCTCCCGCCCTCATTCAAGACCCTATCCAGGGCCCGCTTGATCAAGAAACAAGCCCCCGGGCTCTGTCCATAGACTCTGATACAAAAGTTGCGAAGAAAAAGGTCAAACGCTTCGTTAACCTGTTAGGGCTAGGGGGCAGCATTGACACGGCTGGATAAAAAACATACCCGATTTAATCTGGTTACCACTCCTACTCAGTAACTAGAATATGCATATACTTATTACATATGGATAGAAAACACCCTAAATTTTCTAAAACTGTTTGAATGGTGTCTGTGAGTATAACAGAACTCAAATGGCAGGTCAAAACCTGAGAGATTCCTTTACAGGAAGTGGCCTGTCTGACCATTTGTTGAACTTCTTTTCCATCTCTATCATTTACTAAGGATCTCTGCTCTAACGTGACACTTCCCACGTCGTCCATAGGCGCTCAGAGCCCGGGAAAAAACAGAATGTCGTCATTCCAGCCCCAGGCTGAAACACATTATCGCCTTTCTCAAGTGGCCGATCAAGAGACACTAGCTTATGCGCGTGACCCCGACCGCCCCCGCCTTTGGGATTTTTTCCTCTGTTTGCCGAAAAGGAGATTCCCTGTCGGAATATTATCGCTTTTCTACGAGAAAAATGTCGTAAAAATTGATTTTAAACAGCGGTTGACATGCTTCGAAGTACGGTAATGGAATACTTAGAATTTTATTGTCACGAATTGCGCCAAGCGCGTGACACTTCTTTACTATTTCGGATAGTGTCTGGAACGCACGAACAAAACGCCGCTATTCGGATATAACGATGGATTATTTTGGACCAAACCAACATTTGTTATTGAAGTAGCTGTCCTGGGTGTGTATTCTGACGAAGACAACAAAAGGTAATCAAACTTTTATAATAGTAAATATGATTATGGTGAGTGCTAAACTTGCCGGGTGTCTAAATAGCGAGCCCGTGATGCCTGGGCTATGTATTTAGAATATTGCAAAATGTGCTCTCACCAAAAAGCTATTTTAAAATCGGACATATCGAGTGCATAGAGGAGGTCTGTATCTATAATTCTTAAAATAATTGTTATGCTTTTTGTGAACGTTTATCGTGAGTAATTTAGTAAAATGTTAGCGAATTCCCCGGAAGTTTGCGGGGGGTATGCTAGTTCTGAACGTCACATGCTAATGTAAAAAGCTGGTTTTTGATATAAATATGAACTTGATTGAACAAAACATGCATGTATTGTATAACATAATGTCCTAGGGTTGTCATCTGATGAAGATCATCAAAGGTGAGTGCTGCATTTAGCTGTCTTCTGGGTTTTGGTGACATTATATGCTGGCTTGAAAAATGGGTGTCTGATTATTTCTGGCTTGGTACTCTGCTGACATAATCTAATGTTTTGTTTTCGTTGTAAAGCCTTTTTGAAATCGGACAGTGTGGTTAGATTAACCTCTCTAGGCTAGGCGGGACGAATTCGTCCCACCTACGTAACAGCCACGGCTATCCTGTGGCGCGATTTTCAAAACCTTAAAAATCCTATTGCTTCAATTTCTCAAACATATGACTATTTTACAGCCATTTAAAGATAAGACTCTCGTTAATCTAACCACACTGTCCGATTTCAAAAAGGCTTTACAACGAAAGCAAAACATTAGATTATGTTAGCAGAGTACCAAGCCAGAAATAATCAGACACCCATTTTTCAAGCCAGCATATAATGTCACCAAAACCCAGAAGACAGCTAAATGCAGCACTCACCTTTGATGATCTTCATCAGATGACAACCCTAGGACATTATGCATGTTTTGTTAAATCAAGTTCATATTTATATCAAAAACCAGCTTTTTACATTAGCATGTGACGTTCAGAACTAGCATACCCCCCGCAAACTTCCGGGGAATTCGCTAACATTTTACTAAATTACTCACGATAAACGTTCACAAAAAGCATAACAATTATTTTAAGAATTATAGATACAGACCTCCTCTATGCACTCGATATGTCCGATTTTAAAATAGCTTTTTGGTGAAAGCACATTTTGCAATATTCTAAGTACATAGCCCAGGCATCACGGGCTCGCTATTTAGACACCCGGCAAGTTTAGCACTCACCATAATCATATTTACTATTATAAAAATTTCATTACCTTTTGTTGTCTTCGTCAGAATACACACCCAGGACAGCTACTTCAATAACAAATGTTGGTTTGGTCCAAAATAATCCATCGTTATATCCGAATAGCGGCGTTTTGTTCGTGCGTTCCAGACACTATCCGAAATAGTAAAGAAGTGTCACGCGCTTGGCGCAATTCGTGACAATAAAATTCTAAGTATTCCATTACCGTACTTCGAAGCATGTCAACCGCTGTTTAAAATCAATTTTTACGACATTTTTCTCGTAGAAAAGCGATAATATTCCGACAGGGAATCTCCTTTTCGGCAAACAGAGGAAAAAATCCCAAAGGCGGGGGCGGTCGGGGTCACGCGCATAAGCTAGTGTCTCTTGATCGGCCACTTGAGAAAGGCGATAATGTGTTTCAGCCTGGGGCTGGAATGACGACATTCTGTTTTTTCCCGGGCTCTGAGCGCCTATGGACGACGTGGGAAGTGTCACGTTAGAGCAGAGATCCTTAGTAAATGATAGAGATGGAAAAGAAGTTCAACAAATGGTCAGACAGGCCACTTCCTGTAAAGGAATCTCTCAGGTTTTGACCTGCCATTTGAGTTCTGTTATACTCACAGACACCATTCAAACAGTTTTAGAAAATTTAGGGTGTTTTCTATCCATATGTAATAAGTATATGCATATTCTAGTTACTGAGTAGGAGTGGTAACCAGATTAAATCGGGTATGTTTTTTATCCAGCCGTGTCAATGCTGCCCCCTAGCCCTAACAGATTAACGAGAGTCTTATCTTTAAATGGCTGTAAAATAGTCATATGTTTGAGAAATTGAAGTAATAGGATTTTTAAGGTTTTGAAAATCGCGCCACAGGATAGCAGTGGCTGTTACGTAGGTGGGACGAATTCGTCCCGCCTAGCCTAGAGAGGTTAAAGCCAAGCCCACTCAAAATCGGAAAAGTCAATCTGCTTCCATCTTGAACAGACATGGCACATCACGTCGTTGCGAACGACCACTCCACTTTGTGGGGAATATGTCCACTAACCACGAATCTAAACGGCCATACCTGGAAACAGTCCTGGAGGACTGCTTAGCTTGTCATGCGCTAATTGATTCGGGTGCGACAATATCACTCATCTCTCAAACATTGTTTGATGATCTCAAAGGGGCTTTGAAACCAACTAAACGTTGGTTAAAAGTGGAACGATGCGACACTAAACTTCGAGGGGTCACTCAGACTACCTCGCCTCTCACATTGAGATTCATGCTGAAACTACACTTCCAGGACGTATCGCTCGTTCACCCTGTGTATGTTACCAGCCTCGAAACTGTAACCCTGCTACTTGGAGCAGACTTGATGGATCGGTTACTCCCATTGATGGATTGGAAAACCAACCAGGTATGGTCACAGGCCACAGTGCCTTCTCCACTGACCACACCGTCTCCCCCTAACGCTAGCTGCAACGCAGTCCTTCACGAGGGGTATCTGTCGAAAGCACCCCTTGAGAAAAAGACGTTTAGAAACCTCTTGGTACAAAATCCGATCCACGGAGATGGTACGATATCTCGACACATTCCATCAGCCAACCTGATTGACCATTCTTTTCATGATTTCGTGTCAGCTGTCTCTGTGAATAAGCAACTTCCCTCCTCCTCGCAGTCATGTAATACGGTAGTTGAGATGAAATTTTCTTTCCCTTTGGACACTTCCGCAAGCACTGCGGCCGTCCCAGCAAGAAAAACATTGATGCGCAGAGTATACTCTGCTTCCGATGATACACCTTCCGCTTTGTTGGGGACTGTCACCCCTTACAATGACACTAATGGCGTCAGTCCAGCAACTGACCCGATGACTCCCACTTGTGAAACACTTTGCGATATCACAGACCGATATCCTTGTCTCAGTTCGCAGGTAATGAAGAGGTTGCCACACGCGGACGCGGTGGTGACTGACATGCCTCGACAGCCACTGAGCGTTTTGAAGCACAAACACCAGGAGATTTGGTTGAAAGGTTACAGCCATTCTCATAACAACGCGGCCGCTGACAACTCGTACATAGGGTCCGACCTTTTCATTTGCGCATCGGACACCAACACCACCCGCTGGTGGGGGGGTCCCGAGGCACAAAGGGGGGGAATAGTAGCCCAGACCCATGATGAGCCTCATCGAGGCCGGTGGGGGGGTCGAGACTACGGACAACACCGTACGAGGCCGCCAGAGCATAAATCAAATCTAGTTGTAAACTCCCCTATGAGAACAGTGAGGAGCAGACAGGCCCCTAGACGGGGATTATCTTAGAACACGTCTAAGATAGTACTGAGGTGTACCACACTGGTCGTAGAGGAAGTCCAATGGACTTGTCCACCTCCAAAACAAATGGCAACAATAATAATTCCTTGCCATGTGTAGGTTCAACTACAATACAACTAGTAATATGCTCCAATCATGTGTTCCGGTAGATAATATTTCAGAATAAATCGGTAGGATAACTGGTCCCCTTGAGTACCAGTACCAATACCAGCTACAATCAGTAAGAAGGTTAGAGACTTAACAAACCAAATTACCATTGACAACAGCGACATAGGAGTCACTCAGAGTGCAACACGTGGAGGGGAATCTCCAGTGCACTCTTCCAATGGTTAACACACATGTCACTAATAAATAGGACCCTCCATTCAGGAGTAAAATTATTAGAAGTCATGAACCATGATCACACCACGTATGACTGGTCCAATACTTAAAGAGTACTTCCGTCGTGAGGTTAGCTCCTCCGTGGATAACATAGCTATGAAATAGACTTCATACCTATCGCCACTACAATAGTGGAAGACAGTGACTTGTAGAAAACTGTGTAACTTCTCAGCCGACCTTTTATGGTCCATTGTTCAACAGGCCGACCTGCCTGTTTAGCCAGTAGGGCACATTCCGATACCAATCCTTTGTGACCATAATTACTGTTTGTATGTTTTTCTGTTAATTACTTAGTGTAGTAAATAAATGATTTTAAGACAATTGATGTATGGATGATTTTAGTAAAGACTGGGTTCGTGCAGATACAACAATTTACGACGTTTGGAATGAGACTGGACTAGAGGTAAAATACACCATTGAAACTAGAAGATAATCGGCCTATACTATAATAGAATATAATATTATAGTACAGGAAAGTTATATTAGGAAAATTATAGCTTTGTAATCTGAATATTCTCCTTGGTGCCCCGATCTCCTAGTTAATTACAATTAAACGATTAATCAGTTTAATCGCGTGATAATAATTACAGGGAGCTAATTGATAAACATATCTTCCGTTTAATGGTACCCCCAAAGACACGACAGCAGTGTAGCTACATGATGTAGCTATTGTTAGATTCCTTTGAGAACAAAACAGTCCGAGTACAGATGTTAGTTAGCTAAGTAGCCATGTTAGCTAACTTGAACATTGAACACACTAAGGTTAGCAGCTAACATAGCTAGCAGGTTAAAAACGCTATGCACACTTACATAGCTACCAGTCAATGAGGTCGATGGCCATTCTGGCATCACTCTTAATACCTTTCAAAATAATTCCAATGTTTATCTGGTTTCTGGATTGGTCATGAATTGTCTTTTTGTTGCTTATTTTTCTCTTTTGGGGTCAAGTTAATTCAGAACCAAGAATTATGCTTTTTTCTGTCTACATTTTCTGAAAACGTTGTCCCTCTTACCAGGACAGTTTATCTGCAATCTAATAAACTAGCTTGTTGGCTGTATCTGCTCTGTGTTTGTTTCTAGCAGCTGTAACTTGCAAGTGATGTTCCTTTAATTTATAGCTCCAGAGCCATGGCAGGAAGATCGGGGCTCAACCCCTTTGTTTTCATTCAAATTGGAAACACAACACCAGAAGTGGATTCCATCTTGTGCCCACATTGTGGACATGTTTGCTGGGAATATTCTATAAGAGGTGCAAGGACTCAAGCAGTATAAAATGTGAGGTGCCGACACTCAATTATATGACCTCCTGCCAGTCAGGCACTGAGTCTGAGCCTCTTGTGTCCCTCAAAGACCTGTTTTGTAACATTATTCGCTATGAAAGAGTGCCAGACAGACGCACAATCCGGTAATAGATAATGCAGTAGCAGACTCGATAGTATACATCATTTGTTTATCTTGAGAAATACTGCACCAAACACCTTCGGTAGATGTACAATTGCACAACTAAAACCGTCTCAGCAAAAATGTCAAAATGAATTACAGATTTATTGATTTATCTTAATTCTGACAATGTTGAGGATGTGGTGGGCTATGTTGTTGCTACAGTCTCTAAAGGGTACAATAACACACTCACATCGAACCAAACCTCCAAGACTAAAATCTTGATTTTCTTCATGAGCAACAGAAAAACACATGGGTAATCGATAAGTTCAGTTGCTCTTTCACTCTTCCTCTATCTCTTATTCTCCCTCTATCACTTTCTATCTCTCTCTGTCTCTCTTCCTCTCTTTCTTTCCTCTCTAAGAGGGTCTTCTGTGTAGTTGGATGTAGAAACACCACTATTCTTTATGCACAGAGAGTAGCCAGAGAGCAGCTAATCTCCATGCACTGAGTGGTAAATTACACATTACTATGACTGCTCTGTCTCTTTAAAGATCCCATATCTTTATCCTTGACCTTATCTATAGCCAGACAGCCACACTACAGAGCACCTCTTCACTTCTCCCTAACCATATTGCCAGACACACTACACACTGTGTGATACCCTACATAGAGACATAATCGTCAGCCAGAGAGTGAATTGTTTGTTACAGAAATGTACATTTACCAGGCTAGATTCTACTTTAGTTTAATTAAACTGTTGTATCGGATGTGTTTACCAACAGCCTATATAGGTCTGGAAAATGTTTTATTTGTTTAATTGCTCTACTCTGCCTTGTTTACATCTGCTTTACTGGACTTTTAGCTAGCACTGCTAGCTGTGGCTAGCATGCCTTGTTTGTATCCAAATTGCTAATGGAAATTACAAAATGGCTACCAATGGCCATCCATTGAATCTCCACTGCAGCCGCTATGAAATGTTCACTGAACTAAAGGACGAGGAGGAAGACCGAATACACTCGGGGTAGGGATTTGTCTGTAAAAAGTGCCTCCTGTGTGACCGGATGATGGATGACATTGGACAGCTACAGAGAGACGTCCGGCGGCTAACCGAGGAGCTTAAGCAAAAGGAGAGCCTTGTCACCAAGTTCACCGACTTTGCTACAGCCCAGGCTAAGCACATCTCAGTGCTAAATCTCTATCTTCCATAGGAGTGGCGAGTTGGGTTATACCGACCTGTTCCAGGTGGCTTGCTCGAATCCACTACACAGGGACTGGGCCAGTGCTGTAAGGTGAAAGGGCCGAAAGGAGCCACAACCTGGGAGGCCCCTTCCCAACTTGGAAGATCTGCTTTGCTTAACAAAAAGGTTTTGTCCCCTTTGCCCTCCAGCAGCCGATATCGCTACCTTCAAACAACCTGGCGATAATACCAGTCCCATCCATGCACAACCATCAGAAATGCCTCAAGCTGAACCCAGACAGTCCCCAACAGAGGTCCACCACACCACCAGACTACTGCAGCATCAGTCCACCAAGACAACGGAGGCCCTCGTCGCTCCCCATTCTCCCCATTCTCAGAGGCATCAGCCTGTCTCCAAAAGGCCCCCCCACACCACCATGCTATGGAGGCACTTGTGCACCAAGCCAACAGAGGCCCTTGTCGCCCTCCCGTGACAGCCCTCCTCTCAGGGGCAGCGCCCCTCACAACAAAAGTGCCACTCGCCTCAACGTGTACCCCCCTCGTCTTTTGTTGTCCTGGAGCAAAAATCCATGAACTTTTAGTAATGCTTCCCACAATCTTGAAGCTGCTACCTGAGGCTGACTCTGGTAATACATGTGGATTCGAATGACAATAATCACGGCAGCTCCAAATGCCTGAAACAAGCCTTCATGGACCTGGTAGGAGCCGCAAAGTATGCAAGCAGGCGACTACTTATCTCGGTTCCGCTACCCTCAATAGGTCGTGGGTCCAACCGCTACTGCAGACTCCTCCAAATGCACAACTGGCTGAAAACATACTGTGCATCAGTGAAAGTGGCATTCACTGACAATTTCGAACAGTTTTGGAAGCGGTAAGATTGTTTCAATGAAGACGAAATGCACCCAAACGGCCATGGAGCATAGCTTCTCTCTGTGAACATGGCACAGTCGCTAACCCAGTGACTCTCTGACAGCCCAAGCTCCCAGGTAATTCCTGTTATTACTACTCATTCCCATGTATGTTCTGCTAGAAATGATCTCAGTTCTATGAGTGATAAAATCAGTCATCAAATTCCTGTTGAGCTACTTCCCCTCATTAATACTGGTTACTCCACCAGTCTGCTCCCCCTCAGACGGCAGACTTGGGCTAGGTCTAATGCACATGAATTTACAAAGTATTATCTCCAAGATGGACATGTTGGACATTTGGGTTCGGGTTAATCCTGACAGTCATTCTGTTTGCAGATTGTGGGTGAATAAAAGTAAAAATTGTTAGATATATGTTGGTATGCTGGTGACCAGTTTCCAAAACACGGCAAAGACTGGTCACCTGCAAAAACAAGAACATGGTCTTGTCATTCTTCAGCACCGTTGTGGAGTAGAATGGCTGTGCAGGTGGCTTATTTTGTGCTGAGGGAGGGAGCTCCCATCTCACTTTATTCATAGTGCCGGCCAGACTGGTTTTCTTTGCAAGCAACTTGTTCACCGATGACAGTGAAGTGAAGTGAAGAAATTGTCCATGATGACATTTCTCCCCTTGCCAACGTAAGGTTCCACAAGCCTCATCACCATATTCTCTGACACTAGCTCACCTGCTGCACGATGTGAATATTTTGACAGATATTAAAAGCTGTTTAGCATGTACAATTTATGTAGCCTACTCACTGTGTAGCCTACTCCAAGTAGGCCAGAGTAGACTGATGACTGCTTTGATTCAGTGGACTGATATAGGGTACATACCATTTTAAGATTAGAATTGATCATTACAATAGAATAAGCCCACCCTGTTCTTCATTCACAATTGGTGATTACATAATTATGCATTGTTCCCTTCCCCTCGCTCATCAACTAACCCATTCTCCCCCTTTCTCCCTATCATACTTTACTTAATTTATTATATCTGTTGTTATATGTAAGAAAAATGACATGCCCTCTTAGAAGTGGTTATAACTCCAGTTCTGTATGTGATATTAAGATTCTAACACCGACAGTGTGTTATAAAGACTTATTTAGGAAAAGCCAAGGATGGAGGGGGACTTAAAAAATGCCAGAGTAAAACAAATAAAATAGTAATTACCAGTCAAAATGCCCGCTTTAGCTGTTCTAGTTTTAAAACACACATTGATAAGCTGACTAAAAAGTTGGGAGTAAAGATTGGTTTCCTGTATAGAAATAAATCCTGTCTCACTTTTGAAAAAAGCAACACTTCTCCCAGTAATTGACTATGGCAGCTCAATCTACATGGCAGCCTCTTTAAAACCTCTAGATTCAGTATTCCACTCAGCCTAGCATTTTATCACTGGTGATCATTTCTGTATGCATCATTGACTCTTATATAATTCTGTTGGCTGGGAGTCTCTGACTACCAGAAAGGCCCAACATTGGCTATTATTTCTATATAAAGCACTTCTCCAGAAACTCCCATACTACTTCTCCCAGTAATTGACTATGGCAGTTCAATCTACATGGCAGCCTCTTTAAAACCTCTAGATTCAGTAATCCACTCAGCCTAGCATTTTATCATTTGTGATCATTTCTGTACGCATCATTAAAGTCCATGGAGAATAAGAACACCTCCTCCCAACTGCCCACTGCACTGAGGATAGGAAACTCTGTCACCACCGATAAGCCCACTATAATTGAGAATTTCAATAAGCATTTTTCTACGGCTGAGAGCAGCTCCCAGATCACTGCACCTGTACATAGCCCATCTATAATTTAGCCCAAACTACTACCTATTCCCCTACTGTATTTATTTATTTTATTTATTATTTTGCTCCTTTGCACCATATTATTTATATTTTAACTTTGAACTTTCTTCAAATTATAATTCTACCATTCCAGTGTTTTACTTGCTATACTTTATTTACTTTGCCACCATGGCCTTTTTTGCCTTTACCTCCCTTATCTCACATCATTTGCTCACATTGTATATAGTCTTATTTTTGTCTACTGTATCATTGATTGTATGTTGTTTTACTCCATGTGTAACTCTGTGTTTTTGTATGTTGTCGAACTGCTTTGCTTTATCTTGGCCAGGTCGCAATTGTAAATGAGAACTTGTTCTCAACTTGCCTACCTGGTTAAATAAAGGTGAAATAAAAAAAATGGACTCTTATATAGTTCTGTTGGCTGGGAGTCTCTGACTACCAGAAAGGCCCAACATTGGCTATTATTTCTATATAAAGCACTTCTCCAGAAACTCACATACTTTTTCACCTCACTTCTAACTTGGAAATCTAGTAACTTTAAGACTCACTCTCAAGACCGGTTAGTTCTAGAGATTGCACAGGTCTCCTTTAAGTTAGGGAAGACAGCTTTCAATTACTATGCCCCTCAGGTCACTCTAAAACTTTATTATTTGGTCTCAAAAGGTGAATTTAGGGCTCTGATAAAAAATGTGACCAATGAAAACTGCCCTTGTTTTCATCGATTTTATATATTTGTTCTATTTCCCTTTTTAATGTAATGAAATTCATTTAAAATGTTGTAAGTGCAATTTTTTGTGATCATGCTTCAATTGGTGCTCACATTGCTTGAACTGTTGTTCTCAGGACACCATTGGAAAGGAGATGCTGGTCTCAATGGGTTCCCCTGGTTAAATAAATGTTAATAAATAATAAAGGGCCCTGGTCGAAAGTAGTAGGGGATAAGGTGCCATGTGGGACGCAAACAAGCACCTCATTCTGTTCCCCGACCACACTGATCCAAGGTTTGCTCTCTCAGGGGTGTTATCTCGTCTCGAGAAGCCCTCTCTGGCCCTCTGTGGCTGGGTCTAATCTGGCCCCTTAACACTAGAAGTGCCAAGACCGTAATTTTGAGATCATGTGAATTAAACATTTTAATTGTTCTGCTAAATTCTAACACCGTCGTTGTTAGTATTTCAATATCGCATACAGTTTGTGTAAGAAGCTGTTTTAGGAAGACGTTTCATCCCCATCCTCCGTCCCCCCGTGTGCATGTGTGCTGGTGGAGTTATAGAGGGTGAGACTCAAATTTGCCTCTCCCATGTCTTCGTTTAGCCTGGCTCACTCACACAGAAGCTGCTAAGGGATAGAGGGATGGGTAGGGATGGCAGGGAGAGGATATTTGGAAAATCTCTCCTCTCCCAGCACGCCTTAAATTGAAGAGAAAGAGAGAGAAGAGAGACAGGAGAGAAAAAAAACGAAGGTGCAAAACCTCAATAAACTGTGTTTTACAACCGGCGGACATGAGGAATCTCTGATTTAATATGGAAAGCTCTGGATCACGCCAGCCGCTCCATTGCCGATTGTGCTCCGTATCCCACAAAAAAAGACAAGATACAGGTCTATTGTGATTTGTACACTGGATCATCTTTTACAGGTTTATGCTGTCGAGCTTCCCAGCCTCCACTTTCCCAGATACTAGTTTCATCTATCCATCCCTTCTCATCCATCTCTTTCTATATTCTTCAATCCCTTGTCTTTAACTGGGCTCCAGCTCCTCTGAGTTTCAAGCCAACACTTTGTGCGCTTCAGATCTGTAGCACTTTTCATGAGCTCTGTTTTACAGCCGAGGATTTGAGATTAAATTAACATAATTTATACTGAGCAGTGCTTTCCTCTCTCTTCTTCTCAGAATTCTTCTGGATATTAAGAGAAAGTTCTAATATGCGTACAGTACATTCTCTCTCTTTCTCTCTCTGTCTCTCTCGCTCACCATCTCTTACTCTCTCAGTATCTCTCGTTCTGTCTCTCTCTTTCTCACTTTCTTTCTCTATCTTGATTTCTCTCTCTCATTTTCGATCTCTTTTTCCAAACACACACACACACACACACACACACCGCATTGTAGAAGTGTTCTTTCATTAGAAAATATTTCACAGCCAGAGTGCCATAGCAGAAAGATGAAGAGGGAAAGAAAATCAGATGGCTTATCTGATTGGGGTCTTCATCAATACTACATTGATTTTCACACTTTTTTACTTTAAACAGCAAATTTGCCAGTGTTAAAAGCAACAACTATTTTCCACCGAGAGTGTTAAATCAACACTGAAAGTGTTGAGTCTGTGGACCCATACAGACACTGGAACCCTGTTAAATTAATGCACAGCTTAGTGTAAATATTTAGCAGTATGAAATCTGTTTGAATAGCACGTTTGCATCTTACATTATGCTTCCCTACATTGCCTTCAAGTTTAAAAACGGAATCTATGGCATTATTTAGGATTCTTAGACAGAAGCTTGTTCTAGAGGCGACAGAAAAGCATACATATTTAGGCGAGGTGCTGGCTAGTGGAGTAGAACGCTTGAAAAATTAAAGGAGAGCTGCACACTAGGGGCTCAGATGCAATAATTTAATAACCTAATATCCAACGTTTTGACAGACAAGCTGTCTTCATCAGGGTATAATGAAAAACAGTGTGGTGTCATGACGTTGGCCTCTTTTGATACAGGGAGGACAGTTGACCCCTCCCTTTTGCACCCAATCCACCCTGTGTGTAAAGGGTCTAAAATTCCAGGAGAGTCTCTGGCCACATGGCCCATAGAGAGACACAGGAAATTCTTCCAACTCATAGAATTGGAGAGCCAAGCGACATTTTGTGTTCTGGAGATGGTATGGAAGATTGGTGAAGAATCCAGCTACGAACTGATCCGCTTGGTACAATTTTGTGATACTCAGAAGAGACAATATAGCCATATTACCATAAAACTGTTTATATAATAGCATCATAATGGTTGTATAGAATGTATTAATAAGGATAAAGCTTTTGTAAGACATTGAGATGCTATGTACTGATGTAATGTGATAGAATTGTATTTCTGTAACCAAATCTAACTCAGTCATAGGCACGCCCCAGGGACACATACAGGACCAGGCGTCATTTGACAAGCATGTTCGATGGGCACTATAAAACACCCCCTGATTTACATTTCTACAGACCAGGCCTACACTCCGTTGGCTAATAGGTTTTACTTTCCAATTCCTCTACTGAAAGTGAACCATACCACGTGGTTAACTTTTAGACTATTGATACTGACAGAATAAGAACAAGTCTTTGATATTAATTATTAGTCTGCAGCTAAGTAAATTATATCATTGAACGCGAAGACCAACGAAACAACCATTCTATGACGACATTAATGAATGTCGCTTTGAAAGATCCATTCTAACCGAGAGAGAGACTCTCCATCAGAACTACTCTCCAACAAGAATCAGAACGACACACTGAGCGTAAATATATATTGATTGCAATTGTTCCCGAATGAGTGAGCCTTCAATTGTCAATTGTTAATATTAATGAACTCTGTGTGCCACAGCTGACCTTTTATGATCCATTGTTCAACAGGCTGACCTGCCTGTTTAGCCCACAAGGGCACATTCCTCTACCAATCCTCTGTGACGATAGTTGCTGTTTGTATGTTTTTCTGTTAATTACTTAGTGTAGTAAATAAATGATTTTAAGACAATTGATGTATGGATGATTTTAGTAAAGACTGGGTTCGTGCAGATACAACAATTTACGACGTTTGGAATGAGACTGGACTAGAGGTAAAATACACCATTGAAACTAGAAGATAATCGGCCTATACTATAATAGAATATAATATTATAGTACAGGAAAGTTATATTAGGAAAATTATAGCTTTGTAATCTGAATATTCTCCTTGGTGCCCCGATCTCCTAGTTAATTACAATTAAACGATTAATCAGTTTAATCGCGTGATAATAATTACAGGGAGCTAATTGATAAACATATCTTCCGTTTAATGGTAACCCAAAGACACGACAGTGGGGTGACTAGTTTATATGGTGTCAAAGGACACACACACAGGTGTCTGTAATCATGGCTAGGTGTGGCCTGATATCATTGGTTAATTCTCAGATATAAAAAAATAACATACCAAAAACAGGAATGGATAGCATATGATCATTGATACAATTTGGTTACATAGGCCTACAAACATTTACAATAAATTGTCGAGGCCACCAACTCTCCTAGCGAGGGTGACATGTACAATGCCGATATAACATAGGGACGAAATCGAGTGGTTTGCGTCCAAAAAGTGGGCCGCAACTGGATAAGTTGAGTTTTTGCACCTAATGGTACTACGATGCTCCGAGATTCGCGCTTTGTTTTACCCACATAATGTTTACCACAAGGACAAGTTATAAGATAAATAACTCCCTTAGTGGAGCACGTGATATCACCTTCAATTGGGATCTGTTTCCTTGTTTGGGGGTGTTTGAAGGATCTACATTTATAAGTGCCATTGCATTGAGCAGAGCCATTACACTTGTAATTTCCACCCAGTAGGGGCGCAAATAGACGTTGTGCAGAGATATCTTGGGGTGGTAAATCAGAGCTTACCAATTGATCGCTGAGATTTCTGCCCCGCGAGAATACAACCAATGGAGGGTCCGAAAACACATCACCGATACTGTCATCGGATCTTAGAATGCCAATGTGTGTGAACGATTTCCTTAATTTTTTCAGAGCACTTCAAATAGCGTGTAGTTAAAACGCAAGAATGCTTATTTTTCTGAGAATGTCCTTGAAAAAAGATCATGTCTCGGTTTGTTTTGAATTTTCTCAAAGGCAGTATTAATCTGACCATTTTTGTACCCCCTCTCTTTTAATTTTCTTTGCGTCTCAGCCATATTTCTGTCGAAATCTGATAGTTTTTTGCTAATTGTTTTGATTCGAAAGAATTCGCTGTAGGGCAAACTGTTTTTCAAGGGAAGCGGGTGACAACTGTCAGCCCTCAACAAACAGTTACGATCAGTAACAGTTTGCCCTAGAGAAGCTTGTAACATACTCTGTTTCACAGAAACAGCTCTCTCAGAATATACTGTCCCCATCCATTCAGCCACATTCATGATTAACCAGTCATGGTGTGATTGTGATAACATACAGACACTCAAGTCCTTTTGTTCACCCGACCTAGAATACCTCACAATCAAATGCCGACCGTATTACCGCCAAAGAGAATTCTCTTCGGTTATAGTCACAGCCATGTACATTCCCCCTCAAGCCAATACCACAATGGCCTTCAAAGAACTTCACTGGACTATAAGCAAACTGGAAACCATATATCCTGAGGCCACATTTATTGTAGCTGGGGATTTTAACAAAGCAAATTTGAGGAAAACGCTACCAAAGTTCTATCAACACATTGACTGTAGTACTTGTGCTGCTAAAACACTAGACCACTGCTACTTCAACTTCCGGGATGCCTACAAGGCCCTCCCCTGCCCTCCCTTCGGTAA
Organism: Salmo salar; assembly: GCF_965601325.2. Lineage (NCBI taxonomy): Eukaryota > Metazoa > Chordata > Actinopteri > Salmoniformes > Salmonidae > Salmo > Salmo salar. The sequence goes on along the minus strand of NC_138309.1, from coordinate 24,642,578 downwards.
ATCTGATCATGACTCCCTTCCTGTAGGCAGAAACTCAAACAGGAAGTACCAATGCTAAGGACTATTCAACACTGGTCTAACCAATCGGAATCAACGCTTCAAGATTGTTTTGATCACATGGACTGGGATATGTTCCGTGAAGTCTCCAAGAATAACATTGACAAATACACTGATACGGTGACTGAGTTTATCAGTAAGTGTATAGGAGATGTTGAACCCACTGTGACTATTAAAACCTAAACTTAACCAGAAACCATGGATAGATGGCAGCATTCACGCAAATCTGAAAGCAAAAACCATCGCATTTAACCATTGCATGGTGACTGGGCATATTGCAGAATACAAACAGTGTAGTTGTTCCCTCCGCAAGGCAATGACGGAGGCAAAATGTCAGTAAAAAGACAAAGTGGAGTCGCAGTTAACAGCTCAGACACGAGACGTATGTGGGAAGGTCTACACACAATCACGGACTACAAAGGGAAAACCAGCAACATCACGGACACCGATGTCTTGCTTCCAGACACACTAAACACCTTTTCCGGCTTTGATGATAACGCAGTGCCACCGATGCAGCCCGCTACGAAGGACTGTGGGCTCTCCTTCTCCATGGCTAACGTGAGTAAGACATTTAAGCCTCCCTGGCCCCGTCCTCAGCGCATGCGCATACCAGCTGGCTGGAGTGTTTATGGACATGCTGTCCCCACATGCTTCAAGATGTCCACCATTGTTCCTGTACCCAAGATAGCAAATGTAACTGAACTAAATGACTATCGCCCCGTAGGACTCACTTCTGCCATCATGAAGTACTTTGAGAGACTAGTCAAGGATCATATCACCTCTAGCTTACCTGTCACCCAAGACCCACTTCAATTGGCTTACCGTCCTAACAGATCCCCAGATGATGCAATCGCCATCACACTGCACACTGCCCTATACCATCTGGACAAGAGGAATAGCTATGTAAGAATGCTGTTCATTGACTATAGCTCAGCATTCAACACCATAGTACCCTCCAAGCTCATCATTAAAGCTGAGGCCCAGGGTCTGAACCCTGCCGTCAAGGCAAAGGGTGGCTACTTAGAAGAATCTCAAATATAAAATATATTTTGATTTGTTTAACCTCTCTAGGGTAGGGGGCAGTATTTGCACGGCCGGATAAAAAAACGTACCCGATTTAATCTGGTTATTACTACTGCCCAGAAACTAGAATATGCATATAATTGTTTGATTTGGATAGAAAACACCCTAAAGTTTCTAAAACTGTTTGAATGGTGTCTGTGAGTATAACAGAACTCATATGGCAGGCAAAAACCTGAGAAGATTCCTTACAGGAAGTGCCCTCTCTGACCATTTCTTGGCCTTCTACACTCTCTTTATTGAAAACTGAGGATCTCTGCTGTAACGTGACACTTCCTACGGCTCCCATAGGCTCTCAGACGGCGGCAGAATGGTGAATGATGACTCTGGTGTCCCAGGCTGAAAAACAGTAGCGCATTTGGATAGTGGTCGATCAGAGAACAATGAGACTGGGGGCGCGTGCACGAGCCGACACCATGTTTTTATTTTTTCGTCTTTGAACGAAAACAGGGTTTCCCGGTCGGAATATTATCGCTTTTTTAGGAGAAAAATCTCATAAAAATTGATTTTAAACAGCGGTTGACATGCTTCGAAGTACGGTAATGGAATATTTAGAATTTTTTTGTCACCAAACGCGTCGGGCGCGTCACCCTTCGTCACCCTTCGGATAGTGTCTTGAACGCACGAACAAAACAGAGGATATTTGAACATAACTATGGATTATTTTGAACCAAACCAACATTTGTTATTGAAGTAGAAGTCCTGGGAGTGCATTCTGACGAAGAACAGCAAAGGTAATCCAATTTTTCTTATAGTAAATCTAAATTTGGTGAGGGCCAAACTTGGTGGGTGTCAAAATAGCTAGCCCGTGATGACGAGTTATCTACTCAGAATATTGCAAAATGTGCTTTTGCCAAAAAGCTATTTTAAAATCAGACATAGCGATTGCATAAAGGAGTTCTGTATCTATAATTCTTAAAATAATTGTTATGTTTTTTGTGAACGTTTATCGTGAGTAATTTAGTAAATTCACCGGAAGTTTGCGGTTGGTATGCTAGTTCTGAACGTCACATGCTAATGTAAAAAGCTGTTTTTTGATATAAATATCAACTTGATTGAACAAAACATGCATGTATTGTATAACATAATGTCCTAGGGTTGTCATCTGATGAAGATCATCAAAGGTTAGTGCTGCATTTAGCTGTGGTTTGGGTTTATGTGACATTATATGCTAGCTTGAAAAATGGGTGTCTGATTATTTCTGGCTGGGTACTCTGCTGACATAATCTAATGTTTTGCTTTCGTTGTAAAGCCTTTTTGAAATCGGACAGTGTGGTTAGATTAACGAGAGTCTTGTCTTTAAAATGGTGTAAAATAGTCACATGTTTGAGAAATTGAAGTAATAGCATTTCTAAGGTATTTGAATATCGCGCCACGGGATTCCACTGGCTGTTGAGTAGGTGGGACGATTTCGTCCCACATACCCTAGAGAGGTTAACCTCTCTGGGCTAGGTGGGACGCCCACCTACTCAACAGCCAGTGTAATCCCGTGGCGCGATATTCAAATACCTCAAAAATGCAAAAACTTCAATTTTTAACCACACTGTCTAACCACACTGTCCGATTTCAAAAAGGCTTTACAACAAAAGCAAAACATTAGATTATGTCAGCAGAGTACCCAGCCAGAAATAATCAGACACCCATTTTTCAAGCTAGCATATAATGTCACATAAACCCAAACACAGCTAAATGCAGCACTAACCTTTGATGATCTTCATCAGATGACAACCCTAGGACATTATGTTATACAATACATGCATGTTTTGTTCAATCAAGTTCATATTTATATCAAAAACCAGCTTTTTACATTAGCATGTGACTAGCATGTGACTAGCATTCCGACCGAACACTGCCGGTGAATTTACTAAATTACTCACGTTCACAAAAAACATAACAATTATTTTAAGAATTATAGATACAGAACTCCTCTATGCACTCGATATGTCCGATTTTAAAATAGCTTTTCGGTGAAAGCACATTTTGCAATATTCTAAGTAGATAGCCCGGCATCACAGGGCTAGCTATTTAGACACCCAGCAAGTTTAGAACTCACCAAAGTCAGATTTACTATAAGAAAAATGTTATTACCTTTGCTGTTCTTCGTCAGAATGCACTCCCAGGACTTCTACTTCAATAACAAATGTTGGTTTGGTCCCAAATAATCCATTGTTATATCCAAATAGCGGCGTTTTGTTCATGCGTTCAAGACACTATCCGAAAGGGTAAATAAGGGTGACGAGCATGGCGCATTTCGTGACAAAACATTTCTAAATATTCCATTACCGTACTTCGAAGCATGTCAACCGCTGTTGAAAATCAATTTTTATGCAATTTTTCTTGTAAAAAAGCGATAATATTCCAACCGGGAAAGCGTGTATACGTACAAAGAGAGAGAAAATAAAAACATCTCGTGCCCTCGTGCACGAGCCTGAGTCTCAGAGTACTCTGACCAGCCACTATCCAAACGCGATAATGTGTTTCAGCCTGGGGCTGCCTCGATATCTTTCAGCTTTTTGCCGGGCTCTGAGAGCCTATGGGAGCCGTAGGAAGTGTCACGTTACAGCAAAGATCCTCAGTCTTCAATAAAAAGAGCCAAGATGAACAACAACTTGTCAGACAGGCCACTTCCTGTAAGGAATCTTCTCAGGTTTTTGCCTGCCATATGAGTTCTGTTATACTCACAGACACCATTCAAACAGTTTTAGAAACTTTAGGGTGTTTTCTATCCAAAGCCAATAATTATATGCATATTCTAGTTACTGGGCAGGAGTAGTAACCAGATTAAATCGGGTACGTTTTTTATCCGGCCGTGTCAATACTGCCCCCTACCCCCAACAGGTTAAAGTGACTTTTGTAATTCCTTTACTTGGTTGTAAAATGTTTGTATGCTTTTGTAAGCAGGGCGCTGTCCTCAGATAATCACATGGTATGCTTTCGCCGTAAAGCCTTTTTGAAATCTGACAAAGCGGCTGGATTAACAAGAATTTTATCTTTAAGCCCATGTATAACATTTGTATTTGTTATAACTATTTCTGTATTTTGAATTTGGGCGCTCTGCAATTTCACCGGATGTTGTCGAGGTGGGTCGCTAGCGGAACGCCTGCACCAGATAGGTTATACAGGTCAACATACACAAGACTGTGGGGCCAGACGGACTACCAGGACGTGTGCTCCGGGCATGTGCTGACCAACTGGCAGGTGTCTTCACTGACATTTTCAACATGTCCCTGAATGAGTCTGTAATACCAACATGTTTCGAGCAGACCACCATAGTCCCTGTGTCCAAGAACACAAAGGCAACCTGCCTAAATGACTACAGACCCATAGCACTCACGTCTGTAGCCATGAAGTGCTTTGAAAGGTTGGTAAAGGCTCACATCAACACCATTATCCCAGAAACCCTAGATCCACTACAATTTGCATACCGCCCAAACAGATCCACAGTTGATGCAATCTCTATTGCACTCTACACTGCCCTTTCCCACCTGGATAAAAGGAACACTTATGTGAGAATGCTATTCATTGACTACAGCTCAGCGTTCAACACCATATTACCCTCAAAGCTCATCACTAAGCTAAGGATCCTGGGACTAAACACCTCCCTCTGCAACTGGATCCTGGACTTCCTGACGGGCCGCCCCCAGGTGGTGAGGATAGGTAGCAACACATCTGCCACGCTGATCCTCAACACTGGAGCTCCCCAGGGGTGCGTACTCAGTCCCCTCCTGTACTTCCTGTTCACCCACAACTACATGGCCAGGCACGACTACAACACCATCATTAAGTTTGCAGATGACACAACAGTGATGGGCCTGATCACCAACAATGACGAGACAGCCTATAGGGAGGAGGTCAGAGACCTGGCCGGGTGGTGCCAGAATAACAACCTATCCCTCAACATAACCAAGACTAAGGAGATGATTGTGGAGTACTGGAAAAGGAGGACCAATCACGCCCCCATTCTCATCGACGGAGCTGTAGTGGAGCAGGTTGAGAGCTTCAAGTTCCTTGCTGTCCACATCAACAACAAACTATCATGGTCCAAACACACTAGACAGTCGTGAAGATGGCACGACAAAGCCTATTCCCCCTGAGGAAACTAAAAAGATTTGGTATGGGTCCTGAGATCCTCAAAAGGTTCTACAGCTGCAACATCGAGAGCATCCTGACTGGTTGCATCACTGCCTGGTATGACAGTTATTCGGCCTCTGACCGCAAGGCACTACAGAGGGTAGTGCGTATGGCCCAGTACATCACTGGGGCTATGCTGTCTGCCATCCAGGACCTCTACACCAGGTGGTGTCAGAGGAAGACCCTAAAAATTGTGAAAGACCCCAGCCACCCCAGTCATAGACTATTCTCTCTACTACCACATGGCAAGCGGTACCGGAGTGCCAAGTCTAGGACAAAAAGGCTTCTCAACAGTTTTTACCCCCAAGCCATAACACGGAACCCAAACCGGCTGCGCACGTGTGCCATCGTGCGCTATTGTGCATAAATCTATTTTGTCCCCCTACACCAAACGCAATCACGACACGCAGGTTAAAATATCAACACAAACTCTGAACCAATGACATTAATTTGGGGAATGTCACGCCCTGGCCATAGAGGTTTCTGTTCTCTATTTTGGTTAGGCCAGGGTGTGACTAGGGTGGGCATTCTACGTCCTTTTTTCTATGTTTTTGTATTTCTTTGTTTTGGCCTGGTATGCTCTCAATCAGGAACACCTTTACATCGTTGTCGCTGATTGCGAGCCATACTTAGGTAACCTGTTTTCCTTTGGGCTTTGTGGGTGGTTAATTTCTCTTTAGTTGTCTAACCTGACAGAACTGTGGGCTGTTGTTTTGTTTCTTTGTTTATAGTGTTCTCTGTTTAATAAATTATAAGATGAGCACTAACCACGCTGCGCCTCGGTCTACTCCATTCAACAGCCATTACAGAACCACCCACCACAAGCGGACCAAGCAGCGTGGAAAGGAGGACTGGACATGGGAGGACATCCTGGATGGCAAGGGATCCTACACTTGGGAAGAGATCTTGGCCAGAAGGAATCGCCTCCCACGGGAACAGGTGGAGGCACACAGAAAAGCGGAGGCAGCAGGAGAAAAGGACCAATGGCAATGGTATGAGGGAACACGGCTGGCAAGGAAGCCCGAGAGACAGCCCCAAAAACATTTTTTGGGGGGGCACACAGGGAGTGTGGCAGAGTCAAGTATGGAGACCTGAGCCAGCTCTCCGTGCTTACTGTGGCATGCATTGTACTGGTCAGACACCGTGTTATGCGGTGGAGTGCACGGCGTCTCCAGTGCGCGGTCACAGCCCGGGACATTACATCCCAGCTCCCCGCAAGTGCCGTGCTAGAGTGGGCATCCAGCCAGGAAGGAGTATGCCTGCGCAGCACATCTGGCCACCAGTGCATCTCCTAGGCCCAGGCTACCCTGCGCCTGCTCTACGCACGGCAGCCATCAGTCCTCAGCACAGCCCAGTTCGCCCTGTGCCAGCACTCCGCCCGTGCAGGTCTACAGTTAGAACCCAGCCAGGACGGGTTGTGCAGGCTGTGCGCTCCAGACCTCCAGTACATCTTCGAGATCCGGTCTATCCTGTGCCTGCTCCCAGAGCCAGGCCTCCTGCATGTCTCCCCAGCCTGGTGAGTCCTGTGCCTGCGCCCAGAGCCAGGCCTCCTGCATGTCTCTCCAGCCTGGTGAATCCTGTGCCTGCTCCCAGAGCCAGGCCTCCTGCATGTCTCCCCAGTCTGGGTCCGGCCGCCCCAGGCCGGCCTCCGCTGTCCCCCGCCTGGGGCCTGGCCGCGCCCAGAGCCAGGCCTCCTGCATGTCTCCCCGCGGAGCCTGGCCTGCCCCAGGCCGGCCTCCTGCTGCCCCCGCCTGGGGCCGGCCGCGCCCAGAGCCAGGCCTCCTGCATGTCTCTCCAGCCTGGTGAATCCTGTGCCTGCTCCCAGAGCCAGGCCTCCTGCATGTCTCCCCAGTCTGGTGAGTCCTGTGCCTGCTCCCAGAGCCAGGCCTACTGCAAGTCCCAACAGTCCAGCGCAGCCAGAGTCGCCCGCCTGTCCGGCGCTCCCAGAGACGCCCTCCAGTCCGGGACCCGCTGCGAGGGTCCTCAGTCCGGGGTCGGTGGCGAGGGATCCCGCTCTAGAGGCGCCACCAAAGTGGGGTGAGCCAGTGGTGGAGTGGGGTCTGCGTCCCGCTCCTGAGCCGTCACTGCGGATAGATGCCCACTCGCATCCTTCCCTAGAGGTTTAGGTTTTGCGGCCGGAGTCCGCACCTTTGGGGGGGGGAGGGTACTGTCACGCCCTGGCCATAGAGGTTTTTGTTCTCTATTTTGGTTAGGCCAGGGTGTGACTAGGGTGGGCATTCTATGTCCTTTTTTCTATGTATTTGTATTTCTTTGTTTTGGCCTGATATGGCTCTCAATCAGGGACAGCTGTACATTGTTGTTGCTGATTGGGAGCCATACTTAGGTAGCCTTTTTTCCTTTGGGTTTTGTGGTTGGTTAATTTCTGTTTAGTTGTCTAACCTGACAGAACTGTGGGCTGTTGTTTTGTTTCTTTGTTTATAGTGTTCTCTGTTTAATAAATTACAAGATGAGCACTAACCACGCTGCGCCTTGGTCTACTCCATTCAACAGCCATTACAGGGACAGGTTGAAAAGCATAGCACTTGCTAGCTAATTTATCCTATTTTGCTAGCTTGCTGTTGCTAGCTAATTTTTCCTGGGATATAAACATTGATTTGTTATTTTACAGTTATTTGACAATTAATCCACACATAAAATGGCAAACCGAATCGTTTCTAGTCATTGCTCCTCCTTCCTGGCTTTTTTATCTTTGAAATGATATGGTGATCGGCATCTAAACTTTCATAGTATTACCACGACAACAGGCAAAACAGTTTGTCTTTCAATAACCTATGTGGGTATAACCAATGAGGAGATGGCACGTGGGCACCTGCTTCTATAAACCAATAAGGAGATGGGAGAGGCAGGACTTTCAGCGCGATCTGCGTCAGAAATAGAAAGGAGTTCTATTTTAGCCCTTGGCACCGCAGACGCTTGTTGGCGCGTGCGAGCAGTGTGGGTGCAATAATTGAATAACATGGATTTCTAAAATGATTTTGCGACGCCCGCACAGGTGACGTGTCCGGTCTGGTCAGCATGTAAGACTCCTGAACAGGTAATCAAATGGCTACCCGGACTATTTGCATTGTGTGCCCCCAACCCCTCTTTTTACGCTGCTGCTACTCTCTGTTTATCATATATGCATAGTCACTTTAACTATATATTCATGTACATACTATCTCAATTGGGCCAACCAACCAGTGTTCCTGCACATTGGCTAACCGGGCTATCTGCATTGTGTCCCACCCACCACCCGCCAACCCCCTCTTTTACGCTACTGCTACTCTCTGTTCATCATATATGCATAGTCACTTTAACCATATCTTCATGTACATACTAACTCAATCAGCCTGACTAACCTGTGTCTGTATGTAGCCTCGCTACTTTTATAGCTTCGCTACTGTATATAGCCTGTATTTTTACTGTTATTTTATTTCTTTACCTACCTATTGTTCAGCTAATACCTTTTTTGCACTATTGGTTTGAGCCTGTAAGTATTTCACTGTTGTATTCGGCGCACATGACAAGTAAACTTTGATTTGAATTCTTGTGAAAATCCTATCTATAGGCTACATTAAGATTTTTCTTTAATTTTTATTTGCCGTTAGGGATTAGCCTAAGCTTTAGGGTCTAACTGTAGCGAGCCAAATACACACCAATTAAAGGGCTTATGGCTGTTTCCGGATTGTAACAAGCTAGTCTTGAACAGTTAGCACAGCTATGTTTTTTTGATGTTGAAATTTTTGAAGAATGAATGGTTGAGTGACTACTGGCAAGTGTTGATCTACGCACGCTGTTTTCTGTGTGTAGCAACTGCTCATGTTCTCAAAATGTTGGCGCCCGAGCAGGATGATTATGAGATGGAGTTATGTCGGGATGCCACCGGGCCGCAAGCAAAGTCGGGAGAAGAGGACTATTGGGACAGAGACACAGAATGTTGGATATCTGAGGAGGAATGGAGGAGGAGAAAAAAAGAGAATGAGGAATGCAGAGGTTGGATTTGAATTTGAATTTGAGGAAGATGGTGATACAATCAGAGATGGGGTGTCAATGAAGATTGCTGTCAAGTGTAAACAGAGTGAGCTGTGCACCAGACCAAGTTCTGGAGGTGAAATGGAAGTGAATGAGGGTGTATTAAGTGAAGTGGAAGGTGTGGTGAAGAGCTCGGAACACGAGCCTGGCATTATTAATGGACATGATAAATAAGAATCTGGTCCAGTAAGAGGGACATTTTTGGATAAAGTGGATCCTTGCCTTTTGGCGGATCCATCAGGGTGGGTGGGAAAGGAGTTGGATGTATTTGAATCAGTAAAGCTAACCTGTAGTGGACATATGATTTGTTTGTGTTTCTTCTGACTAGAGTAATTGGGCGCTTTGTGTCACATAACTTGGGTCAGATCTGTTTCTTGCTTTACTCTCAGGAACAGGGCACCATTGAAAAGAGTGATTTCTGGGGTAGAGTTAAGAGTGGAGGTGGAGCGTGGTGAAACAGATGAGTGACTGTCAGTCCTTTTGAGTTTTGAGTCTTTACTCGACAAAGTCATGCTAGGGTATATCAGTTATCCTGTTAGAGCTTTAGTGCCTAATCCACATTCAGATGCAATGTTCATGTCACAGCCGTTTTAGGAGGAAGATTCCAAGTTGTGAGATGTGTGCAGGAGGGCATGGGATAGAGGATTGTGTAGTTTCGGTGGATAAAGTTGATGATGTCAACTGTAGAGGTGCCCATGTTGCTGGGGATTGGTGCGAGAGAGGCAGGTGGCTAGAGTCAGAGTAGTGCAGAAGGTGTTGTATGCTGAGGCAGCGAAGAAGGTAGAGGAAGATGGGTCAAGGGTGAGGGATCCTGAGAGGATCCATGTGAGTAGTAGATCTGTGCCAGCATAGAGGGATAGGCCAACGAGTGATATATATAGTTTAAGAAAGGTTGGCTTCTTAGTCTTCATAGCAATGGTTATCAACTGCACCGCAGAAAAGGAACGTACATTACAGAAAATAGATGGGGTGGCAACTGCAGAGAATTATTTGGGCTGGAGCAGATAGGGTCAACGCAGTGCAATGGGGTAGTGGGGTTTTTAATGAGTGTAGGATTAGCTGGTTGGGTAATTAAAAATATATTTGTATTTCAAAAATTCCTATTTCCCCTTTTCACATTTTGTATCACAAAGTGTAATGGATTTATACTATAGTTCAGTTGGGGGAGGTAATGTAACACATTGGATGCCAACCGCCGTTAAACTCCACAGAAGAAGACACCAATTGTCAAAAGTTAATGTTGATTTATTGTGCCAAAAAGGGTTTAATTCAATAAGAGAAAAGCTGTGAAATGGAGAGCTGAACATAAATAAAAGGGAGGGCCAAAACAGTAGTCAAATTGTGGGGACAGATTTGGTGACATGGTAATATAGGTTAATAGTAGTGCAGGCAATGTTTGTGTGATTGTGAGGCGCTATACACATTTAACAGTCAGACGGAGACTTCAAAATGGCATGTCAAGGGAACTGTAGGCCTACTGTTCTGAAATCTGGACACTGAGTGTAGGTCTATGACCTCTTAAATAGCCTAATATAATATTAACCACTGCAGAATTGATTTCTTTCAGTAAAATGTTACAGCAAATGCCAATTTTGACTCTGGAACCGGAGTGGAGAAATATTATTTATTTATTTCAGCATCTTGAACGAATGCTCAGTTAGGGACTGTCTGTAAAGGTGGAGGTGCTATCTTTATCAGCATCATAAAATATTCATCCAAGCCGAACTGAAATCTTATAAAAAACATGTTGGGTCATTTTAACAGCTTTTCATTTCCTGAAAACCGGTCAAACTGAATTCATTTGGAAATGTGGCATGGAAAATATCATTTTCTCCCTAGTCCCTCTATGTTTTCTGCATGAGAGAAGCAGAGATGAAAGAGGAAAGAGAAAACAAACGTTACAGATGTCAACTAGATTGAAGCATTCATTCTATTGATTTATGATATTATTCTGGTGAGCAAAAGTTTATTTAGTCTTCTGGGGAAACAAGTTGGCCAGGCAGAATGACAGAAAAGAAGCTGCATGTATCTAATTATAGACAAGTTGACTAACAAATTGCCTACCAAAATGTTGAAAATTACAAGCAGAAACATAAGCTTATCTAAAAAGGCCAGTGCAATTTCAATATTTGCGGGTTAGGATCAGGTGCCTCAGATTATCCCTTTACCATATATAGTTTGGCCTTTGCGGATTAGCTGTTAACAATAGCGGATAGGTGTGGGTGAACAAACAGCTGACCCGTGCATCACCAATGTGTATGAGTTTCAAGCCCCTGCATTAGGGTAAAACTAGGCCCTCAAAATAAGGACGTATGAATGAAATGAAATAAAACTTTTTTTGTCACATGCGCCAAATACAACAACTGTAGACCTTACTGTGAAATGCTTACTTACAAGCCCTTAACCAACAGTGCAGTTCAAGAAGAGTTAAGAAAACATTTACCAAATAAACTAAAGTCAAAAATAATAAAAAGCAACAAAATAACGAGGTTATATACAGGGGGTACCGGTACTGAGTCAGTGTGCGGGGGTACATGTTAGAGGTAATTTGTACATGTAGGTGGGGGTGAAGTGACTATGCATAGATAATAAACAGCGAGTAGCAGCAGTGTACAAAACAAATAGAGGGGGGTAAATGTAATAGTCCGGTGGCCATTTGATTAGTTGTTCAGCAGTCTTATGGCTTGGGGGTAGAAGTTGTTAAGGAGTCTTTTGATCCTTGACTTGACGCTCCGGGTACCGCTTGCCGTGCAGTAGCAGAGAAAACAGTCTGTGACGTGGGTGACTGGAGTCTGACAATTTATTGGGCTTTCCTCTGACACCGCCTATTGTATTGGTCCTGGATTGCAGAAACTTGGCCCCAGTGATGTACTGGGCAGTACGCACTACCATCTCTAGTGCCTTACGATCGGATGCAGAGCAGTTGCCATACCAGGCGAAGATGCAACCGGTCAGGATGCTATTGATGGTGCAGCTGTAGAACTTTTTGAGGATCTGGGGACCCATGCCAAATCTTTTCAGTCTCCTGATGGGGAAAAGGTTTTGCCGTGCCCTCTTTACGACTCTCTTGGTGTGTTTGGACCATGATAGATCAAAGGTGATGTGGACACCAAGGAACTTGAAACTCTCGACCCGCTCCACTACAGCCCAGTTGATGTTAATGGGGCCTGTTCGGCCCATCTTTTCCTGTAGTCCATGATCAGCTCCTTTGTGTTGCTCACATTGAGGGAGAGGTTGTTGTCCTGGCACCACACTGCCAGCTCTCTGACCTCCTCCCTATAGGCTGTCTCACTGTTGTCGGTGATCAGGCCTACCACTGTTGTGTCATCAGCAAACTTAATGATGGTGTTGGAGTCGTGTTTGGCCACGCAGTCGTAGGTGAACAGGGAGTACAGGAGGGAACTAAGTACACACCCCTGAGGGGTCCAGTGTTGAGGATCAGTGTGGCAGACATGATGTTGCCTACCCTTACCACCTGGGGGCGGGATCCAGTTGCGGGATCCAGTTGCAAAGGGAGGTGTTTAGTGGTCCTTAGCTTAGTGATGAGCTTCGTGGGCACGATGGTGTTGAGCACTGAGCTGTAGTCAATGAACAGCCTTCTACCATAGGTGTTCCTTTTGTCCAAGTGGGAAAGGGCAGTGTGGAGTGCGATTGAGATTGCGTCATCTGTGGATCTTGGCTTGAATTGTCATTGACTCACTCACGCGTTGAAAAGGGTAAGGAATGAGATGGAGTCACAATCCATGCCAGGCACACCTGTGAGCTCTGGAACTCCACCTCTGACAGGCAGAGTCAACATACAGTAGGTGGCAGGTTCATCAGGTTTTCGGTTCACCCTGACATTTCCATTCCTCTTCTGACAACAGAACTTGACCAACTGCTCACCAGGCACAGCAAGGGCCTCCCGGACCGTTATGCTGTTCTGCTATTTCAAGGATGTGTAACCGAAGAGAGATACCACGAGTGGGCACAGAATACATACTGTAGCCTTCCTGCTGTGGCCATCTATTTCAGCACCGTTTTGCGCTGCTCTGAGACAAGCATGGAGAAACTAAAATGTTCAAGTATTCCATGATATTCTTAAAATATGTGTTAACCTCTTACATCTAGACGTTCCGCTAGCGGAACACCTGCTCCAATATCCAATGATAGGCGTGGCGCGAATTACAAATTCCTCAGAAATACAAAAACTTCAATTTTTCAAACATATGACTATTTTACAGCATTTTAAAGACAAGACTCTCCTTTATCTAACCACACTGTCCGATTTCAAAAAGGCTTTACAGCGAAAGCAAAACATTAGATTATGTCAGTAGAGTACCCAGCCAGAAATAATCAGACACCCATTTTTCAAGCTAGCATATAATGTCACAAAAAACAAAACCACAGCTAAATGCAGCACTAACCTTTGATGATCTTCATCAGATGACACACCTAGGACATTATGTTATACAATACATGCATGTTTTGTTCAATCAAGTTCATATTTATATCAAAAAACTGCTTTTTACATTAGCATGTGACGTTCAGAACTAGCATACCCCCTGCAAACCTCCGGTGAATTTACTAAATTACTCACGATAAACGTTCACAAAAAACGTAACAATTATTTTAAGAATTATAGATACAGAACTCCTTTGTGCAATCGAGGTGTCCGATTTTAAAATAGCTTTTCGGTGAAAGCACATTTTGCAATATTCTGAGTAGATAGCCCAGCCATCATGGCTAGCTATTTAGACACCCACCAAGTTTAGCCATGACCAAACTCCGATTTACTATTAGAAAAGTTTGATTACCTTTGGTGTTCTTCGTCAGAATGCACTCCCAGGACTGCTACTTCAATAACAAATGTTGGTTTGGTTCAAAATAATCCATTATTATATCCAAATAGCGGCGTTTTGTTTGTGCGTTCAAGACACTATCCGAAGTGTAAATAAGGGTCAAGAGCAAGACGCATTTCGTGACAAAATTTTTTGAAATATTCCATTACCGTACTTCGAAGCATGTCAACCACGGTTTAAAATCAATTTTTATGCCATTTTTCTCGTAAAAAAGCGATAATATTCCGACCGGGAAAGCGGGTATACGTACAAAGAGAGAGAAAATAAAAGCATGGGATCCCCTCATGCACGAGCCTGAGTCTCACAGTACTGTGACCAGCCACTATCCAAACGCGCTACTTTTTTTCAGCCAGAGCCTGCAAAGCCACCATTCAGCTTTTTGCCGCCTTCTGAGAGCCCATGGGAGCCGTAGGAAGTGTCACGTAACAGCAGAGATCCCCTGTAATGGATAGAGATAATCAAGAATGGCAAGAAATGGTCAGACAGGGCACTTCCTGTAAGGAATCTTCTCAGGTTTTGGCCTGCCAAATGAGTTCTGTTTTACTCACAGACACCATTCAAACAGTTTTAGAAACTTTGGAGTGTTTTCTATCCATATGTAATAAGTATATGCATATTCTAGTTTCTGGGCAGGAGTAATAATCAGATTAAATCGGGTACGTTTTTTATCCGGCTGTGAAAATACTGCCCCCTAGCCATAACAGGTTAAACTGAATATAAGCAAATGATGTCTGCTAAATAATCAAGTTAGGTTTTTCCAGAAATAAATAATTATAAATAACTGGCTTTATTTACAAATTAGTGAGAATGTCTCACCCTATGTTCAAGAATTGCCTTTTTCTTGCTCACTCTAAGTTAAATGAAAACAACATCTCCAAAATATCATTACTTTTTAAACAAAGAGATTATTATTATTAATTAATTTAGAAATATATAAAAGCCCCTTAGATATTTTCAGATATTCTCACAGATCCTAATGGAAAATGCCCCTTAGATATTATTATAGAGTCCTCCAATCTAGAGACACATCATTGAAAACATTTTTTTTAGACATACTGTTAAAATAGTTGTAGGTCATATTTATTTAAAGAGCATATTGAAGTTAGAAGCAAAAGCCTACAACTATTTTAGCTCTGTTACGTGCTGCTCTGAGACAAGCATGACACAGGGACAGGGATTCTTTAGCTAAATTGCCCAGTACTGTACTGCCAGACATCACGTTGAACAGCGCCATATTTTCAGTTCCATCCTAAAAGAAACCCAGAGGGATTTTTGTTTTTCATGGAATAGAAACACCATATTATTAATCAAATTAATTAACCTGTTAGTGACCCCTTAACACGCGAATCCCGTTAGCGGGATCGATTTTACAACAGCCAGTGAAGTAGCACAGTGCCAAATTCAAAAAACTAAAATCTAATAATTCAAATTTCTCAAACATACGAACTATTTTACACCATTTTAAAGATACACTTCTCCTTAATGCAACCACATTGTCCGATTTAAAAAAAGGCTTTACAGTGAAAGCAAAACATTAGATTATGTTAGCACACCACCTAAACAAGAAAAGCCACACAGCCATTTTCCTAGCAAGGAGAGGCGTCACAATAACCAGAAATACAGCTAAAATTAAGCACTAACCTTTGACGATCTTCATCAGATGACACTCCCAGGACTCAATGTTAGACAATACATGTATGTTTTGTTCGATCAAGTTCATATTTATATCCAAAAACAGCATTTTACATTGGAGCGTGATGTTCAGAAAATGTTTGCCTCCCAAAACTGCCGGTGAATGTGCACATTCATTTACAGAAATACTCATCATAAACGTTGACAAAATATATAACTATTACTTAAAGAATTATAGATATACTACTCCTTAATGCAACCGCTGTGTCAGATTTTAAAATAGCTTTTCGGCGAAAGCACATTTTTCAATTTTCTGAGTACATAGCTCAACCATCAAAGCAAGTTATACAGCTACCCGGCAAGTCATGGCATCAATAAAACTCTAAATTAGTGTTATAAATCTTTCCTTACCTTTGCTGATCTTCGGCAGAATGCACTCGCAGGTCTCCCGCTTCCACAAGAAATGTTCATTTGTTCGATAAAGTCCATAATTTATGTCCAAATACCTCCGCTTTGTTGGCGCTTCCAGAACACTATTCCAAAGGCACGATGCGGGAGCGCAAATAAATAGACGAAAAGCTCAAAAGTTCCATTACCGTTTGTAGAAACATGTCAAACGTTCACAATCAATCCTTAGGGTGTTTTTAACATAAAAAGTCGATAATATTCCAACCGGACAATAGCGTATTCATTCGAGAAGGAAAAGAAGGAACGGCGCGCTCGCGGGCTTGCACATCACCAAGTCCTTTGTCTTCAGACAGGCCACCGATTGAGCTCCTATTATCTGCCTAGTAACAGGAGAAGGATGAAAAAAGTTTCTAAAGGCTGTTGACAGCCAATGGAAGCATTAGGAAGTGCAACGTGACCCCACAGACACTGTAGTTTCGATAGGGATTCAAAAGAAGAACTACAATTCTCAGATTTCCCACTTCCTGGTTGGATTTTTCTCAGGTTTTTGCCTGCCATATGAGTTCTGTTATACTCACAGACATCATTCAAACAGTTTTAGAAACTTCAGAGTGTTTGCTATCCAAATCTACTAATAATATGCATATCCTACCTTCTGAGTCTGAGTAGGAGGCAGTTTAATTTGGGTACGTTCTTCATTCCGAACGTGAAAATACTGCCCCCTATCCTTAACAGCAGGTACCAGTCAAAAGTTTGGACACACCTACTCATTCAAGGATTTTTCTTTTTATAACCTGGCTACTATTGTGAAAATTCCTCAACTTGCAATGTATTTGAATCTTAAGTACTCTAAAGTGTTACATTTCTAACGCAAAACACAAGTACAGTATTTCTTCATCAACATCTTTATGCTTTCGTTAATAAAATAAAATAACGAGAAATAAGGACATTTAAATGCGGATGTTTATATTTCACTTAATCCCCATTTGGGTATTGGTTAGAAAAGAATTAGAAATTTAGGGTGCAGAAATGTTATGCTCTTAGTGTAACCTTTATTTAACTAGGCAAGTCAGTTATGAACAAATTCATTTTTACAAGGACAGCCTACTCCTTCCTCGTAAATAGCCCAGTACTGTACTGCCGACCGTCATTTTCCATTCCAGCAAGTACCAGTCACAAGTTTAGACACACCTACTCATTCCAGGACTTGTATATATTTTTACTATGTTCTACATTGTAGAGTAATAGTGAAGACATCACAACTATGAATTAACACATATGGAATCAATTTAGAACAAATTCCTATTTACAAGGACAGCCTACTCCTTCCTCCAAAATGGGGATTTGAACCCCGGTCTCCCGTGTGCCCCGCATTCTGTAGTACAGACATGGCCTGCTCTCTCTTATGTAAGGAATTAGGCACTTTCCCATGTTTACTACAGTATGTATTGTAGACTGCACAGTAGCCTAATAAACAAATAAACACATTTCATGAATAAAATAATGCTACAAAATACTCTTTAAAAATGCAGATGTTGATTTAGTTATGGATCCATAATGAATTACTATGGGAATAAATATCACTGATTTACAGAAACATTGGAACAAAGTTGTCTAATAAAGGCAAACAATTTAGAATCCTCCACTCCTGTAGCCTACTCCCGATCGTCATGTTGTACAGCGCCATATTTTCCATTCCATCCTAACGGAAACCCTAAGGGTTTCATTTTCATTTTTTCTTTGAATAGAAACACCATAATATTAATCAAATTAATGAAGCCAAATTTCTTAAAATCAATCCCATATACTATGTTATTACAAAAAAGGTTTTACAATCTCTGGTAATACCAATAAGGAATACTATCAAATGCTTCTCAAAGATGCCCTCTGGTGGTCAAACTAGCAATAACTTGCAGTAATGGAAAAAATGGCTGACAATTAAATGACGTGCCACAGAATGCTGTGGCAGCACGCAAGGTGTGCCTCAGTATGACGCAATTTTTAAAGGAGGAACCACTGTATATACGTATGGTCACTGTGGGGACGACGTTGTCAATGCATTTATTGCTGAAGCCGATGACTGAGGTGGTATACTCCTCAATACCATTGGATGAATCCCGGAACATATTCCAGTCTGTGCTAGCAAAACACTCCTGTAGTGTAGCATCTGTGTCATCTGACCACTTCAATATTGAGCAAGTCACTGGTACTTCCTGCTTTAGATTTTGCTTGTAAGCAGGAATCAGGAGGATAGAACTATGGTCAGATTTGCCAAATGGAGGGCAGGGGAGAGCTTTGTATGCATCTCTCTGTGTGGAGTAAAGGTGGTCTAGAGTTTTTTACCTCTAGTTGCACATGTGACATGCTGGTAAAAATTTGGTCAAACTGATTTAAGTTTGCCTGCATTAAAGTCCCTGGCCACTAGGAGCGCTGCTTCTGGGTGAGCATTTTCTTGTTTGCTTATAGCCTTATAGAGTTGGTTGAGTGTGGTCTTAGTGCCAGCATCGGTCTATGGTGGTAAATAGACGGCTACGAATAATATAGATGAGAACTCTCTTGGTAGATAGCGTGGTCTACAGCTTATCATAAGGTACTCTACGAGCAATACCTTGAGACTTCTTTAATATTAGACATCGACCACAAGCAGTTATTGACAAAAAGACACAACCCCAACCCTCATTTTACCAGACGTAGCTTCTCCATTCTGCCAGTGCATTGAAAATCCCTCCAGCTTTATATTGTCTGTTTCGTCATTCAGCCACGACTCAGTGACACATAAAATATTACAGTTTTTAAAGTCCCGTTGGTAGGATAATCGTAATCGTAGATCATCAATTTGATTTTCCTATGATTGCATGTTAGCAAGTAGAATTTATGGCAGTGGGAGTTTACTCGCTCGCCTACGGATTCTCAAAAGGAAGACTGATCTGCGTCCTCTTTTCCTCCGTCTTTTCTTCACGCAAATGAAAGGGATCTGGGCCTGTTCCCGGGACAGTAGTACATCTTTCTCGTCGGACTCGTTAAAGGAAAAAGCTTCTTCTAGTTCGTGGTGAGTAATCCCAGTTCTGATGTCCAGAAGTTATTTTTGGTCATAATATATGGTTTGCAGCAACATTATGTACAAAATAAGTTAAAAAATAAGTTACAAATAATGCTAAAAAAATTATCAAAATAGCATCATTGGTTATGGGCATGTAAAAGCCATCAGCCATCCTCTTCTGCGTTGTCTTATCCCTCAAAATACCTATGGTATTGTTTAATATAATACATTTTTTGAATAACAACATATTTGCTTAGGATCTCACTTTGTGAAGTGCATAGGACTGAAAATGTATGAATGCAACAACCAAGTCTCTGTCACTAACAAATACAGTCATAGGCGGTAACTCTCCAATTCACTTGAAAGACAAGGCACTCTGGAAAATATTTGAATAAGGATTTACACTGAGCAGTGTGTTAATTTAATACTGTTCTGGTCTCTACATGCGTCCACAGACAACACTTACAGTGTTGATTTAACACTCAGTGTACATTTTGTTTTGGTCAAAGCCCTCCTGCGTAGCAAAATTTTGTTGAAAAGATGGTGATTTTTTTATTTGATTTATTAGGATCCCCGTTAGCTGACACCAGTGGTGACAGCAAGTCTTACTGGGATCTGACACATAACAAAAAATGTAACATAAAAAAGACATTACAGACAAAATACATTTAAAAACATTAACATGTAGGCTGCATCTATCAATTACTCATATCAATGTCAGTACATACACAAAACAAGTAGGTCACATGGGGGAGAGGCATTGTGCCGCGAGGTGTTGCTTTATTTGTTTTTTTTTGCTCCATGTTTGCTCTTCACTTGCGCTATATGAGATGGAAGGGAGTTCCATACACTTACGGCTCCTTTCCTTGAATGTGTTCTGGACCTGGGGACTATGAAAATGAAATAACCCTTTACAAAGAGGGTTCTACATGGAACCCAAAATAGTTATACCTGGAACAAAAAAGTGCACTCTTATGGGGGCAGCCAAAGAACCCCTTTGGAAACCTTTTTTTTTTAAGGATGTACTGTCATTCATTCCAATTAGACTTGTTTTGATTTCTCCCTGACCAGTATGGCTGCCATTTTCAACCCATTCCAAAACATTGATGGTTTATGACAATCCCTTCTAGTAATTTAATAGGATCTCTATGTCAAAAACTGTTCAAATTCAGTATCTTCCACTACAGATGTAGGATCTTAATTTGATCACCCTGTTGCAAGAGAACTTTCCTGCAAGGAAATGTTAAACTTGTATTGTACTTGAGGTTTAAAAAGGCTTCTGAAGTTGGTAATTTCCACTTTGAAATTTTGAAAAATGTATCAACCCCTACGAAAATGTCCATAAATTATAATCCACATAATAATCCACATTTCCTATTGCTGCAGGATTATTTTCCTGGAGTAGCAAACTGGCTCAAATTAAGATCCTACATCTGTATGTCTTTTGAATATCAGCAAGGCAACAAGATACAATTGTGCATTTAGTATAACATTTCAACAAATCCAGTGCATTAAAACACAATACACCAAATTATTTAACTACTGAAAACTAAAACAAACAAATGGATCAATCCCGCTTTTCAAGCCTGCTGAAGGCATGTGGTGGCGTGGTTACCACCACCTCCAGCTCTACCAGGGGCATGCTTGAGGTGTTCTCCCACCACTTGTTCCACTTCTTCACTCCAACACCAAAATAAACACATATAGTTAGTTATATTATATAAAACACTCAAAGTAATGGATATGGAGCATCTATGGCCTCAGATACACCCGGCACTTAAAAGCAACTTATGTCATGTGATCACTCCAAGCTGCATGAGGTCTGGATGCAAGAAAGTCACATGGTGCTTGCATTAGGTTCAGATCTGTGAGGACGGGCATTTGACTGTCGGAATTTGACAGTCTGGACGCAATCATGCCACAGAATATGCATAAGCAATGTAAAGACATCGGGTGAATGAGCAGGAAAAGTACATTATACACAAATTACTTTCACAATAACAAAGAGGGTGAGAGAAATACATGAATATCGGTGGACAATTTGCACTAATGTAACTGCACATAGATGATGGAATATATCCCTTTTTGCTTCCGTGATGAAACGCTAGCCTACGATAGGAATATTTACCATCTACAGGTAAAGGTAATGATAATTGTCCTGGAATTCTTATGAAAGATTACGTTTTCATATCGGTATGGGATATTGTATAATCTTTCATAGCATTAACAAAGTGTGACAAATTCACTAAGAGGGACAAATCAGTAGACAATTAATATTCAATATTATAGATATTAGTGAGTTCATTTTTCAGTGCTTGGAGCTGATACAGTACACACAACCACATTTATTTGGTCATTTCAACAGGCGCATCCCATGCGGAAGAGAATTGAATCCCACGGGGGGCCAGCACAGAAAAAAAATGTATGGTATGAAATGTATGCATTCATACCATACCATGTAAGTCGCTCTGGATAAGAGCGTCTGCTAAATGACTAAAATGTAAATGTAAAATACATTTCTTACCAGCTTGTTTTCTCTCACCCTTGTGTCCTCGTTCACTCTCCTCTTTTCCCTGTGACGTTTTAAGTAGAACGTGAGTGTAGGACAGGGAAGAGGATGCAAGAAATTGTGTTTCTAACAAATGATAAAAGGCTATTGTGTGTCAACTTTTAAACTAAGCCAGTATATAGCTTGAACTGGGCAAAAACATAAGTAACAGAATTGTAGGAGTCATTTTGGATGTTCCATAAGATTTTATGTGCTGTGTGGAATTAGTGTAGTTTTAGTATGAGTCACCCATTTTGTACACAAAAAAACAACCCCAGGCCATTTTTAGTCCTCCACCAAACATTACAGTTGGCACTATGCATTCGGGCAAGTAGCATTCGCCTGGCATCCGCCAAACCCAGATTGGTCCGATGGACTGCCAGATGGTGATGCGGGATTCATCACTCCAGAGAACGTGTTTCCACTACTCCAGAGATCAATGGCGGCGAGCTTTACACCACTTCAGCCGACGCTTGGCATTGCACAATTTGACTAACTGAAATGTTGGAAAGGGGCATCCTATGACAATGCAACATTGAAAGTCACTGACCTCTTCAGGATGGCCATTCTACTGCTAATGTTTGTGTATGGAGATTGACTGTGTGCCCAAGTTGGGCACTAAACTACTTCCATATATACTTCCATTCATTTTTAAACCGGCACCAGGCTACCCTCAGACGAGTCCCGTGGTGCTTTCCATAAAGTGGTCATATTAGTTTCTAGGCCAAACCATTCAGATGCCACAGATGTTTTTGTGAGAAGAATCATGGTCTGACAAACATCGCTGTTTGTCGGCCACCTACGACCGCAGATGTGGTGGATGGAGATACAGCCCATGCAAAAAACAGATATCTAGCTTAAACAGACATTTTGATGGGGATGTTTTTATTATGCTAATTTTATTTCTACTGTGGCAAGTTACTTTAGTGGTCTCTGTCCAATCTTCGAAATCACTGTGCAGGTCTAGTGTGTTTGCATTTTCATCAGGGTTTGCATCAGCTATTCCAATCTCCGCTGGTACTGGGTCATATTTTGAGTCAGAGAAAGCAATATTGTACCCTTCTACGTCCATACATGGGTCATAATGGTCATAATCAGAGCCGTTCTCACTGACCAATTCATCACGTTCAGGGCTGTTCTCCATGGACTTTCAAGAGTTTTGTTGCAAAACACTATAGCCACCATTTGGAAAAAGTGACACCTACAGTACTCTTATGAAATTATTGCTGGAATAAATTGTAAAATCATTTATGGTACTTGAAAATATATTAGTAATCTTAAATCCTTATTTACTTCCAAAATTCTCACTTTTTTGAAGATGGAATTATCTGTATTTTTGAATGAATTTACATCTCTCGCTGCCTGTGCCGGGTGCAGCCCAACTCTCCCGCACTCACAAACTAATGCTCAATCCGCACACTTATTTGCACTTAGCTCGCGTGAGGCCGCAAGAGCAAAATAGTGATCTGAATATAATGTTTGTTTCGTCGTTTTAGAAAATATCTTAAGCATGATGGTCAACTATGATTGTGATAAGTCCAAACAGACCAAAAGCTGTTCATGGCTCTGTTTTTAAATGTAACAATATATGCCATTTAGCAGGCACTTTTAGCCAAAGCGACTTAATCATGCATACATTTTACGTATGGTTGGTTGCAGGAATCAAACCCACTACGCTGATGTTCCAAGTGCCATGCTCTACCAACTGAGCTACAAAGGACCACCCTGCATGAGAGAGTGTATGCAGGTGATATAGGAGAAAGACATAACTGATGGGGGAAGCTAGCTATAGTAACTCATGCACTGCCCTAGAGTTAAATACATGAATGAGCCAAGTAATGTCAGTTATAATAACTTGTCACTTGATGGACATTCTAGTCAAGGCAATATTTCAGAAATATAGGTTATTTGACAATTATTAATTAAGTTATTTTGAAGATCTGAAGAGCACATCATTAAGCCCTCTGCTGAGAAAATCAAAGCAATTGCAGCCAGTTGAGATTTTACAGACTCATGCAGGCATAGGTTGAGAGGTTGCCAAAGTTTGGAGTTTGTCAGTGAAAAATAACTGAATTGAATAGTTTCTTTCCCATATAAACACATATCGTTCTTGTATCATAACCCATGTATCTATATAGAGTATGTATCGGATCACCCTGAAAGGCAAAGATACACTCCCCTAGTGTACATATAGTGTTTCGGAAGGAAAACTTCAAATGTATTTTATGTTTTAACATCAGCTTTGTAAAAACCCAACTTTTGCATGACATACCTTGTGTGTCAGCCCACCAACCTGATTCACTAATCTTAAAAAAATAGCATATTGTTAAAACTGTTCTGTTGATATTATCCTACCAAGACTACAAAAAAAGTCTGTTTAATAGTTATGCCACTGGTATGACAATATTAGTAGCTATTAGTTGTCACTCAGCAATAAAGTGAAGTGCATCATAGCCTAACAAAACAAAGGAGAATGCATCTTATTTTGTCTTTGAAGAGGTCAATGTGTTATTTAAAAACAATTGAACAAGCAAAAGCCAAGAAATTAACTAACATTGGCTTAGCTATTTAGATAAATCAAATAACTAGAAATTGTTGACCAATCTTAACTAAACATGAACATAGTAACCTAACCCTCTACTCAACCCCCATCAGCCTGAATATACAGTCAATATACACACACTTCATTTTTGAGCTTCATTTGCCTGTGAGAGTGCGTACATACACACGTGCACATACGCAAGAGAGAAAAAGCAGGAGGGCAGAGAGGGGGTGAAGGTTTCAACTGAATTTGGACTGACTGATTCTTGATTTGCAGTAATCAAATGAATCACGGCTTAACAAGTGTGTGCTAGCAGCTCAGTCAGCAAATCAGTTAGCTATGCTTTCCTGCCTTGTAGCTAGCTAGATGTCTAGCATCTTGCAGGGATCTAGAGTAGCTAACCTAGTGACAAGAATAGTTTGTAACCTGAATAGATAGATGTAGCTAACAACCATATCAACCATATCAAGTTACAAAATGTTTAGAAAATGAATCTAACAAAAAAAAGTATACTTACAGTCCCCACTTTAGCTTGTCCTGAACTGAAAATAATGTTTTACTGGTGGCTTCTGTGTGGTCATTAAAGGAGCAATGTCACATTCTGACCAGTATGAGGGTTATTTTGTTAGTGTAGGCTGGTCAGGACGTGGCAGAGGGTATTTGGTTTATGTGGTTCGGGGTGTGTGTATTATATAGAGGGTAGTTGATTTATGTATTCCGGGGTTTTTTGGTCACTGCTCTGTTAGTCTATGTTCTTTCTAGTTAGTCTGTTTCTATGTTTAGTTAATTGGGGTGTGGACTCTCAATTGAAGGCAGGTGTTGTCTAGTTGCCTTTGATTGAGAGTCCTATATATTAGGGTGTGTTTGTAATTTGTGGGAGGTTGTCACTTGAATTGCTGTCTTGTGCCTTCAAGTGTCTTCGTCGTCCATCGTTTTGTTTTGTTTGTAGAAGTGTTTTCAGTAAAGTTAATTATGAGCACTCAACCCGCTGCGCCTTGGTCCATTCCTGACGACCGTCGTTACAAGCAAATGGCACGTAAATGACTTGCTTGAGTCTTTTGTTCCCCTAACACTTGCACAGTAACACTATGTCACAGCAGCACATGGTGGATAAAATTAATTCAGTTGTTAAATTGGGCACCCATAAGATTACAGGCCATTTTCAGTCAATTATTCTGTCTATATGTCAAAACGGCTAAATTTGTTCCCCCAAATTGTTTTATTAATATTTTATTGGGGATATTTCCATGAAGATGGCATCATTTAATCAATATAGGCTGCAATTTTGTAAGATTATATTTGTGGATCTCAAATGTATCACGGCAGAAAAAGTGCGGTAGGTAAATTTGGCCAACTCACTAACCTCATTCCCCCTTCTTAGCGGCATAGAGGCTAGGTTAACAAATCAGTTAGCTATGCTTTCCCGCCTTAGCTAACCAGCATTAGCTACCTAGCATCTCCAGGTATCTAAAGCAGATAATGTTACTTTAACCTAAAGTCTAGAGAAAATAATAGTTTGTGACCTGAACAGATTATGAAGTACAAAATGTTAACAACATTATTCAGACAGAAATGTGACCGTCCGCCTCGATTCGGTCTTATGTAGCAAAATTAGAAATTGTGTTTTTTTACATTGGATAAAAGTGGAGACTCAGAGCTAGAAAATTGTATATTATACACTGCAGTTGAGGAACAATGGTAAAGTAATTCTACTTTTAAAAGTAGATAAACTTGTAAACCCACTTTTGAGAAAATGGCCCTTGAATGTTTTGGTATGCCTACTAGAGAGCTCTTCTTTGTCTACACCTTTCAGCATCGTTCACACCCTCTTAAGCCTTAGCCCCACCCATCTCTTTAAGGATTCACAAGTGAAGCTATGTGCTAAACAGAGTAGTTTAGTAAACAACCAAAGATTTCAAGACTAAAAGTGGTAAAAGTAGTAGCCTACAATAAGGAAAAGTCCTGTTGTTCTTCACATTATTGTCTTTGGTGAACACACACTATATCAAATAAAATCTAAGTTTATTTGTCACATGCACAGGATACAGAAGGTGTAAATGGTACAGTGAAATGGTTACTTGTATAATAGCAATATCAAACACAGAAAGTGTCCAGACCAACATATTTACCCGATAACGCGTGTCTAAATTGATGGATCATGTGAAGGAAATACTACAACCACCCCCCAGCCACATCTAGCTAAGTGGATCGGTCACTATTGTCAAGACGTACACATGCTCATGAATACAATAGATGGTCGTAATCACCCCCAGACAGACCTGGTTAACTTTATGGGTCATGTTATCATCAAGTGGAGTTTTTTGTTTATACATGTCGCTAGCTAGATAGCTAAACAATGAACCAGCATAATCTCAACTCATACTACTACCAATACAAACATTGTCATAGTTGTAGTATGAATCTGCAGGTAGCTAAAGCTAACAACTAGGTTCAATGTTAACTAGCTAACATTAGGCTATAACTGGAAATGCAAGTTACATCTTGTTTGGTCAGCGTTGTTCATACTGACCGTGGCGTGTGCAGAAAGTAGCCCACCATTTTTTCCAACTGATCTGTCCATATCACCTGCTAAATTCAGGGCATCAATGTTGTTGTGAAAAGTAGAAAAACTTTTGTAGTTCTTGATGGCTAACGTTATGTCTTTAAAAAATGGTGTGTTAGAAAGCACTATCAACACATACTGAGGAGCTCATGTTATAGACATTAGCATGCTACATGGCAGGCCAATCCAAACTCTCCTTTTGATAAAAAAATCTATGTTTATGTTCAAATGCCTCTCCTGTGAAGAAGTGACGTGCGACATACGGCTAGTTTTCTGAAACAAGTCACAAATGTGTACTTACAGTCCCCACTCTTTGTGGCTCATCGCTGTGTGGCTTCTGTGTGGTCGTAAAAGGACTAAATGTCGGTTAAAGTACAGAATTCAAATTGTAATAAATTCAGTTGTTAAATTGTGTACTGATAAAACTACAGGCCATTTGCAGTCATATTCTGCCTTTGTCAGAACATCTGACAACTTGCAAGCAATATTTGTTGAAAAAAAATGCATACCTTATGAATATTTTATTGTGGATATTTCCTGTGAAGCCACCATAATTTGATCAATATATAGGCTATGCAATATATGATTATTTTCATGGATCTCATGTTTTCAATGAGTACAGCAAGCTAGCGGCAAGGCTAAATTCAGACCAAAACGGACAGACTAAACATAGCCCAATTTGGGGCCACAACTTATGGGAAAAATAATGGACATGATGGACGGACCTGATCCGTGGACACTGGTGCTGAGTGGGCTTGGTTCACGATATTTACTAAGCTAACGTATGGAATTGTTTTAAGATGGTCATAGCATTGATCATTTAGCCATTTGATTTTGAAGTTTGGGACCCCTGTAGGTATATAAAAAAAACAGAAAACATGTATTTGATGAAATATTGAATTCGGCCTTTAATGCTATAGCCCATAGAAACACTTAAAATAACACATTCAGAAATGGCAAAATAGGATTATGGTTTTTAGGTGTCTATCTTATTTGTAGGAGATATAAGAAAACTCTGGACTTATTTAAAAAAAAATTAAATCTACTTTTAGTTCCTTTGCTTTTTACACGCTATTTATGTTGTGCCATCTTTACAGCGTGGCACTGGGTTACCTTCTGACGACTCTCCTGAAACTTGTGTGTGTCATAGAGCAAAACAATTTAGTGCTAAATATTCGTGGGAGACTTACCTGTCGATGTTGGTGACTTTTTAGCTCCGGTAGCCTAGTGGTTAGAGCGTTGGACTAATAACCGAATGAATCCCCAAGCTGACAAGGAAAAAATCTGTCGTTCTACCCCTGAACAAGGCAATTAACCCACTGTTCCTAGGCCGCCATTGAAAATATGAATTTGTTTTTAACTGACTTGCCTAGTTAAATTAAGGTAAAAAAAGTGGTTCGGTCTGGACAGTTGGTTTTGTGTGAAGACATCTTCAAAATTAGAATGTGAGCGTCAAAAAGTTAACATGACTGCCGTAGAGCAAAACAAACAATACTGTTAACGATGGAGTTGTATCAAACGGTTTAGGTTTTACAGATTATTTTGTGTCCGGATCTTTTCGTTTAGAAAAATACCACTTTCATAAGCCCCATGTTATGGAATAGGGGCAAGCTTTCTATTAGTGGAAAGAGGGGATTGAGCTGAAGCCACTGCATGAAGTCTTTAGCATAAACACACAGGGAGCTATTCAATATTAAAAATGACGACATGTGTGACGCACAGGCGCTTCAGGCAACTCTAGGGGGCTGGAGAATTTGCTGTGTACTGTTTTCTGGTAAAAATGTATTTGACAGATCAAGAACACCAAGAGAGAGGAATTATACATGATGGATAATAATTGTGTCCACCCACCTACTTACCCACTTCCACATTACAACCTGCTCACACTCACATACACTCACTCCCCTTAACAAGATTCACAGCTGCCCTATGGGCTCTGGTTCAAAAGTAGCGTCTTTAATAGCTAATGCGTACGATTTGGGACTCTCAGCCTTTTACAGAGGTCAGCACAGTCAACCACATCTTCAGGAAAGAGAATGAGAGAAAAGGAGAGAGAAGGAAAGAGAAAGAGAAAGGAAGAGATGAATAATTGGTTCCATAGCTGTGGCTGTGATGCAGCATTTTAGTTGTTAGGATTTCAACTCAACTCACACTGGACCAGACCTCAGTTTTGGTTGTTAGTATAGTATGCTGCCTTATTGACCTATTTATCATTATATTTAAGAGGTGGTGAGGTAAAGTATAACTATGAGAGAATGGCAGCCCTCCAAGGCAACATGTTCACCTGAATAAATAACAAGAGAAGTGAGAGGGAGGAAAATAAATAGAGAGAGAAAGCGAGAAAGGGAGGGGCAAGAGAGAGGAGAGAAAAAGAGACAGAGAGAGGGTGGAGAAAGAGAGAGAGACAAAATACAGAAGAAATATAGAGACAGCAGGAGGAGGGCAAGAAGGCACAGAATAACAGCAGGAGGTATGCTACGGATGGACAGAACGACAGACCCTATGAGCTTTGTGTGGACTAGCTGGGCCCTCAGCTCTACGTTCTAAGCTGGTTCGCCCTGTTTGGACCAGCTGCTAAAAGCAGAACCAATCTGTCTCTAACTCCTCACTTCACTCCAACACACCTCCTTGGAGGACTTGGCAGTGGGTCCTGGTCAAAAGTAGTGCACTATTTAGGGAATAGGGTGCCATTTGGGATGAAGACCAAATCTCCTAGCCCTGTAGACAAGGCTATTTAGCATTCTCCCCTGCTGTAATGATATGCAGGAGTTGGTTCTAAGACCACTCTCTTGGTTTTTTAAAATGGCAGGGTGTTTCTGTAGACTGCACTGCCTCCTGTTGTGTTTTTCCCCTCTTAACTCTGAGCCTTGCTTTTCGGCCATGTTGCCTCCAGGTGAGCTGTTCCCCCGATGCCCCACAGGCAGCTCTGACTTTCAAACTAAGCTCCACCTACGTGTGCTCTACATGAGAATGAGAAATCTCCACCTCCAGGCTAACCATTACGGCTGTACAGGCAGGTCCTGCTGTGTGTGTACCAGCGGCTTTCACTTTGTTGTTGATTAATGTAATATTGATGCTTTTTTAAAGTGTGCGTTAACATGCTGTAGGTGATCCAGTGGCGTTGAGCGACTTGTACAGACTCTAGGTTTTTAATTTTGTTTTACAGTTAATCCCAAAGTTTTATAGTGTAGTTCATGTGGAGAAATACAGTATATGAGGGCTGAATCATGATGCAAAGTGGAACCTTGGTTGTTACTACAAGAGATATGGATAGATGGCAGTGATGCCTAAGTGAATGCTTGGTTGTTGATACAAGGGCTATAGATGCATAGCTCATGGCATTTACACTATTTCTCTGTGACTTCATCCCAAATGGCACCCTATTCACCATAGAGTGCACTACTTTGACTAGAGCCCTATGGGCCCCTGGTCAAAGGTATTGCACTAAATATCAATCAATCAATCAAATGAATTTATAAAGCCCTTTTTACATCAGCTGATGTCACAAAGTTCTGTACAGAAACCCAGCCTAAAACCCCAAACAGCAAGCAATGCAGGTGTAGAAGCACGGTGGCCAGGAAAAACTCCCTAGAAAGGCCAGAACCTAGGAAGAAACCTAGAGAGGAACAAGGCTATGAGGGGTGGCCAGTCCTCTTCTGGCTGTGCCGGGTGGAGATTATAACAGAACATGGCCAAGATGTTCAAATGTTCATAGATGACCAGCAGGGTCAAATAATAATCACAGTGGTTGTCAAGGGTGCAACAGGTCAGCACCTATTAGGGTTCCATTTGGGACACAAACTTTATCTTTTCATTTTTCGTTTATTTAACTAGGCAAGTCAATTAAGAACAAATTCTTATTTACAATGACAGCCTACCAGGGAACAGTGGGTTAACTGCCTTGTTTAGGAGCAGAACGTGTTTGTGTCCTGATCCAAGGGAGATGTGGCTTTGATCTATATTTTAGTGGGGTTAAGGGTACAGCTATACAAACAGAGCTACCTTCAACAGCAGCAGACCTTAGAATCCATTAGTGGTTATCACCTCAATCACACAAGAAGAAGGGATGGAGGGAGGGAGGGAGGGAGGGAGAAAGGCAATGTTCCCTCTAAAATGTGTACATGTGCGGGCGCACAGTAGCCCCGAGACTGCCACGCAGATCCCATAGGAATGCTATGCAGAAGAAATACAGTATAAGCCCATGGAGAGAAGCACACAATTGAACTTCACTTAACTTTCTAGAGTTTTCCCTGTTAGTTAACACTATCAATATTTCCCTTTACTGTGGCAATTGTGATCGAATCAAATCAATATTAGCCACTTTCAATACAACAAAAGGAACTATGCAAGAGATTTGTTTTGTAGGCAGAACGCATCGGAGTAAGATTCAATTGCATCAGCAATAGGGGTGATTGCTTCCTACAAGAGCACAAAAGGTGTACATTTCTTTAAAAAGTGAATCAAGTAAAGAGCTTTCTTTCTCTTAAAGGGGCATTGTTGTATCTTGAGACAGGCTTGAATAAGCTAAGGAGCCAATAAGCAAAGGGTAGAATAATTTGTCTGATTATCTGTAATAATGATATGGGAATAATACGGCATTTTATTTTGTAATGTGGTTTCTTGATCAAACAACACAACAACATTTTCAGTCACCTTGTCTGAAGGACAAGTGGATAAACAGGTTAATGTCAAGCGTTGCATGTTTTTTTTTTTTAAAGTCTCATGGAATGTAGTCCTACATTGAACACCACACATTGGCTGCTACTGTAGTCTGAATGATAGAACAGCTATTTCCATGGTAAAATGGGATGCATTTGTCCATTGTTTTGATGGTAGGCCTACATTATGATCAAATAGCCAAAATAGCCTACTCGGCCACTGTTAAAACTGTAACTTAAAGCAGGTACTGCCTCAGTGTCACTAAACGCGCTCTAGAAGTTGCACAGAATTTTCACAAATTTCAAGTTTGCACTCAGCAGACCAGCAATTTGCACAGTCCTGAATTTGTAGTACATATTATATAATGTTTTAGTATACTGTAGAATACTTTCGTAAATACTACAGTAATGTCCGCAAAAATACTACATTCAGCAAAAACATTACACTTTTTTAAACTATAGTAAATATGACAGTATTTAATTTGCATATATCCTGCCCATTCCCCTCCCGCATATCACAATTTGTGCCACCCAGGCTGAGAAACCTACATAGACCATATATTCGGTTCCCTACAGGTATTAGATTGTATTTAATTCAAATATTCTGCACTACAGTAATTAATGCAAAAACAAAATTATATTTCCAATAGTATTGACTAGTTTTATTTTACAGTAAATACAACAGTAGAATATAGAAAAGTCCTCAAAAACATTACAGTGAATACTGTAGTATTTTTTTATGTGGGGAGTGATAGATGAGAGAGAATCAAAGAAAGAGGTAGACAAAGAGGGTGGAGGGTGAGGGGAACACCTCTACAAAGGGTTTAGAGAGGCTAGACATGATCTAGAGAAAAACAATCAATCAAGCCATTGTGGGGACTAAATCTGAAACCACTCCTTCCCCATCCATCTCCTTAGACTGTGTTGTGTGTGTGTTAGAGTGTGTGCGTGTATGCATGCGTGGAAAGGGGTAGCCTTAGAGAGGGAGAGGAGATCAACCACAAGATGTAATTTTAAAGTCTCAAGCTTTTGCAGAGCATCTCTCAAACCTTGTCACTCGAATGAGTCATTGCTACTTATTTTTTTTTTACCTTGATTCTTTTTGCAATGTCACATGGTCAATTATTTAAAACACTTGAAAAAAAATTAACAAATATCACGGCCTATCACTTCAAGTGTAATGCTTCTACATGCACAATGTGAGATATGCCGGGGGGCGAAGCTGAGAGTGGAATAAAGTGCATTACTGTGGCTTGAAAACACGATGACATTTCAAAAGGAGGCAAATCATTGGTAGGACAAGCTTTTGTCACCATTGTGATGTCTCCAGATTGACTTTACAGTGGTTTGCGAAAGTATTCACCCCCTTGGCATTTTTCCTTTTTTGTTGCCTTACAACCTGGAATTAAAATATAATTTTTTTTTTGGGGGGGGGGGGTTGTAGCATTTGATTTACACAACATGCCTACCACTTTGAAGATGCACAATATGTCTTATTGTGAAACAAACAAGAAATAAACTTGAGCATGCAAAACTATTCACACCCCCCCCCCAGGTCAATTCTTTGTAGAGACACCTTTTGCTGCAATTACAGCTGCAAGTCTCTTGGGGTATGTCTCTATACGCTTGGAACATCTTGCCAATGGGATTTTTGCCCATTCTTCAAGGCAAAACTGCTCCAGCTCCTTCAAGTTGGATGGGTTCCGCAGGTGTGCAGTAATCTTTAAGTCATACCACAGAATCTCGATTGGATTGAGGTCTGGGCTTTGACTTGGCCAATCCAAGACATTTAAATGTTTCCCCTTAAACCACTCAAGTGTTGCTTTAGCAGTATGCTTAGGGTCATTGTCCTGCTGGAAGGTGAACCTCCATCCCAGTCTCAAATCTCTGGAAGACTGAAACAGGTTTCTCTCAAGGATTTCCCTGTATTTAGCACCATCCATCATTCTTTCAATTCTGACCAGTTTCCCAGTCCTTGCCAATGAAAAACATCCCCACAGCATGATGCTGCCACCACCATGCTTCACTGTGGGGATGATGTTCTCGGGGTGACGAGAGGTGTTGGGTTTGGGCCAGACATAGCATTTTCCTTGATGGCCAAAAAGCTCAATTTTAGTCTCATCTGACCAGAATAGCTTCTTCCATATGTTTGGGGAGTCTACCACATGCCTTTGGTGAACACCAAACATATTTGCTTATTTTGCTCTTTAAGCAATGATTTTTTTCCTGGCCTTCCATAAAGCCCAGCTCTGTGGAGTGTACGGCTTAAAGTGGACAGATACTCCAATCTCCACTGTGGAGCTTTGCAGCTCCTTCAGGGTTATCTTTGGTCTCTTTGTTGCCTCTCTGATTAATTCCCTCCTTGCCTGGTCCATGAGTTTTTGGTGGGCGGCCCTCTCTTTTCAGGTTTGTTGTTGTACCATATTCTTTCCATTTTTTATGATGGATTTAATGGTGCTCCGTAGGATGTACAAAGTTTCAGATATTTTTTATAACCTAACCCTGATCTGTACTCCTCCACAACTTTGTCCCTGACCTGTTTGAAGAGCTACTTGGTCTTCATGGTGCCGCCTGCTTGGTGGTGCGCCTTGCTTAGTGGTGTTGTCTTTCAGGTTATGTCAATATAAGACTCGTTTTACTGTGGATATAGATACTTTTGTACCTGTTTCCTCCAGCATCATCACAAGGTCCTTTTCTGTTGTTCTGGGATTGATTTGCACTTTTCACACCAAAGTGCATTCACCTCTAGGAGACAGAATGCGTCTCCTTCCTGAGCGGTATGACGGCTGCGTGGTCCCATGGTGTTTATACTTGCGTACCATTGTTTGTACAGGTGAACGTGGTACCTTCAGGCATTTGGAAATTTCCCCAAAAGGATGAACCAGACTTGTGGAGGTCTACAATTTCTTTTCATAATCTTGGCTGATTTCTTTTGATTTTGCCATGATCTCAAGCAAAGAGGCACTGAGTTTGACGGTATACCTTGAAATACATCCACAGGTACACCTCCAATTGACTCAAATGATGTCAATTAGCCTATCAGAAGCTTCTAAACCCGTGACATCATTTTCTGGAATTTTCCAAGCTGTTTAAAGGCACAGTCAACTTAGTGATTGTAAACTTCCCACTGGAATTGTCATACAGTGAATTGCAAGTGAAATAATCTGTCTGTAAACAATTGTTGGAAAAATTACTTGTGTCATGCACAAAGTGGATGTCCTAACCGACTTCCCAAAACTATAGTTTGGGAAGAAATTTGTGGAGTGGTTTAAAAACTAGTTTTAATGGCTTCAACCGAAGTGTATGTAAACTTCCGACTTCAACTGTACATGCAAAAACACAGACAGATGGGGTTAAAAACTATTCTAAAAATATCAACCTGCAGTAGAGCATGCTGGGAAATATAATATTGATTGTGGTAAAACATTTCCTAACTAGCCTAACTTCTTAACTTGTCTGAGACAATTGATATTTTTATAAATCAGGGCAAAAATGTTGACAGGTCCACTCCGCATTAGCCTCAAATGGTCACCTCATTCAGCTAAATAATACATTTACCTTGTTTCTTGTTTCATATTCCTCCTGCGGGCTGGCTGAGTCTCACTTCAGGTTGTCAGTCATCACTTCACTTTTCAGAGCGTGAGGGCCAGTGTGTGAGGGCCAGTGTGTGGGGCCGCGGCATAGACGCATGAAGACTTGACATTCGCTATGTGATCTAGGGTTTTCAGCATTTAAAAAATTAAGACGCAGCAATTTATACAAAATGTGTTGAAAAATGTAAACGAGCGGTTTGGAATGAGCAGTCGCACTACTCTTCGCTCCACAGGTAATATTACACTTCACTACATTACAACGGCTTGATTTGTTTGATCTGAGCAATTCTTCTTAGCTAGCTAAATAGCCGTCTTTGTATCAAAGATAATTGTGTAGTTTTAGAGTAATTGAGTAATTATCGAGGCTAGCTATCTTCGTCCTCCTAACGTAGTCAACACTCCTAGCTGCTAGCTAGCTAGTCATCACTGCTAGCTAGCCAACTTCTACCGACAAGCAGCACTGTAGAAACTATTACATTACAACGTAACGACTTGATTAGTGTGGTGTTAGTGTTAGTTAGCCAGCTACATAGTTGTCTTTGCTGTCTCTGTATCTAAGATAGTTGTGTAGTTTGAGTAATTATCGAGGTGAGCTAGCCAGCCGCGACGCCAGACTTAGTCAACACACCTAGTCATCATTAACCCACTGCTAGCTAGCCAACCGTTACCGACTAGCAGCGCTGTAGATACTAATACTTTACAACGGAACGATTTGACTAGTGTAGTGTTAGCTAGCTAGCTACTTAGTTGTCTTCTCATAGCTTGATAATTGTGTAGTTTAGTAATTACCGAGGTTAGCTAGCCAGCCATCGAGGTCAGCTAGCCAGCTATTTCCGTCCCCCGCAACGCCATTTTTCCTAACCCAGCCAACTATTACCGACGAGCAGCATTGTAGAAACTAAATACATACAAGGAACGTCTTGATTAGTGTTATGTTAGCTAGCTAGCTACAAAGTTGCTTTGTATCATGACAAGGTGTAGTACTGAAACTATCGAGGTTACCTAGCCAGCTACACGTTCAAAGTCAACAACGCAGCCACTGCTAGCTAGCCTACTCCACCAGCCAGCAGTACTGTATCATTTTAGTCAATAACATTTTTGCAACGTAAGCTTAACTTTCTGAACATTCGAGACATGTGGTCCACTTGTCAGTCCAATCTCCTTTGCATTAGCGTAGCCTCTTCTGTAGCTTGTCTACTATGTGTCTGTCAATCCCTGTTCTCTCCCCTCTGCACAGGCCATACAAACGCTCCACACCGCGTGGCCGCTGCCACTCTAACCTGGTGGTCCCAGCGCGCACGACCCACGTGGAGTTCCAGGTCTCCGGCAGCCTCTGGAACTGCCGGTCTGCGGCCAACAAGGCTGAGTTCATCTCAGCCTATGCTACCCTCCAGTCCCTAGACTTCCTGGCGCTGACGGAAACATGGATTACCACAGATAACACTGCTACTCCTACTGCTCTCTCCTCGTCTGACTACGTGTTCTCGCATACCCCTAGAGCATCGAGCCAGCGGGGTGGTGGCACTGGAATCCTCATCTCTCCCAAGTGGACATTCTCTCTTTCTCCCCTGACCCATCTGTCTATCTCCTCATTTGAATTCCATGCTGTCACAGTTACCAGCCCTTTCAAGCTTTACATCCTTATCATTTATCGCCCTCCAGGTTCCCTTGGAGAGTTCATCAATGAGCTTGACGCCTTGATAAGTTCCTTTCCTGAGCATGGCTCACCTCTCACAGTTCTGGGTGCCTTTAACCTCCCCACGTCTACCTTCGACTCATTCCTCTCTGCCTCCTTCTTTCCACTCCTCTCCTCTTTCGACCTCACCCTCTCACCTTCCCCCCCTACTCACAAGGCAGGCAATACGCTTGACCTCATCTTTACTAGATGCTGTTCTTCCACTAATCTCATTGCAACTCCCCTCCAAGTCTCCGACCACTACCTTGTATCCTTTTCCCTCTCGCTCTCATCCAACACTTCTCACTCTGCCCCTACTCGGATGGTAATGCGCCGTCCCAACCTTCGCTCTCTCTCTCCCGCTACTCTCTCCTCTTCCATCCTATCATCTCTTCCCTCTGCTCAAACCTTCTCCAACCTATCTCCTGATTCTGCCTCCTCAACCCTCCTCTCCTCCCTCTCTGCATCCTTTGATTTCCTCTGTCCCCTATCCTCCAGGCCGGCTCGGTCCTCCCCTCCTGCTCCGTGGCTCGACGACTCACTGCGAGCTCACAGAACAGGGCTCCGGGCAGCCGAGCGGAAATGGAGGAAAACTCGCCTCCCTGCGGACCTGGCATCCTTTCACTCCCTCCTCTCTACATTTTCCTCTTCTGTCTCTGCTGCTAAAGCCACTTTCTACCACTCTAAACTCCAAGCATCTGCCTCTAACCCTAGGAAGCTCTTTGCTACCTTCTCCTCCCTCCTGAATCCTCCTCCCCCCCCTCCTCCCTCTCTGCGGATGACTTCGTCAACCATTTTGAAAAGAAGGTTGACGACATCCGATCCTCGTTTGCTAAGTCAAACGACACCGCTGGTCCTGCTCACACTGCCCTACCCTGTGCTTTGACCTCTTTCTCCCCTCTCTCTCTAGATGAAATCTTGCGTCTTGTGACGGCCGGCCGGCCAACAACCTGCCCACTTGACCCTATCCCCTCCTCTCTTCTCCAGACCATTTCCGGAGACCTTCTCCCCTACCTCACCTCGCTCATCAACTCATCCTTGACCGCTGGCTACGTCCCTTCCGTCTTCAAGAGAGCGAGAGTTGCACCCCTTCTGAAAAAACCTACACTCGATCCCTCCGATGTCAACAACTACAGACCAGTATCCCTTCTTTCCTTTCTCTCCAAAACTCTTGAACGTGCCGTCCTTGGCCAGCTCTCTTGCTATCTCTCTCAGAATGACCTTCTCGATCCTAATCAGTCAGGTTTCAAGACTGGGCATTCAACTGAGACTGCTCTTCTCTGTGTCACGGAGGCTCTCCGCACTGCTAAAGCTAACTCTCTCTCTCTCTGCTCTCATCCTTCTAGACCTATCTGCTGCCTTTGATACCGTGAACCATCAGATCCTCCTCTCGACCCTCTCCGAGCTGGGCATCTCCGGCGCGGCCCACGCTTGGATTGCGTCCTACCTGACAGGTCGCTCCTACCAGGTGGCGTGGCGAGAATCTGTCTCCGCACCACGAGCTCTCACCACTGGTGTCCCCCAGGGCTCTGTTCTAGGCCCACTCCTATTCTCGCTATACACCAAGTCACTTGGCTCTGTCATATCCTCACATGGTCTCTCATATCATTGCTATGCAGATGACACACAATTAATCTACTCCTTTCCCCCTTCTGACAACCAGGTGGCGAATCGCATCTCTGCATGTCTGGCAGACATATCAGTGTGGATGACGGATCACCACCTCAAGCTGAACCTCGGCAAGACGGAGCTGCTCTTCCTCCCGGGGAAGGACTGCCCGTTCCATGATCTCGCCATCACGGTTGACAACTCCCTTGTGTCCTCCTCCCAGAGTGCTAAGAGCCTCGGCGTGACCCTGGACAACACCCTGTCGTTCTCCACTAACATCAAGGCGGTGACCCGATCCTGTAGGTTCATGCTCTACAACATTCGCAGAGTACGACCCTGCCTCACACAGGAAGCGGCGCAGGTCCTAATCCAGGCACTTGTCATCTCCCGTCTGGATTACTGCAACTCGTTGTTGGCTGGGCTCCCTGCCTGTGCCATTAAACCCCTACAACTCATCCAGAACGCCGCAGCCCGTCTGGTGTTCAACCTTCCCAAGTTCTCTCACGTCACCCCGCTCCTCCGCTCTCTCCACTGGCTTCCAGTCGAAGCTCGCATCCGCTACAAGACCATGGTGCTTGCCTACGGAGCTGTGAGGGGAACGGCACCTCTGTACCTTCAGGCTCTGATCAGGCCCTACACTCAAACAAGGGCACTGCGTTCATCCACCTCTGGCCTGCTCGCCTCCCTACCTCTGAGGAAGCACAGTTCCCGCTCAGCCCAGTCAAAACTGTTCGCTGCTCTGGCACCCCAATGGTGGAACAAGCTCCCTCACGACGCCAGGACAGCGGAGTCAATCACCACCTTCCGGAGACACCTGAAACCCCACCTCTTTAAGGAATACCTAGGATAGGATAAAGTAATCCTTCTAACCCCCCCCCCCCCTTAAAAGATTTAGATGCACTATTGTAAAGTGGTTGTTCCACTGGATATTATAAGGTGAATGCACCAATTTGTAAGTCGCTCTGGATAAGAGCGTCTGCTAAATGACTTAAATGTTAAATGTAAAATGTTGTGCCAACACAGTGATTGTGTTAAGAGTAACACAACACATGTCATCCTTAACTAGACACACAGATGTGTAATCCAATTGGTAGTTAGTTTCATTGCTGCAACTGCCGTAGGGACTTAGGAGAGTCAAAGGTCGAGAGCACTGCGTCCTCCAAACCACAACCCAGCCAAGTCACACTGCTTCTTGACACAACACCCACTTAACCTGGAAGCCAGCCACACCAATGTGTCAGAGGAAACACCATGCACCTGGCAACTGTGTCAGTGTGCATTGCACCCAGCCAACCACAGGAGTCGTTAGTGCGCAATGGAACAAGAACATCCCTGCCAGCCTGACACTCCCCTAACCGAGACGACACTGGGCCAATTGTGCGTCACCCCACAGGTCTCCAGTCGCAGCCGGCTGCGACAGAGCCTGGACTCGAACCAGGATCTCTAGTGGCACAGCTAGCAATGCGATGCAGTGCATTAGACCACTATGCCACTCAGGAGGAACACATCTGTTTCAAGAGTGTAATTAGCCCTTGGTCTGCTTGAAACAAGTTGCTAATACAGACCACGTCAGGGATAGGTTGAAAATGTCAGTGAAGTCACTTGCCAGCTGGTCAGCGCATGTTCTGAGTAGGCGTCCTTGTGTTCCGTCTGGCCCCGCGGCCTTGTGAAGTTTAACCTGTTTAACCTGATTCACATTGGCTACGGAGAACGAGATCACACAGTCATCCGGAACAGTTGGTGCTCTCATGCATAGTCCATGTTTGCTAGCCTCGAAGCAAGCATAGAAGGAATTTTGCTAGTCCGGTAGGCTCGTGTAGCTGGGCAGCTCATGGCTGGGTTTCCCTTTGTAATCCATGATAGTTTGCAAGCCCTGCCACATTCATTGAGGGTCAGAGCCGGCGTGTGTGTGCGTGTGTGTGAATGCGCCGTCCCGTGATGGATGCCATTTTAGTCAGAGGAAGATTAAGGAGCCACAGTCTGGAGATAGCTTTCATCTCCATAAATCATGTTGACAATTAACTGGGACCATATCTGTATCCCAAATGTCACTTTATTCCCTATATAGTGCACTACCTTTGACCAGGGCCCACTATGTAGAGAATAGGGTGCCATTTGCAACGCGATCCAAAATAGGGTCATGTTTGGCTCCTATAAACATTATTTGTCTGGAGCCGGGCGACCAGATATGGGACTTGTTTCTATCTGTCTGTGCTCTCAGAGGCATCGGGACAGACCTGATATGGGGCGTCTGGGAAGGGCGAAGGGATATAATGCCTGATATAGTGTCTCACGGTGTCTCTCTCTCTCTCTCTCTTTCTCTCTCTCTCTCTCTCTCTATGTTTGTGTGTGTTTGCATGTGTGTGTTGGCTGCGTGTGTGTATGTGTGTGTCTGTGTCATTATCATTAGAAGGCCCAATCAGGCCACTAAGAGAGCTGTATTCAAGCAGCCTCCACCAGATGTTGATTCCTCCATTAAAGCATCTGATGTGAAGTCCTCTATTTAGGGGACTAGTAGCGGTTCTGGATCGGTTCGAACCGTTATTTTCGTGTACAGAGCGCTCTGTAATCTCTGCAGAGTCAATTTATACCTTTATACTCAAAACAGCTGAGTCTCCCCGTTTAGAATGTAGAATGTACTTGAGCTTGTGTCCTCAACAGTGAGTGCACCTCATCATTTACAACTATTTTATACCAGAAAGGTGAGTTCCAGACCTTTCTAGAACTATGCAGCATGATAAATAATGACTTTTGTGATTCAACTGATTACATTTTAGAATACAAAATTACGTATATTGCACACAGACAGCTGAGGAGACTAATCTGGAGTCAGGGCTCCCAGTGGGCAACCATCCTCTCTCTCTCGCTCTCTATCTCCACTAACACCTTTCCCCAACACATTGTATAAAGAGTCTAACTCCATCTAGCACTCGGATTATGAATTAGTACATAGTGTACTCTAATATAATAAACAGCATTATTGACAAGAGTACATGTTGAATAGTGTGAAGACCTGTATTGTACTTCAAGGGGCGGGGAAGGAGGAATGAGCTCTAGCTGCCGCTGTACTCCTCTGAGAAGTAATTTACTTCAATTGATCTAATAAACACTCAGTTATAAAAAGCATGAGGCCCAGAATGCCAAATGTGTAAAGCTGTCAGCGTTATAGTGACAGATTAAAGTGTCTATTAACCAAATAAAACAAGACTATTTGGCTTGGAATAGGTTTGTGTGGCTCAGATATGGTGGGTTCGTTTCCCAAGTTATGAAAATGTATGCATTCACTACTATAAGTCGCTCTGGATAAGAGTGTCTGCTGAATGACAGAAAATGTAAATACAGTACTTCTGTGCAATACTTAAATTGTTTTAGCCCTATGATTCTTTGATAATGCAACATAATATGGCAATGTCATTTGTAAATTGTACTCTGATGGCTTCCCGGTGATAACTGGTAATGTGTTAAATACTTTTCAGATGCCATCCAAACACTGTGAACAATAAACCAGATGCCCATTATTATAATTGGTCTCTACAAATGGTATTTGGTTAGTTCTGCAAACAAGTCAATTTTATTTAACATCGTCCCCTAACCACCTCTCTTTTCCCCAGGCCTTACGAGGAATAAATTATCATTTGAGCCCTATTATATATTTAACCTCACCATTACAAATGGCATCCATTTCATAATTTTATTTCTTGATTGTGTGTTGTTGTTGTTGAAATATTTAAAGCTGGTGCTTAGATCAACTGCTCCCTTGAACGCCAGAGGCTAAAGCAGGGTCAGAATAAAGAGTGAGGTTCAACCTGGAGACATGTTCAGGCATGATCCACCTGCTCACACAGGATGATACTACTACACCATCAACTAAATGAGAAAAGATATGAGGACATGCCATGAGATGATTGCCTTTGAGTTATGGGTCGTATTGTTCATAATGTTCAATAGTAGAGTACAATGGACTAGTGCCGAATAAAGTATGATTTAAGCTGGAGAAACATGTCAGAAATATGTCAGAAACATGGACATACATGACCCTACTCCCAACAGAGGACACTAAACAATCAACTCCATGGGAACAGCCATCAGATCATGCCTGAACATGATTACTTAGGCAACTAACCTTGGTTATTTGACATTGTGAGGTTCAATTTAGAGAGCACCTCTGTAGATACTGTGGCAGACGGCAGGGAGAGGTGAGGGGAGTGGTTATTGAGGGGAGATATCTTGCAAAAATCGCTGAAGCTGGAGACTCTTATCTCCCTCATTAACTTCAAGCACCAGCTGTCAGAGCAGCTCACAGATCATTGCACCTGAACATAGCCCATCTGTAAATAGCCCATCCAACTACCTCATCCCCATACTGTATTTATTTATTTATTTTGCTCCTTTGCACCCCAGTATCTTAACTTGCACATTCATCTTCTGCACATCTATCACTACAGTGTTTCATTGCTATATCGTAATTACCTCGGCACTATGGCCTATTTTATTGCCTTACCTCCCTTATCTTACCTCATTTGCACACACTGTATATACACTTTTTTTTCTACTGTATTATTGACTGTATGTTTTGTTTATGCCATGTGTAACTCTGTGTTGTTGTATGTGTCGAACTGCTTTGCTTTATCTTGGCCAGGTCGCAGTTGTAAATGAGAACTTGTTCTCAACTAGCCTACCTGGTTAAATAAAGGTGAAATAAAAAAAATATGAAAAGCCTGCTTGCTCCACCCCCGAGCCTTATATGGACTTCCTGCCCCAATGATCGTTATGCCAGGGAGTGCTTGGGGATAAAGGAGGAAGCAGCCTGCACAAAGGGGCAGAGTAAGGAGAGAACAAAGTGTGGTATAAAGAGTGGGAGAAGAGAGAACAATAGCTGTGTGATTACCTGTTGTGACCTTTACTGTTGGATTACCCCCCTTGTGTACCGAACCGGATTGGCTGAGGACCCGAGTGTGAGGATTACCCCTGGAGAATGGAACGGACAGCGAGAACGGCTTGTGGACTGTGAAGTAATTGGTGAATTCCCCATTCTTCCCCAGTCTTCCCCAGTATACAAAAATCCCTAATAAACTTCCCATTTGCATTCTAGTTGTGCTACTGGTGCATACTGGTGAACTTGGTGACGAGGAAACCCCACACCTTTGAGCCTGCTACAGCACCACCTATCTGATGTTTGACAGTGGATTCCCATAGATAGATCTAGGGAGCCCATGCTGGTTCCACCCTTCTCTCTGTCCCTAAATTCCTTCTACTCCCAGCCCATCCACCTCAGTGTTTCTGTCAGATCTACTAGGTTGTGTAGGTTGCAGCATCTCAAAGGGTGGGATGGAAGCCCAGGGATGTTATTGGCGGTGAGGAGGATCTTTCTCTCAGAAAGTGGGTCAAAGAGATATAAAATGATCTAGTGGTAAGGGGAGATAGAGGGGATAGGCCCAGATGCATCCCAAATGGCACCCTATTCCCTACATAGTACACTACTTTTAACCAGAGCTGTATGAGTTTTGGTTTAAAGTAGTGCACTATACAATGAAAACCTTATTCTTCCTCAGCTCTTAATGTTCCTTGGAGAATTCTTGCCCAATAAAGAACCTTTTAGTATTTGTATTCATTAGGGATGCCCATTAGCTGCTACCAAGGCAGCAGCTACTCTTCCTGGGGTCCAAACACACTAAGGCATTTACATATAAAACATAAGATAAAACAGTACATCATATAACATTATTACACCACTACATATCTACAATACAGCATGTATGATACCACCATATAACAATATTACAATTTACATGTGTGTAGAGTGGGTGTGCTAACGCTTGTGTGTCTGTACCTTTGTGGGTGTCTCTTCACAGTCCCCGCTGTTCCATAAGGTGTATTTTTACCTGTTTTGTAAAATCTGATTCTACTGCTTGCATCAGTTACCTGATGTGGAATAGAGTTCCATCTAGTCATGGCTCTATGCAGTACTGTGCGCCTCCCATAGTCTGTTCTGGACTTAGGGATTGTGAAGAGATCTCTGGTGTCATGTCTTGTGGGGTACGCATGGTTGTCCAAGCTGTTTGCTAGTAGTTTAAACAGACAGCTCGGTAAATTCAGCTTGTCAACACTTCTTAAAAAAAACAAGTAGTGATGAAGTGACTCTCTTCCACTTTGAGCCATGAGAGATTGACATATATTTCATAATTGTTAGCTCCCAGTGTACTTTTAAGGGCCAAATGTGCTGCCCTGTTCTGAGGCTATTGTGGCACCTGACCACACTACTGAACAGTAGTCCAGGTGCGTCAAAAC
This sequence comes from Salmo salar, assembly GCF_965601325.2. Classification (NCBI taxonomy): domain Eukaryota; kingdom Metazoa; phylum Chordata; class Actinopteri; order Salmoniformes; family Salmonidae; genus Salmo; species Salmo salar. The sequence continues at coordinate 24,597,882 of NC_138309.1, read as the reverse complement.
AAGGGCCCGTAGGACCTGCCTTGTTGATAGTGTTGCTAAGAAGGCAGAGCAATGCTTTATTATGGACAGATTTCTCCCTGTCTTAGCTACTGTTGTATCAATATGTTTTGACCATGACAGTTTACAATCCAGGGTTACTCCAAGCAGTTTAGTCACCTCAACTTGCTCAATTTACACATGATTCATTACGAGATTTAGTTGAGGTCTAGGGTTTAGTGAATGATTTGTCCCAAATACAATGCTTTTAGTTTTGGAAATATGTAGGACTAATTTATTCCTTGCCACCCATTCTGAAACTAGCTCTAGCTCTTCTTTAAGTTTTGCAGTCATTTCAGTTGCTGTAGTAGCTGACGTGTATAGTGTTGAGTCATCCGCATACATAGACACACTGGCTTTACTCAAAGATTGAAAAAAAATAAGTGGCCTAAACAGCTGCCCTGGGAATTCCTGATTCTACCTGGATAATGTTGGAGAGGCTTCCATTAAAGAACACCCTCTGTGTTCTGGTAGACAAGTAACTTAGGGCTCTCGAGTGGCGTAGCGGTCTCGGGCACTACATCTCAGTGCTAGAGGTGTTGCTACAGTCCCTGGTTCAAATCCAGGCTGTCTCACACCTGGCTGTGATTGGGAGTCCCATAGGGTGGCGCGTAGTGTTGTCCGGGATACACCGTCATTGTAAATTTTATTTGTTCTTAACTGACTTGCCTAGTTAAAAAATGTATTCTTTATCCATAATATAGCTGGCGGTGTAAAGCAGACTATGCTCGATAATGTCAACAGCTGCACTAAAGTCTAACAAAACTGCCCCCACAATCTTTTTATCATAATTTCTTTCAGCCAATCATCAGTCATTTGTGTAAGTGCTGTGCTTGTTGAATGTCCTTCCCTATTAGCGTGCTGAAAGTCTGTTGTCAATTTGTTTACTGTAAATAGGTCAAACACCATCTTTTCCAGAAGTTTACTAAGGGTTGGTAACAGGCTGATTGGTCTGCTATTTGAGCCAGTAAAAGGGGCTTTACTATTCTTGGGTAGCGGAATTACTTTTGCTTTCCTCCAGGCCTGAGGGCACACACTTTCTAGCAGGCTTAAATTGATGATATGGAAAATAGGAGCGGGAATTTCGTCTGATTTTATCCTCAGTAATTTTCCATCCAGGTTGTCAGACCCCGATGGCTTATCATTGTTGATAAAGAACAATGGTAACAATCCATCCACCTGACAGGTGTGGCATATCAAGAAACTGATTAATCAGCATGATCATTACACAGTTGCACCTTGTGCTGGGGACAATAAAGACCACTCTAAAATGTGTAGTTTTGTCACACAACACAATACCACAGATGTCTCAAGTTTTTAGTGAGCGTGCAATTGGCATGCTGACTGCAGGGATATTCACCAGAGCTTTTGCCAGAGAATTGAATGTTGATTTCTCTACCATAAGCTGCCTCCAACGTAATTTTTGAGAATTTGGCAGTACGTCCAACTGGCCTCACAACCGCAGACCACGTGAAATCATGCCAGCCCAGGACCTCCACTCCCATCTTCTTCACCTGCAGAATTGTCTGATGGGGTGCTGAGGAGTATTTCAATCTGTAATAAAGCCGTTTTGTGGGAAAAAACTCATTCTGATTGTCTGTGCCTGGCTCCCCAGTGGGTGGTCCTGGCTCCAAAGTGGGTGGGCCTATTCCCTCCTAGGCCCACCCATGGCTGCACCCTTGCCCAGTGATGTGAATTCCATACATTAGGGCCTAATTAATTCATCTCAACTGACTGATTCCCTTATACGAACTGTAGCTCAGTAAAATCTTAGAAATTATTGCATGTTGAGTTTATATTTTTGTTCAGTATAAATAACATACATTTCTCTAAAGTATTTAAATCTGTTACTTGGATTTATTGCACCCGTTACTGAAATGTTTGTTCCATTCTTAGTCTTGCCAAGCCTGGCAATCTTTCTGAATGTTGGATAATCCTTCACGGGCTGTATTCCAGTAGGAAATACACATCACTTTGCAAGGTAACATAATGTGACTTGCAGGCCTGACGTGGGCTGTAAAAAACTAAGCCCACAAAATAAGACTTTATGGAATATGTGTTGTATTATCTTGAATAATTTTGTTTGAACAATAACCTTCACCTAGGATCTAATGGTGACTAGGGATGGGCATTAGAAATGATTTTGCTATTTGAATAATATCATGAATTGTTTTAGTCGAACTTGCTCCCGTGACTCAGGAGAGGCAGAGAGAGAAAGAGAGTAGCCATACCGACTCCTGCAAGTTAGACAAAATTGTTCCTGCTATAGGCTATCTATCATCTCAGTCTGTAGGCTACCGATACGTCTTTTTTATGGGGCGCATTCACTGTTCTTTTACTAACATCTCTAATGTCATGGTATATCAGTTTATGTGGCAACGTCACATAAATATCTTAACTTTAGACAAAGCCTTTTAATCATTTTAATGAGTCTAAGATGGGGCATTCTACTAAGCTAGCATACTGAATTGTTTTTCAAGATGGTCACACCAAGGATCATTTAGCTATTGGATTTTGAATTTTAGGACACCTCTAGGTAAAAAATGTTTGGTGATGAAACATTGCATTTGGCCTTATTGATATTAACCCATAAAAACCCATTGAATAAAACAACTAAAACAATTAGAAACAAAGGATGGCGCCGGAGGATATGGCTGCCGTCTTATCGGCTCTTAACCAACCATGCTATTTTTTTTTGCGTTGTTCGTAACTTGTTTTGTACATAATGTTGCGGCTACTGTCTCTTATGACCAAAAAGAGCTTCTGGACATCAGAACTGCAATTACTCACCTCAGATTAGACAGAGTTTTTCTTCAATGAGTCAGACGGGAGGGAAATACTACAGACACCTGACCAGGCCCAGATCCCCGTCATTCGCTAGAAAAGGAAACTGATATTTCACGGGAAAAGATCAGGGTGCCTTGTGAGGATCAGGCGACGAGTGGCTAATCTGCCTTTGCCTTCCATCCTGCTAACTAACATTCAATAGCTGGAAAATAATTGGGATGAACTAAAAGCACGAAAGCACTACCAACGGGACATTAAAAACGGTCAAATGTTATGTTTCACCTAGTCGTGGCTGAACGACAACATTAATTAAGAACATAAAGCTGGCGGATTATAGACTCTATCGGCAGGATAGAACAGCAGCCTCTGGTAAGACATGGGATGGGGGTCTATGCATATATGTAAACAACAGCTGGTGCACGATGTCTAAGGAAGTCTCAAGGTTTTGCTTGCCTGAGGTAGTGTGATCTACAGCTTATCATGAGATACTCTATCTACCTAGAGCTCTCCCTTGCCCTCCATTTGGCAAATCTGACCATAATTATATCCTCCTGATTCCTGCTTACAAGCAAAAATGAAAGCAGGAAGCATCAATTACTCGGTCTATAAAAAAATGGTCAGATGAAGCAGATGCTAAACTACAGGAATGTTTTCTAGCACAGACTGGAATATGTTTCGGGATTCTTCCGATGGCATTGAGGAGTACACCACATCAGTCACTGGCTTTATCAATAAGGGCATCGAGGACGTCTTCCCCACAGTGACTGTACGTACATACCCCAACCAAAAGCACTGGATTACAGGCAAGATTCGCACTGAGCTAAAGGGTAGAGCTGCCACTTTCAAGGACCGGGACTCTAACCCGGAAGCTTATAAGAAATCCTGCTATGCCCTCAGACGAACCGTCAAACAGGCAAAGCATCAATACAGGACTAAGATCGAATCTTACTACACTGACTCCGAAACTCATCGGACATGGCAGGGCTTGCAAACTATTACAGACTACAAAGGGAATGACAGCCGAGAGCAAGACCAGACAAGCTAAATTAATTCTATGCTCGCTTCGAGGCAAGTAACACTGAAACATGCATGAGAGCATCAGCTGTCCTGGACGACTGTGTGATCAGGCTCTTCGCAGCCGATGTGAGTAAGACCTTTAACCTGTTATGGCTAGGGGGCAGTATTTTCACGGCTGGATAAAAAACGTACCCGATTTAATCTGATTATTAGTCCTGCCCAGAAATTAGAATATGCATATAATTATTAGCTTTGGATAGAAAACACTCCAAAGTTTCTAAAACTGTTTGAATGGTGTCTGTGAGTATAACAGAACTCATTTGGCAGGCCAAAACGTGAGAAGATTCTGTACAGGAAGTACCCTGTCTGACCATTCTTGCCCTTCTTTTTCATCTCTATCCATTACAAAGGATCTCTGCTGTTAAGTGACAATTCCTACGTCTTCCATGGGCGCTCAGAGCCCGGGAAAAAGCTGAATGACGTAATTCAAAGCCCTGGCTGAAACACACGAGCGCTTTTGCTAAGTGGTCTATCAGAGGACAAAGGGCTTAGGCTCGTGCACTGGCCGCCCCCGTCTTTCTCTTTTTCCCTCTATTTGCCGAAACACAGATTCCCGGTTGGAATATTATCGCTTTTTTACGAGAAAAATGGCATAAAAATTGATTTTAAACAGTGGTTGACATGCTTCGAAGTAAGGTAATGAAATATTTAGAAATCTTTTGTCACGAAATGCGCCATGCGCGCGACCCTTATTTACCATTCGGATAGTGTCTACAACGCACGAACAAAACGCCGCTATTTGGATATAACAATGGATTATTTTGGACCAAACCAACATTTGTTATTGAAGTAGAAGTCCTGGGAGTGCATTCTGAAGAAGACCAGGAAAGGTAATCAAACTTTTCTAATAGTAAATCTGATATTGGTGAGTGCTAAACTTGGTGGGTGTCTAAATAGCTAGCCCTGTGATGCCGGGCTATCTACTGAGAATATTGTAAAATGTGCTTTCACCGAAAAGCTATTTTAAAATCGGACAAATCGAGTGCATAGAGGAGTTCTGTATCTATAATTCTTAAAAGAATTGTTATTTTTTTTTGTGAACGTTTATCGTGAGTAATTTAGTAAATTCACCGGAGGTTTGCGGGGGGTATGCTAGTTCTGAACGTCACATGCTAATGTAAAAAGCTGGTTTTTGATATAAATATGAACTTGATTGAACAAAACATGCATGTATTGTATAACATAATGTCCTAGGTGTGTCATCTGATGAAGATCATCAAAGGTTAGTGCTGCATTTAGCTGTGGTTTAGTTTTTTTGACATTATATGCTAGCTTGAAAAATGGGTGTCTGATTATTTCTGGCTTGGTACTCTGCTGACATAATCTAATGTTTTGCTTTCGCTGTAAAGCCTTTTTGAAATCCGACAGTGTGGTTAGATAAAGGAGAGTCTTGTCTTTAAAATGCTGTGAAATAGTCATATGTTTGAAAAATTGAAGTTTTTGCATTTTTGAGGAATTTGTAGTTTGCGCCACGCCTATCATTGGATATTGGAGCAGGTGTTCCGCTAGCGGAACGTCTAGATGTAAGAGGTTTTAAACAGGTCAACATTCGCAAGACCGCAGGGCCAGACGGATTATCAGGACGTGTACTCTGAGCATGCGCTGACCAACTGGCAAGTGTCTTCATTGATATTTTCAACTCTCCCTGTCTGAGTCTGTAATACCAACATGTTTCAAGCAGACCACCATAGTCCCTGTGCCCAAGAACGCTAACCTGTTGGGGATAGGGGGCAGTATTTGCACGGCTGGATAAAAAACGTACCCGATTTAATCTGGTTACTACTCCTGCCCAGTAACTAGAATATGCATATAATTATTGGCTTTGGATAGAAAACACCCTAAAGTTTCTAAAACTGTTTGAATGGTGTCTGTGAGTATAACAGAACTCCTATGGCAGGCCAAAACCTGAGAAGATTTCAAGCAGGAAGTGGCCTGTCTGAGAAGTAGTGTTTCATCTTGGCTCTTTTTATTGAAGACTCAGGATCTGTGCAATAACGTGACACTTCCTACGTCGTCCATAGGCTCTCAGAGCCCGGGAAAACGTTGAACGATATCGAGGCAGGCTCTGGCTGAAACACTTTATCGCTTTTGGCAAGTGGCCACTCAGAGTACTATGGGCTTAGGCGCGTGCTCGCTTCGACCGAATGGTTTCTTTTCCTTTGTCTGTTTATCTAAACGCAGATTCCCGGTCGGAATATTATCGCTTTTTTATGAGAAAAATGGCATAAAAATGGATTTTAAACAGCGGTTGACATGCTTCGAAGTACGGTAATGGAATATTAAGAATTCTTTTGTCACGAATTGCGCCATGCTCGTCACCCTTATTTAGCCTTTAGGATAGTGTCTAGAACGCACGAACAAAACGCCGCTGTTTGGATATAACGATGGATTATTTTGGACCAAACCAACATTTGTTATTGAAGTAGAAGTCCTGGGAGTGCATTCTGACGAAGACAAAAAGGTAAGAACATTTTTCTTATAGTAAATCTGACTTTGATGAGTGCTAAACCTGCTGGGTGTCTAAATAGCTAGCCCTGTGATGCCGGGCTATCTACTGAGAATATTGCAAAATGTGCTTTCACCGAAAAGCTATTTTAAAATCAGACATATCGAGTGCATAGAGGAGTTCTGTATCTATAATTCAAAAAAAATTTGTTATGCTTTTTGTGAACGTTTATCGTGAGTAATTTAGTAAATTCACCGGCAGTGTTCGGTGGGAATGCTAGTCACATGCTAGTCACATGCTAAGGTAAAAAGCTGTTTTTTGATATAAATATGAACTTGATTGAACAAAACATGCATGTATTGTATAACATAATGTCCTAGGGTTGTCATCTGATGAAGATCATCAAAGGTTAGTGCTGCATTTAGCTGTGGTTTGGGTTTATGTGACATTATATGCTAGCTTGAAAAATGGGTGTCTGATTATTTCTGGCTGGGTACTCTGCTGACATAATCTAATGTTTTGTTTTCGTTGTAAAGCCTTTTTGAAATCGGACAGTGTGGTTAGATTAACGAGAGTCTTGTCTTTAAAATGGTGTAAAATAGTCATATGTTTGAGAAATTGAAGTAATAGCATTTCTAAGGTATTTGAATAACACCCCACGGGATTCAACTGGCTGTTGAGTAGGTGGGACCTATTTCGTCCCGCCGACCCTCGAGAGGTTAATAGCATCAGACCAAGGCTCTGTATTTATCCTCGTGCTCCTAGACCTTAGTGCTGCTTTTGATACCATCGATCACCACATTCTTTTGGAGAGATTGGAAACCCAAATTGGTCTGCACGGACAAGTTCTGGCCTGGTTTAGATCTTATCTGTCGGAAAGATATCAGTTTGTTTCTGTGTATGGTTTGTCTTCTGACAAATCAACTGTAAATTTCGGTGTTCCTCAAGGTTCCGTTTTAGGACCACTATTGTTTTCACTATATATTTTACCTCTTGGTGATGTCATTCGGAAATATAATGTTAGCTTCACTGCTATGCGGACGACACACAGCTGTACATTTTGGTGAAACACGGTGAAGCCCCAAAATTGCCCTCCCTGGAAGCCTGTGTTTCAGACATAAGGAAGTGGATGGCGGCAAATGTTCTACTTTTAAACTCGGACAAAACAGAGATGCTAATTCTAGGTCCCAAGAAACAAAGAGATCTTCTCAAATAAAACTGTGAAGGACCTCGGTCTTACTCTGGACCCTGATCTCTCTTTGACGAACATATCAAGACTGTTTCAAGGACAGCTTTTTTCCATCTTCGTAACTTTACAAAAATCTGAAACTTTCTGTCAAAAAAGATGCAGAAAAATGTATCCATGCTTTTGTCACTTCTAGATTAGACTACTGCAATGCTCTATTTTCCGGCTACCCGGATTAAGCACTAAATAAACTTCAGTTAGTGCTAAAGACGGCTGCTAGAATCTTGACTAGAACCCCAAAAATGTATCATATTACTCCAGTGCTAGCCACTCTACACTGGCTTCGTGTTAAGGCTAGGGCTGATTTCAAGGTTTTACTGCTAACCTACAAAGCATTTCATGGGCTTGCTCCTACCTATCTTTCTGATTTGGTCCTGCCGTACATACCTACATGTACGCTATGGTCACAAGACGCAGGCCTCCTTACTGTCCCTATAATTTCTAAGCAAACAGCTGGAAGCAGAGCTTTCTACTATAGAGCTCCATTTTTATGGAAAGGTCTGCCTATCCATGTGAGAGACGCAGACTCGGTCTCGACCTTTAAGTCTTTATTGAAGACTTGTCTCTTCAGTAGGTCCTATGATTGAGTGTAGTCTGGCCCAGGGGTGTGAAGGTGAACGGAACGGCACTGGAGCGACGAACCGCCCTTGCTGTGTCTGCCTGGCCGGTTCCCCTCTCTCCACTGGGATTCTTTGCCTCTAACCCTATTACGGGGGCTGAGTCACTGTCTTACTGGTGCTTTTCCATGCCGTCTCTAGGAGGGGTGGGTCACTTGAGTTGGTTGAGTCACTGACGTGATCTTCCTGTCTGGGTTGTTGCCCCCCTCGGGTTTGTGCCATGGGGGAGATCTTCGTGGGCTATACTCTGCCTATGTCTCAGGTAGTAGGTTGGTGGTTGAAGATATCCCTCTAGTGGTGTGGGGGCTGTGCTTTGGCAAAGTGGGTGTGGTTATATCCTGTCTGTTTGGCCCTGTCCGGTGGTATCGTCGGACAGGGCCACAGTGTCTCCGACCCCTTCTGTCTCAGCCTCCAGTATTTATGCTGCAATAGTTTGTGTCGGGGGGCTAGGGTCAGTCTGTTATATCTGGAGTATTTCTCCTGTCTCATCCGGTGTCCTGTGTGAATTTAAGTATGCTCCTCTAATTCTCGCTATCTTTTTCTCTCTCTTTCGCTCTTTCTCTCTCTGTCTTTCTCTCTCTCTTCTCTGGAAGGACCTGAGCCCTAGGACCATGCCTCAGGACTACCTGGCCTGATAACTCCTTGTTATCCCCAGTCCACCTGGTCATGCTGCTGCTCCAGTTTCAACTGTTCTGCCTGCTGCAATGGAACCCTGACCAGTTCACTGGACGTGCTTCCTTGTCCCCGACCTGCTGTTTCGGACCCTCTCTCTACAGCACCTGCTGTCTCTAACTCTGAATGATCGGCTATGAAAATCCAACTGACATTTACTCCTGAGGTGCTGACCTGTGCAACCTCTGCAACCACTGTGCTTATTATTATCTGACCCTGCAGGTCATCTATGAATGTCTGAACATCTTGGCCATGTTCTGTTATAATCTCCTCCCAGCACAACCAGAAGAGGACTGGCCACCCCTCAGTGCCTGCTTCCATTCTAGGTTTCTTCCTAGGTTCTGGCCTTTCTAGGGAGTTTTTCCTAGCCACTGTGCTTCTACGTCTGCATTGCTTGCTGTTTGGGGTTTAGGCTGGGTTTCTGTACAACACTTTGTGAGATCGACTGATGTAAAAAGGGCTTTATAAATACATTTGATTGATTGATAGGTAACAACACATTCGCCACTCTGATCCTCAACCTGGGGGCCCCTCACGGGTGCATGCTCAGTCCCCTCCTGTACTTCCTTTTTTATCTCATGACTGCATGGCCAGGCATGACTCTAACACCATTATTAAGTTTGCTGATGACACAACATTGGTAGGCCTGATCACTGACAACAATGAGACAGCCTGTAGGGAGGAGGTCAGAAACCTGACCGTGTGGTGTAAGAACAACAACCTCTCCCTCAACGTGATCAAGACAAAGGAGGTGATTGTGGACTACAGAAAAAGGAGGGCCGAGCACACCCATATTCTCATCGAAAGGTCTGTAGTGGAGCAGGTTGAGAACTTCAAGTTCCTTGGTGTCCATATCACCAACAAACTAACATGGTCCAAGCACACCAAGACAGTTGTGAAGAGGGCACAACAAAACCTATTCCCTGTTAGGAGACTGAAAAGATTTGGTATGGGTCCTCAGATCCTCAAAAGGTTTTACAGCTGCACCATCGAGAGCATCCTGACGGGTTGCATCGCTGCCTGGTATGGCAACTGCTCGGCCTCCGACTGCAAGGCACTACAGAGGGTAGTGCATACTGCCCAGTACATCACCGGGGCCAAGCTTCCTGCCATCCAGGACCTCTATTCCAGGCAGTGTCAGAGGAAGGCCCCAAAAATGATCAAAGACTCCAGCCACCCTAGACATAGACTGTTCTCTCTGCTACTGCACAGCAAGCGGTACCAGAGCGCCAAGTCGTGGTCAAAGAGGCTTTGAAACAGCTTATACCCCCAAGCCATAAGACTCCTGATCAGGTAATAAAATGGCTACCCAGACTATATGCATTGCCCCCCCCCTCTTCTATGCTGTTGCTACTCTCTGTTATTATCTATGCATAGTCACTTTAATAACTTTACCTACATGTACTGTTCATATTACCTTAATTACCTTCGCACTGGTGTCCCCGCACATTGACTCTGTACAGGTACCCCCTGTATATAGCCCCGCTATCGTTATTTACTGCTGCTCTTTAATTATTTGTTATTCTTATTTCATGCTTTTTTAGGTATTTTCTTAAAACTGCATTGTTGGATAAGGACTTGGCAGTAAGCATTTCACTGTAAGGTACACCTGTTGTATTCGGCGCATGTAACAATTACAATTTCATTTCATTTGAATAACAGATTCATACACGTAAAAACAGATAGCAAAAAAATAAATTAAAAATCCTTTAGTTGATATATTTAACCCCTATTTTATGGCGCTACACTACTTCCATATATACTTCCATTCATTTTTTAAACTGGTATCGGGCTACCTTCAGATGAGTCAACCAACATGTACAGTTGAAGTCGGAAGTTTACATACACCTGGGCCAAATACATTTAAACTCAGTTTTTCACAATTCCTGACATTTAATCCTAGTTTAAATTCCCTGTTTTAGGTCAATTAGGATCACCACTTTATTTTAAGAATGTGAAATGTCAGCATAATAGTAGATAGAATGATTTATTTCAGCTTTTATTTCTTTCATCACATTCCCAGTGGGACAGAAGTTTACATACACTCAATTAGTATTTGGTAGCATTGCCTTTAAATTGTTTACCTTGGGTCAAACGTTTCAAGTAGCCTTCCACAAGCTTCCCACAATAAGTTGGGTGAATTTTGGCCCATTCATCTTGACAGAGCTGGTGTAATTAAGTCAGGTTTGTAGGCCTCCTTGCTCACGCACTTTTTCAGTTTTCCCCACAAATGTTCTATGGGATTGAGGTCAGGGCTATGTGATGGCCACTCCAATACCTTGACTTTGTTGTCCTTAAGCCATTTTGCCACAACTTTGGAAGTATGCTTGGAGACATTGTCCATTTGGAAGACCCATTTGCAACCAAGCTTTAACCCCTGTGCGGCCTGTAAGGGACGGACATCCAGCGAAAAATCATATCGCCATTAGCATAACAAAATGTAATAATAATATATATTTTTTTTTAATTCAAATTATATCGTTTTATCGATACACCTCTCCTGAATCGAACCACGTTGTCCGATTTCAAAAAGACTTTACAGCAAAAGCAAAACATTAGATTATGTTAGAGGAGTATATCGTAAAAGTAGCCACATAGCCATTTTCCGACCAACCACATGCATCACAAATAACCAAAAAACAGCTAAATGCAGCACTAACCTTTGACAATCTTCATCAGATGACACACCTAGGACATCATGTTACACAATACATGCATTCTTTTGTTCGATAAAGTTCATATTTATATATAAAAACAGCATTTTACATCGGTGCGTAACGTTGACTAACTATTTTCCCTCAAATGCATCCGATGAAACAGAGCTACAATTTACTAAATTACTATTCGAAAACATTTTTTAAATGTAATATTGTCATTCTAACATTTATAGATGAATATCTCTTGAAAGCACCTGTAATGCCAGATTTTAAATTAACTTTACTGGGTAATCATACTTTGCGATGAAAGGGGATGCGATACTCTGAAAAATAGGCTAACGTTACAGTTCAGCGCCATCTTGGAACAATCGCATATCACATCTAGTCTTGTATACTATTGTCAATAATCCCTTACCTTTGGTTGTCTACATCAGAAAGCACTTCCAGGATTCCCAGGTCCACAACAAATGTATTTTCGTTCGAAAAAAATACTCCTTTATGTTCCAAGACTTTGTTCTTGTTAGCGCGTCTGAAGGCTGCTCCAAAACTTCCGTCGGCCACGGGACAGCCATTTCGAGAAAATGCATTTTTTCCCCATTTAGGTTCGTTCAAACATGTCAAACGTTGTATAACATAAATCTTCAGGGCGTTTTTCAACAAGAGAGCCAATAAGATTCGAGGGGGACGATTGCATTGTGTTTCAAAACGTTTCGAAAGGGGAGGGTAACCAGGGGCGCCGGCGTCATAATGGTGATGGCCCTCTCCGTGTGACCACGTTCCACAGCGTCTCATTCATTCAATTTTAGCAGTAAAAGGCTCAAACCAATTTGTGAAGACTGGGGATATCTAGTGGAAGCAATAGGAAGTGCTCAATGAACCATAGCTCACGGTGTGATTAATAGGCAACGTGATGAAGTTGAGTTCGCAATTCAGAATTCCACTTCCTGTTTCCATCTGTCTCGGGGTTTTGACTGCCATATGAGTTCTGTTATACTCACAGACACCATTCAAACAGTTTTATAAACTTTAGGGTGTTTTCTATCCACAAGTATTAATTATATGCATATCCTAGCTTCTGAGTTTGAGTAGGAGGCCGTTTAAAATGGGCACACATTTTTTTCATAAATCGCTTTAGCGCCCCCTATCCTAGGGGAACGCCAAGAGGTTTTAACTTCCGGACTGATGTCTTGAGATGTTGCTTCAATATATCCACAAAATTTGCATTCCTCATGATGCCATCTTTTTTAAATGCACCAGTCCCACCTGCAGCAAAACAACCCCACAACATGATGCTGCCAACCCCGTGCGTCACGGTTGGGATGGTGTTCTTCGGCTTGCAAGCATCCCCCTTTTTCCTCTGAACATAACAATAGTCATTATGGCCAAAAAGTTATATTTTTGTTTCATCAGACCAGAGGGCATTTCTCCAAAAAGTACAATCTTTGTCCCCATGTGCAGTTGCAAACCGTAGTCTGGCTTTTTTATGGCGGTTTTGAAGCAGTGGCTTCTTCCTTGCTGAGCGGCCTTTCAGGTGTGGATATAGATACTTTGTACCTGTTTCCTCCAGCATCTTCACAAGGTCCTTTGCTGTTGTTCTGGGATTGGTTTGCACTTTTCACACCAAAGGACGTTCATCTCTAGGAGACAGAACGCTTCTCTTTCATGAGCGGTATGACGGCTGCGTGGTCCCATGGTGTTTGTACTTGCGTACTATTGTTTGTACAGTTGAACGTGGTACCTTCAGGCGTTTGGAAATTGCTCCCAAGGATGAATCGGACTTGTGGAGGTCTACAATTGTTTCTCTGAGGTCTTGGCTGATTTATTTTGATTTTCCCATGATGTCAAGCAAAGAGACACTGAGTTTGAAGATAGGCTTTGAAATACATTCTTATGTACACCTCCAATTGACTCAAATGACGTCAATTAGCATATCAGAAGCTTATAAAGCCATTACATAATTTTCTGGAATTTTCCAAGCTGTTTAAAGGCACAGTCAACTTAGTGTATGTAATCTTCTGACCCACTGGAATTGTGATGCAGTGAAAGAAATAATCTGTCTGTAAACAATTGTTGGAAAAATTGCTTCTGTCATGCACAAAGTAGATGTCCTAAATGACTTGCCAAAACTATAGTTTGTTAACAAGAAATTTGTGGAGTGGTTGAAAAACGAGTTTTAATGACTCCAACCTAAGTGTATTTAAACTTCCAACTTCACTGTATGTTATGGCTGGGTAGAAAACTTTGTAAATATTTATTTGATTTCCCTGTACAACATGGTAAGACATTTTAACTCTACCCACTGATGTAGATATGTGTCTGATTGATACACTGTAGGGGGCATGTGTGTGTGTGTGTGTGTGTGTGTGTGTGTGTGTGTGTGTGTGTGTGTGTGTGTGTGTGTGTGTGTGTGTGTTCGCATGCATAAATGCACTGTGATTGCATGTGTGCACACACTTGTGTGTCTGTCTACGCCGTGCCATCTGGATACCCCATTGCTCTGTACCTGAGAGCTCATCCTTTTATCCCTTTCATGCGACTGTGGCAGGCTGCCAGGAGCCCCTATCATTTAACACAGTACACCTGTTGGGATTAATCTAATACACACTGATAATGGATTGGAGTTCAAAGAAGAGGCTGCCCACAGGAAACTTTTCAGAGGTAAAATTTCAGAAGCAATCTAACGTGTCTACACGCATACACGTAGGGGGGCACAGACAGGGACATACTGTACACAAACACACACACACACACACACACACACACACACACACACACACACACACACGGGAGCGTGTTTAGACACACAAATGTGCACACATACACACTCCTGTAGAAGGCATGGCATGCAGCTCTAAAAGTTGTTAACGCTGGAGACAGCCAAAGGAGAGAGAGTGCGAGTGTCACGTCCTGACCATGGTAAGCTGTTATTTTCTATGGTAGAGCAGGTCAGGGCGTGACAGGGGGGTTTATTCTATGTTTTCTATGTCTATGTTGTTAGGTTCTAGTTTGGGTATTTCTATGTTGGTTTGTTTGGTGTTATCTCCAATTAGAGGCAGCTGGTCCTCGTTGTCTCTAATTGGAGATCATACTTAAGTAGGGTTTTTTTTCCACCTGGGTTTGTGGGATCTTGTTTTTGCACAGCTCTGTAAAGCCTGCAGAACGTGACGTTCGTGGTTCTTTGTTCTTTGTTTTTGTATAGTGTTCTGAGTTAATAATAAATATTTATCATGAGCACTCAACACACTGCACCTTGGTCTACTCCTTACGACGATCGTTACAGCGAGAAAGAGAGTGCAGAGGAAGGAGACAGTACAGACCTAATGGATCTGTGTGTCAGATTTATGATGCCTCATCCCTCCATGTGTATACCTCTCTTCAACCGAAAAAAAAGTTGACTTGAGGGCTCCGACTCCACAGAAAGAGTGCTCCAATTCCACTACTGACCATTTTATATTGTGAGGTGAGAGTACACGGTTGAACATTGGGTTATTTCTTTGTGTCGGGATGAGGGCAAACTGTACTCCCTTATGAAACCCTGATTATCACTTTGACCTCATCTGAAGGCTGATTTCAGCAATAATTTTGCTGTTTAAATGAGTTGGTCAAATAGCTGTGTAAGGGCTATTTGACCAAGGAGAGTGATTGAGTGCTACATCAGATTACCTGTCCTCCACAATCACCCGACCTCAACCCAATTGAGATGGTTTGGGATGACTTGGACCGCAGAGTGAAGGAAATTCAGCCAACAACTGCTCAGCATACTGAACTCCTTCAAGACTGTTGGAAAAGCATTCCTCATGAAGCTGGTTGAGAGAATGCCAAGAGTGTGCAAAGCTGTCATCAAAGCAAAGATTGACAACTTTGAAGAATCTCAAATATAAAATATATTTTGATTTAACACTTTTTTGGTTATGATGATGTCTTCACTATTATTCTACAATGTTGAAAATAGTACAAATAAAGAAAAACCCTGGAATGAGTAGGTGTGTCCAAACTTTTTACTGGTACTGTATGTACCTACTGTAGGTAATAGGACACAACAATGAAAAATGACACACCGGTGAGTCAATTTAAGTAACATAATAAAAAAATTCCCATCAAAATCTGTCAGTTTAATATGGAGATATGTTTTTTTTTTGCGTTGGATGCATTTTAATCCACCGCATCTGGCGACGTCACACTGCTGTGAAGGATGACAGAAGTCAGTCTTCTCACAAAAACGTCTGTAGTGTCCGAACAGTTTGGCCTAAGAAACTAATATGACCACCCTCAAACTAATATGAGATATGAGACTCTTGCGAACACCATGGTGTTCTCTGTTTTGCTCTATGACCCCCAGAGGTGTTACGAGACTCGTCTGAAGTTAACCCATACAAATGAATAGAAGTATGGAGGTAGTTTTGTGCCACAAAAATAAGTGGTTAAATATGCCCCAAAAATGTATAATATTTTCTGAGCTTTCTTATATCGCCTAGATATAGGTCAAACACTTCAAAACCTTATTCCTCATGATTTATTTTTGACTGTCTTTTTTGCCATTTATGAATGTGTTATTCAATGTGTTTCTATGGTCTATAGTAGTAAAGGCGAAATTAAATATTTTATCAAAAACCAAAATGTATAACTTTTTGGGGATACCTAAAGGGGTCCTAAAATTCTAAATCATATAGCTAAATGATCCATGGTATGACCATCTTAAAACAATTGCATATATTAGCTTAGTAGACCCCCCCAACGGCTTAGACTTTTAGAGGTTCAAAGAATGTGGGAAGACACAGTGACTTGCCTGTGGCAGTCCTGAAGGTCTGATTGGTCCATTCATCAAATCTGGAGGAGGGGATAGGAAAGGGATATCTACAGTATTGACAATGTAAGATATAGACTGCTATTTATATACACTGAAAAATATATATTAACGCAACATGCAACAATTTCAAAGATTTTAAGGAGTCACAGTTCATATAAAGAAATCAGTCAATTGAAATGAATTAATTAGGCCCTAATCTATGGATTTCACATGACTGGGAATGCAAATATGCATCTGTTGGTCACAGATACCTTAAAAAAAAGGCAAGGGCATTGATCAGAAAACCAATCAGGATCTGGTGTGACCACCATTTGCCTCAAGCATGGCAACACATCTCCTTTGCATAGAGTTGATTAGGCTGTTGATTGTGGCCTGTGGAATGTTGTCCCATGAGGTGATGGCGGCGGATGAATGGCACGATAATGGGCCTCAGGATCTTGTCACGGTATCTCTGTGCATTCAAATTGCCATCGATAAAATGCAATTGTGTTTGTTGTCTGTAGCTTATGCATGCCAATATCATAACCCCAATACCATCATCTGGCACAGTGTTCACAATGTTGACATCAGCAAACCGCTATCCCACACAACGCCATTTGTGTGGTACAGTTGAAACAAAGATTCATCCGTGAAGAGTACAATTCTACAGTGTTCCCGTGGCCATCAAAGGTGAACATTTGCCCACTGAAGTCAGTTACGACGCCGAACTGCAGTCAGGTCAAAACCCGGGTGAGGACAACGAGCATGCAGATGAGCTTCCCTGAGACAGTTTCTGACAGTTTGTGCATAAATTCTTGGGTTTGAAAAACCTCACAGTTTCATCAGTTGTCCGGGTGGCTGGTCTCAGATGATCCCGCAGGTGAAGAAGCCGGATGTGGAGGTCCTGGGCTGGCGTTGTTACACGTGGTCTGTGGTTGTGAGGCCGGTTGGACATACTGCCAATTTCTCTAAAATGACGTTGGAGAGGTGTCGTGTCTCTACTATGGTTAACCTGTTAGGGCTAGGGGGCAGTATTGACACGGCTGGATAAAAAACATACCCGATTTAATCTGGTTACCACTCCTACCCAGTAACTAGAATATGCATATACTTATTACATATGGATAGAAAACACCCTACATTTTCTAAAACTGTTTGAATGGTGTCTGTGAGTATAACAGAACTCAAATGGCAGGTCAAAACCTGAGAGATTCCTTTACAGGAAGTGGCCTGTCTGACCATTTCTTGAACTTCTTTTCCATCTCTATCATTTACTAAGGATCTCTGCTCTAACGTGACACTTCCCACGTCGTCCATAGGCGCTCAGAGCCCGGGAAAAAACAGAATGTCGTCATTCCAGCCCCAGGCTGAAACACATTATCGCCTTTCTCAAGTGGCCGATCAAGGGACACTGGGCTTATGCGCGTGACCCGACCGCCCCCGCCTTTGGGATTTTTTCCTCTGTTTGCCGAAAAGGAGATTCCCTGTCGGAATATTATCGCTTTTCTACGAGAAAAATGTCGTAAAAATTGATTTTAAACAGCGGTTGACATGCTTCGAAGTACGGTAATGGAATATTTAGAATTTTATTGTCACGAATTGCGCCATGCGCGCGACACTTCTTTACTATTTCGGATAGTGTCTGGAACGCACGAACAAAACGCCGCTATTCGGATATAACGATGGATTATTTTGGACCAAACCAACATTTGTTATTGAAGTAGCAGTCCTGGGTGTGCATTCTGACGAAGACAACAAAAGGTAATCAAACTTTTATAATAGTAAATATGATTATGGTGAGTGCTAAACTTGCCGGGTGTCTAAATAGCGAGCCCGTGATGCCTGGGCTATGTACTTAGAATATTGCAAAATGTGCTTTCACCAAAAAGCTATTTTAAAATCGGACATGTCGAGTGCATAGAGGAGGTCTGTATCTATAATTCTTAAAATAATTGTTATGCTTTTTGTGAACGTTTATCGTGAGTAATTTAGTAAAATTTTAGCGAATTCCCCGGAAGTTTGCGGGGGGTATGCTAGTTCTGAACGTCACATGCTAATGTAAAAAGCTGTTTTTTGATATAAATATGAACTTGATTGAACAAAACATGCATGTATTGTATAACATAATGTCCTAGGGTTGTCATCTGATGAAGATCATCAAAGGTGAGTGCTGCATTTAGCTGTCTTCTGGGTTTTGGTGACATTATATGCTGGCTTGAAAAATGGGTGTCTGATTATTTCTGGCTTGGTACTCTGCTGACATAATCTAATGTTTTGCTTTCGTTGTAAAGCCTTTTTGAAATCGGACAGTGTGGTTAGATTAACGAGAGTCTTGTCTTTAAATAGCTGTAAAATAGTCATATGTTTGAGAAATTGAAGTAATAGGATTTTTAACGTTTTGAAAATCGCGCCACAGGCTGCCAGTGGCTGTTACGTAGGTGGGACGCAAGCGTCCCACCTAGCCCATAGAGGTTAAATGAGCTGACATGCTATTTTCAAATCAATTACCTAACGTTTAATTGATTACGTGATTAAATTAAACCATGCAACAATTAAACCATTAATAAGCTGATGCACCATGGAAGAGTTTGTTTATATAGAGCAGCTATCTCCCGAATCCACTCTTAAAGATCCGAAGATCTTTTATATCAATAGCAGTCAATCAGTCATTAATTATTCTTTACCTAATATCAGTCTCATTCTGAAAAGTCGGAAAATCCTAGTCTGCACGAACTCAACCTTACTATGAATCATCCATACACAAATTGGCTCAATTATTTATTTACTAACTAATTAAACAATTACAGAATATACAATACATAAGAACATTATACAGTAAATACCGTCCCAAGTGGACTAAACAAAAACAGTTTGGTTATAACACGATAGATTCAGAGAGAAGAGAGGTCACAAACATGAAACAAAATGAACCGGGTTGGAGCTGGCTTCTCCAACGACCATTTCCACATTCTCTAAATTAGGAACAAAGTTTAATTTTCCAATTCGTTGAGGTCGGAGTATTTGGCGGGAGAGTTCCTTTGTTCTACTGTGACCCTTTCTCTCCCATACTGCATGGTGAGGGAGACGGGAGTCTCTGCAAGGATTTTATGATGTGGTTGTAGTCATAAAACTGCCCCCCCCCCCCCCCCCCCATCTAAACAGGTTGTTCACATCTCTGCTAGCCAATTCAATGAAAGAGATAGCGTCATGACAGGGGGCTTATGGTAGAGAAATTAACATTCAATTGTCTGGCAGCAGCTCTGGTGGACATTTCTGCAGTCAGCATGCCAACCCTAACTTGAGACATCTGTGGAATTGTGTTGTGTGACAAAATTGCACACTTTAGAGTGTACCTGTGTAACGATCATGCTGTTCAATCAGCTTCTTGATATGCCACACTTGTCAGGTGGATGGATTATCTTGGCAAAGGAGAAATGCTCACTAAAAGGGATGTAAACACATTTGTGCACAACATTTGAGAGAAATAAGATTTTTTGGCATAAGAAATATTTCTGGGATCTTTTATTTCAGATCATGAAACATGGTCTTTACAGGTTGCATTTATATTTTGTTCAGTATAGTTGTCACAGTATAGGTCACAGAATATAACCTATAACATTGGTTCAAAAACTTTTTATTGT
This sequence comes from Salmo salar, assembly GCF_965601325.2. Classification (NCBI taxonomy): domain Eukaryota; kingdom Metazoa; phylum Chordata; class Actinopteri; order Salmoniformes; family Salmonidae; genus Salmo; species Salmo salar. The sequence continues at coordinate 24,577,917 of NC_138309.1, read as the reverse complement.
CCTGTGCCCATTCAAACATTCAACCTCCAGCTGTGTATCGCTTCTAGCACCAGGGTCAGCGCACTCTCAAATGTTGTTTTTTTGCCATCATTTTAAGCCAGCCACACACACTATACGATACATTTAGTAAACATGAGTGTGAGTTTTTGTCACCACCCGGCTCATGGGAAGTGACAAAGAGCTCTTATAGGACCAGGGCAACAATAATAATATAATAATAATCAATCATTTTGCTCTTTATTTAACCATCTTACATATAAAATTGTGAATAACTCACCACAGGTTAGTGAGAAGGGTGTGCTTGAAGGGATGCACATAACTCTGCAATGTTGGGTTGTACTGGAGAGAGTCTCAGTATTAAATCATTTTCCACACACAGTCTGTGCCTGTATTTAGTTTTCATGCTAGTGAGGGCCGACAATCCACTCTCACATAGGTGCGTGTTTGCAAAGGGCATCAGTGTCTTAACAGCGCGATTTGACAAGGCATGATACTCTAAGAGCAGCCCAATCCAGAAATCTGGCTGTGGCTTCTGATTAATTAACATTTTCACAGAACCACTTGTTGTAATTTCGATGAGGCTCTATTGGTAAGTGGACTGGAGGCAAGGCATGAAAGGGATAACGAATCCATTGTTTGTGTCATCTGTTTTGGGAAAGTACCTGCGTAAATGCGCACCCAACTCAATCAGGTCCTTCACTATATCACATTTCACATTGTCCGTAAGCTTAGGTTCATTTGCACACCAAAAATCATACAATGATGGATAGACCTTTGTGTTGTCCTTGTTAATGCAGACAGAGAAGAGCTCCAACTTCCTAATCATAGCCTCAGTTTTGTCCTGCACATTGAATATAGTTGCGGAGAGTCTCTGTAATCCTTTATTCAGATCATTCAGGCGAAAAAAAAAACATCACCCAGATAGGCCAGTTGTGTGAGAAACTCGTCATCACGCAAGCGGACAGACAAGTGAAAGTTATGGTCAGTAAAGAAAACGTTAAGCTCGTCTCTCAAATAAAAAAGTATGTCAATACTTTGCCCCATGATAACCAGCGCATGTTGTAAAAACATTACATGGTCACTGTCCATATCATTGCATTGTGCAGAAAATACACGATAGTGCAGGGGCCTTGCTTTAACAAAGTTAACCATTTTCACTGTAGTGTCCAAAACGTCTTTCAAGCTGTCATGCTTTCCCTTGGCAGCAAGAGCCTCTCGGTGGATGCTGCAGGGTACCCAAGTGGCGTCGGGAGCAACTTCTTGCACTCGCATTACCACTCCACTATGTCTCCCTGTCATGTCTATTGCGCCATCAGTACAGATACCAACATGAGCAGCAGCTACATTGGCAACATACAGACCGTTAGTGGAATTCCCGAGAGAGTGTAACGGTTAATGTGAATGGATGTTAATTATTTTACTAGGCTACATGTATTTGACATTGTTTTGTTATTTCGCTGAACACTAGATGGTTTAATTTTATTTTTGGCAGCGATACCAGGCTACTCAGGCAAGAAAAAAACCTCACCCAAATGTATACTAGTCCCGTTGGAAAATATAAATGGACTGTTTAAATGTGAATCACATTTGTATTTGGCGTATCCCGACGGCATTGCACGCCAGTTTGGGAATACCTGGCCTATACTATCCTTATCTTGTTCCAGAGTTACAACCTCTTTCACTCAAGATGCCCTCTAGAGTATTGTGGGTGTTGAAGATTTCCATCATCGGTAAGTGTTACCAGTCTTGTCCTTGATGGGTATCATACAAAACAAAATGTTCGTTCCAAGCACCTTTTTTAATGGGAATTTAGAGTTATTTTCCTTTACTGACCTAAAATGGGTATTGCCTCCACCAACCTGGTAAAGTAAATGGTTGCTTTCAGATACCAACGGTTGCCATTCCTGGATTAAGTGAAGGGTTCGATGAGTTCCACCCCTAACATTTAAAGTGTTAGAGAGAAGATTTTCATATTTGTAAGGACACACACACACAGACACACACACACACACACACACACACACACACACACACACACACACACACACACACACACACACACACACACACACACACATTATAATTTCAAATAAAGCAACCATTACAAAACAATGTATCAGTGCAACATTTTTATTGTGCACATACAGATTATGTGCCATGGTGAAGCAACTTTGATGGGCTTCAACACCGGACGCCACAGTCATCATCCACTGAAACTTCTAGTAAGCTAGAAAGGTACTGACCTTTTTAAGCACAAAGTGACAAATGTAAACATTGTGTGCTCTCTATGAAATTAATTGAAATCATAATAATTTCTGATATAATAGAATGTGAATGATAAGCAAAAGGTTATTTCACTTGCCCAGCTGTCCACATCCTTGACAATCCCACGCCAGAAGAAGTGTAGGTTGATTTTGGCAATCATGCACTTCACTCCGAAACGGCCAGCATGCATTTCGGTTAGCACGGCCTCACACACCGTCCTGTGTGGCTGGCCATCCTTCCCCCATAGGTACATGTGATTGCCTAATAAGTTGGAAGACAAGAGTTGCTGAAAAACTAAAGTTTGTTTTATTTTTCTCTCTCCATCTCTCTTGCTGTCTTTCACTATCTTCTACCACTCTGTCCCTCTCTCACTTTCCTCCTTTCTTTCTCACTTCCTTCCTCTCTCTGTATGTGTTTTTCTTTGTCTGTCTCTGTCTGGAGAAGACACCTAAGGGCAGTTGTAGTGACCATAATTGCTTACACCTATCCATTTAATTGATCAGGGTTAACTTATAGCCAGATACCTCAATATGACAAATATTCAACTAATTGTATAGTTAGCAACATGTAAACTCAGCAAAAAAAGAAATGTCCCTTTTTCAGGACCCTGTCTTTCAAACAAAATTAGTGAAAATCCAAATAACTTCACAGATCTTCATTGTAAAGGGTTTAAACACAGTTTGCCATGCTTGTTCAATGAACCATAAACAATTATTGAACATGCACCTGTGGAACGGTCGTTAAGACACTAACAGCTTACAGAGGGTAGGCAATTAAGTTCACAGTTATAAAAACTTAGGACACTAAAGAGGCCTTTGTACTGACTCTGAAAAAAAACTAAAGAAAGATGCCCAGGGTCCCTGCTCATCTGCGTGAACGTGCCTTAGGCATGCTGCAAGGAGGCATGAGGAATGCGGATGTGGCCAGGGCAATAAATTGCAATGTCCGTACTGTGAGACGTCTATGACAGCGCTACAGCGAGACAGGACGGACAGCTGATTGTCCTCGCAGTGGCAGACCATGTGTAATAACACCTGCACAGGATCGGTACATCTGAACATCACACCTGCGGGACAGGTACAGGATGGCAACAACTGCCCGAGTTACACCAGGAACGCACAATCCCTCCATCAGTGCTCAGACTGTCCACAATAGGCTGAAAGAGGCTGGACTGAGGGCTTGTAGGCCTGTTATAAGGCAGGTCCTCACTAGATATCACGACAACAATGTCGCCTATGGGCACAAACCCACCTTTGCTAGGGCCATTCCCCCCAGAAATGTCCGGGAACTTGAAGGTGCCTTGGTGGAAGAGTGGGGTAATATCTCACAGCAAGAACTGGCAAATCTGGTGCAGTCCATGAGGGGGAGATGCACTGCAGTACTTAATGCAGCTGGTGGCCACACCAGCTACTGACTGTTACTTTTGACCGCCACCCTTTGTTCAGGGTCACATTATTCAATTTCTGTTCATCACGTGTCTATGGAACTTGTTCAGTTTATGTCTCAGCTGTTGAATCTTATGTTCATACAAATATTTACACATATTAAGTTTGCTGAAAATAAACGCAGTTGACAGTGAGAGGACGTTTCTTTTTTTGCTGAGTTTAGATGACCAACTCGATGGCTAAGTGTTGAAAAATGGTTGTACAATAAATCCTTCCAGTGATCTAATAGAAGTTAATTACTTAACGTTCGCGTGAATTGTGAATTTCTGTCACATCCTGACCAGTAAAAGAGGTTGTTTGTTATTGTAGTTTGGTCAGGGTGTGGCATGGGGTGTTTGTTTAGAGTGTTTCGGGGTTTGTTGGGCTATGTTCTTGTTAGTCTATTTCTATGTTAGTTATAGTATGTCTATTTCTATGTGGTGTTTATTGGGTTGACCTTCAATTGGAAGCAGCTGCTCCTCGTTGCTTCTAATTGAAGGTCCTATTTAAGAGGGGTGTTTTTTTCTATGGGATTTGTGGGTAGTTGTTTCCTGTTTTGTGTTCGTGCACCTGACAGGACTGTTTAGTGTCGTTTGTTGTTTTGTATACGTGTTTCTTTTGTTTTCCTTCTTTAACCTCTCTAGGCTAGGCGGGACGAATTCGTCCCACCTACGTAACAGCCACTGCTATCCTGTGGCGCGATTTTCAAAACCTTAAAAATCCTATTACTTCAATTTCTCAAACATATGACTATTTTACAGCCATTTAAAGACAAGACTCTCGTTAATCTAACCACACTGTCCGATTTCAAAAAGGCTTTACAACGAAAGCAAAACATTAGATTATGTCAGCAGAGTACCAAGCCAGAAATAATCAGACACCCATTTTTCAAGCCAGCATATAATGTCACCAAAACCCAGAAGACAGCTAAATGCAGCACTCACCTTTGATGATCTTCATCAGATGACAACCCTAGGACATTATGTTATACAATACATGCATGTTTTGTTCAATCAAGTTCATATTTATATCAAAAACCTGCTTTTTACATTAGCATGTGACGTTCAGAACTAGCATACCCCCCGCAAACTTCCGTGGAATTCGCTAACATTTTACTAAATTACTCACGATAAACGTTCACAAAAAGCATAACAATTATTTTAAGAATTATAGATACAGACCTCCTCTATGCACTCGATATGTCCGATTTTAAAATAGCTTTTTGGTGAAAGCACATTTTGCAATATTCTAAGTACATAGCCCAGGCATCACGGGCTCGCTATTTAGACACCCGGCAAGTTTAGCACTCACCATAATCATATTTACTATTATAAAAGTTTCATTACCTTTTGTTGTCTTCGTCAGAATACACACCCAGGACTGCTACTTCAATAACAAATGTTGGTTTGGTCCAAAATAATCCATCGTTATATTTAGTCGTTTTAAGAATCGTTTTAAGAATTATAGATACAGAACTCCTCTATGCACTCGCTATGTCCGATTTTAAAATAGCTTTTCGGTGAAAGCACATTTTGCAATATTCTCAGTAGATACCCCGGCATCACTGGCTAGCTATTTAGACACCCACCAAGTTTAGCACTCACCAAAATCAGATTTACTATAAGAAAAATGTTATTAGCTTTGCTGTCTTCGTCAGAATGCACTCCCAGGACTTCTACTTCAATAACAAATGTTGGTTTGGTTCAAAATAATCCATAGTTATGTTCAAATATCCTCTGTTTTGTTCGTGCGTTCAAGACACTATCCGAATGGTAAAGAAGGGTGATGCGCACGACGCATTTCGTGACAAAAAAATTCTAAATATTCCATTACCGTACTTCGAAGCATGTCAACCGCTGTTTAAAATCAATTTTTATGGCATTTTTCTCGTAAAAAAGCGATAATATTCTGACCGGGAAAGCGTGTTTAGGTTCAAAGACAAAAGAAAATAAAAACATGGGGTCGACTCGTGCACGCACCTCAGCCCATTGTCTTCTGATAGAGCACTTGCCAAAAGCGCTAATGTTTTTCAGCCAGTGGCTGGAATTACATCATTCAGCTTTTTCCCGCCTTCTGAGAGCCTATGGAAGCCGTAGGAAGTGTCACGTTACAGCAAAGATCCTCAGTCTTCAATAAACAGAGTCAAGAAGCTCAAGGAATGGTCAGAGAGAGCACTTCCTGTACAGAATCTTCTCAGGTTTTTGCCTGCCATATGAGTTCTGTTATACTCACAGACACCATTCAAACAGTTTTAGAAACTTTAGGGTGTTTTCTATCCAAAGCCAATAATTATATGCATATTCTAGTTTCTGGGCAGGAGTAATAACCAGATTAAATCGGGTATGTTTTTTATCCGGCCATGTAAATACTGCCCCCTACCCCCAATAGGTTAACACCCATGACTGTATTTGTGTTACGTCCTGACCAGCAGAGGGATGTATTGTATTAGTTTTGGTCAGGACGTGGCAGGTTTTTTTGTGTTAAGTGTTGTGTTGGTTATTAGGACTCCCAATTGAAGGCAGGTGTGTTGAGTTGCCTTTGATTGGGAGTCCTATATAGGAGTGTGTGTTTTTCTTTGGGGTTGTGGGTAGTTGTTTTTGCACTGCGTTTTGTATAGCCTGCAAAACTGTTGCTGTCTTGTTTATTGTTTTTTTTCCTGTGGATGCCTTACTCTTTTGAATTAAAATATGAGTATCCACATTCCCGCTGCGCCTTGGTCCATTCATGAAGACAACTGTTACAGAACTACCCACCACCAAAGGACCAAGCAGCGGACGAACGAGGAGGAAGGATGGACCTGGGAGGACAAGTTAAGGGAGCTAAGGGAACCCGAGAGGCAGCCCCAATATTTTTTTGGGGGGGGGCACAAGGGCTGTTTGACGGGGCGAGAAGGGAGCCCCAGGCCAGCTCCCCGCACTAGCCCTGAGGTGCGTGTCTCCAGGCTGGCACGTCCAGTACTAGCCCCACGCATCAGGCGTCTAGTGCGTCAGCCCAGCCTCGCCAGTCAAGAGTCGCCAGAGCTGCCCGCCAGTCAAGAGTTGCCAGAGCTGCCCGCCAGTCAAGAGTCGCCAGAGCTGCCCGCCAGTCAAGAGTCGCCAGAGCTGCCCGCCAGTCAAGAGTCGCCAGAGCTGCCCGCCAGTCATGAGTCGCCAGAGCTGCCCACCAGTCATGAGTCGCCAGAGCTGCCCGCCAGTCATGAGTCGCCAGAGCTGCCCGCCAGTCATGAGTCGCCAGAGCTGCCCGCCAGTCATGAGTCGCCAGAGCTGCCCGCCAGTAATGAGTCGCCAGAGCCGCCCGCCAGTCAAGAGTCGCCAGAGCCGCCCGCTAGTCAGGAGCTGCCAGAGCGGCCCGACTGCCCGGAGCTGCCAGAGTGGCCCGACTGTAACACCCTCACGCCGCAGCCCTGTCCCGTCTGATCCGAAAGCTCTACACAGAGAGACAGCCCACAGCTCCAGTACATTGCTCTAATCAACTTAATTTGGAAATTGATTTCAGCATGTGGCCTTGCATGTTTGAAATGTCCTCCTCGAGAACCTTGTCTCAGTGAGAGTCAGAGTGAGAAAAAAGCTTGGGTGAATCAATTTAAATTAATTTCAGTCTTTGCCAAGGTGTTTCTGTCAATTACCCTAAGCAACTGCCTTTTTGAATAGATTCATTGCCTTAGAGCTAGACAGGAAAGAAAAGGAAAGAAAACATGATTGCTTTCATAATCCCAAGAGGGGATGAAATAATTCACTGTCTCAAGTTAGAAAGAGTTGCAGAAAGAAGTGGAGTAATGAAATAGCTAGATCTGCTGGTGCGTGATTGAGGTGGCCCTTTGAACATGTGTGGGAGGTTGTGCATGCTTTTGACAAACGCAAGCACGCATGCACACGAATGCACGCACGCACACACCCTATGTACAGTGATCAATACAGGTAGTGATTAGGATGTGCTCCGCTTGCATTGCAATAGAAGGCCAAGGAGTAAAATTAAGATGCAGCAGATTCAGCATCCTAGAAACCCAAGGATGTTGAGTTCTGTTAATGTTGTGTTGCTTGAAGTAATGTAATTACAATCATCTACCTTAAAAAACATCTTCTCACAAGAAGGGCCTGCTCTAGCCTTCTGGGGGCCTTAAGAGAGATTCGGTTGTGGGGCTCCCACCTTACGCCAAAACATTTTATTTGCCCCCATCTTGACAGGGGAGAGAAAATATGTTTTTATTTTTTGCAATTCTATAAATTTTTCCATGATGCGGAGTGAAAATATTGCAAAAACTGCAAAGTGTAGGGATTCCTTTTACCACCTTTACCATATCATAATCAACTTTCACCAGTTGAATGTAGACACAAATATAACACTTTTTTTGACTGGCAGCCCACTGCTGCCATTCTCCTTAAAGCAGTTTCTGCTCCAACTTCCAGGGTTAGGAGACCACCTAAACCATTTAAACTGGAACAACCATTTCAGTAACTGGTGCAAAAACTGTAATTGAATAATTAGATTTGTTTAGAAAAAGTTATGTTATTTATCTTTGTGTAACATATGACTAATCAATCAATCACTCAATGTACATGCAAAAACTCAGATATTAAAACAATTCCCAAAAATCGACCTGCAGCAGAGCATGCTGGGAAAAAAAGTTAATCTGTTTTCATAACTTTAAAAAAAAGAGTTGACGTGACTACATTCAATTTTACGTAATATTGACTTTACATTGACTTTGAGTTCAACTTACTAGAAGTATTTGAGTTAGAAATGCCTTGGGGTTTACAGTATACATTCAGAACATTTCATGATCAGGAAGTAAAAATATATATGTCAATAGAGATTATAACACACTGTAAATGCAAACTATGAATCATGCATTCAGTGTTTTATAAGCCCATGTGGGCTGGGCATCCTGAAAATGCAAGACACTCATAATAAAATAAATCAATATGTAAAATAACATGGTAAAGTTACTGTTCACTGTGGTATTGCATTGTATTTTACCAAAAACACCAGCTGTGGAAAATGTGTACGCTACCACCCTGTGAGTGATTGACAGAGAGCTTTTCTCCCAGACCAAAACAATACCAACAGAGATCTTATTGCATGCCACGATTTCATAGGTGCTGTCTGTTTGGTACGCGATAAAATACTAGGTGCAGGACTCCTACAGTCATTCAATTAAGAACTCATACCTCTATTGACTTCCACACAATCAGGACACATCCGATCTCTGCAGAAACAATGCAGAGCGATTTTTATTAGTTGACTAGCTCAACCATCAAAATTGAGAGATGATGGAGAGATGATGATTGACAACATACAGAGAAACTATTTTTCTCAGTGCTCCTCTGCCCATACCACCTTTCCCTTGCTCCCTCCTCCCCTCCACTGCCTCCAATTCTCCTCCACTGTCCACCCCTTCCTCCAACTCCCGCCGCTTCCCTCTTCCTCCCACTCTTTTGATGGTAATTTATCATAGCTGCACTGTAGTGGTCAAATATTCAATGAGCCTACTTTTTCCCTCCTATTTTTTCTGTTATTGCACCTTTCTATTCTCTTTGATTTCTTGCCTTATAAATTAAACATAGGTGGATTTTAAGTCCACATCTGATTTACCTAAGAAAGCACAGAGATTACAATTCCATTTGCGAAGCATTCTAAGAGGAGAAACTGTCTTCAGCAGTTCCGAGTTTGACTGCATTTAGCCTCAGGTAACCTAACTTTGTTTTGCTACCCTGCTGGCAAAAACTAGCACTGAATCATTCATTAATTACAGCTTTCGTGTTAAAACTCTCTCCATATCAGTGGTCTTAATTGATTGTTGTAAACTCTTTTCTGAAATAGACTGATAGGTGTGTCCTTTGACTATGAGTCAATAGTAAGAGAGGGATGAAGGAGAGTGGGGGGGTCATCCAAAAAGAGAAAGAGAGAGAGAAAGCGAGAGAAACAAATGGAGAGCAAGAGAGAAAGAAAAAAGAGAGAAACAGAGATGGAGAAAAAGAAAGAGAAAGAGAGAGAAGGATGGTGGTGGTGTGACCAGGAGAGCATATACATGTAGCTGCTTAATGAATTTGATCACTGCGCCCTACAATGAAATCTTTATCCAGGGTGGATGAGGGGAAGGCAGGGGGCTTGGCAGAGCAGAGCAGTCTTGTTTCAGATAGGGTGAAAAGTAGAATTCCCAGTATCGCCTGTTGGCTTTCCCTCATGTCAGCTGCCTTGGTTACAGAGTTGGCTGCCAGCTCTCAACCCGTCTCCCTCTCTTCATCTGGCTCCCTCTCCTCTTTCCCCCTATCCCCTACACCTCTCTTGCTCTCTCTTTCTCCTCTCTGCTCTGTCTCTCGTCCTCTACTCTCTCTTTGGCTTACAGCAAGGAACAAGGTCAGAAGGAGGGGAGGCAATGGACCCTGTGCTTTTATTTAAAGGGATGGTCTCAGCATGCCTTAGCGTATAATTTTAGTTTTAACAGTGTGGAGATGCTTAAGGAGGTATGGGGGCTCAGGGGGCTGTCTGTACGTCTGGAAAGGACGGGTTGAATGTACATTTGTGATGTGATGCTGGATTGTGTACTGTGTAATGTGTGTGTGTGTGTGTGGGGGGGGGGGGGGGGGGGGGTGTAATGAGGAAGTCAGTCAGTCAGTCAGTCAGACTTTCTCTCTCTCACTCTCTCATGCTTCCCCCCCCCCCTCCAAGTAGACGGGATCTCATTAAAACACACAGTATTCGATCTCTGTCTCTGTCCCTCCATCTCTCCAAACTCTCTCTTTTCTCTCCCTCCCTCATGATGTGTGACACAATCAGCCACACTGACAACAACACTACCATCAACATCACTCCACAGAAACAGAAAATAAAGTATTTGAACAAATACAGTATACAGATGATATTCTATGTTGATACTATTGTGTATCTGATAGATCACCAATTATGCTTGTAATTGGTGATACACAGCAAATGTACAACATTTTCACAATTGTATAAAGTAGATTTTGTGTTACATATAGTTTGAAACATACTATTATTGCATTTAATGTCTGTCAGTGTTAGTATACAATTATAAAATTGTTTAGTTCAAGGAAACAATATTGTTATTTTCACTTGTCAAGCATTCTGAGCATAAATGGAAATAGCTTTTTTGCTGCTTGTTTACATTTCACCACAACTGTAACAAATAAAGAAAAATCCTACCTGATGATGCACACCGCAGCCCAAAGTACTGGATGACTCTTCAGAAGTTAACTTCTTTCCTCTATCTCTGTCATTCCATTCATTTACATTCTTATTTTTTCTCTCGTTTTCCTTTAGTCTCTATGTCTGTCTGTCTGTGGAACTGTGGGGTTCTTATTTCAAAATGTGGACCTCCTACTGATCGCACAGCTCTGGTGAAAAGTCTGGTGCAATCAGAAGAACAAAAAGAAGAATAAATGAGTGAAAGAAAAGAGGAAGAGGACTTGGAGGGGAAGAATAGGACCGACACCTCCTGAAAAGCTCAGCTGCCTGCTCTACCTCTTCGCTCCTGCCTGCGCTCAGGGTGAGTGTGTGTGAAACAAAGTAATCTTCAGGTGAAAAGAGTATCTCTCTCTCTCTCTCTCTCTCTCTCTCTCTCTCTCTCTCTCTCTCTCTCTCTCTCTCTCTCTCCTTAGCACTGCACTGCACAAAAGAGTCCAGAGTGTCTCTCTCCCAGGGCCGGCTCTGGTCGCTTAGGCCCCCAGGCCGCTAGGAGGCCCCCAACCCCCTCTTAGGAACTCAGTTGGGGTCATAACTTACAGAATAGTAGAATACACAAGGTGCATGTTCGAAATTTGGTTGTGCATCAGCAATTTTTCTCCTGTTACGTCAGTGACTGACAGTGACTCAATTAGCAATGTCACCTAACAATTTTTAGATTGGGAAATTAGTCTAGCCAGCTATCTGAACTTGTTGTAATCATGGCTGACCAAATCTTGCTTAGGGCCCCCAACAGGCTAGAACCTGCCCTGCTCTCTCCCTCACTTTACCTTTGTCCTGTGTCTGCTGTGCTGCTGCAACTCCAGCCAGTCGAGCCTCTCAGTCGCTCTTATCTCTCTTTCTCTCAGTCTCTCTCTCTCTCTCTTTTTTCCTACTCCAGCTTTATGAATATTCTGACAAGGCAAATGCAGCTGAAATACATTGAATTAACCCAACGGTGCCAGAAATCACCCCAGCCTCCTTGTTTTCTCTTTTCCTCCCATTTGCTCCCATTGTCGAATTTCAGGACCCCTTAACACATGAGCTGTGGCGACCCATCATTTAGGGCAGGTGGGGCAGAGTGTTCTGTCACTCATGGGGACACCCATCAAATGAAATGTTTTTTTTCGACATGCGCTGAATACAACAGACCTTACAGTGAAATGCTTACTTACAAGCGCTTAACCAACAATGCAGTTTTAAGAAAAATACATTAAGCAAAAAATACCTGATAAATAATGAGAAATAAAAGTAACAAATAATTAAAGAGCAGCTGTAAAGTAGCAATAGCGAGGCTATATACAGGGGGTACCGGTACAGAATCAATGTGCGGGGGGCACTGGTTAGGTAATTGAGGTAATATGTACATGTGGGTAGAGTTAAAGTGACTATGCATAGATAATAAACAGAGAATAGCAGCAGCGTAAAAGGGGGGGGGGGGGGGCAATGCAAGTAGTCTGGGTAGCCTTTTGATTAACTGTATAGGAGTCTTATGGCTTGGGGGTATAAGCTGTTTAGAAGCCTTTTGGATCTAGACTTGGCGCTCAGGTACTGCTTGCCGTGCGGTAGCAGTCTGTGACAAGGGTGGCTGGACTCTTTGACAATTTTTAGGGCCTTCCTCTGACACCGCCTGGTAAAGAGGTCCTGGATAGCAAGAAGCTTGGCCCCAGCGATTTCCTGGGCCGTACTCACTACCCTCTGTAGTGCATTGCAGTCGGGGCCGAGTAGTTGCCATACCAGTCAGGATGCACTCGATGGTGCAGCTGTAAAACCTTTTGAGGATCTGAGGACCCATGCAAAATCTTTTCAATCTCCTGAGGGGCAATAGGTTTTGTCATGCCCTCTTCACGACTGTCTTGATGTGCATGGACCATGATAGTTTGTTGGTGATCTGGACTCTAAAGAACTTGAAGCTCTCAACCTGCTCCACTACAGCCCCATCGATGAGAATAGGGGCGTTATCGGTCCTTCTTTTACTGTAGTCCACAATCATCTCCTTTGTCTTGATTATGTTGAGGGAGAGGTTGTTGTCCTGGCACCACACTTCCAGCTCTCTGACCTCCTGCCTATAGGAGGTCTCATCGTTGTCGGTGATCAGGCCTACCACTGCTGTGTCATCGGCAAACTTAATAATGGTGTTGGAGTCGTACTTGGTCAAGCAGTCATGGGTGAGCAAGGAGCACAACAGGGGACAAAGCACACACGCCTGAGGGGCCCCCATGTTGAGGATCAGTGTGGCCCATCAGGAAGTCCAGGATCCAATTGCAGAGGGAGGTCTTTAGTCCCAGGGTCCTTAGCTTATTGATGAGCTTTGAAGGCACTATGGTGTTGAATGCAGAGCAGTAGTCAATGAATAGCATTCTCACTTAGGTGTTCCTTTTGCCCAGGTGTGAAAGGGCAGTGTGGAGTGCAATAGAGATTGCATCATCTGTGGATCTGTTAGTGCGGTATGCAAATTGGAGTGGGTCTAGGTTTTCTGGAATAATGGTGTTGTGGGCCATGACCAGCCTTTCAAAGCACTTCATGGCTACAAACATGAGTGCTACGGGTCGGTAGTCATTTAGGCAGGTTACCTTAGTGTTATTGGGCATAGGGACTATGGTGGTCTGCTTGAAAGATGTTGATATTACAGACTCAGACAGGGAGAGGTTGAAAATGTCAGTGAAGACACTTGCCAGTTGGTCAGCGCATGCTCGGAGTACATGTCCTGGTAATCTGTCTGGCCCTGCGGCCTTGTGAATGTTGACATGTTTAAAGGTCTCACATCGGCTACGGAGAATACGATCACACAGTCGTCCGGAACAGTAGATGCTCTCATTCATGTTTCAGTATTACTTGCCTCGAAGCGAGGATAGAAGTAATTTAACTCGTCTGGTGGACTTGTGTCAATGGGCAGCTCGCGGCTGTGTTTTGCCATGTAGTCCATAATAGTTTGCAAGCCCTGCCACATCTGACGAGTGTCGAAGCCGGTGTAGTACAATTCGATCTTAGTCCTGTATTGACGCTTAGTCTGTTTGATGGTTCGTCGGAGGGCATAGCGGGATTTCTTGTAAGCTTCCAGGCTAGAGTCACAGTCATTGAAAGCGGCAGCTCTACCCTTTAGCTTAGTGTAGATGTTGCCTGTAATCCATGGCTTCTGGTTGGGGTATGGACATATTGTCGAATTTCAGGACCCCTTAATGTATCTTTTTTCTTTAAAGTAAATTATTTGATAAAATAGTGATTTTGGCCTACTAAAGCCCATAAAAATGCATTGAATAACACATTCATAAATGGCAAAAAGGACTAAAACAATAAGTCCCGAAACACCTGTGGGGGTTGTAGAGCAAAATGGAGAACACCATCGTGTTTGTGAGAAACTCCCCTTTCCACAGGGCGGTCCCATTAGTTTGTAGCCCAACAATTCGAACGCCATCATGTACGTGAGAGTCTCCCCTTTCCATAGAGTGGTGATAATACTTTGTAGGTCAAACCGTTCGGACTCTACAGACGTTTGGAGAGAAGACCTCTCTTTTCAGAATGACTCGAGTTCTGACAAACACAACTCTAGCTGTGCCACCTTTCACCGAAGATGAGGAATTGTGACACTGGCGGATGCAGTGGATTGAGACATATCTAATGCAAAAAATCAGACACCTCTAGCTTAAACTGACCTATTTTGTTGGGGATTTTTTTTGTTATGTAACTTAGATTGATGCACCGCTGCATCAATCAACTCTAGGGGGTTAAAATCATATTTTAAGAAGATACATTGTGGAAATGGGCAGGGTTTAACAATAGTGATGACTTTTTGATTGTGTTAACGAATGATGTGATAATGAAAAATACATGATGACGAAAAATACTTTACTCAGTATGTTCACTCCCACTAAGGCCAACTTTGAATGGTTGACATCCCAGGCTCATGTGTGCTGTGTTTGCAATAGCCTGGGGACAACGTTACACCAAGAAACATTTACCTTGATGAAAGAAATTGAAAGTGCCTTACTTCTGGAACGAAGTTACATCTTCCTCAGTACACAAGCACGCACACAACAAAAATGCGCCATACCATGTGATACTGGGCCCAGTCAGGTCTTTGACACATTCACCCACTCCCCTGCTGAAAGATCAGCCACAAAATGTTGGCATCATTGTAACAAAGCAACGTACAGTCATGGGTGAATACATTTTTATGTATGGGTGGTCCTGGGAATTGAACTCAATAGCCTGGCGTTGCTCAACCAAGATGCAGAGCAGGGTTCTAAATGCTTTGTGAAGCCTCAATTTAATATGATTTTTAAGGCCTTTATTAAGCAATGCTTATGCGACCCTTTATATCACACAGGTTTATGTCATATTTGACCTAGTTGGTTACGTAACATTTGACATCGTGGTTATGTCACACAGTTATGCCACATTTATGAACCCTTTATAAAGCATGACATACTAGTGGTTAGAGCGTTGGGCCAGTAACCAAAAAGTTGCTGGATCGAATCCCCGAGCTGACAAGGTAGAAATCTGTCGTTCTGCCCCTGAGCAAGGCAGTTAACCCACTGTTCTCCAGGCGCCGAAGACGTGGATGTCGATTAAGGCAGCCCACCGCACCTCTCTGATTCAGAGGGGCTGGGTTAAATGCGGAAGATACATTTCAGTTGAATGCATTCAATTGTACAACTGCCTAGGTATCCCCCTTTCCCCATACGGTTATAGAGGATTTGTAGCACATTTGTGTAGTGTTTACGAAGGCATGATGGAGGCTTTATGAGCTGCACTTAATTTAAAGCATGACCAAGATGGTTCGCACTATTTTAGCTGAACAGCATACCACTTACAGTATTTTGAAAAACCCATATCAATAGCTGTTTTCACATGTTGAGCTGACATTTTCACAGAGAGGTCTGTTGTTCACATGTGAAACCATATGTTCACATGTAATACATTTAGAGTTCACTTTTTTTTTTTCCGGCCGTGCAAATACTGCCCCCTAGCCCTAACAGGTTTTAACGAGATTCTTATCTTTAAAATGGTGTTAAATAGTCATATGTTTGAGAAATTGAAGTTATAGCATTTTTGAGGTTTTGTATTTCGCGCCACGCTATACCATTGGATATTGGTGAGGCATTCCGCTAGCGGAACGTCTGTCCCTAACAGGTTTTAACACTACCTTTCACGTGAGGAGAATAACATGTTTTCAACTCTCAACTCACAAGTGAATTGCAGATTCACATGTGAAAAATGTTCATGTGAAAATCTAACTCTCACATGTGGAATTACATTTTCACATGTGAAAATCGAATTTGCACTTTCACATGTGAATAGCTTTGTTGAAATGTTGAATCCCATGTTGTCACACTTATTTCACATGAGATCATGTTTACACATTTGAGGTCAGTTCAACGTTTTCATGTAGTTTCGTGTTGTGTCTTACACATGTTGTCACATTATCAAATTAACTTCACATAAGATCATATGTTATCACATTTAAAATGTATGTTTTTTTCTGTGTGTGTGTGTGTGTGTGTGTGTGTGTGTGTATGTGTGTGTGTGTGTGTGTGTGTGTGTGTGTGTGCGCGCGTGTGTGTGTAGAGCCCCCCTGACAGGTCAAGCATATATGGATGAATACATAATCACTGATAAATAGTCACTGATATAATCTACATCATTTCAATAACCCTGCGTTAATGAATAAATAAATAAAAGAGAGAGAATTGTGCACATTAAATAATTATGAGCAAAATGAATATTCCTAGCTAAGTGAATATTTACAACAATCCCCCCCCCCCACCCACCCCCCATTGCCTTGTCAATGATTCATCACATTTAAAACAGTATAATTGCCCTTAATGTATGTATTAATTAATTGCAGTATCAGATTACCAGATGAGATCATCCACCTCAGGCACTGATATTTTAGCAAAGCATACTCTGGAATGGCATCCCAATTGGCAGCCTATTCCCGTATAGTGTACTATTTTGACCAGGACCCATAGAGAATTAACACATACAGCTATGCTTTCCCTCCGTCTTTGAGAGCGTACATTGACCACGTTAATAAGAGGTGATATGGCAAATTACTGCACAGCAACACATTAATGACAGTAAAAGTAAATATTAAACACACAATGTGTGTGTGTGTGTGTGTGTGTGTGTGTGTGTGTGTGTGTGTGTGTGTGTGTGTGTGTGTGTGTGTGTGTGTGTGTGTGTGTGTGTGTGTGGGGGGCGTGCATGCTTGCAAGCATGCATGGGTGGTTAGGGTCAGAGATGGTACATTGTGTGGGTGTATGATATAGTATTGTGATAGAAACACAATAACGAAAGACAACAAAGGACTGAGAGTGGAGTATGCTTCTGCAGTGGTTTTCCTATACTCGACTACTTGGACAGACCTGGCTTGGACCTGGGCCCACACATGGCCCTATCATGATTGATTTCTTTGATTCTGCAACAGGGGCAAGACAACAGGGTTGTTCCCATAGCTATAAATCAAAGGGATCAGGTTGTATATATAAGACCATGTCTCCACCTCCACCTCCAGCTAGCCTGTACCCTGCCCTACAGACAGCAGAGAACACAATTATCACTACATTCTTTACAGCATACAGCATATAGAGATAGACGGACAGAGAGACAGAAAGGCATTGGAATAGAGATATATAGAGAGAAGAGAGAGTGTGTGAGAGAGAGAAGAGAGAGAGAGAGCTGGGGGGGTCAGTGAGAGAGAGACAATAAAGCTCTTTGAAAATAATAGAAAATTGAGAGAGCGAGAGAGAGAGAGAGAGAGAGAGAGCAATGTTCCGATCATATTCAATTTGGTGTACAGTAGCGAACAATTTGCAGACAGCGTCAACCGCCATCTAAACTAGTCTATACTTATTGCGTCCATACTTGTGAACGTTAGAAAAAGCTTGAAGTTAAACTTTTTCTCCATCTCTAATTCCCAATCAGCCAATTAAAATCGTTGACCTAGTTGCATGTGATAGAACGCGACATGTTAGCTGTTCGCATCAGATAACCCAACCTGGTCTATGAGCATTTCATATTATTCTTTACGTAAATCTGGAACACTTTTTACTTTCGTGTGGTATGTATTAATTTGTGGTTGTCCATCACCCATTTTGTATTATATGTTACGAATTACAATTCGTATTATAAGTTATGACTTTGCAAAACGTACAATATGTTACACATTTTCTAAATGTACATGTTATGAATTTGCAAAACTTAGGATATGTTACGAATTCTAGCTAAGTGGCTAATGTTAGCTAGCTCGACTAGGGGTTAGAGTTAGGGGTTAGGGTTGAGGCTAGGGTTAAGTTTAGGAGTTAGGTTAAAGGGTTAAGGTTAGGGTTATGGCAAGGGTTAGCTGAAAGGATTACGTTTAGGGTTAGGGGAAGGGTAAGCTAACATGCTAAGTAGTTGCAAAGTAGCTCAAAAGTAGTGAGTAGATGAAAAGTACCCAAAAAAATAAAGTTGTACATGATGAGATTCAACCTCAACTTTGGGTTGCTAGACATTCACGTTATATGCCTACACATCTACCCCGACCAACCACCCTACTTTTGTTTTTTTGCCTTAAGTAACCATGCGTCTTATGTAACCATACCAAACGTAACATACACTAATTTGAGTGTTGCGGAGTGTTTCAGAGGGATATTTTAAACCTCCAAATAGTCTAGCTTTGCTGGGTCTGTCAGACTGTCACAAGAGTTATGTGCCAATATTGCATGATGCATCCTTTGCCCATGCTACTAGCTACTAAAGTTATACGCAAAGTTGTTTGACAAAATAAAACATCTTATCTGGTTTTTCTTATCCTTTTCACATACAGTACCGGTAAAAAAAATTGGACACACCTACTCATTCAAAGTTTTTTCTTTATTTTACATTTTTTTTACATAGTAGAATAATGGTGAAGACATCAACACTATGAAATAACACAAATTTAATCATGTAGTAACCAAAAAAGGTGTTAAACATATCAAAATATATTTTAATTTTGAGATTCTTCAAAGTAGCCACCCTTTGCCTTGATAACGGCTTTTCACACTCCTAGCATTCTCTCAACCACCTTCAAGAGGAGTGCTTTTCCAACAGTCTTGAAGGAGTTCCCACATATGCTGAGCACTTGCTGGCCACTTCACCGTCACTCTGCGGTCCAAATCATCCCAAACCATCTCAATTGGGTTGAGGTTGGGTGATTGTCGAGGCCAGGTCATCTGATGCAGCACTCCATCACTCTCCTTCTTGGTCAAATAAGCCTGGAGGTGTGTTTTGTGTCATTGTCCTGTTGAAAAATAAATGATAGTCCCACTAAGCACAAACCAGATGGGATGGCGTACCACTGCAGAATGCTGTGGTAGCCTTGCTGGTTAAGTAAGCTTTCAATTCTAAGTAAATCACTGACAGTGTCACCAGCAAAGCACCCCCACACCATCACACCTCCTCCTCCATTCTTCCCGGTGGGAACCACACATGCAGCGATCATCCGTTCACCTACTCTGAGTCTCACAAAGACACGGAGGTTGGATCCAAAAATCTCAAATTTGGACTCATCAGACCAAAGGACAGATTTCCATCGGTCAAATGTCCATTGCTTGTATTTCTTGGCCCCAGAAAGTCTCTTCTTCTTATTGGTGTCCTTTAGTAGTGGTTTATTTTCAGTAATTTGACCATGAAGGCTTGATTCTCGCAGTCTCCTCTGAACAGTTGATGTTGAGATCTGTCTGTTACTTGAACTTTGTGAAGCATTTATTTGGGCTGCAATCTGAGGTGCAGTTAACTCTAATGAAATTGTCCTCTACAGCAGAGGTAACTCTGGGTCTTCTTTTCCTGTGGCGGTCCTCATTAGAGCCAGTTTCATCATAGCGCTTGATGGTTTTTTCGACAGCACTTGAAGAAACTTTCAAAGTTCTTGAAATTCTTGACTGACCTTCATGTCTTAAAGTAATGACGGACTGATGTTTCTCTTTGCTTATTTGAGCTGTTCTTGCCATAATATGGAATTGTTTTTTTACCAAATAGGGCTATCTTCTGTATACCACCCCTACCTTGTCACAACATAACTGATTGGCTCAAACACATTAAGAAGGAAATAAATTCCACAAATTAACTTTTAAAAAGGCACACCTGTTAATTGAAATGCATTCCAGGTGACTACCTCATGAAGCTGGTTGAGAGAATGCCAAGAGTGTGCAAAGCTGTCATCAAGGCAAAGGGTGGCTACTTTGAAGAATCTCAAATATAAAATATATTTTGATTTGTTTAACATTGTTTTGGTTAATACATGATTCCTTAAGTGTTATTTCAGAGATTTGATGTCTTCACTAATATTCTACAATGTAGAAAATGGTAATAGTAGACCCCTTGAATGAGGTCTATACAACATTAAAGTTGTATAGACCTGCCAGGTGGTGTGTACTACTAAAGTGGTTAACTCTAAATCAACAGGGCACAATAACAGTTCAAGCCCCCCTTGCATCAAGCTTTATTGTTAAGGAAAAAACTGTTCACTGCTGATCCTTGCTCGATTCAAATAACGCATACAGTGCCTTCAGAAAGTATTCACACCTCTTGACCTTTTCCACATTTTGTTGTGTTACAGACTCAATTTAATATTGATTACATTTAGATATTTTTTTTCACTGACCTACAAAACAATACCCCATAATATCAATGTGGAATTATGTATTTCAAAATGTTTTAATGAATTAATACAAAAATTAAAAGCTAAAATGTTATGAGTCAATAAGTGTTCAACCCCTTTGTTATGACAAGCCTAAATAAGTTCAGGAGTCAATATTTAAAACACTTACAGAGTTTAATGACTGTGATAGAAGAAAACTGAGGATGGATCAACAGCATTGTAGTTACTCCACAATACTAACCAATTGAGAGAAGGAAAATAAGGAAGCCTGTAAATAATAAACATATTCCAAAACATGCATCCTGTGTGCAACAAGGCACTAAAGTAATACAACAAAAAATGTGGAATAATAGTAGAGAGAATTATTTATTTCAGCTTTTGTTTCCTTCATCACATTCCCAGTGGGTCAGAAGTTTACATACACTAAATTAGTATTTGGTAGCATTGCCTTTAAATTGATTAACTTGGGTCAAACGTTTCAGGTAGCTGTCCACAAGCTTCCCAACATAAGTTAGATGAATTTTGGCCCATTCCTCCTGATAGAGCTGGTGTAACTGAGTCAGGTTTGTAGGCCTCCTTGCTCGCACAAGCTTTTTCAGTTCTGCCCATACATTTTCTGTGGGATTGAGGTCAGGGCTTTGTGATGGCCACTCCAATACATTGACTTTGTTGTCCTTAAGCCATTTTGCCACAACTTTGGAAGTATGCTTGGGGTCATTTTCAATTTGGAAGAACCATTTGTGACCAAGCTTTAACTTCCTGACTGATGTCTTGAGATGTTGCTTCAATATATCCACATCATTTTCCTACCTCATGATGCCATCTATTTTGTGACGAGCACCAGTCCCTCCTGCAGCAAAGCACCCCCACAACATGATGCTGTCTCCCCATCCTTCATGGTTGGGATGGTGTTCTTATTGTGGAAAGTTTGTGGAATACTACCCGAAACATTTGGCCCAAGTTAAACAATTTAAAGGCAGTGCTACCAAATACTAATTTAGTGTATGTAAACTTCCTACCCACTGGGAATGTAATGAAAGAAATAAAATCTGAAATAAATCATTCTCTCTACCATTATTCTGACATTTCAAATTCTTAAAATAAAGTGGTGATCCTGACTGACCTAAGACAGGGAATTTTTACTAGGATTAAATGTCAGGAATTGTGAAATACTGAGTTTAAATGTATTTGGCTAAGGTGTATGTAAACTTCCGACTTCAACTGTATATATATATATATATATATATATTATAGCTCTCTCTCTTTCTCTCTGCTGCGTCTCCTTCATTTTTGAATAAATTAAACTGTTAAACTATTGTCTTTCTCTCTCTTTGAATCAACTACTCTCCACACTTTATGCTCTGCAGTGCAAGGTAGTTGTAGTTTATGCTTTCAGTTCAATATTAATGCTCTGATCCTTTGATTGGATGGACAACATGCCAGTTCATACTGCAAGAGATCTGATAGGTTGGAGGACATCCTCCGGAGGTCATCATACTTATTGTGTATGGAAGGGGGTGAGAACCATGAGACTCCTAGGTTTTTTTGTTGCATTTAAATCAATGTAACCAGACGAGGACAGAAAATAGCTGTCCTCCAGCTACACCATGATGCTACCCTAGAGGATGCTGTTAATGCTCATATAGACCTTCATTGCAAAATAGTGAATTTTAACAACTTATTTGGTGATGTGAATATATTTAGTAATAAAAAGGCTAACTTTTTTAATTTTTCACTATTTTTATTTTTAAGAAATTAACTGAGTAGGATGGTCCTCCCCTTCCCCCTCTTATGAGCCTCCACTGTTCTACTCAAAGGAAAAAACAATATCTAAACTGGGATTCAAACTTGCCACAAACTTGGAAAATGACCAGGGAACAGGCTCACTACTCTGTGAGCTATTCATCCAGATTAAACTGTGCACATATTTTAGTAAATTTGATTAGAAAATCATGTTGTTTGACTTCTGTTAAGGACGTTTCAATGAAAAAGTGTTTGATCACATCCAGTTACTTCAACATTTGGAATTGGCTGATGAGGAATTTGTTACCAGAAAAAATCAAGGCCAACTGGTGTTGTTAGCATAGTGCCAGGTTATCTGATGGGAACAGCTAAAATCACATGCAGCTTTCTATCACGTGCAACTACATCAACAATCTTACTTGGCTGATGGGGATATGGAGAAAGAGAAAAAGTTTAACTTTTGTGTTCATCTAATCAGCTGCTGAGTCACCAAGACCACCAAGACCACCAAAACCAGAGCCATACTGACTCTCAAATGAGAGCCTTTCAGTCTGAGGTGGAATTTCACTTTAGTTGTTACTTGTTTTGCAACAAATCCACATCTGAAACAAAATCTATTACAATACATAGTGGACAGACCAAATGCTAATGCAGTCCTAAACAAACCAAACAACCTTTCTGGGTTTTTCACCTTCGTGCTCTTCCTGGTGAAGATTATTAAATGATTGAATCGTCCCCCAGCATGCCTCCTCCATTTTCTCTCTCCCTCTCTTTGTTTTGCTCTCTGATAATAAACCAAGCAGCTTAGCTTTAAGTCATGGGAGATGGTCGGACACACCAGATGCCCCCCTCACGAGCCGGGTGATGGCCAAATAGCCAGCCAGAAATTGACAGGCACACCAAATTCTCTATGCATCAACCAATAGAAGATTTGACAGATAATGAGAAAACAACAAAGACAAAACATGGAAGGAAAAGATCAAAAGAGATTCCAAATGAATGAACTGGTGTGTGTGATTCATCAGTCTAGACTGATGGTCAATGTAATATGTGAATGAGTGTGCTTGAATAATGATGATTGCTCTGTAATTGCATTGTCCACAATCCCTACTTTTTGTGACAGTTCTGTTTGTGACTGACTGGTTGGCCATGGCAGTTTGGCCTGAGCTCATCCAGCAGACTGCATAACAAAAATCTGCCATTGGTCCTCTGATGGACTCAGTGCTCAGAGGTCTCCCAGTGGGCTCAGCGATATGATTCTAATTGTGTCCCAAATGGCACCCTTACCCCAATATAGTGCACTATGGGCCCTGGTCAAAAGTAGTGCACTATATGTGTAGTATGGTGCCATTTGGCATGCAACCTCTGTCACATTGTACCTAGATACTTGGGTGACTTGAGACACACTTTCCCAACCAGTCAAAGATAGATTGGCATTGGTTGAAGAAATGCTCTGCTTTTTTGACACCACACTCCACAGAGCAAGTTCTACAGGCTGTAGTTGTATTTTATCTTGATTATTGTCCAGTTATATTCTCAAGTGCCCGGGCGGCAGGTAGCCTAATGGTAAGAGTGTTGTGCCAGTAATCGGAAGGTTGCTAGATCGAATCCCGAGCAGACAAGCTAAAAATCTGTCAGTCTGCCTCTGAACAAGAGAGCTAACCCACTGTTTCCCGGTAGGCTGTCATTGTAAATAAGAATTTGTTCTTAACTGACTTGCCTAGTAAAATACAACTGAAAAAAGAAAGACCTAGTTAATCTGAAGAAGTCCCAGAACAAACACGTCTTGCTCTTTATTGTAATCAGAGGGCTAATATTAATAATATGCATGCAAGTATCTCTTGGCTAAGAGATGAGGAATGACCTCTTGTTTTTATAAGAAACAATGTGTTGGAAAAACCTAATTGTTTGAATAGTCAACTTGCACACAGCACTGACAGACAAACTTATCCCACCAGACATTCCACCAGAGGTCTTTTCACAGTCCCTGGGTCCAGAACAAATTCAAGGAAACATACAGTATTATACAGAGCCATGGAACTCCCTTCCCTCTTGTTGTGTGGTCAGCACTTACATGTACAGTTGAAGTCGGATGTTTACATACACTTAGGTTGGAGTCATTAAAACTCATTTTTCAACCACTCCACACATTTCTTGTTAACAAACTATAGTTTTGGCAAGTCGGTTAGAACATCTACTGTGCATGACACAAGTCATTTTTCCAACAATTGATTACAGTCAGATTATTTCACAAAGAATTCACTGTATCACAATTACAGTGGGTCAGAAGTTTACGTACACGAAGTTGACTGTGCCTTTAAACAGCTTGGCAATTTCCAGAAAATTATGTCATGGCTTTAGAAGCTTCTGATAGGCTAATTGACAACATTTGAGTCAATTGGAGGTGTACCTGTGGATGTATTTCATGGCCTACCTTCAAACTTAGCACCGCTTTGCTTGACATCATGGGAAAATCAAAAGAAATCAGCCAAGACCTCAGAAAACAAATTGTAGACCTCAACAAGTCTGATTCATCCTTGGGAGCAATTTCCAAATGCCTGAAGATACCACGTTCATCTGTACAAACAATAGTACACAAGTATAAACACCATGGGACCACGCAGCCGTCATACCGCGCAGGAAGGAGATGCGTTCTGTCTCATAGAGATGAATGTACTTTTGTGCGAAAAGTGCAAATCAATCCCAGAACAACAGCAATGGACCTTGTGAAGATGCTGGAGGAAACAGGTACAAAGTATCTATATCCACAGTAAAACAAATCCTATTTCAACATAACCTGAAAGGCCGCTCAGCAAGGAAGAAGCCACTGCTCCAAAACCACCATAAAAAAGCCAGACTACGGTTTGCAACTGCACATGGGGACAAAGATTGTACTTTTTTGGAAAAATGTCCTCTGGTCTGATGAAACAAAAATATAAATGTTTGGCCATAATGACCATCGTTATGTTTGGAGGAATAAGGGGGAGGCTTGCAAGCTGAAGAACACCATCCCAACCGAGACGCACGTGGGTTGCAGCATCATGTTGTGTAGTGCTTTGCTGCAGGAGGGACTGGTGCACTTCACAAAATAGATGGCATCATGAGGATGGAAAATTATGTGGATAGAAAATTATGTGGATATATTGAAGCAACATCAGCCAGGAAATTAAAGTTTGTTCGCAAATGGGTCTTCCAAATTGACAATGACCCCATGCATACTTTGAAATGTGGCAAAATAGCTTAAGGACAACCAAGTCAAGGTATTGGAGTGGCCATCACAATGCCCTGACCTCAATCCTATGGAAAATGTGTGGGCAGAACTGAAAAAGTGTGTGCGAACAAGGAGGCCTACAAACCTGACTCAGTTACACCAGCTCTGTCAGGAGGAATGGGACAAAATTCACCCAACTTATTGTGGGAAGCTTGTGGAAGGCTACTCAAAACATTTGACCCAAGTTAAACAATTTAAAGGCAATGCAACCAAATACTAATTGAGTGTATTTAAACTTCTGACCCATTGGGAATGTGATAAAAGAAATAAAAGCTGAAATAAATCATTCTCTCTACTATTATTCTGACATTTCACAGTCTTAAAATAAAGTGGTGATCCTAACTGACCAAAGACAGGGAATTTTTACTATGATTAAATGTCAGGAATTGTGGAAAACTGAGTTTAAAAATAATTTGGCTAAGGTCTATGTAAACTTCCGACTTCAACTGTACGTGTAACTGATAGATGCACACACATTTTACATGTTCATGTAGTATGGAAATTGTAAACATTTTTGTCTGTAATGTCTTTTCATTATCGGACCCCAGTAATACTAGTTGTCGCATGTGGTAACCCGTCATTCAAGGCCTGTAGGGCAGAGACCCACCTGTTTTGAGCCCCACCTGTTAAGCAAAACAATGCCTTTGGAAAGTGTTCAGACCTCTTGTCTTTTTCCACATTTTGTTAGGTTGCAGCCTTATTCAAAAAAAATGTAAATTGTATTTTTCCACATCAATTGTGGCGGATGAATCAGAGTTAGTTAGGTAACATAGATAATTAAGATGTTTTATTTGCATAATATGCTTATGTGAGATACTTGTCTTATGTGATTGTATTGTTAAAACATGTGAAGAGATGGCGTGATTAATGGGGAACCAGTTATTTGTCTCCACAATGTCACTCCCTCCTTTGGCATTGGGGGAAGGTGTATGGCCGTGTCTGGACCATTGTATGTCCTCTTTGATGTTGCACCTATCCTGGGATAGTGTATGACCTAGAGGCTCACTCCCCTCAGTGAGCTTGTCCAGGAGTGGAGTCAAGAGGGGGTTTACTTGAGATGGGAGTATCTAGAGTTGTCAATTGATTTATGCCATTGGATGAGCTAATGGTTCTGTTCTATACCGTACCAGGGAGAGACGGTCCCAGTTTGGGGTAGGAGGACCGGATACTGGTCTATACAATGAACACTGTTGATACAGCAGTTGCTGTCTGCTATGGTTTATAGATATCTTTCATACAAAATTTAACCTTTGTGAACTGTTCCTAAGATCTGTTGTTCGTCATGTCCTTTGAGAGGTGTAGATCTTGGGTATAAAAGATCTTTGTACTTTTGTGTAATCACTTTTCAATGGTTCATTAGAGATAGCGCATCATTGAAGGTCAAGTGCTTTTTCAAAAGCATCTTATTTATTAAATATGTAGTTTTAAGTATAACTCTGACTGGTGTGTGAAGTTTGTAACTCTCCTCATTTGGAAATGCAGAAATTAGCCACCACACAATCTCCACACAATACCGCATAATAACATAGCAAAGGTAGGTTTTTAGAAATGTTTGCTAATTTATTAAAAATAAAAACAGAAATATCACATTTACATTAGTATTCAGGCCCTTTACACTTTGTTGAAGCACCTTTGGCATCAATTACAAACTTGAATCATCTTGGGTATAACTCTACAAGCATGGCACACCTGTATTTGGGGAGTTTCTCCCATTCTTCTCTGCAGCTCTTCTCAAGCTCTGTCAGGTTAGTTAGTCTCCCACTCCATGCCACTGAAAAACAACCCCACAGCATGATGCTGCCAACACCATTCTTCACCGTAGGAACTGAGTCAGGTTTCCTCCAGATGTGACGCTTGGCATTCAGACCAAAGAGTTCAATCTTGGTTTCATCAGACCAGAGAATCTTGTTTCTCATGGTGTGAGAGTTTCTAGGTGCCTTTTTGGCAAACTCCTAGGGGGATTTCATGAACCTTTTACTGAGGAGTGGCTTCCGTCTGGCCACTCTACCGTAAAGGCCTGATTGGTGGAGTGCTGCGGAGATGGTTGTCCTTCTAAAAGTTTCTCCCATCTCCACAGAGGAACTCTAGAGCTCTGTCAGAGTGACCATCGTGTTCTTAGTCACCTCCCTGACCAAGGCCTTCTCCCCCGATTGCTCAGTTTGGCTGGGCAGCCAGCTTTAGGAAGTTTCTTGGTGGTTTCAAACTTCTTCCATTTTAAGAATGATGGAGGCCACTGTGTTCTTGGGGACCTTCAATGCTGCAGAAATGTTTTGGTGCCCTTCCCCAGATCTGTGCCTCGACACAATCCTGTCTCTGTGCTCTACGGACAATTCCTTCGACCTCACTGCTTGGTTTTTGCTCTGACATGCATTGTAAACGGTGGGCCCTTATATAGACCGGTGTGTTCTTTCCAAATCATGTCCAATCAATTGAATTTACCCCAGGTGGACTCCAATCAAGCTGTAGAAACATCTCCAGGCTGATCAATGGAAACAGGATGCATCTGAGGTCAAGTTCATAGTAAAAGGTCTGAATACTTATGTAAATAAGGTTATTCTGATATTTCTTTGTTAGATTTCCAAACACCTTTCCAGTTTGTCATTATGGGGTATTGTGTGTAGATTGCTAAGGAATTTGTTTTATTTAATACATTTTTTTATAAAGCTGTAACATAACAAAATGTTGAAAATACTTTCCGAAGGCACTGCATATATTTTTGCCTGTTTTGCATGTTATTTTGCCATTAATACGTGTCAGATATCAATTTGCAAACAATGTTAAAAAAAATAATTGAATTAATAAAGCTGCATACAAACATGGTCTCTTTTTTGCTTTCTTGAGTAAGGCAGCTCCAAAATGCAGGTGTTTCAGCCTAACTCAGTGCTTTCTGTGGCGGTGGGGCAGCCAGTGGAAAATATGGCACAGAGGTTGGTAATGGGGGTTGCGTAGAGGCTGCAAAATCTACGGGGAGAGCTCTAAAATTCAAGCAGCTTGGGTGCAGCCATATATATATATATATATATTTTTTTTATTACAAAAAAACACAAGGAAGGGGTAACATTAAAGTATTAGAACATGAAGGACAAACAATACAGCATCAAGACACTATCAAACATGTATCAGTCTTTCCGCAACAGAGACATCCTCATGTGCGAGGTTGCGTGTGCATGATAGTGATATAAAATATATGTCATAGTTTCCTTTTTCATGATCACAATCTTGTGAAACCCGAACCCTCCAAGATCCCCCCACAGTTCCCCAATAGCTGTCCCTCAACCATTCGAGTCCCCTCTCACAGTCCGTCCCCCCCCCCCCCCCCGGAAAAAGAAATAAAAAATGTAATGAATTCCATTCCCCACCCACAAGAACCCCCCAATGCACCAACAACCAAGAGAATGAACTAAAGAGAAAAAATGAAAAGACAGAACAAAACAGCAAACAACAATGCATTTTTTTTTTAAAGGACAACTTTAAGGACAACTGAAATCATAACAGCAATACCAACTGTATATTTTTGTGTGCATGTCTGGCACTATTACATGTATGTGTGTGTTCTTGTATGTGTTTATTTGAATGAGAGTGTGTATATATACAAACACTTGCACGGCATCAGCCTCAGGCAAACCGGCATTAGTTGTAAAAACACTGCCACTTAGTGTCATTCAAATGTACTTTTATTATGTTTTATTTTGACTTTTGTTTTCCTTTATCTTTTGACCATCATTCTCTCGCTCACACAGCAACTCCACTCCCACTTGTCTCCAATTCCACATACCAACCCTCAGTTTCCCTCAGCCCATCCCACCTATCTCTGCTGGCCACCCACTTCGTGTTTCTACGCAACACGTATCTTTCAACTATGCTATGATGTTTAATGTACAATTTCAATCTATCTAATCAAATAGAATCTACAGAAGATAAATAATTTTACTAAGAGTATTAGTATATTAGTAATTGACTGACTCGGTCTCTCCAGATCTCCTAAGAGTACTATTTCTAGGGTCAATTTTAGATCAATGCTATGCATTTTCAGCCATTCCTGAACCTGAGACCAGAAACAGGCTACCTGAGGGCAATACCAAAATAAATGGTCTATAGATTCTGTATCCTCACAACAAAATCTGCAGAGCTTTGATGATTTTATGCCCCAAATATTCAACATTTTGTTGGTGGCAAGAAAGTCTTGAATCTTGCGTTGTTTAATATATCAACTCATACACCCTGTACCATGGAATCAGTACATCAAAAATCTCTTCCCAACTATTTTGCAATCTGTATGGCACAGTTGTCAACATCCTGGTCCTCAAAGGAAACTGGTATACTTTCCTATTTATGCTATTTTTATTCCTCTGACAGTTTTGATCCTTTATATTGGGCAGACAGACCAGTTCCCTACCTCCTCCCGCTGCCACCCACCTCCTCCATTTTTGGGGCAATGCTGTAATCAATTGGTTGTACTCTTGGATTGAGCATACCTTCCCATGCATTTCTGATAACTCCATGAAGGACATAACTCTACCATTTACAATTTACAATATCATTTAAGAACAAAATACCCTTTTCAAACATCTTTCCCATAAATACAGGTATTTTATCAATCAGCACATTTGAGTTCAGCCATAATATTTGTTGTAATATTTGTTCTGTCTTTTCAGGGGGATGAAATTGTAGCCAGCTCTGCAATGCTTGTTTGAAAAAGACAGACACTTTGAAAAAGTATCACTTTTATTTTCCGCCATATATTTACATTAGAAGTGCTCATCCAATAAGGCTCAAGGTGATTGGCCACAGATAAAAAAGTCAAATCATGTTATATCTTTTCTTTTTTTTCACCTTTATTTAACCAGGTAGGCAAGTTGAGAACAAGTTCTCATTTACAACTGCGACCTGGCCAAGATAAAGCAAAGCAGTTCGACACATACAACAACACATAGTTACACATGGAGTAAAACAAACATACAGTCAATAATACAGTAGAAAAATAAGTCTATATACAATGTGAGCAAATGAGGTGAGATAAGGGAGGTAAAGGCAATAAATAGGCCATGGTGGCAAAGTAAATACAATATAGCAATTAAAACACTGGAATGGTAGATTTGACAGTAGATGAGTGTGCAAAGTAGAAATACTAGGGTGCAAAGGAGCAAAATAAATAAATACAGTAGGGGAAGTGGTAGTTGTTTGGGCTATTTATAGATGGGCTATGTACAGGTGCAGTGATCTGTGAGCTGCTCTGACAGCTGGTGCTTAAAGCTAGTGAGGGAGATAAGTGTAGTTCGTTCCAGTCATTGGCAGCAGAGAACTGGAAGGAGAGGCGGCCAAAGGAGGAATTGGCTTTGGGGGTGACAAGTGAGATATACCTGCTGGAACGCGTGCTACGGGTGGGTGCAGCTATGGGGACCAGCGAGCAGAGATAAGGCGGGACTTTACCTAGCAGGGTCTTGTTGATGACCTGGAGCCAGTGGGTTTGGCGATGTGTATGAGTATGAAGTATGAATATCTACTGTAGCTTTGATCAAGATTCAACCTTTTATTTCCAGAGTTCCCAGTTGTCTTGAAAGCACCATTAATCCTGAGAATGCCAGTCATTGATGACAAAGTTTGATGACAAAATGTGCCCACTAGAAGAACCGCTGCGTTACTGTCTGTTCAAGTGAGCACAACACAACATGGTGAGTCCAAAAATGTATTTTATGCTGGTGCATATGTAACAGATGTATATCGTACTCTCCTTGCGTTGTGTTTTCTCCAAATAAATCACATCAGCCAGTGGTCCCAGTTGAGCATCATTTATTTCTGTTGTTAAATGGGAAACAGCACGTTAGTTGTGCAGGGCTTAACGATATTTATGGCTGTTGATGGCAAAATCTGTAGCATGAAGGCAACTGTGTTAGCAGTGGGCTTAGGTGACCATTAGATCGGTGTATGCTAGCTAACACACTTATTTACAGCAATCATATGCCAAAGCACATCCCAGAAAGCCCCTCAATCCCTAAGAGGTACCATATACCCACACATGTATAAATCAGTAACGTACAGCAAACTTGTACACATTGTAAAATATAAAACAGTATTCAGAACGTGACCTACACCTTGCATCGCATTTTCATACTGGGAAGACCTGACGTTCGCGATCTCCCCCTATCTGCAAGCGGGGCCAATTACAACACACCTTATTGTCATCAGAGTTGAACCAACCAATAAGAATGCTTGAACATTAAATACACATTTCTTTAGAGGCAAGTGGAAACATAACCAACCCTGTTACACATAAATGATGCAATATGTCAGGGAGATATACTGTAGCTAAGAAAGTAATACTAAGTGTATGTTGTGTAGTAAGCTCTTAGTTGCCCATCTGCCTCACCCTAATAATTTGGTCCCTTGCCCCCTCATAACTTAGCCTACTGTTCTGACTTGGTGGCGCACATGTAGCCTTTAGCCTGTTTTAGAGAAATCATAGAATATTGTAAGAAATTTCATTGTCTGCTTTTTGTCCCTTTTATTTATCCTACGGATCTGACTTGGTGTACAGGGAGAATACTGTAGGAACAGCCTATGTCCTGAATTCTATCGCTGTACATTTCAAAGGTGCTGAACAAATAGTAATATTGACCACGTCTGTCCTAGTTCGCACATTAATATCTTAATCGAAATTACGGATTGCTCGTTGTTCCCTTATGCCTTAGTTTGTACATCTCAATTGTCAGTAGAAACCACATTTGTTCATGCAAGTCAGCCATATCATCTAGGTTTATTAAAGAGGCAGTAAATGATGCTGAATGAACTGTGAACTGTAGCTATGGTAATGATTCACACCATGGTGCTGAAAAGAAAGTTCTGCTGTTGGGACAGCTTTATGTAGGCCCTAACAGTTTGTGGGCACTGCTTGTCACCATTATGGTTCAATGCATGTATTGTTTAGTGTTGTGTTGTGTAGTGGCTTTGCTGGCATGCATAAAACATTTTTGGGGGGAGTTTGCCCCACCAAGATTTACATGCTAAATTTGCCACTGGCGTCGGCTAATGGGGATCCTAATCAATCAAATTAAGTCCACCAACCCAGAGGAAGGCACAGTGTGCCAAAAACTTAGATCACCTATTAAATTATTAGGAGCAACATAGAGCGTTGCACAACCTTTATTTTGTTATTTTGACAAGGCTTCACTACCATCACTATGGCGATATATCCTGACCAATTTTTGGGGGGGGGGGGGAAATTCTGGATTTTGATATACAGTAGAGTGGAAAGTTGACTAAAACTGTCTAATTACAAGCCATGCATTACATTATGAAGTTCTATCTCAACATCTCAGTAATATGCTGACATTACATCTAGAATCTTGGTAGTATCACAGTAAGGTCTGAGGGGGAAGAAGAACTCAAAGTATTCCTGATAGCAAAGACATCTGTTGCTGAAGGGCAAGTCTCTCAGCCATCTCCATCTGTAGGCTTCTTGTCTTTTCATAGCTAGATTAATAATTTGGAGGAACCACTGGATCTACTCGTCTTTCCTTGATTCCTCCGCTTCCTACAGTCACTGAGCTCAACAAGTCAATGGTTGAAGGGAATGCTGGCAGATTTGGTGTCAGCTTTGACCTTTTTAAACATGTTGGCTGGAGTTTTACTTTTGTGACAGGTCGAGTTGGACAATTTATTTGTATTTTTTTTCTCAATTCATCATTCCTTGTATCCTTGCATCCTGTCTCCTTGCCTCCTCAACTGCATTTACGGCCTGGTCTTCATTAGTGGCATGTATTACTTGATGCCAAGGGAAGGCTTCCCCAAAAAATGTACGAAGAAAAAAATATTGATTTATCTTTCATCTTTCTGTGTTTTTATTATTTTTTATTATTTTCCATCAATTCGCAAGAAGTTGAAAGCATCCATTCGAGCGAAACAGCGCCCCTCTGTCTCTGCATGTGTAGATCATCTATCTGATGCTCATAAGAGTATGACATTGTTGCCGCTCGTAGCATTGAATGTAAGGGAAGTTTGCGAGCATTTGGCCTCCCTTGATAGAAAATATTAAATGATAGCCAATCAGCGTTGAGCTAAACTGAGTGAGCTCAACTGTGAATAGTCCTGGCGCACCAAAAAAAACTGTAAAGGAAAGCGAGTTTGGATTTGGCTTCACTCAGATCAGAGAGAAATTGGTCATTGACAGAAACAACTTGAATTGTTGCACCATGTTGTGTTGTCATCCTCCGGTTGATAGCTAGCTAGCTAAAGATGTCCCTTTCCTAAATTAGCTATGGATGGAGATAGGAATTTGGACTTGTGGTTGTACTTAATTCTCTGTACTGGCCAATTATTATAACAGCGATTCTAATCTAACAATAAAATACATTGTGCCCCTGGACAGTATTTAGCTAGATGTAGAAGGTTAATGTTAACTAGCTAACATTACCCATGAAAGAAATACTACTGAGCAACCATTTTAGCCAGGTAGCTTGGGACAACAACAAATTAAAGCGTGTGCTGTATGACAGAGTCATAGACTGTTTCGTCAACATGAAAGAGAGGAGGATGACATTGGCATATCTCTACAAGTAGTGTGTGGCAACATGTTTTTTCTACTTGCATGAACACATCCACCCACACACACACACACACACACACACACACACACACACACACACACACACAACAACAACAACAACTCAGAACCATGGACAGCCACATCATATTTAGCTTACGTTGATTGGCCATAATTGTTTTTGCTATATTTTAGTTGTCACTGTAGTAGGCCAAGCATAGGATTTGATGATGTTGAAATGTTGAAGTTGAAATGGTGCTGGAATAGTGGAGGCAGATCCTGTTTTCTTTGTGACTTGCAGTAACTCTCTGTGGTTCGAAATCAATAGTTGTTTAGTAGCCCAAAAATGTAGGGAACATTAACTTTCATAACCATGCTGTAGGTCATGTAACTGTTTGTTACATGCAATATGCTTTGGGGACTTTACCAAACAGAGGTTGCTCTCCAGTTTTGTGATGAAACAAAGATGTGGTTGAATTTATTCTGACACTTTGTCTTCTTATTGTCCTGGCCTTCGGCATACAGTATATCACGGTTGCAAGGCATATGAACTAACAGGTTATAGAGCAAACAACACAATTATCACAACACATACAATACCAGTCAAAAGTTTGGACACAACTACTCATTCAAAGACTTTTCTTTATTTTCACTATTTTCTACATTGTAGAATAAAAGTGAAGATATCAAAACAATGAAATAATACATATGGAATAATGTAGTAACCCAAAAAATTGTTTAAAAAAATCTAAATATATTTTAGATTTTAGATTCTTCAAAGTAGCCACCCTTTGCATTGATGACAACTTTGCACACTCTTGGCATTCTCTCAACCAGCTTCACCTGGAATGCTATTCCAACTGTCTTGAAGGAGTTCCCACATATGCTGAGTACTTGTTGGCTGCTTTTCCTTCACTCTGTGGTCCAACTCATCCCAAACCATCTCAGTTGGGTTGAGGTCAGGTAATTGTTGATGCCAGGTCATCTGATGCAGCACACCATGACTCTCCTTCTTGGTCAAATAGTCCTTACACAGCTTTGAGGTGTGCTGGGTCATCGTCCTGTTGAAAAACAATTGATAGTGCCACTAAGCGCAAACCAGATGGGGTGGCATATTGCTGCAGAATTCTGTGGTAGCCATGCTGGTTAAGTGTGCCTTGAATTCTAAATTAATCACTGATAGAGTCACCAGCAAACCAACCCCCACACAATCACACCTCCTCCATGCTTCACGATGGGAACCACACATTCAGAGATAATCCGTTCACCTATTCTGCATCTCACAAAGACACAGTGGTTGGAAACAAAAATCTCAATCAGACCAAATGACAGATTTCCAGAGTCGAATGTCCATTGCTCGTGTTTCTTGACCCTAGCAAGTCTCTTCTTATTATTGGTGTCCTTTAGTATCGGTTTCTTTGCAGTAATTCAACCATGAAGGCTTGATTCCCGCAGTCTCCTCTGAACAGATGATGTTGAGATGTGTCTGTTACTTGAACTCCGTGAATCATTTATTTGGGCTGAAATCTGAGGTGCGGTTAACTCCAAAGAACTTATCCTCTGCAGCAGAGTTAACACTGGGTCTTCCTTTCCTGTGGTGATCCTCATGAGAGCCAGTTTCATCATAGCGCTTGATGGGTTTTGCGACAGCACTTGAAGAAACTTTCAAAGGTCTTGAAATGTTCAGGATGACTGGCCTTCATGTCTTAAATGAATGATGGACTGCTGTTTCTCTAGGCTTATTTGAGATGTTCTTGCCATAATATTGACTTGGTCTTTTACCAAATAGGTCTATCTTCTGTGTTCCACCCCTACCTTGTCAAAACACAACTTATTGGCTCAAACGCATTAAAAAGGAAAGAAATTTGACAAATTAACTTTTAACCTGTTATGGCTAGGGGGCAGTATTTTCACAGCCGGATAAAAAATGTACCCGATTTAATCTGATTATTACTCCTGCCTAGAAACTAGAATATGCATATAATTATTGGCTTTGGATAGAAAACACCCTAAAGTTTCTAAAACTGTTTGAATGGTGTCTGTGAGTATAACAGAACTCATTTGGCAGGCCAAAACCTGAGAAGATTCCATGCAGGAAGTGCCCTGTCTGACAATTTCTTGCCCTTCTTGATTATCTCTATCCATTACAGAGGATCTCTGCTGTTACGTGACACTTCCTACGGCTCCCATGGGCTCTCAGAAGGCGGCAAAAAGCTGAATCGTGGCTTTGCAGGCTCTGGCTGAAAAAAAGTAGCGCGTTTGGGTAGTGGCTGGTTACAGTACTGTGAGACTCAGGCTCGTGCCCGCGTCGACCGAATGCTTTGTTTTCTTTCGTATGTTTACCTAAACGCAGATTCCCGGTCAGAATATTATCGCTTTTTTACGAGAAAAAAGGCATAAAAATGATTTTAAACAGCGCTTGACATGCTTCGAAGTACGGTAATGGAATATTTAGAAATCTTTTGTCACGAATTGCGCCATGCTCGTGACCCTTATTTACACTTTGGATAGTGTCTTGAACGCACGAACAAAACGCCGCTGTTTGGATATAACTATGGATTATTTTGAACCAAACCAACATTTGTTATTGAAGTAGCAGTCCTGGGAGTGCATTCTGATGAAGAACATCAAAGGTAATCAAACTTTTGTAATAGTAAATCGAAGTTTGGTCAGGGCTAAACTTGGTCGGTGTCTAAATGGCTAGCCGTGATGGCTGGGCTATCTACTGAGAATATTGCAAAATGTGCTTTCACCGAAAAGCTATTTTAAAATCGGACATATCGAGTGCATAGAGGAGTTCTGTATCTATAATTCTTAAAAGAATTGTTATTTTTTTGTGAAAGTTTATCGTGAGTAATTTAGTAAATTCACCGGATGTTTGCGGGGGGTATGCTAGTTCTGAACGTCACATGCTAATGTAAAAAAGCTGTTTTTTGATATAAATATGAACTTGATTGAACAAAACATGCATACATTGTATAACATAATGTCCTAGGGTTGTCATCTGATGAAGATCATCAAAGGTTAGTGCTGCATTTAGCTGTGGTTTTGTTTTTTGTGACATTATATGCTAGCTTGAAAAATGGGTGTCTGATTATTTCTGGCTGGGTACTCTGCTGACATAATCTAATGTTTTGCTTTCGCTGTAAAGCCTTTTTGAAATCGGACAGTGTGGTTAGATTAACGAGTCTTGTCTTTAAAATGCTGTAAAATAGTCATATGTTTGAAAAATTGAAGTTTTCGGATTTTATTGGAGTTTGTATTTCGCGCCACGCCCATCATTGGATATTGGAGCAGGTGTTCCGCTAGCGGAACGTCTAGATGTAAGAGGTTATTAACAAGGCACACTTGTTAATTGAAATGCATTCCAGGTGACTACCTGATGAAGCTGGTTTAGAGTATGCCAAGAGTGTGCAAAGCTGTCAAGGAAAAAGTTGCTAATTTAAAAAATCTCAAATATATAATATTTTGATTTGTTTAAAAAAATAATAATATATGATTACATATGTGTTATTTCATAGTTTGATGTCTTCACTATTATTCTACAATGTAGAAAATATAAAAAATTAAGAAAAACCTTTGAATGAGTCGGTGTGTCCAAATTTCTGAGTGGTACTGTAAGTTGTAATAAGGCTTTTTTTCCTGGCTTGGCTTCCCAACTGATTTTACCCATGCACCACTGCTGTTCTTCATAGCAGATTTTGAAATGGCTTTTCATAAGGTACGACTAGAATTTATACATTAATGCCTGGACCCTTTTACATTGGGTTAAAGTCATGTGTTGCAACCAGAGTTGTAAAACAGTAAACAATGGTTACTTCTCAGAAAGTATTGAACTGTCAAGAGGAGTAAAACAAATAATTTTTATATGGCCATCAAAATGCTAGCTATTAAAATCCAATTCAACAAGAACATCAAGGGCTTTGGAATCCAGGGCTTAAAAACAAAAGTGTCAATGTATTGTATCTAAATCAAAGTAGATAGTTGTAATATTGCTTTGTACATCAGTTGGGTTCTCTGTAAGCTACAATATGAGGTCCTAAACCTAATGTAGCATGAAAGTGAATCCCTGTAGTTGGAGCGACACAGGGGAACCCAAGAGCAGACTCAGATGAGGAAACAATATTTATTGTTACACAGGGAGATAAGGAGTGCAGATCCGGGGAAGCTCGGATGAGTTGCAGAAAAAACAGATGTGGAGACAGGTTGGAGTTAATAGAACAGGGTAAACAGGTCCTGAGGGGAATCCATGGTTGTGGTGGTGAGTAAAATCCAGAGCAAGGTAGTTGGGTGGTGAGATGTGGAACAGGAGACAGGAGCCAGAGACAGAGCGGTAACTGCAATGAGAGGATAAACGGTGTCAGGCAGGGAAACAGGCACAGCAGAGTAACAGGATATTAACCTGTTAGGGCTAGGGGGCAGTATTGACACGGCTGGATAAAAAACATACCTGATTTAATCTGGTTACCACTCCTAGCCAGTAACTAGAATATGCATATACTTATTACATATGGATAGGAAACACCCTAAAGTTTCTAAAACTGTTTGAATGGTGTCTGTGAGTATAACAGAACTCAAATGGCAGGTCAAAACCTGAGAGATTCCTTTACAGGAAGTGGCCTGTCTGACCATTTCTTGAACTTCTTTTCCATCTCTATCTTTTACAAAGGATCTCTGCTCTAACGTGACACTTCCTATGTCGTCCATAGGCGCTCAGAGCCCGGGAAAAAACAGAATGTCGTCATCCCAGCCCCAGGCTGAAACACATTATCGCCTTTCTCAAGTGGCCGATCAAGGGACTCTGGGCTTAGGCGCGTGACCAGACTGCCCCCGCCTTTGTGATTTTTTCCTCTGTTTGCCGAAAAGGAGATTCCCTGTCGGAATATTATCGCTTTTCTACGAGAAAAATGGCGTAAAAATTGATTTTAAACAGCGGTTGACATGCTTCGAAGTACGGTAATGGAATATTTTTAATTTTTTTGTCACGAATTGCGCCATGCGCACGACCCTTCTTTACCATTTCAGATAGAGTCTGGAACGCACGAACAAAATGCCGCTATTCGGATATAACGATGGATTATTTTGGACCAAACCAACATTTGTTATTGAAGTAGCAGTCCTGGGAGTGCATTCTGACGAAGACAACAAAAGGTAATCAAACTTTTATAATAGTAAATATGATTATGGTGAGTGCTAAACTTGCCGGGTGTCTAAATAGCTAGCCCGTGATGCCTGGGCTATGTACTTAGAATATTGCAAAATGTGCTTTCACCAAAAAGCTATTTTAAAATCGGACATATCGAGTGCATAGAGGAGGTCGGTATCTATAATTCTTAAATTGTTATGCTTTTTGTGAATGTTTATCGTGAGTAATTTAGTAAAATGTTAGCGAATTCCCCGGAAGTTTACCCCCCGTATGCTAGTTCTGAACGTCACATGCTAATGTAAAAAGCTGGTTTTTGATATAAATATGAACTTGATTGAACAAAACATGCATGTATTGTATAACATAATGTCCTAGGGTTGTCATCTGATGAAGATCATCAAAGGTTAGTGCTGCATTTAGCTGTCTTCTGGGTTTTTGTGACATTATATGCTAGCTTGAAAAATGGGTGTCTGATTATTTCTGGCTTGGTACTCTGCTGACATAATCTAATGTTTTGCTTTCGTTGTAAAGCCTTTTTG
This sequence comes from Salmo salar, assembly GCF_965601325.2. NCBI lineage: Eukaryota > Metazoa > Chordata > Actinopteri > Salmoniformes > Salmonidae > Salmo > Salmo salar. The sequence continues at coordinate 24,538,183 of NC_138309.1, read as the reverse complement.
AAATCGGACAGTGTGGTTAGATTAACGAGAGTCTTGTCTTTAAATAGCTGTAAAATAGTCATATGTTTGAGAAATTGAAGTAATAGGATTTTTAAGGTTTTGAAAATCGCGCCACAGGCTTCAAGTGGCTGTTACGTAGGTGGGACGAATTCGTCCCGCCTTGCCCATAGAGGTTAATGTTGAGGACAGACATTCCACTAGCGCAACCCCGTTCCGCCAGCGGGACCCCTAGCCAACAGCCAATGGAATAGCAGGGCGCGAAATACAAAACAACATAAATCTCATAATTCAAATTTCTCAAACAATCAACTATTTTGCACCATTTTAAAGATAAACTTCTCGTTAATCCAACCACATTGTCAGATTTAAAAAAGGCTTTACGGCGAAAGCATAACATTAGATTATGGTAGGACATAATCCCTGTGCAACTTCCTGTTTCCGGTCACAACTTGCAGACTTGTTTACGTGCTGCTGTGCGTTTTGTTGCCAATCTTACTTTGCTACCTGACTACTTCACGGTTTTTTCTTTTTCATTACCATATATTTTTTGTTTTTCCCTCACTCAACTTTTTCATTCAACTTTTTCACCCCGGAGGTTTTATCTGGACATGGTTCGTCAGCACTTCGAACAGCCGAAGCTAAGTAGCATTAAACATGATGCCTTCTAATTACAGTCGTTGTACTTATAATATACAGGAGAACGATTGCCTTACGGCGAGGATAGCTGTGCTGCAAGCCCAGCTTCAGACGCAATCGTTAGGCAAGGGCAATTTCAGTGTAAGAAAGGATGAAACAGCGTCTGCGCAACCAGTAACTACAGATATTAACGTTAGTATAAACCCCATCACACGGTCCCCGCAGCCAGACAACTTTCTCATGGCTTCTGGAGGGAAACGCTGTAGGAATGCTCAACCGGTGTCGCTTATTCAGCCGACAGAAACTTTCAATCGGTTCTCCCCATTAAGCGAGTCGGAGTCAGAGGCCGAGACTTCTCTGGTCTCTGCTCCTCCCGTTGTGGGGTCTGAGACGCCGAAGCCTCCCACCATTTGCTCTGACAAATTGAAAATCCTAGTCATTGGCGACTCCATTATCCGCAGTATTAGACTTAAAACGAATCATCCAGCGATCATACACTGTTTACCAGGGGGCAGGCCTACCGACGTTAAGGCTAATCTAAATATGGTGCTGGCTAAAGCTTAAACTGGCGAGTGTAGAGAGTATAGAGATATTGTTATCCACGTCGGCACCAACGATGTTAGGATGAAACAGTCAGAGGTCACCAAGTGCAACATAGCTTCAGCGTGTAAATCAGCTAGAAAGATGTGTCGGCATCGGTTAATTGTCTCTGGCCCCCTCTCAGTTAGGGGGAGTGATGAGCTCTACAGCAGAGTCTCACAACTCAATCGCTGGTTGAAAACGGTTTTCTGCCCCTCCCAAAAGATAGAATTTGTAGATAATTGGCCCTCTTTCTGGGACTCACCCACAAACAGGACCAAGCCTGGCCTGTTGAGGAGTGACGGACTCCATCCTAGCTTTAGGGGTGCTCTCATCTTATCTACGAACATAGACAGGGCTCTAACTCCTCTAGCTCTACAATGCAATAGGGTGCAGGCCAGGCAGCAGGCTGTTAGCCAGCCTGCCAGCTTAGTGGAGTCTGCCACTAGCACAGTCAGTGTAGTCAGCTCAGCTATCCCCATTGAGACCGTGTCTGTGCCTCGACCTAGGTTGGGCAAAATTAAAGATGGCGGTGTTCGCCTTAGCAATCTCACTAGTATAAAGACCTCCTCCATCCCTGCCATTATTGAAAGAGATTGTGATACCTCACATCTCAAAATAGGACTACTTGATGTTAGATCCCTCACTTCAAAGGCAGTTATAGTCAATGAACTAATCACTGATCATAATCTTGATGTGATTGGCCTGACTGAAACATGGCTTAAGCCTGATTAATTTACTGTGTTAAATGAGGCCTCACCCCCTGGTTACACTAGTGACCATATCCCCTCCGCATCCCGCAAAGGCGGAGGTGTTGCTAACATTTACGATAGCAAATTTCAATTTACAAAAAAAAACTACAACGACGTTTTCGTCTTTTGAGCTTCTAGTCATGAAATCTATGCCGCCTACTCAATCACTTTTTATAGCTACTGTTTACAGGCCTCCTGGGCCATATGCAGCGTTCCTCACTGAGTTCCCTGAATTTCTATCGGACCTTGTAGTCATCGCAGATAATATTCTAATTTTTGGTGACTTTAATATTCACATGGAAAAGTCCACAGACCCACTCCAAAAGGCTTCGGAGCCGTCATCAACTCAGTGGGTTTTGTCCAAAATGTCTCTGGACCTACTCACTGCCACAGTCATACTCTGGACCTAGTTTTGTCCCATGGAATAAATGTTGTGGATCTTAATGTTTTTCCTCATAATCCTGGACTATCGGACCACCATTTTATTACGTTTGCAATCGCAACAAATAATCTGCTCAGACCCCAACCAAGGAGCATTAAAAGTCGTGCTATTAATTCTCAGACAACCCAAAGATTCCTTGATGCCCTTCCAGACTCCCTCTGCCTGCCCAAGGACGTCAGAGGACAAAAATCAGTTAACCACCTAACTGAGGAACTCAATTTAACCTTGCGCAATACCCTAGATGCAGTTGCACCCCTAAAAACTAAAAACATTTGTCATAAGAAACTAGCTCCCTGGTACACAAAAAATACATGAGCTCTGAAGCAAGCTTCCAGAAAATTGGAACGGAAATGGCGCCACACCAAACTGGAAGTCTTCCGATGTCTTTTCCGGTGTCCTGTGTGAATTTAAATATGCTCTCCCTAATTCTCTCTTTCTTTCACTCTCTCTCTCGGAGGACCTGAGCCCTAGGACCATGCCTCAGGACTACCTGGCTTGATGACTCCTTGCTGTTCCCAGTTCACCTGGCCGTGCTGCTGCTCCAGTTCCAACTGTTCTGCCTGTGGCTATGGAACCCTGACCTGTTCACCGGACGTGCTACCTGTCCCAGACCTGTTGACCCAGACCTGCTGGAATCCTGACCTGTTCACCGGACGTGCTACCTGTCCCAGACCTGCTGTTTTCAACTCTCTAGAGACAGCAGGAGCGGTAGAGATACTCTCAAAGATCGGCTATGAAAAGCCAACTGACACTTACTCTTGTGTTACTGAATTGTTGCACCCTCGACAACCACTATGATTATTATTATTATTTGACCATGCTGGTCATTTATGAACATTTGAACATCTTGGCCATGTGCTGTTATAATCTCCACCCGGCACAGCCAGAAGATGACTGGCCACCCCTCGCCTGGTTCCTCTCTAGGTTTCTTCCTAGGTTTTGTCCTTTCTAGGGAGTTTTTCCTAGCCACCGTGCTTCAACACCCGCATTGCTTTCTGTTTGGGGTTTTAGGCTGGGTTTCTGTACAGCACTTTGAGATATCAGCCGATGTAAGAAGGGCAATATAAATAAATTTGATTTGATTTTGATTTGACATCACCTTGACAAGAAAAACCACACAGCCATTTTCCAAGCAAGGAGAGGCATCACAAAAAAGAAAAATACAGCTAAAATGAATCACTAACCTTTGACGATCTTCAACAGATGACACTCCCAGGACTCAATGTTACACAATACATGTATGTTTTGTTTGATAAAGTTTATATTTATATACAAAAAAAAACATTTTATATTGGCGCGTCATGTTCAGAAAATGTATTGCCTCCAAAACTACCGGTGAATGAGCACATAAATTTACAAAAATACTCATCATAAACATTGATAAAATGTTCAACAGTTATTGAAAGAATTATAGATACACTTCTCCTTAACCTGTTTGGGATAGGGGGCAGTATTTTCACAGCCAGATATAAAACGTACCCGATTTAATCTGGTTACTACTCCTGCCCAGAAACTAGAATATGCATATAATTAGTAGATGTGGATAGAAAACATTCTAAAGTTCCTAAAACTGTTTGAATGGTGTCTGTGAGTATAACAGAACTCATATGGCAGGCCAAAACCTGAGAAGATTCCATACAGGAAGTGCCCTGTCTGACAATTTATTGTCCTTCTGTAGCCTCGCTATCAAAAATACACCCTCTGTGCTGTAACGTGACATTTTCTAAGGCTTCCATTGGCTCTCAGAAGGCGCCAGAAAGTAGAATGAGAGCTCTGCAGTCTCTTGTTACTGGCCTGCCTGGGGACAGTTACACTGGAGATGCGCGTCCACGAGACTACTCCATTTTGTTCTTCCAGTCTTTGAATGAATACAACGTCGCCCAGTTGGAATATTATCGCTATATTATCGACATAATCTAATGTTTTGCTTTTGCTGTAAAGCCTTTTTGAAATCGGACAATGTGGTTAGATTAACCTGTTTGGGCTAGGGGGCAGTATTGAGAATTTTGGAAAAAATATGTGCCCATTTTTAACTGCCTCCTACACAAACTCAGAAGCTAGAATATGCATATTATTGTTCAGGTTTGGATAGAAAATACCCTAAAGTTTCTAAAACTGTTTGAATGGTGTCTGTGAGTATAACAGAACTCCTATGGCAGGCAAAAACCTGACAAGGTTTCATGCAGGAAGTGGCCTGTCTGACAAGGAGTCGTGCGTCTTGCATCTGTTTAGTGAAGAGTAAGGATCTTAGCTGTAACGTGACAATTCCCAGGGCTCCAATAGGCTCTCAGAACCCGGGAAAATCCTGAACGATGACGAGGCAGCCTCTGGCTGAAACAGATTATCGCCTTATCCAAGTGGCCGATCAGAGGACCATTGAATGAGGCGCGTGCACGATTCGCCCCCGTGGAGAAATTTCATTCGGCTGTTTAGCTTATTGCAGATTCCCGGTCGGAATATTATCGCTTTTCTACGAGATAAATGGCATAAAAATTGGTTTTAAACAGCGGTTGACATGCTTCGAAGTACGGTAATGGAATATTTAGACATTTTTTGTCACGCCATGCGCCATGCGCACGACCGTTATTTACCATTCGTATAGTGTCTAGAACGCACGAACAAAACAGAGGATATTTGGATATAACGATGGATTATTTGGGACCAAACCTACATTTGTTATTGAAGTAGAAGTCCTGGGAGTGCATTCTGACGAAGAACAGGAAAGGTAAGAACATTTTTCTTATAGGAAATAGGATTTTGGTGAAGGCTAATCTTGCCGGGTGTCTAAATAGCTAGCCGTGATGGCTGGGCTATGTACTTAGAATATTGCAAAATGTGCTTCATCCGAAAAGCTATTTTAAAATCGGACATATCGAGTGCATAGAGGAGTAATGTATCTATAATTCTTAAAATAATTGTTATGCTTTTTGTGAACGTTTATCGTGAGTAATTTAGCAAACAGTTAGTAAATTCCCCGGAAGTTTGCGGGGGGTATGCTTTTTCTGAACGTCACATGCTAATGTAAAAAGCTGTTTTTTGATATAAATATGAACTTGATTGAACAGACATGCATGTATTGTATAACATAATGTCCTAGGTGTGTCATCTGATGAAGATCATAAAAGGTTAGTGCTGCATTTAGCTGTGGTTTGGGTTTTTGTGACATTATATGCTAGCTTGAAAAATGGGTGTCTGATTATTTCTGGCTGGGCACTCTCCTGACATAATCTAATGTTTTGCTTTCGTTGTAAAGCCTTTTTGAAATCGGACAGTGTGGTTAGATTAAGGAGAGTCTTGTCTTTAAATAGCTGTAAAGTAGTCATATGTTTGAGAAATTGAAGTAATAGTATTTCAAACGATTCAAAAATCGCGCCACTGAATTCAGGTGGCTGTTACGTAGGTGGGACGAATTCGTCCCGCCTTGCCCATAGAGGTTAACGAGAGTCTTATCTTTAAAATGGTGTAAAATAGTTGATTGTTTGAGAAAATTCAATTGTGGTATTTTAGTTGGTTTCGTAATTCGCGCCGTGCGATGTCATTGGCTGTTGGCTAGGGGTTCCGCAGGTTAATGCAACCGCTGTGTTAGATTTGAAAACAGCTTTACGGCGAAAGCACATTGTTCAATATTCTGAGTACAGAGCTCAGCCATCAAAGCAAGCTATACAGTTACCCGCCAAGTTCTGGAGTCAACAAAACCTAGAATTAGTATTATAAATTTTCACTTACCTTTGCTGATCTTTGTCGGAATGCACTCCCAGGGCTCCCACTTCCACAAGAAATGTTTGTTTTGTTCGATAAACTCCATGTTTATGTCCAAATACCTCCCTTGTTTGCGCGTTCAGATCACTATCCAAAGGCAAAATGCGCGAGCGCAAAACCAGAGACGAAAAGTTAAAATGTTCCATTACCGTTTGTGGAAACATGTCAAACGATGTTTACAATCAATCCTTAGGGTCTTTTTTAACATAAATATTCGATAATATTCCAACCGGACAATAGCGTTTTCATTACAGAGGAAAAAGAAGGAACGGTGCGCAGTAATCAACTCCTTGGTCTCTGGCAGTCTACTGGTTGAGACAGCTCTTATTCTCTCCCCAGTAACAGTAGAAGCATGAAACATGGTTCTAAAGACTGGTGACATCTAGTGGAAGCCTTAGGAAGTGCAAAATGACCCCACAGACGCTGTAGTTTGAATAGACAATCACTTGAAAAACTACAAGCCTCAGATTTCCCACTTCCTGGTTGGATTTTTCTCAGGTTTTTGCCTGCCATATGAGTTCTGTTATACTCACAGACATCATTCAAACAGTTTTAGAAACTTCAGAGTGTTTTCCATCCAAATCTACTAATAATATGCAAATATTTGTCTCTGGGCCCAAGTAGCAGGCAGTTTACTCTGGGCACGCTTTTCATCCGAACGTGAAAATACTGCCCCCTATCCCAAACAGGTTAAATAATTATAAATGGCTAGAATCATGAACTGACTGAGTAGAGATTACAATTTGGCAGAGTGGAAGTGGCAGGACTGAGTATTTGTAGAGGTCTTGATTATGGAACGAGTTGCAGCTGGTAGGGATCTGCTCTGACTCCAGCACACCTGTATCCAACCACACAATCACACAGAGAGGGAGCGGGAGAGAGAGTGTGTGCAGGGGAAGTAACTGCAGGTCAAGAAGACACCGGATGAACACCAGAGGGCGGAGCAGGAGCAGATGTGACAGTAGCTGTGTGGGCAAATATAGTCAAAATGTTAGCCTTTGGGTAAGTTGAGCCAATGGCAACCATACCCCATGCAAATTATAATTAGATTTTGTCAGTTTTATGCACAGTATTTTTGCAATGTGTAATGCATATGATCTCAATAGTCTTATTGACACAATGCAGACCTCATCATGCCCCATGTATACAAATGTAAAACAAGCACCTCTTGAGGTTCTTGAGAGAGCAGCCAAGGAAGCGAGAGAATGGAAGAAGTCTATTTGATCAGCAGCAAGGGATGAAAAAAATTCACTAAATGACACTGAAGAGGTAGGCTGCATTGACATACTGTAAAAGAAAATGAACAAGTATCTTTTCGAAAGAGAGGCTATGATAGAGTACATTTACATTACATTTAAGTCATTTAGCAGACGCTCTTATCCAGAGCGACTTACAAATTGGTGCATTCACCTTATAATATCCAGTGGAACAACCACTTTACAATAGTAGCGGAGGCACACGAGGTCTTATCTGATGACATGGAGTCTGAGCTTGCTAAACATATCAAGAATCTCGTGAACCAGTTTTATGGGCTAAGTAGACTGAAATTCAATAATTAATCTTTGACCTACCAGTACAATCTCCCACTGTCACAGGACACCATCCCTCAAGGTGGCTCAATTTACCTAATCCCTATGCTGAATTTCCCCCATACTCCGGATAAGTTGTGCCAAAAAAACACTTTGTTTTCAAAACTGTTATGTTTACATGAACCTTGATTATTTCCACTGATACACAACATCCTGAAATATATGTTGATATCTTTGTTAGCAATAATACTATATTTCCCTTGACATAGTGATGCTGAATGTAAGAAACATTTTCAACATACCCCACTCTCCCCTACTTTAGGAAGCAGAGCAGGAATTTCCTGCAGAGGACTTTGTCAGTGACTGATAACCCAGATAGCACATTTAGTTCCGTAGAAGTTGTGGGAACGTATGTTTTTGGTATCACATTGGTTGTGGGAATGAACCCATACGTTTACTGACTGGTAAAACATAACATTTTTTAAACATTCTGAGAACAGAAGTGAACATTTCACCTGTTCTGGAAACATGTTTTGAGGACGTTTTACTCTGGTTCCTTGACCTCCTCTCTATAGGCTGTCTCATCGTTGATCAGGCCTACCACTGTTGTGTCATCGGGCAAACGTAATGATGGTGTTGGAGTCGTGCAGTCATGAGTGAAGAGGGAGTAGAGGAGGGGACTGAGCACTCACCCCTGAGGGGCCCCTGTGTTGAGAATCAGCGTGGCGGATGTGTTATTACCTACCCTTACCATCTGGGAGAGGCCCGTCAGGAAGTCCAGGATCCAGTTGCAGAGGGAGGTGTTTAGTCCCAGGGTCCTTAGCTTATTGATGAGCTTTGAAGGCACTATGGTGTTGAACGCTGCGCTGTAGTCAATGAATAGCATTCTCACTTAGGTGTTCCTTTTATCCATGTGGGAAAGGGCAGTGTGGAGTGCAATAGAGATTGTATCATCTGTGGATCTGTTAGGGCAGTATGCAAATTGGAGTGGGTCTAGGGTTTCTAGGATAATGGTGTTGATGTGAGCCATGACCAGCCATTCAAGGCACTCCATGGCTACAGACATGAGTGCTACGGGTCGGTAGTCATTTTGGCAGGTTACCTTAGTGTTCTTGGGCACAGGGACTATGATGGTCTGCTTAATTAAAACATGTTGGTATTGCAGACTCAAACAGGGAGAGGTTGAAAATATCAGTATAGACACTTGCCAGTTGGTCCGCGCATGCTCGCAGTACACGTCCTGGTAATCTGTCTGGTCCTGCGGCCTTGTGAATGTTGACCTGTTTAAAGTTCTTACTCACATTGGCGGCGGAGAGCATGATCACACAGTCTTCCAGAACAGCTGTTGCTCTCATGCATGTTTCAGTGTTATTTGCCTCGAAGCAAGTAGTTTAGCTCGTCTGGTAGTCTTGCACCACTGGGCATCTCGCGGCTATGCTTCCCTTTGTAGGCTGTAATGGTTTGCAAGCCCTGTCACACCCGATGAGCACCAGAGCCAGTGTAGTACGATTCGATCTTAGTCCTGTATTTATGCTTTGCCTGTTTGATGGTTCATCGGAGGGCATAGAAGGATTTTTTTTATATATAAGTTTCCGGTTTAGAATCTCACTCCTTAAAAGCGTCAGCTCTACCATTTAGCTCAGTGTTGATGTTGCCTGTAATCTATGGCTTCTGGTTTGGGTATGTACTTATGGTCACCGTGGGGACGACGTCATCGATGCACTTAATGATGAAGCCCATGACTGATATGGTGTACTCAATGCCATCGGAATAATTCTGGAGCATATTCCAATCCGTGCTAGCAAAACAGTCCTGTCCGCTTCATCTGACCACTTTTTTTATTGCTCGAGTCACTGGTGCTTTCTGCTTCAATTTTTGCTTTTAACCTCCCTGGGCAAGGTGGGACGCCTAGTCAACAGCCAGTGGAATCACGTGGCGTGAAATACAAATACCTCATAATTGCTATAACTTCAATTTCTCAAACATATGACTATTTTACACCATTTTATAGATACACTTCTCCTGAATCGAACCACGTTGTCCGAATTCAAAAAGGCTTTGCAGCGAAAGCAAAACATTAGATTATGTTAGGAGAGTACATCGACAAAAACAACCACACAGCCATTTTCCTAGCAACTAGCTTGCATCACAAATACCCAAAACACAGCTAAATGCAGCACTAAACTTTGACGATCTTCATCAGATGACACTCCTAGGACATCATGTTACACAATACATGCATTTTTTGTTCGATAAAGTTCATATTTATATATAAAAACAGCATTTTACATCAGCACGTGACGTTCAGAAAATATTTTCCCTCAAATACTGCCGGTGAATCAGCGGCACAATTTACAAAAATACTTGTCATAAACATTGATACAAAATTAAACTGTCATTCAAAGAATTACAGATGAACATGTCCTTTATGCAAACGCTATGAAAGATTTCAAAAAAGCTTCACGAGGAAAGCAATCTTTGCAATAATCTGAGTACTGAGCTCAGAAAAATACACTAGGCTATACAGATAGCCGCCATCTTGGAGTCATCTAAAATCATACATTGCATTAGAAATATTCCCTTACCTTTGATCATCTTCATCAGAAGGCACTTCCAGGAATCCCAGGTCCACAACAAATGTTGTTTTGTTCGATAAAGTCCATAATTTATGTCCAAATAACTCCTTGTTGTTCATGCGTCCAGTAAGCTACTCCAAGTGTAGAAAAGCGCGCGGACGATGTCGCGACGAAAAGTAAAAAAAAATTGTATTTACGTTCGTTCAAACGTTGTAAAACATCAATCTTTAGGGCCTTCAGAACGTGAAGATTCAATAATATTTCAACCGGACGGTTCCTGTGTCTTGAAAAAGGTTTTGGAACGGGAGGGATCCATCCTTATGTACGCGCTCCAAGAAGTGGTCACCCCCTGCCTCAACAACTTCCCCTCCTTGTCATTCGGGCTCTGTTCATCGTAGAAGCTTCAAACAACTTTGTAAAGACTGTCGACATCTAGTGGAAGCCGTAGGAACAATTATTACTACGTCACTGTGTATTCAATAGGAAACGACTTGAAGAGAGCCCATGCATCCAAATTTCCACTTCCTGGTAGGATCTCTCTCAGGTTTTTGCTTGCCATATGAGTTTTGTTATACTCACAGACACCATTCAAACGGTTTTAGAAACTTCAGAGTGTTTTCTATCCAAATCTAATAATAATATGCATATCCTAGCTTCTGAGTTTGAGTAGGAGGCAGTTTAATATGGGCACATATTTTTTCCGAAATTGTCAATACTGCCCCCTAGCCCCAACAGGTTTTAAGCAGGAATCAGGAGGATAGAATTATGGTCAGATTTGCCATATGGAGGGCGAGGGAGAGCTTTTTATGCGTCCCTGTGTGTGGAGTAAACGTGCTCCAGAGTTTTTTTCCCTCTTGTTTCGTATTATAACATGCTGATAGAAATTTAGTATGACGGATTTAAGTTTCCCTGTTTCCCGGGCCCTAGGAGCGCTGCCTATGGGTGAGCGTTTTCCTTTTTGATTATGGTGGAATACAGCTCATTGAGTGCTGTCTTAATGCCAGCATAGGTATTTGGTGGTATGTAGACAGCTACGAAAAATACAGATGAAAACTCTCTAGGTAGATAGTGTGGTCTACAGCTTATCAGGAGATACTCTACCTTAGGTGAGCAAAGCCTCGAGACTTCGATACAGTGCACCAGCTGTTATTTACAAAAATACGTAGTCCGCCACCCCTTGTCTTACCAGAGGCCGTTGTTCTATCCTGCCGATACAGCGTATAACCAGCCAGCTGTATGTTGATGTCGTCGTTCAGCCACGACTCTGTGAAGCATAAGATATTACAGTTTTTAATGGGGGTAGAGTGCAATGAGCCAAGGTTATATTCACAAAAAATAAAAAATCTTACTAAAGTAATGTGAATAATTCATGCTTAATAAGGGATAAGCAGTAATGAGTAATCACTACCATCATATTCTGTGTTGTTTCAGCATTCAACCCACAAAATGCATAGTGCCTAAAAAAATAATCTAAAGATTATTTTTAATAGCGAACCGAAACTGAATCGACCTCCAAATTTCTAATCGCTCAGCACTAGAACGTTAAGAAAGTTTTATTGTATTTTTTATGGAATGTTTTCTTTGACAACATTACGACATTATATATATATATATATATATATATATATATATATATATATATATATATATATATATATATATATATATATATATATATATATATATATGTGTGTATATGTATAATTTTTTTACCTCCAATTTCATGTTAATCAATTGCGATCTTGTCTCATCGCTGCAACTCCACAACAGGCTCAGGAGAGGCGAATGTCAAGTCATGCGTCTGAAACATGACCCGCAAACCGCACTTGTTAACACCCACCCGCTTAACCCAGAAGCCAGCCACACCAATGTGTCAGAGGAAACACTGTTCAACTGTTGACTGAAGTCAGCCTGCAGGCGCCAGGTCCGTCACATGGAATCGCTAGAGTGCAATGAGCCAAGTAAAGCCCCCCGGGGCAAACCCTCCTCTAACCAGGATGACGCTGGGCCAATTGTGCGCCGCCCTATGGGACTCCCAGTCCTGGCCGGTTGTGACACAGTCTGGGATCAAACCCGGGTCTGTAGTTACGTCTTGTGCACTGCGATGCAGTGTCTTAGACCACTGTGCCACTTGGGAAGTCAACATGACTTTAATAAATAGAACCATGAGGAAACATTATGCTGAAGTACTGAACTTTCCACAGAAGAACGTTGTTTATTAACATTCTCTGAACTATTTGAGAACATTCCTAACGTCAAGCCAGTTGGAGAATGTTCCTAAAACATTACCAAAACGTAAATTAAATATAACAATGTTTAAAGGTTTAGGACATGTTCCGTAAAAATAATGAAATACGAAGAAAATTATGCTTTTTTTGTGAAGTTCCTTACATGTGCTGAGAATGTTCCAAAGCCAAGCAACTATCCAGCACCATTCCAAGAAAGTTGTGGGAAGGTTGTATGAAAAATAACCATAGGACAACCACGCTCTCACCAAGCTCTAAGAAACATATGGTACTCATAACTTTTTGTGCTAGCTGGGAAGTTATCATACTGAGATGTTATCTGCTCTCGAAAACACAAAAATGATCAGAGAGGTACCAGGAAAGAACATTGTCTTAGAGAACTTAAGGTCATGTTTGAGTGGAATTGTACACTGCAGTGACAGACTCATAGTTTGAAACTGAGGTTATGCTTCTGTGGGAATTGTGTGTCTGTCTATCTGTCCTTCTGTCTGTTTGTCTGTCTTTTGCATGTGGGCAGATAAACTCCTGGGAGTAGCTTCTGTGTGTGTGTATAGCACCTTCTGTGTGTGTGTATAGCACCTTGGGGACTCTGTCTCAGTGCAGTGAGTGTGTGTGGGAGAGAGTCTGTGTGTGTATCTCATTGCAGCACAGCAGTATGTTGCGATGCGATGTGGAGGAGCCATCCCCACAGTCTGCCTGTAAATTCAGTCCTGGCAGGGAGTCAAGGCTAATGTGACACGCTAAACTTTCTAACTCTGTATTTCCCAAATGGCACCCGATTCCCTACATGGTGCACTACTTTTAGTCAAAAGTAGTACACTATGTAGGGAATAGGGTTCCAGTCCATCTCTACACACAGCACTAATAGGTGCATTTTGGGTGTTTATCACTGTTCCTGTCAATCACTCCCATGAAATGTATCTCTAGAGTGTATTATTTAGGAAATACTGTGGATAGCGACCAACTTCAATACCTACCCATTTTCTTTGATTTCAATGACACAAGTTTACAGTAAGGTATATGAAATAACAGTAAAACAATGGTGGATAGCTATGTGAAATGGTCACATTTTAATGCATTTATTATCATTTTAACACTAGAAACATACACAAGTTGTCCTCAAATTCGCCTCAAAGAAAATCCCATTACTTCCATGTTCTTAAAAATGTAACCATGTATTATTAATCTATTTCTACTGAATGGAGGGATAATTATCTTCCTTCCCAGCTCCAGTCCTTATGGTGATTCAGCATGCCTCTTAAATGGTGTCCTATTCCCAATATAGTGCACTACACTGTTAAAACTAAAGGTGCAAGTTGGAACCAAATAAAGTTCTAAAGAGCGATGCCATAGGGAAACAATTTTAGCTTTTCTGAAGAAACATGAATGGGATGGTTCTTTGAAGAACCAAACAAAAATTCAGCCCTCTAGGACCAAAATTGCTGCTGTAGGGTTTTAAGTCTTATTTGCATATTTCCCAGGGTGCCTTTCAAGTTACTATTACCACCCATGACTGTGTTTGCTAGTGACAGAGATATGATTGTTGTGTTCATTATTAAGCTGACTTGTCCATTACCAAGTGAGATCCTAAATTAATATGTGGCCAAAAAGAAATGCATTATAGAAGATAATATGTATTTATTTTTAGGGTATACTTTTACCCTGATAGTTCAGTGGCCTTAAACTCATAGTTTGCAAATCATGATATGCTGGCTTGCAAAGTGATGTGTAAAGTGTTGATATCCAACATTTATCATTTGTATTTAAGGTGAGTTAATCAATCAATGTACATGCAATAACATAGATATTGAAACAAACAATTCTCAAAATCAACCTGCAGTAGAGTATGCTGGAAAATATAATAATGATGAGCGTGGTTTTGGTTCCACTCAGGTTATTAACACCAACACTGGGGTTCTTTTACACCACTGAGTGTTAATTTAACTCTTTACAGTGTTAATATAATTATTGAATCTACAGTAGAAATTATACACTGAAAAATCTACTCTAGTTAAAACTGGCCAATTTGCTGTGTGCTATGAAAGGGACACATCTGCATGCTTACCATAGAGGCCACTTCAAGAACCCCACACTTAAAGGTTCTTTATCGGGCAAGAGTTCTCTAAGGAACCTTAAGAGCTGAGAAATACACATTTAAGAACCACATTTGTGTGTGTACTTTTGACCAGAGCGTCAAATGTATACCCTATGGATAGGGTGCCATTTGGGATGCATCCAGAATATTTATCCATGCCTTGTTTGACAGGCCTCTCTCAGCAGATTTTGTTGCTTTTGTGTGGCCTCTGACACAGAGGAGTGATTTGCTACAGAAAACTAGGCCTACCAGAGAGCCGTGCTGTATTCCAGGGAGGGAGACTGGGGTCTCGTGTGTGGGTGCGCCCAACATCGCTGAGTTCCAGGGGAGACCCGTGGCCCCACAGTACTTTCCATTAGCCTCTCTGGGCTAGGCGGGACGAATTCGTCCCACCTACGCAACAGCCAGTCTAATCCAGTGGCGCGATTTTCAAATACCTTAAAAATCCTATTACTTCAATTTCTCAAACATATGACTATTTTACAGCTATTTAAAGACAAGACTCTCGTTAATCTAACCACACTGTCCGATTTCAAAAAGGCTTTACAACGAAAGCAAAACATTAGATTATGTCAGCAGAGTACCAAGCCAGAAATAATCAGACACCCATTTTTCAAGCTAGCATATAATGTCACAAAAACCCAGAAGACAGCTAAATGCAGCACTAACCTTTGATGATCTTCATCAGATGACAACCCTAGGACATTATGTTATACAATACATGCATGTTTTGTTCAATCAAGTTCATATTTATATCAAAAACCAGCTTTTTACATTAGCATGTGACGTTCAGAACTAGCATACTTCCGGCGGATTCACTAACAATTTACTAAATTACTCACGATAAACGTTCACAAAAAGCGTAACAATTATTTTAAGAATTATAGATACAGAACTCCTCTATGCACTCGATATGTCCGATTTTAAAATAGCTTTTTGGTGAAAGCACATTTTGCAATATTCTAAGTACATAGCCCAGCCATCACGGGCTAGCTATTTAGACACCCGGCAAGTTTAGCACTCACCAATATAAGATTTACTATTACAAAAGTTTGATTACCTTTTGTTGTCTTTGTCAGAATGCACTCCCAGGACTGCTACTTCAATAACAAATGTTGGTTTGGTCCAAAATAATACATCGTTATATCCGAATAGCGGCGTTTTGTTCGTGCGTTCCAGAAACTATCCGAAATGGAAAATCAGGGTCGTGCGCATGGCGCAATTCGTGACAAAAAAATCTAAATATTCCATTACCGTACTTCGAAGCATGTCAACCGCTGTTTAAAATCCATTTTTATGCCATTTTTCTCGTAAAAAAGCGATAATATTCCAACCGGGAATGTCCATGTAGCTAAACAGAGGAAAGAAAACAAAGCTTTCGGTCGACGCGGGCACGAGCCTGAGTCTCACAGTGCTGTAACCAGCCACTACCCAAACGCGCTACTTTTTTTCAGCCAGAGCCTGCAAAGCCACGATTCAGCATTTTGCCGCCTTCTGAGAGCCTATGGCAGCCGTAGGAAGTGTCACGGGACAGCTAAGATCCTCACTCTTCAATAAACAGAGACAAGAAGAACGACACCTTGTCAGACAGGCCACTTCCTGCATTAAATCTTCTCAGGTTTTTGCCTGCCATATGAGTTCTGTTATACTCACAGACACCATTCAAACAGTTTTAGATACTTTAGGGTGTTTTCTATCCAAAGCCAATAATTATATGCATATTCTCGTTACTGGGCAGGAGTAGTAACCAGATTAAATCGGGTACGTTTTTTATCCAGCCGTGTCAATACTGCCCCCTAGCCCTAACAGGTTAAGAACAGCCACAGCTTTTCTTGGGTTAGTAAGGGAATTGATTGTTTCACTTCCTGAATGTTGTTTCTGATAAAAATCCCCAGTGAAAGCCATGTGGACTGACTGATTGGGGGTTGTTTTTCCGCTCCTCTCTCCAAGTCTCTCAGGGACGACACCCTCTCCCTGCTCGCAAGTGTTTTTCAGCAGATATGATACAAAGCTAAGGTGAAGGGTGTTGTGATTCTCAGTGGATAAGCCGTGACGGGAGGAATAAAAGAGGTGTTGGGTGTGATGCAGCTCTAATGTGAGTCCTGTCCCCCATGGCGTGTGATGTGGAGCTAAGCCCCGGGAGAGGGCCTCAGCTGCCCCCATGTTGGGAAACACATGGTCACACAGGACCCTGGCTGGAGATCAGAACCTCTCTCTCTCATCTGGAGAATTCCCCAACACCCCTACTCTGCTCCAATAGGATTGAGGAGAGAGCAGTGATTACCCAGGCTGGAGCTTGGAGTGGCTTGAGCTAGGCCCCTGGAAGAGTGAGGGGTTTTGGGGGAGGTGGGGGTTGTGGCGGTTGTGCTGCTCAATGTCGCAGCCACTACATCCCCAAGAGAGCCTGTCTCCCCAAGAGAGCCGGTCTGTCATTTTAGCTCCAGAAGGGCACCGCCACCGTAACACAGTACAGAGGAATGAGTCAGTCTGCTCTCTCTCTATGCCCAACTGGGGACTGACAGGGTGTGAGCAAGTAAGTGAGCAAGTGTGTTCAGTTACCCTATTGTCCCTCGTCAAAAGTAGTGCACTATATAGAGAATAGGGTGTCGTGTGGAAAACAATACTTGAAATTGTGTTATTTACTGTTCTGAGAAAGATTCTAAGAAAAGCACACAGACTTTGGATCTTGGGAAACATACAGTGAGGGAAAAAAGTATTTGATCCCCTGCTGATTTTGTACGTTTGCCCACTAACAAAGAAATGATCAGTCTATAATTTGAATTGTAGGTTTATTTGAACAGTGAGAGACAGAATAACAACAAAAAAATCCAGAAAAACGCATGTGAAAAATGTTATAAATTGGTTTGCATTTTAATGAGGGAAAAAATGATTTGACCCCCTCTCAATCAGAAAAATTTCTGGCTCCCAGGTGTCTTTTATACAGGTAACGAGCTGAGATTAGGAGCATACTCTTAAAGGGAGTGCTCCTAATGTCAGCTTGTTACCTGTATAAAAGACACCTGTCCACAGAATCAATCAATCAATCAGATTCCAAACTCTCCACCATGGCAAATACCAAAGAGCTCTCCAAGGATGTCAGGGACAAGATTGTAGACCTACACAAGGCTGGAATGGACTACAAGACCATCGCCAAGCAGCTTGGTGAGAAGGTGACAACAGTTGGTGTGATTATTTGCAAATGGGAGAAACACAAAAGAACTGTCAAACTCCCTCGGCCTGGGGCTCCATGCAAGATCTCACCTCGTGGAGTTGCAATGATGATGAGAACGGTGAGGAATCAGGCCAGAACTACATGGGAGGATCTTGTCAATGATCTCAAGGCAGCTGGGACCATAGTCACCAAGAAAACAATTGGTAACACACTACGCCGTGAACGACTGAAATCCTGCAGCGCCCGCAAGGTCCCCCTGCTCAAGAAAGCACATATACATGCCCGTCTGAAGTTTGCCAATGAACATCTGAATGGTTCAGAGGACAACTGGGTGAAAAGTGTTGTGGTCAGATGCGACCAAAATGGTGCTCTTTGGCATCAACTCAACTCGCCGTGTTTGGAGGAGGAGGAATGCTGCCTATGACCGTCAAACATGGAGGTGGAAACATTATGCTTTGGGGGTGTTTTTCTGCTAAGGGGACAGGACAACTTCACTGCATCAAAGGGACGATGGATGGGGCCATGTACCGTCAAATCTTGGGTGAGAACCTCCTTCCCTCAGCCAGGGCATTGAAAATGGGTCGTGGATGGGTATTCCACATGACAATGACCCAAAACACACGGCCAAAGCAACAAAGGAGTGGCTCAAGAAGAAGCACATTAAGTCCTGGAGTGGCCTAGCCAGTCTCCAGACCTTAATCCCATAGAAAATCTGTGGAGAGAGCTGAAGGTTCGAGTTGCCAAACGTCCGCCTCGAAACCTTAATGACTTGGAGAAGTTCTGCAAAGAGGAGTGGGACATAATCCCTCCTGAGATGTGTGCAAACCTGGTGGCCAAATACAAAAAACATCTGACCTCTGTGATTGCCGACAAGGGTTTTGCCACCAAGTACTAAGTCATGTTTTGCAGAGGGGTCAAATACTTATTTCCCTCATTAAAATGCAAATCAATTTATAACATTTTTCACATGCGTTTTTTCTGGATTTTTGTTGTTGTTTTTCTGTCTCTCACTGTTCAAATAAACCTACCATTAAAATTATAGACTGATCATTTCTTTGTCAGTGGGCAAATGTACAAAATCAGCAAGGGATCAAATACTTTTCTCCCTCACTGTAGTACTTAATGCATGCAGTTTTTAAGTTGAGAAAATGAATTAGGGATACATTTAATGTATTACACATCTGGGGTAGACTAAAAGAGTAACAAGAAACTGCCTGCATGCATACAAGGCCCTGAAAATCATCCGTCAAAATCCGCAATAATTATTATTTTTCTATTTTAACATTCAACGTAATTGCTCCCTTTGTGGAATCTGCTCTGACCACGATGTGTTTGGTTTTTCCAAGGCAGAGGAATGTTTTTTTCCATCTCCAGTAATTATTTGTAAACTCTCTCTAACACGCACATACTGTATTCCTTCCTCTATTGTGGGAGATTGACAGAGCAAATAGAGCTTGAGTCTTATTGTTATGCCCTGCAACGCTTGGAGAAAGAAAGGGCGGCAGAATCATTAGCAGTTGGATTGAATGTCAGCTAGAGAGTATTTAATTGAAAACATAAAAGGATCCAGCAATTATTTCTGGAATGAAAAAAACATGAAATAGGTTTGGAGTAAAAAACACATTTTCATAAAATTAAGAAAAAGGAACGGCATGCTGTTTTAAGTTCACAATTATTCATCAGTTGGTTTTAATGGAAATCAGAATCAAACAACCAGAAGGTATTACCCAGTTAGAAATGAGCACTCAGGAGGCCAGCGTCCCTCTAGAGTGGTCGAGCTACAGGTTTTTTTGCACATCGACCTCATTCACGGGGAGCCTGCGATAAGATGCTTTGTCAAGCAGCAGCCGCGGGCCTGCCGTTCCGGTGCCATTTTCCTCACCCCCTTCTCCCGACCGACGATACTACAGCTGCCAGTCGGAGTCAGGACACTTTTTTTCAGCGTCAAGCCAGCCTACTCCTTGTCGAAACATATTTTTAAAATGTATTTATACATGTTTATTATTTAAGATTATTTAAGAAAAGGTTAGTGGAAAAGTACTGTAAATGATTACGTGTGTGCAAAATCTATCAGATAACAAGGGCTAGTCCTGGTCACCTGGATCCACTGTTGACGAAAAATTCAATCCAAATCCAGTCAAATAAAATGTTATTTGTCACATGCGCCGAACATCACCTTACTGTGAAATTCTTACTTAACCTTAATTCTTAACCAACAATGCAGTTCAAGAAATACAGTTAAGAAAATATTTATGAAATAAACTAAAGTAAATAATACAATAAAAAGTAACACAATAAAATAACAATAAATTGTTTAAATGTTTTATTTATTTATTTATTTCACCTTTAACCAGGTAGGCCAGTTGAGAGCAAGTTCTCATTTACAACTGCGACCTGGCCAAGATAAAGCAAAGCAGTGTGACAAAAACAACAACACAGAGTTACACATGGGATAAACAAACTTACAGTCAATAACACAATAGAAAAAAATCTGTACAGTATAACGAGGCTATATACAGTGGGTACCGGTACCGAGTCAAGGTGCGGGGTACAGGTAATTTGTATATGAAGGTTGGGGTAAAGTGACTACACATAGATAAGAAATAGCTAGTAGCAGCAGTGTAAAAAAAGGTGTGTGGGGGTGTCAATGTAAATAGTCTGGGTGGCCATTTGATTAATTGTTCAGCAATCTTATGGCTTGGGGGTAGAAGCTGTTAAGGAGCCCTTTGGAACAAGACTTGGTGCTCCAGTACCGTTTGCTGTGTGGTAGCAGAGAGAACAGTCTATGACTAGGGTGACTGGAGTCTTTGCCAATTTGTTGGGCCTTCCTCTGACACCGCCTAGTATATAGGTCCTAGATGGCAGGAAGGTTGGCCCCAGTGATGTACTGTGCAGTACACACTACCCTCTGTAGCGCCTTACGATCAGATGCCGAGCAGTTGCTATAACAGGCAGTGATGCAAACGGTCAGGATGCTCTCGATGGTGCAGCTGTGTAACTTTTTGAGGATCTTTTCAGTCTCCTGAGGGGGAAAATGCATTGTCGTACCCTCTTTACGACTGTCTTGGTGTGTTTGGACCATGATAGTTTGTTGGTGATGTGGACACCAAGTAACTTGAAACTCTCGTTGAGAGAGAGGTTGTTGTCCAAGCACCACACTGCCAGCTCTCTGACCTCCTCCCTATAGGCTGTCTCATTGTTATCGATGATCAGGCCTACCACTGTTGTGTCTGCAAACCTAATAATGGTGTTGGAGTTATGCTTGGCCACACAGTCGTGGGTGAACAGGGAGTACAGGAGGGAACTAAGCACGCACCCCTGGGAGAACCCCGTGTTGTGGGCAATATGACGTTGATTGCTGAGTTGTAGTCAATGAAGAGAATTCTCACATAGGTGTTCCTTTTGTCAAGGTTGGAAAGGTCAGTGTGGAGTGTGATTGAGATTGCGTCATCTGTTGATCTGTTAGGTCGATATGAGAATTGGAGTGGGTCTAGGGTTTCTGGGATGATGATGTTGATGTTAGCCATGACCAGCCTTTCAAAGCACTTCATGGCTACCAACGTGAGTGCTACTGGCCGGTAGTCATTTAGGCAGGTTACCTTCGCTTTCCTGGGCACAGGGACTATGGTGGTCTGCTTGAAACATGTAGATATTAAAGACTCGGTTAGGGAGAGGTTGGGGTGGCAGGTAGCCTAGTGTAGTGGTTAGAGGGTCGGACTAGTAACCGGAAGGTTGCAAGATCAAATCCCCGAGCTGACAAGGTACAAATCTGTCGTTCTGCCCCTGAACAAGGCACTGTTCCTAGGCCGTCATTGAAAATAAGAATTTGTTCTTAACTGACTTGCCTGGTAAAATAAAATAAAATAAAAATGTAGCCAGTTGGTCTGCGAATTCTCTGAGTACATGTCCTGGTAATCTGTCTGGCCCTGCGGCCTTGTGAATGTTGACCTGTTTAAAGGTCTTGCGTGTGATCACACAGTCATCTGGAACAGCTGGTGCTCTCATGCATGCCTCAGTGTTGATTGCCTCAAAGTGAGGGTAATAGGCATTTAGCCCATGTGGTAGGCTCGGGTCTCTTTGTAGTCCGTAATAGTTTGCAAGCAAGCCTTGCCACATCCGACGAGTGTCAGAGCCGGTGTAGTCGGGTTCAATCTTAGTCCTGTTAGATGGTTTGTTTGAGGGCATAGCGGGATTTCTTATAAGCGACCGGATTAGTGTACCGCTCCTTGAAAGCTGCAGCTCTAGCATTTAGCTTGGTGCGGATGTTGCCTGTAATCCATGGCTTCTGGTTGGGATATTACGTACGGTCACAGTGGGGACGATGTCGTCAATGGAGCTATTGATGAAGCCCGTAACGTCATGTACTTTCAGGCTTCTCACAGGACAATGGTGACAAAAGTTCATTCCTAGAAAGGAAGCATTTGTAATGCCTCGAAATACATTAAATCAATGGCAAAAGTGTAGGCTATTTTGGGGCATAATCAATATATCATTAATCTACTTAAACTCTAAATCGTTAGGTGTTTGACTTTTTGTGTCATCCTCAATGATTTAAATGTATTATACCCATGTGTGGTTTTATTGTGGTTTTAAATGGGCAAATAAATCAAATCAAATTAAAATCACAACAAATGATTTATAGAAACAACAACAGTTTGCGGCCTCTGGCTGGCTGTGTTTAGCTGGAAGATGGCAGGGCGAATTTGAGATTAGAGAAATTCCTTGCTATTGTCTTTCATATTAACTCATGGTTAGATGGCTTGCCTAGAGCTTATAGCTGTCTTCTGTGTGGAGACTACACGCCAGAGACGCAAAAGCGGCATGCCAAGGGCTTATAGCGGTCCTATGAATGGGGGCTACCCGCCAGAGATGCAAATCATGTCTTGAATGTCAAACTCTGTCCACCTGCTTGCAGTAGGAGTTTATTCCTTTGGGCGTAGGGAAATCAGAAAATAGCAAGGGGGAGGGCATTTTTGCATACTGGTTGTATGTTGGAGAAGCTTGTATTTGTCTGAGTCTTATAACCATCAGTTGACAACTTATATCACTTTAAGACATGCAGCATTACTTTACTATTTCAATTTTCTCCAGCTAGATCGACGTGTCTCTAGCTCAAATTTGCCATTACCATCTTGAGAAGACCAATCTGTGGAAAGGCATTGCACCAGTACACAATGCAAAGCATCTCCATCACACACACTGTGTCTGCATCCCAAATGGCACCCTATCCCCTATCGATCATTGTTGTTGTTTCACACCAACTCCTCAGCATACACACCCTCTCAATACACTGACTGCACCCTTAGAAAAAGCAATTTATTTTCTGCCATTGCCCCCTCAATTGTACAAAGCAGTCACCTGTGGCAGAGAATAAGAAAATCACTGCACATAATCTGTTTCTGGAAACAAGTTCAAGTGTTGGCTTTGCACTGACTATATAATACTGCACTACAGAATTTATACATCCCACCATCAATACTGTGTCCATATTCTTCATATTCTCTGTGGCCAGAGCTTCAAACATTCAACCATGCAGTCAGTATACATCTCATTATGAAGTTTTCTTGAGGGTACTGGAAGTCTAGTAATCTTAATCTGCAGAGATTGTTTGACCAGAGGACAATGTTGATCAAACTAAATATGCAGGCAGTCACAATGGCAGCTAGTCAGACAGTCAATCCCTTAGGGCTATATACGGCTGTCCACAACCGATTGCTTTTCTCTGTACCATAGAGACAGCAGTGAACCCAAATTGCATTATTTTCCCTTTATAGTGAACTACTTTTGACCACAGTCCTAATTCCTGGTCAAAAGGAGTGCACTCTATAGGGAAAATAATGCAATTTGGGTGGCTGTGCATGCTTTCAGTGGCTGTGCATGCTGTTTTGTTAGTGTACCTTTTCATTTTTCATTTCAGTGATGTCACAGGTGATCTTTCTCTGAGCGTAATAATCCTGTAGTTTTTTAGTTTTTCCTTTCTATTTTTTTCAGGTGACATTTCTTTCTGTCAAAGGTACAGCTCCTCCACACAATCCTGTCTTGGAGCTCTACGGATAATTCTTTAACCTTCATGGCTTGATTTTTGCTCTGACATGCATTGTCAACTGTTGGGACCTTATATAGACAAGTGTGCCTTTCTAAATCATGTCTAATCTACTGAATTTACCACAGGTGGACTCCAATTAAGTTGTAGAAACAGCTCAAGGATGATCAATGGAGACAGGATACACCTGAGCTCAATTTAGAGTCTCATGGCAAAGAGCCCGAATACTTATGTAAATAAGGTTTTTCTGTATTTTATTTGTTATAAATGTGCAGAAATATCAAAAAAAGGTGCTTTGTCATTATGGGGCATTGTGTCTAGATTGATGAGGGTAAAAAAAGATTTAATGCTTTTAGAATAAGGCTGTAACGTAACAAAATGTGGAAAAAGTCAAGGGGTCTGAATACTTTCCGAAGACACTGTATAAACATCCTCTCACTGTCAACTGCATTTATTTTCAGCAAACGTAAAATGTGTAAATATTTGTATGAACATAAGATTCAACAACTGAGACATAAACTTAACAAGTTCCACAGACAAGGGATGAACAGAAATTGAATAATGTGTTACTGAACAAAGGGGGGGTCAAAATCAAAAGTGACAGTCAGTATCTGGTGTGGCCACCAGCTGCATTAAGCACTGCAGTGTATCTCCTCCTCATGGACTGCACCAGATTTGCCAGGTTTGCTGTGAAATGTTACCCCACTCTTCCACCAAGGCACCTGCAAGTTCCCGGACATTTCTGGGGGGAATGGCCCTAGCCCTCACCCTCCGATCCAACAGGTCCCAGATGTGCTCAATGGGATTGAGATCCCAGACGTGCTCAATGGGATTGAGATCCGGGCTTCTCTGGCCATGGCAAAACACTGATATTCCTGTCTTGCAGGAAATCACGCACAGAACGAGCAGTATGGCTGGTGGCATTGTCATGCTGGAGGGTCATGTCAGATGAGCCTGCAGGAAGGGTACCACATGAGGGAGGAGGATGTCTTCAATGTAATGTACAGCGATGAGATTGTCTGCAATGACAACAAGCTCAGTCCGATGATGCTGTGACACACCGCCCCAGACCATGACGGACCCTCCACCTCCAAATCAATCCCGCTCCAGAGTACAGGCCTCGATGTAACACTCATTCCTTCAACGATAAACGCGAATCCGACCAACACCCCTGGTGAGATAAAACCGCAACTCATCAGAGAAGAGCACTTTTTGCCAGTCCGGTCTGGTCCAGCGACGGAGGGTTTGTGCCCATAGGCGACGTTGTTGGCGGTGATGTCTTGTGAGGACGTGCCTTACAACAGGCCTACAAGCCCTCAGTCCAGCCTCTCTCAGCCTATTGCGGACAGTCTGAGCACTGATGGAGGGATTGTGCTTTCCTGGTGTAACTCGGGCAGTTGTTGTTACCATCCTGTACCTGTCCCGCAGGTGTGATGTTCGGATGTACTGATCCTGTGCAGGTGTTTTTACACGTGGTCTGCCGCTGCGAGGACGATCAGCTGTCCGTCCTGTCTCCCTGTAGCGCTGTCTTAGACGTCTCACAGTACGGACATTGCAATTTATTGCCCTGGCCACATCTGCAGTCCTCATGCCTCCTTGCAGCATGCCTTAGGCACGTTCACGCAGATGAGCAGGGACCCTGGGCATCTTTATTTTGGTGTTTTTCAGAGTCAGTAGAAAGGCCTCTTTAGTGTCCTAACTTTTCATAACTGTGACCTTAATTGCCTGTTAGTGTCTTAACGACTGTTCCACAGGTGCATGTTCATTAATTGTTTATGGTTCATTGAACAAGCATGGGAAACAGTGTTTAAATCCTTTACAATGAAGATCTGTGAAGTTATTTGGATTTTTAAGAATTATCTCTAAGGTTCCAATGGAAACTTTATGGTGCAATAAAGAACCCTTTCCCAAGGTTCTAGAAATAACCATTTGAATAAACATACAGGGTTATTGTTTCTGGTTAGCAATTTTATATTGTGTTAATTTAAACTTCAAATTAGGTGTGCTAGCTCTGGAACAGATGGGGGTTCATGAGGAGAGGTTTGAGAACCTCCAATTGATTGTTTAAGTGCATGCCACCTACTACTCTGCTGGAATGTACGATCAGTCATGATCTGCCCGATTATGTACTACCATGAAAATAAAATGAAAACCGAATAAATACCTGCTCATGTCTACCCTGAGAAAACCCTCCCCAACCCTCCTACCCTTTAAACTTTATCTACATCATGCTGAAACACTCAAATTTAACGATTGTTCAGCATGTCAACAACTATTTCAACAGTAACATCTGTTACCCCAATATCTCTTTTGCCTTCTCCACAATAGCCTTCAACCTGGCATTTCTGCTTTCCACAACCTGAGTTGTATTGATAACCTTACCAATAAAATCTATGAAGTCAACTTTATTTATTATCAAAGTGTCCTTTGACACCGCTCATTCATGAGCACAATATTTCTGAATAGGCCTTGAAACCATGCCAGGTCCAGCAGAAACACCAGCCCTGAAATTAGGTCCACTTAGTACATGAGCAGCCATTGAAGCTCCAACAATACACACTGTAGTTCCACCAATCTGTCCTACAGCCTCTGCATACGATACATGACTAATTCTATATATCTGAGCCTCTTTAGCCTCTCTCTGCACCTGGCATCCACTAAATGTTGCACCTGAAAAATGGTTACAGATTTCACACTCACCCTTGACATAGAACCCCTCAAGAACCCCTTAAGAAGAATGTAGGTGGATTTTATTCTTTAAAAAATATATACATAATCTACCTACATTCTTCTTCAGGGGTTCTTTGTCGAGGGTGAAATTTGTAACTATTTTTCAGGTAGGGTTCTTTCCTGCTCATGAAGTTTTTTTTTACAGCTGTGATGGTTGTGAAAAAACATCCTGTTCTTTCCCACTCCACCATGTTTTCCTTTATTCCATGAATTGCTACATTGTAAAAATATTTCCTGTAATTTTACAGTCCACTACAGGCTACTGGTTGCAGTGGAAGTACGGTAAGCAACAACAAGTTACAGAATTTTGTGTATTTGTGCCAACCGTCAGTGGAAGTGTTATACCAGTTTAACCTCTCTGGGCTAGGCGGGACGAATTCGTCCCACCTACGCAACAGCCAGTCTAATCCAGTGGCGCGATTTTCAAATAACTTAGAAATGCTATTACTTCAATTTCTCAAACATATGACTATTTTACAGCTATTAAAAGACAAGACTCTCGTTAATCTAACCACACTGTCCGATTTCAAAAAGGCTTTACAACGAATGCAAAACATTAGATTATGTCAGCAGAGTACCAAGCCAGAAATAATCAGACACCCATTTTTCAAGCTAGCATATAATGTCACAAAAACCCAGAAGACAGCTAAATGCAGCACTAACCTTTGATGATCTTCATCAGATGACAACCCTAGGACATTATGTTATACAATACATGCATGTTTTGTTCAATCAAGTTCATATTTATATCAAAAACCAGCTTTTTACATTAGCATGTGACGTTCAGAACTAGCATACCCCCCGCAAACCTCCGGTGAATTTACTAAATTACTCACGATAAACGTTCACAAAAAGCATAACAATTATTTTAAGAATTATAGATACAGAATTATAGATACAGAACTCTATGCACTCAATATGTCCGATTTTAAAATAGCTTTTTGGTGAAAGCACATTTTGCAATATTCTAAGTACATAGCCCAGGCATCACTGTATAGCTATTTAGACACCCGGCAAGTTTAGCACTCACCAATATCAGGTTTACTATTATAAAAGTTTGATTACCTTTTGTTGTCTTCGTCAGAATGCACTCCCAGGACTGCTACTTCAATAACAAATGTTGGTTTGGTCCAAAATAATCCATCGTTATATCCGAATAGCGGCGTTTTGTTCGTGCGTCCCAGACACTATCTGAAATGTTAAATCAGGGTCGCGCGCATGGCGCAATTCGTGACAAAAAAAATCTAAATATTCCATTACCGTACTTCGAAGCATGTCAACCGCTGTTTAAAATCCATTTTTATGCCATTTTTCTCGTAAAAAAGTGATAATATTCCGACCGGGAATGTCCATTTAGCTAAACAGAGGAAAGTAAACAAAGCTTTCGGTCGACGCGGGCACGAGCCTGAGTCTCACAGTACTGTAACCAGCCACTACCCAAACGCGCTACTTTTTTTCAGCCAGAGCCTGCAAAGCCACGATTCAGCTTTTTACCGCCTTCTGAGACCCTATGGCAGCCGTAGGAAGTGTCACGGGACAGCTAAGATCCTCACTCTTCAATAAACAGAGACAAGAAGAACGACACCTTGTCAGACAGGCCACTTCCTGAATGAAACCTTCTCAGATTTTTTGCCTGCCAAATGAGTTCTGTTATACTCACAGACACCATTCAAACAGTTTTAGAAACTTTAGGGTGTTTTCTATCCATATGTAATAAGTATATGCATATTCTAGTTACTGGGTAGGAGTGGTAACCAGATTAAATCGGGTACGTTTTTTATCCAGCCGTGTCAATACTGCCCCCTAGCCCTAACAGGTTAGAGTACTGTGAGACTCAGGCTCGTGCCCGCGTTGACCGAAAGCTTTGTTTTCTTTCCTCTGTTTAGCTAAATGGACATTCCCGGTCGGAATATTATCTCTTTTTTACGAGACTAATGGCATAAAAATGGATTTTAAACAGCGGTTGACATGCTTCGAAGTACGGTAATGGAATATTTAGATTTTTTTTGTCACGAATTGCACCATGCGCGCGACCCTGTTTTACCATTTCGGATAGTTTCTGGAACGCACGAACAAAACGCCGCTATTCGGATATAACGATGGATTATTTTGGACCAAACCAACATTTGTTATTGAAGTAGCAGTCCTGGGAGTGCATTCTGACGAAGACAACAAAAGGTAATCAAACTTTTGTAATAGTAAATCTGATATTGGTGAGTGCTAAACTTGCCGGGTGTCTAAATAGCTAGCCCGTGATGGCTGGGCTATGTACTTAGAATATTGCAAAATGTGCTTTCACCAAAAAGCTATTTTAAAATCGGACATATTGAGTGCATAGAGGAGTTCTGTATCTATAATTCTTAAAATAATTGTTATGCTTTTTGTGAACGTTTATCGTGAGTAATTTAGTAAATTGTTAGTGAATTCGCCGGAAGTTTGCGGGGGGTATGCTAGTTCTGAACATCACATGCTAATGTAAAAGCTGGTTTTTGATATAAATATGAACTTGATTGAACAAAACATGCATGTATTGTATAACATAATGTCCTAGGGTTGTCATCTGAAGAAGATCATCAAAGGTTAGTGCTGCATTTAGCTGTCTTCTGGGTTTTTGTGACATTATATGCTATCTTGAAAAATGGGTGTCTGATTATTTCTGGCTTGGTACTCTGCTGACATAATCTAATGTTTTGCTTTCGTTGTAAAGCCTTTTTGAAATCGGACAGTGTGGTTAGATTAACGAGAGTCTTGTCTTTAAATAGCTGTAAAATAGTCATATGTTTGAGAAATTGAAGTAATAGCATTTCAAACGTTTTGAAAATCGCGCCACAGGATTCAACTGGCTGTTACGTAGGTGGGACGAATTCGTCCCGCCTGCCCTAGAGAGGTTAAAGACAATGGCACCAAATACTAATTGAGTGTAAGTAAACTTCTGACCCACTGGGAATGTGATGAAAGAAATAAAAGCTGAAATAAATAATTATCTCTATTATTATTCTGACATTTCACTTTCTTAAAATAAAGTGGTGATCCTAATTTACCTTTAACCGGGAATTTTTACTATGATAAAATGTCAGGAATTGTGAAAAACTGAGTTAAAATGTATTTGGCTAAGGTGTATGTAAACTTCCGACTTCAACTGTATAATACTTTCACTAAAACGATTTCTTATTGACTGATATCATTGTGCGACATTATGGGTAAGCTCTGGCCATCATCTTTCAGCTTGAAAAAAAGTGGATTTCTACTGGTATGGGCGTTTAACTTTCATCAACATAACAATAAAAGCGCACTGTAAAAATCCTAACTTGATTTTACTGCAATTTATTGACAGCCAATTGTGAGACAGAAAAAGATTGAGTGAGAGAAAGATATAGCAGCCCCTTCTAGTTCAGACCAATCAGTGCAACTTCTCTCCACTTTGACCACTTGTCCTAGGTACTTTAGCTCTGAAACCTGACTGAGCCTATCATCATCAAAGGATATACATACCCTCAGCTCCTCCCCTTCCCTTCCCTCCCGTCTTCTTTTCTTTTCTCTCTTCTCCTTACCCTTTCCCTGACATACGCTATCCAGTCAATTCACATTATGCAGGTCCAGGAGAAAGATATGTTTTCTTCTGCTTGTCACCTACGATGAAGCTAAGGAGGTGTAACATGATCACATATCTTTAGAAAACTCCTTCAAAATCATTATGCATTCATGAAGTGCAAATGCAATGTCAATATTTTGTTATGTGAGCTGTTATGGTCATATCATGTTCATAAAAGAGTCCCCGTTCCATTATACTGTAGGTTAATGTAGAGTATATTAATCTCTGGAGCTTGATGTTGCTCTCATTTCTTGGCACCTGCAGTGAATTTGCTCTTTTTACTGGTTCCTATAGTTACAGTGATCAGAAGAAAGGGAAAAGGGGGATACCTAGTGAGTTGTACAACTGAATGCCTTCAACTGAAATGTGTCTTCCGCATTTAAGCCAACCCCTCTGAATCAGAAAGGTGCGAATAGATGTGTTGATGTATTTTTCACCGCAAGAATTTATGGATCAATCTCTGTTATGGTCTTAGGCTGCTTACCAAATGGCACCATATTCCCTATATACTGTAGTGCACTGCATTTGACCAGGGCCCATAGGGTGCCATTGGGGACACACACATACACTCCAATTGCAGATTGTTCTCAACCCTGTTCTGAACCCAATCCCCTTCACAGCAGAGGGAGCAGCCCACTATCTACATTGACGGGACAGTAGTGGAGAGGGTGGAGAGTTTTAAGTTCCTCGGCGTACACATCACGGACAAACTGAAATGGTCCACCCACACAGACAGCGTGGTGAAGAAGGCGCAGCAGCGCCTCTTCAACCTCAGGAGGCTGAAGAAATTTGGAATGTCACCAAAAACACTCACAAACTTTTACAGATGCACAATCGAGAGCATCCTGTCGGGCTGTATCAACGCCTGGTACGGCAGCTGCTCCGCCGATAACCGGAAGGCTCTCCAGAGGAAAGTGAGGTCTGCACAACGCATCACCGGGTGCAAACTACCTGCCCTCCAGGACACCTACACCACCCGATGTCACAGGAAGGCCAAAAAGATCATCAAGGACAGCAACCACCCGAGCCACTGCCTGTTCACCCCGCTAACATCCAGAAGGCGAGGTCATTACAGGTGCATCAAAGCTGTAACCGAGAGACTGAAAAACAGCTTCTATCTCAAGGCCATCAGACTGTTAAACAGCCATCACTAACATTGAGTGGCTGCTGCCAACATACTTACTCAACTCAAGCCACTTTAATAATGGGAAAATGTATGTAATAAATGTATCACTTGCCACTTTATATTATTTATATTAGATAATGTTTACATAACCTACATTATTCATCTCATATGTATATACTGTACGCCATACCATCTACTGCATCTTGCCATCTTGATGTAATTAGATGTATCACTAGCCACTTTAAACAATGCCACTTTATATAATGTTTTCATAACCTACATTACTCATCTCATATGTATATACTGTACTCTATACAATCTACTGCATCTTGCCATCCTGATGTAATGTATCACTAGCCACCTTAAAACCTGTTAGGGCTAGGGGGCAGTATTGACACGGCTGGATAAAAAACGTACCCGATTTAATCTGGTTACTACTCCTGCCCAGTAACTAGAATATGCATATAATTATTGGCTTTGGATAGAAAACACCCTAAAGTTTCTAAAACTGTTTGAATGGTGTCTGTGAGTATAACAGAACTCCTATGGCAGGCCAAAACCTGAGAAGATTTCAAGCAGGAAGTGGCCTGTCTGAGAAGTAGTGTTTCATCTTGGCTCTTTTTATTGAAGACTCAGGATCTGTGCAATAACGTGACACTTCCTACGTCTTCCATAGGGTCTCAGAGCCCGGGAAAAAGTTGAACGATATCGAGGCAGGCTCTGGCTGAAACACTTTATCGCTGTTGGCAAGTGGCCACTCAGAGTACTATGGGCTTAGGCGCGTGCCCGCTTCGACCGAATGCTTTCTTTTCCTTTGTCTGTTTATCTAAACGCAGATTCCCGGTCGGAATATTATCGCTTTTTATGAGAAAAATGGCATAAAAATTGATTTTAAACAGCGGTTGACATGCTTCGAAGTACGGTAATGGAATATTTAGAAATCTTTTGTCACGAATTGCGCCATGCTCGTCACCCTTATTTAGCCTTTAGGATAGTGTCTAGAACGCACGAACAAAACGCCGCTGTTTGGATATAACGATGGATTATTTTGGACCAAACCAACATTTGTTATTGAAGTAGAAGTCCTGGGAGTGCATTCTGACGAAGACAACAAAGGTAATAGCATTTTTCTTATAGTAAATCTGACTTTGATGAGTGCTAAACCTGCTGGGGGTCTAAATAGCTAGCCCTGTGATGCCGGGCTATCTACTGAGAATATTGCAAAATGTGCTTTCACCAAAAAGCTATTTTAAAATCGGACATATCGAGTGCATAGAGGAGTTCTGTATCTATAATTCTTAAAATAATTGTTATGCTTTTTGTAAATGTTTATCGTGAGTAATTTAGTAAATTCACCGGCAGTGTTCGGTGGGAATGCTAGTCACATGCTAGTCACATGCTAATGTAAAAAGCTGGTTTTTGATATAAATATGAACTTGATTGAACAAAACATGCATGTATTGTATAACATAATGTCCTAGGGTTGTCATCTGATGAAGATCATCAAAGGTTAGTGCTACATTTAGCTGTGGTTTGGGTTTATGTGACATTATATGCTAGCTTGAAAAATGGGTGTCTGATTATTTCTGGCTGGGTATTCTGCTGACATAATCTAATGTTTTGCTTTCGTTGTAAAGCCTTTTAGAAATCGGACAGTGTGGTTAGATTAACGAGAGTCTTATCTTTAAAATGGTGTAAGATAAGACTCTCATTAATCCAACCACATTGTCCGATTTCAAAAAGGCTTTACAGCGAAAGCAAAATATTAGATTAGGTCAGGAGAGTACCCTGCCAAAAAGAATCACACAGCCATTTTCAAAGCAAGCATATATGTCACAAAAACCCAAACCACAGCTAAATGCAGCACTAACCTTTGATGATCTTCATCAGATGACACTCCTAGGACATTATGTTATCCTCTCTGGGCTAGGTGGGACATTTGCGTCCCACCCTAGTCAACAGCCAGTGGAATCCCGTGGCGCGATATTCAAATACCTTAGAAATGGTATTACTTCAATTTCTCAAACATATGACTATTTTACACCATTTTAAAGACAAGACTCTCGTTAATCTAACCACACTGTCCGATTTCAAAAAGGCTTTACAACGAAAGCAAAACATTAGATTATGTCAGCAGAGTACCCAGCCAGAAATAATCAGACACCCATTTTTCAAGCTAGCATATAATGTCACAAAAAACAAAACCACAGCTAAATGCAGCACTAACCTTTGATGATCTTCATCAGATGACACTCCTAGGACATGATGTTATACAACACATGCATGTTTTGTTCAATCAAGTTCATATTTATATCAAAAACCAGCTTTTTACATTAGCATGTGACTAGCATGTGACTAGCATTCCCACCAAACACTTCCGGTGAATTTACTAAATTACTCACGATAAACGTTCACAAAAAACATAACAATTATTTTAAGAATTATAGATACAGAACTCCTTTATGCAATCGCGGTGTCCGATTTTAAAATAGCTTTTCGGTGAAAGCACATTTTGCAATATTCTGAGTAGATAGCCCGGCCATCACAGGCTAGCTATTTTGACACCCACCAAGTTTGGTACTCACCAAAGTCAGATTTACTATAAGAAAAATTGGATTGCCTTTGCTGTTCTTTGTCAGAATGCACTCCCAGGACTTCTACTTAAACAACAAATGTTGGTTTGGTTCCAAATAATCCATAGTTATATCCAAATAGCGGCGTTTTGTTTGTGCGTTCTAGACACTATCCTAAAGGCTAAATAAGGGTGACGCGCCCGACGCGTTTCTTGACAAAAAATGTCAAAATATTCCATTACCGTACTTCGAAGCCTGTCAAACGCTGTTTGAAATCAATTTTTATGCGATTTTCTCGTAAAATAGCGATAATATTCCGACCGGGAGTCGTTGTTTTCGTTCAAAGACTGAGAAAGTAAAATGGACTCTTCACATGCACGCGCGCACCCGTCTCATTGTTCTCAGATCGACCACTTACCAAATGCGCTACTGTTTTTCAGCCAGTAACTGCAGAGTCATCATTCAATGTTCTGGCGCCTTCTGAGAGCCTATAGGAGCGTTAGAAAGTGTCACGTTACAGCAGAGATCCTTTGTTTTGGATAGAGATGACAAAGAAGGCCAAGAAATGGTCAGAGAGGGCGCTTCCTGTTTGAAATCTTCTCAGGTTTTGGCCTGCCATATGAGTTCTGTTATACTCACAGACACCATTCAAACAGTTTTAGAAACTTTAGGGTGTTTTCTATCCAAATCAAACAATTATATGCATATTCTAGTTACTGGGCAGGAGTAGTAACCAGATTAAATCGGGTACGTTTTTATCCGGCCGTGCAAATACTGCCCCCTATCCCCAACAGGTTAAACAATACAAGTTTTGTTCAATCAAGTTCACATTTATATCAAAAACCAGCTTTTTACATTAGCATGTGATGTTCAGAACTAGCATACCCACCGAAAGCTTCTGGTGAATTTACTAAATTACTCATCATAAACGTTGACAAAATACATAACAATTATTTTAAGAATTATAGATACAGAACTCTTTTATGCAATCGCTATGTCAGATTTTAAAATAGCTTTTCGGCGAAAGCACATTTTGCAATATTCTGAGTACATAGCTCAGCCATCACAGGCTAGCTATTCAGACACCCACCAACTTCGGGGCTCACTAAACTCAGAATTACTATTAGAAAAATTGTATTACCTTTGCTGTTCTTCATCAGAATGCACTCCCAGGACTTCTACTTCAACAACAAATGTTGTTTTGGTTCGAAATAATCCATAGTTATATCCAAATACCTCCATTTTGTTCGTGCGTTCAGGTCACGATCCAAAGGGTAACGTGTGAGCGCATTTCGTGACAAAAAAATTCAAAATATTCCATTACCGTACTTAGAAGCATGTCAAACGCTGTTTAAAATCAATTTTTATGCTATTTTTCTCATAAAATAGCAATAATATTCCAACCGGACAATGTTGTATTCATTCAAATACGAAAATAAAAAATGGCAAGGTCTCGTGAACGTGCATCTCCAGTCTCTCTGTCACCAGGCAGTCCACTGACAAACTGTGCTGCTGTTATCTGCCCAGAGACAGGAGACGCCCCAATCCGGTTTCTGAAGGCTTTAGAGAGCCAATGGAAGCCATAGAAAGTGTCACGTAACAGCTCAGATACTGTAATTTCGATAGAGATGCAACTTCCTGCTTGGAATCTTCTCAGGTTTTTGCCTGCCATATGAGTTCTGTTATACTCACAGACACCATTCAAACAGTTTTAGAAAATTCAGAGTATTTTCTATCCAAATCTACTAATTATATGCATATTCTGGGCAAGAGTAGTAACCAGATTAAATCGGGTACGTTTTTTTCACCCGGCTGTGAAAATACTGCCCCCTATCCACAACAGGTTAAATCAAGGCTGACAGTGTTACATTTAAAGGTCCTGAACAGTCATACTGAAAAGCAGTGTTGTAGGAAAATCATCTCAAGCAAATTTGGGGATACATAAAGCAGTTTTTTATTTTTAATACAATTGCAAACATTTCTAAAAACCTGTTTTTGCTTTGTCAGTATGAGGTATTGTGTGTAGATCGATGAAAAATCTAAAATAAATGTTTTTAGGATAAGTCTATAATGTAACAAATATATATATACATTTCTATATATACACACATCTTCCATTTGACATGTCTCTTGTTCACAGCTGCACTGACAGATATGTTGACTTGACAACTGCATTGGAGTTTTAAATGACACTTCCCCCTCTTTTGTTACATACTGGCTGAAGAACTAGCTAGCCAGTATCTAGCAAACACCAAACACATATGAAAGGGGAAATATAGAAGTATCGGAGACCATGCAGTTCAATTTTGGCACCAGTAGAGGAGCTATATAGCTATATCAAATCAAATGTTATTTGTCACATGAATCAAATACAACAGGTGCTTACTTACGAGCCCTTAATTAATCAACAATGCAGTTCAAGAAAGAGAGTTAAGAAAGGAAATATTAAATAAACTAAAGTAAAACATTTAATGAAAGTAACACAATGAAATAACAATAACGAGGCTATATACAGAGGGTACCGGTAGAGAGTCAATGTGTGGGGGTACAAGTTAGTCGAGGTAATTTGTACATGTAGGATAGGTGTAAAGTAACTCTACATAGATAATAAACAGCGAGTAGCAGCAGTGTAAAAAAAATGTGTTGGGGGTGTCAATGTAAATAGTCCAGGTGACCATTTAATTAATTGTTCAGCAGTCTTATGGCTTGGAGTTTAGGAGCCTTTTAGACCTAGACGTGGCGTTCTGGTACCGCTTGCCATGCGGTAGCGGAGAGAACAGTCTATGACTTTGGTGACTGGAGCCTTCCTCTGACACCACCTAGTATATAGGTCCAGGATGGCACGAAGTTTGGCCCCAGTGATGTACTGGGCCGTACGCACTACCCTCTGTACTGCTGAGTGCTGAGCAGTTGCCATACCAAGCGGTGATGCAACCGGTCAGGATGCTCTCGATGGTGCAGCTGTAGAACTTTTTGAATATCTGGGGCACGCACCCCTGAGGGGCCCCAGTGTTGAGGATCAGTGTGGCAGATCTATTGTTGCCTATGCTTACCACCTGGGGGCATCCTGTCAGGAAGTCCAAGATTCAGTTGCAGAGGGAGGTGTTTAGTCCCAGGGTTCTTAACTTAATGATGAGCTTTGTGGGCACTATGGTGTTGAACGCTGAGCTGTAGTCAATGAACAGAATTATCACTTAATGACCATGGTGGTCTGCTTGAAACATGTAGGCATTACAGACTTGGTCAGGGAGAGGTTGAAAATGTCAGTTAAGACACTTGCCAGATGGTCTGCCCATTCTCCTAGTACACATCATGGTAAACCGTCTGGCCCCGTGGCCTTGCGAATGTTGACATGTTTAAAGGCCTTGCTCAAGCTCCAGAGCCGGTGTAGTAGCATTCAATCTTAGATCTGTATTGACGCTTTGCCTGTTTGATTGTTCGTGTGAGTGCATAGCGGGATTTCTTATAAGCGTCCGGATTAGAGTCCTGCTCCTTGAAACCGGCAGCTCTAGCCATTAGGTCACGTTGCCTGTAATCCATGGCTTCTGTTTGGGATTTGTACGTACGGTCACTGTGGGGACAACGTTGTCGATGCACTTATTGATGAAGCCGGTGAATGAGGTGGTATACTCCTTAATGCCATTGGATGAATCCGAGAACATATTCCAGTCTGTGCTATCAAAACAGTCTTGTAGCGTAGCATCCGCGTAAGAGTTAATGAATATTTGGTGTTTTATATTACTGGCACTTCGTGTTTTCATGAAATTTGATGATATTTGGATGAAACCAGATCAAAGTAGGACGACCAAAGCATGAAAAATGACTGTTGAGTCTACAATAGATTGATAAGGTTTGATCCTAAAGTTACTGGTCCCTTCCCCCATGTCAACCTCTTGGATTCAGGAGGAGGGATTATTAAGGGGATAGGGTGAAATTGTCCTAACTTTCATTTGAATACACCGATGGTAACATGATATTCTCTTACCTAATTTAAATAAGTACCACCTTGTAACCAACATCGGAGAAGGTGTGTTGGCAGAGAGGCGTGGTTTATATAGCCAGATAGCTACTTTACTGATGCCAGAATTTGACTGTAGGGTGTCTGCAAATATAATTGTATGTTTCCCCTTTCATCTGTGTCTTGTGTTATCTAGTTACTGGCTAGCTAGGTCTTCAACAAGCATGGAACAAAACGGGGAAAGGGTTGATCAAATCTCTGAGGTAGTTGTCATGTCAACACATCCTTCAGTGCTGCTGTGAACCACATCACAAGAGACTTGCCAAACAGGAGATTTAAAAATAATGTTTTTTACATCAGTAGCTATTTTAGGTTTCCATCCAATTTGCAACAGATTTTCATGTGAATATTCTAAAATATGCATAAAACGTTTTGGTTGATGCCCTGGCACTACACAGCTGATTTAAATAGCAAACTCATATTCAAGCTGCTTATTTGAGTTTGCTCGGGCAAAAACCAAAATGTGCGGGCCCCGTGACCGAGTTTGGGAAACCCTGCTCCAGCTAATAGCTTGCAGATACAGTGCGAGTAGGCTACCTACATTATGAGATTGTTATGGATAAGCCCAATCCTATTCGTATTTGTCAAACGGCAATCAAGCGTCAATCATCATGTCACCCAAATATTTACTCTATATTTATTGAAAATGAGCATCAAGCGCATCACCTTGCACATTCACCACCCTGTTAGGTTCATCATAACAGCCGGCTGCGACACAGCTTGGGATTGAACCTAGGTCAGTAGTGATGCTTCTAGCACTGCAATGCAGTGCCTTAGACTGCTGCGCCTCTCGGGAAGCTCCCTCTTTCCCTCTTCTGTGTGTGACATGATGAGGAGCATTAAAAGATTGTCTGGACCCTGTTGTCTGGTGAGAGCACCGTAGAGAGAGCCTGGCACACGATTGGAAAAAATAATCAGGGAAACAGCGTACAGAGGCAAGGGAAGCAGAATTAAACACAACTGCCTTCCTTACCGCAAAAGAGGGAAGATGATTAAAAGATGATTTCCACAGAGAATACAATAATGTGTAAAGACTCTGTGGTCATTTCATCTGGTATTATTAGGGGTAGCAAAGGATAATCAGAGAATAACAAGTCTTTCCTCTCCACTGAGGGTAGGTGGCATACACTGTAGTCTTGTTTCTTATACTAGGGGACCACAGCATAATGAAACCTGTTACATGGGGCATTGTGTGTAGATTGATGAAGAAAACAAACAAATGTAATCCATTTAAGAATACGGCTGTAACTTAACCTCTATGGGCTAGGTGGGACGCAGCCAGTGTAATCCCGTGGCGCGTTATTCAAATACATCAAAAATGCAAAAACTTCAATTTTTCAAACATATGACTATTTTACACCATTTTAAAGACAAGACTCTCCTTTATCTAACCACACTGTCCGATTTCAAAAAGGCTTTACAACGAAAGCAAAACATTAGATTATGTCAGCAGAGTACCCAGCCAGAAATAATCAGACACCCATTTTTCAAGCTAGCATAAAATGTCACATAAACCCAAACCACAGCTAAATGCAGCACTAACCTTTGATGATCTTCATCAGATGACAACCCTAGGACATTATGTTATACAATACATGCATGTTTTGTTCAATCAAGTTCATATTTATATCAAAAACCAGCTTTTCACATTAGCATGTGACTAGCATGTGACTAGCATTCCCACCGAACACTGCCGGTGAATTTACTAAATTACTCACGATAAACGTTCACAAAAAACATAACAATTATTTTAAGAATTATAGATACAGAACTCCTCTATGCACTCGATATGTCCGATTTTAAAATAGCTTTTCGGTGAAAGCACATTTAGCAATATTCTCAGTAGATAGCCCGGCATCACAGGGCTAGCTATTTAGACACCCAGCAAGTTTAGCACTCACCAAAGTCAGATTTACTATAAGAAAAATGTTATTACCTTTGCTGTTCTTCATCAGAATGCACTCCCAGGACTTCTACTTCAATAACAAATGTTGGTTTTGTCCCAAATAATCCATTGTTATATCCAAATAGCGGCGTTTTGTTCGTGCGTTCAAGACACTATCCGAAAGGGTAAATAAGGGTGACGAGCATGGCGCATTACGTGACAAAAAAATTCGAAATATTCCATTACCGTACTTCGAAGCATGTCAACCGCTGTTTAAAATCAATTTTTATGCCATTTTTCTCTGAAAAAAGCGATAATATTGCGACCGGGAATCTGCGTTTAGGTAAACAGACGAAAGAAAATAAAGCATGGGGTCGACTCGGGCACGCGCCTAAGCCCATAGTACTCTGATCGGCCACTTGCCAAACGCGATAATGTGTTTCAGCCAGAGGCTGCCTCAATATCGTTCAGCTTTTTCCCGGGCTCTGAGAGCCTATGGGAGCCGTAGGAAGTGTCACGTTATCGCAAAGATCCTCAGTCTTCAATAAAAAGAGCCAAGATGAACAACAACTTGTCAGACAGGCCACTTCCTGCATGGAATCTTCTCAGGTTTTGGCGTGCCATATGAGTTCTGTTATACTCACAGACACCATTCAAACAGTTTTAGAAACTTTAGGGTGTTTTCTATCCAAAGCCAATAATTATATGCATATTCTAGTTACTGGGCAGGAGTAGTAGCCAGATTAAATCG
The DNA here is from genome assembly GCF_965601325.2 of Salmo salar. Taxonomy (NCBI): domain Eukaryota; kingdom Metazoa; phylum Chordata; class Actinopteri; order Salmoniformes; family Salmonidae; genus Salmo; species Salmo salar. The sequence continues at coordinate 24,497,679 of NC_138309.1, read as the reverse complement.
GGTACGTTTTTTATCCGGCCGTGTCAATACTGCCCCCTAGCCCTAACAGGTTAACAAAATGTACATATATATGTAGGAAAAGCAGCCAACAAGTGCTCAGCATATGTGGGATCTCCTTCAAGACTGTTGGAAAAACATTCCAGGTGAAGCTGGTTGAGAGAATTCTAAGAGTGCAAAGCTGTCATTAAGGCAAAGGGTGGCTACTTTGATGAATCTCAAATAGATTTTGATTTATTTGACACTTTTTTGGTTACTACATGGTTCTATATGTCTTATTTCATAGTGTTGATGTCTTCACTTTTATTCTACAATGTAGAAAACAGTAACAATAAAGAAAAACCCTTGAATGAGTAGGTCTGTCCAAATTTTCAATGGCACTGTACATATATATATGTACATATACATATATATACTCATTCAAGGGTTTTTCTTTACTGTTACTGTTTTGATGACAGCTTTGCACACTCTTGGAATTCTCGCAACCAGCTTCACCTGGAATGCTTTTCCAACAGTCTTGAAGGAGATACCACATATGCTGAGCACTTGTTGGCTGCTTTTCCTTCACTCTGCAGTCCAACTCATCCAAACCATCTCAATTGGGTTGAGGTCGGGTGATTTTGGACCAGGTCATCTGATACAGCAATCCGTCAATCTACTTCTTGTTCAAACAGCTCTTACACAGCCTGGAGGTGTGTTGGGACATTGTCCTGTTGAAAAACAAATGATAGTCCCTGTAATGACGTACGCTGAGAGTCGGGAAGCAAGTTTAGGGAGTGAATACATTTAATAAATAAACAACCATGAACAAAACAAGAAACACGAATAGCGCACCAACATGATACAAATACAGAAACAATAACGCCTGGGGAAGGACCCAAAGGGAGTGACATAAATAGGGCAGGTAATCAAGGAGGTAATGGAGTCCAGGTGAGTGTCAATAAGCGCTGGTGCATGTGATGATGGTGACAAGTGTGCGTAATAATCAGCAGTTTGGTGACCTAGAGGCCAGAGAGGGAGTACACGTGACAGTCCCCCTAAGCGCAAAGCAGATGGGATGGCGTATCGCTGCAGAATGCTGTGGTAGCAATGCTGGTTAAGTGTGCCTTGAATTCTAAATAAATTGCAGACAGTGTCAACAGCAAAGCACCATCACATCTCCTCCTCCATGCTTCACTGTAGGAACTACACATGGGAGATCCTCCGTTCACCTACTCTGCATCTGACAAAGACACGGCAGTTGGAACCAAAAATTTCCAATTTGGACTCATCAAACTAAAAGACAGATTTGCACCGGTCTAATGTCCATTGCTTGTTTTCTTGGCCCAAGCAAGTCTCTTCTTATTATTGTTGTCCTTTAGTAGTCCTCTGAACAGTTGATGTTGAGATGTGTCTGTTACTTGAACTCTCTGAAGCATCTTTTTGGGGTGTAATTTCAGAGGTTGGTAACTCTAATGAATGTATCCTCTGCAGTAGAGGTAACACTGGGTATTCCTTACCTGTGGCGGTCCACATGAGAGCCAGTTTCATCATAGCGCTTGATGGTTTTTGGGACTGCACTTGAAGAAACTTTCAAAGTTCTTGACATTTTCCGGATTGACTGACCTGCATGTCTTAAAGTAATGATGGACTGTCATTTCTCTTTCATTATTTGAGCTGTTCTTGCCATAATATGGATTTAGTAATTTACCAAATAGGGCTATCTTCTGTATACGACTCCTACCTTGTCACGACACAACTGATTGGCTCAAACGCATTAAGAAGGAAAGAAATTCCACAAATTAACTTTTAACAAGGCAGACCTGTTAATTGAAATGCATTCCAGGTGACTACCTCATGAAGATGATTGAGAGAATGCCAAGAGTGGGCAAAGCTTTCATCAAGGCAAAGGGTGGCTATTTTGAAGAATCTCATTTGAAACTATTTTGGTTACTAAATTATCCTCTTGAGCATCTGATCCCGTTAGCGGGATCAAAATCCAGCGAAAAATCATATCGCCAATTAGCATTAAAAAATTATCATAATTTTTAAAAAAAATAAAAAATATTTTTTTTTTTTTTTTATAGATACACCTCTCCTGAATCGACCCACGTCGTCCGATTTCAAAAAGGTTTTACAGGAAAAGCAAATCATTAGATTATATTAGATGAGTCCATCGTAAAAAGCAGCTTCATAGCCATTTTCCGACCAACCACTTCCATCACATATTATCAATAAACAGCTAAATGTAGCACTAACCTTTTACAAACTTCATCAGATGGCACCCCTAGGACATCATGTTATACAATGCATGCATTCTTTTGTTCAATAAAGGTCATATTTATATATAAAAACAGCATTTTACATCTCTGTCTGACGTTGACTACCTAATTTCCCCTCAAAAGCGTCCCGGTAAACAATGCTACGTTTCAATAAATTGCTATACTATAACGATTTTTTAAATGTATATTGTCAATCTAACATTTATAGATGAATATCTCTTGAGAACACCCGTCATACCAGATTTTAAATTAACTTTACTGGGTAATCACACTTTGCGATAAAAGGAGATGCGATACTCAGAAAATCAGCTAATATACAGTGCTCGGCGCCATCTTGGACGCAACAGTATGAACCATCTCATCTTCAATAATATTGTCAATAATCGCCTACCTTTAGTTGTCTTCATCAGAAAGCATCCCAGGTCCACAACAGATGTATTTTCGGTCAAAAAGGCCATACTTCACGTTCCATTAGCCTGATGTTGGTAGCGCGTCCTATGGCTCTCTCCAAACGCAGCTCTGCACTTCATACTGAAAGCAATCCTCGCGCATGTAGGTTCGTTCAAACATGTCAAACGTTGTATAAAATAAATGTTCAGGGCCTCTAACACCAAGAGAGCCAATAAGATTCGAGGGGGATGATTTCATTGCCTTTAAAACCGTTTCCAAAGGTGGGGGCAGACATGGCCGCCGGCGTCATAATGGTGATGGCCCATCCCCTGTGACCAATTTCAAACTCCTGTCATTCACTGAGTTTTGACTCTATAAGGCTCAAACCACTGTGAAAGGACTGGCGACATCTAGTGGAAGCAATAGGAAGTGCCAAAATATTCCTAAACCCCTGTGTTTTTCAATGGGATAGGTTTAAACTCAATACAACACATCAGGTATCCACTTCCTGTCAGAAAATGTCTCAGGGTTTTGCCTGCCAAATGAGTTCTGTTATACTCACAGACACCATTCAAACAGTTTTAGAAACTTTAGAGTGTTTTCTATCCATATATAATAAGTATATGCATGCCCTATCTTCTGAGTTTGATTAGTAGGCCGTTGAAAATGGGAACGATTTTTTTTCAAAATGCGCTGTGGCGCCCCCTATCCTAGGGTATCCTCAAGAGGTTATTCCATATGTGATATTTCATAGTTTTGATGTATTCACTATTATTCTACAATGTAGAAAATAGTAAAAATAAAGAAAAACCCATTAATGAGTAGGTGTATCCAAACGTTTGACTTGTACTGTATATATTTTATTTTGCTAAACAGATGGGGCTCAAAACAGGTGGGGCTCAAAACCTGCCTGGAATGACGGGTCGCCACTGTACATGCCAAGTATAGACAATATATTGTGTTCTTATCTGGTTATAGATAAGAGCAGAATCACTGCACTACTGTTCATTCCACAGTTCTGCCTACCAACAGGTTATGAAAATTTTATCTTTGAGTGTTTTTTATTTTGTCTCTTAAAGATGAGACATGGCATTAAGATGAAAACATTTACCAGCTGGAATTTAAGTTAAAATATTTCTACTCCTCCTTCTTCATGGTAATGTAGAAGAGTCAAGCTGGTTATAAATTTAAACTGGTACCACTAGTAGTATACAGTGCCTTGCGAAAGTATTCGGCCCCCTTGAACTTTTCGACCTTTTGCCACATTTCAGGCTTCAAACATAAAGATATAAAACTGTAATTTTTTGTGAAGAATCAACAACAAGTGGGACACAATCATGAAGTGGAACGAAATTTATTGGATATTTAAAACTTTTTTAACAAATAAAAAACTGAAAAATTGGCCGTGCAAAATTATTCAGCCCCTTTACTTTCAGTGCAGCAAACTCTCTCCAGAAGTTCAGTAAGGATCTCTGAATGATCCAATGTTGACCTAAATGACTAATGATGATAAATAGAATCCACCTGTGTGTAATCAAGTCTCCGTATAAATGCACCTGCTCTGTGATAGTCTCAGAGGTCCGTTTAAAGCGCAGAGAGCATCATGAAGAACAAGGAAGAACAAGGAACACACCAGGCAGGTCCGAGATACTGTTGTGGATTAGTTTAACCTGTTAGGGCTAGGGGGCAGTATTGACACGGCTGGATAAAAAAACATACCCGATTTAATCTGGTTACCACTCCTACCCAGTAACTAGAATATGCATATAGTTATTACATATGGATAGAAAACACCCTAAATTTTCTAAAACTGTTTGAATGGTGTCTGTGAGTATAACAGAACTAATTTGGCAGGCAAAACCCTGAGACATTTTCTGACAGGAAGTGGATACCTGATGTGTTGTATTACCTTTAAACCTATCCCATTGAAAAACACAGGGGCTGAGGAATATTTTGGCACTTCCTATTGCTTCCACTAGATGTCACCAGCCTTTACAAAGTGTTTTGAGTCTTCTGGAGGGAGATCTGACCGAACAAGAGCCATGGAACGATGATGGCCCATTAGACACCTGGTGCGCGAGTTCATGTTGGGTACCCTCGTTCCAATACGTTATAAAAGAGTATGCATTCGTCCACCTTGAATATTATTCATGTTCTGGTTAAAAAAGGCCCTAATGATTTATGCTATACAACGTTTGACATGTTTGAACGAACGGAAATATATTTTTTCCCCTCGTTCATGACGAGAAGTCCGGCTGGCTTAGATCATGTGTTAACAAGACGGAGATTTTTGGACATAAATGATGAGCTTTTTTGAACAAAACTACATTCGTTATGGACCTGTGATACCTGGAAGTGACATCTGATGAAGAGAATCAAAGGTAATGGATTATTTACATAGTATTTTCGATTTTAGATCTCCCCAACATGACGTCTAGTCTGTATCGCAACGCGTATTTTTCTGGGCGCAGTGCTCAGATTATTGCAAAGTGTGATTTCCCAGTAAGGTTATTTTTAAATCTGGCAAGTTGATTGCGTTCAAGAGATGTAAATCTATAATTCTTTAAATGACAATATAATATTTTACCAATGTTTTCTAATTTTAATTATTTAATTTGTGACGCTGACTTGACTGCCGGTTATTGGAGGGAAACGATTTCCTCAACATCAATGCCATAGTAAAACGCTGTTTTTGGATATAAATATGAACTTGATAGAACTAATAATGCATGCATTGTCTAACATAATGTCCTAGGAGTGTCATCTGATGGAGATTGTAAAAGGTTAGTGCATCATTTTAGCTGGTTTTATGGTTTTGGTGACCCTGTCTTTGAATTGACAAAACATTACACACAACTCTTGTAAATGTACTGTCCTAACATACTCTAAATTTATGCTTTCGCCGTAAAACCTTTTTGAAATCGTAAAACGTGGTTAGATTAAGGAGATGTTTATCTTTCAAAGGGTGTAAAATAGTTGTATGTTTGAAAAATTTGAATTTTGACATTTATTCGGATTGAAATTTGCCGCTCTTGAAATGCATCTGCTGTTGATGGAGTGCACCACGGGTGGCACGCTAGCGTCCCACCTAGCCCATAGAGGTTAAAGACGGATTTGGATACAAAAAGATTTCCCAAGCTTTAAACATCCCAAGGAGCACTGTGCAAGCGTTAATATTGAAATGGAAGGAGTATCAGACCACTGCAAATCTACGAAGACCTGGCCGTCCCTCTAAACTTTCAGCTCATACAAGGAGAAGACTGATCAGAGATGCAGCCAAGAGGCCCATGATCACTCTGGATGAACTGCAGAGATCTACAGCTGAGGTGGGAGACTCTGTCCATAGGACAACAATCAGTCGTATACTGCACAAATCTGGCCTTTATGGAAGAGTGGCAAGAAGAAAGCCATTTCTTAAAGATATCCATAAAAAGTGTCGTTTAAAGTTTGCCACTAGCCACCTGGGAGACACACCAAACATGTGGAAGAAGGTGCTCTGGTCAGATGAAACCAAAATCGAACTTTTTGGCAACAATGCAAAACGTTATGTTTGGCGTAAAAGCAACACAGCTCATCACCATAAACACAACATCCCCACTGTCAAACATGGTGGTGACAGCATCATGGTTTGGGCCTGCTTTTCTTCAGCAGGGGCAGGGAAGATGGTTAAAATTGATGGGAAGATGGATGGAGCCAAATACAGGACCATTCTGGAAGAAAACCTGATGGAGTCTGCAAAAGACCTGAGACTGGGACGGAGATTTGTCTTCCAACAAGACAATGATCCAAAACATAAAGCAAAATCTACAATGGAATGGTTCACAAATAAACATATCCAGGTGTTAGAATGGCCAAGTCAAAGTCCAGACCTGAATCCAATCGAGAATCTGTGGAAAGAACTGAAAACTGCTGTTCACAAATGCTCTCCATCCAACCTCACTGAGCTCGAGCTGTTTTGCAAGGAGGAATGGGCAAAAATTTCAGTCTCTCGATGTGCAAAACTGATAGAGACATACCCCAAGCGACTTACAGCTGTAATCGCAGCAAAAGGTGGCGCTACAAAGTATTAACTTAAGGGGGCTGAATAATTTTGCACGCCCAATTTTTCCATTTTTATTTGTTAAAAAGGTTTGAAATATCCAATAAATTTCGTTCCACTTCATAATTGTGTCCCACTTGTTGTTGATTCTTCACAAAAAATTACAGTTTTATATCTTTATATTTGAAGCCTGAAATGTGGCAAAAGGTCGAAAAGTTCAAGGGGGCCGAATACTTTCGCAAGGCACTGTATGTACCAATAGTGATATTTAACCAATGTAGTTATAAGTCAGCTAAGATGACATATTAGTTTGCTCAGGAGATCTGTCTGACAGGAGATAAGGAGAGGGTCAAAAGGAGATGGGATTAGTGTATGTGAGCTGGTTGTAGCTAGCATATCTTCACTTGGTAATATCACATTACATGAGTCATTTTCATCACTGATCCATGGAATGCTGGAATTCTTTTGTTCTCTGGTACTAACCATCAATTCCATGCAGTCATCATTGGCAGAGATGTATTAAAACCTGGCTAGTTTGGTAGGCTACATGCTACAGTTTCGTGGGTGAGTCCATTGTTATTTTTATCTCCAAGTGCGTGTTCAACTTGTAAATGTCAATGGAATAATTACAACTGTTTTGAATACATGTTTTTTGTTGTTGAAAAAGTACAATTTTATTACAGGTTATAGCTCTGTGCCATAAATATTTTTTTCTGTAAATATTGTAAGCATGTTGACCGCTTTGCAAGGATATCAAAGTGATTTTTTTAACAAAGCCTTTGTTTATTTTTTCTATTATATTTCCATCCATTGAAAAAAATAAACACCAGCTAGCTTGCTGGGATTGTTAGCTAGCTATGTTGAAAGAACTGATTTACAATCAAATGTCATACCCTGATCTGTTTCACCTGTTCCCGTGACTGTCTCCACCCCCTCCAGGTGTCGCTTATTTTCCCCAGTGTATTTATCCCTGTGTTTCCTGTCTCTCTGTGCCAGTTCATCTTGTATATTAGTTAGGTCAACCAGTGTGTTTTCCAGTTCTGCTTTTGCTCTTCTCTTTTTGATAGTCTTCCCGGTTTTGACCCCTGCCTGACTCTGGACTACTTTCCCGCCTTCCTGATCATCCTGCCTGCCCTGACCTTGATTCTGCCTGCCCCTCGGTACCTTTTGGACTCTGAACTGGTTTTGACCCTTTTGCCTGTCCATGACCATTCTCTTGCCTTAACCTATTAGATTAATAAATATTGTAAGACTCCAACCATCTGCCTCCTGTCTCTGCATCTGGATCTCGTCTTGTGTCATGATATCAAAATGATGTAACCAAGCCTGAATCTATACTCATTTAGCTATTCAAAACCAAAAATACAATGAAAAGATTAAAATAAAAAATGAATAAAAAATATTAATATTTACAAAATGTACAGGACCTGTCTGCCTAAGCGACCTCACGGCACCATTGCAAAATGTGAAGAATAACAGGAAATGATCTGTAAAACCGCAACATAATATAGGGAATAGGGTGCCATTTGGGATGCATCCCTGTTTTTTTTCTAAACCTGATTGCTGGTTAGTTTTTATTTAGCATGGATGGAGAGTCTTTAAATAACAAATGGGTGAATCTGCATGTAGCCTACTCATTTGGACATGTTAAGGGTTGCAGGGTCCCCTATTATTCTCATTGTCTGTTTGTTCATATTCACCCCCCTTGAGAGTGCTGGATTTTTAATGAGGCAAACACAATAGTCTTTGTTTTTTTTAATATCTCAATATTGTTTTTATAGACCCTAAAGTAAAGAATCCAAACTTCAACTTTTACTTTCTTCATATTTTTGCTCATAAAATTGCATTGTATGTGCTTTTAAGTATGGTCTCTGTAATTGTAACCCACAGGTTGTGCTCAATGTAGCCGTGTTTAGATTTCACAGAGTTGAGGAAAAAGAGGAGGAGGAGGAACGGGAAGAGGGGGAGGAGAAGGAGAAGGAGGACTGGGAGGAGGAGGAGGAGGTTCTGGTGCAGGTTTTGCCTGGGTGAGATGCAGCTGTGAATCACTGATACTGAACTCTTCCCTCAAATCTTCTCTCATCTCAACACCTTTCCCATTCTTGCCACTCTTTCACTCATCTCTCCATTCTTTTCCTGTCCTCCAGTCATCCTTCCTCTCCTCTGCTCTCCCTTTCCTCTCAATCTCTGTTGCGTTGCCTTCCATACACCTAATTTCATTATGTGATGACTCAATTGGCAATTTCAACATAGCCTACTGTAGATGTACACACTTTAATATATTGCACAATACAATGTCAGTGCTGTCTTTGAAGTTAATTATTATTATGGATGTGACAAGAGACATTTGTGTTTTTGTCAATCAAGATTAGGCTTCTGAGATGCATTCCTCTTCGGCTCCAGCTAGATGTATAAACAAAGTGATGATCACTTTGTATATACAGTGGGTACAGTATCATAAGTATTCACGACCCTTGGATTTCTTTGTTGCGTTACAAAGTGGGATTGAAATAGATTTAATTGTGATTTTTTTTACATTGATCTACACAAAATACTCCATAATGTCAAAGTGAAAAGAAAATTCTACAAATGTTTGCTAATGATTAAAAAATATATAAAATATGTTTTTTTTCATTTGATTAGGCAAGTCTGAATTAGTCCAGGATAAAATGTGGCTTAACAAATCACATAAGTTACATGGACTCGTGAAATAATAGGTATTGACTCGATTTTGAGTCCATACACCATACATACAACATCTCTAAGGTCAAGGATTACATTTCAAGCACAGATTCAACTACAAAGACCAGGGAGCTTTTCAAAAGCTTCATAAAGAAGGACAGTGATGGGTAACAATAGCAAATCAGACATTTAATACCTATTTTAGCATGGTCAGATACAGGTGTCCTTCTGAACTTTACTGAGCTGCTGGACAGGAAGGAAACTGCTCAGGGATATTAACATGAGGCCATTGGTGATTTTAAAACAGCTATAATGTTCAATGGCTGTAATTGGAGAAACCTGTGGATGGATCAACATCATTGTAGTGACTCTGCAATAATGACCTAAATTACAGAGTGAATAAATAAGAATACAAATATTCCAAAACATGCATCCTGTATGCAACAAGACGCTAAAGTAATACTGCAACAACAAAACAAAAAGTAAAGGAATACACTTTTTGGCCTAAATGCAAAACCTTATCTTTGGGGAAAATCCAACACAACACATCACAAAGTACTAGCTTTAATCGCTGCCAAATGTATTGACTCGGGGCGGTGAATACATATGTAATCAAGGTTTATTAGTGTTTAATCCCCAAAAATTTTACATTTTTCTTCCACTTTGACATTACAAAGTACCGTGATTTTGTATGTTTGCCCACTGACAAAGAAATGATCAGTCTATAATTTTAATGGTAGGTTTATTTGAACAGTGAGAGACAGAATAACAACAAAAAAATCCTGAAAGAATGCATGTCAAAAATGTTATAAATTGATTTGCATTTTATTGAGGGAAATAAGTATTTGACCCCCTCTCAATCAAAAAGATGTCTGGCTCCCAGGTGTCTTTTATACAGGTAACAAGCTGAGATTAGGAGCACACTCTTAAAGGGAGTGCTCCTAATCTCAGCTTGTTACCTGTATAAAAGACACCTGTCCACAGAAGCAAGCAATCAATCAGATTCCAAACTCTCCACCATGGCCAAGACCAAAGAGCTCTCCAAGGATGTCAGGGACAAGATTGTAGACCTACAAAAGGCTGGAATGGACTACAAGACCATCGCCAAGCAGCTTGGTGAGAAGGTGACAACAGTTGGTGTGATTATTCGCAAATGGAAGAAACACAAAAGAAGTCAATCTCCCTCGGCCTGTGGCTCCATGCAAGATCGCACCTCGTGGAGTTACAATGATCATGAGAACGGTGAGGAATCAGCCCAGAACTACACGGGAGGATCTTGTCAATGATCTCAAGGCAGCTGGGACCATAGTCACCAAGAAAACAATTGGTAACACACTACGCCATGAAGAACTGAAGTCCTGCAGCGCCCGCAAGGTCCCCCTGCTCAAGAAAGCACATATACACACCCGTTTGAATTTTGCCAATGAACATCTGAATGATTCAGAGGACAACTGGGGGAAAGTGTTGTGGTCAGATGAGACCAAAATGGAGCTCTTTGGCATCAACTCAACTCGCCGTGTTTGGAGGAGGAGGAATGCTGCCTATGACCGCAAGAACACCATCCCCACCGTCAAACATGGAGGTGGAAACATTATGCTTTGGGGGTGTTTTTCTGCTAAGGGGACAGGACAACTTCACCCCATCAAAGGAACGATGGACGGGGACATGTACTGTCAAATCGTGGGTGAGAACCTACTTCCCTCACCCAGGGCATTGAAAATGGGTCGTGGATGGGTATTCCAGCATGACAATGACCCAAAACACACAGCCAAGGCAACAAAGGAGTGGCTCAACAAGAAGCAAATTAAGGTCGTGGAGGGCCTAGCCAGTCTCCAGACCTTAATCCCATAGAAAATCTGTGGAGGGAGCTGAAGGTTCGAGTTGCCAAACGTCAGCCTCAAAACCTTAATGACTTGGAGAAGATCTGCAAAGAGGAGTGGGACAAAATCCCTCCTGAGATGTGTGCAAACCTGGTGGCCAACTACAAGAAATGTCTGACCTCTGTGATTGCCGACAAGGGTTTTGCCACCAAGTACTAAGTCATGTTTTGCAGAGGGGTCAAAAACGAATTTCCCTCATTAACCTCTATGGGCTAGGTGGGACGCTAGCGTGCCACCCGTGGTGCACTCCATCAACAGCAGGTGCATTTCAAGAGCGCAAATTTGAATCCAAATAAATGTCAAAATTCTAATTTTTCAAACATACAACTATTTTACACCCTTTGAAAGATAAACATCTCCTTAATCTAACCACGTTTTACGATTTAAAAAAGGTTTTACGGCGAAAGCATAAATTTAGAGTATGTTAGGACAGTACATTTACAAGAGTTGTGTGTAATGTTTTGTCAATTCAAAGACAGGGTCACCAAAACCATAAAACCAGCTAAAATGATGCACTAACCTTTTACAATCTCCATCAGATGACACTCCTAGGACATTATGTTAGACAATGCATGCATTTTTAGTTCTATCAAGTTCATATTTATATCCAAAAACAGCGTTTTACTATGGCATTGATGTTGAGGAAATCGTTTCCCTCCAATAACCGGCAGTCAAGTCAACACCACAAATTAAATAATTAAAATTAGAAAACATTGGTAAAATATTATATTGTCATTTAAAGAATTATAGATTTACATCTCTTGAACGCAATCAACTTGCCAGATTTAAAAATAACCTTACTGGGAAATCACACTTTGCAATAATCTGAGCACTGCGCCCAGAAAAATACGCGTTGCGATACATACTAGACGTCATGTTGGGGAGATCTAAAATCGAAAATACTATGTAAATAATCCATTACCTTTGATTCTCTTCATCAGATGTCACTTCCAGGTATCACAGGTCCATAACGAATGTAGTTTTGTTCAAAAAAGCTCATAATTTATGTCCAAAAATCTCCGTCTTGTTAGCACATGACTTCTCGTCATGAACGAGGGGAAAAAATATATTTACGTTCGTTCAAACATGTCAAACGTTGTATAGCATAAATCATTAGGGCCTTTTTTAACCAGAACATGAATAATATTCAAGGTGGACGAATGCATTCTCTTTTATAACGTATTGGAACGAGGGTACCCAACATGAACTCGCGCGCCTGGTGTCTAATGGGCCATCATCGTTCCATGGCTCTTGTTCGGTCAGATCTCCCTCCAGAAGACTCAAAACACTTTGTAAAGGCTGGTGACATCTAGTGGAAGCAATAGGAAGTGCCAAAATATTCCTCAGCCCCTGTGTTTTTCAATGGCATAGGTTTAAAGGTAATACAACACATCAGGTATCCACTTCCTGTCAGAAAATGTCTCAGGGTTTTGCCTGCCAAATGAGTTCTGTTATACTCACAGACACCATTCAAACAGTTTTAGAAACTTTAGGGTGTTTTCTATCCATATATAATAAGTATATGCATATTCTAGTTACTGGGTAGGATTAGTAACCAGATTAAATCGGGTACATTTTTTTTATCCAGCCGTGCAAATACTGCCCCCTAGCCCTAACAGGTTAAAATGCAAATCAATTTCTAACATTTTTTACATAAATTTTTCTGGATTTTTTGTTGTTATTCTGTCTCTCACTGTTCAAATAAACCTACCATTAAAATTATAGACTGATCATTTCTTTGTCAGTGGGCAAACGTACAAAATCAGCAGGGGATCAAATACTTTTTTCCCTCACTGTAATTTGTGTTAATCATTGCCAAAAACAGTACAATTAAATCCATTTTAATGCCACTTTGTAACACAATATAATGTGAAGAAATCAAGGGAAGTGAATACTTATGATACCCACTGTACATCTAGCGGGAGCCGAAGAGGAATACAACAGAAGCCTAGTCATTTAAGAATAACAAACTGCTACCATACTAATGACAATAACCACACTGAAAAAAGATACCATAGCACCTATTAATAGCACATATTATCCAAAGGTAACACCAGACCACCTATTCCCTATGTAGTTCACTACTTTTGAACATTGCCCAGAGCCTGCACAATGTATTGCACTATGTAGGGTAATATAAGCTCCTCAGAGGAGGAAGGGAAGGACTATCCTACTCAGTGAATTTCAGAAAAATGTACTAAATAGTGAAACACTAAAAAGGTTATCTAATTAACTTCACTAATTATATTCCTGTCACCAAATATCTGATTAAAACACACTGTTTTCAACAGCACCCTCTAGGGTAGCATGATGGTGAAGCCGGAGGACAACTATTATCCGTCCTCCTTTGGGTACATTGACTTCAATACAAAACCTAGGAGGCTCGTGGTGCTCACCCCTTCCAAACCTGTCAGAGCTCTTGCAGTTTGCGGTAACATCTGGTCCATCCAATCAAAGGATCATAAAATGAATTAAGTACTAAAAGCATAAGCTACAGCTAGCTAGCAAGCACTGCAGTGCATAAAGTGTGGTGAATAGTTGACTCAAAGAGAGAGAAAGACAATAGTTGAACAGGTTTGAACAAATTAATTTATAAAAAAATCAAGGAGAAGCTGCAGAGCAAGAGAAATAGACAGAGTTAGCTATATTTCTTTGTATTTATTTTCATTCTTAGTTTACCTTTCCATTACTTAGCTAGCTAATCCAGCTAATTTAGACTACTCAACAACCTGACTCTTCCAACTCAAGGTAAGCTTTCCGTTTGATTAAAGTACAGTACCAGTCAACGTTTGGACACACCTACTCATTCAAGGGTTTTTCTTTATTTTACTATTTTCTACATAATATAATAATAGCGAAGACATCAAAACAATGAAATAACACATATGTAATCATGTAGGAAGCAAAAAAGTGTTTAACAAATCAAAATATATTTAAAATTTGAGATTTTTCAAAGTACCACCATTTGTCTTGATGACAGCTTTGCACACTCTTGGCACTGTAAAAAATAAAGGTGCAAGCCCACACCAAATAAGGTTCTTGAGAGCGATCCAATAGGGCCCTCAAACTTAACTCTGGACCTTGAAACCAGTTCCACTGCGTTTTTTAATTGTTATGATCACTCCTCCCTGCCCCTTACTGTGCCTGATCCCCCATTCTCACCACAAACTGCCCTTGACCCCCCTACCATACCCCCTAATGCCCCTGCCTCCTACCCCCTGCTCCTCAGTGACCTTGATCCATCCTCCTTAGCCATCCCTGCCCCTAAATCCGCACAGCAGCAAACAAGCCAGCCTCAGTTCAGACCCCCCGGACCCTCCAAACCGCCTTCACTCCTCCCAGCATCCCCCATTCCATCACCAAGTCAGTACATGGGGCCACCAGGCAGTCAGTGGGAGGTATGCCAAGACCTGTGAACAGTCAAGAACCACCCAACAACACAAATGACCCACTGGAGGCCCTAGTCCAAATCCACAACTAAATTATCAGACCTGGACCCCTCCAATATCCCATCATCATGACCCTGACAACACACTCTGAACCGAAGGACTTTCCTCAGATGGCTGTTCATGGTTGCCTCCCCATGAGGAAATCCATCCTTAGATGGCTCAAGGTACTGTACGTATAAAGAACTGCTCCCATGGAGTCACTCACACTGAACGGACGTACCAACTGTTGGGGAGTATTCCGAGGCCAGGAGGGTCTGGAGCCTGTTTGTTCTCTCTGCCCTCCAGCATCCAACTTTGCCGCTCCTCCTCCAGCACCAGCCCAGGCCGATGGGCATACCCTCCACCACCCATTTCTCCCTCTCCATCTCTCTCCCCTTTCTCCCACTCCACCTATCCCTCTCACAGAACCAGACGAAAACCAGGAACCATTCATCACCACACCAGAAGAGGCACGGAGGAAGGACCAAAGATCTAGACCTGTTCCTGGAGAGAAAAAGGCCACAGGGTGGTACTATCACTGACCTCCGGGTCCTGGGCTTTCAAGTGCATCGGCTCACTCCTCAGGTTGTCCTTCCTCCCCTCTGTATATCTGACACCAGTCCCAGACCCAGTTCCAGCACCAGACCCGGAAGAGGCACGGACACCGAAAGAGGCACGGAGGAGGGACCAGAGATCTAGCCTTCACCAGGATCAAGCAGATGCAAATTAATTTCTAGCAATGCAAATGGATTTCTGATTAGTATAATATTACTACACAGATCATACACGTAACGTTAGCTAGTGAGCCAGCAATTTAACTTTCTCTAACTAGCTAACAGTAGGGTTTATCTTGTCATGAACATTTTATTGGAAAAAGTTGTGATGGGCTACTTTCTGCACACGCCACAGTCAGTGTGAACGAACCAAAGTGACTTGACACAACGCTGGCCAAACAAGCTGTAGCTACAAACAAAATGGTTCCAGTCTGCCTTGAAGCATTCCTCCATTTATACAGGCAAGAATCTAGCTACATTTTCAGATATTATATGTTTATAATTTTTTAAGAAAGTCATTTTCATGACAAGATAAACCCTACTGTTAGCTAGCTAGAGAAGGTTAATAACTTGCTGGCTCACTAGCTAACGTTACGTGTATGATCTGTGTAGTAATATTATTCTAATCAGAAACCATTTGCATTGCTAGTTATAGCCCAACGTTTGCTAGCTAACATTGAACCTAGTTGGTTAGCTTTAGCTACCTGCAGATTCATACTACTGCAATGTCAATGTTTGTATTGGTAATAGTATGAGTTGGGATTATGCCGGTTCATTGTTTAGCTAGCTAGCTACGTGTCTAAACAAAAGACTCCACCTCACCAGATGATTACACAGAGGTGGGACCAAATCATTGTTTTACAAGTCACAAGTAAGTCTCAAGTCTTAGCACTCAAATCCGAGTCAAGTCTCAAGTCAAGACAGTCAAGTTTCAAGTAAAGTCTCAAGTCCTAAACTTTGAGTTTCGAGTCCTAAACAAGTCATAATGTGCACTTCACCAAATGTAATACCATTTCATATTTTTAACAAGGGTAATTGTTTGTATATTACATTTACGCAAATCATGAATGATTTGAAAAATATCTATATATTTATTACTTTCCAAATAAACGTTATATTTCCATGGATTTCCATGGGTAGCCATGAGAAAGACCCCCCCCCCCCCCCCCCCCCAATAGTGATCGACTATCGAGGATCACTATGGGGCGCAGTAGGCTTGTACACAATCACCCAACCTTAACACACACACACACACACACACACTCTCTGTGTGGTTACAGTAGGCTAACGTATGTCAATGGTTTTAGGAACAGCAGTAACATCAGACAGGATTTAGGCTACCAATTGCCTAGCCAGTTGTAGCTCAATCTTGGGTGCAATGATCACGTTCCCGCACTGACTGACTGTGTGGAGGATCATTGATTTAACATTACGTTAGCCTACATGATACAGTAGTAAAGTAATAAAATATATAGCTGTTGGCTATATTAACCACAACTTACCATTCTTTGTGCAGCTTCAAAAAACAAAGTTGGAAATTGTTGTGCCTCCGTATGTAATTTTCTTCCCCCATGTTTTGCAAGTTGTAATCCGTTTTTTGTTGATACAGCGTCGTCTTTATATCCGAAAATAATAATTTTGGGTATCATCTTTCCAAGGGCTCCATCAGAATTCACTCGCCGACATTCCTCTGCACTGCCACGCACAACTTTTTCTCAGCTGACACAATTTGATTGGCTGCTGTCCGATTCAAACTGTAATCCGTTAAATGAAGAGTTGATGCCCTGCACACGTTTTTAATAGCATCATTTTTTATATTTGGGCTTGGGGAGGGTATCAAGTCAGGTCACGAGTCATTGGTGTTAAAGTCAAAGTCGAGTTGCAAGTCATCATATTTGTGACTGGAGTCTGACTCGAGTCCAAGTCATGTGACTCGAGTCCACACCTCTGTGATTACATGACCCATCAAGTTAGCCAGGTGTGTCTGGGGGGGGGGGGGGGGGGTTATTGTGTTATTTCACAAGTTGAAGCAACTATGCTAGCTCTGAAATGGCTGGAAGTCCAGACTTTCACAAAAAATTTGTTGCTGGTTATAGACACTTTAAATGTAATGACATAACACAACAGTTTAGATTAACTGGAATTACATTCTCACTCAATGCTGCACAAAAAGAACTGTGAGCAAACCAGGCACCAAAATATCTGAATGAGCCGCCACCCCTACATTTTATTTATCACCAAATTATAATAGAAACCTTTTCTGAACTGCAAAGAACCGTAACGGAGCTCAAAGTGTACTTTGAGTCATTATGGTTTGGCATAGAACCATCAACCTACCACAAAAACATTTTGGAACCCTCTTCTCTAAGTGTGTAGGACTATAGGGGGTGTTTGGAAAAACAAAGTCCTTCTGATAATTACTGTCATTGTCGTGTTTGTTAGCACTGTGGTGATTATCTCCTCTGAGTCAGCGGTTTTGATTCATTATTTCTCCAAAACATTAGATTAATTCTCTGTGTTGGCAAGCTGCTTTGTAATTATTTTTAGGGTCAACCACAATCAGCCCACAGCTCTTGTGCTCCCAGATAAGATGAGTTACATATAATTAAACAGGGACAATACAAAGACTAGCAAGCGATACAGTGGAACGGGAAAGTGAAAGGGGATGGTTCTTTGCATATATCGAATTTCCCAAACATAGCTCTGCAGTGAGTTAAGTGTTGCTCTACCAACAAGCTTCTGTATTATATTTCTTAATCAAATGCTGCCTGTGTTCTTGTATACCATATAAGTAGTTGATTGTTTTCTGTTGTTTCTAATTAAGTGTATGTATGCACGATACGATATGCGATACTAAATACTTTTTTGTGACGTCAGCACACAAATACAAAAACACAAAACAATATATTACATGCAGTATGGAAAACTGGAAAGTCACACATTTACATTTTCAAATATTCAAAGTCTCTGGGGCCTACTGTCCGATCGTGTATTAGGGCCTGCATCTGTCCTATGTCCCACTGTTTAGCATCCTGATGGCTGATGGAATGAAACTTGCCTTGCTCCTATTCTTTCTGAACAGTGGGACCCTTAATCTCCATGTACTGTATGTATGCATTACTTAGATGGATTAGGGTTGCAAAATTCCAGTAATTCCCCCAAAATACCCAGGTTTTCCAGAACTCCTGGTTGGAAAATTCCTGGGATAAGCAGGAAATACGGAATCCTCCAACTAGGATTTCTGGACAACCTAGACATTTTGTGAAGGTTTCCGGAATTTTGCAACCATAGATTGGACTGTTGGTAGCATGTTGGTCTAGGCCAGAAATATTTAAGGAAACCGTTCATTTTCAAGAAACACAGGCAATGGACATTAGACCGGTGGAAATATGTCCTTCGGTCTGAAGAGTCAAAATTTTAGATTTTTGTTTCCAACTGCTGTGTCTTTGTGAGATGCAGAGTAGGTGAACTGATGATCTCCCCATGTGTGGTTCCCACCGTGAAAAACGGAGGAGGTGTGATGGTGTGGGGGTGCTTTGCTGGCGACACTGTCAGTGATTTATTTAGAATTCAAGGCACACTTAACCAGCATGGCTACCACAGCATTCTGCAGCGATATGCCATCCCATCTGGTTTGCGCTTAGTGGGACAATTATTTGCTTTCAACAGGACAATGACCCAAAACACACCTCCAGACTGTGTAAGGGCTATTTTACCAAAAGGATAGTGATAGAGTGCTGCATCAGATGACCTGGCTTCCACGATCACCCGACCTCAACCCAATTGGGATGGTTTGGGATGAATTTGACTGCAGAGTGAAGGAAAATCATCCAACAAGTGCTCAGCATGTGTGGGAACTCCTTCAAAACTGTTGGAACAACATATCTCGTGAAGCTGTTTGAGAGAATAACAGGTGTGTGCAAAGCTGTCATCAAGGCAAAGGGTGGTTACTTTGAAGAATCTCAAATCTAAAATATATTTTGATTTGTTAATCACTTTCTTGCTTACTACATGATTCCATATGTGTTATTTCATAGTTTTGATGTCTAAACTATTATTCTACGACATAGAAAATAGTACAAATAAAGAACAACCCTTGAATGAGTAAATGTGTCCAAACTTTTGACTGGTACTGTACATTTTATGAAAAGTACCCCGACCTCACCCTGTAAAGGTTAAACTTGTATTGTCCAAGATAAACTAGATATCTTGATAAACAGTGCTGACAATTCCATTTGGCTATAGCTAGCTAAATGGTACAGACAACATTTTGTCTATATTGATGTTGTTCCAAAAACCAAATGGTTGGATAAACAAATCATTTGTGAAACCATGATGTGATGTATGACAGGATTGGATGCCGTGTGCAATTTCAATGTTGTTTGAGTTGCTTTGTGTATCAGCAAATTTATTTGAGATAATCTCACTGCAACACTGCTCACTGCGTCCATGTTGCTTGACATAAGCTTTTTCAAAGAACCGCCCGTCAAGATGACCCAATCAGTGTCTTTTCAGACTTCCTTGTACTTTGACGTGAGAGAAAAAGTCATAAAAAGTTATTCGCATTTTTAAAAAATAAAAATATTATAGGTGATGTTTTAGTCACTCAAAAGCAATTTTACATGTGAATCAGAATGACTGTTCGGGACCTTAAATGGAAGTGAATAGGGCATTTCCATGTCAAAGGTATATGGGTTATTCCGCAGTAAAAAAAAATATCTGAGCTTTCTTATATCTCTCAAAGACAGACACTTCCAAACATACCTACTTTTGATATTTTTTTTCCACTTATCTGTTTTTCCATGTAAAAATATGTTCTTCAATGTGTTTCTGTGGGCTAATAGAATTATGGCCAAATTCAAGTTGGTGTGGAAGAGGTTAAAAAATGAAATATAAATAAGGACAAGCCACCTGGTACCAGCAACCTCGACGGCAAATTGCTGAAGTTGGTAGTGGAATACATTGTGACTCCTGTTTGCCACATTTCCAATTTACCGCTTATCCTGCCCAAGAATAGCAAAGCACCCTTTTAATGCATCAAACAGGAAACCAATCAGCCTCTTACCTGTGCTTAGCAAACTTTTGGAAAAAATATTGTTATTTTACAGGAAACAAATTAACAACAGACTTTCAGCATGCTTATAGGGAAGGGAACTCACACGCTCGGCACTGACATAAATGACTGATTATTGGATTAAATAAATTGTTAGTAAGAAGATTGTGGGAGCTGATATGTTAGATTTCAGTGCAGCTTTTGATATCGTTGATCATAACCTATTGCTGAAAAAACTTAGGTGTTATGGATTTACATCCTCTGCCTTATCATGGATTGAGAGTTACCTTTCAAATAAAACACAAAGGTTTTACTGTAGGGGAAGGCTCTCTATTGCAAATTTGGTTGAGTGTGGTGTGCAGCAGGGCAGCCGGCTTGGGCCATTTTTGTTTTGTGTTTTAACTGATGATCTTCCACTGACCTTGAATAAAGCCTGTGTGTCTATGTACACTGACGAATAAACAATATACACGTCCACTGCCACAGTAAAATAAATAATCATGTTTGTTGAAATGTGAAGAGGTCTGTCAATGATAAGCGTTGCTATGCTTTCTTAACATCTAAATCAACCAGGCAGGTCCTACAGGCCCTAGTTTTGTCGCATCTGGACTACTTCCCAATTGTGTGGTCATGTGCGGCAAAGAAGGAAATTTACAGTTGGTCCAGAAAAAGAGAGGAATGTATTGCACTTAGACGTACACAGAGGGCGAATGTGAGTGGTATGCATGTCAATCTCTCCTGGCTCAATTGAAGCGAGATCGACTGAATCACTATTGGTCTTTGTGTGAGTGTTGATGGTTTAAAGATCCCAAACTGTCTGTTCAAGCAGTTGGTACACAGTTCGGACACTCATCGGTACCACACATGACATGCAGCCAGAGGTCTCTTCACAGTCCCCAGGTCCAGAAGAGAGGCTGGGAAATACACAGTATTAAATAGAGCCATGACCACATGGAACTTTATGCCAACGCAGGTAAATCAAGCTAGCAATAAAAACAGATAAAAGAACACCTTAAGGCACGACAGGGACTGTGAAGAGGCACAGACATTTTTATATATTTTGCATTGTATTTTGCATTGTATTATGTATTATATTATGTGTTTTATTGTCATGCTCGCTGTCCTCAAACTCCCTGTCATAAATCAACCAAGGCGCAGCATGCCGGTAATTCCACATCCATTGTTGAAGTGAAACCAAACAAAACAATAAACAGAAATGAACGTGACGCCACTGTGGCGCACACAAAACACACACACAGAAATAATAATTACCCACAAACACAGGTGGGGAAAAGGCTGCCTAAGTATGATTGCCAATCAGAGACAACGATAGACAGCTGCCTCTGATTAGGAACAATACTCGGCCAAAACAAAGAAATACACAACATAGAATTCCCACCCCACATCACACCCTGACCTAACCAAAATAGAGGAAATAAAACGTCTCTCTAAGGTCAGGGCGTGACAGTATCCCCCCAAAGGTGCAGACTCCTGACCGCAAACCTGAACCTATAGGGGAGGGTCCGGGTGGGCATCTATTCTTGGTGGGGGCTCCGGTTTGGGGCGTAGCCCCCGCTCCAACCGCTGATCCCTCCGCTTTTTTGTAACAGGACCATGGATCATCGCCGGAGGAACCGGACCGTGAATCGTTGCCGAAGGCTCTGAACCGGGAACCGTCGTCGGAGGCTCTGGACCGCAGACCGCCGCCGGAGGCTCCGGACTGCAGGACGTCACTGGAGGCTCTGGACAGGGGACCGTCGCTGCAGACTCTGTGCAATGGTTCATCGCTGCAGGTTCCGCGCCATGGATCATCCCTGGAGGCTTCGTGCCATCGATCATCACTGGAGGCTTCGTGCCATGGATCATCACTACAGGCTCCGGGCCATGGATCATCACTGGAGGCTTCGTGCCATGGATCATCACTACAGGCTCCGGGCCATGGATCATCACTGGAGGCTTCGTGCCATGGATAATTACCGGAGGCTTCGGACCATGGATCATCACTGGAGGCTTCGTACGTGGAGTACGGGTCTCACCAGACTGAGGAGACGTACTGACAGCCTGGTACGTGGAGCTGCCACAGGGCGTACCAGGCTGGAGAGACGCACTGGAGACTGGGTGCGTGGAGTAGGCACAAGGCGCACCAGGCTGTAGAGACTCACTGGAGGCCGGGTGCGTGGGGCAGGTAAAGGATATACTGGGCCGTGGAAGCGCACCGGAGATCTCGAGAGTAGAGCTGGCACAACCCGTCCTGGCTGGATGCTTACTTTCGCCCGGCAAATGCGGGGCGCTGGCACAGGACGCACTGGGCTGTGAATGCGCACTGGCGACACAGTGCGCGGAGCCGGTGCAGGATATTCTGGACTGAGGAGGCATACTGGAGACCAGGAGCGCTGAACTGGCACCACCCTTCCTGGCTGAATGCTCACTCTAGCCCGGCAAATGCGGGGGGCCGGCAACGAGCGCACCGGGCTGTGAATGCGCACTGGAGACACATCGCACATCACCGCATTATACGGTGCCTGACCAGTCACACGCTCCCCACGGTAAGCACGGGGAGCTGGCTCAGGTCTCAACCCTGATTCAGCCAATCTCCCCATGTGCCCCCCCAAACATTTTTTTGGGGGGGGGGGCTGCCTCTCGGGCTTCCGTCGTTGCCGTGACTCCAGATCTCGTTGCTGTTCCTCCCTCGCTGCTTCCACCTGTTCCCATGGGAGGCGATCCCTTCCGGCCTGGATCGCCTCCCACGTCCAGGATCCTTTGCCGTCCAGGATGTCCTCCCATGTCCACCTCGTCTTCCCCATAGGTGCACACTGCTTGGTCTTTTTGTGGTGGGTAATTCTGTCACGTTCGCTATCTTCAAACTCCCTGTCGTAAATCAACCAAGGTGCAGCGTGCCGGTAATTCCACATCCTTTATTGAAGTGAAACCAAACAAAACAATAAACAGGTAAACAGAAATTGACGTGACACACACAAAACACACACAGAAATAATAATTACCAACAAACACAGGTGGGGAAAAGGCTGCCTAAGTATGATTCCCAATCAGAGACAACGATAGACAGCTGTCTCTGATTAGGAACCATACTCGGCCAAAACAAAGAAATACACAACATAGAATGCCCACCCCACATCACACCCTGACCTAACCAAAATAGAGGAAATAAAACGTCTCTCTAAGGTCAGGGCGTGACATTTATGCTTTTTATTTGTTGTGTTTTGTTTCCTTTTTGGATCCCAGAAAGTGTTGGGGATCCTAATAAAATACTCAAATTTGTATATACATTTTCTTATAACTACAGGGGTGTCACGTCCTGACCATAGAAAGCTGTTATTTTCTATGGTAGAGTAGGTCAGGGCGTGACAGGGGGTTTTCTAGTTTAGTTTTTCTATGTTATTAGGTTCTAGTTTTGTATTTCTATGTTGGGTTTTGTTTGGGATTATCTCCAATTATAGGCAGCTGGTCATCGTTGTCTCTAATTGGAGATCATACTTAAGTAGGTGTTTTTCCCACCTGGGTTTGTGGGAGATTGTTTTTGAGTTAGTGTATGTTTCACCTCTGCGTCACAGTTTGTTGTTTTGTTCTGTAGTTTATTTGTATGTATTGCATAGTTTCACAGTTTAATAAAGAAATGTGGAACGATAATCACGCTGCACTTTGGTCCGATTCATCCTACGACATCCGTGACAGAATCTCCCACCACCAAAGGACCAAGCAGCGTGGAATGGAGGAGATACTGGACAGGAAAGGACCCTGGAGACAGGTTGGGGAGTATCGTCGTCCTAAAGAGGAGATTTAGGCAGCGAAAGCGGAGCGCCGATATTACGAGGCACTATACCAACCACGAGGCAAGTGTGAGAGGCAGCTTGGGGGGGGCACACGGGGAGATTGGCAGAGTCAGGGTGGAGACCTGAGCCAACTCCTCGTGCTTACCGTGGGGAGCGAGTGACGAAACAAGCACCGTCTTATGTGGTGATGAGCACTGTGTCACCAGTGCGCATTCACAGCCCAGTGCGATCTGTTCCCGCACCCCGCATATGGCGAGCTAGAGTAAGCATCCAGCCAGTAGGGCTTGTGCCAGCTCTACGCTTGAGACCTCCAGTGCGCCTCCACGGCCCAGTATATCCTGTGCCTGCCCCACGTACCCAGCCTCCAGTGAGTCTATCCAGCCTGGTACGCCCTGTGCCTGCTCCTCGCACTTGCCCTGAGGTGCATGTCACCAGTCTGGCGCCACCTGTGCCAGCCCCACGCATCAGGCCTCCAGTGCGCCTGCCCAGTCCAGGGTGTCCTGTTCCTGCTCCCCGCACTCGCCCTGAGGTGCGTGTTACCAGTCTGGCGCCACCTGTGCCAGCCCCACGCATCAGGCCTCCAGTGCGCCTGCCCAGTCCGGGGTGTCCTGCTCCTGCTCCCCGCACTCGCCCTGAGGTGCGTGTTACCAGTCTGGCGCCACCTGTGCCAGCCCCACGCATCAGGCCTCCAGTGCGCCTGCCCAGTCCGGGGTGTCCTGTTCCTGCTCCCCGCACTCACCCTGAGGTGCGTGTTACCAGTCTGGTGCCACCTGTGCCAGCTCCATGCATCAGGTCTCCAGTGTGCATTCCCAGTCCAGAGCTTCCAGCGACAGTTCTCAGTCCAGAGCTTCTGGCGACAGTTCCCAGTCCAGAGCTTCCGGCGACAGTTCCCAGTCCAGAGCTTCCGGCGACAGTTCCCAGTCCAGAGCTTCCGGCGACAGTTCCCAGTCCAGAGCTTCCGGCGACAATTCCCAGTCCAGAGCTTCCGGCGACAGTTCCCAGTCCAGAGCTTCCGGCGACAGTTCCCAGTCCAGAGCTTCCGGCAACAGTTCCCAGTCCAGAGCTTCCGGCGATAGTTCCCAGTCAAGGGGTCCTAAAATTCAAAATAGTTCTGTAGGAATGAGGTTTGTGCAGCAGGCCTAAAACACAGCATATTGGCTATGCTTTGGTGCAAATATTGTTCTTGTCAGATCATATAATATTTAAAAACTCAAGTTTTATACCAAAATAGATCAGTTGTTGTGAGGCACAGCTGAGCATTAATTGGACTCATAGGAGAGAGGGGACACCATCTTCCACCTGATGGCGTAACGTGAGTCGCACCACATTATTTCTGCCTCATGCACAAATTCATGTTGTTTCTATGACCAGAGAAAGTGAAATATTAATCGATATTAAAATAGACATGACGAGTTGCTAATAATAACAATGTAGGCCTATCGATGCACTTGGCTACTCGTTCATTGCAGCTGCAGTGCTGTTGTAGCGAGAGTGGAAGTAGGGAGAAGCGCGTTTTGTAAAAGTGTTGAATAAATATTGAACTCGCTCATAAAAACAGCAGCTCTTTGCTGTGTTATTTGACAGTCTCCTTCTGGTCATGGTTTTAAACATTATAAAATATCATGTAGGCTAGCCTTAAATTTTGCTGTGGGGTCGTGGAAGCTCAATAATTTGAGCTATCCAATTGGCCAGCACAGTAGGCACCCTTGATTTAGCTCTATTGGTCCGCTGGGTAGACCGAGTTTGTCTCTTCATACAAATTAAATGGTTAAAAATGAGAACACATTTCCCACCCAGCACGCAGGGCTTCTGAATGAAGTGAACAGTGCAAGACAAATTAATAAAAGAATAGAAGCATAAGTCTTTATCGTTGGCTTTCCTAAAGAAATATTTGGTGATCAACTAGAAATGCCTTGAAGATCGACCAGTCGACCGTGATCCACCGGGGGGCAGAATTGACACGGCTGGATAAAAAACATACCCGATTTAATCTGGTTACCACTCCTACCCAGTAACTAGAATATGCATATACTTATTACATATGGATAGGAAACACCCTAAAGTTTCTAAAACTGTTTGAATGGTGTCTGTGAGTATAACAGAACTCAAATGGCAGGTCAAAACCTGAGAGATTCCTTTACAGGAAGTGGCCTGTCTGACCATTTCTTGAACTTCTTTTCCATCTCTATCTTTTACTAAGGATCTCTGCTCTAACGTGACACTTCCTACGTCGTCCATAGGCGCTCAGAGCCCGGGAAAAAACAGAATGTCGTCATCCCAGCCCCAGGCTGAAACACATTATCGCCTTTCTCAAGTGGCCGATCAAGGGACACTGGGCTTAGGCGTGTGACCCGACCGCCCCCGCCTTTGTGATTTTTTCCTCTGTTTGCCGAAAAGGAGATTCCCTGTCGGAATATTATCGCTTTTCTACGAGAAAAATGGCGTAAAAATTGATTTTAAACAGCGGTTGACATGCTTCGAAGTACGGTAATGGAATATTTAGAATTCTTTGTCACGAATTGCGCCATGCGCACGACCCTTCTTTACCATTTCGGATAGTGTCTGGAACGCACGAACAAAACGCCGCTATTCGGATATAACGATGGATTATTTTGGACCAAACCAACATTTGTTATTGAAGTAGCAATCCTGGGAGTGCATTCTGACGAAGACAACAAAAGGTAATCAAACTTTTATAATAGTAAATATGATTATGGTGAGTGCTAAACTTGCCGGTGTCTAAATAGCTAGCCCGTGATGCCTGGGCTATGTACTTAGAATATTGCAAAATGTGCTTTCACCAAAAAGCTATTTTAAAATCGGACATATCGAGTGCATAGAGGAGGTCTGTATCTATAATTCTTAAAATAATTGTTATGCTTTTTGTGAACGTTTATCGTGAGTAATTTAGTAAAATTTTAGCGAATTCCCCGGAAGTTTGCGGGGGGTATGCTAGTTCTGAACGTCACATGCTAATGTAAAAAGCTGGTTTTTGATATAAATATGAACTTGATTGAACAAAACATGCATGTATTGTATAACATAATGTCCTAGGGTTGTCATCTGATGAAGATCATCAAAGGTGAGTGCTGCATTTAGCTGTCTTCTGGGTTTTGGTGACATTATATGCTGGCTTGAAAAATGGGTGTCTGATTATTTCTGGCTTGGTACTCTGCTGACATAATCTAATGTTTTGCTTTCGTTGTAAAGCCTTTTTGAAATCGGACAGTGTGGTTAGATTAACGAGAGTCTTGTCTTTAAATGGCTGTAAAATAGTCATATGTTTGAGAAATTGAAGTAATAGGATTTTTAAGGTTTTGAAAATCGCGCCACAGGCTTAAAGTGGCTGTTACGTAGGTGGGACGAATTCGTCCCGCCTAGCCCAGAGAGGATAAGATCAAATCGAGATGATAGGTCACAAATGTAGTGCACTATATACATTTAAAGAATCCTTTGAGACGTTCAATGGTTCTACAAAGGGAAACCCAGCCACAAGCTACCCAGTAACACAAGCCTGCCAGATGGGCTAAATAACTTTTATGCTCGCTTTGAAGCAAGCATCACTGAAACATGCATGAGAGCACCAGCTGTTCCATACGACGGTGTGATCATGCTCTCCGTAGCCAATGTGAGCAAGATCTTTAAACAGGTCAACATTCACAAGGTCGCAGGGCCAGACGGTTTACCAGGACGTGTACTCAGAGCATGAGCAAACCAACTGGCAAGTGTCTCCACTGACGTTTTCAACCTCTTCCTGACAGAGTCTGTAATACCTACAGTCGTGGCCAAAAATATTGCCACCCTTGCACTTTTTTCAAATAATGTACCATTTCTTCCAGAAAACTGTTGAAATTATCCACATTTGTATGTCTTTGGTTTGCAGTTGAACAAAACAAAAACATCTGAATAATTTCCTAAATGTTAGCTTATTCGACAAAGATATCCTAAAATGGCCCAGACAATATTATTGGCAATTTCTAGAAGTTGTTCAAAATAATTAGATTTCAAGCAGGTAATTCTCCTTTACTTTGGAATTTAACTAATCTGCAGTGAGTGGCTGGTGCCTGCAATTTAAAAATCACAAATTGGAATAGAGAAAAGGACTCGTTCTCCTGTTTTGTGTCATTGTGTGTACCCCAATGAGCATGGATAAAAGAAAGAAAAGAGTCCTTGATGTTCCTGTTCCCACCGTACATAATGTTATCAAGAGGTTTAAGGCCCATGCCACTGTAGCCAACATCCCTGGATGTGGCTGCAAGAGAGAACATAATGGAAGATTGCAGTGAAGGATTGTTTGAATGGTGGAGAAAGCACCTCGATCAACTGCCACACAGATTCAAGCTGACCTTCAGACACAAGGTATGACAGATTCAACTTGCACCGTCGGTCTCCAACTCATACTTATATGATAGGAGACCCAGGAAGACCCCATTTCTGAGAGTGCGACATAAGAAGGCCCAACTGCAATTTGCCAAAACACACCTGAACATGCCAAAATCCTTCTGAGAGAATGTCCTGTGGACATATGAGAGAAAATTTGAGCTTTTTGGTAAAGAACATCTCTATGTTTACTGAAAACATAATGAAGCTTTCAACGAAAATAACACTTTCCCTACAGTCAAACATGGAGGAGGTTCAGTGACATTTTAGGGTTGCTTTGCTGCCTCTGGCACTGGGTGTCTTGACCATGTGCATGGCATCATGAAATCAAGAGAATACCAAGGCATTTTGGACTGCAATGTTGGACCCAGTGTCAGAAACGTGGGTCTCCTTTGAAGGTCATGGGTCATCCAGCAGGACAATGAGCTACTAACTATTAAGTTTAGGGTGTCAATAATTTTGTCAATCCCATTTCTGTTTATTTGAAATGGATATATTAAGTTCTGAATCAAAAACAAAGGTTCTGTAATATTAATGGTGGTTAAAGAATACTGGAGACCAAATACTTTGGTCAATTTCAAGTTATTTTTACGGAAAATTGTGAGTTAGTTGAAAAATGAAAAGGTGACAATATTTTGACTATGACTGTACATGTTTCAAGCAGACCACCATAATCGCTGTGCCCAAGAACGCAAAGGTAACCTGTCTAAATGACTGCCGCCCTGTAGCACTCACATCGGTAGCTATGAAGTGCTTTGAAAGGCTGGTAATGTCTCACATCAATACCATCATCCCGGAAACCCTAGACCCACTCCAATTTGCATACCGCCCCAACAGATCAACAAATTATGCAATCTCAATTGCACTCCACACTGCCCTTTCCCACCTGGACAAAAGGAACACCTATGTGAGAATGATGTTCATTGACTACAGCTCAGCTTTCAACACCATAGTGCCCACAAAGCTCATCACTAAATTGGGACTAAACACCTACCTCTGCTACTGGATCCTGGACTTCCTGATGGGCCGCCCCCAGGTGGTAAGGGTAGGCAACAACACATCTGTCATGCTGTTCCTCAACACGAGGGTCCTTCAGGGGTGCGTGCTTAGTCCCCTCCTGTACACCCTGTTCACCCATAACTGCACGGCCAAGCACAACTCCAAAACCATCATTACGTTTTACAACACAATGGTGGTTGGCCTGGTTACAGACAATGATGAAACAGCCTATAGGGAGGAGGTCAGAGAACTGGCAGTGTTGTGCCAGGACAACAACCTCTCAGTCAGTGTCAGCAAGACAAAGGAGCTGATCGTGGACTACAGGAAAAGGCAGGCCAAACAAGCCACCATTAACATTGACAGGGCTGTAGTGGAGCTGAGCAGTTGCAATACTTTAGTTTATTTAGTGAATATTTTCTTGACTCTCATTTTCTGAAAACTGCATTGTTGGTCAATTAAGGACTTATAAGCATTTCACAATAAGGTCTACACCTGTTGAATTCGGCGCATGTGACAAATAACATTTAATTTGTTTGATTTGATTTACAGTTCAGAAAAGGGTTATTTCCTCTTTTAGTGATAATTAACCTCTCTCGGGTATGTGGGACGAAATCGTCCCACCTAGTCAACAGCCAGTGGAATCGAGTGTCGCAAAATACAAAAACCTTAAAAATGCTATAACTTAAATTTCTCAAACATATGACTATTTTACACCATTTGAAAGATAAGACTCTCCTTTATCTAACCACATTGTCCGATTTCAAAAAGGCTTTACATCGAAAGCAAAACATTAGATTATGTCAGGAGAGTACCCAGCCAGAAATAATCACACACCCATTTTTCAAGCTAGGATATATGTCACAAAAACCAAAACCACAGCTAAATGCAGCACTAACCTTTGATGATCTTCATCAGATGACACTCCTAGGACATTATGTTATACAATACATGCATGTTTTGTTCAATCAAGTTCATATTTATATCAAAACCAGCTTTTTACATTGGCATGTTTTGTTCAGAACTAGCATACCCACCGAAAACTTCCGGTGAATTTACTAAATTGCTCATGATAAACATTGACAAAAAACATAACAATTATTTTAAGAATTATAGATACAGAACTCCTTTATGCAATCGCGGTGTCCGATTTTAAAATAGCTTTTCGGTGAAAGCACATTTTGCAATATTCTGAGTACATAGCCCGGCCATCACGGCTAGCTATTTTGACACCCACCAAGTTTGGCACTCACCAAACTCAGATTTACTATAAGAAAAATGTGATTACCTTTGCTGTTCTTCATCAGAATGCACTCCCAGGACTTCTACTTCAACAACCAATGTTGTTTTGGTTCGAAATAATCCATAGTTATATCCAAATAGCTCCGTTTTGTTCGTGCGTTCAAGTCACTATCCGAAGGGTGATGCGCTGGCGCGTTTCGTGACAAAATTTAAAAAATATTCCATTACCGTACTTCGAAGCATGTCAAACGCTGTTTAAAATCTATTTTTAAGCGATTTTTCTAGTAAAATAGCGATAATATTCCAACTGGGAGACGTTGTATTCGTTCAAACACTGAAAGAAAAACATGGAGTCGTCACATGCACGCGCGCACCAGTGTCATTGTTCTCAGAAGGACCACTCTCCAAAACCCCTGCTGTTTTTCGCCCAGAGACTGGAGAGATCTCATTCCACGTTCTGGTGCCTTCCTAGAGCCAATGAAAGCCTTAGAAAATGTCACGTTACAGCAGAGATCCTGTATTTTTCATAGAGAGGCTACAGAAGGCCAAGAAATGGTCAGACACGGCACTTCCCATATAGATTCGCAGGTTTTGGCATGCCATATGAGTTCTGTTATACTCACAGACACCATTCAAACAGTTTTAGAAACTTTAGAGTGTTTTCTATCCAAATCTACTAATTATATGCATATTCTAGTTTCTGGGCAGGAGTAATAACCAGATTAAATCGGGTACGTTTTTTTATCCGGACGTGAAAATACTGCCCCCTATCCCAAACAGGTTAACCTGTCTTTCTTTCACTCTTTGAATGAATACAACATTGTCCGGTTGGGGGTCACCTAAACTCAGAATTAGTATTATAAATATTCTCTTACCTTTGCTGATCTTCGTCAGAATGCACTCCCAGGACTGCTACTTCCACAATAAATGTTGTTTTTGTTCGAAAAAATCCATATTTATGTCCAAATACCTCCGTTTTGTTCGTGCATACAGAGCACTATCCAAAGGCATAACGAGCCAGCGAGGTACCAGAGACAAAAAGTCTAAATGTTCCATTACCGTTCTTAGAAGCATGTCAAACGCTGTTTAAAATCAATCTTTCTGATATTTTTTACGTAAAAATGCGATAATATTCCAACCGGACAATAGCATATTCATTCAAGAAGAAAAAGAAGGAACGGCGCACTCATGGGATCGCGCATATCCAATCCCTTTGTCCCCAGGCAGTCCACTGATTGACTGAGCTCCTATACTCTGCCCAGTGACAGGAGAATGCTGAAAGAACTTTCTGAAGGCTGCTGACAGCCAATGGAAGCCTTAGGAAGTGCAACGTCACCCCACAGACACTGTAGTTTTGATAGAGATTCAAAAGAAGAACTACAATTCTCAGACTTTCCACTTCCTGGTTGGGTTTTTCTCAGGTTTTTGCCTGTCATATGAGTTCTGTTATACTCACAGACACCATTCAAACAGTTTTAGAAACTTCAGAGTGTTTTCTATCCAAATCTACTAATAATATGCATATTCTAGTTTCTGGGCCAGAGTAGTAACCAGTTTAATTTGGGTACGTTTTTCATCCAGCCGTGAAAATACTGCCCCCTACACCTCAACAGGTTAAGATAACCTTCGGGCCAACTGTGGGCCCAAGACTGGTTAAGAGACACCGCTAGAGACACTGTTATTGTGATGAATTGAGAGAATATTAGGGTAGCACTGTAATTCATTAATCATATGCTGTCTGCCTCTGTTCTTGCCTCTTTCCCTTTCTGTCTTCTACACCACTCTCCCCACCTCGTCTTTCTTCCTCGTTTTCTAATGCACACCATATGTGCATTGAAGTACAGATTGAACTTGTATTTATAATATAATATTACAATTATCATAATTATAATGCATGTATTTTGTATTTATAACACCTGGATAATGAACTTCTTTCAATAAAGTGTTTCACATTCTCCCCTGGTTGAAATTAAGTATCTCATTGAAATACTATCCTGTGTCCTCAGATTAATGCAGATGAAGGGAGTTAGATAAGCATATTTTTTCGTGAACATATGTATTACAAATCGGCCATTACTTAAATCATGTTTGTGGTCTATTGCAAAGTTACAATGTGTAATCATTGACGTCCCAGGAGCAGGAGTGGTAAACACTGTTGAAGTGTATAATTGTAATGCATACATGCAGACACAGCATCATTCAAAGAATGGAGTTCGATACACCTGGTATTGGATATGACTGAAAAAGAAAAAGATCACAGAGATTCATACCTGAACGACACCTTTATTTGCCAAGGAAGAGTATATGATCAGTGAAAATATTCAATGTACAGGCTACAATGTGGTGATCTCATGCGTGGTAATAACTACAGTGCATATGTATATAGGACTTGCATCCTTGGCACAATTAAGTTATTATTGTATTCTACTCAAGCCATAGGCTTCATTAATTCCATTCAGACTTGAAGTTGATAGGGTTTATACACAGGCCGGCTACATACTGTAGCTAACTACACATCCATAGGCATACAGTTATGTTTATCCTCCAATACACAATAAGCAAGTAAATAGTTCGCTATCTATGTTACTTCAGCAGCATTGCACGGCAAGGCAAGTTTACACAATTGTACATTCAATTTGCAGTAAATGCTTTAGCTAGCTAGAATCTTTACATCCACTGTTTCCCAAGATGACAGCTTGGTGTGCTGGTTTTCTCAGGAGTCCCGAAAACATTAAACAACACGAATTACAATGTCTTACTGTACTCATGTCATAACACCACCTACGGGCAGTAGCAGCTCATGTTTCAATCATTAGTACATTGACAAACAATGCAGATGCAGAGTCTGTCAGTTCGCACAATTTAACATGCAGTGAGGCTACTTCTCATTTAAATGACATTGGACCATTCCCATTGAACACTCCATTCACACCATGGTGGGAACGGTTGAAGACCCAATGCAACACGTATAGTTTTGAAATGTGAGTATGTTTGGCAAGTACTTTTTCGTTCAATTCCAAGTGAAATTGCTCAAAGATCCATAGAGGAACTTCTTAGGGACAGGGGGCAGTTTTCGGAAGTTTGGATGAATGAGGTGCGCAAAGTAAACTGTCTGTTACTCAGACCCAGATGCTAGGATATGCATATAATTGGTAGTATTGGATAGAAAGCACTCTAACGTTTCCCGAAACTGTTAAAATAATGTCTGTGAGTATAACAGAACTGATATAGAAGGTGAAAACCCAAGGAGAATCCATCCGGAACACTTTTTTTTTGGAGGTGACACGATATAAAATGCCTGTCTATGGGAAAATCAAAGGAATACCTCCCAGATTGCAGTTCCTAGGGCTTCCACTAGATATCAACAGTCTGTAGAAAGAGTTTCAGGCTGGTTTTTGTAGAAATTAGGTAGAAGTTGTACTTTTTCTAAGTGGCTCCCATTTTGGCTGTAGTGTTTCCATGCGCATGGACGAGAGCACGTTCTTTTTGTTTATCTCCGGTAAAGACAATAACGATTCTCCGTCTTAAATTGTATAGTTTATTTACGTATTAGGGTACCTAGGTTTGATTATAAACATTGTTTGACTTGTTTAGATAAGTTTATTAGTAACGTTTGGGATACATTTTGTATGCATTTTGATGGAGGGAAACTGGTGGATTATTGACTGAAGCGTGCCAGCTAAACTGAGTTTTTATGGATATAAAGAAGGACTTTATCGAACAAAAGGACCATTTGTGATGTAACTGGTACCTTTTGGAGTGCCAACAGAAGAAGATCTTCAAAGGTAAGGCATTTATTATATCACTATTTCTGACTTTCGTGTTGCAACTGCCAGGTTTAAAAATTATTTTCATTCATTTGTATGCGGGGCGCTGTCCTTAGATAATCGCATGGTGTGCTTTCGCCGTAAAGCCTTTTTGAAATTGACACTGTGGCTGCATTAACAAGAAGTTAAGCTTTATTTTGATGTATTACACGTACATTTTCATGAATGTTAAATATTTATAATTCTGTAGTTTGAATTTCACGCTCTGCAATTTCACAGGATGTTGTCGAGGTGTCCTGCTAGCGGCACGTCTAGCCGTAACAGGTTTTTACCTCAGCGACATTTGAGGGTTTTCAAGCATGAACTGCTTGTTTTATTTCCTGCCACAACATCGCAATTGGGATTAGGTCTGGACTTTGACTAGGCCATTACAAAGCTTCAAATTTGTTGCTTTTGAACCATTTTCATGTAGACTTGATTGTATGTTTTGGATCATTGTCTTGCTGCATGACCCAGCTGCGCTTCAGCTTCAGCTCACAGAATTCATGGTTCCTTCTATTAAGGAAAGTAGTCCAGGTCCTGATGTAGCAAAAGCATCCCCAAACCCTCACACTCCCACCACCATGCTTGAATGAGGTTCTTACTGTGGAATGCAGTGTTTGATTTTCGCCAGACATAATGGAACCCATTAAGTTTGCCCAAAAGCACCTTGAAGCACCTAGATGATCATCAAGACTCCTGGAATAATTTTCTATGGACAGAATTATAACTTTAGTTTTTTTGGAATGACCTAGTCAAAGTCCAGACCTAATCCCAATTGAGATGTTGTGGCAGGACTTGAAACAAGCTGTTCATAACCCACATGTCGCTGAGTTAGCAGTACTTCATGGAAGAGAAGGCCAAAATTGCTCCACATTGACGTGAGAGACTGATCAAGAACTACAGGAAGCGTTTGGTTGGCGTCATTGCAGCTAAAGGTGGCACAACCAGTTATTGAGTGTCAGAGGGCAACTTTGTTTATGACATAAATTAAATAAGTATGTAATTTGTTCACTCAGGTTCCCTTTATCTAATATTAGGTTTTGATTGAAGATTTGATAACATTCAGTATCAAAAATATGCAAAAGTTGTGAAAATTACAAAGGGGGCAAGTACTTTTTCACAGCACTGTATTTGTATATTTAGTGTTAGAGAAAATGTGCATATATCCTATGGGTCTCTTTTGATCAAAATGTCTGGCCCCATTGCTCACAGAGCTCTAGCTTGCCTTCATCTATCTTGGCTTCCTGAATTAGGTGCTATAAATCGGTCTCTGAATGTGCATTACGATGTAAGGATTCCATGCATATGCTCTGTTGGTGACTGTGACTAGGTTCAGCCAGGATTTGATGGACAGACGGAAGAGCGAATTAAATGGTAGGAGGGACATCCCAGCTTCAAGTGGTGTCAGATTCTACATCCTGCTTCATACAGGCAGAAGAGACTGACTCCTGTGTCCGTGAGAATCAGGGCTACTGCTCAGTGCAAGCCATTTCGATCTACAGTGTCCACAAATCGATTTATAAACAATCATGTCGATTGGAACCGGTACCAGAACCAAGGCGGGCCCCTAAACAGGGGACTTTACATCGAAGAGGTTTTAAAGATAAATCATCAGTTTGGAGCAAAACTTTTCTTGAGTCTTTGGTTCATCTTTTCGTATATGTTTTATTATTGGAGACGAGTCGTGGCCAAGATGTAGATCTTCGCATCCCAAATGGCATTGTAATCCACCATAAGGCTCTGGTTAAAAGTAGTTTTCTTTCCAGGGAATCGGGAGCCATTTGGGGGACACTCTAGATCTCCAGTTCCATTCAGTGTGTATGATTCAGGGTTATACACTGTGATTGATTATTGTCAGGAATTAAAAGAGCCCACTTCCAAAACACTGCCTCACAACACAAGTCACAATGGGCATTCGGTTGTCTTGCCGACAATTATGGACAGTCACCGGTTTATTTGCATCTAAATGCTCTGTGTAGCTTACGTGCTCGAGATGAAGTTATTCATATTCGTCCCAAATGGCACCCTATTTCCTATTTAGTGCACTACCTTTGACCAGGACACACAGGGCTCTGGTCATAATTAGTGCGCTATATAGGGAATAGGGTGCCATTTGGGACATAGACATTCTATTTTGCACAGGATGTAACACACTTTTCAGACATTAATTAATTAATAGCATTATTACTGCAGTGCAAACAGCTATTTGCATGTTTGTATATGTGTTTTTGCTAAATAGTTGTCTTTTTCCCATGTTGTGTCCATCAATAGTGACTGCTAAGGCACAACAACTATTGAATTGTAAATGAAGGAAACCACATTCACTTCAGTGTAGTTACTATGTAGTTACTTTGTAAGTACACCACAACCTACCTACACTAACATGGTATTTGTGCAACATGGTGTGTGCTGTTTAATGGAAAAAGCACATCTACTGTAGTGGTTTGACATCCCTACAGGTGCCAGTTGAAACACAGTCCATATTATGACAGCTTTGCAGACACAGTACATCAGACTTCATGTCTCTCTGTCCTACTATCTCCACCTCACCCCAGGTCCACACACCGCAGAGCAGGGACATAGAGAGGCTATACTTACTGCCTCTGTTCCTCCATAGGCAAGTAGTTCTCTCTTTCTATCTCTGTCAGGCAAGTAGTTCTCTCTTTCTATCTAGGTCTCTGTCTGTGTGTTGGTCAGTCTCTCTCTCTTATCTCTCTCTTTTTCTCCATCTCTCTCTCTTCTCACTCTCTCTTTATCTGTCATCCTTTACTCTATAATTTCTGTTACTCTCTACTGCACATTTGCTACTCTCCTCCAGCTTTTCTCTCACTTCTCTCCTCCTTCTCGACCTGAGAGATGCAGAGCAGAGGAAGGATATTATCCTTGAAAGTCTGTTAGAAGGGAGACAATAAACCTCAAAATAAACCAGAGAAAACACTTTATTATATGATATATTCCTCCTAATAACATCAGAGAGATTCAGGCCTCATGTTTGAAATAATGCTTGTTACAGAAGATTGTACATTCACTCTCAGCTGTCTGTCAAGAAACATATTGTGTAATTGCATCGCTGCCTGAATGGTAGTTTTGATGGAAAAGGAATAGGGAACTATACAATAATACTTGTAGAAAAGACACCCTAATCAACCTTTCAATCAAACCGTCTTGCTATGTCGTCACCCACAGAGACTAAAATCATTTAGAAAAACTATCCCGAAACCACCCCCCCACCTAGCTTTAAAGTCCTTCTCACAGTTTATATTCTCATGAGTGTTAGTCTCGCACAAAAGGTTTGCGAGATGATGAATTTTAAAAAGCTGGTAATGTGAGTTCCCTTTCATTCCGGTAATTCATGTTTTTACTTTCTTGCAGATGAGCTGACTCAATAGCACGCAGCGCGCTATTATACAGGAGAGCTCTCAGCAGTACAAAAACACAGCGCTTAGTCACTTATATTAGTTTTCCTCATTTGGATTCTCAGCCTTAGGTTACGTTCCAAATGGCACCTTATTCCCTACATAGTGCACTACTTTTGACCAGAGCTCTAGTCAAAAGTACGTAGGGAATAGGGTGCCATTTGGGTCACAAGCCTTATTTTCTCTCCAGTAGTCTAGCTGTCTGAATGCACCAAGCCCAACTGCATTATGAGGGCTTTTCGTTTTCACAAGGAGCCCTGAAAAATCATTATTTATCAAAGGTGCACCAGCTGAGCCAGATAAATCAGTAAAAGCAAAATGGAAGGGGAAAAAGGAAAACATTTTAGCAAGATTCAGGCAGGAAGAACCAAACTTTCTCCCTGCCTGTGGTGTTTGCACTGTAAAAAGTAACTGCCAACTCATTAAATAAAATGAGTAGTGGCTCCTCAAACTACTCCAACGGTCAGCAAAATGCAAATCATATAAGTGATACTAACTCATCTGTCAATTAGATTTCTTATCACTTTATGTTTTTGAGTACAGTTAACAAATATTCGTTTTTTGAGTAATAATAAGTTTAATTATTTGTGTTCTGCTAATCTAAAATGATTGAGTTCGATTTTTTACAAATATATTTTTACAAATATATGTACTGTACTATTTTTTATCAATCTAACATTTATTAAATGTAACAACATGGGGATGCAAAATTTCAACATGTAATACCATGACACTACATGTGACAATTTGTGACAACATTTGAGCACATGTGAAAACCTAGGTGTCAGCTGTTATTTTGAATATTTTACTATGAAAGGTATAATTGACTTCAATTTTACAGTCATAGTCCCCTGCAGGTTTTGTTTAATTCCCAGTTGGTTACAGGGACGTCGCCAAGGATATTTTTAGGACATTCTTAGAACATTGTGTCATGGTCCCCTCAAGGTTTTTGTCTAGTTGCAGTGAAAATACAGTACATCTACAACTAGTTACTGTATTTTTACAGCTACATTTAAGTGTTCATTTTAGAGGACAGTATGCTTCTGTATACTGAATACATATGACTAAACCTCACTTGGGATTTGAGCTCACATCTTCTCGGTTGCTAGCTACCTGAAGCCCTGCTCCACCACCATGTCTGTGCACATAAAGGAAATTGGCAAAATACATTCCTGCACTTTGCCTAAAGTTTCAGTAAAACAGATAGTAAATATATGCACCTTTTAGGTGTTATTTCTATGAAATGAGAGTATGCTGCTGTATTCTGATTTCTATCACTGTAAAATCTTGTGC
Organism: Salmo salar; assembly: GCF_965601325.2. NCBI lineage: Eukaryota > Metazoa > Chordata > Actinopteri > Salmoniformes > Salmonidae > Salmo > Salmo salar. The sequence continues at coordinate 24,458,468 of NC_138309.1, read as the reverse complement.
TGTGACCACAATTTGGGTTTTCAACTCATAATCTATTGGTTACTAGCAACCTGAAATGTCTTGTTACAGTGCAGCTACACCACCAGACCTGCGAGCATGAAAGAGATATGGGCAGTATTATTAGCACTTTGCTAAATGATGCCAAATTATCACCATCAACATAAAACTAGCAGTGCTCAAGGACACTTGACATAGAGTAAATATTCATTCTTAGGGGATTTGAACTTGCGACCTCTTGGTTGGAATGCAACGATGTTTCTGCAGTGCCAACAGGTTCTTAATAATTGCTTGGAAGGAGATGACAGACTGCAGGCCTCGAGGTGAGTAGAAGCACTGCCGTGACTAGCCTTTACTCCCTCTACCCCCTGGCCTACAGCCCTCCTCCCATGCTTCTTCTTTTTCCATCTGCCCTCCTCACGCCACCACCATCCAGACCAAGACAAGCCAACCACCAACCATTTGAGGCATTTTCACCAGGAGACACCAAAAATGACAAATTTGATTTGACCTAAGCGCTATTAGCCCATAGAAACACACTGAAAAACAGATTCACTACATGGAACAACAGATAGTCTGCCCAAAAAAATGTAATTCTGAAGTGTCTGTCTTATATCTGAGATATATAAGAAAGATGATGAAAAATATATGTACTTATTTTTTTATATGTATTTAAACCCTTATTTTCGCCTTTAACAGTGTCCATATACAGTGCATTTGGAAAGTATTCAGACATCTTCCCTTTTTCCATATTTTGCTACGTAACAGCCTTATTCTAAAATGTATTAAATTATTTGTTTTCCTCATCAATCAACAAACAATACCCCATAATGAAAAAGCTATGACAGGTTTTTTTTTTTTTTTGCAAATATATAAAAAATAAAAAACAGAAATACCTTACTTACATAAGCATTCAGACCCTTTGCTATGCGACTCCAAATTTAGTTCAGGTGCATCCATTGATCATCCTTGAGATGTCTCTACAACTTGATTGTAGTCCACCTGTGGTAAATTCAATTGATTGGACATGATTTGGAAAGGCACACACCTGTCTATATAAGGTCCCACAGTTGACAGTGCATGTCAGAGCACAAACCAAGCCATGAGGTCGAAGGAATTGTCCGTAGAGCTCCGAGACAAGATCGCGTCGAGGCACAGATCTGGGAAAGGGTACCAAACAATTTCTGCATCATTGAAGGTCCCCAAGAACACAGTGGCCTCCATGATTCTTAAATAGAAGAAGTTTGGAACTACCAAATCTCTTCCTAGAGCTGGCCACCCAGCTAAACTGAGCAATCAGGAGAGAAGTGCCTTGGTCAGGGAGGTGACCAAGGACCCACTGGTCACTCTGACAGAGCTCCAGAGTTTCTCTGTGGAGATGGGAGAACCTTCCAGAAGGACAACCATCTCTGCAGCACTCCAACAATCAGGCCTTTATGGTAGTGGCCAGGCAGAAGACACTCCTCTGTAAAAGCACATGACAGCCTGCTTGGACTTTGCAAAAAGGAACCTAAACAAGATTCTCTGGTCTGATGAAACCAATATTGAACTCTTTGGCCTGAATGCCAACCTTCACGTCTGGAGGAAATATGTCACCATCCCTAGGGTGAAGCAGCAGGGACTGGGAGATTAGTCAAGATAGAGGGAACGATGAACGGAGCAAAGTACAGAGAGATCCTTGATGAAAACCTGCTCCGGAGCCCTCAGGATCTCAGGCTGGGGTGAAGGTTCACCTTCCAACAGGAGAACGACCCTAAGCACACAGCCAAGACAACGCAGGAGGGGCTTCGGGACAAGTCTCTGAATGTCCTTGAGTGGCCCAGCCAGAGACCGGACTTGAACCCGATCAAACATCTCTGGAGAGACCTGAAAATATCTGTGCAGTGATGCTCCCTATCCAACCTGACAAAGCTTGAGAGGATCTGCAGCGAAGAACGGGAGAAACTCCCCCAATGCAAGCGTGCCAAGCTTGTAGCATCATACCCAAGAAGACTCAATGCTGTAATCACTGCCAAAGGTGCTTCAACAAAGTATTGAGTAAAGGGTCTGAATACTTACTGTAAATTTGCATGTCTAAAAAAATGTCTAAAAAACAGTTTTTGTTTGTCATTATGCAGTGTTGTGTGCAGATTTGTGATAATTGAATCAATTTTACAATAAAGCTATAATGTAACAAAATGTGGAAAAGGTCAAGGTGTCTGACTACTTTCCGAATGCACTGTACGTATACAGTACTTCCATTCATTTGTTTCAACTGGTATTGAGGGACCTTCAGATGAGTCTTGTGAGGCCTGTGAGAATGCTAGAGCAAGCCATGTATGTGTTCATGGGAGTCTCACCTTTCCACAAAGGGGTCATATTAATTTGTAGCCCAAACTGTTCAGACGCTATAGACAGAAATTGGCAGATTGGCTGTACCGACCTCAGACTAGTCCCAAGACACTTTTCGTAGAAAAACAACTGACGTGTTCGTGAGAGTCTCATCTTTCCGTAGAGGGGTCATAATAGTTTGTAGGGCAAACCATTTGGACGCAACAAACAATTTTGTGAGAAGACGGATTTCGGGATGACTAATGGTCTGACAAATACAGCTCTGTCGTCTTTCACCGCAGATGCGGAAGTGCGACATAGGCAGATACAGATATCGCTAGCTTTTTAAATTATGCTAATTTGATTTTCGTGGGGGGGCATCAACCTTAGAGGGTTAATAGCAGAATGCAATTGGCCAGCTCAGCTAGCTGTCTTAATGATGCTTCGCCCTGCAACAAGCCATCTGTAAACAATGGCTTGTTGTGGGATGAAGCAAGCTATAATGGAACCTGTATGCAACTGTCTAGCTAGTTAGCTAAATAGCTAACAATAGCTAGCAAGGAAAACAACTTTTTTAAACCAATTGAGACAATAACATATGTACATGCAGCTATCTTGGCATTTTAACTGTAGACTATTACCGGTTTATGGATTATGATAATTCACTGCAGACTGGGACACTTTGAAAATAACCCTTCCCACTAAGCCTCAACCAGTCCAGACTGCTTTAGCCACAGGAGACAGAGCTACAGTGGTCCTCAAAGGTATTCACCCCCCTTGGCATTTTTCATATTTTGTAGCCTTACAACCTGGAATTAAATCGATTTTGGGGGGGATTGTGCCCCGTCCAGAGCTTCCGGCGACAGTGCCCCGTCTAGAGATGGCCACAGTTTGGAGCCTGCAGAGACGGCCCACAGTCCGGAACCAGCAGAGACGGCCTACCTACAGTCCGGAGCCGACAGAGACGGCCTACCTACAGTCCGGAGCCGACAGAGACGGCCCACAGTCCGGAGCCGACAGAGACGGCCCACAGTCCGGAGCCGACAGAGACGGCCCACAGTCCGGAACCGACAGAGACGGCCCACAGTCCGGAACCGACAGAGACGCCCACAGTCCGGAACCGACAGAGATGGCCCACAGTCCGGAACTGGAGCTCCCAGAGTCGCCCTCCTGTCCGGAGCTCCCAGAGTCGCCCTCCTGTCCGGAGCTCCCAGAGTCGCCCTCCAGTCCGGAGCTCCCAGAGTCGCCCTCCAGTCCGGAGCTCCCAGAGTCGCCCTCCAGCCCGAGGTCTCCAGCGACGCGCATCAGCCCGAGGTCTCCAGCGACGCGCATCAGCCCGAGGTCTTCAGCGATGCGCCTTAGTCCAGAGACTTCGGGAGGGGTAAAATATAATAAGCATTTAGCGGGGGTGGACAGGTTAGGTTGGGGAGTAAGGCCAGAGCCTGAGCCACCTCCGTAGTAGGAGGTTGGGGAGGGGGAGTGTAGCACAAGAACCGTCGGTGACGGTGGCCACCCTCCCTTCCCTCCCTATAGTTAGGATTATGTTTTGTTTTGTGGTTTATTTTTTTGTGTTTATTTTTGTGTGAGGTGCTTCCGGGGTCTGCACATTTGGGTGGGGGTACTGTCACGTCCTGACCAGTAAAAGAGGTTGTTTGTTATTGTAGTTCCGTCAGGGCGTGGCAGGGGGTGTTTGTTTAGAGTGTTTCGGGGTTTGTTGGGCTATGTTCTTATTTAACCTGTCTGGGCAAGCAAGCGTCCCACCCTAGTCAACAGCCAGTGGAATCGCGTCGCGCGAAATACAAAACCTCATAAATGCTATAACTTCAATTTCTCAAACATATGACTATTTTACACCGTTTTATAGATACACCTCTCCTGAATCGAACCACGTTGTCCGATTTCAAAAAGGCTTTACAGCAAAAGCAAAACATTAGATTATGTTAGGAGAGTAACCAGCCAGAAATAATCACACAGCCATTTTCAAAGCAACTAGATGCATCACAAATACCCAAAACACATCTAAATGCAGCACTAACCTTTGACAATCTTCATCAGATGACCCTCCTAGGACATCATGTTACACAATACATGCATTTTTTGTTCGATAAAGTTCATATTTATATATAAAAAACAGCATTTTACATCGGCGCGTGACGTTCAGAAAATATTTTCCCTCAAATGCTTCCAGTGACCAGCGCTACAATTTACAAAATTACTATTCGAAAACATTGTTAAAATGTAATATTGTCATTAAAAGAATTATATACCTCTTACATCTAGACGTTCCGCTAGCGGAACACCTGCTCCAATATCCAATGATAGGCGTGGCGCGAATTACAAATTCCTCAAAAATACAAAAACTTCAATTTTTCAAACATATGACTATTTCACAGCATTTTAAAGACAAGACTCTCCTTTATCTAACCACACTGTCCGATTTCAAAAAGGCTTTACAGCGAAAGCAAAACATTAGATTATGTCAGCAGAGTACCAAGCCAGAAATAATCAGACACCCATTTTTCAAGCTAGCATATAATGTCACAAAAACCCAGAAGACAGCTAAATGCAGCACTAAACCTTTGATGATCTTCATCAGATGACACACCTAGGACATTATGTTATACAATACATGCATGTTTTGTTCAATCAAGTTCATATTTATATCAAAAAACAGCTTTTTACATTAGCATGTGACGTTCAGAACTAGCATACCCCCCGCAAACTTCCGGGGAATTTGCTAACAATTTACTAAATTACTCACGATAAACGTTCACAAAAAGCATAACAATTATTTTAAGAATTATAGATACAGAACTCCTCTATGCACTCGATATGTCCGATTTTAAAATAGTTTTTTGGTGAAAGCACATTTTGCAATATTCTAAGTACATAGCCCAGCCATCACGGGCTAGCTATTTAGACACCCGGCAAGTTTAGCCTTCACCAAAATCAGATTTACTATTATAAAAGTTTGATTACCTTTTGTTGTCTTCGTCAGAATGCACTCCCAGGACTGCTACTTCAATAACAAATGTTGGTTTGGTCCAAAATAATCCATCGTTATATCCGAATAGCGGCGTTTTGTTCGTGCGTCCCAGACACTATCCGAAATGGTAAATCAGGGTCGCGCGCATGGCGCAATTTGTGACAAAAAAATTCTAAATATTCCATTACCGCACTTCGAAGCATGTCAACCGCTGATTAAAATCAATTTTTATGCAATTTCTCGTAAAAAAGCGATAATATTCCGACCGGGAATCTCCTTTTCGGCAAACAGAGGAAAAATCACAAAGACGGGGCCGGCCAGGGCACGCGCCTAAGCCCACAGTCCCTTGATCGGCCACTTTAGAAAGGCGATAATGTGTTTCAGCCTGGAGCTGGGATGACAACATTCAGGTTTTTCCCGGGCTCTGAGCGCCCATGGACGACGTAGGAAGTGTCACGTTAGAGCAGAGATCCTTTGTAAAAGATAGAGATGGCAAAGAAGTTCAAGAAATGGTCAGACAGGCCACTTCCTGTAAAGGAATCTCTCAGGTTTTGACCTGCCATTTGAGTTCTGTTATACTCACAGACACCATTCAAACAGTTTTAGAAACTTTGGAGTGTTTTCTATCCAAAGCCAATAATTATATGCATATTCTAGTTACTGGGCAGGAGTAGTAACCAGATTAAATCGGGTACGTTTTTTATCCAGCCGTGAAAATACTGCCCCCTATCCATAACAGGTTAGCATCTCGTGAATGCCACCGCTTTGCCAGATTTAAAAATAACTTTACTGGGAAATCACACTTTGCAATAAACGACGTGATATGCTCAGAAAAATAGGCTAGGCGATTCATGTTAGCTCCATCTTGGAACCATCAACCATCAAAAATACTATTGTAAATATTCCCTTACCTTTGATTATCTTCATCAGAAGGCACTTCCAGGAATCCCAGGTCCACAACAAATGTAGTTTTGTTCAAAAAAGTTAATAATTTAGTTCCTTCTTGTTAGCGCGTTCCGAAGGCTACTCAAAATGTACCGTAGTGCGCGAGACTTGTCGTCACGAATGTGCAAAAAATATATATTTAAGTTCGTTCAAACATGTCAAACATTGTATAACATAAATCTTTAGGGCCTTTTTCAACCAGAGCTTCAATAATATTCAAGGCGGACGATTGCATTGTCTTACTAAATGTTTCGAAAGGGGAGGGTAGCCATGGGCGGCCGCGTCATTGTAGTAAATGGCCCTCCCCCTGTGACCAAGTTCCACAGCCTCTCTTTTGGTCAGTTTGTACCATAGAAGACTCAAACCACTTTGTAAAGACTGTCGACATCTAGTGGAAGCCTTAGGAAGTGCTAAATGATTAATAAGCCCCTGTGTGTTTCAATGGCAAATATTTGAAGTGATTTCCACACATCAGATTTCCATTTCCTGTTAGGATTTCTCTCAGGGTTTTGACTACCATATGAGTTATGTTATACTCACAGACACCATTCAAACAGTTTTAGAAACTTTAGGGTGTTTTCTATCCAAATCTACTAATTATATGCATATTCTAGTTACTGGGCAGGAGTAGTAACCAGATTAAATCGGGTACGTTTTTTTATCCGGCCGTGCAAATACTGCCCCCTATCCCCAACAGGTTTTAAGAGGGGTGTTTGTTTACAGTGTTTCGGGGTTTGTTGGGCTATGTTCTTGTTAGTCTATTTCTATGTTAGTTCTAGTATGTCTATTTCTATGTGGTGTTTATTGGGTTGACCTTCAATTGGAAGCAGCTGCTCCTTGTTGCTTCTAATTGAAGGTCCTATTTAAGAGGGGTGTTTTTTCTATGGGATTTGTGGGTAGTTGTTTCCTGTTTAGTGTTTGTTGCACCTGACATGACTGTTTTCGTCGTTCTTTTTGTTCAGTGTTAATTTTTTTGTTTAATAAAGAAGATAATGAGCATTCACGTACCCGCAGCGTTTTGGTCCAATTCATACGACGCCCGTGACAGGGGTAGTAAAGGGTGGACACTGGAGGCTGGAGAACAGAGGGAACAAACAGTGCCCAGATCCACCTGGCCATGAATAACTCAAAAACAGTTGGTAGGTCTGTTCTGTGTAAGTGCATCCTTGCTGGTGTGCCGTCTGTGGACATATTCCCTAGTGGGGAGACAACTATGAACAGCCATCTTAGGTGGTTCTTTCTATTCTCATGGTATTGTCTGTGACATAATGATAGGTTATTGGGGGGGGGGGGGTCTAGGTACCGGTTTGTTCATTTTGTTGCAGAGGATGTTCAGGGCCTCGAGCGGGCCTTTGTGTTGTTAGGTTGTTCTTGGTTGTTCACAGGTCTTGACATGCCTTCCCACTGATGACCTGGTGCCCCCCTAACCTAACAACTATGAACAGCCATCTTAGGTGGTTCTTTCTATTCTCATGGTATTGTCTGTGACATAATGATAGGTTATTGGGGGGGGGGGGGTCTAGGTACCGGTTTGTTCATTTTGTTGCAGAGGATGTTCAGGGCCTCGAGCGGGCCTTTGTGTTGTTAGGTTGTTCTTGGTTGTTCACAGGTCTTGACATGCCTTCCCACTGATGACCTGGTGCCCCCCTAACCTTTCTGTGTGGTGGGATGGGGGGTGCTAGAAAGGGTTAAGGCGGTTCGGGAGGGGCAGGAGTCTAGACTGAGGTTTGCTGCTGTGCTGGATCAGGGGCCGTGGTGGTCAGAAAGGAGGGGGGGGGGGGTGTGCCTGTGAGGTCTATAAGGTCAAGGGAGTGGGTGGTGGGTAAGGGTCATTAAGGGCCATGAAGTACGGGTCTGGGACCGTAGGGGCCAAGGTGGAGCGGTCAGGGATGGTAAAGAGTGGAGAGGAATTAGGGAGTGGTATGGGGAATGTTTTGGAAGGGGAGTCAGTTCCTCTGAGGGGGTAGGGGACATCGGGGGGCCTGCGTGCTGGCTTTGGGGTTGGGATTTTGATTATGGGGTTGTTTTGTCGTCTGGTCTCTTGCTGGTGTGCTGTTTTGTCTTTTTCACCTGTCATCTGGATTTTGTGTGTTCTGGCTATTGTGGTTCTTCTTCTTGACTGTCAGAGGCATAAAGCAAGTGTACAGTGCCTTCAGAAAGTATTCATATCCCTTGACTTATTTTACATTTTGTTGTGTTACAACCTGAATTCAAAATGGATTAAATTGCTTTTTGTCTCTCACCGATCTACCCCATAATTTCAAAGTGAAACATGATTTTTGACATGTTGGCAAATTTATTGAAAATGAAATCAAGAAATATCTAATTTACAATACTTTGTAGAAGCACCTTTGGCAGCGATTACAGCTGTGAGTCTTTCTGGGTAAGCCTCTAAGAGCTTTCTGCACCTCAATTGTGCAACATATGCCCATTAGTCTTTTAAGAATTCTTAAATTCTCTGTCAAATTGGTTGTTCATCATTGCCAGACAACCATTTTCAGTTCTTGACATAGATTTTCAAGAAGATTTAAGTCAAGATTGTAACTCGGCCACTCAGAAACATTCACTGTCTTCTTGGTAAGCAATTCCAGTGTACTGTAGATGTGGCCTTTCGTCTTGCTGAAAGGTGAATTAATCTCTCAGTGTCTGCCGGAAAGCAGATTGAACCACGTTTTCCTCAAGGATTTTTCCTATGCTTAACTCCATTTCCTTTCTATTTTATCCTGAAAAATTTGCTATTCCTTAACGATGACATGTATACCCATAACATGACGCAGTCATCACTAAGCTTGAAAATATGGAGAGTTGTACTCAGTAATATGTTGTATTGGATTTGTCCCGAACCGGCAACACCCACTCTTTCCATGACATAGACTGACCAGGTGAATCCAGGTGAAATGTATGATCCCTTATTGATACCACTTGTTAAATCCACTTCTATCAGTATAGATGAAGGGGAGGAGACAGAACAGTATGTGTGAAGAACTGCAATTCTGCAGGATTTTTCACGCTCAACAGCTTCCCGTGTGTATAATGAATGGTCCACCACCTGAAGGATGTGTTAAAGAATGATTTTTAAGCCTTGAGACAATTGAGACATGGATTGTGTGTGTGTGCCATTCAGAGGGTGAATGGTCAAGAAAAAATATTTAAGTGCCTATGAACAGGGGTGCACCTGTTTGAGTGTGTCAAGAACTAGAACTGGCTTCCAGTTGAAGCTCGCATCCGCTACAAGACCATGGTGATTGCCTACGGAGCTGTGAAGGGAACGGCACCTCCATACCTTCAGGCTCTGATCAGGCCCTACACCCAAACAAGGGCACTACGTTCATCCACCTCTGGCCTGCTGGCCCCCCTACCTCTGAGGAAGCACAGTTCCTGCTCAGCCCAGTCAAAACTGTTCGCTGCTCTGGCACCCCAATGGTGGAACAAGCTCCCTCACGACGCCAGGACAGCGGAGTCAATCACCACCTTCCAGAGACACCTGAAACCCCACCTCTTTAAGGAATACCTAGGATAGGATAAAGTAATCCTTCTAACCCCCCCCCCCCCCCCCCCCCCCCTTAAAAGATTTAGATGCACTATTGTAAAGTGGTTGTTCCACTGGATATCATAAAGTGAATGCACCAATTTGTAAGTCGCTCTGGATAAGAGCGTCTGCTAAATGACTTAAATGTAAATGTAAATGTAAAAACTACAACGCTGCTGGGCTTTTCACACTCAACAGTTTCCACTGTATATCAAGAATGGTCCACCACGCAAAGGACATTCAGCTAACCAGACACAACTGTGGGTAGCATTGGAGTCAACAAGGGCCAGCATCCCTGTGGAACACTTTCGACACCTTGTAGAGTCCATGCCCCGACGAATTAAGGCTGTTCTGAGGCCACAAGGGGGTGCAACTCAATATTAGGAAGGTTGTTCCTAATGTTTTGTACACTCCATGTATAGTTTGCACCAATGATGTTCTGAAATAACACCTCATATAGTACTTTTAACCATTACGCTAAGAGGTCTGTATTTCTTGACAGGTTGCTCAGTGTTGGGTTAAGTACTTTGCTATGTTTATTTTATTTACAACTCTTTATTGTCACATGCTGTTATATAAGCATTCACAAAGACTTCAGAAGTGGTAGCAGACATGCTCAATGTAACCAAAGACCACTTGGGCAGCCCTCCACACCTCTCTGATTTAGAGGAGTTGGGTTAAATGTGGAAGGCATTTCAGTTAAATGCATTCAGTTTTACAACTGACTAGGTATCCTCCTTTCCCTTAAAATGGTACAACACTTACACGCACAGGTTGCCAAAAATAACTAACAAAGCAACATTCCCTCTAAGTCATGCCTCCAATATAATTTCCCAGTGTGCATTGCCTTTTCAAGTTTCTAGGCAAACGCTATCATTAAAAATAGACTCCCTATGACAATACATCACAAATATCTTAAGGCCTTATTTTGAGCACTAGTTTTACTTTAATACAGTGGCCTAAAATTCATTAGTCACAGCCCACATTAGGCCTGACAATTACATTATGCTCGCTTACAAGGTGATGTGTAACTCCTATTGGAATTCAGCCAGAGTAAGGAATTTTCATTCACCTGCAAATGCCGTTTAGAACTGGAACATCCATTTCCATAACGGGTGCAATAAATCGAAGAAACTGATTGGATTTGCATCGGAAAATGTTTGTTCGAATCTTTGTGTAGCATAAGACTAACCAATCAATGTACATGCAATAACAGAGATATTAAAAACGATTCTAAAAGTAAACCGGCAGAATTCAAATCAAATTGTAATGGTCACATACACATATTTATATAGATGTTATTGCGGGTGTAGCAAAATTCTTGTGTTCCTAGCTCCGACAGTGCAGTAGTATCTAACAGTGGTATCTAACAAGTCACATTATTGAACCATAATGTGACTTGCAGGCTTGAGGTGGTCTGTAAACCATGATCCTAGTACCACCATGTCAGAGTACAACTAGGCCATCAAAGTAAGCCCTTATTATATTGTCAAAGAGTTTAATCATATTTTTCACCTAGAAACTCATTTGGTGAAATGTACAGGCTTTTGTAAGTAAAGAATTCAACAAGCATTTCTCTTTCACGAACAAATACTGTTATGGGTGGTATTTTCACAATTCCCTCGTAAAGAAAGGCACCCTGGGAAATATGCAAATTGCAACAACCAAAAACAATTTACTGTCATTTCTTACACTGAGAAAGTGTAACAGCGTCAGCACTAACCAAAGTGAGTCCAGTTTACTCTAAATCAAGTGTTACATTTTACACTTTAGATGTTGAATATTACTCTACAGTAGAGCTATGCAAACACCACCATCGAGTTCATTTGAATACCTGTACAGGATCAGTGTCCCATCTTGTGGTTGAGCTGACGTGCGCTAATGTGATTAACATGAGGTTGCTATTGTTTGAGGAGAGTGCACAGTTATGAACTTGAAAATGTATTAATAAACCAATTAGGCACATTTGGGCAGACAACATGTTGAACAGAAATTCAATGGTTCATTAGATCAGTCTAAAACTTTGCACATACACTGCTGCCATCTAGTGGCCAAAATCTAAATGCCTAAACTGGAGTAATACATTGTGGCCTTTCTCTTGCATTTCAAAGATGATGGAACAAAACAAAAACAAAAAATGCATGTTTTTTTGATTATGTTATCTTTTACCAGATCTAATGTGTTGTATTCTTCTACATTAATTTCACATTTCCACAAACTTCAAAGTATTTCCTTTCAAATGGTATCAAGAATATGCCTATCCTTGCTTCAGGTCCTGAGCTACAGGCAGTTAGATTTGGGTATGTGATTTTAGGCGAAAATTGAAAAAAAGGGTCAAATCCTTTAAAATGGGGAACACTGCAACAAAGTTCAATCTTTAAACTTTCAAAAGTGTACAGTGGGACTCATATGTTTACTGAAATGATTGTACATTTAACACTTTCTGAGTTAAATGTACACCATTGATTTTGTTATTTGTGTTCTTCAGACTCATCATCAACTCTCTGCCACCTCCCTGCCACCTGTAATTTCTCACCGACCCCCCCAAATGTCCCTTATGCCACAACAATACATACTTTAATTGAACTAATGATTGAGTGTCTGTGTCCCCCAGCTATACTATGTAGGTCCCACTACACATACACACACAAGCACACACACACACCCTGCCCCCTATATCTCAGAGATGTTGTGTGATAAAGATGGTGGACAATATTTTCCTGGGTCATTACTTCTCTTAATCAGGCTGCTAATTACAGGCCATTACTGTGTGTGTGTGTGTGTGTGTGTGTGTGTGTGTGTGTGTGTGTGTGTGTGTGTGTGTGTGTGTGTGTGGTGTGTGTGTGTGTGTGTGTGTGTGTGTGTGTGTGTGTGTGTGTGTGTGTGTGATACATGGGCCCAATGACCTCTGACATTTCCCTTGATGATGCATAATTACTTTTTATCTCCAACAAACAGGGTCAAAATGCAAGCCCAACCACACAAGGTGCTCTACCCACAGAAATGGAATCACAAGTCAATAATGCCATAATGGTGGCCATTTTGAGCGTCTCCATAGGACTAAAGCAGGAACCAGTGATAATAGAGAACAGTTGGAGGACTGTTGGAGATGGATTGTCTGAGCAGAGTAACTGTGTACTGAACAAATGATGATGCTTGTAATGCTGAATAAATATACTTAGGATATTTTTGATTTACACACATTTATCCACACAAGTAAGCACTAACACACACACACACACACACACACACACACACACACACACACACACACACACACACACACACACACACACACACACATAACATACAGGTAGAATACACACGCTCCATACACATACACCTTTGTCAAACATCCCATTTTGTAGCGGCGCTGAACTGGAACGCAACCTATCAGTCCCGACATTATCAAATTCAGATGAGAGAGGGGCTCAGTGTGTGTGTGTGTGGTCCCGATGGGGCTCAGAGTGTCTGTGACTCAGAAGGCCTTCAGACGGATTTAGTACCAAATGGCACCCTATTCCCTATATAGTGTACTACTTTTGACAAGACCCCTATGGGCTCTGGTCAAAAGTATTGCACTATAAAGGGAGTAGGGTGCCATTTGGGATGCATTCAGTCTTATCGCCCCAGTGATCCCATTATATTAAGAGGAAGAAGCTCAACAATGTCAATATAATTAATATAATTATTAATAAGGCCTTGGACAAAGACCAAGCTGAAATCAACACCGGCTAGGATGACACTTTCAAAGCAGCACACCAAAGGAAGGTATTCTTACTTCCTTTCTCTTTCTCTGTTCTTTATTCAGTGTTGGTTTGTTATCATGCAGCGTTATTTTGAATGTTTCCAGGTTGATTGTTTTTAAATGTCAAGAGGAAACTCATCTTACGGTGGATTAGAGCGAGAGAAGGGGGTATGAGATGTCGCTGTGAATGAAAAACACACAAATAATGGCGATTTTCTGTGTTCTGTATTTTCTTACATAATGGAAGTGACCTCATTACTTTCCCCCATGATACAATTTACCACATTTATCAACACAATAACCACCTGAATACTGACTTGTACACACTAAAATGAAGTGGTTCTATATAGTGCCAAATAAATGATTTGACTTGTAACCGTAGTGGATCCTTTTTGGTGCTATATAGAACCCTTTTCTTAAGGTTCTATAAAGAACCATGCGCATACAGTTCTAAATTGAACCTTTATGGTGCTATAACATACCCTTTCCTAAGGTTCTATAAAAAAAATAAGATTACAGATGCGGTAAAGAGGTAAATCGAACTTGACCAAAACAATGGAATTGCCATGGAAACACATGGGGGAAAGGGCCATGGGGAAAAGATCCAGAGTCGCCTCATTGCAAACACAACGAAATTAGCCTACATTTAGGCTAATGTTTATATGTATATTTCATACTATGTCGAGGTAAAAATTTTAGTGTAATTCTTGAATGGATGTCAACCACAACACATGTTCATATCATCATTACCAATCAACTGCATTAGAGTTAAAAACTACTTTGACTACCACAACCTAACTATGCTAAACCAGCATATACGCACGGGAGTTAGCATTTAGCAGTCATTTCTTCTAAACCTGAAAAGAGTGTTATGCAGTGAAATCAGCCAAATATATCAAATTTGTTCAAGACCACGAACAGTCAAAATCTTGTTTTTCATGCTATTGGATGATATTTGGAGAAAACCAGATCAAAGTGTGATGACCAAAGTATGAAAAACGATGCAATTTCAATGTTATTTGAGTTGCTTTATGTATCACAAATATGCTTGAAATGATTTTACTGCAACACTGCCTCCAAGTTTCTTGACATAGCCATTTCAAAGAGCTGTCAGTCAAGTTGAGCTCATGAATATAAGCTCCCCGCCCATTCAGCCTGCCTTTTCAAACTTCTTGGTAGTTATAGTAGCATGAGAGAAAAAGTACTTTTTCAAAATTTTGGAGCATTTCTATCCCCCCAAAAAATATTAATGGTGACATTTTACATGGGAATCAGAATGATTGTTCTGAACCTAAACAGCACCACCTCTCCAAAACCACCACCATTGTTAGGGCCCTCGGTCCTGGACAGGGGTGGTACTAAATCAGGTTGCGGTGGAGAGACACTGTATTTACTGGGAATAATTGCAGTGATTCAAGCTCTGCTGCGCTACACTCAGAGGGAGAGGAAGCTAACAAAAGGATAGAAACACATTCCTCCCTCTCTGTATTCAAAAGCAGAAAAAAATGAAAAAATGCTCCAGAAATTCATTGTAAAGAAAGATGTTTACTCATGAATTATGGTTGGCTGTATCCGAGAGCAATATGTGCTTGAGTTTACTAAAATTACTGAGGTGAGATTTTCTCTTGATTTATGTATATTCCTCCTCTTAGTCTGTGTTTGAATAATAATACGTACTTCCACTGACAGAAATTATTTCGAATTCATATTTTCCACAAGAAAATGTACATATTAATAAAGCATTCATTTTCAAACGACGTCTTATGTTTTCTCTACAGTGTTCATTATACATAGTCATTTGTTGGTTTGACAGTTAAAAATCTGAAAAGTAAAACAGTCACGTTGGTTTATCATTTATATACGCATCCCATTAGCTGATGAAAAAGCAGCAGCTACGCTTCCTGGGGTCCACACAAAACATAGAACATTACAAAATACAGAACACTAACGGACAAGAACAGCAACACAAATGTAAACTAAGAACACTACGACTAAAGAACAATACAACTATTTTTAAAAATGTACGGACTCCAGGAACCACTAAGATAGTGGTTCCACTAATGAGAGCTCACAGATCGTGTTAAAATATTCCATTCAAAGGGTTAATACCTGTCATAATCCATACTATGTCATCTGTCCTCTGTATTGTATTGATTGTTTATAACAGGGTTAGCACAAAGAAGTGAGTGAAGAAGCCATCATCAATAGGCTTCAATAGGCAGCTCTGACAACATTAGAGAAGTGTTAAAGCCAAGTCTGCTAACAGCCAGAGACATCAGATAAATTTTTTATACAGCACACACTTTGAATGCATCTGAAATGGCACCCTCTTCCCTATATACTGTATTACTTTTGATCAGAGGCCAGTGCACTTTAGGGAATAGGGTTCCATTTGGTACGCATCCGTGTGTTTTAGAGTTGTTTTCATCTGTGATTGCCCTATAGGCCCTGGTCAAAAGTAGTACACTACATATGGAAATGGGTGCCAATTGCCTCTCTGTCTGCCTGTATGCCTGTCTGTCTGTCTGTCTGTCATCATGAACAACAGAATGCAGTGAGACATGTGTAGTCTGTTAGCAAAGTGAGCAAAGTGAGTTATCTCCTTATGATAATACATATTTACAACCTCTTACATTTCTAACAACAACCCTAGATGTCATCGCTCAACAGAAAAGGGAACTAACAAAGGAGTCACTATGACAACCAAACCGAAACAGAAGGGGTTTCAAACGGGTTCTGAAAGTCACCCATGGGTTCTGAAAGTCACCCATAGAATATCTACAGATGGACTATCCAAATAAAGTTTTACCAAAACTTCCATTCCCCCTGTCACAAGGGAATTAATGGCTGATTTAAGATGAAGTTGTCAACCCTGTTGCCTTAACCAGGTTCCTGTATTTGGCACTTTTTGTTTCATTCCTTGAGATGGGAAAATAGTTTTTCTTTGAGTTGAACAGGTGCTCTTTAGGATAGAATGTTAAATTCAGTTAAATAAAACACATTACACTACTCATAAAGCACCTCATTTGTGGAACGACCCAGTTATTCTACCTGGATCTAGTGTCTATTACAGAATACAAAGAAAAACATTTCTTATCTGCTGATGCACAAATCGGCATTCTTGTCTAAGAAGTAGCATTAAAGTGTTTTTATGTGAATCCTATAATGTTGTACTTTCCTCCGGGATTATGCCAGTAGCGGTGCATGGGCAAAATCACTGGGGAAGCCAAATCAGGAACAAAAGCCATATTACAACGTATGTTATGATAATTGCATTATTTTTACTATAACCCACTAGTTCATATGCCACCATGATATACAATAAGGAAGACAACAAAAAGACAACAGTCATACAGTGGAGGAATAAATTCAACCACACATATGTTTGTTTCATCACAAAGCCAGAGATAAATATCTGCCCAGTTAAGTCCACAAAGCAAATATTGCATGTAACAAAAAGTTACGTGACCTACTACAGCATGGTCAAGCAAGTTCATGTTTCCGAAAGTTTACTGAACAACTACTGCTTTAGAACTACAAAGAGTTACTGCAAGTCAGCACGGACAAAACAGCAGCACTGCCTCCACTATTCCAGCACCATTGCAACATTTAAACATTATCAAATCAACTAGGCTATATATGCTTAGTCTAATAGAGTGAAAACAAACTTAAAGATACACAGCTAAATCAATGGTGTACATTTAACTCAGAAAGTGTTAAATGTACATTATTTTCAGTGAACATATGAGTCCCACTGTACTGGTGATAAAATAACACTTTTGAAGATGTTAATGATTTATCTCTGTTGCAGTGTTCCCCATTTAAGTCTTAAAGTTTTCAAATGAACTCGATTGGGGTGTTTGCATAGCTATACTGTAGAGTAATACACAACATCTGCTGTGTGAAACATAACACTTGATTTAGAGTAAACTGAACTTACTTTGGTTAGTGCTGACTCTGGTTCACTTTCTCAGTGTTAGCAATTAACACCTGCAGTGTTACAGCAAATCATTTATGGGTGTTGCTTTAACACTGTGTGGTTTAAAGCCTAATTTGCATATTTCAAATGGTGCCTTTTTTCCAGAGTGAATTGCAGCGTTACCACCCATTACTGTATTTGTTAGTGACAGAGACATGGTTATTGAATTCTTTCCTTTTAAAGGCCTGTGGATTTCACCAAGTGAGTACCTAGGCAAATGATTTCATAAATATTTAAATATATGACAATACAATAACATAAGGCTTTACTTTGATGGCCTAGTTTTACACTAACATAGTGGTATTATGAAACTGTCGATTTACAGGCCACATCAGGCCTGAAAGTCATATTATGATGGCTTGCAAAGTGATGTGTTATTCCTATTGGAATGCAGACAGAGTTAGGATATCCAACAGTTGGAATGACTGTCAGGGTTAGGAAAGTTGATAAGAAGACTACCTAAATCATTTGGTAAAACTTTACAATAAGGTTCCATTTGTAAACGGTTTAAATAAGGTTTGTAATTACGTTATTGACGGATATTTAATCATTTGGAAATGTATTATTAAGCATTAATGGGTTATAACAAATTGGTCAAAATAGTGCAATAGCCAGTCAGTGCGTGCCAAATAGTGACCTCCTGCTATTAAGCCTTTATAAATTCACGTACAAATGCGTATAATATTGAACTCATATGTATCAACATGCAATTTTATTTCCAATGGTTGCACAGTTAAACAACAGTTATTTTCTCACTTTTAGGTGTAATGCATTGTAGCTGTGTCCCACAGTGTCCCGCTGTGTCTCAGACCAATGGTCAACTCCCATGATGTGTCTTGCTCCACGTTTGAAACCCTGATGATGAATTGGTACTGTCGTAGTTATTTCTTTATTTTCAAATGAGGAGAGACAAACTTATCACACAAGTCAGAGTTATACTTAAAAACCTGTTAGGGCTAGGGGGCAGTATTTGCACGGCTGGATAAAAAAATGTACCCGATTTAATCTGGTTACTAATCCTACCCAGTAACTAGAATATGCATATACTTATTATATATGGATAGAAAACACTCTAAAGTTTCTAAAACTGTTTGAATGGTGTCTGTGAGTATAACAGAACTCATTTGGCAGGCAAAACCCTGAGACATTTTCTGACAGGAAGTGGATACCTGATGTGTTGTATTACCTTTAAACCTATGCCATTGAAAAACACAGGGGCTGAGGAATATTTTGGCACTTCCTATTGCTTCCACTAGATGTCACCAGCCTTTACAAAGTGTTTTGAGTCTTCTGGAGGGAGATCTGACCGAACAAGAGCCATGGAACGATGATGGCCCATTAGACACCTGGCGCGCGAGTTCATGTTGGGTACCCTCGTTCCAATACGTTATAAAAGAGTATGCATTCGTCCACCTTGAATATTATTCATGTTCTGGTTAAAAAAGGCCCTAATGATTTATGCTATACAACGTTTGACATGTTTGAACGAACGTAAATATATTTTTTCCCCTCGTTCATGAAGTGAAGTCCGGCGGGCTTAGATCATGTGCTAACAAGACGGAGATTTTTGGACATAAATGATGAGCTTTTTTGAACAAAACTACATTCGTTATGGACCTGTGATACCTGGAAGTGACATCTGATGAAGAGAATCAAAGGTAAAGGATTATTTACATAGTATTTTCGATTTTAGATCTCCCCAACATGACGGCTAGTCTGTATCGCAACGCGTATTTTTCTGGGCGCAGTGCTCAGATTATTGCAAAGTGTGATTTCCCAGTAAGGTTATTTTTAAATCTGGCAAGTTGATTGCGTTCATGAGATGTAAATCTATAATTCTTTAAATGACAATATAATATTTTACCAATGTTTTCTAATTTTAATTATTTAATTTGTGGTGCTGACTTGACTGCCGGTTATTGGAGGGAAACGATTTCCTCAACATCAATGCCATAGTAAAACGCTGTTTTTGGATTTAAATATGAACTTGATAGAACTAAAAATGCATGCATTGTCTAACATAATGTCCTAGGAGTGTCATCTGATGGAGATTGTAAAAGGTTAGTGCATCATTTTAGCTGGTTTTATGGTTTTGGTGACCCTGTCTTTGAATTGACAAAACATTACACACAACTCTTGTAAATGTACTGTCCTAACATACACTAAATTTATGCTTTCGCCGTAAAACCTTTTTGAAATCGTAAAACGTGGTTAGATTAAACAAAATCTCTATTCACTTATTAATAAGGAAAGCATGTCACACCACACACACAAGTGAATGATGTGAAAGCTCTGCAATAATGATGGCTGGTCGACGAACCACCCTTAGATGATTCGTTGAGAGCCCTGACACAAAGGATACAAATACCTTTTATAGAAAAGATATGCCCCCTTAGTCTACATGACAAACAACAGATGCGTGGAATGGGTCACAAGGTCAGGATTTGTATTAAACTCATTAATAATTCACAGCAGACCGTATCTGCTGTAAAGACTGTTCTCATTGTGTGGAAACCAGGGTCTGGCCCCCAAAACAAGGTTCCTCTCATAATTATCCATACCCGAGCCATCTCCACACTGGTCCCTCCCAGTACACAAACACTAACTCATGCTATGGAATGCAGTCTTTATGTTTTATCACCAAAGGCATCGTAAATCCACTGTCAGCATTAAGCCCACAGAGGCCCAACTCAGAATTCTACGCACATATGAGAGTGTTCTAAGAACCCTATTCTATTCCATAAAACAACCATTTGATGCAATAACAGTATTATAACATAATCTTGTAATTTTTCACTCACAGTACACTTATTTATTCCAGAAATGAAGGCTTCATCTCAAGCTCTCAAGCCATATTTTTGGTGTGGTTCACTGGTTTCTGAAAAAATCCCCTGACTTTGTGAGATCTACCCATTTGTGAAATGCGCTAGAAATAAAGATGAAATAAATTCTCTATGAAATTTGTTTAGCTTTTGAATACAGACGTTTTCCTGGATGATTTAGCCCTGTGCTCAGCTAGCTAAGTAGCTAGCTAGCTAGCTAGCTAAAGTTTGCTAGCACCTCTGTCCTACCTAGCTAGCTAGGAAACGTTAGCGAGCCAGATAGCTTGCATTAGTTCAAATCTAAAACATATTTTTGAATATAGACATTCTGCTAAACAATTTAACACAAGATCATCTTTGGCATGATATACAGTAGCTAACTAGCTAAGTAGATCACGTTCGATGGCTAGCTAGCTAGTTAACTTTGCTAGCTAGCAAACATTAGCTGCCAGCTAGCAAGTTAACATCGACATGACAGAGTTTCCATGCAATTTGTTAAGCTAGCTTTTTTGGGGGATTAGCATTTTAGCTAGCTAGTTATTTAACCTTTGAACTCAGGTACAGTCTCTAGCTAGGTACCTGGTAAGTTAGCTAGCTAGCATCCTTTGTCAGAAAACTAACATGAGTGGTTCCAATTTAAGACTAACTTACTAGATAGCTAGCCAGCTAAGAAGATGATTTGGAGTAGTCTAACCTGAGACTACTGTACCAGGTATTACTCTTCTGTTCCCATATTGGAGACCAGGGCTTGATTAATACCTGTTACAATGTTGCCAATATTTTGTTGCTGATCTTTCAGCCAGGGAGTGGGTGAATGTGTCAAAGACCTGATTAGACACCACACGGTATGGCTAATTATATTGTCGTGTATGTGTGTTTGTGTACTGAGGAACATGTAACTTGGTTCCAGAAGAAAGCCACTTTAAATGTCCTTATGTTGGGGGTTTTCATCAATGTAAGTGTTTCTTGGTGTAACGTCGTCCCCAGTCTATTGCGCACACAGCAAACACAGTGCATTCAGACCCCTTGACTTCTTCCACATTTTGTTGCGTCTAAAACTGATTCAACTGTTCTTCCCCATATCAATCTACAACCAATACCCAATTTTGACAAAGCGAAAACAGGTTTATATAATTTTTTGCACATTTATAAAAAAATATAAAACTGAAATGTCCCATTTATATAAGTATTCAGACCCTTTACTCAATACTTTGTTGAAGCGCCATTGGCAGCGATTACAGCCTAGAGTATTTTTGGGTATGACGCTACAAGCTTGGCACACCTGTATTTGGGGAGTTTCTCCAACTCTTCTCTGCAGATCCTGTCAAGCTCTGTCAGGTTGGATGGGGAGCGTCGCTACATAGATATTTTCAGGTCTCTCCAGACATGTTTGATCAGGTTCAAGTCCAGGCTCTGGCTGGGCCACTCAAGGACATTCAGAGACTTGTCCCGAGGTCACTGCTGCATTGTCTTGGCTGTGTGCTTAGGGTCTTTGTCCTGTTGGAAGGTGAACCTTGGCTCCAGTCTGAGTCCGGAGTGCTCTGGAGCAGGTTTTCATCAAGGATCTCTCTGTACTTTGCTCTGTTCATCTTTCCCTCAATCCTGACTGGTCTCCCATTCCCTGCCACTGAAAAAAATCACATCCATATTGGGGGTACACATTTCAATACATATGTAATTTTTTTTATATAACTAGGCAAGTCAGTTAAGAACAAAGTGGGTTAACTGCCTTGTTCAGGGGCAGAAAGACAGATTTTTAACTTGTCAGCTCGGGGATTCGATCAAGCAACCTTTCGGTTACTGGCCCAACACTCTAACCACGAGGCTGCCTGCCGTTCCCTAAAACTAGCGTACAATGTCTCTCTCTGTCACACATGCACAAAATGTTTCCTGTGTGTGTGTATACACTCTCTCTCTCTCTCTCTCTCTCTCTCTCTCTCTCTCTCTCTCCTCTCTCTCTCTCTCTCTCTCTCTCTCTCTCTCTCTCTCTCTCTCTCTCTCTCTCTCTCTCTCTCTCTCTCTCTCTCTCTCTCTCTCTCTCTCTCTCAGACACATGCACACCCATTTACTGTCATTATTAACTAACCAGATCTCAAAATGTTAGCTAGCTATCTACAACCAATGGCCCACAACAGGTAAAAATTAAAACTTACCATGTCCATGGAAGTTTTGCAGAGTGAATGCAAAAATGAGCCCACAAGCAAAACTTTCCTTGACGTTCTTCTCCCAAACAAACCGCTGCTTTACTTAGAAAAGTTAAACAAGAATGCAGGAGAACAGGGACAAACACTTAGCAGTTAAATCTTTTCGATTTTTTTTGGTGTGTACATTTCGAGAAACTGTTGTTGTTTTCCGTTAGTGTTGTTGTGTAGCCTACCGGGAGCCCTGTCACAACAGCCACATGTTGACATTCAAGTAATGCTCTCGAGCAAGCAGGCTGCCAGAGATCTATTGCTACACACGGAGGCACATATTCCAATCCAAATTCTTAGGGTCAAATTCTTAAAAGCTTTAAGGGAAAATGTAGTAGTCATATTTTCAGGGCCAAATTTAGGTGCATTTTTTTTAATAATTATTGATGGAAATAAATGCAATAAAAATAGG
Organism: Salmo salar; assembly: GCF_965601325.2. Classification (NCBI taxonomy): domain Eukaryota; kingdom Metazoa; phylum Chordata; class Actinopteri; order Salmoniformes; family Salmonidae; genus Salmo; species Salmo salar. Next base: position 24,435,548 of record NC_138309.1, on the reverse strand, counting down.
GTTTTGTAAATCATGGTGGATTGTAGTAGGATATTGAAAAAAAATACATAGGCCTACGTGTAATTTGTTAAACTTCTTCAAGCAAGGATATGCATCTCTTGGTACCATTTGAAAGGAAACACTTTGAAGTTTGTGTAAATGTGAATTGAATGTAGGAGAATATAACACAATAGATCTGGTAAAAGAAAATTAAAAGAAGAAACCAACCAGTGTTTTTTTACCACAATCTTTGAAATGCAAGAGAAAGGTCACTGTTAAAGCCATCACTCTGGTTGTAATTCACATAGTGTCCGCAAGATGGCAGCAGTGTATGTGCAAAGTTTCAGATGGATAGCTCGGAGTATGACTGATCCTCAGACTTTTAGTGTGAAGTCCCCAGGTTCATTTGGGAAAATCATGAAGGAGACGTTCGTATTCATATTCAATTTTTCTGCAAGAATAGCATCAAATCTGTATACCGTAAATTCCGGACTATAAGCCGCAAATGTTTTCCCAGGCTTTGAACCTTGCGGCTTAAACAATGACGCGGCTAATATATGGATTTTTCCCGCTTTCAATTTTCTTTTCTCCAAAAAAACACATTCTGTGACGTGCTCAGTTTTTTGCCGGCATGAAGCTTTCATTAGACCAATGAAATTGCCGAACGGGTTAAGGTCAAACAACTTTTTTGTTTACTGTTTAGATTAAATCGAGCGCTCTCAAACTTCCCATCATTCTAATTACGGTAGTCATTTTGTCACCGTCATCATGGCAAAGACACGGAGAAGGCGATTGATCTGGCTGTTGGAAAAGGAAATAGAGCTGCTGCACGGGAGCTTGGTCTTAATGAGTCGATGATAAGACGTTGGAAACAGCAGTGTGAGGAATTGACTCAACTAAAAAAACACAACTAAAGCTTACTGATAATTTTTATTTTTTTGTTACAAGCCGTGTTTTGTTAAAGCCTATTTATTTTTGTTACAAGCCGTGTTTCGTTAAAGCCTGTGTAAAGTTCATTTGTTTCAATGTACCGGTAGGCACCTGCGGCTTATAGACATGTGCGGCTTATTTATGTTCAAAATATATATATATTTTTTAATTCAGTGGGTGCGGCTTATATTCAGGTGCGCTTAATAGTCCGGAAATTACGGTACTTGGACTTTGATTTAGCTTTCCAAGTATTAGTAGCCATATTATAAGTTCAACATTTGCAAAACAACCAGTTTTCATAACTTCATAACTCTGAATATCCTTATAATCTTTGTCCAAAATGAAAAGGCATGCTGTCGTACAAGGTTAGAAGCAACATTTTACGACATATATATGGTTTCCGGATACTCCCGTAAAGCCAAGCTCATTGCCTATCTAGCTAGCTTTGTTTTACCCCGATTGGTGCTTATTTGACAAAGATGCAGTTGTTCAAGTCATGGCGGCCAGCATCATCGGCGTGCCATGACGACGTCGCTCTCTGACCAAATAGGGTGTCCTATAGGATATACTACACCCCTAATGAAATAGTGAAGTCTTGTGACCTTCTAGGATCTCTAAGGAATAGATATGAATGTGATTTGACTCGTTCAAACAACGTTTAGGGTGAGATTTTCACAGATTCCTTTTTTTGCAAATTGAACGAGTGGAAATACAAAATCGATATGGACCTTTTCAAGATATGAAAAATGACTTTATCTAACAAAACAACACTTCATGTTATCTCTGGGACCCTTTGGGTGATACATCAGAGCAAGATTTCAGAATGTAAGTACACATTTCACCTTCAGAGGTGAATTTATCAAACCTATCGCGTTGAAAAAAAGTGTTTTGTTTTTAGGAGCTCTCCTCAAACAATAGCATGGCATTTTTTAACAGTAATAGCTACTGTAAATTGGACAGTGAGTTATATTAACAAGAATTTAAGCTTTCAGCCGATTTAAGACACTTCTTTGTACCGACATTTGTTTTGTTGACGGAACGCCGATCCTTATAAAATCTGAAAAATTAAGTTAGTCATAATAGAACATAAAAATTGCATTCAGTGTTACAGAAGAAAATGTGCAGCACAATAAACACTGCAATTATACCGAACACAAATATAAACGCTAAATGCAGCAATTTCAAATATTTTACTGAGTTACAGTTTATATACAGTTTATATAAGGAAAACACTCCCCATCTTGGCTTCCATGGCAAACTTCACGATAATATTTCCCCAATAGAATCTTTCCCCCATTGGAACCACACATGTTGGCATTCTCACAAACAATCGCAACATTGAGAGAGTCATTGTTAAACTTTGACACAAAATAGTCTGTGATAAATAGCACAATATGTTTTCTCTGAGTAATTGTTATAGTCAAAATAATCCACACATTATGCTTTTTTTTACTCCAAAAGGAGTTGTATGAGCTCAGGTCAATGAGGGCTACAGGCCTTAAATAGCAAATAGAAGTTCAAAACTTGTAATGTTCACAAGAACTTAAGTTGATAGAAAGAGCTAACACAACATTAGGTGATAATATATGTATTATTATGAATTTATAGTCAGCTATAATGGGGCGGTCATTTTGGACCAGGAACACAGATAGAATTAACATGAAATGAACACAACGGGAGGGTTAAGCAAACCAGGCAGCACCATTTTCTTGTTTTATATTTTTACTGATAGCCAGGGCACACTCAGACATAATCTAAAAACAAAGCATATGTGTTTAGTGAGTCCGCCAGATCAGAGGCAGTAGGGACGACCAGGGATGTTCTCTTGATAAATGTGTGAACTGAACCATTTTCCTGGCCTGCTAAGCATTCAAAATGTAACAAGTATTTTTGGGTGTCAGGGAAAATGTATGGAGTAAAAAGAACATTATTTTATTTTGGAATGTAGTGAAGTAAAAGTAAAAGTTGTCAAAAATATAAATAGTAAAGTACAGATACCCCAAAAAACAACTTAAGTAGTACTTTAAAGTATTTTTACTTACGTACTTTACACCAATCCTGGATATTGGCAGGAACTGGAACTGTCTTAAACGTCTATCCAGAGCATCCAGGCGTGCTCAATGGGTGACATTTCTGCTGAGTATGCAGGCCATGGGAGAACTGGGACATTTTCAAAGTCCAGGAATTGTTTACAGATCCTTGCGACATCGGACCATTCACTATCATGAGGAAACATAAGGTGATGGCGGCAGATGAATGGCACGACAATGGGCCTCAGGATCTCATCACGGTATCTCTGTGCATTCAACTTGCCACCAATAAAATGCAATTGTGTTAATTGTCCGTAGCTTTTGCCTGCCCATACCATAACCCCACTGCCACAATGGAACACTCTGTTCACAACATTGATATCAGCAAACCGTTCATCCACACACTGCCATACACGTGATCTGTGCTTGTGAAGCCGGTTGGAAGTTCTGCCAAATTCTCTAAAACAATATTGGAGGCGGCTTATGGTAGAGAAATTAACATTACATTATCTGACAACAACTCTGGTGGACATTCCTGCAGTCAGCATTCCAAATGCACGCTACCTGAAAACTTGCGGCATCTGTGGCATTTTAGAGTGGCCTTTTACTGTCCCCCTCACAAGGTACACCTGTGTAATGATCATGCAGTTTAATCAACTTTTTGGGTGACTGGAGTCTCTGACAATTGTATGGGCTTTCCTCTGACGCCGTCTATTATATAGGTCCTGGATGTCAAGAAGCTTGGCCCCAGTGATGTACTGGGCTGTTCGCACTACCCTCTGTAGCGCCTTACGGTCAGATGCCGAGTAGTTGCCATACCAGGCAGTGATGCAACTGGTCAAGATGCTCTTGATGGTTCAGCTGTAGAAATGTTTGAGGATCTGGGGATCCATGCAAAATCTTTTCAGTCTCCTGAGGGGGAAAAGGTTTTTGCTGGTCTGTGGTGTGTAATGAGGAGCAACCAGACACTGCACTTGACACATTTATGAAATAGCTTATTCCAGTTACTAATAAGCACGCACCCATTAAGAAAATTACTGTAAAAACTGTTCAATCTCCTTGGATTGATGAGGAATTTAAAAATGCTATGGTTGAGAGGGATGAGGCAAAATGTATGGCAAATAAATCTGGCAGCCCAACTGATTGGCAAACGTACTGCGAATTAAGAAATCATGTGACTAAACTAAATAAAAAGAAAAACAAACTATACTATGAAACAAAGATAAATTATATAAACAATGATAGTAAAGAGCTTTGGAGCACCATAATTGACATTTTAAAAAAAGCCAACTCGGCTCCATTATTCATTGAATCAGATCACTCAATCATCACAAAACCCACTGATATTGCCAACTACTTGAATGACTTTTTCATTGGCAAGAAACGCAAACTTAGGGATGACATGCCAGCAACAAACACTGACACTACACATCCAAGTGTATCTGACCAAATAATGAAAGACAGAATTGTACTTTTGAATTCCGCAAAGTCAGTGTAGAAGTCAGTGTAGAAGAGGTGAACAAATTATTGTTGTCTATCAAGCCACCGGGGTCTGACAATAAGGATGGAAAATTACTGAGGATAATAGTGGACGATATTGCCACTCCTATTTGCCACATCTTCAATTTAAGCCTACTAGAAAGTGTGTGTGCCCTAAGGCCTGGAGGGAAGCTAAAGTCCTTCTCCTACCCAAGAATAGTAAAGCCACCTTTACTGGCTCAAAAAGATAATCAGCCTGTTATCAACCCTTAGTAAAGTTCTGGAAAAAATTGTGTTTGACCAGATACAATGCTATTTCACAGTAAACAAATTGACAACAGACTTTCAACACACATAGGGAAGGACACTCAACAAGCACAAGCACAGCACTTACTCAAATGTCTCAAAGGTCTTATGTAGCAAAATTTGAAATTGTGTTTTTTTACATTGGATAAAAGTAGAGACTCAGACCTACAAAATAGTATATCTTACAATGGGATAGTAGTTATGTTTTTAAAGTTGATCAACTTGTAAACTCACTTTTGAGAAAATGGCCATTGAATGAGCCAGCCAGCTAACATTAGCCAGTTAAACAACAACGAACAGTGCCAACAATGCCATAGTGCTGGGAGATAACCAACAAGGTTTAATGTTAGCTAGCTAACAGTAGGCTCTCATTAGCTAGCTAACAGTACACTTTGGCTTGAAATGAAACCATTTTCTGTCAAAATTAGAAATGTGTAAAATCTGAAAATGTAGCTAGCTAACACTGGACCATCTTACCTGTATATATCATCACGCATGATGGATGTGTCTCCCTGTCAGGAATGCCATACCATGGTTGCCTTACATGCTGACCACACCGCTCGTGTCGCGTGTGCGAGTGTTGCAAAATAAATTGAAACATACGTGTTATTCAATTATTGCACCCACACTGCTCGCGCGCACCAACGGGCATCTGCGTTGCCAAGGGCTAAAATAGAAGTCAGTTCTATTTGTGACGCTAATCGTGGTGCAAGTCCTGCCTTTCCCATCTCCATTGATTTATAAAAGCAGATACCCACGTGCCATCTCCTCATTGGTTATACCCACATGGGTGACTGAAATATGAATTGAGTTTGGTCGGTCGTTGTGGTAAATATGAGATGCCAATCGCCATATAAAGTCCAAAGATGAAAAAGCCTGGAAGGAGGAGGGATGACTAGAAACGTTTTGGTTGACCGTTTTATGTGTTGATTAATTGTCGGAGTAGAGGATCTTGTGCATTTCAGGTAAAATAACAACTCAATGTTTATATCCCAGAACAAATTAGCTAGCAACAGCAAGCTAGCTAGCTAAATTGCCATAAATGTTTAATGGTTTTTGACCTGTCCCCAAATTAATATAATTGGTTCAGAGTTTGTTTTGATAGTTTAACCTGCGTGTCATGATCGTACGCCGTCATGCGCACGATAGCGCACGCACACAGCCGGTTTGGGTACGGTGTTCGTTTGAAGACATAATCCGGAGACAGGTGTTTTCTCCATCTCTTTAGCTATCATACTCTAATTTCACTGATTTCAGAACTTAATCCTCCAGAAAGTGGAGAGCAACACTTATGCAGCTCCATTACACAATACATTTTAAAAAACTGCGTTTGACAGGATTACCAACACAGACTGACGAGCTCAAATAGACAGATGCCTTCTATATGGCAGACCAATCCAAACTCATCTCTCGGCATATCCAGCCCACTCATTATCTCAGCCAATCATGGCTAGTTGGAAGGTTGCTGACTTTTCTGTGCCTTACAAGGCTAGGGATTTAACAATTTTATTCATATATACAGATGGCATACACGTTTGTTATTAAGGCACATGAAAGTTCACATTCTCGAGAAGGTATTTCTGCCAAAAAAACGCATTTTGCTAAAAAAAATGTTTTTATATTCGAACGGCTCGCCTGTGAAATCGTGACTTGCGACATGAATCGGGTGACAAATGACTGATGATTGACTGAGAGAAATTGATGATAAAATTATTGTGGGGGCTGTCTTGTTAGACTTCAGTGCAGCTTTTGATATTATCGATCATAGTCTGCTGCTGGAAAAATGTATGTGTTATGGCTTTACACCCCCTGCTAATATGTTGATAAAGAGTTACTTGTCTAACGGAACACAGAGGGTGTTCTTTAGTGGAAGCCTCTCATACATAATCCAGGTAGAATCAGGAATTGGTAGCTGTTAAGGCCCGTTGCTTTTTTCAGTCTTTACTAACAACATGCCACTGGCTTTGAGTAAGGACAGTGTGTCTATGTATGCTAATGACTCAACACTATACACGTCAGCTACTACAGCGACTGAAATGACTGCAACACTAAACAAAGAGCTGCAGTTAGTTTCAGAATGGATAGCAAGGAATAAGATAGTCCTAAATATTTCCTAAACTAAAAGCATTGTATTTGGAAAATAATTCACTAAACCTCAACTACGTCTCGTAATGAATCATGTGGAAATTGAGCAAGTTGAGGTGACTAAACTTCTTGGAGTAACCCGGGTTTGTAAACTGTCATGGTGAAAACATATTGATACAACAGTAGCTAAGATGGGGAGAAGGCTGTCCATAATAAAGCTCTGCCTTCTTAACAACACTATCAACAAGGCAGGTCCTACAGACCCTAGTTTTGTCGCACCTAGACTACTCTTCAGTAGTGTGGTCAGGTGCCACAAAGAGGGACTTGGGAAAATTGGAGTTGGCTCAGAACAAGGCAGCACGGCTGGCCCTTAAAAGTACACGGAGAGTTAATATTAATGACATGCATGTAAATCTCTCATGGCTCAAAGTGGAAGAGAGATTGACTTCATCATTACTTGTTTTTGTAAGAGGTTTTGACAAGCTGAATGTACCGTCTGTCTGTTTAAAATACTAGCACACAGCTCGGACATTCATGCATACCCCACAAGACATGCCACCAGAGGTCTCTTCACAGTCCCCAAGTCCAGAACAGACTATGGGAGGCACACAGTACTACATAGAGCCATGACTACATGGAACTCTATTCCACATCAGGTAACTGACGCAAGCAGTAGAATCGGATTTAAAAAGCCAGTAAAAATACACCTTAATGAAAAACGGGGACTGTGAAGAGACACACAAAGGTCCAGACACATGCATACGCACACATTGTGATATTGTTGTATGCTGTATTGAAAATGTTGTGTTGTGGTGTGGTGTGGTGGTGTAGGGATGTTATATGATGTACTGTTTGGTCTTTAGCTCATTCAGTACAAACCTAGTTCACTGTTTTATCTTTTGTTTTATATGTAATGTGGGTGCTTTGGTGTGTTTGGACCCCAGGGAGAGTAGCTGCTGCTTTGTCTACACCGACTCATCTAACATCTCATTCTAAAATCATAGGCATTAAAATGGAGTTGGTCCCCCCTTTGCTGCTATAACAGCCTTCAATCTTCTGGGAAGGCTTTCCACAAGATGGTGGAACATTGCTGCGGGGACTTCCATTCAGCCACAAGAGCATTAGTAAGGTCAGGCACTGATATTGGGCAATTAGACCTAGCTCGCAGTCAGCGATCTAATTCATCCCAAAGGTATTCGATGGGGTTGAGGTCAGGGCACTGTGCAGGCCAGTCAAGTTCTTCCACATCAATCTCGACAAACCATTTCTGTATGGACCTCGCTTTGTGGACAGGGGCATTGTCATGGTGAAATAGGAAAGGGCCTTCCCCAAACTGATGCAACAAAGTTGGAACCACAGAATCATCTAGAATGTCATTGTATGCTGTAGCGTTAAGATTTCCTTTCAATGGAACTAAGAGGCCTAGCCCGAACCATGAAAAACAGCCCCAGACCATTACTCCTCCTCCACCAAATTTTACAGTTGGCACTATGCATTCGGGCAGGTAGCGTTTTCCTGACATCCGCCAAACCCAGATTCGTCCGTTCACCACTGCCAGATGGTGAAGCATGATTCATCTTACATTTACATTTAGGTCATTTAGCAGACACTCTTATCCAGAAACGTGCATCTTTCCAGAGAACGCGTTTCCACTGCTCCAGAGTCCAATGGCGGCGAGCTTTACATCACTCCAGTCGACACTTGGCATTGCGCATGGTGATCTTAGGTTTATGGGAGGCTGCTCGGCCATGGAAATCAATTTCATGAAGCTCCTGACTAAAATGTATTGTGCTGACTTTGCTTCCAGAGGCAGTTTGGTATTCGGTAGTGATTGTTGCAATCGAGAACAAACGATTTTTACATGCTACATGCTTCAGCACTCGGCAGTCCCCTTCTGTGAGCTTGTGTGGCCTACCACTTCACGGCTGAGCCATTGTTGCTCCTAGACATCACCACTTCACAATAACAGCACATACAGTTGACCGGGGCAACTCTAGCAGGGCAGAAATTTGACGAACTGACTTGTTGGAAGGGTGACGGTGCCACGTTGAAAGTCACTGAGCTCTTCATTAAGGCCCTTCTACTGCCAATGTTTGTCTATGGAGATTGCATCTTTGTGTGCTCGATTTTATACACCTGAAATAGCTGAATCCACTAATTTAAAGGGGTGTTCGCATTATTTTGTATATACTGTGTTTCTTTGGTGCATGGTGAATAAGAAGAAAATACATAATAATAAATGAATTACGTATTTCTTTAATGATCAAATGAAGATCTTCTTTGAGACCACACAGCAAATTTGTTGATGTTAAAATCTCAGTGTTGAGGTAGAATTGTTGCAAGTGTTATAACTGGGTGTTCTACTGGGTTTAACACCAGTGGATTTGAAAATGACACCACCAGCTGTGAATAATTGAAGTGGTAATCAGGTGGTTAACTCTCTCAGAGTGAAAAATACATGGGTGGGGCCTCATTATCATATTACACAGCATGTTTTGTTGAAGGTTGCTTTTTAGAATTGTTTGTTTTAATATCAATGTTTTGCACACTGATTCATTGATATTATACTACACATAGACTAATAACATACATTTTTCTAAACTTATCCAATCTGTAAGTGGATTGACTTACTGGTTGCTCCAGTTTAGATGGTTCAGTTAGTCTAAGTTATCAATCGTCCCTACCTAGGCAGTCATTTTAACTACATATTGCAGGTGATTAAAAGGTCCAATTGTTGGATATCCTAACTCTGGTTTGATTCCAATGGGAATTATATAACACTTTGCAAGCCAGCATAATGTGACTTGCCGATGTGGCCTGTAAACCAGGAGCTTCAGACCACTGCGTTGGGGTAAAACTTGGCTGTCGATGTATGGTCTTGTAAAAAAAAAAAGTTCTGTATTGTCATAACAAATCATTAAAAAAAATTCCACTGACAAAATGTAACAGCGTCAGCACTAAGCACAGTGTTACTTTAACACTGAAAAATGTGGACCCGTTTTCAGACTGGCCCAGTGTTAAATGTAACACTGTGTTGATTCAACCCTGGAGAATTATCTGTGCAGGGCCCATAAAGCTCTGGTCAAAACTAGTGCACTATAGGGAATAGGGTGCCTTTTGGTATGCAACCACATGATATCCTTCCTTCAGTCATGGGCAACCAAGTCCACTGCACAACAAATGTGCAATCTGAATTTTAACACACTGTTTTAAATTTAACACTTTCTTAGTAATTACATGGGATCCACAGAAATAGTGTTAAACAACACTTTTCAAATTGTTGATGAACTAACATCCCAAGAATGTTGAGTCCCTAATACCATGGTTGTTGCAAATTCTGACTTAAATTAACAATGTATTAGAACTGATGCTTTTAAACTTTCTCAGTGTTAGGAAATTAACACTTTTAGTGTTATGCAGTAACACCTCATATTTCAGGAAGCTAGGTGTATGTCGCATGTCACTACTTCACAGAAAAGGCAATTGAACTTCTTTTTTTTAATCAAAATGCATTTCTTGGCAGAAATGCCTTCTGAAACATGTGAACTTTCATGTTCCTTAATAACAAACTTGTTTTCCATCAGTCAATACTAATACAATTGTTAACATTACGAGCCTAGTTGGTAAGCCATGGAAAAAGTGAGGAACCTTCCCATTAGCCATGATTGGCCAGGAGATAAGTTTGGATTGGTCTGTCATGTGGCATGCTTCTGTCTATAACGTGAGCTGCTCAGTATGTGTTGATAATCTTTTCTTTTTTTGAAAGATATAACGTTATCCATCGAGAACTACAAAAGTTTTGCTACTTTTCTCAACAATATTGATGCCCTGAATTTAGCAAGTGCTATTGACAGATCAGTTGGAAAAAGTTGTGATGGGCTACTTTCTGCACATGCCATGGTCAGTGTGTACTGGAGTGACTGAATGGTTGAATGGTTTCAGTCTGACGTGAAGTGTTCATCCGTGTACAGTGAGGGAAAAAAGTATTTGATACCCTGTTGATTTTGTACGTTTGCCCACTGGCAAAGAAATGATTAGTCTATAATTTTAATGGTAGGTTTATTTGAACAGTGAGAGACAGAATAACAACAAAAAAATCTGGGCTGTTTCCTCACCGTTCTCATGACCATTGCAACTCCACGAGGTGAGATCTTGCATGGAGCCCCAGGTCGAGGGAGATTGACAGTTCTTTTGTATTTCTTCCATTTGCGAATAATCGCACCAACTGTTGTCACCTTCTCACCAAGCTGCTTGGCGATGGTCTTGTAGCCCATTCCATTTCCATTTCCATTTAAGTCATTTAGCAGACGCTCTTATCCAGAGCGACTTACAAATTGGTGCATTCACCTTATGATATCCAGTGGAACAACCACTTTACAATAGTGCATTTAAATCTTTTAAGGGGGGGGGGGGGGGGGGGGGTTAGAAGGATTACTTTATCCTATCCTAGGTATTCCTTAAAGAGGTGGGGTTTCAGGTGTCTCCGGAAGGTGGTGATTGACTCCGCTGTCCTGGCGTCGTGAGGGAGCTTGTTCCACCATTGGGGTGCCAGAGCAGCGAACAGTTTTGACTGGGCTGAGCAGGAACTGTGCTTCCTCAGAGGTAGGGGGGCCAGCAGGCCAGAGGTGGATGAACGCAGTGCCCTTGTTTGGGTGTAGGGCCTGATCAGAGCCTGAAGGTATGGAGATGCCGTTCCCTTCACAGCTCCGTAGGCAATCCCCATGGTCTTGTAGCGGATGCGAGCTTCAACTGGAAGCCAGTGGAGAGAACGGAGGAGCGGGGTGACGTGAGAGAACTTGGGAAGGTTGAACACCAGACGGGCTGCGGCGTTCTGGATGAGTTGTAGGGGTTTAATGGCACAGGCAGGGAGCCCAGCCAACAGCGAGTTGCAGTAATCCAGACAGGAGATGACAAGTGCCTGGATTAGGACCTGCGCCGCTTCCTGTGTGAGGCAGGGTCGTACTCTGCGAATGTTGTAGAGCATGAACCTCCAGGATCGGGTCACCGCCTTGATGTTAGTGGAGAACGACAGGGTGATGTCCAGGATCAAGCAAAGGTTCTTAGCACTCTGGGAGGAGGACACAAGGGAGTTGTCAACCGTGATGGCGAGATCATGGAACGGGCAGTCCTTCCCCGGGAGGAAGAGCAGCTCCGTCTTGCCGAGGTTCAGCTTGAGCTGGTGATCCGTCATCCACACTGATATGTCTGACAGACATGCAGAGATGCGATTCGCCGCCTGGTTATCAGAAGGGGGAAAGGAGAAGATTAATTGTGTGTCGTCTGCATAGCAATGATAGGAGAGACCATGTGAGGATATGACAGAGCCAAGTGACTTGGTGTATAGCGAGAATAGGAGAGGGCCTAGAACAGAGCCCTGGGGGACACCAGTGGTGAGAGCGCATGGTGCGGAGACAGATTCTCGCCACGCCACCTGGTAGGAGCGACCTGTCAGGTAGGACGCAATCCAAGCGTGGGCCGCGCCGGAGATGCCCAACTTGGAGAGGGTGGAGAGGAGGATCTGATGGTTCACTGTATCAAAGGCAGCAGATAGGTCTAGAAGGATGAGAGCAGAGGAGAGAGAGTTAGCTTTAGCAGTGCGGAGAGCCTCCGTGACACAGAGAAGAGCAGTCTCAGTTGAATGCCCAGTCTTGAAACCTGACTGATTAGGATCAAGAAGGTCATTCTGAGAGAGATAGCAGGAGAGCTGGCCAAGGACGGCATGTTCAATAGTTTTGGAGAGAAAAGAAAGAAGGGATACTGGTCTGTAGTTGTTGACATCGGAGGGATCGAGTGTAGGTTTTTTCAGAAGGGGTGCAACTCTCGCTCTCTTGAAGACGGAAGGGACGTAGCCAGCGGTCAAGGATGAGTTGATGAGCGAGGTGAGGAAGGGGAGAAGGTCTCCGGAAATGGTCTGGAGAAGAGAGGAGGGGATAGGGTCAAGTGGGCAGGTTATTGGGCGGCCGGCCATCACAAGATGCGAGATTTCATCTGGAGAGAGAGGGGAGAAAGAGGTCAAAGCACAGGGTAGGGCAGTGTGAGCAGGACCAGCGGTGTCGTTTGACTTAGCAAATGAGGATCGGATATCGTCAACCTTCTTTTCAAAATGGTTGACGAAGTCATCCGCAGAGAGGGAGGAGGGGGGAGGGGGAGGAGGATTCAGGAGGGAGGAGAAGGTAGCAAAGAGCTTCCTAGGGTTAGAGGCAGATGCTTGGAATTTAGAGTGGTAGAAAGTGGCTTTAGCAGCAGAGACAGAAGAGGAGAATGTAGAGAGGAGGGAGTGAAAGGATGCCAGGTCCGCAGGGAGGCGAGTTTTCCTCCATTTCCGCTCGGCTGCCCGGAGCCCTGTTCTGTGAGCTCGTAGGGAGTCGTCGAGCCACGGAGCAGGAGGGGAGGACCGAGCCGGCCTGGAGGATAGGGGACAGAGAAAATCAAAGGATGCAGAAAGGGAGGAGAGGAGGGTTGAGGAGGCAGAATCAGGAGATAGGTTGGAGAAGGTTTGAGCAGAGGGAAGAGATGATAGGATGGAAGAGGAGAGAGTAGCGGGAGAGAGAGAGCGAAGGTTGGGACGGCGCAATACCATCCGAGTAGGGGCAGAGTGAGAAGTGTTGGATGAGAGCAAGAGTGAAAAGGATACAAGGTAGTGGTCGGAGATTTGGAGGGGAGTTGCAATGAGATTAGTGGAAGAACAGCATCTAGTAAAGATGAGGTCAAGCGTATTGCCTGCCTTGTGAGTAGGGGGGGAAGGTGAGAGGGTGAGGTCAAAAGAGGAGAGGAGTGGAAAGAAGGAGGCAGAGAGGAATGAGTCAAAGGTAGACGTGGGGAGGTTAAAGTCACCCAGAACTGTGAGCGGTGAGCCATCCTCAGGAAAGGAACTTATCAAGGCGTCAAGCTCATTGATGAACTCTCCAAGGGAACCTGGAGGGCGATAAATGATAAGGATGTTAAGCTTGAAAGGGCTGGTAACTGTGACAGCATGGAATTCAAATGAGGAGATAGACAGATGGGTCAGGGGAGAAAGAGAGAATGTCCACTTGGGAGAGATGAGGATTCCAGTGCCACCACCCCGCTGGCTCGATGCTCTAGGGGTATGCGAGAACACGTGGGCAGACGAAGAGAGAGCAGTAGGAGTAGCAGTGTTATCTGTGGTAATTCATGTTTCCGTCAGCGCCAGGAAGTCTAGGGACTGGAGGGTAGCATAGGCTGAGATGAACTCAGCCTTGTTGGCTGCAGACCGGCAGATCCAGAGGCTGCCAGAGACCTGGAACTCCGCGTGGGTCGTGCGCACTTGGACCACCAGGTTAGAGAGGCAGCGGCCACGCGGTGTGAAGCGTTTGTATGGCCTGTGCAGAGAGGAGAGAACAGGGATAGACAGACACATAGTTGACAAGCTACAGAAGTGTTGTTTCTTGTATTATTGTCTCTTGTGTCTTTAGAGAACTGTTTCACTTTGATATCCTTTTTCTTCTGTCCTGATTTTCTCTTTCTTTTCTTCTGTTAACTAGATATTCTTTGTTGTTCTTCGTTAGCTAGCTAGCTTCTTCCAAAAGAGTCCCTAGCAACTGCTTAGCAACTGGTAAACAATTCAGCTAGCTAAGATAACTACAATTTTATGAAAAATAGTTATTTTTCAAAAGCCTATCTTCTTTGTTTGTTGCTTGTTTTTTCTCCTATTCAGTCTTGCAGTTTTCTTTTGCTTTTTTCCGATGTACTTCACTCTAAAAACCATGTAAATTTCAATATTTGTAGGAGCTCATTTTTCAGCTGCTGCTGCTCAAATTGGAGTTCCGGAACCATTCCAGCCTTGTGTAGGTCTACAATCTTGTCCCTGACATCCTTGGAGAGCTCTTTGGTCTTGGCCATGGTGGAGAGTTTGGAATCTGATTGATTGATTGCTTCTGTGGACAGGTGTCTTTTATACAGGTAACACGCTGAGATTAGGAGCTCTCCCTTTAAGAGTGTTCTCCTAATCTCAGCTCGTTACCTGTATAAAAGACACCTGGGAGCCAGAAATCTTTCTGATTGAGAGGGGGTCAAATACTTATTTCCCTTATTAAAATGCAAATCAATTTATAACATTTTTGACATGGGTTTTTCTAGATTTTTGTTGTTGTTATTCTGTCTCTCACTGTTCAAATAAACCTACCATTAAAATTATAGACTGATCATTTCTTTGTCAGTGGGCAAACATACAAAATCAGCAGGGGATCAAATACTTTTCCCCCCCACTGTATACACGTAAGAGTCTAGCTACATTTTCAGATATTATATGTTTCAAATTTTGTCAGAAAGTTATTCTCATTGCAAGTTAAAACGCACTGTTAGATAGCTAGCTAGCTAACTAACGTTAGCTGGCTCGCTCGCTAGCTAGCTAACATTACATGTATGGTATGATCTTTGTAGTAATATTATTAGTATCTCAGACCATTTGCATTGCTAGTTATAACCTAATGTTGGTTAGCTTTAGCTACCTGCAGATTCAAGCATGGTGTATGTTAGTATGAGTTTGGATTATGGTTCATTGCTTAGCTAGCTAGCTACATGTCTAAACAAAAGACTCCACTATGCAAGTAATCACTTCACTGTACCGTTTACACCTTCTGTATCTTGTGCATGTGACAAATACGCTTAGATTTTATTTGATTCAGTGTGTGTTTACCAGAGACGGTAATGTGAAGAATAGCATGACCTGCAACAAAGTCAGATTAGGATATAGGCCAAGGACAAGATAATGTGTATTTTTACTACTACTTTTTGCTACTAGTTTCAGCACTTTTAGTCTTGAAAACTTTGGTTGTTCACTTCATTACCGTATTCACTCTGTTGAGCACATGACCTCACATGTGAATCCTTAAAGAGATGGATGGAGTTTAGGCTAACCTGTAGCCCCAACAGGTTAATAAGAGGGTGTGAATGATGGTGAATGGGTGTAGAAAAGAAGAGCTCTCCCCTAGGTGTACCAAAACATTCACGGGCCATTTTCTCAAAAGTGGGAGTAAAAGTTTGTCAACTTTCAAAAGTAGAATTACTTTCCAATTGTTCCTCAACTGAAGTGTATGATATACCATTTTCTATCTCTGAGTCTCTATTTTAACCAATGTAAAAGACACTGTTTCAAATTTTGCAACATAGGACCAAACCCAGATGGTGGGTCAAATATAGTATTTTTAACACTAGGAAGTGTAAATAGTTTGCATCAATGGTTTAATGCAATAACGCCTCATATAGTATTTTTAACCATTATGCCAAAGTCGCTCAGTGTTGGGTTAACGGTATTACAATATTATTTACAACAATTTATTTTCGCATGCTCTTATGTAAGCATTTCCAAGACTTCAGGAATTGCAGTGTAAACGCTCAAACCTTAATTTACATAATCGTAGACCGCTTAAGTTAACTAGGATATCCAATAGTTAGAATTTTCATTCTCCCGCAAGTAGAGGGGTATACTACAATACAGTTTAAATTAGTTAATCAGCAAATATAACTAAATATTCTGTACTAACCTTTAACCTGTCTGGGCTAGGGGGCAGTATTTTCACGGCCGGATGAAAAACGTACCCAATTTAAACAGGTTACTACTCTGGCCCAGAAACTAGAATATGCATATTATTAGTAGATTTGGATAGGAAACACTCTGAAGTTTCTAAAACTGTTTGAATGGTGTATGTGAGTATAACAGAACTCATATGGCAGACAGAAACCTGAGAAGAATCCACGCAGAAAGTGAAAAGTCTGAGAATTGTAGTTCTTCTTTTGATACTCTGTCAATGCTCCAGTGTCTGTGGGGTGACGTTGCACTTCCTAAGGCTTCCATTGGCTGTCTAAAGCCTTCAGAAAGTGGTTTGAGCATTTTCCTGTCACAGGGCAGAGTATAGGAGCTCATTTACTGAGTGGTCTGCCTGGCAACAAAGGGATTGGATATGCTCAGTCCCGCGAGCGCCGCCCCTCCTTCTTTTTCTTCTTGAATGAATATGCTATTGACTGGTTGGAATATAATCGCAATTTTACATTAAAAATACCATAAAGATTGATTTTAAACAGCGTTTGACATGCTTCTAAGTACGGTAATGGAACATTTTGACTTTTCGTCTCTCGTTCCGCACTTGCGCATTATGCCTTTGAATATGTGATCTGTGCGCACGAACAAAACAGTTATTTGGACATAAATATGGATTATTTGGAACAAAAACTAAATTTATTGTGGAAGTAGCAGTCCTGGGAGTGCATTCTGATGAAGATCAGCAAAGGTAATACAATATTTAGACTACTAATTCTGAGTTTAGGTTGCCCCGAATTTGGTGGGTGTCTGAATAGCTCGCCATGATGGCTGAGCTATGTACTCAGAATATTGAAAAATGTGCTTACTCCGTAAAGCCATTTTAAAATCTGACACAGCGGTTGCATAAAGGAGTAGTCTAGCTATAATTCTTAAAATAATTGTTATGTATTTTGTCAACGTTTATGATGAGTATTTTTTTAAATTGATGTGCACATTCACCGGACGTTTTGGTGGGAATACATTTTCTGAATATCACGCGTCAATGTAAAATGCTGTTTTTGGATATAAATATGAACTTTATCGAACAAAACATACATGTATTGTGTAACATAATGTCCTAGAAGTGTCATCTGATGAAGATTGTCAAAGGTTAGTGCTTCATTTCGCTGTGTTTTGGGTTTTATTGACACATGTCCTTGCTTGGAAAATGGCTGTGTGATTAGTTTTGTCTATGTACTCTCCTAACAATCTAATGTTTTGCTTTCTCTGTAAAGCCTTTTTGAAATCGGACAATGTGGTTAGATTAACGAGAAGTGGAGCTTTAAAATGGTGTAAAATAGTCGTATGTTTGAGAAAGTTGAATTATGACTTTTTGTTGTTTTTGAATTTTCCGCCCTGATACTTCACCGCAGGTGGGACGCTGGCGTCCCACCTAGCCCATCGTTAACTCTTTAGAAAGAAAAGCTTGAAATAGGCATGGTCTAATTAACTCATCAACCAAAACACATGTTGAAGTTCAGCATTCTTAATAACCTCTTACATCTAGACGTTCCGCTAGCGGAACACCTGCTCCAATATCCAATGATAGGCGTGGCGCGAATTACAAATTCCTCAAAAATACAAAAACTTCAATTTTTCAAACATATGACTATTTCACAGCATTTTAAAGACAAGACTCTCCTTTATCTAACCACACTGTCCGATTTCAAAAAGGCTTTACAGCGAAAGCAAAACATTAGATTATGTCAGCAGAGTACCAAGCCAGAAATAATCAGACACCCATTTTTCAAGCTAGCATATAATGTCACAAAAACCCAGAAGACAGCTAAATGCAGCACTAAACCTTTGATGATCTTCATCAGATGACACACCTAGGACATTATGTTATACAATACATGCATGTTTTGTTCAATCAAGTTCATATTTATATCAAAAAACAGCTTTTTACATTAGCATGTGACGTTCAGAACTAGCATACCCCCCGCAAACTTCCGGGGAATTTGCTAACAATTTACTAAATTACTCACGATAAACGTTCACAAAAAGCATAACAATTATTTTAAGAATTATAGATACAGAACTCCTCTATGCACTCGATATGTCCGATTTTAAAATAGCTTTTTGGTGAAAGCACATTTTGCAATATTCTAAGTACATAGCCCAGCCATCACGGGCTAGCTATTTAGACACCCGGCAAGTTTAGCACTCACCAATATCAGATTTACTATTATAAAAGTTGGATTACCTTTTGTTGTCTTCGTCAGAATGCACTCCCAGGACTGCTACTTCAATAACAAATGTTGGTTTGGTCCAAAATAATCCATCGTTATATCCGAATAGCGGCGTTTTGTTCGTGCGTCCCAGACACTATCCGAAATGGTAAATCAGGGTCGTGCGCATGGCGCAATTCGTGACAAAAAAATCTAAATATTCCATTACCGTACTTCGAAGCATGTCAACCGCTGTTTAAAATCCATTTTTATGCCATTTTTCTCGTAAAAAAAGCGATAATATTCCGACCGGGAATGTCCATTTAGCTAAACAGAGGAAAGAAAACAAAGCTTTCGGTCGACGCGGGCACGAGCCTGAGTCTCACAGTACTGTAACCAGCCACTACCCAAACGCGCTACTTTGTTTCAGCCAGAGCCTGCAAAGCCACGATTCAGCGTTTTGCCGCCTTCTGAGAGCCTATGGCAGCCGTAGGAAGTGTCACGGGACAGCTAAGATCCTCACTCTTCAATAAACAGACAAGAAGAACGACACCTTGTCAGACAGGCCACTTCCTGCATGAAATCTTCTCAGGTTTTTGCCTGCCATATGAGTTCTGTTATACTCACAGACACCATTCAAACAGTTTTAGAAACTTTAGGGTGTTTTCTATCCAAAGCCAATAATTATATGCATATTCTAGTTACTGGGCAGGAGTAGTAACCAGATTAAATCGGGTACGTTTTTTATCCAGCCGTGAAAATACTGCCCCCTAGCCATAACAGGTTAATGAAGCTGAAAATCAGCCAAATTTTGTTATGTTGATCAATGGTGTCACACGTGTGTAGGAACGGACCAAGGCGCAGCGTGCGTATCGTTCCACATCTTTATTATATAGTGAAACTTAGCCAAACAAACAATGAACTATAAACAAAACAGAAACCATGACGACAGAGGTGCAACATGCACTAACTCAAAATAATACCCCACAAACACAGGTGGGACAAACAACTAGTTAAATATGATCCCCAATTAGAGACAACAATGATCAGTTGCCTCTAATTGGGAATCATACAAAAAAAAACATAGAAAAAATAAACTAGAACACAACATAGAAAAAATAAACTAGATAAACCACCCAGTCACATCCTGACCATAGTGCTCTTATTTTCTATGGTAGAGTAGGTCAGGACGTGACAAATGGCAGCTGGATTATTAATTGATCCTGCTTTGTAATAAAACATTGAGCATTCAAAAAGAATTGTCACTGTCTTCAATGGTGGTAATGGAGAGTACCCCTTAATAATTAATATGGAACAACAATTTCAGTCACGAGTGCAATAATTCTAACTAACTAATTGGATTAGTTTAGAAAATGTATGTTATTTATCTTTGTGTAGCATACGATTAATCAATCAATGTACTTGAGAAAACACAAATAATAAAAATTATTCTAAAAAAACCTACTTGCAGTAGAGCATGCTGGGGAATATCATAATTATGGCTTTGGTTTTGATAGGAATGTTTTACTCTCCAAGTAGTAAAACTGACACAATCACACTCTCACACTCAACTGGTTATTAATAACAACACTGGGGTTATTGTACACAAGTGAGTGTTAATTTAACTGAATCAACACTAGAAATATTGCACCGAAAAATCAACACTAGGTAACACTGGCCAATTTGATGTGTGGTCAAAAGTAGTGCACTTTATAGGGAATAGGGTGCCATTTGCGACGTACACTGAGAGACGAATCTGTCTCTGGTATTGCATGGGCCATGTGGCTGTAGTGTAGACTGAGTGCCTGGCTGGGTGATGCTGTCTCGTGGGGGAGTGGTATGATCACAAACTACAGACTCCAGTGTAGGTTCCTTGACCTAAATATTTACCCTATTGCTTTGCCTTCCTTCTGTAACACAATGTTTCCTTTCGCATTATGTGTTGTTGTCGATATACACCGAAATACATATGCACTTACAGGCACGCAGGGATATAACCATGTGCACATATATCCACACACACACACACACACACACACACACACACACACACACACACACACACACACACCACACACACACACACACACACACACACACACACACACAAGAGCCCACATTTCTGTAATTACGAGTATAGAGGGTGCCTGTGTGCTTGTGCCCACCACTGTGTGATGGATATATACACCTGTTGCCCACTGACAGAAGCTGAAGCTTCAAAGACACACCCCCCTCTTTAACCAGGCAGTGGGTTGAATGCAGCTGCTGCTTGTCTGCCACTGTGAAGGTTTCTAAAGAACTGGCCCATCAGGGTAGAGGTTGGGCCTGCTCCAGTAGCAGCTGATAATTCTGTTGTGGCCCTTGTAAGAGGAAGCCTTTCTTGATTCAGGTGTTAAAGTAACACTCAGTGGTGTAAAACAACCCTAGTTTAAGTGTTAATCACCTTGAGTTGACTGACGCAACAATCTAAATAAAATTAAATCTAAATTACTTAACTTTGAAAGTTTCTTCAAGTGCAGTAACAAAAACCATGAAGCGCTATGATGAAACTGGCTCTCATGAGGACCGCCACAGCAAAGGAAGTCCCAGAGTTACCTCTGTTGCCGAGGATAAGTTCATTAGAGTTAACTGCACCTCAGAAATTGCAGCCCAAATAAATGGTTCACAGAGTTTAAGTAACAGACACATCTCAACATCAATTGTTCAGAGGAGTATGCGTGAACCTTCGTGGTCGAATTGCTGCAAAGAAACCACTACTAAAGGACACCAATAATAAGAAGAGACTGGCTTGGGCCAAGGAACACGAGCAATGGACACTAGACCAGTGGAAATCTGTCCTTTGGTCTGATGAGTCCAAATGTGTGCTTTTTGGTTCCAACTGCCGTGTTTTTGTGAAATGCAGAGTAGGTGAACTGATGATCTCTGCATGTGTGGTTCCCACCGTGAAGCAGGGAGGAGGTGTGATGCTGTGGGGGTGCTTTGCTGGTGACACTGTCAATGATTTATTTATAATTCAAGGCACACTTAACCAGCATGGCAACCACAATATTCTGCAGCAATATGCCATCCCACCTGGTTTGTGCTTAGTGGGACAATCATTTGATTTTCAACAGGACAATGACCCAACACACCTCCAGGCAGTGTAAGGGCTTTTTGACCAAGAAGGAGAGTGATGGAGTGCTGCATCAGTTGACCTGGCCTTCACAATCACCCAACCTCAACCCAATTGAGTTGGACCGCAGAGTGAAGGAAAAGCAGCTAACAAGTGCTCAGCATATGTGGGAACTCCTTCAAGACAGGAAGCTGGTTGAGAAAATGCCATGAGTGTGCAAAGCTGTCATCAATGCAAAGGGTGGCTACTTTGAAGAATAGAAATATATTTGGATATGTTTAACACTTTTTTGGTTACTACATGATTCATATGTGTTATTTCATAGTTTTGATGTTGTAACTATTATTCTACAATGTAGAAAATAGTACAAATAAAGAAAAACCCTGGAATGAGTAGGTGTGCCCAAACTTTTGACTGGTACTGTATAGTTAAGGGTAAAGTGACTCAGCAACAGGATAGATAATAGACAGTAGCAGCGTGTGTGGTGAGTATGAATATGTGTGAGTGAGTGAGTGAGTGAGTGAGTGAGTGAGTGAGTGAGTGAGTGAGTGAGCGAGTGAGTGAGTGAGCGAGTGAGTGAGTGAGCGAGTGAGCGTGTGAGCGTGTGAGTGTGAGTGAGCGTGAGTGAGTGAGTGTGAGTGAGTGTGAGTGTGAGTGAGTGTGTGTGTGTGGTGTCAGTATGCATGTGTGCGCCTGCTATGTGTGTGTGTACAGCATATTCTCCATTGTTTAATCCACACTGAAAGAACCAGTGATAAATTAACACACTGCCTTATTAGAATATTTCCTTGTCTTTCGAGTGAATTGCAGAGTTTCCACCCATTACTTTATTTGTTATTGACAGCAACATGGTTGTTGCATTCATGAATGTTTTATTGTACGGATTTCACCAAGTGAGATTCTAACTGCATATGTTATCATTAAAACAATAAAATATATAACGCAATAACATATAGTATGTATTTCAGAAAGCCTTATTTTGAGGACCTAGCTTTACCCTAACACAGAGACCTGAAACTGATACACATCACTTTGAACCAAAACCACACACGTCGGCGAGTGGATAAACTGCCTCTACCCTCCAGTCTATTGGTGAACTGGAGAATACTTGAGAATAAACTGTAAACTCCGGTCAAGACTATCCTATCAACGTGATCTGAAGAATTGTAATATCCTATGTTTCTCCGAGTTGTGGCTGAACAAGGACATGGAAAATATTAATGTAGCTTGTTTTTCTATACATTGGCAGGACAGAACAGCACCGTCAGGTAAATTCAAAGGGGGTGGTGTGTGTATCTTTGTTAAGGAGCCTTTTGGACCTAGACTTGGCACTCCGGTACCGGTAGTAGAGAGAACAGTCTTCGACTTGGGTGACTGGAGTATTTGACAATTTTTTGGGCCTTCCTCTGACACCGCCTAGTACATAGCTCTTGGATGGCAGGAAGCTTGGCCCCAGTACATCACTGGGGCCAAGCAGGCAAGTTAGGCAGGTTACCTTCGCTTTCTTGGGTACAGGGACTATGATGGTCTGCTTGAAACATGTAGGTATTACAGACTCAGTCAGGGAGAGGTTGAAAATGTCAGTGAAGACACATGCCAGTTGGTCCGCGCATGCTTTGAGTGCACGTCCTGGTAATCCATCTGGCCTCGCAGCCTTGTGAATGTTGACATGTTTAAACGTCTTGCTCACATCGGCTACGGAGAGCATGATCACACAGTCGTCCAGAACAGCTGGTGTGCTCATGCATGCTTCAGTGTTGCTTGCCTTGTAGCGAGCATAAAAGGCATTTAGCTAGTCTGGTAGGCTCGCATCACTGGGCAGCTCGTGGCTGGGTTTCCCTTTGTGGTCTGTAATAAATATTTCAGTTATTGTGTATATTACATTTTTTCTTGATGACTTTATTATTTCATTCCAAGTCATCCTCTCTAAAGAGATGTTGCCTATGCCGTCTGACAAAATCACTATTTTAGAAGTTCTTCAAAGTAATTAAGGCCTACTTTTATGACTGCTGAAAACGAACTATGAATCACTTAGATCATACATTTTCAGGTAGATATACTCCGGGAAGCAGTTGCTCTCAATCCCTCTCAATCACCCTTTCTTCCTTCTTCTCTCTGTCTCTGTGTCCATACAGACCAGACAACTAGGTGCACAATGGATTATGGTTATTGTAGTTAATTAACACTTTTTCTGCGCTAAACTATGTCGAATATTGACTTGTTGGAAAATAAAACACCATACTACATCGCACAGTTCGGTCTTGACCGGATTTATCTCTAGAGAAATTGAGCATTGTGATCAGAAAAAAAGAACGTAATGGAATTAAAATAATGGTACCAACATCAGTCAATTAGTTGTTTAAAAAACTAAAAAGAACTGACATTTCAGTTAATCGCTCAACCCTACTCTTGATACGGCGTAGCAACAACATACTTCCTCAAAATAGACAGTATAAATCTAAGGTAAAGCCAGAAATCGATCATTAATTTGACGTTTTTGCCGAGGAGTTCTTAGTCATGTCATAATATATGCACAAACTGTTTCGAAAGGGAAGCATATGGTGAGTTTGTATTGTGCTGCTGGGAGAAGGTTTGGACACCTACTCATTCAAGGATTTTTCTTGATTTTTACTATTTTCTACATTGTAAAATAATAATGAAGACATCAAAACTATGAAATAACACATATGGAATCATGTAATACCCAAAAAGGTGTTAAAACAATCAAAATATTTTTAATACTTTAGATTCTTCAAAGAAACCAACCTTTGCCTTGACGACAGCTTTGCACACTCTTGGCATTCCTCAACCAGCTTCACCTGGAATGCTTTTCCAACCGTCTTGAAGGAATTCCCACATATGCTGGGCACTTGTTGGCTGCTTTTCCTTCACTCTCCTTCTTGTTCAAATAGCCCTTACACAGCCTGGAGGTGTTGGGTCATTGTCCTGTTGAAAATCAAATGATTGTCCCACTAAGCACAAACCAGATGGGATGCCGTTTCTCTACAGAATGCTGTGGTAGCGATGTTGGTTAAGTGTGCCTTCAATTCTAAATGAATCACAGAGAGTGTCACCAGCAAAGCCCACCCACACCATCACACCTCCTCCTCCATGCTTCACAGATGGAACTACACATGCAGAGATCACCCATTCACCTACTCTGCGTTTCACAAAGACACAGCGGTTGGAGAAAAAAACCCAGATCAAAGGACAGATTTCCAGTCTATTGTCCATTGCTCGTGTTTCTTGGCCCAAGCAAGTCTATTCTTATTATTTGTGTCCTTTAGTATTGGTTTCTTTGCCACAATTTGACCATGAAGGCCTGATTAACACAGTCTTCTTTGAACTGTTGAGGTGTCTCTTACTTGAACTCTGTGAAGCATTTATTTGGGCTGCAATCTGAGGTGAAGTTAACTCCAAAGAACTTATCCTCTGCAGCAGAGATAACTCTGGGTCTTCCTTTCCTGTGGCGGTCCTCATGAGAGCCAGTTTCATCATAGCACTTGATGATTTTTGCGATTGCACTTGAAGAAACTTTAAACGTTTTAGAATTTTTCCGGATTGACTGACCTTCATGTCTTAAAGTAATGATGGATTGTCATTTCTCTTTGCTAATTTTAGCTGTTCTTGCCATAATATGGACTTGGTCTTTTACCAAATAGGACTATCTTCTGTATACCTTGTCACAACACAACTGATTGGCTCAAATTCATTAAGGAGGAAAGGAATTCCACAAATCAACATTTAACAAGGCACACCTGTTACTTGAAATGCATTCAAGGTGATTACCTCATGTAGCTGGTTGAGAGAATGCCAAGATTGTGCAAAGCTGTCATCAATGCAAAGGCTGGCAACTTTGAAGAATATATTTTGATTTGTTTTAAAAAAATTGGGTCACTATATGATTCCATATGTGTTATTTCATAGTTTTGATGTCTTCACTATTATTCTACAATGTAGGAAATAGTAAAAAATAAAGAAAAACCCTGGAATGAGTAGATGTGTCCAAACTTTTCACTGGTACTGTATTTGTCAAGAACAACTATATGCTAAAATACTGACAATAATAAAAATACATGTATTTTTTGGTCTTGTCATTTTAACACATCCTCACAAATGCATTATGCAGCGACCAAACCATATAAGATATTATTATCCTGTGGGGTTTATCGGCAGTTGGCAATATAAATATATTATTCATAAAGCACTGCTCCATAAATATGGATTAACTATGCTTCCCATCATTGCAGCACTGCAGCACTGCTATATTTGAAATGTTGTTGTATATTTGAATGTCACCCTTGTTTTCCACAGGATGTTGCTCTCTAGTTGGGTGAGGGGTTTCAGTGGGTGATGTACCATACACCCTCCATTATTCAAAACCAAGCAACACAGCTTATTACCAGCCTTACTTGTCATTGATTGCATTCCAAATGGTATCCTATTCCCTAAATAAAACACTACATTTGACTAGGGCCCATAAAAAGTAGTGCACAGTATATACAATGAGGTGCTATTTGGGATGGATACTTTGTGTACGGAAGCAGTTCCTAAAAATACTTGACTAGACAATGGTCTTGTGTCTTTGTAACATGAATGTCTATGCAAATTGTGTGAGTGTGTATGTATTTGTGTGTTTGTTTACAAGTGGATGCTAGTTTTTGTGAGGTACTGTAGTGAGTTCATAATAAAAACACATTTACAAGACAAGCACACACATGCACACACACACACACATCTCTTTCTGTGTGGCTGGGAGCTGGCATGGAGCCTTAAACTTGGCTGGCTGCTGAGGCTGCTTGTTAACACTGCCCTTTGGACCGTGTGTGGGAGCATGTGTGGGAGTGTGTGTCTGTGTCTGTGGGAGCGTGCGTGTGTAGGAGCGTGTGTGGGTGCCACTTGGAGCACGTCTCCCCAGCCTCCACCCATCACTTCCTCCTCATCCCTTTGGTACCATACAGGTGCTTAGGAACTTATGGAAGTCTCTGTAGTTCTCCTCCCACTTGCTCTTCATTTACAGACCTCTAGGCCGCCAGAAAATCAAGACCCTCCATTGATATTTGCCAGTTAAGAAACGGAGGGTTTGGGAGAAACGAGGAGGGAAAGTATGCGATTCATCGTGAGGATCCTCTCTCACTCTCTGACTATGCTTGCCTGGCACAGCTGTTTGAAATGACACCCCTCGCCTGCAGACTTTGGGGAAGATGCTCTTTATGAAGATGGATGAGTCGGAAATAATTATATTAAAGTTACTGAGAGTTCATTAAACTTGTTAAAGTAGTTTCTGGATCCCATGAGTGCAATATTTTTTGCTGGCTATTTTTTATAATGAGTGCTTGTGGAGGCCCCAATAGTTAATTTCATACGTGACAAGCATTAAATGAGACAAGGACAATAGAATCTGGGCCGTCACCACATTCTGGTGGTTAATGAGTAATTTTGTGGTCTGTTATTAAAACAAATTGAACTAACTCCATTTTGCTTTCTAAAGTTGATCTGTTTCTTGATGGTGTATACACTGAAAATAATAAAGGTTCTTAAATGGTTCTTCCTCAACTACTGCAAATAAGGCTTAAAACCCTACAACAGTGCTATTCTATTTTGGTCCCGGAAGGCAAAAACATTTCTGTTTGGGATTTTTGTATGGTTCTTCAAAAGAAACATCCCATTTATGGTTCTTCTGAGACCCTACAATGCTTCCCCTATGGCATCACTCTCAAGAACCTTATTTTGTTCCATCTTGCACCTTTCTGTTTAAGAGTGTAACCTCTGGAAGTGTGTTGGTTATTTATTTTATAGACTGAGCAACAAATCCTCTGTGTACCAAGTGACAGAATTATGACCATCAGAATCACCATCAGACATACACTCATCTGAGAGGATACCAAATGTCACCCTCATGTGCAATGATAACAAATGGCATCCTATTTCCTATAAAGTGCACTACTTATGACCAGAACAAATAGTGCACTATGTAAGAAATAGGATGCCATTTGGGACAAAAACCTATCCTGATTACTGGGCTGGCAGGCCAGGCAGGCATCATCACTGACAGCTCAGGAGGGGTCCTTTGGGGTCCTTCTAACCTCAGTGGCAATATCAATCCACATAAAGGAGACATTGTGGTGGATGGAAAGCTAAAGCAAGAAGATTCACAACATGGCAGGTTAAAACTCAAAGTGATGATATACTCTCCATCATCTGTGCCTGTCATCTTATGTTTCTCATCACTTTACTCCAGATTCCCATCACCATCCATACTGTCAGAAGTCCCCCATTGAATTACATTCTGTTATGATAGCGATAGAAAGGCATTGACTGTCTGAAACAGACAGTGGCTGTGCTGTAATAAAAACACATTCCGCTATCTAAGAATAGTCATTCCGCTACCTAAGAATAGTAAAGCCCCCTTTACTGGCTCAAATAGCCGACCAATCAGCCTGTTAGTAAAGTTTTGGAAAAAAGTTTGTTTGACCAGACACAATGCTATTTTACAGAAAACAAATAGACAACAAACTTCAGCATGCTTATAGGGAAGGACATTCAACAAGCACAGCACTTACACAAATGACTGATGATTGGATGAAAGAAATTGATTATAAAAATATTGTGTGGGCTGTTTTGTTAGACTTCAGTGCGGCTTTTGACATTATCGATCATAGTCTGCTGATGGAAAAAACATATGTGTTATGGCTTTACACCCCCTGCTATACTGTAGATAAAGAGTTACCTATCTAACAGAACACAGAGGGTATTATTTAATGGAAGCCTCTCCAACATAATCCAAGTAGAATCAGGAATTCCCCAGGGCAGCTGTCTAGGCCCATTATTTTTTCAATCTTTACTAATGACATGCCACTGGCTTTGAGTAATGCCAGTGTGTCTATGTATGCTGATGACTCAACACTATACATGTCAGCTACTACAGTGACTGAAATGACTGCAACACTTAACAAAGAGCTGCAGTTAGTTTTAGAGTGGGTGGCAAGGAATAAGTTAGTCCTACATATTTCAAAAAATAAAATCGTTGTATTTGGGACAAATCATTCACTAAAGCCTAAACCTCAACTAAAACTTGTAATAAATAATGTGGAAATTGAGCAAGTTCAGGTGACTAAACTTCTTGGAGTGACCCTGGATTGTTAACCTATTGATACAACAGTAGCTAAGATAGGGAGAAGTAAGTCCATAATAAAGTGCTACTCTACCTTCCTAACAACACTATCAACAAGGCATGTCCTACAGGCCCTAGTTTTTTCGCACCGTGACTACCTTTCAGTTGTGTGGTCAGGTGCCACTAAAAGGAACCAAGTAAAATTGCAATTGGGTCGGAACAGGGCAGCACGGCTGGCCCTTGGATGTACACAGAGAGCTAATATTAATAATATGCATGTCAATCTCTCCTGGTTCAAAGTGGAGGAGAGATTGACTTCATCACTACTTGTATTTATGAGAGGTATTGACATGTTGAATGCACCGAGCTGTCTGTTTGAACTACTGGCGCACAGCTCGGACACCCATGCATACCCCACAAGACATGCCACCAGAGGTCTCTTCACAGTCTCAGAACAGACTATGGGAGGAATGATTACATGGAACTCTATCCCACATCAAGTAGGCAATCAAACAAGCAAAGCGTCAGCATAGAGACAAAGTAGAGTCGCAATTCAATGGCTCAAACATGAGACGCATGTGGCAGGGTCTACAGTCAATCACGGATTACAAAAAGGAAACCAGCCCCATCGCGGACATCAACGTCTTGCTCCCAGACAAATTAAACAACTTCTTTGCTCACTTTGAGGACAATACAGTGCCACTGACACTGCCCGCTACCAAAGCCTGTGGGCTCTCCTTCACCGTGGCCAACGTGAGTAAAACATTTAATCGTGTTAACCCTCGCAAGGCTGCCGGCCCAGACGACATCTCTAGCCGCGTCCTCAGAGCATACGCAGATCAGCTGGCTGGTGTGTTTATGGACAAATTCAATTAAACCCTATCCCAGTCTGCTGTGCTCACATTCTTCAAGATGGCCACCATTGTTCCTGTTCCCAAGAAAGCTAAATGACTATCACCCCGAAGCACTCACTTCTGTCATAATGAAGTGCTTTGAGAGACTAGTCAAGGATCATATCACCTCCACCTTACCTGATACCCTAGACCCACTCCAATTTGCTTACCGCCCCAACAGGTCCACAGACGAAGCAATCGCCCTGCTCACTGCCCCATACCATCTAGACAAAAGGAATGCCTAGTATGTAAGAATTCTGATAATTGACTACAGCTCAGCATTTAACACCATAGTACCCTCCAAATCCATCATTAAGCACGAAACCCTGGGTCCCGACCCCGCCCTGTGCAACTGAGTCCTGGACCTTTAGATGGGCCACCCCCAGGTGGTGAGGGTAGGAAACAACATCTCCACCCCGCTGATCCTCAACACTGGGGCCCCACAAGGGTGCGTTCTCAGACGTCTCCTGTACTCCCTGTTCACCCATGACTGCGTGGCCATGCACGCCTCCAACTCAATCATCACGTTTGCAGATGACACTACAGTGGCAGGCTTGATTACCAACAATGACAAGGCAGCCAATAGGGAGGAGGTGAGGGCCCTCAGAGTGTGGTGTCAGGAAAACAACCTCTCACTCAACGTCAACAAAACAAAGGAAATGATCGTGGACTCCAGGAAACATTAGAGGGAGCATCCCCACATCAACATCGATGGGACAGTAGTGGAGAAGGTGGAAAGTTTTAAGTTCCTCGGCGTACACATCATGGACAAACTGAAATGGTTCACCCACACAGACAGCGTGGTGAAGAAGGCGCAACAGCGCCTCTTCAATCTCAGGAGGCTGAAGAAATTTGTCTTATCACCTAAAACACTCACAAACTTTTACAGATGTACAATCGAGAGCATCCTGTCGGGCTGTATCACCGCCTGGTACGGCAACTTCTCCACCCACAACCGCAAGGCTCTCCAGAGGGTAGTGCGGTCTGCACAAAGCATCACCGGGGGAAAACTACCTGCCCTCCAGGACACCTACAACACAGAATGTTACAGGAAGGCCAAAAAGATCATCAAGAACAACAACCACCCAAGTTACTACCTGTTCACCCCGTTACCATCCAGAAGATGAGGTCAGTACAGGTGCATCAAAGCTGGGACCGAGAGACTGAAAAACAGCTTCTATCTCAAGGCCATCACTAACAATGGCTGCTGTGGCTGCTGCCAACATACAGTGGCTGCTGCCAACATACAGACTCAAATCTCTTGCCACTTTAATACATTCAATAAATGGATTTAATAAAGTTATCACTAGTCACTTTAAATAACGCCACTTTAATAATGTCTACATATCCTATATTACTCATCTTATATGTATATACTGTATTCTATACCGTCTACTGCATCTTGTCTATGCCGCACGGCCATCGCTCATCCATATATTTATATGTACATATTCTTATTCATCCCTTTACATTTGTGTGTATAAGGTAGTCGTTGTGAATTTGTTAGATTACTTGTTAGATATTACTGCACTGTCGGAATTAGAAGCACAAGCATTTCGCTACACTCGCATTAACATCTGCTAACCATGTGTATGTGACCAATAAAATTTGATTTGAAGTAACTGATGCAGGCAGTTAAATTTGATTTAAAAAACAGATAAAAAATACACCTTATGGAACAGCAGGGACTGTGAAGCAGCACAAAGGTAGGCACAGACACATGCATACACACACACACGATAACATACGCACTATACACACACGTACACATGGATTTTGTACTGTCGATATGTGGTAGTGGTGGAGTAGGGGCCTGAGGGCACAATGTGTGTTGTGAAATCTTAGAATGTATTGTAATGTTTTTAAAATTGTATAAACTGCCTTAATTTTGCTGGACCCCAGGAAGAGTAGCTGCTATCTTGACATCAGCTAATGGGGATCCATAATAAATACAAATACAAATAGACACACACAATGCGCGCACACACACACACACACACACACACACACACACACACACACACACACACACACACACACACACACACACACCAAATTCTCCAGTGTTAAATGCTGACAGTGTTAATTTTAACACAGGTCCAGTGTCGATTCAGGTCCACACTTTTCAGTGATAAATTAATGCACTGCTTAGTGTAAAGCCATACTTACATATTTCCCAGAGTGCCTTGTCAATCAAGTGAATTGCAGAGTTACTACCCATGACTATATTTGTTAGTGACAGAGAGAAGGTCTTTGTCGGCGTACACATAATTGCATCCCAGGCAGTAGGTCCTTTGAGTATTTGGTATGACTGAGTGATTAACAATTTTTTGGGGGTATTTTATCTTTTTAACAGCTAATTGATTGTTTTGGTTCTTTTGCTAAATATGTATTTTCTCTAGAGATAAGTCAGGTCAAGCCCAAACTGTGTGATGTAATAGTGGTTTGTAGTTTCCAACAGGCTAATATTCTACATAGTTTAGTTGTCACGCCTACCCTTGCTCCCTCCCTCTGGCACTCGACGTCACCAGTCTACTAACCACCGGTCCTGGCAACCCACATTGCACACACCTGGCAACCATATTTGCGTATACATTACATTAGTGCAGAAAACTAAACTCACCTTCTGTACCTGCTTTCTGACTCCCTGAGTGTAAGTTAAATTAGGGAAGAAAACATGGCAATGAACTACAATGACCATAATCCATTGCACACCTACTTGTCCGGTCTGTGTGGGCATGGAGATGGAGAGAAGAGAGAATAATGAGCAATCGAGATGGATAGAGAGCACTTGATTCGCAAGTTATCTGTACCTGAAAATACATTAACTAATAGATTGTTGGTATTCAGCATATATACTTCTAAAATTCTGATTTTGTCAGACAACATAGGCTGCAGCTCTACAGAGAAGATCCATCAAATAAAACAAAAGTAATATACACAACTGAATTAATTGATTAAGTTTGAACACAGAAAATTATAATTCACCTTGAATATTTATGTATTTTACACATTCCATTATAATATTAACATTGCTATTTACAAATATTAATAAATTGCATAAGCTCTTGAGGAACTCGTACAACCCCATAAGCCTAATTAAAAATACAAAACAGTGTTCAACCTTACAATGATGACAATACAACAGAACAGATGTACAGGAATTACATTTACTTTAACAGGTGGCATAAAAAGCTCTAACAAAAAGCCACGCCACTACTAAGCCAGACCTCCAGTCCAGAGTTTCTCCAGGAACTCTTTGCTACATTGAAAAGTTAAAGGTTCCTCCCAAAAAAACTCAAATAACTAAAGGAACCAATATGAACCATTGTCTAGCAATGGTTTCTTGAGCAACACACTAAATACAAATGGTTGTACAGTACATTCGGAAAGTATTCAGACCCCTTGACTTTTTCCACATTTTATTACGTTACAGCCTTATTCTGAAATGGATTTGTTTTTAAATCCCTCATCAATCCACACACATACCCCATAATGACAAAGGGAAAACAGGTTTTTAGAAATGTTTTGCTAATTGTGTCAAGGCACAGATCTGGGGAAGAGTACCAAAAAATGTATGCAGCATTGAAGGTCCCCAAGAACACAGTGGCCTCCATCATTGTTAAACTTCTTCCATTTAAGAATGATGGAGGCCACTGTGTTCTTGGGGACCTTCAATGCTGCAGATATTTTTTGGTAGCCCTCCACAGTTCTGTACCTTGACACAATCCTCTCTCGGCGCTCTACGGACAATTCCTTCAACCTCATGGCTTGGTTTTTACTCTGAAATTCACTGTCAACCTTACATAGACAGGTGTGTGCCTTTCCAAATCATGTCCAATCAATTACATTTACAACATGTGGGCTCCAATCAAGTTGTAGAAACAGCTCAAGGATGATGAATGGAAACAGGATGCACCTGAGATAAATTTAGACTCTCATAGCAAAGGTAATGAATACTTATGTAGATAAGGTACAGTGAGGGAAAAAAGTAGTTGATCCCCTGCTGATTTTGTACGTTTGCCCACTGACAAAGAAATGATCAGTCTATAATTTTAATGGTAGGTTTATTTGAACAGTGAAAGACAGAATAACAACAACAAAAAATCCAGAAAAACACAGGTCAAAATGTTATAAATTGATTTTCATTTTAAAAAGGGAAATAAGTATTTGACCCCTCTGCAAAACATGACTTAGTACTTGGTGGCAAAAAACCCTTGTTGGCAATCACAGAGGTCAGACGTTTCTTGTAGTTGGCCACCAGGTTTGCACACATCTCAGGAGGGATTTTGTCCCACTTCTCTTTGCAGATCTTCTCCAAGTCATTAAGGTTTCGAGGCTGACGTTTGGCAACTCGAACCTTCAGCTCCCTACACAGATTTTCTATGGGATTAAGGTCTGGAGACTGGCTAGGCCACTCCAGGACCTTAATGTGTTTCTTCTTACCCATCCACGACCCATTTTCAATGCCCTGGCTGAGGGAAGGAGGTTCTCACCCAAGATTTGACGGTATATGGACCCGTCCATCGTCTCTTTGATGCGGTGAAGTTGTCCTGTCCCCTTAGCAGAAAAACACCCCCAAAGCATAATGTTTCCACCTCCATGTTGGACGGTGGGGATGTTCTTGGGGTCATAGGCAGCATTCCTCCTCCTCCAAACACGGCGAGTTGATGCCAAAGAGCTCCATTTTGGTCTCATCTGACCACAACACTTTCAGCCAGTTGTCCTCTGAATCATTCAGATGTTCATTGGCAAACTTCAGATGGGCATGTATATGTACTTTCTTGAGCAGTGGGACCTTGCGGGCGCTGCAGGATTTCAGTCCTTCATGGCGTAGTGTGAGAGGGGGTCAAATACTTATTTCCCTCATTAAAATGCAAATCAATTCATAACATTTTTGACATGGGTTTTCTGGATTTTTTTGTTCTTATTCTATCTCTCACTGTTCAAATAAACCTACCATTAAAATGATAGACTGATCATTTCTTTATCAGTGGGCAAATGTACAAAATCAGCAGGGGATCAAATACTTTTTTCCCTCACTGTATTTCAGTTTTTATTTATTTAAATAACCTGTTTTTGCTTTGTCATTATGGGGTATTGTCTGTAGATTGATGAGGATTTTTATTTTTTTAATCAATTTTAGAATAGGACTGTAACGTAACAAAATATGGAAAAAGTCAAGGGGTCTGAATACTTTCCAAATGTTCTGTAAGTCAGAAGACAGCCATCCAGAGCTTGTAGGACCATACAAATGTCCTCTGTTGAATAAACTTATATTTCCTTCCTCCGGTAGTTGTCTGCATCATTACATCAATTTGTATCACTTCACTGCAATGTTAAGTCAAAGGGGCGGTCCTTAGGAATACATTTATCCAGACTGCTTCACAGCACAGACATGGCAAAGCAATCGCTGATTTTGTCTCAAGTAGGCAGATCTAAATACATAACTTTCATAGTTCTACAATAAAGAATGCGACCTACAGACTTACTTAAACCTAAAATAAGTAAAGAAGTAATTTTGTGTGGAAGTCAAACATTTGTTTTACGTAGGAGGCAGACACATTGCATTGGCTCAGATTAACAAAATTCGAGCCCTTTGCAAAGCCCTTCTCCCCTTGTCTATAGGAGGGACGGATACTGTTTAAATGGCCCAAAAGTTTATTTAGACGTTCACAAATTTAACAGATTTTGACTATCACTAATGTCATGATATGTTTGGTAAAGTAATAAAGAAGGTGAAATATTGTGTGTAGATGTTTCTAAAACAGATTATAATGATATATTAACATATTATAAAGTATGAAAAGGATTATTCATTCACAATGTTTTTTTATCATTTCATCATATTTGTGTATGTTTTATAATACTTGTATTGTATACTAGAATTATATGGGATGAAAAGTGTTTTTTTCTCAGACATAAATAAACAATTCCAGGTGAAAGCCAAAGGTCATAGCTTTCTAGGAGGGGGAAACACTACTACATTATTAAAATATTACCCTCTTGCTAGATTGATGACTAAATCCATAGTGAAACAGTGCAAAATAGCTGTCAGTTCAACTG
This sequence comes from Salmo salar, assembly GCF_965601325.2. Classification (NCBI taxonomy): domain Eukaryota; kingdom Metazoa; phylum Chordata; class Actinopteri; order Salmoniformes; family Salmonidae; genus Salmo; species Salmo salar. Next base: position 24,399,845 of record NC_138309.1, on the reverse strand, counting down.
TTAACTGAAACATCCAAATATCTTCCTTTAGCAGATATATATTTTTTCGCATTAAATGTTTTATTTTCATAGCTGATCAGAATTCAGTATGCTTGTAACGAGAGTCGTATAGAGGAGACCAAGGCGCAGCGTGTTGCGTGCTCATAATATATTTTAATGAAAAAACAAACGCTTATACAAAAGAAACAAAACAACAGCAAACAGTCTCGTCAGGTAACATACAACTAAACGGAGAACAACTACCCACACCAACACAGGAAAAACAGGCTGCCTAAGTATGGCTTCCAATCAGAGACAACGATAGACAGCTGCCTCTGATTGGAAACCATACCTGGCCAAAACATAGAAAACAAAAACATAGAATGCCACCCCCCCCCCCCCCCCCCCCACTGATCCCCCTGCTTCTGTGTGTCCGGAGGAACCAGACCGTGGGTCATCGCCGGAGGCTCCGAAACGTCAACTGCCGCCGAAGACTCTGAGCTGCGGACCGCCGCCGAAGACTCTGGGCTGCGGACTGCCGCCGAAGACTCTGGACTGCTGACCGCCGCCGAAGACTCTGGGCTGCGGACCGTCGTCGGAGGTTCCGGACTGAGGAGCGTCGCCGGAGGCTCCGGACTGAGGAGCGTCGCCGGAGGCTCCGGACTGAGAAGCGTTGCCGGAGGCTCCGGACTGAGAAGCGTCGCCGGAGGCTCCGGACTGGTGAGCGTCATTGTAGGTTCCGGACTAGGGACCGTTGTTGCAGGGTCCATGCTTTGGATCATCAATACAGGTTCCGTGCCATGGATCATCACTGGAGGCTTCGTGCCATGGATCATCTCTACAGGTGCCGGGCCATGGATTCGCCCTACAGGCTTCGTGCCATGGATTATCCCTACAGGCTCCGGACCATGGATAATCCCTACAGGCTTTTTGTCATGGATTATTTCTACAGGCTCCGGGCCATGGATTACCTCTGGAGGCTTCGTGCCATGGAACATCCCTACAGGCTCTGGGCCATGGATCATCACTAGAGGCTTTGTGCCATGGATCATCTCTACCGGCTTCGGACCATCTATTATCACTGGAAGCTTTATTCATGGAGCTGGTACGGGTCTCACCGGACTGGGGAGACGCACTGAGGACCGAGTGCTCAAAGCAGGCACCGGCCATACTGGGCTATGGAGGCGTACTGGAGGAAGAGTGCGAGGAGCAGGCACAGGACGTACTGGGCAATGGAGGCGCACTGGAGAGAGAGTGCGAGAGGCAGGCACATGCTCACCACAATAAGCACGGGGAGTTGGCTCAGGTCTCACCCCTGGCCCAGCCAAACTACCCATGTGCCCCCCCCCCCCCCCCAAAAAAAAAATCTCTCTATTACCTGGCCCCAAGTCCAGTTTCTCCTTTCTGTCCACTCCTTATGTGACCAGGTGTCCATCTCTGCCTTGGCACGCCGCTTGATCCATACCCTAAAATATTAGAATGAACCGCTACCCCTACATTTTACTTATCACTAAAAAAGGAGGGAACCCTTTTTTGAACTGCAAAGAAACATTGAAGTGCTCAAAAGGTTATTTGTGTCAGTATGGATCCACATACCATCACCCTTCCTAATAACCCTTTAGGAACCCATATTTTTTAGTGTGGACTACAGGGGCTGATTGCATTAGTTGCTCTTAAATGCTAGTTTTGGCGTAGCTACATCCGACTTTGGGATCAGAATTTACACCTGTTGCACGAACCAAAAATTAGACTGGCCGTAGCTAAATCCGGCATAATGGTCATCCATGAGATTCGATGCTTCATAATGATGGTTGTTAGACAGCGCCCGTTACTGGGCTGTTACCATCCTTGTGGCAGTTCTACATTTTTTTTAGGTGTGTCCCTTTGCCATCACTTCGCAAAGCCCAGTACTATGCATGCATGTTTTCTTTGCCACAACTTGATGGATCCATAAAGAAAATTACCGTGAACATATTGGAATAAATTAGGCTAATACCATTGAAGGCATGTATCAAATGGTTGCTTACTGAAACTCCTAAAGTCATCCAAACAATTTAAATAATTTTAAGCAATAGCCGCATGTGGTCAAATATAATTTCAGCACCGTTTTGATTGGGACAAGGCTATCACGCTGCTTTGAGACAAGCATGGGGAAATGTCTTGATAAATCAATCAATGTCAGATTTTTGTTTACACAGAATCACCGTTTGGATATTTGGTTAGGCTGGGAAATGTTAGCTAAATTGAGGTGAGTGCTCATGATGGTAATCTTTAGTCTAGTTTTCTCATCTATTAGTACTGATCGGAACATTTTGCTAGCGTGTAGCCTAGTTTAACAAGTGGATTATTTTGCATTTCACTCACGTAGCCTACAGTATATCCTGATCAAAAGCCCTTAACTTGTCTGATAATCAATCAACGTGATTTTGTTTCACTGAATCTCCATCTGTATATATGGTTTTTTGGCTGGGCAAATAAATGGAGAGCATAGCTCATCTATTCATTTGCTAATCTGATCAGACACATTTAGCATGCTATAATGTATTTTATTTCACCTTTATTTAACCAGGTAGGCAAGTTGAGAACAAGTTCTCATTTACAATTGCGACCTGGCCAAGATAAAGCAAAGCAGTTCGACACATACAACAACACAGAGTTACATATGGAGTAAAACAAAGTCAATAATACAGTAGAAAAATAAGTATATATACAATGTGAGCAAATGAGGTGAGATAAGGGAGGTAAAGGCAAAAAAGGCCATGGTGGCAAAGTAAATACAATATAACAAGTAAAACACTGGAATGGTAGATTTGTAGTGGAAGAAAGTGCAAAGTAGAAATAGAAATAATGGGGTGCAGAGGAGCTAAATAAATAAATACAGTAGGGGAAGAGGTAGTTGTTTGGGCTAAATTATAGATGGGCTATGTACAGGTGCAGTGATCTGTGAGCTGCTCTGACAGCTGGTGCTTAAAGCTAGTGAGGGAGATAAGTGTTTCGAGTTTCAGAGATTTTTGGAGTTCGTTCCAGTCATTGGCAGCAGAGAACTGGAAGGAGAGACGGCCAAAGGAGGAATTGGCTTTGGGGGTTACCAGAGAGATATACCTGCTGGAGCGCGCGCTACAGGTGGGTGCTGCAATGGTGACCAGTGAGCTGAGATAAGGGGAGACTTTACCTAGCAGGGTCTTGTAGATGACCTGGAGCCAGTGGGTTTGGCGACGAGTATGAAGCGAGGGCCAGCCAACGAGAGCGTACAGGTCGCAGTGGTGGGTAGTATATGGGGCTTTGGTGACAAAATGGATGGCACTGTGATAGACTGCATCCAGTTTATTGAGTAGGGTATTGGAGGCTGTTTTGTAAATGACATTGCCGAATACGAGGATCGGTAGGATGGTCAGTTTTACAAGGGTATGTTTGGCAGCATGAGTGAAGGATGCTTTGTTGCGAAATAGGAAGCCAATTCTAGATTTAACTTTGGATTGGAGATGTTTGATGTGAGTCTGGAAGGAGAGCTTACAGTCTAACCAGACACCTAGGTATTTGTAATTGTCCACATATTCTAAGTCAGAACCGTCCAGAGTAGTGATGCTGGACGGGCGGGCAGGTGCGGGCAGCGATCGGTTGAAGAGCATGCATTTAGTTTTACTTGCATTTAAGTGCAGTTGGAGGCCATGGAAGGAGAGTTGTAAGGCATTGAAGCTTGTCTGGAGGGTTGTTAACACAGTGTCCAAAGAAGGGCCAGAAGTATACAGAATGGTGTTGTCTGCGTAGAGGTGGATCAGAGACTCACCAGCAGCAAGAGCGACATCATTGATGTATACAGAGAAAAGAGTTGGCCCAAGAATTGAACCCTGTGGCACCCCCATAGAGACTACCAGAGGCCCGGACAACAGGCCATCCAATTTGACACGTTGAACTCTATCAGAGAAGTAGTTGGTGAACCAGGCGAGGCAATCGTTTGAGAAACCAAGGCTATTGAGTCTGCCCACGAGGATGTGGTGATTGACAGAGTTGAAAGCCTTGGCCAGGTCAATGAATATGGCAACACAGTATTGTTTCTTATCAATGGCGGTTACGATATAATTTAGGACCTTGAGCGTGGCTGAGGTACACCCATGACCAGCTCTGAAACCAGATTGCATAGCGGAGAAGGTAAGGTGGGATTTGAAATGGTCGGTAATCTGTTTGTTGACTTGGTTTTCGAAGACCTTAGAAAGGCAGGGTAGGATACATATAGGTCTGTAGCAGTTTGGGTCAAGAGTGTCCCCTCCTTTGAAGAGGGGGATGACAGCAGCTGCTTTCCAATCTTTTGTAATCTCAGACGACACGAGAGGTTGAACAGGCTAGTAATAGGGGTTGCAACAATTTCGGCAGATCATTTTAGAAAGAAAGGGTCCAGATTGTCTAGCCCGGCTGATTTGTAGGGGTCCAGATTTTGCAGCTCTTTCAGAACATCAGCTGACTGGATTTGGGAGAAGGAGAAATGGGGAAGGCTTGGGCGAGTAGCTGTGGGGGGTGCAGTGCTATTGACCGCGGTAGGGGTAGCCAGGTGGAAAGCATGGCCAGCCGTAGAAAAATGCTTATTGAAATTCTCAATTATAGTGGATTTATCGGAGGTGACAGAGTTTCCTATCCTCAGTGCAGTGGGCAGCTGGGAGGAGGTGTTCTTATTCTCCATGGACTTTACAGTGTCCCAGAACTTTTTTGAGTTTGTGTTGCAGGAAGCAAATTTCTGTTTGAAAAAGCTAGACTTGGCTTTTATAACTGCTGTGTATATTGGTTTCTAACTTCCCTAAAAAGTTGCATATCATGGGGGCTGTTCGATGCTAATACAGAATGCCACAAGATGTTTTTGTGTAGCATGTAGCAAATCAAGTGTATTATTGTGCTATTTACTCATGCATAGGCAACATAAAAAGCCTGTAGAGGTTGTAAAATATGAACATGAGACTCTTATCCTTTTGAAAATATGGATTGCTATTATTTTCTGTGTGTATTATGATGAAGATAGTCCCATTTTAACCCTACACCTGCTCCCTACTAGGCGTAGAATCTACGCACAGGCGTAGCTCATAGAAGGGGTTATGCCCAGATGGTGCAACAGGTATAATTTTTAGGTCCGGTGTAGAGCACATTTTATATTGGACGTAGAGTTACAACCCACTTTTGACCAACTGGTGCAACCAGCCCCTGGAGTTCCTTGAGGATCTTCAGGATTCCTCAAGTCACCAATAACTTTAATAGCTAACTTATGCCAGGTTTACTTCTAAAATTCTGGTGAAAAGATGGTAACTAATTCACCAACATTACGATATTTATTTATTTATTTCACCTTTATTTATTTATTTGTGACCCGATTCAGGAAAACTATGTGTTGCAAGTCAAGACTGTGAGGAGAGCTGTTTGAACGTAAACATTTTCTTTTTTTCAAAATGCGTTATTTGGCAGAAATGCCTTCTCGAACATGTGAACTTTCATGTGCCTCAATATCAAACCTGTATGCCATCTGTAAATACGAATAAAATTGTAAAATCACAATCCTAGTTGGTTTAGCCACAGAAAAAGTGAGCAACCTTCCCGCTAGCCATGGCTGAGATAATGAGTGGGCTGGACATGCCGAGAGATGAGTTTGGATTGGTCTACCATATAGCACGAATCTGTCTATTGGAGCTGGTCAGTATGTTTTGGTAATCGTGTCAAACGCGGCTTTAAATTTTTTTATGTAGTGCGTAGTATAACTGCATAAACCTAATTAGCTGGCTGGCTCGCTCACTAGCTAACATTATGTGTATGCTCTCCACTTTCTGGATGAACCAGTTCTGAAAATCAGTGGAATTCAAGTATGATAGATAAGGAGATGGAGAAAACACCAGTCTGGAATACAACGTCAAACTAAGGCAACCATGCATGGCATCAGACAGGAGACGCATCCAACCATGATTTATACTGATAAGATTTTCAGATATTACACGTTTCTAATTTTGACAGAAATTGGTTTCATTTCAAGTGTACTACTAGCTAGCTAACATTAGCTTGCTGGTTCGCTAGCTAACATTATGTGTATGATCTTATTCTTCATATCTCAGACACATTTGCTTGACTAGTTCTAGCCATAGTGGTTAGCTACCTGCATATTCATGCAGGCTAGTAACATCATGAGTTGTGATGATGGTCCATTGTTTTGCTAGCTAGCTACATGTCTTAAAACTTTTTCGGGATCGGTGTCCGATCCACGGGACGGTTAAGTTAATGTAGGCTAATGCGATTAGCATGAGGTTGTAAGTTACAAGAACATTTCCCAGGACATAGACATATCTGATATTGGCAGAAAGCTTAAATTCTTGTTAATCTAACTGCACTGTCCAATTTACAGTAGCTATTACAGTGAAAAAATACCATGCTATTGGTATTAGTGCACAATCATCATACAGCATTTTGAACAAAAATGCAATGGTTCATTGGATCAGTCTAAAACTTTGCCCATACACTGCTGCCATCTAGAAGAAGTTCTAAATTGCACCTAGGCTGGAATAATACATTATGGCTTTTCTCTTGCATTTCAAAGATGATTGTACAAAAAAATGTAAAGAACAATAGTCTATTGTGTTATATTCTTCAACAATCCTTTCACATTTCCACAAACTTCAAAGTGTTTCCTTTCAAATGGTACCAAGAATATGCATATCCTTGCTTCAGGTCCTGAGCTACAGGCAGTTAGATTTGGGTATGTCATTTTAGGCTAAAATGTATAAAAAGGGGTCGATCCTTAATAGGTTTTAACAAAAGACTCCACTTTAAAGTTTTTTTCATTTCAAGTTAAGGCATACTGTTAGCTAGCTAGCTAACGTTAGCTGGCTGGCTCGCTAACTAACATTACGTCAGGCATTGGGATTCATTGTTTACCTAGCTAGCTATCTAGCTGCATTTCTTAACAAAAAACTTTCGTCTTAGTGTGCCAGAGCACAGAATAACTGATGCATTTTTTAATGCTCAACACCCGTTGAATATGTCCGGTGTCAGTAAATGTCGGTAAGAAAGCGTAATTCAATTGTTGCCAGCAGCACAGGCACAGTCACCAACGCTCTGCATAATGTGAGAAAAGCATAACCAGCTCTGCTTAGGTGAGTAAAATGATCAGAGTGGGGTGTTCTCTCATTATGTGTCTGGAAGTAGCTAGCCAATGTTTGCCAGTTAGCTTGGGTGCTTGACTGTAATTGTGAGGTCAGAGCTTTCGGAACAACCCTACTTATTGGTCAGAGTATCCAGTGTGTGCTCTGAAATCGAAACCACAGATAGAGTGATAGGGCGAGTAATGTTCAGTGAGCTGTTCTCTCTCTCTTAGATGTCTGGAAGTAGCTTGCAAGTTAGCACAGAACGCATGAATCAACCCTTAAAGAGATGGGTGTGGCTAAGGTTTAAGAGGGTGTGAACAATGCTGAATGGTGAAGACAAAGAAGGGCTCTCTGAACTATTATAGTAAGTAACTTAGAAAGTGTTTAAATAATTTCATGCCCTATTCCCGCACTTTTGTTAAATAGGGAGAAAAAAATATATGATTCTTCATTCTTTTATCATATTTGTACTGTGTAGGCCTACTTTAGTTTGTGTCCTCGAAAGTGACTACTTCTGAGCAATTTTTTGTATTGTTACCAGAAAGGTGAAATTTAAATCTTTCTGGCAGTACACCGTAAATTCCAAACTATAAGCCGCAACTTTTTTCCCACGCTTTGAACTTCGCGGCTTAAACAACGACGCGGCTAATATATGGATTTTTCCCGCTTTCAAATTTGTGGGTCCTGACAGCGTGGAGCATTGTCAAAAAATCCACTATCATCAACGGGTTTCGAAAGGCTGGACTGCTGCGTGATGAAGAGGGCTCAGCGGGGGATTTGCCTCCGGATGAAAGTGACGAGAGCGACAATGAAAACGATCCAATATCGGATGAAGCAATTCTGAGGCTATTCAACTCCGACACCGAAGGAGATGACTTCAGTGGTTTCAGTGCACAGGAGGAGGAAGATAGTGACCAATGACTTTCTTGGTAGGCTACTGTTTACTGCTAATTATTATTTTTTGTTACAAGCCGTGTTTCGTTAAAGCCTATTTATTTTTGTTACAAGCCGTGCTTCGTTAAAGCCTATTTATTTTTGTTACAAGCCGTGTTTCGTTAAAGCCTATTTATTTTTGTTACAAGCCGTGTTTCGTTAAAGCCTGTGTAAAGTTCATTTGTTTCAATGTACCGGTAGGCACCTGCGGCTTATAGACATGTCCGGCTTGTTTATGTTCAAAATAATATATATTTTTTAATTTCAGTGGGTGTGGCTTATATTCAGGTGCGCTTAATAGTCCGGAAATTACGGTAAGCATAACTAGTAGAGATGGGTCGTACGTGAACTAACTGCTTTTTTTAATGGCTCTTTTTGGTGAACGTTAGGAACCAAAATGCGTTGGTGAAAGAGATGTTCATTTGACTCCCTAATTTTCATGCGGTTACTACAGTTTTTCTAGCTTCAAACAATGATATTCTGAAAATAAATTACAACATTTTTACAGGCAATCTAATAATTTGGACAGGTAAAAATGGATTTGAACATGCACATCACAATCTGACATAATGTTAACCTACTTTTTGGGCTTTACATTAAGGATTTGCAATTTCTTCATGGTTCTAGGTCGGTTTTCAAACCTTTTGAATGAAGAGCCATTTGGGAATCAAAATATGAGGCTCTTTTACGTAAAAGGAGCCAAATGATGCAGCTCATCGAAAAGACTTGAAATGCTCATCACTAATTACTAGGTATTCTTTATGGACCTCTCATGATAAATCATTACTTTCGGGTATGTCTGTTTAGATGGAAATCTACATTTTGACATGACATTGAAAAGGTGCCTATGCAAATCCCATTGCTAGGATAGATACCACTTTGTTACAATATTTTGTAAATAATTGTAATATTATATTAAAATATGTAATATGCAAAAATATTGAATGTAAAAAATGTATGTTTACTCTCACAGGTGGCCAAACATAACTTTCTGAAAGCCATGCCCCTAATAAGCCCTGCCTCCTGAAAATAGAACCTGAAAACCACATTTGTTATTCTGGCTTGCACTGTACAGTAACATTGTCCAGGTCTAATGTGTGTCTATCACGTGCACAGCTCAGCCATTAACTTGAATTATAGATTACGAACCAAGGCTTTATTCATGAAGGTCTCCTTTGTTACAGTGGCGGCATTCCAAAAGGCACCATATTCCATATATATTGCACTACTTTTGACCAGAATGGTCTCTGGTCAAAAGTAGTGCACTATAAAGGGAATAGGGTGCCGGGTTGCCATTTGGGAAGCAGAGGTACATTTTTTGTCCAACACACTGTGAAAAGTGCCTCATTTACATTCTAGCCAACTCACATCATTATTACAATCTGCATCAGTTCCTTACAGAGATGCTGAAAATAAACACAAAGGGAGCATACATGGCCATTGCTTGGGAGGGAGCATGTATGGCTTTTGAATACAATACCCGTGTCATCATCCCCAGTACCGATCTGCACACCTCCCTCTTTTCTCTTTGCTTGCTCCATTATTCATGCACCTTGGTTGGTTAGAGAATTAGTAGAAACAGTATTATTTAACATTCACATCTGTCCTCCCTCCATATCTGCCCATGCAGTGACCACTTTCCCAGCGTAAATGTCATTCCTGTTTAACATGTTAAGTTTGTACACTGCAAATTTAAAGGACCCGAACAGTAATTCTGATTACTATGTAAAATAGCGTTTTGAGCGACTAAAATATCACACATAATATTTTTTGGGGTTAGAAAGGCTATTATTGTAATGGCTGTCGTGGTGAATGGATGACCAAAACGCAGACAGCATGTGAATGCTCATCTTTCTATTTAATTAGAATAAAATGAACACAAAAAAACAAGCAACAATAGACCGCCAGGAACAGTTAGCAGGCTAACATAAAGCAGTGCTAAAACAACAACCCACAAACCCCAGGTGAAAAACACACTCCTAATATATGACTCCCAATCAGGAACAACAATATCCAGCTGTTCCTGATCAGGAGTCACAAGACTAACACAGAAACAGAACAACTAGAAACTAATACCAACACACAACTTCTGCCACGTCCTGACCAAATACTAAACAACTACTCCTTCTGCTGGTCAGGACGTGACAATTATTTGTTGTTGAAAAAATAACTTCTCTCATGGCTAACTACCAGGAAGTTTGAAAAGAAGGCATATTCATAAGCTCGCTTTGACTGACAGCTCTTTGAAAGACCTATGTCATGAAACTTGGATGCAATGAGCAGTGCTTCAGTAAAATCATCTCAAACTAATTTGGTGATACACAAGGCAAATTAAACAACATTGAAAATGCATCAGTAGCTAGGTCTCCATCCAATTGGCAACAGATTTTAATGCAAATATTCTAGAATACGCAAAAATTCCCATCAGTGGTATGTTTCCAGCAAATGGACTTGTCAGTGCATGATAACACACTGCATACAAAATGTACTTTTTCGCTTAAGTTTTCATGTAATGAATAAAAATCAGAAATTCAATGTGTTTCCCTCACATTTCCAACTGTACCGATAGTTTTGTCACAAAAACTGTTGCATTGAATAGAAAATGTGCCTACTCTGGTCTTGGTACCTGCTCTCCAGCCAACACCTAACAGATACAGTGCGGTTAGGCTGTGCGGATTGCCTAGTCTACATGATGAGGTTATTATGGTTAAGAACAAGAAAATTTGTATTTTTCAAACGGCAGTCAAGCTTCAATCATCATGTCGCCAGAAAAAAAACTATTTATATTTATTGAAACCAGCATCAAGCTCATCTGTCACGGTTGTCGTAAGGAGAAGCGGACCAAAGTGCAGCATGTGTGTCGTTCCACATTTTATTTACACTGTGAAACTATGCGATACATAAACATAAACTAAAGAACAAAACAACAAACCGTAACGCAGAGTTGAAACATACACTACTCAAAAAACACTACTCAAAAAACAATCTCCCACAAACCCAGGTGGAAAAAAACCCTACTTCAGTATGATCTCCAATTAGAGACAATGAGGACTAGCTGCCTCTAATTGGAGATCATCCCAAACAAAACCCCAAGATAGAAATACAAAACTAGACCCTGACAACATTGAAATACAAAACATAGGAAAAAAACATGTCACACCCTGACCTACTCTACCATAGAAAATAACATCTTCTTATGTAAAGGACGTGACATCATCACTGTTCATCATAACTCATTTCATCTGTAGCCTAATAAACTGCATGGTTTCCCAAGTCGTAGTGGGACCACACACCACATCATGTGACTCCAAAATTACTTGGATATGAAGATTAGTATATTAATAATTGTGAATAATGGCATTTCCACTTCCAATTCCCAGATAATTTTTGACAGATTTTTTTACAGACATTTTACAGATACAAAAAGATCCCACAATGTTGAACAAACAAATTATCTGCCGGCTTTTCCATCATAGCTGTCGTGATTTTTTATATATACAATATGACTTTACTCACATTAAAACTGTGGAAAGAAATGTGGTTACTGTTGTCAATTTCTATTACACATCTCCTGTTTGGCATGTCTTTTGTGATGCAGATCACAGCAGCACTGATTGATATGTTGACATGACAACTGCATCAACGTTTTGAACAACCCCCCCCCCCCCTTTTTTTCCATGCTGGCTGAAGACCTAGATAACTAACACCAGACAAAGATAGAAGAGGATACAGGTGGCAGGTAGCCTAACGGTTAAGAGCACTCTACCAGTAACCAAAAGGTTTCTGGTTTGAATCCCTGAGTTGACTACGTGGAAAATCTGTTGATGTGCCATTGAGCAAAGAACCTAACCCTAATTGCTCCTGTAAGTCGCTCTGGATAAAAACATCTGTTGAAATGTAAGTATTTTTGCCATAGATGAATAATGTAAACTTTCAATTATATTTGCTGACACTACAGTCACATGTTGGCACCAGTAGAGTAGCTACACTAAACATACAAAAGTATGTGGACACCCCTTCAAATTAGTGGATTCGGCTATTTCAGCCACATCCGTTGCTGAAAGGTGTCAAAAATCAAGCACACACCCATGCAATCTCCATAGACAAACATTGGGAGTAGTATGCCCTTACCGAAGAGCTCAGTGATTTTTAACATGATAGGATGCCCCCTTTCCAACAAGTCAGTACGTCAAATTTCTGCCCTGCTAGAGCTCCCCTGGTCAACTGTAAGTGCTGTTTTTGTGAAGTGGAAACGTCTAGGAGCAACAACGGCCCAGCCGTGAAGTGGTAGGTCACACAATCTCACAGAACGAGACCGCCGACTGCTGAAGCGTGTAGCGTGTAAAAATGGTCTCTCCTCTGTTGTCTCTCCCTGGCTCGCTTGGACTGTACCCATTTAAATCACAATAATCCCACTTTTTTCTTCTACCACAACTTAAATGAGCTTCTTGAATATGTGTGTGTGTGTCTCTCTCTCTCTCTCTCTATCCATCCAATTAACTGTGCTCAACCACATTACACACAAATGGCTTTACCTTAAAGTAACAGCAGCTGTTGTGGTCCTATTACTACAGATATGAAAGCAGACGATTAAAGCGACAAGAGCCGTGTGCGTGCGTGCGTATGTGTGTGTGAAACAGCCCTTCCACCGACATCCATAATGAGAAACATATTTCAACGGCGCACAAATGTCTTATTTTACTGTCCATTGATTGCATTTAAATAGATCTGGTGAGGCGAGTGAAGATTTACATTTGTTTTTTAAGCGTTCATAGTCACATGGAAGCGGCAGGTTATTCAGTTTTGCACATATGTGCCGTCTCACGGAGCATATGTTGGCTTTATGACAACTTTACAGTTCGCCCCTCAACAACATCACTGCATCACGGCTTATGGGCTCTGCCTTGCAGAGAGCTCTGCCATTCTCAATGATATTTACAGATTTATTGCATTCTGACCCCGATTGTTCTGTAAAGCTGATGGTTTCTTCATCTATCTCAAGGTTTTTCAATGTCACCTGAAATCCTTTCTGCGTACCAAATGGCACCCTGTTTTCGAAATGGTGTATTTCTTTTTACCAGGCCCAGAGCGATCTATATACAGAACAGGGTGCCATTTGGGATGCATTCCTGGACTGAGAATGAGAGCGCTATATAGGGGCAAGGGAAATGTGTGAGTGACCTTCAGGCTACTTTAGCAGACACACAAAGACACACACACACACAATCAAGTCACACACACACACATACACACAATCAAGTCATTGTTTTCTATTTTAGTCAGTGAATCAGGAGGTTGATTCTGAGATGCGCAGGTGTTCTAGGGGAACGATCCCACACCCACATCTAAACCAGCTGTCAAATCCATGATCAATGGGGTTAACATGAAACAACACCTATTAATAGCATCCATTACAAAGGAACACTTTCAGATCGTATGTTTTGACCAACCTACCCACTCCTGAACTGTCGAGGCAGCACTTACGTCAGTCGTCTATAATGAGTTTGCTTCTCAGCCTAAAAACATTTGTTCCTGACAATGTGGTCGTATAATCTGTCAGTGTTTCATCCATTGCTCTCAGGGAATTTTTGGGGGGACTGCAGAAATGCCTTGCTTAGGCTACATACAGGAACATTATGTAGGATTTGGCATTTCTAAGACATATCCTACTGTTACATTAAAGGTCACATAGGTTCAGTCCTAAATGGTGCTGGTCAAAAGTATTTCAGTATTTAAACTCAGCAAAAAAAGAAATGTCCCTTTTACAGGACCCTGTCTTTCAAAGATAATTCGTAAAAATCCTAATAACTTCAGATCTTCATTGTAAAGGGTTTAAACACTGTTACCCATGCTGCTTGTTCAATGAACCATAAACAATTAATGAACATGCACCTGTGGAACGGTCGTTAAGACACTAACAGCTTACAGACAGTAGGCAATTGAGGTCACAGTTATGAAAACTTAGGACACTAAAGAGGCCTTTCTACTGACTCTGAAAAACAACAAAAGAAAGATGCCAGGGTCCCTGCTCATCTGCGTGAACGTGCCTTAGGCATGCTGCAAGGAGGCATGAGGACTGCAAATGTGGCCAGGGCAATCAATTGCAATGTACTGTGAGACGCCTAAGACAGCGCTACAGGGAAACAGGATGGACAACTGATCGTCCTCGCAGTGGCAGACCATGTGTAACAACACATGCACAGGATCGGTACATCCGAACATCACACCTGCGGGACAGGTACAGGATGGCAACAACAACTGCCCGAGTTACACCAGGAATGCACAATCCCTCCATCAGTGCTCAGACTGTCCGCAATATGCGGAGAGAGCCTGGACTGAGGGCTTGTAGGCCTGTTGTAAGGCAGGTCCTCACCAGACATCACCGGCAACAACGTCGCCTGCGGGCACAAACCCACCGTTACTGGACCAGACATGACTGGCAAAAAGTGCTCTTCACTGACGAGTCGCGGTTTTGTCTCACCAGGGGTGATGGTCGTATTCGTGTTTATCGTCGAAGGAATGAGCGTTACACCGAGGCCTGTACTCTGGAGTGGGATCGATTTGGGGGTGGAGGGTGAGGGCTAGAACCATTCCCCCCACTACAGACAGTCTGCCAGCCACGCACACACACACACACACACACACACACACACACACACACACACACACACACACACACACACACACACACACACACACACACACACACACACACACACACACACCTACCAGCCACATTGTGAATCATGGCCTCTGCTGCCCATAGACCCCACATCCTTCTGCCCACTTCCCTGCTTCGTATCTCTCTCTCTTGCTCTCTTTCTTTTTCTTTTTCTCTCATATCTTTTACTCCCTCCCTTTCTCTCTTACTGTCTCTATTGTTCTTTTTCACACACACACAGAAAAAAGAACACACACATCTTTCTTTTTCTCAATTAACGTGGACATGATTTGAAGGAACAAATTAATTGCATATTAATTGCATGTCATAAGAAATGAACCGTCTTTAAGTAATCCATTCAAAACACAATACGTATTTCATGAGACAATCGAAACATGGTTCATGCCATTATCATCCTTTATTGAAAATAAATGTCTTTCACAGAGGAAGAGAAAAGTGACTTTGCTATAGCAACCAACATTACAAAATACATTTTCACCAATCATATTCAATTAGTATAAGAATTAACATATGACATATTGTAAGCTACTGAATGTATTGTCTTGGTGATGAGAGTGGGGTTGGGGGTAGTTGCTAGGTAGTCTATTTAGAATAATGGTTACCTGGATAAAATTGAACCTCTGAAACAAAAATAGATGGCCCTCCCAAAATATTTTTTTACTTTACCCTCTGAACGCTTGAAAAAACCAAGTTGACCCTCCACTATAATAACAATTAAAACATAAAGTGGATAGCATAAAAACATGCTTACCATTTACCCTCAGTTCAAGGGCAGACCAGAGACTTCAATGTGCAGATTTAGAAAGTGTTCTTCGTCCTGTAAGCATTACATGGCAACGCAGAATATTTTATAGCACACAGGGCCGTGGGCCAGAAGGTTGTGGCTTCACAGACCACCATGGACAAGAATAGGGGTGGAAGGTCTCCTTTATAGTAAAATCATTGCATAAATCTATCATTGTATGTGCGGGTCCAAAGAAAAAATTGGCTTAAATGCTACATCATTTTACATGACTTAAAACTTGACTTTGCTTGGGAAGTAATCTAATTCTATCACTATCAATTGATTAAGCTATTCACTACAATAGAACATGTTTAAATAGAACATGTTTAAACCCAGATAGCTCTTAGGGAAACACTTGTAAACTTCTCTCGTCGGGCTAAGCATAGCCACCAGTTAAGAGTAGCCAGCAGTTAAAGCTGAAATGTTTCTGCATCGCTAGGCCTACTCTGTCTAGTGTGGAAAGGTAGGCCTAACTTTTGAAAGTACCATGCTCAGATTCATAATGATGTCTCAGATTTAGTCTCCTTGGCTACAGAAGGTGTTAGCTCAGCCTTTGAATGTCAAAGAAATGATAGAAATATATCCCCATATGCAGTCATGTCTTTCCTGGGTAATTTACAGCTTTTTTCTAGCATAACGCATGGCTGGTCAAAGCGCTGTTATAGATCACTTTATATAATCAAATTCATTTTATTTTCTTGAAAATCTTAAGTTAACAAGGGGTAGGCCTATGCTTTTTGTCATTTTCTTTATTAAAAGTTAGGTTTATGGCATACCATCTCATACCTCGTCAATTCAAGTCCTGGTTTTAACTCAACACAGCCCTTCATTGACACGATAAGCTACACATGAAAAACAAATGGTTCTATATTGTGCCAAATAAGGGTTATTTGGCTTGTAACCATAGCGTAACCCTTTTTGGTGCTATATGGAACCTTTTTTTGAAGGTTCTATGAAGAACCATGCTCATAAGGTTATAAATGGAACCTGTATGTTGCTATAAATGATCCTTTCTTAAGGTTCTATATATCACCAAAGAAGGGTTCCGCTATGGTTAAAACCCTTTATGGGGCAATACAGAACCCTTTTATTGAACTGTAAAGAACCATTGAAGGGCTCAAAGGGTTCTTTGGGTCAGTGTGGTTCCACATAGAACCATCACCCTTTCCAAAGAACCCTTGAGGAACCCACTTGTGTGTATTTAAAGAGTGCATGGTGGGTGGAGGAAATGGCCAACACATTTATGAATAGCGGGCGACAGCCTAATTTCGTCTGTCAAAAAAGGTAGGTCAACCTCTTATTTCTTAAATAGGAAGAAATAGGCTCAAACACAAAGCCCTCTTGTTAGTAAAGTCGAATTAAGTCTAACAGACATGGGATTTCAAACATTTCTATTTTATTGAAATTGGAAATGGCCTGTATATTGGTAACGTTAATAATATATATATATATATATATATATATATATATATATATTTTTTTTTTTTTAAATCTTTATTTTAACAGGGAAAACAGAATGAGACCTGGATCTCTTTTACGGCTGTGCCCTGTGTAAACATGTTGACATGTACGGTTTTAGGCATACAGACAAGAACATTTCAAACATACAAAACAAAGACACAATTCAACAGAAACAATCACAGAAAACATCATATTGATCCTCCATAACATTTTTGAAATGAGCAAGGGACACCAGAGTGTCTAACTTAAGTTGGATCTGCAGTTTGTTCCATAAATAAGGTGCAAAGGAACTAAAGGCAGTCCTACCGAACTCTGTGGAGACCGCAGGAGTCTCTAATGTAATCCACATCTGTGATCTGGTTTTAAAATTTGTATATCTAGTGGAAATGAATGATGCTATATATGGAGGTAGTTTTAAAAGAAGTGCTTTATAAATAAACAAGAGAGCATGTTGCTCTCGCCTCACAGATAGAGAGGCCCAACCCACATGTTGATATAGGATACAGTGATGAGTTTTGTAACTATCACCCGTGATAAACCTGAGTGCACAATGGTAAATAGCATCCAGTGGTTTTAATGTGTTTGCCGATGCATGCATATAGATAATATCACCATAATCTAAAACGGACATTTTTGTTTTCTATTTACGGAGGACAGACAAACCCTGTTTCTGTAAAGGAACCCTATCTTGAATTTGAGCTTTTTTCCCAATTCAGTAACATGTTTTTTTAAAGAAAGCCTATCATTTAACCATACCCCTAAGTATTTATATGCAGAGACCTGTTTGATTTGAGTACCATCCAAGCTAGTGATTACAAAAGTGTTTCTAACTGAGAGTTTAGACCTAGAAAAAAACATGACATTAGTTTTCTTAGCGTTTAAAACAAGTTTAAGCTGTAAAAGAGACCCCTGTAGTATCCCAAAATCAGACTCCCAACTACATTAAAGCTTGGTCCGCTGTTGGAGCAATAGAGTACATCACTGTGTCATCTGCATATAAATGGAATTTACAATATCTGACATCATCACCAATGTTGTTTATATAAAGTGAGAACAATAGTGGGCCAAATATAGTTGTCTAAATATAGTGTGAGGATAGCTAGTTAACTTAACGTTAGCTAACCATCCACGCCGATAAAATAGAAGAGGCTGCCAGCTAACTGGCTAACTTTAGCTGACATGGCTCATGTGGAAATACATTTGTTTTTAAAAATCTTGCAGTTTTAGCTAGCAGTCTTTTAAATTCGGTCAGCATCATTTAACATTAGCTAATAGTTTTGACAAGTTTGAGTGATATTTGGTGACATGTGTTTGCAATGTGTATGCATCACGCGTTGAAAACAACTAAGTTAGATAGCTATGCCAGTAGCTAAATGAACCAGGAACCTATTTGAAGTAGCTAGCTAACTGGGCTCTTTTGAACATTATTATTGATTTAGAAATATATACTGTATAAACACTACCATTCAAAAGTTTAACTTAGAAATGTCCTTGTTTCTGAAAGAAAAGCAATGTTTTTTGTCCATTAAAATAACATGAAATAGATCAGAAATGCAGTGTAGACATTGTTAATGTTGTAAATGACTATAGTAGCTGGAAACGGCAGATTTTTTATGGAATATCTTCATAGGCGTACAGTGGCCCATTATCAGCAACCATCACTCTTGTGTTCCAATGGCACGTTGTGTTAGTTAATCCAAGTTGATCATTTTAAAAGGCTAATTGATCATTAGAAAACCCTTTTGCAATTATGTTAGCACATCTGAAAACT
This sequence comes from Salmo salar, assembly GCF_965601325.2. NCBI lineage: Eukaryota > Metazoa > Chordata > Actinopteri > Salmoniformes > Salmonidae > Salmo > Salmo salar. Next base: position 24,381,126 of record NC_138309.1, on the reverse strand, counting down.
GTTGTGCTAATTAAAGAAACAATACAACTGGCCTTCCTTAGACTAGTTGAGTATCTGGAGCATCAGCATTTATGGGTTCGAATACAGGCTCAAAATGGCCGGAAAAAAATAATTTTTTTCCAAAACTCGTCAGTCTATTCTTGTTCTGAGAAATTTAGGCTATTCCATGTGAGAAATTGCCAAGAAACTGAAGATCTCGTACAACGCTGTGTACTACTCCCTTCACAGAACAGCGCAAACTGGCTCTAACATAATAGAAAGAGGAGTGGGAAGCCCCGGGGCACAATTGAGCAAGAGGACAAGTACATTAGTGTCTAGTTTGAGAAACAGACGCCTCACAAGTCCTCAACTGGCAGCTTTCCGCAAAACACCATCAAAACACAATCCTATTTGTCTGTACGACTTTAGAACTATTGGTCTGGACAACTTTAGAACTCGAATCTTGCAAAAATGTGTCAAATACCCAAGACAATGATGTAATCCTTGAATAGGAGGATACCTTACAGAGCAAAACTGAGAGTAATAGGATGCCCAGAACTGGATGTGAACTCTGTCACAAGAAAACCAGTAGACGAAAGAACTCCGGCCAAGAACGTAAAAAAGCCAAATAAGGCGGAAGTAAATTACCTCCTGCCCCATCCTAATGATGAACCAGAAAAGACACAGGAGAAGGAGCGAATGATGCTTCTAAGCGAAGAGCAAACAAACCTTCTCACATACAGATGTAAGATCCTACTCTGATCACCTTCTTGCAGGACAACTTTCCTGCAATGCAGTACATTTTAAACGTGTAGTGTATTTGAGGTTTAAAAAGGCTTCTGAATTGTGTAATTTACACTTTGAAATTTCAGACATGATTTACCCTGACAAAAAATGTATCAACCCCCCTACGTTGTCATTTAATTATAATCCACATAATAATTCACATTTCCTGTTGCTGCTGTCAAATTAAGATGATCTTACATCTGCAGAAGATAAGATGTTGCAAAGGGCACTCCTGTGAGTGCCCTCAAAGAAAGATGTCCATCCATGTTACAGCCCACACAATTTCTTGTTAACAAACTATAGTTTTGGCAAGTCGGTTAGGACACCTACTTTGTGCATGCCACTTTCTGGAGAAATGTCCTCTGGTCTGATGAAACAAAAATAGAACTGTTTGGCCATAATGACCATCGTTATGTTTGGAGGAAAAAGGGGGAGGCTTGCAAGCCGAAGAACACCATCCCAACCGTGAAACACTGGGGTGGCAGCATCATGTTGTGGGGGTGCTTTGCTGCAGGAGGGACTGGTGCACTTCACAAAATAGATGGCATCATGAGGTAGGAAAATTATGTGGATATATTGAAGCAACATCTCAAGACATCAGTCAGGAAGTTAAAGCTTGGTCACAAATGGGTCTTCCAAATGGACAATGACACCAAGCATACTTCCAAAGTTGTGGCAAAATGGTTTAAGTTAAGGACAACAAAGTCAAGGTATTGGAGTGGCCATCACAAAGCCCAGACCTCAATCCTATAGAAATTTTGTGGGTAGAACTGAAAAAGCATGTGCGAGCAAGGAGGCCTACAAACCTGACTCAGTTACACCAGCTCTGACAGGAGGAATGGGCCAAAATTCACCCAGCTTATTGTGGGAAGCTTGTGGAAGGCTACCCGAAACGTTTGACCCAAGTTAAACAATTTAAAGGCAATGCTACCAAATACTAATTGAGTGTATGTATGTTAATAAATAATTCTCTCTTCTATTATTCTGACATTTAACATTCTTAAAATAAAGTGGTGATCCTAACTGACCTAAGACAGGGAATTTTTACTAGGATTAAATGTCAGGAATTGTGAAAAACTGAGTTTAAATGTATTTGACTAAGGTGTTTGTAAACTTCTGACTTCAACTGTATATATTGGTGGATACAAAATACAGTGGTTTGATTCATCCTGAAAGTTGCCATATAAAATATTTCAAACCATGAAATATTGGAAGATGAGGCAAGTGGGTAACACTTTACAATAAGGTTGAACTGTATTTGTGTTTTGCTATATATTTCCTGCAGCATACTGTAAATGATGGTGCATTGTCGAGAAATATGAAAAAAAAATCACTGGCACATTAACATATTTTAAGGCATGCCTCGTAAGTGGCTATATATGTTGTACCCATTAGTAATAGTCCTCTACCAATTTAAGTAATATGTGGCGGCAGGGTGGCCTAGTGGTTAGAGCATTGGGCTAGTAACCGAAAGGTTGCAAGTTCAAATCCCAGAGCTGGCAAGGTACAAATCTCTCGTTCTACTCCTGAACAAGGCTGTTCACTGTTCCTAGGCCGTCATTGAAAATAAGAATATATTCTTAACTGACTTGCCTAGTTAAATAAAGGTAAAACCATTTTTTTTTTATTCACTAACAATAACATGTATATAGGGAACAGATAAGAGTGTTAGTGGCTCTTAAACTTTTTAATGATTTAACTACAACAACATTTTCAGTAGTGGTTACGGAAACATTTTACTTGCTATTACTGTGATATGTATTTTTTTTATCAACCTTGGTTGAATGACTGTAAGTCAGTACAGTAACCTACTGACCAATTTCTGTCAGTAGGTTACTGTACATTTTAAAGGAAATGTTTTATAGTGTGAACTAACCTGGCTGACGCCTGCTAAATTAGCTTTTTAATGAGAGAAGCAAGAGAGAGAGCATTGTTTCTGGTACATAAACATATTAATCCCCCACTGGATCAGACCAGAGGGCTGTAATCTGTGATAAAACTACAGGATAAAAATAATTTGCTTTGTGTCTCAGACGCAATGTTGTTTGGTGCTGATAATGTAATCCCTCCCCATTGCACATTGCCTACAGTGCCTTCAGAAAGTATTCACAACACTTGACTTTTTCCACATGGCGATGTGTTACAGCCTGAATTTAAAATGTATTACATTGAGATTTTATGTCACTGGCCTACACACAATACTCTATAATGTCAAAGTGGAATAATCTTTTTTGAAATTTGTACAAATTAATAAAAAATGGAAAGCTGAAATGTCCTGCCTTGATATGGCAAGCCTAAATAAGTTCATGAGTAAAAAATGTGCTTATCAAGTCAAATTATAAATTGCATGGACTAACTCTGTGTGCAATAATAGTGTTTAAAAACATGATTTTTGAATGACTACCTCATCTTTTTACCCCACACACAATTATCTGTAAGGTCCCTCAATTGAGCATTGAATTTAGATTTAATCACGAAGACCAGGGGGATTTTCCAATGCCTCGCAAAGAAGGACACCTATTGGTAGATGGGTAAATAAATTGAATATCCCTTTGAGCATGGTGAAGTTATTAATTACACTTTGGGTGGTGTATCAATACACCCAGTCACTTGAAAGATACAGGGATCCTTCCTAACTCAGTCGCCGGAGAGGAAGGAAACCGCTCAGGGATTTCACCATGAGACCAATGGTGACTTTAAAACAGTTGCAGAGTTTAATGGCTGTGATAGGAGAAAACTGAGGATGGACCAACAACATTGTAGTTGCTTCCCAATAGAGTGAAAAAAAGGAATCCTATGCAGAATGAAACTATTCAAAAACATGCATCCTGTTTGTAATAACGCTCTAATGTAAAAATGCAACAAAAAAATCGAAGAAATTAACTTAATGTCCTGAATACAAAGTGTTATGTATCAATCAAATGTATTAATAAAGCCCTTTTTACATCAGCCGATGTCACAAAGTGCTGTACAGAAACCCAGCCTAAAACCCCAAACAGCAAGCAATGCAGATGTAGAAGCACGGTGGCTAGGAAAAACTCCCTAGAAAGGCCAGAACTTAGGAAGAAAACTAGAGAGGAACCAGGCTCTGAGGGGTGGCCAGTCCTCTTCTGGATGTGCCGGATGCAGATTATAACAGAACATGGCCAAGATGTTCAAAGGTTCATAGATGACCTGCAGGATCAGATAATATTAACATAATCAATAATTATGTTTGGGACATCTCCAACACAACACATCCCTAAGTACCACTCTTCACATTTCAAGCATGGGGGTGGCTGCATTATCTTATCGGTATGCCTTTCATCAGCAAGGACTAAGAAGTAAAACAATTTTTTTTAAATGGAATAGGTCTCCCGAGTAGCACAGTGATCTAAGGCACTGCATCGCAGTTCAAGCAGTGCCACTATAGATCCCGGTTAAAGTCCAGGCTCTGTCGCAGCCAGCCCCGACCGGGAGTGGCGCACAATTGGCCCAGCGTCGTCTGGGTTAGGCCGGCAGGGATGTTCTTGTCGCATCGCACACTAGTGACTCCTGTGGCCAGCCGGGTGGACTCGCAGCTCTCGACCTTCGCCTCTCCTGAGTCTGTACAGGAGTTGCAGCGATGGGACAAGACTGCAACTACCAATAGGATACCACGACATTTGGGAGAAAAAGGGGTAAAACCCCCCAAAAATAGAATAGAGCTAAACACAGGCTAAATCATAGAGAAATACCTGGTTGAGGTTCTGCTTTCAAACAGACACTTGGAGACAAATTCACCTTTCAGCAATAACAATAACCTAAAACAGAAGGCCAAATATACATTGGAATTGCTTATCAATTGCATTGGGCTCCCGAGTGGCACAGTGATCTAAGGCACTGCATTTCAGTGCTAGAGGCATCACTTCAGACCCTGGTTCAATTCAAGGCTGTATCACAACTGCCCATGATTGGGAGTCCCATAGGGCTGTGCATAAATGGCCCAGCATTGTTAGGGTTTAGCCAGGGTAGGCTGTCATTGTAAATGGGAATTTGTTCTTAACTCACTTGCCTAGTTAAATAAAGATTAAATAAAAATAAAATTACCAAGTCAACATTGAATGTTCCTGAGGGGCCTAGTTACAGGTTTGACTTAAATTGGCTTGGAAATCTATGGCAAGACTTGAAAATGACTGTCTGGCAATGATCAACAACCAACTTGACATAGCTTGAATAATTTTTTTATAATAATGTGCAAATATTCAATCTAGGTGTGCAAAGCTTAGATGTACCCAGAAAGATTCACAGCTGTAATTGGTGCCAAAGGTGATGCTAACATGTACTGGTTCAGGGGTGTGAATATTTGCGTAAATGAGATATTTCTGTATTTCCTTTTCAATCAATTTTCACAAATTCCTAAAAACATGTTTTGACTTTGTCATTATGGTTTATTGAGTGTAGGTTGGTGAGAAAGAATTTCACTGTACAGCTTTACACCTGTTGTCCACATGGCAAATAAACTTTAAAACTTAAAACTTGTGAGGAGAGCGGCTGGGGGCTGCTGGCCTATGTTGTCAGCTCCACCAGCAGCAAATTCCCCCTCTCCTGATGGGCACTACGTGGGGTTCCTGGAGATTGGGGAGATGCAGTATATAATATATTAAATGTTCAATGAAACAAAAGTATAAAAACAGGCTTAGAGCACATCCTTGTCATTATTCTATGCAAAACATCAGTCAGGGGTTTGCTACATCACTTACAGTTGAACAGGTTTAGAGGAGGGTTAATATATCAAAGGCTACAAAAGTAAAATGCATGTTTATTCAGACACATGGTTGAACCAAACTACAGAGTTATGCTGTGAACAGCCACTATTCGTCGACTGCAGGGACTCTAACCCTTACACTTATAAGAAATCACGTTATGCTCGCCAACGAACCAACAAACAGGCAAAGTGTCAATACAGGACTAAGATTGAATCCTACCACACTGGTTCTGATGCTCGTTGAATGTGGCAGGGCTTGCAAACTATTCCAGACTACAAAGGGAAGCCCAGACGTCAGCTGCCCAGTGACACAATCCTACCAGATGATCTAAATGACTTCTATGCACGCTTCGAGGCAAGCAACACTGAAGCATGCATGAGAGCACCAGCTGTTCCGGATGACTGTGTAATCATGCTCTCCATAGCCAATGTGAGTAAAACCTTTAAACAGGTCAACATTCAGAAGGCCACAGGGCCATACGGATTACCAGGACATGTACTCTGAGCATTGATCAACTGGCAAGTGTCTTCACTGACATTTTCAACCTGTCCCTGACCAAGTCTGTAAAACCTACATGTTTCACACAGACCACCATAGTCCCTGTACCCAAGAACACCAAGGTAACATGCCTAAATGAGTACTGACCCGTAGCACTCACGTCTGTAGCCATGAAGTGCTTTGAAATGCTGGTCATGGCTCACATCAACAACATCATCCCAGAAACCCTAGACCCACTCCAATTTGCAGATCCACAGATGACACAATCTCTATTGCACTCCATACTGCCCTAACCCACCTGGACAAAAGGAACAACTATGTGAGAATGCTGGGACTAAGCATCTCCTTCTGCAACTGGATCCTGAACATACTGTCAGGCCACCCTCAGGTGGTAAGTGTAGCCAACAATACATCTGCCACACTGATCCTCAAGCTGGGGGCCCATCAGGGGTGCTTGCTTAGTCCCCGCCGTACTCCCTGTTAACCCACAACTGCGTGGCCAAGCACAACTCCATCATTAAGTTTATCGACAACACATTGGTGGTAGGTCTGATCACCAACAACAATGAGACAGCCTTTAGGGAGGAGGTCAGAGACCTGCCAGTGTGGTGCCAGGACAACAACCTCTCCCTCAACGTGATCAAGACAAAGGATAAGATTGTAGACTACAGGAAAAAGAGGGTCAAGCACACCCCAATTTTCATTGACGGAGTTGTAGTGGAGCAGGTTGAGAGCTTCAAGTTCCTTGATGCCCACATCATCAACAAGTTATCATACATAAATGCATTATAATTATGATAATTATAATATTATAAATACAAGTTCAATCTGTGCTTCAATGCACATATGGTGCATTGAAGTGGGGAGAGAGGTGTAGAAGACGGAAAGGGAAAGAGGTAAGAACAGCGGCAGACAGCATATGATTAATGAATTACAGTGCTACCCTAATATTCTCTCAGTTCATCACAATTGCGACGTCTCCTAACCAGCCTTGGGCCCCCATTTGGCCCGAAGGTTATATTAAGAGGGGGTGAGGTGGCGATGACGGGACTGGCTTCCTCTCTCACATCAAATCATTTAAGCACAAGCTGTTAGGGCAGCTCACAGATCACTGCACCTGTACATAGCTCACCTGTAATTAGCCCATCCAACTACCTCATCTCCATACTGTTATCTATTTTATTTATTTTGCTCCTTTGCACCCCAGTATCTCTACTTGTACACTCATCTTCTGCACAGCTATCACTCCAGTGTTTAATTGCTATATTGTAATTATTTTGCCACTATGGCCTATTTATTGCCTTACCTCCGTTATCCTACCTCATTTGCACACACTGTATAAATACTTTTTCTATTGTATTATTGACTGTATGTTTGTTTATTCCATGTGTAACTCTGTGTTGTTGTTGTTTGTGTTGCACTGCTTTGCTTTATCTTGGCCAGGTCGCAGTTGTAAATTAGAACTTGTTCTCAACTAGCCTACCTCGTTAAATAAGGTGAAATAAAAAAATGTAATAAAAAAAAACATATCTGCAGACGAGTGACAAATGGATTTAGAGAGATTATGATTAAGCCTTGTTTTTTTTATTCTAACACGGTCAGTCAACTTAAATCAGGAGGGATCATTAACTCTTGGACTACTACATCTCTGTCTGTATTTCAATGTAAAGCATACTTCCTGTTGACCCAACCAAGTGATATATCACCTATGATCATGCTGTGCCTTCCATGTCAGCCAGTTCAGATGCGGGAGGGGTTCACCAAAACAGCTGATATAACCTAGAGGATTTAGGGAGAAGGGGGAGAGGGATGAGGTGAAGCAGAGAGACTGTTATTTTGTAGGTGTGTGGTCTCACCTGGTGTCCACACTAAGTGGCAACAGAGTACTTTATGCTGAAAAACAGACACATGAGGACAAACAATAGAAGATATCGTCAATAGAAGATACTGTATGTGACGCAGACACCTATCAGAGTGTACCTGAAACATTTAAATATAGAGGGCTTGTGTCTCACCACTTGGTTATTGCAAGTCTAACCCCCAGGGAAATCATGACTTGGCAGCAACAGATAATCCAGTGAAAATGGCTGTGTTTATGTTGTGTAAATCTGAAAATGGTCAGCTGACATCTTAAGGGTGTTTTAATTAATGCATGTGAGACAAGTTTCATGTACAACAAGACAGGCAGAGATGGAGAAAAAGAACACAGAACAGTTTAATTATCTCTGGTTATGGACACTTTTGCATGCAATAAAGCTGTATTATTTCTTTACTTACCTATTGTTCACCTAATACCTTTTTTGCACTATTGGTTAAAGCCTGTAAGTAAGCATTTCACTGTAAGGTCTACACCTGTTGTATTCAGCACACGTGACAAATAAACTTTGATTTGATTTGATTCCACGGCCTGTTCCTCGGACAGTGAACATCTGAAAATATCTACATTTTCGACCCCTTGGTCAGCTCGCTCTCTGAAAGTAAAGAAAACAGCTTATTTTTTATAGATAGGAAAACAATAACTGAGATATGACCGTTCAATCTAAAGCAGCAGATGTCATTTTTAAGTCAATACAGCCCAGTGCTGCTTTCCTGAGATGCCATCTTCGTAGGTGTCCGCTTTGACTTCCTTTGTGTCGGAAAAAAGTTGCTTTGAACCACATAACATATCATTACAGCAGTGTGTACTGGTATGTTAGCTAGCTACCTAACGTTATACATCAAACTTGCCAGTATATTAACTATAGGCTATCTAACTACACAACGTTTGTTGACTTGATTATTCTCGTCATTCTTAGCTTATCTAAATGGTATAGTCGTTGTGCTTTCTCAATGGACATTCTGGTGCTTTCGAAAATTCGCTCTCGCTATCTATAGGCTAGACAATAGAACGAGTCAAAATTCACCCAAGGCTGAAAAACGGCTTAAGAACGATGGCTAAACTGGAACACTAGTGAGAGACCATAGCAAATTAAATGAATTGAACGTTCGCAGAGCCTGTTTTGACTGGAGTGATGCTTAGAATTCCAGTTAAAATTGCATCTCTTTTTTATTTTACCACTACAATTTCTTTGTCGGACAAAACTGGAAAAAAACAACTTTTGTGGAAAGTAAACATCCGCACCTCGATGGTGTCAACTGTGCTTATGTCTGCGTAATGAAAAAGTGCTATAAAACCTGTTGAGGACAGACGTTATGCTAGCGGAACGCCTCGCCAAATATCCAATGGTAGAGCGTGGCGCGAAATACAAAAACTTTAAAAATGCTATAACTTCAATTTCTCAAACATATGACTATTTTACACCATTTGAAAGATAAGACTCTCGTTAATCCAACCACATTGTCCGATTTCAAAAAGGATTTACAGCGAAAGCAAAACATTAGATTATGTCAGGAGAGTACCCTGCCAAAAATAATCACACAGCCATTTTCAAAGCGAGCATATATGTCACAAAAACCCAAACCACAGCTAAATGCAGCACTAACCTTATCCTTATCATTTATCGCCCTCCAGGTTCCCTTGGAGAGTTCATCAATGAGCTTGACGCCTTGATAAGTTCCTTTCCTGAGGATGGCTCACCTCTCACAGTTCTGGGTGACTTTAACCTCCCCACGTCTACCTTTGACTCATTCCTCTCTGCCTCCTTCTTTCCACTCCTCTCCTCTTTTGACCTCACCCTCTCACCTTCCCCCCCTACTCACAAGGCAGGCAATACGCTTGACCTCATCTTTACTAGATGCTGTTCTTCCACTAATCTCATTGCAACTCCCCTCCAAGTCTCCGACCACTACCTTGTATCCTTTTCCCTCTCGCTCTCATCCAACACTTCTCACTCTGCCCCTACTCGGATGGTATTGCGCCGTCCCAACCTTCGCTCTCTCTCTCCCGCTACTCTCTCCTCTTCCATCCTATCATCTCTTCCCTCTGCTCAAACCTTCTCCAACCTATCTCCTGATTCTGCCTCCTCAACCCTCCTCTCCTCCCTCTCTGCATCCTTTGATTTCCTCTGTCCCCTATCCTCCAGGCCAGCTCGGTCCTCCCCTCCTGCTCCGTGGCTCGACGACTCACTGCGAGCTCACAGAACAGGGCTCCGGGCAGCCGAGGGGAAATGGAGGAAAACTCGCCTCCCTGCGGACCTGGCATCCTTTCACTCCCTCCTCTCTACATTTTCCTCTTCTGTCTCTGCTGCTAAAGCCACTTTCTACCACTCTAAACTCCAAGCATCTGCCTCTAACCCTAGGAAGCTCTTTGCTACCTTCTCCTCCCTCCTGAATCCTCCTCCCCCTCCCCCCTCCTCCCTCTCTGCGGATGACTTCGTCAACCATTTTGAAAAGAAGGTTGACGACATCCGATCCTCGTTTGCTAAGTCAAACGACACCGCTGGTCCTGCTCACACTGACGTACCCTGTGCTTTGACCTCTTTCTCCCCTCTCTCTCCAGATGAAATCTCGCGTCTTGTGACGGCCGGCCGCCCAACAACCTGCCCACTTGACCCTATCCCCTCCTCTCTTCTCCAGACCATTTCCGGAGACCTTCTCCCCTACCTCACCTCACTCATCAACTCATCCTTGACCGCTGGCTACGTCCCTTCCATCTTCAAGAGAGCGAGAGTTGCACCCCTTCTGAAAAAAACCTACACTCGATCCCTCCGATGTCAACAACTACAGACCAGTATCCCTTCTTTCCTTTCTCTCCAAAACTCTTGAACGTGCCGTCCTTGGCCAGCTCTCTTGCTATCTCTCCCAGAATGACCTTCTTGATCCTAATCAGTCAGGTTTCAAGACTGGGCATTCAACTGAGACTGCTCTTCTCTGTGTCACGGAGGCTCTCCGCACTGTTAAAGCTAACTCTCTCTCCTCTGCTCTCATCCTTCTAGACCTATCTGCTGCCTTTGATACTGTGAACCATCAGATCCTCCTCTCCACCCTCTCCGAGCTGGGCATCTCCGGCGCGGCCCACGCTTGGATTGCGTCCTACCTGACAGGTCGCTCCTACCAGGTGGCGTGGCGAGAATCTGTCTCCGCACCACGTGCTCTCACCACTGGTGTCCCCCAGGGCTCTGTTCTAGGCCCTCTCCTATTCTCGCTATACACCAAGTCACTTGGCTCTGTCATATCCTCACATGGTCTCTCATATCATTGCTATGCAGATGACACACAATTAATCTTCTCCTTTCCCCCTTCTGACAACCAGGTGGCGAATCGCATCTCTGCATGTCTGGCAGACATATCATTGTGGATGACGGATCACCACCTCAAGCTGAACCTCGGCAAGACGGAGCTGCTATTCCTCCCGGGGAAGGACTGCCCGTTCCATGATCTCGCCATCACGGTTGACAACTCCCTTGTGTCCTCCTCCCAGAGTGCTAAGAGCCTCGGCGTGACCCTGGACAACACCCTGTCGTTCTCCACTAACATCAAGGCGGTGACCCGATCCTGTAGGTTCATGCTCTACAACATTCGCAGAGTACGACCCTGCCTCACACAGGAAGCGGCGCAGGTCCTAATCCAGGCACTTGTCATCTCCCGTCTGGATTACTGCAACTCGTTGTTGGCTGGGCTCCCTGCCTGTGCCATTAAACCCCTACAACTCATCCAGAACGCCGCAGCCCGTCTGGTGTTCAACCTTCCCAAGTTCTCTCACGTCACCCCGCTCCTCCGCTCTCTCCACTGGCTTCCAGTCGAAGCTCGCATCCGCTACAAGACCATGGTGCTTGCCTACGGAGCTGTGAGGGGAACGGCACCTCCGTACCTTCAGGCTCTGATCAGGCCCTACACCCAAACAGGCCCTACACCCAAACACTGCAATCATCCACCTCTGGCCTGCTCGCCTCCCTACCTCTGAGGAAGCAAAGTTCCCGCTCAGCCCAGTCAAAACTGTTCGCTGCTCTGGCACCCCAATGGTGGAACAAGCTCCCTCACGACGCCAGGACAGCGGATTCAATCACCACCTTCCGGAGACACCTGAAACCCCACCTCTTTAAGGAATACCTGGGATAGGATAAAGTAATCCTTCTAACCCCCCCTTAAAAGATTTAGATGCACTATTGTAAAGTGGTTGTTCCACTGGATATTTTAAGGTGAATGCACCAATTTGTAAGTCGCTCTGAATAAGAGCGTCTGCTAAATGACTTAAATGTAAATGTAAATGTAAAATGATCTTCATCAGATGACACTCCTAGGACATTATGTTATACAATACATGCTGTTTTGTTCAATCAAGTTCATATTTATATCAAAAAACAGCTTTTTACATTAGCATGTGATGTTCAGAACTAGCATACCCACCGAAAACTTCCGGTGAATTTACTAAATTACTCATCATAAACGTTGACAAAATACATAACAATTATTTTAACCTGTTATGGCTAGGGGGCAGTATTTTCACGGCTGGATAAAAAACGTACCCGATTTAATCTGATTACTACTCCTGCACAGTAACTAGAATATGCATATAATTATTGGCTTTGGATAGAAAACACTCCAAAGTTTCTAAAACTGTTTGAATGGTGTCTGTGAGTATAACAGAACTCAAATGGCAGGTCAAAACCTGAGAGATTCCTTTACAGGAAGTGGCCTGTCTGACCATTTCTTGAACTTCTTTGCCATCTCTATCTTTTACAAAGGATCTCTGCTCTAACGTGACACTTCTTACGTCTTCCATGGGCGCTCAGAGCCCGGGAAAAACCTGAATGTCGTCATCCCAGCCCAAGGCTGAAACACATTATCGCCTTTCTCAAGTGGCCGATCAAGGGACTGTGGGCTTAGGCGCGTGCCCTGGCCGCCCCCGTCTTTGTGATTTTTCCTCTGTTTGCCGAAAAGGAGATTCCCGGTCGGAATATTATCGCTTTTCTACGAGATAAATTGCATAAAAATTGATTTTAAACAGCGGTTGACATGCTTCGAAGTACGGTAATGGAATATTTAGATTTTTTTTGTCACGAATTGCGCCATGCGCACGACCCTGATTTACCATTTCGGATAGTTTCTGGAACGCACGAACAAAACGCCGCTATTCGGATATAACGATGGATTATTTTGGACCAAACCAACATTTGTTATTGAAGTAGCAGTCCTGGGAGTGCATTCTGACGAAGACAACAAAAGGTAATCAAACTTTTATAATAGTAAATCTGATTTTGGTGAAGGCTAAACTTGCCGGGTGTCTAAATAGCTAGCCCGTGATGGCTGGGCTATGTACTTAGAATATTGCAAAATGTGCTTTCACCAAAAAGCTATTTTAAAATCGGACATATCGAGTGCATAGAGGAGTTCTGTATCTATAATTCTTAAAATAATTGTTATGCTTTTTGTGAACGTTTATCGTGAGTAATTTAGTAAATTGTTAGTAAATTCCCCGGAAGTTTGCGGGGGGTATGCTAGTTCTGAACGTCACATGCTAATGTAAAAAGCTGGTTTTTGATATAAATATGAACTTGATTGAACAAAACATGCATGTATTGTATAACATAATGTCCTAGGTGTGTCATCTGATGAAGATCATCAAAGGTTTGTGCTGCATTTAGCTGTCTTCTGGGTTTTTGTGACATTATATGCTAGCTTGAAAAATGGGTGTCTGATTATTTCTGGCTGGGTTGTCTGCTGACATAATCTAATGTTTTGCTTTCGCTGTAAAGCCTTTTTGAAATCGGACAGTGTGGTTAGATAAAGGAGAGTCTTGTCTTTAAAATGCTGTGAAATAGTCGTATTTTTGAGGAATTTGTAATTCGCGCCACGCCTATCATTGGATATTGGAGCAGGTGTTCAGCTAGCGGAACGTCTAGATGTAAGAGGTTTTAACCTGTTGTGGATAGGGGGCAGTATTTTCACGGCCGGATAAAAAACGTACCCGATTTAATCTGGTTACTACTCTTGCCCAGAAACTAGAATATGCATATAATTAGTAGATTTGGATAGAAAACACGCTAAAGTTTCTAAAACTGTTTGAATGGTGTCTGTGAGTATAACAGAACTCATATGGCAGGCAAAAACCTGAGAAGATTCCAAGCAGGAAGTGGCCTGTCTGACAATTTGTAGTCCTTCTGTTGCATCTATTTCGAAATTACAGCATTTGAGCTGTTACGTGACACTTTCTAAGGCTTCCATATGCTCTCTAAAGCCTTCAGAAACCAGATTGAGGCGTCTCCTGTCTCTGAGCAGATAACAGCAGCACAGTTTGTCAGTGGTCTGCCTGGGGAAAGAGAGACTGGAGTTGCGCGTTCACGAGACCTCGCTATTTTTTTCTTTCCCTCTTTGAATGAATACAACATTGTCCGGTCGGAATATTATCGCTATTTTACGAGAAAAATAGCATAAATATTGATTTTACACAGCGTTTGACATGCTTCTAAGTACGGTAATGGAACATTTTGAATTTTTTTGTCACGAAATGTGCTCGCGCGTCACCCTTTGGATAGTGACCTGAACACACGAAGAAAATGGAGGTATTTGGATATAACTATGGATTATTTGGAACCAAAGCAACATTTGTTGTTGAAGTCGAAGTCCTGGGAGTGCATTCTGACGAAGAACAGCAAAGGTAATACAATTTTTCTTATAGTAATTCTGAGTTTAGTGAGCCCCGAAGTTGGCGGGTGTCTGAATAGCTAGCCTGTGATGGCTGAGCTATGTACTCAGAATATTGCAAAATGTGCTTTCGCCGAAAAGCTATTTTAAAATCTGACATAGCGATTGCATAAAGGAGTACTGTATCTATAATTCTTAAAAGCGCCCAACACCCGTTGAATATGGCCGGTGTCAGTAAACTTTGGGAAAAAAGCGTAATTAAATAGTTTCCAGCAGAACATTTACAGTCACTAACACTCTGGTTAACACTATAACTGCCTTACCAGCTCTGCTAGGGCAAGTGAAATGGTCAGAGTGGTCTCATTTGTGTCTGGAAGTAGCTAGCCAACATTAGCTTGGGTGCTTGACTGCCGTTGTAAGGCCAGTACTCTCAAATCAACCCTGCTCCTCGGACCGAACGTCCAGTGTGCGCTCCGAGAGCGAAACGGTCTGAATTTACAAGCTAACAATTTTTCTCTGAATGGAAACACCATAATATTAATCAAATGAATTAAGCCAAATATCCTAATATCAATCCCATATACTATGTTGTTACAAAAAAGGTTGTAAATTCTCTGGTAATGCCAATACGGAATACTATCAAATGCTTCTCAAAGATGCCCTCTGGTGGTCAAACTAGCAATAACTTACAGGAACAGAAGTGGTGGTTAAGAATTAACCTCTTACATCTAGACGTTCCGCTAGCGGAACACCTGCTCCAATATCCAATGATAGGCGTGGCGCGAATTACAAATTCCTCAAAAATAAAAAAACTTCAATTTTTCAAACATATGACTATTTTACAGGATTTTAAAGACAAGACTCTACTTTATCTAACCACACTGTCCGATTTCAAAAAGGCTTTACAGCGAAAGCAAAACATTAGATTATGTCAGCAGAGTACCCAGTTAGAAATAATCAGACACCCATTTTTCAAGCTAGCATATAATGTCACAAAAAACAAAACCACAGCTAAATGCAGCACTAACCTTTGATGATCTTCATCAGATGACAACCCTAGGACATTATGTTATACAATACATGCATGTTTTGTTCAATCAAGTTCATATTTATATCAAAAACCAGCTTTTTACATTAGCATGTGACGTTCAGAACTAGCATACCCCCCGCAAACCTTTACTAAACTACTGACGATAAACGTTCACAAAAAACATAACAATTATTTTAAGAATTATAGATACAGAACTCCTTTGTGCAATCGAGGTGTCCGATTTTAAAATAGCTTTTCGGTAAAAGCACATTTTGCAATATTTTGAGTAGATAGCCCAGCCATCACGGCTAGCTATTTAGACACCCACCAAGTTTAGCCCTGACCAAACTCCGATTTACTATTAGAAAAGTTTGATTACCTTTGGTGTTCTTCGTCAGAATGCACTCCCAGGACTGCTACTTCAATAAAAATGTTGGTTTGGTTCAAAATAATCCATTGTTACATCCAAATAGTGGCGTTTTGTTCATGCGTTCAAGACACTATCCGAAGTGTAAATAAGGGTCACGAGCACGACGCATTTCGTGACAAATAAATTCTAAATATTCCATTACCGTACTTCGAAGCATGTCAACCGCTGTTTAAAATCAATTTTTATGCAATTTTTCTCGTAAAAAAGCGATAATATTCCGACCGGGAAAGCGTGTATACGTACAAAGAGAGAGAAAATAAAAGCATGGGATCCCCTCGTGCACGAGCCTGAGTCTCACAGTACTGTGACCAGCCACTATCCAAACGCGCTACTTTTTTTCAGCCAGAGCCTGCAAAGCCACGATTCAGCTTTTTGCCGCCTTCTGAGAGCCCATGGGAGCCGTAGGAAGTGTCACGTAACAGCAGAGATCCCCTGTAATGGATAGAGATAATCAAGAAGGGCAAGAAAGCGTCAGACAGGGCACTTCCTGTAAGGAATCTTCTCAGGTTTTGGCCTGCCAAACGAGTTCTGTTATACTCACAGACACCATTCAAACAGTTTTAGAAACTTTGGAGTGTTTTCTATCCAAAGCTAATAATTATATGCATATTCTAGTTTCTGGGCAGGAGTAATAATCAGATTAAATCGGGTACGTTTTTTATCAGGCCGTGAAAATACTGCCCCCTAGCCATAACAGGTTAAATGACGAGCCACAGAATGCTGCAGCAGCACCCGGGTGTGCCGCAGTGTGACGCAACTTTTAAAGGAGGAACCTCTGTATCTAACACCAGACACTGATGAAAGGGGAAACATATACTGTAAGTATATTTGCTATAGACAAATGGTGTAAACATTTAATTATATTTGCTGACACTCTACGGTCAAATTATGGCACCAGTAGAGTAGCTATCTATATATTAACCATGCACCTCCGCAAACACGCTTTCTCTGATGTTGGTTACAAGGTGGTACTTATTTAAATTAGGTCTCTGGTCAAAGGTAGTGCACTATATAGGGAATTGGTGCCATTTGGGATGCACTTGGTTTGATTTAATCTGTAAAGTGTTGGACGCTTTGCCAACCCTTGTTACTGTATCACACAGAGGTCATAACTTTGGAAGTTTATTAAGACACTGTATCATCTTAATGGGATCTTGTCTTTACTATAGTTGCTATGGTTTGCTAAGTGCATTACTTTTGATTGGACCCTGGTTAAAAGTAGTGAACTATATGGTAAATAGGGTGCCATCTGGGACTATGTTGAGCTTTAACCTAAATCCAATTTATAAGAATGTAAGGCTACACACCTACAACACATCAACAGCTTGCTTTGTTGTTCAGTCATGGTCTTTCGCTGTTAATATGTTAACCCTAACTCTTGTTTTCCCTTGCTTCAATTATCCCCTCTTAAGAAGAACACAGTTATATTCATCCTTTCATTCCACTGTTTCTTAGGGATGTCAACATCAGCCTGTCATTACAGTACTAGTCTCACTTCTACAGATTCAACCACATCCCATGCAACCTATTCCCTCTTCAAATCAATGTGGAGTTGATTGAGAGGGCTGAACAAAGTTATTTTTGTTTTCTCTTTTTTGCTGGTGTGTGTGTGTGTGTGTGTGTGTGTGTGTGTGTGTGTGTGTGTGTGTGTGTGTGTGTGTGTGTGTGTGTGTGTGTGTGTGTGTGTGTGTGTGTGTGTGTGTGGTGTGAGAATGGGAGGGAAGCAATAGGGAGTTGACCATATGGTAATCACATTAATCAAGACTCAACCAAGAAGAGGCGGAGGTTCACAACAACAAAGTCTTTACAATAAGGACTTATTTTTAATTAAAGTTTTCCTTAAGCTCATAGCCTCGTCAACACGCACACACACACTTCTTCTTTCCCTCTTTCCCCTGGAGGTGTGTTGTGTGCGAGCGTCTGTTTGGCCCACAAGCATGCTCTGTATATCACCAGTGTGCCTGTACATAAGCAAAGCAATTATAGCATTGAGGCAGAAATATTGATGTGTTCATATGTGTGTGGTGTTGAGCACAGCCCCATAAGCGCCCCAGGAGCCCTGCCACCACCATCCCTCTATCACTCCCTCCACGCGTCACTCATCATCCCACACAAATAAAATATAAATTCCATGCTCTCCCTTTCTTCTCTTTCTGTCTTTCTTTCTCTCTATCAGTTTCTCTCTCGGTCTTCCTCTCTCAACCTCACTGCCTCTTTATCTCCTCTTATACTTACTTTCTCTCCCCCCTCTTTCTCTGAAACCATCTTTCTCTTTCTGTCGAGCTCTCCAGCTCTCCCCCTGTCCTTCTCCCTCCTCCACTTACTTAGCCAGTGATTGCAACTCACAGGATTGACACACCGATCACAGAGGGGACTGAATAGAAGCATTTTTTTACTACATTAAAAACCACCATGGCCCTGATATATTCTCTTTAGTGGCAACTTAACTGCACTAAGGGCCCTATTCAGACTTGAGATAAATTAACTTAACACAAGCTTAAGTCAAATATGTTGACTTAAGTCTACTTATCTCAAGTCTCAATCGGGCCCTAACAGAGCTCTGGCCGAAAGATAATTAATCTTATTTAAACCTACATCTCTGCAACCTATCCAACTCATAGCAATACAATTACCTTCATCATTGCTTAATACTAACTTTGAAACCAGGAAATCCCCCAGTAAAAAAGCTGAAGTTCATGACCCTCATTCATCTGCTTGCTCTGCCCTAATATTTAGCCTCACATTTAAGTGTTTTACAATTTTCTTTTCAGAACAACCTGGGCTATGAGTAGAACAACACAAATTGTCATAAACAGTTGCATTCATGTGCGCCAAGCAAAAACCTGATAAAAATTGCATTTATAAGAATGCTGTAAGTACAGAAATTGTTTGCTCAGTGGGAAATTAATATCCAGCTATTCAGTGACAACCGTGTGGAGTTTGTGACAACAACTATGTGAGCTTATTACAGTATTACAAACACTGTGTTCAGGGATTTAATACGATCTTCTATGAAGAAGAAACCCTTACCTTCTAATGACTCTTGTGTGGCTTGTGAGCTTCATAGATTAAAACAATTGCGTGTTCGTGAGAGTCTCAGCTTTTCATAGATGGGTCATATAGACAAGTTTTTAGCTCAAACCGTTCAGACTTTACGCATGCTTTTGTGAAAATAACAATTTTCGGGATCCACCCTTGTCTCACAATCACCACTTTAGCATCAGCACCTGTTAACCACACAGACTAATGGTTGGTATCAGCGGATGGAGAAGAAATTGACAAATCACTGTGATATTTTCTTACCTAATTTAAATAAGTACAGCCTTGTAACCGACTTGGTAGAAGGTGTGTTTGCAGAGGGGCGTGGTTTGTATAACTGGATAGCTACTCTACTGGTGCAACAAATGTGACTATAGGGTGTCAGCAAAGTTTACCCTATTCATCTGTGTCTGGTGTTAGCTAGTTACTGGCAAGCTTGGTCTTCAGCCAGCAGGGAACAAAAGGGGGGGAAGGGTGAATCAAAACTCTGACGCAGTTGTTAAGTCCATCAGTGCAGCTTTGTACCACATCACAAGAGCTATGCTAACTGGGAGATGTAGGAAAAATTGATATCAATCATGCAATTTCAATTTTGTTTGTATATCACCAAATTAGCTTGAGATGATTATACTATAAAACTGCATTCAAGTTGTTTGACATAGGCATTTCAATGAGTTGTCAGTCAAGATGAGCTCGTGAATATAAGCTCCCTGCCCACTCAGCCTGTTTTATCAAACTTCCTGGTAGTTAGCCGTGAGAGAAAAAGTATTTTTCTGAATGACCGTTCAGGATCTTCACCTTTTTGCAAGTTATGAATAATTAAAGGACCCGAAAATTGATTTTGGGGGGTTAGTATCATTTGATTTACACAACATACCTTCCACTTTGAAGATGCTAAATATTTTTTAATTGTGAAACAAACAAGAAATAAGATGAGAAAAAAATTACTTGAGTGTGAATAACTATTCAGCCCCCCAAAGTCAATACTTCCTAGAGCCACGTTTTGCAGCAATTACAGTTGCAAGTCTCTTGGGATATGTCTCTATAAGCTTGGCACATCTAGCCACTGGGATTTTTGCCCATTCTTCAAGTCAAAACTGCTCCAGCTCCTTCAAGTTTGATGGGTTCCGCTGGTGAACAGCAATCTTTAAGTCATACCAATGATTCTCAATTGGATTGAGGTCTGGGCTTTGACAAGGCCATTCCAATACATTTTAAATGTTTCCCCTTAAACCACCCGAGTGTTGCTTCATCAGTATACTTAGGGTCATTGTCCTGCTGGAAGGTGAACCTCCGTCCCAGTCTCAAATCTCTTGACGACTGAAACAGGTTTCCCTCAATAATTTCCCTGTATTTAGCTCCATCCATCATTCCTTCAATTCTGACCAGTTTCACAGTCCCTACTGATGAAAAACAAACCCACAGCATGATGCTGCCACCACCATTCTTCACTGTGGCGATGGTGTTCTCGGAGTGATGAGAGGTGTTGGGTCTGCGCCAGACATAGCGTATCCCTAGATGGCCAAAAAGCTACATTTTAGCCTCATCTAACCAGAGTACCTTCTTCCATTTGTTTGGGAAGTCTCCCATGTTTTTATTGAAGCAATGGCTTTTTTTTCTGGCCACTCTTCCGTAATGCCCAGCTCTGTGGAGTGTACGGCTTAAAGTGGCCATATGTACAGATACTCTAATCTCCGCTGTGGAGCTTTGCAGCTCCTTCAGGGTTATCTTTGGTCTCTTTGTTGCCTCTTGCCCTCCTCGCCTGGTCTGTGAGTTTTGGTGGGCGGCCTTCTCTTGGCAGGTTTGTTGTGGTGCCATATTCTTTCAATTTCTTAATAATGGATTTAATGGTGCTCCGTGGGATGTTCAAAGTTTCTGATATTTTTTTATAACCCAACCCTGATCTGTACTTCTCCACAACTTTGTCCCTGGCCTGTTTGGAGAGCTCCTTGGTCTTCATCGTGCCACTTGCTTAGTGGTGCCCCTCGCTTAGTGGTGTTGCAGACTCAGAAAAGGTGTATATGTACTGAGATCATGTGACAGATAACGTGACACTTAGATTACACACAGGTGGACTTTATTTAACTAATTATTTGACTTCTGAAGGTAATTGGTTGCAACAGATCTTATTTAGGGGCTTCATAGCAAAGGGGGTGAAAAAATTTCTGTTTAAAAAAAAATGAATTTTTTTAAACAAGTAATTTTTTTCATTTCACTTCACCAATTTGGACTATTTTGTGTATGTCCATTACATGAAATCCTAATAAAAATCAATTTAAATTACAGGTTGTAATGCAACAAAATAGGAAAAATGCCAGTGGGGGTGATTACTTTTGCAAGGCACTGTATTTGTTAGTGACAGAGTTTCACGGTTGTTGAAAGGAGAAGCGGACCAAAGTGCAGCGTGTGTGTCGTTCCAGATTTTATTTACACTGTCAAACTATGCAATATATAAACATAAACTAAAGAACAAAACAACAAACCGTGACGCAGAGGTGAAACATACACTACTCAAAAACAATCTCCCACAAACCCAGGTGGAAAAAAAACACTACTTAAGTATGATCTCCAAATAGAGACAACGAGGACCAGCTGCCTCTAATTGGAGATCATCCCAAACAAAACCCAACATAGAAATACCTAACTAGAACCTGACAACATAGAAATACAAAATATAGAAAAAAAACCTTGTCACGCCCTGACCTACTCTACCATTGAAAATAACATCTTTCTATGGTCAGGACGTGACACAGAGACATGTACTGTGTTGTGGTCATCACTGATTGTGTAGTATAGCATTCATGTTTTGTATCATTGATTGTACAGTCTATTTTGTTGGTATATTTTCTTTTATTGGAAATGACTAGGTGATTTGGTGGTTCTATTTCCTTTGTATTTTTGAAATGATTGTCACGCCCTGACCTGAGAGAGACGGTTTGTTTCTCTATGTGGTTAGGTCAGGGTGTGGGGTGGGCATTCTATGGTGTCTATTTCTTTGTTTTGAGCTGAGTATGGTTCCTAATCAGAGGCAGCTGTCTATCGTTGTCTCTGATTAGGAATCATACTTAGGCAGCTTTTCCCCCACCTGTAGTTGTGGGATTTTAATTTTGTACTGCTTGTTAAGCCTACAAGACGTGGCGGTCGTTATCATTGTTCATTCTTTTTTGTTTGTAGTGTTCTGAAGTAAAATAAATACACTATGAACACTTACCACGCTGCGCTTTGGTCCACTCCTTTTGACGATCGTGACAATGATACTCGTTAAGTTAAATGTCAACTTCAACTGAGAGCAAGGGTTTTTTTTGCTTCTCACGGGCGAACCAACAATCAGATGGGACAGATGGAAATTGTCGTTTGAGAGGTACATGCTAACTATCGGATTGGATGTGGTTAGTCCTGAGAGGAAAAGGGACATTCTTCTCCACTGTCTGGGCGCCGAGGGCCTGTACATCTTCTGAATGCTCAGGGAAGCCCACACATATGATACAACTGTTGAACTTTTGAATGGACATTTCGCAAACAAGTTTAAAGGCAACATCAGACCTGGAAGTTACATTATGCTGGCTTGCAAAGTGATGTGTAATTCCTATTAGAATCCAGCCAGAGTTAGGACATCCAAAAGTTAGAATTTGTATTCACCCACAACCTGCAGTCAGAGTGACTGTCAGGGTTAGGAGCACTGATAAAGGACACTACCTAAAAACCATCAAGCTCAACTCTGGACCTCAAAGACAGTTCCGCTGCATTCTATTCATTATTTCCCTCTAATCAGGCACTGATTTAAACATGGGACACCAGGTGGATGTAATTAATTATCAGGTAGAAGGGAAAAAACAAGCAGGCTCCAGACCTCATAGGGTATGAGTTTAACCTCCCCTGACCTAAACCATTTAAAGTGGAACAACCATTTCAGAAATGGGTACAATAAATCGAACTAACTGATTGTATGGTGTTATTCATCCTTCTGTAGCATAAGATTAATAAATCAATGTACATGCAAAAACACAGATATTCAAAACAATCCCCCCCAAAAAATCAAGCTGCGGTACAGCATGCTGCTAAATATGATAATGACGGATGTGGTTTTGATGGGAATGTTTTACTCTCCACAGAGTAAAACTGACACAATCACACTCTCCCACTCAACACTGGTTATTACAGTTTTTTCTGATTGCTTAGGCACTATCTTTGAAACTATAGGCTATTTTTACTACACACTTACCACAAAACCTTACACCAAACCAGCAAAACATTATACATCTCTTGCAAAGCAAACAATTCTTGCAAAACTCTTCAAACTAAATTTTGTTTTTGCATCAATACAGTACACACAAACCATCATTTGAATAAGCACAAGAAGCACCAACTACGCACTGATAGTATAAATGAAAAACACTTGTGGCTTTTGCTTTTTCTGTGTGCAGGGCATAGTAATTGGCAAAGTTTTGTCATACATGTAGTAAACACACATACACACAGGTATCCAAATGTGTAAAGTATGGAGGTGTATTCCGAAACTAACACACTATCAATACAAATAAGGGAAAAAGTTTTGGTTTTTTTCTCAAAATGTTCTAATACTCCTCAAACAAAAGCACAATAGAAGAAAACAAAAACATTTGTGCTAGAAAAAAAAGAACAGAATTTTTTTGGGCTACATCTCACCTTCTTTGTGGGTCTGGCCATAAGACTTGTGATGTTGTCTGGAGCTAGGCAGTGTGGGAAGTATTGCTTGAAATGCCAAATCCAGGCCTGGCATGACCCCTGATCGATGTCTCCACAAGCCTCCTCCATTGCCTGTAGAATGGGTATGCGTTGGTGGGGCTGGCGATCATACACCTTCCAACGCCATGCAGAGAAGAATTCTTCAATAGGATTCAAGAACGGAGAGTATGGGGGAGATTGAGTGCGATGAAAAGTGGGTGACCTGTGAACCAATTGTGGACCACAGCAGCCCGGTGGGAACTAACATTGTCCCAAATGATAACGTACCTGGGCTGCTCTGGCCCTTGGTCATTAGGGATTAGTCTGTTGTTGAGGGTGTCCAGAAATGTGATAATGTGTGCAGTGTTGTATGGGCCTAGGATTGCATGATGGTGAAGGACGCCATTTTGACTAATAGCAGCACACATTGTTATGTTGCCACCACGTTGTCCCGGGACGTTGATGATGGCACAGTGTCCGATGATATTTCTGCTGCGGCCCCTTGTTTTTGCATGGTTGAAACCTTCCTCGCCCACATATATTAGTTCATGATGCACTGCATCTGCTTCTAGCTCCATGACTCTCTGAAAGAGACAAGACAAAACAATGTAGCACAGTACGAAAAGACAGGGATCAGTCAATATGATGTAGCACCATACACTTCCAGATCCAGTACCAATGATAGGATAGTATAGCTTACCTGCACATATTCATATCTCAGTTTTTTTTACACGGTCTGAGTTTCTTTTGAAAGGGACTCTGTGCAGCTGCTTCATCCTAATTCTATTGCGTTTCAGTAGACGAGAGTGCAGCGTGACTCACTCTTTTGACATTTTGAAATATGGTGTTATCTGCCATTATGTGGCCCTGCAGTTCTCTGAGTCTGATGCAGTTATTTGCAATGACCATATTTACAATGTGGGTCTCCTGCTCTGGGGTGAACAGTCAACCTCTTCCACCAGATACTGGTTTTCTTGCAGTTCTGTAAAAACATTTGAATGGTTTTAGTGATAGATCCTTCTCATTATGAAAGTATGGTACATATTATTGTACCAGTAAGACTACAGCACTTACAGTTACTTACCGGTTCTCATTTCGAAATATTCAGATGATACCTGCAACAGTATAGCGGCTCAGACTTGGTTGAACCCATTGCCCAGCCTCCCTCATGCTCATCCCAGGGTTGACAACATGGTCAACCACAGTCGCTCTGATTTAATCAGTTATTGTGTTAGACTCCCCTTCCTCTTCCTCTTCCCCGTCCTCTCCTTCTCCCCTGTCCTACTTCACGTCTTCCTTCTCCTCTTACTTTTTCACCTCGTCCTCCTCTTTATCCTCCTCCTCTTACTTCTTCACCTCCTTGGCCTCCTCTTCCTTCTCCTTGTCCTCCTCTAGTTCTCACCCCTCTTACTCTCTGTCCAATCTTGGCCTCCATTGTTGTCCAAACCAAATGTTTACCTGTGGCCTATGTATAGTGCTCAAGCTCTGATTTGTAAGTGAACTCATTATCGAAAAGTGTTTTCACATGTGTCAATTTGGAAAGGGAATTGGTGAAATAGTGTAGCAATGTAGAGACCGATGTTTACAGTTTTGCTTGATGTGTATATTAAATTGCAAACGGAGTGTAAAGCAATGAGTTGAGTTTACAGTTTTACAAAAAGTGTGTTAAAAAATTACAAACTGAGTGTAAAGCATAGAACATGCATTCAGTTTGGCACACTTGTTAAATGCATTGGCTACAAGTGTTAATGGTTTCAGCAATAGTGCTTCAAGAATCACTGTTAGTATTTAAGCATTCAGAAACAACTGTAATGCCAACAATGGGGTTCTTTTACACCACGGAGTGTTAATTCCACTCTTCGAGAGTTCATTTAACTCCTGAAACAACATTTAATATACTTTTGTTAATTTCATATGTGTGATGAAAGATTCCTTGAATGAGTTGGGGAGTGAAAGTATTTGCAAAAGTTGGCAAAAGCGTTTTTTAAGTTGTTTCGATCTTTGCAATTTCAAATTAAGATACAGTATGCATTTTTTTGTGACTTGTCTCTTCTCAAGCGGTGGCTTCAATGTATGATGATTAAAGCTCCAGGGTGTGCAGTCAGGCAGCTCTGTGAGGCTGAGGCATGGAAGGGTGGTTAGAAGTACTTAGGTCATTCTGTATTTCAGTGGGTGCATCCAAAATGACACCCTACAATAGGGTTCCATTTGGGTTGATGCTTTGATACCCACGCATGCGGGCAGGAAGGAGAGAGGGGCATCAGGAGACTGGGTCAAAGCCAACAGACAAATATGGAACCCACAGCTCTGTTTAGAAAGCAAGACATGCCCTTCCTTCCTTTTTGCCCAGTGGAGTTGACTAACCAGTAAGAGCCTGAATGACATCAGAGAAAGATCACTCTGTTTGTCATTACGGTTCAAATAAAGTTCTTTGAATTGAATGGAACTGTTCATTGCTGCTCTAAAGTTACTATTGCCATCTACTGTTGAATCTTTGATATATCACTCTGTTTCCCTCCCTGTTCGTCTTTTATCTGATAGAAAATTGGATTAAAATATGTAAAGTTCACTGACCTGTCATCTGCCTGATTGTTTTTTGAACATACTTTGTGATTCCTGTACTTCGTGATTGTCGAAGCGTAAACATTAAAGGGGTAATCTGCGATTGTCACATTAAGCATTCATGCCCCACCCAGATTTGATGAAGAAAAAACAACAATCGAGTGATTCATTTTCCATGTCTAGAATGAACATAAATCCTACATAAGCCTGTCTCTCTAAGACCAATAACACTAGACTAGTGGTAGCAGAAACAAATTGAATCAACAGTTGCACTTCTGATATAGCTTCCTGTTGTGGGAAAAAAAAAAATTATCACAAGAGCTTGGCACCTATTGAATATAATTGTGAAATAAGTTGTTTGATTGGGGTGGTTGGGGATAGAGTGAATGTAGGACTGAAGACAATATACAGAGGCCATTGAGTGTACCTTTTTTTGTAATGTTTCTTTGAAGGCATAGTTCTTGCGGAGCAAAAGAGAAAAATAATGGGTAGAGTGAGGAAGCAAATTCAAAGTGTATGAGCACCATCTTGTGGAAGTAAAGGTGGAGTTAAATCACAGCATTCTATTGTGTTATCCAGTATACTGTACATCTCTCTGCATATTGCTGACACATGCCCAGAATATTTTCAAACTGCTTGCCTCAGAAATGGACTTTGTCACCCCTTGAAAAAGGTTGTCACATGGCTTGTATAGTCAGTGAAACAACAGGTAGCGTACCAAATCGCACCCTATTTAGTGCATGCACTACTTTTGACCATGGAGGTTAGGGTTCTGGTCAAAAGTAGTGTGATATGTAAGGGATGTGATGCCATTTGGGAAGCAAACATAGAACTCCCTAGGGAACCTCCCACTGTTTTAGAAATCAGTATTTCCTTAATCCGTCACTATGGGAACTACCAACCTCCTGAAGGGTCTCTGATTTAGAGGGGTTGGGTTAAATGCGGAAGACACATTTCAGTTGAAAGCATTCAGTTGTACAACTGACTAGGTATCCCCATTTCCTTTTCCTTTCAGATGACCCTTGTCTACCCATAATCCTGTTGGGTTCAGGATTAACACACTCCCGTCTGAAAAAAAGAGATTGACTTTTGTTAGGGAAAATGTAGAACATAATTATCTGAAAAAGTATTCCAGATGATTACATTTTCAAGGATCTCTTAGTCTTTCCTTGGCATGGTACATGGTAAAATGTACTGTACTCAAGACAATTAGTGATGTAATAGAGACCTTATAACTTAAATTATGTTAAATGCAGCTAACCATGAATGAGAATGCTGTACATGCACATAATACAGTAATGTACTGTGATGTAAGTATTTATACAAATCTTGTTCAGAAAATCCATAGTAACTCACTGGCCAATTGCTGCCAGTAATTTATTGTAATTCATAGTACAGCAGCACACTGCATTTTTGGCATGCCAAAAACCTTTTGAATACTAGTGGGTGCTTGGAATTGTTGTTTATGATTCATTACCTTATTATTTGGAAAGAGGCTATATTTGTTGCACTTAAGTGAGAATGCTGTATGAATTCAACTGATAAGTGGAAGTGGTTTCCTAACAACTTAATTTATGTAGGGGACAGATCATTGAGCCAGCAAGTCTCAAAACTTTTATGGTTGAGTGTCTCGCCATGTCGTATTGATCTCTTTTGCACTGTATTCACTGTCAGTTTAGAAGTACAGGTGTTATAAAAAAAATTATAATATCAGTTGGCATGCTGTAAAATGAAATTACATATTCACTATGGGGGGAATTCTGACCCGAGTTAAGTGTGCGTAAATTGATCATAAATGGATAATTTCCCTCTATGCATATTCTGACCATGAACTTAAGCATGAGAATATCATGCTTTTCACCAGCTACTCCTTTGGGGTGGAGATCACAGAAATGGAGGTGTGGCAGAGGTGTGTCTACAGATACGTTGTCTTCTGACCTTGACTTAATTCCCTCATAACGCCGCCACCTTTACATGCTGACCACACGTCGCGTGGCGAGCGTTGCAAAATAAATGTACTCATACATGTTATTCAATCAATGCACCCACACTGCTCGCGCAGGTCAACAAGCATATGCATAGCCAGGTTCTAAAATAGAACTTGTGACGGTTGACACGCTGCAAGTCCCGCCTCTCCTCATTGGTTTTTAGGAGCATATACCCGCATGCAATCTTTGAATTTCAGGTAAAATAACAACCCAATGTTTATATCCCTGGACAAATTAGCTAACAAAAGTAACCTAGCATGCTAAATTGTTATAAATGTTTAATGCTTTTTTACCTGACCCCAAATAAATATAGTTGGTTCAGAGTTCGTTTTGATATTTCAAACTGTGCGTCCTGATCACGTCTGGTGTGGGTGGACAAAATCAACATGCACGATGGAGCACGTGTGTGAGCAGTCTGGTTAGCATGTTGCACACGAGGAAATTATGAATAAGGTCGAGCAACCTGTAGGTTCCAAGTAGAACAACATCTTCATTATTTTTTCCAATAGAAATAACAGCATTCTCCATACACTGTCATTTCTAAATTGATAAGAGCTATTTATAAGCACTAGGTAAATAAGTAATCCATTTGGATAAGGGGATTGTAAATATAAACAACAATTGTTTTAGATCTATTTACCTCATTATCTCTGGAGACAAATTTGAAACCAGTCATATTTCAGCAAACTGAAAAGCATGTCAACATGACAGGTATTTCAGCCTTAATTTCACAGTGAAGTTTAAATAGCTGTGTTATTCAGAATTTTCTTTGTAAGTCTATGGCTTCATAATTTGCGGTGGTGAAATTTGGAGACTCAACCCGAGACTGTAGCCTATAGAAACCTGTGTGCACTGACAGTAGCCAGAAAGGCTCTCCAACCCTGTTTATGTATGATTCATTAGTACTAAATAATCTACAAGATCAGAGTATTTTTTTTATCTACCAATTGGTGCTGAAAGGAGACAAGTGTATATTTAGATTTTGATTGGCCAATGCATGTTAAGGTGAGTTGTTTCCCTCCTCTTTTCTTTGTCAATATTCCATATTCCTGTACGAAATTTGCAACCTCAGCTGAGAACTCCATTCTTTAAACGGTCACCAAATGGCGCAGCGATCGATTTGATCGTTTTCTTGCTAAAAGGGGATTTGAATTATTATTATCACATTGACACTTTTTTTAAATTACCTTCAAGAAGTTGTCAAGAGTGACACTCGAATCACAAAGAAAGATTCATTATGACCACTTCCGTTTGAATATTCAAGATATTTTGGTAGCTAGCTAGCTACCAAAAACTTTCCCATACTGATGTACTCAAATTCCAGTCTGAAAAGCCCAAGGCTTAGTATAGAGGCATGTTCATTTCACATTTTGTGTGTAGGATGTTGCCTAACTGGAAGGAATGCCACTTTAAATTCACCCATATAGTCCTACCCATTCATTTTTGAAAATCACCCAGCCTCACATATTACAACTGTCAATGAAAATGATGGTATCGGGAGGGACAGAGCCTGTTACCAGATGGGTAAAATGAATGTCTCGCTATCTATAGTGTTTGAAAGATATTTGTTTTGTTCTTTGTAGACAATTCCACCTTGCTGCCTACAGGCTGAGCCTGGAGTGGGTCCCTGCGTCTTGGGCATGACAACCAAGTGGTGCTAACAGCGTGTGTTGTCAGCTCCACCAGGAGCAAATTCCTCTTTCCTGATTGGCACTACATTGAGTTCTTGGAGGTTGAGGAGTCGCATGGTTCTTGGAGGTTGAGTGATCACAATATATAATATATTAAGTGGGCAAAACTAGCTAGCTGCATTTGCTAGTTAAGTGAAAGTGAAAAAAATACAAAATATAGCTTGCTCTCTCTTTCTCGCTCTCTCTCATTCACCTTAATTTTTGTTTAAATTAATTTGTTAGAAACTGTTCAACTATAGTCTTTCTCTCTCTTTGAGTCAACTACTCACCACATTTGTGACCAATTTCAGGAAACTAGGCGTATGTCGGGGGTCACTACTGTCACGACTTCCGCCGAAGTTGGTCCCTCTCCTTGTTCGGGTGGCGTTCGGCGGTCGAAGTCGCCGACCTTCTAGCCATCGTTGATCCTCTTATCATTTTCCTTTGGTTATGTCTTGTCTTGTATCACACCTGGTTCCAATCCCATTCATTACATGTTCCCCCTCATTGTCCTTGTCAGTGATTGTTTGTTTGTAAGCGTTGTGCAAGTAATGTTTTGGTGTGCGACGGGTTTTGTACCCACTTGTATTATTTTGTATATTTTTGGTTTTCTGAGTTTTTTAGCACTTATTAAACTGCTCCATTTTATACCAAGTTCATTCTCCTGCGCCTGACTTCCCTGCCACCAGCATGCACCCTTACAACTACTTCACAGGACAGCCGTTAGAACATAAACTTTTTTTGATCAAAATGCAGAAATGCCTTCTCCAACCTGTGAACTTTCATGTGCCTTTATAACAAACTTGTATGCCATCTGTAAATACTAATAAAATTGTTAAATTACGAGCATAGTTGATTAAGCCACAAAAAAAGTCAGCAACCTTCCCGCTAGCCATGATTGGATGAGATAATGAGTGGGCTGGACATGCCGAGAGTTTGGATTGGATTGCCATATAGCACGCTTCTGTCTATTTCAGCTGGACAATATGTGTATGTAATCCTATCTAACACAGCTTTTTTTATTTATGTATTGCGTAGTTAAACTTAACAAAAGACTCCACTATGCAAGTATCCATTTCAATAGAATGTCAGTGCAACAACTGTTTCAGAGCACTCTTGTCTAAGTGTACCAGAGCGCAGAATAACTGATGAATTTACGAACGCTCAACACCCGTTGAATATGTCTGGTGTCCGTACACATCGGCAAAAAAGTGTAACTAAATTGTTGCCTGGAGCACAGTTACAGTCACCAACACTCTGGATAACATGAAAATAGCCCAACCAAATCTGCTAGGAGGAGTAAAATGGTCAGAGTTTGGCTGGGGGCTAAAGCTTCAGATGATTCTTATGGCATTGCACACGGTCAGTGTGAACCAGAGTGACACACTTGACACAACACCGGGCCAAGCAAGCTGTACAAACAAGCTAGCTAGCCGACGTTAGATGGACTCCTCACTAGCTAACATTACATTTATGATCTGTGTGTAGCAATGTTATCTAAGAATGCATTGCTAGTTATAGCCTAATGTTAGCTAGCTAATTAGCTAACATTGAACCGATTTGGTTAATTTTAGCTAGCTATGGCCATCGGTTTGTATTGCTAGTACTCTATGGATTGGGATTATGGTTCATTGTTTAGCTAGCTACATGTCTAAACAAAAGACCAAGTTAAAGCTTACTGTTAACTAGCTAGCTGACCTTAGATGGCTGACTTGCTAGCTAACATTATATGAATGATCTGTGTGTGGTGATATCTCAGAATGCCATTTCACATTGCTAGTAATAGCCTAATGTTAGCTAACTAACTAGTTAACATTGAACCTGTTTGGTTAACTTTAGCTAGCTATGACAATCGGTTTGTATTGATACCATTATGGTTCATTGTTTAGCTAGCTAGCTACATGTCTAAACAAAAGACCCCATGTTAAAACTTACTGTTAGCTAGCTAGCTGACGACCCATCGGGTTAGCCTGCTGTGTCTGACGGGGATTACGGCTATCTATTGTATAATAATGCTGAAATATCTGTCTCTGGAATTTGTCTTTCAGAATCAGTAGAACACGCCTGACCCAAATCTCAAGCACTAAGCCCAGGACAGACCTGTGCTGGCAGTGCCAGAGGAACAACTATCAGGTCTTCAGATCTGCCAATCTGCCAGAAGCTGTTAAATCAGCCAAGCTGAAGAAGCAAGAACAGCATCTCCTGCTTGTTCAGAGTGAGTGGTCTGTCTACCGGCAGATGGTGACCACAAGACCACCTGACAAGACCTGCAAGCAAAGACATCAGGATGCATTACAGTTTAGATTTTGCTCAACAAGTAAGCAACATTTCCTCCTTTACACGGAACCCAAACCGGCTGTGCGTCTGCGTCATCGTGCATAAATGTATTTTGTCCCCCCCACACCAAACGCGATCACGACACACAGGTTCAAATATAAAAACAAACTCTGAACCAATTACATGAATTTGGGGACAGGTCGAAAAGCATTGAACATTTATGGCAATTTAGCTAGCTTGCACTTGCTAGCTAATATGTCCTATTCAGCTAGATTGCTGTTGCTAGCTAATTTGTCCTGGGATATAAATATTGAGTTGTTATTTTACCTGAAATGCACAAGGTCCTCTACTCCGACAATTAATCCACACATAAAAAGGTCAACCGAATTGTTTCTAGTTATCTCTCCTCCTAGGCTTTTTCTTTTCTTGACTTTATATTGTGATTGGCAACTTTCATAAATAAGGTGCATTACCGCCACTGACCACGTTCGTTTTTCAGTCACCCCCGTGGGTATAACAATGAGGAGAAGGCACATGGGTACCTGCTTCTATAAACCAATGAGGAGATGGGAGAAGCAGGACTTGCAGCGCAATCTGCATCACAAATAGAACTGACTTCTATTTTATCCCTTGCAACGCAGACGCTCGTTGGTGCACGCACGAGCAGTGTGGGTGCAATAATTGAATAATATAGATTTCTAAATGTATTTTGCAACGCAAGCGCATGCGACGCGAGCGGTGTAGTCATGGTATTATACTGATTAAGGAGAAAGATAGATAGACAGATAGTGTGTATGTGTGTATGTGTGTATATGTGTGTGTGTGTGTGTGTGTGTATATACATATACATATACATATACATATACATATACATACATACACTACCGTTCAAAGGTTTGGGGTCACATCAGAAATGCAGTGTAGACATTGTTAATGTTGTAAATGACTATTGTAGCTGTAAACAGCAGATTTTTTATGGAATATCTACATAGGTGTACAGAGACCCATTATCAGCAACCATCACTCCTGTGTTCCAATGGCACGTTGTGTTAGCTAATTAATCCAAGTTAATCCAATCCAAGTTTACCATTTTATAAGGCTAATTGATCATTAGAAAACCCTTTTGCAATTATGTTAGCACAACTGAAAACTGTTGTTCTGATTAAAGAAGCAATAAAACTGGCCTTCTTTAGACTAGTTGAGTATCTGGAGCATCAGAATTTGTGGGTTCGATTACAGGCACAAAATGGCCAGAAACAAAGAACTTTCTTCTGAAACTCATCAGTCTATTCTTGTTCTGAGAAATGAGGGCTATTCCATGTGAGAAATTGCACAATGTACAATCCCTTCACAGAACAGAGCAAACTGGCTCTAACCAGAATAGAAAGAAGAGTCCTCAACTGGCAGCTTCATTAAATAGTACCCACAAAACACCAGTCTCAACGTCAACAGTGAAGAGGCGACTCCGGGATGCTGGCCTTCTAGGCAGAATTGCAAAGAAAAAGTCATACCTCAGACTGGCCAATAAAAAGATAAGATTAAGATGGGTAAAATAACACAGACAGCAGACAGAGGAACTCTGCCTAGAAGGCCAGCATCCCGGAGTCGCCTCTTCACTGTTGACACTGAGACTGGTGTTTTACGGGTACTGTTAAATAAAGCTACCAGTTGAGGACTTGTGAGGTGTCTGTTTCTCAAACTAGGCAATCGAATGTACTTGTCCTCTGGCTCTTTCTGTAGGCTAGGAGTAATATATTTATCTCTCAACTTTCCTAACATTAACCTGTTTGGGATAGGGGGCAGTATTTTCACGGCCGGATAAAAAACGTACCCGATTTAATCTGGTTACTACTCCTGCCCAGAAACTAGAATATGCATATAATTAGTAGATTTGGATAGAAAACACTCTAAAGTTTCTAAAACTGTTTGAATGGTGTCTGTGAGTATAACAGAACTCATACGGCAGGCCAAAACCTGAGAAGATTCCATACAGGAAGTGCCCTGTCTGACAATTTATTGTCCTTCTGTAGCATCTCTATCAAAAATACAGCATCTGTGCTGTAACGTGACATTTTCTAAGGCTTCCATTGGCTCTCAGAAGGCGCCAGAAAGTGTAATGGGGTGTCTGCAGTCTCTGGGCGAAGAACAGCAGGAGTATTTGTTAGTGGTCAGGCTGGGAACAGTGACACTGGAGATGCGTGTCCACTAGACTACTCCATTTTTTTCTTTCAGCCTTTGAATGAATACAACGTCGCCCAGTTGGAATATTGTACGAGAAAAATAGCATAAAAATAGATTTTAAACAGCGTTTGACATGCTTCGAAGTACAGTAATGGAATATTTTGAATTTTTTGGTCACGAAATGCGCTCGCGCATCACCCTTCGGATAGTGACCTCAACGCACGAACAAAACGGAGCTATTTCAATGTAACTATGGATTATTTTGAACCAAAACAACATTTGTTGTTGAAGTAGAAGTCCTGGCAGTGCATTCTGACGAAGAACAGCAAAGGTAATCCAATTTTTCTTATATTAAATCTGAGTTTGGTGAGGGCCAAACTTGGTGGGAGTCAAATTACCTAGCCATGATGGCCGGGCTATGTACTCATAATATTGCAAAATGTGCTTTCGCCGAAAAGCTATTTTAAAATCTGACACCGCGATTGCATAAAGGAGTTCTGTATCTATAATTCTTAAAATAATTGTTAACGTTAATCATGAGTAATTTAGTAAGTTCACCGGACGTTTTTGGTGGGTATGCTAGTTCTGAACATCACATGCTAATGTAAAAAGATGGTTTTTGATATAAATATGAATTTGATTGAACAAAACATGCATGTATTGTATAACATAATGTCCTAGGAGTGTCATCTGATGAAGATCATCAAAGGTTAGTGCTGCATTTAGCTGTGGTTTTGGTTTTTGTGACATATATGCTTGCTTTGAAAATGGCTGAGTGATTATTTTTGGCAGGGTACTCTCCTGACATAATCTAATGTTTTGCTTTCGCTGTAAAGCCTTTTTGAAATCGGACAATGTGGTTAGATTAACGAGAGTCTTGTCTTCAAAATGGTGTAAAATAGTTGATTGTTTGAGAAAATTGAATTGTGGTATTTTAGTTGGTTTTGTATTTCGCGCCGTGCGATGCCATTGGCTGTAGGCTAGGGGTTCCGCAGGCGGAATGGCGTTCCGCTAGCAGAACGTCTGTCCTTAACAGGTTTTAAGCTTCTAGTCATGAAGTCTATGCAGTCTACCTAATCACTTTTTATCACTACTGTTTACAGGTCTCCTGGGCCATATACAGAGTTCCTCACTGAGTTCCCTGAATTCCTATTGGACCTTGTAGGCAGATAATATTCACATTTTTGGTGACTTTAATATTCACATAGAAAAGTCCACAGACACATTCCAAAAGGCTTTCGGAGCCATCATCGACTCAGTGGGTCTTGTCCAACATGTCTCCGGACCTACTCACTGCCACAGTCATACTCTGGACCTAGTTTTGTCCCGTGGAATAAATGTTGTGGATCTTAATGTTTTTCCTCATAATCCTGGACTACCAGACCACCATTTTATTATGTTTGCAATCGCAACAAATAATCTGCTCATACCCCACCCAAGGATCATCAAAAGCTGTGCTATAAATTCTCGGACAACCCAATGATGCTCTTCCAGACTCCCTCCACCTACCCAAGGACGGCAGAGTACACAAATCAGTTAACAACTATCTTGAAAAAGCACAAAAAAAAAGCCAAACTCAGAAAATATAAAAAACTATCTGCCTATATCGAATCTCCTATTCCTCTGAAAGATTTTGAAAAAGCTGTTGCGTAGCAACTCACTGCCTTCCTGAAAACAAACAATGTATACAAAACACTTCAGTCTGGTTTTAGACCCCATCATAGCACTGAGACTGCACTTGTGAAGGTGGTAAATTACCCTTTAACTTGGACAAAACAGTGATGCTAGTTCTAGGTCCCAAGAAACAAAGAGATCTTCTGTTGAATCTGACAATTAATCTTGATGGTTGTACAGTCGTCTCAAATAAAACTGTGAAGGACCTCTGCATTACTCTGGACCCTGATCTCTCTTTTGATGAACATATCAAGACTGTTTCCAGGACAGCTTTTTTCCATCTACGTAACATTGCTAAAATCTGAAACTTTCTGTCCAAAAATGATGCAGAAAAATTAATCCCTGCTTTTGTAACTTCTAGGTTAGACTACTGCAATGCTCTACTTTCCGGCTACCCGGAAAAAGCACTAAATAAACTTCAGTTAGTGCTAAACACGGCTGCTAGAATCTTGACTAGAACCAAAAAATGTGATCATATTAGCTCAGTGCTAGCCTCTCTACACTGGCTTCCTGTTAAGGCTAGGGCTGATTTCAAGGTTTTACTGCTAACCTACAAAGCATTACATGAGCTTGCTCCTACCTATCTTTCCAATTTGGTCCTGCCGTACATACCTACACGTACGCTACGGTCACAATACTGTCCCTAGAATTTCTACGCAAACAGCTGGAGCCAGGGCTTTCTCCTATAGAGCTCCATTTTTATGGAATGGTCTGCCTATCCATGTGAAAGAGGCAGACTCGGTCTGGACCTTTAAGGCTTTGTTGAAGACTCATCTCTTCAGTAAGTCCTATGATTGAGTGTAGTCTGGCCCAGGAGTGTGAAGGTGAACGGAAAGGCACTGGAGCAACGAACCACCCTTGGGGTCTCGGCCTGGCCGGTTCCCCTCTCTCCACTGGGGTTCTCTGCCTCAAACCCTATTACAGGGGCTGAGTCACTGGCTTACTTGTGCTCTTCCATGCCATCACTAGGAGGAGTGCGTCACTTGAGTGGGTTGAGTCACTGATGTGATCTTCCTGTCCGGGTTGGCGCCCCCCTTGGGTTCGTGGCATGGGGGAGATCTTTGTGGGCTATACTCGGCCTTGTCTCAGGATAGTAAGTTGGTGGTTGAAGATATCCCTCTAGTTGTGTGGGTGCTATGCTTTGGCAAAGTGGGTGGGGTTATATCCTGCCTGTTTGGCCTTGTCCGGGGGTATCGTCGGACGGGGCCACAGTGTCTCCCGACCCCTCCTGTCTCAGCCTCCAGTATTTATGCTGCAATAGTTTATGTGTCGGGGGGCTAGGGTCAGTCTGTTATATCTGGAGTATTTCTCTTGTCTTATCCGGTGTCCTGTGTGAATTTAAGTATGCTCTCTCTAATTCTCTCTCTCTTTTTCTCTCTCTTTTCTCTCTCTCTCTCTCTCTCTTTCTTTCTTTTTCTGTCCTTCTCTCTCTCTCTTTCTTTCTTTCTTTCTTTCTTTCTTTCTTTCTTTCTTTCTTTCTTTCTTTCTCTCTTTCTCTCTCTTTCTTTCTTTCTTTCTTTCTTTCTCTCTTTCTTTCTCTCGGAGGACCTGAGCCCTAGGACCATGCCTTAGGACTACCTGGCCTGATGACTCCTTGCTGTCCCCAGTCCACCTGGTCGTGCTGCTGCTCCAGTTTCAACTGTTCTGCCTGCGGCTATGGAACCCTGACCTGTTCACCGGACATGCTACCTTGCCCCATACCTGCTGTTTTCAACTCTCTAGAGACAGCAAGAGCGGTAGAGATACTCTGAATGATGGGCTATGAAAAGCCAACTGACATTTACTCCTGAGGTGCTGACCTGTTGCACCCACGACAACCACTGTGATTATTATTATTTGACCCTGCTGGTCATCTATGAACATTTGAACATTTGGCCATGTCCTGTTATAATCTCCACCGGCACAGCCAGAAGAGGACTGGCCATCCCTCTTAGCCTGGATTCTCTCTAGGTTTCTTCCTAGGTTTCGGCAATTCTAGGGAGTTTTTCCAAGCCACCGTGCTTCTACAACTGCATTGCTTGCTGTTTGGGGTTTTAGGCTGGGTTTCTGTACAGCACCTTGTGACATCAGCTGATGTAAGAAGGGCTTTATAAATACATTTTATTGATTGATTGATTGATTGATTGATTGATTGATTGATTGATTGATTGATTGATTGATTGATTGATTGATTGATTGATTGGAAGGTAGTCTCCAAAACACTCTTCTGATGGTTAACACACATGCCACTAATAAATATAACCTTTCATTCAGGAGGAAAGTTATTAGAAGTCATGAACCATGATCCCACCGCGTTCGACTTGTTCAGTCCTTCTAGAGTACTTCCATTGTGAGGTTAGCGCCTCCGTGGATAACATAGCTATGAGATAGACTCCTTCATACATATCGCTACTACAATTGTGTAAGACACATTGACTTGTTGTAAAACCACTACAGGTCCCCTTGGCATATGACCTGAGGTTGACACTAATGCTTACTGACACATGGTTATTGACATTGAAATTATCTGATTAAGTCAGACTCAATCTGAACAGGTTGCAGCCTGTTGGTTTTCTTTCCCTTGGCATGTGCGCTTGTGTACATGCCAAGATTTATGCTGGGATCACTTAAGGGTCCAAGCAAAATACCAGCCTTGCTAAAGTTGAAAATTTACCCTGAGGCCTTTGACTCTACAGCTACATGAATCACAAGTTTCTCCCCAAAGGTCCATAGGTCTTCCCTGTAGACTGTCCGAAGCTAGTGCCTTACAGCTGTAGACTTATATTGTAGTTATCAACTTAGCGGTGTGTTGCTCAGGGCACGATCCTAAGTAGGAACACCCTAGATATGACATTAGACACAATGCCATGATATAGTCGTTTAGCCAAGACTGTGGACATATATAGAATACAGTCCAATTAGATGATTAACATCTTTTGTTAGTGTTTTATTTTCCATTGACAACTTAGGAAGTGATAGAGCCACAAACTAGTTACCCATTCAACCACCAGTTAATGACACATTGCTGCTCATTTGGGGAAGAAATGTAATGATGTATTTCATGAGTGTTGTGCATTTTTAACATCGACCTAAGTTACTGCCAAGATCTACCAGCCTGGACAACCAGGACATCCCCAGGCCAGTCTTGTGTTGGTCTGCAGCTTGCAGAAATCCTACCAGGGTAAACCACGAGAGGGGGACTTTTTTTAATTAACCTTTATTTAACTAGGCAAGTCAGTTAAGAACAAATTCTTATTTTCAATGATGGCCTAGGAACAGTGGGTTAACTGCCTTGTTCAGAGGCAGAACAACAGATTTGTACCTTGTCAGCTCAGGGATTCAAACTTGCAACCTTTCGGTTACTATTCCAATGCTCTAACCACTAGGCTACGCTGCCGACCTCGATGATGATCCACAGCCAGGACATCCCGTGGTCATTTTTATGGTGGTTTGCAACTTCCAAGGATGAACCCACCAGAGGGGGACTGTCATGACTCTCCTTGCTGAGGATCCTTGGCCTCAGATCAGCTTGCAAATGGCTGAAGATGACCGGTTTTGACGTCTCCCTCCTGCTCTTCAGTATCAACCAAAGGAATGCCTTTGTCCAATATATGTATTACTGAATAATCAGCAATGGTTGAGGTTCTTGCATATCCAAGAAGGTCATGACTGTTCAGAATTAGAACTGATATGAGGTAATGATTAATAAGTGACTGTTATCGATATATTTATATCTTCTAAAGTTTAATTCAGGAGATGGTAACTCGTTAAACATATTATTCTGTGGTGCCCCAAATTCCTAATTAGTGAATTGTTACATGATTAATTTAATTGGGTGACAATTAAACACCTGTTGGGGCTAGGGGGCAGTATTTTCACGGCTGGATAAAAAACGTACCCGATTTAATCTGGTTACTAATCCTACCCAGTAACTAGAATATGCATATACTTATTATATATGGATAGAAAACACCCTAAAGTTTCTAAAACTGTTTGAATGGTGTCTGTGAGTATAACAGAACTCAAATGGCAGGTCAAAACCTGAGAGATTCCTTTACAGGAAGTGGCCTGTCTGACCATTTCTGGAACTTCTTTGCCATCTCTATCTTTTACAAAGGATCTCTGCTCTAACGTGACACTTCCTACGTCGTCCATGGGCGCTCAGAGCCCGGGAAAAAACAGAATGTCGTCATCCCAGCCCCAGGCTGAAACACATTATCGCCTTTCTCAAGTGGCCGATCAAGGGACTGTGGGCTTAGGCGCGTGACCTGGCCGCCCCCGTCTTTCGATTTTTTCCTCTGTTTGCCGAAAAGGAGATTCCCGGTCGGAATATTATCGCTTTTCTATGAGAAAAATTGCATAAAAATTGATTTTAAACAGCGGTTGACATGCTTCGATGTACGGTAAAGGAATATTTAGAAATGTTTTGTCACGAAATGCGCCATGCGTGCGACCGTTATTTACCATTTCGGATAGTTTCTGGAACGCACGGACAAAACAACGCTATTCGGATATAACGATGGATTATTTGGGACCAAACCAACATTTGTTATTGAAGTAGAAGTCCTGGGAGTGCATTCTGACGAAGAACACCAAAGGTAATAACATTTTTCTTATAGTAAATCTGACTTTGGTGAGTGTTAAACTTGCTGGGTGTCTAAATGGCTAGCCCTGTGATGCCGGGCTATCTACTGAGAATATTGCAAAATGTGCTTTCACCGAAAAGCTATTTTAAAATCGGACATATCGAGTGCATAGAGGAGTTCTGTATCTATAATTCTTAAAATAATTGTTATGCTTTTTGTGAACGTTTATCGTGAGTAATTTAGTAAATTGTTAGCGAATTCCCCGGAAGTTTGCGGGGGGTATGCTAGTTCTGAACGTCACATGCTAATGTAAAAAGCTGTTTTTTGATATAAATATGAACTTGATTGAACAAAACATGCATGTATTGTATAACATAATGTCCTAGGGTTGTCATCTGATGAAGATCATCAAAGGTTAGTGCTGCATTTAGCTGTCTTCTTGGTTTTTGTGACATTATATGCTAACTTGAAAAATGGGTGTCTGATTATTTCTGGCTGGGTAGTCTGCTGACATAATCTAATGTTTTGCTTTCGTTGTAAAGCCTTTTTGAAATCGGACAGTGTGGTTAGATTAACGAGAGTCTTGTCTTTAAATAGCTGTAAAATAGTCATATGTTTGAGAAATTGAAGTAATAGCATTTCAAACGTTTTGAAAATCGCGCCACAGGATTCAACTGGCTGTTACGTAGGTGGGACGAATTCATCCCACCTAGCCCAGAGAGGTTAATGGCACAGGTAGGGAGCCCCGCCAACAGCGAGTTGCAGTAATCCAGATGGGAGATGACAAGTGCCTGGATTAGGACCTGCGCCACTTCCTGTGTGAGGCAGGGTCATACTCTGCGAATGTTGTAGAGCATGTACCTACAGGATAGGGTCACCGACTTGATGTTAGCGGAGAACGACAGGGTGTTGTCCAGGGTCACGCCAAGGCTCTTAGCACTCTGGGAGGAGGACACAATGGAGTTGTCAACCATGATGGCGAGATCATGGAACGGGCAGTCCTTCCCCGGGAGGAAGAGCAGCTCCGTCTTGCCGAGGTTCAGCTTGAGGTGGTGATCCGTCATCCACGCTGATATGTCTGCCAGACATGCAGAGATGCGATTCGCCACCTGGTTATCAGAAGGGGGAAAGGAGAAGATTAATTGTGTGTCGTCTGCGTAGCAGTGATAGGAGAGACCATGTGAGGATATGACAGAGTCAAGTGACTTGGTGTATAGCGAGAATAGGAGAGGGTCTAGAACTGAGCCCTGGGGGACACCAGTGGAGAGAGCACGTGGTGCGGAGACGGATTCTCGCCACGCCACCTGGTAGGAGCAACCTGTCAGGTAGGACGCAATCCAAGAGTGAGCCGCACCGGAGATGCCCAACTCGGAGAGGGTGGAGAGGATTATCTGATGGTTCACAGTATCAAAGGCA
The DNA here is from genome assembly GCF_965601325.2 of Salmo salar. Taxonomy (NCBI): domain Eukaryota; kingdom Metazoa; phylum Chordata; class Actinopteri; order Salmoniformes; family Salmonidae; genus Salmo; species Salmo salar. The sequence goes on along the minus strand of NC_138309.1, from coordinate 24,339,077 downwards.
GCAGATAGGTCTAGAAGGATGAGAGCAGAGGAGAGAGAGTTAGCTTTAGCAGTGCAGAGAGCCTACGTGATACAGAGAAGAGCAGTCTCAGTTGAATGAACAGTCTTGAAACCCAACTGATTTGGATCAAGAAGGTCATTCTGAGAGAGATAGCAAGAGAGCTGGCCAAGGACGGCACGCTCAAGAGTTTTGGAGAGAAAAGAAAGAAGGGATACTGGTCTGTAGTTGTTGACATCGGAGGGATCGAGTGTAGGTTTTTTGGGAAGGGGTGCAAGTCTTGCTCTCTTGAAGATGGAAGGGACGTAGCCAGCGGTCAAGGATGAGTTGATGAGTGAGGTGAGGTAGGGGAGAAGGTCTCCGGAAATGGTCTGGAGAAGAGAGGAGGGGATAGGGTCAAGCGGGCAGGTTGTTGGGCGGCCGGCCATCACAAGTCGCAAGATTTCATCTGGAGAGAGAGGGGAGAAAGAGGTCAAAGCATAGGGTAGGGCAATGTGAGCAGGACCAGCGGTGTCGTTTGACTTAACTTCTCTAGAGCCGGCGGGACGAAATCGTCCCACCTACGTAACAGCCAGTGGAATCCTGTGGCGCGTTATTCAAATACCTTAGAAATGCTATTACTTCAATTTCTCAAACATATGACTATTTCACACCATTTTAAAGACAAGACTCTCGTTAATCTAACCACACTGTCCGATTTCAAAAAGGCTTTACAACAAAAGCAAAACATTAGATTATGTCAGCAGAGTACCCAGCCAGAAATAATCAGAAACCCATTTTTCAAGCTAGCATATAATGTCACAAAAACCCAGAAGACAGCTAAATGCAGCACTAACCTTTGATGATCTTCATCAGATGACACACCTAGGACATTATGTTATACAATACATGCATGTTTTGTTCAATCAAGGTCATATTTATATCAAAAACCAGCTTTTTACATTAGCATGTGACGTTCAGAACTAGCATACCCCCCGCAAACTTCCGGTGAATTTACTAAATTACTCACGATAAACGTTCACAAAAAGCATAACAATTATTTTAAGAATTATAGATACAGAACTCCTCTATGCACTCGATATGTCCGATTTTAAAATAGCTTTTCGGTGAAAGCACATTTTGCAATATTCTCAGTAGATAGCCCGGCATCACAGGGCTAGCCATTTAGACACCCAGCAAGTTTAACACTGACCAAAGTCAGATTTACTATAAGAAAAATGTTATTACCTTTGGTGTTCTTCGTCAGAATGCACTCCCAGGACTTCTACTTCAATAACAAATGTTGGTTTGGTCCCAAATAATCCATAGTTATATCCAAATAGCGGCGTTTTGTTCGTGCGTTCAAGACACTATCCGAAAGGGTAAATAAGGGTTACGAGCATGGCGCATTTCGTGACAAAAAAATTCTAAATATTCCATTACCGTACTTCGAAGCATGTCAACTGCTGTTTAAAATACATTTTTATGCCATTTTTCTCGTAAAAAAGCGATAATATTCCGACCGGGAATCTGCATTTAGGTAAACAGACGAAAGAAAATAAAGCATGGGGTCGACTCGGGCACGCACCTAAGCCCATAGTACTCTGATCGGCCACTTGCCAAAAGCGATAATGTGTTTCAGCCTGAGGCTGCCTCGATATCGTTCAGCTTTTTCCCGGGCTCTGAGAGCCTATGGGAGCCGTAGGAAGTGTCACGTTAGAGCAAAGATCCTCAGTCTTCAATAAAAAGAGCCCAGATGAACAACAACTTGTCAGACAGGCCACTTCCCATATAGAATCCTCTCAGGTTTTTGCCTGCCATATGAGTTCTGTTATACTCACAGACACCATTCAAACAGTTTTAGAAACTTTACGGTGTTTTCTATCCAAAGCCAATAATTGTATGCATATTCTAGTTACTGGGCAGGAGTAGTAACCAGATCTGCTGCCTGCAACATCCTCCAGCATGACCGGTTTGGCGGTGGGTCAGTCATAGTGTGGGGTGGCTTTTCTTTGGGGGGCTGCACAGCCCCCCATGTGCTCGCCAGAGGTAACCTGACTGCCATTAGTACCGAGATGAGATCCTCAGACCCCTTGTGAGACCATATGCTGGTGCGGTTGCCCCTGGGTTCCTCCTAATGCAAGACAATGCTAGACCTCATGTGGCTGGAGTGTGTCAGCAGTTCCTGGAAGAGGAAGGCATTGATGCTATGGACTGGCCCGCCCGTTCCCCAGACCTGAATCCAATTGAGCACATCTGGGACATCATGTCTCGCTCCATCCACCAACGCCACGTTGCACCACAGACGGTCCAGGAGTTGGCGGATGCTTTAGTCCAGGTCTGGGAGGAGATCCCTCAGGAGACCATCCGCCACCTCATCAGGAGCATGCCCAGGCGTTGTAGGGAGGTCATACAGGCACGTGGAGGCCACACACACTACTGAGCCTCATTTTGACTTGTTTTAAGGACATTACATCAAATTTGGATCAGTCTGTAGTGTGGTTTACCACTTTAATTTTGAGTGTGACTCCAAATCCAGACCTCCATGGTTTGATAAATTGGATTTCCATTGATTATTTTTGTGTGATTTTGTTGTCAGCACATTCAACTATGTAAAGAAAAAAGTATTTAATAAGATTATTTCTTTCATTCAGATCTAGGATGTGTTGTTTAACCTCTTACATCTAGACGTTCCGCTAGCGGAACACCTGCTCCAATATCCAATGATATGCGTGGCGCGAATTACATATTCCTCAAAAATACAAAAACTTCAATTTTTCAAACATATGACTATTTCACAGCATTTTAAAGACAAGACTCTCCTTTATCTAACCACACTGTCCGATTTCAAAAAGGCTTTACAGCGAAAGCAAAACATTAGATTATGTCAGCAGAGTACCAAGCCAGAAATAATCAGACACCCATTTTTCAAGCTAGCATATAATGTCACAAAAACCCAGAAGACAGCTAAATGCAGCACTAACCTTTGATGATCTTCATCAGATGACACACCTAGGACATTATGTTATACAATACATGCATGTTTTGTTCAATCAAGTTCATATTTATATCAAAAAACAGCTTTTTACATTAGCATGTGACGTTCAAAACTAGCATACCCCCCGCAAACTTCCGGAGGAATTTGCTAACAATTTACTAAATTACTCACGATAAACGTTCACAAAAAGCATAACAATTATTTTAAGAATTATAGATACAGAACTCCTCTATGCACTCGATATGTCCGATTTTAAAATAGCTTTTTGGTGAAAGCACATTTTGCAATATTCTAAGTACATTGCCCGGCATCACAGGGCTAGCTATTTAGACACCCGGCAAGTTTAGCACTCACCAATATCAGATTTACTATTATAAAATTTTGATTACCTTTTGTTGTCTTCGTCAGAATGCACTCCCAGGACTGCTACTTCAATAACAAATGTTGGTTTGGTCCAAAATAATCCATCGTTATATCCAAATTGCGGCGTTTTGTTCGTGCGTTCCAGACACTATCTGAAAGGGTAAATAAGGGTCGTGCGCATGGCGCAATTCGTGACTAAAAAAATCTAAATATTCCATTACCGTACTTCGAAGCATGTCAACCGCTGTTTAAAATCCATTTTTATGCCATTTTTCTCGTAAAAAAGCGATAATATTCCGACCGGGAATGTCCATTTAGCTAAACTGAGGAAAGTAAACAAAGCTTTCGGTCGACGCGGGCACGAGCCTGAGTCTCACAGTACTGTAACCAGCCACTACCCAAACGCGCTACTTTTTTTCAGCCAGAGCCTGCAAAGCCACGATTCAGCTTTTTACCGCCTTCTGAGACCCTATGGCAGCCGTAGGAAGTGTCACGGGACAGCTAAGATCCTCACTCTTCAATAAACAGAGACAAGAAGAACGACACCTTGTCAGACAGGCCACTTCCTGCATGAAACCTTGTCAGGTTTTTGCCTGCCAAATGAGTTCTGTTATACTCACAGACACCATTCAAACAGTTTTAGAAACTTTAGGGTGTTTTCTATCCATATGTAATAAGTATATGCATATTCTAGTTACTGGGTAGGAGTGGTAAGCAGATTAAATCGGGTACGTTTTTTATCCAGCCGTGAAAATACTGCCCCCTAGCCATAACAGGTTAAGTGTTCCCTTTATTTTTTAGCGCAGTATATTTGAATACTGTAAAGGTGTCGATCTGCGTAATGTATGCTGAACAGCTTTGTTAGTGCATAGGTCCAATTAGATTGTGAATTTCCCGTCTTTTTCAGCTTCAGATAAAAGCTAATATTTCCCTTAAAACATTGTTTTTTGTATGATATGCATGTATTTATATGGCTTTCTTTCATTGATCCTTATTCTGAAGCCATTTTCTCAATGTATAGCCTATTCTAGTGAGTAGATTTAAAGGTTCACAGTATTTAAAGGGATGGGTTTAGATAAATGTACTGAAAACCCTATAGGCAGTTTTCACAAGTGTGGCTGCAGCTAGTTAGTTACGGTAAGGAAGGTGGATATGGAGTTCGAACCTCATTGGAGGTTCTGGACTTTGGTCCAGAAAAAATGGAAAAAGAAGCAAGATTGGTGTGGGAAACAATCCGTATAATTTTGATAATACCCCATCGTATATGGTAGGAGTGCGTTTTTTGGTAGAGATTGACATGCCGACTTGTGTAATCCATTCGACACGTCCAAAATGATGGACAAAGTTTTAGGTAAAATAAAATCAGTGAAGATCACAAGAATGGGCTAGTTCAGGTTTCTTAAGTTTCTGTGGATTCCATTTTTTTATGGATATCAATCGAGTTGATGGATATAATGTTTCATGCTTTGAGCTACAGAGCAGGGCACCTGTTATTAAGGGAATAATTTCTGGAGTCTTGGAGGATGTTGACATTCCTCTATTATTAAATACAATTCCAGGAGTGTTCGATGCACAGAGGATGAATTGTATGGTTAATGGCTGGAAGGAGAACAGTTTGTCTGTGCTAGTGTTTTTTGATGTGGAGTCTCTCCCTACGCGAGTGCAGCTGGGATACGTATACTATTGTCACGTCCTGACCCTAGTAAGATGTCATTTTCTATAGTAGTGTAGGGCAGGGCGTGACAAGGGGGGTTTTTGGTTTATCTATGTTTTGTACTTCTATGTTTAGGTTCTAGTTTGTCTATTTCTATGTTGGGATTGTTTGGGGTTGATCGCTAATTGGAGGCAGCTGATCCTCATTGCCTCTGATTAGAGATAATATTTAAGTAGAGGTTTTTCTCATTGTGGTTTGTTGGTTATTGTCTTTTGAGTAGTGTGTTGTCCTCTCTGTGTCACGGTTTGTTGTTTTGTATTTTCAAGTATTTCAGTGTATTGCATTCAGTTTCACTTTTATGTGAAACTACGAACACGCTGCATTTTGGTGCGCTCCTTCGAACAACCGTGACAACTATCCTGTTAGAGCTTTTGTAAACCGGCCATTACAATGTTCTTGCTGTAAAATGTTTGGAAATGTAATAAGTGTCTACAGACGGGAGAAACAGAGATATGGGATGTGTGGGAAGGATCACTATGAAGGAGATTTTGCATGTTTTGTAGAAGAGAATGGCCAAGGAGAAACATGTTGTAACTGTGGTGGAGAGCATGAAGCACAATCCTTGGAGTGCCGATTAGGGTGAAAGAGAATGACGATGCTCACATCAGGGCAGTTGAGAGTCTCCTATGCGGAGGCTGTCAAAAGGGTAGAAAGATCGAGTAGCTTTGAAGGTCCGGTGGAAGTGAAGACCGGTAGGCCTACATTGGAGTCTACACCAAAGCCTGAATATCAACAGCACTATCCAGAAATTCTTCATATTTACAAGGTGGACCTTGTATCATTTATAGCAGTGGTGATCAATGAGAGCTTCAAGTTCCTTGGTGTCCACATCATTAACAAACTAACATGGTCCAAAAACACCAAGCTAATCCTGACGAGGGCACGATAAAACCTATTCCCCCTCAGGAGACTGAAAACATTTGGCATGGGTCCTCAGATTCTCAAATGTTTTACAGCTGCACCATCAAGAGCATCCTGACTGGTTGCATCACTTCCTGGTATGGCAACTGCTCGGCCTCTGACCGCAAGGCACTACAGATGGTAATGTGAACGGCCCAATACATCACCGGGCCAAGCTTCCTGCCATCCAGGACCTCTATACCAGGTGGTGTCAGAGGAAGGGGAATAGGTTTTGTCATGCCCTCTTCACGACTGTTTAACACTACATGATTCCCTATGTGTTATTTCATAGTTTTGATGTCTTCACTGTAATTCTACAATGTAGAAAATATTTAAAAAATAAAGAAAAACCTTGGAATGAGTAGCTGTGTCCAAACTTTTGACTGGTACTGTATTTAAAAAAATATATATATACTTCAAGGGTCTTAAAATTCTAAATGAAATAGCTGAAAATATCCTTGCTATGACGTTATTAAAACAATTCCATATAGTTTACCAGAACCGCCCCAGATTAGACAGGACTTAGACTGTTTAGTGCCAAAAATAAGGGGCTAAATACATGTAAAAAAAATAAAAAATCTCTCAGATATAGGACAGACACTTCAGAACAAACTTCCTTTAGATTTTTGGGGGACTATCTGTTGGGCCACGTAGTGAATGTGTTATGCAATGTGTTTGCATGGACTAATAGCAGTAAGTTCCAAAATAATTGTTCAGCAAATAATTGTTTAAAAATAAAAATTATACTTCAAGGGGTCTTAAAATTCTAAATCAAATCTAAATGATCCTTGATATGGCCTTCTTAAAACAATTCCATATTGCTTCGAATCCCCGCTCTAACAATGGAAATACATGTCATCAAAGATGGAAGGCAGGCGGGAGGAGGTGAGATCGGGGGGACCAGTCTAGCCAATGAGAGGTTAGATATGCATCTTTGTATGTGTGCCATTATAAAGTCTGTGACAGCATGGGCAGTGCCATTGAGGCTAGCTCTATTTTAAAATAGCACATTTTCTTCATTGGCTGATTGCTCCCAACTCATAGGAATCCCCCACCCAGTTGACTTCTTTAAAATGTTGGAAGCACTCAGTGGAAAGATCCATGCTAATATCAGTTATAGTTATGATGAGTCCTCTATCTATCTGCTATAAAATATATACAGTATATATTTTTTTTAAGTTGCTAAAATGCCACTCCGTCCACTTACATCAGTGCATTTGTGACAAATTAACCATTACGAAACATCTATTTGATCAGATAAACCTCACGTAACAAATTAGCAATTACATTTTTTGTTGATCAAATTCAACACTCTCATTGACCTCCATACAAAAATTCCTCACTTCATGGGCTCATTTTTGTGGACAGATTTTGGGTGGAATAAAACCTCTCGGTTCACTTCTAATGTTAGCTGTCTTCAGGTGCAACGTTAGCTATGTTACATGTAACATTACATGTTAGGGAGAGGCTATGTATTTAGCTAGTTACATCACAGTATTACAGCCTAGTATCAAAGCGGCATTGCCTGTCAAATAATGACATGTAGCTAACTAGCTATAAACTATGTAGAACTTAGGTATATAACAACAACACATCAGTCTCAGGTTTGGAAGTTGACAGCCCAAGTAGAAGCTAGTCAGATGTAAACCCATATCCTGGCCATCTGCCCAAGATTGTTGAATAGCTTTATGGAAGGCCATTTTCACTCCTATTTGCTGAGCGAAATGTGTGTTGCACCCATATGCTGTAATCCATACCTAACCTTCCAGTCGTGACGAAGTCACTTGCAAAACTCTGTTTTGGACGAGACTGACTTCATGGCAAACTTATCCTATTTACACTTTGTTGTCAATTTTGACATTATAATTAATGTTTCTGACTCATATCGATGTGACATTGGCCATTTAAAATCAAAGAAGTTGCTTCTAAGGGGCAGTTGACCTTTAAACCAAAACCAACCCAGCGACAATGCTGCATCTGAAATGGAACCCTATTCCCCATAGTGCACTACTTTTGGCCAGGGCCCATAGGGTATATGGGGCATAGGGTGCCATTTTAGATGCACACACACTCAAAATAAGCCATTCAAATGGATCGGATGGAGGCAGCATGCACGAGAAATAGAATAGGAACACTAGCTGAAAAAAACACCAACAAATACTGTCTGCATCCGAAATGACAATCTGAAATCTATGCTGAGTAAAAAAGCTTTGGGCCCACTTCAGCAGATTTTATGCTCATTCTAATCAATAGTGTCATGGGCTGTTCTTCAAATGGCACCCTATTACCTACATAATGCACTACTTTTGACCACGGCTCTGTTAAAAATAAGTGGTATATGAAGGGAAAAGGGTGGCATTTGGGACACACACACACACAATCTCTCTTCACAGGCCTTTTTTTAATCAGGCTAATAGGCAGAAATTAGCCCAAGATTCCCAATGGCATCTCATTATTGTATTAGCCCTTTAAAGCTGTAGTGCCCCTCTTCTTCCCCGCTGTTTTATAAATCTGTTTGTAGATCCTCTCTCTCTGTCCTCGTGGAAAGACTTGCCAAGGCAACCCACCTCCTCCTCCTCTTTCAAATTCTTTTTCATCCACTAAATACTGAGTTGGATACAGGGACTATTAAACAATGAGTGTGAGCAGCAGTTAGTGTTGCCAGCAAGCCTCTGGGTTTCTGTCCCAAGAGTTTTTTGAAAAGCAGAAAAATGAAGACAGATCCCCACAACATCTTTTACTCACTGGCTGGATCCTATTTCAGGAGTAATGTTAGGTTAGACTCTCTTCTTCGAAGGAATGGAGCCAGAAAACACTAAATCTAATAGCAGGCTTGAGAGTGCACTCCGTTGAGGAGCTCAATAGAATTCACATGATGGATGGAAGAAACGTGAATATGTATGAATGTATGTCAGTTATATCAGCTTTTACATAATCAAAGTTAAAGCTGAGATTATGATTGAAGAATTTTAATCATTGATGTAGCATGGATGGTGGATTGTATCATGTGGCCACTCAGAATTTAGGCTACAAAATAATCCACCATTCATATGTGTGAACACAGAGGACTTCGTCCCAAATGGTACCCTATTCCCTATGTAGTGCATTTTTGTGGTCAAAAGTACTGCACTATAAGGGAATATGGTGCCATTTGGGATGCAAACAAAGCTTCCCTGCTGCAGCCATGTTCATCCTCACACCTCCATCCTCCAATTCTCCCTCTTGTTAGCTGACCTTTAAGTGTGTGGAAACGATGTATTGATCTGTCACCACCATGGCTTTAATGAGTAATGAGTAACTCTGTGCTGGGTCTCTAGGGGGACACATAGGGACCATGCCACCACATACCCAGGTGACACTGTGGCATAGACTTAAGGACACAGGCAGCAGCTAACGCAATCAATGATCCAAGCCTGAGTCCCAATTCTCCACCCTTCTCCTGAAGTGTGCAATCACATACTCGGGGATTGAAAAGCAAAAGATTGACATAAGCATTGGGAGGAGGGAGTATCTACACTCTTAAAAATAAGTCTGTGAGGGCCTCCCGAGTGGTGCAGTGGTCTAAGGCACTGCATCATAGTTGCTAGCTGTGCCACTAGAGATCCTGGTTTGAGTCCAGGCTCTGTCGCAGCCGGCCGCGACCGGGAGACACATGGGGCGATGCACAATTGGCCCTGCGTCGTCCGGGTTAGGGGAGGGTTTGGCTGGTAGGGATGTCCTTGTCCCATCGCGACTCCTGTGGTGGGCCGGGCGCATGCATGCTGACGCGGTCACCAGGTTTATGGTGTATCCTCCGACATATTGGTGTGGCTGGCATCCGGGTTAAGCGGGCATTGTGTTCAGAAGCAGTGTGGCTTGTTTGGGTCATGTTTCGGAGGACGCATGGCTCTTGACCTTTGCCTCTCCCGAGTCCGTACGGGAGTTGCAGCGATGAGACAAGACTGGAACTACCAATTGGATAGCACAAAATTGGGGAGAAAAAGGGGTAAAAGTAAAAAAATAAATAAATAAGGACCCAAAAAAGGTCCTTGACCGCGATGCCATTTGAAGAACCATACAAAAATTGAAAACCAGAAATGTTTCAGCTCTCCAGGACCAGAATTGAATAGCTCGGCTGTAGGGTTTTAGCCTTATTTGCATATTTCCCAGGGTGCCTTTCAAGTGAATTTTTGAGATACCAGCACCACCCATGACTGTGTTTGCTAATGACATTTTTTTATTTTACCTTTATTTCATTAGGAAAGTCAGTGAAAAACAAATTCTTATTATCAATGATGGCATAGGAACAGTGGGTTAACTTCCTTGTTCAGGGGCAGAATGGCAGATTTTTACCTTGTCAGCTCTGGGATTTTGATTAGTAGTCCAATGCTCTAACCACAAGGCTACCTGCCTCCAAATGACAAAGATAGGGTTGCTGTATTCATTATTTTTCTATCTTTAGGCCTTCATCTATGGGAATTGGAAGTGGCTATGCTATTACAAATATGAAATTATTTGAGTCAATATTTCTTAAGGTCTAGTTTCACCCTAGTGTGGTGACCTACACATTTTTTTATACTGGTGTGTATTTCCTAGCAGAATCCAGCCAAAGCAGGGATAGCGATTATTTGTTATTTATATACACCTGCGACCTGCATTCAGAATAACTGCCAGTGTTGGGAAGGTTAAGGTATGAGACAACCTTAAAAATAGAAAATGGAACAACCATTTCTGTAACGTGTCCAATAAATCCACGTAACAGATTGACATAGTTTAGAAAAATTTATGTTATTTATATTAGAGTGGTAAATAATTAATTAATAATTTAATGTACATGCAAAAACACATATTGAAACAAACAACTCTAAAAATCAACCTGCAATAGCGCATGCTGGGAAATATGATAATGATGGGCGTGGTTTTCATTCAACACTGGTTATTAACACCAACGTGAGTGCACCATAGATGTTAAAGTGAGTGTATGTCTATAGTCTGAAGTTGCCAGGGTGAAACCTGGCATGCGTGGGTGTGCGTGTGCATCAGCCAGCCAGCAGTGACAACTGTTTGAACTAGTGTATTAGCTCATTAGATAGCCATTTATTTGTTTTGCCTGTACTTTTTACCACCCAGACTCACCTTCTTACACACACAACCCACTTGTCTCATCCAAGTCTTTGGATGAAATACCTCATCCAAGTCTGTATGGTTCCTCCTTCTGTAGAGACGCAATCTTTGGCAAGACCCAAACTGTTCCAGGTCCTAATATTTACAATAATATGATTTATAGATGACTGGTAAAACTATGCTTTAGAATTGGCTTTAGTAAAAAGGAAATCCTTTCTGTTTTAGCACATCAAGCCAATTCTAAAGTATAGTTTCACCAGTCATTTAACTCAGGCATTTCAACAGTGGTGTGCACAGCAGCAGGGATCCAGGGAGGCAGGCAAATAATAACCAAATCCTTTACTTTATTCTCAAAATATTGCAACTTTATTCTCGTAAATTTATTTCAATTTTTTTAAGTACTATCCATGCAATGTTTTTGTTAAGTACCACCACTCATCACCATTTACTTATTTTTCACATTACTTGGACCTAATACACTTCCGTAACCTTAGTTACCAATGTCTGCCTCTCAAACAGTATGCAGTCAATGACTCATCTTCCCTATCGCCATGCCTACCATTTACCAGGAGCTTTGTGATAACATCTTACTGCAAATGGAGGGTGATGTAACAACATTTATGGGGAATAAAAAGGAATCCTTCTGTTTATGAACATGCTCTGCCACATGGAAATCAGGCGGCCGAGCCTGTTGCTATGGTAATTGCTAAGCTACAATCCAACTAACTCAATGTTTCCCAACCTTGGTCCTCGATTACCCCGAACAGTACACATTTTTATTGTAACTCTGGGCAAGCACACCTGATTCAACTTGTCAACTAATCATCAAACCCTCAATGAGTTGAACGAGGTGTGTTTGTCCAGGGCTACAATGAAAATGTGTTCTGATGGGGGTACTCGAGGACCAGGGTTTGGAAACTGAACAAACTGGCCCTGGGCGAGTCATTTACTCAAACACACACACATGCATGCATGTGCAAACACAAACACATTGAAACATACAATTCCCTACACTGCAGAAAAAATTAAAATAATAATAATTAACCAATTGCTTAATCAGCGTCATTATGAGAGTTGAATGGACTCACACTCAACAAACTCTGCTCGAGATCAGCTGAATTTTAACAAGCTTGTTGAAAAAATGTACTTAATTATGTTTGCTCAAAACAAATCAAAACCACGCCCATCGTTATCATATTTCCCAGCATGCCCTCTTGCAGGTTGATTTTAAGAATTGCTAGTTTAAATATACGTTTTTTTTGCATGTACTTTGGTTGGTTGATCAATTTTATGCTACACAAACAAAAATAACATACATTTTGATAAAAACGAATCCAGTCTGTTAGCAGTTGGGGATTTATTGCACCTGTTATTGGGATGGCTATTGCAGTGATATGATTTAGGTAGTTTGAATAATTTATATTCTGAATGCAGGTGATTAACAGATCCAATTGTTGGATTAATTCCAATAGCAGTTAGAAATCACTTTGCAAACCAGCATAAGGTAACTTGTCAGCTTTATTTGATTTGTACTCCAGAAGTTACAGACTACTTTGTTTGGGATGTAATTAATCCCTCAAAGAAAATAATTATTGTAATGAAGTGTCATGAAAAGTTCAATTTAAAATATGAATTAAGATACTCACTTAGTGAAGGCTGAAGCTCTGAAAAACAATGCTTACAAAAATCATCTCTCTGTCACTAATTAACCAATATAGTCATGGGTGGTTACTATAATTCACTTGAAAGGCAATCTTGGAAATATGCAAATAAGTCAAATAAATTCTCAAATTGAATTGAACATACAATTGAAAGTTGAGTGAACATACAATTCAATTTGAGATTGGTTCAGCTATATGCCCAACTTTGCAAAAATGAGCAAAAGCACATTCCTATTGCAGCTGGTTGCCTTAAAATTGTATGTTGAATCAACAATTTAGTATTTACACAATGAAAAAGATATGGGCTAAAATCAACCCATTTTGGGTTATTTGATGATCCAGCGCTGTAATAGTGAACACAACATGTTGGGTTATTAATGTAATAGTGAACACAACATGTTGGGTTATTTTGACCCAGACAGTTGGGTTGCATGAATGACCCAACAGGTTGGTTTGTTGGGATTACCCAAACATGGGTTAATTTAACTATCAATTGGGTATTTTTATTTTCATGCTGGGTTGACCTAGCAGGTTGGTCTTTTTAATGTATTCCTTATGTACTTTCCAGGAGGTGGGGTTTACTAGAGGTGTGGCTTTAACCTTTTCACACGTACCATCACACGGGTGTGATCATTCTCCAGTGGTCCATGTAGTGTACAATCAAACTGGTGTGATTAGAACACTTATTTAGAACGTACAGTTTCGAATGACGCAACAATCAGCATTTGAGCTGGCCACAGTGTTTTTTCAGAAACATTTTGCACAAACACAGTCCTTACAAAGTTATGTCGAGAATGTGAGCAGTTTATTTTTGGATGCAATGTTCAGACATTCACAGAAGTATCTACAGCATAACACAATCATCCAAACCGGAAAAATGTAGGCTACATTTGTCCTAGTGCTAACTGAGGAAAGATTGACCTAACACAAGCGGTCATATTTGTATTTCTCTCAGCGGACATAAACTACAAAATTAATTAGCTAATAGAAATTACTATTTATAATTAGTCACATCACGGGTGAGCTCACCATTGATTGAAATAATTTAGTAAAACACTCTAGAAATTGAAAGTAATCCGACAACTGGTAGTTTCTGCGTGCTGACGCTTTTTTTCTCACAGAAACCAAAGATGATAAGAGAAGACAAGATGAGTTTGGTCTGTTTATAGTATGCATGTTGAAGGGGGTGTGTCGTCTACCAGCGTTCACCTCCCACCATTCATTTCCGGAAGTTCTCAAAAAATGTGTAAACCCTTACTCACCTCATTTTGTTTACGTGAAACCCAGAATGCATTGTATGTCAACAAACATGGCTCCATACACTGCTGGAATTAGCTTAGCTCAGCTCATCATAATCAGTACAACCTTCAAAAAAGTATTTTACACACATAATATGTGCCCATTACAATCTATGCAATAATTGGAATGCCTGATTTGTCACTGGTACTTGAAAACATGTGAATAAAACAGTAAATATATAAATAATTACCACACAAAACATTTTCTGATAGTGATTTATTGATACAAGTGGCGCGTGCCGGCAGTCAATCACGTAACCTCACACTCACTCTGAGCCATTCAGTGTTGTTGTTAATATATGTAGCCTAGTGAGCGAAGTATTAGCAATGTCTTTCAAAAGGAGACAACACACAAATGCAGAAATTCTGGAGATTTTTTTCAAATTCTGACAATGAGCCTGAGTATGAAAGTCGGGAATTAGATTCTGACAGTGAAGAGCTGCCCTCCAATCTTGCATTTTGTCAACAATGCTACTGCCATCCTAAATGAACCGTTATACAAAATAAGAAATGTTCTTACCAGCCTGACATCAGCATTTGATCAGGTCTTTGTGCCATACAAGGGCCTATGCATTGATGAGCACCTGATGTTAGGGAAAGGTAGGCTGGCGTTCCATCAATATATTCCCTCCAAAAGGCACAGGTTTGGGGTCAAGTTCTTTGTCATCTGCGACGTGAAGACAGGATTTGTCCAGGACATTATAGTTTATCCTGTTATGGATAGGGGGCAGTATTTCACGGCCGGATAAAAAACGTACCCGATTTAATCTGTTTATTACTCCTGCCCAGTAACTAGAATATGCATATAATTGTTTGATTTGGATAGAAAACACCCTAAAGTTTCTAAAACTGTTTGAATGGTGTCTGTGAGTATAACAGAACTCATATGGCAGTCCAAAACCTGAGAATATTCCAAACAGGAAGTGCCCTCTCTGACCATTTCTTGGCCTTCTTTAGCCTCTTTATTGAAAACAGAGGATCTCTGCTGTAACGTGACATTTTCTAAGGCTCCCATAGGCTCTCAGAAGGCGCCAGAACGTCTCCCGGTCGGAATATTATCGCTATTCTACGAGAAAAATTGCATAAAAATTGATTTTAAACAGCGTTTGACATGCTTCGAAGTACGGTAATGGAATATTTTGAATTTTTTGTCACGATACTCGCCGGCGCGTCACCCTTCGTTACCCTTCGGATAGTGTCTTGAACGCACGAACAAAACGCCGCTATTTGGATATAACTATGGATTATTTGGAACCAAACCAACATTTGTTGTTGAAGTAGAAGTCCTGGGAGTGCATTCTGACGAAGAACAGCAAAGGTAATCCAATTTTTCTTATAGTAAATCTGAGTTTGGTGAGTACCAAACTTGGTGGGTGTCAAAATAGCTAGCCTGTGATGGCCGGGCTATCTACTCAGAATATTGCAAAATGTGCTTTCACCGAAAAGCTATTTTAAAATCGGACACCGTGATTGCATAAAGGAGTTCTGTATCTATAATTCTTAAAATAATTGTTATGTTTTTTGTGAACGTTTATCGTGAGTAATTTAGTAAATCACCGGAAGTGTTCGGTGGGAATGCTAGTTCTGAACGTCACATGCTAATGTAAAAAGCTGGTTTTTGATATAAATATGAACTTGATTGAACAAAACATGCATGTATTGTATAACATAATGTCCTAGGAGTGTCATCTGATGAAGATCATCAAAGGTTAGTGCTGCATTTAGCTGTGGTTTTGGTTTTTGTGACATTATATGCTAGCTTGAAAAATGGGTGTCTGATTATTTCTGGCTGGGTACTCTCCTGACATAATCTAATGTTTTGCTTTCGTTGTAAAGCCTTTTTGAAATCGGACAGTGTGGTTAGATAAAGGAGAGTCTTGTCTTTAAAATGGTGTAAAATAGTCATATGTTTGAAAAATCGAAGTTTTCAGATTTTCGAGGAGTTTGTAATTCGCGCCACGCCCTATCATTGGATATTGGAGCGGTGTTCCGCTAGCGGAACATCTAGATGTAAGAGGTGTAAACAGGGTCCACCACTGATAATCAAAATTGTGAGGGGCTTGGGGCATCTAGGTCCATGGTGATGACCATGCTGGCTTCTCATCTCAGCAAGGGACACACTTTGTATGTGGACAATTGTTACAGCAGTCCCATACTCTTCCAGCATCTGCTCTCCACCAGCACAGGGTCCTGTGGTCCAGTCAGGTCAAACAGGAAGGCGATGCCAGCATTCAGATGCAGGAAGATACAGAGAGGGGAGATGGAGTTCAAGGAGAACGGTCAACAGCTGGCAGTAAAGAGGCATGACAAACGAGACGTCCATGTCCACTCCACTGTCCATACAGCAACCATGTTGGCCTCAAGGAAGGTGGACCACCTGACGGGAGAGAGAAAAATCAATCCAGACTGTGTACTTGACTTTAACCTCAAAATGGGGGCAGTGGATAAAGCGTACATGATAAACAGCTTTGTGGAAGGCATTCGGAAAACGACCAAGTGATATAAGAAGATATTATTTCCATCTGATCTACAGTGTGTCTGTAGTGACACCTCTAGCACTGAGATGTTGTGCCTTAGACCGCTGCGCCACTTGGGAGTCATACGGCCAGGGTAGCTTCAAAATTAGCATTGTTTACAGAGCAAGTAGGGCACTGTTTACAGAGCAAGTAGGGCACTTAATTTGATAGAAACGCACACATTTCCAAAATTATTGGTAATGAAAACAACAATGACTGCGATGTGGGCAACAGATGGAAAATGTGAACACGTGTGTGCAGATCCTATTCTGACGGGACATGCGCAAATGTCTGAAGACTTCAACTGCACAAACAATTGCGAAGTGCTTGAGGAATTTTGTCCAGGTCAGAAATGTAAAAAAAAATGAATTGTCCGCAAAAACATGACTACTTTTAGGTGAATGATTGAGGAGGCAGAACACACCACAATTCAAACTGTTCTTCGAAAATAAAAACTTGTTAGAAAATCATTTGAAATTGTCAAGTTGAAAACAGCCTATAAATAAAAACAGGCTGCGTGCCTTGGTTTGAGGGCAGCGCGGATTAAATGTACAGTACTGTTGAGTAACAATCACATTCTGGAATGGAGAGAACGTTCTAACATAACATACATTAAAAAAACTCACGCTGGGGCGATCGTCAGAGATATTTGGAACTCACACATGAAAAGGTTAATCTAGCTCTTAATGACCACCCATTGCAGTAAATGTCATTCCTGTTCATCATGTTACATTTTCAGATAGCAAGAAGATATTACTCTTTCATGTATTCTTTTATAGTTGCATGCTATTTATTACACGCAATAACTTACCCCAGTTCAATGACCAATAAATTATACTGTTGATTTGCATCACCGCAATGGTATTTCCATGGACTTTTAAGGCACTCATAGATTTCTGAAAGCATTATCAAACTACAACACTGTTGATTTTTCAAGCTCAACACACAGCAGATTAACAGGGATGATATTTACTCTCGTGGGTGTCTTAAAATAACTATCTGAATGCCACGCCCCTACTAAACTTTGACTCCAGTCTTCTGATCTGACCCACTGGGTCATATCTCAATAACCCAGCACCAATAAACCAGCAGTTTGTAAAAAAAACAACCAAACGCCTCTAACTCAGCAGTTGGGTCAACCATACAATCCAGAGTGTACTTGGACAGTGAAGGTGAAAGCGAATCGCTGCGTAACGTACACTTGATTTTCAATTGAGAACGAATCCTGTTGCGCACAGCTCTAGCATAATAGCCGTTTGTCCTACAAAGGGTGATCATATACTCATGGAAAGCTCAGCTCATTGGCTATGAAGCTAGCTATTTTTCAAAATGATAGGTGGTCATTGGACCAAGACACTGTCAATCAAGTGAACACCGCCCGTCTCATTGGTGCGCAATGATGGCTGACCTTCATGGGCTAATTGACGTGTTGTGTAGCCAAAACGTAATGTATAATGATGAAACAACGTTTGGTTGCCTTCTAGAGTGTCTGAGGATTGCACAGATAGGGGCTAGACAAGGGTTAGGTGATTATATTTTGTAAATTGTTTTGTTGCAAGTTGAAAGAGTCAGAATTCATGTAAAGCGCTGTATACAATATGGATCGTGTTAGGATATAATTTTTTTTGATCAAACAAAACTATGCTACATTTTATATCTGTGACCCTCAGGATGACAAATCAGAGCAAGATTACTGAATGCAAGTACAATATTTACAGTCAGATGTGAATGTGTCAAACCAGTTGCTTTGATGAAAGTGTTTTGTTGTTGTACGCTATCCTCAAACAACAGCATGGTATTTTTTCGATGTAACAGCTACTGTAAATTGTACACTGCAGTTAGATGAACAATCATTTAAGCTTTCTGATGATATAAAACATGTCTATGTCCCGGAAAGTTGGCTGTTGTTTACAACCCGTTCTAGTCAAATATCACATATTGAGCAACAACTGCCCCGATTTTGGAACACTAATCCAGTACACTGATGATACACTGATCCAGAGGTTAAATAAAGGTTAGATAAAAAATCTATAAAACATCCAATCTGTATGTGTATATACAGTGTGTGTGTGTATATATATATATATATATATACAGCTGAAGTCGGAAGTTTACTTATACCTTTGCCAAATACATTTAAACTCAGTTTTCACAAATCCTGACCTTTAATCCGAGTAAAGATTCCGTGTCTTAGGTCAGTTAGGATGAACCACTTTATTTAAAAAATTTGAAATGTCAGAATAATAGTAGAGAGAATGAATTATTTCACCTTTTATTTCTTTCATCACATTCCCAGTGGGTCAGAAGTTTACATACACTCAATTAGTATTTGGTAGCATTGCCTTTAAATTGTTTAACTTGGGTCATACATTTCAGGTAGCCTTCCACAAGCTTCCCACAATAAGTTGGGTGAATTTTGTCCCATTCCTCCTGACAGAGCGGGTGTAACTGAGTCAGGTTTGTAGGCATCCTTGCTCGCACACGCATTTTCAGTTCTGCCCACAAAATTTCTATAGGATAGAGGTCAGGGCTTTGTGATGGCCACTCCAATACCTTGACTTTGTTGTCCTTAAGCCATTTTGCCACAACTTTGGAAGTATGCTTGGGGTCATTGTCCATTTGGAAGACCCATTTGTGACCAAGCTTTAACTTCCTTACTGATGTCTTGAGATGTTGCTTCAATATATCCACATACTTTTCTTTCCTCATGATATATTTTGTGAAGTGCACCAGTCCCTCCTGCAGTAAAGCACCCCTACAACATGATGCTGCCACCCCCGTGCTTCACGGATGGGATGGTATTCTTTGGCTTGCAAGCCTCCCCCTTTTTCCTCCAAACATAACGATGGTCATTATGGCCAAACAGTTATATTTTTGTTTCATCAGACCAGAGGACATTGCTCCAAAAAGTACAATCTTTGTCCCCATGTGCAGTTGCAAACCATAGACTGGCTTTTCTATGGCGGAATTTGGAGCAGTGGCTTCTTCCTTGCTGAGCGGCCTTCAAGTTATGTCAGAATAGGACTCGTTTGACAGTGGATATAGATACTTTTGTACCTGTTTCCTCAAGCATCTTCACATTTACGTCAAGGTCGGTCCTTTGCTTTTGTTCTTGGATTGATTTGCACTTTCCGCACCAAAGTACGTTCATCTCTAGGAGACAGAATGCGTCTCCTTCCTGAGCGGTATGATGGATGTGTGGTCCCATGGTGTTTATACTTGTGTACTATTGTTTGTATAGATTCATGTGGTACCTTCAGGCATTTGGAAATTGCTCCCAAGGATGAACCGGACTTGTGGAGTTCTACAAAAAAAATTCTGAGGTCTTGACTGATTTCTTTTGATTTTCCCATGATGTCAAGCAAAGAGGCACTGAGTTTGAAGGTAGGCCTTGAAATACATCCACAGGTACACCTTCAATTGACTCATGATGTCAATTGGCCTATCAGAAGCTTCTAAAGCTGTGACATAATTTTCTGGAATTTTCCAAGCTGTTTAAAGGCACAGTCAACTTAGTGGATGTAAACTTCTGACCCACTGGAATTGTGATACAGTGAATTATAAGTGAAATCTGTCTGTAAACAATTGTTGGAAAAATTACTTGTGTCATGCACAAAGTAGATGTCCTAACAAACTTGCCAAAACTACAGTTTGTTTACAAGAACTTTGTGGAGTGGTTGAAAAACGAGTTTTAATGACTCCAACCTAAGTGTATGTAAGCTTCTGACTTCAACTGTAGGTCTTCATTCAGCATGGAACGTAAGGGGAGGAAGGATCGTTCAAAACTCTGACACAGTTGTCAAGTCAACACATGCGTCAGTGCTGCTGTGAACCAAATCATAAAAGATAAGGCAACTGTATATATTCTCCTGCAAACTTAAGACCATGAGTATACACAGTGTCTAATGGTTGAAGTATCGCATTGTAAGAAGGCAAATGTAGCCTAGTAACCTTGTGCAAATAGTTAATATATGTATAACAACACGCTTATTGATAACAAAAAACAGGTAGCTAAAAATAATAATAATAATATACAATCATTAGCTAAGATGAATCCTGAGAAGGCAGATGTTTTACGTGCCCCCTACCAATAGTGTTTTTTGCTTGTTTATTTGCGTTGTTTGTAACTGATATTTTTACTTATTTTGTACATAATGTTGCCGCTACCATCTCTTATGACCCAAAAAATTTCTGGACATCAGGACTGCGATTACTCACCATGGACTGGCTAAGTCCTCACCACGGACTGGCGGAGTCTGATGAGGCCAACGCGAACGATATACTGCTTTCTCGGGATATACTGCTTTCTCGGGAACAGGCCCAGATCCACGTGATTTGCATGAAGAGGAGGTGGAGAAAAAGGGGCCAGAGGGTGGGCTGCCTTCTGAGAATTCGTAGGTAATCGAATAATCCCCCACTTCCTTCCATTCTGCTAGCAAACGTGCAATCTTTGGACAATAAAATAGATGACCTACGCAGAAGATTAAACTACCAACGGTACATTCAAAACTGTAATATCTTTTGCTTCACAGAGGCGTGGCTGAATAACGACACTATCAACATACAGCTGGCAGGTTATACGCTGCACCGGCAGGATAGAACAGCGGTGTCTGGTAAGACAAGGGGCGACGGACTATGTATTTTTGTAAATAACAGCTGGTGCACGATATCTAAGGAAGTCTCAAGCTATTCCTCACCTGAGTTAGAGTATCTCATGATAAACTGTAGACCGCACTACCTACCTAGAGTTTTCATCTGTATTTTTCGTAGCTGTTCACATACCACAACAGTCAGAGGCTGGCACTAAGACAGCAATGAATGAGCTGTATTCCGCCACAAGCAAACAAGAAAACGTTCACCCAGAGGCAGCGCTCCTAGGAGCCGGGGACTTTAATGCAGGTAAACTTAAATCCGTTTTGCCAAATTTCTATCAGCATGTTAATTGTGCAACCAGAGGTGGAAAAAACCCTGGCCCACCTTCACTCCACACACAGAGACATACAAAGCACTTCCTCGCCCTCCATTTGACAAATCTGACCATAATTATATCCTCCTGATTCCTGCTTACAAGCAAAAATTAAAGCAGGAAGCACCGGTGACTAGATCAATAAAAAAGTAGTCAGATGAAGCAGATGCTACGCTACCGGACTGTTTTGCTATCACAGACCGGAATATTTTCTGGGATTCCTCCGATGGCATTGAGGAGTACCCCACATCAGTCGTTGGCTTCATTAATAAGTGCATTGATGATGTCGTCCCCACAGTGACACGAGCCTACCAGACGAGCTAAACTATTTCTATGCTCGCTTCGAGGCAAATAACACTGAAACATGCATGAGAGCACTAGCTGTTCTGGAAGACTGTGTGATCCCGCTCTCCGCGGCCGATGTGAGTAAGACCTTTAAACAGGTCAACATTCACAAGGTCGCAGGGCCAGATGGATCACCAGGACGTGTACTGTGAGTATGCGCTGATCACCTGGCAAGTGTCTTCACTGGCATTTTCAACCTCTCCCTGTCCAAATCTGTAATACCAACATGTTTTAAGCAGACCACCGTAGTGCCTGTGCCCAAGAACACTAAGGTAACCTGAGTAAACAACTACCGACCCGTAGCTCTCACGTCTGTAGCCATGAAGTGCTTCGAAAGGCTTGTCATGGCTCACATCAACACCATTATCCCAGAAACCCTAGACCCACTCCAATTTGCATACTGCCCCAACAGATCCACAGATAATGCCTTTTCTAACCTGTACAAAAGGAACACCTATGTGAGAATGCTATTAATTGACTGCAGCTCAGCGTTCAACACCATAGTGCCCTCAAAGCTCATCAATAAGCTAAGGACTCTGGGACTAAACACCTCCCTCTTCAACTGAATCCTGGACTTCCTGACAGGCAATCCCCAGGTGACAAGGGTAGGTAACAACACATCCGCCACACTGATCCTCAACACAGGGGCCCCTCAGGGGTGAGTGCTCAGTCCCCTCCTGTACACGCTGTTCACTCATGACTGCATGGCCAGGCACAACTTTAACACCATCATTAAGTTGAATGAGACACAACGACGAGACAGCCTACAGGGTGAAGGTCAGAGATCTGGCCGTGTGGTGCCAGGACAACAACCTCTCCCTCAACGTGATCAAGACAAAGGAGATAATTGTGGACTACAGGAAAAAGAGGTGCGAGCATGCCCCCATTCTCATCGACGGGGCTGTAGTGGAGCAGGTTGAGAGCTTCAAGTTCCTTGGTGTCCACATCACCAACAAACTAACATGATACAAGCACACCAAGACAGTCGTGAAGAGGGCACAACAAAACCTATTCCCCCTCAGGAGACTGAAAACATTTGGCTTGGGTCCTCAGATCCTCAAAAGGTTCTACAGCTGCACCCTCGAGAGCATCCTGACTGGTTGCATTACTGCCTGGTATGGTAACTGCTCGGCCTCCAACCTCAAGACATTACAGAGGGTAGTGCGAACGGCCCAGTACATCACCGGGGCCAAGCTTCCTGCCATCCAAGACCTCTATACCAGGCGGTGTCATTGGAAGGCCCTAAAAATTGTCAAAGACTCCAGCCACCCTAGTCATAGACTGTTCTCTCTGCTATCACACTGCAAGCTGTACCGGAGTGCCTAAGTCCAAGAGGCTTCTAAACAGCTTCTACCCCCCAAGCCATAAGACTCCTGAACACCTAATCAAATGGCTACACAGACTATTTGCATTGTCCCCCCCTCTTCTTTTACACTGCTGCTACTCTCTGTTCTTATCATCTATGCATAGTCGCTTTAATAACTCTACCCACATGTACATATTACCTCAACTAACCAGTGCCCCCTCACATTGACTCTGTACCGGTACCCCCTGTATATAGTCTCACTATTTTTATTTTACTGCTGCTCTTCAATTACTTGTTACTTTTGTTTCTTATTCTTATCCATATTTTTTTTAACTGCATTGTTGGTTAGAGGCTCATAAGTAAGCATTTCACTGTAACCTGTTGTATTTCGCGCATGTGACTAATGCAATTTTATTTTATTTTATTTGCTGTTAGTGACGAGCGGAAATCTATTTATTTTATATTTGCATTCTAAATTAATTAGAAATAGGAATATATTTTTTATTATTTATTTCATTTCCATGACCATTGCAGAATAAATTCCTCACCTTTTCTGACTGTGATAGTTTCATAGGCTACTCGCGAAATAGCCAATAGGCCTACAACAAATGCAGATAGACTACCATTCATTCCATCTCTCATTTAATTGTACCTACAGTACTTCACAGTAGTAAATCGATAAGCTATTTCAAGTATTTTGTTCTTTGTGATCTGATCCGAAGCGAAGTTTAATGGTAGACCAGGCCTTTTCCATAGACATTTGTAAGCTACATCTGAATACTTTAATTTCTCAAGTAGACAATATTTCATATCTCATAATCATTGCAGAATAAATTCCTCACCTTTTCTGCCCATGATGAGTTCATATTCCTGAAGTAGCCATACAATAATTACCATGCGCATCTATCATTTAATTGGGCCTATTCTATAGGCTATTATAATTTCAAGTGTTTGCTCTATGCATCTGACGGTGAGCGCGGTTTATAACATACAGTAGAATTTAACAAGTGAACAGAGACTTGATCTTTTGCATTGAAGTGTATAGGCCTACTGTAGTAAAAACTTTAGAATAGACAATGTTTCAGAATTCGCAGGCAGTGCAGCATATTTAGGTTCGGGAAAAAGTAAAGTAAAATAAAAAAGCAAAACATTACTGATTTCAGGTCTACAACAATTTCCAATTGTTTTCATCTTTCAGAAACGGTCAGATAGGCTACAGCAAATGTCACTGGAAAAGAAAACATGCTGCCAACACCTCCAAAGACATTTGATCAAGTCCGC
The DNA here is from genome assembly GCF_965601325.2 of Salmo salar. Classification (NCBI taxonomy): domain Eukaryota; kingdom Metazoa; phylum Chordata; class Actinopteri; order Salmoniformes; family Salmonidae; genus Salmo; species Salmo salar. Next base: position 24,314,650 of record NC_138309.1, on the reverse strand, counting down.
CATTGCTATTTCCTTTAGATACTGTCTTGGCCTAACTACAATACTTCCAAAGTATACAGCAAATAAGGGTGTTAATGTCAACATAAAAGGTGAATGATGGGTGTTTTTCAGGCAAAGTTATAATGCTCGTTCACACATGCACAGTTTTTCTACAGGTCTGATTTATATAGGGAAACATGCCTATGGAGATATTTAGTGTAAAATGTATACAACTGTTATAAATAAGGCCCCTGGGGATTCAAAAACACAACCTCTAGCCCACTGTTCACCCAAAGCAACAGTGCAAGTGAATAAGCAGTACAGACTGCCAATCAGCTCCTTTGCAAATTCTCCAACCCCTACCTTTTAGCGTACAGATCAACCCTCCTCACCAATTGACTGGGCCCAGCAGAGTTGTTGCAAGGCAGGAAGCTGCATACGACCATTCCTACTCCGCTCTCACTGTTGACGCCAGAGTGGCCAGACCTCTCTGAGTTGACAGAAAAAGACAGACAATCTAAGCTCAGCCAAAATAAACACTTTGACAGCCAACATCAAGCAAAGGCCCTCAGCTCTCTTCTCCCAGGAGAGACAGTGTGGACAGTACAAGACCCCCAGGACAAAGGCATAGTGCAAGGACACGCGGACCCCTCACTATCCATCCTAGCAAACACACATGGCCAGCCAGTCAGGAGAAACTGCTGACACTTCACCCTGGCACAACCAGAATGTGTTTTTATCCATGTGCTAGATTGGAGAGGCTGAAACACCCCATTGATTTGACTAAGCTCCCCCATAGCGCTCCCAAGAATATCCTTATGCTTCAAATTTTCAGCCTAATGATTGTGAGAGACATTTGACAGGTCAATGTATGTCTGACAATTCCTACTTCTCAGCTTTTTCCAGCATCACTTAAAAGTGATGAAGTTGCTTGTTTCAGGTTTTTGGCTTGAAACCAACCCCCAAGGCAGAGGGAGGAGCTAGAGGACATGGATTATTCCATGAAATGAGTGCCTTTTTTCCCCTTTTATATTTTAAGTAGAAATTGTGCACCAATACTGAATTTTAAAAGCCGGTTATAGTCAATGGTGTCCTTTAATATAGACCACATGGAGAATTCAATAAATCAGATTTGTTATATGAATAATAACTTTCTAAAGTGCCAATGCTCAGCATTTTGACAGATCCCTCCATGCACAATCTGTGACTGCCAGGAAGATTTGAATAACCCACTTAACCGCAACATTCAACCCAAGTGTTCACCATCATTGTAAAGCTCTAGTTATAATGTTGCTTTGACAAAGTCATTTCTGAAAAGTATTATTTATTTATTGTGATTAGTGATTCATTTTAAGGTAAACCCTGTTACGTGAACTGAACTCTCGTTTTAATATGGTGAAACTATTCCTTTTTAAATAATCTAATAATAAAATCAGAGTTTAAAAGCAGGTGAGCTGGTTCTGCTCTTTTTGGCCATTTTCTGGTGGAAAACTGAGTGGGTCGAGCATAACATATCAATCCTGTTACCCATAGATAGACATGATAGAAATGTTTTAATGATTAAATCATTTTCTGTGAAGCTTGCATTCAATTGCCCTTCCCTGTTGCACACAACAAGCTACCATTTCCCCTGTCACAAGGGGATTCATGGCTGATTTAAGATGAACTAGTCCACCCTGTTACGGTCTACCAAGCTACTTTATTTGGCACTTAATAGGCACTTACTAGAGTTGTTTTTTTATTTAACCTCTTGAGATGGGAAAACATGTTTTCTTTATTAAGATGAACATGTGCTTTTTATGACAGAATGTTAAAATTAGGTGAAATCAAACATTTGTTTTTACCAATTTACACATTTCAAAAGGCACCGAACTTGTGGAATGACCCAAATCTCTCTTCCCCAGGGCGGTTATGCCCTGAGTGTGGGTTTGAAGGCATAGACCTGGAACCAGCGTTTCACAAAGGTAATTGAAGGAGTCACTTTACTTGTTCCTTGAGTCGCTCTGTATACCACTAAATCATCTAAATGTAAATGTCAGGCAGCATCGCATGTACACAGATCATTTTTATAGATTCTTTACAGTATTTATCATAAAGTACTTTAATGGTAGCAATCACTTCCTTCTTTAGTTTTATAGCAGTCATGACCTTCCACAAAGGGATAGATATGCTGCAGCCAAGCAAATTCCATTACATTTCAGTCATTTAGCAGAAGCTCTTATCCAGAGCAACAGCATACATTTTCATACCCACAACCCTGGCGTTGCAAGTACCATGCTCTACCAACTGAGCCACATGGGACCATATTATATACCATCGCATATATTTGTGTGAGATAGCAGTCATGACATTTTGCAGTAAGCTAGATGGTTACGTAAAAAAGTACTGTTTTGACTCTTGCTTTGAATAGCTGGCCTTTGCTTTAATTAAATAGCTGCATGTCTACACGCAAACAAACAAATCTAGTCAGAGATCAGTCTTTGTACTATAGCCTTGGGTGCATTATTATGTAAATTCACATCCGAACAAGTCATCTTTTATAAGATAGGACTTACAGACCCTCAGAAAGCCCGTGATGACGCATGTGTATGTGTGTTCTTCGTATATATAGCCCAGTAAAACATTCCAGGCACTGCCCATGGATTCGTCATGGGCTGTCACATATACTCCCTCTCTGGCCTCTAGGTCACCAGACTGCTGATTGTTACGCACACCTGTCACCATCGTCACGCACCAGCGCTTATTGACACTCACCTGGACTCCATCACCTCCTTGATTACCTGCCCTATTTATGTCACTCCCTTTGTTTCCTTCCCCACATGTTACTGTTTCTGTATTTGTTTGATGTTGGTACGTTGTTTGTGTTTTTTGTTTGTTTGTGTTTATTTATTTATTAATTAATTGAATGTATTCACTCCCTGAACTTGCTTCTCGACTCTCAGCATACGTCGTTACATGGGCTTACTTGTATTATTATTATTAGAATGTCATTGTTTGTCGATAATCACTATACCTCACTGGACAATTGTGTTTCTATCATGAGTTTATAGCCTGGGTACCAGTCTGTTTGTGGCATCATGCCACTCCTTTGTTTGGCATGACGAGGAGAACAATTATAGCACAAACAAATCTAGGACTAGGCTAATGAGCTTATATTTATGTTATTTTTAGCTATGGAATGAAAAACACTCAAAACATGTCACCTATATACACTGCTCAAAAAATTTAAGGGACCACTTAAACAACACAATGTAACTCCAAGTCAATCACACTTCTGTGAAATCAAACTGTACACTTAGGAAGCAACACTGATTGACAATACATTTTACATGCTGTTGTGCAAATGGAATAGACAACAGGTGGAAATTATAGGCAATTAGCAAGACACCCCCAATAAAGGAGTGGTTCGGCAGGTGGTGACCACAGACCACTTCTCAGTTCTTATGCTTCCTGGCTGATGTTTTGGTCACTTTTGAATGCTGGCGGTGCTTTCACTCTAGTGGTAGCATGAGACGGAGTCTACAACCCACACAAGTGGCTCAGGTAGTGCAGCTCATCCAGGATGGCACATCAATGCGAGCTGTGGCAAGAAGGTTTGCTGTGTCTGTCAACGTAGTGTCCAGAGCATGGAGGCGCTACCAGGAGACAGGCCAGTACATCAGGAGATGTGGAGGAGGCCGTAGGAGGGCAACAACCCAGCAGCAGGACCGCTACCTCCACCTTTGTGCAAGGAGGAGCACTGCCAGAGCCCTGCAAAATGACCTCCAGCAGGCCACAAATGTGCATGTGTCTGCTCAAATGGTCAGAAACAGACTCCATGAGGGTGGTATGAGGGACCGACGTCCACAGGTGGGGGTTGTGCTTATAGCCCAACACCGTGCAGGACGTTTGGCATTTGCCAGAGAACACCAAGATCGGCAAATTCACCACTGGCGCCCTGTGCTCTTCACAGATGAAGCAGGTTCACACTGAGCACATGTGACAGACGTGACAGAGTCTGGAGACGCCGTGGAGAACGTTCTGCTGCCTACAACATCCTCCAGCATGACCGGTTTGGCGGTGGGTCAGTCATGGTGTGGGGTGGCATTTCTTTGGGGGTCCGCACAGCCCTCCATGTGCTCGCCAGAGGTAGCCTGACTGCCATTAGGTACCGAGATGAGATCCTCAGACTCCTTGTGAGACAATATGCTGGTGCGGTTGGCCCTGGGTTCCTCCTAATGCAAGACAATGCTAGACCTCATGTGGCTGGAGTGTGTCAGCAGTTCCTGCAAGAGGAAGGCATTGATGCTATGGACTGGCTCGCCCGTTCCCCAGACCTGAATCCAATTGAGCACATCTGGGACATCATGTCTCGCTCCATCCTCCAACGCCACGTTGCACCACAGACTGTCCAGGAGTTGGCGGATGCTTTAGTCCAGATCTGGGAGGAGATCCCTCAGGAGACCATCCGCCACCTCATCAGGAGCATGCCCAGGCGTTTTAGAGAGGTCATACAGGCACATGGAGGCCACACACACTACTGAGCCTCATTTTGACTTGTTTTAAGGACATTACATCAAAGTTGGATCAGCCTCTAGTGTGGTTCTCCACTTTAATTTTGAGTGTGACTCCAAATCCAGACCTCCATGGGTTGATAAATTGGATTTCCATTGATTATTTTTGTGATTTTGTTGTCAGCACATTCAACTATGTAAAGGAAAAAGTATTTAATAAGATTATTTCATTCATTCAGATCTAGGATGTGTTATTTTAGTGTTCCCTTTATTTTTTTGAGCAGTATATTATTTGGTATTACAGCATTCATTTCATGAGTTTATATTTGTGTTACTATCTTTGCTATGGAAAGCATAAAAATATTGCCTAGAAATTATACAAAATCTGGAGAAAATCAAACACTTCAAACTGTAGTGTGTGATTTAATTATAAACGAGAAGATGTACAGTAGATACTTTCCAATTAGCTGATTTCAATCTATCACCCGGCAAGTCATTACATACCATCAATTTAACAGTGTCCCCTTACAGAAAAATTTATGCATTTCACGTGTTTCACATGCCAAGTAAATGTGATAACGTGTGACAACATGTTAAAGCAACATGATAACATGAAACTACACAATGCCGCTGTAAATATAAAGCAAAACAGAAATACAGTATTTTATTGTTAAATTGTAATAAAATTACAGCAATTGCTCAAAGTGAGTATGTCACATATTACAGCATACCAATGAATATTTAATGTTATACAGTACCAGTCAAAAGTTTGGAGAAACCTACTCATTACAGAGTTTCTTTATTTTTACAATTTTCTACATTGTAGAGTAATAGTGAAGTTATCAAAACTATGAAATAACACATGGAATCATGTAGTAAACAAAAAAGTGTTAAACAAATTAAAATATATTTTGTATTTGAGATTCTTCAAAGTAGCCACCCTTTGCCTTGTTGACAACTTTGCACACTCTTGGCATTCTCTCAATCATCTTAATGAGGTAGTTACCTGGTATACATTTCAATTAACAGGTGTGCCTTGTTAAAAGTTCATTTGTCAATTTCTTTTCTTCTTAATGCGTTTGAGACAATCAGTTTTGTGACAATGTAGGGGTCGTATACAGAATATAGCCCTATTTGGTTAAAGACCAAGTCCATATTATGGCAAGAACAGCTCAAATAAGCGAAGAGAAATGACAGTCCATCATTACTTTAAGACATGAAGGTCACTCAATCCGGAAAATGTCAAGAACTTTGAAAGTTTCTTCAAGTGCAGTCGCAAAAACCATCAAATGCTGTGATGAAACTGGCTCTCATGAGGACCGCCACAGGAAAGGAAGACCCAGAGTTATCTCTGCTGCTGCGGATAAGTTCATTAGAGTTACCAGCCTCAGAAATCGGCAATTAATTGCACCTCAGATTACAGCCTAAGTAACTGCTTCACGGAGTTCAAGTAACAGACATCTCAACATCAACTGTTCAGAGGAGACTGTGTGAATCAGGCCTTCATGGTCATATTGCTGCAAAGAAACCACTACTAAAGGACACCAATAATAAGAAGAGACTTGTTTGGACAAAGAAACACGAGCAATGGACAGGTGGAAATCTGTCCTTTGGTCTAATGAGTCCTAATTTGTGATCTTTGGTTCCAACCGCAGTGTCTTTGTGAGACGCAGAGTAGGTGAACGGATGATCTCCGTATGCGTGGTTCCCATCGTGAAGCATGGAGAAGGAGTTGTAATGGTGTGGGGGTGCTTTGCTGTTGACACGGTCTGTGATTTATTTAGTTAGTTTGCGCTTAGTGGGACTATCATTTGTTTTTCAACAGGACAATGACCCAGAACACACCTCCAGGATGTGTCAGGGTTATTTGACAGCTGCATCAGATGACCTGACCTCCACAATCACCCGACCTCAACCCAATTGAGATGTTTTGGGATGAGTTGGACCGCAGACTAAGGAAAAGCAGGCAACAAGTGCTCAGCATATGTGGGAACTCCTTCAAGACTGTTGGAAAAGCGTTCCTCATGAAGATGGCAGAGAGAATGCCACGAGTGTGCGAAGCTGTCATCAAGGCAAAGGGTGGCTACTTTGAAGAATCTCAAATATACCATTTATTTTGATTTGTTTTAACACTTTTTTGTTTACTATTTACTATTTCATAGTTTTGATGTCTTCGCTACTATTCTACAATGTAGAAAATAGTAAAAATAAAACAAAACCCTTGAATGAGTAGGGGTGTCCAAACTTTTGACTGGTACTGTATATCACTTGTAATCAGGTTGTCTGTTAGGCATTTGTGTATAGTAGCTTAACATTTATTCCAGTATAGCCTAAACATTGAATCATTAAATGTTTAAGACATGTAGGCACTCTATGTCCCTATTATAGATTAAATTGTTTCGAGAATACTACCATATTTCAGTTAAATTAGTACAGGACTCTCACTATCGGGTACAACAAATGTAGCCTCTTACAAGGCACGCCTCAATTATATGTTAATGAGCCAGATATTATTTCCCCGCCCACAACATTTTCCCAAAATGCACCATAATTAACAGTATGCTGCTGTGAATAGACAGCAAAACAGGTAATACAGTAGTTCACTGTAAAATATGTAGCAGAATGCCATTGAGCCGCCATAATGCATTGCTCTTTACAGTATTCTACTTTAATGTAGAATTACAGTCGCTAACTGTACAGTTTTTTATATAATTTACAGCAATTTGTTAGTGTGGTGTTAACATGTGAACTCTACAATTTAATACATGTGAGCTTATGGTTTCACATGTGAAAAACTGACCTAACGTGTCTCTTTTTTTTTACATGTGAAAATGTCCTCTCAACATGTGCAAACAGCTTTTTCACGTGTTGGTTGAGCATATTATTCTGTAAAATCTTACTCCTGAAATATAATATAATAGTTTTTCTTAAGTGTAGTTTTAAAGCCAAGTTGTACCAAAACCACACCCATCGTTATCATAGTTCCCAGCATGCTCTATTTCAGGTTGATTATTGGAATTGTTTGTTTCAATATTTATGTTTTTGCATAGATAATTGGTTAAATAATCTTATAGTATGCTACTCAAATATAAATAATATAGATTTTTCAAAAATATTCCAATCTGTTACTTTAACAACCATTACTGGAATGGTGAGTCTATTTTAAATATTTAAGGTAGTTCCATGTGATATTCTTACCTTCACTGGCAGTCAGTCTGAATGTAGGGTCAGGGTGAATAAAATGATGTACTATTTATACCATTCATCTGGATGGATTTCAATAGGACTAACTATAAATTTGCATTCTTGCATAACGTGACCTGTAATTTTGAGTTTCAGGTCACTGCGTTAGGGTGAGTCTCCACCTCCAAAACAGGCCTTATGAAGTACATACTATCATTATTCACTGACAGGTAACATGGTGAAGTCAACAGTGCTACAATTAACTGAAGGTATGCCACAATGATGTCTCTGTCACCAGCAAACACACTCATAGATGGTACTGGTAACGCTAAAATTCACTCAGAGGGCACCCTGGGCTATTCAATTTTGGTCCTGGATGGCCGCAACATTCCGGGTTTTGAATTTATGGTTCTTTAGAGACCCTAAAATTGTCCCCCTATGCTATGGCATTGCTCTCAAGAACCTTATTTGGTTCCAACTTGCACCTTTATTTTTAATAGTGTAGGGTAAGATTTGAATACCCCTGCCCTAGTGCACTACATTTGACCAGAACTCTATGGAACAGGGTGCTATTTGGGACACAGAATTGCCCTCTGGCCATCACCTTAACTGTGACCATATTAAGAATACAGCAGGTGTGTTGTTGACATTCTTTTTGTTTAATTGCCTTGATTATTGGGTTGCATTCAAGGCACTCATCTTTAAGCCACCACATCCAGCTAACATATAGATAAAAAGTAGCAATGCAGCCAGCCTTGCAATGTAAATCCCTGTGGCTCAATTGGTAGAGCATGGTGTTTGCAATGCCAGCATGGTGTGTGCAACGCCAGGGTTGTGGGTTTGATTCCCACGGGGGGCCAGTACAATTTTTTTTTTTAAATGCACGAAATGAAATGTACAGTGCCTTGCGAAAGTATTCGGCCCCCTTGAACTTTTCGACCTTTTGCCACATTTCAGGCTTCAAACATAAAGATATAAAACTGTAATTCTTTTTGTATCCAAATCCGTCTTTAAACTTCACCACAACAGTATCTCGGACCTGCCTGGTGTGTTCCTTGTTCTTCATGATGCTCTCTGCGCTTTAAACGGACCTCTGAGACTATCACAGAGCAGGTGCATTTATACGGAGACTTGATTACACACAGGTGGATTCTATTTATCATCATTAGTCATTTAGGTCAACATTGGATGATTCAGAGATCCTCACTGAACTTCTTGAGAGAGTTTGCTGCACTGAAAGTAAAGGTCCTGAATAATTTTGCACGGCCAATTTTTCAGTTTTTTATTTGTTAAAAAAGTTTGAAATATCCAATAAATTTCGTTCCACTTCATAATTGTGTCCCACTTGTTGTTGATTCTTCACAAAAAATTACAGTTTTATATCTTTATGTTTGAAGCCTGAAATGTGGCAAAAGGTCGAAAAGTTCAAGGGGGCCGAATACTTTCGCAAGGCACTGTATGTGCTCTGGATAAGAGCATCTGCTAAATGACGTAAATGTAAATCTCATGGCTTTACTGTTGTTCACATATATCCATGACTCCACTGGTCTTTGGTTTCACACGCTCACTCTTAGAGGCTACACTTTAAAGCATTTAATATATCAATTGGAAATAATAATTTGATATAACCTTTTTTTTCCACAGGTAGTCATGCTGAGACCAAGGTCACTGTTGCAGATGAGCCCTGTAATCAATACAATATGAAAAGCAAAACAGAGATACAGAACAAAGTCATTGAAAACAAACACATTCTTAATTAAAAAGGTCCTCAAGCAGTTTCTGAGATTGTTCTCAGAGGTGCAAAAAAAGTAAACCTCATTTAACTAACTCTGTAGAGACAGAAGTAATTTCCAGAGTTAGCCAACCCTGACACCGGGTATGATAAATCGTACATCTAAAGGTTATAAATGATGTTCGGTACAGCGGGAGTTTTTGTAAAAGTGCTTTATTAACAAAAAGAGAGCAATGCATTGATCTACAAGATTTCAATGAGTGCCATCTACTTTCTGATACCGAATGTAGTGATGTGTACTGAACCTGTTGCCCGTAACAAAGCATAATGCACTTGGATAAACTGCATCCAATGATTTCAATGTATTGGCGGCGGCATATAATAATAATAATACTTTTCAAAATCATATTTCCTTTGAAATCTTCAAGTCAATTTTTTATTTTTTTATATCACACTGTCTCATATCTCAAGTCCAGTAAACATAATCGCTTGTGGAATAGTTTACTACACAGAAGCTCCTGTATTAGAGTGTGAAGATTATACACATCTGTGTTCTTTTGTGCAGGCTCACAACCACATATTCTTCACATATTTAATACTAGACTGTGATCTTATTAACAGTCCTTACATTGTTAGCCTGTACTGGTCCATTTTCTCTGGACAACGTGAGTTGGATAAATCAAGTTATTCTAATTGGACGTGTTGTTCACTTATGGAATGGCCAAGGGCTGGTCCTGGTCAAAAGTAGTACACTACAGGGAGTAGGGTGCCATTTGGGACACACATCTAGATATTCCTTCTCACTGAATGGCTGAGGCAATCTTATTTTGTAGCCAATACCATTTATTTTCAATACAAGATTACTATAGCAGAATGTCAGTGTCATTTTAAATGTCACTTTGTTATTGCTGACTTTTTCATCTACATCAACAATGAAAAAAAAATGCATTCAGATCAGTGAGTTGTTTTTTTCCATGCATTACTTAATAATACAAGTTTTTCTTTGCATTTCCTCTTGATTAAACGCTCAAGGTAAACAGCAAGATATTATACCTGCAGCCTGTCTTGCACACCGTCAGTGTGCTATGAACAGTATATCTGCCTCCACTGTCCCTGTCCACATACCGGGCTTGAACCAGTGATCCTCTGCTCGCACACACACCTGACCACCCTCAATGTAAATCAAACAACCTTTTGAGCTATTGGCAACATTTCAAGCTAACTGTGGAGTGAGCTTAGGGTACATTCTTAACGCTGTTACACAACCTCATCATTATGGCAGGCTTTCCTTTCACTCTTGCTGAGTGTGTAGTGTGTAGAAAGACCTGTCCATTCAATACTGCACATCTCCTATGAAACAAAAGCTGACATTATTGACATAGGAACAGTCTCAAAAACTCTCAAACTTGAGGATTTTGTGCCTATAGGGCATTTCAGATGGCCACTTTACCCCTGATTGTATGCATATAACTACCTCATCTATCGCTGTTATTGTTATTTATATTGTTTTTGTATATACTGTATATGAATTTATTTATATTGACACTATCTATTTCTGATATTGCTACTATGCAAGACACCATTTGGCTGTACTGTTTACATCTTCTGTAGAGACCCATCCACTTGGCAATACATGTCTGGGGGTTATAGCATTTCTTTCACGACCCATCAATTTAGACAAGTGTGTCTGGGTAAGCGTCATCTAATATTTATAATATATTTTCATCTGGGCACTTTCTGTTTACCTGGAATTTTTCCTTATTGTATGCTACTACTTTTACCACTTTTAGTCTTAATCATGACTACACTACTCACTGTTTAGCACATGACCTCATGTGAATCCTTAAAGAGATGGGTGGGGCTGGCTTAAGAGGGTGTGAACCATGCTGAATGGGTGTAGACAAAGTAGAGCTCTCTAGTATTAGTACCAAAACATTCAAAACCATTTTCTCAAAAGTGAGGTTACTTTCCCATTGTTCCTCAAATGCAGTATATGATATACCATTTTCTCTGCTTTTATCCAATGTAAAAAAAACAATCTCAAATTTTGCTACATAAGACTGAATCAAAGCGGTTGGTCACATATGGGGAATAGGGAACGCACACAGTCTTCACTTGGATTGGCTAAAAACTCACTTTCATCCTCTAATGCTGATAAACGCAGATGAGTCATGCCAATCAAGCACATCTATATATCCTTCAAAGTTCAACTCAGTTTATCTTTCTTTATGGTGATTTTTCCCATTTTTTTCTGAAGACCAAATTCCTAACTTTTATTTTCCGTACGGTCAGATGGAAAGGTTTTTGTTCTTCCTGTTTTAAAAAGCTTAACTACCAGGGGTCATTGAGAGAGCACATTTTTGTTAACAGCACTTATTGTACTTTTGTATTACTTCCAGCATGAAATTAAAATAAGTATTTTTTTTTCATCTCAGTCTGCTTGCTTTTCCTTTTAATGGATTGAGTGCAAGGAGTTACCTGCTAAATTCTATTCTTATTTGTTCTCCATTTATATATCCTACAAAGTCATACTCAATTGTTGAACTTTGGTCTATAGACAAAATTACAATCCGTTAGGGTCAGAAGGAAGGTTAAATGAACTGCAGTGGGCGAATGGCAGTCCACAGCTGGGGAAGTTTTTCTAAAGAGTATTAAAGTAGATATTGTATGTTTTAGAGGCACAGTGCCATTCAAATGGTAGTACATTTGAGATTAGATTAGATTGCCGTTTATTGTCATACAAGAGGAGATTATTACCACAGCTCTCACATTACATACACCATGACTGTGTTTGCTAGTGACAAAGACATGGTTTTGGTAATTATTAAATTACAGTCTTATGTATTTAACCAAGTTTAATCCTAAATGAAAATGTGACTTGTTTCAGGAAGCTAGGTATATGTACCACTTAGCTATTTCCCAGAACAGGCATTTGATTGTAATTTTTATTTAAAAAAAATTGAATAAATGTGTTCTGGAAGTGTGAACTTTCATGTGCCTTAATAACACACCTATATTCCATCCATTCCAGCCTAGTTGGTTTAGCCACGCAAAAAGAAAGGAATCTTCTCACTAGCCGGGATTGGCTGACATAATGGATGGGCTGGACATGCTGAGAGATGAGTTTGGATTGGTCTGCATTGTAGCACGCTTCTTTCTATAACATGAGCTGCTCGTTATGTGCCTAGTTAAATAAAGGTAAAATAAAAAACAACATTGCTGTCCTGAATTTAGCAGGCGTTATCGACAAAGATCAGTAGGAAACTTTCTGCAAACGGACAGTGTGAACCGGAGTTAGCTGACTCAACGAGCCAAACAAGCTGTAGCTACAAACAAAACTAAAGTGGTTCCAGTCTGCCGTGAAGCATTTATCCATGAATACAGGTAAGAGTCTAACTACATTTTCAGATATTATACATTTCTAATTTTGGCAGAAATAAATTTGATTTTAGATTTTTTGATATATATATTTCTGATTCCTGTTATAGCATGTATATACCAGAGACGATCATGTGAAGAACAACATGACCTGCCCCAAAGTCAGATTACGATATAGGCCAAGGACTAGATAGGGTATTTTTACCTGGAGTTTTTCCTTATTGTAGGCTACTACTTTCACCACTTTTACCTTACTCACTCTGTTTAGCACATGGCCTCACATGTGAATCTTTAAAGAGATGGGTGGGGCTAAGACTTAAGAGGGTGTGAACGATGCTGAATAGGTGTAGACAAAGAACAGCGCTCCAGTAGGTGTACCACATATTCAAGTGCCGTTTTCTCAAAAGTGGGGTTACAAGTTAATCAACTTTCAAAACAGAATTACTTTCCCATTGTTCCTCACCTGCAGTGTATGATATACAATTACGTAGCCCTGAGTCTCTACTTTTATTCAATGTAAAAAACACAAAATTTGGCCAGCATCCCACAGTCGCCTCTTCACTGTTGACGTTGAGACTGGTGTTTTGCCGGTACTATTTAATTTAATCTTCAACCATTCCTGGACCTGCGAGCTGAAACAACCGACATATGAACAATACCAAAACAAATAATGTAATGATTCTGTCCCTTGGTAGCAAAATCTGCATAGCTGGGATGGTTGTATCCACATACATATATATAACATTCTATTGGTTGCAAGAATTTTGTATAATAGTTTCAATTGAAATCAAAGGCACTCTGGGAAATATTTGAGTGTTTATTTAAAAAAAAATAATAATAATAACCTCTATTTAACCAGGTAGGCCAGTTGAGAACAAGTTCTCATACGTTCTCACAACTGCGACCTGGCCAAGATAAAGCATAGCAGTGTGACAAAAACTACAACACAGAATTACACATAAACAAACGTACAGTCAATAACACAAAATAAAATAAAAATAGAAAGATCTATGTACAGTGTGTGCAAATATAGAAGAGTAGGGAGGTAGGAAATAAATAGGCCATAGAGGCAAAAATAATGACAATTTAGCATTAATACTGGAGTAATATATGTGCAGATGATGATGTGCAAGTAGAGATACTGGGGTGCAAAAGAGCAAGAGGGTAAGTAATAAGGTAGTCGGGTGTGCTATTTACAGATTGGCTGTGTACACGTACAGTGATTAGTAAGCTGCTCTGACAGCTGATGCTTAAAGTTAGAGTGGGAGATATAAGACTCCAGCTTCAGAGATTTTGGCAATTCGTTCCAGTCATTGGCAGCAGAGAACTGGAAGGAAATGCGGCCAAAGGAAGTGTTGGCTTTGGGGATGACCAGTGCAATATACCTGCTGGAGCGCGTGCTACGGGTGGGTGTTGCTATGGTGACCAGTGAGCTGAGATAAGGCTGGGCTTCAACTAGCAAAGACTTAGATGACCTGGAGCCAGTGGGTTTGGTGACGGATATGTAGTGAGGGCCAGCCAACGAGAGCATAGAGGTCGCAGTGGTGGGTAGTATATGGGGCTTTGCTGACAAAACGGATGGCACTGTGATAGGCTACTTCCAGTTTGCTGAGTAGATTGTTGGGGGCTATTTTGTAAATGACATCGCCGAAGTCAAGGATCGGTAACACAGTCTTTTTTACGAGGGTATGTTTGGCGGCATGAGTGAAGGAGGCTTTGTTGCAAAATAGGAAGCCGATTCTAGATGTAATTTTGGATTGGATATGCTTAATGTGAGTCAGGAAGGAGAGTTTACAGTCTAACCAGACACCTAGCTATTTTGTAACTGAGTTTTTAACGGTTCCTCTTCATTAGACAGCAGGCTGTGTTTACATTATTGATAGAATCAGGCCATTGGCTGCCTTTATCATGAGGGGTATGTACGTGTGTTCTGATTAGAGTATTGAAATGTAGTTTTTAAGAAAAAATGTGCAAGAATTGAATGTGCCAACAAATGTAATAGTCATCATAAGAATGTTTTCCTGTCTGGGATACACTGGGATCGATCAACTTAACGTTTTAAGGCTTTGGCCCACCACCTAATAGTTGAATAGTGTAAACTTTTTATTATATTTGCTGACACCCTAGAGTGGAGTAGTCTATCTTGCTACGTAAACCACGCCCCTCTGCAAAAATGCCTTCTCCGATGTTGGTAACAAGGCGGTACTTATTACTCATGATAACATCAACGTATTCAAATGAGAGTTAGGCTGATGTCACCCTATTCCCTTAATAATTGTATTAATGTGTCATTTTTCAGACTTTGATCTGGTTTCATCCAAATATCAAATTAATGAAAAACATGATTTTGAAAGTACATGACCTTGAAATAATATGTGATTTGACTGACAACATATTCACTTAGTAGATAATTTAGGGAAGTTCATAACATATTTGACGGCAACAAACATGTCTCTGGCACTAACAGATACAGTCATGGGTGGTAACTTAACAAGTCACTTGAAATCAAAGGCACTCTGGGAAATATTTGAATAAGGTTTTACACTAAGCAGTATGTTAATTTAACACTTGTTCCAGTGTATATAATGGTCCCACTCTTTCAGTGTTGATTTAACACTCTCAGTGTTGACTTAACACTGGAGAATTTGCTGTGTATGCTGTCAAATCCTCACACATGTTTGTAGTTTGACCAGCTGTTTTCAGCAACTGATATTGTTGAATTCAGTTGTCGTTTTGGCAGGTTTGCTAGCAACAAACCATTTAGCTAGCTTCTATCATAATGTTTGATATGCAATTCGATCTCCTCTCCTCATAATGAACAGTGTCCTTACAAGAAGGCAAACTTTTCTATGCCAGGAAAAATCACGCATCATATCAGCTCATTGTTATGGAAGTATCCAAATGAATGTCACTAGAAAACGACTTAAATAACACAAATGCAGCTATGCACTTCTATGGGCTATAGGAGTAAAGGCCAATTCAATATTTTATAAAATCCCTTTTTTTCATGTATTTTTTGATGCCTAAAGGGTTTCTAAAATTCAAAATCAAATATCTAAATGATCCATGGTATGACCATCTTAAAATAATTATATATGTTAGCTTAGTACCCAAATATAATTGAAAACGTTATTTACCAGTAAATGTGTGCTTTAGTATTGTTTGTTGGCACGTGCTATAAGCAGGATACAAGTCTGCGTTCTGTAAATTACCTTGGAAAAATGTACTTCGTGAAGGGAGCAGGCGATCGTCCATTATCTCCAAGGTAAAGTACAGTACAGAACGACGGCGTTATCCCTTACCTACATAACACAGTTGCTAAAAAAACAAGTTGCTTTTTTTTATTTTACATCACAGTGCAAAATGTTTAAGGCCACAACAACAAACAACATCATATTAACATAAAAACACATACTCACATGGTTTCAACTTTAGAATAAAGAGCAAAATAGACATTCATAGATAAGAAGTTAAATGTACACTTTACACTGCAAATTATTATCCAAGCACTTGATAAATGCATATTGAGGATGAATTAAAAATATAGATGAGAGTATGTCTTTGTCATGTATTGCCCCGTGTGGCTCAGTTGGTAGAGCATGGTGTTTGTGACGCCAGGGTTGTGGGTTAGATTCCCACGGGGGACCAGTACAGACAAAAAAATGTATGAAATGTATGTATTCACTACTGTAAGTTGCTCTGGATAAGAGTGTCTGATAAATGACTAAAATCTAAGTGTTCCTGTTTAAATGCACATGTCCACACAAATATCTATATTTTTTAAATAAGCAGCATAGGTAGATTTTAAGCAAATTACATTCCACTCCACTGATAGGCTTCATTCTCAACACAAGTAATTTCAATAAGTGCTTGTTTTAGAGATAGAACGTAGAAAACTGTTTTACATAACTCTCCCCTTGTACTGTCAAAAAAAATGCATACCCTCCCCCCTCATTGAGTTAACTCAAAAATAATGGTTACGACCACAAATAACAATAACTGTAGAGACCCTGTGTTTATAAACAGAGATATCGACTTTGCAGGCTTTTTGTGGCACTCTGTTGCCTATCAGCTATTCCTCTTTGTTCTTGTGGATTTTTATGGAAAATTGGTGCAGCTTTGAATGATTTTATGGGTCAGAGGAGACTTTAAAGGGTTCAGCTATGCTGAGGTGAATTTATTCTACAAAGCACTGTGTTTGGATGTTTATGTACGATAGAAGCCTATGCAGTTCGCTCACAATGTCCAATAGCAACAGTATGTTTTTGAAACGGGAGGTGAATGATCTGTTTGAAGCTTTCCATCTTTCAAACTCTCAGATTATGATATAGTGTGCAATTTAAGTGCTATGTGTTTTCCTTCAAAAATACTATAGTGCATAGGCAGCTGCCACTCAGTTCTTCAAATATCTTTTAAATGTTTAAATATTCTAATATAAATATTCAATATCTATCTTCTTTTCTCATATCGTCATCATACTGTATCTTCTCACATTATGGTTCAGTTACTTTAAAAACAGCATTTGTCATGACAAACCAAAATATGCCTGATTGTGCTGAAAAGAAACAAAGTTATTTCTGGTGTGTTTTGTACAGGGTGTATGTAAACCAACCTACCTCCTCGGCAATCCGAACCATAGTAACCAGAACCAATTTAGAGGAACTACTTTTTAATAATTTACAGCCATGTCCTGGAGCACGGGGCAGGATGAGGATAAATCAGTTCTCACTAATCACAATTAGGCAGTATCTTTCATGTGAGGAGAGGCAGATGCCACCTCAGCAGTTGTCACCCTCAACTTCCACCATACTGTAGTTGTTACACCATATTGTACATGGGCAGTAGGTAGCCTAACCGTTCGAGTGTTGGGCCAGTAACCGAAGGATCAAATACCTGAGCCGACAAGGGGAAAAATCTGTTCATGTGCACTTGAGCAAGGCACTTAAACCTAATTCTCTCCAAGGGCTCTGTACTACTATGTAAAGCAACACATTTAAACTGCACCTATCTGGTAGCAATAAAAACATCTTATCTTATTTACACCGTTACACCATAATGTAGCCTATACAACCTCTCAGCTCTTTCATGTGACGAGACACAGACACAGATGCTACCTCAGCAGTTGTCACACTTACTGGGTCTCTGACAGATTCCCAGCTGTTTGGTAGTTTAATATTTTCCGGGCAGCTCGCACAGACACAGGTTTGGCAGGCTGTACCAGCAGAAGATCTCCTTGAAGGTCTTCCTCATCTCTTGGCTCCTGAAGGCGTAGATCAGTGGGTCGATGACAGAGTTACACATGATGAGGATGAGGTACATGTTGAAGTGCGACATGAAGCAGGCGCAGTAGGGGTTCCTGGGGCATGATATCATGAGGATGAGGTGGAGGAAAAAGGGAGCCCAGCACACTACGAACACACCCAGGAGGATGGTGAGGGTGATGGCGCCCTTCATGTTGGCACGCTGGCGGATGGGAACGTTCCCGGGCAGCACGGCGATCCTCTTTATGTGCAGGCGGGCCAGCATGAACATGTGGACGTAGAGCGAGGCCATGAGCGCCAGCATGGTGAAGAACATGGTGATGAGGCAGATGAGGACCGTGGTGCTCTCAGAGTAGATAATGAAGAGCACGCCCGACGCCACACAACACGACCAGATGCACACGATTACCGCCATCGCTCGTTTTACCGTCACAATGTTGTGGTAGCGCAGCGCGTAGAATATGGTGATGTAGCGGTCTATGGCGATGGCCAAGAGACTACAGATTGACGCCAGCAGTGAGCTACAGATCATGGAGTCGAACACGTTGTCCATGCTCTTTATGAGTGACCCGGAGATGGTCAAGTTGCCGCCGTTGATCAGGGCTATGACGATGGTCTCGGAGGCGTTGGAGACGCTGACCAGCATGTCTGCCACGGCCAATGAACAGATGAATAAGTACATGGGAGAGTGGAGATTCTTATTCTTGATGATGGCGGCAATCACCAGGATGTTCTCTAATAAACTGACTATCCCCAGTGTGAGAAAGACCTCGGTAGAGATGAGGAGCTGCTCGTAACATCCCGTTGAGGAGTCCTTGATACCAACTCCCTCTGAGTCTATGTTGAGGGTTCCCAGAGTCCCAGCAGTGCTGAGGTTCCTGGTATAGCCCACTGAGATCAACCCTTGGTGGTCTGTGGCATTCATCATGTAGTTGTTAGTTCTCTTAGTTGGTTCTTGTAGTGTTTAAGTGAAACTTTATTGTCCCCATTCTGCAGTTTTGTTGTCTTTCTTTGCTGTGAAACAACAGCTCAGTGGATGTAGTCAGAGTCTAGCATCGAGCAGGTGGTGGAAATCAGAATAAATCCCAGATCCTGTCTTTTGCCTCAGCCAGCCCCCAAACTGATCAAGCAGTAATTTTCTCCAGACATCTGCTGATGTTAGCCTTCCTTAGCCCCTGGCACTCTGCACTGATATCAACTGACAGCCTCCAAGAAGAAAATGAAAGAAAGGAAAAGATAGACAGACAGACAGACAGACAGACAGACAGACAGACAGACAGACAGACAGACAGACAGACAGACAGACAGACAGACAGACAGACAGACAGACAGACAGACAGACAGACAGACAGACAGACAGACAGACAGACAGACAGACAGACAGACAGGGGGATGGGGGAAAATATGAAAATAGAGAGATGGAACAATGAGACAGGTAGTGAATGGAGAATGCCAAATTCAGAGATTATAAAAAGAGAGATGAAATAAAAAGTGTGTAAAACAGAAAGGTGAAATGGAGATAAGAATAGAGAGAAGGAGTGACGATAAAGAAAGCAGCAGATTGAGAGAGCATGGCAGAGTACGAAAGAACAGGAGCTGAGTTGATCAGTGACAGGAGTCTGAACCTCAGCGATGGAGAGAGCGGAGTGGAGCAGAACACATGCAGGCAGATTACTTCGCAGACTACAGAATCTCTTCTCTCTCCTTCCAGTGTTATACAGTCAAACACGGACCTCCTCACAGCCTCGCCCACCCAGCCCTGTCAGCCAATCAGCTCACACAAGGAGGGTGGGGCAAGCTGTCATGCTGGTGTTGATAGAAACACATGGCACAGCAGATTTAAATGTCATGTTTTTCATTAAATTGGATGATATTTGGATGAAACAAGATTAAAGTATGATGACCAAAGCATGAAAAATGACTGTTGCTTCTACATTTATCAAGTTTGATCATAAAGTTACTGGGCCCCTTCCCCATGTCAAACACGGATTCATTATTAAGGGCACAAGGTGGCGTTGCCTTCACTCTAAATTTAACCAATGGTAACATGATATTCTATTACCTCCTTTAAATAAGTACCGGGAGGGGTTTATATAGCTAGACAGCCACTCTGCTGGTGCCAGAATCTGACTGTAGGGTGTCAGCAAATATAATGAAAAGTTTACCCTATTCATCTATGTTAAAGATACTTCAATGTTTCCGCTTTCATCTGTGTCTGGTGTTAGCTAGTTACTGGCTAGCTAGGTTTTCAGCTTGCATGGAACGAAAGGGGGAAGGGTCATTCAAAACTCTGAGACAGTTGTCAAGACAACACATCAGTCAGTGCTGCTGTGAACAACATCCTAAAATACACCCCGAAAAATGTATGTTATTGTTCTTGATGCAGTTTCAATGTTCTTTGAGTTGCTTCATGGATCTCCAAATTTGGTTGAGATGATTTTACTGCAACACTGCTCACTGCATCCAAGTTGCTTGACAGGGGTGTTTCAAAGAACTATCATTCAAGGTGAGCTCAAGCATAAGCTTACGCTCACCGCCCACTCCGTCTTTTCTAACTTCCTGGTCATATGAAGGAGTTGTGTATTATAACAGTGCAATGTTTTGCTTTCTAGCTTGTTTAGAAAACAACCATATGCATTCTTTGATTATTTTCTTAATAATTTATCTTTCTTCCCATTTAACAGAGACAGAACACTCTGGACTGGAAAGGATTTATTTTTTTTAAACGTTGTAATATTATTGCCTCAGTTATTTGAACAGATTCATTATTTGTAAACCAGTGAGTCGCACAATTGCCTCACAAAGAGAATAATACGTCCCAAATGGCACTATATTCTCTTTAAAGTGCACTGCTTTTGACCAAAACCTATGGGCCCTCATCAAACGTTATGCACTAAATGGGGAATAGGATGGCATTTTGCACACAACCTGAACCAAGTGAAGTGCACAATAATTATAATTAAGTTCCAAGTTCAATAATGTAAGCTCTGTTAATCTGACCTAAATCTTCTAATATGGCACATATCATGTGTAAGTCCTATATTACACCCTATTCCCTTTACAGTGGGCCCTGGTCAAAAGTAGTGCACTATAAAGTGAATAGAGTGCCATTTGGGAGGTACAGATGTTCACTGAGATGTGCGAGGACAATGATCTGAATCCAAAACTTGTCACTAGCTGCCAACGTTAAGGTTATCTGTCCCCACCTGAAGTGTGTGTGTGTGTGTGTGTGTGTGTGTGTCTGTGTGTGTGTGTGTGTGTGTGTGTGTGTGTGTGTGTGTGTGTGTGTGTGTGTGTGTGTGTGTGTGTGTGTGTGTGTGTGTGTGTGTGTGTGTGTGTGTGTGTGTGTGTGTGAATGAGGGCAGAGATAGAGACACTGAGGGGCTAAGGATGTGTGTGAATAACACCTATGTACATCAGTGCTAAATCTGCATAAAATTCCATCTCATAAATCGAAATTATAGTTCATTACAGATCTCTGCCATTAAACCTGGTTATGGGAAAGTGCTGAAAGTGCTAATTGATATTTCACATTACCTTTCACATTTGGATTCAAATGTTGACGTGGATATTTTTCATATGAGATTTCATAGGTGATGCCCTGCAAACAAAAAGGATTTAGACAGACAGACAACAGTCAACAACTACAGACCAGTATCCCTTCTTTCTTTTCTCTCCAAAACTCTTGAACGTGCCGTCCTTGGCCAGCTCTCCTGCTATCTCTCTCAGAATGACCTTCTTGATCCTAATCAGTCAGGTTTCAAGACTGGGCATTCAACTGAGACTGCTCTTCTCTGTGTCACGGAGGCTCTCCGCACTGCTAAAGCTAACTCTCTCTCCTCTGCTCTCATCCTTCTAGACCTATCTGCTGCCTTTGATACTGTGAACCATCAGATCCTCCTCTCCACCCTCTCCGAGTTGGGCATCTCCGGCGCGGCCCACGCTTGGATTGCGTCCTACCTGACAGGTCGCTCCTACCAGGTGGCGTGGCGAGAATCTGTCTCCGCACCATGCGCTCTCACCACTGGTGTCCCCCAGGGCTCTGTTCTAGGCCCTCTCCTATTCTCGCTATACACCAAGTCACTTGGCTCTGTCATATCCTCACATGGTCTGTCCTATCATTGCTATGCAGACGACACACAATTAATCTTCTCCTTTCCCCCTTCTGATAACCAGGCGGCGAATCGCATCTCTGCATGTCTGTCAGACATATCAGTGTGGATGACGGATCACCACCTCAAGCTGAACCTCGGCAAGACGGAGCTGCTCTTCCTCCCGGGGAAGGACTGCCCGTTCCAGGATCTCGCCATCACGGTTGACAACTCCCTTGTGTCCTCCTCCCAGAGTGCTAAGAACCTTGGCGTGATCCTGGACAACACCCTGTCGTTCTCCACTAACATCAAGGCGGTGACCCGATCCTGTAGGTTCATGCTCTACAACATTCGCAGAGTACGACCCTGCCTCACACAGGAAGCAGCGCAGGTCCTAATCCAGGTACTTGTCATCTCCCGTCTGGATTACTGCAACTCGCTGTTGGCTGGGCTCCCTGCCTGTGCCATTAAACCCCTACAACTCATCCAGAACGCCGCAGCCCGTCTGGTGTTCAACCTTCCCAAGTTCTCTCACGTCACCCCGCTCCTCCGCTCTCTCCACTGGCTTCCAGTTGAAGCTCGCATCCGCTACAAGACCATGGTGATTGCCTACGGAGCTGTGAAGGGAATGGCACCTCCATACCTTCAGGCTCTGATCAGGCCCTACACCCAAACAAGGGCACTGCGTTCATCCACCTCTGGCCTGCTGGCCCCCCTACCTCTGAGGAAGCACAGTTCCCGCTCAGCCCAGTCAAAACTGTTCGCTGCTCTGGCACCCCAATGGTGGAACAAGCTCCCTCACGATGCCAGGACAGCGGAGTCAATCACCACCTTCCGGAGACACCTGAAACCCCACCTCTTTAAGGATAGGATAAAGTAATCCTTCTAACCCCCCCCCCCCCCTTAAAAGATTTAGATGCACTATTGTAAAGTGGTTGTTCCACTGGATATCATAAGGTGAATGCACCAATTTGTAAGTCGCTCTGGATAAGAGCGTCTGCTAAATGACTTAAATGTAAATGTAGTTAGGATACACACACAGTGACTTCAACTCACGCAGTTGATTACATTGTGTATGTTTATTTATACACTGATTATTATTCAACATATCTACACTTGGGATTTGAACTCACAACCTCTTGGTTGACAGCATATAGTTCTTCTTGATATGCCATCTTGTCTGTGCCATTGACTGATTTCACCTGTATTCCTACACTTTCTTCTTAAGTAAATAAAATCTCAGCTTTGTTAATGGCCTTACTGAAGAGCACAGTGACTTTCAACTTGGCACCGTCATAGGATGTCAACTTTCCAACAAGTCAGTTCATTACATTTCTGCCCTGCTAGAGCTGCCCCAGTCAACTGTAAGTACTGTTACTGTGAAATGGAAATGTCTGGTGGCAACAGGGGCTCAGCTGCAAAGTGGTAAGCCATACAAGCTCACAGGATGGGACTGCCGAGTTCTGAAACATGTAGTGTGTAAAAATAGTCTGTCCTCGGTTGCAACAGGCTCTACCAAAATCCAAACTGCCTCTGGAAGCAACGTCAGCAAAATAACTGTTTGTTGGGAGCTTCATGAAATGAGTTTCCATGCCCGAGCAGCCGCACACAAGCCTAAGATCACCATGTGCAATGCCAAGCGTCGGCTGGAGTGGTGTTAAGCTCGAAGTGGAACGTGTTCGTTCTCTGGAGTGATGAATCACACTTCACCATCTGACAGTCCGACAGACGAATCTGGGTTTAGCGGATGCCTGGAGAACGCTACCTGCCCCAATGCTTAGTGCCAATTGTAAAGTTTGGTGGACGAGGAATAACGGTCTGGGGTTTTTTATGGTTCGGGCTAGGCTCCGTAGTTCCAGTGATGGTAAATATTAATGCTACAGCAGACAATGACATTCAAGATGATTCTGTGCTTCCAACTTTGTGGTATCAGTTTGGGAAGGCACTTTCCTGTGCACAAAGCGAGGTCGATGGTTTGTAGAGATTGGTGTGGAAGAACTTGACTGGCCTGCACAGAGCCCTCACCTTAACCCTATTGAACACCTTTGGGATGAATTGGAATGCTGACTGCGAGCCAGGCTTGATCGCCCAACCTCACTAATGCTCTTTTGGCTGAATGGAGGCAAGTCCCCACAGCAATGTTCCAACATCTATGTGTCCACATACTTCTGGTCATGTAGTGTATAAAACATAAGAAAATCACATTTTTGACTGCACTGGGCCTTTAAGAATATATATATATACTGCTCAAAAAAATAAAGGGAACACTTAAACAACACATCCTAGATCTGAATGAAATAAATCATCTTATTAAATACTTTTTTCTTTACATAGTTGAATGTGCTGACAACAAAATCACACAAAAATAATCAATGGAAATCCAATTTATCAACCCATGGAGGTCTGGATTTGGAGTCACACTCAAAATTAAGGTGGAAAACCACACTACAGGCTGATCCAACTTTGATGTAATGTCCTTAAAACAAGTCAAAATGAGGCTCAGTAGTGTGTGTGGCCTCCACGTGCCTATATGACCTCCCTACAACGCCTGGGCATGCTCCTGATGAGGTGGCGGATGGTCTCCTGAGGGATCTCCTCCCAGACCTGGACTAAAGCATCCGCCAACTCCTGGACAGTCTGTGGTGCAACGTGGCGTTGGTGGATGGAGCGAGACATGGTGTCCCAGATGTGCTCAATTGGATTCAGGTCTGGGAAACGGGCGGGCCAGTCCATAGCATCAATGCCTTCCTCTTGCAGGAACTGCTGACACACTCCAGCCACATGAGGTCTAGCATTGTCTTGCATTAGGAGGAACTCAGGGCCAACTGCACCAGCATATGGTCTCACAAGGGGTCTGAGGATCTCATCTCGGTACCTAATGGCAGTCAGGCTACCTCTGGCGAGCACATGGAGGGCTGTGCGGCCCCCCAAAGACATGCCACCCTACACCATGACTGACCCACCGCCAAACCGGTCATGCTGGAGGATGTTGCAGGCAGCAGAACGTTCTCCACGGCGTCTCCAGACTCTGTCACGTCTGTCACGTGCTCAGTGTGAACCTGCTTTCATCTGTGAGCACAGGGCGCCAGTGGCGAATTTGCCAATCTTGGTGTTCTCTGGCAAATGCCAAACGTCCTGCACGGTGTTGGGCTGTAAGCACAACCCCCACCTGTGGACGTCGGGCCCTCATACCACCCTCATGGAGTCTGTTTCTGACCGTTTGAGCAGACACATGCACATTTGTGGCCTGCTGGAGGTCATTTTGCAGGGCTCTGGCAGTGCTTCTCCTGCTCCTCCTTGCACAAAGGCGGAGGTAGCGGTCCTGCTGCTGGGTTGTTGCCCTCCTACGGCCTCCTCCACGTCTCCTGATGTACTGGCCTGTCTCCTGGTAGTGCCTCCATGCTCTGGACACTACGCTGACAGACACAGCAAACCTTCTTGCCACAGCTCGCGTTGATGTGCCATCCTGGATGAGCTGCACTTCCTGAGCCACTTGTGTGGGTTGTAGACTCTCTTGCTACCACTAGAGTGAAAGCACCGCCAGCATTCAAAAGTGACCAAAACATCAGCCAGGAAGCATAGGAACTGAGAAGTGGTCTGTGATCCCCACCTGCAGAACCACTCCTTTATTGGGGGTGTCTTGCTAATTGCCTATAATTTCCACCTGTTGTCTATTCCATTTGCACAACAGCATGTGAAATTTATTGTCAATCAGTGTTGCTTCCTAAGTGGACAGTTTGATTTCACAGAAGTGTGATTGACTTGGAGTTACATTGTGTTGTTTAAGTGTTCCCTTTATTTTTTTGAGCAGTGTATATATAGTGCAATATATATTCTGCATGCTATCTGGTTTTGGTTGGTTAAGTTGACGCTGAAACTGTTTCTCCATCTGGAAAATTACCACTTAGATGGCCACCTAAGAATTTTCTATACAGAAAAAATACTGTAATTAGCTCTAATGACTGTAATTTCCTTCTTAATAAAGGGATAGTTCGAGATTTTGGCAATGAAGCCATTTATCTACTTCCCCAGAGTTGGATGAACAGGAACATGCTCACGGTTCCTGTACGTTTCCAGTCATTGCGTTAGTTAGTTAGCATTGGCTAATGAAACTACAGTGCATTTGGAAAATATTCAGACACCTTGACTTTTTAAACATTTGTTACGTTACAGCCATATTCTGAAATTGATCAAATATATGTTTCAGTCATCAATCTACACACAATACACAAAAGAAAGTGAAAACTGTTTTTTCTTTTTTTGCAAAAACAGAAATAGCTTATTTACATAAGTATTCAGACCCTTTGCAATGAGACTCAAAATTGAGCTCAGGTGTATCCTGTTTTCATTGATCATCCTTGAGATGTTTCTACAACTTGATTGGAGCCCCACATTTCTATGGGGGGGGGGGGGGGGTTGCCTGTTTTGCATGTTATTTTGGCATTACAGTTTTTTCTGAATGCTTAAACACTAACAGTGATTCTTGAAGCACTATCTGAAACCATTAACACTTGTAGCCAATGCATTTACCACGTGTGCCAAACTGAATGCACGTACTCTGCTTTACACTCAGTTTGTAATTTTACAACAAACTTTTTGAAAAACTGTAAACACAACTCACTGCTTTACACTGTTTGCAATGTAATAACACACTTCTAGCAAAACTGTAAACATTAGTCTTTGCATTGCTACACTATTTCGCCTTTTGTTGTTTGAGGAGTGTTAGAACATTTTGAGAGTGTGTTAGTTTCGGAATACACATCCATACTTTACACATTTGGATACCTGTGTATATGTGTGTTTACTACATGTATGAGAAAACTTTATTGCTAACTCCTATTTCCAGCACACAGAAAAAGCAAAAGCCACAAGTATTTTTCATTTAAACTATCAGTGCGTAGTTGGTGCTTCATGTGCTTATTCAAATTAAGGTTTGTGTGTACTGTATTGACGCAAAAACACAATTTCTTTTAAAGTGTTTGAAGGGTTTTGCAAGAATTGTTGGCTTTTGCAGAAGATGTATGATGTTTTGTTGGTTTGGTGTAAGGTTTTGTGACTAGTGTGTAGAGTTTTGTAAAAAAATAGCCTATAGTTTCAAAAACAATTAGAACAAAAACTGTCATACGTGTCACATATCAGTTTTCAAACAATGTAATTAAAAAAATAATAATCATAGAGTTAATAAAGCCTGCATAAAAACGTTGTCTCTTTTTTGCTTTCTTGAGTAAGGCGCTTTAAAATGCAGTCGTTTCAGCCTAGCTCAGTGCTTTCTGTGGGGGTGGGTCAACCAGCAGAAAATATGGAGCGTAGGGGTTGGTAATGTTCTCTAGTTGTGCCATGATTGGCTCAGTGTTCTGTCACTCATGGGGACACTACAGCACTGCCAAATCAAAGGGTCGAGTGTGAAAATTCAAGCCCCTTGTGTGCTGCCAAAGAGTTACATTAGAAGTGCCTATCCAATAAGGCTCAAGGTCATTGGCCACAGATAAAATTATGTCAAATCACGTTATATCTACAGTAGCTTTGATTGGACTGATCATGTCAAAATCATACTTTCAAAATCTTACCTAGCAGTCATCATCATGAGTCAAGCCGACAATCTACTGGAAAATCATTTTTAATTTGTCTCATATGAAGAGAAGAAATGAAGAGAAATTATAGATAAAATGTATTGGTGCTCAAGTTAGAAATCGCAAATTCAATAATGAGTGGTTTGGAATGAATCAGTGTCTATCTGCAAGCAATCCATAGCCTGCTATTCAGTGGAGTGGGTGTGTGGTCCCAATTATTGGTTAAAGGGTTTCTTTTCCAAGCTTAAAATGATAAACAATCAACATTGGCCATGCTGTCAATCCAGCATGATTTCTGCCACGCTCAAAACAACTGTTAACTCAGAACTGGGAAATCTGACTTCAGTGAGTTCAAGACAACTGGGAACTCAGGAAAAAACTAGCTCCGACTGGGAAAATACGTCATCATCATTTAACCTTGTTTTTTTCAGAGTTCCCAGTTGTCTTGAAAGCACCACAAATCCAGAGAATGCCATGACAAAAGGACCGTCATGCCACCTTCCTGTTCAAGTGAGCACAGCACAACAAGGTGAGTACAAAAATGTATTGTATCCTGTGGCATAAATTATGTATATGCCAGGGAGAAATGTATACTGTACCTAAGAAAGTAATATTGTATGTTGTGTAGTAAGCTGTTACTAGCCCATGTGCCTCACCCTAATAATTTGGTATATTTTCCCCTCTTAATTGTGCCTAATGTTCTGACTTGGTGGTGCACGTGTTGCCTATAACCTGTTTTAGAGAAATGTAATAATCGACTATTGTAACTGCTTTCATTGTCTGCTTATATGCCCCCTTTATTTATCCTACGGTTCTGACGGTGTACAGGGAGAACACCGTGAGTACGGCCTATGTTTTCAATTCTGTCGCTGTACATTTCAAAAGCACTGAACAAACAGTTATATTGACTACGTCCGTCCTAGCTCACTCATTAATGTCTTAATTGAAATTACGGAGTGCCTCTTATCTACTTGTCCTCCTCTTATACCATAGTTTGTACGTCTCAATTGTCAGTAGAAACCACATTTGTTTAAGCAAGTCAGCCACATCAGCTATGTTTTTTTAAAAGAGAGTAAATGAGGCTATATGAACTGTTTCGCTGCCAGACAAGGCTCCGCTGATAGCCAGGTGTGGCAGTGGTAAGGTGTTGGGGACTGCTGTTGGGACTCTGCTGTTGGGACAGCTTTATGTAGGCCCTAACAGTTTGTGGGCACCGTTTGTCACCGTTATAGTGCAAACATCGAGATCATCCTGACTGGTTGCATCACTGCCTGGTACGGCAATTGCTCGGCCTCCGACCGCAAAGGCACTATAGAGTGTAGTGCGTACAGCCCAGGACATCACTGGGGCTAAGCTGCCTGCCATCCAGGACCTCTACACCAAGCGGTGTCAGATGAAGGCACTTAAAATTGACCCCAGCCACCCCAATCATAGACTGTTCTCTCTACTACTGCATGGCAAGCGGTACGGGAGTGCCAAGCCTAGGACAAAAAGGCTTCTCAACAGTTTTTACCCCCAAGCCATAAGACTCCTGAACAGGTAATCAAATGGCTACCCAGACTATTTGCATTGTGTGCCCCCCCCCCCCCTCAAATCCCTCTTTTACGCTGCTGCTCTCTGTTTATCATATATGCATAGTCACTTTATCTATACATTCATGTACATGCTACCTCAATTGGCCCGACCAACCAGTGCTCCGGCACATTGGCTAACCAGGCTATCTGCATTGTGTCCCACCCACCACCCGCCAACCCCTCTTTTTTACGCTACTGCTCCTCTGTTCATCATATATGCATAGTCACCTTAACCATATCTACATGTACATACTACCTCAATCAGCCTGACCGACCGGTGTCTGTATGTAGCCTGCCTACTTTTACAGCCTCGCAACTGTATATAGCCTCGCTACTGTTATTTTTCACTGTCTTTTTACTGTTGTTTCTATTTCTTTACTTACCTATTGTTCACCTAATACCCTTTTTGCACTATTGGTTAGAGCCTGTAAGTAAGCATTTCACTGTAAGGTCTACAACTGTTGTATTCGGCGCACGTAACAAATACACTTTGATTTGATTTAATTTGAAGAATGTATTGTATAGTTTTGTGTTGTGTTTTGTAGTGGCTTTGCTGGCATGCATCCCCCCCAAATATTTTTTTTGTTGCACCACCAAGAGTTACATGCTAAAATCGCCAGCGCACCTGTGGTAAATTCAATTGATTGGACATGATTTGGAAAGGCACACACCTATCTATTTTAAACCAAGCCATGAGGTCAAAGGAGTTGTCCGTAGAGCTCTGAGATATGATTGTGTAGTTGCAAAGATCTTCAGAAGGGTACCAAAACAAATCTGCAGCATTGAAGGTCCCCAAGAACACAGTGGCCACCATCATTCTTAAATGGAAGAAGTTAGAGTTGGTCGCCCGGCCAAACTGAGCAATCGGGGTAGAAGGGTCTTGCTGAGGGAGGTCACTCGTACAGAGCTCCAGAGTTCCTCTGTGGAGATGAGAGAAACTTCCAGAAGGACAACCATCTCTGCAGCACTCCACCAATCAGGCCTTTATGGTAGAGTGGCCAGACAGAAGCAGCTCCTCAATAAAAGCCACATGACAGCCCGCTTGCAGTTTGCCAAAAGGTACCTAAAGACTCTCAGATCATGAGAAACAAGATTCTCTGGTCTAATGAAACCAAGATTAAACTCTTTGGCCTGAATGCCAAGCGTCACGTCTGGAGGAAATCTGTCACCATCCCTACGGTGGAGCATGGTGGTGGGAGCATCATGCTGTGGGGATGTTTTACAGTGGCAGGGACTGGGGGACTAGTCAGGATTGAGGGAAAAATGAACGGAGCAAAGTATAGAAAGATCCTTGATGAAAACTGATACAGAGCACTCAGGACCTCAGACTGGGGACGAAGGTTAACCTTCCAACAAGACAATAACCCTAAGCACACAGCCAAGACAGGTCAAGATTGCCTTCGGGAACAAGTCTCTGAATGTCCTTGAGTGGGCCAGCCAGAGCCCAGACTTGAACCCGATCAAACATCTCTGGAGAGACCTGAAAATAGCTGTGTAGCATCGCTCCCCATCCAACCTGACAAAGCTTCAGAGGATCTGCAGAGAAGAATGGGAGAAACTCCCCAAATAAAGGTGTGCCAATCTTGTAGCGTTATACCCAAGAAGACTCGAGGCGGAAATTGCTGCCAGAGTAAAAGGTCTGAATACTTATGTAAAGGTGATATTTCATTATGAATTTTTTTTTACAAATTTGCATTATGGGCTATTGTTTGTAGAGTGATTGAATCTATTTTAGAATTATGCTGTAACATAACAAAACATGGAAAAAGTCAAGGGGTCTGAATACTTTCTGAATGCACTGTACCTCTAACTTCCTTCATACTGGATTTAGAGACATAATGGTATCCACAATGGTATTTGGTTGCCGATAGCTACTGTATATTCATTAAATTATATTTTTTCACATAAAAAAATCCCCCAAAAATATACATATGCGGACTCCCTGCAGAACCTCTGCGGACCCAAGTTTGAAAACCCCTGTTCTAACGCACAATGACAGTGCGAGGCCAGGCCCTGGATCACACATACTGTACTGTAATATACAGTGCATATACAGTGCAATTCACCATTGCACTGAAATCACAAAAATATTAAGTGCGACGGTGATTTGGATTGTACATTATGTGTCGTCCATTCGTCTGTCATTGTGCGTTAGATTACCCACAATTATCCATATTATCTATCCAGAGGCAACAATGTCAAATGGATGATTTATTGGGAAGCGAAATGTACATACCGGTAACCGCAGGAAATGGAAGAATGAAAGCTAAATTAATTGGCAAAATACATTTTTTATGAGTAGGAGCTACAGGGGCCAAATCAAGTAAATGCAAATAGTCTATGTTCTCTAATGAAACTTTAAGGCCATCATTAAAGCAATACCCTTTAATGTTGTTGATGAGAAGTAATGAACATTACATGGCCGACCACAGATTAGATGGTAAAATGTGTTTGTATTAATAAGTCCTGAATGGATTTGAACAGATTGTACATGTTGTTTGCATACTGGGAAAGGTGTTTTGGCAAAACTCTTGAAAGAAAATATGGTTCGTCACATTTTAGCTACTTAGGGTTGTGATATGGATGTAGCATCCATGAAGTCTTTATATGCATAGCTGAAAGAGCCACAATGTATGACATGATTTGACATACTCATTCACTGTTACATACTGAAATATATTCTTACATACTAGATATTGGTATGGCACCATTTCCAACTATGTCATGCTAACGTAGGCTTCATGAAGCCTTTATAAATACTTTATAAAGCATCAGGTAGTGTTAAAGATGACCACAAACCAAGCCTGAATAGTGTCCTTGATGGCTTTATTGAATGCTTGGTATTAACTCTTGGTATTACATTCTTGGTATAAACAATCTAAGTGAAACCAACAACAGCTTAAAAGTAAATACAAGGTCCTTAGAATTGATTGTGTGTCAGGTGGAGTGTCGACACTGTGAATATTAATTTATTAGGGACACAGTGTGAAATATTGGTCTTGAATACCTATAACAGCTCTCGCACTGGGTTTAAACATGTCTTTTTGTGCCAGAGTTTCAGACATTATAGAGCAGAAACCATTCCCCT
Source organism: Salmo salar (assembly GCF_965601325.2). Taxonomy (NCBI): domain Eukaryota; kingdom Metazoa; phylum Chordata; class Actinopteri; order Salmoniformes; family Salmonidae; genus Salmo; species Salmo salar. The sequence goes on along the minus strand of NC_138309.1, from coordinate 24,282,301 downwards.
GTTAAGGAGACACAAAATAATAGATGAACATTGCAAATGGGAATTGATTGAATTCCAGTCTATGTGTTAGCTGGAACATGCACACAAAAATGACTTGTTTTGTAAGTTGGATCATCTTATCTTTTGAACACTATGTTTTTGAACATTTAAAGCAACTGGGAAATGTCCATGGCAGGCTTTTTCCCCTTAGCCTGCTCAATCATTTCTGTGTGATAGTAAGCACCACTACCAATCAGGCTACACCACTGCGCACATATCTGTTGTTACTATGACAACTAGAGTAGTAGCAAAGTCAGCAAATGACTGCTGTCTGAACACACAAAATCCGATTTTGTCACTTGTAACTTGATCTTTGGATAGTCAGTATTCCAAAACATATTTGAAAAACTGCAGAGGGATTAAGGCTTTAGTGGGGTTATTGAGCCATGATCAACCGGGTCAGATCAGAATTTCTGGAGGTGTGGCTTAGTAGGAGTGTGGCTTTCACATATTTATTTTTGGCCACCCGTGAGAGTAATCTGTTCTGTTGTATTGTCAACACATGTTAAGGTTGAGCACTGTCACTTTTATAATGTTAAAGCTTTGACAAGAGATTAGGTGCCTTTGCAAATCCCAATGTTTGGATAGTTATCCTATTGTTGTCATATTTAAAGAAATGTCAAACATTTTTATTGAAGAAAACATGTGCAAAAATATTGAAGAAAATGCTGCATTGTTCAAACTTAACATGAATTACATTTACTCTCACGGCTGGCCGAAAATAACCGAAAATAATCTATTTTTGATTACTCAAACATGGGTTAAATTAACCATTAGTTGGGTTTTTATTCACTTTCATGCTGGGTTGACCCAGCAGATCAGTATTTTTTTATGTATTCCATAGGTTATTTTCAGGAGGCGTGGCCTATTGGGGACGTGGATTTCAATTACGTCACGTCCTGACCAGTAAAGGGGTTATTTGTTATTGTAGTTTGGTCAGGACGTGGCAGGGGGTGTTTGTTTTATGTGGTTCGGGGTTTGTTGGGATATGTACTTATGTAAGAGGGGTGTTTGTTTTATGTGTTCTGGGTTTTTTGGGTATTGTTCTATGTTTTGTATTTCTATGGTTTTTCTATGTTGTGTACTTCTTTGTTGGCCTGGTATGGCTCTCAATCAGGAACATCGTACAGGTACATCATTGTTGCTGATTGGGAGTCATATTCAAGTAGCCCTTTTTTCACCTGTCTTTTGTGGGAAGTTGTTTTTGCATTGCTGTGTGTAGCCTGCAAGACTGTTTGTCGTTCGTTCGTTTTCTTGTTTTGTAAGTGTTCAATAAAACTAAATATGAGCACTCAACCCGCTGCGCCTTGGTCTACTCCATACGATGACCGTTACAAATTAGGTATTTTTGGCCACCTGTGAGAGTAAATGTCATTCCTGTTCATGTTATATTTACACACTGCAAATTTATATTTCATGTCAATATTTTTGCACATATTTTGATATAAATATTATAAAATTATTTAAATATCATAAAAAAGTGGTAACTTTCCCAACATTGGGATAGTCATAGGCAGTTGAGGAACTCAACTTGTGTAAACCGCTGTAGGCAACAAAAGTGGCAGTGCTCAATCTTAACATGTGTGGACAATACTATAGCACAGATGAACCAGAATTACCTTTACTCTCACTGGTTGCCAAAAATAACTATCTGAAAGCCACTCGGCTCAATAGGCCGCACCTCCTGAAAACAACCTACGGATTACATTAAAAAAGACCCAGCTGCTGGATCAAACCAAGCATGAAAGTGAATAAAAACCCAACTGATGGATAAATGAACCCCTGTTTGGGTAATCTGGTTATTTTTCAGGAGTCGTGGCCTATTGGGGAGCAGCAATTGGCCTGTAAGTTACTGTAGAGTTTCAGGAAAAGGTTTGTAAAATTCCTAAAATACAGCATATTACCATATTCTGTGCGGGTACAGCATTCTCACTCACTGATGCAGCAAATATAGTATCTTACAAGGCACGCCTTAAAATGTGTTTTTGAGCCAGAGACTTTCCCCATACCCAACATTTTCCCACAATGCACCATAATTAATACTGTAAAACAAATGTACAGTATTTTACTGTACAATATACAGTGTTTTACTGTTAAATTACAGAAAGGTCTTACAGTGTGCTGTAAAACAAATGTAAAGTATTTTACTGTACATTCTACGGTAATCTACTGTATTCAGTTTATACACTATCATACTGTTGATAAATACAGAAGGTTACTGATAAAAAAATGTAAAACGACTAACAGTGTATTTTTGGACGTTAAACTTGTTGCAACATTCAGGCTATCATTTCTTGAACACTGACTTCCCACTAGCACCAGCGTGTGTGGTAATCGCCTATGACTTGTGTCTGTCCATCCATGCGTGAACCAATACCTTGCTGTGATATGATCTAGGCTACAAAATCATATTTGGGTGCAAATAATATTTGAAATCTTTTAAATACTTTGATCTAGCCTGCCTTGAGTGCCAGGTGTGTGGGGTTTATAGTTTTGGGACTACCTTATTGGTCCAGGTCTGCACTGGAGTTAGACTGCTGCAGCCCTCTGTGAGCAGATTGCCAATCTGGAATCTTAATAGTCACAACCCCTTCTTCCTTGGCTTAGTTAATTGAGATGCACTGTGAGTGTAATTCATTTGAGCAGATGGCTCTCCTGATGTGCTAACGCTGAGGAGAGTTATTATAAGTGTTGCCAGATCTGAACTATGTTGCCAGATCTTAATCATCCCAATGACTTTTATTGAGGCGGTTTGAAGAAGGAAAAACAGCTACAGTAACAAAATCGTTGCAGTAACCCAGTAGTGCCCCACATTGGCGGTGTCATAATACCCATAAAACCTAGCGGTCAAACAGGGAAATGGTTCAAATAATTTTTCCACCATACATTTTTTCCATAGGGAATTTTAGAAACTCTTAAAATTAGAAATGTGTTTCGTGTAGGCTTACCCTTGCATGACGTTTTAATAACCATGTAAATCTCTCTCGGACAAGGTGACTTTTATCAATATATTCGGCTCAATTTACTTTCTGATTTGAAAATGCTAATTAGCGTCAAAGTAGACATCATGCAGGGGTGGCACGTAGCCTAGTGGTTAGAGTGTTGGGCCAATAACCGAAATGTTGCTGAATCGAATCCCCAAGCTGACAATGTAAAAATCTGTCATTCTGCCCCTGACCAATGCAATTAACCCACTGTTCCCCGGTAGGCCGTCATTGTAAATAAGAATGTGTTTTTAATTGACCTGCCTAGTTAAACAAAGGTTAAAAAAAAAATCAAAACTACAAATCCATGCAAGCTCCTGCATGTCATTTCTAGCTGATACTTTTGCACAATTGTCAATTTCAAGAAATGTCGCCAGTTTATTCATTATTAAATTTAGCTAACAGATAGTTAATCCACAGATTCTTACCTTTGCCTCGATTCGGCAGTCTAGTCCATATCATCGTGGCATTTGTAGTTCTTTATGATAGCCACATAAGCAGCTAATTAGCATTTCATTTTAGGAGGTAAATACAGGCGAATATATTGATAAAAGTTACTTTGTCCTAGAGAGATTTAGGACACATAATATCAAGGTAAACCTACACAAAACACAGCCCTTATTTTAAGTGTTTCTAAAATCCCCTATGGGAAAAAATGAATGGTGGAAAAACGATTGGAACCATTTCCTTGTTTGACGGCAAGGTTTTATGGTTATTATGAGGGAGAGGGAGGAGGTTTGGAGAGGGATCAGGGTTGGAGAGGGAAGAGGTTTGGAGAGGGAGGAGGTTTGGAGAGGGAGGGGGTTTGAAGAGGGAAGGGGTTTGAAGAGAGATGTTTGGGAGGGAAGATGTTTGGAGAGGGAGGGGCTTTGCAGGGACTGCAGTAACATCATTACAGTGACCTGTTTTGGATTCACATGAGACTAGCTACATAACCCATGCTCTAGTTTTATACATTTTATGCATTTGTTTTCTATGCCTCATATACTGTTCTAGCCCTATTCGAGAGAGTGGGAGCTACAGTGGCAAGAAAAAATATTTGAACCCTTTGGAATTACCTGGATTTCTGCATAAATTGGTCATACAATTTGATCTGATCTTCATCTAAATCACAACAATAGACAAACACAGTGTGCTTAAAGTAATAACACACAAATTATTATTTTTTTCTTGTCTATATTGAAAACATCACTTAAAAATTCACAGTGTAGGTTGGAAAAAGTATGTGAACCCCTAGGCTAATGACTTCTCCAAAAGCTAATTGGAGTCAGGAGTCAGCTAACCTGGAGTCCAAACAATGAGACGAGATTGGAGATGTTGGTTAGAGCTGCCTAGCCCTATAAAAAAGCCCCATCAAAGTTTAATGAACAGTGTGCTGTCAGTGTTGTGTAAACGAACAGGCAAACACATACATCACTGTGGTATCATTCATTATGTTTGACAATGAATTACCTATCTTGCATAAAACACAAAGATGTAATGAAAGTGATCCGTCTTTAAATCGCATTGCAGCCCATCATGATTCATGATCATTTCACGTGATGTTCAGAAAATGTATTCCCACCAAAACTTCCGGTGAATGAGCACATCAATTTACAATAATACTCATCATAAACGTTGATAAAATTTACAACAGTTATTGAAAGAATTATAGATACACTTCTTGTCACGTCCTGACCAGCAGAGGGAGTAGTTGTTTAGTATTTGGTCAGGACGTGGCAGAAGTTATGTGTTGTATGTAGTTTCTAGTTGTTCTGTTTCTGTGTTAGTCTTGTGACTCCTGATCAGGAACAGCTGGATATCGTTGTTCCTGATTGGGAGTCATATATTAGGAGTGTGTTTTTCACCTGGGGTTTGTGGGTTGTTGTTTTAGCACTGCTTTATGTTAGCCTGCTAACTGTTCCTGTCGGTCTATTGTTTTTTTTGTGTTCATTTTATTCTAATTAAATAGAAAGATGAGCATTCACATCCCGTCTGCATTTTGGTCATCCATTCACCACGACAGCCGTTACACTTCTCCTTAATGCAACCGCTGTGTCAGATTTTAAAATAGCTTTACGGCGAAAGCACATTTTTCAATATTCTGAGTACAGAGCTCAGCCATCAAAGCAAACTATACAGTTACCCGCCAAGTTCTGGAGTTAACTAAACTCAGAATTAGTATTATAAATTTTCCCTTACTTTTGCTGATCTTTGTCGGAATGCACTCCCAGGACTCCCACTTCCACAAGAAATGTTATTTTTGTTCGAAAAACTCCATATTTATGTACCTCCGTTTTGTTCACGCGTTCAGATCACTAATCCAAAGACATAACGCGCGAGCGCAAAACCAGAGACAAAAAGTCAAATAGTTCCATTACCGTTCGTAGAAACATGTCAAACGATGTTTACAATCAAACCTTAGGGACTTTTTAACATAAAACTTCGATAATATTCCAACCGGGCAATAGCGTATTCATTACAGAGGAAAAAGAAGGAGCGGCGTGCCAGCGTACCTGCGCAGTAAACAACTCACTGGTCCCAGGCAGTCCACTGGTTGACTGAGCTCCTATTCTCTGCCCAGTAACAGTAGAAGAATGAAACAAGTTTCTAAAGACTGTTGACAGCCAATGGAAGCCTTAGGAAGTGCAACATGACCCCACAGACACTGTATTTTGAATAGGGATTAGATAGAAAAACTACAAGTCACTTCCTGGTTGGATTCTTTCTCAGGTTTTTGCCTGCCATATGAGTTCTGTTATACTCACAGACATCATTCAAACAGTTTTAGAAACTTCAGAGTGTTTTCTATCCAAATATATCCAAATATATCCAAATCGAACTAATATTATGCATATCCTACCTTCTGGGCCCGAGAAGCAGGCAGTTTAATTTGGGCACGTATTCATCTGAATTTCTGAATACTGCCCCCTGTCACCAAGAAGTAGGTATCCCTGCCAAATTACACCCTGTTCCCTATATAGTGCAATACTTTTGAACAGGGTCCATAGGGCTCTGGTCAAAAGTAGTGCACTATGTGGGGAATAGAGTTCCATTTGGGATTCATTTAAACATTTTCCTAATGTTAAAAACCCTACATTCCCTTTCACCTAGCAGTTGGTATCTGCTAATGCAATTGCTTATGTCTGAAACTTTTCTATTAGGGGAATGTTTGGAGAAGTTTTCAACCACTTATCTCCTCTCCAAAAATGAACTGATCCATCATCCTCTGTCTGACTTCACATTCTCTCAAACATAATCTCGTCCATCAGCAGGCATAATTGTGCCTTCCTGTATTATACTTATGCTAAAATGTATATCCTATTCTACAGAGCCATTTACTTTATGTTTACATTCTTATCTTTTATTCTTTGGTTTTGTTGTTGCATTGTGGAGAAGGAACCCTGCAAGTAAGCATTTCGTTGGACGGTATATACCATGTGTATCCCGTACATATGACTAATAAAACTTTAAACTTTAAAAATGACAACAACAAAAAAATCCTCAATGTGCCTATTACCTTTAAATCGGTGGGAAGCTAATCCTCATCCCCATTATACCATTAGCTCATTTCAGGCAGTCAGCAAAACCGATGAGGGGGATGGGTAGCTAGTTCAGCTACTTACCCTGAATTGTTAGAAAGGCTCAACAGCATCAACAGGTGCAATGTGAGAGAATAATGGGGGCAGCAAGTAGAGGGGCACAAAAATAGTGCTCCAATTGTGTCAACGACCAAATGTGTGTGTTTTTTTTTTAAATGCATCTGGGATCTCCTCTAATATCCTTTTATCTTCCCTAATCTTATTTTGACCCAGCCAGTTGGGTCGTTTGGATATTGATGATGGGTTATTGAGCTATGACCCACTGGGTCAGATCAGAAGACTGGAGGCGTGGCTCCAATAGAGTCTCTGACACATTAACATATTTTAAGGTGTGCCTTGTAAGAGGCTATATATGTTGCACCTGTGAGTGAGAATGCTGTACCCCCACAGAATATGGTAATATACTGTGATTTAGAAAATCTATAACTCTTGTCCTTAAACTCCACAGTAATTTACTGTAATTCAGAATACAGTACTATACTGCAATTTTTGCACTGTCAAAATCCTTTTGAGCAATAATATGTTCATGGTATTCTTGTTTCTCGTTCATTATGATATTTTTTTATATTTATTTTAAGAGACCTATATTTGTTGCAGCTGTTATAGAGAGTGTTGTACCAATTTCAGTGATATGTGGTAGTGGTTCGCTAACAATTAATATATATAGAGATGACAGATCAGTGGCAGCAAGTCTCAAACCTTGAATGGTTGAGTGATCTGTTTTGCCCTGTAGTCATTGTCAGTTTAGAAGCATTTGTTAAGGCCTAAAGTACAAGTAATATAAAACATCAAACATCAGCTGGTATGCTGTAATAATAATTAAATATGCACTATTAGTATTTGCTGATTTGTATTGAAAATACAATTCAGCAATAAAGAGTACTCTATTGGTGTTTTGCTCTATATTTACTGCAGCATACTGTAATTGATGGTGCATGGCAGAGAAATATTGTGGGAGGAGAAAGAATCGCTTGTTCATTAACATGACTTGTAAGTGGCTATATGTTGCAACCATTAGTGAGACTCCTGTACCGATAAATGGCCCTGGCCCTGTAATCACGGGCAATTTTGAAGTCTTTGTTTAGGCCTCTAGAAGGGAGGGTGATGTAAAACATCTAGTATTCATTAATTTGCTGTAATTTGCAAACGCTACAGCCAACCTGCTTCCTCTAATCTCTTGTAATTACAGTGAAATACTATTCTTTAAAAAATAGTACAGTTTAAAGGTCACTTTTATTTTATTGTACTGTGGTTCATTGCTCTTGCATCAAGTTACCATGAATATATCAGTATTGTATTGGCACTATCCAGAGATAAGATATCTTGCTGTAATTACAATTATTTTAAAGACCAATGTATCCTGGTGCCGAGGACGTGGATGTGGGTTAAAAACCAAAGATACATTTCAGTTGACGGCATTCAGTTGTACAATTGACTAGATAACCCCTTTCACTTTCTCTTCCCTTTCCTTAACTTCAACATTTTCAGTAATGGTTACGGAATCGTTTTACTTGATATGACTGTGATATGTGATTTTTTTATCAACTTTGTTTAAAGGCACTGATTGTCAATCGCTAAGGACAAGAGCGCCTGCTAAATGACCATAATGTAAATGTATAATTCAAACTTTCAAGGAACACTAGGTAATGTCGCTGCATGGGTAATTTCAGTAATATGCCATACATTAGATTTCAATAAAAATGTTGGTACCATAAACTGGATTACTGTATAATTGATTACAGTAATTTAATGGCAAATTTATGCCATTAAGTTACTCTACATTTTACAGGAAATGTTTTACAGTGTAGCAAATAACACTGGGTAATATGTCACTGGGTAATTACAGTAATAATAGGTACTGAAAATTAGAGTGCAGTAACTGACTTGGAACTCGAAATTACATTACAGTCAAATTGTTGGTACAATAAAATGGATTACAGTAACTGTACCATAAAATACATTTTATGTCTTTGAAATGTTATAGTAAATGTTTTACAGTGGATATCAGTATTTGGCATCTGAAATCATAAGGATGTTCCTATTTTCAGAGTGAGAGACAGCTCCCACCTCAACCCCGGGTTTGTTTTTATGAGATCATTAGATGACCATGTTGAGCTGTGACATGCCTTCAAAACCACATGTATTGTTTATAATGTCTCGTCAAATTTCACCACCAACCAAGGCTGAAAGCTCCTCAACCTAACCCGTTGACTCAACCAAGCAGAAATTCATGCATGACCGGCACAGGTTGTTCCTTCCAGTCGTGGAGAGAGAGAGAGAGAGAGAGAGAGAGAGAGAGAGAGAGAGAGAGAGAGAGAGAGAGAGAGAGAGAGAGAGAGAGAGAGAGAGAGCGCTAAAAAGCAAAATAAAAATATGTATAGAGCTCAAAAGCCTCTACATTCTTTTTTTGTGAGCTCTGATATAACCTTGATTCAAGTGACTCAGATCGACAATCTCTATGACAACCCCACTTGCTTTAATGCCACTGGAAATAGTTCCACTTACTAATCGACATCTCTATTTCAGCTGGCTGGCTGGCTGACTAATTGATTATCAGACTCCATTTCTCTCTAACTTGATTCCATTGTGTGGCTGGCTGGTTTTCAGGCTCTGTTTCACTATTACATTATGTAGCTGGCTGGCTGGCTGACTGGCTGGCTGGCTGACTGGCTGGCTGGCTGACTGGCTGGCTGGCTGACTGGCTGGCTGGCTGACTGGCTGGCTGGCTGACTGGCTGGCTGGCTGACTGGCTGGCTGGCTGACTGGCTGGCTGGCTGACTGGCTGGCTGGCTGACTGGCTGGCTGGCTGGCTGGCTGGCTGGCTGACTGGCTGGCTGGCTGACTGGCTGGCTGGCTGACTGGCTGACTGACTGGCTGACTGGCTGACTGGCTGGCTTTGTCACTTTCCAAGAGAGCTTTGTCACTTTCCAAAGGGCTTTCCAAAGGGCCAATATATACATTTTACATTAGTTATCTTGTTTGTTTTGTTATTTTTAGTCCCACCATTCAGCTCCCTTCAACCCCTCCCATCTATCTCTGAACACCATCCGTTTTGATTTCTATTTGCCATATACAGGGCCTTCGGAAAGTATTCAGACACCGTGAAATTTTCCACATTTAGCTACGTTGCAGTCTTACTCTAAAATTGATTAAATTGACCCCCCCCCCTCATCAATCTACACATAATACCCCATAATGACAAAGCAAAACTGGTTTTTAGAAAAAATATGCTAATTTATCCAAAAAAACTAAAACAGAAATATTACATTTACATAAGTATTCAGACACTTTACTCAGTAAATTGTTGAAGCACCTTTGGCAGCGATTACAGCATTGAGTCTTCCTGGGTATGATGCTACAACTGAGCCACAGGACTCCCTGTGGCTCAGTTGGTAGAGCATGGTGTTTGCAACGCACCATGGTACAAAAAAAAAAAAGAAAAAAAAAAGAAATGCATGAAATGAAATGAAATGTATGAAATGCATGCATTCACTACTGTAAGTTGCTCTGGATAAGAGCATCTGCTAAAATGACTAAAATGTAAATGTAAAATGTACAAGCTTGGCTCACCAGTATTTGGGGAGTTTTTCACATTCTTCTCTGCAGATCCTCTCAAGCTCTGTCAGGTTGGATGTGGAGCGTTTGTGCACAGCTATTTTCAGGTCTCTCCAGAGATGTTCGATCGAGTTCAAGTCCGGGCTCTGGCTGGGCCACTCAAGGAAATTCAATGACTTGTCCAGAAGCCACTCATGTGTTGTCTTGGCTGTGTGCTTAGGGTCGTTGTCCTGTTGGAATGTGAACCTTCGCCAAGGTCTGAGGTCCTGAGCACTCTGGAGCAGATTTTTATCAAGGATCTCTCTGTACTTTGCTCCATTCCTCTTTGCCTCAATCCTGACTTGACTCCCAGTCCCTGAAAAACATCCCCACAGCATGATGCTGCCACCACTATGCTTCACTGTAGGGATGGTGCCAGGTTTTCCTCAGATGTGATGCTTGGCATTCAGGCCAAAGAGTTCAATCTTGGTTTCATTAGACCAGAGAATCTTGTTTCTCATGATCTGAGAGTCTTTAGGTGCCTTTTGGCAAACTGCAAGCGGGTTGTCATGTGGCTTTTATTGAGGAGCTGCTTCCGTCTGGCCATTCTACCATAAAGGCCTGATTTGTGGAGTGCTGCAGAGTTGGTTGTTCTTCTGGAAGGTTCTCCCATCTCCACAGAGGAACTCTAGAGCTCTGTCAGTGACCATCGGGTTCTTGGTCACCTCCCTGACCAACGGCCTTCTGCCCTGAATGCTCAGTTTGGCCAGGCGGCCAGCTCTAGTCAGTGATGGAAAAAGTACACAATATGTCATACTTGAGTAAAAGTATAGATACCGTAATAGAAAATGAATCAAGTAAAAGTGAAAGTCACCTAGTAAAATAGTACTTGAGTAAAAGTTAAAAAGTATTTGGTTTTGAATATACTTACGCATCAAAAGTACATTTAATTGCTCAAATATACTTAATTATCAAAAGTAAAAGTATAAATCATTTCAAATTCCTTTTATTAATCAAAGCAGATGGCACCATTTTATTGTTTTTTAAATGTTGGGTTAACCAGGGGCACACACCAACACGCAGACATCATTTACCAAAGATGCATTTGTGTTTAGTGAGTCCACCAAAACATAGGCAGTAGGGATGATCACCTGTTCTCTTGATAAGTGTGTGAATCTCACCATTTTTGCTGTTCTGCTAAGCATTCGAAATGTAATGAGTACTTTGGGTTGTCAGGGAAAATGTATGGAGTAAACAGTACAATATTTTCTTTAGGAATGTAGTGAAGTAAAAGTAAAAGTTGTGAAAAATAGAAAAAGTAAAGTACAGATTGAATGACTTAAGTAGTACTTTCAAGTATTTTTACTTAAGTACTTTACACCACTGGCTCTAAGAAGTGTCTTGGTGGTTCCAAACATCTTCCATTTAAGAATGATGGAGGCCACTGTGTTCTTGGGGACCTTCAATGCTGCATAAATGTTTTGGTACCCTTCCCCAGAGCTGTGCCTCGACACAATCCTGTCTCTGAGCTCTACGGACAATTCCTTTGAACTCATGGCTTGGTTTTTGCTCTTTTGTCAACTGTGGGACTTTATATTGACAGGTCATGTCCAATCAATTGAATTTACCACAGGTTTACTCCAATCAAGTTGTAAAAACATCTCATGGATGATCAATGTTAACAGGATGCACCTGATCTCAATTCTCAATTTCGAGTCTCAAAGCGAAGGTTCTGAATACTTATGTAAATAAGGTATTTCTGTTTTTTTTTATATACATTTGCAAAAATGTCTAAAAACCTTTTTTTGCTTTGTCATTACGGGTATTGTGTGTAGATTGCAGAGATTAAAAAAATATATTTAATCCATTTTAGAATATGCCTGTAACATAACAAAATGTGGAAAAAGTCAAGAGGTCTGAATAATTTCCGAAGGCACTGTATGTTTCAACTGTGCTGTGATGTTTCACAAAAGTTCAGAACTTTTCTATTCTCATAGTTTCTACAGATTGTAAATTCACTGATACACATTTTTGCGAAGAGTGTTATTATTATATTATTGATTGATTGGCTATTACTTTTCAAATATCCCGCTCTAACCCATTTTGCCAATCTCCACCTCAAATCAAATACATTTTATTGGTCACATACACATATTTAGCAGATGTTATTGCGGGTGTAGTGAAATGCTTGTGTTCCTAGCTCCAACAGTCCATATCGATGTTTGACTGCCTCTGTTTCTCTCCATCTCTATTCCACTGTGTAGCTAGCTGGCTGGCTCTATTCCTCTCTAACCTTCCCTGAATGTATATTTCCCCCATCATCAGTTCCAGCTGCAGATAGTAGATCCACTGGGCTGGGCAAACACACCTCGATGGGATTCGGATCACGTCCCTAATGACACCCTATTTCCTATGTAGTGCGATAATTTAGAGCAGGACTCTAAATATGGAATAGGGCGCCATTTGGGATGCACATAGGTTCAAAGAGGATGTCTTGGCGGAGGAGTGGACACTCCCATTGGGATAAATCCACTCATGGAGGTCTGGAGCACGGAGGTTCCATTATAGCTTAACCTCCATGCTCCATCTCGCTCATCTCTCCTACATAAGACTCACCAGGCTGAGAAAACACACACTGGGGGCCTGTCCCAAATGGCACCCTTTTCCCTCTATAGTGCACTACTTTTGACCAGGGCCCATATGTGAATAGCGTGCCATTTGGGACACACCCCCAGCTCAATGAGGAGACAGGCTTTGGTGGTGATGATCACACCGTGTCTGGACTTCTGATGGCATAAATGGAGAAAATTAGTTAGAGGATGGAGAGACCACAGCGTGCCACAGAGCACACTAATTCCATTTTTGTTCTAGCCCATGAATCATGAAACTGGTGCTAACGGTTTAAACAAATGGATTTAACCTGGGGTCTATTTCTAGCTGTAAATGTCAAATTTATAAATGCTATATTGATAATATGAAACTGAATTCTTACGATTTCACAGAGACTGTTGGAAGGATGGTGATGGTGATGATGACAATTTTAATAATTATGATGATGGTGACTAGGGATTAATATTTTCCCGGAAATCTATGTTTCATTACCGGGAATAATTCATATTTATCCCGAGAGACCCAGAAGTGCACATTTAAAGCATTTAAAACAGAGATATGGTCACTTTGCCAAGGTTCTCCCCAAATAAGAGGGGCGCTGCTCCACTATGTAAAGATTTCAGAGCAAATTAAACTGATATTTCGTAATGATAGAGTAACTACAGTATCTGTGATTGCGAAAGATGTTGAGAATCACGAAACAAGCCGTTCATAAATTCAGAGTATTATCATGTTCAGGTCAAAAGTAGTGCACTATAGAGGGAAAAAGGTGCCATTTGGGACAGGACCCACCCCGTAGAGCCAGCTCTGCTGAGCGTGCTCTGTGTTGAGACCCTTTGCCTTGATGACAGCTTTGCACACTCTTGGCATTCTCTCAACCAGCTTCATGAAGAATGCTTTTCCAACAATCTTGAAGGAGTTCCCACATATGCTGAGCACTTGTTGGCTGCTTTTCCTTCACTCTGCGGTCCAACTCATCCCAAACCATCTCATTTGGGTTGAGGTCAAGTGATTGTGGAGGCCAGGTCATTTGATGCAGCCCTCCATCACTCTCCTTGGTCAAATAGCCCTTACATAGCCTGGAGGTTTGTTTTGGGTCATTGTCCTGTTGAAAAACAAATGAAAAACAAATTGCAAACCGGATGGGATGGTGTATCGCTGTAGAATGCTGTGGTAGCCATGCTGGTTAAGTGTGCCTTGAATTCTAAATAAATCACAGACAGTGTCACCAGCAAAGCACCCCCACACCATCACACCTCCTCCTATATGGTTCACAGTAGGAACCACACATGAGGAGATCATCTGTTCAACTACTCTGCGTCTCACAAAGACACGGTGGTTAGACCCAAAAATCTCACATTTGGACTCATCAGACCAAAGGACAGATTTCCACTGGTCTAATGTCCATTTCTCGTGTTTCTTGGCCCCATCAAGTCTGTTCTTCTTATTGGTGTTCTTTAGTAATGGTTTCTTTGCAGCAATTCGACCATGAAGGCCTGATTCATGCAATCTCCTCTGAACAGTTGATGTTGAGATGTGTCTGTTACTTTAACTCTGCAGCAGAGTTAACTCTGGGTCTTCTTTTCCTGTGGCAGTCCTCGTGAGAGCCAGATTCATCATAGCGCTTGATGGGTTTTGCGACTGCACTTGCAGAAGCTTTCAAAGTTCTTGAAATTTTCCAGATTGACTGACCTTCATGTCTTAATGTAATGATGGACTGTCATTTCTCTTTGCTTTTTAGATACATTTCTGCCATAATATGGACTTGGTCTTAGGGCTATCTTCAGTATACCACTCCTGCCTTGTCACAACACAACTGATTGGCTCAAACGCATTAAGAAGGAAAGGCACACGTGTTAATTGAAATACATTTCAGGTGACCTCATGAAGCTGGTTGAGAGAATGCCAAGAGTGTGCAAAGCTGTCATCAAGGCAAAGGGTGGCTACTTTGAGGAATCTCAAATATAAAATATATTTTCTTTAACCGTTTCATACTTGAGTTCCAAATATCTCTAACCGATGCCCCAGCGAGAGTTGTTTTATGCACATGATGTCAGAATGCACTCACCGTTCCAAAATGTGATTATTTTGCAACAGGACAGTTAACGCGCGCGCTGCCTGCTAATTATCTATAGACTATGTTTCAACTTGTGAATTTCAAATGATTTTCTAACAGTTTGAATTGAGGTGTGTTCCGCCCCCTCATTAATTCATATAGAAGTAGCCCATTTCATCGTTGCGGACAATTTATGTTTGAGGCTTTACTGAGTCGAAAAAACTTCTCTCTTGGAGAGAGCCCACGCACTTAACAAATGTTTGCTCAGATCAAGTATGCAGATATTTGCGCAGTCTTGCACAAATTGGAACATTTTCTGGCTGGTGCTCGCATTGTCTTGTTGTTTTCCTTACAAATAATAACTTTGGACATGTGTGCATTTCTATCAAAGTAAGTTTCTTATTTTCTGTATATTTAGCTGTCATTTCTACTGTAGGCGCAGAAAGCATGTATGTATGTATGTATGAATCATAATGTATTCACAGTTTTATTCACGTTTTCAAGTACTTGTGACAAATAATGCATTCTGATTATTGAATAGATTGTAATGGACACATATCATGTGTGTAAAATACTTTTTTTGAAGGTTGTACTGATTATAATGAGCTAATACTAAGCTATTTGCCAGCTTTGTATATGTGTGGCGCCATGTTTGCTGACATTATACAATGTATTCTGGGTGTCACGTAAACTCTGATCAAAGATGTTATAATGAGGTGAAGGAATGCTTGACTCATCTTTTGGGTAAACTTCCATAAGTGAATGAAGGTAAGTGAATGATTGTAGATGACACACCCCCTTCAACATGCATACTATAAACCACGGGTTCTCAATCCTGGTCCTAGGGACCCAAAGGGGTTCACATTTTTGTTTTGCCCTTGCACTACACAGCTGATTCAAATGATCAACGCATCAAAAGGCTTTGATGATTTGAATCAGGTGTGTAGTGCTATGGCAAAAACAAGAATGTGCACCCCTTTGGGTCCCCAGGACCAGGATTGAGAACCACTGCTATAAACAGACAAAACTCATTTTGTCTCCTCTTATTATCTTTGGTTGATGCGAAAAAACAAACATGGCGACACACACTAACTACCCATTGTTGGATTATTTTCGATTTCTAGAAAGTGTTTTACTCAATTATTTCGAACAATGGTGAGCTCACCCGTGATGTGATTAATTATAAATAGTAATTCCTATTAGCTTATTCATATTGTAGTTTCTGTCAGCTGAGAGTTATAAAAATATGACCGCTTGTGTTAAGTCAATCTTTCCTCAGTTAGCGCTATGACAAATGTAGCCTACATTTTCCGGTTTGGATGATTGTGTTATACTGTAGCTACTTCTGTGAATATCTGAACATTGCATCCAAAAATAAACTGGTCACATTCTGGACATAACTTTGTAAGGACTGTGTTTGTGCAAAATGTTTCTGTGAAAAAACAGTGTGGCCAGCTCAGATGCTGATTGTTGCGTCAATTGAAACTGGACATTCTAAATAAGCATTCTAATCACACTGGTTTGAGCGTATGCTGCAGGGACCACTGTAGAAGGATCACACCCGTTTGTTGGTACGTGTGAGAAGGTTAACACTTCTTTGGTTACTACATGATTCCATATGTGTTATTTCATAGCTTTGATTTCTTCACTATTATTATACAACGAGGAAAATAGTAAAAAAAATAGAAAGAAAAATCCTGGAATGAGTAGGTGTGTCCAAACTTTTGACTGGTACTGTACATATAAATAACACCCTGTATTCAAAAATACCTTGTGTTATTTTGTAGTGGCTGCAGACCACATAGACATTTGTTCTAAATGCCTACAAACAACTGTCAACTGGGCTTTTCATGGTACTGTTACACCGTCGCTCTACTTTTGTTAAGTGAATATGGATACCTTTTTACCCATTACTCACCTTGATTTTATCATCATATATTTAATTTTTTTACAGATTCATTTAAATTGACTTACTGGAATCAGTTGCCATCCCTCAATTGTTCGCAGATGATGTGTCTCCTCCTGGGCAGCTCACAGTAAGGGTCTGTTCTGGGCGGGTCTTCATAAAACGCTTCATAATATGCACCACGGGTTTTCCTCGCAGACCCCCACTGGAAAGCTGTCAACAGAATCAATCATCCTGTTCGTTGACGCCCAATTCGTGTGGAAATTCACCACCATGTTGTGGAAATTCTTACACAGGGACGCTTGAAGTCAATCTTAAATGAACCATTGTTTATTGTCAGCGCGCAGGAGAGGTTCAAACAAACTTAATGCATCACAGTGAACGTCTGTCAGAAGATCTGCTGGGGCAGTCCCAGCAGTTGTCTTATATACGGCTATACACAGACAAGTTATATTTGCATGATTTAGCGTAATTAAATCATCATTACCGTTTTGTTTCATGTGACTGACCAATACTGGTTCATAACATGTGACAGACCAAAACCTCATGAAGCTTCTTCTCTCTAAGCTGAGACCTTGAAACTGAGATATCTTTCGTTCTCAAAACAAGGTCTGGGCGTACTGCCAAATTGCAGATACTGATAAGTGAGGATTCATTCAATCAGTTACTGGCATGAACACAGAAATTGGTTATTAGAACAGTACATTAATAGAAGACAGAATGTAACGGCCGTCGTATGTAACGGACCAAGGCGCAGCGGGTTGAGTGCTCATTTTAACTTTATTTGAGACATGTAACAAAAACAAGAAAACGAACGCACGAACAGTAATGCAGGCTACACACACAGCTATGCAAAAACAACTTCCCACAAAACCCATTACAAAAAACACCCCTCTATATAGGACCTTCAATCAGAGGCAACGAAGAACAGCTGCCTCCAATTGAAGGTCAAACCAATAACCCTAAACATAGAACTAGAAAGACTAGACCAGAACATAGAAATATACTAACATAGAACATAACCAAAAACCCCGGAACACTCTAAACAAACACCCCTCTACATAAACACATAGCCCAATAAACCCCGAAACACTCTAAACAAATACCCCCTACCACGTCCTGACCAAACTATAATAACAAATAACCCCTTTACTGGTCAGGACGTGACACAGAAATGTGTTATAAGAAAAGCACATGCATAACATTTCCATCACAATGTCCATGATTTTGTAATGAGATGCTCGATGAGCAGGTGTCCACATTCTTTTGGTCATGTAGTGTAGTTTCACAGAAGCCACCCTACAATAACTACTCACGTTTTCACATGCGCTCAAATGTTGTTACGTGTAATTTCATCACATGTTGACATTTTGCATCCCATGTTGTCACATTTATTTCACGAGACATTTATTTCATGTTGTCAAATGAGATCACAAGTGTGAAAATAAAGTGTTTTTTCCGTAAGGGTTACCCCATCAGGAGTGTCCACTCTCCTGCCGAGACATCCAGAGGAGAGGGAGAGAGAAGAGGCTATGACTGTCTCCCACACCTCCGTGACAGGTGCTGGCTGTCAGTTGAGTTCCAAAGGAAAGCAGTGGAATATAATGATCCCGCCGTTGTCACGTGTGCTCCCTCTCCGGCCTCTAGGTCACCAGGCTGCCCGTTATGGTGCACACCTGTCACCATCGTTACTCATCAGACTCACCTGGACTCCATAACTTCCCTGATTACCTTCCCTCTATATGTCACTCCCTTTGGTTCCTTCCCCAAGTGTTATTGTTTCTGATCCAGTGTTGTCTGTGCGTTGTTCGTGTCTCTTGTTTAATGTTGTGTTTATTTATTAAAACCCCCACTCCCTGAACTTGCTTCCCGACTCTCAACGCACATCATTACAGCCGTAGCCATGGATATACAGTACTACTGGTTGATCTCAATGACGCTGTAATGCAGCACTATCATACTGCAAGATAAAAGTTGAGATTAAAGTTTTTTATAGATAACTTCCTCCACACATTTGTGCACATACATATCACAGCTGTTTGGGTGTTTCAAAGTGTATAACTAATAAGACAGCTTTGTGCTTGTCTTTACAGGATATCAGACTCAAGAAAAGGGATTTGCCTCTAATTACTTTATTAATGAGTCAACATTTCAAACCTATAGTTACTGAGTACCTTCTAGAATACCTTGAATATCCAGCGAAATAGTACAACAAAAGTAACTATAGAGAAACTTAGATTATCATTGTGCAGATTGGAGCAGTGAAATAATTGTTTCTTCATGATTCTTTTTCACAAAAATAAAGACAGAAAGAAAGAAAGAGCTGTGAATAAATGTTTTGACGCCTACTATGACATTCCCAAAGTATAAGTCGCTAAATAGTTAGCCTCAGGCTGTATGCAAGGAGTGAGGGAGTTGTAGAGGGAGTGATAAAGGTTGTATTAGAGAGATGGGGAGAGAGAGAGAGAGAGAGAAAGAGAGAGGGGGAGGGTTATGAAGAGTGAGAGAGAGAGAGAGTGAGAGAGAGAGAGAGAGAGAGAGAGAGAGAGAGAGAGAGAGAGAGAGAGGAGAGAGAGGGCACACGCTCGTGAGTGAGCGCTATGCTGACCTTGTAGCCACAATAAGAATAACTGGTTAGTCATGCAGTTTCTGGAGTGAGTCAGTCCTTGGTGGACATCATGCCTTGAGGGGACCAAACCTTGCACCATCCAGCCAGTGCTCCCACTTCATCATAAATTAGGAAAGATACATGGCCACAGGGTTAGATTAGTCCATTCTTAAGCATTACGCATTAGTTATTATAGTGTGGACATTTTCCTACAACTCTTTTATGGACATTGACAGAAACATGGTAGAAAGGGAAAAGAGTCAAATAACAGCAGCCTAGTAAAAAAAAAGTATATTCACTTTCCTCATTTACCGGTATTTATATCAGCAGAGAAGGTGGAGAATTTTACCTCTAAAGGGGTTATGCCAACATCTCCTGTTGTTGCTATGCAACAGGTCATAAGAGAAGCTTGGCAAGGAGTATCTGGGAAAGTTAATGGTGATTACTTGAATTGCTTTCACAAACTTGTTTCCATAATGAAATCCCTCCCCCCCAAAAAATAATGAATACATTCACATTTAAATTATAACCAGAAGAAATAGTTTGCTTACATGCAGATAAATACATGTGAGCTGGTCTAAACAGGAACTCAATAGAACAGAAACTGAGTGTAGCCCAGAGGTAGGAATAGAATACGCTCTTGTTCATGTGATTCACACCATTTTAAACATGAGCCAAAAATCTCCAACAGTCTCACTCACACACACACACACACACACACACACACACACACACACACACACACACACACACACACACACACACACACACACACACACACACACACACACACACACACACACACACACACACACACACACACACACACACACACACACACACACACACACACACACACACACACACACACACACACACAGAGAGAGAGAGATGGATGGATAATTTGTTTTGTACTTTGGCCACAAGGGATAAAGAAGTTAAAGGGGTTCATAAACACTTTTACTGTTTAATCTTTAAGAACAAATTGTTAGTTTCTTTTCCTTTAAGTCAGGGTTAATGCATTTCCTTTACACTTCATATTTAATTTACTGTAAGTCAAAACTAATAAATACCTCAACAGCTCTTTCCATAACATCCTCATGCACTTCAAACAAGGTTATTGTCTCATATTGTGAAAACCCGTTAATGGCAAACATTAAGGATACAACAATAACTGCTGTGGAGGATTTCATTACGAGATCAAACAGACATCTATATTGTTGTTGCCTTGGTGTTCAAGCCCGTCGGTTCTACTCTAGAATTTCATAAACACGCCTCATATTTCATCGGGGATAAATAAATAAAGAAGAAGAGGAAAAGCATAAAAGTCTGACGTGCCGTCCATTACTGAATCCAGTGTGTAATTACTAGTGATGGGAAACCGAGGCTATCTGAAGGCTTCGGCGCTTTCACCAAATTGTGCTGAAAAACGGTTCATTACTCAGCGCTTCATTATCTGTTCACAATGCACATTAGTGGCATCTGCTGGTAGGCAATAAATAGCAGTGTGTGATTATCAGAGATGTTCATTTTTCTGTTTTCATCAAAACCTCGAGCAGTAAGTCCTTTCCTTTGGTAGCCTATAATCAGTAGGAATACCAGGTTTGCATCTTACATCATGCTTCCTTTTTTTGCCTTCAAGTTGACTATTTTTCAAAAACCTAATCTATGGCATTAGCTTATACTGTACTAAATACAAAAATTATTTGAACAGTAGTGCAGAAAGTGTGGATTCACATAAAACAAAGTGGACCTCACACTAGCCAATTACTGTACACTCTTAAGTGATAATACTGACATTGCAATGTAGATCAAATCAAATCAAATGTATTTATATAGCCCTTCTTACATCAGCTAATATCTCAAAGTGCTGTACAGAAACCCAGACTAAAACCCCAAACAGCAAGCAATGCAGGTGTAGAAGCACATTAATAAAGTGGTAACTATTCAAACTTTGGGGTTTACATAGGCTCTTGAGGAACTCATACAACTCTATAAGCCTAATTGTTGCTACAAAACTATTAGTGTACGATCTTCACATGCAAACACAATACAAAAAAACAGATGAACAGGAATGACATTTACTCTAACAGGTGGCCAAAAAAGAGCTATCTGAAAGCCACGCCCCAACTAAGCCATGCCTCCAGTCTAGGGTTCCTCCAAGAACCCTTTGCTACATTGAAACATGAAAGATTCCTCCCAGAATCCATCAACTAACCAAAGGAACAAATATTAACTATTGACTAGCAATGTTTCCTTGAGGAAGTTCAGGGATTCCTTGAGTCACAACTAATTCAAAGACTATAGTCTACAGGTCCACTCATAGAATTAAATATAGAATCATAGGAAATTGTAATAATAGGATATCTATGGGTCCACTGTTCTTATGTAGGAAAACATTTATGTTGAGTATGAGGTGCATGTACGTGCTTCCCACTATGTTTATGTTCTCCTGTGTGACTGAAGATGTCAAATTAATCAGTAATTGCAATTCCATTAAGTCTCCAAATTAGTCTATCCTACAGATCCACTGTCCTTATATTTTTAATTTATGTTGGATAAAAAGATAGGTTGAGGATGAAGTGCGTGTGTATGTATCCCAATAGGTTTCTTGTCTAAGCCTATAGTGGAAATGAAAAGATATCAGATGAACCACCTGTATTCTTGCAAAGACAATGACATTATCGACCTCTAGACTACCACACAAAATCCTATTATGGCACAGATCAAAGAAAGACAGTATTGATTAAAGTGTGGATGAACAAATTTTGGACCTCACAGTAGCAAATTAGTCTAGGCCTATATGTCCCCATATGGAATTACATACGCCCCCCAAAAAAGGTGCTAGTTAGTACCAACAGTATTTTAGTTTGTCCCTGTAGGCCGGGGAACCCTTTTTTGGGCCTTTTGTCCCGGTGGGGGAACCCTTTTTTGGGCCTTTTTGTATCGGTAATTTGAATAACCCTTTCTATATACATTTGTATGGTTCTTCATTACACTCAGGACTCTAAAGTGTGACCAAATTGGTCGCATACGCGACTTAATATTTTTCTGTGCAACCATACATTTGATTTTGGGAGCACTGTGCGACTAGGAAAAAAATCTCCCAGATAATATTTTTTTTTATGATAAGCCTAGACATGGAAAGTAGGGGTGCTGAGGGTGCTGCAGCACCCCCTGAAAAATCATATATATATATATATATTGCTCAAAAAAATAAAGGGAACACTAAAATAACACATCCTAGATCTGAATGAAAGAAATAATCTTATTAAATACTTTTTTCTTTACATAGTTGAATGTGCTGACAACAAAATCACACAAAAATAATCAATGGAAATCCAATTTATCAACCCATTGAGGTCTGGATTTGGAGTCACACTCAAAATTAAAGTGGAAAACCACACTACAGGCGGATCCAACTTTGATGTAATGTCCTTAAAACAAGTCAAAATGAGGCTCAGTAGTGTGTGTGGCATCCACGTGCCTGTATGACCTCCCTACAACGCCTGGGCATGCTCCTGATGAGGTGGCGGATGGTCTCCTGAGGGATCTCCTCCCAGACCTGGACTAAAGCATGCGCCAACTCCTGGACAGTCTGTGGTGCAACGTGGCGTTGGTGGATGGAGCGAGACATGATGTCCCAGATGTGCTCAATTGGATTCAGGTCTGGGGAAGGGGCGGGCCAGTCCATAGCATCAATGCCTTCCTCTTGCAGGAACTGCTGACACACTCCAGCCACATGAGGTCTAGCATTGTCTTGCATTAGGAGGAACCCAGGGCCAACCGCACCAGCATATGGTCTCACAAGGGGTCTGAGGATCTCATCTCGGTACCCAATGGCAGTCAGGCTACCTCTGGCGAGCACATGGAGGGCTGTGCGGCCCCCCAAAGAAATGCCTATAATTTCCACCTGTTGTCTATTCCATTTGCACAACAGCATGTGAAATGTATTGTCAATCAGTGTTGCTTCCTAAGTGGACAGTTTGATTTCACAGAAGTGTGATTGACTTGGAGTTACATTGTGTTGTTTAAGTGTTCCCTTTATTTTTTTGAGCAGTATATATATCAAATTATACTTTATTTGTCACATGCGCCGAATACAAGTGTAGATCTTACCATGAAATGCTTACTTACAAGCCCTTAACCAACAGTGCAGTTCAAGAAGAGTTAAGAAAATATTTACCAAATAAACTAAAGTAAAAAATTATGAAAAAGTAACACAAAAAATAACAATAACAAGGCTATGTACAGGGGGTACCGAGTCAGTGTACGGGGGTACAGGTTAGTTGAGGTAATTTGCACATTTAGGTAGGGGTGAAGTGACTATGCATAGATAATAAACAGCGAGTAGCAGCAGTGTACAAAACAAATGGGGGGGGGTGACAATGTAAATAGTCTGGTGGCCATTTGATTAATTGTTTAGCAGGCTTATGGCTTGGGGGTAGATCCGCCACTTTTTTTTAACATTTTTGCCTAAAACGACATACCCAAATCTAACTGCCTTTAGCTCAGGACCTGAAGCAAGGATATGCATATTCTTGATACCATTTGAAAGGAAACACTTTGAAGTTTGTGGAAATGTGAAATTAATATAGGAAAGTATAAAACATGAGATCTGGTAAAAGATAATACAAGGAAAAAAACATGCATTTTTAATTTTGTATGTACCATCATCTTTGAAATTCAAGAGAAAGGCCATAATGTATTATGCCGGGCCAGGCACAATTTAGATTTGGCCACTAGATGGCAGCAGTGTATGTACAACGTTTTAGACTGATCCAATGAACCATCGTATTTCTGTTGAAAATGATGTATGAAGACTGCCCAAATGTGCCTAATTGGTTAGTCAATACATGTTCAAGTTCATAACTGTGCATTCTCCTCAAACAATAGCATGGTATTCTTTCTCTGTAATAGCTACTGTAAATTGGACAGTGCAGTTAGATTAACAAGAATTTAAGCTTTCTGCCTATATCAGATATGTCTATGTCCTGGGAAGTTTTCTTGTTACTTACAACCTCATGCTAATCACATTAGCCTACGTTAGGGGGACCCACCAATCTGTAGAGGAGCCTTTTGGTCCGAGACTTGGCGCTCCGGTACCGCTTGCCATGTGGTAGAAAACAGTCTATTACTTGGGTGACAGGAGTCTCTGACAATTTTATAGGCGTTCCTCTGACACTGCCTATTATATAGGTCCTGGATGACAGGAAGCTTGGCCCCAGTGATGTACTGGGCCGTATGCACTACCCTCTGTAGCGTCATACGGTCAGATGCCGAGCAGTTGCCAAATCAGGCGGGTGATGCAACCGGTCAGGATGCTCTCGATGGTGCAGCTGTATAACTTTTTGAGAGTCTGGGGCCCAATGCCACATTTTTTCAGTCTCCTGAGGGGGAAAAGGTTTTGTCATGCCCTCTTCATGACTGTCTTGGTGTGTTTGGACCATGATAGTTCATTGGTGATGTGAACCCCAAGGAACTTGAAACTCTCAACTCGCTCCACTACAGCCCCGTCGATGTTTATGGGGCCCTGTTTGACCTGCCTTTTCCTGTAGTCCACGATCAGCTCCTTTGTCTTGCTCACATTGAGGGAGAGGTTGTTGTCCTGGCACCACACTGCCAATTCTCTGACCTCCTCTCTATAGGCTGTCTCATCGTTGCCGGTGATCAGGCCTACCACTGTTGTGTCGTCAGCAAACTTAATGATGGTGTTGGAGTTGTGTTTGGCCACACAGTCGTGGGTGAACAGGGATTACAGGAGGGGACTAAGTACACACCCCTGAGAGGCCCCAGTGTTAAGGATCAGCATGGCAGATGTGTTGTTGCCTACCCTTACCACCTGGGGGTGACCCGTCAGGAAGTTCAGGATCCAGTTTCAGAGGGAGGTGTTTAGTCCCAGAGTCCTTAGCTTAGTGATGACCTTCATGGGCACTATGGTGTTGAACGCTGAGCAGCATTCTCACATAGATGTTCCTTTTATACAGGTGGGAAAGGGCAGTATGGAGTGTGATTGAGATTGAGTCACCTGTGGTTCTGTTGGGGCAGTATGCGAATTGGAGTGGGTCTAGGGTATCCTGGAGGATGCTGTTGATGTGAGCCATGACTAGCCTTTCAAAGCACTTCATGGTTACTGACATGAATGCTACTGGGCGGGTTACCTTCGCTTCCTTGGGCACAGGGACTATGGTGGTCTGCTTGAAACATGTAGGTATTACAGACTCTGTCAGGGAGAGGTTGAAAATGTCAGTGTAGACACTTGCCAGTTGGTTCGCGCATGCTTTGAGTACACGTCCTAGTAATCCGTCTGGCCCCTAGGCTTTGTGAATGTTGACCTGTTTAAAGGTCTTGCTCACATCGGTTACCGAGGGCATTATCACACAGTCATCCAGAACAGCTGGTGCTCTCGTGCATGCTTCAGTGTTGCTTGCCTCGAAGCGAGCATAAAAGGCATTTAGCTCGTCTGGTAGGCTCGCGTCACTGGGCAGCTCACATCTGGGTTTCCCTTTGTAGTCTGTGAAAGTTTTCAAGCCCTGCCACATTCGACAGGCATCAGAGCCAGGGTAGTAGGATTCAATCTTAATCCTGTGTTGACGCTTTGCTTGTTTGATGGTTCGTCTGAAGGCATAGAGCGATTTCTTGTAGTGTCTGGATTCATGTCCCACTCCTTGAAAGCGGCAACTCTAGCCTTTAGCTCGATGATGCGAATGTTGCCTGTAATCCATGGCTTCTGGTTGGGATATGTACAGTATGTACGATCACTGTGGGGACGACGTCGTCGATGCACTTATTAATGAAGCCGATGACTGACGTGGAATACTCCTCAATGCCATTGGATGAATCCCGGAACATATTCCAGTCTGTTTTAGCAAAACAGTCTTGTAGCATAGCATCCACGTCATCTGACTACTTCTGTATTGAGCGAGTCACTGGTACTTCCTGCTTTAGTTTTTGATTGTAAGCAGGAATCAGGAGGATAGAATTATGGTCAGATTTGCAAACTGGAGGGCGGTGGAGAGCTTTGCATGCATCTCTGTGTGTGGAGTAAAGCTGGTCTAGAGTTTTTTTCCCTCTGTTAGCACATGTGACTTGCTGGTAAAAATTTGGTAAAATGGATTTAAGTTTGTCTGCATTAATGTCCCCGGCCACAGGGACCGCCACTTCAGGATGAGCATTTTCTTGTTTGCTTATAGCATTATAGAATTGGTTGAGTGCAGTCTTAGTGCCAGCATAGGTCTGTGGTGGTAAATAGATGGCTACGAATAATATAGATGAGAACTCTCTTGGTAGATAGGGTGGTCTACAGCTTATCATGAGATACAGTGATATAAGGAGCAGACATGCTCCAAATACGCACATCCTTAATTTCATATACCTACAGTGAGGGGGAAAAGTATTTGATCCCCTGCTGATTTTGTACGTTTGCCCACTGACAAAAGAAATGATCAGTCTATCATTTTAATGGTAGGTTTATTTGAACAGTGAGAGACAGAATAACAACAACAAAAAATCCAGAAAAACCCATGTCAAAAAATGTTATAAATTGATTTGCATTTTAATGAGGGAAATAAGTATTTGACCTCTCTGCAAAACATGACTTAGTACTTGGTGGCAAAACCCTTGTTGGCAATCACAGAGGTCAGACGTTTCTTGTAGTTGGCCACCAGGTTTGCACACATCTCAGGAGGGATTTTGTCCCACTCCTCTTTGCAGATCTTCTCCAAGTCATTAAGGTTTCGAGGCTGACGTTTGGCAACTCGAATCTTCAGCTCCCTCCACAGATTTTCTATGGGATTAAGGTCTGGAGACTGGCTAGACCGGGACTTTAATGTACTTCTTCTTGAGCCACTCTTTTGTTGCCTTGGCCGTGTGTCTTGGGTCATTGTCATGCTGGAATACCCATCCACGACCCATTTTCAATGCCCTGGCTGAGGGAAGGAGGTTCTCACCCAAGATTTGACAATACATGGCCCCATCCATCGTCCCTTTGATGTGGTGAAGTAGTCCTGTGCCCTTAGCAGAAAAACACCCCCAAAGCATAATGCTTCCACCTCCATGTTTGACGGTGGGGATGGTATTCTTGGGGTCATAGGCAGCATTCCTCCTCCTCCAAACACTGCGAGTTGAGTTGATGCCAAAGAGCTCCATTTTGGTCTCATCTGACCACAACACTTTCACCCAGTTGTTCTCTGAATCATTCAGATGTTCATTGGCAAACTTCAGACGGGCCTGTATATGTGCTTTCTTGAGTAGGGGGGACCTTGCGGGCACTGCAGGATTTCAGTCCTTCACGGCGTAGTGTGACTATGGTCCCAGCTGCCTTGAGATCATTGACAAGATCCTCCCGTGTAGTTCTGGGCTGATTCCTCACCATTCTCATGATCATTGCAACTCCATGAGGTGAGATCTTGCATGGAGCCCCCGGCCGAGGGATATTGACAGTTCTTTTGTGTTTCTTCCATTTGCGAATAATTGCACCAAATGTTGTCACCTTCTCACCAAGCTGCTTAGCGATGGTCTTGTAGCCCATTCCAGCCTTGTGTAGGTCTACAATCTTGTCCCTGACATCCTAAGAGAGCTCTTTGGTCTTGGCCATGGTGGAGAGTTTGGAATCTGATTGATTGATTGCTTCTGTGGACAGGTGTCTTTTTTACAGGTAACAAGCTGCGGTTAGGAGCACTCCCTTTAAGAGTGTGCTCCTAATCTCAGCTCGTTACCTGTATAAAAGACACCTGGGAGCCAGAAATCTTTCTGATTGAGAGGGGGTCAAATACTTATTTCCCTCATTAAAATGCAAATCAATTTACAACATTTTTGACATGTGTTTTTCTGGATTTTTTGTTGTTGTTATTCTGTCTCTCACTGTTCAAATAAACATACCATTAAAATTATAGACTGATCATTTCTTTGTCAGTGGGCAAACGTACAAAATCAGCAGGGGATCAAATACTTTTTTCCCTCACTGTACTCTATCTCAGGCAAATAATACCTTGAGACTTCTTTACCTTGAGACTATTCCTGGAGCACTACCGCACTACCGTCACTCCAACCCCAGTTGTAACTAACCCCATTCATCTTATAAACCAGCTAATTATTAGAAGCAGGTGCACTAGATTAGGGTTGGAATGAAAACCTACAGGATGGTAGCGCTCCAGGAACAGGGTTGGAGATCCCTGTTATAAAATATTAGGTGTAGGCAACAGATCTTGATGACTGGTATTTTAAATGATTGGAGCACCCTTTATGGCTCTTTGATTTGATTGGCTTGAGCACATGGTTACAGTATACCTTATTACAGAATAAAAGAAAACAGAGGGGGGAACTATCAATTCAGATAATTCATTTGCATAGATTTAACCACCAAATCAATTGACCAAGTAGTGAACATAAATCAGTACTACTGTACGTGGAATTGCAGGATTAAAAAAAAACTGCCATAAAATCAAGCTTTTTGTGTGGTGTATTCATGCATCTCAATAAACTATAATCTAAATGCATTATTACTCTCAACCAATAGCCAATATAGGCTAAATATCCAAAGGGCTACAGCAACTTGGGTGTCCTCGGCAGAATGGTGTCGCCAGAATGGTGTCGCCACTTGGTTACAGCGAGTGCAACAGCAGGTTGGGTTCCACTGTGCAACAGCAGGTTGGGGGAGTTTTATGAACATCAAGGCAGACACAGTGATATTATTTCAACTTTCTGAAGTCAAGCCTCCAACAGGCCTCTGTAGTGCACACATATTTTTTTATACATTTTAGAATAAGGCTGTAACGTAACAGGATGTGGAAAAAGTCAAGGGGTCTGAATACTTTTCTAATGCACTGTATATCTGAACATTTTGGGGCATAGATGGAAAGGGAAAGGGAAAGCTTCTTCAGGAGATCAATGACCATATAGCAATGAGCGAATGACAGATCTTTTGCATGTTTTCAGTTTAAAGCTTTTTACATTTTTAAAAAGACAATGTACAATTTTAAATCTAATGCATCGCAATAGGAAAATAGTGCACAATAAAGAAACCTAATATTCCACTAATGATTTTGTAATTTCAATGGCATGTATTCCAATCAACATCTTAGCTTTTAAAATGAACAAATGTCTTTGCAGTGTTACATATTAGTTTCTAGGGCACAACATGTGCTTCATAAGTAACTAGAATTCATATAGGCCCAATATAGGCTGTGTAAATATCAATCAATACAAACAATCTTATTTTCTGGTGCTCCTAAATTTCATTTTGTGCTCCTAACTTTTTTAAGTTGGGAAAACCAGTACTACCAATTCATTTGTTTTATTTAGAGCCCTGATTACAATGATAGAAAGAGAGAGCTCTTCATTACACTGTAAAACATTTCCCAGCTACTGGTTGCAGTGATAATACAGTAAATATACAAAACGTTACTGTATTTGTAGATCTGCACAAAAGCAGGGCCGGTCCTTGCCATTCTGCCGCCCAATTTTATTACATTTTTATTTCACCTATATGTAACCAGGTAGGCTAGTTGAGAACAAATTGTCATTTACAACTGCGACCTGGCCAAGATAAAGCAAAGGAATGTGACACAAACAACAACACAGAGTTACACATGGAATAAACAAACATACAGTCAACAACACAATAGGAAAAGTCTATGTACAGTGTGTGCAAATGAGGTAAGATAAGGGAGGGAAGGCAATAAATAGCCCATAGTGGCGAAATAATTACAATTTAGCAATTAAACACTGGAGTGATAGATGTGCAGAAGATGAATGTGCAAGTAGAGATACTGGGGTGCAAAGGAGCGAGAAAATACATAAAATGAACAACAGCATGGGGATGAGGTAGTTGGATGGGCTGTTTACAGATGGGCTATGTACAGGTGCAGTGATCTGTGAGCTGCTCTGACAGCTGCTGCTTAAAGTTAGTGAGGGAGATATGAGTCTCCAGCTTCAGTGATTTTTGCAATTTGTTCCAGTCATTTGCAGCCTAGAACTGTAAGGAAAGGTGGCCAAAGGAGGAATTGGCATTGGGGGTGACCAGTGAAATATTCTTGCTAGAGTGCATGCTACGGGTGGGTGCTGCTATGGTGACCAGTGAGCTGAGATAAGGCGGGGCTTTACCTAGCAAAGACTTATAGATGACCTGGAGCCAGTGGGTTTGGCGACGAATAGGAAGCCAACGAGAGCATACAGGTCGCAGTGGTGGGTAGTATTTGGGGCTTTGGTGACAAAACGGATGGCACTGTGATAGACTGCCAATTTGCTGAATAGAGTGTTGGAGGCTATTTTGTAAATGACATCGCCGAAGATAAGGATCGGCAGGACAGTCAGTTTTACGAGGGTATGTTTGGCAGCATGAGTGAAGGATGCTTTGTTGCGAAATTGGAAGCCGATTATAGATTTCATTTTGGATTGGAGATGCTTAATGTAAGTCTGGAAGGAGAGTTTACAGTCTAACCAGACACATAGGTATTTGTAATTGTCCACATATTCTAAGTCAGAACCATCCAGAGTAGTGATGCTGGACGGGCGGGCAGGTGCGGGCAGCGATCGGTTGAAGAGCATGCATTTAGTTTTACTTGCATTTAAGAGCAGTTGGAGGCCTCGGAAGGAGAGCTGTATGGCATTGAAGCTCGTCTGGAGGTTAGTTAACACAGTGTCCAAAGAAGGGCCAGAAGTATACAGAATGGTGACATCTGTGTAGAGGTGGATCAGAGAAGCACCAGCACCAAGAGCGACATCATTGATGTATACAGAGAAAAGAGTTGGCCCGAGAATTGAACCCTGTGGCACCCCCATAGAGACTGCCAGAGGTCCGGACAACAGGCCCTCCAATTTGACACACTGAACTCTGTCTGAGAAGTAGATGGTGAACCAGGCGAGGCAGTCATTTGAGAAACCAAGGCTGTTGAGTCTGCCGATAAGAATGTGGTGATTGACAGAGTCGAAAGCCTTGGCCAGGTCTATGAATACAGCTGCACAGTATTGTCTGTTATCGACGGTGGTTATGATATCATTTAGGTACTTGTGGCTGAGGTGCACCCATGACCAGCTCGGAATCCAGATTGCATAGCGGAGAAGGTACGGTGGGATTCGAAATGATCGGTGATCTGTTTGTTAACTTGGCTTTCTAAGACCTTAGAAAGGCAGGGTAGGATAAATATAAGTCTGTAGCAGTTTGGGTCTAGAGTGACCGCGGCAGCTTTCCAATCTTTGGGGATTTCAGACGATACAAAAGAGAGGTTGAACAGGCTAGTAATAGGGGTTGCAACAATTTGATAATTTTAGAAAGGGAGGGTCCATATTTTCTAGCCCTGCTGATTTGTAGGGGTCCAGATTTTGCAGCTCTTTCAGAACATCAGCTATCTGGATTTGGGTGAAGGAGAAATGGGGGAGGCTTGGGCAAGTTGCTGTGTGGGGTGCAGGGCTTTTGACCAGGGTAGGGGTGGCCAGGTGGAAAGCAGGTGGAAAGCAATTATTGTGGATTTATCAGTGGTGACAGTGTGGTGGGCAGCTGGGAGGAGGTGCTCTTATTCTCCATGGACTTTAGTGTCCCAGAACTTTTTGGAGTTTGTGCTGCAGGATGCAAATTTCTGTTTGAAAAAGCTAGCCTTTGCTTTCCTAACTTCCTGTGTATATTGGTTCCTAACTTCCCTGAAAAGTTGTATAACACGGAAGCTATTTGATGGTTCTACATTTTTGCCTGGTTCTACATTTTTTGAATGGGGCATGCTTATTTAAGATGGTGAGGAAAGCACTTTTAAAGAATAACCAGGCATCTTCTACTGACTGAATGAGGTCAATATCCTTCCAGGATACCCAGGCCAGGTCGATTAGAAAGGCCTGCTCGCTGAAGCGTTTTAGGGAGCGTTTGACAGTGATGAGCGGAGGTCGTTTGACCGCAGACCCATTACGGACGCAAGCAATTACGCAGTGATCGCTGAGATCCTGGTTGAAGACAGCAGAGGTGTATTTGGAGGGCAGGTTGGTTAGGATGATATCTATGAGGGTGCCTGTGTTTACGGATTTGGGGTTGTACCTGGTAGGTTCATTGATAATTTGTGGGAGATTGAGGGGTTCAAGCTTAGATTGTAACAGCACAAGCTCTGAAGATAGATGGTGGGCAATCAATTCACATATGGTGTCCAGGGCACAGCTGGGCTAGGACACCCGGGTAGGCAGAGTGTGATAAAGCAGTGAATAAATCAAACCTAGGGAGGAGGCTTCTAATGTTAACATGCATGAAACCAGGGCTTTTACGGTTACAGAAGTCAACAAAGAGGGACGTCGCGACGGAAGAGTGTTGTAGCCCCCTCGTGCAGTTACGTCGGCAGACCAGTCGTGATGGATCAGCAGGGGTCCGTGTAGTAAAAGGGTCCAGGCCAATTGGCAAAATAGGTATAGTAGCCCAAGAAATTGACTGAATGACCACTTCAGCTAACAGTCCAGTATGCTCTAGACAGCTAGCGGGCCGCGGCTAGCAGGCTAGCAGATGGGCATTCAGGGGACGTTGTGACGGAGGAGCCTGTTGAAAAAAAAAACTTGGGCAGATTACTTTGGTAGTCCAGTCGTAATGGATCGGCGGGGCTCTGTATCAACAGTGAAAGGTGTCCAGGCCAATTGGCAAAATAGCTATTGTAGCCTAAGGAGTGGCTGATGGACCTCTTCAGCTAGCCAGGAGAAGGGCCTAGCATAGGCTAGCTCCAGGCTAATTGGTGCTTACTTCGGGACAGGGACGTTAGCCAGGAGAAGCCAATCGGATAGCAGCTAGCTAGCTGCGATTATCCAGGTGAAGAGGTTCAGCGCTTGCAGTTGGAATCTGGAGATATGGAGAAAAAGGAGTCCGATACGTTCTGGGTTGAATCACGCTGTGCAGACTGGCAGGAGTTGTCCGGGCTAAAGATTAGCTGATGACCGCTTGCAGTCACTGTTCAAATAAACCTACCATTAAAATTATAGACTGATCATTTCTTTGTCAGTGGGCAAACGTACAAAATCAGCAGGGGATCAAATACTTTTTTCTCCTCACTGTAGGTATATGAAATTAAGGACGTGCGTATTTGGAGCATGTCTGCTCCTTATATCTAATAAAATGTCAGATATCCGGAAATGTATAGACAAAGATAAACCCTGATATTAACAATTTTCACCCTATGCTGTTGTTAGACATTATTGCTGTAAAGCACAGAATGCTGCTGTATTCTGATTACTTGGGAGTCAAACTCACTTGGGATATAAACTCACAACCTTTCAGGTGCCAGCGACCTGACTTTCCTGCTATGCCACCAGGTCTGTGAGTATGATGGAGAGTTTTAAAAGATTAGAACCAATAGACATTGTATTTTGTCCACACACAAAAAAAAATGCTGGGCCCCAGCCCCAACACCAGCACCAACCCTGGACACAGCACCAACCAACCACAGCAGCCACATCCATCTATCAAATAGGGATGTGACATTTGATACAGGAGCTCCGAGGCATGCTTCAAAAATTGCTAAGCAGCTAACTTCAACGCAGTGTGCCGATGCGTGCATCACTTTATCAGAAGTACGTCATCAATGACGTCCGAAGCACATGCTTTTTCAAACCGTGTTTTGCAAAATGAGAGGTGCCACTGATTTCACTGTGGTTCCGGTGCTTTCTTCGATTCCAAGCTGCTGTCATACACTGACATCTACAGACACCGTTCTTGCATTTATATTTTTGTTCAGTATATACACTGCTCAAAAAAATAAAGGGAACACTTAAACAACACAATGTAACTCCAAGTCAATCACACTTCTGTGAAATCAAACTGTCCACTTAGGAAGCAACACTGATTGACAATAAATGTCACATGCTGTTGTGCAAATGGAATAGACAACAGGTGGAAATTATAGGCAATTAGCAAGACACTCCCAATAAAGGAGTGGTTCTGCAGGTGGTGACCACAGACCACTTCTCAGTTCCTATGCTTCCTGGCTGATGTTTTGGTCACTTTTGAATGCTGGCGGTGCTTTCACTCTAGTGGTAGCATGAGACGGAGTCTACAACCCACATAAGTGGCTCAGGTAGTGCAGCTCATCCAGGATGGCACATCAATGCGAGCTGTGGCAAGAAGGTTTGCTGTGTCTGTCAGCGTAGTGTCCAGAGCATGGAGGCGCTACCAGGAGACAGGCCAGTACATGGAGGAGGCCGTAGGAGGGCAACAAGCCAGCAGCAGGACCGCTACCTCCGCCTTTGTGCAAGGAGGAGCAGGAGGAGCACTGCCAGAGCCCTGCAAAATGACCTCCAGCAGGCCCCAAATGTGCATGTGTCTGCTCAAACGGTCAGAAACAGACTCCATGAGGGTGGTATGAGGGTCCGACATCCACAGGTGGGGGTTGTGCTTACAGCCCAACACCGTGCAGGGCGTTTGGCATTTGCCAGAGAACACCAAGATTGGCAAATGCGCCACTGGCGCCCTGTGCTCTTCACAGATGAAAGCAGGTTCACACTGAGCACTTGTGACAGACGTGACAGAGTCTGGAGACGCCGTGGAGAATGTTCTGCTGCCTGCAACATCCGCCAGCATGACCGGTTTGGCGGTGGGTCAGTCATGGTGTGGGGTGGCATTTCTTTGGGGGGCCGCACAGCCCTCCATGTGCTCGCCAGAGGTAGCCTGACTGCCATTAGGTCCCGAGATGAGATCCTCAGACCCCTTGTGAGACCATATGCTGGTGCGGTTGGCCCTGAGTTCCTCCTAATGCAAGACAATGCTAGACCTCATGTGGCTGGAGTGTGTCAGCAGTTCCTGCAAGAGGAAGGCATTGATGCTATGGACTGGCCTGCCCGTTCCCCAGACCTGAATCCAATTGAGCACATCTGGGATATCATGTCTCACTCCATCCCCCAACGCCACGTTGCACCACAGACTGTCCAGGAGTTGGCGGATGCTTTAGTCCAGGTCTGGGAGGAGATCCCTCAGGAGACCATCCGCCACCTCATCAGGAGCATGCCCAGGCGTTGTAGGGAGGTCATACAGGCACGTGGAGGCCACACACACTACTGAGCCTCATTTTGACTTGTTTTAAGGACATTACATCGAAGTTGGATCAGCCTGTAGTGTGGTTTTCCACTTTAATTTTGAGTGTGACTCCAAATCCAGACCTCCATGGGTTGATAAATTGGATTTCCATTGATTATTTTTGTGTGATTTTGTTGTCAGCACATTCAACTATGTAAAGAAAAAAGTATTTAATAAGATTATTTCATTCATTCAGATCTAGGATGTGTTATTTTAGCGTTCCCTTTATTTTTTTGAGCAGTGTATTTTTAACAACCAACAATTTCAAAGGTTTTACTGAGTTACAGTTCATATAAGGAATTAGTCAATTGAAATAAATGAATTAGGACCTCATCTATGGATCTCACATGACTGAGAATACAGATATGCATCTGTTGAGCACAGATAGCTTAAAACAAATAAGTAGGTGTGTGGTTCAGAAAACCAGTCAGTAACTTGTGTAACCAGCATTTGACTCATACAGTGCGACACAGCTTCGCATATAGTTGTTCAGGCTGTTGATTCTGCCCTGTGGAATGTTGTCCCACTCCTCTTCTATGGCTGTGCAAAGTTGCTGGATATTGGCGGGAACTGGAACACACTGTTGTACATGTCGATCTACAGTGGCAAGAAAAA
Source organism: Salmo salar (assembly GCF_965601325.2). Taxonomy (NCBI): domain Eukaryota; kingdom Metazoa; phylum Chordata; class Actinopteri; order Salmoniformes; family Salmonidae; genus Salmo; species Salmo salar. The sequence continues at coordinate 24,246,341 of NC_138309.1, read as the reverse complement.
GTGTGTGAACCCTTTGGAATTACCTGGATTTCTGCATAAATTGGTCATAAAAAGTCACAACAATAGACAAACACAGTCTGTTTAAACTAATAACACACAAACAATTATACGTATTCATGTCTTTATTGAACACACTGTGTAAACATTCCCAGTGCAGGGTGGGAAAAGAATATGAACCCTTGGATTTACTAACTGGTTGACCCTCCTTTGGCAGTAATAACCTCAACCAAACGTTTTCTGTAGTTGTGGATCAGACATGCACAACGGTCAGGAATAATTTAGGACCATTCCTCTTCTCAAAACTGTTTCAGTTCAGCAATATTATTGGGATGTCTGGTGTGAACCAGTCTCTTGAGGTCATGCCACAGCATCTCAATTGGGTTGAGGTCAGGACTCTGACTGGGCCACTCCAGAAGGCGTATTTTCTTCTGGGGAAGCCATTCTGTTATTGATTGACTTCTGTGGTTTAGGTCGTTGTCCTGTTGTATCACCCAACTTCTGTTGAGTTTCAATTGGCGGACAGATAGACTAACATTCTCCTGAAAAATGTCTTGATAAACTTGGGAACTCATTTTTCCTTCGATGATAGCAAGCTGTCCAGGTCCTGATGCAGTAAAGCAGCCCCAAACCATACTTTACAGTTCGGATACGTTTTTGATGTTGGTGTGCTGTGCCTTTTTTTCTCCACACATAGTGTTGTGTATGTTCCTTGCAAACACCTCAACTGTAGTTTCATCTGTTCACAGAATATTTTGCCAGTAGTGCTGTGGAAAAATCCAGGTGCACTTTTGCAAACTTCAGACGTGCAGCAATGTTTTTTTTGGGACGGCAGTGGCTTCTTCCGTGGTGTCCTCCCATGAACACCCTTCTTGTTTAGTGTTTTTTACGTATCGTAGACTCACCAATCTGTAAGTCGCTCTGGATAAGAGCGTCTGCTAAATGATGTAAATGTAAATGTCATCAACAGAGATGTTAACATGTTCCAAAGATTTCTGTAATTCTTTAGCTGACACTTTAGGATTCTTCTTAATAACCTCATTGAGCATTCTGCTCTGTGCTCTTGCAGTCATCTTTCCCTTACGGCCACTCCTAGGGAGAGTAACAACAATGCTGAACGTTCTCCATTTATAGAAAATTTGTCTTACCGTGGACTGATGAACATCAAGGCTTTTAGAGATACTTTTATAACCCTTTCCAGCTTTATGCAAGTCAACAATTCTAATCTTAGGTCTTCTGCAATCTATTTTGTTCAAGGAATGGTTCACATCAGGCAATGCTTCTTGTGAATAGGAAACTCAAATTTTGTGAGTGTTTTTTATAGGGCTAGGCAGGTCTAACCAACATCTCCAGTCTCGTCTCATTGATTGGACTCCAGGTTAGCTGACTCCTGACTCTAATTAGCTTTTGGAGAAGTTATTAGCCTAGGGGTTCACATACTTTTTCCAACATACACTGTGAATGTTTAAATGATGCATTCAATATAGACAATAACAATATCATAATTTGTGTGTTATTAGTTTAAGCACACTGTGTTTGTCTATTGTTGTGAATTGTATTTATGCAGAAATGCAGGTAATTCCAAAGGGTTCACATACTTTTTCTTGCCACTGTAGAGCATTCCAAACATGCTAAATGGGTGACATGTCTGGTGAGTATGCAGGTCATGGAAGAACTGGAACATTTTCAGCTTGCAGATGTTGTGTATAGATCCTAGCAACATGGGGCCATGCATTATCATGCTTAAACATGAGGTGATGGCAGCAGATGAATTGCACAACATTGGGCCTCAGGATATTGTCACGGTATCTGTGCAGTCAAATTGCCATTGATAAAATGCCGTTGTGTTCATTGTCCGTAGCTTATGCCTGCCCATACCATAACCCCACTACCACCACCATGGGGCACTCTGTTCACAATGTTGACATCAGCAAACCACTCACCCACAAGACGCCATACACATGGTCTGCGGTTGTGAGACCGGTTAGACATACTGCCAAATTCTATAAAACGACGATGGAGGCAGCTTATTGTAGAGAAATGGTAATTCAATTATTTGGCAACAGCCCTGGTGGACATTCCTGCAGCCAGCATGCCAATTACAAACTCCATCAAAACTTAAGACATCTGTGGCATTGTGTTTTGTGACAAAATTGCACATTTTAGAGTATCCTTTTATTGTCTCCAGCACAAGGTGCACCTGTGTAATGACCATGCTGTTTACCAAGGTTCTTGATTGCCACACCTGTCAGGTGGATGGATTATCTTGGCAAAGGAGAAATGCTCACTAACAGGGATGTAAACTAATTTGTTCATACAATTTCAGAGAAATAAGCTTTTTGTGCATATGGAACATTTCTGGGATCTTTCATTTCAGCTCATGAAACATGGGCCCAACACTTTACTTGTTGTGTTTATATTCTTGTTCAGTGTAGTTTCACCTGACTGATAACTTAGCGAGTAGAGTATGAAACTATGGATATTCAGGGATGTGAGGTCGAATCCTGTTGCAGGCACACTATCTTGAAAATTGTTTTATGTGAAACCACATTTTCTGCATTGTTCAAATATTTGTATTTTATTTAGTATAGTATAAGCTTCTGTCTTAAGCATCTTAAATAATGTAATTAAGTCAGTTTTTGAAAAATAGCAAACCTGAAAGCAAAAAAGAGAACCATGATGTAATCCTGGTATTCAATCTGATTTTACGTTACTAAAGCCATCAACTTTTTGATTACAACAGTAGAGAACAACAACAGATCCCTCCGATGTCAACAACTACAGACCAGTATCCCTTCTTTCTTTTCTCTCCAAAACTCTTGAACGTGCCGTCCTTGGCCAGCTCTCCTGCTATCTCTCTCAGAATGACCTTCTTGATCCTAATCAGTCAGGTTTCAAGACTGGGCATTCAACTGAGACTGCTCTTCTCTGTGTCACGGAGGCTCTCCGCACTGCTAAAGCTAACTCTCTCTCCTCTGCTCTCATCCTTCTAGACCTATCTGCTGCCTTTGATACTGTGAACCATCAGATCCTCCTCTCCACCCTCTCTGAGTTGGGCATCTCCGGCGCGGCCCACGCTTGGATTGCGTCCTACCTGACAGGTCGCTCCTACCAGCTGGCGTGGCGAGAATCTGTCTCCGCACCATGCGCTCTCACCACTGGTGTCCCCCAGGGCTCTGTTCTAGGCCCTCTCCTATTCTCGCTATACACCAAGTCACTTGGCTCTGTCATATCCTCACATGGTCTCTCCTATCATTGCTATGCAGACGACACACAATTAATCTTCTCCTTTCCCCCTTCTGATAACCAGGCGGCGAATCGCATCTCTGCATGTCTGTCAGACATATCAGTGTGGATGACGGATCACCAGCTCAAGCTGAACCTCGGCAAGACGGAGCTGCTCTTCCTCCCGGGGAAGGACTGCCCGTTCCATGATCTCGCCATCACGGTTGACAACTCCCTTGTGTCCTCCCAGAGTGCTAAGAACCTTGGCGTGATCCTGGACAACACCCTGTCGTTCTCCACTAACATCAAGGCGGTGACCCGATCCTGTAGGTTCATGCTCTACAACATTCGCAGAGTACGACCCTGCCTCACACAGGAAGCGGCGCAGGTCCTAATCCAGGCACTTGTCATCTCCCGTCTGGATTACTGCAACTCGCTGTTGGCTGGGCTCCCTGCCTGTGACATTAAACCCCTACAACTCATCCAGAACGCCGCAGCCCGTCTGGTGTTCAACCTTCCCAAGTTCTCTCACGTCACCCCGCTCCTCCGCTCTCTCCACTGGCTTCCAGTTGAAGCTCGCATTCGCTACAAGACCATGGTGATTGCCTACGGAGCTGTGAAGGGAACGGCACCTCCATACCTTCAGGCTCTGATCAGGCCCTACACCCAAACAAGGGCACTGCGTTCATCCACCTCTGGCCTGCTGGCCCCCCTACCTCTGAGGAAGCACAGTTCCCGCTCAGCCCAGTCAAAACTGTTCGCTGCTCTGGCACCCCAATGGTGGAACAAGCTCTCTCACGACGCCAGGACAGCGGAGTCAATCACCACCTTCCGGAGACACCTGAAACCCCACCTCTTTAAGGAATACCTAGGATAGGATAAAGTAATCCTTCTAACCCCCCCCCCCCCTTAAAAGATTTAGATGCACTATTGTAAAGTGGTTGTTCCACTGGATATCATAAGGTGAATGCACCAATTTGTAAGTCGCTCTGGATAAGAGCGTCTGCTAAATGACTTAAATGTAAATGTAATGTAAATGTAGAGAAAGAAAATTATTTGATAATCATAACCTGCTATTTATAGTTGACCAGTAGATATCACTAATGTGCATTGTGAACAGATAATGAAGCTTTGACTAATGAACCGCTTTTCGGCACAATTTGGTGACAAGGCCGAAGCCTTCAGAAAGTCTCGGTTTTCCATCACTACGGGCAACTGCCACCCCAAACCCCACCCCTTCCTCTGATACAAACTCACCGTCAACCACTCCAACAGACCAATCAAATAAAGAAGACTCCAAACCAGAACAACCTAGACTATCTCCTCAAAGAAACTTTTAATTTTAAACAAACAAATTGCTCTCTGACTGACTAATTGACAAACTGATAATTTTTTGGATTGCAGTGGGTCATAGCTCACTAACCCAGCATCAACCACCTAACTGTGTGACTCAACTGGCTTGGTCAAAACAACCCAATGTTTGTTCTGTTCAATATTTTCCAAAATGGGGTTGTTTTTAACACAGCATTTCTTTGAGTGTATGGGGTAACCCTTTTGTGTGCCTCATAGAACCCTTTGATTTTTTAAAACCCACTCACCAGGAACCCTGTTTTCTTTGTTTTGTCCCTCTAGGGAACCCAATTGGGTTCTACGTAGAACCCTCTCATGACAAACGCTCTGAGGGTGCAGGATTCTGTAATCTGTCCCTACACTCAAAAAAAGGCTGGATTAAAAATAATCCAGCGCTGGGTAAATAGTTGACAGAATACACTTTGGGTTATTTTGACCCAGCCAGTTGGGTCACTCAAGCCTTGTCCATGCTGCCGGCCTTAATGCGCCTCGTTCACACTGCCGGCCTTAATGCTCAAATCACTTTTATTTTTTCAAATCAGTTTTGGAATACTGACTGTACAAAGAGCAAGTTCCAAGTGACCAAATTGGATTTGTCTGTGTTCAGACAGCAGTCTTATGCTGACATGGCTACGCTAGTTGTCATAGTAATTAAAGACGAGTGTGCACAGTGGTGTAGGCTGATTGGTGGTGGTGTTAAGGTGATAGTTACTTTTAATGTAAAAATCATTGTGTAAGAATACATTTAAAGCCTCAAAGGATAAAATTATCCAACTTTCAAAATGAGTCATTTTGACTAGCCTCAGCAGTCAATTTAGCCATTTAGCTTCTTACCACATTCACTAATTTCTAAACAATTAACAAGCTAGTTAGCTACCACATCTTCTTGTCAAAACTGTCAACAGAGTAGCTAGCAAGCAATAAGATATGCCAAATAACAGTCTAAGAACCACTTGAGGGCAAATAAATCAGATTTGACCATTCATACACAAGTCGCATGGCCAGGAATCATATTTGTATCTGACAAGGAAACGATTTGTTGGAGGGTCCAGCAGAGGGCAGAGGTGGGGGCTGTTTCTGGGACGTATTTAGGTGGTGACCGGGTGGGGTCCATTTCTGGGACATCTTGGGTGGTGGGTTGGGCGGTGCCTGTGGAATGGTTGGGCTCTGTGTCTTCATTGTTGTTGTCTGGTGGAGGGATTGGTGAGTTTGGGATTTGGTTTAGTGAGGTTTGCGGCTTTGGGCCTTGCCTTGCTGGTGTAAGAACTGGAGCAGGTTCTGAAGAAGTGGCCCCCTTTCCCTCACAAGTTGCAGGGGCGTGTGGAGGTACAGTTGGAGGTGAGATGGTTGTCTTGACAGATCTTGCAGATGATGGCTGTGCAGGCTGCGGCCGGATGGCCCAGTTGGCCACAGTTCCTGCACAGTTTTGGCATGCCGTAGTAGTGGACAGAGCCTCTGTTGTATCCCAGCATGATAGTGCTGGGAAGGTGTTGGACTCCGCCCACTCCAGTTGGGTCCGGTATTAACAGGACTAGCCATTTTTGTGCACCAGTCCAGATGTTGTCTTCGTCCAGGACCCTCCTAGCCGCTGACTTGAGGGTGGGGAACCTGCTTAACCAACTTGTATGTCGTAGTCCTGGATGCTGTACTGTAACTACCTTGGATTCTGTGTCGGAAAGGGGGTATGCTCTGAGTTTGTTTAACAGGGCTGAATCTTTGCCCTTTCTGAATTTGGACCAAAACTGGGGGGTCTTGAAACTGGCTTCAAATGATTGCTGTGGTCCTGGAGGTTTCACCAGACAGTTGAGGTCAGATGGCACAAAGACCATTCCTCTCTGAAGAACTGCCCTACTGAATTCCAGGTGGGTCATGGTTTCTGGTCTGGCGATTGTTGTTGCTGATCCCCGGTGATTGGCGGCTCTGTCCTCGGCAGCCTCCTCGTTGGGGATTAGCATAAGCCTCACTGCGTTGTAGTGGCGCATCGCTCCTGGGTTCATCCCAGTCATCTTCAGGTGGTCTGGGGGGTGGGGAGGGTCCGTGGACTGGGGAGTCAGGTCGGGCCCAGGTCAAGCCACTGTTACCTTTCCTTCTTCCCCAGTCCTTCCGGTGTCATCGTGGTCCGTGGACTAGGGTAAATAGCACTCACTGGGTCTCACCTTACTGGGTCTGGATCTTGGGACTAATGCCCTGGTTTAAATGTTGGTCTTGATCTTGGACAAGACCTTAGTCTTTGGTCTTTATTTCGTCTAGGTCTAGGTATGGATGTTGTTTTTCCCCATTTAAACTGATCTTGGTCTAGTCATGGTCTGGGTCTAAAAAGGTCTAGTCTTGGTCTGAGGCTGGATCGCAAGGGTTCCTGTTTTGAATGCATCTCTGGCTATCACACCAATCTCATACTTTTGAATTCATGTGGGTAGTGGACAAGTGCACACTTTAAGAAAAAATGTAGTACTGAGTTGCATAGGTGGCAGTGGGCTCCAAGCCTCCAAGAGTGTTTGAAATACTAGAAATGTCAGGCACAACCTCACTCAACTTCATTGGCTCAAAGCAGCCATGGCATTCAAGATATCAACTTAATTTATGTAACATAAAAATATATTGGTCTATACATGCTGTACACCAAGGTTCTGAGAAATCAGTTTAGCAGTCTCTGAGGAGATGTTAAATTCATTTTTAAACGTACACCATTTTCAAAATAGTGGATGATCCATCATTGTGGCATCATCGGTCCTGTAGGTAAATTTGTTCCTTTGTTAGAGACACACCTCCGTACCAAATTCTGAGACTCAAACGAAGAGGCAGCGCTTAGCAATAGCACCACCATTTGGCAGAGTAGTACCTTGTTGTACCCAATGTATTTAGCCACCAATGCACACCATTCCACCAAGTTTGGTCTCTGTTGGTCTTACCATTTAAGAGCTATAGCTCTCCAAAACTTTGAAAATCATAATAATCCCTACAGTAACAATACTTTCAGCAAGCATACTTACAAAAGTCACCTTCCCCTAACATTCGGTTCCCAAAAACAGGCCAGTCAAAACCCCCCAAACTTGCACACTTTTTCTTGTCAGGTATGAGGTGAGGCTGAATCACAATGGAGCTGAGTCATGTTCCCTGAGCTGTCTTCAGGGAACATAATCTGATTCACCTTGAGTCTGTTAGGGGAAGGTGGGTTTTATTTTATTTCATTCCATTCTTCGTACGTTGTCTTTGAGGCATGTGTGCCGTGCACTAGCAATCATCGGGAATGCAATACAAGTTACTGTACTGGAGGAAATGTGAATGAGTAGCTAATATTTTCTAATTTCAATAAAATCAATTATGATGACGTTTTGCCATCACCCAGCTGACAAACTGTAATGGATTAAGGGTTACTGGTACAGTAGGTAATCTTCTAGTTTACGGAAAATTATTACCGTTAGGTAATAATAATAATAATAATAAATTACATTTGTAGTGCTCTTTTCATTTACAGAGGTAAATCCCACATTTATTTACATTGCAACTACTAAAAAGAAAAAGGCTTTAATAAAAGGGAGACATTTATTTTTTTCAAAGTACTGACTTTACAAGATACACAAAATGTACATTAAGAAAAAGCCAGTATGAAGAAGTGTTTCTTGAGCTTAGACTTAAAAGCAGTGGTGGTCTGCATGCAGAGGTGGGGTGAGTTCGATTCAGAGCCGGGCGCCGAGACAGCAGAATGCTCATTTGTTTTTAGGCTGTCTTTGGGACTGAAAGGAGTCTTTGATTATTTGACCAGAGTGAACGTGAAGGCTGTTTGGGGCTGAGGAGTACACTGAGGTATTGGGGACCAGAAACATTGAGGATTTTGAAATTGATTCACTCACTCACTCACACACACACACGCACCTCTGATAGGCCTGTGTCTACTGCGCTAACACATACAGTATGTCTCTGTAGATTAGAAGGTAATAGTAAATAATGAGTTAATAGTCGATCACAACATGTCAGTAGTCTCTCCCTTTTTTCTCTGGAACCTTTTGCAAAACTTGCCTGTGCTGTACCAGAAGTACTCTGCTGCACTCTAGTGGTGGAACTTTATAAATACATGCCACAGAGTATTAAATATATTTTAAATGCAGTGGGGACCTACAGGCCGGCAGATGGCGATATTGCGTCGTTTCATCTTACCGTCCAAAGGAAATACAGAGCATTCGGAAAGGATTCAGACACCTTCCCTTTTCCACATTTTGTTTCGTTACAGCCTTCTTCTAAAATTGATAAACACATGTTTTTTTCCATCACTCTACACACAATACCCCATAATGACAAAGGTCCCACAGTTGACAGTGCATGTCAGAGCAAAAACCAAGTCATGAGGTCGAAGGAATTCTCCAAAGAGCTCCGAGACAGGATTGTGTGGAAGCCCAATACTGGGGAAGGGTACCAAAACATTTCTGCAGCATTGAAGGTCCCCTTTCCAAGAACACAGTGGCCTCCATCATTCTTAAATGGAAGAAGATTGGAACCACCAAGACTCTTCCTCGATCTAGCTAAACTGATAACTGGTGGAGAAGGGCCAATGGTCAATCTGACAGAGCTCCAGAGTTCCCCTGTGAAGATGGGAGAACCTTCCAGAAGCCCAACCACCTCTGAATCACTCCACCAATCAGGCCTTTATGGTAGAGTGGTCAGCCGGAAGCCACTCCTCAGTAAAAGGCACATAACAGTCCGCTTGGAGTTTGCCAATCTTGATGAATCCAAGATTGAACTCTTTGTTCTGAATGTCACATCTGGATGAGACCTGGCATCCCTACGGGATGGTGGTGGCAGCATCATGCTGTGGGAACGTTTTTCAGCGGCAGGGACTGGGAGACTAGTCAGACTTTTCAGACAAGGGAAAGATGAACAGAGCAAAGTACAGAGAGATCCATGATGAAAACCTGCTCCAGAGCGCTCAGGACCTCAGACTGGGGCGACGGTTCTCCTTCCAACAGGACAACGACCCTAAGCACACAGCCAAGACAATGAATGTCCTTGAGTGGCCCAGCCAGAGCCCGGACTTGAACCTGATCAAACATCTCAGGAGAGACCTGAAAATATCTGTACAGCGACGCTCCCCATCCAACCTGAGGATCTGCAGAGAAGAATGTGAGAAACTCCTCAAATGCAAGTGTGCCAAGCTTGTAGCGTCATACCCAAGAAGACTACAGGCTGTAATCACTGTCAAAGGTGCTTCAACAAAGTACTGAGTAAAGGGTCTGATATCAGTTTTTTATTTTTAATACATTTGAAAAACAATCCCAAAAAGTTTTTGCTTTGTCATTATGGGGTATTGTGTGTAGATTGATGAGGGGGAAAAAACAATTAAATCAATTACAGAATAACGCTGTAACATAACAAAATGTTGAAAAAGTCTGAATGCACTTTACATGCAGCCAGCTATGCACTCCTATTCAATGTAGACTGGTTCATACATAAAACATTCTCCATTCGGGATGCAAAGGAATCAATTTCCTCCTTAACTTGACTGAATGGCGAGAAGGCAGAAAAAAACAGGGAAATGTTTACTTTCTTTATGAAACACCATTTTCCACTATCATGCTAGAGTAGCTAAATGCTAGTCCCAGCAAATCAGGTTGCAGCAGTCTGTTGTTCACCCTTGGCCTGATCACTGTACGCAATTTTACTCTGGTTCCTTGAAAGTTATCAGAGCATGAATAAAACCTCCCAGGAAAACGTTCAAGGAACCACAGTAAAACATTCTCAGAACCTCCCTGCAACCTAAAAATGTACATTCCCAGAACGTTTAAATAATGTTTTACTGGTCAGGAAACTTACGGCTTCATTCCCAGAGCCAATGTTCCCAAAACTTCCAAGAAACCAAATGTGCTAGCTGGGTGCAGATTGCCCCATTAAGCATCCTTGTGTTTTTCTCATGTGTAGAGCTCAGCCAAAATGTTCCATATTCTGACTTTAGATGAATGCTTTATCCACTAACACCCAGCTGCTTGCTATTTTCAGTGCCTCAGTGTAACTGAGGATACTAAATCATGCAATAATGAATATTTGTGAATCATGACATGAATGATCACCCTCTCTCTTCCAATCCTAGTTCATTGCAATTACTCAAGCCTGTACTTCATATAAAAGTTGAAGGGGGATGCTGGCTGGTAATGGATTTACGCTGACAAAAACACAATATGCCACAGTAAGTCATATCACATAGTAAGACTCAGGAAGAACATTGTCGTTAGGAAAACATTATACTTCATATCATTTTAATATTTTTGTCATATCTATATCTGGTTATAAATCTGTGACGGCTTTTACATAAATAAATGTGTACATGTGTGCATTATTTGCTCACCACCTGGGAAGGCTCTGGGTCTGTATTTTTTCTTTTTTAAATATTTTATTTAACCCTTATTTTACCAGGTAAGAACACATTCTCATTTACAGCAACGGCCTGGGGAATAGTTACTGGGAGAGGAAGAGTGACGAAAGAGCCAAGAAGATTGGGATGATTAGGTGGTCATGGTGGTATGAGGGCCAGATTGGGAATTTAGGCAGGACACCGGGGCTAACACCCCTACTCTTACGATAAGTGTCATGTGATCTTTAGTGATAACAAAGAGTCAGGACATTCGTTTTAATGTCCCATCCGAAAAACGGCACCCTACACAGAGCAATGTTCCCAGTCACTGCCCCGGGGCATTGAGATATTTTTTAGACCAAAGTAAAGAGTGCCTCCTACTGGCCCTCCAACACCAATTCCAGCAGCATCTGTTTTCCCATCGAGGACCAACCTTTCTTTGCCTCAGAGGCAAGGCAGCAGTGAGATGCCGGGTGGTATGCTGCTAGGTGTGGGTGATTGGGAGGATGACAACGGTGATGATAGTGATGAAGGCAGGAGGGGGGAGGAGGGAGAGAGGTTGATGCCTTCCAGGATGGCCTGATGCATCTTCTCAACACGAGACACCAGCTCCTCCTGTAGATATACACTGAGTGTATACAACTTTAAGAACACTTTCCAAAAAATATTGAGTTGCACCCCCTTCCTTTCTTTAACCTGTCTTCTCCACGTCATCTACACCGATTAAAGTGGATTTCACAATTGACATCAATAAGGGATCATAACTTTCACCTGGATTCACCTGGTCGTTCTGTCATGGAAAGAGGTGTTCTTAATGTTTAGCAAAAATGTTTATCCTTATTTGTTAAAAACACCCCAGGAGGCTACCCCCCATGAAAAGGTAAAAATCTGATGTGGATGTCGATTAAAACAGCCCTCCGCACATTTCTGATTCAGAATGCGGAAGACACATTAGTTGAATGCATTCCGTTGTAAAACTGACTAGGTATTCCCTTTCCTTTCCATTAGACTTTTGGAGAGAATGTATCATGCATTCTGGCTAATCCATATGTGACTCACCACCTGGATTTGGTCTTATGTAGCAACATTTGAAATTGGGTTTTTTACATTGGTAAAAAGTAGAGACTCAGAGCTACACAATGGAATGTCATACACTGCATTTTTGAGGAACAATGGGAAAGTAATTCTGCATTGAAAGTTGATATACTTGTAAACTCACTTCTGAGAAAAGGGCATTTGAATGTTTTGGTACCAACTGGAGAGCTCTCCTTTGTCTACACCCATTCAGCATTGTTCACACCCATCTCTTTAAGGATTCACACGTGAGGTCATGTGCTAAACAGTGAGTACTGTAGTAAAGATTAAGACTAAAAGTGGTAGTAGCCTAGAATAAGGAACAATTCCAGGTAAACAGAAAGTGTCCAGATAAAAATATTTATAAGTCACCCAGTAAAATACTACTTGATTAAAAGTATTTCGTTTTAAAAATACTTAAGTATCAAAAGTAAATGGAATTGCTAAAATGTACTAAAGTATCAAAAGTAAAAGTATAAATAATTTCAAATTCCGTATATTAAACCAAACAGTCCAATTGTAAAAATGTTTTTATTGACGGATAGCCAGGGGCACATTCCAACACTCAGACATAATTTACAAACAAAGCATTTGTGTTTAGTGAGTCTACTAAATTAAATGCATTAGAGATGACCAGGGATGTTCTCTTGATAAGTGTGTGAATTGGACAATTTTCCAATCCTGATGTCCTAGCCGTGTCTGAATCCTGGCTTAGGAAGGCCACCAAAAATTGTGAAATTCCCATCCCTAACTACAACATTTTCAGCCAAGATAGAACTGCCAAAGGGGGTGGAGTTGCAATCTACTGCAGAGTTCTGTCATGCTATCCAAGCCTGTGCCCAAACAGTTCGAGCTTCTACTTTTAAAAATCCACCTTTCCATAAATAAGTCTCTCACTGTTGCCGCTTGTTATAGACCCCACTCAGCCCCCAGCTGTGCCCTGGACATCATATGTGAATTAATTGCCCCCCATTTATCTTCAGAGTTTGTACTGTTAGGTGACCTAAACTGGGATATGCTTAACACCCCGGGCGTCCTACAATCTAAGTTAGATGCCCTCAATCTCACACAAATTATCATGGAACCTACCAGGTACAACCCTAAATCCGTAAACATGGGCACCCTTATAGATATCATCTTGACCAACCTGCCCTCTAAATACACCTCTGCTGTCTTCAACCAGGATCTCAGCGATCACTGCCTCATTGCCTCCAACCGTAATGGATCCACTGTCAAACGACCACCGCTCATCACTGTCAAACGCTCCCTAAAACACTTCAGCAAGCAGGCCTTTCTAATCGACCTGGCCTGGGTATCCTGGAAGGATATTGACCTCATTCCGTCAGTAGAGGATGATTGGTTATTCTTTAAAAAGTGCTTTCCTCACCATCTTAAATAAGCATGCCCCATTCAAAAAATGCAGAACTAAGAACAGATATAGCCCGTGGTTCACTCCAGACCTGACCGCCCTTGACCAGCACAAAAACATCCTGTGGCATACTGCATTAGCATCGAATAGCCCCCGCGATATGCAACTTTTCAGGGAAGTCAGGAACCAATATACACAGGTAGTTAGGAAAGCAAAGGCTAGCTTTTTCAAACATAAATTTGCATCCTGTAGCACAAACTCCAAAAAGTTCTGGGACACTGTAAAGTCCCTGGAGATTAAGAGCACCTCCTTCCAGCTGCCCACTGCACTGAGGCTAGGAAACACTGTCACCACCAATAAATCTACTATAATTGAGAATTTCAATAAGCATTATTCTATGGCTGGCCATGCTTTCCACCTGGCTACCCCTACCATGGTCAACAGCTCTGCACCCCCCACAGCAACTTGCCCAAGCCTCCCCCATTTCTCCTTCACCCAAATCCAGATAGCTGATGTTCTGAAAGAGCTGCAAAATCTGGACCCCTACAAATCAGCTGGGCTAGACAATCTGGACCCTCTCTTTCTAAAATTATCCACCACATTTGTTGCAACCCCTATTACTAGCATGTTCCACCTCTCTTTCGTATTTACAGATGGCATAAAAATTTGTTTTTAAGGAACATGAAAGTTCACATGTTCGAGAAGGCATTTCTGCCCAAAAACGCATTTCAAACGGCTCTCCTGTGAAGTCATGACTTGTGACATACGCCTAGTTTCCTGAAACGGGTCACATAAGTGGTGTCAGGTTGGGTGTAGAAGAGTTTGGGGACAGTTGAATTGGTGAAAGTAATTCAAAGTAGACTCATGATGATTTTTTTGTGTGTCTTCCAAACAGAGGGAGCGGGTGCTCCGCACCACACGTCTCTGGACAAGAACTGTGACTTGCTTTGCACTCGCCAATCAGGGCACCACTGAAAGGAGTGATAACTGGGGTGGCATTAAGTGTTGAGGAGGATCAACTGACATGGAATATTCCCGGTGTCTGGGACGCCTGCCGTTTGGTACGACGCAGACCCGGTGGAGATGGTGGTGAAACAGAGAAGACACTGTCTACCTATAAAAGTAAATGGATGTGTCAGTTATCCCGTGAGAGCTTTTGTCCCTAATACACAGTTTTAGGTGCCAAGCTTATGGTCATGTTGCAGTAGTGTGTAGGAGGGAGATTCCTAGATGTGAGAAGTGAGCAGGAGGGCATGAGACAAAGGAATGTGTAGTATTGGTGGAAAAAGCTGTGTGTGTTAGCTATAGGGGTACCCATGTTGCTGGAGATCAGAAGTGTCCGGTGAGAGAAAGGCAGGTTGAGGTTGCTAGGATGGAAGTTGTACAGAAGGTGTCATTTGCAAAGGCAGTGAAGAGAGTAGTGGAGGAAGATGGGTCCAGGGCGAAGGATCGAAGAGGAACCATGTAGGTAGGCCGAGGCCAATAGAGACTGATAGGAATAACATATGCTTCAAATCAAATCAAAACAAAATGTATTTGTCAGGTGCGCCGAATACAACAGGTGTAGACCTTACAGTGAAATGCTTACTTACAGGCTCTAAACAAAAGTGCAAAAAAGGTATTAGGTGAACAATAGGTAAGTAAAGAAATAAAAACAACAGTAAAAAGACTGAAAAATAACAGTAGCGAGGCTATATACAGTAGCGGGGCTATAAGAGTAGCGGGGCTACATACAGGCACCGGTTAGTCGGGCCAATTGAGATAGTATGTACATGAATGTATAGTTAAAGTGACTATGCATATATGATAAACAGAGAGTAGCATCAGCGTAAAAGAGGGGTTGGGGGGGCACACAATGCAAATAGTCCGGGTAGCCATTTGATTACCTGTTCAGGAATTTGAAAAGGTAATCATTAAGGTTGGCTTAGCGTTCATAGCTGTACTGCAGAAATGGAACATAAATCACAGAAAATAGACGTTGTGGTGGCAGCTGCAGAGAAGTACTTGATTTTTCTGCAAATGAGTTACAAGGTGTGTTGAACGATAGTGTCCCGTCCTCCCAGGCTGCCGGCAGGGTGTAGGATCAGATAGGGTCAAGTAGTGGAATAGTGGTTAGGTTTTAATGGGTGTAGGGTTAGTTGGTATGGCACATTTTTCCCTGTCCGTTTTCCCCTTCCCTTTTTGTGTCACAAAGTGTAATGAATTCACTTCACACTCCAGAACAGTAGACGTAAACACAGAGAAATATATGACTAGGGAGACTGGCCTCACTCCAGTACAGTAGGTGGAGGTGTATGCACCTTTCAGTTAGTTGCGATCCGCCAATACAAATTTTAAGAAGAGAGGATCGGTCACAGATGATCCTTTATATTGACCAGATACTCAAGTGTACCATTCTATCCAATGAGAGGACAGATATGCGTGTGAACAACAGGCAAAACTCAGCTTAAAACCTCTTGGGGCTAGGTGGGACGCTAGCGTGCCACCCGTGGTGCACTCCATCAACAGCAGGTGCATTTCAAGAGCGGCAAATTTGAATCCAAATAAATGTCAAAATTCAAATTTTTCAAAAATACAACTATTTTACACCATTTGAAAGATAAACATCTCCTTAATCTAACCACGTTTTACGATTTCAAAAAGGTTTTACGGCGAAAGCATAAATTTAGAGTATGTTAGGACAGTACATTTACAAGAGTTGTGTGTAATGTTTTGTCAAGTCAAAGACAGGGTCACCAAAACCATAAAACCAGTTAAAATGATGCACTAACCTTTTACAATCTCCATCAGATGACACTCCTAGGACATTATGTTAGACAATGCATGCATTTTTAGTTCTATCAAGTTCATATTTATATCCAAAAACAGCGTTTTACTATGGCATTGATGTTGAGGAAATCGTTTCCCTCCAATAACCGGCAGTCAAGTCAGCGTCACAAATTAAATAATTAAAATTAGAAAACATTGGTAAAATATTATATTGTCATTTAAAGAATTATAGATTTACATCTCTTGAACGCAATCAACTTGCCAGATTTAAAAATAACCTTACTGGGAAATCACACTTTGCAATAATCTGAGCACTGCGCCCAGAAAAATACGCGTTGCGATACAGACTAGACGTCATGTTGGGGAGATCTAAAATCGAAAATACTATGTAAAAAATCCATTACCTTTGATTCTCTTCATCAGATGTCACTTCCAGGTATCACAGGTCCATAACGAATGTAGTTTTGTTCAAAAAAGCTCATCATTTATGTCCAAAAATCTCCGTCTCGTTAGCACATGATGTAAGCCAGCCGGACTTCTCGTCATGAACGAGGGGAAAAAATATATTTCCGTTCGTTCAAACATGTCAAACGTTGTATAGCATAAATCATTAGGGCCTTTTTTAACCAGAACATGAATAATATTCAAGGTGGACGAATGCATACTCTTTTATAACGTATTGGAACGAGGGTACCCAACATGAACTCGCGCGCCAGGTGTCTAATGGGACATCATCGTTCCATGGCTCTTGTTCGGTCAGATCTCCCTCCAGAAGACTCAAAACACTTTGTAAAGGCTGGTGACATCTAGTGGAAGCAATAGGAAGTGCCAAAATATTCCTAAGCCCCTGTGTTTTTCAATGGGATAGGTTTAAAGTCAATACAACACATCAGGTATCCACTTCCTGTCAGAAAATGTCTCAGGGTTTTGCCTGCCAAATGAGTTCTGTTATACTCACAGACACCATTCAAACAGTTTTGGAAACTTTAGAGTGTTTTCTATCCATATATAATAAGTATATGCATATTCTAGTTACTGGGTAGGATTAGTAACCAGATTAAATCGGGTACATTTTTTTTATCCAGACGTGCAAATGCTGCCCCCTAGACCCAACAGGTTAAAGTGTTTTTTCTCAAAGTTACCATTACCTACTTATATCAGTACAACCTAAGCCTTACAAAATGTATATTTGATCAAATAAGACACTCGTAGCAAATCAGCCATTCAATGTTTTGCTGGCCAAATTCGACACTCTCTCATTGACCTCCATACAAAAACTCCTCACTTGGTGAGCGAAAAAAATGCCACCTGCTGGAGAATCCAGCTTTTGGGCACAGTTATCCCTCTCGCTTACGCCATGGCTGAAAGGGTTCCAGTTTTTGTCAAATGAATGTCAGCTTTGACTTTTCGTAGCAGATTGGGAGAATTAATGTAGCAGGTTAGGAGAATTAGGTTAAGGTTAGAGAAAGGGTTAACTAAATTACTAAAAAATATATACTTTTGATGTTAATTTGAAAAAAGCTGGATTCTTTCTAGACAGGTTATATGGACACGCCAGAAGTGAGACTTCGGAGAGAGTTCAGAGTCATTCACTTTTTATTGGAGTAAATTATTTTTAAATATATATATGTAGCTAGACGTTAATGCCGTACTTGTACATTTTCTTTGGAAATCACTACAATAAATGTGCTTTAGCTGTCAGTCTGGCCTGATATTGGCTACACTATCTTGCTACTTCCCTCTCCTTAATGCGGCAAGCGGGTTGCAAAGCACACTGTGTCCTGTGTTGTTACAAGTTATTTCTTGTGTCTGCTGCTATCCTACTCGAAATAGAAGTCTGTCCTTTGGTCTGATGAGTCCAAATTTGAGATTTTTGGTTCCAACTGCCGTGGCTTTGTGAGACGCAGAGTAGGTGAACAGATGGTCTCCGCATATGTGGTTCACACCGTGAAGCATGGAGGAGGAGGTGTGATGGTGTGGGGTTGCTTTGCTGGTGACACTGTCAGTGATTTATTTAGAATTCAAGGCACACTTAACCAGCCTGGCTACCACAGCTTTCTGCAGCGATATGCCATCCCATCTGGTTGGTGCTTAGTGGGACCATCATTTGTTTTTCAACAGGACAATAACCCAACACACCTCCAGGCTGTGTAAGGATAATTTGACCAAGAAGGAAACTGATGGAGTGCTCCATCAGATGACCTGGTCTCCACAATCACCCAACCTCAACCGAATTGAGATGATTTAGGATGAGTTGGATCGCAGAGTGAAGGAAAAGCTGCCAACAAGTGCTCAGCATATGTGGGAACTCCTTCAAGACGGCATGATTCCATGTGTGTTATTTCATAGTTTGATGTCTTCACTATTATTCTACAATGTAGAAAATATCAAAAATAAAGAAAAACCCTTGAATGAGTTTGTGTGTCCAAACTTTTGACTGGCACTGTACATGGGGCACCAGTACCGAATCGATGTGCAGGGGTACGAGGTAATTGAGGTAGATATGTACATATAGGTAGGGATAACGGGATAGATAATAAACAGTAACAGCAGCGTATGGGGTTCAGTGAAAAGAGGGTCAATGCAGATATTACGGGTAGCTATTGGTTAACTATTTAACTAACTATTTAGCAGTGTTATAACTTGGGGGTAGAAGCTGTTCAGGGTCCTGTTGTTTCCAGACTTGGTGCATCGGTCCCGATTGCCATGTGGCAGCAGAGAGAACACTCTATGATTTGGGTGTGTGGAGACTTTGACTATTTTTTGGGCCTTCCTCTGACACATCCTGATATAGAGGTCCTGGATCGCAGGAAGCTCAGCCCCAGTGACGTAATGGTCTGTACACACTACGCTCTGTAGTGCCTTGCCGTCGGAAGGCAAGCAGTTGCCATACCAAGTGGTGATGCAGCCAGGCAAGATGCTCTCAATGGTGCAGCTGTCAAACATTTTGAGGATCTGAGGGCCCATCCTCAATATTTTCAGCCTATTGAGGGGGAAGAGGTGTTGGTGTGCTCTCTTCATTAGTTCCTTAGTGGAGTGGACACAGAGAAACTTGAAGCTCTCGACCTGCTCCACAAAAGCCCCATTGATGTGGACGGGGGCGTGCTCGGCCCTCCATTTAGTCCACGATCAGCTCCTTTGTCTTTCTGACGTTGAGGGAGAGGTTGTTATCCTGTCACCACACTGCCAGGTCTCTGACCTCCTCCCTGTAGGCTGTCTCATCATTGTCGGTGATCAGTCCTACCACTGTCATGTTGTCAGCAAACTTAATGATAATGTTGGAGTCGTGCGCGGCCAGGCAGTCGTGGGTGAACTGGGAGTAGAGGAGGCCCGTCAGGATGTCCAGGATCCAGTTGCAGAGGAAGGTGTTTAATCCCAGGGTCCTTAGTGTATTGACGAGCTTGGAGGGCACAATGGTATTGAACGTTGAGCTGTAGTCAATGAACAGCATTCTCTTGTAGGTGTTCCTTTTGTCCAGGTGGGAAAGAGCAGTGTGGACTGCAGTAGAGATTGGGTCATATGTGGATCTGTTGGGGCAGTATGCGAATTGGAGTGGTTGCAGGGTGTCTGGGATGATGGTGTTGTGAACCATGACCAGCCTTTCAAAAAATTTCATGGCTACAGATGTGAATGCTTTGGGGCTATATTCATTTAGACAGGTTACCTTGGCGTTCTTGGGCACAGGGACTATGATGGTCTGCTTGAAACATGTAGTTATTACAGACTGGGTCAGGGAGAGGTTGAAAATGTTAGTGAAGACACTTGTCAGCTGGTCAGCGCATGCTCTGAGTATGTGTCCTGGTAATCCGTCTAGCCCTGCAGCCTTGTAAATTTTAACCTGTTTAAAAAGGTCTTGCTCACATCGGCTATGGAGAGCGTGATCACACAGTCATCCGGAACAGCTTGTGCTCTCATGCATAGTTCAGTGTTGCTAGCCTCGAAGCGCACATCGAAGGTATTTAGCTCTCTGGTAGGCTTGTGTCACTGGACACATGTCGCGGCTGTGTTTCCCTTTGTAATCCATGAAAGTTTGCAAGCCCTGCTACATCCAATGAGCATCAGAGCTGGTATAGTAGGATTCGATCTTGGTCCTGTATTGATGCTTTGCCTGTTTGATGGTTTATTGGAGGATGTGGCGGTATTTCTTATAAGCATCCGGATTAGTGTCCTGCTCCTTGAAAGCGGAAGCTCTAGCCTTTAACTCAGTGTGGATATTGCCTGTAATCTATGGCTTCTGGTTGAGATATGTAGGTACGGTCACTGTGCTGGACAACATCATCGATGCACTTATTAATGAAGTGATGTGGTAAACTCCTCAATACCATCGGATGAATCCCAGAACATATTCCAGTTAGTACTTGCAAAACAGTTTCTGTAGCTTAAACCTGCAGATAAAATAGGATTCAAAGCTAACCTGGGCTTGCTCTCTGTTCCAAGATCGTCAGGAACAGTCGGGGATGCAGGGGAAGTGGCTGTGACGCCACAATCTTGGCAGCACTTGTGGAATGATGGGTAGGCTTTTCATGCGGACCTAGGTGGAGCTCAGCAGCATCATCGCAGACGGGCTTGGCTGTGGGCTCCGAGGTTTCATTTCTCATATGGCAGATTAGCTAGTTAGCGCTAAATAGGCTAATAACACTAACGCCTTTTACAGCTAGCGAAGAAGCTCACTAAACAATGTAGTGGTGGGGCATGAGGCAGAGTTGAGTAAAGCATCTTCAACTGTAAACTTGACTCTGTCCTTATAAATAAATAAAAAAATTGACAGGCGGAGGCGTAACTAGTTATTCACATAGTCTACCATGTTATTCACGTAGCCTACCACAGATGTGCAGCGTTTTCCCCCGCTTTTTATGGAAACTCAAAGGAGTCATACGTAACTGCCCAGTTGCTTTCCATTGCCCCCCTACACACACACACTCCGCCGCATGCTCTGTCCATGGTGCTGATACAGCACAGTGGAGTTGGGTGATTCTGCAACTATGGGCACCTCTATGACCTCGGGGTCAATTCTGGGGATTTTATAAAAAAATATATGTATTTATTCTTTAAATGCAATCATGCCAGATTTTTTTACACCTCTCTATCAAGTATTTTAGCTACTTTTCAGATGCATTTTATACCTCAATTTTATTGTTTTTCCCTTGTCCCTGACCGAGACTTTTGAGCTTCTACTATGTTTTTCAATGAGAAAACATGAATAATTACACATTATATAATGTTATCTACTAGAGAAAGAGTCTATTAAATAAAATCTATATCAATATTCATTGTGAATATGACCTTTATATTGTTCTTACACACAATATACCTGTCCTTTGGTAGTGGTGTCATTTCCACCACTGAAGTTTTTTCAAGAGAATGTTCACTTAGTTACCATGGATCCATATTGGTGTGACACTGAAGCACATGGCTGCAGCGGACTGTTGTTCCAGATGTGATGTCCAGAAGTTGAATAAGAATCTAGGTAAATATTGCTCAATTCCAAACAAGGTATAAAGTCTTTCATTTGTGGTAGAATTTTGAAAAAATGTGTACATTTTATGTATTTATTGTAAACTATATGCTAGCTGTAATACTAGCCAAAGCATGCTAAACAGCCTGTAATTTTTCTCCAAAAACTGTAGAAGTGTCATTTCCATCACAGTCATGTTTATCACAAACTTAACTGTGGTGGAAATGACAGAATGTGTTGGAAATGACAAAAATCCATTATGTTATTAGTTTTTACATTAGGCTTATTTAATTTTGTTTAAAATTCATTTAATCTACAAAATGCTCCAAGATGAGCACAAGTTGAAAACTTATGTAGTATTTTTCTTTGTTTTTAGAAGATGCCATATAAAACAGCACAGAGGTCACAGACATAGAAACAAAATAAAAAATGATCCTATACGATACCAGGAACATCTGCAAAAAAACAGGTAGAGATAATGGAAGAAAAAAAATAAGGGAGAAGGGAAATCTATCTCTGAGCTGACAAAGCAAGAACAAAGAAGCAAGAGATGGCAATGGAAATGCAACCAAGACACACTTTAAAGAGAACAGTTGCAACGGAGACCTACCTATCAGGCAACACACCACCTCAGTCACCAGATGACTTGCAGCCAGAGCATGAGGCCAACATACCTGCCCTTAACTTACCTGCCTCTAATGCACACCCCGATACCCCTTTTCTCATCATCTGCAAAAGGAATGAAAAGTCAAATACTTGCTGGAAGGAAAAAGGTTGGAAGAGGTCACTCAAAAACACACAGAGATCTTTGCATGACAAATGTCAAACTTGATAAAGCTTTACAGAAAGCTAAGAAATACTAAAAAGGTATGGTCAACTGATGAAGAAAATGGAGAGACAATATTCCCCAAAGACAAAGACAAAACAGCAAATGAAGGGAACTCCGAAGAACTTGAGAAGGATTTTATTGTTTCAAAATGCCATCATTGCAGAACTAAAGCAAAAGTATAAAAAAAAATGTGCAGTGCCAAGGACAAACAAGTGGCTTCAAAATGCTCAGAGGCAACATCCTGAGAAAGTATGGCCTGTTCAAAGCCGCAAACAGAGAATTTGAATTTTCAACAAAAGCATTGAGGGCAAATGAAAACAAGCCAAAAATTCTTCAATACTCCAGGAAAAAGCAGTGTAACAGAATTAGCATAGCCACAGAAGAGAAAATCACTAGATTCTATGAACGTGATGTCAACAGTTGTAATGGCTTCGGTAGTCGTGTAGGAGGAATGAGGCGCAGGAAGCAGCGAACACAGGGAGTGGTGTTTTTAATAACACTGGAGAATAAACAAAAGTTCCCAAACATAGGGAATAAATACAAATATGCGACCAGGTAAAGCCGCCGACCAACACGTCGTCAATGAACAAAATGAATCCCGCACAAACAACGGACGGCCCAGCTAAACTAAATACCCCCTCTAATAGCTAATTGGCCACAGGTGCCCAAAACCAAAAAAAGGGAAAACCAAAAGGGGATCGGTGGTAGCTAATAGGCCGGTGACGACGACCGCCACCCGAGCAGGAGGGGGCGCCACCGTCGGTGGGAATCATGACAACAGTAGAGCAACAACAGGGGAAAAGGACACACTAACGAGGAACAAGAAAAAAAGCAGAAGCGCTTTTTGAATGGCACAATTCAGAACCTTTATCAGAAGTTTAAGAGGGAATATTCAGAGATTAAAATGTCCTACTATGAATTCTGCAAAATACTTCCTTTTTGGGTTGTCAAGCCAAACGTCCAGAATAGGGATACATGCCTCTGCAAAACCCACACCAACCTCCAGTTCATGGCAGACAAACTACAGTATCACAAAGTGATCAGCTGCAACAACATTGAGAAACGTATTGAGTCTTTGTGCTGTGAGAACCTGAAGAAAGAGTGCATGTATAGAGAGTGCTCCCTTTGCCAGGCAAATAGCTTAAACATCTGACTTTGATGGCGGTGAGCAGACATGATGGTTTGAGTGGAAAAACAAAGCAGGAGAGAGAGAGAGAGAGAGAGAGAGAGAGAGAGAGAGAGAGAGGAGAGAGAGAGAGAGAGAGAGAGAGAGAGAGAGAGAAGAAAAACAAAGAGGGAAACATGGAGAAGTTCACTGTACTTTTGACAGTAAAATAAAAGTTGTGGGCACACTGCAGATTCTACTGGAGAACTTTTTCAAATGATTGAAAGAAAAGTTGGGGATACACGTGTACAACATTCGACACCAATACTCCAAACTGAGAGAATCAAAAGAGAATTGTCGGAAAGAGGAGATCCTCGTGCATGTTGACTTTTCAGAGAACTACCTGTGTAAATACACCAGTGAAATCCAGGCAGTTCACTTTGGTGATTCTCACAAGCAGGTGACCCTCCACACCTGTGTTGGATATACCACAAATTATACTGTTTCACTTTGCTCACGGAGGTTCTCTATGCGGATGACCCCTCTGCAATCTGGGCCCATCTCTCAAAAACACTGGCCTACTTCCTTGAGCTCTACCCATTGGCTACTTTTGGAATCTTACTTTGTCTTATATTAATTAAATGTTTTACAATGGTTCTTGTTCAAAATGTTTGCAATAAACTATTGTCTTCATAAGTTAATTTTTTACATAGATGTAATTTCCACCACAACCATATTTTTGAGGTAAATTAATATATTATGTATAATTTACATTAATTGATTTGTTTTAGATAGGGAAATCATATGGTTGTTATCTTAATCTCACAAAAAGGTTAAATAAATGTTTTCAGCTGTCACAAAGGCAAGTTTATAAATTCAGGCTTCATGTTGAATTATTAATATTAGGAAAACCTTCAAAATCACTTAAAATAATATTCAATACAAGTTAATGTACAAATGCATAATAAATGTGTTATAAATTAATTGTACGACATTTCATTTTCAACTAAAATGTATGTTTAATGACATGATGGAAATTACATTTGTCTATTGCTGTCTGAGAAAAATGACAAAAATATTTAAATTCCTGATTAGTACGATCACAGCCATTATCAGATATTGTTTCTAGACAAATCAAAGACAATTATAATACTGCTAAAATTGAGTTTCAATACGTTTAATTTCTGAAAGCTTGCAGGGCCAAAGTGCCTGAATTTGCAGAATCACACAGGTGCAGATTTCGCGTCAACCAGTCACTCAATCATTGTAACTTTTTTTTATATAAGAACATAATTTCTGCCCATGCTGCTGTTGACTGTTGCCAGTTAGCCAGCATAATCTAGCTATCTGGGTACTAAGGGCTCATCAGGACGACTGACACTCGAGTCTCAGCTCCGCGACATATGTCTTCAATTTGGGCACCAGGGGTGTCCTTGGTCATGGCTAGTAGGGATGCAGCTTTTGTAAAATAAAAGTCAGATTTGTCTTTTCGTAGCATATTAGGACAATTTACGCAGCAAGTTGGGAGAATTAACGTAGAAGGTTAGGAAAATTAGGTTAAGGTTATGAAAAGGGTTAGGTAAAATGCAAAATATTTCAACTTTGACGTTCATTTGACAAAAGCTGGTTCCCTTCTAGCCATGACCCGTCTACCTTGGGTCATGCGTGTCCATCTTCTTTAGCATTCCGACTGGAAACACAGATGCTTACACGCACAGCAAAACCTTTCAGCAAAACCCATTCAACCAACAAGGTATTTGCAACAAGTGCATGAATAGAAGTAATGTTTATGTATAATAAAACAAATTCTCTATTTATCTCCCTTGACTAGCTACAGGTTATACGTTTCAATCGCACTCCATGCCATTCAGTTATTGATGCGCTTCTGTTTGATATCAGGCTCCGTGTAGCTAGCAAGCTATCAAATCTGAAGGTAATTTTAGCTAACGTAGCTAGCTTCTCTATAAGGCTTTCATTGGATTCAGCTAGCTAATTAGCAAACGTTAGCTAGCTTACTAGTTTATGTTTAATACATACAACTAGCTAGCTAGCTAGCTAGCTAGCCTCCCATTTAGCTATTGTCATTATGAATTGCTAATATGTGTGCACTGTAAACTTAGCTAGCTAGATATCCATCCTCTTTGCTTATTTGTATAACTAGTTAGCTGTTAGCTTGCCATCGTTTGTTGTTCAACTGTAACCGAAAGGACATAATAGCTAACTTCTTAAACAAGCTACGTTACTTACCGTTTACTGTAGCAAGTTAGCTACTTTTTAGCTAACGTTAGCCACAGTACAATGGTGTCAGTACAGGCTGACTTGATTGCTAATTCATTAGACTCAGGACAACATTTGAAATACATAACTAACCACATACCTTAAGCTAATGACGTCTATCCAATGCAGTTACTTGTACAGTTACTTGTTAGCACAATTATATTTGACTGTGGTTTATGTCCACAGATAATCGAGTGTTGATTCAGATGGTCTGTGCTGTGTAATCATGCTGTGCATGGTGACACTTAACTTTGGTCCAGGGTGTTAGTTTGGCTTGCTAATGCTGAAGCACACTAACACCCAGGACCATAGCTGGTGACACTGTGCACATTGGTAATTATTTAAACATGTTGTTCCTGTTGTCCTGTAGGTATGTCCTTCCATCAGGGTCGAGGAGGTGGAGGCTGCCCCAGAGGAAGAGCCCCCCCAGGTCTACATGGGGGTCAACATGGCTCCCACCAAAACTACCGGCCCACCAACCTAGTACCCCCACCTCCCCAGCCGCCAATGCCCCCCTACCACTACGACCCCCAGGCCCAGCACAGCTCCTCTCACAGCTATGGTGGCCAAGGAAACAGTGGTGGGGGTGGTTACATCACTGCACATTCAGACTACATGTCTTACCCCCCTCCAGTGCCCACTCAGGGGGGTATGACGGCCAGTCCCCTCAGCCAGTGCCCTGTACGCCCGCCCTTCCCCAACCCCCAGAGCCACCCCAACTTCCCCCCTCCTCCTCTCGCCGGCAACACCTCTGGAAGCTCCATATCTGGGTCTCCAGCGTCAGCTCAGAGTGCTTACCACTACATGATGCCCTCCGTACCCCCTCCACCTTTCCCTCACCCTCCCGGCATGCCTCCTACCATGCCTCCACAGTCCATGAGCTACCATCAACCCCCCTACTCCATGAACTACTCCCATCCTCCATTCCCTCCTCTGCCCAACTTTAGCCCAGGGAACTACGGCTCCCACCAGGGTCCCAGCTCCTTCAAGCCAGACCATGGGGGCTTCAGGCACGGTCCTCATGGAGGAGGAGGGCAGCAGTATAAGGCTGAGAAACAACAGCAAATGGACGACAGGGGTCAGAGGTCGCCGGAGAGAGGCAGAGGGGGTCGCCATGACGACCACAGGCAGCAGAAGGGTGGCTATGCTTACAGCAGTCGTGGTGGTGGTGGCGACAGACACAAGATGGACTTCCCCATGAACCAGAGAGGGAAGGACCGAGGCAGGAGTCCGGACAGACGCAGGCCGGAGGGAGGGAGACATCGGTCAGAGTACGAACAGCGTGGGAGGACTCCTCCTACCCGTCACCGGAGTCGAGAACGCAGCAGGTACGTGTCGGTCCCATGCCCAACGTATAATGTTCTCATTTACATTTTGGTCATTTAGCACAGGGTTTCTCAGACACGGTCCTGGGGCCCCCCTGGGTGCACGTTTGGTTTTTGATTTCAGCTGTGTAGTTCTAGGGCAAAAACCAAAATGTGCATGGGTGGCTGGTTGGGAAACCCTGATTTAGTAGACACTCGTGTTCAGTGGACTCTCATGTTATGCGTTACTGTGTTTGCTTTGATGCAATGCTTTCAATACCAGATCTGTATCTGTATGTTGTACATTCTAAGAGAAGTGTGTGTCTGTCTGTGTGTGTGCTCGGGTATGTGTATTCTCAGGGAGAGGCATCGCCACAGAGACAGTCGGAGGTCTCAGTCACCTGACCGACACAGGAAGAGACCTAGAAGGTAATGGATGCTCACGTTTACTATTTTTTAAATTATTATTATTAATTATTTAATTTTACCTCTAATCTGTGTCTGCTTGCATGTATTTACACCTAGGGCTATATTCAATCTGTATTGCTGAAGCGTTACGGGTTGCACAATATACATTTTAGGATAATTTTGGATTGAGCATACATATGCATCAACAAATACAACTTTGAAGATTGAATGCAGTCTCCGCAAACGTGGCAACATTGCCTTTAAATTTCAATCATGCTGTAACGCTGAACTTTCATGATACGGATTGAATAGATCCCCTAGTTATAATACTGAACCCGGAAAGTACTTAGCTTGTTTCCCACATCTTTGATTTCAATTATGTGCACACAATGTAACTATTTACACAGTAGGAGCAGAGATGGATGTCTCTCTCTCTCTACTCTCTCTCTCTTGCTTTGTTTCTCAATGTGACCATTTCCCACTCCATTTATGTGTGTCTCTCCCTGCAGTCGGTCAGGCAGCAGAGAGAGGAAGCGTGGTCGCTGGGAGGAGGAGAGGGACCGGAGGTCCGACGGACCGGGGATGAGCAGAGACAGAGAGCGCAGCTATACCTCAGTCAGGAGCCGAGACACAGAGCCTGAAGTCTCCATAGATAGAGACAGAGACCGGGAGAGAGGCGAGATGGAGAGAGGCGAGAGGGAGAGAGGCGAGAGGGAGAGAGGCGAGAGGGAGAGAGGCGAGAGGGAGAAAGGGGAGGGAGATGAGAGAGAGGAGGACGAGTTGCTGAAGCCTGCGTGGATCCGCTGTACCCATGCTGAGAACTATTACTCCAGCGATCCCATGGATCAAGTGGTAGGAGGCTAATCCTGGCTTTTCTTTGCTGACTTTGTTAGTTTGACACAAACAGGTTAATTCTGTATGACAATGTAACCAAATTTCAGATTTTCCTGTTACAGTATGCACCAGAAATGTATTTGTAAAATGTCTGAGGATACAACACCATATGAATACTTATATCTCTGATAATCATTGAGGCATTTACAAATGCTCTGATCTGTCAGTGATTCTCTGTCAGTGATTTTTACCACCACAGCTTTCTACTGTCTTTCAACCAATTGCTCAAACTTCTCATACTGCCTTTTGAAACTCTGTGTGACCCTGTTTTGTTGCTGTAGGGTGATTCTACCGTGGTGGGGACCAGTAAGCTGAGGGACCTGTACGAACGCTTTGAGGAAGAGCTGGTCAAGAGACAGGAGCGTGCTCAGTCGGCCAGGCCCAAATGGGACCCCCCCAAGACCAAGCTAGATGAGGAGCCCGGTACTGTATTGATATCAGATAGTATCCCCAAAGGTATTTCAACTCTAACACTGGTTATGTAACGGTGGAATGTGAAAATGACAGTCGTGTCTGGTGTTGAAGTAAAGAAATACTGTCGAACCTGCTTTATAAACTGTGTAGAACTTGCCTTGCCATGTCTGAGATTGATTTAATGTGATTAGGAATGACTTCAGCCCTGTCTGACAACTAGGAGAGTTAAAAAGAGAGAGTGATTAGCTACAACATTTAGTGCACTAAGATTGACACAAGTGTTCAGGCTTGTCAACCTGTTTTCAGTAGCAATTACTGTCTATGCTGTGAGTTCAGACCTCTCGGTGAAACCCTGTGCACAGCAGTGCATCTACGTATGTCCAGGTGTTTGTTTTTGCAGGAACAACTAGTATTAGAAAACAAGTGTGAAAACCATACACTAGAGAAGACAGGTGACTGAAAGTGAGTGTTGTGGTGGTTGTGTTGAGACCTCTCTCTGTGCACTAGCCACTGACAGTGTCCTGGTTGTTGTGTGTCTGTTCCAGAGGAGTGCCACAGTCACAGCAGCAGTGAGTCAGACTGTGAGTCTGACGGGGGAGGCAGTACCTGCTCCAGCAGCTCTGACTCTGACGTGTTTGACGTAATCGCTGAGATCAAAAGGAAGAAGGCCCATCCAGACCGTCTGCATGACGAGCTGTGGTACAACGACCCAGGACAGGTCAGAACCTCCTGCACTTGATGAATTGATTAATGTCTTTGATTAATTGAGGTGATGTGGTAGATTGACCCTTGTAGTAGTAATAATAATTATAATAAAGAAACTAATCAGAAAATGTTCATTAAAAAAAATCTAGTTTCATAGTCCAGGATGCCTTTCAGATCATAATGAATAGGGGTACATAGAGGGACCAGATCGTAGATCACTACTCCTACTGTTTTATGAGTACAGGCCCTGCTCTAACATGGTCTATCACAGCCTGCTTCTCCAACTCTGGTCCTGAAGAGCTAGGGTTGTGCAGGGTTTCATTCAAGCCCCGCAGTACCACACCTGATTTAAATACAAGGCTGGAATGAAAGCCTGTACACCCAGTTGAAGAATCTTAGTCTAAAACAAATGTTATTGTTGAAAGAGACTATATTCTTCCAAAATACTTGTAATGGCATTTTATTTGAAACCTTTTTAAACAATGCCCATGACCGGGTAACTATGATTTTAAATTATGTGGTGTTGGAAACAAACATTGCAGATGTACGAATGCACGTAATTTAATCCTGTATCGGTTTATTGCAAACGTGTTTTATAATAAGTGTATTTTAAGTGATTCATTCTGTTTTGGTGACATCTTTTGCGTGCTGTCAAAATATCACCTCTTGTGTTTATGTGTACTACACACATGCCACAATTCCCTTCAGCACCTGTTACGGTTTGGAGGAGTGTTCATAGTGGTTATGACTGTCCTGTGTGTGTGTACAGATGAACGATGGGCCGTTGTGTAAGTGCAGTGCCAAGTCCAGACGCACAGGGATACGACACAGCATCTACCCTGGAGAGGAGGTAAACACACACACACAACCTACTCTACTCTCTCTTCTAAAATATCTTGCATTGATTCACACTAAAATACTATAGGATAGATATTCTACAGACTATTAAACATTAGTACAAAGACTCTCTCTCTCGCTCTCCAGTCGGTGAAGGAATGTCGTCCGATGAACAACAACTCTGGGAAGCTCTACCACTACAGAATCACTGTGTCTCCACCTACTAACTTCCTGGTATGAATACATCTGTCTCACTCTCCATCTCGATCCCTCTCAAACCTTATGCCCTATAGTGGTTCCTCCTTTAAAAGTTGCGAGCTTACGCCGCGGTACTTAGAGGTAATTTGTGGTTTAGTACGGTACCCTGCGTCACCACTTCATTGCTCCAGACCAGCACAAGGGGGAGTTAGAGCAGTGATTATGCTTTTGGGTATAAACCTAAGTAGAAACTGATAATTGTGCACAACTTCAGTATTACTTACAAAAAATGTTGTTACACTAAGGTTTTTATTTTATTTTGTTAGCAAAAAGAATCATCTTACTGTAGTACTGTAGGCCACTCCCGACCAGGCATGTTGTACAGCGCCTGAGTGGCGCAACGGCCTAAGACACTGCACAGCAGTACAAGCTGTGTTGCTACAGATGCTGGTTCAATACCCATGCTGGCCTTGACTGGGAGACCCATGAGATGACTAGGTTTTTGGTTTCTCTCCCTCTAAAAACAGAAATAAATCATTTTAAATAACAAACTGGCTTTATTTATAAATTAGTAACAATGTCTCAACCCATGTTCAAGAATGGTCTTTTTATTGCTTATTGTACGTTATTTTAAAATGAAATCATCTCCAAAATACACTGCTCAAAAAAATAAAGGGAACACTTAAACAACACAATGTAACTCCAAGTCAATCACACTTCTGTGAAATCAAACTGTCCACTTAGGAAGCAACACTGATTGACAATACATTTCACATGCTGTTGTGCAAATGGAATAGACAACAGGTGGAAATTATAGGCAATTAGCAAGACACCCCCAATAAAGGAGTGGTTTGGCAGGTGGTGACCACAGACCACTTCTCAGTTCTTATGCTTCCTGGCTGATGTTTTGGTCACTTTTGAATGCTGGCGGTGCTTTCACTCTAGTGGTAGCATGAGACGGAGTCTACAACCCACACAAGTGGCTCAGGCAGTGCAGCTCATCCAGGATGGCACATCAATGCGAGCTGTGGAAAGAAGGTTTGCTGTGTCTGTCAGCGTAGTGTCCAGAGCATGGAGGCGCTACCAGGAGACAGGCCAGTACATTAGGAGACGTGGAGGAGGCCGTAGGAGGGCAACAAGCCAGCAGCAGGACCGCTACCTCCGCCTTTGCAAGGAGGAGCAGGAGGAGCACTGCCAGAGCCCTGCAAAATGACCTCCAGCAGGCCACAAATGTGCATGTGTCTGCTCAAACGGTCAGAAACAGACTCCATGAGGGTGGTATGAGGGCCCGACGTCCACAGGTGGGGGTTGTGCTTACAGCCCAACACCGTGCAGGACGTTTGGCATTTGCCAGAGAACACCAAGATTGGCAAATTCGCCACTGGCGCCCTGTGCTCTTCACAGATGAAGCAGGTTCACACTGGGCACATGTGACAGACGTGACAGAGTCTGGAGACGCCGTGGAGAACGTTCTGCTGCCTGCAACATCCTCCAGCATGACCGGTTTGGCGGTGGGTCAGTCATGGTGTGGGGTGGCATTTCTTTGGGGGGCCGCACAGCCCTCCATGTGCTCGCCAGAGGTAGCCTGACTGCCATTAGGTACCGAGATGAGATCCTCAGACCCCTTGTGAGACCATATGCTGGTGCGGTTGGCCCTGGGTTCCTCCTAATGCAAGACAATGCTAGACCTCATGTGGCTGGAGTGTGTCAGCAGTTCCTGCAAGAGGAAGGCATTGATGTTATGGACTGGCCCGCCCGTTCCCCAGACCTGAATCCAATTGAGCACAACTGGGACACCATGTCTTGCTCCATCCACCAACGCCACGTTGCACCACAGACTGTCCAGGAGTTGGCGGATGCTTTAGTCCAGGTCTGGGAGGAGATCCCTCAGGAGACCATCCGCCACCTCATCAGGAGCATGCCCAGGCGTTGTAGGGAGGTCATACAGGCACGTGGAGGCACGCACACTACTGAGCCTCATTTTGACTTGTTTTAAGGACATTACATCAAAGTTGGATCAGCCTGTAGTGTGGTTTTCCACTTTAATTTTGAGTGTGACTCCAAATCCAGACCTCCATGGGTTGATAAATTGGATTTCCATTGATTATTTTTGTGTGATTTTGTTGTCAGCACATTCAACTATGTAAAGAAAAAAGTATTTCATAAGATTATTTCATTAATTCAGATCTAGGATGTGTTATTTTAGTGTTCCCTTTATTTGTTTGAGCAGTATATTTAAGGGGCATTGCACTAATAATGGCGCTGACAAGGGAAACGTTCCTGCTGTTCTGTTCTTAGTGCCAGTTTGCACGTTCAAACTAAAACAATGTAACTAATAATGGCATCTTTATGCTTTCATTAATAAAATATCAAAATGCCATTTTTTTTTGTTATGGCTCCATAACGAATTACTATGGGAATAAATATCAGTGAATTACAGAAATATTGTTACAAAGTTGTCTAATGAAAAAGAAATTGTTGCTTACTGGAAAATACTCTTTCAAACACATGGTCACGTTGTACAGCGCATTATGGCTATTAGCAGGGCTATATTTTGGCCTTTATGGCTGGCGCACAATTGGCCCAGTGTTTATCTCCCTCTAAAAACAGAAATAAATGTTTTGGCCTTTACAAATATTATTTTGGCCTTTATTCAGATTACAATCTGAAAACGAAATAACCTCCAAAATATCGTTATATATTGTCAAGTTGATGGCACATAAAGCTGAGTGACTCACTCATTTATGGCTTTGGATCAAAATAAATAAGTACCAACATTCTTTCTGATAGTCTTTAATAAAGAAATGTTTCGCTTATCCTGACCTGGACACCATGAACAGTATTATAATAGCCCATTATGGGCAATTAACAGGACAATATACCTTTACCAACACCTCTCTGTATTTTGATAATTTGTGGATGGGTGCGTCGGAGTGCAAAATGCGTTGCTACAGATGCAGGTTCGATACCCGTGCCGGCCGCCACCGGGAGAACCAGGCTTTTGGTTTTAATTTTGAAACCTCCAATCCTCTATATGTAATTACTGGCGGAGAGTCACGTCATATTTTTCGATATACTGTAGGTCTACCGTAGGTGACATGAGTCTCACTAGTGTTGAGTAATGTGCTGTTAAAAGTGGTGGAGGTCTTATTTATTTAAAGAGCATATTTATGTTAGAAGCAATATGATTTGAAGCAAAAGCCTACAACTATTTTAGCACCCACCGTTTTGCGCTGCTCTTAGACAAGCATGGGGACTGGTCTTGATAAATCAATGAGATGTTAATTTCACTTAATCTCCGTTTGGGTATTGGTTAGACTAGAATTAAATAATTAGGGTGCAGAAAGGTTATGCTCTTAGTGTAACCTTTATTTAACTAGGCAAGTCAGTTAAGAACAAATTCATTTTTACAACGACAGCCTACTCCTTCCTCCCTTGTCGGGGAATTGAACCCCAGTCTCCCGCGTGTCCGCATGACATTGGGATTCTTTAGCTAAATGCCCAGTACTGTACAGCCACCCGTGACGTTGTATGGCGCCATATTTTTTTGTTCCATCCTAACGGAAACCCAGAGTGTTTTTAATTTTTCTTGGAATAGAAACACCATAATATTAATCAAATTAATAAGCAAGTACCAATCAAAAGTTTGGACACATCTACTCATTCCAGGATTTTTCTTTATTTTCACTATTTTCTACATTGTAGAATAATAGTGAAGGCAACACAACTATGAAATAACACACATGGAATCAGTTAAGAACAAATTCTTATTTACAAGGACAGCCTACTCCTTCCTCCCCGTTGGGGAATTGAACCCCGGTCTCCCGCGTGCCCACATTCTCTAGTACAGCCATTATTGAAGGTACTTGACGTCACCGCGAAAGTCCGGACATGGCCTTATGTATGGAATTAGGCACTTTCTCATGTTTACTACAGTATGTCTTGTAGGCTATGTTCCCTGTCAGACTGAACAGTAGCCTAATAAAGAAATGCAGGTGGCTTATATCTTCTAAATGCTTTATTATCCAAATGTAAAAGCATAGTACTGTACTGTATTTCTTCATCAGCATCTTTGTGCTTTCGTTAATTTTTATATATATATCCTTCCTGCTGTGGATGTCTATTTCAACACCGTTTCGCGCTGCTTTGAGACAAGCATGGAGAAACTAAAATGTTCAATTATATTCCATAATATTCTTAAGATATGTGTTGACTGAGTATAAGCAGGTGATGTCTGCTAAATAATCAAGTTAGGTTTCTCCAGAAATAAATCATTTTAAATAAATGGCTTTATTTACAAATTAGTGAGAATGTCTCACCCCATGTTCAAGAATTACCTTTTTCTCTAGGTTAAATCTCCAAAATATCATTACTTTTTAAAAAAAGTGATTATTATTATTAATTAATTTAGAATGATATAAAAGCCCCTTAGATATTCTCACAGATCCTAACAGAAAATGCCCCTTAGATATTAATTTAGAATCCTCCAATCCTCTAAATGTAATTATTGGCAGAGTGTCACGTCATTGAAAAAAATATTTGTAGATACACTGTAGGCCTACCATAGGCGAAATGAGTATTGGTTACACTACAATTAGGTGTGGAAATGTTATCCCCCTTAGATATTAATTTAGAATCCTCCAATCCTCTTATGCTGTAGCCTACTCCCGACTGTCACGTTGTTCAGCGCAATATTTTCCATGCCATCCTAACGGAAACCCTGAGGCTTCCGTTTTTCAATTTTCTCGGCATAGAAACACCATAATATTAATCAAATTAAGCTACATTTCTTAAAATCAATCCCATGTACTATGTTACTACAAACATTTTTTTAATTTTCTAGTAATGCCAGTATGGGAGAATATCAAATGCTTCTCCAACTTGCCCTCTGGTGGTCAAACTAGCGCTAACTGGCATTAACGTAAAACTTTTAACCTGTTAGGGACAGATGTTCCGCTAGCGGAACCCCTCACCAATATCCAATGGTATAGCGTGGCGCGAAATACAAATACCTCAAAAATGCCTCAAAAAAATTACATTTCTCAAACGTATGACTATTTTACACCATTTTAAAGACAAGACTCTCCTTTATCTAACCACATTGTCCGATTTCAAAAAGGCTTTACAGTGAAAGCAAAACATTAGATTATGTCAGGAGAGTACCCTGCCAAAAATAAATCACACAGCCATTTTCAAAGCAAGCATATATGTCACAAAAACCAAAACCACAGCTAAATGCAGCACTAACCTTTGATGATCTTCATCAGATGACACTCCTAGGACATTATGTTACACAATACATGCATGTTTTGTTCAATCAAGTTCATATTTATATCAAAAACCAGTTTTTTACATTAGCATGTGATGTTCAGAACTAGCATACCCACCGCAAACTTCCGGTGAATTTACTAAATTACTCACGATAAACGTTGACAAAAAACATAATTATTTTAAGAATTATAGATACAGAACTCCTTTATGCAATCGCGGTGTCAGATTTTAAAATAGGTTTTCGGTGAAAGCACATTTTGCAATATTCTGAGTACATAGCCCGGCCATCACGGCTAGCTAATTTGACACCCACCAAGTTTGGCCCTAACCAAACTCAGATTTACTATAAGAAAAATTGGATTACCTTTGCTGTTCTTCGTCAGAATGCACTCCCAGGACTTCTACTTAAACAACAAATGTTGTTTTGGTTCGAAATAATCCATAGTTATATCCAAATAGCTCCGTTTTGTTCGTGCGTTCATGTCAGTATCCGAAGGGTGATGCGCGGGTGCATTTCGTGACAAAGAATGTCAAAATATTCCATTACCGTACTTCGAAGCATGTCAAACGCTGTTTAAAATCAAATTTTATGCTATTTTTCTCGTAAAATAGCGATAATATTCCAACCGGGCGACGTTATATTCATTCATAGACTGAAAGAAAAACATGGAGTCGTCTCGTCCACGCGCACTCCATTGTCATTGTTCCCTGCCTGACCACTTACAAAAACTCCTGCTTTTTTTCGCCCAGAGACTGCAGAGACGTCATTCTGCTTTCTGGCGCCTTCTGAGAGCCAATGGAAGCCTTAGAAAATGTCACGTTACAGCAGAGATGCTGTATTTTTGATAGAGATGCCCTAGAAGGAGAACAAATTGTCAGACAGGGCACTTCCTGTATGTAATCTTCTCAGGCTTTGGCCTGCCATATGAGTTCTGTTATACTCACAGACACCATTAAAACAGTTTTAGAAACTTTAGAGTGTTTTCTATCCAAATCTACTAATTATATGCATATTCTAGTTTCTGGGCAGGAGTAGTAACCAGATTAAATCGGGTACGTTTTTTATCCGGCCATGAAAATACTGCCCCCTATCCCAAACAGGTTTTAAAGGAGGAACCACTGTAGATGGACCCAAAAACCATAACCATAGGATTTCTCTTAAAGTTACATCAGACTTCATTCTGACATTTCTGGTGTGTGTGTTTTGTTCCCAGACGGACAGGCCTACGGTTATCGAGTACGATGACCATGAGTACCTGTTCGAAGGCTTCTCCCTCTTCTCCCACATGCCTCTCACTAACGTAAGCACCATGCAATGGATCCATCCTGCCATCATACTCTCCACTCCCTCTGATCTCTCTCGATTATTATTATTTTTAAAATTATTTAACCTTTATTTAACTAGGCCTGTTGTTTTAAAGTATATGCATAACTCAACACATAGCTCTTCTGTTCCCTTTCCATCCTCCCTCGTGTCCTCCGATGGGACAACCTGTGCCACGTCAGTTGCCTGTGTGTGCTGCCTAATATCAATATTCTGTCCGTCCCTACAGGCAGGTTTATAAAGCAAAGCACCCATTAATAATTCAGAGCCAGCGGCCAGCTTAAAAAAAACCCAGCAACTTAAAATCTGCCTTTTGCGTTGGTCGTCTCCTTTGTTCCAGAGTCAACCTCAGACAAAATTAGGCTGTTTCCCAAATGGCACCCTATGGACCCTGGTCAGGGTACCATTTGGGAAGCACTCTACGTTCCTTTTCAGCTACACTGCTGATGGCGACCTTGGGTTTTAAGTCCACTCCCTCCCTCTCTACTTTTAAAGGCCCATCAGTAACTGTCAAATATAACAGCAGTTGGGACTTTAAAGGCCTCATACGTATCGACAGAGGATCCCTCTTTAGCAGAGGTTTTCAAAAATGAGGCGCGCCTTCAGAGAGTTTCAGGGGAGGCTTGAAAGGCAAGCCAAGTTGAACTTTATTAGGTTCTTTCATATACATTCTTGTCCCAAAAGGATGGCAAATCGATGGAAGGCAAGGCCTAGCTGAATAAGGCAGTGATTGAGAGAGTTGTGTGTGTTTGAATATTTGTGTAGGTTTGAATAATGTCACGAAATGCACGTATTCGGTCAATAATTCCAATTTGAAAAGAATTTGGCGAGAATTAAACGCAGATTACCACGGGATAATTTAAACAATCCCTTGAAAAACCTTGCATTACAGAAGGTCTGGGGATTAGAGACTCCAGAACGCAGCGATATTAGCCCCTGCTAGTTAGCTAGAGGGGTGGCACCGCTGCATGATATACGGTGGGCCAGGTTAATCCTCCAAAATGGACTCCCGTTCAGACAACAAAGAGCATGTAACTGGGAGATTAAACATGGAAGAGCAGGCTTATCTCCTTAAAGAGACTGGAGTCACTTAATGTTCAAAAGCCGTGTGTAAAGAGATACCGCGTGTGGGTTGTTTGTGTTCGGTGTGTGTGTGTGTGTGTGTGTGTGTGTGTGTGTGTGTGTGTGTGTGTGTGTGTGTGTGTTTTTGGGCTGCAGCCGCTGCTTATGGAGATGAGGATTTAATGAGTTTTCTTGAAAAGCTCTAACCTCTGTCT
The DNA here is from genome assembly GCF_965601325.2 of Salmo salar. Classification (NCBI taxonomy): domain Eukaryota; kingdom Metazoa; phylum Chordata; class Actinopteri; order Salmoniformes; family Salmonidae; genus Salmo; species Salmo salar. The sequence continues at coordinate 24,207,919 of NC_138309.1, read as the reverse complement.
AACATCATGGTAATGAGTGTTCTTCTACTCTCTTCTTCCCTCTCTACCCCCCCCCCTCTTCTCTTTCATCATCCCAGATTCCATTGTGCAGAGTGATTCGTTTCAACATAGATTACACCATTCACTTTATTGAAGAGATGACACCAGAGGTCAGTAAAGCCCCTCTTTCTCTCTCTCTTCCCTCTCAATTCAAAGGGCTTTATTGGTATGGGAAACATATGTTTGCCAAAGAAAGTGAAATAGATAATAAACAAAAGTGACCTAAACAATAAATAAATTCACAGTAAACATTACACTCACAAAAGTTTCAAAGGAATAGTATAGTATTGTACAGTATTGTAACGATGTGCAAATAGTTAGTCAGAGGTGGAAAATTTGAGTAAAAGTAAAGATACCTTAATAGAAAATGACTAAAGTAAAAGTGAAGGTATCCCAGTAAAATACTACTTGAGTAAAAGTATCTGGTTTTAAATGTACTTAACTACAGTGGTGGAAAAAGTACTCAGCACTCATACTTGAGTAAAAGTAAATGCTATACATGAAATTCCTTATATTAAGCAAACAAGATGGCACGATTTCATTATTATTGTTATTTTTTATTTCTTTTTGACAGCCAGGGGCACACTCCAACACTCAGACATAATTTACAAACTAAGCGTTTGTGTTTAGTGAGTCTGCCAGATCAGAGGCAGTAGGGATGACCAGGGACGTTCTCTCAACCATTTTCCTGTACTGCTAAGCATTCAAATTGTAACGAGTACTTTTGAGTGTCAGGGAAAATGTATGGATTAATAAGTACATTATTTTCTTTAGGAATATAGTAAAGTAAAAGTTGTCAAAAATATAAATAGTAAAGTACAGATTCCCCAAAAAACAACTTAAGTAGTACTTCTATTGTATTTTTACTTACACCACTGGTTAAAGTACAACAGGGAAAATAAATATAAACTTGGGGTTTGTTTTTCACTGTTTGCCCTTTTCTTGTGGCAACAGATCACAAATCTTGCTTCTGTGATGGCACACTGGTATTTCACCCAATAGTATCAACATTGGATTTGTTTTCAAATTCTTTGGGGTCTTTCGCTATTGCTTTCTCCTCTGTAATTGGAGTTAAAAGGTTGTTGTTCTTCTGGTTAGGCCCCCCCCCAGTCTTCTCACCCAAGGCCGGAAAGAGGTAGAGGTTGTTTTTAACCTACACCAGCTGAATGGGCTGATAAGGAAGCGTTGGAAGCCAAAGATTAGGGAACTAGATTTGACTATCAAGTTACATATATCAGCATTAAGATGCTTGTGTGTGTGTGTGTGTGTGTGTGTGTGTGTGTGTGTGTGTGTGTGTGTGTGTGTGTGTGTGTGTGTGTGTGTGAGAGTGTGTTAACCCTTTGTTTTCCTATTTCCATGTTCAGAACTACTGTGTGAAAGGACTGGAGTTGTTCTCTTCCTACCTATTCCAGGATATACTGGAGCTCTATGACTGGAACCTCACAGGTGAACAACACACCATACTACCTACTAGCTCCTACCCATTACCTCCTATCCCCCAGCCCCTGCTACCTACAACTAGGCACTAGGGGATAGGCACCTGCACTCCCTGTTCACCCATGACTGCTTGGCCACACACTTCTCCAACTCAATCATTGTTTGCCACGGCCTCATTGTTTGCCCGCTACCACCTGTTTCCGCCTTCTAGTACAGGTGCATCAAATCTGGGACCAAGAGGCCATCAGACTGTTAAATAGTGTGTGTGTATATATATATATATATATATATATATATATATATATATATATATATATATATATATACTATATCAAGGCTCATCTGAAATCACTACTGCTGTACACATCTTTCATATACTGTCCATTCTGTTGATACACATACATACATACATACATACATACATACATACATACATACATACATACATACATACTGACCAAAAATACATACTGACCAAAAATATAAGGCAGCTTATGGTAGAGAGAGGAACATTCAATTCTCTGGCAACACCTCTGGTGGACATTCCTGCAGTCCTCAACTGGCAGCTTCATTAAATAGAACCCGCAAAACACCAGTCTCAACGTCAACAGTGAAGGGGCGACTGCGGGATGCTGGTTTTCTGGGCAGAGTTGCAAAGAAAAAGCCATATCTCAGACTGGCCAATAAAAAGAAAAGATTAAGATGGGCAAAATAACACAGAGGAACTCTGCCTAGAAGGCCAGCATCCCGGAGTCGCCTCTTGACTGTTGACATTGAGACTGGTGTTTTGCGTGTACTATTTAATGAAGCTGCCAGTTGAGGACTTGTGAGGCATCTGTTTCTCAAACAAGACACTAATGTACTTGTCCTCATGCTCAGTTGTGCACCGTGGCCTCCCACTCTTTCTATTCTGGTTAGAGCCAGTTTGCGCTGTTCTGTGAAGGGAGTAGTACACAGTGTTGTACCAGATCTTCAGTTTCTTGGCATTTTCTCACAAGGAATAGCCTTCATTTCTCAGAACAAGAATAGACTGACGAGTTTCAGAAGAAAGTTCTTTGTTTCTGGCCATTTTGAGCTTATAATCGAACCCACAAATGCTGATGCTCCAGATACTCAACTAGTCTAAAGAAGGCCAGTTTTATTGCTTTTTTAATCAGAACAGTTTTCAGCTGTGCTAACATAATTGCAAAATGGTTTTCTAATGATCAATTAGCCTTTTTAAAATGATAAACTTGGATTAGCTAACACAACATGCCATTGGAACACAGGAGTGATGGTTGCTGATAATGGGCCTCTGTACACCTATGTAGATATTCCATATACAATCTGCTGTTTCCAGCTACAATAGTCATTTGCAACATTAACAATGTCTACACTGTATTTCTGATCAATTTAATGCTATTTTAATGCACCAAAAATTTGCATTTCTTTCAAAAACAAGGACATTTCTAAGTGACCCCAAACTTTTGAATGGGAGTGTGTATATATTGCTTCCAGAGGCAGTTTGAAACTTGGTAGTGTGTGTTGCAACCGAGGACAGGTTATTTTTACGCATTTCAGCACTCGGTGATCCCGTTCTGTGAGCTTGTGTGGCCTACCACTTTACGGCTTAGCCATGTTTGCTCCTAGACATTTCCACTTCACAAATACAGCACTTACAATTGACCAGGGCAGATCTAGCAGGGCAGAAATTTGACAGACAGACTTTTTGGGTAGGTGGCAATCCTATGTTGGTGCCACGTTAAGTCACTGAGCTCTTCAGTATGGCCATTCTCCTGCCAACGTTTGTCTATGGAGATTGCATGGCGGTGTGCTCGATTTTATACACCTGTCAGCAATGGGTGTGGCTGAAATAGCCAAAGGGTGGTGTCCACGTACTTTTGTGTGTATATACACTACTCGTCAAAAGTTTTAGAACACCTACTCATTGAAGAATTTTTCTTTATTTTTACTATTTTCTACATTGTAGAATAATTGTGAAGACATCAAAACTATGAAATAACACATGGAATCATGTAGTACCCAAAAAAGTGTTAAACAAATATTTTATATTTGAGTTTCTTCGAATAGCCACCCTTTGCCTTGATGACTCTTGGCATTCTCTCAACCAGCTTCATGAGGTAGTCTACTGGAATGCATTTCAATTAACAAGTGTGCCTTGTTAAAAGTTATTTTGTGAAATGTATTTCCTCAATGCATTTGAGCCAATCAGTTGTGTTTTGACAAGGTTGGGGGGTTAAACAGAAGGTAGCCCTATTTGGTAAAAGACCAAGTCCATATTATGGCAAGGACAGCTCAAATAAGTAAAGAGAAACTACAGTGCATCACTACTTTAAGACATGACGGTCAGTCAATAAGAAACATTTCAGTCGCAAAAACCATCAAGCGATATGATGAAACTGGCTCTTATGAGGACCGCCACAGAAATGGAAGACCCAGAATTACCTCTGCTTCAGAGGATAAGTTCATTAGTTACCAGCCTCGGAAATTGCAGCCCAAATAAATGCTTCAGAGTTAAAGTAACAGACACATCTCAACATCAGCTGTTCTGATGAGACTGTGTGAATCAGGCCTTCATGGTCGAATTGCTGCAAAGAAACCACTACTAAAGAACACCAATAAGAAGAGACTTGCTTGGGCCAAGAAACACAAGCAATGGACATTAGACCGGTGGAAATTTGTCCTTCGGTCTGGAGTCCAAATTGGAGATTTGTGGTTCCAACCGCCGTGTCTTTGTGAGATGCGGTATGGGTGAATGGATGATCTGTGTATTACTGGTGACACTGTCTGAGATTTATTTAGAATTCAAGGTACACTTAACCAGCATGGCTCCAACAACATTCTGCAGTGATACGCCGTCCCATCTGGTTTGCGCTTAGTGGGACTATCATTTGCTTTTCAACTGGACAATGACCCAACACACCTCCAGGCTGTGTAAGAGCTATTTGACCAAGAAGGAGTGTGATGGAGTGCTGCGTCAGATGACCTGGCCTTCACAATCCCCCAACCTCAACCAAATTGAGATGGTTTGTGATAAGTCAGACCGCAGAGTGGAGGAAAAGCAGCCAACAAGTGCTCCAGATGAAGCTGGTTGAGAGAATGCCAAGAGTGTGCAAAGCTATCATCAAGGCAAAGGGTGGCTACTTTGAAGAATCTAAAATGTATTTTGATTTGTTTAACAGTTTTTTGGTTACTACATGATTCCATATGTGTTCTTTCATAGTTTTAATGTCTCCACTATAATTCTACAAAAGATATTTAAAAAAAAAAGATATTATAATTCCACTATAATTCTATAAAGAAAAAAACCTTGTTCTAAAACTTTTGACCGATAGTGTATATTCCGGACTCTGACACTGCTTGTTCGTATATTTCTTTATTTCTATTTTGGGGATTTGTGTGTGTTGTTAGGTGTACTGTACTGTTGGAGCTTGAAACATAATCATTTCGATGCACCTGCGATAACATCTGCAAAATGTGTATACGACCAATAAAATTAGATTTTGAGACTGAAGGTGTAAACGGTTCATCTTATTTTCAGTATCTTTGTTGTTTCCCCACGCAGGTCCAGAGTGGGACAACCAATCTCCTGGATGTCAGAAGTTTCACTTCATGCCTCGCTTTGTCCGCTTCTTACCTGGTGAGACTGTCCCTTCTTCAGAAATCTCTCTCTCTCTCTCTGCTGGAGAATGTTGGTACTGCATGCTGTTGTATGTACTTTGTGTGCATGAGTGTGTGTGTACACATGAGTTGTCCTCTTAATGCGTTGAGATTCAGATCTATGGATTTTCCGTGTATCTGTCCATGCGAACATTTTGTAAATGGAGATCAATCAATTTTGCATGAGTGTCTAAACCTGACTGTGTATTTGACCTTGTGTGTGTGTCTCATTGTATGTTCTTTGTGTTTCTGTCTGTCTCGGTCTGTCGGTCTTGTTTCTCTGTGTGTATGTGTTTCTGAATGTGTGTTTGTCTGTGTATATCATGATCTCTGTGTTTGTCCCTCCCTGTCAGACGGTGGTAAGGAGGTGCTCTCCATGCACCAGGTGCTCCTCTACCTCCTGCGGAGCTCCAAGCCTCTGGTCCCTGAGGAGGAGATAGCTGACATGCTGCAGTGGGAGGAACTGAAGTGGCAGAAGTACGCAGAGGAGTGCAAGGGCATGATCGTCACCAACCCTGGCATGGTGAGAGAGGATAAGAGCACTTTCATGGACTGTATTCAAAATGGCACCCTATTCCATAAAGTGCAACAGGGTCCATAGGGTGTGTGCCTGTGATTGATAGAGTGCTGGATTGGCAGGGTTTGCACTTTTGAGTGCACATTTCCATGAATTCACATGCTCTTTTTGTAACATAACACAACAATGTACTTACCAAAGTCTGATAGGATCTGAGTCTATATGTGTGTCAAGCGTCTCCGAGTAGGAGTGCTGATGTAGGATCAGTTTAGCTTTTTAAACCGTAATAAATACGATTTGTATGGACAGATCTTAGATCATTACTCTGAGACACTTTATCAATATGTTCCCTGGTCTCATAGTCTTTGTTGTTGTTGTTTCAGAAGCCTAGCTCTGTGCGTATTGACCAGCTGGACAGAGAGCAGTTCAATCCAGAGGTCATCACCTTCCCCATCATTGTCCACTTTGGGATCCGGCCTGCCCAGCTCAGCTACGCTGGGGACCCCCAGTAAGATCCTCCCTGTAACCCGCAAACCCCAACCCCACCCCCTCACCACCCAGGGTCTCTTCCTACTGCCCAACTCAGCTACGCCAGAGACCCCCCCCCCCCCTCCCCGTAACTCGCCAACCACCCAGGACCTATACTACACTCCCCCCTGCCTCTGATCCTCCCCGCCCACAAACACTACAGTATACTCCCCCTCCCTCAAGACACACTCCTTTCCCTCCCTTCTCCCCTGTTCCCCACACTGCTTATTCAAAGCATCTCTCACAGGACGGTTGATGGTGGCACTCTTCTGTGTTGAGAGAGAGAGAGGGGGAATGTCGGAGAGCGAGTGGGAGAGAAAGATCGGCGTGACATTTTCACATGCGTCGTCACGGGGTCCTAAGGTTCCGCCAGGCGCTGTCGCCGTGGGAACGGCACGGTTTGTCTCGTGAATAGTAATGACACACACACACACACAGGAGTAGAGGGAATACTGTACTGTGCATGTGCATAATTACCAAAAGCTTACTGTATATTAAATTATCCTCTGCTATCGTCTCCGAAGTGTAGAGAAAGCAACAATAACAACCAAAACAAAGCGCCAATCAAAAGTGAAACTCTTCGACTAGTTTCTCTTTGTTGTCTGTGTCTCTTATCTGTATCCTGTGACAGGGTTCCTGTCAGATACTTTAAGGAGATTAGGGGCCCGTCCCAAATGGCACCCTATTCACTTTATAGTGCACTACTTTTGACTTGTGCCCTGGTCCACAGTAGTGCACTATGAAGGGAATAGATGCCGATGATGAGGGATAGAAGGCTTTATAGGTAAACAGGAGAGATCTTCTCATTATGAATCCCTGCCAGTATTGTGTTTCTGCTCAGGTCTGTGTCATTTGAGTGATGTTAGTCACCTTTTCATAATGTTAGGGATGTCCGACCTTCAGTCTGTCTCTGTGCTCTCTTGCTGCGGTCACACGCGTGCGCACACTCCCCGCAAACCTCGAAGCCGCTAACGACAAATTTATGGGCAGCTGGGGACATCATTAACGACAGTTGGCTTTAATTGCATTGATGGCAATGCCACAGAGAGGAGAGTGAGTGGGGGAGAGAGGAAGAGCGAGGACACGGCTGCATATGTTAAGCTGTCCCTTCCTGTTTCCTTGCCTTAGAAAATAATGTTTAGGGTCGTTCTAACCACAGTATCTCTATAGAGGGCCACAGAGGGAGGGAGAGATGGAGGGAGAGGGAGTGAAAGGAAAAAGAGCGAAAGAGGAGTTAGAAGCAGAAGGTGGGGAACGAGTGTAAAAGAGAGAGCGACGGCAGGCATGCAGCATATGTTAATGAGAGAGTTTGTGGCAGACACACACACCAGCCTGTGGCACCTTGAGAGCACAGAGTGGATCTTCTGAAAGGTCATGTGAGTGGGTTGGGGAGGGAGGCCTCGCAGGCTGAGCTTGACCCTGCCCTCCTCTTCTCTGCCGCGGCCCCTGGCTGCCGACCGTACAAACACACGCCGTTAGGCCGGTGGTGAGCCTGTAATCAAGGCGGTAAAGCCGTCTTTGCCTCTACACCGTTCAGTAATGAAGTCGCCGTATTAAAACTCCCTAATTATAATTCCCCTCATCTCCAGTCCTCTCTACCGCATGTTTCTCTCTCTTCCTGTCCAGCCGGCCGCTACTCATATAATTGAATAACTTCGGCTATAAATGAGGAAAGAGCCTTAATGGAGAGAAGCGGTCAGAGATGGCCAGAGTCACAGTTAGTCTCCCTCAGTCTCATTACTAGAGTCAGTCCATCTGAGGAGGTTTTTCAATGGTCCATCATTATCACCTATCCCACAACAGTGTCCTTTTCAAAAGCAAATTAAGACCAAAACCTAATATAATAGATTGTTATTGTGGCATGTGGAGAGACTTCCCTTCTCTTGCCACACACACGTAACTGCAGCACTTTACAGAAGAGTGAATAGTGAGTGAACTAGTCTTACAACAACCAACCAGCGCTTATAAACTGTTTTATCTCTACTGCCTGGGTGGGTGAAGGCGGCCTCACCGGCCTCTCTGGTCTGAGACCTACAGAAGAGCCATCCCAGTCCACAACACACACACACAGAGCAGACTAATGGAGTAATGTCTGGAGGCTACTGTTAAATTATGTTTAATAATGGTCAGTGCTGTTGAAATATTGATGTGTTGTTCTGAGCCTCAGCTTGACTTCTGCCCCCCCAGGTACCAGAAGCTTTGGAAGAGCTATGTGAAACTACGCCACCTGCTGGCTAACAGCCCCAAGGTCAAGCAGATAGACAAGCAGAAGCTAACACAGAGGGAGGTGGGTACCACACACTACAGTACATCTCCCTGGCCTCATTATAATTAAGTATGACGCATGCCAGATTCATGCAATTGTAATTTCACAGGATCGTGAGGCTGAAACGTATACTAGTGTAATTACTAGAACCATTTAACACCAGATTGTAGTCGTGTGCTGCAGTGCTGAGGTCCTGATCTATTGATGCCCCATTCACTGTATGGGTCCCAAATGGGAAACCTATTCCCTAAATAGTGCATAACTTTTGACCAGAGCCATATGGGCCTTGGTGATATCTAGTGCTCTGTGGAGGGAATAGATTGCCGTTAAGGCTGCAACCACTGTCTATAGCTTTGTTTCATCTATATGTATTTTGTCTCCGCGACCTCCTATTGCCTTTGTTGAGCTATGTGTTATTTTCTAAAGTAGCTGCTGTCGAGGCTGGTGTAGCTCCAGCTCAGACTGTGTCTGTGTCTTAAGCACACAGTCAATTAGCCTGTTTTCAAGGTAGCGCTGGCTAGGGGCTCCGGGAGCGTCGCTTACAGTTACTGATATTCCCACTGTCAACCTATAGAGCAATTAGTTTACCACACAGACACACACCAGGCTATCACATCTCCAAGGCTCCGCTATTTCAGCGAGTCTTCACCCACCCATGACAATACAGCAACACTTCTATTAGCCCCAACCCCCTGGGAACTTCATTAGGAGTGAGTGTCTGTGAGTGTTCGTGTATCACTTGTTCATCCACAGGCCTGGTACACGTTCATCTGTTGGTTGGTGCTCTAGTTGGGTGACTGCCTGTATGGCCCTTTGTCACTGTAATGCATGCATCCCAAATGGCGCCCTATTTCCTACATGGTGCCCTTCTCTTGACCAGAGACCCCAATTGCACCCTATTCCCTATGAAGTGCAATACTTTTGACCATAGCAATATGCATTGCACATCATGGGGAATAGGGTGCCCTAGGGGCCCTGGTCAAAAGTAGTGCACTATATAAGAAATAGGTGACTATTTGGGATGCACTGCAGGGTCAGTTCCGCTGTGTTGGGGCCTCTTGCCCCAGAGTGAATCCCAGAGGGTGCCTCTGTCTGCCCCGAGAGACAGACGTGTTGCACCCCAGTTGGAAGATCCAGGGCCCCTGGCTGGCCTCTTTGATATACTTCAAACATAGCTGCCTGTCAACGCGCGCACACACACACACACACACACACTATTATTTGTTATTTAAATACTTATTTTCGGTCTATTTTTAAATAATGTGGCCCAAATCAACAACTTCTATTGGAATTTGAAAGTATTTTCCAAATAGTTTCCTATAAATAGCCTAGTACTTGAAAGTATTTTCAAATGCTAATTTAAAATGACAGGCAGCTATGGGGCGTCAGGTAGCCTAGTGGTTAGAGCATTGGGCCAGTAACCGAAAGGTTGCTGGATCGAATCCCCGAGCTGACAAGGTAAAAATATGTTGTTCTTCCCCTGAACAAGGCAGTTAACCCACTGTTCCTAGGCCGTCATTGTAAATAAGAATTTCTTCTTAACTGACTTGCCTAGTTAAATAAAGGTTAAATAAAATAAATAAATAAATAAAAATACATGGGCTAAATAAAGGTAAAATAATAAGATTCTTTGAATAATGAAATCATTTGAAATACTCATTCACTGACATATACTCTATCCCGTTGTCCGCTGACCGTGTTCCCTTTGATGCACAGGTAGGATGGTATTATTTATTAATGTTTTTGTTCTTTCCTTGCCGTTGACAGAAAATCCTTCCATTTCAGACTGTATCATGGGTAATTTAGGCACTGTGACAGAGATCCAAGTAAATGCAAAAATAAAGGGAACACTTGAGTAAATGAGGGATACAAAGTATATTAAAATCATGTGCTTCTACACAGGCGTGGTTCCTGAGTTAATTAAGCCATAAGGTATACAAAATGGCCTGTTGCCCATTATTTTGATTCCTTGGCAAGATCACAGTGACTTTGAAAGAGGGGTCTCAAAGGAGCATAGGGGGTTTAAAGGGTGTGTCTGTCCCCAGATCTCAACCCAATTGAACACTTATAGGAGATTCTGGAGCGGCGCCTGAGACGGCGCCCGTTTGTTTTCATACACCATCAACAAAATGCCAAATGACGCAATCTCTTCCAGACTACACTTTTAGAATCTATTCCAAGGTGTAATGAAGCTGTTCTGGCTCGTGGTGGCCCAATGCCCTATTAGGACACTTTTTATGTTGGTGTTTCCTTTATTTTGGCAGCTACCTGTACCATCCGTCCCCATTTTGACGATGGCCCATTGGAAAGGGGGATACCTAGTCAGTTGTCCAACTGATTGTGTTCAACTGAAATGTGTCATCCGCATTTAACCCAACCCCTCTAAATCAGCCAGGTGCGGTTGGCTGCCTTAATCGACATCCACGTCTTCAGCGCCAGGGGAACAGTGGGTTAACTGCCTTGCTCAGGGGCAGAACGACAGATTTTTACCTTGTCAGCTTGGGGATTCAATCCAACAACCTTCCGGTTACTGGCCCAATGGTACCGCCAAAGAAGACCGATGTGCTTATTGACATGTTCCCAGTCCTATTTCTGATTCTTGGACATACTCTCTCAGCCCAGACCATGGCCCATATCCACAAAGCATCTCAGGAAAGGTCCTAGGAATCCTGTTAAAATCTGATTTAAGACACAGAAAAAATCCCAGAGTAGGTTTTAGGATGATAAGACACTGTCCAAGCTCTGAGCCAGGAGTCAAATCAACTCATAAAAGTTTATCTCGGCTGGTAATCACGACAGTTTGAGGTACCGCAAAGGAAAGATAGTGATGACGCTCATTGGCATTGTTGCAAGTGATGGGGAATAACTAATCGCAATGAGGCATCGCCAGTCACCAGATGTGAACTCTATATTATGTGAACTAAACATACAAATGAAAAAATGTATGATTTTTTAAAATTACTTTAATACATGTAATTTTGTCCTTGAAACATTTTTAATTGAAATACTGTAGAATTCCATTCATTCCTATGGCGGACTGCTCCTACTGGGGAGTGCCAATAAAGCCTCTCAATGGCCAGTACATAGCATCAGCATTCCAGAGTTTATATACATTATTGGTTTTAAAGGTATGTCATTTTCATCGAACACAATCAAAGTTAGCATAAACCCAAGATTCCTTTAATTGCCCAACTTTAGGCTTTTTTTTTTTTTTCATAATGTTGCGCTCCAAAGGGATAACTTTAAATAAAACCACTAGACAAATAAACACCTTTTTTTGTATTATTTAATTACCTACGTCATGTTAAGTATTTAGGCATATCGTGAAATTGGACTCATGAAATCATTGTCTAAAGCGCGAGAGATGCATGTCGGTCTAGATTATTTATGGATTGATCATATAGAAATATCAAAACATTCTTTTAACAACTCCAAAGCAATTGTATGTGTGTGCGGCAACCACTGACTCGCTGCATTTTTGTGTCCTAAATATCTGTCCACTGGGTGTGTGACCAAAGAGGCTTCATGCGTAGCTTTTATTTTTACCAGTAAGAGTAGGAGTAAAATGTCTCTTTTTATTAGCAATTATGACCAATTTTCTACTCTGAGATACTTTGTGGATACTGGCCCAACTTCGTGTCCTAAATGGCACCCTATTCCCTATTGTACTGGTTAAAAGTCATGCGCTATGTAAGAAAAAAGTAGTAACATTTTGGTACTTGAATGTCTCTGGTGCAGACCTCACCTCTCTGTGTTGTTACCAGTTGTCTGCTCTTCTGCAGGGGCTGACACTGTGTACACTTTAGCCCTAGAACCAGGGATTTGGGGGTTTCTAGACAACCAAGTGTGTGTGTGCGGTGCGTGTGTCTGTGAAAGCACTGTGTGTGTGTTGGAGCCAGCGCTAGCTGTAGGTCCAGTTTCCAGCTCTCTCGCACACACGCCCACACACATGCTCTAACAAAAAACACACACACAACCTCAGCTCCCACTGCAATGCCTCAATTAGCCAGGCCTAGTGGAGCTGTCTCCTGCTTCCACTTTTATTGTGTCTGCCATGAGATTTGGGGGGTTGGAGCACTACCTGGAGAGAGGGGAGGAAGGAAAGATAGCTAGCTGTATGTGCGTTCTGTATACCTGTTTGTGTGTGTCTCTGGTAGATTTGCATCTCTCTCCCTCTGTGTCTCTCCCTCTTTGTGTCTCCCTCTGTGTCTCTCCCTCTGTGTCTCTCCCTCTGTGTCTCTCCCTCTGTCTCTCTCTCTGTCTCTCTCTGTGTGTCTCTCTGTGTGTGTGTTCCTGAATGTTTAACTGTGTGGTGTAATCTCCCGTGGCCATATTCTGCGAGTCGACCGAAAAATCTGCTGTGTCTGAACGGGATGCATGAGATAACGAACAGCATTAGTTCTGGTTTTGTGGTTTTCATCACTGGTTATTTGGATGTATCAGGGTTGAGCGAAGGCGGTGCTTAAACTACTTTGTCTAGAGTGTTTTGCTCATGTGCACACCCTGGTGGGGGGGGGGGGGGGGTGGGGGGGCTTTAGCTGAGAGTTTACTTTTGTGAGGGTGGAGACTTCATTTTTGCTCTCAATTTCTAACAAATATGAACTGAAGTTAATCACGCAGCTGACCAAATTACGCAATATTTTACATCTGGGTTAACAGACATTGTGTGTTGGCTGTCCCCTGTAGCAGCAGCACTAACTCAGTGGATCAATAATGTATGTGTGTTTGTCAGGAAGCTCCGATCTGACACACACACTAGGCTTAATAATGTACGGGTGTTGTTTTATCAGGAAGCCCTTCAGAAGATCCGCCAGAAGAACACCATGCGCCGGGAGGTGACCGTGGAGCTCAGCAGCCAGGGCTTCTGGAAGACTGGCATCCGCTCTGACCTCTGTCAGGTAGGCAGGAGAGACGCTTTGCTGCCCCACACGCACACAATGTACACTGTACTCTCCGAGACGCAGCAAACCTACAGTGATGGGGGAAAAAGTATTTGATCCCCTGCTGATTTTGTACGTTTGCCCACTGACAAAGAAATTATCAGTCTATAATTTGAATGGTAGGTTTATTTGAACAGTGAGAGACAGAATAACAACAAAAGAATCCATAAAAACGCATGTCAAAATTGTTATAAATTGAGTTGCATTTTAATGAGGGAAATAAGTATTTGACCCCTCTGCAAAACATGACTTAGTACTTGGTGGCAAAACCTTTGTTGGCAATCAGAGGTCAGACGTTTCTTGTAGTTGGCCACCAAGTTTGCATGTTTCTCAGGAGGGATTTTGTCCCACTCCTCTTTGCAGATCTTCTCCAAGTCATTAAGGTTTCGAGGCTGACATTTGGCAACTCGAACCTTCAGCTCCCTCCACAGATTTACTATCGGATTAAGGTCTGGAGACTGGCTAGGCCACTCCAGGACCTTAATGTGCTTCTTCTTGAGCCACTCCTTTGTTGCCTTGGCTGTGTGTTTTGGGTCATTGTCATGCTGCAATACCCATCCACGACCCATTTTCAATGCCCTGGCTGAGGGAAGGAGGTTCTCACCCAAGATTTGACGGTACATGGCCCCGTCCATCGTCCCTTTGATGTGGTGAAGTTGTCCTGTCCCCTTTGCAGAAAAACACCCCCAAAGCATAATGTTTCCACCTCCATGTTTGATGGTGGGGATGGTGTTCTTGGGGTCATAGGCAACATTCCTCCTCCTCCAATCACGGTGAGTTGAGTTGATGCCAAAGAGATCCATTTTGGTCTCATCTGACCACAACACTTTCACCCAGTTGTCCTCTGAATCGTTCAGATGTTCATTGGCGAACTTCAGACGGGCATGTATATGTGCTTTCTTGAGCAGGGGGACCTTGCTGGCACTGCAGGATTTCAGTCCTTCACGGTGTAGTGTGTTAACAATTTGGTGACTATGGTCCCAGCTGCCTTGAGATCATGGACAAGATCCTCCCGTGTAGTTCTGGGCTGATTCCTCACCGTTCTGATGATCATTGCAACTCCACGAGGTGAGATCTTGCATGGAGCCCCAGGCCGAGGGAGATTGACAGTTCTTTTGTGCTTCTTCCATTTGCGAATAATCGCACCAACTGTTGTCACCTTCTCACCAAGCTGCTTGGCGATGGTCTTGTAGCCCATTCCAGCCTTGTGTCGGTCTACAATCTTGTCCCTGACATCCTTGGAGAGCTCTTTGGTCTTGGCCATGGTGGAGAGTTTGGAATCTGATTGATTGATTGCTTCTGTGGACAGGTGTCTTTTATACAGGTAACAAGCTGAGATTAGGAGCACTCCCTTTAAGAGTATGCTCCTAATCTCAGCTCGTTACCTGTATAAAAGACACCTGGGAGCCAGAAATCTTTCTGATTGAGAGGGGGTCAAATACTTATTTCCCGCTTTAAAATGCAAATCAATTTGTAACATTTTTGACATGCGTTTTTCTGGATTTTTTGTTGTTATTTTGTCTCACTGTTCAAATAAACCTACCATTAAAATTATAGACTGATCCTTTCTTTGTCAGTGGGCAAATGTACAAAATCAGCAGGGGATCAAATACTTTTTTCCCTCACTGTATGCACAGATCCACGCACAGATGCACAAACATGCATGCACAAACAGACATAGATACACACTCTACCACCTGTTGGTTGTTCTAGCATCATACCATAACGTCAGCCACGCATAGCAAACAAAGGCACATGGCGAGCAGTTTCTTGGCCGGTAGCTAGAGGCTAACACTGACGGCACATCAGCTCTCTCATTCTCACAAACGCACACCTGCCCCCACACAGACACAATCCCTCCTACCCCTACACACACACACACACACACACACCTGCCCCCACACAATCACTCCTACCCCTACACACACCTGCCTCCACACAGACACAATCACTCCTACAGACACACATTCCTGCCTCCACACAGACGCAATCACTCCTACACACACACTCCTGTCTCCACACAGACACAATCACTCCTACACACACACACACACACACACACACACACACACACATTCCTGCCTCCACACAGACACAATCACTCCCACACACACACACTCCTACCTCCACACAGACACAATCACTCCTACCCCTACACACACACACACTCTTACACCCCTCCCCATCGTCTCCTACTGAGTACCCAGTGAGTAAATTGGTCTCGGAGTGGACCCATGCTAATGTTGTCTCAGCCACTCGAGCAGTAGCCTAATTTGAGCGAGTCTGATGGGTTGAGACACTGAGACACGGTCTTGCTTTGTTAATTGGGTGGTTAACAAGGCCTTAGAGTGGTGTAGATGTGGGCGGTGGGTAGGCAGTCGAGGGCCAGGGGTGGGCTGACTGATCAGCTCTGGGGCTGTGTGGGTTAGTGGTTAGCACAGAGAGAGAGAGAGAGAGAGATAAATACACACGGAGAGACAGGGCGAAAGGAACAGAGGGAGAGGGTGGAGAGAGAGAGAGCGAGCAAGCAGATAGAGAGAGAAAAAGATGGAGCAGAGGGAAAGAGAGAGAGCGAGCGACGCAGCTCATTTGACTGACCTGTAGGAGCCCCGGGCTCCCCTGGTAACACTAATTAAAACATGCAGCGCAGCCTGCTCTTACGCGGTGGTGCCGGGTTAATGGGTGTTCCACCGCTACACAACGCTCCCCCACTGGTCTCCTAGTACGGACTGATGAGACTCCCGCTAATGATAGCTCATATTGGTTACTCTCTTTCTCTCATTTACTCGCGCGGTCTCTCCCTCGCCTTTCTCCTCTCTTTCTCACTCGCTCACTCCTCTCTGTCTTTGTCTTTCTGTATTTCTGTTAATTTCTGTCTTTCCTTTTATTTATTTTCTTTGACACTGGCTATGTTTCTGCACAGGCAGGTTTGTGTCAGCAGGTCCTGTTTCGTCCGTGTCAACATTTTGAATTTCCCCCACAACTCTTAATTTCTCCTCACGGCGAAGAACACATGCACACTGATTGGACTCGTGATTATTTCATCTCCCTCTCTGTCGAAGCGCCACTTAATAATGACTGGCTGATTTGATTATGCCATGTTCTCTCTCCCTTCCCTCTTACCGTCTCTCTCCACCTCTTTTTCACTTTGTCCACTTATCTCGCTCTCTCTCTAGCATGCTATGATGTTGCCAGTGTTGACCCACCACATCCGCTACCACCAGTGTCTGAAGCACCTGGACGACCTGATTGGCTACGTCTTCAAGGAGCGCTGTCTGTTACAGGTGAGAGAGACGCACGCACACAGCCAGTGTAGTCCCATCAGGGCTGAGTCTTCCAGAGCTCTCAGCATTAGCCTCAGTGCTTCTTCCAGCACTATTGGAGAGCTGTCATAGAGAGACTGATAGATTAGAAATTAATGTGTTGTATTCGTGCTTAAAGAAAGGGGGTGGCTGACTGTTGCCTCATGATCATACACTCAAAGCCCTCTTACCCTTTTGTTCACAGACAAATATCACACTAATTTACCACGCCTGCTTCTTTTGACCTGCTTTTTGGTGTGTCTGAAAGGGGTAGGGGGTAACAAACATGGCAAATTAAGACACCTAAAGACCTAGTCATGATTCTTGCATTTTCATGGACCCTGTAACACCTCCCTAATTTAGATGTGTGTTATTGTGCGCGCTTGCATGCATGTGTTAACCTGCAGTATTGTGTGTCTGTCTGTCTGATTATGTGTGTGTGATAGGAAGTGGCCTTATCTTTGTGTGGTAGTAATGATGGCCTGTCATCATTATTGGTTAAATAGAAAGCCCTGGCTGATGGTAGAGGCCACACACACACACACACACTAGTAACACCACCAGTCCATTTCCTTTATTTCCCTCTATTGTCCTGTAGGGGAGCTCTAGATTACAGGATCGTTTTCGGTTAAAGATGTAGTGACGGTTGGAGACATGCAAGCATCGTCATGGATCTCCTGCCTGCCCCCTCGTCTTCTCTTCTGTTCTTTAAACAACCATCTCCACAGCTCAGTTTTGTCACCCCTGCTCTACATTCTCTTCTCTTCTACCACCCCCACCACTCCTCTCTTCCCTCACCCACCTCCCCCTTCTCCCCAGGAACAGAGACGGCCCAAAGGGCCTCAATAATTAAACTGTAAAACTCTACCACAGCCCCATCTCAGATGTCATCTCACTCTCTCTCTCTCTGTGTGTGTGTGTGTGTGTTTACATGCTGGTGACACGTGCAAGAGGCACCAAAGTGGATCATGTTTTCGTATGTCTAATTTCCAACATAATTAATTTAGTCTAATTTATGCTCCAATTCCTTTCATTTTTAAAAATTATTTTCTCTGAGACAATGATTGATCTTGCAAAAAGGGTGTCTTTGCATTGATCAAGACAACATGTTGCTGCTTATACATTTTTTATGTATTCATATAACAAAATGTTTCTGTCAAGTTTCAAACTACATCCCATTGTGCCCTGGTCAAAAGTAGTGCACTATATAAGGAATATAAGGGGATAGGGTGCCATTTGAGACACATACAGACTTTCCGCCTGAGTTATCAAATCAAATGTATTTATAAAGCCCTTTTTCCATCAGCAGATGTCAAAGTGCTTATGGAAGAAAAAAAAACATCCTTAAACCTCAAACAGCATGCAATGCAGATGTAGAAGCATGGGGGCTAGGAAAAACTCCCCAGTAAGGCAGGAACCTAGGAAGAAACCTAGAGAGGAACCAGGCTCTGAGGGGTGGCCAGTCCTCTTCTGCCTGTGCCGGTTGGAGATTATAAGAGCCATTAAGGCCAGATCGTTCTTCAAGATGTTCAAAGGTTCATGGATGACTAGCGGGTTCATCTATCATGATTACTCATGTTTAGCCAAAGGCTGTTGAGCAGCCAGTAGACAATGCAATGGTCAGTACATCCAAAGCCCCATAACTTCATGCAGTCAGAATTCTGACAGACTAGCATCCTCTGAGTGTTTTAAAAAAAAATTTTTTTTAACGATGCATCATTCCTACAACGGCCGAAGATGTAACATGCGTTTCCCAAAACACCACGCAGGGGGAACGGTCGCAAAGTGTGTCGTTGGGTCATGAGTCTATACTGATAGGATCAAATGAAAGGGAGCGCTGTTCACTGATAGGCTCTCTCTATTCAAGTCTTTCCTTAACATATTTTAATCATTTCACAATACTGACGATGGATCAGCTCCTAGGGAGATATTACTACCTACGGCTGCAAATATTAAGGCGTGCATATTCTATTGCCTACACAATAAAAATGCACTAAATCACAGATTTGGCACATCATTGCGCACATGTTAGGCTACACATCATGAACTATACTGATACAATTACAGACAGTAGCCTACCAATAGCAAAATAGAACTCAAATGATTGAACATGACATTTATTTCAATATGATTGAAATAGGCCTATAGCTTACGATTTATTTTAATGCAATCATCTCGGTTTTCATTTGAAGCGTCTTTTTATACTGTGCTTGTTTGTATCAATGGCAAAGACAGTGCAACTTTGTATTTGTAGGCAACTTTGTTCTGAAGTTATCATGGTCACATAGAGACGGATAACCCACAACGTTTAGCGGAGATCTTCTGTGTATAAAGTGACGTGGGAGGGAAAGAAGCATCTAACGACGCTTTTAGCTGTTCAACAAGTGGTCTGAGGCAGCCGTTAGATTCCGAGTGTTTTCAAGTGTAACGTTAACTCTGAGAAGGAGGATTAAGTGTACTGTCTTTGCCACTCGATGGTTGCATCCCAAAAGGCACCATTTTCTCTGTACAGTGCACTTCTTTTGGCCAGGGCTCATAGAGTGCCATTCGGGACACAACCGATGTCTGACATTTCTCTGTTTGACAAACAGGGATCATTTAGAATTCCAAGTATTTTTGTGTCAACCTTTCAGACAAGAGGATAGAGTTGTGCTAGACTTCTACTAGTGCAAGGTCAAATAGTTCTGAACTGTTGAACGCAGTTCTGTTTCTTTTAGTTACAACAAAAATTGATTTGTTTCTGTCCAAGGATACAACCCTGGTGGCGTCTGGACTGATGATATTGAAACCCCCTCTGTTAACTTTTTACATGTATCTCATTGGAGCTTGAAATTGATTTTAAGTTGGAAACCCGAGCAGTCCTTTGAGAGGAGAGATGAGTTAGTGTTTTTGCTGATAGAAGCTACATTCTGATAATGTTAGATTGATAAATGCTCAGCACGTCTTACTGAGAGAACTACAGCCATATTCTCTTTTCCCTGTTTCTCCTCGGTTGACGATGTTCTGATTAGACAGATGCCCTGCTTTCCAAACAAAGCACAGTGGTGGGGAATATGTGTAGATCTTCCAGTGTGCTATCTGGCTTTATTTGTTCCAAAATACTTGATTTATTTATACTTCTTTCCATTTGATTCATATTTTTGGGACGCTAATTGGGATTAGTACATACTGTAGCTCAATTTATCTATTCAGATGGTGACCCATACGGTCCCAGAAGAGTCACCATCAGCAGATTCTGACTTCTCCCTCTCTCTTCAGCTGGCCATGACTCACCCCAGCCACCACCTGAACTTTGGCATGAACCCGGACCACGCCCGTAACTCCCTGTCCAACTGCGGCATCCGCCAGCCCAAGTATGGGGACAGAAAGGTCCACCACATGTACATGAGGAAGAAGGGTGGGTACCTTCAGTAGAATACACACGTGTGTGTGTGTGTGCGCACACACACGTCATCTATATTGATTGATGGATGTTTCTGTAGTCTATACTGACTAACCAACCTCTGTCTGATTGGTCAGGAATCAACACCTTGATCAACATCATGTCTCGTCTTGGACAAGATGACCCCTCCCCCTCCAGGTAGGTCCTACTTCCATGAGGTCTAAGCAATGTCACCAACCACTGATGCAGGGGTTATTTTTTATTCCAATCCATTATATAATGTACACTACCGGTCAAAATTTTTAGAACACCTACTCATTCAAGAGTTTTTCTTTATTTTTAGTATTTTTTACATTGTAGAATAATAGTGAAGACATCAACACTATGAAATAACACATGGAATCATGTAGTGACCAAGAAAGTGTTAAAACAAATCAAAATATATTTTATACTTGAGATTCTTCAAATAGCCACCCTTTGCCTTGATGACAGCTTTGCACACTCTTGGCATTCTCTCAACCAGCTTCACCTGGAATGCTTTTCCAACAGTCTTGAAGGAGTTATTTAGTGGGCTATTTAGCTAAAGAATCCCTGTGTCGTGCGGGAGACCGGGGTTCAATTCCCCGACAGGGAGGAAGGAGTAGGCTGTCCTTGTAAATAAGAATTTGTTCTTAACTGACTTGCCAAGTTAAATAAAGGTTACACTAAGATCATAACATTTCTACACCCTAATTGTATAATTGTAGTCTAACCAATACCCAAACGGAGATTAAGTGAAAATAAACATCTCATTAATTTATCAAGACCAGTCCCCATGCTTGTCTAAGAGCAGAGTGAAACGGTGCTGAAATAGTTGTAGGCTTTTTGCACCAAATCCTATTGCTTCTAACTTCAATATGCTCTTTAAATAAATAAGACCTACACCACTTTTAACAGCACATTACTCAACACTAGTGAGACTCGGTAGGCCTACACTTTATCGAAAAATATGACGTGACTCTCCGCCAATAATTACATATAGAGGATTGGAGGATTCTAAATCGTATCGAACCTGCATCTGTAGCAACGCATTTTGCACTGCGGGAGCCCCCATCCAAAACATTTTTTTATTAAAGACTATCAGAAAGAATGTTGGTACTTATTTATTTTGATCCAAAGCCATGAATGAATGAGTCACTCAGCTTTATGTAGGTGCCGGGCCTTATGACTGTGCCATCAACTTGATAATATATAACGATATTTTGGAGGTTATTTCGTTTTAAAAAAAATGAAAGTGAGCGATTGTAATCTGAATAAAGGCCAAAGTAATATTTGTAAAGGCCAAAACATGTATTTCTGTTTTTAGAGGGAGAGAAACACTGGGCCAATTGTGTGCCGCCCATAAAGGCCAAAATATATCCCTGCTCATAGCCATAATGGCCCTGCACAATGTGACCGTGTGTGTTTTGAAAGAGTATTATCCAGTAAGCAACAATGCTTTTGTTTGTGTATTTGTTTTACATGTGGATAATAAAGCATGTAAAGCATTTTGAAGATATAAGCCACCTGCATTTGTTTATTAGGCTATTGCAGAACAGCATAACAGTCCGGACGGCCCTTGCTTTGCCTGGTGAGCAGTTGGTAAAGTTCTGTTGTCAGAAGAGGAATGGAAATGTCAAGGTAAACCAACAACCTGATGAACCCGCCACGTACTGTATGTTGACTCTGCCTGTCGGAGGTGGAGTTCCAGAGCTCACAGGTGTGCCTGGCATGGATTGTGACTCCATCTCGTTCCTCGCCCTCTTCAATGCGTCATTCTCAACCTGTCTCTCTGCCAATGCCGCCTGGCTCTGGAGCAATGCACCAGCTGTCGCCCGTATCTCTGCCCTCCGATAATGTTTCTCTTTTTGCTGGTTTGCCTTCAATGTCTCAATCTCGGTGTTCAAAGTTTTAATCTGATCCATGTGCACCTTCATCAGATGTGCAGAATGGTACTGCCCTGAGCCCCCATCGATTACAGTGGCCTATGATAGGAACGGTAGATGAATTAAAAGTGACTCCAACACACACATACTGCGTACACATATTAAGAATCTAGCAAAACTAACCACTTTCTTTGCATCCATGCGGTTTTTCGATACGGCCCGTTGTCCAGCTTTTTGTCCACTGATCTCCACGGATAGTTGTCGGCATGTTTGTATGCTCTATTTTTATTTAACCTTTATTTAATTATCGATTTTATTACAGAGTATGCCTACACATTGATAGGCTAGATAAAAAGGTTTTGAAAGAAAATGCACTGAAACCAAAATACCTTTAGTTTTGGTGATCCTCTACGGCTCATTTTCAAGTCCTCTCGTGGTTACGGTCCTAACCCTGGAACGGGTAGCACCATAGAAAGAAGTTGGCTTGATGAAAACGATGTCCATTTTGTCTCTTCTCTTTGGTCGCAATGTCATTTTTTGCAGGTAGGGGATGTTCACACCTACAGTCACCGGGCTATAAAGTGTCTATTGTCCTGCTAATCGGGCTACAAGTGTTTGAAAACCTGTTTTCAAAATTCCACCAGCTGTCCATCACTACTGTAATTAAAAACACAGCATCTTGTTTACATCTTGTTTACATTCTTTATTGTATCCACAATGTCACAAATAATTTGTATCTACCTTTCCAATTACTTTTAGTGTTTGGGATTTACAAATGTGTGCTTTTCATGTCATTTTTCGTTAACCATTTAGGATTTAAGTAAGTAAGACGCCTTTAGTGAGATGTCTAATGCTTTAATATTTAACCATATCTGCCCTCCGAATTCATATCTAAGGGGCATTTCTCACGGCATTATTAGTTACATTGTTTTAGTTTGAACGTGCAGACTGGCACTAAGAACAGTGGGAATGTTTCCCTAGTCAGCGACATTATTAGTGCAATGCCCCTTAAAGTGTTGCTCCCTGCTACCCAGTGGGGCGTGGTGGGGGTCCACCCCTCCTCCCTTCCCCATGGGCTAGGTCCGTCTTCTGTGCACGGCTCTGCGGCCCATCCCGTGCCCCCTGCCCTCGTGCCTTGAACCTTGCACGTCCAACAGTGTTTCAGTGGATACAGCTGGAGAACTGCAAGGCAATCCCAATGTGCGCCACTCGGAGCCATGAACAATATATATTGCCCTGCTAATAACAGGGTTAATAATATATCTGTGAGAATATCCAAGGGTATTTTTTTTTATATAACTCTAACTTAATAATCGCTTGGTTTAAAAAACAACAATATTTTGAAGTTTTCGTTTTCAAATAACGTAAAATGAGCAAGAAAACGGCCATTCTTGAACATGGGGCGAGACATTGTTACTAATTTGTAAATAAAGCCAATTTGTTATTTAAAATGATTTATTTCTGTTTTTAGAGGGAGAGAAACCAAAAACCTACATGGGTCTCCCAGTCAAGGCCAGCATGGGTATTGAACCAGCATCGGTAGCAACACAGCTTGTACTGCTGTGCAGTGTCTTAGACCGTTGCACCACACAGGCGTTGTACAACATGACTGGTCGGGAGAGTACTACAGTAAGAGCAAAATAATCCTAACAAAATAAAATAAAAACCTTAGTGTAACAAGAGTTTTATTAAGTAATACTGAAGTCGTGCACAATTATCAGTTTCTATTTAGGTTTGTTGCCCATTCATTGTCAGAGACACAGTAGAACCCGAAAGCATAATCGGTGTTCTAACTCCCCCTTGCGCTGGTCTGGAGCAATGAAGTAGTGACGCAGGGTACCGTACTAAACCACAAATTACCTCTTAAGTCCCGCAGCATAATTGCAAAACTTTTAGTGGAGCAACCACTGTACATGATTCCATATGTATTATTTCATAGTTTTGATGTCTTCAATATTATTCTACAATGTAGAAAATAGTAAAACTAATGAAAAACCCTTGAATGAGTAGGTGTTCTAATACTTTTGACCGGTAGTGTATACCTAGCGAATGCAGTGTCCCTAAGCCAAGCGGTTGCTGTTTTGCTATGACCTAGTGCGGTTTGACCCTGCACTTAGTTCCATGAGTGACCTTAAGCATCGTCACCAATCTCTGATGCAGGGGCCATTTTTATTCCAAAACACCTTTGCAATGTGTGCTATATATTTGTGAAAGTTTGAGGCTGAATGAATACACTTTAAAATAATTAATAAACTTGATTCAAACATGTACAGGCCATATTTCAGGTCGCTATTGGATTTTCACCCCTGATATTTGTCAGATTGTGTTGATTTGGTCTGTCTCAAGAGACCTGTGGTTCCTGTGTAAATGTCTGATATACGATAGACTGAGACCTAATAAACACCTCTCTCTCCTCTCTGCCTTCATGTCTCTTTCTTCATTTCTCTCTCTTTTCAGGATCAATCACAACGAGCGGCTGGAGTTTCTCGGCGATGCCGTCGTGGAGTTTCTCACCAGGTGAGATTGACGTCCGTCAGCTCCCTCGCTCTTTTTCTCTTTCTTTGACGGACAACACTGCTAATCGAACATGGCGACAACTCCCCCTCTTCTCCCCCCTCCTCCTCTTTATTCTAGTCTGTGATTTCCCCCTAATTGGGTATTCGGTTGTAATTTCACCGTAGCTCTTTTCATTGGGCCTGCTGAAATTCTCCATGACAACTAGCAGTTAGCTATGAGAATGTTGTGTGTGTGTGTGTGTGTGTTATTGACTGAGTCACTCCCAGGTGAGAGGAGACCGCTGTGGTCCAGACACCACTCAGCTTGCACTGCCACACCACTAATGACATGGTGCTATTATTACTACACTGACTTAGTCGCTACAACTCTACCTAGATACCTCGGCTGTGTCCGAAATGGAACCGTAATCCCCATATAGTGAGCCCTGGACAAAATTAGTGCATTATATAGGAAATGTGCTACCATATCGGACGCAGCCTTCGTTTGGACAGATAGAAAGGTAGATGGAGAGAGAGAGAAAGGTCTGGGTTAGCTCAGTTTAGTTCATATGGTAGTTTTTGCACGTCACGCCATATAAGCCTCACTGAAAACCTTCATAATGATGTTTACTCCTCCCCGTTTTTTACATTTTTAACTGTTTGTTGTTCGAGACACGAGCAGGTTATGTATCACACACACGCTACCAGTCAAAAGTTTGGACACACCTACTCATTCAAAGGTTTTTCTTAATTTTTACTTTTTTCTACATCATGTAGTAACCAAAAAGTGTTAAAGAAATCACAATATATTTTAGATTCTTCAAAGTAGCCTCCCTTTGCCTTGATGACAGCTTTGCACATTCTTGGCATTCTCTCAACCAGCTTCACCTGGAATGCTTTTCCAAAAGTCTTAAAGGAGTTCCCACAAATGCTGAGCACTTGTTGGCTGCTTTTCCTTCACTCTGCAGTCCAACTCATCCCAAACCATCTCAATTGGGTTGAGGTCAGGTGATTGAGGTCATGAGAGCCAGTTTCATCATAGCGCTTTACCAGTTTCATCAAAGTTCTTGACATTTCCATATTGACTGTCCTTCTTGTCTTAAAATAATGATGTACTGTCGTTTCTCTTTGCTTATTTGAGCTGTTCTTGCATAATATGGATTTGGTCTTTTTATCAAATAGGGATATCTTCTGTATACCACTCTACCTTAAGAAGGAAGGAAATTCCACAAATTACCTTTTAACAAGGCATACCTGTTAATTGAAATGCATTCCAGGTGACTAGCTCGTGAAGCTGGTTGAGAGAATGCCAAGTGTGTGCAAAGCTGTCATCAAGGCAAAGGGTGATTACTTTGAAGAATCTCAAATATAAAATATATTTTGATTTGTTAAACACTTTTTTGGTTACTACATGATTCCATATGTGTTATTTCACAGTTGTGATGTCTTCACTATTGTTTTACAATGTAGAGAATAATAAAAACAAAGAAAAAGCCTTGAATGAGTAGGTGTGACTGCTACTGTGAATATATACAGTATGTACAGTGGGGAGAACAAGTATTTGATACACTGCCGATTTTGCAGGTTTTCCTACTTACAAAGCATGTAGAGGTCTGTAATTTTTATTATAGGTACATTTCAACTGTGAGAGACGGAATCTAAAACAAAAATCCAGAAAATCACATTGTATGATTTTTAAGTAATTCATTTGCATTTTATTGCATGATATAAGTATTTGATCACCTACCAACCAGTAAGAATTCCGGCTCTCACAGACCTATTCGTTTTTCTTTATGAAGTCCTCCTGTTCTCCACTCATTACCTGTATTAACTGCACCTGTTTGAACTCGTTACCTGTATAAAAGACACCTGTCCACACACTCAATCAAACAGACTCCAACCCTCCACAATGGCCAAGACCAGAGAGCTGTGTAAGGACATCGGGGATAAAATTGTAGACCTGCACAAGGCTGTGATGGGCTACAGGACAATAGGCAAGCAGCTTGGTGAGAAGGCAACAACTGTTGGCGCAATTATTAGAAAATGGAAGAAGTTCAAGATGACGGTCAATCACCCTCGGTCTGGGGCTCCATGTAAGCTCTCACCTCGTGGGGCATCAATGATCATGAGGAAGGTGAGGGATCAGCCCAGAACTACACGGCAGGACCTGGTCAATGACCTGAAAAGAGCTGGGACCACAGTCTCAAAGAAAACCATTAGTAACACACTACGCCATCATGGATTAAAATCCTGCAGCGCACGCAAGGTCCCCCTGCTCAAGCCAGCGCATGTCCAGGCCCATCTGAAGTTTGCCAATGACCATTTGGATGATCCAGAGGAGGAATGGGAGAAGGTCATGTGGTCTGATGAGACAAAAATAGAGCTTTTTGGTCTAAACTCCACTCGCCGTGTTTGGAGGAAGAAGAAGGATGAGTACAACCCCAAGAACACCATCCCAACCGTGAAGCATGGAGGTTGAAACATCATTCTTTGGGGATGCTTTTCTGCAAAGGGGATAGGACGACTGCACCGTAATGAGGGGAGGATGGATGGTGCCATGTATCGCGAGATCTTGGCCAACAACCTCCTTCCTTCAGTAAGAGCATTGAAGATGGGTCGTGGCTGGGTCTTCCAGCATGACAACGACCCGAAACACACAGGCAGGGCAACTAAGGAGTGGCTCCGTAAGAAGCATCTCAAGGTCCTGGAGTGGCCTAGCCAGTCTCCAGATCTGAACCCAATAGAAAATCTTTGGAGGGAGCTGAAAGTCCCTATTGCCCAGCGACAGCCCCGAAGCCTGAAGGATCTGGAGAAGGTCTGTATGGAGGAGTGGGCCAAAATTCCTGCTGCAGTGTGTGCAAACCTGGTCAAGAACTACAGGAAACGTATGATCTCTGTAATTGCAAACAAAAGTTTCTGTACCAAATATTAAGTTCTGCTTTTCTGATGTATCAAATACTTATGTCATGCAATAAAATGCAAATTATTACTTAAAAATCATACAATGTGATTTTCTGGATGTTTGTTTTAGATTCCGTCTCTCACAGTTGAAGTGTACCAATGATAAAAAATTACAGACCTCTACATGCTTTGTAAGTAGGAAACACTGCCGATTTTGCAGGTTATCAAATACTTGTTCTCCCCACTCTATATATCTCCCTCCCAGCACTGCTGTCTGCTGGATTGAACATTTTTAGAACTTGACTACCAGGAGCCGGGGATATATATATAATATTGAAGTGTTAAAGAGCAAGCTGGCTGATTTGAGATGAGAAATCTTGAGATCTTTCATGGCCATTTAATGCTACATCTATTCACCACAGGCGTACCTACCTACGGTCCCTTTAAAAATGTCAAGGCTCAACACTTCTTACCAAGGTCTTTTTTTCGTTCGATCCCTCCTCTCTCCTCCTTCACCTCTCTCCATCCTTGTTCTCTTCTTATTGTCGGGATTTATCACAAACAACCACATACTGTAAGCTCTCACCCCTTTGCTGCCCAGTCGACAATGCACTCTAGAAAAACTGTTGCGTTTAAATATACTGAAGCATGAAATAAAACAAAATCTCTGATAACTTGCTGATAACTTTCATTGTTAACCTAGATGCTGATTTTTATTTATTTTATCATGGCTAGAAAACAAAATATTGAGAAAGTATAATAACATTTTATTTGTCATATGCTTCGTAAACTACTGGTTTAGACTAACAGTGAAATGCTTACTTACGGGTCCTTTTACAACAATGCTATGTTTTCTCTAAGCTTTGTTGTACAATTAAAGGTCAATACACTGCATTTCAAACAGTCAGCAATAATCTGAATTCAGGGCCTGTGGAATTATAACTAAGCTAAATATTAGCCTTCTACAACTATAAGACCCACTAATAATTGTATTATTTTATGTAAATTGTTTAACCAGCTTTTTTTGTTGCAAAAATCACTGATCAGGATTTCAAGTCTGTCTATGAAAATGCCCTTTTTGTTGCAAATGTAACAAGAACCATTCACAATGCACATCCACTAATAATGACCAACTTCTTATAGCAGACTTTATAGAAAATTAACTCTGGTCTCAAACAATATCTCGAGCACAAGCCCAAGTGCTAGTGAGTAGCCAGCTAAACATTCTATTTCAAGTCTAGCCAACTTGGATCTATTTGCTTGCTAACAATATAGAACAGTTGAACTGTAATGAATATACTCTCCTTTCCATCTCCAACTATTTTTAACAGCCTGCTCAGTTCAGATATTGAAATGAATTGGCCTACCTGATAAGAAAATACTTATTTCTCAGAATGAGAACAAGTTGCTAATTCCTTATATAAATGTGTCTTTTTTTTGCTCATTGTACATTTATGAAACACAAACTAGACAGCACATAAGTCTGTGACTAAAATGTGTGGCACTGCGCGTGACAAACTGAGCATGAATTTTCCACAATTATGTTTATTAGTACTCTCATTTTAGTATGTTCTTCTCTGTTCTACATTTTGGGAGTTGAGACAACCTTTCTGATGATACCATTTTTATATTCTCACCTATTACAGTAAAATAATGTCTAAGCGTTTCGCTGTCCATATGACCGACGACCGATTCTGTTGGACCAAACCTAAAATGCAAATAGCGAGTTTAACTTCTTCCTCTCGGACAAGCAGTTTATCTTTCGTCTTTGTTAGTGGCAGGGGGAGGGGCTTGGTGTCTGCAAGTGGGAATGTACACAGTCGAGAGGAGACGAGACCAAAAAGACAGAACGTTCCTAAAAATGGAAGAAAAAAAATGATTACCTTGATTCTGCGATACATGCATTTGAAACATGGCGTTAATTCGATATATCGCCCAGCCCTAACTGTGACCCATGTTCAGCCATCTTGGATAATAACAAGTCTTTGGTTGCCTGCACACAGCTGGGGATCTGTGTCCCATCGGTGGCCATGTCGGATCTAATGGGTCTCTGGTTGGTTGCCTGCCACAGCTGGGGATCTGTGAGATTGTGACCCATCGTCAGCCATCTTGGATCTAACGGCTCTGTTTATGTTTCCTGTCTCCACAGTGTTCATCTGTACTACCTGTTCCCCAGTCTGGAGGAAGGAGGGCTCGCCACCTACAGAACAGCCATTGTACAGAACCAGCACCTGGCCATGCTAGCAAAGGTTAGACTTATACCCTTTTTAGGGACAGTTTCCAGGAAAACGATTTAACACTAGTCCTGGACTAAGAAGTGTGTTCAGTGGAGATTCTCCATTGAACCTATGTTTAAATCCAGGACTAGGCTTAGTCTGTGTCTGAGAAACCGGCCCATAGTGCAATACTTTTGAACAGGGCCAATGGGGATCTGGTCATGTAGTTCACTATGTAGGGCAAAATTCCCCAACTGGCAGCCCACGGTTAATTTTATTTCTCTAAGTTTTCATTTTTGAATTTATTTTTGGACAGAAGACTATAAAAACACATTTGCAAATCAGCTCCAAGTGATTTTAAATTAGGAAATTTGTTCCAAAGTATTCTCACGCATAATAGAGAGAGATATGTGATCGTCTACAAATATCAGCAATGTTTGAAATGATTGTTTTAGACATATCTGTTGGAGCTTGTTGCTGTAAATGTTTTTGCTACAACTTCCGTTAATTGTCCATGTTTGAGTGCATGAAAAAAAACGTGATGTGTCATGGGTAAATTGTGACCGACTGACTGATCTACGAATAATATTGAGTAGTTATTTATGATGCAAGATGATTTGTAGATTTGACTTTAAAGCCGGCTACAATGTCGAACGCGCCCATTATTTTCCGGACCCCTGAACATCCCCTCAAGAAGAAATCGGCCCAGGCTGAATCTAGTTGATGATCCCTGATGTAGGGATGTAGTTGATGATCCCTGATGTAGTTAAATAAAGGTTCAATAAAAACAAAAGATTTGTATGGGATAGGGTGCCATTTCAAACACAGCCTAAGATGGTTCTACTCTAAAGGTCACAGAGTGTGGATACGAGCACCAATAAGAGAGTGTTCACCACAAAGATGGATAGAAACCTGTTTTTATTGTTTCTGCCTCTCCTTTATAACTTTCTTGTAAGAGTACACAGGGGAGAGAAGTAATTCTGTCTCCATTTCCCCCCCCTTCACCACCCCCCTCTCACTTCTCTCTTCTGTCTGTAATTACAGTTAAAAGGTTGTTGTTCTTCAGGTGTAGTATTAGTGTTGCAGGTTCCCTAGGGACCGTTCCCAACTTCCCCCATTCCGAGATGCCACTCTCCTGAAGCAGCAGCATATTACCAAGCTCTCACACACACACAAAACACACACACTTCTCGGCCCCTCTCCTGTGGCAACAGCGTATTGCCAAAAACACGCCAAACACCCCAGCCTGCCATACTACTGGCACTGTTGTTGGAGAAAGAACACTAATCATCCCATGATGTGGAGAAAAGCAATTAAATCTTTAATCTTTCATGTTGCTCCCCCCTGAATACCAAGATGCAGCTGCCTGCATTCGTGTTAGCGCTTTCGCTGGGTGCAAGTGGCACCCAATACCCCTATATAGTGCACTACTTTTGACCAGAGCACTATGGGTCCTGGTAAAAAGTAGTGCACTACTTAGGGCAATAGGGTGCTATTTGGGATGCAACCTCACTTTGGCTCGTTTCAATTTGCCATTTACAGGAAAGTGAGTGTGATACAATATGCAACGGTTGCCAAGTTGTTTCCCAGTTCTTCTTAAGCCAGCGAAACATCTACTCCTTCTCTGCACAAGAACACTTGTAATTATCTCTTGAAAAATGTTTTCAGAAAGCAACAGGCGTAAGCCGACACTTCACTTGTAAAACTTGAAAGTCGAACAGCAAGTTCCCTGTAAGTTAGTGAGGCCTAGTATTTATATTACATTTTTTTCCCTTCCAAATGTAATGATCACGTTTATCTTTCTAATGAATCGTCTGAAGTTGTTGACGCATAGTCATGTATTTTAATTTTAATTTGGTAAAGTAGCTACATTGCTATTACTGCAAACAATACTTGATATCAACTGGAAAATAAGATTGCACAAATTGTTAACCTCTATGGGCTAATAATCAGACACCCATTTTTCAAGCTAGCATATAATGTCACATAAACCCAAACCACAGCTAAATGTAGCACTAACCTTTGATGATCTTCATCAGATGACAACCCTAGGACATTATGTTATACAATACATGCATGTTTTGTTCAATCAAGTTCATATTTATATCAAAAACCAGCTTTTTACATTAGCATGTGACTAGCATGTGACTAGCATTCCCACCGAACACTGCCGGTGAATTTACTAAATTACTCACGATAAACGTTCACAAAAAGCATAACAATTATTTTAAGAATTATAGATACAGAACTCCTCTATGCACTCGATATGTCCGATTTTAAAATAGCTTTTCGGTGAAAGCACATTTTGCAATATTCTCAGTAGATATCCCGGCATCACAGGGCTAGCTATTTAGACACCCAGCAAGTTTAGCACTCATCAAAGTCAGATTTACTATAAGAAAAATGTTATTACCTTTGTTGTCTTCGTCAGAATGCACTCCCAGGACTTCTACTTCAATAACAAATGTTGGTTTGGTCCAAAATAATCCATCGTTATATCCAAATAGCGGCGTTTTGTTCGTGCGTTCTAGACACTATCCTAAAGGGTAAATAAGGGTGGCGAGCATGGCGCAATTCGTGACCAAAAAATTCTAAATATTCCATTACCGTACTTCGAAGCATGTCAACCGCTGTTTAAAATCAATTTTTATGCCATTTTTCTCATAAAAAAGCGATAATATTCCGACCGGGAATGTGCGTTTAGGTAAACAGACAAAAGGAAAGAAAGCATTCGGTCGACTCGGGCACGCGCCTAAGCCCATAGTACTCTGAGCGGCCACTTGCCAAAAGCGATAAAGTGTTTCAGCCAGAGCCTGCCTCGATATCGTTCAGCTTTTTCCCGGGCTCTGAGACCCTATGGAAGCCGTAGGAAGTGTCACGTTATTGCACAGATCCTGAGTCTTCAATAAAAAGAACCAAGATGAAACACTACTTCTCAGACAGGCCACTTCCTGCTTGAAATCTTCTCAGGTTTTGGCCTGCCATATGAGTTCTGTTATACTCACAGACACCATTCAAACAGTTTTAGAAACTTTAGGGTGTTTTCTATCCAAAGCCAATAATTATATGCATATTCTAGTTACTGGGCAGGAGTAGTAACCAGATTAAATCGGGTACGTTTTTTATCCAGCCGTGTCAATACTGCCCCCTAGCCCTAACAGGTTAATATAGAAACAAATGCAAAGGTTGAAGATTGATAATATTTGAGATGAAAACAAACAAATATGACTCCCAAATGGCACCCTATTCCCTGTTTAGTGCACTCATTTTGATCAAGGCCCATAAGCTCTGGTTTAAAAGTAGTGCACCGTATTGGGAATAGGGTGCCATTTGGGACCTACACATTGCGTTTGAGATGTGCCAGACTGCCAGCCAGTGACAGGCTGGTCTCTACCATGGCCCTCCCTACGCGTTCCCTGTCCCTCCAGTAGAATGAAGGTCAGCCCTATGATTTATTAGTTTTAAGTCATGATTATCTGTCCTGTGACTGTCCCCTCTTCCAAATGCTCCTGTCTGGTCTGCATCCCAAGTGGCACCCTATTCCCTATATAGTGCACTACTTTTGACCAGGGCCCACACAGTGAGAGCTTACAGATCAGGGCACAGCTGGCCACTCTGTCTCTCTCTCCTACAGACCTTTTACTGTAGTTGAGTGCCATACAGAACAGTATAGAGTCACTCGGACTGGCGGACTCTGAACTTTTTCAACCCCAAAAAATCACCACCTGGCCGGTCGCTGTATCAGGTAAACATCGAAGTGGCCAGTGTGTAGTTGTCAAAGTCAAAATACCATCAGGAGAAACCGTTATCATATAACAGCGATAGTGTTATATTAAGATAGCCCGCTAGCCTGAAGCTAGTACTTTTCAGACCACGCTAGTGGAAAATGTGCGAAACTGGCCCAGCAGGCCAGTGAACTGTTGCTTTTCCTAGTATTGCATGGCACAGATTGTGACTGTATGTGTTGCACTGACCATCCTACTGATCCTCGACATCTATAAAATAGC
Organism: Salmo salar; assembly: GCF_965601325.2. NCBI lineage: Eukaryota > Metazoa > Chordata > Actinopteri > Salmoniformes > Salmonidae > Salmo > Salmo salar. The sequence goes on along the minus strand of NC_138309.1, from coordinate 24,174,325 downwards.
CTCCAACACTCTACTCAACAAACTGGATGCAGTCTATCACAGTGCCATCCGTTTTGTCACCAAAGCCCCATACACTACCCACCATTGCGACCTGTACGCTCTCGTTGGTTGGCCCTCGCTTCATACTCGTCGCCAAACCCACTGGCTACAGGTTATGTACAAGTCTCTGCTAGGTAAAGCCCTGCCTAATCTCAGCTCACTGGTCACCATAGCAGCACCCACTCGTAGCACGCGCTCCAGCAGGTATATCTCACTGGTCACCCCAAAAGCCAATTCCTCCTTTGGTCGTCTTTCCTTCCAGTTCTTTGCTGCCAATGACTGGAACGAACTGCAAAAATCTCTGAAGCTGGAGACTCATATCTCCCTCACTAGCTTTAAGCACCAGCTGTCAGCAGCTCACAGATCACTGCACCTGTACATGCTCCTTTGCACCCCAGTATCTGTACTTGCACATTCATCTTCTGCACATCTACCATTCCAGTGTTTAATTGCTATATTGTAGTTACTTCGACACCATGGCCTATTTATTGCCTTAACTTACCTCATTTGCACTCACTGTATATAGACTTTTTGTTTTCTTTTGTTCTACTGTATTATTGACTATATGTTTTGTTTATTCCATGTGTAACTCTGTGTTGTCGAATTGCTATGCTTTATCTTGGCCAGGTCGCATTTGCAAATGAGGACTTGTTCTCAATTAGCCTACCTGGTTAAATAAAGGTGAAATAAAAAATGTTTCATGCTTTGCCAGAAACTGGAGTTGGATCGCTTCATGCTGTATGCCCACGGCCCAGACCTCTGTAGGGAGTCAGACCTGAGACATGCCATGGCCAACTGTTTTGAAGCACTCATAGGTGAGTGTACCGATGTGTGTGACTGTCTATCTCTGTCTCGCTCTGTATGTCTTCGTTAGCTATGTACCGTAGCTACACTGAACAAAAATATTAACTTGCAACCATTTCAAAGATTTTACTGAGTATTTATATAAGGAAATCAGTCAATTGAAATCATTTCATTAGGCCCTAATCTATGGACTTCACATGACTGGGAATACAGATATGCCACTGTTGGTCACATATATCTTTAAAAAAAAGGTAGAGGTATGGATCAGAAAACCAGTCAGTATCTGGTGTGATCATCATTTGACTCATCTCCTTCGCGTAGAGTTGATCAGGCTGTTGATTGTGGCGTGTGGATTGTTGCCCCACTCCTCTACAATGGCTGTGTGAAGTAGAGGTCGTCCGATTTAATCGGAATGGCCGATTAATTAGGTCCAATTTAAAGTTTTCATTACAATCGGTAATCTGCATTTTGGCACCGATCATGGCCGATTACATTGCACTCCACGAGGAGACTGCGTGGCAGGCTGACTACCTGTTATGCGAGTGCAGCAAGGAGCCAAGGTAAGTTGCTAGCTAGCATTAAACATATCTTATAAAAAACAATCAATCTTAACATAATCACTAGTTAACTACACATGGTTGATGATATTACTAGTTTATCTAGCTTGTCCTGCGTTGCATATAATCGATGCGGTGCCTGTTAATTTATCATTGAATCATAATCTACTTTGCCAAACGGGTGATTTTACAAGCGCATTCGCGAAAAAAGCACTGTTGTTGCACCAATGTGTACCTAATCATAAACATCAACGCCTTTCTTAAAATCAATACACAAGTATATACACTGCTCAAAAAAATAAAGGGAACACTTAAACAACACAATGTAACTCCAAGTCAATCACACTTCTGTGAAATCAAACTGTCCACTTAGGAAGCAACACTGATTGACAATAAATTTCACATGCTGTTGTGCAAATGGAATAGACAACAGGTGGAAATTATAGGCAATTAGCAAGACACCCCCAATAAAGGAGTGGTTCTGCAGGTGGGGACCACAGACCACTTCTCAGTTCCCATGCTTCCTGGCTGATGTTTTGGTCACTTTTGAATGCTGGCGGTGCTTTCACTCTAGTGGTAGCATGAGACGGAGTCTACAACCCACACAAGTGGCTCAGGAAGTGCAGCTCATCCAGGATGGCACATCAATGCGAGCTGTGGCAAGAAGGTTTGCTGTGTCTGTCAGCATAGTGTCCAGAGCATGGAGACGCTACCAGGAGACAGGCCAGTACATCAGGAGACGTGGAGGAGGCCGTAGGAGGGCAACAACCCAGCAGCAGGAGCCCTGCAAAATGACCTCCAGCAGGCCACAAATGTGCATGTGTCTGCTCAAACGGTCAGAAACAGACTCTATGAGGGCCCGACGTCCACAGGTGGGGGTTGTGCTTACAGCCCAACACCGTGCAGGACGTTTGGCATTTGCCAGAGAACACCAAGATTGGCAAATTCGCCACTGGTGCCCTGTGCTCTTCACAGATGAAAGCAGGTTCACACTGACCACGTGACAGACGTGACAGAGTCTGGAGACGCCGTGGAGAATGTTCTGCTGCCTGCAACATCCTCCAGCATGACCGGTTTGGCGGTGGGTCAGTCATGGTGTGGGGTGGCATTTCTTTGGGGGGCCGCACAGCCCTCCATGTGCTCGCCAGAGGTTGCCTGACTGCCATTAGGTACCGAGATGAGATCCTCAGACCCCTTGTGAGACCATATGCTGGTGCGGTTGGCCCTGGGTTCCTCCTAATGCAAGACAATGCTAGACCTCATGTGGCTGGAGTGTGTCAGCAGTTCCTGCAAGAGGAAGGCATTGACGCTATGGACTGGTCCGCCCGTTCCCCAGACCTGAATCCAATTGAGCACATCTGGGACATCATGTCTCGCTCCATCCACCAACGCCACGTTGCACCACAGACTGTCCAGGAGTTGGCGGATGCTTTAGTCCAGGTCTGGGAGGAGATCCCTCAGGAGACCGTCCGCCACCTCATCAGGAGCATGCCCAGGCGTTGTAGGGAGGTCATACAGGCACGTGGAGGCCACACACACTACTGAGCCTCATTTTGACTTGTTTTAAGGACATTACATCAAAGTTGGATCAGCCTGTAGTGTGGTTTTCCACTTTAATTTTGAGTGTGACTCCAAATCCAGACCTCCATGGGTTGATAAATTGGATATTTATTGATTATTTTTGTGTGATTTTGTTGTCAGCACATTCAACTATGTAAAGAAAAAAGTATTTAATAAGATTATTTCTTTCATTCAGATCTAGGATGTGTTGTTTAAGTGTTCCCTTTATTTTTTTGAGCAGTATATTTTTAAACCTGCATATTTAGTTAATATTGCCTGCTAACATGAATTTATTTTAACGAGGGAAATTGTGTCACTTCTCTTGCTTTCATTGCACTCAGAGTCGGGTATATGCAACAGTTTGGGCCGCCTGGCTCGTTGCGAACTAATTTGCCAGAATTTTACGTAATTATGACATAACATTGAAGGTTGTGCAATGTAACAGGAATATTTAGACTTAGGGATGCCACCTGTTAGATAAAATACGGAACGGTTCCGTATTTCACTGAAAGAATAAACATTTTATTTTCAAAATGATCTTTTCCGGATTTGACCATATTAATGATCTAAGGCTCGTATTTCTGTGTGTTATTATGTTATAATTAAGTCTATGATTTGATATTTGATAGAGCAGTCGCGGTGGTAGGCAGCAGCAGGCTCGTAAGCATTCATTCAAACAGCACTTTTGTGCGTTTGCCAGCAGCTCTTCGCAATGCTTCAAGCATTGCGCTGTTTATGACTTCAAACCTATCAACTCCCAAGATTAGGCTGGTGTAACCGATGTGAAATGGCTAGCTAGTTAGCGGGGTGCGCGCTAATAGCGTTTCAAACGTCACTCGCTCTGAGACTTGGAGTAGTTGTTCCCTTTGCTCTGCAAAGGCCGCAGCTTTTGTGGAGCGATGGGTAATGATGCTTCGAGGGTGGCTGTTGTCGATGTGTTCCTGGTTCGAGCCCAGGTAGGGGCGAGGAGAGGGACAGAAGCTATACTGTTACACTGGCAATACTAAAGTGCCTATAAGAACATCCAATAGTTAAAGGTATATGAAATACAAATGGTATAGAGAGAAATAGTCCTGTAATTCCTACAATAACCTCAACCTAAAACGTCTTACCTGGGAATATTGAAGACTCATGTTAAAAGGAACCACCAGCTTTCATATGTTCTCATGTTCTGAGCAAGGAACTTAAAAGTTAGCTTTTTTACATTGCACATATTGCACTTTTACTTTCTTCTCCAACACTTTGTTTTTGCATTATTTAAACCAAATTGAACATGTTTCATTATTTATCTGAGGCTAAATTGATTTGATTGATATATTATGTTAAAATTAAAGTGTTCATTCAGTATTGTTGTAATTGTCATTATTACAAATAAAAGAATCGGCCGATTAATCAGTATCGGCTTTTTTTGGTCCGCCAATAATCGGTATCGGCGTTGAAAAACCATAATCAGTCAACCTCTAGTGTGAAGTTGCTGGATATTGGCTGGAACTGGAACACGCTGTCGTACACGTCGATCAAGAGCATCCCGAACATGGGTGACATGTCTGGTGAGTATGCAGGCCATGGAAGAACTGGGACATTTTCAGCTTCCAGGAATTATGTACAGATCCTTGCGACATGGGGCCGTGCATTATGATGCTGATATATGAGGTGATGGCGGTGGATGAATGTCACGACAATGAGCCTCAGTATTTCGTCACAGTATTTCTGTGCGTTTCAAATTGCCATCGATAAAAGGCAATTCTGTTCATTGTCCGTAGCTTATGCCTGCCCCATACCATAACCCCACTGCCACCATGGGGACTCTGTTCACAACATTGACATCAGCAAACCGCTCGTCCAAACAACGCCATACACCGCTGTCTGCCATCTGCCCGGTACAGTTGAAACCGGGATTCATCTGTGAAGAGCAAACTTCAGCGTGCCAGTGGCCATCGAAGGTGAACATTTGCCCACTGAAGTCTGTTACAATGTCAAACTGCAGTCAGGTCAAGACCCTGGTGAGGACTATGAGTACACAGATGAGCTTCCCTGAGACAATTTCTTACGGTTTGTATAGAAATTCTTTGGTTGTGCAAACCCTGTTTCATCAGCTGTCCGGGTTGCTGTTCTCTGTCGGTCCCATAGGTGAAGAAGCCGGATGTGAAGGTCCTGGGCTGGCATGGTTACATTGGTCTGCGGTTGTGATGCTGGTTGGATATATTGCCAAATCCTCTAGAGAAATTAACATTAAATGATCTGGCAACAGCTCTGGTTGACATTCCTGTAGTCAGCATGCCAATATAAACACAACATGTAAAGTGTTGGTTTCATGAGCTGAAATAAAAGATCCCAGAAATGTTCCGTACACACACAAAGCTTATTTCTCGCAAATGTATGCACAAATGTGTTCACATCCTTGTTAGTGAACATCTCTCCTTTGCCAAAATAATTGATCCACCTGTCACTTGTGGCATATCAAGAAGCTGATTAAACAGCATGATCATTACACAGGTGCACCTTGTGCTGGGAACAATAAAAGGCCACTCTAAAATGTGCAGTTTTGTCACCCAACACAGATATCTCAAGTTTTGTGGGCGCGTGCAATTGGCATGCCTACTTTAGGAATGTGCAACAGAGCTGTTGCCAGAGAATTGAATCCTCATTTCTCTACCATATGCGGCCTCCAACGTCATTTTAGAGAATTTGGCAGTACACCCAACCGGCCTCACAACCGCAGACCACGTGTAACCACGCCAGGTCTGGACCTCCACATCCAGCTTCTTCACCTGTGGGATCATCTGAGGGGGGGTGCTGAGGAATATTTCTGTCTGTAATAAAGCCCTTTTATGAGGAAAACTAATTCCGGTTGGCTGGGCCTGGCTCCTCCCTCTTTCTTACTCTTTTAGTGTCTCTTTTACTGTCTGCAAGCTCACTGTAATAAGTAGTGAATAAACATGCGTGATGCCACAGACAGACAGAGGACGCAGTGAGAAACGGCCTGGCTGTCAGAGATGCTGAGGAGCCTCCAGTGATGGTTTTGGATCACTAACTCAAAATAGACCCCTCATGTCGAGACGTACGCTGGCGAGTGAGCAAGCGCACACGAGCACTTGCGTTGAAATTGCTTGTCATGATGTGCCTATTCTTTTGTGACACTTCTGTCATCTCAACTTCTGTTTTAGCTCCAAGGGTTCCTGAATACCCCTTTTACCCCCCTGTCTTGTCTAACGCTCTCTCTCTCTCTCTCTCTCTCTCTCTCTCTCTCTCTCTCTCTCTCTCTCTCTCTCTCTCTCTCTCTCTCTCTCTCTCTTTCTCTCTCTTTCTCTCTCTTTCTCTCTCTTTCTCTCTCTTTCTCTCTCTTTCTCTGAGACAAACCCAGAGTGGAGTAGATGTCATTTCATCCTGTTATCTGTTTCACAGGAAACATGTATATAACACACTGCAGCTCCCACTGTAACATACTCTCACACTTTTTCACTCAAGCGCACATGCACAGACACGCACAAGCAAACATCTCAGAAAACGAGTTTTTCTTCTTTAGATGCGTCATTTTGGAACGTATCATTTTTAGACATCACTGATCCTTTCCCGTGCCCTTTATTATTATTCACAGAGAATTCAGATATTTTTTCGCAAATCTTTAATTTGTCCTTTTATAAGAAGAAATATGTAATCTGACATGCGTCTATCTTTGAAGAGCGTAGCGAGGAGCGGATGGCTTTAAGGGGTTGTTGGATGTGTTTAGTGACCCTTGTTTTATTTGTTTATGTGCCGCCGTGACCCTTGAACCCTGGCTATGCAGCAAGTAGTCGGAAGCAGCAGATAACCTCCTACTTTGCATGGGCAGACTGACTCTCCTGTCTCGCTGTGGCACACACAGACACAGTGTCTATTTCTGCTAACCTTGAGGCAGGGCCACTTTGTGCCAGGGAGTGAGAGAGGGAGAGGAATGAAAGAATGGCGGGAGGGAAGGAGAGGGTGAGGGGTGGAAAGGTGGAATCTGCAATGCAAATAGACGCCCGCAACCCTGCATTATTCAAAATGTTAAATGGATAATATAGTTTTTTTTTTAATCTCTCGTCCTTAACTTCCATTCTCATTTGAGCTCTTGTGGCCCTGTTCGCCTTTACATTCTCATTCTCATTTTACCTCTTGTCATGGAAACAAAATACTTTTTCCCTCAGCCTAGTCGGTGGAGCTGCAGCACATCCTCCCTCCCTTTCCCCACCCCCTTCCGACCTATAGAAACGTTTCCAAAGAGGAAAGAATTGAAAAGAAGAAAGGAGCTCCGTTCTGTTTTATGGCCCTAATTTCCTTGTACAGTTGATCTGTGGATTATAGTGTGTCAGCAGCTGCCAGGAAACGCTGCGATGCAGATGATGGATCATTGTGAGGCCCTCTCTTCTCTCTAGTCTCTAAGCTCTTCCTATTAAAAGAGAGGAGGGAAAAGGATTATCTTTCAGTGGTCTGAATATCAGATTTACACAATGTAGAGACTGTGTATTCACTGAGTGAGAACAGCTCCATTGTTAATTGCTGCGGATGGTGGCAGTGGAGGGATAGTTCTCTGTGCTGCTCTTCTTTCTCAATCTTTCTCTCGCCCTCTCTCCCCCTCAACCCCTTTTAGTTTGGAATAGTTAAGATGTTTGATGTCGAAATGTAATCAGCAGGCTCTGTGCAGCGACGGCGGTGGCAGAGTTTCATTTATATTTTAGTTTGGTTTATTTTGTCATTAATGTGCCTCTGCTTTTTGTGCCCGTTGGGTGGCCAGGCTGGAGCAAAATGGAACGGAGAGGAAGAAAAACTGCTTTATTTGTATTTGATGGATTAGAGCCAATGCTTATTTGAATAATTCATTTTAAGTTATTAATGTGACTGTCAGACACTGATATTTGGAGCCCTGGACCCTGTTTATTGGTCATTGAAAGTGCCTCTGGGTATTACATTTTTTCCCCTAAAGATAACTGTAGCATACATCAGTAAAGGAGGTGATCCTGTGTGGCTCAGTCGGTAGAGCATAGTAATTGCAACGCCAATGTTTGTGGGTTTGATTCCTGCTGGGGTCACCTTACATAAAATGTATGCACACATGACTGTAAGTGGCTTTGTGTAATGTGGCAGATGAATTAGTTGGGTAACATAGATCATTAAGATGTTTTATTTGCATAATATGCCTTTGTGAGATATTTGTCATGTGAATGTATCTGTTAAACCATGTGAAGGGATGGCGTGATTAATGGGGAACCAATTATTTGTCTCCACAATGTCTGTGCGCAAGTCACTCCCCTCAGTGAGCTTGTCCAGGAGTGGAGTCAAGAGGGGGTTTACTTGAGATGGGAGTATCTAGAGTTGTCAATTCATTTATGCTATTGGATGAGCTAATGGTTCTGTTCTATACCGTACCAGGGAGAGACTGTTCCAGTTTGGGGTAGGAGGACCAGATACTGGTCTATACAATGAACACTGTTGATACAGCAGTTGTTGTCTGCTATGTTTTATAGATATCATTCATACAAAACTTAACCTTTGTGAACTGTTCCTAAGATCTGTTGTTTGTCATGTACGTTGAGAGGGGTGGATCTTGGGTATAAAATATCTTTGTACTTTTGTGTAATCACTTTTTCATTTACATTTATGTCATTTAGCAGACGCTCTTATCCAGAGCGACTTACAAATTGGTGCCTTCACCTTATGATATCCAGTGGAACAACCACTTTACAATAGTACATCTATCTTTTTTATTTTTTATTTATTTTTTAAAATATTATTTTTTTTTGGGGGGGGGTGGGTTCGAAGGATTACTTTATCCTATCCCAGGTATTCCTTAACACAGCTCCTTAAGGATAGGGGGCAGTATTGACAATTTCGGAAAAAATATGTGCCCATATTAAACTGCCTCCTACTCAAACTCAGAAGCTAGGATATGCATATTATTAGTAGATTTGGATAGAAAACACTCTGAAGTTTCTAAAACCATTTGAATGGTGTCTGTGAGTATAACAGAACTCATATGGCAAGCAAAAACCTGAGAGAAATCCTACCAGGAAGTGGAAATCTGGATGCATGGGCTCTCTTCAAGTCGTTTCCTATTGAATACACAGTGACGTAGTAATACGGCTTCCACTAGATGTCAACAGTCTTTACAAAGTTGTTTGAGTCGTCTACGATGAACAGAGACCGAATAAGAAGGTGGGGAAGTTGGTGAGGCAGGGAATGACATCACTTCTTGGCGCGCGTTCCTGAGGGTGGATCCTCCGTTCCAAAATGTTTTTCAAGACACAGGAACCGTCCGGTTGAAATATTACTGAATCTTCACGTTCTAAAGGCCCTAAAGATTGATGATTTACAACGTTTGACATGTTTGAACGAACGTAAATACAACTTTTTTTAACTTTTCGTCATGACATTGTCCGCACGCTTCCTACATTTGGAGTAGCTTACTGAACGCGCGAACAACAAGGAGTTATTTGGACATAAATTATGGACTTTATCGAACAAAACAACATTTGTTGTGGACCTGGGAATCCTGGAAGTGCCTTCTGATGAAGATCATCAAAGGTAAGGGAATATTTCTAATGCAATTTATGATTTTAGATGACTCCAAGATGGCGGCTATCTGTATAGCCTAGTGTATTTTTCTGAGCTCAGTACTCAGATTATTGCAAAGAGTGGTTTCCTCGTGAAGCTTTTTTGAAATCTTTCATAGCGTTTGCATAAAGGAGATGTTCATCTATAATTCTTTGAATGACAGTTTAATTTTGTATCAACGTTTATGACAAGTATTTTTGTAAATTGTGGCGCTGATTCACGAGCAGTATTTGAGGGAAAATATTTTCTGAACGTCATGCGCCGATGTAAAATGCTCTTTTTATATATAAATATGAACTTTATCGAACAAAAAATGCATGTATTGTGTAACATGATGTCAAAGGTTAGATCGTCAAAGGTTAGTGCTGCATTAGCTGTGTTTTGGGTATTTGTGATGCATGCTAGTTGCTTGGAAAATGGCTGTGTGGTTATTTTTGTCGATGTACTCTCCTATCATAATCTGTTTTGCTTTCGCTGTAAAGCCTTTTTGAAATAGGACAACGTGGTTTGATTCAGGAGAAGTGTATCTATAAAATGGTGTAAAATAGTCCTATGTTTGAGAAATAGAAATTATTAGATTTGGTTTTGAATATGGCGCTCTGATTTTTCACTGGCTGTTGATCCCGCTAACGGGATTGGAGCTGTAAGAGGTTTTAAAGAGGTAGGGTTTCAGGTGTCTCCGGAAGGTGGTGATTGACTCCGCTGTCCTGGCGCCGTGAGGGAGCTTGTTCCACCATTGGGGTGCCAGAGCAGCGAACAGTTTTGACTGGGCTGAGCGGGAACTGTGCTTCCGTAGAGGTAGAGGGGCCAGCAGGCCAGAGGTGGATGAATGCAGTGCCCTTGTTTGGGTGTAGGGACTGATCAGAGCCTGAAGGTACAGAGGTGCCGTTCCCCTCACAGCTCCGTAGGCAAGCACCATGGTCTTGTCGCAGATGCGAGCTTCAACTGGAAGCCAGTGGAGAGTGCGGAGGAGCGGGGTGACGTGAGAGAACTTGGGAAGGTTGAACACCAGATGGGCTGCGGCGTTCTGGATGAGTTGTAGGGGTTTAATGGCACAGGCAGGGAGCCCAGCCAACAGCGAGTTGCAGTAATCCAGACGGGAGATGACAAGTGCCTGGATTAGGACCTGCGCCGCTTCCTGTGTAAGGCAGGGTCGTACTCTGCGAATGTTGTAGAGCATGAACCTACAGGATTGGGTCACCGCCTTGATGTTAGCGGAGAACGACAGGATGTTGTGCAGGGTCACGCCAAGCCTCTTAGCACTCTGGGAGGAGGACACAATGGAGTTGTCAACCGTGATGGCGAGATCATGGAACGGGCAGTCCTTCACCGGGTGGAAGAGCAGCTCTGTCTTGCCGAGGTTCAGCTTGAGGTGGTATCCGTCATCCACACTGATATGTCTGCCAGACATGCAGAGATGCGATTCGCCACCTGGTTATCAGAAAGGGGAAAGGAGAAGATGAATTGTGTGTCGTCTGCATAGCAATGATAGGAGAGACCATGTGAGGATATGACAGAGCCAAGTGACTTGGTGTATAGCGAGAATAGTAGAGGGCCTAGAACTGAGCCCTGGGGGACACCAGTGGTGAGAGCACGTGGTGCGGAGACAGATTCTCGCCACGCCACCTGGTAGGAGCGACCTGTCAGGTAGGACGCAATCCAAGAGTGAGCCGTGCCGGAGATGCCCAACTCGGAGAGGGTGGAGAGGAGGATCTGATGGTTCACAGTATCAAAGGCAGCAGATAGGTCTAGAAGGATGAGAGCAGAGAAGAGAGAGTTAGCTTTAGCAGTGCGGAGAGCCTCCGTGACACAGAGAAGAGCAGTCTCAGTTTAATGACCAGTCTTGAAACCTGACTGATTTGGATCAAGGTCATTCTGAGAGAGATAGCAAGAGAACTGGCCAGGGACGACACGCTCAAGAGTTTTGGAGAGAAAAGAAAGAAGGGATACTGGTCTGTAGTTGTTGACATCGGAGGGATCGAGTGCAGGTTTTTTGAGAAGGGGTGCAACTCTCGCTCACTTGAAGACAGAAGGGACGTAGCCAGCGGTCAAGGATGAGTTGATGAGCGAGGTGAGGTAAGGGAGAAGGTCTCCGGAAATGGTCTGGAGAAGAGAGGAGGGGATAGGGTCAAGCGGGCAGGTTGTTGGGCGGCCGGCCGTCACAAGTCGCAAGATTTCATCTGAAGAGAGAGGGGAGAAAGAGTCAAAGCATAGGGTAGGGCAATGTGAGCAGGACCAGCGGTGTCGTTTGACTTAACAAACGAGGATCGGATGTCGTCAACCTTCTTTTAAAAATATTTGACGAAGTCATCCTCAGAGAGGGAGGAGGGGGAGGAGGATTCAGGAGGGAGGAGAAGGTGGCAAAGAGCTTCCTAGGGTTAGAGGCAGATGCTTGGAATTTAGAGTGGTAGAAAGTGGCTTTAGCAGCAGAAACAGAGGAAGAAAATGTAGAGAGGAGGGAGTGAAAAGATGCCAGGTCCGCAGTGAGGTTAGTTTTCCTCCATTTCCGCTCGGCTGCCCGGAGCTCTGTTCTGTGAGCTCGCAATGAGTCGTCAAGCCACGGAGCAGGAGGGGAGGACCGAGCCGGCCGGGAGGATAGGGGACATAGAGAGTCAAAGGATGCAGAAAGGGAGGAGAGGAGGGTTGAGGAGGCAGAATCAGGAGATTGGTTGGAGAAGGATTGAGCAGAGGGAAGAGATGATAGGATGGAAGAGGAGAGAGTAGCGGGAGAGTGAGAGAGCGAAGGTTGCGACGGCGCAATACCATCTGAGTAGGGGCAGAGTTAGTGTTGGAGGAGAGCGAGAGGGAAAAGGATACAAGGTAGTGTTCGGAGACTTGGAGGGGAGTTGCAGTGGGATTAGTAGAAGAACAGCATCTAGTAAAGATGAGGTCAAGCGTATTGCCTGCCTTGTGAGTAGGGGGGGACGGTGAGAGGGTGAGGTCAAAAGAGGAGAGGAGTGGAAAGAAGGAGGCAGAGAGAAATGAGTCAAAGGTAGACGTAGGGAGGTTAAAGTCACCCAGAACTGTGAGGGGTGAGCCATCCTCAGGAAAGGAACTTATCAAGGCGTCAAGATCATTGATGAACTCTCCAAGGGAACCTGGAGGGCGATAAATGATAAGGATGTTAATCTTGAATGGGCTAGTGACTCTGACAGCATGGAATTCAAAGGAGGAGATAGACAGATGGGTCAGGGGAGAAAGAGAGAATGTCCACTTGGGAGAGATGAGGATTCCAGTGCCACCACCCCGCTGACCAGATGCTCTCGGGGTATGCGAGAACACATGGTCAGACGAGGAGAGAGCAGTAGGAGTAGCAGTGTTTTCTGTGGTAATCCATGTTTCCGTCAGCGCCAAGAAGTTGAGGGACTGGAAGGTAGCATAGGCTGAGATGAATTCTGCCTTGTTGGCCGCAGACCGGCAGTTCCAGAGGCTGCCGGAGACCTGGAACTCCACGTGGGTCGTGCGCGCTAAGACCACCAGGTTAGAGTGGCAGCAGCCACGCGGTGTGAAGCGTTTGTATGGCTTGTGCAGAGAGGAGAGAACAGGGATAGACAGACACATAGTTGACAGGCTACAGAAGAGGCTAAGCTAATGCAAAGGAGATTGGAATGAAAATTAACTAAACAACTGGGGAAGCGAGAGAGCAGGGCCTCCCTCACTAACCTTTCACTGAAACAATCAAATATAACTCTTCCATCTTCCACTTTAGAAATTATAATTGATGTAAACTGCAGTGGTTCAATGTTTCCAGGAATAGGCTCAAACTTAGTTTATTCAGCTAGATAACTTGGTACAGTATTCTTCCGTGAAACCCACCCAGTGCACCGTATCCTATGACGCCGTAGCTAACTAGCATATTAGCATCCAATAACACACGGTTAGCACCAATACTTGCTTACAACAAACTACCAATGGATCATTTGTGTCCGTGTCTAGTTCCTTTCATAACGCAGAAGTAATTAAACGTTGGCTAGCTAACACAAAGTCAGTCCTGCTAGCTACACAAGTGGACTACACATCTCGAATGTTCAGAAAGTGAAGCTTACGTTGCAAAAATCTTATTGACTAAAATGATACAGTACTGCTAGCTGGTAAAGTTGGCTAGCTAGCAGTTGCTGCGTTGTTGACTTTGTTTGAAAAGGTAGCTGGCTAGCTAACCTCGATAGTTTCTCTGTACTACACCTTTATCTTTGATATAAAGACAAATATGTAGCTAGCTAACATTACACTAATCAAATCGTTCCGTTGTAATGTATTTAGTTTCTACGGTACTGCTAGTTGGTAAAGTTGGCTAGCTAGCAGTGGCTGTGGTCTTGACTTTGTTTGGAAAATGGCGTCGAACGAATATAGCTGGCTAGCTAACCTTGTTAGTTTCTCTAAACTACACCTTTATCTTTGATACAAAGACAGCAAAGACAACTATGTAGCTAGCTAACATTACAATAATCAAATCGTTCCGTTGTAATGTAATGAAATGTAATATTACCTGCGGAGCGAAGTACAGCACGACTACTACTCACTCACACCCGATATCATTTTTCAATGGTTCATTAGAGATAGCGCATCATTGAAAGTCAAATGCTTTTGCAAAAGCATCTTAATTATTAATGATGTAGTTTTAAGTATAACTCTGACTTGTGTGTGTGAAGTTTGTAACTCTACTCATTTGGTAATGCAGACATTAGCCACCACAGTAATAAAGTCTGCTAAATGGCATATATTGTTTATTTTATATAGTCACTCTGGATAAGAGCCACTGCTCAATTACTAATGTAAATGTAGCAGCAGCCTTCCACTAACCCTGACGCAAGAGAACATGCATATTACAGTTGTTAATGACATGAATGGCCCTGGTTTGCGTCCCAAATGGCACCCTATTCCCTTTATAGTGAACGACTTTTGAACAGAGCCCTATAAAGTTAATAGGGTGTCATTTGGGAAGCATCCTAGGTCTACAGTGCCTTCAGAAAGAATTTACGCCCCTTGACTTTCTCTACGTTTTGTTATGTTATTACTGTTGGAAACACCTTTGGCAGTGATTACAGCTGTGTCTTTTTGAGTAAGTCTCAGAGCTTTTCACACCTGGATTGTACTTGTTTTTGTTTTACACATCTACCAATCTGTGCCCTTTGAGGCAATCTGAAAACTTAAGGTTACTTCCGTAACCCCGGTTCTCCGATATTATGAGTGTGATCTCACCTGTGGGGTTCTCGTACCACCTTTTCTCTCAAAAGCACTAATCGAAAACGTCTGTTGGAGACGGGTAGAGTGGTGAATGAGGTGCGACCCACTTTTCCATAAAAGGAGCCACTCTCCCGCCCTCTGGTCATCCTCATGCTTGCTTCTCGTCCTCACGCTCTTGCCAACATGGAAATGCGGTGAGATATGTCACTCATAATATCAGACAACCGGGGTAACGCAAGTAAACTTAAGTTCTCTTTTAATTATTAGTTTTGGTATCTCATATGTGGGGATATGGCCAACTCCCATATCGCAAAACACGCCAGGGAAGTCCCAATATAGCGACCCTCAGAGGACCCCAAACTAAGGGAGCATGCGCCAAGGATGTGCAGAAAACAACCCATTGGGAAAACCTCATGAAGTGAGTGGCAGACCAATACATGGCTAAAATCTCAGTATATTGAGACCTGTCCCAAAAACAGTGCCCAGGAGTTGAAGTCCTCTATAGGATATATTTTTTATTTATTTAACTACCGTAAATTCCGGACTATAAGCCGCAACTTTTTTCCCAGGCTTTGAACCTCGGGGCTTAAACAATGACGCAGCTAATATATGGATTTTTCCCGCTTTCAATAAAATCTTTAAAAAAAAACACATTCTGTGACGTGCTCAGTTTTTTTGGCGGCATGAAGCTTTCATTCGACCAATGAAATTGCCAAACGGGATAAGGTCAAACAAGTTTTCTGTTTACTGTTTAGATTAAATCGAGTGCTCTCAAACTTCCCATCATTCTGATTACGGTAGTCATTTTGTCACCCTCATCATGGCAAAGACACGGAGAAATGCATATGATGCAGCTTTCAAGTTGAAGGCGATTGATCTGGCTGTTGGAAAAGGAAATAGAGCTGCTGCACGGGAGCTTGGTCTTAATGAGTCGATGATAAGACGTTGGAAACAGCAGCGTGAGGAATTAAAGCTAAAGCTTACTGCTAATTTTTTATTTTTTGTTACAAGCCGTGTTTTGTTAAAGCCTATTTATTTTTGTTACAAGCCGTGTTTCGTTAAAGCCTATTTATTTTTGTTACAAGCCATGTTTCGTTAAAGCCTGTGTAAAGTTAATTTGTTTCAATGTACCGGTAGGCACCTGCGGCTTATAGACATGTGCGGCTTATTTATGTTCAAAATATATATATATTTTTAATTCAGTGGGTGCGGCTTATATTCAGGTGCGCTTAATAGTCCGGAAATTACAGTAGGCAAGTCAGTTAAGAACAAATTCTTATTCACAGTGACGGCCTACCGGGGAGCAGTGGGTTAACTGCCGTGTTCAGGGGAAGAACGACAGATTTTTACCTTGTCAGCTCTGGGATTCAGTAACCTTTCGGTTACTGGCGCAACGCTCTAACCACTAGGCTACCTGTGAAATCACCCTTGCCTTTATACATAATTTCTTGCCTTCGGAAAGTATTCAGACCCCTTGACTTTTTCCAGTTTGTTACATTACAGCCTTATTCTAAAATGTATTAAATCATTTTTCCCCTCATCAATCTACACACAATAATAATAATTACAAAGCAAAAATAGGTTTGTAGAAGTTTGTGCCAATTTATTACAAATAAACTTAAATTTTAAATGTATCTAAAGTATTCAGACCCTTTACTCAGTACTTTGTTGAAGCACCTTTGGCAGCGATTACAGCCTCAAGTCTTCTTGGGTATGACTCTACAAGCTTGGCACACCTGTATTTGAAAGTTTCTCCTATTTTTCTCTGCAGATCCTCTCAAGCTTTGTCAGGTTGGATGGGGAGCGTCGCTGCACAGCTATAATCAGGGTTCAACTCCGGGCTCTGACTGGGTCTCTCAAGGACATTAAGAGACTTGTCCTGAAGCCACTCCTGCGTTGTTTTGACTGTATGCTTAGGTCCTGAGGTCCTGAGTGCTTTGGAGCAGGTTTTCATCAAGGATCTCTCTGTACTTTGCGCCTTTCATCTTTGCCTCGATCCTGACTAGTTTCCCAGCCCATGCTGCTGAAAAACATCCCCACAACATGATGCTGCCCCCATGCTTCACCGTAGGGATGGTGCCAGGTTTCCTCCCAACGTGACGCTTGTCATTCAGGCCGAAGAGTTCAATCTTGGTTTCATCAGACCAGAGAATCTTGTTTCTCATTATCTGAGAGTCTTTAGGTGCGCTGTCATGTGCCTTTTACTGAGGAGTGGCTTCCGTCTGGCCACTCTACCATAAAGGCCTAATTGGTGGAGTGCTGCAGAGATGGTTGTCCTTCTCAAAGGTTCACCTCCCTGATCAAGGCCCTTCTCCCCCGATTGCTAAGTTTGGCTTGGCAGCCAGCCCTAGGAAGGTTCTTGGTGGTTCCAAACTTCTTCCATTTAAAAATGATGGAGGCCACTGTGTTGCAGACATTTTTTGGTACCCTTCCCAAGTTCTGTGCCCGACACAATCCTGTCTCGGAGCTCAGCAGTCAATTCCTTTGACCTCATGGCTTGGTTTTTGCTCTGACATGCACTGTGGGACCTGATATAGACAGGTGTGTGCTTTCTCAAATCATGTCCAATCAATTGAATTTACCACCGGTGGACTCCAATCAAGTTGTAGAAACATCTCAAGGATGATCAATGGAAACACTGCACCTGAGCTCAATTTGGAGTCATAGCAAAGGGTCTGAATACTTATGTTAAGTGTTTTTGTTCTTTATTTTTACTAGATTTCCAGAAATTTCTAAACTGTTTTCTCTTTTTAATATGGGGTATTCTGTGTAGATGGAGGATTAAAAAAAATATGTAATTTAATAAGGCTGTAACGTAACAAAATGTGGAAAAAGCCAAGGGGTCTGAATACTTTCCGATGGCACTGTAAATCAATATAATTGTCTCCACGGAAGGATACAGTCAAAAAGAGAAGGCTGAAAGTCATAGCACAATGAGCGAAGAGCATGACACTCTTGCCCGAGCTCTCCTACAATCCAAGTGGGTGCGAGACACACCCACTGGACAATGACGAGGAAGGTGACAGGTGAAAAGCCGTATGCTCTAAGTTGCAATAATGGGGAAAAAGCGACCTGGGCCAAAAAGTGGGGGTTAGGTATATTAACCTGAAAAACCTCTGGGCTGACTTTTGCCACGAACAGTAGCTGGTAGAGCACAGTCCATCCATACGTTAGACACGAAGGGGGAGGGCAGTAGTAAAGTGAAAGGAGCAATATGACCTCTCCACGCTTTTTAGACTATGAGCTGCTGTGAATAGATTGTAAGCACAATAGTCACGTCCCTGGATGAGCTAAAAGCTTCGAGGCTGTGCATAAGCGACGTGCCTCCCTAAGAGACTGCACCACAATTATGGATAAACTGTATACTTCGGGGCTTGGCATGCTGAGAAAATGGCAAATGGACCTCGACAAGATTAACCTTCTCTCAGTGCAAAAGTACTGCAATGGCACAGGACCATGGAAAAACAGAGTGTAGGGAGAAACAATCTCTATAGTCATACTATTTCTCCACAACAACAAAAAACACCTAAACTGTGAAGACCGAGATCGTGAAGAAGAGGCTAACACTATTTTCCGAGAGTTGCAGGCCTGTCTTTCCTTTTTGGGTGGTAAAAATCATGGGCAGTAGGACGGCTACATCACTGGTTTGTCTTGGACCTGCACCATGGAGGAGTGTTGTCATGAGTGAAGATGGTTCCTCAGCTGCTCGCTCCCATGAGATGGGGAGGTAGGCAGGTAGTGCCCGGTTGCATGAACCAATCGCAGTAAAAAACAGGATGAGGAAAAGCTGAGGCTTTGTGGACTCTGGAGTACCAGATAGCTGTCTGGGCCTGAAATTACATTTTATTTGTTACATGCTTCGTCAACAACAGGTGTGAACTAACGGTGAAATGCTGCTTACTTACGGCCTTTCTCAACAATGCAGAAAAATAATAACACAAGGAATACATTTTGGATCTCTGTTCCTGAGATCCACAATGTAAAGTCAAGAATAACTATACTAACTGATCTCTATCTCAATGGAGAGTGTTCTCCATAAGTCATCTTGGAGTGAACCCTGGAAACCTGTCGCGGGTGGTTAGGGTTCCCCTGACTTGTACAGAGTAGCAGTGCCCCTCTGGCAGGAAACCGGAGCACCACATTCTATCAAATAAAATGTTATTTGCAACATGCATCGTAAACAACAGGTGTAAACCAGGGCTCTCCAACCCTGTTCCTTGAGAGCTACCCTCCTGTAGGTTTTCTCTCCAACCCCAGTTGTAACTAACCTGATTTCAACTTATCAACCAGCTAATTATTACAATCAGGTATGATGGATTAGGGTTGGAGTGAAAACCTACAGGACAGTAGCTCTCTAGGAACAGGGTTGGAGACCCCTGGTTTAGACTAACAGAGAAATGCTTACTTACAGCTCCTTTTCCAACAATGCGAAGTTAAAGATAAAGGTTTTTAAATATATATTGTGACACGAGGAATAACTAATAACAATAATGAGTAGAAATAAAATGGCTGTATACAGGAAGTACTGAGTCAATGTTTAGGGTTGTGAGGTAATTGAGGTATCTATGTACATATAGGAAGGTGTAAAGTGACTAGACAACAGGATATACTGAGCTGTAGCAGCAGCATATGTGGAACTGTAGCAGGGCTGTGCGTGTGTCGTCACTATGCATGTGGGCGCATGTTATGTGTGGGCGTATGTATTGTGTGTTGGGGTGTAAGTATGTGTGGGTAGTGTCAGTGCAAGAGAGTTAGTTAAAATAAGGGTCAATGCAGGTAGTCCGGGTAGCTATTTAATTAGCTATTTAGCATTCTTGTTTAGCAGTCTTATAGCTTGGGGGTAGAAGCTGTTCAGGGTCCTGTTGGTTTCAGACTTGGTGCACTGGTACCGCTTGCCGTGCTGCAGCAGAGACAACAGTGTTTGGCTTGGGTGGCTGGAGCCTTTGACAATTTTCCAGGCCTTCTTGGTATAGAGGTCCTGGATGGCAGGAAGCTTGGCCCCAGTGATGTACTGGGCCATTCTCACCACACTCTGTAGTGTCTTGTGGTTGGGTGCCTTGCAGTTACCATACCAAGCGCTGACGCAACTAGTCACGATGCTCTCAATGGAGCAGCTGTTGAATCTTTTGAGGATTTGAGGGCCCAAGCCAAATCTTTTCAGCCTCCTGAGGGGAAGGAGGTGCTGTCGCGCCCTCTTCACAACATGAGTGGGTGCGTGTGGACCATGTTAATTCCTTAGTGATGTAGACACGAGGAACTTGAAGCTCTCGACCCGCTCCACTAGAGCCCTATCGATGTGAATGGGGGCGTGCTCGCCCCTCTGTTTCCTCCAAGATGTTGCTGATGTTGAGGTTGTTGTTGTTGAGGTTGTTGTCCTGGTCACGCAGTGAGCTGCTGCACAGATACAAAAAAAAAATGTTTTTGCGTAACCTAGCACTGCTATATTAATTCTGAGAGAGGAAGGAGTATCAATCGTTATACCCAAAGAGAGAGTGGGTAGGGCAGAGAGCCGTAGGAGGGATGGAAAGGTGTATCCTTGCTGCAGCGTAAGACTGCTTCGCTACAGGTTTGGCCTGTTTCAAGGTCCTAGCCTGAGTCTTAGCAGACTGCTATGTAGCTGGGGACCTCAGTCCCCCAAAGCCAGCTTGTTGCCCCCTCCCAGCTGTTAGGCTGGGACGAGATGCAGGAACCAACAGGCTGCCACGGGGCCTAGGTCTGCGGGGCAGGCAGAAGTTAAAGGCTTCGCCTTCCTTTTTTGCACATGTCACGCTTCTGCCGCATGGCGGTGAACATCTCCTTGGGTGTCACAGGGGCATTCATGAGGTCCACTTTCTGTTTTTCTGTTAAGCTAGATAAGCTCAGCCAAAGTGTCCTTTCTCCCACCACCAGTACGCTCATGGTTCGACCCCAGCTTTGGATGGCACTATGAAAGGAACGGAGACTCAAGTCTGTAATCATACACATCTCCCAAGCATCTGGGTCTTAGGTCTCTGAGTCCAGTTGCTTCCCCACCTCCTCCAGTAACTCAGCCTGATAAGCCAACAATAAAGAGGTCACTTTCAGGGCTCTAATCGCTTTGGCTGAGGCTTT
This sequence comes from Salmo salar, assembly GCF_965601325.2. Taxonomy (NCBI): domain Eukaryota; kingdom Metazoa; phylum Chordata; class Actinopteri; order Salmoniformes; family Salmonidae; genus Salmo; species Salmo salar. The sequence goes on along the minus strand of NC_138309.1, from coordinate 24,153,518 downwards.
GTATGTTTTCTGAAAAACAGTAGCAGTAAAGCATTCCGCCTATCCAGGGAGTGAAGTGCTGGTGTCGTTAGTGACACGGCACAAGGGACTGAGGTGGTGAGCTAGTGACGACTCTACCATGGGAGGGTTACAAACCCGGATTTCTCCATATTGTAAATTGCCAGGCTTGGGGTACCCTTAGCAAGAATCCTGCTAGTAAATGGTTTATCCCACAAACTCTTGGCTTCCCTTAGTGTGGCTGTGTGGGACTGGAGTATCTTCCCGTCGTACAGGTCTCTTGACGGGCACGGAGCTCCTACAGAGACAGAGCTCCTACAGAAGGACTCAACTTCTGTGTTTACTTGATAGCTACCTACACAAATAGCTAGCTAGAACAAAGTGTTAAAAAGATAAAAATTCATAAAATATTTAAAAGCAATACAAATAATCTTCTGTAGGACTCAACTTGATCTTGAGTCAGGCCACGGCCCGCTTGCAGACATGGAGCACAAAATTCCACTGGAGGAGTGGCAGCTCCACTGCTCTTGGTGCCGTCAGGTCTGTGGGCCTGAGAGGGCGGGAGAACGGGGTCGTCAGTCCCCCAACTCCTGTGCCATCTCAAGGACTTCTGTGAGATTGGTCTCATCGTCATCCTCGTCATTCCCCAACTCGCCATCCCCTGACACTACATCGTCAGACAGTGATGGGAGGGAGTCGCGGCTATCCATGACCTTGCCCCAGCTGGACTTGGTTGCGGGGAGCTGACCCTCAGCTGTCGCCTTTGGCTCGGAGGCAAGAGTGGCTAAGGAGATAGAAGCACGTTTCAGCCTCCTCTTTCGACCTGCTCTGAAAGTACTTGGGGTCCTCGAGCGCCTCCTGGGCATGTTCCCTCTTCAAGCAATTAATGCATTGAGGGTGGGAATCTTTCCCCGCTATCATGGAGCCACAAGAACGTGGGGGTTCGAGTGCTTGTCTCGTCTTGTGACGGGATAGCAGTGACCATTGCGAGGTACAAGGCATGATATGGGAACCCAGAGAAAATGTTTGTTGTATGAACAACATGCAGATGGCGTAGGCTAGCTAGTTAGAAGCCTTCCGGCTAGTGACTAATAAAAGAGTAGCCTGTGTAAACAGCCCACCAAGCTAACTAGTTAGGAGCCTTGCGGATAACAGCAAGCAATATTGAGCACCGTATAACGCTATAGCCGCGAGGCTGGAGGAGCTAGCTAGTAAGGAGCCTTACGGCTAACAGCTAGCAATATTGAGCACTGTATAACGCTATAGCTGTGGGTATGCATGTGTGGTTAGCTTACCTTTCAGTAAGCAGAATCCTTGAAGTGTGGGCTAACTCAATAGCTTGCAGTGACACTAGCTACCAAAGGAGACAGAAGTAGAATTAAGGTATTTCTACTCAATAACAAAAACCTTCCGGTTAGTACTCAACCTCTCAAGAGTGTCTGAAGACCTATGCTTGGCAGTGATATCCTTCACAGTTTGCTTGTGAGCAGGCAACAGGTATCCAGTTTATATGAGGAGAGCTAGAGTAGTGACAGCCTTCGGTGAGGAAGAGAGCAAGAATGACAACTCTGCCCGTCTGTCTCCAACAGACACTTTTGATTGGTACTTCTGAGAGAATTTGAGATAAATCAAGTCACATTTTATTTGTCACATGCTTTGACAAACAACAGGTTTGAACTAACAGTGAAATGCTTACTTATGGGCCCTTGGGCCCTTCCCAACAAAGCAGATAGAAAGAAAATAGAGAAATAATAGAAAGTAAAACACGTAATAATAAAAGTAGTTATAGATATTCAATGAGTAACGATAACTTGGGGTACCATTAGTTCCCAAAAAATGTCAAAAGGAAGTTTGTTCTGAAGTGTCTCTCCTATATCTGAGAGATATAAGAAATATCAGGAAACATATTTTTATTTATTTATATATATTATTTTTTTTTACATGTATTTAACCCCATATTTTTGGCATTAAACAGTCTCCATATATACTTCCATTCATTTTTTTCAACTTGTACTGGAGGACCTTCAGACGAGTCTTGTGAGGCCTGTGGGCGACCTAGAGCAAACGACATGTACATGTTTGTGAGAGTCTCACCTTTGCACAGAGGGGACGCTACAGAAGTTGGCAGATCGGCTGTACCAACTTCAGACGTGTCTCCTGATACTTATGGAGGTCGTAGAACAAAACGGAGAACACCATCGTGTTCGTGGGAGTTTGTAGACCAAACTGTTTGACGACTACAGACGATTTTGTGAGCAGACCGATTTTTTTGGATGTCTCATGGTCTCACCGCGTGGTAGCAGAGAGAACTGTCTTTGACTTGGGTGGCTGGAGTCTTTGCCGATTTTTAGGGCCTTCCTCTCACACCGTGATGTACTACCCTCTGTAGCACCTTGCCGTCCTATGCCAAGAAGCAGCTGCGTAACCTTTTGAGGATATAAGGGCCCATGCCAAGTCTTTTCAGCCTCCTGAGGGGGAAGAGGTGTTGTCGTTCCCTCTTCACGACTGTTTTGGTGTGTTTGTACCATGATAGATCCTTAGTGATGTGGACACAGAGGAACTGCCAGCTCTCGACCCGCTCCACTTCAGCCCTGTCGATGTGAATGGGGGCCGTGCTCAGCCCTCCGTTCCTGTAGTCCAGGATCAGCTCCTTCGTCTTGCTGACGTTGAGGTAGAGATTGTGCTGGCACCACAAAGCCGGTTCTCTGAGCTCCCCCCTATAGGCTGTCTCATCGGTCTGTGATCAGGTCTATCACTGTCATGTTAATGATGGTGTTGAAGACGTGTGTGGCCTAGCACTTGTGGGTGAAGAGGGAGTACATGAGGGGACTAAGCACGGAACCCCTGAGTGTATCGAAACGAACAATTGAAACAAATAATTGAAAGAGAACCTCCCTAGTCTTTGGGATTGAATCTGTGCTTGAAATTCACTACTCAATTGAGGGAATTTACAGATAATTGTATGTGTGGGGTACAGAGGTGGGGAAGTCATCTAAAAAAATCATGTTAATCACAATGATTTAACACAGAATGAGTCCATGCAACTTATTATGTGATTTGTTAAGGACATTTTTACCCCTGATCTCATATTGGCATGCCATAACAAAGGGATTGAATACTTGTTGACTCAAGACATTTCAGCTTTTCTTTTTTTTATTAATTTGTTACAATTTCTAAAAACAATATTTGAATTTGACATTATCGGGTATTGTGTGTAGATCAGTGACAGAATCTCAATTGAATCTGTTGTAAATTCAGGTTGTAACACAACAATGTGGAAAAAATAAAGGGGAGTGAATACTTTCTGAAGGCATTGTGTGTGTGTTCTGGCTTCAGTAACTGCCTGTGTAGGAAGCTGAACAGTGACTCCATGGGTTGTTCTGGCCAGGGCTGAAGCTTGGCTGATTTGGCCAGGTCATGGTGTAAGCCAAGTGCAAGATGTTTTAGTAACATGTAATTGCTGACTGGATTGGCTAGCTAGAGAGCCAGGCAGGTAGTATGCTTTGGCTGGGTGTGTGTGCTGTTGAACTGCATCTGCTGCCTGGTGCTCTGATTGACTGGCTGCGCCCAAAATGGCACCCTATTCCCTACATAAGGCCATGGTCAAAAGTAGCGCTCTCTCTCTCTATCTCCTCTCTTCTCTCTCCCTTCTCTCTCTCTCTGGTCAAAAGTAGTACACTATGTAGAGAATAGGGTGCTGTTTGGGACACATACTCTTTAAGTTGCAGAAAGAAGCAGCCAGCCTGGTTAGGCTGACGATAGATGGAGCTGAGTTGACTGACTCCATCTAATGATCGCTGCATGTTGTGCGATTGATCGTACCGCTGCAGGGCATTCTATCCACACACATGGATTCTTGTCAAAATGCTCTCCCTTATCTCTCTTTCGCTCTTGCTCTCTCTTTCCATTTCTCTCTTTAACTCTCTCCATCCCTCACTCAAATGATCTTCCTTTGTCATGTACACGCTCTTTGATTGACACCAAATGTCTTAAGTAGACTTTTTTTTAATACCTTTTTCCTTCCCTTGAGGTTCCCACCCCTCCACTCCCCTATTATTGGGAAAGTTTGAGAAATGTAATAAGAGGCAAACCTCTGAAACGCAAACTTTCTGTCCGTAGCTCCTGCTTCCTGTAACCTCTTGCTTCCAGTGAGTCCGTATCAGTGATGGCTCATCAAAAGCCCATAGCTGTTGAAGTATAGCCCTTATTGTACAGTCAATATCAATATGAAAGAAAGCAGCCAGGGGTGCGTTTCTCCTTTTAGCTGCCGTAGAATCTTCAGAGGCAATATCTGCAGTGTAGGAGCATCTCCAGAGCTGTGGTCAATTCACGGTCAAACCACACATCTCAGCAGAGAGGGATAATGACCCCCAGACATTTTCACAATTTTGTTGTAGCCTTGAACTACCACACCTGACTCAAATAATCACAGGCATAGTGGTTAGTTGAATCCCATGTGCTATCTCTGAAATAGGCCTAGGTCAAGTAGATCAAAGACATGGAATTGCCGTTAGTCCCCGTGGAGACGTTTGAAAACCATCTGCTCTGTAGGAGCATGTTGAGCCGTGGTCGACTCGCAGGCAAACCATAAATCTAGGAGTGGGAAGATGTCCTTTAGACAAACCACTCCCCCTCTTTGGTCCCCCTGCGGTGAAGATCAAGCGGACGCTTGCACACAAACACAAGAATGCTCACACTGTGATGCCAAGATTAGGGGTCTCGACCTCAGAGGCAGCTGGAAGAGGTTTCATCACAGATAAGATGTGTTGCATTTTGTGTGTTTGTGTGTGCGTTCTTGGAAGTTTGAGTGTCTGTGTGTTAGTGTGTGTGAGAGCCTGTGTGTGTGTGTGTGTGAGAGCCTAGTTGTAAACGTTTGTGTGCCACGCGTATATGTGCGCGTGTGTGCATCCGGGCACGTGTGTTTTGGTGGTTTGTGAGGCAATGGGCCTGTTGGCCATCTGAAAGCTGTTTCCTCGTCAGATGAGGAATGTTCCATATCCCTGTTTTATGTCCTCTACAAAAGCACTTTGAGCATTTAGACTCACAACCGCACATCACAACCATCTCAAATGGGCTTATTTATGTACAGAAAAGAATCCCTATACAATTTGCCAGGTGTTTATTGCTTTTGGAAATTGAATGAACCTTTCTAAGTGTGATGTGAGATGAAGTTGTAGGCAACTTAACAGAGGAAGATTGCACTTCATCAATGTTATTAAAGCCGAAATGATCAAGATTTACTTTTGTCAAGATTAAGTTATTGGTGTTCTCAGATACGGGTTGGTCTGCCGAAGTGGCTCCCTCTGTACACTAGAGCGGGAAAGAGAGAGAGAAACAGAGGGAGAGAGAGAAATACAGCAAGGGAGAGAAATACAGCAAGGGAGAGAGATGAAGAGAGAGAAACGGGGAAAGAGCGAGGGAGAAATAAGAGGGAGAGAGCGAGAAAGAGAAGTGTATTGCTATTATTACAACAGAGAAAGATACTGCAGATGCTCTCTTCGTACTGTGACTGCAACCGTGTGCTAGCGATTTTTATCAAGTTGTTGTTTTTTTGCCTTGTGTGTCGGTTTCGTCTCGCGTTTATCTTTTGAACATTTGTATAGTTTGTCCCCTCATTCGTGTGTGTGTGTATGTGTGTGCGCGCGCTGCTCTTATGAGAGTTGTATGTAGATGTGGACATTCGTGTGTGTTTGGTGTACGTTTGAGAGTTGTGAGTGTTTGCGCAGCACATCCTGTCACACAAAACACAGGGCCTGTTTTTTTTTTTATGTGACCTTGGTTAGTTTAATCGCTTGTCACCATGGTGATGAAGCTATCCCATCTCTCCCTGCCACCTACCGCGCTCCGTGAAAGAGGGGGGTGACACAGACACAGACAGTGGGAGGTGGAACACACAGAGCAGGAACCCTGGGGTCATTTTAACATAAAAAAGCTATAAAACACACTCTTTTAATGAAGCAATTGTAACTCATTCACCTAATTTCCATTCATTTCAAGTTTTTTCAGGAAAGTGGTTGTCAGACAGACAGTGATTGCTCAAGTTGGAGCTAAGAAGGAAATGTCGTGGTAAAAAGCCCAAGATGTTTGTGTGGGTGGGGGGTGGCTGTGAAGTATTGATCTATGTTGAATGTAGCCTAGCCAGCAGTATTTCTACACACAACATATCTAGCTTCTTTATTGCTTGCCCTTTGGGGTTTTAGGCTTTGTATCTGTTGAAGCACTTTGTGACAACTCCTGATGTAAAAAGGGCTTTATAAAATAAATGTGATTTGAATGATCGTTATCCATCGGACTGGTATCTTTGTCTTCTTTATCTATGATTTTCTTTATCATTAAATCTCATCCCACCTTCCTCCCTCTTTTTCTCTTCCTTTCATTCTGTCCCTTTTTTAGGAGCGGTATATTTGGAGGGCGGTCTGGAGGAGTCTAAGCAGCTGTTTGGGAGGCTGCTTTTCAACGGCGAGGTACAATCACTACATCACTAAATTACTAATTCACTTATACTGTCTGGAATGCTGTGTTCCCATCTCCCTCCTTGTGTGTGTGTGTGTGTGTGTGTGTGCACACGTCTGTGTGTGCGCCTGTGATTAGATTTAGATTAGAGTTGATTGTGTGTGTGTATACGCATGTGTGTGTGCGCAGTCGTGCTTCTTTTGTTGTGTGGACAGATTAAACGTCCTTGGTTCTTTCTAATTGCTGCCCTCTGGCCATGACGCTCAACAACAGTCTATTGAGTTAGTGTGTGTGATGTGGGGTGAGTGTCTGTGTTCGCCTGATGCTGTGATGCAGGGTTCTGTGTGTGTTTTTGTGCGTGTGATGCCTGGATCTGTGTTTCTACACAGAGAGAGAAACAGGGCCTTCGGATTGTGTTCAGACGCCTTGACCTTTTCCACATTTTATCACGTTACAGCCTATTTCTAAAATTGATGAGAAAAAAAAATCCCCTCATCTACACTTTATTAAATATAAAAAACGATCATATTTTTGTACAGTTGAAGTCGGAAGTTTACATACAAATTAGCCAAATACATTTAAACTCAGTTTTTCACAATTCCTGACATTTAATCCTAGTAAAAATCCCCTGTTTTAGGTCAATTAGGATCCCCACTTTATTTTAAGAATGTGAAATGTCAGAATAATAGTAGAGAGTGATTTATTTCAGCTTTTATTTCTTTCATCACATTCCCAGTGGGTCAGAAGTTTACATACACTCAATTAGTATTTGGTAGCACTGCCTTTAAATTGTTTAACTTGGGTCAAACGTTTCGGGTAGCCTTCCACAAGCTTCCCACAATAAGTTGGGTGAATTTTGGCCCATTCCTCCTGACAGAGCTGGTGTAACTGAGTCAGGTTTGTAGGCCTCCTTGCTCGCACATGCTTTTTCAGTTCTGCCCACAAATGTTCTATGGGATTGAGGTCAGGGCTTTGTGATGGCCACTCCAATACCTTGATTTTGTTGTCCTTAAGCCATTTTGGAACTATGCTTGGAGTCATTGTCCATTTGGAAGACCCATTTGCTACCAAACTTTAACTTCCTGACTGATGTCTTGAGATGTTGCTTCAATATATCCACATCATTTTCCCTCATGATGCCATCTATTTTGTGAAGTCACCAGTCCCTCCTGCAGCAAAGCACCCTCACAACATGATGCTGCCACCCCCATGCTTCACGGATGGGATGGTGTTCTTCGGCTTGCAAGCGTCCCCCTTTTTCCTTCAAACATAATAATGGTCGTTATGGCCAAACAGTTATATTTTTTGTTTCATCAGACCAGAGGACATTTCTCCAAAAAGTACAATCTTTGTCCCCATGTGCAGTTGCAAACCGTAGTCTGGATTTTTTATGGCGGTTTTGAAACAGTGGCTTTTTCCTTGCTGAGCGGCCTTTCAGGTTATGTCGATATAGGACTCGTTTTACTGTGGATATAGATACTTTTGTACCTGTTTCCTCCAGCATCTTCACAAGGTCCTTTGCTGTTGTTCTGGGATTGATTTGCACTTTTCTCACCAAAGTACGTTCATCTCTAGGAGACAGAACGCGCCTCCTTCCTGAGTGGTATGATGGCTGCGTGGTCTCATGGTGTTTATACTTGCGTACTATTGTCTGTACAGATGAATGTGGTACCTTCAGGCATTTGGAAATTGCTCCCAAGGATGAACCAGACTTGAGGTCTACAATTGTTTTTCTGAGGTCTTGGCTGATTTATTTTGATTTTCCCTTGATGTCAAGCAAAGAGGCACTGAGTTTGAAGGTAGGTCTTGAAATACATCTACAGGTACACCTCCAATTGACTCAAATAATGTCAATTAGCCTATCAGAAGCTTCTAAAGCCATGACATCATTTTCTGGATTTTTCCAAGCTGTTTAAAGGCACATACAACTTAGTGTATGTAAACTTCTGACCCACTGGAATTGTGATACAGTGAATTATAAGTGAAATAATCTGTCTGTAAACAATTGTTGGAAAAATTACTTGTGTCATGCACAAAGTAGATGTCCTAATCGACTTGCCAAAACTATAATTTGTTAACAAGAATTGTGTGGAGTGGTTGAAAAACAAGTTTTAATCCCTCCACCCTAAGTGTATGTAAACTTCCGACTTCAACTGTAATTATTCAGACCCTTTACTCAGTACTTTGTTGAAGCACCTTTGGCAGCGATTACACCGATTACAGGGTTCAAGTCCGGGCTCTGGCTTGGCCTCTGAAGGACATTCAGACACTTGTCCCAAAGCCACTCTTGCATTGTCTTGGCTGTGTGCTTTGGGTTGTTGTCCTTTTGGAAGGTGAACCTTCGCTCCAGTCTGAGGTCCTGAGCACTCTGGAGCAGGTTTTTAATCAATGATTTCTCTGTAGTTTGCTCTGTTAATCTGTGCCTCGATCCTGACTCGTCTCCCAGTCCCTGCTGCTGAACAACATCCCCACAGCATGATGCTGCCACCGCCATAATTCACCGTAGGGATGGAGCCAAGTTTCTTCCAGACGTGACACTTGGCATTCAAGCCAAAGAGTTCAATCTGGGTTTCATCAGACCAGAGAATCTTGTTTTTCATTATCGGATAGTCCGTTAGGTACCTTTTGGCAAACTCCAAGCAGGCTGTCATGTGTCTTTTACTGAGGAGTGGCTTCCGTCTGGCCACTACTATAAAAGCGCGATTGGTGGAGTGCTGCAGAGATGGTTGTCCTTCTCAAAGTTTCTCCCATCTCCACAGAAGAACTCTGGAGCTCTGTCAGAGTGACCATTGGGTTCTTGGTCACCTCCCTGACCAAGGCCCTTCTCCCCCAATTGCTCAGTTTGGCAGGGCAGCCAGCTCTGGGAAGAGTATTGGTGGATCTAAACTTCTTCCATTTAAGAATGATGGAGGTCACTGTGTTCTTGGGGACCTTCAATGCTGCAGAAATGTTTTGGTAACCTTCCCCAGATCTGTGCCTCGACGCAATCCTGTCTTGGAGCTCTATGGACAATTCCTTCGACCTCATGGCTTGGTTTTTTGCTCTGACGTGCAACGTCAACTGTGGGACCTTATCCTTATGTAGATAGCTGTGTGCCTTTCCAAATCATGTCCAATCAATTGAATTTACCACCGGTAGACACCAGTTGTAAAAACATCAAGGTTGTTCAATGGAAACAGGATGCACCTGAGCTCAATGTTGAGTCTCATAGCAAAGGGTCTGAATACTTATGTAAATACAGTATTTCATATTTAAAACTTTTTTTTTTTTTGCGTTTATACAAATTTCGAAAAAACTGTTTTCACTTTGTCATTATGGGGTATTGTGTGTAAACTGATGAGAGAATAAAAGCATGTTTTTTTGTCTAAGTCTGTAATGTAACAAAATGTGGAAAAAGGGAAAGGGTCTGAATACTTTCCGAATGCACCGTACATGCTGCTGACGTTAGTCCGCTTACTCAGACTTGGGAGGCGTACAGGATCAAGGATGCATCCCAAATTGCACCCTATTCCCTATATGGGCCTATGGGCCCTGGTGAAAAGTAGTACACACTACCATTTGGGATGCAATCAGAGAGTGGGATCAGGGACTATGGGCTGTCTCTGTACACAGCCTATTGTAAGGGTTTCAGCTACAGTAAATAGATACATTAGCTGCACCCGGATTTGCTGAACGGTTGTGTATTAAAGCAGTACCTCGGGGCTATAAAAAAATAAATAAATTGTTGGTGCATTATCAAAAGTTTCCACTTAAAACAACAAATCTTACAGAACAATGAGCAAACAACTTCCTCCTGGCGAAGGAATGGAGAACTGCTCATCTGCTAAATCCACAGAATGGCATTCTGAGTCAGAAATACACAGAAAGCAGAAACCCACACACGAACACTCAAACACGCAGACACACACACACACACACACACACACACACACACACACACACACACACACACACACACACACACACCTGCTCCCAGATGAGTAGAAAATAGAAACAAAGCAGATCAGAGAAGAGCAGAGTGTATAAACAACCCTTGGCTATAAGCAGCAGGACACTGCCTACTGTGTTCTGTTTCTCTCTTATAGCAATAGTCTAAATAGTACACACACACACACACACACACACACACACACACACACACACTTTCTCTCTCTTATAGTCAGTCTAAATTATGATTGGACTGATAACACAGGTGTTGGTTTCACTGGTGTCAGGGGAGATGGGGCATGAGAGGAGAGGGAGAGATTTCTGGAAGGAGTGAGGGAGGAAGGGGTATAGAAATAATTGATGGAGTATGAGAAATGGGAGTGAGGGAGGGATAGAGTGAAGGATAATTTAAATGTGCAGTAGTTTAAAATAGCGTTGTCATCCCCACCAGGAGCTGAATATTCCACGGGGGGAACAATAAGATGAAGATTTCCACTTTGTTTGCCATAACAGTTACAGAAAACTCTGTCTAACTTAACACTCCCAAATTATCTGTACACACCACATTACCAAAGTTATGAGAGGAGGGTTGCATCCCAAATGGCACCCTATTGCTTATTTAGTGCACTAGTTCTGACCAGGTCCCATAGAGAAACCCATAGGGCTCTGGTCTAAAATAGTGCCATAGGTAGGGAATAGGGTGCTGTTTGGGATGAGTGTGAGGTGTCAAGCTGAATGCCTCTCCATTTCTCTGCATGTGGTGTTCTATGCCCTCTGAGGGTTGTGTCTCTGTTCAGAGTGGTGTTAAATTCACACATGGATGCTTAGGGCTTATACTCTGTCAATTCACTCACCACTCTCTCTCTCGCTGTCTCTCAATTCAATTCAATGGTCCGTTATTGGCATGGGAAACGTGTTTACATTTCCAAAATAAGTTAAATAAACCAAAGTGCGCGAAGATGCAAAACAACATCAACAAAAAACAGTAAACATTGCGCTCACGAAGGTTTTAAAATGATATAAATTTCACGTGTTATACAGTATTATCAGCTATGTACAGTGTTTTAGCAATGTGTAAATAGTTGTGCTCCACAGTTTTCAGTTTTGTCATGGCAACGCGCTGCTGTGATTGAACACTGCTGTATTTTGCCTAACAGATATGGGAGTTTATCGATGTTTAATTTGTTTTCAAATTATTTGTGGGTCTGTGTGATCTGTGGGAAATATGTATCTCTAAGATGGTCATACATTTGGCAGGAGTTTAGGAAGTGCAGCTCAGTTTCCAACTCATTATGTGGGCAGTGTGCACATGGCCTGCCTTCTCTCGAGAGCCAAATCTGCCTATGGTGGCCTCTTTCAATAGCAAGGCTATGCTCACTGAGTCTTTAGGTTTTTTGAATTTCTTTAAAAAACAAGGACACATCTAAGTGACCCCAAACTTTTGAACGGTAGTTTATGTAAATAGGTTATTTCTGTTTTTTATTTTTTATGTATTAAAGTCTGGTTTCGCTTTGCCATTATGGGGTGGTGTGTGTGTAGATTGAGGATTTTTTTTATTTATATAAAAAGGCTGTACCATAACAACATGTTAAAGAAGGGAATGGGTTTGAATACTTTCCGAATGCACAATTGTATTATTTGTATACATTATAAAATTAATTTTACATGTTTCCCCCCCCAACGCTGCACCCAACACTTTCCATCAATTTGTATAGCAGACTGTCATGCCAAATTGTGTCTCAAGCTTTTTAGAAATCAACAAACCATGAGAAGACGTTGCTTTTGTTTTGTTTGTCGATAAGGGTGTGTACAGTGTATACGTGGTCTGCCATATGGTATTTTGGTTAGAAGACAATTTTATATTTGCTCAGGACATTGTTTTCACTGAGGAAATGTTGGGGTTTGCTGTTGACTTTACTGCAGACGATTTTTCAGAGATTGCTGTTGACAAAGATTCCAGAGAATTTATTGGGGTCAAATTTGTCTCCACTTTTGTGGATTGGGGTGATCAGACCTTGATTCCAAATATTGGGGTAGATGCCAGAACTGAGGAAAAGACTTTAAGAATATAATTTGTGGTATGTATATTTTATAGTTTCATATACCATCAACAACACAGGCCTTTTTAGGTTGGAGGGTTTGTATTTTGTCCTGTAGCTCATTTAATGTAATTGGAGAATCCAGTGGGTTCTGGTTGTCATTAATAGATTATTCGATGTTTTTGTAAATTATCATGTACAGTATATGTTTTTGCTCTTGGTTCTTTGTTATATGGCTGAAAAGGTTGGAGAAGTGGTTTATCCATACATCTCTATGTTGAATAGATAGGCTCATCGTGTTTGTTTAGTGTGTTCCAATTTTCCTAGAAGTGATTTGATTCTATTCTTCAATCACATTGAGCTGTTTTTTGACATGCTGTACCTATTCTTTTTTTTTTAAGTTTTGTTTTAGTGTTTCACCATAGTGAAGGTGTAAGCTTGGTTTTCTGCGTCACTGTGTTTTTGGTTGGATAGGTGTCTTAATTTCTTAAATTTTTGCATTCTTCATCAAATCATTTCTCATTGTTAGTTTTCCTGGGTTTTCTGCCTGAAATAAAATTGTATTTTGTTAGCTGAATGGTCACATATATTGTTCAGGCTTCCTTCTGCTAAGTTTGCAACTTCACTATTGCAGTGAAACATTTTGTCCAGGAAGTTGTCTAAGAGGAGTTGGATATTTTTTGGGTGGGGGGCAATTGTTTTTTGGTAGGTCTCTACACTACCCTACTTTCATCTATAGCATTTCATAATAGCATGCAGTTTGTTCGGCTTCAATGCCTCATGGTTGAGAATTGCTCTGTTCAAGTAGATTGTGATTTTGCTGTGATCTGATAGGGGTGTCAGTAGGCTGACTGTAAATGCTCTGAGAGACTGGGTTAAGGTCGGTGATAAAGTAGTTTACAGTACTATTGCCAAGAGGTGAGCTATAGGTGTACCCACGTAGGTGTCCCCTCGAAGCCTACCATTGACTATGTACTGACCCAGCGTGCAACAGACCTGTTTTTGTTGGTTGTTTTGTCATGGTTATGTCTAGGGGGGCATATTAGGGAGGGAATGCTGTCACGTACAGGTAGGTGTTTGTCTCTCTGTGTGTGTCATTTCTGGAATTTATGTCGCCACAGATTAGTACATGTCCCTGGGTCTGGAAATTGTTGATCTCCCCCACTAGGTAGCACACGGGGACATTTTACTTTGAGATAATTTCCTTATTTATTTCTAACCAGATGTGACATGCTCCTGTTTTAATTAATTTAATAGTGGGTTATGTCTGATGTATACCAAATTAGCATACCCCTTGAGTCCCGTCCCTGTTTCACTCCTGGTAGTTTGGTGGATGGGACTACCAGCTCTCTGTAACCTAGAGGGCAACCAGGTGGTCCATCTCCTCTATACCATGTTTCTTGTAGGATAACAATGTCTTTATTTCTGATTTCAGGGTTCCTGCTCTTTAGGCCAAAGGCAGCTGACCTCAGACCTTGTATATAGCATGAGACAGTAAAAGCTTTGTGTTCCATAGTGTCCAGTGTTGTTATTCGTGTGGTTTACTTTCAGAACATTAGGTTTGAGCTGAGCATCTAGTGAATGTCTCTAAGGTCGCAGGTTGGGGCTAGGAGTCGGGGTTGGGCATGTTTGCCCATTCACAGCCTGTGTGTGGCTGTCATGTTGAGGTCCACACTGCTAAATTGCCAAGCATGTTTAATGCTTTTTTATCTGTCCCCAAATTAATATAGTTTGTTTTGATATTTCAACCTGTGTGTCCTGATCGCGTCTGGTGTGGATGGACAAAATCAACATGCGCGTGATGGCGTAAGCAGACGCACGCGACCGCCCGATCTAGTTAGCATGTAATCCACTAATAATTTCCTTCCTCCAGTCATGTAGACTAGAGTGCAGAGTCTAGGATACGATCACACTCCAGCCTGGTAGGTGGCGGTAATGCACCTAATATTGATATGCACACTGCCATAAAACCCCAACAATGTTTTTCAGTGTCCTGGCAAAGGTGGTGACCATGGCCTTGTAGAGGTGTACCTGGTCGTAGAGGCTGTCCAAATCCAGGGTGCGGTAATGGGCTAGGTAAACATTGGGTTTCGAGTAGGGCATTTTTGGTTGATACCGATATCCATGATTTTCCTTGCTCCAAAAAAATTATACCGTTATTTAACATTTTAGCGGCCTTTTAAGCAGTCTAGTACAATTAAATAGTTGAAACACACACACACACACACACACACACACACACACACTGACCAAAAAGTTATTTTGTTGGCATTTACTTATGTCCCCATTACCAGTAAAACGTTTTGTCGTTCATTTGTTCAGTCTCAACTGGGATTTCATCATACATGTCAAGCAGTGAAGTTTCAGCTGATTCCGATATGTTTACCGATATATTGTGCATCCCTAGTTTCGAGGCACAGTGACGGGAAATTCTTACATTGACCCACTGTATGTTGGCAGTATAGTTTGGTGGCAACCCTTTACTGCTGGGCCCTCAGGTCGTTTGTGCCTGTGTGAATTATGTGCAGCTCCAGGGCACACCGGGTGTTTGGACACCACAGTTTAGCCACTTAGTGTTTAGGAATGAAAATTGAGTGTGGGGGGGTTGCTAGGATGGCTGACGGGGTGTGCTAAGGGGGGGGGGGGGGGGGTCTGGTGGGTTGGTGGATCATGTCTGTCCTGCCTGTGGTTGGGGTCTGAAGTGGGCTGTTCTGTTGGCTTCTCTTGGGGGATGGACAGCTCTCTCATGAGTTGTTCATTTTCCTCTCCATCCTGTGGGAGTTTTATCACCGCAGCCCAGACTGCAGACACGTCTCTCTCCCTCTTCAGCTTTCTGGGTCTGGTTGAGTGGATGTTGTTGTGCTGGTCTGTCTGAAATGTGTTGAATTGCCGTTTGAGCTCTACCAGCTCGATCTCCCTCATCAATGCAGGAGCAGTGCTGTTTTTGGATCTGCTCAGTTCTGAAGGGGTGATTCTCTTCTTGGGGCTGCTCATCTGTTGGGCTGTTTGAGGAGGGTGTGTGACCTGACTTGCTCAGGATGGAGGGGTCATCACCAGGGTTGAGCTTCTCCTGCTGTGCTCTCTCTTTGATCCTGTAAAAGTCGTGCTGAAACGGTTTGTGGTTGCCCTGCACCATTACTCTTCCAGACGTGTACAGGTTGATACTGGCTGTCTCAGTGTCCTCAATGTCCAGTATTCTGAATTTCCACCCTGGGTTATTTAATGCCAGGGCTTGTCTGTGTGGAAGATGAGGTTGCTTACGTTTCCATTGCTGTAACAGTCAGCAAATAGTGTCTCTCTCTGGATTTTCCTTGAGGAGCTTGTCTTTGTACTTTTTACGTGCAGCATAAAACAAAATTGGGGGTTAATGTATTTTGATGGCTTCTGCATGGGCGTGTGAAGCCTCTTCATTTTGGTGGGGGAGATTGCAGTGCTCTGCTGCCATTGTTGTATTCAAGGGCATTCACACTTCACATCTCAGTGAAAATTGTAGTTGGTGCCAGTGCGTCTGTCCAGTCCTAACTAAGCATTTGAGTCTTCATATAGTAAGATATCTTATAATAAGATATTTAGAGATTGTAGTATCTTTATTGTCCTTGGAAGTAGCTACAGACTCTGCTGCAGATTGGGTGGCTTTTTCTGCTGGTTGTTTTGCTGAGTAGTCCTTGGCAGCAATAAGAATCCTTTCCAGGTAATTTTGTCAAAATGTAATATACGCTTGATGTTTTTATTTGGATTGAAGGTTCTGTTGTAGAGAATAGTTTTCTGAGTAAGACCCTGTGAAAAAAAATCCAGGTTTATCCCACTCTAATTCTAAAGTTTTTGGAAAAAGTAGAGGAGCTCATTTCTCTCTTTTATTTATCTTGTCTCTCGCTGTCTCTTTCTCTCTTTCTCTATCTCTATTTTGCTCATGTTTATCTCCTCCATCTCTCTCTATCCATCGCTCCCTCTCTCTTTCTATCTCTTTCGCTATCTTCCTCTCTCTGTTTCTCTGCTGTCAATTCCACAATGTTTTATTATGGCCGGAGAGCTTCAGTCCCACACCAGTTGTTTGACAGACCAAAACAATGGCTCCCTATACAGGCCATCCCAATGGGCCCTGATTGGGCCCAAAAGTAGTCCACTTCATAGAGATTATGATACCGTTTAGAACTCAGATAACGTCCTTAGTGGGTTTAATATGAATCCCTAATTGGTTTGACATTCCGGTTCACACAGAGAGTTACACGACTGTTTTTTTACACAACTCCTTGCTTTCCACTAGTTTCTTAATAACAATACTATGTTTCAATACAGGAAAATCGAACAAACTCCCAATAGGGAGCCTGTGAAATATACATTTACATTTAAGTCATTTAGCAGACGCTCTTATCCAGAGCGACTTACAAATTGGTGCATTCACCTTATGATATCCAGTGGAACAACCACTTTACAATAGTGCATCTAAATCTTTTAAGGGGGGGGGGGGTTAGAAGGATTACTTTATCCTATCCTAGGTATTCCTTAAAGAGGTGGGGTTTCAGGTGTCTCCGGAAGGTGGTGATTGACTCCGCTGTCCTGGCGTCGTGAGGGAGCTTGTTCCACCATTGGGGTGCCAGAGCAGTGAACAGTTTTGACTGGGCTGAGCGGGAACTGTGCTTCCTCAGAGGTAGGGGGGCCAGCAGGCCAGAGGTGGATGAACGCAGTGCCCTTGTTTGGGTGTAGGGCCTGATCAGAGCCTGAAGGTATGGAGGTGCCGTTCCCTTCACAGCTCCATAGGCTGTAAATATCTAGATGTGAATGTCTTAATGAACTAAGAGAGGAGTAGCTTGAGGTTATTATGCCGGTCTTAGTGTCAGGAAGGAAGGGCCTCTCTAGACAGACAAAGCTCCTGTGTTCTCAGCCCACACACACACACACACACACACACACACACACACACACACACACACACACACACAGGTTACTGTGTTGGATACTGTTGATGCATGCCGTTCTGCTCCATTCTTCTAGAAGTGGCCATCACCATCATGATGATCTCACTCACTGCCCATAGGCTAATCCACTGTTGCCTATTGTCACCACCGTCCTAGGAAAACGTGCCAGGGGTTGCCGTGACAACAGTGGTTGCCACAGCGATCTGCTAGAGCTTTTGTTTGGTTTTGTAGAGCAGCAACAGACAGCCTTCACCTCCCCATGGCCACACTGATTGGAAAGATGCTATGTTTTGAGCGGTTTGGAACGGAGTGGTATCTGAAAAAAACATCAGAATCTAACCCGCCAGTCAATTTTTTCTCGATTTTAAGCTTTTGAGTTGTCACTTCTGCTGATTTAATGTCCACTTTGGGAAAGGCCTGAAAACCCTATGGGCAATGATCAAATTGATTCCGTTAAAATAATACATAGGACATGAGGGTTGAGCACATTAAAACATTCCTGTCAAATCAATGTATACAATATCACACATTGTATTTAGATTGTTTATGCTAGATTTTATCCACAACTATTTTAACCTGTGCTACTTGGTTACTGGGCGTAGGCTACCAGTAGAGTGTGCTAGGCTTGCACGCTGAAGACAGGGCTGAACACACACACACACACACAGGTAGAAGCGGGCTGGCGCTCTGACAGTTCCACTCCACTACCTCAGCCAGCTAACAGCGCCAAGCCGAGCTAGGGGGAGAAAATAAATGGCTTCCTAACACTCACCGTCACCACAGCCTGCATCTATCGCAATTGATTTAGCCCCGTGCTACATAAGTGTGTTTTTTTCCTTTAGAATACCTAACTGTAAGTCTCAAATGGCACCCTATTCCCTATATAGTGTACTACTTTTGATCACAAAAGAGTGCTTTATATAGTGAATAGGGTGCTATTTGGGACGTAGGACATGACTAATATCTACCCACGTCCAACTGTACTGGAGTGCACTCTCTCCATCCCTCTCCCTCCATCCATGTCGCAGTTTTTTTCTCGCTTCCTCTCTTTTTCCTTTTCACCTCAGGTTGAAAAAAAAATGATGTGCCTGCTGTACTTTTCAGAATGTTCCTTATTCTGAATTTGTGTTTGTTGAAAATGGTTTGGGTTTGTATGTTTCTTCAGACACAATCAACATCTCTCTCCGGGGTTGGTGCTATTCTTCTTTTCTATTTGAGGAAGTTGTGTGAAGGTTTTCTTTTTCACTGTCATTGGCTTTAGTATTCCACACTGTACAGATACAAATGGGTCCTGTTCACAACCATAAGTTGTATGAAAGATTTAACCAATGAAAAACTTTATTGTCCAATTGTACATAGGGTCTGATGGAAATTTGATTTCAACTGCATCCTAACGCTTCATCCCAATTCATATCCGAATTCAGTTACCAGAAAACATACGTTTGAGGGTTGTTTCTCACCATTCTGGTTACAAAAGACCTCTGAAACCCTATACTGACCATGTATGTTCTCCCATTAATTGTTATTGATCTGCAGTTGTGGTTTGAACTGGCTCTAAACTGTAGTTTGATGTATTGATTGACAGCCAGTCACAGGAGACTCATTTGTCAGGGTCCTCTAGCCCCCAGAGAGAGGGAAAGAGCGGGAGCGCTAGAATGACGGGTAGAGCGTGAGAGGAGGGAGGAAGAGAGAGCGAGAAGTATATAAAGATTGATATGGGGAGAAAGGGGGGTGAGAGAGTAGCAGAGAGACAAAGCATCCCAATCATGGATGTCCAGTAATCCCAGGAGGTCCCAGCCAGCGTGATTGAGAGGAGCTGCGTTGGAGTGTGTCCCTGTGTGCATGTGTGTGTGTTTGCTCGCACAATGTGCTGAGCCTTGGTCTTAGTGAAATGAATGAATGGGTCATCATGTGAGATTGATTCTCTCAGTGGGTTAGAGAAGGCAACATTTATTGAGTCCTATGACATCTTCAACAGGTTTTGCTTGTTCACTCAGCCTGTTTTCTTTTACTTTAAATAAAAACTCATAGTCATTGTGATTCAAATAGTTGTGCGTTTGCGTCAGCTTAATTTGGAGAGCGAGACTGAGATGGTCAGTGAGACGGGCAGAGTGAGACCGAGAGACGGGCAGGGTGAGACCGAGAGACATGCAGGGTGAGACCGAGAGACGGGGCAGGGTGAGCCCGGGAGACGGGGCAGGGTGAGCCCGGGAGACGGGGCAGGGGGAGACGGGGCAGGGTGAGCCCGGGAAACGGGGCAGGGGAAGACGGGGCAGGGGGAGACGGGGCAGGGGGAGACGGGGCAGTGTGAGACAGGGAGACGGGGCAGGGTGAGACAGATGGATGGAGGGAGAGGGCTAGAGAGGGAGGGCGCTTGAGAAGGACAGAGACGGAGTGGGAGAAAGAGAGAGAGAGAAATCTCCATCCTTCTTCCAACTGCCGTGATTCACTCATCCGTAGCTACCCACCGATGATTTGTCCTCTGTAATTATACCTCGCAAGCTTGGTCAGGAAAACGTTATTCTTAAATCCCCACTCGATGCGGGCGTAATCATTTAAACCTGTTGTCTGGCTTGTCTTAGGGACGCCGCCTGTAATTGAAACATTAGTGCCTCTGGTCTATATGTGGCTGGTGGGTCTGTGTGCGCCCCACGTTCCCATTTTAATCACATCCTTGATCAGAGACTACACACTCAGGAGTTTGTGTGAAAGAGAGGGTGTGTGTATCTTGTCGTGTGTGTCTGTGCATCTGTCTCATTTGTGTGGGTGTGTGTCTTGTGTGAGTCCAGTGTTCACCTGAAAGCATCTCTAGTGTTATTGACTTGCCTCCTGAGTGATGCCAGGGCTGAAGAACCCATGTATGGTTTCTTACTCAATACGATGTTGACTCAATACGTGATATGTACTTACATCCTTATTACCTGTGAACAGATGTGAAAACAAATGGAAGCATTTGCTCAAACATATTGAGCATTTTCATACATTTTTCAGTGTCTTACCATGAAGACGGTATGATTGGTGGGTAGCTGAGGTGTGTGTGTGCTCCACTATGGTGGGCCGATATATCAAATAAATTTGAATGTATGTTTTTGCACGATATTCCAAATGCCTGTATCGCAAGAATCAAGGTTTTGTTTTATATTTTTGTTTTCATGTGCGTTTATGTCTGCTTGTTCTCATGTTGTCTTTTTTGGTCTCATCTCTTTCACTCCCTCTGTGCTGTGTGCGCCTTCCCATTTACACCAGAGATCTGTATGTAATGATAAAAAATAAAAAGTTTAACAATTTGTTTAGACCAAGAACTCTACTCCAAATTTGATTAGACCAAGAACTCTACTCCATGATAATTGAATTATACATTTGACATGTTTAGGCACTTAAAAATCTACAAAGTGGATAGCCAACAACTATCATGTCTTCGCCCTAACAATTGTAGTCGTTGCCCCAAAGTCGGGTTGGCAGGCGACAAGTTTACATCCAAAATAATCCCGTAGAAATGCATTTGTCTTATTTTGGACAGATTTTGGCGAGAGTGAAACCCCTCGCTTCGCCTCTTCGTCTCTGTTTACATACACAGCAAGCCCCTCCCCCTGCCACTCACAACAACAAAGATGAAAGATCACGTCTACCTCTGACAAGCTGTTTCAACTCGCTAATTGCATTTGAGGTTTGGTCCAACAGAATCGGTCAAATAGACACCGATACACATTGAGAAGTTATCCTTTCTGACAATACCGTTTTATGTGTCATCACTACTAAAACGGGAGTATCAACATTGATTCTGACAAATGAATGCTCATTTTGCCGTACCGCTTGCAGCATTGTAGCCAAAGACTGTTATACCAGCTGTCAAGTCTGTGTTTTATATATGTGAGAAATAAGTGAGGCCACTTGATTTCAATATCTGAACAAAGTGGACAGGCTGCAGTTGAAGACAGACAGAGGGGTGGATTCGTAACAATTCAACTGTTCTGCCTTTTTAACTAGCAAGTAGATCCAAGTTTGCTAAACTTGAAGTATAAAGATTAACTGGCTACTCACTAGCACGTGGGCTTGTTCTTGAGAGATAGTTCTCAAATAGTGTTAATTTTCTATAATGCCTGCGATAATAAGTTAGTCATTATTAGTGAATGTGCATTATGCGTGGTTCTGATATTTCTTTTTTACAAAAAGCCCATTTTCATAGACTGTCTTGAAAGCCTGATCAGTGATTATGGTAAAAAAAAAAGCAGGTTAAACTATATAGATAAAATAAAACAATTTCTTAGTTAATCTTATGGTTTTGGGAGGCTTATATTTAGCATAGGGGTAATTTCACAAGCCCTGAATTCATTAGATTATTGCTGACTGTTTTAAATGCAGTGTATCTGTAATGAATACTCAGGGAGAAAGGGGTGTAGATTCACGCGCAGAGCGCGGCAGGTCTTTATTTTGTCTTCGCAGAAGGCAGGAATCGTGGTCAAAGGCAGGCAATGGTCATACACAGGTAGGCAAACAGGCAGGTGAAACAACTAGGACTGAAGGCTATTACTGGTTCTCACAAACGAGCTAGGAAAAGGCTTAGTACAGTCGTGGACAAAAATTGAGAATGACACAAATATTAATTTCCACAAAGTTTGCTGCTTCAGTGTCTTTAGATATTTTTGTCAGATGTTACTATGGAATACTGAAGTATAATACGTGTAACAATATAATAACAAGCATTTCATAAGTGTCAAAGGCTTTTATTGACAATTACATGAAGTTGATGCAAAGAGTCAATATTTGCAGTGTTGACCCTTCTTTTTCAAGACCTCTGCAATCCGTCCTGGCATGCTATCAATTAACTTCTGGGCCACATCCTGGCTGATGTCAGCCCATTCTAACGCAATCAATGCTTGGAGTTTGTCGAATTTGTGGGGTTTTGTTTGTCCCCCCGTCTCTTGAGGATTGACCACAAGTTCTCAATGGGATTAAGGTCTGGGGAGTTTCCTGGCCATGGACCCAAAATATCAATGTTTTGTTCCCCGAGCCACTTAGTTATCACTTTTGCCTTATGGCAAGGTGCTCCATCATGCTGGAAAAGGCTTTGTTCGTCACCAAACTGTTCCTGGATGGTTGGGAGAAGTTGCTCTCAGAGGATGTGTTGATTCCATTCTTTATTCATGGCTGTGTTCTTAGGAAAAATTGTGAGTGAGCCCACTCCCTTGGCTGAGAAGCAACCCCACACATGAATGGTCTCAGGATGCTTTACTGTTGGCATGACACAGGACTGATGGTAGCGCTCACCTTGTCTTCTCCGGACAAGCTTTTTTCCAGGTGCCCCAAACAATCGGAAAGGGGATTCATCAGAGAAAATGACTTTCCCCAGTCCTCAGCAGTCCAATCCCTGTACCTTTTGCAGAATATCAGTCTGTCCCTGATGTTTTTCCTGGAGAGAAGTGGCTTCTTTGCTGCCTTTCTTGACACCAGGCCATCCGCACAGTGCATCTCCACTGTGCGTGCAGATGCACTCACCTGCCTGCTGCCATTCCTGAGCAAGTTCTGTACTGGTGGGGCCCCGATCCCGCAGCTGAATCAACTTTAGGCGACGGTCCTGGCGCTTGCTGGACTTTCTTGGGCGCCCTGAAGCCTTCTTCACAACAATTGAACCGCTCTCATTGAAGTAATTGATGATCCAATAAATGGTTGATTTAGGTGCAATCTTACTGGCAGCAATGTCCTTGCCTGTGAAGCCCTTTTTGTGCAAAGCATTGATGACGGCACGTGTTTCCTTGCAGGTAACCATGTTTGACAGAGGAACAACAATGATTCCAAGCACCACCCTCCTTTTGATGTTTCCAGTCTGTTATTTGAACTCATTCAGCATGATAGAGTGATCTCCAGCTTTGTCCTCGTCAACACTCACACCTGTGTTAACGAGAGAATCACTGATATGATGTCAGCTGGTCCTTTTGTGGCAGGGCTGAAGTGCAGTGGAAATGTTTTTGGGGGATTCAGTTCATTTGCATGGCAAAGAGGGACTTTGCAATTAATTGCAATTCATCTGATCACTCTTCATAACATTCTGGAGTATATGCAAATTAAGCCAGCAGACTTTGAAAATTAATATTTGTGTCATTCTCAAAACTTTTGGCCACGACTGTAGAGTCAAACGAACAATACCTCACAAAGATGCAAACAGAATGAACTGAACTAAATAAGGAGCTGATGAGAACAGGTGAGTAACTAACACAGGTAAAATCAATGAACAAAAATGAAAGACAGGGCTACGTTCAAGAACACAAAGAAACAGGGATAAGTTCTAGAACACAACGAAACAGAACACAAGGTTGACTAAGAAAATAAATACAGAATCTTGCAGTATTTGACCTTTAATTGTACAGTAAAGCTTAGAGAGAATTTTTTTGTCGTGAATTGCCCATAAGTAAAATAAATAATTTTTAAGCCATACCATATCACTTGGAATGGTTCTTATCTTTAAAGGTTTATCTTTTTTCCACTTCGGAAATCCCTGATGACAGACAACGTCAACGGCTGTCATTTCTCTGTCTCTGTCCCTCCCTGTCTCTCCCCCTGTCTCTCTCTGGAATGACTCACCCAATATGACACCAACACCAAATTGGGTCCTGACGACCTGTCTCCCTAGCAACCAGCCCATCTCACCGGCGTTAATGCAGCGTGGCACACAGCGAGACTAAGTGACCGAACGGGAGGAACACACAGCACAAATGCATATCTCTCTCCACAGGCCGATGAAAAGGAGGGCACTGTCTGTCAGTGTGAGGCGATGGGAGCTTTCAAATGTGTGTTTTTAGTGTGTGCGTGCCTTCCCCTGGTGTTCTAATGGTCATTGATGAGACCTCTGTGCTCAGAATGACAAGCTGCTGACTCATTCAGATCGCGTCTCAAATGGCACCCTATTCTCTACATAGTGTTTTGGTCAAAAGTAGTGCACTATGTAGGGAATAGGGTGCCATTTGGGATGCAGCCACACAGTCAGTCAGACACCAGGCAGCAGATGCTTCAGGCTGTGTCTGAAATGGCACCATATTCCCTATATAGTCCACTATTTTAAAAGGCACACTAGTGCCTTCAGAAAGTATTCAGACCCCTTTTTCAAAATGTTGTTAGGTTACAGCCTTATTCTAAATTGATTAAATTGTGTTTTTTTCCATCATCAATCATCAAATCATCCATCACAATACGTCATAATGACAAAGCAAAAACGGGGAAAAAAAACCTGAAATATGATATTTACATAAGTATTCCGATGCTTTACTCAGTACTTTGTTAAAGCACCTTTGGCAGTGATTACAGCCTCGAGTCTTCTTGGGTATGACGCTACAAGCTTGGCACACCTGTATTTGGGGAGTTTCCCCTATTCTTCTCTGCAGATCTTCTGCAAGCTCTGTCAGGTTGGATGGGGAGCATTGCTGCACAGCTGTTTTCAGATCTCTCCAGACAAGTTCGATTGAGTTCAAGTCCGTTCTCTGGCTAGGCCACTATAGCCCTATCGATGAGAAAGTGGTTGTGCTCGGTCCTCCTTTTTCTGTAGTCCACAATGATCTCCCCTGATCAAGACAAAGGATATGATTGTGGACTACAGAAAAAGGAGGACCGAGCACGCCCCCATTCTCATCGATGGGGCTATAGTGGAGCAGGTTGAGAGCTTCAAGTTCCTTGGTGTCCACATCACCAACAAACTATCATGGTCCAAACACCAAGACAGTTGTGAAGAGAGCATGACAATGCGTATTCCCCCTCTGGTTGCATCACCTCCTGGTATGGCAACTGCACGGCCTCTGACCACAAGGCACTACAGAGGGTAGTGCATACGGCCCAGTACATCATTGGGGCCAAGCTTCCTGCCATCCACGACCTCTATACCAGGCGGTGTTAGAGGAAGGCCCACCAAACGGTACCGGAGCGCCAAGTCTAGGTCTAAAAGGCTTCTTAACAGCTTCTACCCCCAAGCCATAAGACTCTTGAACAGTTAATCAAATGGCTACCTGGACTATTTGCATTGTCCCCACCCCACCCCCTATTGTTACGTGGCTGCTACTCTGTTTTTATTATCCATGCATAGACACTTCACCTCTACCTACATGTATATATTACCTCAACTAACCGTTGCCCCCTGTATATAGCACATTGACTCTGTACTGGAACCCCCTGTAAATAGCCCCACTACTGTTATTTTATTGTTGCTCCTTAATTATTTGTTATTTTATTTTATTAAAACTGTGTTGTTGGTTAAGGGCTTGTAAGTAAGCATTTCACCTGTTGTATTCTGCACATGTGACAAATACAATTTGATTTGATTTGAAGGACATTCAGAGACTTGTCCCGAACCTCTCCTGCGTTGTCTTGGCTGTGTGCTTAGGGTCGTTGTCCTGTTGGAAGGTGAACCTTCGCCCCCAGTCTGAGGTCCTGAGCGCTCTGGAGCAGGTTTTCATCATGGATCTCTCTGTGCTTTGCTCCGTTCATCTTTCCCTCGATCCTGACTAGTCTCCCAGTCCCTGCCACTGAAAAACATGCCCACAGCCTGATGCTGCTACCACCATGCTTCATTGTAGGGATGGTGCAAGGTTTCGTCCTGACGTGACGCTGGCATTCAGGCCAAATAATTCAATCTTGGTTTCATCAGACCAGAAAATCCTGTTTCTCATGGTCTGAGAATCTTTGGGTGGCTTTTAGCAAACTCCAAGCGGGCTGTCATGTGCCTTTTACTGAGGAGTGGCTTCCGTCTGGCCACTCTACCATAAAGGCCTAATTGGTGGAGTACTGCAGAGATGGTTGTCCTTCTGGAAAGTTCTCCCATCTCCACAGAGGAACTCTGGAGCTCTGTCAGAGTGACCATTGGGCTCTTGGTCCCCTCCCTGACCAAGGCCCTTCTCCCCCGATTGTTCAGTTTGCTCTAGGAAGAGTCTTGGTGGTTCCAAACTTCTTCAATTTAAGTGTGATCGAGGCCACTGTGTTCTTGGGGACCTTCATTGCTGCAGAAATGTTTTGGTAACCTTCCCCAGATCTGTGCTTCCACACAATCCTGTCTTGGCGCTCTACAGACAATTCCTTCGACCTCATGGCTTTTGCTCTGACATAGACTGTCAATTGTGGGACCTTTCTATAGACAGGTGTGTGCTTTTCCAATTTTTGTACATTTATTTTACTAGGCTAGTCAGTTAACAAATTATTATTTACAATGACGGCCTACTTGTAAAGCCTCCCCCACCAAACCCTCCCCTAACCCGGACGACGCTGGGGCCAATTGTGCGCTGCCCTATGGGACTCCCGATCATGGCCGGTTGTGATACAGCCGGAATCGAACATGGGTCTGTAGTGACGTCTCTAGCACTGCGATGCAGAGCCTTAGGCTGCTTCGCCTTTTTGTTGAATTTGCTACAGGTGGACTCTTCAAGTTGTAGAAACATCTCAAGGATGATCAATTGAAACAAGATGCACCTGAGCTCAATTTCGAGTCTCATAGCAAAGGGTCTGAATATTTATGTAAATTAGGTATTTCTATTTTGTGTGTTTTAATACCTTTGGAAAAATTTCTAAAAACCTCTTTTTGCTTTGTCATTATTGGGTATTAGGTATAGATTGCTGCGGAAATTGTTTTATTTAATCAATTTTAGAATAAGGCTACAACCCAACAAAATGTGGAAAAAGTCCAAGGGTCTGAATACTTTCCAAAGGCACTAGTGCACTACTTCAGTATGGTGCCATTTGGTACACTTTCTGTTATTGTATCTCCCTCCATGGCGTTATGAAGGCTTCTCAAAACATGTTCACCTAGTAACCTCTCTCTCCCCTCTTTCTCTCTTTCCATCTCTCCTCATCTCCCCTTTTACAGGACCTACGAGAAGTGTGGCTCAACTACCCGCCCCATCCTCTGCAGGTTGGTTGGAAATAATCTATTTGTCTGTTTGTCTCTGCAATGCTCAGAATAGATATTGTATATACACTACATGACCAAAAGTATGTGGACACCAGCTTGTCGAACATCTCAATTCTAAATCATGGACATTAATATGGAGTTGGTCCCCCCTTTGCTGCTATTTTTATTTAAAAAAAAATATTTTACCTTTATTTATCTAGGCAAGTCAGTTAAGAACAAATTCTTATTTTCAATGACGGCCAAGGAACAGTGGGTTAACTGCCTTGTTCAGGGGCAGAACGACAGATTTTTACCTTGTCAGATCGGGATTCGATCTTGCAACCTTTCAGTTACTGGTCCAACGCTCTAACCACTAGGCTACCTGCCATTATAACAGCCTCCACTCTTCTGGAAGGCTTTCCACTAGATGTTGGAACATTGCTGCAGGGACTTGCTTCCATTCAGTCACAAGACCATTATTTTAGGTTGGGCACTGATGTTGGGGATTAGGCCTGGCTCGCAGTCGGCGTTCCAGTTCATCCCAAAGGTGTTTGATGGGATTGAGATCAGGGTTCTGTGCAGGCTAGTCAAGTTCTTCCACACCGATCTCGACAAACTATTTTCTGTATGGACCTCGCTTCTTGCACTGGGCATGTAACCTTTATTTAACTAGGCAAGTAAGTTAATAAAAACACATTTTTATTTACAACGACGGCCTACCGGGGAACAGTGGGTTAACCTCTATGGGCTAGGTGGGACGCTTGCGTCCCACCTACTCAACAGCCAGTGTAATCCCGTGGCGCATTATTCAAATACCTTAGAAATGCAAAACCTTAAATTTTTCAAAAATATGACTATTTTACACCATTTTAAAGATAAGACTCTCGTTAATCTAACCACACTGTCCGATTTCAAAAAGGCTTTACAACGAAAGCAAAACATTAGATTTTATCAGCAGAGTACACAGCCAGAAATAATCAGACACCCATTTTTCAAGCTAGCATATAATGTCACATAAACCCAAACCACAGCTAAATGTAGCACTAACCTTTGATGATCTTCATCAGATGACAACCCTAGGACATTATGTTATACAATACATGCATGTTTTGTTCAATCAAGTTCATATTTATATCAAAAACCAGCTTTTTACATTAGCATGTGACTAGCATGTGACTAGCATTCCCACCGAACACTGCCGGTGAATTTACTAAATTACTCACGATAAACGTTCACAAAAAGCATAACAATTATTTTAAGAATTATAGATACAGAACTCCTCTATGCACTCGATATGTCCGATTTTAAAATAGCTTTTCGGTGAAAGCACATTTTGCAATATTCTCAGTAGATAGCCCGGCATCACAGGGCTAGCTATTTAGACACCCAGCAAGTTTAGCACTCATCAAAGTCAGATTTACTATAAGAAAAATGTTATTACCTTTGCTGTCTTCGTCAGAATGCACTCCCAGGACTTCTACTTCAATAACAAATGTTGGTTTGGTCCAAAATAATCCATCGTTATATCCAAACAGCGGCGTTTTGTTCGTGCGTTCAAGACACTATCCGAAAGGGTAAATAAGGGTGGCGAGCATGGCGCAATTCGTGACAAAAAAATTCTAAATATTCCATTACCGTACTTCGAAGCATGTCAACCGCTGTTTAAAATCAATTTTTATGCCATTTTTCTCATAAAAAAGCGATAATATTCCGACCGGGAATCTGCGTTTAGGTAAACAGACAAAAGAAAAGAAAGCATTCGGTCGACTCGGGCACGCGCCTAAGCCCATAGTACTCTGAGCGGCCACTTGCCAAAAGCGATAAAGTGTTTCAGCCAGAGCCTGCCTCGATATCGTTCAGCTTTTTCCCGGGCTCTGAGAGCCTATGGGAGCCGTAGGAAGTGTCACGTTATTGCAAAGATCCTCAGTCTTCAATAAAAAGAGCCAAGATTAAACACTTCTCAGACAGGCCACTTCCTGCATGAAATCTTCTCAGGTTTTGGCCTGCCATATGAGTTCTGTTATACTCACAGACACCATTCAAACAGTTTTAGAAACTTTAGGGTGTTTTCTATCCAAAGCCAATAATTATATGCATATTCTAGTTACTGGGCAGGAGTAGTAACCAGATTAAATCGGGTACGTTTTTTATCCGGCTGTGTCAATACTGCCCCCTAGCCCTAACAGGTTAACTGCCTTGTTCAGGGGTAGAACGACAGATTTTTACCTTGCCGAATCCATTCATTTGAATGGGTGTCCACATACTTTTGCATATACAGTGTATGTAAGGCCCCCCTCCCCATAGAGCACAGCTTTCCCACACACACACACACACACACACACACACACACACACACACACACACACACACACACACACACACACACACACATACAGTGGGGCAAAAAAGTATTTAGTCAGCCACCAATTGTGCAAGTTCTCCCACTTAAAACGATTAGAGAGGCCTGTAATTTTCATCATAGGTACACGTCAACTATGACAGACAAAATGAGAAAAAAAATTCCAGAAAATCACATTTAGGATTTTTAATGAATTTATTTGCAAATTATGGTGGAAAATAAGTATTTGGTCACCTACAAACAAGCAAGATTTCTGGCTCTCACAGACCTGTAACTTCTTCTTTAAGAGGCTCCTCTGTCCTCCACTCGTTACCTGTATTAATGGCACCTGTTTGAACTTGTTATCAGTATAAAAGACACCTGTCCACAACCTCAAACAGTCACACTCCAAACTCCACTATGGCCAAGACCAAAGAGATGTCAAAGGACACCAGAAACAAAATTGTAGACCTGCACCAGGCTGGGAAGACTGAATCTGCAATAGGTAAGCAGCTTGGTTTGAAGAAATCAACTGTGGGAGCAATTATTAGGAAATGGAAGACATACAAGACCACTGATAATCTCCCTCGATCTGGGGCTCCACGCAAGATCTCATCCCGTGGGGTCAAAATTATCACAAGAATGGTGAGCAAAAATCCCAGAACCACACGGGGGGACCTAGTGAATGACCTGCAGAGAGCTGGGACCAAAGTAACAAAGTCTACCATCAGTAACACACTACGACGCCAGGGACTCAAATCCTGCAGTGCTAGACGTGTCCCCCTGCTTAAGCCAGTACATGTCCAGGCCCGTCTGAAGTTTGCTAGAGAGCATTTGGATGATCCAGAAGAGGATTGGGAGAATGTCATATGGTCAGATGAAACCAAAATATAACTTTTTGGTAAAAACTCAACTCGTCGTGTTTGGAGGACAAAAAATGCTGAGTTGCATCCAAAGAACACCATACCTACTGTGAAGCATGGGGGTGGAAACATCATGCTTTGGGGCTGTTTTTCTGCAAAGGGACCAGGAAGACTGATCCGTGTAAAGGAAAGAATGAATGGGGCCATGTATAGTGAGATTTTGAGTGAAAACCTCCTTCCATCAGTAAGGGCATTGAAGATGAAACGTGGCTGGGTCTTTCAGCATGACAATGATCCCAAACACACCACCCGGGCAACGAAGGAGTGGCTTCGTAAGAAGCATTTCAAGGTCCTGGAGTGGCCTAACCAGTCTCCAGATCTCAACCCCATAGAAAATCTTTGGAGGGAGTTGAAAGTCCATGTTGCCCAGCGACAGCCCCAAAACATCACTGCTCTAGAGGAGATCTGCATGGAGGAATGGGCCAAAATACCAGCAACAGTGTGTGAAAACCTTGTGAGGACTTACAGAAAACGTTTGACTTGTGTCATTGCCAACAAAGAGTATATAACAAAGTATTGAGAAACTTTTGTTATTGACCAAATACTTATTTTCCACCATAATTTACAAATAAATTCATAAAAAATCCTACAATGTGATTTTCTTGATTTTTTTTTCTTCTCATTTTGTCTGTCATAGTTGAAGTGTACCTATGATGAAAATGACAGGCCTCTCTCATCTTTTTAAGTGGGAGAACTTGCACAATTGGTGGCTGACTAAATACTTTTTTGCCCCACTGTACATACATACATACACACTGCTCCAGTTATCCTCTCCACATGAGTTTTGCTGTCTCGCTGTGGGATATGATCAATGTAAATGTTGCTAAGACAGTAGAAGATAGTAGCACACGTCTGTGTGTCTGGCGTGTGCCTAAAGCAGAAACGGCTCGTATGTATAGGTGCAGCAGGCGCTGTGTTGTGTGAACACAGTCCATTTCTAGCTAGTTCACTCTATTGTCTAGCTGCTGTTTCTGCTCTCCATAATCCTCTTTCTATTTCTTACTGTTATCCAGACACCCTCTCGCTCTTTCATGCTCCGTCTCTGTCTCTCGATATATTTTATTCTCTTTCGATATATTTTATTATCTTTCTTTCTCTCCTCATACTGTCTAATTCTTTCTCTCTACCTCTCTCTCTCCCCCTTGCTTTGCATGATCTGCCTAGAAACATTGGGAGTAGAGTGAAGAGCATGTTTGTTTGAAATCAGGATTTGGAAGAAGAGATCAAAGATGGTGTAACAGGATTATTCTCCAGTCCCAAATCACATGGGGCCTCCAGGGACCCAAACACTGCTTGTGTGTGCGTGCGTGCGTGCGTGTGTTTTTGTGTGTCAGTTCCACTTATTGTCTTTGTTTTACCAAAATGCTCCAGCCACTCATTCTTGACTTGTTACTAGCTTCTAACGATGGTAGCTGATGGTAATTTCCCATCAGCAGCCTTTGAGGTCAGGGTGGAGCCTTGGGATCAATCCCACAATCCTCAGCGGTCAGGGAGGGACCACTACTGGGTAATTACGAGGTTTGGAGCAAAAGGCCATCCTTCCATCGCTCCATATTTCCACCCTGAGCCAGTCTGCTGTGGGTTAGTCAGGGTGGTCTCCTCCTCCTACTTACCTTGTGTGGCTGGCTTAGTTTATGTACGCTTGATTTCAATGACCTTTAACATGAGTTAATACATTTACAATAAGATTATTATTTAAGTGAAGACATCTATTTTTGGTAATGTTGGTGAAGTTGGTTAGCAGAGAGAATCCACATCTGGCACAAAGGCTCTCTCTCTGACCTTAAAGGGTTACCAGGTGCCTCTTTTGCTCTCTTAGCCCACAGGGTTACACCAGGTGCCTCTTTGACTCCAGCCAGGACATGAAGGCTGATGATCGTCAGGAGTTAGTTTGCTGAAAGAGATTCACCAATAAAGAGGCCCAGGCTTATGGTGATGCCAAGCCATCTCCAGGATCCTGTTCTGTAGTAATGGTCTGTGCGTGCACCTCTGTGTCTGTTGGCCCATGTGCAACATTAGCATAAGCACCATGGCTAAGTGCTGCCTGCCTGCGCAGCGCTCCTGGCTCAGTCAGTCTGTGGAGAGAGTGAACAGAGCAGAACGATTCCTGGTTGACAACATGCACATTTTCATGTCCTCCCTGTTCCCCTCTGCTCCCTCTCTCTCTCTGCACCAGCACCTGCCTCATCACCCCCTCTCGGCTCTCCGAAATCATTTACCACTGTGTCATTCACGTCAAGACGCAACGCAAGCTTCACATCCCCTTTTGGTTCAGTGTGAATGAGTATGAATACGGCGACTGAGACTACTTACCATGCTTTAGGCCAGGACTGTGAATGCTCAGACTTGTGATGGGGGAAAAAAATAAATAGTTACTTATCGCAATATTGTTTTTGGACTATATTATATTGATATTTGACTTCATTAGCTAGCGCTAGTCGGCTGTACCTGCGCCAGAACTCCGGTATTTTTCATCCTATAGCTTTTTCTCCATCTTTTATTTCCTTGATTGGTCAAAACTTGTTTTCTCATGCTCTTGTCTCTATGCAGCAGCCATATAGTGAGCAGTATGTTTGGAACATATCACAATAAAATCACAGTATCGAATCGGAATACATATGAAATCGCGAGAATGGCAATACTTATCGTATCGCCACCTAAGTATTGGGATAATATCGTATTGTGAGGTCCCTGGCAATTCCCAGCCCGATCAGAGAGCCAGCTGGGCCAGAGTGTGCTCAAATTTACACTTTGTAGGGAAAGGGGATACCTAGTCAGTTGCATAACTGAATACATTCAACCAAAATGTGTCTTCCGCATTGAACCTGGTCATTTTTCCACATTGTTTTTATTTTTCATGATTAATTTTTCCTTTTGAACCATTGCTAGCAGGCCAGCCATCATCCCCTTACAAAAACGCCACATAAAATATGTGTCAAACTAAAAGTATGTGTTTGTGTGATACAATGTTATGAATGCTGGACTCGTCAAACACCGTTAGTGGTGACGCATGGCATTTAAACAGTTGTCGTTAATTAAGAGGAAGGCAGATGTGAAAGTCTTCTTTGGGGCTAAAGTGGGAAGACGGAACCATGACATTTCCAGCAGCCGTCCAATTAAAATGTAGAGTTGGCAACCAACCACTCTGTCTGTTTGACACTTGGCGTCTAGCTATTCCACCACTGCTTAGTCTATATTGCTTCAATGAAAGCAGACAAACTCAGAGGGACAATGTGCAATATTTACTGCTCTCGAGTGCTCATTGGAATATATACTGTGTGTACAAACATTAGGAACACCTGCTCTTTCCATGACAGAGACTATCCAGGTGAAGGCTATGATCCCTTATTGATGTCACCTGTGAAATCCACTCCAATCAGTCTATGTTAAGGGGATGAGACCTGTTAAATAAGGATTTTTAAGCCTTGAGACAATTGAGACATGGATTGTGTATGTGTGGCATTCAGAGGGTGAATGGGCAATACAAAATATTTAAGTGCCTTTGAACCAGTTTGAGTGTGTCAAGAACTGCAATGCTGCTGTGTTTTTCACGCTAAACAGTTTCCCTTGTGTATCGAGAATGGTCCACCACCCAAAGGACATCCATCCAACTTTAAAAATTAAAAACAAATATATATATATATATATATATATATATATATATATATTTAACTAGGCAAGTCAGATATTAACAAAATCTTATTTGCAATGACGGCCAAACCCGGATGATACTTGGCCAATTGTGCACCGCCCTAAGGGACTCCCAATGGCGCAGCACTCTAAGGCACTGCATCTCAGTGCTAGAGGCATCACTACAGACACCCTGGTTTGATTCCAGGTTGTATCACAACCGGACGTGATTGGATGTCCCATAGGGCAGCGCACAATTGGCCCAGCATCATCAAGGTTTGGCCGGGATAGGCCTTCATTGTAAATAAGAATTTGTTCTTAACTGACTTGCTATACATGTGAAGCTAACAAGGTCAATGTCTAAATTTAAATTATGAATGTGTCCCAAATGGGACGCTACTCTCTATAAAGTGTACTACTTTTGACCTCCGCACAGAAGAAGCCACTGCGCTAAAACCGCCATAAAAAAGCCAGACTACGGTTTGCAAATGCACATGGGGACAAAGATCATAGTTTTTGGAGAATTGTCCTCTCGTCCGATGAAACAAAAATAGAACATTTTGGCCATAATGACCATCATTATGTTTGGAGGGAAAAGGGGGAGGCTAGCAAGCCGAAGAACACCATCCCAACCGTGAAGCACGTGGGTGGTAGCATCATGTTGTGGGGATGCTTTGCTGCAGGAGGGACTGGTGCACTTCACAAAATAGATGGCATCATGAGGAGGGGAAATTATGTGGATATATTGAAGCAACATCTCAAGACATCAGTCAGTCAGGTCACAAATGGACAATGACCCCAAGCATAGTTCCAAAGTTGTGGAAAATGGCTTAAGGACAACAAAGTCAAGGTATTGGAGTGGCCATCACAAAGCCCTGACCTCAATCCTATAAAAAATTTGTGGGCAGAACTGAAAAAGCGTGTGCGAGCAAGGAGGCCTACAAAAACACGGCAGGAAAACATCTGACTAGATAGAAAGCGTAGAGAAAATATAATGGACTTATATTTTCAAATAACTGCCCTATTCCTGGCCCGTAAAGGAATCAGTAAAAACAAATCTGAGCGGCCCTCCTTTGAATTCTGAAACCCCGATGTGGCCCTCAAGCCAGAAAGTTTGCTCACCTCTAGTCTTCTACCTGCCCTTCAGAACCAGACTTGCCTATCCCTGCTGTAATCTAAACCACAGCTGAATTTCACAGAGGTACCGCTCTTTTCATGCTGTGTTTAACTGTAAATGCTGTGTTGTATTTACCAGGTGCAGGAGCCGCAGACGGACAGGCAGCTGATCGAGACGTCTCCAGTGCTTCAGAAGCTGACAGACTTTGAGGACACCATCGGTGTTATGTTCACACACTGTCGCCTACTGGCCAGAGCTTTCACACTGAGGACTGTGGGCTTCAACCACCTCACACTGTGAGTATGGGAGGGGTGCTTGCGTGCATGGCTCCCTGGTCTATCCTCTGTCCCAGTACCGTAGTGATGGATGGACTGTGCAACTCGTAGTTGTCCCACTGCCTAATCCTGGGTCTTTGACAGCCTGTGTAGTTATCCCAGGGGACACTAAAACCCCTCTCCAGCCATTGCCTGACTCCGCTAGTGAGGTCACAGCCCCACTCCCCCATGGGAAATGTAGTTTTTAAATGTTGATTATATTTACTAGCTGGCCCGCGGCTTTGGTTCTTATTCATTCTCTCTCGTGCGAATGGTCTTTCCCTCTGTTAATTTATCTCTTTGTTTCTCTCTTTCTTTCTCTCTCTCGTTCTTTCCCTCGTTCTCTCTCTCTTTCTCTTAGCTTAGTTTATTGCTGCAGGTTTTATTTACTTTAATTGACACTTCATGTGTTATACATACACATTTTTTTTTTACGAATGTTTGAGATGTTGTTAGACTTCATTTGACATAAGAGGTCATTTCAGATGCCAACATCAATATAATTGTCTCAAAAGGCATATATATCAAATCAAACTTCATGTCTAAAATAATGGGGAAATCATTGATTTTAGAACGTTTCTGACATTAAGGATTTCAATTGCGTGAAGAACCACTGTTTCTCTGCCTGCTTCTCACCTTTTATAGAAGGCTTTCATTGCTTGCAATTTACTGTAGAAAAATAGTGTGAAGAATGGGTGTTTTTACTCGAGTGTAAATAATGTGTTATTTAGTAAGTCTGTATGAATCACACTTGTCTCGAGATTAACATTGTTACCTTTGGTGTTACACTATAGCGTTGTTTTAAAAGCAAAGGAAAAGCTGCACACTCCGATGCAATACTATATTCATCAACGTTTCGACAGCATGCTGTCTTTATTAGGTTTTCACCAACTGTACTGTAGCATTGTTCATTCATTGTGTTAAAAATGCTGTTAAAAATGACATGTAATGGAACGTAATTGCACGTGTCATGTAGGCTTTTAGGAGATGTTCTTCACTGTGTAGTGTACACAAGGTTTAAACGTTTGACACATTCACAATAGTGAAATGTTAGCAACACAATAGTGAGCTGGACAGCTAAACCAAATTACCAACTAGGACATTTAAGCGTGTGCGCGCCTGTGTCAGTGTGTGTTTTAATCCATCACTTTAATTTCAGAGCCTCTCACCACTCACGGTCAGTGAAGTCGATTAGAGGGCTGGAAGTTGAGCTGTCAAGGTTAGCTTTGAATGTTGTCCTCCTCAAGGTAGAGAAAGACGCCTGCAATGCCAACCCATTATTAATGCTCAATTTATTATTTTAAACTGGGTGGTTCGAGCCCTGAATGCTGATTCGCTGACAGCAGGCATGACAAAACATTTATTTGTATTGCTCTAATTACGTTGGTAACCAGTTTATTATAGCAATAAGGCCCCTCGGGGGTTTGTGGTATATGGTTTGTGGTATATGGCTAATATACCACAGCTAAGGGCTGTATCCAGGCACTCCATGTTGCATTTTGCGTAAGAACAGCCCTTAGCCATGGTATATTGGCCATATACCACACCCCCTCGTGCATTATTGCTTAATTAGATTGCACATTAATCAAGCCCAATGTAAGTACTCCTGTGTCCTTAACACTAGAACCACTGGACCTTTCAGCCTAAAAGTACCTGCTAGAGAATGTTGAGAACGTTGCTGGGAGTCTCCTTTAGCAAACGCGTCAGATGCATGTCAACCCACAAGGTGTGCAAACATAAGCACCAACGCTTGATAAATAGTGCATAAACAATTGTAAAGGATGAG
Organism: Salmo salar; assembly: GCF_965601325.2. NCBI lineage: Eukaryota > Metazoa > Chordata > Actinopteri > Salmoniformes > Salmonidae > Salmo > Salmo salar. Next base: position 24,116,216 of record NC_138309.1, on the reverse strand, counting down.
TTGCATTAAGAAATATTTGTGGAAATATAGCCATGACAAGGTACTGTTAACTTTTCTGTGCGCATGAGCGACAGTACAATCTCTCATGTGCTGCAACATCTGCGTGACACTGTCGTGACGTGACTCTCATTAATGTGATGACTGCTATTTATCTACTATGTTTAATTGTTACTAGATGAAAGTAATCATGTAACAATGAACTCATTAGGAATTTGGGGCACCACGGGAGAAGTTGTTTAACCTGTTAGGGCTAGGGGGCAGCATTGACACGGCTGGATAAAAAACATACCCGATTTAATCTGGTTACCACTCCTACTCAGTAACTAGAATATGCATATACTTATTACATATGAAAAACACTCTACATTTTCTAAAACTGTTTGAATGGTGTCTGTGAGTATAACAGAACTCAAATGGCAGGTCAAAACCTGAGAGATTCCTTTACAGGAAGTGGCCTGTCTGACCATTTGTTGAACTTCTTTTCCATCTCTATCATTTACTAAGGATCTCTGCTCTAACGTGACACTTCCCACGTCGTCCATAGGCGCTCAGAGCCCGGGAAAAAACAGAATGTCGTCATTCCAGCCCCAGGCTGAAACACATTATCGCCTTTCTCAAGTGGCCGATCAAGAGACACTAGCTTATGCGCGTGACCCCGACCGCCCCCGCCTTTGGGATTTTTTCCTCTGTTTGCCGAAAAGGAGATTCCCTGTCGGAATATTATCGCTTTTCTACGAGAAAAATGTCGTAAAAATTGATTTTAAACAGCGGTTGACATGCTTCGAAGTACGGTAATGGAATACTTAGAATTTTATTGTCACGAATTGCGCCAAGCGCGTGACACTTCTTTACTATTTCGGATAGTGTCTGGAACGCACGAACAAAACGCCGCTATTCGGATATAACGATGGATTATTTTGGACCAAACCAACATTTGTTATTGAAGTAGCTGTCCTGGGTGTGTATTCTGACGAAGACAACAAAAGGTAATGAAATTTTTATAATAGTAAATATGATTATGGTGAGTGCTAAACTTGCCGGGTGTCTAAATAGCGAGCCCGTGATGCCTGGGCTATGTACTTAGAATATTGCAAAATGTGCTTTCACCAAAAAGCTATTTTAAAATCGGACATATCGAGTGCATAGAGGAGGTCTGTATCTATAATTCTTAAAATAATTGTTATGCTTTTTGTGAACGTTTATCGTGAGTAATTTAGTAAAATGTTAGCGAATTCCCCGGAAGTTTGCGGGGGGGTATGCTAGTTCTGAACGTCACATGCTAATGTAAAAAGCTGGTTTTTGATATAAATATGAACTTGATTGAACAAAACATGCATGTATTGTATAACATAATGTCCTAGGGTTGTCATCTGATGAAGATCATCAAAGGTGAGTGCTGCATTTAGCTGTCTTCTGGGTTTTGGTGACATTATATGCTGGCTTGAAAAATGGGTGTCTGATTATTTCTGGCTTGGTACTCTGCTGACATAATCTAATGTTTTGCTTTCGTTGTAAAGCCTTTTTGAAATCGGACAGTGTGGTTAGATTAACGAGAGTCTTATCTTTAAATGGCTGTAAAATAGTCATATGTTTGAGAAATTGAAGTAATAGGATTTTTAAGGTTTTGAAAATCGCGCCACAGGATAGCCGTGGCTGTTACGTAGGTGGGACGAATTCGTCCCGCCTAGCCTAGAGAGGTTAATGAGTTACCATCTTCCGAATTAAACTCAATAATATATATATATATATCGATAACAGTCACATATTAATCATTACTTCATATCAGTCGCATTCTGAACGTCGCAGACTTCTTGACTCTGCACAAACCCGAGTCTTACTGATCATTCTGTACCACACATTGATTTGATTATTTATTTACTAACAAACTAAATGATAACACAGGATACACACACACACGGTATAGGTTATTGTTTGGAAACTTAATATGCTGACAACAGGTCCCTAGCGGACTAACACAATGTGACACTTGTTACAAAAGATGTAGATTTAAAGAGAGAGAGTGAGAAGTGAGAGAGAAAGAGAAGCAACACCTGGATACATTTGGGAACTACGCTCGCAGTAATCCTAATTCATTGCCCCGTACTGCCGCCCTTTTGGGTAAGAAGTAATGAAGGTCTTCGTTGTGTATCTCTGTTGAACCCAGGCCTTAGTGAAAAGGGTTCCACTTTATGAAAAAGGTTCAATTGTGCCTTCTACTTTGTTCGGGCCTTCTACTTCGTTCTCAGGCGTAAGGCTCTGATTCTCCAGAAAAGGTCACAATGTCCTTCTTAGTTGTCTGTGTTTACTTTCACTCGTTCTGGAAGAGTGGTCATCTATGGAAGGCTAATCAGCCATGTCGATGATTCCCAGAGTGGTGATGGCGACGATTATTTGAAGAGAATAACCGGATGGTCCTACATAAATTCACTTTCTTAGATACAGTACTTAGAACAGCTACTCAACTGTAACATTGGTTGTTAAAGTCTACTTTGTCGTCCTCAACGCATGTCGATTTTCAGGGTCTTGACTAGGGTTGCACATTTTGGGGAATATTTAGAGGGGAAAAACTTTCTGTGGGAATATATGGGAATTAATGGAAATGTATGCAAATTAATATTGATTTTTGCATTGGATATATTTAAGATATCATATGGTGACAGAAACATAAACCTTTTACCTTAAGTAGACATAATTGCAAATGATTAAATCCTTCCAATAGAAATAAAAAAAATGATTTAGTTACGAGTTGAACTTTTAATTAAATGAGTTGACTCTTCACATGGGATGATTTCACTAAACAACAAAAGGGAATATTGAGTGATCCCCAATGATCCATCGCATCTCCCAAAAACGTTTTCATCATACATCTGTCAAATGATAGGCTAGAAACTAAAGCCTTGGATGTCTTCTCCCTGGACCTCCTCAATGTCCACCTCTTGAACATCAGACTGTGAGGCCTCATCTTCACTGTCACTTTCCAACCTTGTTGAGGATGGCTCGTTGTCAGGCTCAAAAAGCCTCAAATTTGAGCCTCAAATCAGTGTAGTAGTGTGGGCTCAATAGCATCTCATGAGTGTGCAAGATCTTGAGAATCAGCTGTACATGTGATGGAAGAATGCACTTATTTTACCCCTTTTTCTCCCCAATTTCGTGGTATCCAATTGGTAGTAGTTACTGTCTTGTCTCATCGCTGCAACTCCCGTACGGACTCGGGAGAGGCGAAGGTCGAGAGTCATGCGTCCTCTGAAACACAACCCAACCAAGCCACACAGCTTCTTGACACAACGCACATCCAACCCGGAAGCCAGCCGCACCAATGTGTCGGAGGAAAGTGACCTGGTCAGCGTGCACTGCGCCCGGCCCACCACAGGAGTCGGTAGTGTGTGATGAGGCAAGGATATCCCTGCCGGCCAAACCCTCCCTAACCCGGATGACGCTGGGTCAATTATGCGTCGCCCCATGAGCCTCCGGCTGCGGCAGAACCTGGGCTCGAACCCAGAGTTCGAGCCCAGCCTTAGACCAGCCTTAGACCACTGCGCCACCCGGGAGGCCCCCGGTATGTTAATTTTTAACTCAATCTTTTATACCCTCGAGTAAAAAGGGGTGTTTGAGCTCCCTCGGGCTTGTCTAGTTACGAGGCAAAGTTTTTCAATTTTTTATTTAATCTTTATTTAACTAGGCAAGTCAGTTAAGAACAAATTCTTATTTACAATGACGGCTGCTATGATCTCGTTAGAGAACTAAAATCACAATCCTATCGTCACAAAAAGAGAAAAGGGAGAGATTCCCCTCCTGCCTAATTTACAATCGAGTGTTAACGTGTCCAAACCAGCCCAAACCCACCCCCCCTTCCCCTCTTTCGGCGGTGGGTAAGAGGCTCTGGTAGTTGTCAGCTATATACCAAGCTGATTTGAGGCCTTTGACCCACCCCCAGGAGAGTCATGACAGCACATAAACAAAGAAATATGTCCAGTGCTCTGGAAATGTCTCTTTACTTGAGGTGTAAGGCCTGCTCTCTTTGTGAAGTCCCCCTTGTTTCGCTCTCGTCAGTCTTTTCTACCCAAATCGTGCCATTCATTCCAGAATTCTGTCTCACCATGGCAGTTGGGATCACCGTAGGTTGGCCCAGTTCTGGTTTTTCTGTGGTGAGGCTCAGGCATCGGAGGCTCAGTCAACATCAGAAACAGATGACTCTTCATCAGCAACGTCGATATTGAGCTCAATATCCGATCCTACATCCGACTCCAGCTCATCTAAATTCTGCAGCGTTGTAATGCTGTCAGTGCGTCTGATTTGACTCTGAGGGGAGATAATATAACATTTCCAGCCTTTCATGATAAAATAATTAGACCGCCCACAATTCTTCATCATTGATTAAAATGTGATGCTGATAGAACTGAGTTAGAAATTGAATCAAATCTAGCTTCAGATAGTGTGAATTGTGTCCATTGAGAACAAGAGGTCGGTAGCAATGTGAATCTGACACCTCCGATGTAGGGCAACCTTAAGACTGATCTCATTACACTGGAAACTGGAATGAAGGTTGTACAATAGGAAAGTACAGTTGATAGAGGAGACGGGCACGCACACCGACACAGTAACGTCATGGTGGTGGAAGTAGATGGATAGAGGCTGACCTCTTGGAGGACGTGAAGCTGTGAGTTCACCCTTTTTAGAGATCCCAGAGACCGGAGACAAGCTCAGACTCTACCCACTAAATCCCCTCGGCTGCCTCCCAAATGGGACACTATTCCATATGGAGTGTCATACCTTTGACCAGAAAGTAGTGCAATATAAAGGGGATTAGGGTGCCATTTGGGATGCAACCCTTTTTCTCATAGGCCTCTAATGATTAGGTCACTCAATGGTTGCCAGGATCAATGATCCCAAACCACTAGAGGCCGCATCACTACTCTCCTCCCGCTTCACTCCGCTCAAGTTATACACAGTGCATTTGGAAAGTATTCATACCCCTTGACTTTTTCCACATTTTGTTACATTTTACAGCCTTATTCTAAAATTGATGGAAAACATTTTTTTTCCCGTCAATCTACACACAATACCCCATAATGACAAAACAAAAACGGGTTTAGATTTTTTCTGGCAAATATATAAAAAAAAAAAAAAATGAAATACTACATTTACATAAGTATTCAGACCCTTTACTCAGTACTTTGTTGAAGCACCTTGGGCAGCGAATACAGCCTCGAGTCCTCTTGGGTATGACACTACAAGCTTGGCACACCTGTGTTTGGGGAGTTTCTCCCATTCTTCTCTGCAGATCCTCTCAAGCTCTGGCAGGTTGTATGGGGATTGTTGCTGCACAGCTATTTTCAGGTATCTCCAGGATGTTCGATTGGGTTCACGTCCGGGCTCTGGCTGGGTCACTCAAGGACATTCAGAGACTTGTCCCAAAACCACTCCTGCGTTGTCTTGGCTGTGTGCTTAGGGTCGTTGTCCTGTTGGAAGGTGAACTTTCGCCCCAGTCTGAGGTCCTGAGCGCTCTGGAGCATGTTTTCATCATGGATCTCTCTGTACTTGGCTCCATTCATCTTTCTCTCGATCCTGACTTGTCTCCCAGTTTCTGCTGCTGAAAATTATCCCCACAGCCTGATGCTGCCACCACCATGCTTCACCTTAGGGATGGTGCCAGGGTTCCTCCAGACGTGACGCTTGACATTCAGGTCAAAGAGTTTAATCTTGGTTTCATCAGACCAGAGAATCTTGTTTCTCATGGTCTGAGAGTCTTTAGGTGCCTTTTGTCAAACTCCAAGCGGGCTGTCATGTCCCTTTTTTACTGAGGAGTGGCTTCTGTCTGGCCACACTATTAGTGCATTGGTGCAGAGATTGTTGTCCTTCTGGAAGGGTTCTCCCATCTCCACAGAGGAACTCTGTAGCTCTGTCAGAGTGATCATTGGGTTCTTGGTCACCTCCCTGACAAGGATCCTTTTTCCCCGATTGCTCAGTTTGGCCGGGCAGCCAGCTCTAGGAAGAGTCTTGGAGGTTCCAAACTTCTTCCATTGAAGGATGATGGAGGCCACTGTGTTCTTGGGGACCTTCAATGTTGCAGAATTTTTTTGGTACCCTTCCCCAGATCTGTGCCTCGACACAATCCTGTCTCTCACCTCTACGGACAATTTTGCTCTGACATGGATTGTCCACTGTGGGACCTTACATACACAGGTGTGTGCCTTTCCAAATCATGTCCAATCAATTTAATTTACCACAAGTGGACTCCAATCGAGTTGTATAAACATCTCAACGATGATCAATGGAAGCAGGATGCACCTGAGCTCAATTTCCAGTCTCATAGCAAAGGGTCTGAATACTTAACTAAATAAGGAATTTATTTTTTATACATTTCAAAAATGTCTGTTTATGCTTTGTCATTAGGGGGTATTGTGTGTAGATTGATGAGGAAAAACATTTTATTTAATCAATTTTAGAATAAGGCTGTAACGTAACAAAATGTGGAAAAAGGGAAGGGTTCTAAATATTTTCCGAATGTACTGTGTAGCCTCCCTGGTCGGATCAGGACCCCTGCTGTGGGGAACACTATTCCCCTAAAATATAGAACTCCCAAGTCGCAGAAAAGCCACTTACACACAAGCACACAGTCATACATTCACACAGGCGCTACAAAATGGAGCAGTCGTCCCTGAAACGTGGTGCTCCTGAAGCTGTTAAAGGTGTTTTAGTTGAAAGTCAGGGCGGAATAAAGACCTGGGATTCACACTTTACTTTAATTTCCCCCTTGCTTTCCCCTCCCTTAACCTACCCACTACTACCACTGCATTGTGACTCCTGTTGGTGGGAATAAGGGATGGCTCTTTGTGCCTTTCACACTGAAATGCTTTTCTTCTTCCCCGACCCTCTCTCACGCGCCTTCTCTCTTTTTTTTCTCTCTCGCCCATTTTCTTTCTTTCTCACAAACACGTGCTCACTCACATCTAACACACACATCTTGAGGTACAGTATGCTGCAGCACTCGTTTCTCGCTTTCTCGCTCGCTCTCTCTCTCTCTCTCTCTCTCATGCGCTCTTGCTCTCACCATCCTAATGAAGCACATTCCAGAAGAATTTCCAGTTCAGATATGCCGCATAACATAAAACGCGCCAGCCGACGCCACAGAAAGGGGACAATAATCTCTGACCTTTGATGTGATGCTCTCCCCTCTCTCCCCCCTTACTTCACTCCTCTCCCCTCATCTCTAAATGTACTCTCCTGCTCTCACCTGCTGATCCTCACATCTCTGGCTGCTTCCCAAATAATGCCCTATTCAGTGCACTATTTTTAACTAGTGCCATATGGGCCCTGGTCAAAACTAGTGCACTAACTAGGGAATAAGGTGCCATTTGGCATGCAACCCATGTCTATGTAAATCTCCCCCTTGGATCCACTCTTCTCACTGTGGTCTGTGCTACCCGCCCTGGCTCCTTGGCACAACATCAACCTACATCTGCAACACTGATCTATAATTCTGTTTAATTAAAGAGCATTGCTTCGCAGTGCCTCCCCTCCATCTCCTACCACACTGCAGTTACAGTAAAGTGCACCCTCCTGTCCAGCACGGTACTACTTTATAGAAAGTATGAATCTCGGTCACTCACTGAAGATGATCAAACACATCCATAGATATCAGTAGGGGTGGGGGTTTAATGTTGGAAGGGGTGTTTTTGTGCACGCCTGTGTTTGCGCACGTGCTGTGCATGTCTGCTTGTCCTAGTTAATGCAACGCAATCAATTGAAACTCACCTATGTTCAGCTGTATCATTTATCCAATCATTTAGCTTGCAATTCTATTTAGCATTAACAGTATAGACTTTGTGCGTGTGTGCACATTTGTGGTTTAGGGCATCTCATTCAGCACGCAACTCTTAAAGATGCACTATGCAGAATCCATCTGCCATTTCCTAGTTGCTAAAATTCTAATAGTTCACCTAATTTCAGTTGATGTGAGAAAACAAGTGTAGAGAATCATTGTACCGTCTAAACCACTGTGAAATATCTATTCCATAACCCAAAATGTTGTATGTTCTGTTGTTTGACGCTGGTGTACAAAACCGAAATTAAAAGATGCAAAAACGAACTTAAAACCGGGAAGCATAGAAATGGTGCACATAGAACAGATCTATCACTTATTAGACTTGCTTTCAATGAGATTGACAGATCTGTAACTCACATTTCTATGTGAATTTTGTCAGGTCACCCAAAAAGTTACATATTGCAGCTTTAACATACAGATGTAAAGCCTCCATGGGTTTGACTGAAAGTTGAAGCCGCATTTTGAGTTGAAGCCAAAATGCTGTGTACCTGAATAAACCCGTCTTTCCTCTCCCTCACCCCTCTTTACCCATCTCTTCCGGCCTCCGCTTCTCTCTACCTTTCTCTCCTCCCTCCCTCACCCCTCTCTACCCCTTCTCCCCCTGTCTTCCAGGGGTCACAACCAGAGGATGGAGTTCCTTGGAGACTCCATCATGCAGCTGGTGGCTACAGAGTACCTCTTCATCCATTTCCCCGACCACCACGAAGGACACTTAACAGTAAGGACTTCCAAGCGAACCCCAAATGTCTCTCCATCTCTTCTTCCTCCTCATCTTGCACTCCTCTTTCTCTCTCTGTGCTCTCCATCGCTCTCCTTCCATCTTTGTCTCCCCGTCGGTTCCTCCCTCTACCATGAACATCTATGAGCAGCAGTGTGTACGTATCTTTGTTTTCTCTGGCCCATCCGTGTTATTCACTGCGTCCTTTACTCCCCCACTGCACTTACTAGTGCACCTCTCTTTCACTCTCTGTCCTCTTTGTATCCCTCCCTCTTTCTTCCCTTGTCTTTGTGTGCTGAAAAAAGTGTGTCAGGGGGAGAGAGCATGAGAGAGTTTGGTAGCCATTTGTTGTATGGGAAAGTGGCTTTGTCTTTAATAGCAGGTCCTTTGTTGATAGGAGGCTCTCTCTCCCCTGTGATGGCAGTATAGTACAGATGGAGAGAGATGGACTTTCTCCATATTTATGGTGCTGTAACAGTGTGTGTGATGTTAGGGGTGTTTATGTGTGCCTCTTATATAAAGTTAACCTCGGGAACATTCCATTCATGAATTTTCCATATTTTCAATCAATATTGAAAAGCCACTTTATTTTTTGGTTCCTTTTCCTTCCATTCTCTACAGTCAGAAAGAAAGGACATATAGTGTTAGTTCTGGAACCAATTTGTCATAGAGAAGTCTTAACTAAAAGCTGCTAAGTAAAATCAGATCTCCAGTTAGATATTTGTTAGTGGAAGAGAGTAGATGTGACATCAATGGGATAAAAGCTCTGCAGTGAAGCATAGCTAAGTGACGGCGAGCTCTACTGAGGATGTGATGGTCCCGGCCTGCCCAAGAGTAGAAACAGACTCCGACTCAAATGGATTACAAGTAGATTAGTGCTCATTCAACATGTGTAGCTTTTTATATGTGACTGTGTGTCGTTGAGACTGAGTTAGCTAAGACGTCCCACAGCCTTTTTCTTAACTCATCTCTACTTTCTTTTCCCCTCTGCTATATTTATATTTATCATGTTTTCAGCTGTCTCTTTTAGAGCAGGAAATGCACTTGTCTTGTTTTGACATATCTTCATCTGGAGAACTTTGAGTCAGTATGTGTTAGTCCATATGTTTAAAAAAAAAAATTGGGGAGGGGGGGGAGAATATGTGCAAAAGTGCATCTGGGACTTGGATATGTCTGTGTTTGATCTAAATTTGATTTCTGCATGTGTGTGTGTTCCACAGCTGTTGCGTAGCTCCTTGGTCAACAACCGTACCCAGGCCAAAGTTGCAGAGGAGCTGGGCATGCAGGAGTTCGCAATCACTAACGACAAAACTAAACGGCCAGTGGCCCTCCGGACCAAGACCCTTGCTGACCTGCTGGAATGTACGTATACAGTTCACAGCCCTTTTGAATATACATTTGCCACCAAATATATTGGCACCCTTGTACTTTTCTGAAATAATTCCCTTTTTTTTCTAAAATAAGTAGAAATTGAAAAAAAACGTTTGATCTCCAGATGTTATTTGATTTTCAACATTGCAGAACAATTTTCTATAAACTTAAAGGTTAACAATATATATATATTTTTAATAAAGACAAATGACAGGGACAAAATTATTGGCACCCCGGAGCTAGTACTTCGTTGCACAGCCTTTGGCCAAGATAACTGTGGACAAATGCTTCTTGTAGTTTCAATGAGCTTGCTGCACCTTTCTACTGGACGATTGGCCCACTCTTCAGCAGCAAACTGTTTTCAGATCTCGGCATAGGTTTTGGATGTGGTTCAGATCTGGACTCTTTGATCAACAATTGAGAATAGTCCAGCGTTACTTCTTGAACCATTCCTGGGTGCTTTTTGATGTGTGTTCGGGGTCATTGTCCTGCTGGAAGACCCATAACCTTTATTTTCTAACTTAAAATTGTAAACTGAAGTTTACAAAAATTAAAGGTGTTCTGCAATCCTGTGACGTGGTGTGGAGACCCAAAGTTTGTTTCAATTGTAGCTTATTTTTGAAAAATTGGGAAGTATTTAAGAAAAGTGCAAAGGTGACAATATATTTGACTGCAACTGTATATAATATATGCCATTTAGCAGACACTTTAACAAAAGCGACTTAGTCATGCATGCATACATTTTACGTATGGGTGGTCCCAGGAATCTAACCCACTATCCTGGCGTTGCAAGTGCCATGCCCTGCCTACTGAGCTACAGAGGACCACAATCATTGTCATTTCATGTGTACTGTATTTATAAGCTCTCTCTTCTGACTTCTCTGTTAAAAACGTATTGATTGCCATTTTGTGTGTACTGCATGTATGTCCGAGGACTCTCCTTCTCTCCTTTCTCTCTGAGATTTTTAACCTGTTTGGGATAGGGGGCAGTATTTTCACGGCAGGATAAAAAACGTACCCGATTTAATCTGGTTACTACTCCTGCCCAGAAACTAGAAAATGCATATAATTAGTAGATTTGGATAGAAAACACTCTAAAGTTTCTAAAACTGTTTGAATGGTGCCTGTGAGTATAACAGAACTCAAATGGCAGGCCAAAACCTGAGAAGATTCCATACAGGAAGTGCCCTGTCTGACAATTTATTGTCCTTCTGTAGCATCTCTATCGAAAATACAGCATCTGTGCTGTAACCTGACATTTTCTAAGGCTTTCATTGGCTCTCAGAAGGCGCCAGAAAGTGTAATGGGGTGTCTGCAGTCTCTGGATGAAAAACAGCAGGAGATTTTGTGAGTGGTCAGCCTGGGAACAGTGACACTAGAGATGCGTGTCCACGAGACTACTCCATTTTTTTCTTTCAGCCTTTGAATGAATACAACGTCGCCCGGTTGGAATATTATCGCTATTTTACGAGAAAAATTGCATAAAAATTGATTTTATTAAACAGCGTTTGACATGCTTCGAAGTACGGTAATGGAATATTTTGACATTTTTTGTCACGAAATGCGCTCGCGCGTCACCCTTCGGATAGTGACCTCAATGCACGAACAAAACGGAGCTGTTTGAATATAAATATGGATTATTTGGAACCAAAACAACATTTGTTGTTGAAGTAGAAGTCCTGCGAGTGCATTCTGACGAAGAACAGCAAAGGTAATCCAATTTTTCTTATAGTAATTCTGAGTTTAGTGAGCACCAAACTTGGTGGGTGTCAAATTAGCTAGCCTGTGATGGCCGAGCTATCTACTCAGAATATTGCAAAATGTGCTTTCGCCGTAAAGCTATTTTAAAATCTGACACCGCGATTGCATAAAGGAGTTCTGTATCTATAATTCTTAAAAGAATTGTTATGTTTTTTGTGAACGTTTATCATGAGTAACTTAGTAAATTCACCGGAAGTTTGCGGTGGGTATGCTAGTGCTGAACATCACATGCTAATGTAAAAAGCAGTTTTTTAATATAAATATGAACTTGATTGAACAAAACATGCATGTATTGTATAACATAATGTCCTAGGAGTGTCATCTGATGAAGATCATCAAAGGTTAGTGCTGCATTTAGCTGTGGTTTTGGTTTTTGTGACATATATGCTTGCTTTGAAAATGGCTGTGTGATTATTTTTGGCAGGGTACTCTCCTGACATAATCTAATGTTTTGCTTTCGCTGTAAAGCCTTTTTGAAATCGGACAATGTGGTTAGATTAACGAGAGTCTTGTCTTTAAAATGGTGTAAAATAGTCATATGTTTGAGAAATTGAAGTTATAGCATTTTTGAGGTCCACGCTCTACCATTGGATATTGGTGCGGCGTTCCGCTAGCGGAACGTCTGTCCTTATTAAACATTAAACATACATGTCATTTTTCATTTACTGTACGAACAAGGCATAGATATCCTTTAATTAATGGATTATACAGTGCATTCGGAAAGTATTCAGACTCCTTCACTTTTTCCACATTTTGTTACATTACAGCCTTATTCTAAAATTAATTTTTTTTAAACAACAAATCTACACACAATACCCCATAACGACAAAGCAAATACAGGTTTTTAGAAATTATGTCAAATGTATATTTACATAAGTATTCAGACCCTTTACTCAGTACTTTGTTGAAGCACCTTTGGTTGTGATTAAAGCCTTGGCCCACCAGTATTTGGGGGGTTTCTCCCATTCTTCTCTGCAGATCCTCTCAAGCTCTGTCAGGTTGAATGGGGAGCATTGCTGCACAGATATTTTCAGGTTTCACCAGAGATGTTCGATTGGGTTCAAGTCCGGGCTCAGGCTGGGCCACTCAAGGACATTCAGAGACTTTTCCCGAAGCCACTCCTGCATTGTCTTGGCTGTGTGCTTTGGGTTGTTGTCCTGTTGGAAGGTGAACCTTTGCCCCAGTCTGAGGTCCTGAGAGCTCTGGAGTAGGTCTTCATCAAGGATCTCTCTGTACTTTGCTCCGTTCCTTGATCCTGACTAGTCTCCCAGTCCCTGCTGCTGAAAAACTTCCCCACAGCATGATGCTCCCACCACCATGCTTCACCGTAAGGATGATGCCAGATTTCCACCAGACGTGATGCTAGGCATTCCGGCCAAAGAGTTGTCTTGGTTTCATCAGACCAGAGAATCTTGTTTCTCATGGTCTGAAAGTCTTTAGGTGACTTTTGGCAAACTCCAAGCGGGCTGTCATGTGCCTTTTACTGAGGAGTGGCTTCCGTCTGGCCACTCTACCATAAATGCCTGATTGGTGGAGTGCTGCAGAGATTGTTGTCCTTCTGGACATTTCTCCCATCTCCACAGAGGAACTCTGAAGTTCTGTCAGAGTGACCGTCAGGTTTTTTGTCGCCTCCTTGACCAAGGCCCTTCTCCCCGATTGCTCAGTTTGATCGGGCAGCCAGCTCTAGCAAGTGTCTTGGTGGTTCCAAAGTTCTTCCATTTAAGAATGATGGAGCCCACTGTGTTCTTGGGGACCTTCAATACTGCAGTCATGTTTTGGTACCCTTCCCCAGATCTGTCCCTTGACACAATCCTGTCTCGGAGCTCTACGGATAATTATTTAGACATCATGGCTTGGTTTTTGCGCTGACATGCACTGTTCACTCTGGGACCTTATATAGACAGGTGTGTGCCTTTCCAAATAATGTTCAATCAATTTAATTTACCACAGATGGACTCCAATCTAGTTTTAGAAACATTTCAAGGATGATCAATGGAAACACGATGCACTTGAGCTCAATTTCGAGTTACATAGCAAAGTGTCTTAATACTTTTTTATATATTTAGTTTATTCGGGGTTTTTTTCTTTGCTTTGTCATTATGGGGTATTGTGTGTTGATTTATGAGGATTTATATTTATTTAATCAATTTTAGAATAAGGCTATATCTTATCAAAATGTGGAAAAGAGGTCTGAATACTTTCCGAATGCAATGTATATGTAATTCTGTGGTATCCCTTTGCGGACAATGCTCTCTCCTTGAGGTTTGACATATTGCCGTTTGCATGTTTTTGTACGTAGGCTACATGACCTCTCATCTCTCCTTGACGTCTTTAAACCCTGAACTATTGGCGTTTTGCATCTTCTCTTTCCTTCATCAAAGGCCAGTAAGAGATGTTTAATTGTCCTGTGGGAGTACATGGACCTGGCCTTGTCCTTTGGCTTCTGAGCCCTTTGCTGCTTGCTTGGTGACCGGAGGGTTGATGAATGAGTCTGAGGGCTCTGTGTCATGGCTAGTGAAAAGGCATGTTACAGACCTCCCTCCACTCACTTGGCCTTCCAGTCTTCAGACATCAAGGCTGAGACTGTGTCCCAAATGGCACCGTATTCCCTACATAGTGCACTACTTTTGACCAGGGCTCATATGCATCTGATCAAAGGTAGTGCACTATGTAGCTAGCAGGTCGCCATTTGAGACAAATCCTGAGACCAGGCCTGAGCATTAAGGGGTTGGGGGGTATTAGGCGGGCTCAATTGGCAACAGCATGACGAGGTGTACCATACTGGATGCTCTTCAAAGGCCAAGACACAAGAGGATGACATGCACCGTACACACACACACACACACGATGTGAACATGAAACACTCAGAGAGAGCGTCTTAAATCCATCAAAGGCAACATTATATAGGGAGAACTTTGTACTTGGTGCCACACACACACACACACACACACACACACACACACACACACACACACACACACACACACACACACACACACACACACACACACACACACACACACACACACACACACACACACACGCACACACACGCACGCACACACAAGATTATTTGCATCCTCAAATATTATTCAAAGGCTAGAGCAGAGATGATGACAGCTGGGTTGAGGGGTTTGGGAGGAATTGAGTACTGCTCTTGAGCATATGAACAGTCATGCTATTTAGCTGGACTGAACAAAAATATAAACGCAACATGCAACGATTTCAAAGATTTTACTGAGTTACAGTTCATATAAGGCAATGAGTCAATTGAAGTAAATTCATGGGGGCTGTGCATTATCATGCTGAAACATGAGGTGATGGCTGCTGATGAATGGCACGACAATGGGCCTCAGGATCTCATCACGGTATCTCTGCTTTCAAAATGCAATTGTGTTTGTTGTCCGTAGCTTTTGTCTGGCCATACCATAACCCGACCGTCACCATTGGGGCACTCTGTTCACGAGGTTGACATCAGCAATCCGCTCTCCCACACCGCCATACACACCTCTGCCATCTGCCCGGTACAGTTGAAACCAGGATTAATCCGTGAATAGCACACTTCTCCACCATGCCAGTGGCCATCACGCTGAACTGCAGTCCGGTCAAGACCCTGGTGAGGAAGATGAGCACACAGATGAGCTTCCCTGAGACCGTTTCTGACAGTTTGTGCCGAAATGCTTAGGTTGTTCTTACCCACAGTTTCATCAGCTGTCCAGTTGACTGGTCTCAGACAATCCCGCAGCTGAAGAAGCCGGATGTGGAGGTATAGGTCTAGCGTGATTACACGTGGTCTGCGGTGGTGATGTACTGCCAAATTCTCTAAAACGATGTTGAAGGCGGCTTAATTCTCTAGCAAAAGCTTTGGTGGATATTCCTGCAGTCAGCATGCCATTTGCATGCTCCCTCAAAACGTGAGACGTCTGTGGCATTGTTGTGTGACTGCTGCACATTTGAGTGGCCTTTTTTTTGTCCCCCGCACAAGGTGCACCTGTGTAATGAAAACACTGCAGTGTAGCTCAGTTGGTAGATTATAGCACTTGCAACGCCAGGGTTGTGGGTTCGATTCCCACGGGGGCCCTGGTCAAAACTAGTGCACCATATAGGGAACAATGTGCAATTTGGGACACAGCCTCTCTCTCTACACGGCAACTGAAATATTACTTATTACCTCCTCTCTTCACTGACTCCAGCCTGCCTTCTCTTGTGTGTAAGGTGAGAATAAAACACTGTGTAGTAGAATGTGGTGACATGTGACAGGTGTGTGTAGTCTGAAGAGACTGGGTGGAAACCCAAAAATGGTTTAGACAACCTGAACAAGGGGGGTGACTGATGTGTAGTCTGAAGGGACTGGGAGGAGACCCAAAAATGGTTTAGACAACCTGAACAAGGGGGGTGACTGATGTGTAGTCTGAAGGGACTGGGAGGAGACCCAAAAATGGTTTAGACAACCTGAACAAGGGGGGTGACTGATGTGTAGTCTGAAGGGACTGGGAGGAGACCCAAAAATGGTTTAGACAACCTGAACAAGGGCCTTCTGCACTAGACTTTGACTTTTTTCATTTTGCTCAGTTTACAGAAAATCTGAAGAAATGCAGAATTTACGTCATAAAAATTTGCATCAAAAACAGCATAAGAATGTATCACTTATATTCATAATACAGGTCATTTATTTTATTGATGGGAAAACTGAATTGTTAAAAAAGATTAGTTTGAAAACATTTAAGAGCTAGAGGCTGTTATAACCCGGGTGGCTCAGTTGGTAGAGCATGGTGTGGGTTCGATTCCCACGGGGGCCAGTACGGAGAAAAAAATGTATGCATTCACTACTGTAAGTCGCTCTGGATAAGAGCGTCTGCTAAATGACTAAAATGTAAATGTAAAATGTATTGTACATACAGTCTGACAGTAGACAGACTAGGTTATATTACCCTTTTTTATACTATGGTACTGCTAACTTTACTGCTCTGGCTGAAATATTCTCTTTTCAAATGGTCTTTTCTAGCACGGTTCCATTAACTATGGTGGAAGATCATATTTATTTTTATATTTAGTGTGTTATTATGTTCCATTTCCTTTTGATGTCTATGCAACTTGTATGGAGCCTTTATTATTGAGTCCAGGGCCAATATCAACAAAGCATCTCGGAGTAGGAGTGCCAATCTAGGATCTGTCCATATAACCTTATTCATTATGATTTATAATATATATATTTTTAAAGGATTCTAGATTTACATTTACGTAATTTAGCAGACGCTCTTATCCAGAGCGACTTACAAATTGGTGCATTCACCTTATGATATCCAGTGGAACAACCACTTTACAATAGTACATCTATATCTTTTTGGCGGAGGGGTGGGGGGGTTAGGAGGATTACTTAATCCTATCCCAGGTATTCCTTAAAGAGGTGGGTTTAGATCAGCACTGCTACTCGGAAACGCTTTGTATATATGGGCCCAGATAGGCAACAGCCAGCCATCATGGTCTATCCGGTTCCGTTCAGTCGATATATATAAACCCCATTCCATAACCTCCCCCTCTCCTCTCGTGTTAATGTTGTTCTTAACCACAAAGCAGATTTTATATTTGTATGACGTTACTTCTTAAACATCGACTCTCCCTTTCATCCCTTCCATTATGTAGCCTCTCCTCTCTTTCATCCCTCGTTCATTGTTCTTTCCTCTCTTCTCTTCTGTCATCGGCAGCTTTCATCGCGGCGCTCTACATCGATAAGGATCTGGAGTACGTTCACACCTTCATGAACGTCTGCTTCTTCCCTCGACTGAAGGTGAGTGAGTGAGTGAGTGAGTGAGTGAGTGAGTGAGTGAGTGAGTGTGCGCGTGCGTGTGCGCGTGCGTGTGCGCGTGCGCGTGCATGTCTGAAGGTGAGGTCTCACTCACTCTCCTCTGATCCCATCGACAGCCAGCATCCCCACGACCGCGAGAGAGGCCACTCACTCACCAATCAATGACCACTCTTCTCTTCTCTATGTACCACCGGTAGAGAGGGGAGGCGGCGGAAGCTAATGGCTAAACTAATAGCACTAGCATTGACGAGCGGCACTCAAGTGGTGCTTGACTCCTCAACGGTCTTAGCATGGCTGTACAGTCCTATTGTAGTCATCTTTAATGGGTGCCGGTTGCGGTTGGGTCTATGCTAGCTACTGTTATTGGGTGGTTTCTGACTGTTTAGATATTGATCCCCTACCACCACTGGTGTTGCCAGCACTGTTCTCTTCTAAGGTGCTGTTGTTTCCCAAGTGTTTCAGGTGGTGGGTGTGGTGTTCATTCAGAAAGACCTCAGTTAAGCCTCCTCTCGTATTAGATGGCAGGAAGTGTGACGTATCAGTAAATTGGTGAGATTTAGGGAATTGAGTCTCTGTAAGATGAATAGGTTGGTGGACCTGCCACCCTCCTCCTCCCTCTTCTCCTCTCCCTCCCTTCCTCCCTTTAGAGAAGACATTCTGTCAGCAGGATGAATAGGTTGGTGGACATGCTTCTTCTATTTAGAATGGTCGAGATAGACTACTGCTTCCACACACACACACACACACACACACACACACTACGGCTACCTCCTTCACACACTCACACACATCCTGCACACTGTGTGAAGGTGGTGGCTCAGCCTACAATGGTGTACTAATTGCTGTCTGTGTGGGTCTCCTGGGAGTGTGGGTGGCCATGGAGGAGCTGAACCGTGTGTGTGTGTGTACATAGGCGACTACAGAGAGAGAGAGCTCCTCATTTCCACTTCCAACAGAAAGTTGTGAAAAAGACCAACACATCTCTTCACATAGCCTTTCAGACTTTGTCCCAAAGGGCACCCTATTCCCTATATAATAATGTGGTGGGTGCTTGTCCTGGCCCCATTCCCTAAAGTAATGCACTATGTAGGGAATAGGGAGCAATTTGGGACATAGGGCTCTGGTTTCTAAGAAGCTATTATTGCTTTGTAGAATCTTCTGGAAGAAAGTAAAAGGACATATATGGAACCATTATGTCCTTGTAGGCTTTACGCGTGTGTACACCTGTGTGTATGTACATGTGTATGTATTTGTGCAATTTATGTGCATGTGTTTTGGTATCAAAACAGCCAGTACAAATCTCTTATTGCTGAAGGCAGGAAGGAGGGGTAGGGATGCCCCCCAGAGAGGGAGAGGGAACACCAAAGAGGGAGCAAGAGAGCATTGGCTACAAGGCATGCAGAACCCATCTTTGTAGAAAATTAATAGGAACAGACAGTTATAGATTCAAAGTGTCCCTCTTTTTATAACAGGGCTGCTTTCCAGTTAATGGAAGTGCTTTTAGAAGTCCCTTTGGATTGGAGAATGTATCAGGCCTGCACACCTGGGAGACTCCCAGACAGACCCTGAGAGAGAGCTCTGTATTTCTGTCTCTGCTAGGAGCAGGCTGGAGACGCTTTTGTCTTAAGTAGCCTGTGATTTGTGCCCACTGCAGAGAGAGAAAAGTCAGGGAGATGGAGAGAGTGGAGAGGCAGAGAGCGCCAGACAAGAACAAAAAGTGAGAGTAGGATAAGAGGTGGAATGCAGGAAAGAGTTAGGGAAGCAATGAAAGCAGGGGAAAGGGAGATGAATAGAGGTAGAGTTTGTAATTGTTACTCTACAGTATTTGTGATGTGTAAAGCGTGTGTGTGTGTTGCAGGAGTTTATCCTAAACCAGGATTGGAACGATCCTAAATCCCAGCTCCAACAGTGCTGCCTGACCCTGCGCACGGAGGGCAAGGAGCCCGACATACCCCTCTACAAGTAAGCTACTGCTCCCTCCATACAACTTGTTCTCCTGCCCGACCCCCACATTAACCACACACAGGCAACCTTGACAGGCTCCCCTAACAAGAACATAGTGAATGGATGTGCTGTGTTGTGTAAAGGTCTTTGTTGTTGGGATAAAAAGCACCACTTCCAAAGAAACCTCTTATTTGACAAAAGGTCAAGGGGCAAGTGTCATTTGACGGACAGCTTCCCAAGTTCCAAGGCGAAATGAACTAGGCTAAATGTCTCCCTGATAACTGACAACTGCGCGTGTGTGGGTTACAGGACCAGCCAGTTTGGAATTCACCACAGTGTATACTTCACTTTCTTGTTAAAATAACTTGAGAGATTTGATTTGAATTAAGGTCTGAATATTTCATGGGGAGCAACTGATAGCAGGCTTTGGGATGTGTCTGAAATGGCACCCTATTCCCTATATAGTGCACTACTTTTGACCAGAGCCCGTATGTTCCCTGGTCAAAGGTAGAGCATTATATAGGGAATAGGGTGCCATTTGGGACGCAACTTGGTGGTTGGATATTTTCATCCCGGGGGCGGTAAACTTATTGCAGTTCTACACATTTTGCCATGGGGCAGAGGGAGACGTGCAGTTTTATGGCAAATGTCATGCTACATTGAGATAGACATACATGCAACAAGGGAAAGTCCCATTCTAAGACTGAATGAAGGGTTATAGTGATGAGTATTATTCTACACATTTTGCCATGAGCATGTGAGAAAAAAAATATTTTTTAAAGCTAATTTACTGTAATTCTAAACATTTTTCCATGCCTTATGATGTGTTCATAATGCTATCTGAAGGCGTGAGGGGGCCCCTCAAAAAATGTGCTCGCATGGTGGCATGCCCCAGACCCACCCAGACATGCCAAAACTCCATCCCCCCAAAACAGACTGAAATTTCAGGTGCTCTTTTCAACCAGCGCTTACTGTAATAGGGTATTATCATAATTTTCTGATTTTCACAGTATTATTCCAACGTCATAGTATGGATATAAACTCCTCTCACTGTCAACTGTGTTTATTTTCAGCAAACTTAACAATATTTAAATATTTCTATGAATATAACAAGATTCAACAACTGAGACATAAACTGAACAAGTTCCACAGACATGTGACTAACAGAAATGGAATAATGTGTCCCTAAACAAAGTGGGAGTCAAAATCAAAAGTAACAGTCAGTATCTGGTGTGGCCACCAGCTGCATTAAGTACTGCAGTGCATCTCCTCCTCATGGACTGCACCAGATTTGCCAGTTCTTGCTGTGAGATGTTACCCGACTCTTCCACCAAGGCACCTGCAAGTTCCCGGACATTTCTGGGGGGAATGGCCCTAGCCCTCACCCTCCGATCCAACAGGTCCCAGTTGTGCTCAATGGGATTGAGATCCGGGCTCTTCGCTGGCCATGGCAGAACACTGACATTCCTGTCTTGCAGGAAATCATTCACAGAACGAGCAGTATGGCTGGTGGCATTGTCATGTCAGGATGAGCCTGCAGAAAGGGTACCACAGGAGGGAGGAGGATGTCTTCCCTGTAACGCAGAGTGTTGAGATTGCCTGCAATGACAACAAGCTCAGTCCGATGATGCTGTGACACACCGCCCCAGACCATGGACCCTCCACCTCCAAATCGATCCCGCTCCAGAGTACAGGCCTCGATGTAACACTTATTCCTTCAACGCGAATCCGACCATGGACCGCCACAAGAAAGGAAGACCCAGAGTTACCTCTACTGCAGAGTATAAGTTCATTAGAATTAACTGCACCTCAGATTGCAGCCCAAATAAATACTTCACAGAGTTCAAGTAACAGACACATCTCAACATCAACTCTTCAGAGGAGACTGCGTGAGTCAGGCCTTCATGGTCGAATTGCTGCAAGGACACCACTACTAAAGGACCATAAAATCAATACAAACATACATATTATGTCTGTACTGTACTGAATGTGTGACCTGCTTGGAAGTGACAGCTGACTAATGCTTCCTCATATCCCTATTTCTCTGGTTTCTGCCGCTTTCAGAGAGATTCTAATTCCAAGTGACAGTTTTCCCTGTTGAGGTTTGTTTCAGAATTCAGCAGGGCTGAAGAACCGTTGGTATTTGTTCGGAACATGCCACAGGCTTCTTCATTTGTAAGTGAGAAATATGATTGAATTATTGATGAAATGCCGTAAGTGACCACATTGCATTAAAAATGAATAGCACCCCTGAAATAAGTAAATTGTTTGTTAATAATTTAGGGTGTCGGTGTGTGGTTTATGCTAATGTTAACATTTTAGACATCTACAAGTGTTGTTTACTTGTACTCCCTTCTCCCTGCTGATATCTAAGTAAAAATGGTGATGTCAAATGTATTTTTAAATGTTTCAGATGATATGAATGTGATATCGTTTTCTATTACTTTCTCCCTGAGTTTGCTGGTTGCTTATGTATTTCTACATAACACCAAAGCCTGGTGGGGACTGTCAGAGAGCATTATCATTATTTTACTTCTTTATTGTATTTTTTTCTTTGTAGCAGAAGAAAACACATATTTTTACCGTCCAGAGATGATGGGGGGCCTTTTTATTGTTTAACTGTCCCTCAGGTTTATGCTAATGTTAACATTTTAGACATCTACAAGTGTTGTTTACTTGTACTCCCTTCTCCCTGCTGATATCTAACTAAAAATGATGTCAAATGTATTTTTAAATGTTTCAGATGATATGAATGTGATATCCTTTTTTATGACTTTCTCCCTGAGTTTCCTGGTTGCTCATGTATTTCTACATAACACCAAAGCCTGGTGGGGACTGTCAGAGAGCATTATCATTCTTTTACTTCTTTATTGTATGTTTTTCTTTGTAGCAGAAGAACACACATATTTTAACCGTCCAGAGATGATGGGGGGCCTTTTTATTGTTTAACTGTCCCTCAGATGGCTTCTGTACACTGTCAAACCACGCCCAGACGAATCAAAGTATTCTCCTGTATTTTCCTCTCTCTCTTTTTCATCTCTCTCTGGAGATGAATTATATTAGCTCCAAATGAAAATGTTTGTTTTCTTGTTCTTTTCCAGAAGGACGATACCAACTTCAAGTGTCCTTGAGCTTTCTCATGTCTGTCATTATTTCTCTCTTGCTCCTTTTTTCCTCTCCTCCATCGCTCATCCCACTTTTCTTTTCATTCGTTTGCTGCAGGACCCTGCAGACAGTGGGGCCGTCTCACGCGCGAACCTACACTGTGGCTGTGTACTTCAAAGGAGAGAGAATAGGCTGTGGCAAGGGCCCAAGGTACGTAGACCCACCCATTAGGCCGAGTTAGTATGTGTCCCAAATGGCACCTTAGTCCCTATATAGTGCACTACTTTTTGACCAGAGGCCCATTGGTTCTTGGTCAAAAGTAGTGCACTACATAGGGAATAGAGTGGCATCCAGGATGCAGTCTTCAGTGTGCACCGCTCTGCTCAATGCACGGCTAATGGGCTCTAGAAATAATGGCCATGTTTTATTGATGGTGTTTATTATAGCAATTAAGCTCTGTGGCTGTTCTATTGGGAGGGACTTTATGCGGAATGAAAATGAATCGATTCATTATTGAATTGACATAAATGGTATTATAGAAACATCATTTGGAGGATGGGAAATGCCCTGTGAGAGCGAGAGACCGCACACAGTGAGTCTCTCTCCAGAGCTAGCTTAGCTCTGGTCCAGGACATTAATGCGGTTTGCTAACGCTGAGCCTGCCTTCACTAACGCCCTGGACTAGAGCTAGGGCTAGCTGGGATGGCTGGGGAAATGCTCTGTGACAAGAAGAGAGTCCGCACACAGTGTGTCTTAGGTTGCGGCACAATAGACACCCTGTTCCCTTCTGGTCAAATGTAATGCACTATGAAGGGAATAGGGTGCCATTTGAGACAGATTTTCTCCAGGGCTAGCTAGGGTTTTGTTTGGTTCTACCTGTGATGTTTCTCTTCAGAGGGACGGGGGGAAAGGATGGGGAGGCTTTTATAAAGAACCGTCGGGTAAAGAAAATGTGAATCGCTGCGTGAAGGAAGACCCTTTCAGAGAGGAGATAAAACCATTCTACTCAGCTTAAGAATAATACAAAATCCATCAAACATCTCTCACCCCTCTGCATTGAAAATCCCTCTCATGGCCCTCTTGAAAGAGAACTCTCTGCCTCTAAGCTGGCGATAACTTTGTCTCCTCCATAGTATCTCTACCCAGCTTACTGTTTTATATTTACTAAACGTAAGCCCCGTTACCCCCCCTGCCACTTGCCTATGATCACATAATATAATATTTACAGAGAGCAATACGGTAAACAGTGTACATGCTGAGAGAGCGCCTGGCCCAAAGGCTTAGCTACCTCTGTGAGATGTATGCATGGTGCTAGCTACCTGGGAGGCTTTGGGGAAAAACATTTTTATATAATCCTCTGTCATTGGCATGCTCTCAGACTACAGCATTTGAAAGGGATGTTTTGAATATGCTAAATACCTTTTCTTTCTTGTCCGTCTTTCCGTCTTTTTCTTTTGTTTATTTATTTCTTCTTCTTCTTTTTAATCCAGTATCCAACAGGCGGAGATGGGAGCTGCTATGGACGCACTCGAGAAATGTGAGTAGTTTGAAGAAGAAGTTGGAACCACCACTAAGTGTAATATGTTTAAGCCCTTCACATACTGTAGTACCCTGCTTTGGTTCTTTTGTTCAATATTAGCTTTGTCTTTTCAAATATTTTTCTAAATTACTGCCAAAGTGTAGTGGACTGTCCAGTCATTTGAAGAGGTTCGAACCACCTCCACGTGTTTAAGCCTTTCATAAATAGCATATACCTTGCTTTGGTGTTTTTTAAAATACGAAATGGCTGCCAAAGAGCTTTGGAGAGCGGTGGTCACTGCCCTGTCCAGTCGGTTGGCTGCTGGATACGGAGCATTAGCCTGTTTGAAGAGAAAGTCCAGAACACAGCTAGCATATGGCCTGGCCTGCCTGCATTATGGGCCAAGGATGCTAAGGTAACACCAGCTAAGGGCCCTCTGCAATGCTAATAGCCTTGGAGGACCTTGTTGAAGTCTCTGTTTGGTGTATTTAAAACAAAAGGGACAAAATGAGAATAGGCCTTGGGTCTGTGTGTGAGACTTGTGTCTAGTATGATCCCGGTTCATGAGCTGTGTAGTGCTGTGACTCGCATCTTAGGGCATAGGGTTCCATTTGGTAAGCAGACTATTTAGATCCCTATGTAACAATTCACCAATATATATCGGTTGAGAGTTTAAATGTTTAAGATATGAGTGCATTGGTCTGCGGGACCCCAAACCGATCCAAATGTAGCATGATTCGGTCAGAAAATCCATTCAAATGTTACGAATCGCTGGTTCACTAAAATGTTTTACTCAATTACTCAAATTGCTTTCTTTCTATCTTCTGAAAATACCTCATCTTTTGTGACAACTATGCAGTCTGACAAGTCTCCTTCAGTGTCGGACTAAGCATGTAATTATGTTGACAGTCATTGATCTACAAGTCATTTTGCATGCCGATCAACCCCAGGCAATATCAGTAGCCTAGACAAATTGTGCGCTGCGCGTATCTTCGCTCACTGACAAATGAGAGGTAGGCCTATTCCTGATCTGGCATGCCTGCGTGTGATTTTCTGCTTTCAAAAGATTGTAAAATGACTTGCGCAATATTTGACTTTATTAGTTGAGTGATAACCAATGTAATTTTGCGAGTTAATTTTTATCAAATGTGCTGTTTGCAATTGTGTTTTACTGGATCAGGGCTTACATTAGATTTTATTTAGATTGTTCAGGTTCACCATCACAAATAGTCTTGGTAGTTTTGCTTGAAACAATCAGTTTCAGACCCCTTGACTTCTACATTTTTATTATGTAACAGCCTTATTCTAAAATGGATTAAATAAATAAAAAATCTTCATCAATCTACACAATACCCCATAATGACAAAGCGAAAACAGGTTGATAGAAATGTTTGCAAATGTATTAAAAATAAAAAAACGAAAATAGGGAAAGGGAGATACCTAGTCAGTTGTACAACTGAATGCCTTCAACTGAAATGTCTTCCGCACACCTTATTTACGTAAGTATTCAGTCCCTTCCCTATGAGACACGAAATTGAGCGTAGGTGCCCCTGTTTCCATTGATCATCCTTGAGATGTTTCTACAACTTGATTGCAATCCACCTGTGGTAAATTCAATTGATTGGACATGATTTGGAAAGGCACACACCTGCCTATGTAAGGTCCCACAGTTGACAGTGCATGTCCGAGCAAAAACCAAGCTATGAGGTCGAAGGAATTGTCCGTAGAGCTCCGAGACAGGATTATGTCGAGGGACAGATCTGGGGAAGGGTACCAAAACATTTCTGCAGTATTAAAGGTCCCCAAGAACACGATGGCCTCCATCATTTTTAAATGGAAGAATGGAACCACCAACAAATTGGAACCACCAAGTCTCTTCCTAGAGCTGGCTGCCCGGCCAAACTGAGCAATCGGGGGAGATGAGCCTTGGCAGGGAGGTGACCAAGAACCCAAAGGTCACTCTGACAGAGCTCTAGTCCCTTTATGGAGATGGGAGAAACTTCCAGATGGACAACCGTCACTGCAGCAATCCATCAATAGGGCCTTTATGATAGAGTGGCCAGAAGCCACTCCTCAGTAAAAGGCACATGACAGCCTGCTTTGAGTTTGCTAAAAGGCACCCAAAGACTCTCAGACCATGAGAAACAAGATTTTCTGGTCTGATGAAAGCCAGATTGAACTCTTTGGCCTGAATGCCAAGCGTCACGTGTGGAGGAAATCTGGCACCATCCCTACATTGAAGCATGGTGGTTGCAGCATCATGCTGTGTGGATGTTTTTCAGCGACAGGGACTGGGAGACTAGTCAGAATAGAGGGAAAGATGAATGGAGTCAAGTACAGAGAGCTCCTTTATGAAAACCTGCTCCAGAGCGCTCGACCTCAGACTGGGGCGAAGGTTCACCTTCCAACAGGACAACAACCCTAAGCACACAGCCAAGACAACGCAGGAGTGGTTTTGGGACAATTCTCTGAATGTCCTTGAGTGGCCCAGCCAGAGCCCAGACTTGAACCCGATCGATCATCTCTGGAGAGACCTGATAAAAGCTGTGCAGCGACACTCCCCATCCAACCTGACAGAGCTTGAGAGGATCTGCAGAGAAGCATTGGAGAAACTCCCCAAATAGAGATGTGCCAAGCTTGTGGCGTCATACCCAAGAAGACTCGAGGCTGTAATCGCTGCCAAAGGTGCTTCAACAAAGTACTGATTAAAAGGTCTGAATACTTATGTAAATGTAATATTACATTTTTTATTAATTAGCTAACATTTCTAAACTAGTTTTTGCTTTGTCATTATGGGATATTGTGTGTAGATTGAGGAGGGGGAAAAAACTATTTAATTTTAGAATAAAGCTGTAACATATTAAAATGTGGAAAAAGGGAAGGGGTCTGAATAATTTCCGAAGGCACTGTATGTGGTCATTTTTAGATATACAGGAAAATATCATTTCAATCACTTTTGCTACCCTCACTGCATGGTCGGCGCAGGAGGAGCGTGGTCTATTTTAATATCGAAGAATATTTTACTTTCTCTGGTCATAGGAACAACATGAATTTGTGCATGAAGCAGATGCGGTGCGACTTGAGTTTCGCCATCAGGTGGAAGACTGTGTTCTCTCTCTCTGGTCAGTCTCACCGGAGGAAAGGAAGGAAAGAGCAGGAACCGTGAGAGGTGGACCCTGTGCCGCTTTCTCCCTCCCTCCTCTGAGACGTTTTTTCATAACTGGGAACTCAGAAATCTCTGACTTCCGACTTCAGTGCGTTCAAGACAACTTCGATACAATTGGGACATTTTTTTTGAACGGTCATCCAAATCGGAACTCCAAGTCAGAAGTTCAGGCATCTTTCTAGATCGAGCTCCGACTTTCCGACCTGAAGATCACTGACGTCATGATTTGACCTCGTTTTTTTTTTTGTAAACGGTTGTCTTGACAGCGTCATGACCACCAAATGCAGGTACCATCAGTCAAGTAAAACAATACAAATAATTATTTGCAAATTATTTCTATTTATGCTCAGCTATGCCTCGCAAGTTCTACACCAACTGAGCTATTTTGTTATCAAAGCTCGAGTTTTGAAATATAATATTGTCTGAGACGCAATATTGGCAGGCCAGACATATAGCCAATATGCTGTGATAATGTATTAGGCCTACTGCACAATTCCTACAGAACTGTTTTGATTAGATTAATGTAAAAAATGTATATCATGTTTTAAAAAAATCGGGGCTTTATATCTTGGCTTGCTTTTTGACTAAGGATGTGATCTTGGTGACCACTGGTCTAAACCATTCGATTATGACGTGGGGGTGAAATCCAAAGTTGTACTTTATATTCTTTGGCTATGTCATAGCAATTTTTTAAAGATAAATATTGATACAATTCTAGCTCTCACACTTTCAATCTGCAAAAATGATAAATTAATTAGTGGGTGATGGTGATTTCAGATCAAAAGTTTGGGGGGGGGGGGGGGGGCTCATTAGCATCGCCTCATTCACTGCCAGGTAAAACACAATTATAGGCTCTCAGAACCTGATATGAAAGAAATCCCCGTCATCATCATACACCAATCACCTCCGCCGAAACTCTGCATATCTATGTGCATGTGTAATGCGTTAGTTTGAATACATTGAGAGTTAGGTGTGTGCGGTCCAGTAACACATTAATCAACAGTACAATTTGTTCCTCTTCACCTGAACTAATTAGCGGGTAGCTGGGACAAGCCAGCCTTGCTGGAGTACGGAGGAAGCAGGCGAAGTTGCGAAGGTCACTAAGGTCAAAGATTTTATTTGGTTTCGGCCTGCAAATGAGTCCCCTAGCTGCCTGTGATTGATACTGTTTGGGCATTCAAACCTTCGCTTTTATAAAACATTAGTGTCTTAGGGTGTTTTTGTTTTTTTAACAACCCCCCCTTATCTGGAGGCGTAGAGAAGAGATGCTCTCTCTCCCTCTCTCAATCCCCCCTCTCCTCCAATTCTTAATTCTCTCCATTCTCTCTCCCCTGTGTAATGCCCCTGTCATAGTGATTGATAGATGCTCATTACTAGTAAATGAACATTTCCCTCCTCATAAATTGCCGTTTCATGTGACTAGTTTAGCGATACCTCCTGAAAAGGTCAGTTCATTTAAAATCATCTCTCCCTGCAAAGCCTCTTCCTCTCCCTCCATCAGACATTACAAACTGTCCAGGTCTGCATCCCAAATGGCACCCTATGCCATTCAGTGCCTTCAGAAAGTATTCACACCCTTTGACTTTTTCCGCATTTTGTTGTCACAGCCTTAATTTAAAATGGATTAAATTGAGATGTTTTGATACTAGCCTACACACAATATCCCATAATGTCAAAGTGGAATTATGTTTTGTATTTTATTTTTACACATTAATTAAAATGTGTAAAATGTCTTGAGTCAATAAGTATTCAACCCCTTTCTTATGGCAAGCCTAAATAAGTTCAGGAGTAAAAATGTTTATTTTTTACATTTAACCTTTATTTAACTAGGCAAGTCAGTTAACTTATTCTTATTTACAATGACGGACTACACCGGCCAAACCCAGACGACGCTGGGCCAATTGTGCGCTGCCCAATGGGACTCCCAATCATGGCCGGTTGTGATTTTTTTATTTAACCTTTATTTAACTAGACAAGTCAGTTAAGAACATATTCTTATTTACAATGACGGCCAAGGAACATTGGGTTAACTGCCTTGTTCAGGGGCAAAACGACATAGTTTTACCTTGTCACCTTAGGGATTCGATCTAGCAACCTTTCGGTACTCGTCCAACGCTCTAACTACTAGGCTACCTCCCACCCAAAATACATGATACAGCCTGGATTCGAACCAGGGTGTCTCTGGTGACGCCTCTAGCACTGAGATGTGGTGCCTTCGACTGCTGTGCCACACGGGAGCCCATAAAGTTGCATGGACTCACTCTGTGTGCAATAATAGGGTTTTAAATGATTTTTTAATGACTACCTCGTCTCAGTACCTCACACAATTGTCTGTAAGGTCCCTCAGTTGAGCAGTGAATTTCAAACACAGATTCACTAAGACCAGGGAGGTTTTCCTATGCCTTGCGAAGAAGGGCACCTATTGGTGGATGGGTAAAATTAAAAAGCAGACATTAAATATCCCTTTGAGCATGGTGATGTTATTAATTACACTTTCGATGATGTATCAATAAACCCAGTCACTACAAAGATAAGGAAACTGCTCAAGGATTTCACCATGAGGCCAGTGGTGACTTTAAAACAGTTTCAGAATTTAATGGCTGTGATAGGAGAAAATGGGATGGATCAACAGCGTTTACTTACTCCACAATACTAACCTAATTGACAGAGTGAAAAGAAGGAAGCATGTACTGAATAAAAATATTCCAAAACATGCACCTGTTTGCAATAAGGCTCTAAAGTAAAACTACAAAAATGTGGAAAAGAAATCAACGTTATGTTTTGAATGCAAAACATTATGTTTAGGGCAAATCCAACACATCACTGAGTACCACTCATCATATTTTCAAGCGTGGTGGCTACATCATGTTATAGGTATGCTTGTCATCTGCAATTACCAGGGAGTTCTTTTATTAAAAAAAGAAACAGAATAGAGCTAACCACAGGCAAAATCCTAGAGCAACACCTGGTCTGCTTTCCATCAGACACTGGGAGACACAATCACGTTTCAGCAGGACAATATCCTAAAACACATAGCCAAATATACACTGGAGTTACTTACCAAGACAACATTGAATGTTCCTGAGTGGCCTAGTTACAGTTTTGACTTAAATTGGCTTGATAATCTATGGCAAGACTTGAAAATGGCTGTCTAGCAATGATCAATAACCGACTTGACAGAGCTTAAAGAATGTTTTAAAGAATAATGTGCCAGTGCTATACAATCCAGGTGTGCAAAGCTCAAAGAGACTCACAACTGTAACTGCTGCCAAAGGTGATTGTAACATGTATTGACTCACGGGGTTGAATACTTATCTAATCAAGATATTTTTTCTTCCACTTTGACTTTTAAAGTATTTTGTGTAGATTCTTAACAAATTACAATTAAATCCATTTTAATCCCACTTTTTGTAACAAACAAATGGGGGAAAAGTCAACATACTTACTCAAGACACTAGGGAATTGTAGGTTACCATTTTGGTTGCAACCTAGGGCTGCATTGGACTGTTTTTTCCCCCTTTCCCAATAAAGCTAGCTACTTGCTGAGAGAGAGAGCAAGGCTCTCACTACAGTATGACTGAGACATGGAATGTGTTTAATGGCCCAGTGCAGTCAAAATAAATGTTTTCCTGTGTTTTGTATCATATTGTACAGCAGCTGATAAAACTGTAACATTGGAAAGGTGTGAAGATGTTGGATCAGTGTTATTTCCTGATAGTGGCCGGGAGGGCTGGGCGATTTGGCCAAAATGTCACATCACAATCTGTTTCTTATTTGTATGTTTCTGAATAATGAAAGTTTTAAGTATGTTTTTAAAAGAAGTGCATGACAATAGAAGTGCAGCAAATGAATTCTACGTGATTTTAAATTGGCATTCTTTGTTCTGTTGGTTTAATGCTCGACAAAACTGATAGTAAAGTAGTCCAATTTGTAAAATGTTTCATTTATTTAACAATGTTTCAAAATATCGTTATAAACTGAATTCAAAATTGATTAAATGTATTTTCTCACCCATCTACACAGGGTACCCCATAATGACAAAGTGAAAACATGTTATTAGAAATTTGTGCAAATGTATTGAAAATTATATGGAGAAATCTCATTTACATAAGAATTCACACCCCTGAGTCAATACTTAGTAGAAACACCTTATAGCAGCGATTGTAGATGTGAGTCTTTCTGGGTAGGTCTCTAAGAGCATTCCACACCAGGATTGTGCAATATTTGACCATTATATTTTTCCAAATTCTTCAAGCTTTGTCAAATGTTTTGTTATTCATTGTTAGACATCCTTTTTCAGGGGTTACCATAGATTTTTAGGTAGATTTTAATCAAAACTGTAGCTCTGTCAATCCAGGAACATTCACTGCCTTCTGGGTAAGCAACTCCAGTGTAGATTTGGCCTTGTGTTTTAGGTTATTGTCCTGCTGAAACAGGAATTCATCGCCCAGTGTCTGGTGGAAAGCAGACTGAACCAGGTTTTCCTCTAGGATTTTGCCTGTGCTAAGCTCCATTCAGTTTATTTTTTATCCTGGAAAAACTCCCCAGTCCTCAACGATTACAAGCATACCTATTAGAGGTCGACCGATTAATCGGAATGGCCGATTAATTAGAGCCGATTTAAAATTTTCATAACAATCGGTAATCGGTATTTTTGGCCAGCGATTTGCCAAATTTGTATTTTTTTATTTTAATAGTTTTTTATTTATTTATTTTTTATTTTTTTACACCTTTATTTAACTAGGCAAGTCAGATTAAGAACACATTCTTATTTTCAATGACGGCCTAGGAACGGGGGTTAACTGCCTTGTTCAGGGGGGATTCGGAGATTCGTTTTTGCAACCTTCCGGTTACTAGTCCAACGCTTTAACCACCTGCCTTATATTGCACTCCACGAGGAGCCTGCATGGCAGGCTGACTACCTGTTACGCGAGGGCAGCAAGAAGCCAAGGTAAGTTGCTAGCTAGCATTAAACTTACAGTGAGGGAAAAAAGTATTTGATCCCCTGCTGATTTTGTATGTTTGCCCACTGACAAAGAAATGATCAGTCTATAATTTTAATGGTAGGTTTATTTGAACAGTGAGAGACAGAATAACAACCAAAAAATCCAGAAAAACGCATGTCAAAAATGTTATAAAACGATTTGCATTTTAACGTGGGAAATAAGTATTTGACCCCTCTGCAAAACATGACTTAGTACTTGGTGGCAAAACCCTTGTTGGCAATCACAGAGGTCAGACGTTTCTTGTAGTTGGCCACCAGGTTTGCACACATCTCAGGAGGGATTTTGTCCCACTCCTCTTTGCAGATCTTCTCCAAGTCATTAAGGTTTCAAGGTTGACGTTTGGCTACTCGACCTTCAGCTCCCTCCCCAGATTTTCTATGGGATTAAGGTCTGCAGACTGGCAAGGCCACTCCAGGACCTTAATGTGCTTCTTCTTGAGCCACTCCTTTGTTGCCTTGGCCGTGTGTTTTGGGTTATTGTCATGCTGGAATACCCATCCACGACTCATTTTCGATGCCCTGGCTGAGGGATGGAGGTTCTCACCCAAGATTTGACGGTACATGGCCCCATCCATCGTCCCTTTGATGCGGTGAAGTTGTCCTGTCCCCTTAGCAGAAAAACACCCCCAAAGCATAATGTTTCCACCTCCATGTTTG
Organism: Salmo salar; assembly: GCF_965601325.2. NCBI lineage: Eukaryota > Metazoa > Chordata > Actinopteri > Salmoniformes > Salmonidae > Salmo > Salmo salar. The sequence goes on along the minus strand of NC_138309.1, from coordinate 24,083,339 downwards.
ACGGTGGGGATGGTGTTCTTGGGGTCATAGGCAGCATTCCTCCTCCTCCAAACACGGCGAGTTGAGTTGATGCCAAAGAGCTCCATTTTAGTCTCATCTGACCACAACACTTTCACCCAGTTGTCCTCTGAATTATTTAGATGTTAATTGGCAAACTTCAGACGGGCATGTATATGTGCTTTCTTGAGCAGGGGGACCTTGCGGGCGCTGCAGGATTTCAGTCCTTCACGGCGTAGTGTGTTACCAATTGTTTTCTTGGTGACTATGGTCCCAGCTGCCTTGAGATCATTGACAAGATCCTCCCGTGTAGTTCTGGGCTGATTGCTCACCGTTCTCATGATCATTGCAACTCCACGAGGTGAGATCTTGCATGGAGCCCCAGGCCGAGGGAGATTGACAGTTCTTTTGTGTTTCTTCCATTTGCGAATAATGGCACCAACTGTTGTCACCTTCTCACCAAGCTGCTTGGCGATGGTCTTGTAGCCCATTCCAGCCTTGTGTACGTCTACAATCTTGTCCCTGACATCCTTGGAGAGCTCTTTGGTCTTGGCCATGGTGGAGAGTTTGGAATCTGATTGATTGATTGCTTCTGTGGACAGGTGTCTTTTATACAGGTAACAAGCTGAGATTAGGAGCACTCCCTTTAAGAGTGTGCTCCTAATCTCAGCTCGTTACCTGTATAAAAGACACCTGGGAGCCAGAAATCTTTCTGATTGAGAGGGGGTCAAATACTTATTTCCCACATTAAAATGCAAATCAATTTATAAAATTTTTGACATGCGTTTTTCTGGATTTTTTTGTTATTCTGTCTCTCACTGTTCAAATAAACCTACCATTAAAATTATAGACTGATCATTTCTTTGTCAGTGGGCAAACGTACAAAATCAGCAGGGGATCAAATACTTTTTTCCCTCACTGTATCTTATAAAAAACGATCAATCTTAACATAATCACTACTAGTTAACTACACATGGTTGGTGATATTACTAGTGTTTCTAACGTGTCCTGCGTTGCATATAATTGATGCGGTGCCTGTTAATTTGTCATCGAATCACAGCCTACTTCGACAAACGGTGATAATTTAACAAGCGCATTTGCGAAAAAAAGCACTGTCGTTGCACCAATGTACCTAACCATAAACATCAATGCCTTTCTTTAAAATCAATACACAAGTATATATTTTTAAACCTGCATATTTAGTTAATATTGCCTGCTAACATGAATTTGTGTCACTTCTCTAGCGTTCCGTGCAAACAGTCAGGGTATATACAGCAGTTTGGGCCGCCTGGCTCATTGCGGACTGTGTGAAGTCCATTTATTCCTAACAAAGACAGCCAACTTCATAAATTAATTAATTAATTTGCCAGAATTGTACATAATTATGACATAACATTGAAGGTTGTGCAATGTAACAGGAATATTAGACTTAGGGATGCCACCCGTTAGATAAAATACGTAACGGTTCCGTATTTCACTGAAATAATAAACGTTTCGTTTTCGAAATGATAGTTTCCGGATTCGACCATATTAATGACCAAAGGCTCGTATTTCTGAGTGTTATTATGTTATAATTAAGTCTATGATTTGATATTTGATAGAGCAGTCTGACTGAGCGGTGGTAGGCAGCAGCATGCTCGTAAGCATTCATTCAAACAGCACCTTTGTGCGTTTTGCCAGCAGCTCTTCGCAATTCTTCAAGCATTGCGCTGTTTATGACTTCAAGCCTATCAACTCCCAAGATTAGGCTGGTGTAAACGATGTGAAATGGCTAGCTAGTTAGCGGGTGCGCGCTAATAGCATTTCAAACGTCACTCGCTCTGAGACTTGGAGTAGTTGTTTCCCTTGCTCTACATGGGTAACGCTGCTTCGAGGGTGGCTGTTGTCGATGTGTTCCTGGTTTGAGCCCAGGTAGGAGTGGGGAGGGGGACGGAAGCTTTACTGTTACACTGGCAATACTAAAGTGCCTATAAGAACATCCAATAGTCAAAGGTAAATGAAATACAAATCATATAGAGAGAAATAGTCCTATAATTCCTATAATAACTACAACCTAAAACTTCTTACCTGGGAATATTGAAGACTCATGTTAAAAGGAACCACCAGCTTTCATATGTTCTGAGCAAGGAACTTAAACGTTAGCTTTTTTTACATGGCACATATTGCACTTTTACTTTCTTCTCTAACACTTTGTTTTTGCATTATTTAAACCAAATTGAACATGTTTCATTATTTATTTGAGGCTAAATTGATTGTATTTATGTATTATATTAAGTTAAAGTAAGTGTTCATTCAGTATTGTTGTAATTGTCATTATTACAAATAAAATAAAAAAAAGGTAAAACAATTGGCAGATTAATCAGTAGCGGGTTTTTTGGCCCTCCAATAATCGGTATCGGTGATGAAAAATCATAATCGGTCGACCTCTAATACCCATAACATGATGCAAAATATGGAGAGTGGTACTCAGTACTGTGTTGTATTGTATTTTCCCCAAACATAACGCTTTGTATTGCTTTGCCACATTTTTTCCAGTATTGTGTAGTAACTACAATGTTGTTGATCCATCCAACTCTTAACTGTTTTAAAGTCACCTTTGGCCTCATGGTGAAATCCCTAAGCAGTTTCCTTCCTCTATGGCAACTGAGTTAGGAAGGACTCCTGTATCTTTGTAGTGACCGGGTGTATTGATACACCATTCGAAGTGTTATTAATAACTTCACCATGCTCAAAGGGATATTCAGGTGCCCTTCTTTGCGAGGCATTGGAAAACCTCAATGGTCTTTGTGGTTGAATCTGTGTTTGAAACTAAAGGACCGTACAGTTAATTGTATTTGTGGGGTACATAGTCATAAAAAAAATTGTTAAACAATATTATTTCACACAAAGCGAATCCTATTATGTGACTTAAGAAAATGTACTTATTTAGACTTGCCATAACAAAGGGGTCGAATACTTATTGACCCAAGACATTTCAGCTTTTCGTTTTTAATTCATTTGTAAAAAAAAAAAAAAAGGAAAAAAATACATGGAAAAACATAATTCCACTTTGACATTATTACATTACATTTATTATATCATTACATTGCATTATGTGTAGGCCAGTGACAAAACATTTAATCAATTTTAAATTCAGACTGTAACACAACAAAATTTGGAAGAAGCCAAGGGGTGTAAATACTTTCTTTAGGCACTAGTATGTTGATTCATAACGATTTAGAGGTATTCAATTATATATCGGCCAGCCCTAGTTGCTGGTTGAAAAAACAATCTACACAGCTCCTTCTTATCAGCATGTTTTGCATGACATCACCAGGTGATATAATATAGACCAATGACAGAGTTCCATACCTCTCTGCCAATAACAGGTCGTTTTCAGATTACATATCCCTCACATACTGTATCCCTCCTCCTCCCCACTCAGACCACTCCCAGACAGTCCTAGCAAAATATTAGTTTTTTATTGCAAAAATGGATATTTGTTTTTTTTTGACATTTTTAATTGAAAGCTATTACAGCAAGGTGCTTAGTTGTTACCCAGAAATAATTGTTTTATTGAATTAAAAACCGCAGCGTTTTGTAGTTTAACATTTTTATTGAAAGGGATGGACAGAAATGAGCTAGGAGACAGATAATTAAAGAGAATGTAGTGTTAACCAGTGGGGCCAGGATTCAAACCCACGCAGCCACGGGATCGCATAATGTGCCGCAGCAACCGCTCGACCAATCTCAGGGCATGCACACATTTTCTCCCCTTAAACTAACAATATCTTACAGTAACTACCTACAGTATGTCTGACTGTCCAATGGCTTCCTACGTTGCTGTAGGATTCTGTCTGTCAGGATTCATTTCCATGTTTTATTTAAGGCCTTCTTTGGTATCGGCCGCTTTAGAGTGAAATTAAGTTTTTGTTCAAACCGTACGACTGCCCAGCCCCCCTCCCCCCCTCCGTTCCCTCCCTGACAGGCAGCTTAAACGCAGCAGAAGAGAAGTAAAGAGGTAAGAGAGACAGAGCTGTGCACAGCCCTCGCTCAGACAGCTCATTAAAGAGAAATGGGCCCAATATTTGGTGTTCGTTACGCTGTAGAGATCCGCTGCTGGCTCCAGGGATTCTCATTTTATTAATTGATAGCCTCTCATTTTGACAATCTCCTGCCTGTATCTGTCGAGGCAGAATTAAATGTTAACCAAGGCCTGAACTAAAGGAGGGGACGCAAACAGAGCTAAGGCTGAGACTCCTAGGTAGGAGGAAGAGGGGGAAGGAGAGTAGAGAGAGAGGCAGCCCAGCAGCCTCACACACCTCGGCCCTGAAAGGTCGGAGAACATGAAATATACATGGGGAGACGAGTTAACCATTCATCAACACATCGCTCATCCTTTTTTTGGAGCAGCCGGAGATAGTTTTGTTCTCTCTTTATCTCTTTCGCTCATCTGATATCACACGCTTTCTCTGTCTCCATCTCTCACCCTCTTCCCATCTCCGTCTCTCTCTCATGCTCTCTCAATCTATTCCTCTCTCCTTTATGCTCTTGCTCTTTTTCTCTCTCTCTCGTGGTCTTTCAATCTCTTTTCTTTATCACCGCCACTTCATTTCATACTCTGTCCCCCCTGCAGCTGCATGTTTCCTAAACAATGCTGTTTCTTCTCCTGAATACGACAGGAAATAGTCTCTGGATGTGTCCCAGATGGCTTCCTATTCCTATATAGTGCATTACTAAGTAGGCTTTGGCTGGTAGCGAGCAGGGAGGGGACTAGATTCTCTCTCCTCAGCTGTCACTAAACCCTTAATCTCTTGGTAAAGGCTTCTGTGAATGCACAGCAAGTACAATACAGTATGAAGGATGGATGGGTGGATGGAGGATCTCAATGTACTCCTTCTGTGTGTGTTTATTTATTTGCCCCTCTTGGCAAGTTAGGGAGGTAGGGTCTAGACAAAGGTACATAGATAGATGCAGTGTTAGTGTTTGGTAGCTAACAGATGTGTTGTGGTTGGCCTATAGGTGATATTTATTCAGTCAGCTCCATTGTGGTGCTGTCGTAATAAAGCCGAAGCTTAGTGCTGGAGAGAGCATTTCCACGTCGATGGGGCCGAGGTGGAGAGGGTCAAAAGCTTCAAAATCCTCGGTGTGCACATCACTGATAACCTGAAGGGGTTCATCCACACCGACAGCGTGGTGAAGGTGCAACAGCGCCTTTTCAACCTCAGGAGGCTAAAGAAATTTGACATGGCCCCTAAGATCCTCACAAACTTCTACAGATGCACCATTGAGAGCATTCTGTCAGGCTGTATCACTGCAGTGCTCTCGAGGGTGGTGTGGTCAGCCCAACGCATTACCCGCGGCACACTGCCTGCCCTCCAGGACATCTACAACACCCGGTGTCACAGGAAGAACCAAGAAGATCATTAAGGACCTCAGCAACCCGAGCCACGGCCTGTTCACTCCGCTACCCTCTAGAAGGCGTAGACAGTACAGGCGCATCAAGGCTGGGACCGAGAGACTGAGAAACGGCTTCTATCTCCATGCCATCAGACTGTTAAACAGTCACCACTAACCTTAGTCCAGCGGTTCCCAAACTAGCGGTGATATGATAATGGGGTCGTGGCAGAATTTCCTGTATAACATAAATCTATTATACATATATAGAAAAAAAGATGTACTATAATATTTTCTTTATCTCAAAATCATTAATGTGGTTAACCTTAAAAATCTGAATGAAAATTATTCAAATCTAAATGATAAAATTAGATTATGGGAAAAGGCTGTACTTGACCGTTGCACTTGAATCATTCTCACGGTGAATGGCTAGGCCTGCTGTGCTATGAAACCACACACTACTGCAGACTTTGATATTACCGAACGCAATTGATATTGTGAAAACAATGTCTGGGGAGGCACAGAAACTCATCAGATAACAGTGTTAAACACATAATTTATGCTATTGCCAGCAGTCAAGAGGAAAGTCTGACTGAACGACTCAAACTCCCTAGCTTATGCCCTCCAAATGGACAATAACTGTGAGGGCCGAGATGCCCATTCATTGACTTTTGTTCGCTATACATGTCGGGGGGATGCTATTCACAAAGACATTGTTCTGTCTCACGATTTCTAAGTATGAAACAGCTTATGGGATGTTCAGTGTGCTGCCTGGCTATATTGACGAAAAACAGATTCCATTTGGGACCGAATGGTGGGCTTTTGCACAGATGGGGTGCCATCTATCACAGGATGGCGGGCAGGCCAAAAGGACTCGAAGGGAATAATATCCTGCCGTCTCCCTCTGAGCATTGATGCCGAGTTCAAACAAATCGGAACTCTGAACTCGGAAAATCTCGGACTTCCGTCTTCAGTGCGTTCAAGACAACTGGGAACTCGGCAAGAATCAAACTATGAATTCCACCTCGGGCCTCTTTCTAGTGCTCTGCCTCTGACTTTCCAACCTAAAGATCACTAACGTAATGATTTTACCTCATATTTTTCCAAGTTCCCAGTTGTCTTAAAAGCACCATACAACTCATGGTAGGCTACCCTTGGCCAGCTGGTATGTGTGAAGCTGGATTCAGTGCTCTGGTCTGCATTAAAACCAGATATCGATCCAGGTTGGATGTGACGGCAGAGATGAGGTGCGCACTGTCGACCACGCCCCCTGACTTTGAGAAGCTCTGACGCGACATGCATCAAGCACACCCATCTCATTAGTGGTGGTGCGATGAGACATATCAGACTCATTTGCAATTGACTGCCCCACATTAAAAGTATTTGATGGTGAGTTAAGACAATCAGAAAAAATGCCAAAAATAAAAAAGTTAACATTTGCTGTTAATTACAGAATGTTTCAGTTGGGTGGGGTTGTGAGAATTTTCAGTTAACAGATTAGGGTCATGGGCCAAAAAAGTTTGGGAACCCCTGCCTTAGTCACTGTTCTAGCCGGCTACCACCCGGTACTCTACCCTGCACCTTAGAGACTGTTGCCGTATGTACAGTTGAAGTCGGAAGTTTACATACACCTTAGCCAAATATATTTAAACTCAGTCCTGACATTTAAACCTAGTAAAAAATCCCTGTTTTATGTCAGTTAGGATCACCACGTCATTTTAAGAATGTGAAATGTCAGAGTAATGATAGAGAGAATGATTGATTTATTTCAGCCTTTCTTTCATCACATTCCCAGTGGGTCAGAAGTTTACATACACTCAATTAGTATTTGGTAGCATTGCTTTTAAATTGTTTAACTTGGGTTAAATGTTTTGGGTAGCCTTCCACAAGCTTCCCACAATAAGTTGGGTGAATTTTGGCCCATTCTTCCTGACAGAGCTGGTGTAACTGAGTCAGGTTTGTAGGCCTCCTTGCTCGCACACGCTTTTTCAGTTCTGCCCACAAATGTTCTATAGGATTGAGGTCAGGGCTTTGTGATGGCCACTCCAATACCTTGACTTTGTTGTCCTTAAGCCATTTTGCCACAACTTTCGAAGTATGCTTGAGGTCATTGTCCATTTGGAAGACCCATTTGCAACCAACCAAACTTCCTGACTGATGTCTTGAGATTTTGCTTCAATATATCCACATAGTTTTCCCTCCTCATGATGCCATCTATTTTGTGAAGTGCACCAGTCCCTCCTGCAACAAAGCACCCCCACAACATGATGCTGCCACCCCCGTGCTTCACGGTTGGGATGGTGTTCTTCGTCTTGCAAGCGTCCCCCTTTTACCTCCAAACATAACGATGGTCATTATTGCCAAACAGTTCTATTTTTGTTTCATCAGACCAGGGGATATTTTTCAAAAAAGTACGATCTTTGTCCCCATGTGCAGTTACAAACCGTAGTCTGACTTTTTTATAGCGGTTTTGGAGCAGTGGCTTCTTCCTTGCTGAGCAGCTTTTTAGGCTGTGTCGATATGGGACTCGTTTTACTATGGATATAGTTCATTTTGTACCTGTTTCCTCCAGCATCTACACAAGGTCCTTTGCTGTTGTTCTGGGATTGATTTGCACTTTTCACACCAAATTACGTTAATCTCTAGGAGACAGAATGCGTCTCCTTCCCGAGCAGTATGACGGCTGCGTGGTCCCATGGTGTTTATACATGCGTAGTATTGTTTGTACCGATGAATGTGGTACCTTCAGGTGTTTGGAAATTGCTCCCAAGGATGAACCAGACTTGTGGAGGTCTACAGTTTCTTTCTGAGGTCTTGGCTGATGTCTTTTGATTTTCCCATGATGTCAAGCAAAGAGGCACTGAGTTTGAAGTTAGGCCTTGAAATACATGCACGGGTACACCTCCAATTGACTCAAATGATGTCAATTAGCCCATCAGAAGCTTCTAAAGCCATGACATCATTTTCTGTTTAAACGCACAGTCAACTTAGTGTATGTAAACTTCTGACCCACTGGAATTGTGATACAGTGAATTATAAGTGAAATAATCTGTCTGTAAACAATTGTTGGAAAAATTACTTGTGTCATGCACAAAGTAGATGTCCTAACTGACTTGCCAAAACGATAATTTGTTAACAAGAAATGTGTAGATTGGTTGAAAAACAAGTTTTAATGACTCCAACCTAAGTGTATGTAAACGTCTGACTTCAACTGTGTGTGTGTGTGTGTGTGTGTGTGTGTGTGTGTGTGTGTGTGTGTGTGTGTGTGTGTGTGTGTGTGTGTGTGTGTGTGTGTGTGTGTGTGTGTGTGTGTGTGTGTGTGTGTGTGTGTGTGTGTACCCACCCACCCGTGGGACAGACTATGTTTGTTCCCACACTCGGGACTCTGACTCTCTTTTGGTTACACAGACTTTTGGCCTCCCATCTTATTCTAACCACCTCTCGCCGGCTTTGTATTCATGTTACCTGATGAAATTGCTGTACAATATGATCTTGTTGCCATCTAATGCACATTCAAATGTCGTAAATCAGCACTGCAGAGCTCTCCCTGTCCTATGCCGTGCCTTGATTATATTACTGTTGATGATATCTGGAAATGTGCATGTACACCCTGGCCCATCTACTGTTGCTAGCCCCAATTCTGACTTGTGCTCTGATATCTGCTTCACTGATTTCTGCTCTCGTAAAAGCCTGGGTTTTCTGCACGTTAACACTAGAAACTTATTACCTAAAATGAGTCAGTTGAAAGTGGGTTCACAGCTCCAAGCCAGATGTGTTGTTCATTACTGTGACGTGGTTAAGGAAGTGTGTTTTGAATACTGATGTTAACCTTTCTGGTTATAACCTTTTTCGGCAAGACAGATCTTCCAAAGGTGGGGGAGTGGCAATCTTTACCAAGGATTACCTTCAGAGCTCGGTTGTCTCCACCAAGTCTGTCCCCAAACAATTTGATCTGCTGGTTTTAAGCATTAACATTTCTAATGGCTCTTTGTTGACTGTTGCTGGGTGTTATCGTCCTCCATCAGCAGTAGTACAGTCTTAAACTCAGCTGGTCCCTCCTCGGATGTTGTGTTAAAAGCTCTACAACAAAGCTTTCTTAGTGTCCAACAAGCTTTCTCTGCCCTTAACTGTGTTCTGAACACCTCCAAAACAAAGGTCATGTGATTTGGTAAGAATGCCCCTCTCCCCACTCGTGTGATTACTACCTCTGAGGGTTTAGAGCTTGAGGTAGTCACCTCAAACAAGTACTTCGGAGTATGGCTATAGAAGGTACACTGTCCTTCTCTCAGCACACATCAAAGCTGCAGGCTAAATCTAGACTTGGTTTATTCTATTGTAATCGCTCCTCTTTCACCCCAGCTGCCAAACTAACCCTGATTCAGATGACTGTCCTACCCATGCTAGATTACGGAGACGTAATGTATAGATCGGCAGGTAAGGGTGCTCTCGAGCGGCTAGATGTTCTTTACCATTCAACCATCAGATTTGCCACCAATGCTCCTTATAGGACACATCACTGCACTCTATACTCTGTAAACTGGTCATCTCTGTATACCTGTCGCAAGATGCATTGGTTGATGCTTATTTATAAAAACCCTCTTAGGCCTCACTCAACATTCAAACTGGACAGTTTTATATCTCTCTCATTCTCTTCATTCAAAGACTCAATCAGGGAGACTCTTAGTGACAGTTGTGGCTGCTTTGCGTGATGTTTTGTTGTATCTACCTTCTTGCCCTTTGTGCTGTTGTCTTGTTTGTACCATGTTTTGTGCTGCTAACATGTTGTGTTGATGCCATGTTGTGTTGCTACCATGTTGTTGTCATGTGTTGCTGCCATGCTATGTTGTTGTCTTAGGGCTCTCTTTATGTAGCGTTGTCTCTCTTGTCGTGATGTGTGTTTTGTCCTATATTTATTTGTATTAATTTTTTTAATCCCAGCCCCCGTCCCCGTAGGAGGCCTTTTGCTAGGCTGTCATTGTGAATAAGAATTTGTTCTTAACTGGCTAAGAACAAGCGTTTCGCTGCACCTGCGATAACAATTGACTTCTATTCGATTTGATATAGGCTACTCTGAATGTGTTCGTTCGTTAGTGAATGGGTCTTTAAATGTGTTACTTCGTTAGTGAATTGGGCTTTAAATGTGTAGGATGCCCATAAAACCAATAAGCATGCTGTTCTGTAATCAGTGTGTGTGCACGCGCTCATGTGTGTTTGTGTGTGTGTATTCTGTGGCACCCTGTAAATGAGACAAGTGTTGCTTGCTACATTCCAGCGTGGCAGTCGGTGTGTGACACAACAAGCCTGGATGTTGACAGGGTCCCAAACTCCAACCCGGTCCCCTCTCGCTCTCCCCAAAAACTGTATTCACGCTCTCCAAACCGCAAGCCCAACCCTGTCCTTGAAAGGAATTACTGCATTGTCGATAAACAAAAGACTTGAGTCAAGCTAAGTGTGCTAACGCCTAGGTGATCAGTATGCATGAGCACGCCGCCTCAAAGGTGATTTTCTCTACACAACACTGGACTGCGGAGAATTCTCAATGTGTTTTCACTCAATGCAAATCCTCAAATGTTAAATGGAAGACCTATTTCGGTTGAATGCATTCAGTTGTGCAACTGACTAGATATCCCCTTTCCAACACAGATACCCTGTTGTCTTTTCTGTCTCCTCAGCTACCAGACGGGAGCTTTGAAATAAATGAAAAACATTGTAATATTCTTTAGGAACCTCAATTTCGGTTGCCTCCACACACTTTATGCATGTTAAACAATGCAAATGACCAAAGAAGCATTTTCCTCTCTCTCTCAAGTGGTGTAATTCTCATCTCTTATAAGTCCTCTCCAGACTGAAATGCCGCCAGTGATTTCCATATTTTAACTGCATGTAGTTTTTGTTTCTCTCTGAGGCTCATCATGTGTTGCTTAGTCATCTAAGGCCAATCGCACTACAGTGTATTCCTCACTGTTTCTTTGAGTGAATATGTTTGCCGACTAGATGTTGGCCTCATCTCTGTAGGAGACATTGGGGTCTTTTGCTGTACATTTTGCATTCACAGTTGTCATTTAGCAGATTTATCCAGCTTGACTTACTCTCTGTAGTCGACATGATATGGTCTAGTGACCAAAGATTAGACCTGGATTCAAATAATGTTTGTTTTCTTTCAAATAGCTCTAGCTGCACTTTATTGAGCTTGAAGTGAAGCGAAAATTCAGAATCTCCTGGAGGACATTGGAAGTTGATCAAAATGCCATTGATATTGTTAAAACTAACGCCTTTCCAACCGTGGCCATCTGGGTTTTTCTTGATTGAGCTTGACCAATAGACAGTTTGTCAAAAGGCTAAGTCTTCGAGTCAGTGTGATATCTTCGACGGGATAACATACCGTACGGAACAAACGCGGTCTACAACTAAACTGTCTGTTGTTCTTTTACGATATCCTAATCTACACATCTAAATTTGTGACTTAAATGGTTTGACACAGAAGACTGGGCGTCACTTCATGCGTACGATTTTAAATTGAGACGTATGCAGTGCTAAGCAGTGATACGCCTTATCAGCTTTTAAACATTCATTTTCTGTTGTCCTTATTACAGATCTCATTTAGAGATGTTCTGTGCTAATTAACTTATCTGATCTCATTTTCATCACAATGACATCAAATGAGCCCTGTTTAAGTCCGTTATTTTCCTTAGTTAAGGACAATGAGGTACTAGAGCCATTCAGTGCCAGTAATTGTTGCAGTGTGTCAGTAGCATCAAAAAGGAGTATGTATACATTGCAATTTCAACAGGGTAGCATAGTGGTTAGAGCATTGAGTCAGTAACCGAAAGGTTGCTAGTTCGAATCCCGAGCCGACTAGGTGAAAAATCTGTCGATCTGAACTTGACCAAGGCACCTTAACCCTTTTTCTCCATGGCCACTGTCAATAATGGCTAATCACTGCCGTGACCCCACTCTCCGAAGTTGTCTAGGGGAGTGGGATATACACAAAATACATTTCCACTTCACACCACACACTTGTACAGGTTACACACTTGTATATATGTGGAACAGGACAGATATAGGCAGACCCTATTCTACCTTTATTTTGATCTTGCCATTCTAAACACTACTAATCACTGTCCTTTAGATCTGTCGTACAACTGACCATGTTTCTTCCCTTTTTCCCCGCTCTTTATCTCCTTTCTTTGGTCCACCTTTCTCTTTTCTTCTCCTCTGTCTCACTCTACCGCTCCCTGCTGCAGATAACTTCCCTCAGATGGCTCATCAGAAGCGCTTCATCGAGCGGAAATACAGACAGGAGCTGAAAGAGATGAGACGAGAGAGGGATCGCCAGGAGAAGGAGGGAGACGAGCCAGAGGACAGCAGGAAGTAACAGAGCACCTCTCCGACCAATCGATATGGGCAGAGAAGTTTTTCGACCAGTCAAGATGGACGATATTGGAGAGTGTAGAGAAGGTGCAGGAAGTGGAGGGATAAACTACTTCCAAATACTCTGAATTGCTAAAAAAAAGATGTCCTCTCCTCGACTACTCTCTTTGATTTGACTGGTGACAACAATATGATGGAAGCTTATCATAAGGCTAACTTTCACCTGGTCAGTTTATTCGTAACAATGCAAGGAAGGAGAAGATTGTGAGGAGAGGACATATTTTTGGGACAATTCAGAAAGAGCACTAGTCTATAGTACACACCCTCTACTGTCTCGTCCCATTGGCTTGAGGATTGCCTTGCATTTTTTTAGTGTTTGTTTGGGTTTGTTGTTTTGAGCTGCTTTTATGTGTAGGTCTTAATCAATTGCATGTTGATTATGTACAGTCACGTTTTAAACTAAATCTAGAACATGGTTGGTCGTCGATCATGGTTATAATGAACGGCAACAACAGAAATGCTTTGTTTTAAATGTTTTTTTTTATTTGTACCGCAAGTGACATTGATAATAATTGTTATTAATAAAGGTATTTGAAATGTTAATTGATTTGTCATCATGGAATCTGTCCTCTTGATAGCCATACTCATCATAATCAGTGTCTGACACCAAATCGCTCAATGGGAAAACTAGTAGTGGCATATCACGTTTATGAAGAGGAAAGTGTTAATATGATTCAATGACATTAAATATGATGTAAAATGCCACCATCTGTCTCGCATCTGCTGCCTCTTTCTCTAACAATTTCAAATGTGTTCCCCCCCTCCAAATCCGATTGCCAGTTTTTAAAGATCTTAATTATAGATTGTGTGTAATTAATGATTTCTTCAGTTCAGTTGCTACAGGTTCCATGCTATTAACCACTTTACTGTCTTGAATTTCAACATTCACCATAAGAACTTAAGCTACCTTCAAGCCAGGCTGACGTCATCCTAGGCAAAAACTAAGGGAACATGGCTAATGTGCAGACATTTTTTCATCTCCAAATTAGTTCTAATGTCATTAGGGTTAAGGAAATGGTCTGTCCGTTTTAGATTGTCTAGTCAGGCTGTCAAGGGGATGCTGTTCAGAAAAGTCCCCTACTTTCTTCCTACTGTATGTCTGTCAAATTGCTCAATGTTCAGACAACAAAGCTTTTCTGAGTTCGAAATACTGATGATTACACATAAACAGAATAAGGATTTTAAAGATCTTTAATTGTGTTGAGTCATATAAATATCCAGTACAAAAATCACATTGTACAAAGCAGATGAATGAATGGGCATTGGATCATGACAGGGCCCCTTTAAACTACTGCACATACAGTAACCTATCATAGTATTAATCCACATAGACAAAACTTAGGCTGCATCCCGATTCTCCACCCTTCTCCTGAAGTGTGCACTTCCTCGCATAGTAAGTAACCCATGGACAAGCCAGAACGGCTCATATGGGCAGGAGCCTATCTCCTGTTTCTGTAGCTTGATGCAGCTTGATGTATAACCCCTGGACATGACGCTACTTGGATGGATTTAACAATGGTGGCAACTCCCCCTAACCAATGCTGACACAATTCTTATGCTTTTAAAACCATTACTGGAAGTGTAAATGTGCACGCTTTAAGAATGGGTGGAGAATCGGGATGCAGCCATAGACTGCTCAATCACATAGTCAACAACATAATATAGAGGCAACCTTAAGGCTAACCAACCGTGTCTACATGAACACCTTGAACACCCAACAGACCGATCATATCTTTAGAAAGAGGACATCAGAACTATCTCTGGTCCAGAGTGTGAACAGAAAGCCTCCGCATAAGCAAGCCACACTAACGCCCTGGACCAGAGCTTACTATAGGCTAACCATATCTGGCAGCTAACATTTCTCTACAATCCCCCAATAGCATTGACTTGTGTTGTGACACTGGATGCTTGATGTACTTGTTTGTTTAATGCATGTCCATAGCTGAGCATGGTATTAATGCTGAAAGGCAAGAACAGTCTCGATAAAGAAGCACAAACATGTATTTATAGTGAGATGCTGCTGACACCCTGAATTAAAGAGAGAAAATGGATGTACCAATCCCAGATTGCCCCTTTTTAAAGAAAAATAATAATGAGGGGAAAATAAAGCACTCTTTTGTTGCCATTTTCTCTTCTAATTTAAACTCATGTCTACCGTTCAGGGCTGAAGAAGAACGGTTGTTCTTCAGTTCGGAGAGTTTAGGAACCCAAATGAATGCTTATCAAAGCAATGTTTGCCACAATCTCAAATAGTCACACAGTGGGCGCTCAATGGTCAAAGAAATAGAAAAAGAAAATAACTTGCTTATTACAATTATTTAGCATATAATATAGTATACATTTTTAACAAGTGTGTTCTTGACTTAGAGGACTGTCTAAGCTACCTCACAATTTTCATTGTTTACATCCATAGATGTTTTGGAAAAATAATATATGTACAGTTTGTGTGAATTGTGAATGCTGCGGACAGAGACGGAAATAATATCACCGTCATTGTGGCAATTATGTCAGTTGTGTTATTAGTTTGAAATGTCTGATAAATGTCATCCTTCTGCATATTGTTCAATTTGTATGTTTTGGCCTTGGGCAAGTTGCTTCATTTGAATTGCTCAATTTTCTTACTACGTATATGTCAAACCATTTCATGATGGCAAACCAATCTAATGACCATTTCATATGTATATGTCAAAACATTTTATGATCCCAATATTGTGTTGACCTGTACCTCTTATGTCAATGACAATCCCAACGGAATGTCAACATTCTTTCTTACAACTGAAAATGGCATATTTCCCTTAATAATATCTAGCCTTTCTCCCCACATACTGTAGTCCCAATATGTCAGGCCTGCGAAACTTTGTCAGTGTGCACATCACAAATGGATGGTCAACCATCAATCAATTACTCAGTTTAATTAACCAAGAAAAGCATAAAGTAAAACACTGAGTAAAGAATCATGTTTCATTTGAGCATGTTTAGTTCATTAGGGTAACACCTTCCATTAACCCTTTATAAAGAGTACCTTATTGCAAAGTGTTATTGACATTAGTTTTTTCAGATAGTCAGCGCTCTGAGGAGCTTTTTGGTCCGGGTGTTTCAGCTCCCCCCCACAGAGAATGATGTCCTAAATGGCACACTATTGTACCCTGGTACAAATTTAGTGCACTATATAGGGAATGGGAGTCATTTGGGATGCAGAATATGTAAAGCTATGTGGATCAGGTGTTATTGACGGTCAGAAAGGTGACGTACAACCCATAGAAATTGAATGAGTAGAGTGGGTGTCCCCATTCAAGTCAATGATGCCACAGTCGGTGGACTGGCAGCCATTTTGACTGTACCCATAGAATTAGAGCATTCTATTTCTATGGTTGCACCCCTCAGTCTCTTAGCATGGCTTTATGTGACTTCAAAAGAAGATTGTGACATACATAGCCAATGCTATAAGGGAATGGGACGCTAGAAACCTGATAACAAAACAGAACTGTACAGCATATTGTATCAATATACAGATACACACAATATAAGATATATCTCACAATATGCAGCTTTTCATTCCAGAAACTCTGAACAATTCATAGATGATGTCTGTCAAGTTCACCAGAAAACCGCTTGCTTTTCATCCCTCTATTGCAGGCAGCTTTTGAAAAACAAAAGAGAAGAAGTGTGTTTGTATATAGAGATATATGTGGGGCCTGATGCACAGAATACAGTACCCCCATATACAACGACGCGTCTTCTTGACAAGTCTTTTCCTCATGAGTCCCCGGCTGCCTTGCAGAGAGAGACCACTAATACAGTCAGGGGTCACCAAGCGTCACCGTCCAGGTCCTCCAGTGAGGTCAAAGATCAACGGTGATCAATAACGGTAAAAGAGCACTTTGAAAAATACTGCCTTGTCTGTTTGTGTCCTTCTTGTTTTGTTGTATTGTTTGCCACTTTCACAAAGTACCAGGAGTTAAGTTCACTTTAGCTAGTGCATGAGTATTTGTTTGTTGTACATTTTCCTTTTTCCTCTTATGAGCTCCCTTCTCTCTGGTTAGGAATCCCTGTAGCCGTCACTGTCCTCTCCCCCGTACATGTCAGCTAGTTTTCTAAACCTGGGTCCCCACTCGCTCAGGTAGTTATAGTCCTGGTCTCCCTCCGTGGTCACGGAGCCCAGGGAGCTCAGGGACTCAGCCACCGAGCCGCTTCCCTCGTAGGCGTAGGTGGCCAGGGAGTCATAGGGCGGCGCTGTGGGGTCCTGGTCGTTGTCCTGGAGCCTTTGGTTTATGAATTCCCTGACATCCGAGTTGTCCCTGTAGGCAGGAGGGAGGACCATGGTCCGACGGACGGGAGGGTTCAGGGTCTCGGGCTTAATGTCCCTGCGCTGTTTGGTCTCCTCGATAGCCTCCGGGTTGCGCAGCGTGCCGATATCAAAGGCCTGGGTGTCCTCCTCTCCGCCCCCCTCATCATTGTAGCTGACGACATTGTCTCTCACATCCTCTTTGGAGATGATCAGAGGCTCCTTCTTCCTCTGCTGCCTCCTCAGGACAGCAAACAGCACCACGATTACTACAGACACAAAGAGAGAGAGAGAGAAGAACTTGAGCATGAGATGGATAGGAGAGGAAAGCAAATGAGTTGAGGAATGTGCCTCGATACTCACAATTTTATATTTTTATTTTTTTAACTAGGCAAGTCAGTTAAGAACAAATTCCTATTTACAATGACGGCCTACACCGGCCAACTCAGACGACACTGGGCCAATGCATCGATCACGATTATTTCAGAAACAAGACAAAGGCTTTTGAACTTTTGTTATTTTTCCCCACCTGTGTTCCTTCTATTGTCTGAAGGATAGTTAGTGTCTGTTGGGAACCATTGGTGGTGTGCATACAGTATGTGGATACACTCACTGATATACAGAGCTGCCACAAAATACTTTCCGTATGGATTTGTATGACCTATCTAGCTCTGTGCAGTTGCAGTGAAGATAAGTAAACAGCAACAAAAGGTTTGGCTAACAGAGTTCAGAATATGACATGGCGTAAATCAATGTCTTCTGAATGTGTTGCTTATCATTTGTGTGTGTTGATGTGATTTATGTTTTAATGTGCTGTATGTAAGCCACATGCAAAATAAAATGTTCTGTCTTGTGTAAAAAACAAAAAAAGGACAATAAAGCGTTTTGAATTTAACTGAATTGTACAGTACTCACTGAGCAGTATGAGGACACAGATGATGATGGCCATGAGAGCTCCAGTGCTGAGCCCTGCGGTGAGGACCAGAGCTTCCTGGTTACACAGCTGCATGTTCCCCTCGCGGTCGCAGGTACAAACACGCACAGTCAGGGTGTTGGTGCTGCTCTGCATGGGAAAGTCCCCGTCCGATATCACCACGGGAACCAGGTAGGTGCTCCTCTGTAGCCGGCTGTAGCTGTTCCTTCTGGTCAGGATCCCAGCCGTGTTGTCTGTTGGAGATAGACGTCTTAGAGTTGGATACTATACAAGTAAGCAGTGTTGTCTGTTGGAGAGGCACTGAGGAGTAAGCAATTATAGGCTATGTTATCTGTTAGACACTTTAGAAGTAGCTACCATACAAGTTAGATGTAGGAATGTTCCCCAGTTTCTAAAGTTTATCTTGTCTCCAATTAACAGCCTTAAATATTATATTATATTAGAGGGTGCTTAAATATATATGAATGGGTAAAATTGACAAATTGCAGTGTTGGGGAAGCTACTCTGATAATATAGATGATTAAACTACCAATTAAGCTACACTAAAGCTACCATTAAGTGTTTACTTAAATGAACTCCAATGTTTCCAGATTTCAATGAAATATTACCTATAATTAATTACAATATGATTGAAATATACTTTTCCCCCAAAATAATGATGTATGCTAAAAAGCAGCTTTTCTGTGTTGGAATGGTGTGGACGTATACTGGTCATTAAAAATGAATAGATCGCTGATTGGTCAGCTCAGCGAATATGAATGACATCATGTTCAATGAGGAAACAACACGCATTTTTTTTCTGTTTGAGATACAAGTTTGAGGTGGGGTTTTTTTCTCCAATTTATGCTTTGGCCACAAATATGAGTGTAAGACGTGTCAACAACATCATTTGGGTATGAGTTAAGAGAATATGAACTTAGATTTTCACTGGACAGTTACTTTAACTAAAGTTACTTTGAAAAAGTAGTTCACTACTTCTTGGTAAATTATCATAACTAAATCTGAAATGTCATAGACTACAAATTGTAAGAACAGATTTAGCCAATTAAAACAAAAATTATGTTTCAATGTGAGAATTTGGCAGGTCTGATGCTGAGGAAATGTAAGGAAATGCCTGCCTCCGTTCATATTTAATACAATTTTTGCCCAAAAAGTCATGTGTAGTTCAAGTAGTTAGCTACACCGCTACTTGGCAAACACTACCTAGATTTGAATGTAGTTCAACTACCACCAAACTACTGCAAAATGTAGTTACTAGTTGATCTACTTGTACTTCACTACTCCGCAAAACTGACACATTGTGATCACGGCTGCTGTGGAATACATTTGTTCTGGTAAAAAAATAAAATCGAATTAACTTGTGTGTCAACTGTTGTCCTCCATGAAGAAGTGTACCTTTGTTGTCTCGGACGGTGAAGTTGGCTTTCCCTGAGACCTCGTGTGCTAGACTGAAGAAGAATCTGTGTCCACCGATAGGCTCGTCAGCATCTGTAGCACTCACTGTCTGAATCCTCTGAGAAAAGGTAAGAAAAATATGATCTAGCACAGATGACATACTTCATCATCTTCTTTTGTCATGTCTTTATCCTGAGGAACAAGACAAAAGGGTTCAGGAGAGTGGGGAGCTCTGAGGTTAAACCTGAAAACCCTCCGGCATAAGGTCAATTTCTGTGATCGAGGCAAGGGTTAACTGATGAAGATACGATCAGTTGGGGGATCTTAGGCGGGAAAGAAGACATTCTGTAGTGGTTTAAAATAGTAATGCATTGTTTTCCATTACCTGGTTAGCCTTGGCGTTTTCACAGACGAAGGTTTCGTAGTAAGTGGCGAATGTAGGAGCGTTGTCATTAACGTCCAGTACTCTGATGTAGACTGGTATGCGGCTAATCAGCCGTGGGTTGTCTTTAAAACACAGAATCATGTTGTTTAATAATCACACCAATGAAACACAATAACTGCCTTTGATAGGATTACTGCTCAAACTACTGTATATGTAACTACTAGAAGTAATTGTAGTAGTTCACTGACACACATATACATGCACTCAATTTCCTCTTGTTCCGATGGAGTGGAGCGCGTGTGTGTGTGTGTGTGTGTGTGTGTGTGTGTGTGTGTGTGCGTGCGTGCGTGCGTGCGTGCGTGCGTGCGTGCGTGCGTGCGTGCGTGTCAATTATCAACATGCTACTTACTGAACTCAGTGGCGATGACAGAGATGTTGTGCCAAGGGTTCTCCTCTCTGTCCAGAGTCCTTAGCATGAACACTGAGCCGTTACCCGGGTGCACGTTGAACACCCTGTCCATGTCTGTACGCCGGTCAATAGAGTACCTGCACATAGCAAACAACAACTATAAGCATCCTCTTCACTTTCTCACAACACAAACAAGTATAAGCTTCCTCACTTTCTTTCACATAAACCCAATGCACCGTGTCCTTGGCTGTGAGGCAGTTT
This sequence comes from Salmo salar, assembly GCF_965601325.2. Classification (NCBI taxonomy): domain Eukaryota; kingdom Metazoa; phylum Chordata; class Actinopteri; order Salmoniformes; family Salmonidae; genus Salmo; species Salmo salar. The sequence goes on along the minus strand of NC_138309.1, from coordinate 24,062,866 downwards.
ATTAAGTGTACCTGCACAACACAAACAACAAATATAAGCTTCCTCACAACAAATATTCACAGGAATATTATGCCCCCTGTCTTTGTCTGCACCCTGTTCTATCAGGTACCTGTATCTGCAGAAAACAAACAAGTATAAATGTCCTTGCTTTATTTCACTGAAACCCAGTGGAGGAGTATCACAACAATACATCATACTGCTGCATACAGTATCATCCAATTTGAAAGCAATTTGGATGACTGACAGTTGTGGTCTGGTCGTTCCGCTAAAAATAAAATGACTCCAAAAATGTTTATCTGTGCTATCATGGTGTAGCGGTCCTAATAGCTGTTTGGAGATACACTCGCAAAACACACACACACAAACACGCACGCACACAAATGCATAAACACACACACAAACAGGTTATCTAGTAGTGTTGTTTTTCTTCACTTCCTGAGGACTAGTGTGATACATCAGTTTGATTAATAGAGTAGTGGATGTAGGATGCGTCCCAAATGCACCCTATTCGCTATATAGTGCACCACTTTTGTCCAGGGCTCATAGTGCTATATAGGGAATAGGGTGCCATTTGGGACACAAACGTAGACATGGAAGAGAGCAGGGGAGTGGAGGGGGAAGCAGACCCCCGGGGGAGGGGGGGCGTGAACCAGGTCTCTCAGGGACCATGCACCACCGCACCCCTACTCCCATCTCCTTTCTCCCTATCTCCCCTCTCCATCTACTCTCTAATCCTCTACCCTTCCACAGACAGTATTTTTTGGTTGTTTACCAGCACAAACAGTTTTAGAATTTTTACCTCAACACACATACACTGCACCACACACTCACTCTCTCTTTGCCCCTCTTGCTTCCGACAGCAAGTCTAGACTCGTTAAATCTGTCCTGTTGTGGTGCCAACTGCCTTTCTAATATTCTCAATAATTCAGTTGGCTGGGCTTGGCCCCTCCCCTGATTAATTACACCAGATAAAAGTGTGCGCGTGTGTGTGCTACTCTCGTCCCCTCCTCTCTCCTCTCTTCCCATTCCCTCTCCTTGCTTCTTACCCCCTCTCCTTTCCTAACTTCTTACCCCCTCTCCTTTCCTAACTTCTCATCTCCTCTCCTCCCCTACCCTCGTCTCGTCACCCTACTCTCTAAATGCCACAAAGCACAGCCTTCCAGATGAGCGCTGATAAAAGCGAATGATACCATATTTGACACCAGTAATAAAGAGCTCTAACTTCTAGCTTCAGCAGGCACTCCAGGATAACACTTCTCTGTGATCACTGCACTGTGATTGAGGAATGTGCTGATACTGGCAGGAGTTGTTCAAGGTGTAATTTTAATTGAAATACAGTAAAATATTTGACAGAATATAAATAATATGTTGACCCAGGTCTGCTGACCACTAGTAGATGTCTCAGGCACTGTGCACGTGTGTAGTACCTGACAGGGCTGCGGCTGCTGTCTGGGTCTGTGGCACTGACCGATCCAATGATGGTGCCTATGGCTGAGTCCTCTTTGACCTCCATGACGTAGCTGACCCGGTCGAACACCGGCGGCTCGTCCACATCCTCCACGATCAACTTGACCGTCGCCTCGTCTGTGGTCGCCGCGTAGCGCAGGAACCGTGGGTCAGGGTTAGAGTTCTCCACCTGGATCCTTAGAGTGTACGACCGCTTCCTCTCAAAGTCCAGAGGCTGAGGAGAGCGAAAGAAGAGGTTTAACAACTCTCTCACACACACACACACACACTCACTCACACGTTTTTGTTTAACTTTCCTTCCCTCTCACACACACACATCCTGTGACATGCAACACTTTTCTCGTCTAAGCAATACACACACAGACACACACACAGCAAGATACACACAGACACACACACGTCAAACAACACACACATCATCAACAATTGAATGAATTCAGTGTGAGTATTTTCATTATTTTCCAAAACAGAGATTTGTGGGATTTAAGAAATCCAGTGTCCTTGTATATTTGAGGGTTTGGATTTCAGTCATGTCCACAATTATGCCCAGTAACATGGAACAGCTGGCAGCACCCATCTAAATGATCAGAGCATGCAATAAGGGTGAATGGGAAAACAGCTGTGCGCTAAACAATCATAGCAGGGGAATCAACCTAAATAAAGCCTGCCCATTTCTTTACAGACAGCAGAACTAGCCATTAGCACGCAGTGCCTCAGACTTGTTTACATGAGACAATAGGTACAAGACATCGTCGCCAAGACATCGTCGTATTTTGAAAGAACAAGAAATGGTTTGAGTTTCTTCCAACATTTGTGAGCTAACGTTAGCATCACAAACACAATTTATTCCTTTAGCCAAAGTCCTGGTACGGTCGCAGTTTGGGGATATCTCAGCTACAGTGAGTGAAGAGGAACAAACAAAGAGTACGATATAGCGAACATAACACACCCATATCAAACCACACCCCCTAAGATGCAATTCGTGTTTCAGAAATTGTATTTCTTAATGAGGCGAAAAAGCCAGGCGAGTTCAGACCCCCTTTAAACCTCTCTTCTCTCCTCTCCTCTCTCTGTGTGCATCCCAATAATCTCTCCTTTCTTGAAAATAAATTACTGGTATATGGAAACTCCCATCTAGCTAATGCATACACCAATTCAACTCTTTTAAACTTGTAGGGAGTAGTTTACGAGTGCACACTTCAGGAGGAAGGAGTGTGCACTTGTAAAGTGTGACCTTTAAGGTCACACTAATGCTGTCTGGAGAGAACACATGTGACGTGTGTTTTTGGTTGTGAGGTAGCTACTAACAAAATCCAGGCCTCCAGTCATTTTACAAGAGGTGTGTGTGTGTGTGTGTGTGTGTGTGTGTGTGTGTGTGTGTGTGTGTGTGTGTGTGTGTGTGTGTGTGTGTGTGTGTGTGTGTGTGTGTGTGTGTGTGTGTGTGTGTGTGTGTGTGTGTGTGTGTGTGTGTGTGTGTGTGTGCAGGTTTTTCCAATGAGCTTTCAACTGAGCACTGTCTGTACAGCGCTTGATATCAATCAAATACAGTAATTTGATATGACCCTTCATACTCTAAGTCATTGATTTATTTTCTCCTGCCCTGCTCTCTAGACAGGGGTTTGATGATGTCAACATGAACATGTGTTGTTTGGGGACAGTGGTGTAGGAAATGCCCTTTAACTAGACAAGCCATTTAATTAGAGTAGGTTCAGATGTAGACCAGACCCTGTACACACACACACACACACACACACACACACACACACACACACACACACACACACACACACACACACACACACACACACACACACACACACACACACACACACACACACACACACACACACACACACACACACACACACACACAGACAGAGAGCTTAGATCCCTTCCAATATCATTACAACAGTAACATCAGCAGAAGGCAATTACATCTTCCTCCACTCAATGATGACCTGATGGAAGTTAAGTGATCAATTTAAAGCCACATTGGAGGAGGGGGCACTTGAAAAAGCAACGATCTGATTATTTTTAATACATCAAAACATACTACAGCTCAGTACCACTGGCTGGTCATTTCATCCTATCTGAACATGTGTATGTACAATCTGACATGACTGGATAAATGTAAGCAATATGGAAAAAAATTCCAACCATCCAAAAGGCAAGATAAAGCAGTTAAAGGCATACCTCGGGATTTTGGCAATGAGGCCCCTTTATCTACTTCCCCAAAGTCAGATGAACTTGAGGATACAATTGTTATGTCTCTACGTGCCGTTTTAATGGGGTTGTTAACTTTCACTTGTGCAATTACTAACTAGGGTCTAGGGAGACAGCCTCAGAGCCAAACGAAACATACTTTAAGTATTTCTGAGCAACTCCAATAAGTATTATACATACATAACGGTCTAGTTACTTTAGACAGGAACTAAAGTAAGGACATTGGTCGGGGAGGATGGGTGGTTGTAATTCACGACCGTCTAGCAATCCAAAGGGTGCGTGTCCGAGTTATGTCTGGAACAGCTGTAGCATTTTAGCCTCCCCTTCCTCTAACCCTTATTCTAAACTTAACCCAATTCACCTAACCTGCTATGTAAATTGGTAGGGATATTTAAGACAAACCAAAAGTTGGTTTAAGCGGTAGCGCATTTGTTATGGCATGAATTTTGACAGGGGAAACAGCCTATCCAGCCAAGCTCATTATTTTTTACATTAGCAACAAAGTTAGGCTACATCTGTCCATGTCCATCATGAAATGAGCGATGAGTACCTTGGTGAATAGCTGTGAACCTCATATTTAGAAGTTATTTTCATGTAACAATTGCTTGTTTTCCATTTCATATGTTCAAAACCCAAGCCCTCCGTAGCCTACCCTTACCCTAGGCCTACTATAACGAAGGCTGGTTCAACAGCAATTCTTTGTCTTTTTTTATGATATCATTACATTTTACATTGATTTACTATTGTTGTTGTTAAAAACAACAGATTGCTTGTTTTTCATTACATTTTATTAAAACCAAACTTATTAGAACGACTCAAAATCCTGGTTTTATGGTGAGAATGTCTGTGGTTCGCATGCAATGTAACTTTTGGAGAAGTGTGAATGCGATATGTAAGATGGTTCCAATATATTTATAAGACATTATATTTGGGAGCAGTATAACGGTGAGTGGACATTCCCCCTTTCTCTTTATATAGGGTCTTTATCCAGCTCCTGTGCAAAGTTTAGATGTGCGCAAAACCTTCTATAGTCTAAGTTGCCTTGTCTGTATCATACACCCACGGGGAACAATTATGGTGACTCTGTATTTAGACATGGCCTCATTAAAACAAGTTGTTGTTTAGTTCTTATTAGAATTTGATTCGAATTACAAACTGTATTTTAGACCTTATCAACAGCCTAGTGAATTTAATCTTGCTTATTGACTATGTTTGGCATGTCCACAGACATGTAGACAGTAGTCCCAGCCCCTATATCAGTGCGAATGCTATAGACTATGTTTAATGTACACTAAATATACAAACGTATGTGGAAACCCCTTCAAATGAGTGAAATTTCAGCCACACCAGGTGAAAAAAAGAATTGCACACAGCCATGCAATCTCCATTGAGAAACATTGGCAGTAGAATGCCTGAAGAGCTCAGTGACTTTCAAAGTGGCAATGTCATAGGATACACCCTTTCCAACAAGTCCGTTCGTCAAATGTCTGCCCTGTTAGAGTGGCACCGGTCAACTGTAAGTGCTGTTATTATGAAGTAGAAACGTCTAGGATCAACAACGGCTCAGCCGCGAAGTGATAGGACACACAAGCTCATAGAACGGGACCGCCAAGTGCTGAAGCGCGTAAAATCACCTGTCCTCGGTTGCAACACTCACTACAGAGTCCTAAACTGCCTTTGGAAGCAATTTCAGCACAAGAACTGTTCGTTGGGAGCTTCAAGAAATGGGTTTCTATGGCCGAGCAGCCACACACAAGCCTAAGATCACCATGTGCAATGTCAAACGTTGGCTGGAGTGGTGTAAATCTCACCGTCATTGGAATCTGGAGCAAAGGAAACGTGTGCTCTGGAGTGATGAATTGCACTTCACAATCTGGCAGTCCTACAGACGAATCTGGGTTTGGTGGATCCCAGGAGAACGCCACCTGCACCAATGCAAATTGCCAACTGTAAAGTTTGGTGGAGGAGGAATAATTGTCTGGGGCTGTTTTTCATGGTTCTGGCTAGGCCCCTTAGTTCCAGTGAAAGGAAATCTTAACGCTACAGCGTACAATGACATTCTAGACGATTCTGTGCTTCAAACTTTGTGGCAACAGTTTGAGGAAGACCCTTTCCTGTTTCAGCATGACAAACCCCCCGTGCACAAAGCGAAGTCCATACAGAAAGGATTTGTTGAGATCGGTGTGGAAGAACTTAACTGGTCTGTACAGAGGCCTGACCTCAACCCCATCAAACACCTTTGGGATGAATTGGAAGACTGACTGCGAGCCAGAACTAATCACCCAACATCAGTGCCCGACCTCACTAATGCTCTTGTGGCAGAATGGAAGCAAGTCCTCGCAGCAATGTTCCTACATCTAGTGGAAAGCCTTCCCAGAAGAGTGGAGGCTGTTATAGCAGCAAAGTGGGGACCAACTCCATATTAATGCACATGATTTTGGAATAAGATGTCCGATGAGCATGTCATGTAGTGTATTTCCTTATTGAATCAATGCAATTAGAATAATGTGAACTGCAAACATGTTCAACATATTTTGCAAATATAGGGCAGGCTATTTAATGAACTAGGCTATAGCGGACAACATTCAAATCGGATTTGATGACAATACAATACATGAAAAACTGTAAATAAACAATTTGAAGCTATCTCATTACAGGGAGGCCAAGCCTCAACACACCCACAAATTGTTTAATCATCAAAACCCGGCACTTTCTCGCCACCGCCAGGAACTGCACCCATAATTATGGTTGTGAAAATAGAAACAATATTTCTGACACACCCTGGAAACTAAAACGCTACCACCAGCCCTTAGATTTAACATTGCGTTAGGTTTATTGAAATAGAGCGCTAGGAGTGATTGGGAATCCAGCCATACTGAAAGAGTGACCTAGGAATTAGGGGAATAAGAACTAGGTATATGGGCTAGCGGTAGATTAGGAATGCAGCCAACCACTGACCCTCCTGAGGGTGATGACACCCTCCTGTGTGCTCCTATTGGTTGAAATGTCGAACATGGCTGGGCCGTCACTGCTGGTGATTCGATAGTTCATCTCAGCGTTCCTGCCAATGTCAGCGTCTGTAGCTCGCAGCACGGCCACCGTCGAGCCAGGCTCTGACGACTCAGGAGCTTTGAACTCATACAGACCTGGAGGAAAGACACGGACACACACACACATTAGTTGTTGTTATTCCATCTGTAACACCTGGATCAACCCATTAATTCAAACATTTGAATCCATCTTAAAAGCGTACATTAATCAAACATGTATAATTTGTTCAACGTGAATACACTGGCACATACATTGTTCTTTTTAACGGGTGATTTCCTGGTTTGTGCCAGATAAATGAATGCTTCCCTGTCTGCTAGCTAAAACACCACACTGTATCTCATATGCTTAAATAAATAGCTGGCTTGGTGTGCAAAGGGATGGAAGTGATATACACACAGGCTGCAGAGACAAACCCTACTGACACCCTCATAAAACACGCTGACAGCATTCTGGCAACGCCTGAGTCGGCAGGTCTCCGTCTCACACACACACACATACGCAGGCAGGCATGTACACGCGCATACGCACACAGGCATGGAAACACACACACACACACCACTATGGGGAGGTTTCCCAGGCTAACAGGTATTTAGCATTGGGTCGAGAGGAGGAAACATCAGTCTTGCAGACAACAATGATATCGCTGCCTGACACTGCCTCCTCCGGGTGTCCCATTACAATATCCACTTGCTCTCACTCTCTTTCTCCCTGGCCCCTCCCTTCATCCCTCCTTCCCTCCCTCTATTTATTCCTCCCGTCTCACCTTCATTTCCTTTCTATCCATCTCTACCCCCTACCTCTCTCTCTCTCCCTCCCTCCCTCCCCTCCTCCGTCCCTCCCAACCTCCCTCACTGTCCTGTCCATTGAGGTGAGGTGCAGTGACAGTGTTTGTCTCCCTGTTGGGGAGGGTGATAAATGGAGGTAGGGTTTCTACGGTTGTGTGCATTTTGTCATGTGAAGAGCTGTTTGGCTTGTGTGCGTAACACACACACACACACACACACAGACACAGTCACAGTGCTGTTATTGAGGGGAAACAAAATGACACCAGTAATCTGTCAATCTGATATATTTGCAATTCACCAGATGCACCAGAGAGGGAAAGCACAAGGGAGAGAGAGGAGAGAGGGGGACAAGACACAGTGTGTGAGAGGAGATAGAGGGAGAGGGGGTGAAGGAGAGAAAGATGGTTGGCAAAAGAAACACTGAAAAGAAAACTAGAAACAAAGGACATTAGCGGAGCCACACAGTGACATTGAGAGCATTGGAAAGAGAAAGACTGAGCGAGAGGGATCTGGAATGACAGCAAGGGAAAGAAAAAAAAGTGATAGTTAGAAGGAGATAAAAAGAGAGCGAGAAAGAGATAAAACCCACAGAGTACTCTTTTCATTTAATAGGGATTACCAGGCTGATCTGATGCACTGTGCAGGACCCTTCCCTCTGTCATATGGTTTAACATTTAATTTTACCCAGCCTTCCAGAGAGCGCTGCAGTCGTACACGCACACACACACCTCAGCCGCAGCTGCAGCAGCGCAGTACCACTCGCTGCAATAATCCACATTAATTTTGAAATTGACACCAGATGGAGGCTGTCTGCTTGGCACGAGCCTTCTGTATGGTGAACTAGGTTTTATTTTCAGGGGGCTGTGTGTGTGTGTGTGTGTGTGTGTGTGTGTGTGTGTGTGTGTGTGTGTGTGTGTGTGTGTGTGTGTGTGTGTGTGTGTGTGTGTGTGTGTGTGTGTGTGTGTGTGTGTGTGTGTGTGTGTGTGTGTGTGTGTGTGTGTGTGTGTGTGTGTGCACATCTGTCTGTGTATGTGTGCACTATACTTACTCTTGGGGAAGCGTGGTGGGTTGTCATTGACATCAGACAGGGTGATGCTGACTGTGGTGGTCCCTGATAGCCCACCCATCTGGCCAGCCATGTCTTTAGCCTGGATCACAACGACATAGTTCTCCTTCGTCTCCCTGTCCATGTTTGGCAGGGCTGTCTTGATCACACCTGAAAAGAAAAAGACAGACAGAGAAATTAGATACTTCTGATACATACCTTTCTTCATATATCAGTGTTCCGTAAGAATATATTTAAAATAATAATAACCAAATAGCACTCATGCCTTTCTTGCACTAACACTTACAGTACGCTTGTCTTTTCTTTTCTTAATAGCACTGACTTTGCTGATAGCTGTTTTATTGAGGAACATTTTTACTTACTATGACTGTGATATATGATTGCCTTACCTAGCTATCTTAAGATGAATAACTAACTGTAAGTCGCTCTGGATAAACGTGTCTGCTAAATGACTACATATAATGTATGCATCAGTCGTGTAGTGGAGGGTAAATACACGTATATGCAGTTTACACACCTTTGTTATTTTGTGCAAGCGTTTTACCAACTTTTTGCGAGAAAATGCACTGAAAGTATAGGGAGCATTACTTAACTCACCTCGAACGGCGGTCAGCCCTTACACACTGTTTTTTTATCATTGCATCACTGTTATGTATGTATGCATGCAAAGTAATATCACTGTGTATGATGCACAAAATATAACTTTTGCACATTTCTTTAGAGCTCAGACACAGACATTGAGGTGTATATAGATGCTCTGTCTCTCTCTGGTACAGTTGCGTTCCAAATATACATAAAAAATATATATCTCTGGTTTTTCATTCAGGACAGAGGTTGAGTGAAGCTCTAATTGACTACAGTTGAAGTCGGAAGTTTACATACACCTTAGCCAAATACATTTAAACTCAGGTTTTCACAATTCCTGACATTTAATCCTAGTAAAAATTCCCTGTCTTAGGTCAGTTAGGATTGGCACTTCATTTTAAGGATGTGAAATGTCAGAATAATGGTAAAGAGAATGATTTATTTCAGCTTTTATTTCTTTCATCACATTCCCAGTGGGTCAGAAGTTCACATACACTCAATTAGAATTTGGTAGCATTGCCTTTAAATTGTTTAACTTGGGTCAATCGTTTCAAGTAGCCTTCCATAAGCTTCCCATATTAAGTTGGGTGAATTTTGGCCCATTCCTCCCGACAGAGCTGGTATAACTGAGTCAGGTTTATAGGCCTCCTTGCTCGCACATGCTTTTTCAGTTCTGCCCACAAATTTTTTATAGGTTTGAGGTCAGGCATTTGTGATGGCCACTCGAATACCTTGACTTTGTTGTCCTTAAGCCATTTTGACACAACTTTGTAAGTATGCTTGGGGTCATTGTCCATTTGGAAGACCCATTTGCGACCAAACTTTATCTTCCTGACTGATGACTTGAGATATTACTTCAATATATCCACATAATTTTCCTCCCTCATGATGCCATCTATTTTGTGAAGTGCACCCGTCCCTCCTGCAGCAAAGCACCCCCACAACATGATGCTGCCACTCCCGTGCTTCACGGTTGGGATGGTGTTCTTCGGCTTGCTAGCCTCCCCCTTTTTCCTCCAAACGTAACGATGGTCATTATGGCCAAACAGTTCTATTTTGTTTCATCAGACCAGAGGATATTTCTCCAAAAAGTATGATCTTTGTCCCCATGTGCAATTGCAAACCGTAGTCTGGCTTTTTTATGGCGGTTTTGGAGCAGTGGCTTCTTCCTTGCTGAGCGGCCTTTCAGGTTATGTCGATATAGGACTCGATTTACTGTGGATGTAGATACTTTTGTACCTGTGTCATCCAGCATCTTCACAAGGTCCTTTGCTGTTGTTCTTGGATCAATTGCACTTTTTGCACCGAAGTACGTTCATCTCTAGGAGACAGAACGCGTCTCCTTCGTGAGCGGTATGACGGCTGCGTGGTCCCATGGTGTTTATACTTGCATACTATTGTTTGCACAGATGAACGTGGTACCTTCAGGCATTTGGAAATTGCTCCCAAGGATGAACCAGACTTGTGGAGGTCTACAATTTTTTTTCTGAGGTCTTGGCTGATTTCTTTTGATTTTCCCATGATGTCAAGCAAAGAGGCACTGAGTTTGAAGGTAGGCCTTGAAATACATCCACGGGTACACCTCCAATTGACTCAAATTATGTCAATTAGCCTATCAGAAGCTTCTAAAGCCATGACATAATGTTCTGGAATTTTCCAAGCTGTTTAAAAGCACAGTCAACTTAGTGTATGTAAACTTCTGTCCCACTGGAATTGTGATACAGTGAAATAATCTGTCTGTAAACAATTGTTGGAAAAATGTATTGTGTCATGCACAAAGTAGATTTCCTAACCGACTTGCCAAAACTATAGTTTGTTAACAAGACATTTGTGGAGTGGTTGAAAAACGAGTTTTAATGACTCCAACCTAAGTGTATGTAAACTTCCAACTTCAACTGTACATATTAAAAGCAGTGCTCTGCCTTCTTCTCCTCCTGTCTGTCAGATATTGAGCTGCCGTGGCCTTTGTCATCCATTTGAAGCATCAAAACTACAGAGACTGTTACAGTAAAATACAGAAATAGAAGTAAAAAACACTAAATCAATTGCATCGACAGAGTTCACGGGATCCAATCTCTTTTTCCAAAGAGGAAATTCGTTGAATATCAAACAATAGGCGATGTAAGGGCTGATGCAGCACATCACTCAAACCTAGATCTAAGCAGCGTCGGTGAAATGCACAGTGAATGCAGGGCTATACAACTCTCATCCTGCTCTTTTATCACATAGGATGTGGCAGCAGGAGAGGAGCAAGGCACAGAGGTGCGTGTGTGTGTGTGTGTGTGTGTGTGTGTGTGTGTGTGTGAAGCGCTGAGAGATGATGCAGCAGCATTCGTTTTTCCTAACAAAGCACAATCTTACTCGCTGAAGGACAGCCAGCAACTCTCTCCTGAAAAGCATGCTAGTCCGTTCAAGTAGTGCTGAGGGGGAAAATACACACGTGTATTCAATATAGAGTTACAGTATATTGTGTGCATGTATACATCAATACAGTCTCTGAATGTATCTCTCTACCCTATCTATCTTTATCTTTCTTCTCTGTCTCGTTCTCCCTCTCTACTTCTCTCTCTCTGTCTATTCTCTCTCTTTCGCTCACTCCACACAAACAAACAGGGGAAGACACAGAGAGAGAGAGAGAGAGAGAGAGAGAGAGAGAGAGAGAGAGAGAGAGAGAGAGAGAGAGAGAGAGAGAGAGAGAGAGAGAGAGAGAGAGAGAGAGAGAGAGAGAGAGAGAGAGAGAGAGAGAGAGAGAGAGAGAGAGAGAATCATGCTGATGTCCGAGCCTGCCTTTGCGTAGGGGGATGTCAGCTTACATGGCACATCTGGGATAAACCATATTAATGTGAAGCCCTGCACTAATCTGCAAATAGATTTTTTTGTTGCAATTTCCCTTTTGTTTAAGCAAACAAAACACCAGGGTCCATTCCAAAGCACACATGACAAATGATTAAATCTAGCAGTGATGACTGAGCGATGGGATTGAAAGGCGGTGGTTGGCAGAGGTTTTGCCCTTCTTTTCTGTCATGTCGCTTCAGTCTGACATGGGAGTTAATGGTTATGTTGCACGCACACGCACACGCAAACACACACACAGTCTCCGTGGAATGACGGGGTAGTCCACTGTTCGCAACCTGGTTCACTCTCAGTATGACTTTAGGTTCTATTCAGATGCAAGATGAAACTTCAGTAAGACAGGGAAGTGGCACCTTGTGTGTGCTGTTACCTGTTGACGCTCTGGGAACATTGCCCCCTCGAGCCACCGATAGACTATAGAAGGTAATTATTATAGAACTCTGTATTTGCATTGTAATTGACCTTACCTCTCCTTTCTGTCTACAGAAGAAGAAGAAGGATGGGGTGCCTGTTTACACTGACCTGTGTTGGGATCTACAGAGAAGTATGGCTGTCCCTGTAGGATGCTGTAGACCACCCTGGCACTGTTACCGTACGTAGCATCGTCAGCGTCTGTAGCGATCACCTGCATCACCACTGTGCCTGGGAAAGGAAGGAGGGAGGAGAAGAAGAAAGAGAGTGACTTGGTGAGCAAAGTTATACACATGAAATGGAGTCAAGGGGTGTTGGGGAAGACTCTCAATAGCACAAGACAATTTCCTGAATAAGGCCAATAAAGTGAACTGGACTGAACTGAAGTATACGTATGTCTGTGTCACAAATTTCACCATATTCCCTTTATAGTGCATTACTTTTGACCATAAGGCTCTGGTCAAAAGAACTGCACTATATAAGGAATATGCCCTTACAGGAAAACCTAATGAATTTAATGTGATCTTATGTGAAGTTAATGTGATAACATGTGACAACATGTAAAATCAACATGTGATAAAATGAAACTACACATGAAATCATGATCTCATGTGTAATAAATGTGACAACATGGGGATGCAATTTTTCAACATGATACCATAAATCTACAAGTGAAAACATTTTGAACGTTTTTCACATGTTAAAGTGCAATATAGATTTTCATTTGAAAATGCAATTCCACATTCGGGTTGAATGGCAGCAACCCGGTTACTGAGATTTACCGGGATTTAACTGCCCAAAACCACTCCCTTTTCCAGGGACAAATACATGCGAGAAACCGTAAATTATGATAAATTATTTATATGAACAGTATGGTGTGAAATGGAACTGTTAAATGATATAACATGTCTAAATCTGGCTTCTCTACGGCCTCTGCATGATGAATCATCAAACGCTCAGGGTGGGGACAGACAGCCAATCTCAGGATGGCGCACAGTTCACAATGCATGTAGTCCTATCATCTCATCATGGTAACTTATTTTCTTGTGACAGGTAGGTCTACATTTGCTGCAGCATAGTCTATGCTACAGTAATAAAGACTGAATGTGCGTCTCATTCACCCATCTCCATCTGGCTTTCGGGGGTCACCTTATTTTTTAATTGTAAAGATTTTTTTTATTGCAGCTGCAGATTTTTAAAATCAGCCTATCACTCGAATATCGTTGCTTTAAATCAGTGCACGTGTGAGCACTCTCTCGCAGTCTTTCTTTCTATCAACTCCATTCAAATAGCATCCAAAATAGATCATCCTTTTCAATATTGATATATAGCCCTATACATAGGTGTCCTAGCCTACCTCTTTCAGGTAATAAATTCAATGCCGTATTAGCCTTATATTTAGCTAATGAATGAGGGGTTATGTATAATAAGCTTCTAACTTATAGCATCTGTTTCTTGCGCAATATGAATGCACCTGTGCTCCGCTGGCCTCTCCTTAAAAAATGCTCCTTAGCTCTTGGAGTCTCATGCAGGAAAAGCTAGACTAGAATAGCTTGCTGGACATTTTTTTTTGCATTTCTTATACCAATAGATTATTCGAATAGAGGGACGCAAGCTCTTGTTTGCTGATTGTAAAATACAGCAGCCAATAGAACTCAAGGGTAGTTTGAAAGAAGGGTGAATGCGCGATGCTATAGCAGTTATTTATTCAGACCCATAACCATTCAATCTTTGTCAAGAGAAGTGAAAGCCTTCTGCATCTAATTCTAGTCCTATATTATTCAAGGATGTCATTACAATGATGAAGATTAGGACAACAAAACATATTTAATTTAACTGTTGAAAGCGAGGAAGGAATGAAGCAACAATAGAGAGAAAGAGGAGGTAAGCTAATAACATTAGGGGAAATATTATGAAATGTATATATGCGTCAGGCTACTAATTATACAAATAAGCTCTATTATATTTCTAGAAATCAAATTAGTTAGCCTATACTTGTGACTTTGTAGGCCGCATGTGCGGCATCAGAATCGCATGTACTCTCCATGCTTTATCATGGGTTGAACGATGAGTGTAATTCCAGTCCATATAATACAGTATAATACAGTAATACAGTTCACACTCAAAAAGATTTGCTAACTGGAGCTAGTTTCATTTATTTAACCAAGAAAGTATATACATTAGCTAGCTACATCTATGGGCTTTTATGTTTTTATGTTGTGCGTAATGTACAGTAGCCTATATCATATTGCCTATGTATTGGATAACGCCACAATCATTCGTTTTTTTCGGGGGGCTTGGGCTCATAAAATGTCTTTAATGTAGGGCTCATAAAATGTATGTAATGTATGGCTCATCAGGCTCAGGTAGCATCAGGCTTGAATTTTTAAAAATCAAATACAGACAGGTTTATTTATATGCTTTATGATGCTTTTAAATGACACTTCCGGTTATGGAGGGAGAAAAGTGATTTATTTTCGGGATGGAACATATGTAAAATACTGTGAAAATATTCAACCCTATTCCACGTGAGTTAAGGTTTTCATACAAGAACGTTTTTCACGTGGAAATGCTAATTCCTGTAATGAGTGCGCTGAGAGTCGGGAAGCAAGTTCAGGGAGTGTGTTTTAAGAAATAAATGTAACATAATACAAAACACAAACAACGCACAGACAGGAAACAGAAACAGAAACAATGACGCCTGGGGAAAGAAACAAGGGGAGTGACATATATAGGGCAGGTAATCAAGGAGGTGATGGAGTCCAGGTGAGTGTCAAATTGCACAAATGCGCGTAATGCTGGTGACAGGTGTGCGCCATAAACGAGCAGCCTGGTGACCTAGAGGCCGGAGAGGGAGCACATGTGATAATTCCAGATGTGAGGTGAAAACATGTTATTCTCCTCACATGTGAAAAGGTGGTGTTAACATGTTAACTCTATATTGAATACACGTGATCTATACACAACTGACCACACACGTGTCTTTTTTGTTTTTCTTTTTTGTATTTCACATGTGAAAAGCAATTTCAAATATTAATATCTGATTTTCACATGTGAAACTGGAAATGTCTTGTTTTTTTTGTAAGGGAAGTAATGAAAGGGTATCGGGATTTTAAGGTAACTGGTATGCTGTTCAGCTAAAATAGTGTAAAAATCTTTAATCAATGACAATATGATTACATGTAGCATGATCACTTAGGCAACGGCTATGATCCATTTTCTTTATCAAAGAGGCAGAGAATGATATTCCAAGGGAACAAAGGAGAGAAATGTTAGTCAAATGATACATTCCAACGATGCCTAGCGGGGCCCAGTGTTGCCTCATTAAATGCATAAGAAGAATGAATTTAGTTAATGGAAATTAACATAAGTATAGAATTGTGCGATGGAATGGAATTGGGATTTGTAACCAACTGAAACTTGTTCTAATTCAGTGGCAATGTGAGATCTGCAAGGATGAATATAGTGGGCACGTTACATTACTGCCAAACTGCCAAACATCTGAAGTTACTTTTCTCTTTAACCTCTTACTTTATAAATAAACTAATGTTCAAGCTTAGTTGCTTGATGATATCTCCTCTCTGAAGAGGGAATTGTCAGGATTTCACAAGACAAATAATGTACAGTGGATTGCACTATAAAGGCAGGTTCACAACAGGTCCACTTTCAGGCTGTGGCATCACACCTCACTTGTTACAACAGGCAACTGCTTTTCCTACTTAGATGTGGTGAACAGATTGACAGGGTTTGTCACCTGCCTGTGTTATGTCACCACTGTCACTCACACTTACAGCACCAGGAGAGAACAAAGTTCTTTAACTCTGTAAAGTTAAAAGTTCTAAGTCATAATTTCCATCAGTTGTGTTTTTTGACGTGAGCGATGATGAAAGCTAATGTATTGATGAAAGTGTGGCTTACGCAGGTGTTAGAGAGTGTGTTAGTGTTAAGAGTATACGTCATATATCTTCGGCCATCTACTCACTGAACTGGATAGATTATGCAGATTCCATGTATTGGCATACACATGACAGAAATATAGACAGTTTCATCCAGTGTTTAATGTGTTGTAATTGAACACTGAACAGTGTATTCAAAAGATTAGCTTAAGTATCTGATATAATCAGCATTGTTGGACCGCTTTACCTTGTTTGTTTTGCTGTAATAAACCAGTGCATGGCCTGTAATCATTCTCATTTAATGACTCAATATCTACGTCTCAAATGGCACCATATTCCCTGTGTGGTGCACTACTTTTGACCAAGGCCCAGAGCCATATGGGACCTGGTAAAAGCGGTGCATTATGTACGTAGGGAATAAAATGCCATTTGGGACACATTCAATCTCTCCTCTCATTATTATGATTGATAAAGCCCTCATTGATCCAATAAGATAAGAATTTGCTTGTAACAACTCTATCGTGTCTCACACATCATAAGCTTTCTAATGCTGCTATTCATTGCAGATACAAGACTGGAATATATTATTACCACTGACTGCATGGAATCCCCCTCTTTCATAACGATTTCCAGGCTATCAGTTTAACTGCGCTGTTTAAAAACGTTTGGTCAAGCTATGAGTTACAGTTACACCCAAGGCAAAAGTGGTTGAAATTATTATTTAGATGGATTTAGGGATGTACTCTGTAGCCTATGTATGCAGTGGTGACATCTCTGGTACATGTGTGAAGTAGGGGTTTATACTAATTAGTGACATCTCTAGTACATGTGTGAAGTAGGGGCTAATACAGATGTAGGATCTTAATTTGATCACTCTTTTGTAGCTTAGAATTTTCCTGCGAAGCAAGAAATGCAAACTTGTGGTGTATTTCAGTTAAAAAGGCTTTTCAAGTTAGTAATTTCCACTTTGAAATTTCAGACATATTTTCCCGAACAAAAAGTGCATCAACCCGTACAAAAATGTCCATTAATTATAATCCCTATAATAATTCACATTTCCTGTTGCCACAAGATTATTGTCCTGCTATAGCAAACTGGAAAATATTCAAATCCCGCATCTGTACCAAGTGGGGACATCTCAGGTACATTTCTGATGTAGGAGCTCATACGTACCCAGTGGGGAGATCTTTACATGTGTGAAGTAGGGGTTAGGGTGTAGGTGTTCATACATACCCAGTGGGGACATCTCAGGTACGTGTGTGAAGTAGGGATCCTTGGTAAACTTGGGTTCATTGTCATTGATGTCATGGATCTTGATAATAAACTCTGACTCTCCCTCTAGAGAGGTGTTAGTGATTCTGTTGACGGCCTTGGCCCGGAGAGTGTAGTAGGCCTTCTCCTCCCGGTCTAGCCTCTTAGTGGCGTGGATATCTCCTGAGTTCTCATCAATGACGAACAGAGTACCGGCTCCGTCGCCAGTCAGGACGTACCGTATGCTACCGTCACCCCGGTCCCCGTCTGAGTGGAGCTGTGGAGCGATGAGAAGCATAGTGGAGGAAGTCAGTTCTCAGTAGCACTAGATCACAATAAAAATTTTTTTTAATGAAATGGTTGCTAAAATTCTATCACCTCACCAAATGTCAGTTTATGTAACAAAACAAGCAATTACTGTAAAGAAACATTGTACAATCTAAACCTCTGTGAAATATATTTTTAATAACCCCAAATATCGTATATTCAGCTGTTTGAAGCTGGTGTACAAAAGAAGCAAAGAAGCAAAAGTGATGTGTGTTCATACAACCTGCCATTTACTAACTCAGAGAAGATCAGATGTCTGATCTGGGTCTTCTCTCCTCCTCTCCTCTTCATCCCTCCTCTGCTCCCCTCTCCTCTCCTCCCCCTCTCCTCTTCAATCCTCTCTTCTCTTCTCCTCTCCTCTTCAAACCTCTCCTATCCTCACCTTCTCCTCTCCACTCCTCTCCTCTCCACTCCTCTCCTCTATACTCCTTTCCTCTATACTCCTCTCCTCTACACTCCTCTCCTCTTCAATCCTCTCCTCTTCTCACCTTCTCCTCTCCACACCTCTCCTCTCTACTATTTGCTCTCTCTCCTGATGCGGCCTGTTTCTTTCTGCATGAACAACAGCTTAGCTTGCGCTGACATTTTAATTTCAGCCACCAAATCCCCTCAACATATTTATCTCCGGGAACTCATCAAAAGCTTGTCTGCGTCCTGAATGGCACCCTATTCCCTATATAGTGCATTACTTAGGAAATGCAATATATAGGGAATAGGGTGCAATTTGGGACACAACCCTTGTCTTTCCTCTTTTTCCTCATGCTGTCCTCCCTCCTTTTTATTTATTTTAACCACCAAGGACATGGTGATAATTGCAGATGAAAGTAAAGGGCAGAGGCAGACACGTTTGCATGCACACAAGAACACAGTGCACATACAGTATATGCAAATAAACATACAAATGACCAAATACATCTTTCCACATATACAGACATACGGTATCTGTCTGTGTGTGTGATGCAAACAGTATGTGTGTCAGCTGAGGAGCTATCGGAGTGGTGGGTGTGACCTCTGAGTGTGTGTGACCATATGTGGTGTGTGACTTGCTAGCTTCTGGTTCTGGACAGACGGAGTATATTAAATTGTGCAGTCAGTGGAGTCAGTCACATGGAAGAGCACTGCAACAGTATGGCACCCTATTCCCTAAATACAGTACAGTAGGAAAAAGGGAGCCATTTGGGATGAAGACAGTATGCAAACTCCTCTCTCTCTTCCTATTTTTCCTTCTCTATCATTATGACATATGAATGTCTTTTTATTCCAGGTGCTGGAAGGCTTAATATTACTAATTCATTGTGTTCCTTGTGAAAACAAAGCTGTTGAAGCAAAATGGCTGCCTTTTAAGATTAGTATATTTAAGATTGTTGCATTTGCTTGTTGTAAACACTGAAAGATACACTAAGTGAAAGATATGATAACCAAGTTGGGAGAAGCTAGCTACTGACTGTTTATGTGTGTGGTCCTGTTGTGCCGAACCATCTGAAAAGTCAGAAAGTCAGTTGAGTGAAAATAAAGTTCTTCAACATCATTATCTTCCAAACTGCTTTAGCTCGCAATGCCTCATTACAGCCCTGCGTGCGTCTTTCTCTGTCTGCCACTGTTTGTGACACCTCCGTCTCCCTCCTCTTTCAGTCACCCACTCCACCACCCCTCGCTATGATGGAAGTAAATTTACGGCCCAATCTGGGTGCCTCCTACTCAAATTAAGAGAAAAACCTCTCCCAGAAATCAATCCAGCAGCCAGACATGCATTCACAATGGCCCCTGATCAATTTCTATTGAAAATGTAATTAAAGCGTCACCGGGGGAAGAGCGAAGCCACATGTGCAATGAGCATGGCCACCAGGCGTCCTCCACAGGTAGATGCAGGGCCCTTTGTCCTCCGTCCTCCTTGATATCACTTCATAATGAAATAAAGCAAAGGAGGGGCACTATGCTCAAAAGTAGTGCACTAGGGAATAGGGTGCCATTTGGGATGCACAAGAGGACTACGCTTCAGTGCTACGGCCACTAGCGTTATAGGAGATATTTTATATTTTGTGGAGCGCATTTCTGTTCTGAAGGGCATCCCATAGTCTAAAAAATGAAAATAGGTAACGTGACAATAGTTTGGAAATGCAACATCTGTCACGTCCTGGCCAGTATAAGGGTTAATTGTCATTTTAGTTTGGTCAGGACGTGGCAGAGGGTATTTGTTTTATGTGGTTCAGGGTGGTGTATTAGTTAGGAGGGCGTTTGATTTATTATTTCCGGGTTTTGAGTTATGGTCTATGTTGATGTATTTCTATGTGTAGTCTGGTTGATCTGTTTCTATGTTGAGTTAATTGGGGTGGACTTCCAATTGAAGGCAGCTGTGTGGTGTTGCCTTTGATTGGAAGTCCTATATTAGTTGGGTGTGTTTGTCTGTTTAATTGTGGGAGATTGTTCTGTGTTTAGTGTGAGTAAACCTAACAGGACTGTCAGTGTATCGTGCGTTCGTTTTTTTGTTATTTTGTATGTTCGTTTTGGAATTTATTAAAAGTTCAAAATGAACCATCTCAATTCTGCTGCATATTGGTCCTCATTTTCCGATGATGATTTCGCTATATCGTCCTCCGACGAAGAAATTCCTGACAACATCAACCAAATCTGCAAGATAAACTGTTGAACATTTGAGCTTGTGGTTTTGTGTGTGTGTGTGTGTGGGGGGGGTCTTTGTTTGAGAGGGGGTGAGTGAGTGACAAAAATGTAGACTTCCTACTACAGGCCATTGTTATGGGTAACAATCCTTCGTAGAAGTGCTTATAATATTACACATATTATTCGTCAACAGTGGGAATCATTTTAAATAAGAATTTGTTCTTAACTGACTTGCCTAGTTAAATAAAGGTTAAATAAACATGATTTATTTATTATTTATTTACATCTCTTAAAGGTCCTAGGATCCATGTGTACAGGGATGGTCAACCAGTCACTGGGACGACAACCCAACTTGGAATGAGGGGAATTTTAGAAGGTGGAATATTGGAGGACACTTAGAGGTTTACTTAGTCACAGCTACAGAATCCTTAACAGTGCAAATATCACAGTACAGCTATATGGACACTAAATTATCATGGTACTTCTTAATGGTAAGTTTACAAACGTAGACTACATGACCAAAAGTATGTGGACACTGCTCATCAAATATCTCATTCCAAAATCGTGGGCATTAGTATGGAGTTGGTCCCCCATTTGCTGCTATAACAACTTCCACTCTTCTGGGAAGGCTTTCTACTAGATATTGGAAAATTCAATTCAGCCACAAGAGCATTAGTGAGGTTGGGCACTGATGTTGGGCGGCTAGCCCTGGCTCGCAATTGGCATTCCAATTCATCCCAAAGGAGTTCGATGGGGTTGAGGTAAGGTCTCTGTGCAGGCCAGTCAATTTCTTCCACACCGACCTCAACAAACCATTTCCATATGGACCTCACTTTGTGCACGGGGGCATTGTAATTCTGAAACAGGAAAGGGCCTTACCCAAGCTGTTGCCACAATGTAGGAAGCACAGAATCGTCTAGAATGTAATTGTATGCTGTAGCGTTAAGATTTCCCATCACTGGAACTAAGGGGCCTAGCCCGCTCCATGAAAAACAGACCCAAACCATTATTCCTCCTCCGCCAAACTTTACAGTTGGCACTATGCATTGGGGCAGGTAGCGTTCTCTTGGCATCCGCCAAACACAGATTTGTCTGCCGGACTGCCAGATGGTGAAGCATGATTAATCACTCTACAGCAGTGGTTCCCAAACATTTTATAGTCCCCTACCTGTTCAAACATTCAACCTCCAGCTGTGTACCCCCTCTACCACCAGGGTCAGCGCACTCTCAAATGTTGTTTTATTGCCATCATTGTAAGCCTGCCACACACACACTATACCATACATTTATGAAATATAAGAGTGAGTGTGAGTTTTTGTCACAACCCGGCTCGTGGGAAGTGACAAAGAGCTCTTATAGGACTAGGGCACAAATAATAATGTAATAATAATCAATAATTTTGCTCTTTATTTAACCATCTTACATATAAAACCTTATGTGTTCATTGAAAATTGTGAACAACTCACCACAGGTTAATGAGAAGGGTGTGCTTGAAAGGATGCATATAACTCTGCATGTTGGGTTGTATTGGAGAGAGTCTCAGTCTTGAATCATTTTCCACACAGTCTGTGACTGTATTTAGTTTTCATGCTAGTGAGGGCCGAGAATCCACTCTCACATAGGTGCGTGGTTGCAAAGGGCATCAGTGTCTTATCAGTGTCTTAACAGCGCGATTTGCCAAGGCAGGATACTCTGAGCGCAGCCCAAAACAGAAATCTGTCAGTGGCTTCTGAATAAATGTAATTTTCACGTAACCACTTGTTGGAATTTTGAGGAGGCTCTCTTGTTCAGATATCGGTAAGTGGACTGGAGGCAGGGCATGAAAGGGATAACGAATCCAGTTGTTTGTGTCATCTGTTCCGGGAAAGTACCTGTGTAATTGCGCACCCAACTCACTCAGGTGCTTCGCTAAATCACATTTGACATTGTCCATAAGCTTGAGTTTATTTGCACACAAAAAAATCATACAATGATGGAAAGACCTATGTGTTGTCCTTGTTAATGCAGACAGAAAAGAGCTCCAACTTCTTAATCGTAGCCTCAATTTTGTCCCGCACATTGAATATAGTTGTGGAGAGTCCCTGTTATCCTAGATTCAGATCATTCAGGCGAAAAAAAAACATCACCCAGATAGGCCAGTCGTGTGAGAAACTCGTCATCATGCAAGCGGTCAGACAAGTGAAAATTAGAGTCAGTAAAGAAAACTTTAAGCTCGTCTCTCAATTACTATTATTTTTTCAATACTTTGCCCCTTGATAACCAGCGCACTTCTGTGTTGTAAAAGCATTACATGGTCGCTGTCCATTACATTGCATACTGCAGAAAATACATGAGAGTTCAGGGGCCTTGCTTTAACAAAGTTAACCATTTTCACTGTAGTGTCCAAAACATCTTTCAAGCTGTCAGGCATTCCCTTGGCAGCAAGAGCCTCTCGGTGGATGCTGCAGTGTACCCAAGTGGCGTCGGTCCCAACTGCTTGCACGCGCGTTACCACTCCACTATGTCTCCCTGTCATGGCTTTTGCGCCATCAGTACAGATACCAACACATCTTGACCACCAAAGTCCATTTGATGTCACAAAGCTGTCTAGTACTTTCATAATATCCTCTCCTGTTGTCCTGGTTTCCGGTGGTTTGCAGAAGAGGATGTCTTCCTTAATTGACCCCCCATAATTGTAACGGACATATACCAGGAGCTGTGCCAGGCCCGCCAATTCTGGAACAAGCTCCCTCACGACGCCAGGACAGCGGAGTCAATCACCACCTTCCAGAGACACCTGAAACCCCACCTCTTCAAGGAATACCTAGGATAGGATAAAGTAATCCTTCTAACCCCCACCCCCCCCTTAAAAGATTTAGATGCACTATTGTAAAGTGGTTGTTCCACTGGATATCATGAGGTGAATCCACCAATTTGTAAGTCGCTCTGGATAAGAGCGTCTGCTAAATGACTTAAATGTAAATGTAATGACTACTTGAAAGTCATCTTAATTCTCACTCAAAAAATTCCTGTGGCTTATTTTTCAAATTGGCATGTTTTGTTTCTAAATGTCTGCACAAGAGTGAAGGTTTCATCGAGTTGTGAGATAGTACTTTTGCACATATAACACACTGTGGCTGAGGAAAGGCACTACTCCCAATTTAAGTGAACACCAAATCAATGTAGTTCTCGTCATATTTGTGCCTCTTCAATGGTCCAACATCCCTGTTCGGTGCTTTCCCGGTTAAGGTGGCAGTAGCTCTTCGGTTGTATCAGATTCACAACTGTCAGTGTCCATGCTCGATGGGATAACAACAAATGTAGAATTACTGATGCTTGCATTGGATGTGCTTGTGGAAGCAGAACAACTTGTGTCGTCGACAGGTGCAAGTGTAGTACTGCTGGTAGTAGCATGTGTGAGCTGGTATGTGTCTCTATGGACGCGGGCCTTATTTCTTTTAACCATTTATACATTTTCGAGCAAACGGAATGAGCAGCAGCTACATTTGGCTACATATGACATTTAGTGGAAATCCCGCAAGAGAGTAACGGTTAATGTGATTGGATGTTAATTATTTGACTAGGCTACCTGTATTTGACATTGTGTTATTATTTTGCTGAACACTAAATGGTTTAATTACATTTTTGGCAGTGAAACGAGGCTACTCAGGCGAGATAAAAAAAACTCACCCAAATGCATAGCCCCGTTGGAAAATATAAATGGGCTGTTTGAAAATGTGATAAAAAAATGTGAATCATGTTTATTTGGCGTACCTCCGATGGTATTGCATGTACCTCCAACGGTGGAAAGCTGCTCGGCCATGGAAACCCATTTCATGAAGCTCCCGACAAACAGTTCTTGTGCTGACATTGCTTCCAGAGGCAGTTTGGAACTCGGTAGTGAGTGTTGCAACTGAAGACAGACGATTTTTACGCGCTACACGCTTCAGCATTTGGCGGTCCCGTTCTGTGAGCTTGTGTGGACTACCATTTCGTGGCTGAGCCGTTGTTGCTCCTAGATGTTTCCACTTCATAATAACAGCACTTACAGTTGACCGGGCAGCTCTAGCAGTGCAGAAATTTGACGAACTGGCTAAAACAAGCAATAGAAAACTGGTTGACATTTTTGTTTAATCTACCAGAAAAGCCAGAACAAATACCATAACAAATCTAAAACTTGAATATACTAATTGATCAAGATACATTTTTGGGGGAGAAATAAAATCTAAAATGATATAATCTTTGTAAATTATATCATAAATAGGACTGGTGGAGTTGTCACACATGCCGTTATGAAGAATATCTGGAAACGTCTGCTCTATCCAAAATTACAACCAATTTATTGCAACATTACAGCAAAAATGGAGGAGGCAAGTGGAAAGGGGAGAAGGTAAAGAACTTGTCTGTCGGACCTGCATTAAAGACCAAAATTGGCTAAAGAAAATTGTGATAAATAAAAAAGTATACCAGTTTCATTTAAGGACCAAAAAATGGACAGCTGTGCCGTACAGGTTGCAAAATAGTTGGGAGGAGATTTTCGATGTACTGATTCCATGGCACATGGTTTATGAAACACTTATACAAAACGATGCCAGATTCAAAACTTTGAGTTTTACAATTGAAAATATAATACTAAATTCTTGCAACCAATAGAATGTTATAAACATGGGGGATACAGCCATCCCAGCTCTGTTGATTTTGCTGCAAAGAGACATAATCATTAGATAATTTGTTTTGTTGCTGCTTGTTTTTGGAGACATGTTCAATAATGGCTGAAAATTGCAACATTTACTTGGAGCTAACTCTGCAAATAGCACTGCTGGGTGATTTGAAAAGTCATAGTCAATCAATCAATAATATAATAATACTCTTATATTTCATTTACAAACTATGAAACTGTGAGAATAGAAAGGTTCAGAACATTTGTAAAAAATACCAGCACAGTAGAAAAATATATGGTAGTTAGAAATTAAAACTGGATGGTCTTCAGAGATACAGATGGGAGTAGTTGAGGTTAGCTGAAGGCTGGGACTAAAAACAAACAAAAATAACTAACGTAAAATATGTTGTCCATGAAATGTATGTACTATGTATAAGCTGGAAGTGGAAGCCTAAGTATTGTTGTCCATTAGCTTACTCCAATTAGGGGAGGGGTGGCAGGGTTTGCAAAAAATAATAAAGAAGGAAAATATATTTAAAGATATACAGTACCAGTCAAAAGTTTGTACACACCTACTCATTCAAGGGTTTTTCTTTATTTCTACAATTTTCTACATTGTAGAATAATAGTGAAGACATCACACTCTTGGCATTCTTTCAACCAGCTTCATGAGGTAGTCACTTGGAATGCATTTCGATTAACTGGTATGCCTTGGTAAAAGTTAATTTGCAGAATTTTAATGTGTTTGAGACAATCAGTTGTGTTATGACAAGGTAGGGTGGTATACAGAAGATAGCCCTATTTGGTAAAATACCAAGTCCATATTATGGCAAGAACAGCTCAAATGAGCAAAGAGAAACAACAGTTCATCATTACTTTAAGACAGGAAGGTAGGTCTATCAGGAAAATCTCAAGAACTTTTTAAAGTTTCTTCAAGTGCAGTTGCAAAAACCATCAAGCGCTATAATGAAATTGGCTCTCATGAGGACCAACACAGGAAAGGAATACCCAGAGTTACCTCTGCTGCAGAGGATAAGTTCATTAGAGTTACCAGCCTCAGAAATTGCAGCCCAAATAAATGCTTCACAGAGTTCAAGTAACAGACACATCTCAACATCAACTGTTCAGAGGAGACTGCATGAATCAGGCCTTTATGGTCGAATTGCTGCAAAGAAACCACTACTAAAGGACACCAATAAGAAGAAGAGACTTGCTTGGGCCAAGAAACACGAGCAAAGGACATTAGACTGGTGGAAATCTGTCCTTTGGTCTGGAGTCCAAATTTGAGATTTTTGGTTCCAACCGCCGTATCTTAGTGAGACACAGATAAGGTGAACAGATGATCTCTGCATGTGTGGTTCACACCGTGAAGCATGGAGGAGGTGTGATGGTGTGGGGGTGCTTTGCGGGTGACACTGTCTGTGATTTATTTACAGTTCAAGCACACTTAACCAGCATAGCAACCACAGCATTCAGCAGAGATCTGCCATCCCATCTGGTTTGCGCTTAGTGAGACTATCATTTGTTTTTTAACTGGACAATGACCCAACACACCTCCAGGCTGTGTAAGGGCTATTTGACCAAGAAGGAGAGTGATGAGTGCTGCATCAGATGACCTGGCCTCCACAATCACCCGACCTCAACCCAATTGAGATGGTTTGGGATGAGTTGGACCGCAGAGTGTAGGAAAAGCAGCAAACAAGTGCTCAGCATATGTGGGAACTCCTTCAAGACTGTTGGAAAAGCATTCCAGGTTTAGCTGTTTGAGAGAATGCCAAGAGTGTGCAAAGCTGTCATAAAGGCAAAGGGTGGCAACTTTGAGGAATCTCAAATATAAAATATATTTTGATTTGTTTAATCTGTTGGGGCTAGGGGGCAGTATTTGCACGGCCGGATAAAAAACGTACCCGATTTAAACTGGTTACTACTCTTGTCCAGAAATGAGAATATGCATATAATTAGTAGATTTGGATAGAAAACACTCTAAAGTTTCTAAAACTGTTTGAATGGTGTCTGTGAGTATAACAGAACTCATATCGGCCAAAACCTGAGAAGATTCCATACAGGAAGTACCCTGTCTGACAATTTGTTCTCCTTCTGTGGCATCTCTATCGAAAATACAGCATCTCTGCTGTAACGTGACATTTTCTAAGGCTTCCATTGGCTCTCAGAAGGCGCCAGAAAGTGGAATGACGTCTCTCCTGTCTCTGGGCGAAAAATAGCAGGAGATTTTGTGAGTGGTCAGGCTGAGAACAGTGACACTGGAGATGCGCGTTCATGTGAATTCTCCTTTTTTTTCTTTCAGCCTTTGAATGAATAGAACGTCGCCCGGTTGGAATATTATCGCTATTTTACGAGAAAAATAGCATAACAATTGATTTTAAACAGCGTTTGACATGCTTCGAAGTACGGTAATGGAATATTTTGAATTTTTTTATCACGAAATGCGCTCGCGCGTCACCCTTCAGATACTGACCTGAACGCACAAACAAAACGGAGCCATTTGAATATAACTATGGATTACTTGGAACCATAACAACATTTGTTGTTGAAGTAGAAGTCCTGGGAGTGCATTCTGATGAAGAACAGCAAAGGTAATCCAATTTTTCTTATAGTAAATCTGAGTTTGGTGAGGGCCAAACTTGGTGGATGTCAAATTAACTAGCCGTGATGGCTGGGCTATTTACTCAGAATATTGCAAAATGTGCTTTCGCCAAAAAGCTATTTTAACCTGTTAGGGCTAGGGGGCAGTATTTACACGGCCGGATAAAAAATGTACCCGATTTAATCTGGTTATTACTACTGCCCAGAAACTAGAATATGCATATAATTATTGGCTTTCGATAGAAAACACCCTAAAGTTTCTAAAACTTTTTGAATGGTGTCTGTGAATATAACAGAACTCATATGGCAGGCAAAAACCTGAGAAGATTCTGTACAGGAAGTGCCCTCTGACCATTCCTTGGGCTTCTTGACTCTTTTTATTGAAAACTTAGGATCTTTGCTGTAACGTGACACTTCCTACGGCTCCCATAGGCTCTCAGAACCCGGGAAAAAGCTGAATGATGTCGAGGCAGCCCCTGGCTGAAAAACATTAGCGCCTTTGGTAAGTGGTCTATCAGAGGACAATGAGACTGAGGCGCGTGCACGAGGCGACCCCATGTTTTTATTTTCTCTCTCTTTGTACTAAAACACAGATTCCCGGTCGGAATATTATCGCTTTTTTACGAGAAAAATGGCATAAAAATTGATTTTAAACAGCGGTTGACATGCTTCGAAGTACGGTAATGGAATATTTTGAATTTTTTTGTCACAAAACGCGTCGGGCGCGTCACCCTTCTTTACACTTCGGATAGTGTCTTGAATGCACAAACAAAACAGAAGATATTTTAACATAACTATGGATTATTTTGAACCAAACCAACATTTGTTATTGAAGTAGAAGTCCTGGGAGTGCATTCTGACAAAGAACAGCAAAGGTAATAACATTTTTCTTATAGTAAATCTGACTTTGGTGAGTGCCAAACTTGGTGGGTGTCTAAATAGCTAGCCCTGTGATGCCGGGCTATCTACTTAGAATATTGCAAAATGTGCTTTCACCGAAAAGCTATTTTAAAATCGGACATAGCGAGAGCATAGAGGAGTTCTGTATCTATAATTCTTAAAATAATTGTTATGTTTTTTGTGAACGTTTATCGTGAGTAATTTAGTAAATTCACCGGAAGTTTGCGGGGGAATTTGCTAGTTCTGAACGTCACATGCTAATGTAAAAAGCTGTTTTTTGATATAAATATGAACTTGATTGAACAAAACCTGCATGTATTGTATAACATAATGTCCTAGGCGTGTCATCTGATGAAGATCATCAAAGGTTAGTGCTGCATTTAGCTGTGGTTTGGGTTTATGTGACATTATATGCTAGCTTGAAAAATGGGTGTCTGATTATTTCTGGCTGGGTACTCTGCTGACATAATCTAATGTTTTGCTTTCGTTGTAAAGCCTTTTTGAAATCGAACAGTGTGGTTAGATTAACGAGAGTCTTGTCTTTAAAATGGTGTAAAATAGTCATATGTTTGAGAAATTGAAGTAATAGCATTTCTAAGGTATTTGAATAACGCGCCACAGGATTCCACTGGCTGTTACGTAGGTGGGACGAATTCGTCCCACCTTCCCTAGAGAGGTTAAAATCTGACACCGCGATTGCATAAAGGAATTCTGTATCTATAATTCTTAAAATAATTGTTATGTATTTTGTGAATGTTAATCGTGAGTAATTTAGTAAATTCACCGGAAGTTTGCGGTGGGTATGCTAGTTCTGAACATCACATGCTAATGTAAAAAGCAGTTTTTTGATATAAATATGAACTTGATTGAACAAAACATGCATGTATTGGATAACATCATGTCCTAGGAGTGTCATCTGATGAAGATCATCAAAGGTTAGTGCTGCATTTAGCTGTGGTTTTGGTTTTTGTGACATATATGCTTGCTTTGAAAATGGCTGTGTGATTATTTTTGGCAGGGTACTCTCCTGACATAATCTAATGTTTTGCTTTCGCTGTAAAGCCTTTTTGAAATCGGACAATGTGGTTAGATTAACGAGAGTCTTGTCTTTAAAATGGTGTAAAATAGTCATATGTTTGAGAAATTGAAGTTATAGCATTTTTGAGGTATTTGTATTTCTCGCCACGCGATTCCACTGGCTGTTGACGCAAACGACCCACCTTGCCCAGGGAGGTTAACACTTTTTTGGTTACTACATGATTCCATATGTTTTATTTCATACTTTTGATGTCTTCACTATGATTCTACAATGTAGAAAATAGTACAAAATAAAAATAAACAACAGCTTGAATGAGTAGGTGTGTCCAAACTTTTGACTGGTACTGTATATATATTTACCCAAAACATATTGTGGATTCGAAATGAAGCAGACAATTACACTGATAGAAGCCACAATCAATCGGCAATATATTAAATCTGATTTACCCCCCACCCCACCCAAAAAAATAAAATAAAATAAAGATATACTGTATATAAATAAATAAACTCGGCAAGATCCATTAGTCATAACATTTATGAATGATAATAATATATTCATTAATACATTAAACATTTATTTTTACATCACATCATTTTTAACACTAATTCTGCAAATTAGGAGATGGAATATTGTGTTATTTCTTCTGTCAGATTAATGTATGTTTTAGCACAGCAAACTACTTTTGACTAGGGCCCATAGGGACTTTGTTGACTCATATAGGCACAACTAGCCTTCCTGGCAACAATTGTAAATTCAAAATAAACTGTAATAGATTTTAATAAATAAACACTTGAATGTTAAACATATATTTCAGAATAACGTGTTGGGAATGAATCAAGTAAACGTGTATTTTTTCCTTCGTATAATTCATATAAACTTTTTCAAAGTTTGGACTCACGTTGCAGCTGAATTTATTTTCTCCTCTAATTTGAATATTACTTTGCTGACAGAATTCAGAACAAAGAAAGTAACTACAGCAATGAAATGATAAAAATATGATTCCACAGCTGACTCAGCGGGAGAGAGAAGTCTTAAACGATTCTGACTGACAGCAGTTAGGGGAGAGGAAAGAGGAGAGAGAGCAAGAGAGGAGTGTAGGAGTATTGGCCTAAGCAGTGTCCCAAATAGCACCCTACACTGCACTACTTTGACCAGAGCACTCTAGTATTCCACTATATAGGGAATAGGATGCCATTTGGGACTGGCCCCTAGTATCTTATTCAGACATCTCGTCCTGCTCCCTGTAACACTGTCAGACAGATGTTCAACAGCCTCGTCACTGCCCGACCTCATCACATCCCATAACGCAGAGGGACGCACAGGAGACACACACCACACACATGCATGCACACACACAGGAGAGACACATTGCTAAAGTTCCCGAATCTTTCTGTCTTTCTCTCTCTCTCTCTCTCTCTCAATTTAATTCAAGGGGCTTCATGGGAAAAATGTTTGTGAAATTGTGAAATTGATAAACAAAAGTGAAATAAACAATAAAAAGTGAACAGTAAATATTACACTCACACAACTTCCAAAATAATAGAGACATTTCAAATGTCATATTATGTCTATATACATTATTGTAACGATGTGCAAATAGTTAAAGTACAAAAGGGAAAATAAATAAACATACATATGGGTTGTATTTACAATTGTCACGTCTTTCGTAGGTATTGGACCAAGGCGCAGCGGGTTGAGTGCTCATATTTATTTTATTGAACGCGAAAACAAGAAAACAAGAAAAGGCACGAACGAACAGGATGCATGCTAAACACAAAGCTATGCAACTACAACTACCCACAATACCACATACAAAACAACCCCTATACATAGGACCTTCAATCAGAGGCAATGAGAAACAGCTGCCTCCAATTGAAGGTCAAATCAATAAACTGAACATAGACATAAACAACCTAGAACTAACATAGAATACACTAACCTAGAACCTAAACCTAAAACCCCGGTACACTCTAAACCAACACCCCTCTACATAAACACATAGCCCAAAAAACCCCGAAACACTCTAAACAAATACCCCTTCTACATAAACACATAATATAACAAACCCCTAAACACTCTAAACAAATACCCCCTGCCACGTCCTGACCAAACTACAATAACAAATAAGCCCTTTACTGGTCAGGACGTGACAACAATGATGTTTGTTCTTCACTGGTTGCCCTTTTCTTGTGGCAAAAGGTCACAAATCTTGCTGCTATGATTGCACACTGGTATTTCAACCAATAGATAGGAGTTTAATCAAAATTGGATTTGTTTTCAAATTATTTGTGGGTCTATGTAATCTGAGGGAAATATGTGTCTCTAATATGGTCATACACTTGGCAGGAGGTTAGGAAGTTTACCTCAGTTTCTGCCTCATTTTGTGGGCAGTATGCACATAGCCTGTCTTCTCTTGAGAGCCAGGTCTGCCTATGGCGACCTTTCTCAATAACAAGGCTATGCTCACTGAGTCTGTACATAGTCAAAGCTTTCCTTAATTTTGGGTCAGTCACAGCGGTCAGGTATTCTGCCACTGTGTACTCTCTGTTTAGGGCCAAATAGCATTCTAGTTTGCTCTGTTTTTTTGTTCATTCTTTCCAATGTGTCAAGTAATTATCTTTTTGTTTTCTCATGATTTAATTGTGTCTAATTGTGTTGCTGTCCTGGGGCTCTGTGGGGTCTGTTCATGTTTGTGAACAGAGCCCCAGGACCAGCTTCCTTAGGGGACTCTTCTCCAGGTTCATCTCTCTGTAGGTGATGGCTTTGTTATGGAAGGTTTGGGAATCCCTTCCTTTTAGGTGGTTGTAGAATTGAGCGCCTCTTTTCTGGATTTTGATAATTAGCAGGTATCGGCCTAATTCTGCTCTGCATGCATTATTTGGTGTTATTACGTTGTACACAAAGGATATTTTTGCAGAATTCTGCATGCAGAGTCTCAATTTGGTTTGTCCCATTTAGTGAATTCACAACCATAAAGGGCAATGGGTTTTATAACTGATTCAAGTATTTTTTTTGCCAGATCCTAATTGGTATGTCAAATTTTATGTTCCTTTTGTTGGCATAGAAGGCCCTTCTTGCCTTGTCTCTCAGATCGTTCACAGCTTTGTGAAAGTTATCTATGGCGCTGATGTTTAGGCAGAGGTATATATCCGTTTTTGTGTGCTCTAGGGCAACGGTGTCTAGATGGAATTTGTATTTGTGGTCCAGGAAACTGGTCCTTTTTTGGAACACCATTATTTTTGTCTTACTGAAATTTACTGTCAGGGCCCAAGCCTGAAAGAATCTGTGCAGAAGATCTAGGTGCTGCTGTAGACCGTCCTTGGTTGGGGACAGAAGCACTAGGTAATCTGCAAACAGTAGACATTTGACTTCAGATTCTAGCAGGGTTAGGCTGGATGCTGCAGACTATTCTAGTGCCCTTGCCAATTCGTTTATATATATATATTGAAGAGGGTCGGGCTTAAGTTGCATCCATGTCTCACCCCATTGTCCTGTGGAAAGAAAAGTGTGTATTTTTTGCCAAATTTAACCGCACACGTTTGTGCACATGGATTTTATATTGTTGTATGTTTTTCCCCAACACCACTTTCCATCAATTTGTATAGCAGAACCTCATGTCAAATTGAGTCAAACGCTTTCTTGAAGTCAACAAAGCATGAGAAAACTTTGCCTTTGTTTTGGTTTGTTTGATGTTTGTCAATTAGGACGTGCAGGGTGAATACGTTGTCTGTCATAAAGTGCTTTGGTAAAAAGCCAATTTAACATTTGCTCAGCACATTGATTTCACTGAGGAGATGTACAAGGATTTTCCCAAGGTTGCTGTTGACACATATCCCACGGTAGTTATTGGGATCAAATGTCTTTCCACTTTTGTGGGTTGGGGTTATCAGTCCTTGGTTCCAAATATTGGGGAAGATTCCAGAGCTGAGGATGATGTTAAAGAGTTTAAGTATAGCCAATTGGAATTTGTGGTCTGTATATTTGATTATTTCATGAAGGATATCATCAACACCACAAACCTCATTGTTGTTAATTTTCTTAGGTTGTATGCTTGACAGTTTTTTAATTTGATAGGGAAGCTGAAAGGTCAAATATACTATTTAGGCTTTCTACTGCCAAGTTTACACCTTCACTATTACAGTGAAATGTTTTGTCCAGGAAGTTGTGTAAAAAAGCTTGAATTTGTTGGTGCCTAATTGTTTTTTGGTAGGTTTCTACACTACTTTCCTTCCATCTATAGCATTTCTTAATATTGTGCCATTCATTTGGCTTTGATGCCTCAGTTTTGAATATTGCTCTGTTCAGGTAGACTGTGATTTTGCTGTGATCTGATAGGGGAGTTAGTGGGCTGACTGTGAATGCTCTGAGAGACTCTGGGTTGAGGTCAGTGATAAAGTCATCTACAGTACTACTGCCAAGGGATGAGCTGTAGGTGTACCTACCATAGGAATCTTCTTGAAGCCTACCATTTACTATGTACAGACACAGCGTATGACAGATCTGCAGGAGTTGTGACCCACCATTTTTGTTGGTTGTTTTGTCATAGTTTTGTCTAGGGGGGGCATATTTGGGAGAGAATACTGTCACCTCCAAGTAGGTGTTCGTCCCCCTGTGTGCTGAGGGTGTCAGGTTCTTGTCCAGTTCTGGCATTTAGGTCGCCACAGACTAGTACAGTATATGTCCCTGGGCCTGGAAATGGTAGATCTCCCCTTCTAGGATGGAGAAGCTGTCATCGTTAAAGTATGGGGATTCTATTGGGGGATATAGGTAGTACAGAGTGGGTTAGGTCTGCTCTATACCAAATTAGCATACCTCCTGAGTTTCTTCCCTGTTTCACCCCTGTTAGTTTGGTGGATGGGACTACCAGCTCTCTGTAACCTAGAGGGCAACAAGTGGGTCCGTCTCCTCTATACCATGTTTCTTGTAGGATGCAATGTCTGTATTTCCAATTTCTTTGATGAAGTCTGGGTTCCTGCTCTTTAGGCCAAAGGCAGATGACCTCAGACTTTGTATATTCCAGGATGAGATAGTAAAAGCTTTGTGTTCCATACTGTCTAGTGTTGTTTTCGTGTGATTTAGGCCCAGACCATTACAGTAGGTGCGAGCAGAGCATGTTGAGCATCTGATACATACCTCTCAGGTTACAGGAGGGGTTTTGGGCGGTTTGCATTAGTGGGGCTTGGGCCTGTTACTCTGTTCACGGCCTGGGCATATGTGAGTCTCTCTGTCTCTCTCTCTCACACACTCACATACACTAGGCAGACAGGGGCTTATCGCCTTAATCAACAAACACAGCAAATGCGTGCTCCAGGTCGCCGCCGGAGACCGAGGCGTTGCCATGGCACAGATACAGAAAGAGCTTCTGTGTGTGCCATATTACAAACTCCTACCCCTCTCTCTGCCAAGGTGAGCAGCTGGGGATGGGGGAGCATGAAAAGAAGCCGAGAACAGAGAAGAGCCCCCACCCCCGGGGACTCAGAGGCTGGACTGCTCCCCACATAGCCTACGGGTTTATCCCAAATGGCACCCTAGTCCCTATGAAGTGCACTATGTAGGGAATAGGGTGCCATTTGGGACACACCCTATGTATGTTTCAGGCAGACACTGACTCAAACACAGCTAGACTAACTAGGGGTGGGGTGCCAGCCTTACCCTGTGCATTATTATGCCTCTAATTTGCTTTTTTCCATTCATTTCCGGCCCATTACTGTGGGGTAAGCAGGGCCGGGCGGTGAAGGGAGAGGAGCAGAGGGGAGCTCGGGGGGAGAATATAGATAGAATATAACTGCTTGCTTGGGATGCGGGGGGAGACCATACCCACCAGGCCTAGCGAACCACTGGGGCCTATCAGGGTCTGTAAATACTTTATGAGATATGATCGTACAGCACAAATACTCCTCAACCACAGGCCATTAACCATTTTCACTAGGAATGTGCCCTTTGGTAAAGCAGGAAAATAATGAAATAAGCAAACAAACTCTCCCCCAGTGACAGCCCAGGCTCTCTGAGGTACGATATGCGGCTCGACTGCTAATGAGACTCACTGTACGATGATTCTCTTTTCTTCCTCCAGGAAAACCAACCACCCGGCCCGTACACACCAAGACAACAACCAATATATGCGTCCCAAATGGCACCCTATTCCCTATTTACTGCACTACTTTTGAGAAGTGCCCATAGGGCTCTAGTCAAATGTAGTGCACTATGTAGGGAATAGGGTGCTATTAGGGACACATTAAACCAGTAACACTGACTGGGCTATGGTCTACTTCTCCAGTCGTTTATTTTTCTCCTTTTCCATCCTTTCATGCCTCTCCTTCATTCATCTGCCTTAGTTTTATTCTCCCCTTTGTTCGGGAGAGATTTCATCTGATTTAATTTGTTAGCATTTCAGAACCCAAAAAAAGAAATCATAAAAGTAACTCCGGAGATGGAGTTTATAGAATAACTGTTTTAAAGGAGGGATAAGGGGGAAGCTGGGGGAAGAGGAGGACCTAATTCAACTGCAGTAGTTTCATAATTTTATCTGTGTGTCTAAAGCAAGAGAAGCAACCCCTTGGCTGCATCCCCAATTGCACCCTAGTCCCTATATAGTGCAATACTTTTGATGAGGGCCCTTAGGGTGCCATTTGGAACTCAGTCCTTGTTTATAACCTGCCATTGTGTTATTTCCAATTCATTCTCTCCTTCTCTAACAAAAATGTTATTGTTCTGTGCTGTGTTCCCTCACTCAGATATAGTCAACCTCAATGACAAAAGGTTTCCCTTTTGTGTCGCTCTCCGTTTTGGAGCCTGTGATGTGACTTTTTGTGTGTGTGTGTGTGTGCGTGCGTGCTTGCGTCTAACTATTTTTGTGGGGAACAGAAGTCCCCACAAGAATAGTAAACAAACAAACATTTGACCAACTAGGGACATGATAAATGCTATTTCTAATGTGTTTAGGGATAAGGTTAGAATTAGTGTCAGGTTAGGTTTAGGTTAGGTTTTGGGTTAAGGTTAGGGTTAGGGTTACTGTAGGGTTAAGAGTACGGGTTAGGTTTAGGGGAAATAGGGTTTTGAATGAGATTGAATTGGTGTCCCCACAAAGTTAACTGTACAAGACTGTGTGTGCACGTGTGCGCAAAGGTCCCGGAATCTGTGTGTATTTGTGTGATAACACACATCGCTCAGAGAGGCTTCATTAAGTGAAACACTCCTCCATGGCTTGATGCCTAAATGGTGTCTATCTTCAGTAGAAAGGCTCTTAATTTAAGGGTCAGACACACAAAGAAATCTGACTGCTGATAGGTAGGCTACTTAGCACCTCTGCCCAGACTGTCGGCAGTTAATCTTTTGTTGTTCACATAGAACAGTTTAATCTTAAATACTGCAGACCACAAGGTGGCAGTCTTGTATGGTAGTCTTGTGCCTGCTGTAGCTAATGTAAGCTAACTGGCAAGCTGCTAGCTAGCTAGAATTTGTAGAAAACTCTTGTTGATAGTAACCAGTTGGCCACAACTAGATAACTAGCATAGTTAGCAACATTATAATTAAATCACAATGGATTTGTTTTTTAATGAAGCAGCTGCCCTTTTACCTGTTGAGATGCTAACTGTTTAGCTATCATTAGCTAGCAAGCAAACTGGCACTGGCAGTATGGGATAAATTCAAATATTTCTTAATTGTTTTTCTAGATAGCTAGCTTGGTAAAGCATTTAGTGTTGTGTGCGTTGTGCTGCACTTACCACCCCATTCCTTTTATATCTAGACTTAAAATATGTATTTTACAGCTTTATTGTTTTAGTTAGAAAATGTTTGATGAAAAGAGGGTGGATTACACTGGGAAAAGTGCCCTCCTTTTACCTTTTTCTTGTCACTTCTGTCAGCTCCCCCACGTGGAGAATCGTGCTCTCTGATTCGCTCAAAGTCAAGTTCTCGGCCACTAATGAGCATTAGATTCTACAAACAACCTCCAACTGTGGCAATCAGATTTCTCAGTGTGTCTGTACCAGGGGTTGGATCTAGTTCAGGGAACAGAACCGAAAACCAGAAAATAAAAAAACATTTTCAAGGAACAGAACGGAACCTGGAACGAAAGTGATCCATACTGTTCCGGAACAGAACCGTTATTTGAAAAGCACGGGAACCGGTTAATAACAATATTTTACGTTCCAGAAATATTTCTCTCGTCCCACAAAAAAACTGGAAAAAAGCACCTATGCAAAGCCCCCACTTTGTCACTCAGAAACGTATTCCAGTGTCTGCCTGCAAGCTGAATATCTTTTCCAGTGTGTATGCGTGTTTAGGCTACCTGCCCCTTCTCCCTCCGAACCATAGGCTACTGTACAATTGTGATTCAGAAGATAGGAAGATATATATTAATTAGCTAGAGAAGAATTCATCAACTTTTTCAATGCTAGTTAATGATACTTTAGGCCTAGTTATCACATTTACGTTGAATTTATTAACTACAAAAAGGTAAGACTTGTTTTTAATTCTGGTGCCGCTCCTCGCTCTCTCCCCACCCGTAAAATGTAAGTCGCATCTTACGCCATAAGCTACACTTGTCTGTCCATCACGCATGTAAACAGCTACCTTGCCAGCTATATCCGTACTGATTGGTGAAGTAATTTAAGGAGCTAAATATGAAAAACATACATTTCATAAGGAAGAGAAAGGAACGATATAAACCGTTCGTTTTTTGGGGGTTCGAACTGATTCAGAACGTTGTTTTGCTTGTCGGAACAGTGGAATTTAATGAAAAAAGTGTTTCTGTTCAGAATGAAACGACTGGAGAAAATGCTTTTGTTCCATCCTCACGGCCGCACCGCAGCTCAAAGGTTTGTTGCTGTGAGTGTGAGTGCTGTCTATTAGTCCTTTACACAGTAAAAGATGAGCCTCCATATCAATCAGTGCTCAAAGGAGATAAAGTGTTTTGATTATGCTCCAGTGGTTGACTTTTGATGTCGAACGTCTTATACGTTCTTTTATGTCTTTATTTCTTGTCTTGTGTGTTCTTTTTTTTCCTGTCTAACCGTCTTTTCTTCTATTTTCGCGTTTTTGTTCTTCCTCTCCTCTGCTTCGTTCGTTCCCGAGCTGTGTAATCCTTTTAGAAGCAAGGCTGAAAGTCTCACTTGGGGACGACGTTATGTTGTGGAATCTCATTTGGGTTGGATGACTCTATCCTCTGGACGGACGGAGGGAGGGACTGACGTCACGGTCACGAATGCAAAGCAAACATTCATTCATGTTTGCGTCCAAAATGGGACCCTATTCTCTATATAGTGCACTACTTTTAATGCACTATAAAAGGAATAGGGTGCCAATTGGGACAAATCCCAATCCTCACAAAAAATCCACACTTTCTTCCTCCTCACTCACTCGTCCTAAAATGGCTGGGATGGTTCACTTTAATAGTCTACAATTACAGTACATAGTACAACAGAGTGATATCTTGATTTCTTTGACTCTCTTGTCTAGCATGTAATGCATGGGCTTTTTTTATATTCTTCCTTGTAGCCATACTCTCCGCAATGCTATCTAGGTCAAAGTTGTGTTTTTTGTTGGATAAATAATGGCTGTAAGAAGCCTCTGTGTTTGGCTGTAGGGCTCCGCTAGTCCGCTACCTCCGTAGGATGCTTTGATACTATAACTGGAGTGGACATCGGCCGAGCTACCACATATAGTTGCTAACAGTCAGCACTAAACATATCAGACAACTCTACATTTGACTCAGCCTAGGAGGCAGTGCTATGGGTACAGCTTTCCCCTAGGTACAGCTTCAGGATCAGCTTCCCCTCTCCTAATCTTATAGTAGGCCATTAGTGGGTAAAATGCTAAATTGACCCAAATCATTGTCTAGGTGTAACGGTGAGATATAGTATCCCGAACAGAATTCACTCTGGGAAATGATCACATGTGAGGTGTATGGATTATATTGCAGAAAAAGTGTTATTACTGACAAATTCATGTCTTATTCAACCAACCAACATCACATTTTTCATTATAATGAAAAAAAAAGAGTGAAAGAGAGAGTTAACATCATGCTGTACCTTTCCAACATACTGGTTATCCAACCCTGTGTACTCCTCCAGCAGGAAGAACTGGTTCCACATCCATCCTCGTTTGGAGCGTCTCAGAGGCACTCCGTTGGCGTCCTGCCCCGTCAGCGTCAACGCCGCCCCCCGCCGACCCCCTGTAGTCCTCTTCAGGGCCCGCAGCCCGTCCCCATGGGAACACAGGTACGCCCAGAGGACCAGCAGGAGAAGGACAGTTCTGCCTCTCAACATGACTGCCAGGTCAGTAGTTACAAAGGCTTCAACCACAGCTTGATTGTAGTTTATGGTCTCTTCCCTCTGGGTGTTAGTGTGAAATGATCAGTGGTCTTTAGTCAGACGTTTAGTCATTGGGTCACTCCTCCTGGTCTGGGTGTGGGTCTGCAGCAGCAGCACGGGCCATCAGTCTGCCGTTAGGGCCCAGGTCCAGCCAGCATCTGGAACATAGAACACACAGTCAGGATGTTAGTACTGTTAGAACAGTTTGCTACTATGATAATGTAGGATTCTGTAGCATCTCTCTCAGAAAGGACACTTCCAATTGCCTCTTTAAAGAAATAGGAGTCAACATAATGAGTCTAATTCTCCATTCACACGTTGACACAGCTATAAAGGGCATAATTGGAATCCTACACATTATTATATTATATACAAAACACTAAGGACACCTGCTCTTTCCATGACATAGACTGACCAGGTGAAAGATATGATCCCTTAAAGATGTCACTTGCTAAATCCACTTCAATAAGTGTAGTTGAAGGGGAGGAGACAGGTTAAATAAGGATTTTTAAGCCTTGAGACAATTGAGACATGGATTGTGTATGTGTGGTATTCAGAGGGTGAATGGGCAAAAAAAAAAGTAAGTGCCTTTGAACAGGGTATGGTAGTAGGTGCCAGGCGCACCGGTTTGCGTCAGGAACTGCAACTCTGCTGGGGTTTTTACGCTCAACAGTTTCCTGTGTGTGTCAAGAAGGGTCCACCACCCAAAGGACATCCAGCCAACTTGACACAACTGTGGGAAGCATTCAAATTGACATGGACCTGCAACCCTGTGGAACTCTTTCGGCACCTTGTAGAGTCCATGACCTGATGAATTGAAACTGTTCTGAGGGCAAAAGGAAGGTGTTGTCATGGCTGTTCAAAGGATCGGACCAACGCGCAGCATGGTTGTAGTTCCACATTGTTATTTATTCCGTGAAACGTTTGCAACACACCAAAATACTTGTAACAACAAACCGTGACGCAGAGAAAATAACACTACTCAAAAATGAACAACCCACAAACA
This sequence comes from Salmo salar, assembly GCF_965601325.2. Lineage (NCBI taxonomy): Eukaryota > Metazoa > Chordata > Actinopteri > Salmoniformes > Salmonidae > Salmo > Salmo salar. The sequence continues at coordinate 24,021,831 of NC_138309.1, read as the reverse complement.
CAAATGGAAAAAACCCCTACTTAAATATGATCTCCAATTAGAGACAACGAGAACCGGCTGCCTCTAATTGGAGATCATCCCAACAACGCCAACATAGAAATAGAAACCTAGAAAAACAACATAGAAACAGATAAGAAAACCACCCAAAAACACCCCCTGTCACGCCCTGACCTACTCTACTATAGAAAATGACATCTTACAAGGGTCAGGACGTGACAGGTGTTGTTAATGTTTTGTATACTTTTGTTTACTGTGTATACTGCCACACATCATATCTCAATTAAGAAACTAAACTGAATTAACATTTAATAGACTGCCAGGTCTGCATGTTTAGCTTGTTGTATCTCTTTAAACAATCTGCGTGGGAACACGTTGTTATCAGAGCCAGCAGGCTGTCAATGGAGACCCTGAGCAATGTCAACCTGAGTTTATTACTTTGAGATCAATATCAAGATACTGTGTTTTATTATTATATTTTATTTAACTAGGCAAGTCAGTTAACAATGTTTTTGATTTACAATGACGGCCTACCCCGGCCAAACCCTCCCCTAACCCGAATGACGCTGGGCCAATTGTGCGCCGCCCTATGGATCTCCCAATCACAGCCAGTTAAGATACAGCCCGGGATCGAACCAGGGTCTGTAGTGACGCCTCTAGCACTGTGATGCAGTGCCCAAAATGGGTGTTTGCAAACCACACAATGGGGCCCTGTCATGAAAGCACACATCACACACTGCCACACACATTCTCACTCACTCACTCACTCACTCACTCACTCACTCACTCACTCACTCACTCACTCACTCACTCACTCACTCACTCACTCACTCACTCACTCACTCACTCACTCAAAAAACAGTCCATGAGGGAGGACATGTATACTTCTCCTATGCTCATTATTCCTGTCTTGGTGCTATCCAGGCCAACGGTGTGGCACCGCTGGGGTGCAGGCACTGGGTTATCAGTGGGCACACTGGGAACTAGCAGCACCATTATCACATACAGACTGTGTCCCAAATGGCGCCTTATTCACTTTATAATGCACTACTTTTGACCAGGGCCCATTTTATTACTGGTCAAAAGTAGTCCACGATATAGGGAATAGGGTGTCATTTGGGACACACGCACAGGCTCGACTCAGATAGAGAGACGCAGACCGCTATACGGCAGCTCTGCTTTTCACAGGACGAAAAGGAAAAAGTATCTGGACCTGCATGCAGAAAGTGGAGGGAGACTGAGCTAGAAAGAGAGAGGGAAAGACAGAATGGTCGAGACACATTGGGAGGGGTAGAGAGAGGGAGGGAGAAGCTGAGATTGAGATGAAGGGAGAGGGAGGGTCAGGGTAGGGTGGGCAGAGACCGAGATGGAGGGAGAGATGGAGAAGGAAGATGGCGAGAGAGAGGGTCAGACTAGACAGAGAGAGAGAGAGGATAGAGAGAGAAAGGGAGAGATGGAGGGCGTGAAGAAGAGGTAGAAATGTCCTGTCAGAGCAGAGTCAGCAGGACAGTCAGGAGAGGAGCTGTGTGTGTTTGTGTGTGTGTGTGTTTGTGTGTGTATCCGCGTGTGTGTGTGAGCATGTGAGCATATGAGTGTGTGTCTAGCCCATTCATTACCCTACCTGTCTCCTTCTAGCCATCCAAGCCAAGGCTTCTCTCCCTCCTTCCCTCCCTGCTTTCAACCCTCCTTTCCCCTTATGAGGCAATACTTAAATGGTAAAAGTTGATGGGTTAGGTCCCGCTTTCTCTTTTCCCTCATGCCTTGCAGTTTATTATAGCCTATGTCAAAGCTCCTCTCCTCTAATTTGCCTGCTGTATGCGCTTCAGCTGATATTCATTATCGTAGGGATTTTTGGACGCTTGCGATGCGGGAGTCACTTTGCATGTGTCCTTTGCCTGCCTCAGCAGGGGAATAAGAACCCATTGGTCACAACAGACAGCAGGTGAGGGTGACGGCCTGTCATCCGTTTAATAATGTCTAGGGCGGGAATATAGGTCACATCCCAAATGGAATCCTATTTCCTATGATGCACTACTTTTGAACATGGCCCATAATCAATCAATAGGGATCTGGTCAAAAGAAGTGCACTACTGTATGTAGGAAATAGGGTGCCATTTGGGACAGATACATAGAGTACCCAAACCCATAGCCCACTCACAATCTCTCTCTAAGTAACTCTCACGTGGAACACTGGTTCAAATCTAAATGTCCCTATGAGCGAGTTCTTTTCCCTCCTTCTCTTTCCATCCTTCTCTTTCCCTCCTATTTCCTCTCTTCTATTTCCCTCCTTCTATTTCCCTCTCTTCTCTTTCCCTCTCTTCTCTTTCCCTCTCTTCTCTTTCCCTCCTCTTTGTCTCCTTCTCTCTCTTTCCCTCCTTCTCTTTCCCTTTCTTCCCCTCCTTCTCTTATCCTCCTTCTTTCCCTCCTTCTCTTTCCATCCTTCTCTTTCCCAAGTCCCCACGCACTTGACTTTATGAATTTCCTTAATTGACGATGGTGAGGGAGCGTGGGGTACTGGGAGCTATTGATTTGCTGTAGGACTCTGCAGTGTAGTTGGAAATACAATGTGGTCTCCGCGGTCGCTTCTCAGAGCCTTCTAATACCTCCAGTCACACACACACACACACACACACACACACACACACACACACACACACACACACACACACACACACACACACACACACACACACACACACACACTCTTTCCTCGACCACATTTTCCCACAATACACCATAATGAATTCTGTAAAACATATTTATATTTTACTGTACATTCTACAGTGTTTTAACTGTTGAAATTACAGAAACGTTTTACAGCCTGCACCCATCTCTCTCTCTCTCTCTCTCTCTCTCTCTCTCTCTCTCTCTCTCTCACACACACACACACACACACACCCACAGTTCTGCTCTGGTGGGAGGCAGGCAGTCTGTCCTTTCAATAGATTTCTTCATAATGTCACCATGGAAGGCTGGAAGCTAATGCCTGACTAACTGTATAGAAAGGCCCTGCCTGCTGTCCCAAATGGCATCCTATTCCCTATGTAGTGCACTACTTTTAACTGTGAGGATACAAAAGTAGTACGCTATAGGAAATAGGGTGCCATTTGGGACACCACCCCAGCTCTCTGACCCCATAGTTCCCCAGACAACAGTGGACCAGTAGCAGGTCAGTTACATCCAGAGCTTAGATTTCTCTACATCTGTGTGTGCCTGTGCCTGTGCGTGATGAGTATTTCTCCTCCCTTTTCTTGGTTCCCAGCGCCAGTGAGTGTCAGCATCATAATGAACCTGTGTAATGGAACATGACACCACAATTATATCCTCCCAGTTAAGAGAATGTGTTTACAACAACCCCAACACTGCTTGATTTTCTCCCTCCACCTTTTACTCCCTCTCTCTCCTTGCATCCAGTTCTGCACCATTTAATTGCAACTGTTTGGAAGAAAAAAAAGATTGCTTGAAATTGCCTGTCACAGATTGTCTGGAGTCACTACATACGGCAATAATACAGCATTGTGTTCCATGCAGGGTGAGCAAAACGAATGTGTCTGCCGGCAATTTGGAGCCCAATGATTCTACACTCATACAATTACATGAAATAACATTTCAACTCATAACAATTAGCTATTAAGTATCTATTGCTCTTATCGAACACAGGGACACAGAGATAGAGATGGAGACACAGTGAGTCACACAAATATATCCATTGATGGCTTTTCCAGTGTGTATGTGTAACTACACCAAATACCATTGGTGGCATTTCGTGCATACTGTCTGGAGCCAGGCAGAACAGAGCTGACCTAGGAGCAGCAGTCCTACCCATCCTCCTCTTGTTCTCTCCTTTCTTCCTTCTTCTATCTCTCTCTTATTCCTCATACTCTCTATCTTACTCTCTCCAACTCTCTCTCTAGGTCTTCCCTCTTGCTTCTTCCTCACTCTTTTGCTCTCTCTCTTTCCCTCTCTCTTCTTCCTTTCGCTCTCTCTCTCTCTCCTTCCTTCCTTCCTTCCTTCCTCCCTCTCCCTCCCATCTCACTCTCGCTCTCTCCCTTTGTCTTTTTTTTCCTAATGAGAGAGGATTTGCGACACTGCGAGGCAGCACCCTATCGCACCCGTTGAGCCACGGCAACCCAGACTTCCACGGCAACCCAGAAAGAGCCCCCAGGGGGGGCAATTAAAAGTGAGAGAGGAGAATGTCAGCCAGGGGTGAGCGAGGGGGGGGGGTAGAGGGGGTTGGCAGGTACACAGCCCTGTTACAAACCACAGAGGAGGTCCTTAAAGGCTGCTAATGTGTGACACTGTCAGCGACAGGTTGTTTCACAGTTTCCGTTCCCTTTGCCTTGACTCGTGGTCGCCTCCCTCTGACTTCACTTTATTAAGAGCTTCATGCTTTATGTCCTAAATGGCACACTATTCCCTATGTAGTGCACTAATTTTCACCAGGTCCCTGGTTAAAGTTGTGCACAACATAGGGAATAGGGTGCTATTTGGGATGCATTCACGGACACAGACAGAGGTACTCCTATAGTATCCCTCTTCTTCTTGGCTAAATTTATCACTAAATCCCACTTGGTGCATTGGGAATAGTGCAGCTGACCCAAATACAACGCTTTGCTTTTTTTGTGTCTTTCCTTCAGTTATTGTTCATATGTGGGTTGAGAGTTTACTAATCAGTTGGCTGTCGGTGAGAGGATGCGAACCAAACAGATGGGATACTGGGGGAGGGTTAGGTTGCCTTGTCCTCGCATCACAAGGATGTAAAGTATGTAACCTAGTCCAAGTCAGAACGGCCCATAGGGCAAGAGCCAATCTCTTGTTTCTGTAGCGTGAGGCAGCTTGATGTAAAAGTACACCCTTTGGACAGGATGCTAGTCTATCACAATGTTTTTAGTAATGAGCCAAACCATAGGGTAGCTAGTGTTTGGCTGGCTGGCTGTCCTTGTTTTGCCAATCTCCTCGTCTCCTCTCAGCGGAATAGCCATAGGACTTTCTAGATTCTCATTCTGAAACCTGTCAATATATATTGATATTTGGTTTCGCTGGGGGTGAATGTCTAGACGCAGTTGTGTCTTAAAAGTATTTTCATGTCGCCTTCAATAATGACTGAGGATTCAGCCGAGAAACAGGAAGATGTTGAGAAGTATGTAGCAAACTGAGTAATTCACCTTTACAGAGAAGTAGTGTGCGAGAGGCGTATGTTCACCCTTTCTCTCCAAGGAAAGTTTGAGACATTCAAGGTTTCTCCTCTTGTTTGTACTCATTGTTGGCTTTGCTCAGGCTGTTTTGGGGTAATTAGTAGGACCTGTTAATTCTCTTAGGGTCCACTTAAGGCTGAACCATAATCACACCTTAGTCACATCTCCTAACTGTACTCAGGGGAAGAGAAACAACCCTCAGCTCTATCTGAACCAGGTTAATACAGGCTGTCATATCCCCATTTAAAGGGAGTGTGTTCAAGCTCTTGAAAGGAACATGACTCCATCATCAAGTTTGCCGATGACACAACAGCCTGATCACCAACAAGATGAGAGCCTATAGGGAGGAGGTCAGAGACCTGGCCGTGTGGTGCCAGGACAACAACCTCTCCCTCAACGTGATCCAGGAGATGATTGTGGACTACAGGAAAAGGAAGACCGAGCACGCCCCCATTCTCATCGATGGGGCTGCAGTGGAGCAGGTTGAGAGCTTCAAGTTCCTTGGTGTCCACATCACCAACAAACTATCATGGTTCAAACACACTAAGACAGTCATGAAGAGGGCAATATAAAGCCTAGATCCTCAAAAGGTTCTACAGCTGCACCATCGAGAACATCCTGACTGGTTGCATCACTGCCTGGTATGGCAACTGCTCGGCCTCCGACCACAAGGCACTATAGAGGGTAGTGCGTACGGTCCAGTACATCACTTCCTGCCATCCAGGACCTCTATACCAGGCGGTGTAAAAATTGTCAAAGATTCCAGCCACCCTAGTCATAGACTGTTCTCTCTGCTACCGCATGGCAAGTGGTACTGGAGCGCCAAGTCTAGGTCCAAAAGGCTTCTTAACAGCTTCTACCCCCAAGCCATAAGACTCCTGCACAGCTAATCAAAGGGCTACCCAGACCTCTCTTTTACTCTGCTGCTACTCTCTGTTTATTATCTATACATAGTCACTTTAACTCTACCTACATGTACATATTACCTCAATTATCTCGACTAACCGGTGCCTTCGCACATTGACTGTACCGGAACCCTCTGTATATAGCATTGCTATTGTTATTTTAAATTCATTATTTGTAACTTTTATTTTCTATTTTTTACTTAGCTATTTTTATTTTCTTCTTAAAACTTCTTAAAGGCATTGTCGGTTAAGGGCTTGTAAGTAAGAATTTCACTCTAAGGTCTACACCTGTTGTAGTCGGCGCATGTGACAAATAACATTTGATTTGATTTGATCTGACAGTATGTAGAATTGCATCTGGAATATGATGGTTTATCGTAACGGCTTCCTAACATCTCTCCATCTGCGCCCGCTCTCAGAGTAGCAGAGGTAATACCCAGGCCATCAACCAATGAGTGCCTATCAATTAAGAAGGTTCAAACCAATAAGGAGGATGCATACTTCGATCATGCCCTGAACAAGTGCATGCCAGTGTGCATAATAACACTGATGTATATTCTCATACACAAGACAAACAAATTAGCCTGTACCATCCTTGTCAGGGGGAGGAGCTGTGTTAGTCTGTCGCATATCTGTCAGAGGGCGGGGATGTATTAGCCCAAACCATCTCTGTCAATGTTCCGGGGGTGTTCCCTCAGCAATACATCCACATGTAGTGCTCCAGAGCTCATTGCAAACACATTACCTTGCCTGGCTGCCCAAATGCTTCCCAAATAACCAAATAAATCATCAGATCTGGGCCAAGTCAATGAGACTGGTTCGTTTCTCAGAATGCGTCCCAAATGCCACCCTATTCTCTATATAGTGCACTACTTTTGACCAGAGCTCTATGGGCCTATATAGGATTTAAGGTGCCATTTTGGAGCAGATATCTCGTTATATCCAGCCCTGCTTCCATTCAGAGACGACCCCATCACTCAAACAAGCGCACTGCCGCCACCACTCACACTCAGAAAGAACACTTGTCTTTACTGCATGTATAGCCCAGTTTCGATACTGCAGACAGTATACTGGAGTAACCCTTTCTTGCCAGTCCATTTGTTGTCTTAACCTCTTCAGCTAGGTCGTGTGTGTTAAATTGGGGTTACTACTATATCAGCTCTCTCAACATACTGTTCTTTAATCCCAAGTCCTTTTTCTCTTTCTTTTTATCTCTCTCTCTAGTCTAGTGGATGGCCCTGTGATTTGTACTGCCCTGGAGTGACATGGTAGTTAAGGAAAAGTCTCCCTCTCTCTCTCTTTTTCTCTCTCTCTCAGCTGGAGTCCTCACAGTGACTAAGGGCTAATAGATAACTAAGGGCTAATTTGATTCCCCCAATGAGGCACCACCAGTCATGGAGCTCCTCCTAGATGAATGACATCTAGGACCCTGGTTGCAGACAGATGGGTCTGCTTTGTTGCATAATAGGACAGGTCTAATCTGCGACAGAAGCTTACAAATAATAGTTAAAAGAAGGGGGTAGGCTAAAAAGATTAGTATTCAGCTCAGTCTGTCGGTCTGTGACACCTATGTGACACACTGGTGGTTTTGTGATTTCTCTTTACAGCGTTTGATCAGAGCTCTATGGGCTGTGTCAGAGTCAATACGGACCAGACCTGGGTTCAGATAGTATTTGTTTTCTTTCAAATCAAACCCAGCTGAAGTTTTTGAATGAGAACAAATACTATTTGAACTTGTCTGTCTGTCTACTGACGACCAGTGTTTATGTTTGTCCCAAATGACACGCTATTCCCAATATAGTGCACTACTTTTTTACCAGGGCCCATATGACTCCAGTCAAAAGTAGTGCACTATGGGGAATAGGGTGCCATTTAGGAATGATCCTTTCAGTTGTTTACAATAGAGAAGGAGGAGAGTTCTCAGCGCGGGTTCCCCTGGCCTTACTCATTTCCTGTTTCGCCCAATGTGCCGCGGTATGGAAGCCTCTATTCCTATGCAAATGGGCCAGGTGTGTGTGCTTGTGTGTCAGTGTGTGTGTGTGTGTGTGTGTGTGTGTGTGTGTGTGTGTGTGTGTGTGTGTGTGTGTGTGTGTGTGTGTGTGTGTGTGTGTGTGTGTGTGTGTGTGTGTGTTCCAAGTGTATGTGCCTGCCTTATGCAGTCAAGGGTTGAAAGCCTATTCTCTCTACAGTTAACCCCATGCACTGTCCACAGGAAAAATAAAATACCCCAAATATATCAACACAGAAATAAACACACTCAAAACAAATGTAATTAAAAATGTGTTTTATTTTCCATTATTCATTGTTTGGGTTGTTCTGATTTAATAACGTACCTGGAGATTAGATCGGCTGCTACCAAACTGTTACTTTTTCAAATGAATGGTGCAATTTTGAGGTTGGACGCATTGATTCAGCAACACAAAGGTCAAGCTGCGCACTGTGAATTGAAAATCAGAGCAGCTGTTGCATTTCCACGTTCAGTTTGTTTCATTTCCCTCTCTCCCTCTTTCTAGCCTGGTTGTGACAATTACAAACAGGGGGACCTTTATAAAAACACATTGCTATTCAAACAGCAGGTCAGCTACATAAAATAGATAAAGCTACAGACCCAATTGTCAGACAGCACTACATAATTCATGGAGCTTAAACAGAAAGACATAACAAATCTAAAGTAGTATGACTCTAACAAAATAATCTGTGGGGAGGAGAAAATATGTGTTTCTTATTCTTCCTTGATGGAGAAGAAGAATGCATTTTCCTGTAAGCTCACAGTAAACCAGCACATTTTACATTATGGATGGTTCAGTCACACATGTAGTGGACATGCAGAGGGTAGAGACATACTTGCACTTTGTAAAGGTGTTTTGTATACGCCTAGGTTTTGGACCTCTTTTTCAATTGGACATATAGTTCTCTCATAATGTATCTGGCTTAAAGCACCACTTAAGCATCTTGATATAAAAAATAAACTTCCTCATACAGTGGAATAGCCTTATTACCCATTGAATCATGGGGAGCATATACTGTACATGTATTGCGTGTGCAACTTTATAATAAATATTTAATTGGGATATAGCCTTGGATAATGTATTTAGATAGTACCTCCATACGATGTACAACTAGATTATTGTAAGGTAAGGATAGATGTCCTTGTCCTAATGAAATGTGTGTTTGCCATGCTTCCATTCAGAAATATTGGTTATCCAACAGCACTCAATTTCTCTGTGTTTCATTGTTTTCCTATGAATGGGTTGGTGGAATTATCTTATTTCATCCTCTGTTGACCATAGCAGTGACTGCTCGCCCATGCACGAGCACATGCATGCACGCACACACGCACGCACACACACACACACAGTGTACAGGACCCTCCACCACCATAAAACACAGATTTAATCATGCTCACCTTTCCTAGTGACCATGGTGACTTCCAGTGCATGTTTAATTATCAGGCACCTCAGGGGTCTGGCTGAACAACAACCCCAGCCACAGGTCACTGTGATACACTGTATCTGACCATATGGGCCCATGGGCAGAGAGGAGAGGGGGCAGAGAGGGGTGGACACAAGCCCTTGGCATCAGGCAAAGCTACCAGGCAGCCACAACCGGCTCACTAGACAAGGGCATAAGACTGAATATGAATTTGAGGATGCCTTATCGTACACGAGCCACATCACTAACATTTCCTGGGCCGTTACTGTACTGACAGGTACAGGAAAATTAGGTTTCATCCTAAGATACAGGATCACAACCAGCCTAGTTTTATTTTATTTAACCTTTATAAGCAAGTCAGTTAAGAACAAATTGTTATTTACAATGATGGCCTACCCTGGCAAAACCCTAACCCGGATGACGCTGGGCCAATTGTGCGCTGCCCTATGGCGCCCAATCACGGCCGGTTGTGATACATCCTGGAATTAAACCAGGGTCTGTATTGCCGCCTTTAGCCCTGAGATGCTGTGCCTTGGACCGCTGCGCCACTCGGGAGCCCTAGTCAAAGGAGACAGTATGTTAAGCGTGTCTGTATATCCATCACAACCTTACCACCCAGCCTTGTTCCCCCACCACACCTCTCCACCCTCTACCCGACCCCCATTGCCACCAACACGGCTCCAGCATGGTGGTATTTCAGATAAACAATCAATACCACATTAAAGAGGCAGAGGAGGCTACCCGGTCTTAAACAGCTAGATGAAGAAAATCATTCAGCCTAATGTCATGGGTGGACTACAGGCAACCAATCTCCCTCATGAATATCGAAAATGTAGGCCACTTTCTTTCATTATCTCCGCCATCATTTCTTTGTGTTTGAGGTCAACAGATACACACACGCACACGCACGCACACACGCACAGACGCACACACACTCGCACAAGCACATGCACGGACGCACGCACACACGCACAAAAACATTTCTTTATCTTTTTTCCCTGCCTAGAGTCCCTGAATGAAAGCCCCCACTGTATTAAAAAAGTAATACCCTGTTTAAAAAAAAGGTGGCCATGGATATTGGAGAGCCAGGCCTTTTTGCTTCGCGATCGATGGTGCAGAGCGAGGAATGGAAATGAACACAACTCCCAGGCCAAGCATTTCTACTCCAAAGTATCTGACCCTTTTCTTTTTTGATGATTGCTTCTAATACACATATCTGACCACTCCATTTCAACATTGTGACGACGATGACTATATCTAGAAAAGGGCAGAGCGGTTCAGGTCATGCTGATGTTAGCTCTAAGGCCCCGTGTTGCCCTTTACAATGCCTTTGTGTAATCAATACATTCCCTGATAAAGTCCAGGTGCAGGCATCGAAATAAGCAATTTTTTGGAACTTCTATGAATAGCTGACAACAAAGCTGTAGTTATCAAGAGTCCCACCCAATAACCCCTCCTCCAAACTGGGACTGAAATATGTTCATATGTTATATGTTATCTGCATGTAAACACCCAATTGCCCACTACTGTTCAGCTCCAGTTTTCTTGGATATGTCACCTTGAAGTCACACATGCATTAACACACACAAACCAACGCTGAGTGAGGCAGAGCTTGGACCTGGCTGAGTCAATACAGGTTCTGTTTACTAATACTGCAGCTCACTCTCAGCGTTATTAGGGCACACCAGGCGTTCCATTACAGAGGGAGGAGGGTTAGCCGTTCGGGAGGGGGAAGGAGTGGAGTGGGGAGGCAGGCTGGGAGGGCCGCGAACGCCAGATTTAAAAAAAAACGGCTCAGTTGATTTACACCTTCATTACTCTCCCTAACTCTGCTTATTGCAAATCATGATGCTGCTTTATGAGCTGAATCCTCCATTAGGACAAGGCTGCGGAGACAGTGCTTTAGTCCATAAACCTGCTTTAGCAGTACAACCGTACAGTGCAGTACAACCGTACAGAACAGTACACCCTGCCTGTCTCCCAATTGGCACCCTATTCCCTATATACTGCACAATTTTTTTTACCAGAGCCCAATAGGCCCTGGTCAAAAGTAGTGAACTACTGTATATAGGGAATAGGGTGCCATTTCAGACACAGACCCTGCCACCACTCTTTCTACTCAGCACCTCGACCAGGGTGAGAAGGGAGAGGCGTGAAAACAGAGATTCAAAACGTTGAGATACATCTTTAACTGCCTCTTTTAGCGTCATGTCAGTGAGCTTAGAGGCACGTTGGTTCCATCGACCTGAGCTGCCAAGTTAAGTCAGTTATGGGATCTATCAATAGATTCAGAAGTAACTCACAGGTACAGTACTGTATGCCTGCAGAGAGAGAATGTGAGATCACTCACAGATTGTTCTTTAAAAGTGTGTAGGGAAATAAAATAACTGTTGAAAATGATCTTTGGGAGTGCTGTCCATTTCATTCTTTATGAAAAGTAAGAGTGCCCTCCATAAGTTTACAGATACAGAGGCATAGCCACGGGAAATAGGGGTGCTGCAATCATAATAAATCATAATAATATATATATATATAAAATGTATTATGATTTTTCAGGGGGTGTTGCAGCATATATATACACACACTATTATATTCAAAAGTATGTGGACACCCCTTCAAATTAGTGGATTCGGCTATTTCAGCCACACCCATTGCTGACAGGTGTATAAAATCGAGCACACAGCCATGCAATCTCCATAGACAAACATTGCCAGTAGAATGGCCTTACTGATCAGCTCAGTGACTTTCAATGTGGCACTGTCATAAGATACCACCTTTCCATCAAGTCAGTTCGTCAAATTTCAGCCCTGCTAGAGCTGCCCCGGTCAACTGTAAGTGTTGTTATTATGAAGTGGAAACGTCTAGGAGCAACAATGCCTCAGCCACAAAATGGTAGGCCACACAAACACAAGCTCACAGAACGCATAACGTGTAAAAATCGTCTGTCCTCGGTTGCAACACTCACTACCGAGTCCCAAACTGCCTCTAGAAGCAACGTCAGGACAAGAACTGTTCGTCAGGAGCTTCATGAAATAGGTTTCCATAGCTTAGCAGCCACTCACAAGCCTAAGATCATCATGAGCAACGCCAAGCATCGCCTGGAGTGGTGTAAAGCTTTCCGCCAATGGAATCTTGTCCTGCGTTGCATATAATCGATGCGGTGCCTATTAATTTATCATTGAATCACAGCCTACTTCGCAAAAGGGTGATTTAACAAACGCATTCGCGAGAAAAGCACTGTCGTTGCACCAGTGTGTACCTAACCATAAACATCAACGCCTTTCTTAAAATCAATACACAAGTATATATTTTTAAACCTGCATATTTAGTTAATATTGCCTGCTAACATGAATTTATTTTAACTAGGGAAATTGTGTCACTTCTCTTGCGTTCTGTGCAACAGAGTCAGGGTAACGTTATATGCAGCCGTTTGGGCCGCCTGGCTCGTTGCGAACTGTGTGAAGACCATTTCTTCCTAACAAAGACAGCCAACTTCGCCAAACGGGGGATGATTTAACAAAAGCGCATTCGCGAAAAAATCACAATCGTTGCATGAATGTACCTAACCATAAACATCAATGCCTTTCTTAAAATCAATACACAGAAGTATATATTTTTAAACCTGCATATTTAGTTAAAAGAAATTCATGATAGCAGGCAATATTAACTAGGGAAATTGTGTCACTTCTCTTGCATTCATTTCACGCAGAGTCAGGGTATATGCAACAGTTTGGGCCGCCTGGCTTGTGGCGAACTAATTTGCCAGAATTTTACATAATTATAACATAACATTGAAGGTTGTGCAATTTAACAGCAATATTTAGACTTATGGATGCCACCCATTAGATAAAATACGGAACGGTTCCGTAGTTCACTGAAAGAATAAACGTTTTGTTTTCGAAATTATAGTTTCCGGATTTGACCATATTAATGACCTAAGGCTTGTATTTCTGTGTGTTATTATATTATAATTAAGTCTGATTTGATAGAGCAGTCTGACTGAGCGGTGGTAGGCAGCAGCAGGCTCGTAAGCATTCATTCAAACAGCACTTTCCTGCGTTTGCCAGCAGCTCTTCGCAATCCTTCAAGCATTGCGCTGTTTATGACTTCAAGCCTATCAACTCCCGAGATGAGGCTGGCAATACTAAAGTACATATTAAAACATCCAATAGTCAAAGGTATATGAAATACAAATGGTAGAGAGAGAAATAGTCCTACAACATAATACTCATGTTAAAAGGAACCACCAGCTTTCATATGTTCTCATGTTCTGAGCAAGGAACTTAAACGTCAGCTTTTTTACATGGCACATAGTGCACTTTTATTTTCTTCTCCAAAACTTTGTTTTTGCATTATTTAAACTAAATTGAACATGTTTCATTATTTATTTGAGACTAAATTGATTTTATTGATGTATTAAATTAAGTTAAAATAAAAGTGTTCATTGTTCATTCAGTATTGTTGTAATTGTCATTATTACAAATATATATATATATAAAAATCAGCCGATTAATCAGTATCGGCTTTTTTTGGTCTTCCAATAATTAGAATCGGTATCGCGTTGAAAAATCATAATTGGTCGACCTCTAGTTCCAACATCTAGTGGAAAGCCTTCCCAGAAGAGTGGAGGCTGGTATAGTAGCAAAAGGGGAACCAACTCCATATTAATGCCCATGATTTTGGAATGAGATGTTCGACGAGCAGGTGTCCATATACTTTTGGTCATGTAGTGTATACTTTTTTAAAAATATATTGTTTCCCAAAAGTAGTGCACTGGGCCTTTACTAGTCCTGTAATAGTGGACCGATATACCCAGCTGTAGCACAGGCAAAAAAATGTCTATGCACAGAGGGCATCGGAAGCGTGTTTATTCTATAGTCATACACTCTTGACAGTTCTTTCCCCCTGCCGCCTGCCACCTGAAGACGTTTTACTGACACGTTTTCTCTGAGAGAGGCAGTGGTGGTTACCGGGTGGAGTTGGTGGTGGGGGAGGGGAGTGTAGATGTAGAGACCTATGCGCTCATAAATTCAGCAGATACGATCAAGCGTGTAGGTAAGCGTGGATGTCAGCGTATTGATGTAAACAGACCAGGGGTGCAAGAGAGAGACACACGGTGGGAACTGACGAGGGGTTTGCTATGTGTGTAGGTTGCTTACCAAATGGCACCCTATTCCCTACATAGTGCACTACATTTGATCATTGCCAATAAGGTAGTGCACTATGTAGGGAATAGGGTGCCATTTAGGATGCAGTCTGTATGTGTGTACCACCACGTCGCTCCGTCCTGCCCAGCCCTGCCTGACTCTCATCTGGAACAGGTTCACAGAATACGTTGACAGATGCTTCACCTGCGTCCATTATTTATGAGGTTGAAGAGGGGGTATACGGGATACAGATGGACTGCATTGCATTTTCACATGTGGTCTGACTGCAAGTTGCCTGTATCTGTTAACTTAGCTAGGCTTCGAGTAGTGTAGTCTTAGCAAGACTATGAATAACGGTTGGCTACTGTTAAGCCAGGTTTGAAGTTGTGTGTTTGTAGTGTAGGCTACGCGGGTCATGAATAATCACTCCACCTGACTCTTTGAGTCTAACCCTTAAACCTTTGGAGTGGCTCTCGTACTTCGCAGTCAGAGAGAGGCCTAGTTCTCTAGCTCCAGTGTGAAGGACCATTCCCACACACCAACACACACAGTCTCTGGCTGCATCCCAAATGGCATCCCATTTAGTGAACTACTTTTGACCAGAGCCCATGGAAAGTAGTGCACTACAAAGGGAAAATAGTGCTATTTGGGACGTATCCTCAGTCTCCAGCTCTCTTAAAGCCACTTAGAGAGGCTGAGCTGGGAACATCGGCCATTTGATTGAATTAAGAGGATGATTAATAGAATCTGCTGGTGAACAGCTTGAATGACTGATAAAAATCGTCCAGTGAGGACGTCCCACGAGAACAGAGGTCTAGACATAATAATTCACAATATACTGACTGCTGGATTCACTTAGGCTGAGTCCCAAATGGCACCCTATTCATAAAGTGATTAGGGCCTCCATAGGGCTCTGGTCAAAGGTAGTGCATTATTTATTTTTTATTTCACCTTTTTTAACCAGGTAGCCTAGTTGAGAACAAGCTCACATTTACAACTGCGACCTGGCCAAGATAAAGCACAGCAGTTCGACACATACAACAACACAGAGTTACACATGAAATAAACAAAAACAGTCAATACAGTCAAATACAGTCAATAATACAGTAGAAAAAAGAAAAATCTATATACAGTGAGTGCAAATGAGGTAAGATAAGGGAGGTAAGGCAATAAATAGGCCATGGTGGCGAAGTAATTACAGTATATCAAATAGACACTGGAATGGTCGGTGTGCAGAAGATTAATGTGCAAGTAGAGATACTGGGGTGCAAAGGAGCAAGATAAATAAATAAATACAGTATGGGGATGAGGTAGTTGGATGGGCTGTTTACAGATGGGCTATGTACAGGTGCAGTGATCTGTGAGCTGCTCTGACAGCTGGTGCTTAAAGCTAGTGAGGGAGATATAAGACTCCAGCTTCATTGATTTTTGCAGTTCGTTCCAGTCATTGGCAGCAGGGAACTGGAAGGAAAGGCGACCAAGGAGGAATTGGCTTTGGGGGTGACCAGTGAGATATACCTGCTGGAGCACGTGCTACGGGTGGGTGCTGCTATGGTGACCAGTGAGCTGAGATAAGGCGGGGCTTTACCTAGCAGAGACTTGTAGATGGCCTGGAGCCAGTGGGCTTGGCGACGAGTATGAAGCGATGGCCAGCCAACGAGAGCATACAGGTCACAGTGGTGGGTGATATATGGGGCTTTGGTGACAAAACGGGTGGCACTGTGATAAACTGCATCCAATTTGTTGAGTAGAGTGTTGGAGGCTATTTTATAGATGACATCGCCGAAGTCGAGGATCAGTAGGATGGTCAGTATTACGAGGGTATGTTCGGCAGCATGAGTGAAGGATGCTTTGTTGCGAAATAGGAAGCCGATTCTAGATTTCATTTTGGATTTGGACTATGTAGGGATGAGGGAGTCATTTGGGAAACAGACATAATTCAATGACACCATTGGCTACTTACAATGAGCCTATGGTTCTTCTGATGCCTCTACAGTTATCAATTACCACTGCTTTTAAGTGTCCCAAATGGCACCCTATTCCCTATATAGTACACTACTAGTACACTATATTCAGTATTTTTCAAAGTAACCTTTATTTTGACTGGGAGTCAATGCTGAAACCAAGGTCTCTTTTCCAAATGAGCCCTGTATAGCACAACAATAAACATCAAAATACAATAAACAGATCAAATTAAATGTTATTGGTCGCATACACATATTTAGCAGATTGTGGGTGTGGTGAAATGCTCATGTTCCAAGCTCCAACACTGCAGTAATATCTAACAATACACACAAATCTAAAAGTAAAAGAATGGAATTAAGGATGAATATTAAGATGAGCAATGGCGGAGTCCGGAGTGTATGTATGTGTGTATGTGTGTATGTGTGTATCTATGTATGTACAGTTGTATGTACAGTTGAAGTCGGAAGTTTACATACACATACTTTGGAGTCATTAAAACTCGTTTTTCAACCACACAAATTTCTTATTAACCAACTATAGTTTTGGCAAGTCTGTTAGGACATCTACTTTGTGCATGACACAAGTAATTTTTCCAACAATTGTTTACAGACAGATTATTTCACTCATAATTCACTGCATCACAGTGGGTCAGAAGTTTACATACACTAAGTTGACCGTGCTTTTAAACAGCTTGGAAAATTCCAGAAAATTATGTCATGGCGTTAGAAGCTTCTGATAGGCTAATTGACATAATTTGAGTCAATTGGAGGTGTACCTGTGGATGTATTTCAAGGCCTACCTTCAAACTCAGTGCCTCTATGCTTGACATCATGGGAAAGTCAAAAGAAATCAGCCAAGACCTCAGGAAAAGAAATTGTAGACCTCCACAAGTCTGGTTCATCCTTGGGAGCAATTTCCAAACGCCTGAAGGTACCACGTTCATCTATACAAACATTAATACGCAAGTACATACACCATGGGACCATGCAGCCATCATACCGCTCAGGAAGGAGACGCGTTCTGTCTCCTAGAGATGAACGTACTTTGGTGCGAAAAGTGCAAATCAATCCCAGAACAACAGCAAAGGACCTTGTGAAGTTGCTGGAGGAAACAGGTACAAAAGTATTTATATACTTTTACACCAGCTTTGTCAGGAGGAATGGGCCAAAATTTATCCAACTTATTGTGGGAAGCTTGTGGAAGGCTACCTGAAACGTTTGACCCAAGTTAAACAATTTAAAGGCAATGCTACCAAATACTAATTCAGTGTATGTAAACTTCTGACCCACTGGGAATGTGATGAAAGAAATAAAAGCTTAAATAAATCATTCTCTCTACTATTATTCTGACATTATACATTCTTAAAATAAAGTGGTGATCCTAACTGATCTAAGAAAGGGAATTTTTACTCTGATTAAATGTCAGGAATTGTGAAAAACTGAGTGTTTGGCTACACACACACACACACACACACACACACACACACACACACACACACACACACACACACACACACAGTCCCAGTCATTAGTTTGGACACAACTCATTAAAGGGTTTTGTTTATTACTATTTTATACAATGTAGAATAACAGTGAATACATAAACTGTGAATTAACACGTATGGAATCATGTAGTTACCAAAAATATATCAAAATATATTTTACATTTAAAATTCTTCAAAGTAGCAGCCCTTTGCCTTGATTACAGCTTTGCACATTCTTAGCATTCTAACAACCAGCTTCACCTGGAATGCTTTCCAACAATCTTGAAAGAGTTCCCAGATATGCTGAGCACTTGTTGACTGCTTTTCCTTCACTCTGCGGTCCAACTCATCCCAAACCATCTCAATTGGGTTGAGGTCAGGTGATTATGGAGGCCAGGTCATCTGATGCAGCAGTCCATCACTGTCCTTCTTGGTCAAATAGCCCTTACACTGCCTGGTGGTGTGTTGGGTCATTGTTCTGTTGGAAAACAAATGATAGTCCCACTAAGCGCAAAACAGATGGGATGGTGTATCGCTACAGAATGCTGTGGTAGCTATGCAGGTTCAATGTGCCTTGAATTCTAAATATCAAGAGTGTCACCAGCAAAGCACCCCCACACCATTACACCTCCTCCTCCATGTTTCACGGTGGGAACCACACATGCAGAGATCATCCGTTCACCTACTCAGCGTCTCACAAAGATACGACGGTTGGAACCAAAAATCTCAAATTTGGATTAATCAGACCAAAGGACAGATTTCCACCGGTCTAATGCCCATTGCTCATGTTTCTTGGCCCAAGCAAGTCTCTTCTTCTTATTGGTGTCCGTAAGTAGTGGTTTCTCTGCAGCAATTCAACCATGAAGGCCTGATTCATGCAGTCTCCTCTGAACAGTTGATGTTGAGATGTGTCTGTTACTTAAACTCTGTGAAGCATTAATTTGGGCTGCAATCTTAGGTGCTGGTAACTCTATTGAACTTATCCTCTGCAGCAGAGGTAACTCTGGGTATTCCTTTCCTGTGGCGGTCCTCAGCCAGTTTCATCATAGCGCTTGATGGTTTTTGCAAATGCACTTTAAGAAACTTTCAAAGTTCTTGAAATGTTCTAGATTGACTGACCTTCATGTCTGAAAGTAATGATGGACTGTCGTTTCTCTTTTCTTATTTGAGCTGTTCTTGCCATAATATGGACTTGGTCTTTTACCAAATAGGGCTATCTTCTGCATACCCCCGCTACCTTATCACAACACAACTGATTGGCTCAAACACATTAATGCTAGGTAGCAACTTACCTTGGCTTCTTGCTGCCCTCGCGTAACAGGTAGTCAGCCTGCCATGCAGGATCCTCGTGGAGTGCAATGTAAGGCAGGTGGTTAGAGCGTTGGAGTAGTAACCAGAAGGTTGCAAAAACGAATCCCCGAATCCCCCCTGAACAAGGCAGTTAACCCCCGTTCCTAGGCCGTTATTGAAAATAAGAATGTGTTCTTAACCTGTTAGGGCTAGGGGGCAGTATTGACACGGCTGGATAAAAAAACATACCCGATTTAATCTGGTTACCACTCCTACCCAGTAACTAGAATATGCATATACTTATTACATATGGATAGAAAACACCCTAAATTTTCTAAAACTGTTTGAATGGTGTCTGTGAGTATAACAGAACTCATTTGGCAGGCAAAACCCTGAGACATTTTCTGACAGGAAGTGGATACCTGATGTGTTGTATTACCTTTAAACCTATCCCATTGAAAAACACAGGGGCTGAGGAATATTTTGGCACTTCCTATTGCTTCCACTAGATGTCACCAGCCTTTACAAAGTGTTTTGAGTCTTCTGGAGGGAGATCTGACCGAACAAGAGCCATGGAACGATGATGGCCCATTAGACACCTGGCGCGCGAGTTCATGTTGGGTACCCTCGTTCCAATACGTTATAAAAGAGTATGCATTCGTCCACCTTGAATATTATTCATGTTCTGGTTAAAAAAGGCCCTAATGATTTATGCTATACAACGTTTGACATGTTTGAACGAACGTAAATATATTTTTTCCCCTCGTTCATGACGAGAAGTCCGGCTGGCTTAGATCATGTGCTAACAAGACGGAGATTTTTGGACATAATTGATGAGCTTTTTTGAACAAAACTACATTCGTTATGGACCTGTGATACCTGGAAGTGACATCTGATGAAGAGAATCAAAGGTAATGGATTATTTACATAGTATTTTCGATTTTAGATCTCCCCAACATGACGTCTAGTCTGTATCGCAACGCGTATTTTTCTGGGCGCAGTGCTCAGATTATTGCAAAGTGTGATTTCCCAGTAAGGTTATTTTTTAATCTGGCAAGTTGATTGCGTTCAAGAGATGTAAATCTATAATTCTTTAAATGACAATATAATATTTTACCAATGTTTTCTAATTTTAATTATTTAATTAGTGGTGCTGACTTGACTGCCGGTTATTGGAGGGAAACGATTTCCTCAACATCAATGCCATAGTAAAACGCTGTTTTTGGATATAAATATGAACTTGATAGAACTAAAAATGCATGCATTGTCTAACATAATGTCCTAGGAGTGTCATCTGATGGAGATTGTAAAAGGTTAGTGCATCATTTTAGCTGGTTTTATGGTTTTGGTGACCCTGTCTTTGAATTGACAAAACATTACACACAACTCTTGTAAATGTACTGTCCTAACATACTCTAAATTTATGCTTTCGCCGTAAAACCTTTTTGAAATCGTAAAACGTGGTTAGATTAAGGAGATGTTTATCTTTCAAAGGGTGTAAAATAGTTGTATTTTTGAAAAATTTGAATTTTGACATTTATTTGGATTCAAATTTGCCGCTCTTGAAATGCACCTGCTGTTGATGGAGTGCACCACGGGTGGCACGCTAGCGTCCCACCTAGCCCATAGAGGTTAATCTGACTTGCCTAGTTAAATAAAGGTGAAAAAATACAAAAATAAAACTAAAACAAATCGGCAAATCGGTGGCCAAAAATACCGATTACCGATTGTTATGAAAACTTGAAATCGGCCATTCCGATTAATCGGCCATTCCGATTAATCGGTCGACCTCTACCCTTTACTCAGTACTTTGTTGAAGCACCTTTGGCAGCGATTATAGTCTTGAGTCTTCTTGGGTATAACGCTACAAGCTTGGCACACCAGTATTTGGGGAGTTCCCCCTATTCTTCTCTGCAGATCCTCTCAAGCTCTGTCAGGTTGGATGGGGACGGTCGCTGCACAGCTATTTTCTGGTCTCTCCAGAGATGTTCTATCGGGTTAAAGTCCAGGTTTCATCAAGGATCTCTCTGTGCTTTGCTCCGTTCATCTTTGCCTCGATCCTGACTAGTCTCCCAATTTCTGCCGCTGGTAAATAATACCCACAGCATGATGCTGCCACCACCATAAGTCACCATAGGGGTGGTGCCAGGTTTCCTCCAGACGTGACACTTGGCATTCAGAACAAAGAGTTCAATCTTGGTTTGAACAGTTTTTTATTTTGAATACATTTGCAAAAATACAAAAAAACAGTTTTTGCTTTGTCAGTATTGGGTATTGTGTGTAGACAGATGAGGAATAAAATATACTGCTCAAAAAAATAAAGGGAACTCTTAAACAACACATCCTAGATCTGAATGAAAGAAATAATCTTATTAAATACTTTTTTCTTTACATAGTTGAATGTGCTGACAACAAAATCACACAAAAAGAATCAATGGAAATCCAATTTATCAACCCATGGAGGTCTGGATTTGGAGTCACACTCAAAATTAAAGTGGAAAACCACACTACAGGCAGATCCAACTTCGATGTAATGTCCTTAAAACAAGTCAAAATGAGGCTCAGTAGTGTGTGTGGCCTCCACGTGCCTGTATGACCTCCCTACAACGCCTGGGCATGCTCCTGATGAGGTGGCGGATGGTCTCCTGAGGGATCTCCTCCCAGACCTGGACTAAAGCATCCGCCAACTCCTGGTCAGTCTGTGGTGCAACGTGGCGTTGGTGGATGGAGCGTGACATGACGTCCCAGATGTGCTCAATTGGATTCAGGTCTGGGGAACGGGCGAGCCAGTCCATAGCATCAATGCCTTCCTCTTGCAGGAACTGCTGACACACTCCAGCCACATGAGGTCTAGCATTGTCTTCCATTAGGAGGAACCCAGGGCCAACCGCACCAGCATATGGTCTCACAAGTGGTCTGAGGATCTCATCTCGGTACCTAATGGCAGTCAGGCTACCTCTGGCGAGCACATGGAGGGCTGTGCGGCCCCCCAAAGAAATGCCACCCCACACCATGACTGACCCACCGCCAAACCGGTCATGCTGGAGGATGTTGCAGGCAGCAGAACGTTCTCCACGGCGTCTCCAGACTCTGTCACGTCTGTCACATGCTCAGTGTGAACCTTCTTTCATCTGTGAAGAGCACAGGGCGCCAGTGGCGAATTTGCCAATCTTGGTGTTCTCTGGCAAATGCCAAACGTCCTGCACGGTGTTGGGCTGTAAGCACAACCCCCACCTGTGGACGTCGGGTCCTCATACCACCCTCATGGAGTCTGTTTCTGACCGTTTGAGCAGACACATGCACATTTGTGGCCTGCTGGAGGTCATTTTGCAGGGCTCTGGCAGTGCTTCTCCTACTCCTCCTTGCACAAAGGCGGAGGTAGCGGTCCTGCTGCTGGGTTGTTGCCCTCCTACGGCCTCCTCCACGTCTCCTGATGTACTGGCCTGTCTCCTGGTAGCGCCTCCATGCTCTGGACACTACGCTGACAGACACAGCAAACCTTCTTGCCACAGCTCGCATTGATGTGCCATCCTGGATGAGCTGCACTACCTGAGCCACTTGTGTGGGTTGTAGACTCCATCTCATGCTACCACTAGAGTGAAAGCACCGCCAGCATTCAAAAGTGACCAAAACATCAGCCAGGAAGCATAGGAACTAAGAAGTGGTCTGTGGTCCCCACCTGCAGAACCACTCCTTTATTGGGGGTGTCTTGCTAATTGCCTATAATTTCCACCTGTTGTCTATTCCATTTGTACAACAGCATGTGAAATGTATTGTCAATCAGTGTCGCTTCCGAAGTGGACAGTTTGATTTCACAGAAGTGTGATTGACTTGGAGTTACATTGTATTGTTTAAGTTTTCCCTTTATTTTTTTGAGCAGTGTATATAACTACAGTAAGTGACAATAGTTGCTAATCAAAAAGCCATATTTGGTGAGTAAAGAACATATTTTAACATTATAAAGCTTGAAAAGTTGGTGTATGGCAAGTTGAATAGCTGCTTCCTGGGCTTAAAGGAGATTTGCCATATTAACGTCTCTTGTCAGGCCAGATTGTGGTTCACCACCACGCTTACCGTCAAATGCCTATATGTGTAACGATCGTCTGACAGAGGGGACCAAGATGCAGCGAGGTAAGTGCTCATATTAACTTTAATGACACTTTAAATAAAACAAGAAAACGAAAGGAAACAGTTCTGCCGGGTGAACACACAAGACAGAAAACAACTACCCACAAGACCCCAAAGGAAAACAGGCTGCCTAAGTATGGCTCCCAATCAGCGACAACGATGTACAGCTGTCCCTGATTGAGAGCCATACCAGGCCAAAACAAAGAAATACAAAAACATAGAAAAAAGGACATAGAATGCCCACCCTAGTCACACCCTGGCCTAACCAAAATAGAGAACAAAAACCTCTCTATGGCCAGGGCGTGACAATACGATAGTAAATGCCCAATATACCAACATAAAAATAAATAACAGAGAAAGGTAGAGCTACCTTTCATCAGAAATTAAATGGCATATACCATATACATTAGGGGGTCTTACAGCATATAACCGAATAACATGTCTCACAAAGGAAAACATTTAAAGTTACTAACGTTACAGAGGAAAAGCAACACTGGATCACTACTGTATGAAAAACATAGCTGCGTTGCCAACAGCCTTAATTTGGTTCGGGTTACTAAACAAGATAGCATGTACCACCCTAATGTGACATTAGTTGTAGATTTAGCGATCTCAGTCAAGAACATATGCAGGATGAAAACAATTTCCCCTAAATGTTGACTATCCAAAATAAATGGTAATATTGTTGAATATGACCCGCTATTTTCTGAAGTCTAAATGGCATTATCACAACGCAAAATGAACGGGTTTTACTAGCCATATGGGTACAGTGATTGGACGTAAAAATAGGCTGCAAGCACATCGTCTGTCAGGCCAATACAGGGGGAAAACAAAAACAAACAAACTTTATCCTTGATGTGGATTATCCAAAATAGAAGGTACTTAATATGGGAATGATTTTGACTCAGTGCTTGACATTGTCACAACGCATAACTAGAATGTTTACAGCTAAAGACAAAAAAACTGATAGCCAGTATTAAATAGCTAGCTTGCAATGGCTACTTGCAAAGTGCATTCAGAAGGAATTCAGACTCCCTGACTTTTTCCACATTTTGCTCCGTTACAGCCTTATTCTAAAATTGATTAAATACCCCATAAATGACAAAGTGAAAACAGGTTTTTAAAAATGTTTGCAAATGTATTACAAATAGAAACAGATACCTTATTTACATAAGGGCAGAGTGCAGCCTCACCACATCTTTGTTGTGTGTGATTCTCAGCAGGGCAGTGTAGCAGAGGGAGGGTCAGAGGCCGCGTTCGTAGAGCTTGGACATGGCGTCTTTGAACTCTCTGATACAGAATGCAGTAATGTGTACTGAACCTATGAGCGGATAGGGAATTTTGGACCTTATGCTGCTGCTCTTTCTACAGCTACTAAGAGTAGCACACCACAGCTAATAATAACAAGCACAATATAATTAATATAAATGGAATGTTTAATGCAATTTTTCAATTTCAAAGAAATTCCCCGAGCATCTTACATCAAATTCAACTTTGGTATTGTCCTCAGGGCTAACAATAACCCTCATTTCGCATTGCCTTCATTAGATCAAACTCAATTAACGAGGAGTACCCTGCAGCTCCTCCACCATGATAGGGGTTGGTGGACTTTTTGGCTGTGGTGTGTGTCTTCGGCAATATGACACACACACTCACACACCTCCCTCCCTCCCTGTCAGGTCCTAGGTCTCTTCCTCTTTGATGGACAGTGGTGTCAGAAAGTAATTGGAGGCCTTTGCAGCCCATACAAATCCGCCTGTCAGTTAAGTGTGTCACGGTGCCATGTTCAGCTGTTTTGGGTCTCAAAGGGTGACCTTTTCACAAAGGGACTGAGGACATGTTCCACCTAATGTACTGAAGGGACTCCAGCCCCTGGCCCCCCGATAGGCCTATACACTGTGGTATTGTTGCATAGTTATTAGTCCATGGTCATTTTGTGACTGTCACTCTCTAGACAGCTTGTATTGTACCATTCCAACAAGCTTGTATGGTTCCAGTATGCCACATCTGGGATTAGATATAGGCCTAGAGTTTAAATAGTCTCTCTTTTTCACAAACCCTTTTATTAGTGTCCACATTATGACGTTCATTCATTATCTTAACAGTTGTAGAAACACTTGAAATTGATTAAACACCAAGCTGTTCTGAAATGAAAAAGAGACCAAGGTCCACCTGGTTTGTGGATGTTCAGATAATTCATAGTATTTGTACTAACAGTAGCTGAGATCATGAATGCGTTCAGACATTGGAGAATAATAAGAACAAGTGAGTTTAAGAGACACTCTGAAGACCTACTGTTGCTGAAGCCTATGAAAGCCTCTTGTGAACAAGTTGATGCTTTTCTTCCTCAGTCTAATGTATAGCATGAGAGGACAATGGGGAAAGAAAAATACCATGCAAAATGTGATATGGCATCCAGATATCAGTGTCACAACAGGCAGGGAAGCCATCAACTGCAGGTCGAGAGGTCTAGGTCTGTTTGAATTAGCTATCTCTCTCACACACACACACACACACACACACACACACACACACACACACACACACACACACACACACACACACACACACACACACACACACACACACCGCTTTGCTCTGGGTTATGGCAGGCAGCAGGACAGAAGCACATCCCCTAAAGGCTAACGTACAAGGACAGCCTGTCCCACTGTGAACGCCCACTGGGCCGAGGTGTTACAAGTCATATGCAATAACCTGCATCATTACTTCTGAAGACTGTTAGGGTGTCGAAATAACATCCCTCCCCCTCTGCTGCCAACACACAGTATATACACATAAAGACATAGATACACACAATTCTAATAAATGCAACAGTTGGACAATGGATGAAGATACTCCATTAATCCATCAGATATTGACTGCATTATTGCACATAAACATTTTACTGGCACGGACAAATAATGACCGGTGTTCAGGGATTTTGGTGGGAATTCAGGTATTAATTCAGGGCTGCAACCACCAACAATGTGCTCTGTCTTAATCTAGCTGCACTCACCTGCACTGTCTAGACTGCCTCATTAATTACTGTTGTTGTCACATTCTGTTGCATAATTTAACAAGTGTGACAACAACAAGATACCTTTGGCTTAAAAATGTAAATGTTTGCCTCTAGATTACACCTATCTATACATACTTTACATTGTTTGCGAGATCAGATGTA
The DNA here is from genome assembly GCF_965601325.2 of Salmo salar. NCBI lineage: Eukaryota > Metazoa > Chordata > Actinopteri > Salmoniformes > Salmonidae > Salmo > Salmo salar. The sequence continues at coordinate 23,995,108 of NC_138309.1, read as the reverse complement.
CTGTAATATCACTATAATCTGAGTGTTCATTTTCGGAAGTTGATTTCATTTCAGTGCATCTAATTTGTAAATATTTCAACTGTATTAAAGTATTAGTTCTTTCAATTCCACAAAAAAAGGGACACCCATCAAAATAAAGTTATCTTTCTTCTCATGTAAAAGTGTCGAGACAATGTGCTAAATCCCCTACGAAGCTTTAGCTTTCTTATAGATGCAACGGAAAGACAATGCATTCCATTGAGCCCATTTCAGCCATTACCGGGCTGTATTTGACAGGTCATTACAAACATTTCCGTGGTCATTACATTAACGGGAAAAAATGACAGGCACAAGCAATTGGATGAAAGAGTCACAGGAGGAAAATGAAAGCAAACAATTCAGCAAGATGTGGATTTTGCACCCCTCAAACACAAGACATAGTTGGCTGAAAAAGACAGATCCTCAGGTGTTGCTACGTACACACATCACATTCGCAGGCACACACACACACACACACACGCACGCACGCACACTGACAGACAATCAACAATCTATCACACACACACACGCACCTTCCTTGGTGTTAGAGAATCACAGTAGTGTTCCCTGGAGTTGACAGTTATCTGTTGTGCTGACAGAACCATGGCAGGCCCTGCAGGAGTAAGCATGCGTCATTATCACCCTATTCAGCTAGATCCCCCTCTCCTTTCCCACAGTACCTGCTCTAGCCAGTCACGCACACACACACACACACACACACACACACACAGTCACCCATTCTTCTTCTATGTATCACAACTAACCACTAATACTCCTTGTCTTCTGCTTGGAACTGTGATCTCTTCTTTTTGCCCCCTTCTTATCCAATAGTCAATAGGATCCCTTCCTTTTCTCTAACACCAGTCAGAACCTCCTGTACAGTACAGTATGTTGAGTCAGACAGACATAGTTGTCTGTGGACTGGCCTCCACTTGGTCTTCTTCTCAACACTTATTAACTGACTGTCATGTTCTGTTCTGTTCTTCCCTCCAGACACTCTTTAACGTCCTCAGTCCACTTACTGCAGTCCGTGGCTTTGTCCCAAATGGCACCCTATTCCTATGGGCTCTGGTCTGGTCAAAAGAAGTGAACTATATATGGAACAGGGTTCCATTTGGGATGCAGCCTGTACATAGCAGTGGAATTATGCGTCTGGGCTGTTCACTGTCAGGAATCCAGACAGAGTGAAGCTGCTGCTGAATCTGTGTTATGATGTGTGTGTGTCAGGGTTTCCGTTGGCCGGTAATAGATGGCTTTTGGCCGATAAAAAAATGAAAAGCAAATAAATAAAAAACTGGTGCCGGCCAATTGTCCAGGAGAAGACAAAAAATCCCATTGCAAAATAATGCCTTTTAGTCTATTCGTTGATGGAAATACCAGTCGATGGAAATATATTTGACATGCTTATCGGTCTATAGGTTAATTTGCATAATTTAGTGGATTCAATTGCCGGGTGTGTATTTTCGTTAGTCGTTATGTTTGTTACACACGCACAGCATACCGATACAGAGCCTATGAGTGGAAAATCTGTCAGACAGCATGAAAGCTGCTGCTACTGCTTCTCAAACAGCTCATTAGTTGCTGCTAGAGTGAAACATGTTTTTATAAGCCCAATCATTGCGTAACAATTCTAAATGCGATTGCTTGTTAAAAACAGTTTTGATGGCCATAATTAAAAATGACTACTATTTTTATTTCTCAGCTAGTACTGTAATTGAAGAGCGCTTCCCATACGCCATTCAAGTGCAGATAGGCAATGGTAGGCAGGCTTCAGCGAGTCACACATCACTTTGAATGAGCTGGAGGCAGTAAGCATTTTCAAAACATATACTTAATTGTTTGAAGCCTGAACGTTTTACTTCATATTATGAGACATGTCTTACCTTGCTTCAAAGTAAAATCCGACCATAGAAACATTGAGGCCGTTATTTAATAGACTTCCATATGCCATTGAAACCAGTAGCCTATTTCTTTCATGTTCTATTGGTTTTCCATTAGTGAAAGGCACAACCCTAGTCATATTAGCAACCCATGCTAATTTTTGCATCTTTATATCTCCCCTCTTTCTAAATTTCTTTTGATAACTGTGTGTTCCCGCTAATTACATTATGGAACGAACATTCACGCGTAGCCTATTGCCTTGTCCACATTGCTGCCCTTATAATGTGTAGAAATAATAGTTTAGCAACATTTTAATCTAAATGTACTGATCTGTTGCATCATCCTCATTGCTTTTTAAAGTCGTTTTCTTTTATGTAGCCTAGGACTACTGCTTGTATGAATTTGGGATATATCGTCCCAGAACTGTTCCAGACAGTTTGGCATAGGCTATTTCTTTCTCGCACAGAACAACAAACTGACCAATGGAATAGACAAACTTTTCTACTATGGGGGATATTAGATTGACATAGACTAGTGATTTTGCTGTTCATTACTCGTCTTGCTAGCTGAGGAAAAGTAAATGTGACAGTTACTCTAACATCTTCAGTACGAATCGGAATTCGGTAAGGAGTACACGTTGTTTCCTCGAGTTGCATGTTCTGTTAAGATGAATAACCATAATCTAAATGTGATCTCTGTCATTCTGAGCACCGTGGGTGGACACCCTAATCAGGTTACGCACCCAATGCATATGGGTCCAGGACATTACTCTAATGTCTGTTCAATGAAAATGCTGCCGGTCAAATGTCCGGCTCCACATTTTCCTAAAGGAAACCGTGCTGTGTGTGTATGTGTGTGTGTGTCCTGCTGTTCACTCACACTCTTCATCTATCACTCCACACCTTATAGCTCACAGCGCAGCTAAGACATACAGATCATACTACTGAGAGAACACACACATCATATACAAAAGTCCAAAAACACTCCTTTAGCTAAAACCTGCATTGTAAGCTGTATAGTAACTGAATCCAACAGAGTATGGTTTTAGCCATCGTAAATCCCTCTTACCCCAATTCCTATTCTTTCCAAGCCTTTTTCCTCAAGTAAAAAGAGAAAGAGATAGCTAGCTATTGTATTTGTGGGCTTTCATGGCCATGCCTCAATCATATCACTTCCCAGACTCTGAAATGGAGCCATGGTATACAGGGCTTTGTGGTAAATCACTATCTCTCTCCCCTAGTCAGTGCCCAGTCAGAGCCCAGTCTGCTGAGCACTATGGCCGGCTGGCTCTCTGCTGCCTCCTGGGTGACTAATATATCTTGTTAAATTGTGCTGAGAAGCGTGTTGAGAACCTTATACCTTTTTGCTTCGTGCGATCTCTGGTGTGTCTGTGTTTCAGAGGGGTACGGTGTGTGTGTGTGTGTGTACTAGGGCGGTGTCAACCTTTGTCCTATCGTGATTATATACTCACAAAACGTTGTGATATATGATAGTATCGCCTGCTATTGACCAACCAAATTGGTTGGTTAAAAATAGCGCAAAATCGCATGCTAGAACACGATGAATCATTATGAAAGATAATGTTGTTGAAACCTTGGACAGAGGCTAAGTGCAGGCAAATATTTTATAATATTCCTTTCTGGTGGAGTTTCATCAGGTTTGTGTGTGTCAGTCTATGTCTGTTTGGCGCCCAGATGATGGAGCAAAGTGACAGTCAACTGATGAGGAACGGCCTGTCTTGCCATAGTGAGTTATAAATCATTGGCTGGATAGAAGCAAAGCATCTTCAGAACTGGATAATGATTGCTTTATTTGCCTCATTGTCCTCTCTTAATATAGTAATTTTCATAGCCTATCGAAGCCTGAGAGAGAATTATATTTTCTGCGCAGAGCCAGTCAAGTTCAAATAGGCTGTCAATCATTGTCGATAGATAATTCTATCATAATATTGCCCTACCCTAGTGTGTACCTGCCTGTGTGTCCGTATCCGTGACGTGTGTGTGCATTTCAGTGAGCCTATGCATTCACTGCGAGGGAGTGGGTGGTGGTGTCAGTTATGCAAATATGTCTGCTAAACTCTCCAACTCTTGCAGGAGTTGATGGTAAGGCAGTTCCCTTAAATTGCCATTAGCCCTTACTTCCTCAGACAGAGGATCAGAGAGAGGCTCCATCCCAAATGTCACCCCATTCCTTAAATAGTGCACTCTTTTGAACAGAGCCCTATATACCATGGTCAAAAGTAGTGCACTAAATAGAGTGGGTGACATTGGGACCCATAGGATCCCCGCTGTTACTGAGTCAGTCCTAAAGCTCTGAAGCTAGCTGTCCTTCAGCTTCTCGGTAATTGGTGAAGCCAGGCAGCGGATTCACATGGAGAGGAAGGGGGAAACATGTTGGCAGATTGCATTGGCAGCAATTACAGAATCTCCCAACCCAGAGACATGAATCTACTGATTTAATATCGACTGCCTTTGTACGCCATGCCTGTCTAATGGCTGAGCCTGTACTGTTTCTTCTTTACTACCTAGCTGTCACCATACTCACGTCAGACAGCTACTGTACAACATTAGAGTTACAGTTTGTCTCAAAGGGCATCAAATTCCCTATGCAGTATACTACCTTTGACCAGGGACCAAAGTAGTCCACTATACAGGGAATAGGGTGCCATTTGAGATGCAGCCAAGTCTCCTCATCCTTAGCTCAACACTTCAGCACTTCCAGGAACCACGATAGATGCCTTTTACACACTGTAGTGTAAAGTTACCCTTTCAACAAAATATCCTCCCTTTCATTAGGAGCAAGCACCAGGGTGACCAGTTAAGAACACTGCATATTCATTTCAGAACACTCAAGAGAAAGGAAATGTTCTCAGAACAAAAGCAGTCAAAATTCGAAGAACAACTTTAATCTCAGCATGAAAGCATGAATTTCCACTCTCACTGTACATTTATGTAAGTACCAATATGATTTCCAGTTACAATACATTACAGTTCCAAGTTGTTTCTATGTGTTATTGTTGTTCTTCAAATGCAATAGAAAAACTTGTAGAGCATTTATATTACCCATAATATCCTGTCTATTGTCTTGATGTGTGTGTGTGTGTGTGGGGGGGGGGGGGGGGGGGGGCATAATTAGGATATTCAGATTGAATGTTAAACATACATCACCATTCATTATTGTTTCATTACCTTGGTTAGTACATGTTCATGGCCACCATACACAACAGCTATGAAACAACCGTACATTTATTGCATTTTTCACGAACAGTACAATAGACATGTACAGTCTATTTCTATCTGGTTGCTTTTCTTTTGTACACACAATAGAGACAATTACCAATTAACAACTGAGAAGTCCGGTGTCGTTGATCTACTCTCACAGTGTACTTAATCTCACACAGAAAACTGCCCTTTTTTTTTTTTTACAGATTTGAACAGATTCTACTATGGCAACAACAGAACCTCCAAAGCAAATGCAAATGGCGACGTGTGCCATAACAACAGGCATCAGAGATAATGGAGTTTTTTGCCCTTTTCCTCATGGAGTGTGTTGCCGTCTGTAGATTCCATTAATGCTATTCTTTTGGCTAATTTCCTAAAAACCCTTGTCAGAAAAATTGCCTTTCTGTGGCTTTACCTGTACCCATCTTTACCTCTCCATCTCCTGTAATTACGGTAAATGAGACGTGGAACCAGAGTTACTGACCTTCCTTGGGTAAAGAACACTGTCCTCCACAAACACTGGGAATCACCAAAAACAGACGTCTAAAATGTATGGGACGTCAGCACTATGTCTTGATTGTTTTGTAACTGAACACAAGCAGAATAACATTCTGACCATAGCTTTCTGAATGAAGATACACCATTAGCACAGAGTTACCAGGTTGTCATTGTTCTCAAATACACGTCAAAATACTTTGCTTTGGTGACGACAGCAGTCATAACCACCTAGTTTCCATGTCTCTTCTGTCCACAAGGGGGCATGTTTTTCATGTGGGCAAAAGACTAAAGGCCATTCTTCTAACACTCTAGTGAGACCATACTCCATTTTAGTTAATAATCCCAGGAATGTTCTAAATAACAATTTTCAATCTCTACACCTTTTCTTTCAATACAACCAGAGATAATCACAACATATATGGACCTTGACTAATGCAGAGAAACAATCAAGGTGCCCCACACACCCTTGCGCTCTCACACACACACACACACACACACACACACACACACACACACACACACACACACACACACACACACACACACACACACACACACACACACACACACACACGGAAGAATATGAGATTCGTTTTGTGTGTCTCTGTGCTGTGAGGAGATTCCCATAGGGATAGTGCGGTGGTAGAGACAGTCAGTGGGCATGGGGATGTGATTTCATTAGGTCCAGATGCTGCTGCTTGAAGGACTGAGCACTTGAAAGGTTCAATATTATTATTCTGGAGCAGGACACATCAAAATGACGCTGTCCATCTGGAGCGGAGATAATGTAATCAGCAGTGGGTCATTGGTCATCACAGACAGCCCAGCCATCGGGTTTACCAACATCCTGTGATGTCATCATCATCACCCTAACACTCAAGAGACCAGAGAGAGAGACGACGAGAGACAGAGAGAAGACGAGCCGATTGATAAGACAGACATCAGCTTCACCTCATTAGATATTTTTTTTTGGGGGGGGGGATTAATTGATAAAATATTGAATGTGTGTCTGTCTCTGTGATCCAATGTATTTATTTAAAACCCTTGAGGTTAATGGTTTCAATTTGTCTATTCCATTACCTGTACATCTTTATAAGCTACCCCCACCCACCCAAACAAACACACACACACACACACACACACACCAGACACGGACACACACGCACACCAAGGAAAACCTATTTGTAGAAGCGTTAAATATTCAGTACCTGCCGTGTTCTCCATATGTCTTTGATCAGACACAGATCCTATGCTACTCTCTCATCTTACAACTTCAAACCAGAATGTATGTAAAAACTCAGCTATACAACCTGTTCTGTTGCAAAAGCCTGTCTCGCCACACTAGTAAGTTATTTTACTCTAGCAAATTGCTGTCATCTGGATTACGCAAACAAAAAGGTGATAAGTAATTTTAAAATGCAGATGGGTGAATTATGAAAAACATATCAGCATCAGGCCTATTACCCAACTCCTTGCAAGTGTCAATGTAAAATGTTGTTTATTTCCAAAGCCTCCATTATAATTTAGTGCATGATCTGCTTATTGCACAAGTCTCTGTTGATAATTTGTAGAGTGATATTCTTGCAGCATATTCCCCTGGTAGTTAGTCAACTCCCCCTAAGAACTTCTTGGCCTCCTCCAGGCATATCGCTGCAGGCCTTAGGGAGCTAGAGCAATATAACCAACATGAAGCAATCTGGAGGCTAGAGGAAGGTACAGTAGCCAAGATGTATTTTTATAATACGTTTTTTTTTGGGGGGGGGGGGGGGGGGGGGGGGATAGAGGAATAGACAGATTCCCAGAATCTGCGACCAGTAGCACTCACCTGATGCTCCTTAGACCTGATCTATTTTCTATTTTCTAACATGGAAGATATGTATATATGCTGCATTAGCAAAGGCATAGGCTATCGAGCAAAGTTTGTGATATAGGCCAATGTGGCACCAAAACAAACCCAGGAGGAAAGCAACCAACCTAAAGAATGCTGTAACTAACCTAAAGAATGCTGCTCAATCAAAATCATGCAAGCAATTAAAGTGTGAATGCGAAAATGTTAAGGAATTCAATAGCATAGCCTATACCCGAATTTACCTTTTCAAAAGTAATACTCTAAAAGCCACACATATAATGAATATATTATGAATGAGGGCTCGCTTGAGGAGACATAGGCTACTTTGAAAACTTCAGGCAACTCCAGGAGTTTATAATCGTGACCTGGCACGTACGCTATGCTACACACGCGTCACTCAAAGTACAACTGTACAGACAGAGAATTTCATATTTTCATCAGCGCATGTAACCTATTCTACAGTAGCCTTTACCTGCATCGATATCCGTAGCCTAACCAGTGGGAAAGTATAAAGAAAGCGAACATTTCATATAGCACCAATAAACAACGAATAATACATACAAAAGAAAATGTAAACAATTACATTGTCATACGTTTATCACTCCACATGATGTGTTGACTTGTGGTGCCATCACAGTGTTACTGTACTCTACATCTGATCTGACGCAGTCAAATTAATAAACACAAATGTATCCCACGTTGTAGCTGAGACAGAATATTATCCAAAATTGTGGTCTATAATAAATGAAACCCAAAAGTTGACGCAGAGGACAATAGTGGTCAGTGATGTCTAATGCATTGCACATCGAGTAATATTTCAAGCAACTTCCAGTGATGTATGGCAGGCTAAAGTTAAGTCGCCTATACTAACCCTTATTTATGAATCACCTAAGCTATAGGTCTGTAGTCGGAAGTATTGAACATACAACCGTACCTGGAAATCAATTCATGCGAAACGTTCAATAAATACACCAATAACCTCTAGGTCTTAATGGACACTCGACTCGGCAGTTTTCAAACCAAAGCCTTCTTTATCGGGAACACCTTTCATTCTGCCAGAAATCACAAAGCGAGATAGCATTGTATATAAAAAAAAAAGTTGATTTGATCGCTTCACTCACCTTCCACGGAAGTTCTTATTCTGTTATCCTACGATAGCGAAGTGGCGAATGGTGCTGAGATGAGGGCGAAGAGTATCCGTTCGTTCACTGCAGCAGTTCCAAAAGCGCTTCAAGGCTGTTCCTCAACTGTGCTTCACTGTTTCGCGCAGGCAGCATCACTTCTCTGTGTGGATGTCCGTAGCTGAAATAAAAGGGACTGGGCCTCCGATTGGCTGCCATTCTCAAGTCCCCGATGCAGGGCAGGGAGAAATCGGCCGACAGAAAATAATGAACAGATTGACGCGCTGAGGAAGCAGGTTTGAAAGGACTAGGGATGTAGGCTAGTTCAACGGAGTGATGGAGAAATGTATATATTATTCCCAGCGCAATTTGAAAACCGCAGCATGAAAGGAAGACGACTAGCACCTTTGTGGTTGCAAATAATAGGCTATAGGCCTAAAGAAATGCCCAAATATATTGACATATATGCCAATTAATAGCCTGTAAGAATATGGTAGGATACTGTTTGTATGCCTTTTTTTTAAGGATTCAGAATGTAAACCTTAAAGTGTGGATAATATAGAAAAATGAAAACACTTGACATGTTCAATTTTAAAAATCTACTGTGTGCAAAATACAATAAAACATTTAGTTTGTTTTTTATTTACTAAACTGTAGGGAGTACTATATACAACATCACAAACAGTAGGCCTATTAGAGTTGTTCCATCCCAAGGGTTAATGTCGTTATGGCTGCTGTTAGTTGCATGAGTTCAATTTCTAGAACTCCTCCAATCATCCACTTTGGAGCTATCCTCCCAACCAAGCATCAAACCCCTTGCCTAGCGCTTCCCCATTCACTGAGCGAGAAGGATTTATACATTTGGCATCATGTCCTATCAAAAGATCAGCCAGTGATGACTGAATGACTGACTGCGGCCCTTGACCAAATCATTGCAACTGAATGGGCTTGGATAGCCTCAGCATTTATTTTGTGAATGTTTAGCACTCATTTTCTCTCTTTCACCCCCCCCCCCCCCCCCCACACACACACAGTGGAATGATCCAGAAACAAAACTAAAATCTATAAGTTAACCTGAAATACATTATAACACCACAAAGATCAATGGAACAACATTGTGAGAAAACACAAAGGAGTCAGGCACCAAAAAGAGCTATATCTGGGATATCATAGTCATTTTAGAGAATATCAGATACACTGTTGCTCTGTGCATTCTCTGGGGAAATAAAACAGCAAATGTTTTGCATCTGGCTGGTGGGAAAACTCTGTGGTATAAATCTTCTCGCTGTCGTAATGGTGCATTTTCTGCATTAATTGTGCCCAAGTTTATGCTTTTTCTGTCACAACGAAATTGTGAATTATGCCTATATCTGGTTTCAGTGAATGTCGAAAAGTAGTTATTTATTGGAGCTAAGAATGAGTTACACAAGAGCCCTTTCCTGCAGTCAAATTACCTTGTAGCCCCATGGGTGGAATGTTAATAATATTATTCATAATTTCATAATTAATAATCATTATTTAAAAACAAATATAAAAACATTTGTGTTTCTATGTCAAGTGGTTTTGTTACATTTCAGTAATTTCAGTCATTACAGAGCGTATTGTGTATGGCCCAGTACATCACTGGGGCCAAGCTTCCTGACATCCAGGACCTATATAGTAGGCGGTGTCAGAGGAAGGCCCAAAAAAGTGTCAAAGACTCCAGTCACCCAAGTTATAGACTGTTCTCTCTGCTACCACACGGCAAGCGGTATTGGAGCACCAAGTCTAGGACATTGTCATGGCCGTCGTAAGGATTGGACCAAAATGCAGCGGGAATGTGTATGCTCATTTTGTCTTTTATTGAAGAAACGAAACAAAACAAAACAAAACACAAGAACGACAAAAACAGTCCTGTCAGGCACACAGCTAAACAAGGAACAACTACCCCCAAAACCCATAGAAAAACACCCCTACTAAATAGGACCTTCAATTAGAGGCAACGAGGAACAGCTGCCTCCAATTGAAGGTCAAAACAATAAACTAGACATAGAAATAGAAAAAATAGAAAATAGAACATAGAAATACAAAACATAGAACACTACCCAAAAACCCCGACAACACAAAACAAACACACCCCTGCCACGTCCTGACCAAACTACAATAACAAATAACCCCTTAAACTGGTCAGGACGTGACAGACATAAAATGCTCCTTAACAGCTTCTACACCCAAGCCATAAGAATGCTGAACAACTAATCAAATGGCCACCCCGACTATTTACATTGACCGCCCCCTCCTTTGTTTTTACCCTGCTGCTACTCGCTGTATTTCTATATATGCATAGTCACTTTACCAATTAGCTTAACTAACCTGTACCCCCGCACATTGACTCGGTACTGGTACCCCCTGTATATAGCCTTGTTAGCTTTATGTTTTTATTTTCAATACACTTTTTTTGCACTGACCAAGTTCCCCAATTTTTTATTTCTGACAAGTTTGTGGTTTATGCAAGTTTGTTACAGCATCATGTAATCATTGTATCAATAATACTCCCACACAGTATACATTGAGACAAAGGTGGACTTCACAGGTAGAGGGTTTATTTTAGATCTGTGAGAGCATCATATTAGAGTGGGAGATAGAGGTTTTCACTTTACAACAACACAGTGAACCTTGGTAAAGTACAACAACAAAAAACGTTTTGGTTTTGAAAGCATCATAAATCATAGTCCTAGTGGCAGGCAGCGGCCTAATAGTGTTGTGAGGGCACATGGAGTCTACTATCCTCCCTCCTCCCCTGTCCCCTGGCTACGTCTACTTCCCAAATAGCACCCTATTCCCTACTTAGTGCACAACTTTGGACCAGGACCTATATGTCTACTGCTGCCAGACTACAGAAAGTGGAACGGCCATGTCGGACAAAACATGTTGTCTCTCTCTTTTAACACTGATCTCCTCTTTGGTGCGCACGTGGCCATTCAGCAAGCAAAAAACACACGGTACAAACAGGCACATCATCCTTTGTGGCAGAAAAACAATCTATCCACAAATAGCTTATCATCCATCATCATCATATATTTGGGTCCCCAGAAAAGCACAAAAAAAAAAACAAGTGCATTGTTGTTTCTAAGGTTACTGCTGAAATTAATTGATGTAGTGAAGAGAAGCAATGACACAAAAAACTACAGGTTCTCTTTTCTGTGTTTCAGTGTGTGTGCGCGTGTGTGCATGCTTGCGTGCGTATGTGTGTGTTTGCATGCGAAAATAAAAAGAACCAATAGAGATATATTCATGTAATTTTTTAAGTGAAAGTCTGTGTACAATCGTAAAAATAAAGGTGAAAGTTGGAACCAAATAAGGTTCTTAAGAGCGATGCTATAGGCAAACCATTTAAGGGTCTCTGAAGAACCATACATGGGATGGTTCTTTCAAGAACCATACAAAAATAAACCAACTGAAATGTTTTGGCCTTCCAGGACCGGAGCTAATTAGCCCTGCTGTAGGGTTTTAAGCCTTATTTGCATATTTCCCAAGGTGCCTTTGGAGTTATTTTTTTTTGTCACCAGTACCATCCATGACTATGTTTGCTAGGGACAAAGATATGACTCTTATATTCATTGATTTGTATACCTGTGGCTGTCACCAAGATATATCATAAGTGAATATGGTGTTATTGAAGTTAAATAAATTAAGATAATAAAATACGCATTTCATAAGGTCTTCTTTTAAGGGCCTTGTTTTACACTAATAAAGTGTCCTGAAAAGCATATTTTACAGGGCGCATCAGGCCTGCAAGTCATATTATGCTGGCTTGCAAAGTGATGTGTAATTTTTTTGGAATCCAGCAAGAGTGGAGATGTCCAAGATTTTGAATTTTATTCTCTTGCAGCCTGCATCAAAAATGACTGCTAGGTTTTAGAAGACTAAGATATGAGACTACCTTCAACATCTTAACTGGAACAACCATTTCAGTAGCGTGTGCAATAAATCCAAGTAACAGATTGGAATAGTTGACAAAAATTTATACTGCTCCAAAAAATAAAGGGAACACTTAAACAACACATCCTAGATCTGAATGAAAGAAATAATCTTATTAAATACTTTTTTCTTTACATAGTTGAATGTGCTGACAACAAAATCACACAAAAATAATCAATGGAAATCCAATTTATCAACCCATGGAGGTCTGGATTTGGAGTCACACTCAAAATTAAAGTGGAAAACCACACTACAGGCTGATCCAACTTTGATGTAATGTCCTTAAAACAAGTCAAAATGAGGCTCAGTAGTGTGTGTGGCCTCCACGTGCCTGTATGACCTCCCTACAACGCCTGGGCATGCTCCTGATGAGGTGGCGAATGGTCTCCTGAGGGATCTCCTCCCAGACCTGGACTAAAGCATCCGCCAACTCCTGGACAGTCTGTGGTGCAACGTGGCGTTGGTGGATGGAGCGAGACATGATGTCCCAGATGTGCTCAATTGGATTCAGGTCTGGGGAACGGGCGGGCCAGTCCATAGCATCAATGCCTTCCTCTTGCAGGAACTGCTGACACACTCCAGCCACATGAGGTCTAGCATTGTCTTGCATTAGGAGGAACCCAGGGCCAACCGCACCAGCATATGGTCTCACAAGGGGTCTGAGGATCTCATCTCGGTACCTAATGGCAGTCAGGCTACCTCTGGCGAGCACATGGAGGGCTGTGCGGCCCCCCAAAGAAATGCCACCCCACACCATGACTGACCCACCGCCAAACCGGTCATGCTGTAGGATGTTACAGGCAGCAGAACATTCTCCACGGCGTCTCCAGACTCTGTCACGTCAGTCACGTGCTCAGTGTGAACCTGCTTTCATCTGTGAAGAGCACAGGGCGCCAGTGGCGAATTTGCCAATCTTGGTGTTCTCTGGCAAATGCCAAACAACCTGCATGGTGTTGGGCTGTAAGAACAACCCCCACCTGTGGACGTCGGGCCCTCATACCACCCTCATGGAGTCTGTTTCTGACCGTTTGAGCAGACACATGCACATTTGTGGCCTGCTGGAGGTCATTTTGCAGGGCTCTGGCAGTGCTCCTCCGGCTCCTCTTTGCACAAAGGCGGAGGTAGTGGTCCTGCTGCTGGGTTGTTGCCCTCCTACGGCCTCCTCCACGTCTCCTGATGTACTGGCCTGTCTCCTGGTAGCGCCTCCATGCTCTGGACACTACGCTGACAGACACAGCAAACCTTCTTGCCACAGCTCGCATTGATGTGCCATCCTGGATGAGCTGCACTACCTGAGCCACTTGTGTGGGTTGTAGACTCCGTCTCATGCTACCACTAGAGTGAAAGCACCGCCAGCATTCAAAAGTGACCAAAACATCAGCCAGGAAGCATAGAAACTGAGAAGTGGTCTGTGTTTCCCACCTGCAGAACCACTCCTTTATTGGGGGTGTCTTGCTAATTGCCTATAATTTCCACCTGTTGTCTATTCCATTTGCACAACAGCATGTGACATTTATTGTCAATCAGTGTTGCTTCCTAAGTGGACAGTTTGATTTCACAGAAGTGTGATTGACTTGGAGTTACATTGTGTTGTTTAAGTGTTCCCTTTATTTTTTTGAGCAGTGTATATTATTCATATTTGATCAGCATAAGATTAATTAATCAATCAATGTACATGCAAAAATATAGATATCGAAAAATGATAATGACGGGCATGATTTTGGTTAAACGCTGGTTATTAACACCAACACTGGGGTTATTTTACACCACTGAGTGTTAATTTAGCTCTTTGCAGTGTTAATTTAACTATTGAAACAACACTAGAAATGTTACATTGAAAAAACAACACTAGTTATCACTGGCGAATTTGCTGTGTGCCATGAAAGGGACACATCTGCAGGCTTCCATACATTTCAAGAAACTTTTAAAATTCTGATTAACTGTAGATGCCACGTCAAGAAGCCCACACTTAACTCAATGGTTCTTTACCAGGCAAGAGTTATCCACGGAACCTTAAGAGCTGAGGAAGAACCATTTAAGAACCTTTTATTTTTTTCAGTGTAGCCTGATGATCAGAATGAACAACAGTATGAGGCCAGGGCCAGGCTGGGTTGGGCCTTGCTTTGATTTAGATGCCTCCCGGGGATAAGGCCAGAGGGAGTGGGCCTGGGCCTTTCTCCACTCTGGAAAAGAGAGGAGGGGAGAGGGGAAGATATAATGGAGAGCATCCAAAGCTAGGCTCAGTCCCTCTCCTCTCCTCTCTTCTCATCCCACTGTTGTTGCTGTTGACATGTGCCATCAGAGGGAGGGTGTTTTTAATGTACAGTCTCATTCAAGGGATTAGTCATGTGCTCCGCCACAGATGGACTGAGAGTGGCCCCTATTACTAAATCCTCCAATGATGTTGTTGTATAGAATTCTGGAAGGTTTTTTTCAAGGCTTCAACACTAGTGGACGGACATGAACTACTGGCATGACACACTAATCTGCCTGTTACAAAAGTAAAAAACCAACAAGATGAAATGAAAAGTGGTTGAAGGGAGAGAGGAGAAAACATGACTTCCCCTTTTTCCCGGCTGCATACTTTAGTTCCTATTAGCAACATCATTCAGAGCAGTTTTTCTGATGATAATTTGGAAATCTGGGGTTGGCGCTGCTAATCCAGCAGCATTACAATTTGCCGAGGGATTACTGAGTGACAACTTCAAGTGAGACGAAAGATGTAAGGGCCTCTTAAGCCGTGTTCCTATTAAAAGCCACAGTACGATGTGACACCGTAGCAGGCTTCATTGCCAACTAGTTGTGGATATATACCCACACAGATAAACGCTCCAGTGCTCACAGGGATTTTTTCATCTTTTACATTTTTTTTAAATTTTTTTTAGGGAGGTTGAGGGTTTTCTTTGAAGCTCCAACCCATCAACCTCTCTGCCTCTCTGCCATCTGTAGGATGGAGAGGGAAGACTTTTAATGCCAAAGGTATGCTGTTTTATCCCGGCCCAGACTCCCAGCCAACAGAGTTAGTTAAATGAGGTTCTGCTTGCCTTAAACCCGCTCAAATAATCTCAGGTGTTTATAGCGTTTTTAATCCCTTGCTTTTAACAAAATCGTAAAAGTTGTATATACTTTCAAGGATGCTGGTTGCTGCATAGCGAGATGTTTGTGAATACTTTGTTGTACATCACCTCATGATTTAATCATTTTAGAATTACCCAGTCATATCCACTCTCTCTCCTCTAAAAAGGAGGAAGTGAGAAGAAAAATCACCTTCCCTTATACCCTCTCAAGTGTTATGTTGCACACAGGTTACTATCAAAGTAGATTGATTCTGACATTTGATATAATAAAAAAAAAACACAAAAGGGTGTGAGGAGAGGAGAAAAAAAGGAATGTTGTTTTCTTCAGCCTTGACCTGGATATGCAGCCAGTTCAAGAAACATCACTTTATCTTCCCGTACATCTGTTGAGTGTATGTGTATGTGTGTGGGGTTCCCCCAGGAAAGGACAAAGTAACTGCTCAATCCCAGGTAATTAATTTAGGGCATCCCTGTGAACACTCTGTCACAATACACACACACACACACACGACACAGCAATCCTTTAAGCACAACACTCCATTAGTCATATCTCACGAAGCCTTGCAAATGGCAGGCAGTACAAACAGAGGGAGGATCTTAGGTCTGTGGCAGTAGTACCAGGAGGGAGAGAAGACTTGCCCGTATGAAGTTATCACACTTGAATGTTGTTTATAAAAAGTTGCGTAGAGGTCAGTTTAAAACTATGAAATTGAATCTGATTGAAGTGTGCAGAGACTCCTTTTTCTCTCTGCTTAAAGAACGTCAGAAAAAGTTTAAGAATCCCACTAGATTAGTTTTACTGAGTAACACAGGATGTAAACCTACTGTACCAGGTATTCCCGTTTTTTGCCAAAATATACTGTGAAACCATGTGTTTTTGGAACACTTCACATGTGATGAATTTTCACATGTGGATTTTCATGTGTAATCAATTTTCACGTGAATATGTTGATACATTTTCACATGAATATGTTTCACATGTGATGCCCTGCAAACACAAGTGGGTCATTAGGATACACACACAAACAGTGTTTTTAACACACAGTGTTTTCAACTTATATATTTGACTATATTGTGTATGAATATACAATAATTATTATTCAACATGTCCTTACCTGGGATTTGTACTCACAACTTCATGGTTCATACTGTAGCATTCCAACCTTCCTGCTATGCCACCATGTGTGTGTCAATAACTGATTTAATTTTTATTCCTACACATTGGACTTAAATAAAGTAAATCTCAGCTTTGTTAAAAATACACTCAGGAAAAACGATTATATTTTTCATAGTGAGTCAGGAGTAAAATATAAACAGAATAATATGCCCCACCAACATTAGACAACTTTACAGAAAACCCCTGAAATCGAAGAAAAAATTATATTAAACCAATGATGAAAATATAGTCAGATTAACTGATATTAAAATATAACTGCAGATGGCACTTATTTTGCTAAGTGTAAATCCCATCATACTGAAAAGTCAGTACTAAGTGGGTTCGATTCCCACGGGGTCCAGTACAAAAAAATGCATGAAATGAAAATGAAACGTATGAAATGTATGTATTCACTACTGTAAGTCGCTCTGGATAAGAGCGTCTGCTAAATGACTAAAATGTAAAATGTAAATGTAAATCATGTCAAACATAATCATATTCTCATTAAAGCTTTTTTACAATATTTTAACTGAACAGCGTACAATTTACAGTGGGGTTCGAAATTAGAAAGTTATAAAGGGTCAAAGATCATAACCAAATATAGTGGGAGGTTAGCATGTCTTGGGGGTATGATCTTTGAACTGCTGTTACTTTATCACTCATCATTATTCACGATTCATTCAGGATAATCCGTAATCATGGTAGCTAGCATCTATATTAATGTAGAAGTTTTTAAAAACATATTATATTCTTACATACAATAAAAGTGACTCCGAAATGACACAATACATTATTTATCATTTATCTCTATTGGGCACAAAATTATCTGAAACACAACCTAAACGAACAGGAAAAGCATGATGTAGTTGTTGCATTCTGGGAATATGGGACCAAATACTACACTTCTGACTACTTTATTTATAAGAATCTTTAGGGGTGTCAATAATTTTGACCACTACCTTTTTGAGAAAAAAAAGATGACTTGTTAAACAAAATCTCTTTCTCTTAGCAATTGTGTTAGTATAAAATAATATAATTCCCCCATCTTTTTGAGCATACAATATAGCTCAGTATTTGAATGATTTATGTTACACAGTCATTATTACACAGTCATTACTTAAGGTTCCATGGATAACTCTTGCCTGGTAAAGAACCATTGAGTTAAGTGTGGGCTTCTTGACGTGGCATCTGTAGTTCTTCAGAATTCTGAAAGGTTCTTGAAATGTATGGAAGCCTGTAGTTATGTGAAATGTTTGTTCCAGTTTAGATGTTTAAAGGAGTTTAATATCTTAGTCTTCCCAACCCTGGCCGTCAATTCTGAATGCAGGTTACGGAGATATAGAAATTCAAAATGTCGGATATCCCCACTTGGGCTGGATTCCAATAGGGATTACACATCCCTTTGCAGCCAGCATAATGTGACTTTCAGGCCTGATGTGGCCTGTAAACTATGAGTTTCAAGCCATTGTATTAGGGTTAAACTAGGCCCTCAAAAGTAGGCCTTATAAAATAGGTGTTGTATTGTCTTAAATAATTACATTTTAATGAAAACATATTCACATAGGATCTTGATTGGTGAAGGCCACAGGACTGCAAATGAATGAATGCAACAACCATGTCTCTTTCACAGGTTTTTTTTCCAGTGTACTGTATGCTTGGCAGTTAATGAGGGAAGAAAAGGACTGCGTCCCAAATGGCACCCTATTCCCTAAGAGTACATACTGTAACTGTTGACCAGGGCCCATAGTGCTCTGGTCAAATGTAGTGTTCAATATAGGGAATATGATGCCATTTTGGACACAGTCAAGGAGTGCAGTTCTCTGGCTATGCAGCAGTACAACCCAGAGGTTGTACAATAGAGGCGGCCCGCTCTACCATACTTTGCCCGTCTAAATAAAATATTTTAATATTGATAATTTATTTGACAGAGATGCGCGCTAACAGAAAAATGCATCAATCTTAGGTAAAGCATCTGAGCGAGCAAAACAGCTCCCCTCGGTCTCAGTATGTGTAGCCAATGTATCTGATACTGTCTGGACAAAAAGATTATGGCATGTCATACTGGCCATCACCAATCATTTTCAAAATGAAGGAAAGTTGAAGGGTTCACAGTGCACTGTTCAGATGCTGAAATAATTATGGACGAACGTGCGAAGGTAACCTACTTTTTGAAGTGATTTGTTTGAAAATCAGATGAAAACATCATGACTGGTTGTGTTCATGCAATAACACTCATTACTGACTTGGGTAATTTTGTATCATAGCCCAAAGGGGGTTAATTCTTCAATTTTTTCAGGACTTTGTCAATCAACTTGTTCTAAATAAAACTAAATGATTGTTTAGTATTTCTGTATACAATTTCTTTTATAAAAACAAATCTAGTCCTTTGGGGTAATTTTGACCCCCACCCAAAAACGCCTAATTCCACCTACAGTAATTTGATAGATAGGATCTTTATTTGAATCTATGTTCCTCTGGAGACATAATTAAAAGTTATCCATATCACCAGAGGGTGGAGGTGGACCTGTATCAATGATTTTTACACATCTTCTCATTGTACTTTTCCATACCACGTATCGTATTACTGTGTACAAAACCAAAATGACATTATCGTTGTGCATATAAAAATCTGCCAGTGGTATAAATACTTGATAGAACTTTGGCCAGGTCGCAGTTGTAAATGAGAACTTGTTCTCAACTGGCCTACCTGGTTAAATAAAGGTGAAATAAAATAAAAACGGCAAACAGAACTCTGATACACTCCAAATCTACATAGAGAGCTGTATTGGTGTGTATTCTCCAAAAAGTAGTTATTCTAGGGCAAATCTAAAAGTATTTACTTGAATACAGGTTTCTCCAGAGACATAATATTAAGTTACATATACCACCAGAGGGTGGAGGGGGATCTGTATCAGTGATGGTTATAAGTAGGTATGACCGTGTACAAAATAAAATTACCTTGCATAAATGCTTAGTTGCAGTCAAAACAAATCATAGAAGTCAGTCAGTGGTATGAATACTTGGTAAAACTGTTATACAGAAACCAGCTACCCTCGATCACAATGCACACCTAGATATATGTTAATGAGCCAGACACTCTTTCCCCGCCCACAACATTTTCCCACAATACACCATAATGAATTCTGTAAAACACATTTATAGCTTACTGTGCATTCTACAGTGTTTTTACTGTTGAAACTACAAAAACGTCTTACAGTTTGGGTCGTGTACTCTAAATAGCCCACACACACACACACACACACACACACATCAAAGTGGATACTCCAAACCGGTTCCTGTGGCAGAGCTAGGGGAGGCTGAGAGCAGTGTCGGGTGTGCCTTGTGCATTTGTCAGTCAGGCAGCGACCTAGCGGTATAGCAGTGAGTGTGTGTGGCAGGACAGGACAGGAGATGACTGATTCATGGGCTATGTGGATGAATCCTGTGTGTGCGTGTGTGTGTGTGTGTGTGTGTGTGTGTGTGGAATGTGTATCCTCTCTCTAGCTAGAGCAGAGCAAAAGACAGTGTCTGGGCTGACAGATCGGCAGAGGAAGGCAGGGCTGTGTATTGGCCAGGCTCTATCAGAACAACCACAGGCTACTGTCTTACTGTCTCCACCCTCACTTACTATTAATACAGCCACCTGGAACAGCAGTGGAATACTTAGGCATGAGGAGTTTGTCTGTGTGTGTGTGTGTGTGTGTGTGTGTGTGTGTGTACACCTTACAGGGATTTCTACTTCAGTTCTTCTATGGCAATGATCATATACTGTACACTGTAGAGATAGACCTATATGATTTGACAGTGCCAAACTCTATTTGATACCTTAGGCTTGGCCTAAAGAGCCCACCATGTAAATATCAGTGCCAAATCTTAAAAATGTTTCATTTGATTTGACAGTCTTCCTCTCTAAACCATGTTCTAAAATGCACAAAGGAATACAATACTTTTCTGTGCATTGCTAGAGTACAATTAGAAACCACAGTAGAAACCAGTAGAAAACCACATAAACAGGACTACACTTAGAAGCGGTTAACAATCAAAAGTTGAATGAACAGAGTTCACCTTAGTACAAGTTAAAGGTGAACTGTTTCACCTTCTGATAATTCTACTTGGACAGATGAAGAATGATGAGGAGACCAATGTAATAAACTTCTCACCTCTCTTCATCCCTGACAGGTAGACAGGTACCTAACCCTCCTCCTCCCTCCATTCTCCACACCTCTACACCTGTCAGCTAACCGTTTCCCAAATGCCACCTCCAATTACTTTAGATATTACTAATGATTACACATTGTGTGAAAATGCTAATCTAAGTGAGAGGGAATGATGACAAAGAGCTGCGAGTCAGTCGTACCATGACTAATGATGTCTGGAATTAAGCGGTGCACTTTCCATGGGTGTCTTGGAGTGGCAACGATTGACTGCGTCCCAAATAGCACCCTATTCCCTAGATAATGCATTACTTTTGACCAGAGCCCTATTGACTCTGGTCAAAAGTAGTGCACTATATAGGGAATACGAAGCCATTTGAGAAGCAGACATTTTAATTACACCTCCTTTCTGTCTAACTGCTGGGTGACCTTTTGTCAAGACCTGGACAGAAGTCAATTATTATGATGGTATGCTATCTCCATTTCTCATAGGGTAGTAGAGCACCTGCAGATAGGTCACTTATATAGAAATGGAAAATTGTCAAAAGGTCATTAGAAGACTAATTAGCAGGCTGGAAAAGTTAGAGATCAACAATGTCCAAATGCATTATTGATAATATTGCATGAGTTATTTATTTGATACCTTCTCATTAAATTGTGTCTGTATGCATGCAATTGATGTTAGCGAAAATGTTCTAAGTACTAACATACTTAACTAAAGCACAGGATTGGTTTCCTTGACACAGTTTGTCTAGTCCTGGACTAAAATGCTAAATCACCTGAGAATCTGTGTCTGGGAAACCGCCCCACAGTGATTCACAATGGAGTGATCAAGCACTATTTTTTTTAATTTTATTTCATGACATCTAAGGAGAATTATGATGAATACATGCACCCTGTGTCTGCCATGGCCTAAACCACCACCCACCCCACAGATGCATTCAACTGCTGTTTCTACCAGGAAGTACTCTTTGGAGTCTATTTGTCTTTAGTAATTACAATTAAAAAATATACTCTCTGTAATTATCACTTGGCCATCCACCTAGCGCCCGACATTGCAGTCAAGCCAATCATGTTAAGTTAACATGAACACAAATCCACTTTAAAGGGGGTTGATTATTTAGGTCTGGCCAGATCAAACAGACAGGAGAATGAGAGACCCCATCTGTGGCCGTGACGTCATCGGAACCCCGCAGGAGAGGGGGATGAAGGGGGGAAGATGGAGATTGAGGAGAGGAGGGGGGGGGGGGGGGGGGATAGGGTCATGGCCCATTCCCAAGGTTCAGCAAGAACGTCATGCCAGGCAAATGTCCCAAATAGCACTGTACTCCCTATGTAGTACACTACTTTTGACCAGGGCCCATAGGGCTCTGGTCAAAAGTAGTGCACTATACAGGGAATACAGTCATGGGCCCTTCCCGAGGTTCAACAGGGGAACCATGCCAGGTCTTCCACAGGGCCCATGAAGCCAGCGGTACACATGCACACGCACGCAACTGTCACACCCTGATCTGTTTCACCTGTCTTTGTGCTTGTCTCCACCCCCCTCCAGGTGTTGCCCATCTTCCCTATTATCCCCAGTGTATCTATACCTGTGTTCTTTGTTTGTCTATTGCCAGTTCGTCTTGTCTCGTCAAGCCTACCAGCGGTTTTCCCATTTTTTCCTCTAGTCCCTGTTTTCTAGTTTTCCCGGTTTTGACCATTCCCCCTGCCCTGACCCTGAGCCTGCCTGCCATTCTGTACCTTTCAGACTCTGCTCTAGATTACTGACCTCTGCTTGCCCTGTACCTGACGTTTGCCTGCCCTGTTTTTGTAATAAACTTGTTACTTCGAACTGTCTGCATCTGGGTCTTCTGAGCCGTGATACGCATCTACACAGACACATGCGCAGAGTAGTCACATGGGATTAATTTGATAAATGGAAGAGGGGAAGAAAATGAGAGGGGAGGGAGAGTTGGTAGGACAGAAGTCAACTATTTACACATCAAGAGAGCAATCAGGATACTTTGCTTGTTGGTGTTGTGTATGGCCTAAATATACTACATGTGGAGACCTGCTCGGCCAACATCTCAATCCAAAATAATGGGCATTAATAAGGAGTTGGTCCCTCTTTCCTGCTGTAACAACCTCCTCTCTTATGGGAAGATTTCCACTAGATGTTGCAACATTGCTGCGGGAACTTACTTCCATTAAGCCACAAGAGCATTAGTGAGGTCGGGCACTGATGTTGGGCGATTAGGCCTGGCTCACAGTCGACATTCCAATTCATCCCAAAGGTGTTCCATGGAGTTGAGGTCAGGGCTCTGTGAAGGCCAGTCAAGTTCTTCCACACCGATCTCAACAAGCCATTTCTGTATGGACCTGGCTGTGTGCACGGGGACATTGTCATGCTGAAACAGGAAAGGGCCTCCCCCAAACAGTTGCCACAACGTTGGAAGCACAGAATCGTTGAGAATGTCATTGTATGGTGTAGTGTTAAGATTTCCCTTCATTGGAACTAAGGGGGCAAGCCCGAACCATGAAAAACAGCCCGAGACTATTCCTCCTCCTCCACCAAACATTACAGTTGGCACTATGCATTGGGGCAGATTCGTCCGTCGGACTGCCAGATGGTGAAGCGTGCTTCATCACTCCAGTGAACGTGTTTCCACTGCTCAAGAGTCCAATGGCAGCGAGCTTTACACCTCTAAAGCCGACGCTTGGCATTGCATATGGTGATCTTAGGCTTTTGTGCAGCTGCTCTGCCATGGAAACCCATTTCATGAAGCTCCTGACGAACAGTTACTGTTCAGAACAGTTCTTGTGCTGACGTTGCTTCCAGAGGCAGTTTGGAACTCGGTAGCGAGTGTTGCAACGGAGGACAGACGATTTTTACGTTCTACTTGCTTCAGCACTCGGCGTTCTGTGAGCTTGTGTGGCTTACCACTTCGCGGCTGAGCCTTTGTTGCTCCGAGACGTTTACACTTCACAATAACAGCACTTACAGTTGACCGGGGAAGCTCTAGCAGGGCAGTAATTTGATTAACTGATTTCTTGGAAAGGTAACATCCTGTGATGGTGCCATGTTGAAAGTCACTGAGCTCTTCAGTAAAGCCATTCTTTCTGCCAATGTCTGTCTATGGAGATTGCATGGCTGTGTACTCAATTTTTTTACACCGGTCAGCAATGGGTGTGGCTGAAATTGCCGGATTCACAAATTTGAAGGGGTGTCCACATACTTTTGTATATACAGTATAGTGTATTTATGGGTGTTGTGCCTGTGTTTAAGCTCTATCACATAGTCATATATAGTAATGGGTCTCTCTCTGTGTCCAAAAGCCACAAGGCTGAAGAAACTAATTTGAAATTCAACTTTCCCCATAGACATATTCTAAGTGATAATAAATACAGTTGAGCAAACATAATTATCTTCATGACTCAGTCCTGAATTGATATCAAAACAGTGTGAATAAATCTGTTTTAGTTAGTGGATGCACTCTACTCTATCTCCACTTTGTACTCAAGCTATATTTAGTCTGAGGTTTTCCAGCCAAAAAGATAAACTTTCACACAAATAAAAGACATTGCAGTCCCTCTCAGAGATGAGACTGTGTACTGTAGTTCTGTAGTCAGGAGTTGCAGTACTATCTATCAATACACTGCACTGACACATACACACTCCTCTCCTCTCTAACACTTCCTCTGCATTGTTGAAATCCACCTCACTGCAGTCCTATCTGGGCTTTTATCTCCGTGACATGTCTTGGCACTGACATCTACATGAAAGTCTTCTCTGGGAATATTCTGCAGTGATAGGGAATGTCTTACTGCTCAGGAGAAAGAAGAGAGGGGGGATCCCACTGAAAAGGAAGGAGACCTCATCTGTTGAGTCTGCCTAGTGTGGCATACTGCCTAATTCTAAACCACTTCTCACACTGCAGTGAGTGAAAGGTAGGCTGTGTCCGAAA
This sequence comes from Salmo salar, assembly GCF_965601325.2. Taxonomy (NCBI): domain Eukaryota; kingdom Metazoa; phylum Chordata; class Actinopteri; order Salmoniformes; family Salmonidae; genus Salmo; species Salmo salar. The sequence goes on along the minus strand of NC_138309.1, from coordinate 23,970,226 downwards.
TTGCACCCTATTTCCTAATAGTGCACTACTTTTGACCAGAGCACTATGGACCCTGTTCAAAAGTAGTGCACTGTTCAAAAGCAATGCACTATATAGGGACGCGGCCGTAGAGTAGAAGGATATGAGCAGCTGAGATATGTCCTCTGATTCATCGTGGCTAGAGTGTCCGTGGGTATTACTACCAACACATTTCCCCATGAACGCTGTGATACTCGTGAAGAGTCCAAGTGGAGGTGATAACTACTTTATTTACTATTCAAATGCTATATTTGTTTTGTGTGAAATAAAAACAAGCCTTAGGCCAAAATAAGCAAAGTTGTGAAAGCATTTATGAATGATGAATGAGACATTTTTTTACATTAGAGATGGGCTGCTTACAAAGTACTTTAATAACTGAAACTTTCACCTCATTTATCTTAAACAAAAATCCCCTAATAAATGCTAATTGTTGACAATTGGTGCAGAATTAATCTGGCAACATGTCTGTGTGAATAAATTGTATCATTACTACCTCAGACTTGCACTGGGAGAGCAGTACTTACACTGCATTACAATCCATTCAGTTCATTCAAATGTATGCCCCAAATGGCACCCTATTCCCTATATAGTGCACTACTTTTGACTGAGACCCATATGGCTATGGTCTAAAGTAGTGCACTGTTCAGGGAACAGGGTGCCATTTGGGATGCAATCAATGTCTTCTTTTCTGTCCTGCTACTTCAGCAGGCATGTTAAACTGCATGTGCATCACGTTTGGCTATTTTAATTCTTGATGTTATTCATATAATTACAACAGCAACACATGCATGCAACCCTTAAAAAATGTATGTTGAATTAACACATCACGCAACGGTGACTTACAAAACCTCAATGTCAATATTGTAACTGTCTTCCTTTGTGTGTCACCATGGCATGAGAAAAGGAGAAAAGGAGGACAGAATTTGCCTGTCATTTTCAGGTAGGGCTATTGAAGCAGAACATATTCCTTTTGACCTACATAGGAGCTCTGGCAAAGAGGAAGGTTAACGCTCCAACACCTCGCTACCACAGTCATGTGATCATTAGTGTCCGTCCATACACTACGGCTGCTGCTGAGTGCTTTTATGCCAGGTCTCTGGTGAAATCGTGCGGAGAGATGTATGGGGCAGCCCATTTTTCAAGGCTTGTGCCAAAGTGCCTATTTTATGCAATGGATGACCCCCTCACTTTGTCCCCTGTGTCTCTTTGTCTCTCTCTCTTGCTCTCTGTTTCCCTCTCTCTCATTCTCTCCATATCTCTCTCGCACCCTCTCCATCTATCTCTCTCCAGCTGTATAGATGTGAGACGTGAAGATGGGAAATTGGAGCAGGGTCATGGCTGGAGCGTCAACATCTCTCCTTTCATCATCACCACACTGAGAAATAAAGGTTTAGATTTGTTAAAGGTGTACAACCACTTGTGTGGTACCCTATAAGGTCATCTTTTGTACACTATACTGTATATACGAAAGTATGTGCACACCCGTTGAAATGAGTGGATTTGTCCATTTCAGCCACACCTGTTGCTAACAGGTGTATAAAATCGAGCACACAGCCATGCAATCTCCATAGACAAACATTGGCAGTAGAATGACTTTACTGAAGAGCTCAGTGACTTTTTCAGTGACTTTCTCACATGTCAGTTTGTCAAATTTCTGCCCAGCTAGAGCTGCCTCGGTCAACTGTAAGTGCTGTTATTGTAAAGTGGAAACGGCTAGGACAACAAGCTCACAGAATGGGACCACCGTCTGTCCTTGGTTGCAACACTCACTACCGAGTTCCAAATTGCCTCTGGAAGCAACGTCAGCACAATAGCTGTTCGTCGGGAGCTTCATGAAATGGGTTTCCATGGCCAAGCAGCCGCACACAAACCTAAGATCATCATGAGCAATGCCAAGAGTTGGCTGGAGTGGTGTAAAGCTCACCGCCATTGGACTCAGTAGCTGTGGTAACGCGTTCTCTGGAGTGATGAATCACACTTCACCATCTTGCAGTCCGACGGATGAATCTGGGTTAGGCAGATGCCAGGAGAACGCTACCTGCCCCAATGCATAGTGCCAACTGTAAAGTTTGGCGGAGGAAGAATAATGGTCTGGGGCTGTTTTTCAAGGTTCGGGCTTGGCCCCTTAGTTCCAGTGAAGGGAAATCTTAATGCTACAGCATACAATGACATTCTAGACAATTCTGTGCTTCCAACTTTGTGTTAACAGTTTGGGGAAGGCCCATTCCTGTTTCAGCATGACAATGCCCCTGTGCACAAAGCGAGGTCCATATAGAAATCAGTGCCCAACCTCACTAATGCTCTTGTGGCTGAGTGAAAGCAAGTCACTGAAGCAGTGTTCCAACATCAAGTGGAAAGCTTTCCCAGAAGAGTGGAGGATGTTATAGCAGCAAAGGGGGAACAACTCCATATTAATGCCCATGATTTTGGAATGAAGCGTTCGACAACACATGACTTTTGGTCATGTAGTGTATTAGTGTTTCATTTTTCATTATTATGGCTAGCTAAGTCTTCAGCCAGCATGGAACAAAAGCTGTGAAGGGGTCGTTCAAAACTCTGACGCAGTTGTCAAGTCAACACATGCTCTGAACCGCATCACAAGCGACATGAGAAACAAGAGATGTATACACAAAATTTTTTATCATTGATCATTTTATTAGTCACATGCGACAAATACAACAGGTGTAGACCTTACAGTGAAATGCTTACTTACGATCTCCTAACCAACAAATGCAGTTAAAAAAAATTTTACGGATAAGAATAAGAGATAAAAGTAACAAATAGCTAATGAGCAGCAGTAAAATAACAATAGTGAGAGTACATACAACATACAGGGGGTAACCTATATAGAGTCAATGTGTGGGGACACCGGTTAGTTGAGGTAGTATGTACATGTAGGTAGAGTTATTAAAGTGACTATGCATAGATGACAACAGAGAGTAGCAGTGGTGAAAAGAGGGGGGGGGGGGGGGGGGAAATGCAAACAGTCTGGGTAGCCATTTGACTAGATGTTCAGGATTCTTATGGCTTGGGGGTTGAAGCTGTTTAGAAGCCTCTTGGTCCTAGACTTGGCACTCCGTGCGGTAGCAGAGATAACAGTCTATGACTAGGGTGGCTGGAGTCTGACAATTTTTAGGGCCTTCCTCTGACACCACCTGGTATAGAGGTCCTGGATGGCAGTAAGCTTGGCCCCAGTGATGTACTGGGCCGTTCACATTACCTTCTCTTGTGCCTTGCGGTCGGAGGCCGAGCAGTTGCCATACCTTGCTCTTGATGGTGCAGCTGTAGAACCTTTTGAGGATCTGAGGACCCATGCCAAATCTTTTCAGTCTCCTGAGGGGGAATAGGTTTTGTCGTGCCCTCTACATTACTGTCTTGGTGTGCTTGGATCATGTTAGTTTGTTGGTGATGTGGACACCAAGGAACTTGAAGCTCTCAACCTGCTCCACCTCAGCCCCGTCGATGAGAATGGGGGCGTGCTCAGTCCTCTTTTTCCTGTAGTCCACAATCATCTGCTTTGTCTTTATCACGTTGAGGGAGAGGTTGTTGTCCTGGCACCACACGACCAGGCCTCTGACCTCCTCCCTATAGGCTGTCTCATCGTTGTCGGTGATCAGGACTACCACTGTTGTGTCATCATTAAATGTAATGATGGTGTTGGAGTCGTGCGTGGCCGTGCAGTCATGAGTGAACAGGGAGTACCTGAGGGGACTGAGCACACACCCCTGAGGGGCCGCTGTGTTCAGGATCAGTGTGGCGGATGTGTTGTTACCTACCCTTACCACCTGGGGGCGGCCCGTCAGGAAGTACAGAATCCAGTTGCAGATGGAGATGTTTAGTCCAAGGGTCCTTAGCTTATTGATGAGATTTGAGGGCACTATGGTTTTGAACGCTGAGCTATAGTCAATGAATAGCATTCTCACATACTGTGAAGTTGTGTATGGTTCACACTGCAGCTCTTTGCCCAAACATGAAAAAGGCCTCTATAAGGACTGAAGGACGCAAGGGACAACTCAATTTTCTTCTGACTTCTTTTATTTATTTAGTCAGTGTCATGACGTTGGCCTCTTTGAGTACAGGGAGGACAGTTGACCCCCTCCCCCCTTGCACCATCCCCCAACCTACCTTCCCCCACCCAGTCCCTGTGTGAAGGAGTGGTAAAATTCCAGAGAAGAGTCTCTGGCCACATGGCCCATAGAGAGACACAGGAAATTCTTCCAACTCACAGAATTGGGGAACCGAGTGACATTTGTGTTCTGGAGAAGGTATGGAAGATTGGTGAAGAATCCAGCTATGAACTGGTCCGCTTGGTACAATTTTGTGATACTCAGAAGAGACAATATAGCCATATTACCATAAAACAGTTTATATAATAGCCTCAGCGATGAGACTTGCATCCACATGGTTGTATAAAATGTATTAATAAGGATAAAGCTATTTGTAATACATTGAGATGCTATGTACTGATGTTAACCTGTTATGGCTAGGGGGCAGTATTTTCACGGCTGGATAAAAAACGTACCCGATTTAATCTGGTTACTACTCCTGCCCAGTAACTAGAATATGCATATAATTATTGGCTTTGGATAGAAAACACTCCAAAGTTTCTAAAACTGTTTGAATGGTGTCTGTGAGTATAACAGAACTCAAATGGCAGGTCAAAACCTGAGAGATTCCTTTACAGGAAGTGGCCTGTCTGACCATTTCTTGAACTTCTTTGCCATCTCTATCTTTTACAAAGGATCTCTGCTCTAACGTGACACTTCCTATGTTTTCCATGGGCGCTCAGAGCCCGGGAAAAAACAGAATTATCACATTATCACAGAATTAAACACATTATCGCCTTTCTCAAGTGGCCGATCAAGGGACTGTGGGCTTAGGCGCGTGCCCTGGCCGCCCCCGTCTTTATGATTTTTCCTCTGTTTGCCGAAAAGGAGATTCCCGGTCGGAATATTATTGCTTTTTTACGAGATAAATTGCATAAAAATTGATTTTAAACAGCAGTTGACATGCTTTGAAGTACGGTAATGGAATATTTAGAATTTTTTTGTTACGAATTGCGCCATGCGCACGACCCTGATTTACCATTTCGGATAGTGTCTGGGACGCACGAACAAAACGCCGCTATTCGGATATAACGATGGATTATTTTGGACCAAACCAACATTTGTTATTGAAGTAGCAGTCCTGGGAGTGCATTCTGACGAAGACAACAAAAGGTAATCAAACTTTTATAATAGTAAATCTGATTTTGGTGAAGGCTAAACTTGCCGGGTGTCTAAATAGCTAGCCCGTGATGGCTGGGCTATGTACTTAGAATATTGCAAAATGTGCTTTCACCAAAAAGCTATTTTAAAATCGGACATATCGAGTGCATAGAGGAGTTCTGTATCTATAATTCTTAAAATAATTGTTATGCTTTTTGTGAACGTTTATCGTGAGTAATTTAGTAAATTGTTAGCGAATTCCCCGGAAGTTTGCGGGGGGTATGCTAGTTCTGAACGTCACATGCTAATGTAAAAAGCTGTTTTTTGATATAAATATGAACTTGATTGAACAAAACATGCATGTATTGTATAACATAATGTCCTAGGTGTGTCATCTGATGAAGATCATCAAAGGTTAGTGCTGCATTTAGCTGTCTTCTGGGTTTTTGTGACATTATATGCTAGCTTGAAAAATGGGTGTCTGATTATTTCTGGCTTGGTACTCTGCTGACATAATCTAATGTTTTGCTTTCGCTGTAAAGCCTTTTTGAAATCCGACAGTGTGGTTAGATAAAGGAGAGTCTTGTCTTTAAAATGCTGTGAAATAGTCATATGTTTGAAAAATTGAAGTTTTTGTATTTTTGAGGAATTTGTAATTTGCGCCACGCCTATCATTGGATATTGGAGCAGGTGTTCCGCTAGCGGAACGTCTAGATGTAAGTTAATGTGATAGAATTATATTTCTGTACCAAGCTTAACTCAGTCATCGGCACGCCCCCAGGGACACAGACAGGACCAGGCGTCATGTGACATGTTCACTATAAAACTATACCCTGATCTACTTTCTTCAGACCCGGCCTCCACTCCATTGCGAGTTGGCCAATAGGTTTGACCATCCAAGTACTCTACTGAAGTGAACTATACCACGTGGTTAACTTTTAGACTATCGATACCGACAGAATAAGAACAAGTCTTTGATATTAATTATTAGTCTGCAGCTAAGTAAATTATATCATTGAACGCGAAGACCAACGAAACATCCATTCTATGACGACATTAATGAATGTCGCTTTGAAAGATCAATTCTAAGCAAGAGAGAGAGAGAGAGAGAGAGAGAGAACTCTCCAACAGAACGACTCTTCAACAAGGATCCCGACGACACACTGAGCGTAAATATATATTGATTGCAATTGTTCCCAAATGAGTGAGCGTTCATGTGCAATTGATTAGCATGTCAATTGTTAATATTAATGAACTCTGTGTACCTCCTCAGCTGAACATTTTATGACCCATTGTTCTACAAGACACCAGCCATGCCGCTTAGCCACTAGGGCACATTACTCTACCAATTCTTTGTGATGATAATTACTGTTTGTATACTTTATGTGAATTACTTAGTTTAGTAAATAAATGATTAAGACAATTGATGTATGGATGACTCTTAGTAAAGACTGGGTTCGTGCAGATACAACAATTTACGACGTTTGGAATGAGACTGGACGCGAGGTAAAATACACCATTTAAACCAGAAGATAATCGGCCTATACTATAATATAATATATAATGTAGGAAAGTTATATTAGAAAAATTTTAACTTTGTAATCTGAATATTTTCCTTGGTGCCCCGATCTCCTAGTTAATTACAATTAAATGATGAATCAGTTTGATCGCGTGATAATAATTACAGGGAGTTAATTGATAAACATGTCTTCAGTTTAATGGTACCCCAAAGACACGACATCAGTTAGTTCGTTAGGTTAATAACCTTTAAAGGCAAAACACAAAAATAAATATACATATACATTATCAAAATTTATACTATAGACTAAATTAGACAATTGGTCTCAATTCTCAACACAAATAAACACCTAACTGGCAACAATTTTACACAACAATGTCCATGTGCCTACCGGTTGAGTCTAGAATCCTGAATGAGAGTCTCCTCTTCCATGAAGGACTTCCAGTGAAATGCTTTTTCACCAAACATTTCACCACCTGCTATCACAAAGGTGCACCAGTATATATGTTCCCCAGGGAAACACAAGCTAATGATGGGTTCCACAATGCATACACTCTTTCGCCTCCTGCTGGTGTTTTATCTTTGAAATCAGTTGAAAATGTGAATGCCCTGAACATGAACACCTGTCCTCCGACGCAACACCTCCCACTTGATCTCCTGGTTCTTGAACCCAAGGAGGTCACATCGGCTTCATCTTCGATGGCTTTACTTCTGCTCTTCTACAGGTAATAACGCAACCAAACGCCTGACGTCCCTGTGAAGAATTGTAGCAGGGATTTTGGTTCAACGTTTCTTTGCTTTGTCTCCATGAACATGCTTCCAAGTTGAGATGGGATAACTTGGGAAGGTTCGTATATTTGCATCTCTCACAATGCCCTCCTTGTCAGCGTTGACATTGACGACCCTACCAAGCTTATACTGACTCCTCAAAGCGTTCTGGTCTGCAAGCCAGACGACGTCTCCAACGGCCACGTTTCGCTGCTTTGTGTGCCACTTACTCCTCACAAACAGGTTAGGTCCAGCCAACTTACTCCACTTCCTCCAGAACCAGTTAACTTCCGCTTGAATGACTCTTAACCGTTTGTAGGAGTAGTCTTCCAACTCAAAGCTTCCTAAGTCTCCCTAGGTCCAGTCCTTCCAAGCAGAAGAGAATTAGGGCTGATGTATTCTATGCAGTCCTCCCGGCTCTGAGTCCTGGCATCTATGGGCCTTTCATTGGCAAGGTTAGCAGCCATGAACATAAATGTTTGAAACTCACTCCATGTGAAGAGTCCTTCTCCTCTCATATTGTGCAAGGCCCGCTTCACAGTGGGAACAGCTGCTTCTGCAGCACCATTCCTGTGAGGGGAGTCTGCTGGGTGGATCTTCCTGCTCCACTCTGTTCCATGCATTGAAGCTTCATTTTCAAGCTCAGATGTAATTTGTTGATCCAGGAAGTGGTAGAGCTCTTTGAGGGCAGGTCTGGCACCCACAAAGCTCTTTCCAGGATCTGACCACACTTTCTTTGGATGCCCTCTCAGTGCCGTGAATCTTTGGTAGGCCAGTAAGAAGCCTTCAATTGACTGGTCACTGACAACATCTGTGTGTATAGCTCTGGATGCCATACAGCAGAAGACAATTCCCCACACCTTGAGCTTGACTTTCTTTCTCACCTCGTCCTTGACTTCATATGGTCCAAATGAGTCCACCGTTGTGTACTCAAATGGTCTGGCTGGTGTTATACGCTCGGGTGGAAGGTCACTCATGATCTGTTGGCACTTTCTGGCCCTAGCCTTTCTGCACACCACACAGTTGTCAACTCTCTTTTTAGCCAGCTTCCGGCCATTTATCACCCAGGCTTTCTTCCTCATCCGGAGGAGTGTACCTGCTATTTCTTCATGGTTTGCATCATGGGCCTCTTGAGCTAGGAGAGTGGATATCCATGCCTCATATGGTAGAATTGGTACAGCAGTCTCGTCCTCATCAAAGATCTTGAACCTCCCTCCACAAACCAAGAGCCCAGTCTCTTCTTCTCTGTAAACAGCGAGTCTGTTGAGAGTGGTGTCTTGAAAGGTTATACCTTCTTGAGCTGCAAGGAACAGGTCTCTTAGTGCATCTTCACACTCCCCAACAGTGAGTACAGCTTGTTTGCCTCTGGACTTCCAGTTTGTTGAAAAAATGTCCTCCCACTTTGGTTTATCTGAGGCTGAATTCTTGGTCAACACTTCTTTTCATTTCGTTGCAGCTCTCCAAACCCAGGCAGTGACTCGGATCAGCCTGGTCAGGCTGCTGAATTTTCTGATGTCAATCAGTTTTGTTACCGCGGAGACAGCTGGTGGTCTTCGGATCTTAGTCTTAGGTTCATCTGGGTTATTTTGCCTGCTCTGCTGTGCATCACTCTGACTTTCCTTCTGAACTCCCACTTCAGGAAGAACATCATTCTTGTTTCTCTTGGCCTGTGCTCTGGTCAGTGCTGCAGAGAAATATTTCCTTTGAAGTTTGTTTATGCCTTCCTTGGCATAAGCTGCAATTTCTTTGGCTGACTTCTGTGGCCACTCTTCCACAGGTTGCCGCAGGAACGCTGGTCCATTCTGCCACATGGAATCTTCTTGGAGGTCTTCCGGGGCTGCCCCTCTTGTTATGATGACAGCACTGTTCAGGCCTCCCGGGATCCACCACCAGTCTTTGACGGATGTGGATTTCGGGATCTCTCCAACTCTGTTTGCGAAGAAACATTGATACCCATAACTGTCTCTCTGGATAGCTCCCACCACAGTTTGACTGTCCAGCAGATGGAGCCATCGTTCAATTTCTATACGACTGTTTTTCAACGTACTTTCGAAGTCGTGCTGCACAGACAGCACCGTAGATTTCAGCTTTCACTGCCTCCCCTTTTGGTCCAAAGGTGTGAGTTTTGCTTTGGACTCAACCAACCTGACTTGGATGCCTTGCTCGGTTTCCCATCTGAAGTACACTACGGCTCCATAGCTCTTCTCACTTCCGTCAGAGAATGTTATTCCCCAAGGTTTACCAATCCAGTTGACTGGTGTGAGGCTTCTGTGGAAGGTGATTTGGCCAAGACGTGTGTACTCCCCAAACAGTTTGGCTTAGCAGTTCTCTTCTCGTCAGTGGGTTTGGAGTTTTCCCTCTCACCTCTTCTTCAAGGAGATTTTGTCCGACTCTCATCTTCTTTTTCCTCTTTGAGAAATTGATTGAAGTCATAAGGTACAGTTTGTCCTCTTCAACAAGGTATCCAACTCCAAGGGCTTTATTGTCTCCTTTCCTCATCTGGTTTGGGAGAATAAGTACTGTGCCCTCCTTGTTCTCCTGGTACGATCTCCTGCCTCCCACTTTGGCCTGACCGGACCCAGGGTTTGAGGAAGAATCCGCCTGTCCTCAGGATCTCTTCAACTCTTTTGGTGTCCTTGTCCAGCTTTTGTAAGTCATTATGGGAAGTCAGGATGTCATCGACATAGGCATCCTCTTCAAGGATCCTACGTTCCTCCTCCAGGTGAGCGAACATGGGCAGTTTTGCTGTCTCTCTCATGGCCAGTTGTGCAATGCACCCTGCTGGTCGATCCTCCTCAGTGTTTCTCCAGAGAAATCTGTGGAGATGCATCTCCAGGTTTCCTAACCACACCGAATTGTACATCTTCCTGATGTCGCCAAGAGCAGCATGGACACCTCTTCTGAACCTGAGTAGTACTGCTCGGATGGGATTGAGGAAATCAGGCCCTTTCAGCAGCAGGTCATTCATGCTGACCCCTTTAAACTTATGGCCGCTGTTCCATACCAGTCGCACAGGTGTTGTGACAGAGTGTGGGTTTGGCACCACCAAGTGGCTGACATACCATACTGGTCCTTTCCAGCTGGCGATCATCTCTTTGGTGAGTTTCTTTGCTGCTCTTCTCTCCACCATTTCATGCACTTGAGCTGTGTATGCTATTTTCCACTCTCTCTTTTTTGAGTTGTTTTTCTGTTCTTAACCTCTCTGGGCTAGGTGGGACGTTTGCGTCCCACCCTAGTCAACAGCCAGTGGAATCCCGTCGCGCGATATTCAAATACCTTAGAAATGCTATTACTTCAATTTCTCAAACATATGACTATTTTACACCATTTTAAAGACAAGACTCTCGTTAACCTCTCTGGGCTAGGCGGGACGAATTCGTCCCACCTACGTAACAGCCACTTTAAGCCTGTGGCACGATTTTCAAAACCTTAAAAATCCTATTACTTCAATTTCTCAAACATATGACTATTTTACAGCATTTTAAAGACAAGACTCTCCTTTATCTAACCACACTGTCCGATTTCAAAAAGGCTTTACAACGAAAGCAAAACATTAGATTATGTCAGCAGAGTACCAATCCAGAAATAATCAGACGCCCATTTTTCAAGCCAGCATATAATGTCACCAAAACCCAGAAGACAGCTAAATGCAGCACTCACCTTTGATGATCTTCATCAGATGACAACCCTAGGACATTATGTTATACAATACATGCATGTTTTGTTCAATCAAGTTCAAATTTATATCAAAAACCAGCTTTTTACATTAGCATGTGACGTTCAGAACTAGCATACCCCCCGCAAACTTCCAGGGAATTCGCTAACATTTTACTAAATTACTCACGATAAACGTTCACAAAAAGCATAACAATTATTTTAAGAATTATAGATACAGACCTCCTCTATGCACTCGATATGTCCGATTTTAAAATAGCTTTTTGGTGAAAGCACATTTTGCAATATTCTAAGTACATAGCCCAGGCATCACGGGCTAGCTATTTAGACACCCGGCAAGTTTAGCACTCACCATAATCATATTTACTATTATAAAAGTTTGATTACCTTTTGTTGTCTTAGTCAGAATGCACTCCCAGGACTGCTACTTCAATAACAAATGTTGGTTTGGTCCAAAATAATCCATCGTTATATCCGAATAGCGCGTTTTGTTCGTGCGTTCCAGACACTATCCGAAATGGTAAAGAAGGGTCGCACGCATGGCGCAATTCGTGACAAAAAAATTCTAAATATTCCATTACCGTACTTCGAAGCATGTCAACCGCTGTTTAAAAACAATTTTTACGACATTTTTCTCGTAGAAAAGCGATAATATTCCGACAGGGAATCTCCTTTTCGGCAAACAGAGGAAAAAATCACAAAGGCGGGGGCGGTCGGGTCACGCGCATAAGCCCAGAGTCCCTTGATCGGCCACTTGAGAAAGGCGATAATGTGTTTCAGCCTGGGGCTGGGATGACGACATTCTGTTTTTTCCCGGGCTCTGAGCGCCTATGGAAGACGTGGGAAGTGTCATGTTAGAGCAGAGATCCTTAGTAAAAGATAGAGATGGAAAAGAAGTTCAAGAAATGGTCAGACAGGCCACTTCCTGTAAAGGAATCTCTCAGGTTTTGACCTGCCATTTGAGTTCTGTTATACTCACAGACACCATTCAAACAGTTTTAGAAACTTTAGGGTGTTTTCTATCCATATGTAATAAGTATATGCATATTCTAGTTACTGGGTAGGAGTGGTAACCAGATTAAATCGGGTATGTTTTTTATCCAGCCGTGTCAATACTGCCCCCTAGCCCTAACAGGTTAATCTAACCACACTGTCCGATTTCAAAAAGGCTTTACAACGAAAGCAAAACATTAGATTATGTCAGCAGAGTACCCAGCCAGAAATAATCAGACACCCATTTTTCAAGCTAGCATATAATGTCACAAAAACCAAAACCACAGTTAAATGCAGCACTAACCTTTGATGATCTTCATCAGATGACAACCCTAGGAAATTATGTTATACAATACATGCATGTTTTGTTCAATCAAGTTCAATCAAGAGTCTTGTCTTTAAAATGGTGTAAAATAGTCATATTTTTGAGAAATTGAAGTAATAGCATTTCTAAGGTATTTGAATAACGCGCGACGGGATTTCACTGGCTGTTACGTAGGTGGGACGAAATCATCCCACTGGCCCTAGAGAAGTTAAGACATCAGCCAGGAAGTTAAAGCTTGGTCACAAATGGGTCTTCCAAATGAACAATGACCACAAGCATAGCATACTTGTGGGAAGAACTGAAAAAGCGTGTGTGAGCAAGGAGGCCTACAAACCTGACTCAGTTACACCAGCTCTGTCAGGAGGAATGGGCCAAAATTCACCCAGTTTATTTTGGGAAGCTTGTGGAAGGCTACCCGAATCGTTTGACTCAAGTTAAACAATTTAAAGGCAATGCTACCAAATACTAATTGAGCCTATGTAAACTTCTGACCCACTGGGAATGTGATGAAAGACATAAAAGCTTAAATAAATCATAATCTCTATTATTCTGACATTTCACATTCTTAAAATAAAGTGGTGATCCTAACTGACCTAAGACAGAGAATTTTACTCATATTAAATATCAGGAATTGTGAAAAACTGAGTTTAATGTATTTGGCTAAGGTGTATGTAAACTTCCGACTTCAACTGTCGGTGTTCCTTTTGTTCAAGTGGCAAAGGGCAGTGTGGAGTGCAAGAGAGATTGCATCATCTGTGGATCTGTTGGGGCGGTATGTAAATTGGAGTGGGTCTAATGTTTCTGGGATGATGGTGTTGATGTGAGCCATGACCAGCCTTTCAAAGCACTTCATGGCTACAGACAAGCATGGTCAGCACATGCTCGCAGTACACGTCATCGATAATCTGTTTGGCTCTGCGGCCTTGTGAATGTTGACCTGTTTGAAGGTTTTACTCGCTTGGGCCGTGGAGAGTGTGATCACACAGTCTTCCGGAACAGCTGGTGCTCTCATGCATGTTTCAGTGTTATTTGCCTTGAAGCAAGCATAGAAGTAGTTTAGCTCGTCTGGTAAGTTTGTGTCACTGGGCAGCTCTCGGCTGTGCTTCTTTTTGTAGTCTGTAATGGTTTGCAAGCCCTGACACATCCGACGAGCGTCAGAGCCGGTGTAATACGATTTGATCTTAGTCCTGTGTTGACGCTTTTCCTGTTTGATGGTTCATTGGAGGGCATAGCGGGATTTCTTTTAAGCTTCCGGGTTAGAGTCCCACTTCTTGAAAGCGGTGTGGATGCTGCATGTAATGGCTTCTGGTTGGGGTATGTACACACAGTTAATGTGGGGATGACGTCATCGATGTACTTATTGATGAAGCCAATGACTGATGTGGTGAGCTCCTCAATGCCATCGGATGAATCCCAGAACATATTCCAGTCTGTGCTAGCAAAACAATGCTGTAGCTTAGCATCTGCTTCATCTGACCACTTTTTTATTGATCTAGTCACTGGTGCTTCCTGCCTTAGTTTTTGCTTGTACGCAGGAATCATGAGGATAGAATTATGGTCAGATTTGCCAAATGGAGGGCTAGGGAGAGGTTTGTATGTGTCTCTGTGTGTGGAGTATAGGTGGTCCAGAGTTCTTTTCCCCTGGTTGCACATTTAAGATGCTGATAGAAATTTGCTAATACAGATTTTATTTTCCTTGCATTAAAGTCCCCTGCTACTAGGAGCGCTGCCTCTGGGTGAAGGTCTTCTTGTTTGCTTATGGCGGAAAACAGCTCATTCAATGCTGTCTTAGTGCCAGCCTCTGACTGTGGTGGTATTTAAGCAGCTACGAAGAATACAGATGAAAACTTTCTCGGTAGGTAGTGTGGTCTACAGCTTATCATGAGATACTCTACCTCTGGCGAGCAATAGCTCGAGACTTCCTTAGATATCGTGCACCAGCTGTTATTTACAAAATTAAATAGTCCTCCGCCCCTTGTCTTACCGCACGCCGCTGTTCTATCCTGCCTGTACATCGTATAACCCGCCAGCTGTATGTTGATATTGTCGTCGTTCAGCCTCGACTCTGTGAAGCATAAGATGTTACAGTTTTTAATGTCCAGTTGGTAATTTAATCTTTCGCTTAACTCATCGATTTTTATTCTCCAAGGATTGCGCGTTTGCTTGCAAAATAGAAGGAAGTGGGGGTTTTTTCGATCGTCTACGAATTATTCACTATTATTCTACAATGTAGAAAATGGTATAAAAAAAAATAAGAAAAACCCTGGAATGAGTAGGTGTGTCCAAACTTTTGACTGGTACTGTATATAAAGAAATCTTGAGTATCTTAATTTCCACAATTAACTAATATTATGTGTAATAATGTAGGCAGTTCATGCAAAGGATTGTTACTTATAACCAGGATTGCCATTACAAAAAATGTATTTTTGGAAAGTAATTATTATTTTAGCAAGCAATTATTGTGATTCATACTGTAGTCCCTAACATCATTACCCCATGGCCAGAGATGTCAGATACATATAGTACACACACTCGATCCCTTTTCCTCACAAACAACCACAGCTCAGATGTTCAACAGTTGTTCCATCCCCGAGCCCAACTCAAGAAAAGACTTTATGTGTGAATGCATATACAGTTGCAGCTGTTTGAGAAGGCATGTAAAACTGAGCAAAAATGGGGAGATTTGATTAACCAAAGTCAAATCCTAGCTGATGCACCCCCTTCAACTGAAACACACACATGCTGGTCCCCCGTTGTGACCCTTTTCCCAAGCATCTCTGTGTAGTCAGACCTTTGATTATTTTGTTCCACCAGGGCCACGCCCAACATTTTTTCTCAGCTTTAGAAGCATCTGCATTTACCAAATTATGAGTTATATATATTGTCCATACTTATTGTAAATGTTCATAATCCAGAAAACATTTTCTTAATATTTTTTTTTAAATGCATTCAACATAAATGTCCTTAGTATTTTACAGATAGTATTTATCCACAAAAAAAGTATTTATCCACAATCTGTGCGGTCCTGGAGTGTCTTAAAAAATGTACACAAATATTTAGGTTTACTTCATCCAGTGTCCAGGTATTTGCGTGACGTGCACATTTAATCAGATAGTGTTTCATTTTCATATTTCAATAAAATATTTCTGAAAAATGTTACAGAAAAGCAATGATGTTATACTGAAAAAATATTGTGTTAGTCCCATGTTTCATGAGCTGAAATAAAAGATCCAAGGAATTTCCCGTACACACAAAAAAGGGATTTCTCTAAAATGTTGTGCACTAATTTGTTTACATCCCTGTTAGTGAGCCTTTCTTATTTTCCAAGATAATTCATCCACCTGACATGTATGGCATATCAATAAGCTGACTAGCATGATCATTACACAGGTGCACCTTGAGCTGGCGACAATAAAAGGCCACTAAAATGTGCAGTTTTGTCACACAACACAATACCACAGATATCTTTCAGAGTGCATGAAATTGGCATGCTGACTGCAGGAATATCCACCAGAACTGTTGCCAGAGAATTGAATGTTAATTACTCTACCATAAGCCACCTCCAATGTTGTTTCAGAGAATTTGTCAGTACGTCCTACTGGCCTCACAATCGCAGACCACGTATAACTATGTCAGCCCAGGAACTCCACATCCGGCTTCTTCACCTTGGGGTTCATCTTAGACTGATGAAACTGTGGGTTTACACAACCAAAGAATTTCTGCAAAAACAGTCAGAAACAGTCTCAGGGAAGCTCATCTGCATGCTCGTTGTCTTCACCAGGGTCTTGACCTGCCTGCAGTTTGGTGTTGTAACCGACTTCAGTGGGCAAATGCTCACCTTCGATGGCCATCGGCACACTGGAGAAGTGTGCTCTTCATGGATTAATCCCGTTTTCAAATGTATTTGTATTTGTTAAGGATCCCCATGCCTTGGCAGCAGCTAATCTTCCTGGGGTCCAGCAACATTAAGGCAGTTACATACAATTTAAAATATTACATGACATTACATTTCATAACACTTTTCACAACACATTGAAAGTGTTCCCTCAGGCAACTACTCTATTACATATCTACAATACAAAATCCATGTGTACCTGTGTGTAGAGTGCTTGTCTTATCATGCGTGTCTGTGCCTGTGTTTGTGTCTCGTTACAGTCCCATCTGTTCCATAAGACGTATTTTTATCCGTTTTTTTAAATCTGTTTCTACTGTTTGCATCAGTTACCTGATGTGGAATAGAGTTCCATGTAGCAATGGATCTATGTAGTACTGTGCCGCTCACATAGTCTGTTCTTTATTTGACGCTTGCGAAGAGACCTTTGGTGGCATGTCCTGTGGGGTATGCATGGGTGTCCGAGCTGTGTGCTAGTAGTTTAAACAGACACATTCAGGATGTCAACACTTCTTACGAAAACAAGTAGTGATGAAGTCAAGCTCTCCTCCACTTTGAGCCGTGAGAGATTTCCATGCATATTATTAATGTTAGCTCTCTGTGTACATTTAAGGGCAAGCCCGGCTTCCGTGTTCTGAACCAGTTGTAATCCCACGCCTCGGCCGGCTCGTCGGGCTCCCGCGCCTCGGCCGGCTCATCGGGCTGCAGTACCTCGGCCGGCTCGTTGGGCTCCCGTGCCTCAGTCGGTTCGTCAGGCTCCCGCGCCTCTTGTCCATCGCTGTTCTTGATTAGTTTCATGTCTATTTATTATTAAATCCTCACCCTGTACTTGATTCCCGTCTCCCAACGTCTGTAGTTACGGATCCGTTACAGACAGTGTTGTTAAAAAGGCAGAGCAGCGCTTTATTATGGACAGACTTCTCTCCATCTTAGCTACTGTTATATCAACATGTTTTGACCATGACAGTTTACAATCCAGGGTTACTCCAAGGAGTTTAGTCACCTCAACTTTCTCAATTTCCATATAATGTATTACAATATTTCGTTGAGGTTTATGGTTAGTGAGTGATTTGTCCCAAATACAATGCTTTTAGTTTTGAAATATTTAGGACCAATTTATTCCTTGCCACCCATTCTGAAAATAACTGCAACTCTTTCTTAAGTGTTTCAGTGATTTCACTCCCTGAAGTAGCTGACGGGTGTAATGTAGTCATCTGCAATCATAGACACACTGGCTTTACTCAAGGCCAGTGGCATGTCATTAGTAAAGATTGAAAAAATTAAGGGAACTAGACAGCTGCCCTGGGGAATTCCTGATTCTACCTGGATTATTTTGGAGAGGCTTCCATTAAATAACACCCTCTGTGTTCTGTTAGACAGGTAACTCTATATCCACAATATAGCAGGGGGTATAAAGCCATAACACATATGTTTTTCCATCAGCAGACTGTGATCGATAATGTCAAAAGCAACACTGAAGTCTAACAAAACAGCTCCCATAATCTTTTTATCATCAATTTCTCTCAGCCAATCATCAGTAATTTGTTTAAGTGCCATGCTTGTTGAATGTCCTTCCCTATAAGCGTGCTGAAAGTCTGTTGTCAATTTGTTTACAGTAAAATAACATTTCAGGTCAAACACAATTTTTTCCTGAAGTTTACTAACGGTTGGTAACAGGCTGATTTGTCAGCTATTTGAGCCAGTAAAGGAGGCATTACTATTAGCGGAATTACTTTTGCTTTCCTCCAGGCCTGAGGGCACACACGTTCCAGAAGGCTTAGATTTAAGATATGGAAAATAGGAGTGGCAATATCGTCCACTATTATCTTCAGTAATTTCCCATCCAAGTTGTCAGACCCCGGTGGCTTGTCATTGGTGATAGACAATAATTGTTTCACCTCTTCCACACTCACTTTACGGAATTCAAAATTACAATTTGCTTAGATATTCTTGGATGTGTAGTGTCAGCGTTTGTTGCTGGTATGTCATGCCTAAATTTGCTAATGTTGCCAATGAAAAAATAATTACCGTAATTGGCAACATCAGTGGGTTTTGTGATGAATGTGCAATCTGATTCAATGAATGATGGAGCTGTCACGCCCTGGCCATAGAGAGGTTTTTATTCTCAATTTTGGTTAGGCCTGGGTGTGACTAGGGTGGGCATTCTATGTCCTTTTTCTATGTTTTGTATTTCTTTGTTTTGGCCAGGTATGGTTCTCAATCAGGGACAGCTGTATATCGTTGTCTCTGATTGGGAGCCATACTTAGGCAGCCTGTTTTCCTTTGGGTTTTGTGGGTGGTTGTTTTCCATTTAGTAGTTTGGAATCCTGACGGAACTGTTGGCTGTCATTTTGTTTCTTTTGTAAAGTGTTCTATTTCTTCATTAACCTCTATGGGCTAGGTGGGACGCTAGCGTCCCCCCCGTGGTGCACTCCATCAACAGCAGGTGCATTTCAAGAGCGGCAAATTTGAAACCAAATAAATGTCAAAATTCAAATTTTTGAAACATACAACTATCTTACACTCTTTGAAAGATAAACATCTCCTTAATCTAACCACGTTGTCCGATTTCAAAAAGGTTTTACGGCGAAAGCATAAAGTTAGATTATGTTAGGAGAGTACATTGACAATAGCTGTGTGTAATGTTTTGTCAATTCAAAGACAGGGTCACCAAAACCATAAAACCAGCTAAAATGATGCACTAACCTTTTACAATCTCCATCAGATGACACTCCTAGGACATTATGTTAGACAATGCATGCATTTTTAGTTCTATCAAGTTGATATTTATATCCAAAAACAGCGTTTTACTATGGCATTGATGTTGAGGAAATCGTTTCCCTCCAATAACCGGCAGTCAAGTCAGCACCACAAATTAAATAATTAAAATTAGAAAACATTGGTAAAATATTATATTGTCATTTAAAGAATTATAGATTTACATCTCTTGAACGCAATCAACTTGCCAGATTTAAAAATAACCTTACTGGGAAATCACACTTTGCAATAATCTGAGCACTGCGCCCAGAAAAATACGCGTTGCGATACAGACTAGCCGCCATGTTGGGGAGATCTAAAATCGAAAATACTATGTAAATAATCCATTACCTTTGATTCTCTTCATCAGATGTCACTTCCAGGTATCACAGGTCCATAACGAATGTAGTTTTGTTCAAAAAAGCTCATCATTTATGTCCAAAAATCTCCGTCTTGTTAGCACATGATCTAAGCCCGCCGGACTTCACTTCATGAACGAGGGGAAAAAATATATTTACGTTCGTTCAAACATGTCAAACGTTGTATAGCATAAATCATTAGGGCCTTTTTTAACCAGAACATGAATAATATTCAAGGTGGACGAATGCATTCTCTTTTATAACGTATTGGAACGAGGGTACCCAACATGAACTCGCGCGCCAGAGTCTAATCGGCCATCACCGTTCCATGGCTCTTGTTCGGTCAGATCTCACAGTAAAAGACTCAAAACACTTTGTAAAGGCTGGTGACATCTAGTGGAAGCAATAGGAAGTGCCAAAACATTAATCAACCCCTGTGTGTTTCAATGGCATAGGCTTAAAGGTAATTCAACACATCAGGTATCCACTTCCTGTCAGAAAATGTCTCAGGGTTTTGCCTGCCAAATGAGTTCTGTTATACTCACAGACACCATTCAAACAGTTTTAGAAACTTTAGGGTGTTTTCTATCCATATATAATAAGTATATGCATATTCTAGTTACTGGGTAGGATTAGTAACCAGATTAAATCGGGTACGTTTTTTTATCCAGCCGTGAAAATACTGCCCCCTAGCCCCAACAGGTTAAACTTCAAGCGCCTTAGTCTACTCCATTTGACAGGCGTTACAGGAGCTGAGTCAGTTTTTTTCCTACAATGTCATTTAAGGTGCTCCAAAGCTTTTTACTATGATTCTTTATATAATTTGTCTTTGTTTCATAGTATAGTTTCTTCTTTTTATTTTATTTTTATTTCTCAATTTGTAGTACGTTTGCCAATCAGTTGTGCAGCCAGACTGATTTGCCATCCATTTTGCCTCATCCCTCTCAACCATACAATTGTTAAATTCCTCATCAAAACCATCAAAGCATGCACCCATTTTCTAAATGGGTGCATGCTTATTAGTTACTGGAATAAGAAATTTCATAAATGTGTCAAGTGTAGCGTCTAGTTGCTCCTCATTACAAACCACAGACCAGAAAATATTATTTACACAAACAAAACCTCTTGTATGACCTCTTAAACACTAGTTTAGGAAAAAGCTTTTAAACTTTGGTTTTCCTAGATATGGCTACTATATTGTGATCACTACATCCATTGGATTTGGATACTGCTTTAAAACCTCTATGGGATCGGTGTCCCCTCCATGGGATGGTTGAGCTAAAGTAGGCTAATGTGATTAGCATGAGGTTGTAAGTAACAAGAACATTTCCCAGGACATAGACATATCTGATATTGGCAGAAAGGTTCAATTCTTGTTAATCTAACTGCACTGTCCAATTTACAGTACCTATTACAGTGAATGAATACTGTGCTATTTTTGAGGAGAGTGCACAGTTCTGAACTTGAAAATGTATAAATAAACCAGTTAGGCAAATCTGGCCAGTCTTGATACAACATTTTGAACAGAAATGCAATGGTTAATTGAATCAGTCAAAAACTTTGCACAAACACTGCTGCCATCTAGTGGCCAAAATATAAATTGAACTTAACCTGGAATAGTACATTATGGCCTTTCTCTTGCATTTCAAAGATTATGAATAAAATATATAATATAAACACATGTTTTTTCTTTGTATTATCTCCTTGCTTCAGGTCCTCAGCTACAGTCAGTTAGATTTGGGCATGTAATTCTTGACGAAAATTGAAAAAAAGGGTCTGATCCTTATTAAAGCTAATTTCTGCAGCATTTGTAAAGATGTGATCAATACATGTTGATGATTTCATTCCTATGATGTTTATAACTACCCTGGTAGGTTTACTGATAACCTGAACCAGGGTGCAGGCATTAGTTACAGTTTGAAGCTTTTTCTTGTCTGGGCAGTTTGATGAAACCCAGCCAATATTTAAATCACCCAGAAAATATATCTCTCTGTTGATATCACATACATTATAAAGCATTTCACACATGTTATCAAGATACTGACTGTTAGCAGTTGATGGTCTATATCAGCTTCCCACAAGAATGGGCTTTGGGTGAGGCAGTTGAACCTGTAACCATATTACTTCAACAGTATTTAGCGTGATATCATCTCTAAGCTTTACAGCAATGTGGTTCTGAATATAAACAGCAACACCTCCACCATTGGCATTTTTGACTTTTCTGTACATGTTATAACCATGTATTGCTACCACTGTATCATCAAATGTATTATCTAATTGAGTTTCAGGGTTTACTAGCAAATTATTGATTTCATGGACCTTGTTTCATACATATCTTAATATGGGCTATTTTTTTTGCATTTTCTAGGATGCTAGATTGTTTTCATTGCTTTACTTGGAAGCTTATCAGAAGTAGACATGCTCATATTATTTATGTTAATGCAGGGTGAGTTGCACACAGTGGACTTCCTACTAGGGCACACCGCCTCAGTGCTAACAGTATAACTCTGGTTTATAGGCATATGATTACTGCATACAATGAATTGTAAGATCATCGAAGACATCCCAGGCAGTTAGAGGGACATAAATTAGGTTACTTACATTGTATCTTCCAACACCCCTGGGATAATGTACATTTGCTCAGTGACACAATGGCAAGGATTAACTGAGCTGGGTTTTGGTCATTGATAAGTCATTGTCTCAACGTAGCCTTAATGCTGTGAAAGGAACCAGGAACCCAAATTATTTGGGTGGATCCCATCCTCCTTATAAATAAGCTTTGTTTCCAGAAGGTATCAAAATTGTCAATAAATATTACAGCCACAGAGCTCCAATAGTCATGTAGCCAGTTATGGAGGGATAGAAGTGTGCTGAAATGTTCAAAGCCACAATTTTGTTGGTGTCAAGCAGACACCCAATCACTTCTTTAAAATCCATCTTCAGCTGTTGTGAGCTGCCCTTCATAATGTCATTGAATCGCATATAAACTTTTATGGACTCAATTTTCTGATGCAGTGCTTGAGGCATAACTACAGAGGGTTTGACCAGCCAGGATGTCCTTGTCCCATCGTGCTCTAGCAACTCCTGGTGTGGGCTGGCTTCCGGATTAATTGAGCAGTGTGTCAAGAAGCAGTGCGGCCTGGCAGGGTTATGTTTCGGAGTACGCATGGCTCTCGACCTTCGCCTCTCCTGAGTCCGTACAGGAGTTGCAGCAATGGGACAAGACTGTAAATGCCAATTGGATATCACGAAATTGGGGAGAAAAAGGGGTCAAAAGTACAACAACAACAAAATGTTTGGGAGCAGCTTATTAATGTCCTGTACTCGTGCTCCTGGATTGCACAAAGTTTTAGCTCCATGGACTGAGACATTTCATTGAACTGCCAAATACAATGGCTGGAGAAGGGGATGGAGAAATCTACCCATTCTTACCCTCACACAATTCGTGGAACCTTTCACAGTCCCACAAGAAGCAGGATAGCATACGCCCGCAGCTCCTGGCGATAGGTCCAGACCTCCCACAGCAGGCAGTGCCCCGTCAGATCCAGAGGGAGGGAAAGGAGCCGAATGCAATATGACGACACCTTTGCTGGAGTTGGCATAGTTGGATTCAGTACAGCCTTCGCAGACGCAGGTAGTCCCAGCGATGAAAGCGCAGGTAGATCAAGCACCAGGGTGGCAAAGCTATTCGTCATGTCAATCGGCTCTAGACCTCTTGCAGACACTCCAGTCCGCTTAGCAGCACGCCACTGCTTTCGGTTTCCACGACTTGTGACATGGGACCATTGGAACAATCCTCTTGCTGTTCTATGTCTACTCCACTACAAGACGGAGGAGGAGAAGCAGATGGAGACGACTTCCTTGGCAGGCAAGTTCCAGGTAGCACAGGACATTCAGATAGGGACAGATGACAAGGCGAGGATCCATCCATCAAGCCCGAGTGGCGTCCAGCCACAGGACTTGAGAATAAGAAAGTTTAATTTGCATTTTCCCCATAAGTTTGTGCAGAATAAAAATGTGCATGCTAATGATAGTCATCTCATTCCTGTAATCCTCTGCAAGCAAACAATTCCGCATTGGAACTCTGGATTGTCAATATTGTCCCGGACAAGAGTGTAATAAACACAGCTTCTACAGTACCTGAAGCGTTTGTTAGCTATTCCAGGTGAAGTGGGTTCCAATGCAGCCTAGCTAGCTAGCTAGTAGCAGGCGTTGACAAACTGTAATGAACAAAATAAAATTTAAATAAATACAATTTCTGAAACAACAGGTTGAGGCTCAGGAGGTATCCGAGTTCGTGACAGGAAATGACGTGAGCAGGCAGATAGCGTGCATGGCGTCATGTGGGTGAGCGATTTGCTGATGTCAACTTTGTGAACAGAGTGCCCCATAGTGGCGGTTCTGGCCAACTACTCCAATATTGACACCATCGTCCCTCACATAGATTTTAACAACCTTCGCTTTCGGTGATCTCAGGAACTGAGGGAGGATTACAAAAAAGGCCAACACCTTCGCTAGCACAGGGAAGAGAATAATTATCTCTGGGCCCCTCCCGTGCTATCGAATGGGTTTGGAACATTTCAGCCGATTACTCGTTTCCCTAAACGAGTACCTGAAGAAACTTTGCAATGACAGGAATATCACCTTTTGTGACAACTTTGATTTGCTGTGGGAGCAACCAGCACTTTTTAAAGGAGATGGGATTCAACGTAACCGCAGCGGTTCCAGAATTATTTCCAGCAACGACGCAAAACTATTTTAGGGACTCGTGGACAGGGTCTGGTAGTGTTCCAGTACTCCCTGTCAGAAAAAGCAACAGAGGACTTGAAAAGCATATCAACTCCCGTAGAAAAGGCACAATGGTTATTGTGAGTAATCTACAGTAATTTATGTTCCCCTAACTCCACCTTTTAGTGAGTTTATACAAACTATCAAATCCTACAATTCTGATAGACTGGAGACAGTTAACGTGGTTATAACATTAATCATTTGGTTGTTGGTTACCTCAAGTGAGATGCCCCAGGAGCAGGGTGGCCCACACTCATTGAATATGGCACTTTAACATGTTAGAGCAATCACTGGTAAAACCTTTCGTGTGAATGACCTCATTACTGAGCGCAAAGTTGATTCAAATCAAATCAAAGTTTATTTGTCACGAGCGCTGAATACAACAGGTGTAGACCTTACAGTGAAATGCTTACTTACAGGCTCTAACCAATAGTGCAAAAAAGGTATTAGGTGAACAATAGGTAGGTAAAGAAATAAAACAACAGTAAAAAGACATGCTAAATACAGTAGCGAAGCTATAAAAGTAGTGAGGCTACATACAGACACCGGTTAGTCAGGCTGATTGAGGTAGTATGTACATGTAGGTATGGTTAAAGTGACTATGCTTATATGATGAACAGCGCGTAGCAGTAGCGTAAAAGATGGGTTGGCGGATGGTGGGTAGGACACAATGCAGATAGCCCGGTTAGCCACTGTGCGGGAGCACTGGTTGGTTGGCCAAATTGAGCTAGTATGTACATGAATGTATAGCTAAAGTGACTATGCATATATGATAAACAGAGAGTAGCAGCAGCGTAAAAAGAGGGGTTGGGGGGTGGCACACAATGCAAATAATCCGGGTAGCCATTTGATTACCTGTTCAGGAGTCTTATGGCTTGGGGGTAATCCTGACTGGTTGCATCACTGCCTGATATGGAAACTGCTCGGCCTCTGACCGCAAGGCACTACAGAAGGTAGTGCATACAGCCAAGTATATCACTGCTCCCAATCTTCCTGCCATCCAGGACCTCTTTCACAAGGCGGTGTCAGAGGAAGGCCCTAAAAATTGTCAAAGACCCCAGCCACCCCAGTCATAGACTGTTCTCTCTGCTACTGCACAGCAAGCTGTACCAGAGCACCAAGTCTAGGTCCAAGAGGCTTCTAAACAGCTTCTACTCCCTACTCCCAAGCCATAAGACTACTGACCATGTAAATGGCTACCCAGACTACTTGCATTGCCCCCCTCCCCTCTTTTACACTGCTGCTACTCTCTGTTATTATCTATGCATAAGTCACTTTAATAACTCTACCCACATGTATATATTACCTCAATTACCTCGACTAACTGGTGCCCCCGCACATTGACTCTGTACCGGAACCCCCTGAATATAGCCTCGCTATTGTTATTTTACTGCTGCTCTAAAATATTTGTTACTTTATTTCTTTTTTTTGTTGGTATTTTTCTTAAAACTGCATTGTTGGTTAAGGGCTTGTGAGTAAGCATTTTACTGTAAGGTCTACATCTGTTGTTTTCAGCGCATGTGACAAATACAATTTGATTTTATTTTATTTGATATGTGCCCTAGTCTACCAGATAAAGGCACTATGGAGTTATTTTCCTTTGTTGACACAGACATGCTCAGGAAAGTGATATCACAACTTAAGCCTTCTACCTGCCTTCTCGATCCTATCCCCACCACCCTCTTCAAAACAGTTTTTAATTGCATATCTGAAGAAGTGAAAGCTGTTGTTAATCACTCTCTGTTCACAAGCACTTTCCCCTCCACACTAAAAACTTCTACGGTGAAACACCTTCAGAAGAAAAGTAATCTAAATTCTTCAACTCTTAGCAATTTTTAGACAATCTCCAACCTTCCATTCTTCAGCAAAATTCTGGAGAAATTGGTTTTCAAACAGCTAAATTACTTTTTAAGTACCATGTATATTTTTTAAACATTCTAATCTGGTTTTCGCGCCCACCACAGCACAGAGACAGCCTTCGTTAAAGTGGTAAATGATCTTAAAGCTAACACAGATGCCAAACAGCTCTTTGTCCTTGTACTCTTGGATTTAAGTGCTGCGTTCGACACTGTTGACCATGCTGTCCTTCTGGACAGACTGGAGAGGTGGGTTGGCCTCTCCGGTCCAGGACTAAATTGGTTTAGTACCTATTTAACCGGAGTATGTCACCCTTGGTGAACATAACTTAGAGAAATAGATATTACAAGTGGTGTTCCACAAGGTTAGTTTTGAGTCCGGTATTGTTCAGTTTATATATGTTACCCCTTGACAACGTTATCAGAAAGCACATTTCATTTCACTGCTACGCAGACGATACACAACTTAAATTTCTGTGTCACCAGAGGTTTTTAGCTCGACAGATAAATTATTATACTGTTTTAGTACAGGATCAGTGGGT
Source organism: Salmo salar (assembly GCF_965601325.2). Lineage (NCBI taxonomy): Eukaryota > Metazoa > Chordata > Actinopteri > Salmoniformes > Salmonidae > Salmo > Salmo salar. The sequence goes on along the minus strand of NC_138309.1, from coordinate 23,943,527 downwards.
CCCCCACAGGACCTGTCGAATGTGATTAGCATTCTGTTGGAAGTAACAAGAACATTTCCCAGGACATAGACATATCTGATATTGGCAGAAAGCTTAAATTCTTGTTAACAACTTCTTAGGGCTAGGCCCCTATTTTCTCAATTTCCGCCTGAATGACGTGCCCAAAGTAAACTGCCTGTTGCTCAAGCCCTGAAGCCAGGATATGCATATAATTAGTACCATTGGAAAGAAAACACGTTGTAGTTTGTAGAAATTGTAAAATAATGTAGCAGAATGTAGCACAATAGATATGGTAGGAGGAAAATCCAAAGAAAAACCAACTGGACATTATATTTTTGAGAGAGAACATGCACTTACAATGGAAAGTTTTAGGGCATACTGAATATTAGCTCCCTGGATGCAATTCATATGGCTTCCACAGGGTGTCAGCAGTCTATTTTCAAGGTTTCAGGCGTGTAACTTCAAAAATGAAGATGAAATATCAGTTTTTGTACAGGGACACAGTCTTGTAAATTCGTGTTGTCCTGCGCCATGAAGACAGAATGCACCTGCTAAAATCAGTTTCCTATTGAACATACATCTTTCCGTAAGAAATATTATAGTTTGATTACATTTTAGGGTACCTTAGGAGTACATAGAAACATATTTTGACTTGTTGAAACAAAGTTTAGGGGTAGATTTTTGGATTCCTTTCTCTGCAAGTTGAACGAGTGGATTACTGATATCGATGGCGCCAACTAAACAGACTTTTTGGGATGTAAAGAAGGATTTTATCTAACAAAACGACACTACATGTTATAGCTGGGACCCTTTGGATGACAAATCAGAGGAAGATTTTCAAAAGTGAATATTTAATCATTATTTGTGAATGTATGAAACCTGTGCCGGTGGAAAAATATTTTCATGTGGGGCGCCGTCCTCAAACAATCGCATGGCATGCTTTCGCTGTAATAGCTACTGTAAATCGGACAGTGCAGTTAGATTAACAAGAATTTAAGCTTTCAACCGGTATAAAACACATGTACCTAAATGTTTAATATTCATAATATTTATGATTATTTGTTTGAATCGCGCTCCCTCCAGCTGCCCCGGAAATTGTCCCGCTTGCGGGACGCCTAGGCTTAAGTTAATCTAACTGCACTGTCCAACTTACAGATGCGATTACAGTGAAAGAATACCATGCTATTGTTTGAGGAGAGTGCACAGTTATGAACTTGAACATGTATTAATAAACCAATTAGGCACAGTTGGGCAGTCTTGATACAAACTTTGAACAGAAATGCAATGGTCCTACATTAATTTAACATTTCAAAGTGTTTCCTTTCAAATGCTATCAAGAATATGCATATCCTTGCTTCAGGTCCTGAGCTACAGGCAGTTAGATTTGGGTATGTCATTTTAGGCGAAAATGGAAAAAAGGGACAGATCCTTACGAGGTTACTTGGATGGCTCACAACTTCCTCCAGCTAAATCAAGACAAGACTGAGGTATTTATTATTGGAGCCAAAGCACAGAGAGGCCGCACATTTTAATTGTTGGGAAATCAAGATAAAACACCAGTTAAAAAAAACCTAGGTGTCATTTTAGATTCTGAACTCAATTTCATATCACAACATTAGGAATGTGTCCAAAACAGCTTTTTACCACCTGAGGAACATTGCCAAGGTGCGGCCGTTTCTATCTCAGGCTTGATACAGAGAGACTCATTCATGCTTTTATTACCAGCAGGCTTGACTACTGTAATGTTCTCCTGTCTGGTCTACCCAAGAAAGCCATTGGTCAACTGCAAAACACACAGAATGCTGTAGCACTGGTTCTGACCAAACTTAGACAGAGAGCACACATTACACTGGTTTTAAGGTCTCTGCACTGGCTGAGTTTTAGAATTAATTTTAAGATTGTTCTATTGGTTTTCAAATCAATCCACAATTGTGCACCCCAATACATATCAGACATGCTTTTAAGTTATGTACCTAGTACTGTTGGTCCCTCAGGTCCTCTGGCACTGGCCTTTTAACTATCCTAATGCCTAGGACCAAGAAGCATGGAGAGGCAGCTTTTAGTCACTATGCCCCCTGCCTCCAGAATAGCCTGCCAGATAACCTGAGGGGGGCCGAAACTGTGGACATACAGTATTTAAAACATATCTTAAAACACACATTTGTAGCACATTGTGTTGCATTAATTTCTGAAATGTGCTATATAAATAAAGCTTGATTTGAAAATATGGGCAGGCATAAGCTACGAACTATGAACACAATTAGATTTTATCAATGGCAATTTGAATGTACAGAGATACCGTGACGAGATCCTAAGGTCCATTTGCATGCCATTCAAGAGGAGTGGGACAGCATTCCGCAGGCCACAATCAACAGCCTGATCAACTCTATGTGAAGGAAATGTGTCTCGCTGCACGAGACAAATGGTGGTCACACCAGACACTGATTGGTGTTCTGATCCATGCCCCTACCTTTTTTAAGGTATCTGTGACCAACAGATGCATATCTGTATTTCCAGTCATGTGAAATCCATAGATTAGGGCCTAATGAATCTATTTCAATTGACTGATTTCCTTATATGAACTGTAACTCATGGCTACCAAATGGCTACCATATCCAACAACAGTCTGTTCTCCTCTATCTCAGTTGGTTTTCTTGGACTGCATATCCAACAAGCATGAACACATTTCCATTTTGCTAACTTAGCATACTCTCTTATACAGTATCTCACAAAAGTGAGTACACCCCTCACATTTTTGTAAATATTTGAGTATATCTTTTCATGTGACAACACTGAAGAAATGACACTTTGCTACAATGTAAAGTAGTGAGTGTACAGCTTGTTTAACAGTGTAAATTTGCTGTCCCGTCAAAATAACACAACACACAGCCATGAATGTCTAAACCGCTGGCAACAAAAGTGAGTACACCCCTAAGTGAAAATATCCAAATTGGGCCCAAAGTGTCAATATTTTGTGTGGCCACCATCATTTTCCAGCACTGCATTAACCCTCTTGGGCATGGAGTTCACCAGAGCTTCACAGGTTGCCACTGGAGTCCTCTTCCACTCCTCCATGACGACATCACAGAGCTGGTGGATGTTAGAGACCTTGCACTCCTCCACCTTCCGTTTGAGGATGCCCCACAGATGCTCAATAGGGTTTAGGTCTGGAGACATGCTTGGCCAGTCCATCACCTTTACCCTCAGCTTCTTTAGCAAGGCAGTGGTCATCTTGGAGGTGTGTTTGGGGTCGTTATCATGTTGGAATACTGCCCTGCGGCCCAGTCTCCGAAGGGAGGAGATCATGCTCTGCTTCAGTATGTCACAGTACTACATGTTGGCATTCATGGTTCCCTCAATGAACTGTAGCTCCCCAGTGTCGACAGCACTCATGCAGCCCCAGACCATGACACTCCAACCACCATGCTAGACTGTAGGCAAGACACACTTGTCTTTGTACTCCTCACCTGGTTGCCGCCCCACACGCTTGACACCATCTGAACCAAATAAGTGTATCTTGGTCTCTTCAGACCACAGGACATGGTTCCAGTAATCCATGTCCTTAGTCTGCTTGTCTTCAGCAAACTGTTTGCAGGCTTTCTTGTGCATCATCTTTAGAAGAGGATTCCTGGGACGACAGCCATGCAGACCAATTTGATGCAGTGTGCGGCGTATGGTCTAAGCACTGACAGGCTGACCCCCCACCCCTTCAACCTCTGCAGCAATGCTGGCAGCACTCATACGTCTATTTCCCAAAGACAACCTCTGGATATGACGCTGAGCACGTGCACTCAACTTCTTTGGTTGACCATGGCGAGGCCTGTTCTGAGTGGAACCTGTCCTGTTAAACTGCTGTATGGTCTTGGCCACTGTGCTGCAGCTCAGTTTCAGGGTCTTGGCAATCTTCTTATAGCCCAGGCCATCTTTATGTAGAGCAAAAATTCTTTTTTTCAGATCCTCAGAGAGTTCTTTGCCATGAGGTGCCATGTTGAACTTCCAGTGGCCAGTCAGTATGAGGGAGTGTGAGAGAGATGACACCAAATTTAACACACCTGCTCCCCATTCACACCTGAGACCTTGTAACACTAACGAGTCACATGACACCGGGGAGGGAAAATGGCTAATTGGGCCCAATTTGGACATTTTCACTTAGGGGTGTACTCCCTTTTGTTGCCAGCGGTTTAGACATTAATGGCTGTGTGATGAGTTATTTTGAGGGGACAGCAAATGTACACTGTGATACAAGCTGTACACTCACTACTTTACATTGTAGCAAAGTGTCATTTCTTCAGTGTTGTCACATGAAAAGATATACTCAAATATTTACAAAAATCTGAGGGGTGTACTCACTTTTGTGAGATACTGTATGCCTTGCTCAAGGGCACATTGACAGATATTTCACCTAGTTGGCTCGGGGACTCGAACCAGTGACCTTTCAGTTACTGGCCCAACGCTTTTAACAGTGGCAGTGCATGGGTAAAATCACTGCGGAAGCCAAGCCAAGCCAGTAACAAAACATATTATAACCTATGTTGTGATAATTACATTTGCTCTATAACCCATTCATGCATACACCACCATGATGTACAATAAGGCCTTGACAACAAAAAGACAACAGTCATACAGTGGCAGAATAAATTCAACTGCACATACATTTGTTTCATCACAAAACGGGAGAGCAACATCTGTTCGGCGAAGTCCACAAAGCAAATAGTGCATGTAACAAAAAATTATTTGACCTGCAGCATGGTCAAGCAAGTTAATGGTTTTCGACAGTTTACTAAACAACTACTAATTCAGAACAACAGAGCTACCGCAGGTCTGCATAAAGACAACAGGAGCACTGCCTCCGCTATTCCAGCACCATTTCAACTTAAACTACATCAAATCAACAAGGCTATATATGCTTAGATTAATACACTGAAAACAAACTTAAAGATACCAAAAACAATTTAGTCCAATCAATGTTGCTAAATATCACGTGGCTGCCCATGGTACTGATTTGCGTGTGTGTGTGTGTGTGTGTGTGTGTGTGTGTGTGTGTGTGCACAAGTAAAAACATTTTTTGACTCACTCTACTTGTAGACTAGTTGAATGCCAATGCCATCCTCCTCTCATGTTTGCAAAATGGTATCTGGCTCTATCATGCAGTATGTTTTTAGTTTTTCTTGTCATAGGCTACCTAACTAAAATGCTTGCAAGGACAACAACGAACCAGCTAAGATAACTTGTTCACGTGAGCCTAATAGGCTACATCTAGGCTACATTTTGAAGTTCAATCAACTCAGGCCAGAGGCAATACATATAAATGTATGGTTCGATCAGAATAGCTATCATAATCATTGGCCTGTACAGAGAATTAAGTCAAAACCACAAGTCCAAATCCCCATCACCTATCCATAGCTTAGGAAAGGGCCAATTTAGCAAGATAGCTACTGCAGGACAACACAAGCAGACCAAAAACAGACACGTTTTTTGGAAAATGACGTTTTGCTTAAAATGCGATTTGATTAGTGTGAAGCCAAATTCAAACTGGCCTCCCTTGATGGGCATTTTGCTACACCAGGACAAGTCACAGTTGAGCTCAGTTCAACACTGATTGGCTAATTATTTTATTGAAATGTATCAAGGAAGGCCAAATGCTTGCGTCAGTCAATCAAATGCTACGGCGGAAACATACTGTATCATACTATAGGGGCGCAGTTTTCCCTCGCTTGGATGATTTCTCCAGGGAGAGTCAGACATTTGCGAATTGACAGACGAAAAATAAATTATTATTATTTATTTGAAAACAATTTGGTCAAACATTTGGGTAATCCTGGCTTCCCTTGGCATCGATGAATACACACCACTGGCTTTTAACCACTAGGCTACCTGCCGTAATGCAGCCCTGCCACCCACGTTTGAAAGCTTTCACGAAGGATGTTTGGCATGCAGAATTAGTTTCATGTAAGATTTTGTATATGGAGCACTGTGTTAATTAAATAAATGGCTGCTTTCTTCTACAAGTCTTCCCCAGTCATTTACCAAATGTTTAAGTGGATTTATGTGGAATACCACACAATATGTGCAATAACAATAAAAAGGTTAACAAATCCGTATGTCTAGTTAGGGATAACACAAGTTACTTTTAACGTAATCACTGTGTTGAAAAATGTATACAAACCATGTGTTAAATTTGCCAACACAATAATTCAGTTAAAAGTACAGTTTAAGTCAGAAGTTTACATACACTTAGGTTGGAGTATTAAAACTTTTTTTTCAACCACTCCACAAATTTCTTGTTAACAAACTATAGTTTTGGCAAGTCGGTTAGGACATCTACTTTGTGCATGACACAAGTCATTTTTCCAACAATTGTTTACAGACAGATTATTTCACTTATAATTCACTGTATCACAATTCCAGTGGGTCAGAAGTTAACATACACTAAGTTGACTGTGCCTTTAAACATCTTGGACAATTCCAGAAAAAGATGTCATGGTTTTAGAAGCTTCTGATAGGCTAATTGACATCATTTGAGTCAATTGGAGGTGTACATGTGGATGTATTTCAAGGCTTACCTTCAAACTCAGTACCTCTTTGCTTGACATCATGGGAAAATCTAAAAAAATCAGCAAAGATCTCAGAAAAAATTGTAGACCTCCACAAGTCTGGTTCAGCCTTGGGAGCAATTTCCAAACGCCTGAAGGTACCACGTTCATCTGTACAAACAATAGTATGCAAGTATAAACACCATGGGACCACGCAGCCATCATACCGCTCAGGAAGGAGACACGTTCTGTCTCCTAGAGATGAATGTACTTTGGTGCGAAAAGTGCAAATCAATCCCAGAACAACAAAGGACCTTGTGAAGATGCTGGAGGAAACAGGTACAGAAGTATCTATATCCACAGTAAAACAAGTCCTATATCGACATAAGCTGAAAGGCCGCTCAGCAAGGAAGTAGCCACTGCTCCAAAACCGCCATAAAAAAGCTAGACTACGGTTTGCAACTGCACATGGGGGCAAAGATCATATTTTTGGGAGAAATGTCCTCTGGTCTGATGAAACAAAAATAGAACTGTTTGGCCATAATGACCCTCATTATGTTTGGAGAGAAAAGGGGATGCTTGCAAGCTAGAGAACACCATCCCAACTGTGAAGCACGGTGGTGACAGCATCATATTTTGGGGGTGCTTTGCTGCAGGAGGGACTGGTGCAATTCACAAAATAGATGGCATCATGAGGCAGGATAATTATGTGGATTTATTGAAGAAACATCTCAAGACATCAGTCAGGAAGTTAAAGTTTGGTCTCAAATGGGTCTTCCAATTGGAAAATGACCCCAAGCATTCTTCCTCAGTTGTGGCAAAATGGCTTAAGGACAACAAAGTCAAGGTACTGGAATGGCCATCACAAAGCCCTGACCTCAATCCTATAGAACATTTGTGGGAAGAACTGAAAGTGTGTGCGAGCAAGGAGGCCTACAAACCTGACTCAGTTACACCAGCTCTGTCAGGAGGAATGGGCCAAAATTCACCCAACTTATTGTGGGAAGCTTGTGGAAAGCTACCCGAAAAGTTTGACCCAAGTTAAACAATTTAAAGGCAATGCTAGCAAATACTAATTGAGTGTATGTAAACTTCTGACCCACTGGGAATGTGATGAAAGAAATAAAAGCTGAAATAAATCATTCTCTCTACTATTATTCTGAAATTTCACATTCTTAAAATAAAGTGGTAAATAAAGTGGCTGTGTCTGAACCCTAACTGACCTAAGACAGGGAGTTTTTACTAGGATTAAATGTTAGGAATTGTGAAAACCTGAGTTTAAATGTATTTTGCTAAGGTGTATATAAACTTCTGACTTCAAATGTAACACAGAATGTCATCCCTAACTAAACGTGTTGTTTTTAACATGTTATTAGTGTAGATGTTTGATGACTTCGAATCAGCAATGTTTTGGTCAATAATACAACACATCTAGGGTGTGTTGTATTGTTTTCAGCTTTTAACACATGAATATAAGGAATTGACACAAAATGTGTTGAAACATTTACACAAATCATGTGTCTTTTTTCTGAGAGTGCACCCAGTGACAAAGCCATTAGTTCCTTTTAGGTGTCAAAAATGTGTCATTGTACCTTATGGTGGGCATTGATGGTACATAAAATACGTTTGTACCCTGGGAAACAGAAATGTACCTTCACACTGTAGCCCTCTTTTTTTGAGAGTGAGAGTGTGATTATTGAACGTTTATATTCAAAATATTTGGTATAAAAATGTACCATTATACTCTTATCCGCACATGTACCCTGAAAGGTACTGTACAGTGCCATGTGAGATTATTATGTGTACCTCTGAATGTACATTGTGTATTTTAATATTTTTGTACACCAGGGAGTGCATTACCTCCAACAATAAGATACTGGATTTTATAATAATAAGATACTGGATAATAATTTGACTGAAGTTCTTTATACCACTTGCAAATGGGGGGGGGGGGGGCAAGAAACTGACATGTGGGGAATTGGAAGTGGCCCCCTTCAGCTCGTTTAATCTTTTCTCGATACTGCGTCTTGCTTGTTTTGAGGTATTTTGACTGATTTCATGTAATTTCTAATGTGGCTAAAATTTGTTAGCTAGCTAACCAACAACCTTAATGATGTATTTGAGACACAACAAGTGCTCATTGTGCAAATGTGTTTATGTTTTCAATAAACATTGGAGACGAAATATAGCTTACATGTTGTAAAATGCATCATACCAGCTGTATTTCTGTACTTTGAAAGTTCTATATCTTGAAAACTTGATTGCTGACATGCAACACATTTTGGGATGATATCAACAATGGATTAGTGAAAGAAATGTCAAAAGATAGTTTTTGGGTGGAATTTTCATTTCTGATAAAACTAGATTAGTGCTTAAAAAACAATAATAATACAAACAAATCAGTGTGGATCAAGGCCATAAAGAACACAAGATTGACTCACATCCCACATCTCACAAACCGACTGGCAAGAACCTTTTCCAATTGAATCTATTCCCCCTACGTACAGACCTGACATACCCATACCTGCCAAGATGCATTCAGAATGATAAATACATTTCACATATCTAGCAGGCTCCAGATTGACTGTGACAGTTGAGGATTGGGGCAAAGCAAGGACATAGAGTCGATGTCTGCGCCCGCATGTAACTCTAATTAGTATAATAAAACATTCCCCATCAGAATCTGTCTGTTTAAGCTAGAGATTTCTGCTTTATTTGCATGGGCTGTGTCTGATTCCACCGCGTCCGCCTGTGTCGGCCTTACGCATTTGCAGTGAAAGTGTAGGAGCTACATCTGTGTTTGTCAGAAGAAGAGACGGCCCGAAAATTGGTCTTTTTTCACAAAAAACATCTGTAGCACAAACACAACCCCCAGAAGCTTCACAGTACTCGTTTTCAAGTCGCTGGCTCCGATATCCCAACTCCGAACAGGTATTTTCACATAAATGCATGTCAAGTCCGAACGGTTTGATCTACAAACTAATACAGATCTGAGACTCTCACGGACATAAACGTTTTCTCAGTTTTTTTCTACGACGCCCGGAAGCTTCACAAGACTCGTTTGAAAGTAACCCGGTACAGACCCGTAAAAAATGAATGAAAATGAATAGGCTATTTTGAAAACAGGGTTACACATCTAACCGTATTATTTTGTTTTTGTTCCTGATGCATTTCAGACACCTCAAACCACATTTCTTTTTGGACTATAAAAAATTCATCCCAAATGGCACCCTATTCCCTATATACAGTACTTCCCCAAAAAAGTAGTAGACTATACAGTAGTGGACTCTCTCTCTTCATCCCTTCTCACCTGTTCATCCACTGATCTTTAGGTTCCCTCTGCGCATTGCAGTCAGTCAATATTATAAAGAGTGACATGGGCAGTCTCTTACCATCTCATTACACATGCTCCAGTTGCTAGACTGTAGGACCTGAGCCAAACCTTCCTTCTCCTCCTGTCCTGTATCCCTTCTTAGCTACATAAGCTCCTCTCTCTCCCCCCGCTCCACATCAGCTCAAAAAGCCTCAGCCTATCTCCCTCTTTTTCCCAGCCCAGCTCAGATACTTTGGCCTCTGTCTCGGTGCTCCAATTCCATCCCTTTGTGCTCCTGCCACTAGCAGTCACACCCTGCTTCCATTAGGGTCCATCAGCTCCCTGTCCACTGTCACAGTAGCACACACACAACCAGCGGTTCTACTGTTAATGCCAGTATGTCTGTAGTGTATTATAGTTACCTGCTTATCAAAACATGTTGGCGGTTTATTGGGAAATAAAACAGAAAATGAATTGATTCTGTATAGTAATGCATTTCATCATTACAGCTTTACACCTAGCACATAGCATTCCTGTCATGGAGAGTAGACGTGATAAAAACAAGTTGTTTCATAAGGTCGGACTTACTGTACATCAGGGATGGGAAACTGGCCGCCTGACCCCCTTTTGTAAGCTTGTGGATAAATTCTATATATATAACATAACTCAGCAAAAAAATAAACGTCCTTTCACTGTCAACTGCGTTAACCTCTCTGGGACGCGTCCCACCCGCGGGACACACTGCCAACAGCCAGAGAAATAGCAGGGCGGCAAATTCAAAACAACAAAAATCTCATAATTCAAATTTCTCAAACATACAACTATTATATCCCATTTTAAAGATAATCTTCTCGTTAATCCAAACACATTGTCCGATTTCAAAAGGCTTTACGGCAAAGGCATAACATTAGATTATGTTAGGACAGCGCCTAAACAAGAAAAACCACACAGCCATTTTCCAAGCAAGGAGAGGCGTCAAAATAAACAGAAATACAGCTAAAATTAATCACTAACCTTTGATGAGCTTCATCAGATGACACTCCCAGGACTCAATGTTACACAATACATGTATGTTTTGTTCGATAAAGTTCATATTTATATCCATAAACCCCATTTTACATTGGCGCGTGATGTTCAGAAATGTTTTGCCTCCCAAAACTTCCGGTGAATGAGCACATCAATTTACAAAAATACTCATCATAAATAAAATTTACAACAGTTATTGAAAGAATTATAGATACACTTCTCCGTAATGCAACCGTTGTGTCAGATTTCAAAATAGCTTTACGGCGAAAGCACATTGTTCAATATTCTGAGTACAGAGCTCAGCCATCAAAGCAAGCTATACAGTTACCCGCCAAGTTCTGGAGTCAACTAAACTCAGAAATAGTATTATAAATCTTCACTTACCTTTGCTGATCTTCGTCGGAATGCACTCCCAGGACTCCCACAAGAAATGTTCGTTTTGTTCGATAAACTCCATATTTATGTACAAATACCTCCATTTTTAATTCGCGCGTTCAGATCACTAATCCAAAGGCATAATGCGCGAGCGCAAAACCCGAGACGAAAAGTCAAATAGTTCCATTACCGTTTGTAGAAACATGTCAAACGATGTTTACAATCAATCCTTAGGGTCTTTTTTAACATAAATCTTCAATAATATTCCAACCGGACAATAGCGTATTCATTACAGTGGAAAAAGAAGGAACGGCGCACCTGTGTGCCCACGCAGTAAACAACTCGTTGGTCTCAGGCTTGGTTGGAATTTTTCTCCGATTTTTGCCTGCCATATGAGTTCTGTTATGCTCACAGACATCGTTCAAACAGTTTTAAAAACTTCAGAGTGTTGTCTATCCAAATCTACTAATAATATGCATATCCTACCTTCTGGGCCCGAGTAGCAGGCAGTTAAATTTGGGCACGTCATTCATCTGAATTTCCGAATACTGCCACGTCACTAAAAAGTAAATTTTCAACAAACTTAACATGTGTAAATATTTGTATGAACATAACAAGATTCAACAACCGAGACATAAACTGATCAAGTTCCACAGACATGTGACTAACAGAAATGGAATAATGTGTCCCTGAACAAAGGGGGGGGGGGGGGGGGGGTCAAAATCAAAAGTAACAGTCAGTATCTGGTGTGGCCACCAGCTGCATTTAGTACTGCAGTGCATCTCCTCCTCATGGACTGCACCAGATTTCCCAGTTCTTGCTGTGAGATGTTACCCCACTCTTCCACCAAGGCACCTGCAAGTTCCCGGACATTTCTGGGGGGAACGGCCCTAGCCCTCACCCTCCGATCCATCAGGTCCAAGACGTGCTCAATGGGATTGAGATCCGGGCACTTCGCTGGTCATGGCAGAACTGACATTCCTGTCTTGCAGGAAAACACGCACAGAACGAGCAGTATGGCTGGTTGCATTTTCATGCTGACATGCTCATCATGTCAGGATGAGCCTGCAGGAAGAGTACAACATGAGGGAGGAGGATGTCTTGTAATGCACAGCGTTGAGATTGCCTGCAATGACAACAAGCTCAGTCCGATGATGCTGTGACACACCGCCCCAGACCATGACGGACCCTCCACCTCCAAATCGATCCCACTCCAGAGTACAGGCCTCGGTGTAACGCTCATTCCTTCAACGATAAACGCGAATCTGACCATCACCCCTGGTGAGACAAAACCGCGACTCATCAGTGAAGAGCACTTCTTGCCAGTCCTGTCTGGTCCAACGACGGTGGGTTTGTGCCTATTGGCGATGTTGTTGCCGGTGATGTCTGGTGAGGACCTGCCTTCCAACAGGCCTACAAGCCCTCAGTCCAGCCTCTCTCAGTCTATTGCGGACAGTCTGAGCACTGATGGAGGGATTGTGCATTCCTGGTGTAACTCGGGCAGTGGTTGTTGCCATCCTGTACCTGTCCCGCAGGTGTGATGTTCGGATGTACCGATCCTGTGTAGGTGTTGTTACACGTGGTCTGCCACTGTGAGGATGATCAGCTGTCTGTCCCGTCTCCCTGTAATGCTGTCTTAGGCGTCTCAGAGTACGGACATTGCAATTTATTGCCCTCTGCAGTCCTCATGCGTCCTTGCAGCATGCCGAAGGTAGATTCACGCAGATTTATTTTGGTGGTAATCATTAGTTGTTTATGGTTCATTGAGCAAGCATGGGAAACAGTGGTTAAACCCTTTATAATGAAGATATGTGAAGTTAATTAGATTTTTATGAATTATCTTTGAAAGACAGGGTCCTGAAAAAGGGACATTTCTTTTTTTTGCTGAGTTTGTATAGCACAAGTTAAACTTTTGGACACACCTACTCATTCAAGGGGTTTTCTTTATTTTTACTATTTCTACATGGTAGAATAATAGTGAAGAATAATGCATATGGAATCATGTAGTAAGCTAAAAAGTGTTAAACAAATCAAAATATATTTTATATTTGAGATTCTTCAAAGTAGTCACCCTTTGCCTTGATGAAAGCTTTGCACACTCTTGGCATTCTCTCAACCAGCTTCATGAGGAATGCTTTTTCAAAAGTCTTAGAAGGAGTTCCCACTCACACTATCGTTCAAAAGTTTGGGGTCACTTAAAAAGTTGAGGACATTAGAGTGTCTAGTTTGAGAAACAGACACCTCACAAGTCCTCAACTGGCAGCTTAATTAACTTGTACCCGCAAAACACCAGTCTCAATGTCAACAGTGAAGAGGCGACTCAGGGATGCTGGCCTTCTAGGCAGAGTTCCTCTGTCCAGTGTCCGTGTTATTGTTCCCATCTTAATCTTTTATTTTTATTGACAAGTCTGAGATATTGCTTTTTCTTTGCAACTCTTCACTGTTGACGTTGACACCAGTGTTTTGGGGGTACTATTTAATGAAGCTGCCAGAGGAGCACTTGTGAGGCGTCTGTTTCAAACTAGACACTCCAATGTACTTGTCCTCTTGCTTAGCTGTGCACCGGGGCCTCCCACTCCTCTTTCTATTTCGGTTAGAGCCAGTTTGCGCTGTTCTGTGAAGGGAGTAGTACACAGCGTTGTACGGGATCTTCAGTTTCTCTGCAATTTCTCGCATAGAATAGCCTTCATTTCTCTGAACAAGAATAGACTAACGAGTTTCAGAAGAAAGTGCTTTGTTTCTGGCCATTTTGAGCCTGTAATCGAACCCACAAATGCTGATGAACCAAAAACTAAACTAGTCTAAAGAAGGCCAGTTTTATTGCTTATTTAATCAGAACAACAGTTTTCACCCATGCTAACATAATTGCAAAAAGGTTTTTCTAATGATCAATTAGCCGTTTAAAAATAATAAACATGGATTAGCTAAGAAAACATGCCATTGGAACACAGGAGTGATGGTTGCTGATAATGGGCCTCTGAAAGCCTATGTAGATATTCCATAAAAAAATCTGCCGTTTCCAGCTACAATAGCCATTTACAACATTAACAATGTCTACACTGCATTTCTGATCAATTTTATGTTATTGTAACAGACAAAAAAATGCTTTTCTTTTAAAAAACAAGGACATTTCTAAGTGACCCCAAACTTTTGAACAGTAGTGTATTCTGAGCACGTTGGCTGCTTTTCCTTCTCTCTGCGGTCCAACTCATCCCAATCATCTAAATTTGGTTGAGGTCAGGTGATTGTGGAGGCCAGGTCATCTGATGCAGCACTCCAATACTCTATTTCTTGGTCAAATAGTCCTTACACAGCATGGGGGTGTGTTTTTGGTCATTGTCCTGTTGAAAAACAAATGACAGTGTGACTAAGCACAAACCAGATGGAATGGGGTATGGCTGCTGAATGCTGTGGTAGCCATGCTGGTTACGTGTGCCAGGAATTCTAAATAAATCACAGACAGTGTCACCAGCAAACACCCCCACAACCTCACACCTCCTCCTCCATGCTTCCCGGTGGAAACCACACATGTGGACTTCCTCTGTTCACCTACTTTGTGTCTCATAAAGACACATTGGTTGGAAACAAAAATCTCACATTTGGACTCATCAGACCAAAGGACAGACTTCCACCAGTCTGATGTACATTGCTCGTGTTTCTTGGCCCAAGGAAGTCTCTTCTTATTATTGGTGTCCTTTAGTAGTGGTTTCTTTTCAACATTTCAACTATGAAGGTCTGATTAATGCAGTCTCCTCTGAACAGTTGATGTTGAGATGTGTCTGTTACTTGAACTCTGTGAAGCATTTATTTCGGCTTCAAATTCTGAGGCTGGTAACTTTAATGAACTTCTGCAGCAGAGGTAACTCTGGGTCTTCCTTTCCTGTGGCGGTCCTCTTGAGAGCCAGTTTCCTCATAGCGCTTGATGGTTTTTGCTACTGCACTTGAAGAAACTTTAGAAGTTCTTGAAATGTTCCGGATTGACGGACCTTTATATCTTAAAGTAATGATGGACTGTCATTTCTCTTTGCTTATTTTAGCTGTGCTAGCTATAATTTGGACTTGGTCTTTTACCAAATAGGTCTATCTTCTGTGTACCTCCCCTACCTTGTCACAACACAACTGTTTGGCTCAAATGCATTAAGAAAGAACGAAATTGAACAAATTAACTTCTAACAAGGCACACTTGTTAATTGAAATGCATTCCAGGTGACTACTTCATGAAGCTGGTTGAGAGAATGCCAACAGTGTGCAAAGCTGTCATCAAGGCAATGGGTGGCTACTTTGAAGAATCTCAAATATAAAATATATTTTGATTTGTTTAACACTTTTTAGCTTACTACATGATTCCATATGCATTATTCTTCACTATTATTCTACAATGTAGAAATAGTAAAAATAAAGAAAACCCCTTGAATGAGTAGGTGTGTCCAAAAGTTTAACTTGTGCTATACAAACTCAGCAAAAAAAGAAATGTCCTTTCCAAATCATGTCCAATCAATTGAATTTACCACGGTTGGACTCCAATGAAGTTGTAGAAACATCATAACGATGAGGAAAAAAAAATAATTTAATCCATTTTAGAATAAGGCTGTAACGTAAAAACATTTGGAAAAAGTCAATTGGTCCTAATACTTTCGAAGGCACTGTATATACACTTACGTTACAGCCTTATTCTAAAATGGATTAAATTATTTTTTTTTCCTCCTCAGTCTACACACAATACCCCATAATGACAAAGCGAAAACAGGTTTTTATAAATTTTTGAAAATGCATTATATATATATATTTTAGGAACCCAGTCAGGGGCTCAACTTACTGTTGAGAGTTAGACTAGTAGAGTACACAAGGTGTAATTTCGAAATGTAGTTGTGAATCAACAGTTTTTCTGTTGTTATCTGACAGTCAGTCAATTAGCTAAAATTGTTTCGATTGTTAAGTTCAAATTACAGACACATTGATATTGTTAGTCACTCTCACTCAGATATAATATTAAAACTGCAAACATTTCTCTCCACCCTTTGTCAACATGTGTAGAATTACATGAAATTAGCTGTAAAACTGCAAACCATGGCAAAATGAGCAGAACTGCATTAAATTAGTTATAAAGTTGCAAAGTATTCCCTCTCTGCCCCATTGCAAAATGTGTAGAATTGAGGGAAATAAAAAAATGTAAACTTAGCCTTTTGGGAGCCCTAAGTGGATGGGCCCAGATCAAAAGTAGTGCACTACATAGGGAATAAGATGCTATTTTGGACAGATAAAGATCCGAGGCCTAAGGATCCACATCACACATCACTGAGTGGTGGGGGACTACAAAGAGATGGTGGGGGAGAGAGAGTGTCTAAGTTATTGTTGACATATGCGTGTGGTTCATGTCATAGTCTTGGGCCTGCATTGAAGTTTCTTCAGGAATGTCTTCAATAAAAACAAACTACTATTGGAAACATGGACACACATATGGAAGCATGAGTAGTCACGCACAGACGCACACAAAAGCACACACATCTGATCTCCACAAAGCTGTAGGAAATAACAGTGTCATAGGGCAGTGCACCCATACGTTTTATTTCAATTTCTTTATAGGCAACCCTCTGAAAGGCAACTTTCTCCCCAGACATACCACACTGACCTACACCTTTGTCAAGAGGTCAGGTTTAAAAGAAAATAGAGAAATAGAAAAATTAAACACAAATCAAATAGTATTTTCAGGGTTGATAGACCTCAGTTACTCTAAGGGATGTTCCATAGAGCTACCTATAATTCACTCCCAGACTCTGTCAACAGGAATAATTCGCAACCACTTCCTTTACCATTTGTTAGAGAGAGAGAGAGAGAGAGAGAGAGAGAGAGAGAGAGAGAGAGAGAGAGAGAGAGAGAGAGAGAGAGAGAGAGAGAGAGAGAGAGAGAGAGAGAGAGAGAGAGAGAGAGAGAGAGAGAGAGAGAGAGAGAGAGAGAGATACTTGATCACAACACACTATATTTGTACTGTTGGCTTTGCTTAATGCTTTGTTTGATACTGTTAGTTATGCACTGATTGTACATACCCACAACACCTGCACTCTCCTTCCGAGACATTTTCAACTTGCAGTTCACACTGTGTAAAAGCATGAAAACAATGTTGCATCGCAATATTATTTTTCACTTCTCTGGAGACGAATGCTCCCTAAGAAAGTAATAGTTTTGAAAATGCCCTTAAATGCCCTTAAATCTGCCCTTAAATCTCCCCACTGTTATCTAATGCAATATATTTCTCTGGGTCTTCTCTTCACACACGCATACAGACACACCACACATACGCACACACACGTGCACACACACAACCTTTTTGCCTGAGGTGTCTCCCCTGTCCTTTTATTTCTGAACTGATGAGGAGGTGGACTGCTATTCTCAGGGTGATTCCATGTGAGATTACCTGTGCTGATCCCAGTCTGCATCCCAAATGGCACCCTATTCCCAACTAATTTCGGCCACGGGCGATAGTAAAAAATACTACACTACGAATATAGGGAAAAGGGTGCCATTTTTTTATGTGTGCGCAGGGTGCAGGAACTTTTGAGCTGATGGAGAGGAATACTTAGTTTTTGTTAGCTTTGGTTAATTCTCTGAAATGAATTCTACAGAACACAAGAAGATGTCTGAAGCAATTTAGTAATTAGAATTCATAAACGTTCACAAACAGAGGTTATCCAGGCCTATTCAGTTGCAATGATTTGATCAAGAGTCGCAGTCATTCATTAAGTCAGTGATTCAGAGAGAAAGAGAACAAGAGAAAGAGAGAGCATAGTTTGTGTATATAGTACATAGTCGTGTCATGCCACAATAGAGTCCAGCTCTGGAGTGCCTTCGATTTTCATTAAACAGTAGAGTGTATGTGAGTGTATACTTTGGCTGCCAATAGTGCCAAGCATTCCCTTACAAAAAAAACACAGGATTTCACATGTGGAAAATCACGTGTGAAATTCCATGCGAAACCATGCGTTTTTGGAACACGATAGTTCACATGAAGTTTCACATGTGTATTTTCATATGTGATCAAATAACCTTTCACATGTGGATAACATTTTTCACATTTGATTTTACAGGCGATGCCCCGGAAACAAAAATTTGTCATAAGGATACACGCAGATGGCACTCTTTTGCTAAGTGCTGAGATTTATTATAGGGGATGAATGTGTAGAGCAGGGATGGGACACTTTGATGGGGGTGGGAGCCACAAAAAATCTGAACTCATTGTGGGGGGTCTGCTTACCCAAATCCATACCCACACATAAGCCTGCCCTAGCCTTTTGGGGCCCTAAACTAATTTTAGTTACCCCTCCTTACTTTGCAAGCAAAACATTTTAGCCCCCCCCCCCCCCCCCCTTTACAGCGGAGAGAAAAAAATGTTTCAATGTATTTTCTGAAATTCAGCACATTTTGCCATAGGGCAGAGAGAAAATGTTGCTGTTTTAAAGTAAGTTTGCTGCTATTCCACACATTTTGCCATGGGTTGGAGAGATTTTGGAATTTTATAACAAATTTCATGCAATTCTACTCATTTTGCCATGGGGCTGAATTTTTTTTTCTTCTGTTTTACAGCTAATTTCCTGCAATTCTACAGATTTTGTCATAGGGTGGAGAGATATAGTTGCAGTTTTGAATGTGATATCTGAGTGAGAGTAAGTAACAAAATCAATAGGGGCCCCCAGGTCGGTAATTCAACATTGATTACTACAAGTGTAGATAGCTGGCGGCTAGACTAACTTACCAATCTAAAAGATTTTAGCTGACATGGTCTAATTGAGTGACTGTCAGTGAGTGACATAACAAGAGAAAAATTGCTAATGAACAACCACATTTCAAAATGGTGTATTCTACTACTACGTCCCTTCCGTCTTCAAGAGAGCGAGAGTTGCACCCCTTCTGAAAAAACCTACACTCAATCCCTCCCATGTCAACAACTACAGACCAGTATCCCTTCTTTCTTTTCTCTCCAAAACTCTTGAACGTGCCGACCTTGGCCAGCTCTCCTGCTATCTCTCTCAGAATGACCTTCGTGATCCTAATCAGTCAGGTTTCAAGACTGGGCATTCAACTGAGACTGCTCTTCTCTGTGTCACGGAGGCTCTCCGCACTGCTAAAGCTAACTCTCTCTCCTCTGCTCTCATCCTTCTAGACCTATCTGCTGCCTTTGATACTGTGAACCATCAGATCCTCCTCTCCACCCTCTCCGAGTTGGGCATCTCCGGCGCGGCCCACGCTTGGATTGCGTCCTACCTGACAGGTCGCTCCTACCAGGTGGCGTGGCGAGAATCTGTCTCCGCACCACGCGCTCTCACCACTGGTGTCCCCCAGGGCTCTGTTCTAGGCCCACTCCTATTCTCGCTATACACCAAGTCACTTGGCTCTGTCATATCCTCACGTGGTCTCTCCTATCATTGCTATGCAGACGACACACAATTAATCTTCTCCTTTCCCCCTTCTGATAACCAGGCGGCGAATCACATCTCTGCATGTCTGGCAGACATATCAGTGTGGATGATGGATCACCAGCTCAAGCTGAACCTCGGCAAGACGGAGCTGCTCTTCCTCCCGGGGAAGGACTGCCCGTTCCATGATCTCGCCATCACGGTTGACAACTCCCTTGTGTCCTCCTCCCAGAGTGCTAAGAACCTTGGCGTGATCCTGGACAACACCCTGTCGTTCTCCACTAACATCAAGGCGGTGACCCGATCCTGTAGGTTCATGCTCTACAACATTCGCAGAGTACAACCCTGCCTCACACAGGAAGCGGCGCAGGTCCTAATCCAGGCACTTGTCATCTCCCGTCTGGATTACTGCAACTCACTGTTGGCTGGGCTCCCTGCCTGTGCCATTAAACCCCTACAACTCATCCAGAACGCCGCAGCCCGTCTGGTGTTCAACCTTCCCAAGTTCTCTCACGTCACCCCGCTCCTCCTCTCTCTCCACTGGCTTCCAGTTGAAGCTCGCATCCGCTACAAGACCATGGTGCTTGCCTACGGAGCTGTGAGGGGAACGGCACCTCCATACCTTCAGGCTCTGATCAGGCCCTACACCCAAACAAGGGCACTGCGTTCATCCACCTCTGGCCTGCTGGCCCCCCTACCTCTGAGGAAGCACGGTTCCCGCTCAGCCCAGTCCAAACTGTTCGCTGCTCTGGCACTCCAATGGTGGAACAAGCTCCCTCACGACGCCAGGACAGCGGAGTCAATCACCACCTTCCGGAGACACCTGAAACCCCACCTCTTTAAGGAATACCTGGGATAGGATAAAGTAATCCTTCTAACCCCCCCCCCCCTTAAAAGATTTAGATGCACTATTGTAAAGTGGTTGTTCCACTGGATATCATAAGGTGAATGCACCAATTTGTAAGTCGCTCTGGATAAGAGCGTCTGCTAAATGACTTAAATGTAAATGTAAATGAAAGTCAGTACTAAGTGATCATGTCAAATGTAATCATATTGTCATTGATTAGATACATTAGTATTGCTGAACAGTGTATCACTTCCTTTAAAACCTCTATATCAATTAATTTTAAATACATGGGAAATTTACAGTTTCACATGTTGAGCTGAAGTGTTCAACTATATGAAAAGCGATGTGCAGATTCACATGTGAAATTTGCAGTTTCAAATGTGAAAATTGAATTTTTAGTTCCATATGTGAAAATCCTTCACATGTGAAAATCTGACTCTGACACATTTTGCATTCCCATGTTGTCACATTTATTTCACGAGACCATGTTTTAGAGCGCTGGGCCAGTAACCGGAAGGTTGCTGGATTGAATTCCTGAGCTGACAAGGTAGAAATCTGTCATTCTGCCCCTGAGCAAGGCAGTTAACTCACTGTTCCCCGGAATCCGAAGACGTGGATGTCGTGGATGCACCTGGATGCACCTCTCTGACGTGGATGCACCTCTCTGATTCAGAGGGTTTGGGTTAAATGCAGAAGACCCATTTCAGTTGAATACATTCAGTTGGACAACTGACTAGGTATCCCTCTTTCCTTTTCACATGTTTAGTTTCATGCCACCACATGCTGCTTTTACATGTTATCACATTAACTTCACATAAGATCACATGCTATCGCATGCAATCACGTGATGACGTGAAATTCATGTGTTTTCTCTGTAAGGTTTCAATATTTGATTGACATGTTTTTCAATATATAACAAAAGGGCTGCAGTGGCAAGAGAATGGAGATTAGCTGGGCCTGCTCAGAGGACCATGAAATGGTGCTGAACATAGCAGCAGCCTGTGAATAGACCAGACTCTGGAGGCCAGTGTTTTCATTCCTAGAACTGTCTGGGGTTATGGATCTCACATTAACTAACTACCCACCCAGAATGACTAAACTGTACATAAATACTACATTTTGACTGTTTCATTAGTGACTTGCTAAAGTTACTGAACTACTTGCAAAAACCTGCATAACAGTATTTCTTAGACTGATTCATAGATGTAGAATGTGTGATGGACGATCATAATAATGTGAATAATTTACCTATATACACCATTAAAAGATCATTGCTTTTGACGGTATTATGAATGTAACAGGACCGAGCGTGAGTCAGACTTCATTTCAAAGTGAATCTCAACTGAGATTATTCACGGTTTTACAAAATGAAGTGTCTACCATCGGCAACTACAAGACATAAATCACGTTACCACAGACAAGGCCAGAGATCACTGTTACATGCTGACTAGACTGGGCATGTGCATGTGTCCGCCATCGCATGCATGTTGATTCTGTCCATCCACACCAGTCGTGATCAGGACACGCAGGTTGAAATATCAAAACGAACTCTGAACCAACTATATTAATTTGGGGACAGGTCGAAACGTTTCATGTGTTATATGGACATTTAACTAGCTAGCTTGCTATTGCTAGTTAATTTGTCTTGTGATATAAACATTGGGTTGTAATTTTACCTGAAATGCACAAGGTCCTTCTTTTCTGGATCTTTGTAGAATTTTGACCCATTTTGAGTCACACAAAATTGTGTGTTCTCTACTCTGACAATTAATCCACAGATAAAAGGGGGAACCTAGTTAGTTTCTAGTAATCTCTTCTTTGTCTTCTCCTTCTTCTTCTGTGGCCTTTATATGGCGGTTGGCAACCAACTTTAAGGTGCATTACCACCACCAACTGGCCTGGAGTGTGGACCTCAATCACCCACGTGGGTATATGCTCCTAAAAACCAATGAGGAGATGGGAGAGGCAGGACTTGCAGCACGTCAAGCCTCACAAATAGAACCAAGTTCTATTTTAGCGCCTGGCTACGCACACGCTTGCTGAAGTGTGCGAGTAGTTTGGATTAAATGACTGAATAACATGTATGTGTACATTTATTTTGCGACGCTTGCGGATGCAACTCGGGTCAGTGTGGTCAGCGACTAAGGTATAGAAAAAAATTCCCTGTAACTCAGTGACTCTCCAATAGAAAGTTAATATCCCTGCCCCCCAGAGCCCCTAGAGCAGTGGAGTCCTCTGCTGAACCAATGATGGATGAGTGATATTATTTTTATCAGTGCAACAGTCTGCACATATGGCCCTTGTCTCAGCCGTCCGTATTTTCAGTTAACTCAACTAAAAATATACCCATGTAATGTCTCATAAATGCTCTTTCTATTTATCAGGTGAAATCAGAGGTGAAACATAATTTACTGGATTAAATATGTACAAGTCCTTACTGATCCGGCAGCAGACGTGTGCATCAGTCATGTCTCATACTGGGGAGGCAATGTAGTTTATCTAATGTTCGAGCGTCCAAACCAATTGGATATCATTTCCTACAGCCCTCTCCTATCTGAGATCCTGCTATTGGATAATTTATTAATTTAGGACAATATGGATATATTGAGAGAGAGAAAATAAGTTTAATGTCACGTCCTGACCAGCAGATGGAGCTGTTGTAGTAGTTTGGGGGTCAGGACGTGGCAGTCTTGTGTGTGTCTTGTGACTCCTGATCAGGAACAGCTGGGAATCGTTGTTCCTGATTGGGAGTCATATATGTAGGAGTTGTTTGTCACTGGGGTTTGTGGGTGGTTGCTCTTGCACTGCGTTTTGTATGCATGTAAGACTGTCACTGTTGTGTTTATTGGTTTTTTCAGTGGATGCTTTAAATCTTTTTTTGATAATAAATAACCATGAGTATCCATATACCCGCTGCGCCTTGGTCCTTCTCTCTCACATATGACATATTCGCCGAAGAGTACGACATATTCGGTGACATTTAATCTATCATGAGCACGACGTGATGCCACCATACATATGAGTACCTTACACAGAACTAGAATGTATTTTAATGGTTCCAATTTTTTTTTAATTGTATGTTGTTACTTCGGATTGTGGAGATCCTATCTTTACAGTACACAAATCTATGAATCCGCTTTCGAAAAGCTCCCTTGATAAGCTAGGCAACTCGAGATGTACCAATACATGTGGATCCTAACACTCAACCTCCCCAAATCAGGCTAATTTGAGAACAAGATTGTTCCCTTTTCAAAGCTGAGAAGGTATAACTAGAGGGGTTCTACCAAATAAAAGATGATCCGCCTGGAGTTTGAGATGGAGAATCAGATCCAATATTAAATCCTATGGAAATTAGATGGGAATATATAATTGAAGAGGCCATGCAGTAACATCAGGCATGCAGAGAGCAGTCACACTAATGAGGCAGAGTAAAGGGAGATAGCTGAGGAGGTATAACCTCAATGGGCTCCGTCTCAATAGTCTACAGTGGCTTCCTCCCATCTTAGGTAACCTTGTAGGGTTACAGAGTACCAGTAACTTTCTCAAAATGTCCAGGTTTTCCAAAAATCCCTGTAGGAAGATTACAAGGATCAAGAGTTTTGCAACCCACTGTTTCTCAATAGTTTACAGTGTCTTCCTTCCATCTGAGGTAACCTCATTGGGCTGAGATATTGGGTGAATCTTAAGTCTTTCCTTGATTCCTCACGCCTTCACTCCTCGCCTCCTACTCAAAATCAACAGAGGGAAGCGAGGAGAGCATTGGAGGCTGAGAAAGATCCTCCAATGAAAGGAGGTGGGGAGAAGACAGGACAGGAGGACACGAGGACTTTTGAGATTCAACCAATGTCTCCCTCATATACATCTACAGCATGTACTCTACACAGCCCCACACAGACACAGCACAGCACAACTTGCAACCGTAATGACACAGCAGCACAGCAAATCCGAACATCGTTTCTCATCCACAGAGCATAACATGCCCATAGCACTACTCATGTTTCCACAATATTGTCAGACACCTGGTGTGCATAGTGTAGTAGAATAGATGAGAGTACAGCTCCAGGGGTATCTGACCCCTTGGACATAACATGGACAGGGGAGGAGACGTGAGCAACAAGATCTCATGGTCTCACTTCAGTGTTCAACATTTGACCGGGGGAATAAACGTCAAAACTTCAGGGTTAACTTTAGCCATTAATTCCAACTGGTTAAGGTAAGGGTTAAGGCACACGTGTCATACTCATTCATGGAGGGCCGAGTGTCTGCGGGTTTTCGTTCCTCCCTTTTACTTGATTGATGAATTAAGGTCACTAATAAGTAAGGAACTCCCCTTACCTGGTTGTCTAGGGCTTAATTGAAAGGAAAAAACAAATACCTGCAGACACTAGGCCCTCCATGGAATGAGATTGGGATTGAACCCTCGCTCTTCAGAGCCGTAGCTCGCTGTTAAAGCCCTTCCTCTATCTCCATCCATAATGCAAGCTGACTAGATGGATATAGGCACCTACGTTGCCCCTAGTGGACGATATTGGAGGTAACACCCGGCGACCTGGGGACCTGGACAAACATCTAATACTGCAGTGGATCTGGTGTGACCTGGCAGAGGTGAGAGGGTTAGAGGTCTGGAGGTCTGACTCCCACACCATTGACCCCTGTTGTTTTGTTTGCTACAAGTATGGTTTTGGATTGTGTTAGTATGGGCATTGTGTGTGTGTGTGTGTGTGTGTGTGTGTGTGTGTGTGTGTGTGTGTGTGTGTGTGTGTGTGGCTGTGTGTACTGTCTGTGCATGCATTGTTTGTGTTTGTGTGTGTGTACACACTGCTGTAGGTGCTGCAGGCAGGAAAGTAGAAGGAGAAAAGGACAGTAGAGAAGGAGAGTGGGCGGAGAGCTAGCCGTGTGTGTGTGTGTGTGTGTGTGTGTGTAATTACGTCCTCTGTCTCAGCGACATTGTTCTTGTGTCATTACCGTCATGTTGGGGTGTCAGCGGTGCCACTTGGTGTCTCTGTCTCTGCTGCTTCCCTCCCCATCCTCCTTGCCCGTCTCTGAGCTGCACTGTAAACCCCATGACATTTTTAACTCAAATACTTATTGTAAGTTGAACTCAAAGTCAATGAAAAGTAATTATTACTGAAAGGTCCCGAAAAGTCATTCTGATTCCCATAGAAAGTAGTATTTTGAGTGCCTAAAATGTTACCCATAATATTTTCTGTGGGTAGAAATTCTCAAAATTTGAAAAGACAGGCTGAGTGGGCGGGGAGCTTATATTAACAAGTTAATTTGTTGATTGACAAAGCAACTCAAACATAGAAATTGCATCAATTATGTATTTATAAAAAAAAACATCTCCCGTTTGAAATGTCTCTAGTGATGCGGTTCGCAGCAGCACTGACAGATGTGTTGACATGACAACTGCCTCACAGGCTGACTACACCGCTCGCATCGCGTGTGCGAGCGTTGCAAAATAAATGTAGAAATCTATATTATTCAATTATTGCACCCACACTGCTCACGCGCGCCAACGAGCGTCTGCGTTGCCAAGGGCTAAAATAGAAGTCAGTTCTATTTGTGCCGCAGATTGCGCTGCAAGTCCTGCCTCTCCCATCTCCTCATTGGTTTATAGAAGCAGATACACACGTGCTATCTCCTCATTGGTTATACCCACGTGGGCGACTGAAAAACGAACAAGGTCGGTAATGCACCTAATTTATGAAAGTTGCCAATCGCAATATAAAGTCCAGAGAAGAAAAAGCCTGGAAGGAGGAGAAATGACTAGAAACGATTCGGTTGATCATTTTATGTGTGGATTAATTGTCAGAGTAGAGGACCTTGTGCATTTCAGGTAAAATAACAACTCAATATTTATATCCCAGGACAAATTAGCTAGCAGGTTAGCTAGCTAAATAGGACAAATTAGCTAGCAGGTACAAGCTAGCTAGCTAAATTGCCATAAATGTTTAATGCTTTTCGACCTGTCCCCAGATTAATGTAATTGGTTCAGAGTTTGTTTTGATATTTTGTCGTGATCGCGTTTGTTGTGGGGGGGGACAAAATAAATTGATGCACGATGGCACACGCGTGCAGCCAGTTTGGGTTCCATGTCAGAGTTTTGAACAATCCTTCACCCCCTTTTGATCCATGCTTGCTGAAGACCTAGCTAGCCAGTAACTAGCTAACACCAGACATAGATAAATGGGGAAACATATAAGTATCTTTGACATAGATGAATAGTGTATTTGCTGACACCCTACAGTATAAACCATGACCATCTACAAACACAACATTGGTTACAAGGCAGTATTTCAATTAGCTAAGAGAATATTATGTTACCATTGGTGTACTAAATTAACTTAGGTTGATTAATCTGACCCTTTTTTTCAATTTTCGCCTAAAATGACATACCCAAATCTAACTGCCTGTAGCTTAGGAACTGAAGCAAGGATATGCATACTTTTGACACCATTTGAAAGGAAACACTTTGAAGTTTGTTGAAATGTGAAATGAATGTAGGAGAATATAACACATTACATCTGGTAAAATATAATAAATTTCATCTTTGAAATGCAAGAGAAAAGACACAATGTATTTTTCCAGTTTAAGCACAATTTAGATTAGCAGTGTATGTGCAAAGTTTTAGACTGATCCAATGAACAATTGCATTTCTGTTCAAAATGTGTTATCAAGTCTGCCCAAATGTTTCTAATTGGTTTATTGATACATTTTCAAGTTCATAACTGTGCACTCTCCTGAAACAATAGCATGGTATTATTTCACTATAATAGCTACTGTAAATTGGACAGTGCAATTAGATTAACACAAATTTAAGCTTTCTGCCTATATCAGATATGTCTTTGTCCTGGGAAATGTTGTTGTTACTTACAACCTCATGCTAATCACATTAGCGCACATTCGGTCAACCACTCCACGGGAGGGACACCGTTTCTGTAGAGGTTGATAATCCCGCCTCCTGAATAAAGTGTTAGACATCCGAAGGGGGTTAGTAACTTTATGATACATTTTTATTTTTTTCTATCTAGAACAAACAGTCAATTTTCATACTTTGATCTGGTTTCATCCAAATATCATACATTTTCTGACTGTTCATGACATTTAAATTATATATGTGGTACTGACTCATAACTAAATGAGAGATAGACAAATCTATTTTTTAAGTTATGATAACAAATTCACTTTTTTCCCAGAATGCTTTGCTGCAGGTTGATGTTTTGGAATTGTTTTTAATATCTGTCTTTTTGCATGTACATTGAGTGAATGATTAATCTTCAACTACACAAAGATAAATAACATATTTTTCTAAACTAATCCAATATTTTGTTAGTTTTTTTTGCACCCATTACTGAAATGCTTGTTCCAGTTTAAATGCCTTATGTGGTCTCCTACCACTGTCCTTAACCATGGCAGTCATTATGAATGCTGGTTGCAGGTCAATGTCAACTGTTGGATCTCCTAACTATAGCTGAAGTCCAATAAGAGTTACACATCACTTGTCAATGTGACTTGCTTGTAGAGTTGCAAAATGCTGGTAAATTTTCCAGGAATCCCAGTTGGAAGATTAATGGAAATCCTTCAACAATGAATTTGGGGAAATCTGGGAAAGTTACTGAAATTTTACAACCCTCATGCGTCCTGTAAACCATGAGTTTCAGGCCACTGTATTAGGTTTAAGCTAGGTCTCAGAGTAAGGCCTTATGAGATCTGTAATTTAAGGTCATTTAAGAGTTGAATTATAATCATCACAGTCGCCTAGGAACTCACTTGGCGAAGGCCACAGGATTAAATTTGAACTATTTCAACAACCATCTGTCTGTCACTAACAAATACAGTCACGGGTGGTAACTTTACAATTCACTTGAAAAGGCAAGGCAGAGGAGGGAAATAATATTGGAGTTCTGTTTTAGTGGTGGCACTACTCAAAATGTTCAAGCTGATACAACTCAAATCTGCACCCCCTAGGCTGACAGTGACTATTGGTTTGAGTAATGACTACAAAATCACTTTCAGTAACTGTACTTTTAACTGTACTATTAATTGCAACAGGTTTCCTTAAAGGTTTTGAGTAATGACAGCACATTGGGGTTTACAATGTTGGGACACAGGCACCATCCCAAAAGGCACCCTATAGTGCACTACATTGGGCCCTGGTCAAAAATAGGTTGCTATTTGGGACACAGGCACAGGGGTAGCCAGTTATCTCCCAGCTCAACCTGGTCTCAGAACATTTTGTATTATTCTGTAAGTAAATCTGTGACACTCCATTTAATATTATATGTTACGTTTCATATGGTATGTATTAATTTGTGGATGTCCATCACCCATTTTGTATGATATGTTATGAATTACAATTTGTATTATATTTTATGAATTTGCAAAAACGTACAATATGAAATTAATTTGCAAAGTGTACAATATGTTACAAAGTTGCAAAACATATGATATGTTGCAAATTCTAGCTAGGGGCTAACGTTAGCTAGGCAAGAGGTTAGGGTTAGTGGTTAGGGCTAAGGTTAAGTTTAGAAGTTAGGTTAAAAGGTTACAGTTAGGGGAAGGGTTCGCTAAAAGGGTTAAGGTTAGGGTTAGATGAAGGGCTTGCTAAAAGGGTTAGGGGAAGGGTTAGCTAACATGCTAAGTATTTAAGATGCTAAGTAGTTACCAGTTAGCTAAAAAGTAGTAAGTAGTTGAAAAGTTGCTAATTAGCTAAAGTTGTCCATGATCAGTTTCGAACTCGCAACATTTGGGTTGCTAGACTTTCTCGTTATATGCCAGCCCGTCCACCCTGACCAACCACCTTCCTTTCATTTTTGCCTTAAGTAACCGTCTGTCTTATGTAACCATACCAAACGCAACATATCATACTAAATTGAGTATCTTGGATTTATGTACAGAATAATACAAAATGCTCTGAGACACGGTTGCCCAGCTACCCCCTGTTGCGCTGATGCCAATACCTGAAGACGAAGCCCCTAATGGGCAGCTCTTGTCTGCAAATAAGCCCCTTCCATCTGTGTTACTGGTGGTTTCAGCAGCAAGCCTGGAAACATTCACTTTGCCTTATCTATTAGCTTCTTCTCTTAGCATTCATTATGTGAATCTCCCACTCTCCCTAGACGTTGTGCCTGTGTGTGTGTGTCTTGAGTTATTCTACTCAGTTAAGGAGGCGTTATCTTGATAATAATGAGACCAATTTGAGATTTTTTTTTTGCCAGACAGTAAAAAATAGAGTGGTTCTGAATTTGGAACACTGGTGCAGCTTAGGAAGTCTAGACCGATTCTGGAGGGAAGATTTAGAAAATATTCCAGATTGTTCTGGAACTGAACTGTGCCCCAGGATGGGTTAGTTATATCTGTTAGTTATATCTGGCATCCCTGGGCTAGGCGGCTGGGCCTGTGGAGGTGTCTGCAGTCACAGTCGTAATTGCTAATGGTAATCACCAACCTTTCCCATGAATCAGGAGACATATTTAAATAAATGACTGGTAAGGTTGGCCGGTTGGCCAGGCAATGTCCCTCCCTCCCACACATCAGACCACCACCACACAATCCCTGTCCTTTAGCTAATACCACCGGAGGAGCCCTGCCTGCCTACAGCTCAGATGGTCTGCAGGTTGGAGCTGTATTATGTCCAACGGCTGGGCCATTACCCCAACGCACTACAGGGATCTGTGTGACTCTCTGGTGTGCATGTGTGTTGGCGTGTGTGTTGGTGTGTGTGTGAGAGATATGGCTAATCTGATCCCTCCAGCCATAGCGATCTCTCTCCCTCATTTGCCGCACAGCCCCAGGTGTGTGCTATAGCCTCCAGCTCCATTAGTAACTCCTAAGGAGGGCTGTATGTGTCTGTGTCGTCATTTCCGAAGCCACCCTATTCCCTACAAAGTGCTCTGGTCAAAAGTAGTGCACTTTGTAGTGAATAGGGTGCCATTTGCGATGCATGCTGTGTCTCTGCTCTCTGGTTGTCCTCCAGTAATTGGGTAACTACTTGCTCTACTCTGTTCTGTTGTCCACACAGCTCAGCTCCATCTGGTGTGGCTGAAGTCTCTGATCTGCATGACCACTTCCCAGTGTCCCCACTCCCCTAGGCCTCTGGCACCATGCCCCCGGCCACCTGCACAAAAAAGCAGGGAGACAAAATGGCTGAACTGAAACGGCTGCAACATGATCATATCACAATCCCCCCTGCGATGTAAGTAGCTAGTTGACTTAAGATTTGAGAGGTTGATTCTATAAAATGCATGTAGATACAGGGGTACAAGGATTCATGCAGAGCCATATATCAAGAGAGTTCGGACAGGTTTTGGAACGGCCACCATATTAGTGCCTTCATTCTAGAAAAATTGGAGATGTAACAAAACAAGAGAGGCTATGAAATGATCCACTGTAAACAAGCAAAACAGAGCAGCGAATTTAACAGTCTTTTTTATTGATTAGTATTCGGCATAATGTGTATCCAAGTCGGTACTGTGTTGTTGTGTCAACAAATTGCATATCTGCTTTCACTGGACATCTTCATAGGGTTTGAAAAATAGATGTGGAAGCTTATCCCTTAGCAATGGCTATTTTTTATTTTATTTTTATTTAACCAGGCAAGTCAGTTAAGAACAAATTCTTATTTACAATGACGTCCTACCAAAAGGCAAAAGACCTCCTGCGGGAACGGGGGCTGGGATTAAAAATAAAAAATAAATAAAATATAAATATTGGACAAAACACAAATCACGACAAGAGAAACAACACTACATAAAGAGAGACCTAAGACAACGACATAGCAAGGCAGCAACATATGACAACACAGAATGGTAGCAACACAACATGACAACAACATGGTAGCAACACAACATGGTAGCATCACAAAACATGGTAAAAACATTATTAGGCACAGACAACAGCAGAAATGGCAAGAGGGTAGAGGCAACAATACGTCACGCAAAGCAGCCACAACTGTCAGTAAGAGTGTCCATGATTGAGTCTTTGAATGAAAAGACTGAGATAAAACTGTCCAGTTTGAATGTTTGTTGCAGCTTGTTCCAGTTGCTAGCTTTGGGGAAATTTATTGGGTGTTGTATGTGGAGGATGAGGGCTGCGGTAGAAATCTCAGATAGGGGAGAGTGAGGCCTAAGAGGGTTTTATAAGTAAGCATCAACCAGAGGGTCTTGCGACGGGTATACAGCGATGACCAGTTTATAGAGGAGTACAGTGAGGGAAAAAAGTATCTGATCCCCTGCTGATTTTGTACGTTTGCCCACTGACAAAGAAATGATCAGTCTAGAATTTTAATGGTAGGGTTATTTCAACAGTGAGAGACAGAATAACAACAAAAAATCCAGAAAAATGCATGTCAAAAATATTATAAAATGGTTTGCATTTTAATGAGGGAAATAAGTATTTGACCCCTCTGCAAAACATGACTTAGTACTTGGTGGCAAAACCCTTGTTGGCAATCACAGAGGTCAGACGTTTCTTGTAGTTGGCCACCAGGTTTGCACACATCTCAGGAGGGATTTTGTCCCACTCCTCTTTGCAGATCTTCTCCAAGTCATTAACCTCTATGGGCTAGGTGGGACGCTAGCGTGCCACCCGTGGTGCACTCCATCAACAGCAGGTGCATTTCAAGAGCGGCAAATTTGAATCCAAATAAATGTCGAAATTCAAATTTTTCAAACATACAACTATTTTACACCCTTTGAAAGATAAACATCTCCTTAATCTAACCACGTTTTACGATTTCAAAAAGGTTTTACGGCGAAAGCATAAATTTAGAGTATGTTAGGACAGTACATTTACAAGAGTTGTGTGTAATGTTTTGTCAATTCAAAGACAGGGTCACCAAAACCATAAAACCAGCTAAAATGATGCACTAACCTTTTACAATCTCCATCAGATGACACTCCTAGGACATTATGTTAGACAATGCATGCATTTTTAGTTCTATCAAGTTCATATTTATATCCAAAAACAGCGTTTTACTATGGCATTGATGTTGAGGAAATCGTTTCCCTCCAATAACCGGCAGTCAAGTCAGCATCACAAATTAAATAATTAAAATTAGAAAACATTGGTAAAATATTATATTGTCATTTAAAGAATTATAGATTTACATCTCTTGAACGCAATCAACTTGCCAGATTTAAAAATAACCTTACTGGGAAATCACACTTTGCAATAATCTGAGCACTGCGCCCAGAAAAATACGCGTTGCGATACAGACTAGACGTCATGTTGGGGAGATCTAAAATCGAAAATACTATGTAAATAATCCATTACCTTTGATTCTCTTCATCAGATGTCACTTCCAGGTATCACAGGTCCATAACGAATGTAGTTTTGTTCAAAAAAGCTCATCATTTATGTCCAAAAATCTCCGTCTTGTTAGCACATGATCTAAGCCAGCCGGACTTCTCGTCATGAACGAGGGGAAAGAATATATTTACGTTCGTTCAAACATGTCAAACGTTGTATAGCATAAATCATTAGGGCCTTTTTTAACCAGAACATGAATAATATTCAAGGTGGACGAATGCATACTCTTTTATAACGTATTGGAACGAGGGTACCCAACATGAACTCGCACGCCAGGTGTCTAATGGGACATCATCATTCCATGGCTCTTGTTCGGTCAGATCTCCCTCCAGAAGACTCAAAACACTTTGTAAAGGCTGGTGACATCTAGTGGAAGCAATAGGAAGTGCCAAAATATTCCTCAGCCCCTGTGTTTTTCAATGGGATAGGTTTAAAGGTAATACAACACATCAGGTATCCACTTCCTGTCAGAAAATGTCTCAGGGTTTTGCCTGCCAAATGAGTTCTGTTATACTCACAGACACCATTCAAACAGTTTTAGAAACTTTAGAGTGTTTTCTATCCATATATAATAAGTATATGCATATTCTAGTTACTGGGTAGGATTAGTAACCAGATTAAATCGGGTACATTTTTTTTATCCAGACGTGCAAATGCTGCCCCCTAGCCCTAACAGGTTAAGGTTTCGAGACTGACGTTTGGCAACTCGAACCTTCAGCTCCCTCCACAGATTTTCTATGGGATTAAGGTCTGGAGACTGGCTAGGCCACTCCAGGAACTTAATGTGATTCTTGTTGAGCCACTCCGATGTTGCCTAGTGTAATACCCTTGTTTGAACCAGGTATTGAGTTTATTTGTTATAATTAATTGGTTATATATTTGAAGGATAATTGAATTGCTCTTAAGCTGTAATGTTGTCAATGCATTATGCTTTTGAAGAAATATGTATTTAATGTATAAGTGAATAGTTTGTTTTACTTTGAATTGTAAGTTTTGACCAATAAGGTCGCTCGTTAAGTTGTGGCCAATGGGAGTTGACCTGGTTAACGGGAGGCCGGGAAAAAAAGAGAGGAAAAAAGACGTTGATGAAAAGGATGGACGTTTTTACCTTAGGACGGTTGGTAAAGAAATTATAAAAGAAGACGACAGAACTAGAACAAAACCCATACCTACTAGGATATGAAGGGAAATACATGTTTTATTTTATAAAAGAGTTGTTATAATTTTGTTAAAACTTAGTAAAGCCTGAAGCTACCGTCTCGTCGTGGAGGTATTTGTCAGCATTGAGGTTAGCCTAGCATCGTGTGACACTGGGAGATAATTGCTTGGGAAGCTTAACGAGTTCGTGTTCCCATGGGATATCGGTTACGGCTAAGGAGTACTGTCTGCATGGGTAGCTGTGCTTGCCTTGGACTTCGTGAGGAAACCTGCATGGAACTGCCATACTTCGCTGAGGGAATATCTACCAAGCAGTGAGTAACCACAACGTGAGATGCTTCAGGATATTTTTGGGTGTCATCATTTTTTGAGCTCCAACGCGCGCCAACGGTTTATTTAAGCGAACTTGAAATAATTTGGACTCATTGGGGTTTATTATTTTCTATTTCTTTTGTTGTGTCTGAAAATGTATTTGTGTTTGAAAAGGTTTTAACCTGTTAGGGCTAGGGGGCAGCATTGACACGGCTGGATAAAAAACATACCCGATTTAATCTGGTTACCACTCCTACTCAGTAACTAGAATATGCATATACTTATTACATATGGATAGAAAACACCCTAAATTTTCTAAAACTGTTTGAATGGTGTCTGTGAGTATAACAGAACTCAAATGGCAGGTCAAAACCTGAGAGATTCCTTTACAGGAAGTGGCCTGTCTGACCATTTCTGGAACTTCTTTGCCATCTCTATCATTTACTAAGGATCTCTGCTCTAACGTGACACTTCCCACGTCGTCCATAGGCTCTCAGAGCCCGGGAAAAAAGAGAATGTCGTCATTCCAGCCCCAGGCTGAAACACATTATCGCCTTTCTCAAGTGGCCCATCAAGAGACACTAGCTTATGCGCGTGACCCCGACCGCCCCCGCCTTTGGGATTTTTTCCTCTGTTTGCCGAAAAGTAGATTCCCTGTCGGAATTTTATCGCTTTTCTACGAGAAAAATGACGTAAAAATTGATTTTAAACAGCGGTTGACATGCTTCGACGTACGGCAATTGAATACTTTGAATTTTATTGTCAGGAATTGCGCCAAGCGCGCGACACTTCTTTACTATTTCGGATAGTGTCTGGAACGCACGAACAAAACGCCGCTATTCGGATATAACGATGGATTATTTTGGACCAAACCAACATTTGTTATTGAAGTAGACGTCCTGGGTGTGCATTCTGATGAAGACAACAAAAGGTAATGACATTTTTATAATAGTAAATATGATTATGGTGAGTGCTAAACTTGCCGGGTGTCTAAATAGCGAGCCCGTGATGCCTGGGCTATGTACTTAGAATATTGCAAAATGTGCTTTCACCAAAAAGCTATTTTAAAATCGGACATATCGAGTGCATAGAGGAGGTCTGTATCTATAATTCTTAAAATAATTGTTATGCTTTTTGTGAACGTTTATCGTGAGTAATTTAGTAAAATGTTAGCGAATTCCCCGTAAGTTTGCGGGGGGTATGCTAGTTCTGAACGTCACATGCTAATGTAAAAAGCTGGTTTTTGATATAAATATGAACTTGATTGAACAAAACATGCATGTATTGTATAACATAATGTCCTAGGGTTGTCATCTGATGAAGATCATCAAAGGTGAGTGCTGCATTTAGCTGTCTTCTGGGTTTTGGTGACATTATATGCTGGCTTGAAAAATGGGTGTCTGATTATTTCTGGCTTGGTACTCTGCTGACATAATCTAATGTTTTGCTTTCGTTGTAAAGCCTTTTTGAAATCGGACAGTGTGGTTAGATTAACGAGAGTCTTATCTTTAAATGGCTGTAAAATAGTCATATGTTTGAGAAATTGAAGTAATATGATTTTGAAGATTTTGAAAATCGCGCCACAGGATGGCAGTGGCTGTTACGTAGGTGGGACGAATTCGTCCCGCCGGTCCCATAGAGGTTAATACACATATGGAACGTTATGTATATTGAGTTGGTGGAGTCATTGATTGTCTCAATTTAATTTAATGCATGGGATGGTCTATCCTGATTCAATAACAGAAACCTATAATCATTTAATCTGAAGTTAATACCCTATTGTCATAACCCTAGATAGTTTACAATAGGAATTCTTATTGGAGATGTCCTTCTCACCTAACATCCCATGCTGCTGAGATACTCTGCATAAGTTAATATTGTGAGAGTCATATTCGAGCCTGGTGAGAGGGTTACATTTTTGGGGGCTCGTCCGGGATTTCTGTTATTGTTGATGGATATTTTCAGAAATGACTCTGGTGTAGATTTCTTTGTCCACTGTTTTCACTGCTGACATCTATGCTAAGATTCTACACTGACTCACCATTTGAATGTTTTAATTTCTATCTAACATTGCTGTATAGGTATAGACTTACAACATGGATGCTGAAGAGATTGTTACCTGGTGTAGAGAGAAACAACTAGCTATTAATCGTGCATTTGTCCTTAGCAATGTGACAGAGGATATGTCTGATGAGGTTCTGCTGGAAACGCTGACTTATGTTAAGGCTTTTGGTAAAATTAGACTGCATGGTCGTTGTTCTTATTCAGCTGATAAAAAGCAGTATGTTTTGGTGGAGATATCAAACAACCTTAACGAAATAGCTGTGCCAAGTGTGGTTGGGATACCTGGAGAGTTGGGTCCCTGGCCTGTACATGTAGTTTCACAAGTCACATCTTCTGTTGAGAGAGAGGGTGAAGATTTTCAGGCGAAGCTATTATCCTTTCTAAGACATGAAGGGAAGACTGTAGCTGATGTTAAAGGCCTGGTAAGTCCCTCTGGTGCTGACCTCAACACTGAACTGGTTATTGCCATAAGTTCACTGGTAGAGAAATGCAACAATGTGCCATCTGAAACTCAGAGTTACCGTAACCTGCGTATGTTCTCAGGTGTGAAACCCACTCCTAGTGGAGAGGAAGAGTATGATGCATGGGCTGAACAAACCACCCATTTTCTAGAGGAATGGCAGTGCGCCGACAATGTGAAAAAACAGAGAATAATAGAAAGTCTTAAAGGGCCTGCTGCTGACATTGTGAGGTTCTTCAAGACAGGAAACCCCCATGCTACAGCGATCGAATACATGAAGGCTCTAGAAACGGTATTCGGTACCACCGAAAGTGCACCTGATCTCATGGTAAGGTTCAGGAACACATTCCAAAATGAAGGAGAGAAGCTTTCAGCTTACCTGTTGAGACTTGACAAATTGCTGAACGCTGTTTATCGAAAAGGAGGCATTGAGCTGTCAGAAATGAATCGCACACGCATGGGTCAAATAGTGAGAGGTGCATCCTCACATGACATGGTTGCGCTTCGTATTCGCATGACCTATAAACTGCGTGAACCACCAACCTTTACTGAACTACTGCAAGAAGTAAGGGAGGAGGAGGACATGATTCAAGACAGGAACACAACAAAGAGTGTTGTGAAGTCATCAGCTGTTGCTCCGGTTGCCACAGTTTGCAAAGAAGCTAATTCTGAGATAGAAATGCTGAGGAAAGAGCTGAATGGTTTAAAAACTGAAATGACACGTCTCATGTCTGCTAACGTCACAACAGCTCAATCTGACATACAAAGGTCAGATGTGGCATTTAAAAGCAAAAAGAAGAGAATAAATCCATCACAAGAACAGACACAAGCCGACAGCAACCCCGGAGTGTTCTGTTATAGATGTGGAGAAGATGGCCATTTCAAGAGAAACTGTGAAGGTGAGGAGAACTTGAGGAAAGTCAACACACGCCTAATCAAACAAAAGCGGTCTATGGGAAACTACAGAGGGACCCAGTAAAGGAGCGGCCTGACGTCCCGGTGAAGATACGTTCCACCAAGTGCCACAAGTATGAAGACATGAAAGACATGCTACCTACAGGTTTAGTTGGTCCAAGTTCTGTCGTTCCTGTACAGATTGAAGGTATCTATGCTAAAGCTTTACTAGATAGTGGTTCTCAGATTACTCTACTGTACAGATCCTTTTATGACAAGTACTTGACGCATTTGCCATTGATTCCTATAGGAAACTTAGAGATATGGGGCCTTAACTCTGATCAGTATCCATATGATGGCTATTTGTCACTCAAGCTTGAGTTCTCAGGATCGGTTGTGGGTGTAGCAGAGACCATGGAAGCACTTGTGTTGGTATGTCCAGATCCGGCCATGAAAGGTGACGTTTCTATTCTGGTCGGCACCAATACATCTGTAGTGAGGAGACTTATGACTGCTTGCAAAGAAAAGGAAGGTGAAGGTTTCCTTAGCACACTACAAGTTCATCCTGCTATCAAAGAGGCATATGAGAGGCTGATAGAAAGCTCAACTGATGATGAAGAGAAAAGAGGAACGGTCTGGTTCGCACAGACAAAACCTGTCACCCTGCCACCTGGTGGGCAGATGAGAGTTACTGGAATTCCAAAGTTTCCTGGGATACCTTCTACTCAAGCCATTCTGGTAGAGAGGCCTGAAGAACCCCGGTTCCCCGACGAACTTCTAGTGAGGCCTGAAATCCAGACGGTTGCAGTTGTGTCATCTAGAAGAATCACTCTTACTGTCAGGAATGTCTCGACAAAGGAGATCCCCCTGAAACGAGGTACGCCTATAGCTCATCTGTTTCCTGTAGATGTTGCTCCGGGTGTCCCATTGAAAAGTAAGCAGGATTCATCTGAGAGACTGACGTCTTCTTCATTCAACTTTGGAGATTCTTCAGTGCCTGAAGGATGGAAGAAGAGGTTATGTGAAAAGATGATGGAACGGAAAGAAGTGTTCTCAACACATGAGTTTGATGTGGGTTGTTCAAAGAGTACTCACCACACCATCAGAGTTACTGAAGACAAACTGTTTAGGGAGAGATCTCGCCGCTTGGCCCCAGCTGATGTTGAAGATGTGAGGAAGCATCTTAATAACTTGAACAGTTCTGGGATCATATCTGAGTCGAGAAGCCCCTATGCGTCTCCTATTGTGGTGGTGAGGAAAAAAAATGGCACCATACGTATGTGTGTTGATTATAGGACTCTCAACAAGCGCACTGTTCCAGATCAGTACACAGTCCCACGTGTGGAGGACGCTCTGACATGATTGAGTGGAAGCAAATGGTTCAGTGTGTTAGATCTCAGAAGTGGATACTATCAGATTCCGATGGGCGATA
Source organism: Salmo salar (assembly GCF_965601325.2). NCBI lineage: Eukaryota > Metazoa > Chordata > Actinopteri > Salmoniformes > Salmonidae > Salmo > Salmo salar. The sequence continues at coordinate 23,904,393 of NC_138309.1, read as the reverse complement.
CAGATAAAGAGAAGACTGCATTTATCTGTCCAGTTGGATTTTACCAATTTGAGAGGATGCCACAGGGTGTGTCCGGAGCACCTGCAACATTTCAACGTGTCATGGAAAAGACAGTTGGAAACATGAACCTACTCGAAGTTCTTGTGTACCTCGATGACTTAATCGTGTTTGGAAGGACGCTGGAGGAACACGAGCAGAGGTTACTGAAGGTGTTAGACCGCTTGAAAAGTGAAGGTCTAAAACTGTCCCTTGACAAGTGTCAGTTTTGCCGAATGGAGTGGCTACAGACCCCTCGAAGCTGTCACCACGTGGCCAAAGCCTGAAACTGTGACTGCTCTGCGTTCTTTCCTAGGATTCTGTGGATATTACAGAAGATTTGTGAAAGACTATTCTAAAGTCAGTTGCCCCCTGAATCAGCTCTTATGTGGATATCTTCCCTCTGCCAAGAAAGGAAGAAAGTCTAAGGAAGAGAAAGCCTACCTTAACCCCTCAGAACCATTTGGATCAAGGTGGGATGCGAAGTGTGAATTAGCATTCGAGACACTGAAGGAAAGCCTCACAAAAGCTCCTGTGTTGGGTTTTGCTGATCCTCAGTTGCCATACGTTCTCCATGTAGATGCTAGCCGCGAAGGGTTAGGAGGAGTACTGTACCAAGATCAAGGTGAGGGTCCGCGTCCCGTGGCATTTGTGAGTTGAAGCCTACCCGCTTCTGAACGGAACTACCCAGCTCACAAGTTAGAGTTTCTTGCGTTGAAGTGGGCCGTGGTTGACAAACTACACGATTACCTGTATGGGGCCAAGTTTGAGGTTAGAACAGACAACAACCCATTGACATATGTCCTCACGTCCGCAAAATTGGATGCCACTGGTCATCGTTGGCTAGCTGCGTTGTCTACCTATGACTTTAGTCTCAAGTACAGGCCCGGCAGGCAGAACATAGATGCCGATGCTTTATCTCGCCGCTCTCATCAGCAATCTGCAGTGGAACAAGATTGGAGAGACATTCCTGCATCTGGTGTCCGAGCCATGTGCCAGATGTCTAATGTTGTTAGAGTAACTCCTGGATCATCGAGTAGAGTGATTGATCAGTTGGGAGCCTCTATGCATGCTGTGCCTCAAGCATACTGTAACCTGAGCATGTTGAAGTCTCAAATGCCCAGATTGAGCACTGTGGAACTTTCTGCATCGCAACAAGAAGACCCTTGTTTGGGAGAGATGTGGGTTGCTCTTAAAACCTCTTGGGGCTAGGTGGGACGCTAGCGTGCCACCCGTGGTGCACTCCATCAACAGCAGGTGCATTTCAAGAGCGGCAAATTTGAATCCAAATAAATGTCAAAATTCAAATTTTTCAAAAATACAACTATGTTACACCATTTGAAAGATAAACATCTCCTTAATCTAACCACGTTTTACGATTTCAAAAAGGTTTTACGGCGAAAGCATAAATTTAGAGTATGTTAGGACAGTACATTTACAAGAGTTGTGTGTAATGTTTTGTCAAGTCAAAGACAGGGTCACCAAAACCATAAAACCAGCTAAAATGATACACTAACCTTTTACAATCTCCATCAGATGACACTCCTAGGACATTATGTTAGACAATGCATGCATTTTTAGTTCTATCAAGTTGATATTTATATCCAAAAACAGCGTTTTACTATGGCATTGATGTTGAGGAAATCGTTTCCCTCCAATAACCGGCAGTCAAGTCAGCGTCACAAATTAAATAATTAAAATTAGAAAACATTGGTAAAATATTATATTGTCATTTAAAGAATTATAGATTTACATCTTTTGAACGCAATCAACTTGCCAGATTTAAAAATAACCTTACTGGGAAATCACACTTTGCAATAATCTGAGCACTGTGCCCAGAAAAATACGCGTTGCGATACAGACTAGACGTCATGTTGGGGAGATCTAAAATCGAAAATACTATGTAAATAATCCATTACCTTTGATTCTCTTCATCAGATGTCACTTCCAGGTATCACAGGTCCATAACGAATGTAGTTTTGTTCAAAAAAGCTCATCATTTATGTCCAAAAATCTCCGTCTCGTTAGCACATGATGTAAGCCAGCCGGACTTCTCGTCATGAACGAGGGGAAAAAATATATTTCCGTTCGTTCAAACATGTCAAACGTTGTATAGCATAAATCATTAGGGCCTTTTTTAACCAGAACATGAATAATATTCAAGGTGGACGAATGCATAGTCTTTTATAACGTATTGGAACGAGGGTACCCAACATGAAGTAGCGCGCCAGGTGTCTAATGGGACATCACCGTTCCATGGCTCTTGTTCGGTCAGATCTCCCTCCAGAAGACTCAAAACACTTTGTAAAGGCTGGTGACATCTAGTGGAAGCAATAGGAAGTGCCAAAATATTCCTAAACCCCTGTGTTTTTCAATGGGATAGGTTTAAAGTCAATACAACACATCAGGTATCCACTTCCTGTCAGAAAATGTCTCAGGGTTTTGCCTGCCAAATGAGTTCTGTTATACTCACAGACACCATTCAAACAGTTTTGGAAACTTTAGAGTGTTTTCTATCCATATATAATAAGTATATGCATATTCTAGTTACTGGGTAGGATTAGTAACCAGATTAAATCGGGTACATTTTTTTTATCCAGACGTGCAAATGCTGCCCCCTAGACCCAACAGGTTAATAAACATGATGTTACCAGGGTGACAAAGACAAAACATCCATTAATCTCTTTGCTCCTGAGAGAGTGGGAGAAGCTAAAGATGGAAGATGGAGTTATGTACAGGATCACGCATCCGCCAAACGAAACTCGTCGTGCTCAGTTACTACTTCCAGAGAAGTTCAGAACTATTGTTCTCAAGTCGCTGCATGATGACTCAGGTCATTTAGGATTTGACAAGACTTATGGACTTGTCAGAGACCGGTTCTACTGGCCACGCATGAAGATGGAAGTAGAGGACTACTGTAAGTCCTGTGCTCGCTGTGTACAGAGGAAAACACTTCCAAAGATTGTTGCTCCACTTGGTCATATGCAAAGTGATGGACCTATGGACCTTGTGTGTATGGATTTCCTGTCCATTGAGCCTGACTCAAGTAACATAGAGAATGTCCTGGTCATTACGGATCATTACACGAGATACGCTCAAGCTTTTCCTACGAAGGATCAGAAAGCATCCACTGTCGCCAAAGTATTGTGGGAAAGGTTCTTCATCCATTATGGTCTTCCGAAGAGGATGCATAGCGATCAAGGTAGAGATTTTGAAAGTCGACTCATCCGTGAGCTACTGAATATGCTTGGAGTGGAGAAGTCAAGGACAACACCATATCACCCTCAAGGAGATCCACAACCCGAGAGATTCAACCGAACCTTGTTGAACATGCTTGGAACTCTTGATCCTACTCAAAAGAAAAAATGGAGTCAGTATATTGTTCATCTAGTGCACTCGTATAACTGTACTCGGAATGAAGCGACTGGCTACTCGCCCTATTTTCTGATGTTTGGACGTGAAGCTAGATTGCCCGTTGATATCTGTTTTGGAGTCTCGAGTGATAGCTCATCAGAGAGAACATACCTCAAGTATGTATTTGATATGAAGAAACAGTTACAAGCTGCTTACAAAGTTGCTGAGAGCACAGCTGGAAAGCAAAACCATGAAAACAAACAGCGATATGATAAGATTCGCTACACGCAACTTATTCCTGGAGACAGAGTTCTTATACGGAATCTAGGACTGCATGGAAAACATAAGCTGGCAGATCGCTGGGTTTCTACGCCATATGTGGTGGAGAGTCAGATGTCAAACGTACGTGTTTCGTTTGAAGCCTGAAAGTGGAGATGGACCCAATAAGATTCTTCATCGGAATCACCTGCTACCACTGGGGCAGAAAGTGCGCCTAGAACCTGTGGTTAACATAGAACTAACTCCTAGTAGAAGGACCCTGCAAAGAAGGAGGAAGAGAAAGGGAAATGAAAAGTTGCCTGGGAAATGTACTCCTCAGAATGATGAGAAAATTGAAGAGGTTAAGAATCCAAAAGATGAGAAGGATTTTGACTCAGAAGATGAGGACATCGGAGTATGGTATGACGTGCCTAATACAAATTGTATGAGCCGAGAAGTGGAAGAGATGTCGGAACCGTTTAGCTTGGACCTAGACATAGTCTGGAATCAAATGACAGGGGAATCTGAAAGAACAGAACAAGTTGGAGAAGCAATAGAGTCCAGTCAAGAAGCTAAGGTCGCAACTGGAGTTGAAGCAGATGATAATGAGACATCTAATTCAATGGAGGAGATTCAAGAAGAGGAACAAGAAGTTCAAGGAGAAGTTGAAATTTCAGAGGAAATAGGACCAGGGATACGAAGATCTCAGAGAATAAAGAAAGCTCCTGTACTACTTACCTATGATAAACCTGGAGTTCCAAGTCTAGCCCCAGTTGTCAGATATTGTTCCACACTATACAAGTGGATTGGATAAGGGAAATACAAATGTATCTCCTTTTCAATTATCTAACTAGATTTGTCTCAGTTGTAGGTTGTAGACAGTTAAGAGTTGATACGGTTACTTATTACTTTTTAACTGTGTTTTTACAAGTCATGAGGACATGCCTAATTTTGGTGGGGGGAGAGTGTAATACCCTTGTTTGAACCAGGTATTATTTGTTATAATTAATTGGTTATATATTTGAAGGATAATTGAATTGCTCTTAAACTGTAATGTTGTCAATGCATTATGCTTTTGAAGAAATATTTATTTAATGTATAAGTGAATAGTTTGTTTTACTTTGAATTGTAAGTTTTGACCAATAAGGTTGCTCGTTAAGTTGTGGCCAATGGGAGTTGACCTGGTTAACGGGAGGCCGGGAAAAAAACAGAGGAAAAAAGACGTTGTCATAACCCTAGATAGTTTACAATAGGAATTCTTATTGGAGATGTCCTTCTCACCTAACATCCCATGCTGCTGAGATACTCTGCATAAGTTAATATTGTGAGAGTCATATTCGAGCCTGGTGAGAGGGTTACACTTGGCTGTGTGTTTTGGGTCATTGTCATACTGGAATACCCATCCACGACCCATTTTCAATGCCCTGTCTGAGGGAAGGAGGTTCTCACCCAAGATTTGACAGTACATGGCCTCGTCCATCGTTCCTTTCATGCGGTGAAGTTGTCCTGTCCCCTTAGCAGAAAAACACCCACAAAGCATAATTTTTCCACTTACATGTTTGACGGTGGGGATTGTGTTCTTGGGGTCATAGGCAGCATTCCTCCTCCTCCAAACACGGCGAGTTGAGTTGATGCCAAAGAGCTCCATTTTGGTCTCATCTGACCACAACACTTTCACCAGTTGTCCTCTGAATCATTAAGATGTTCATTGGCAAACTTCAGACGGGCATGTATATGTGCTTTCTTGAGCAGGGGGACCTTGCGGGCGCTGCAGGATTTCAGTCCTTCATGGCGTAGTGTGTTACCAATTGTTTTCTTGGTGACTATGGTCCCAGCTGCCTTGAGATCATTGACAAGATCCTCCCATGTAGTTCTGGGCTGATTACTCACCGTTCTCATGATCATTGCAACTCCACGAAGTGAGATCTTGCATGGAGCCCCAGGCCGAGGGAGATTGACAGTTCTTTTGTGTTTCTTCCATTTGCGAATAATCGCACCAACTGTTGTCACCTTCTCACCAAGCTGCTTGGCGATGGTCTTGTAGCCCATTCCAGCCTTGTGTAGGTTTACAATCTTGTCCCTGACATCCTTGGAGAGCTCTTTGGTCTTGGCCATGGTGGAGAGTTTGGAATCTGATTGATTGATTCCTTCTGTGGACAGGTGTCTTTTATACAGGTAACAAGCTGAGATTAGGAGCACTCCCTTTATTAAGAATGTGCTCCTAATCTCAGCTCGTTACCTGTATAAAAGACACCTGGGAGCCAGAAATCCTTCTGATTGAGAGGGGGTCAAATACTTATTTCCCTCATTAAAATACAAATAATTTTCGAACATTTTTGACATGCGTTTTTCTGTATTTGTTTGTTGTTATTCTGTCTCTCACTGTTCAAATAAACCTACAGCAACGGTCCGCAGCCCGGAGTCTTCAGCGGCGGTCCGCAGCCCGGAGTCTTCAGCGGGGGTCCGCAGCCCGGAGTCTTCAGCGGCGGTCCGCAGCCCGGAGTCTTCAGCGGCGGTCCGCAGCCCGGAGTCTTCAGCGGCGGTCCGCAGCCCGGAGTCTTCAGCGGCGGTCCGCAGCCCGGAGTCTTCAGCGGCGGTCCGCAGCCCGGAGTCTTCAGCGGCGGTCCGCAGCCCGGAGTCTTCAGCGGTCGGCAGTTCAGAGCCTCCGGCGATGATCCACGATCTGGTTCCTCCAGCGACACAGAAGCGGGGGGATAAGCGGGAGGTGTGGGGGCTACGCCCAGAACCAGAGCCGCCGCCAAGTATAGATGCCCACCCGGACCCTTCCCTATAGGTTCAGGTTTGCAGCCGGGAGTTCGCACCTTTGGGGGGAGGTACTGTCACGCCCTGACCTGAGAGAGACGGTTTGTTTCTCTATGTGGTTAGGTCAGGGTGTGGGGTGGGCATTCTATGGAGTCTATTTCTTTGTGTTGAGCCGAGTATGGTTCCTAATCAGAGGCAGCTGTCTATCGTTGTCTCTGATTAGGAATCATACTTAGGCAGCATTTCCCCTCCTGTAGTTGTGGGATCTTATTTTTGTACTGCTTGTTAAGCCTGCAAGACGTGACGGTCGTTATCATTGTTTCTTATTTTGTGGTTAGTGTTCTGATTTAAAATAAATACCAGGATGAACACTTACCACACTGCACCTTGGTCTACTCCTTTTGACGATCATGACAGCTGAACCACATTTTGTTCTAGGATCTTGCCTGTGTTTAGCTCTATTCCGATTGTTTTTATCCCCCCCAAAAATTCAGTAGTCCTTGCTGATGACAAACACACCCATGAATTGATGCAACCATCACCATGCTTGAAAATATGAAGAGTGGTATTCAGTGTTGTGTTGTGTTGGATTTGCCCCTATCATAACACTTTCACAACCGTAGGGCTCTCCAGATGGTAGTGCGGTCTGCCCAACGCATCACCGGGGGCAAACTAACTGCACTCCAGGACACCGACAGCATCAATGTCACAGGAAGGCCATAAAGATAATCAAGGACAACAACCACCCGAGCCACTGCCTATTCACCCCGCTATCATCCAGAATGTGAGGTCAGTACAGGTGCATCAAAGCTGGGACCAAGAGACAGAAGCTATTTTTCAATCTCAAGGCCATCAGACTGTTAAATAGCACGTTAGAGGTTGCTGTCCTATATACATACACTTGAAATCACTGTCCACATTAATAATGGAACACTAGTCACTTTAATAATGTTTACATATTTTGCATTACTCATCTCATATGCATACAGTACCAGTCAAAACGTTGGACACACCTACTCATTAAAGTTATTATTATTGTTTTACTATTTTCTACATTGTTGAATAATAGTGAAGACATCAAAACCATGAAATAACACATGGAATTATGTAGTAACCAAAAAAGTGTCCAACAAATCAAAATATGTTTTATATTTTAGATTCTTCAAAGTAGTCACCCCTTGCCTTGATGACAGCTTTGCACACTCACAGCATTCTCGCAACCAGCAAGTTCTGGAATGCTTTTGCAACAGTCTTGAAGGAGTTCCCACATATGCTAAGCGATTGTTGGCTGCTTTTCCAACTCATCCCAAACCATCTCAATTGGGTTGAGGTAGGGTGATTATGGGTGATTGTGGAGACCAGATCATCTGATGCAGCACTCCATCTCTGTCCTTCTTGGTCAAATAACCCTTACACAGTCTGGAGGTGTGTTGGGTCATTGTCCTGTTGAAAAACAAATGCTAGTCCCTCTAAGCACAAAAGAGATGGGATGGTGTATTCCTGCAGAATGCTGTGGTAGCCATGCTGGTTAAGTGTGCCTTGAATTCTAAACACATCACTGACAGTGTTACCAACAAAGCACCCCCGCACCATCACACCTCCTCCTCCATGCTTCACGGTGGCAACCACACATGTATTGGTCATCCGTTCACCGACTCTGCAACTCAGAAAGACACAACAGTTGGAAACAAAAATCGCAAAGTTGGACTCATCAGACCAAAGGACAGATTTCCACTGGTCTAATATCCATTGCTTGTGTTTCTTGGCCCAATCAAGTCTCTTCTTCTTATTGGTGTCCTTTAGTAGTGGTTTCTTTGCAGCAATTCGACCATAATGCCTGACTCACACAGTCTCCTTTGAACAGTTGATGTTGAGATGTGTCTGTTACTTGAACTCTGTGAAGCATTTATTTTGGCTGCAATTTCTGAGGCTGGTAATAATGATGTAATGATGGACTGGAAATGGACTGGAAACAGCAGAGGGAGCAGCCCCCTATCCACAACGACGGGACAGTAGTGGAGAAGGTGGAAAGTTTATGTTCCTCGAAGTACACAACACGGACAAACTGAAATGGTCCACCCACACAGACAGTGTGGTGAAGAAGGCGCAGCAGCGCCTCTTCAACCTCAGGAGGCTGAAGAAATTCGGCTGGTCACCAAAAACCCTCGCAAAACATTTACAGATGCACAATCGAGAGCATCCTGTCGGGCTGTATCACTGCCTGGTATGGCAACTGCTCCGCCCACAACCGTAAGGCTCTCCAGAGGGTAGTGAGGTCTGCACAACGCATCGCTGGGGGCAAAGTACCTGCCCTCCAGGACACCTACAACACCCGATGTCACAGGAAGGCCAAAAAGATCATCAAGGACAACAACCACCCGAGCCACTGCCTGTTCACCCCGCTATCATCCAGAAGGCGAGGTCAGTACAGGTGCATCAAAGCTGGGACCGAGAGACTGAAAAACAGCTTCTATCATCTCAAGGCCATCATACTGCTAAACAGCAATCACTAACATTGAGTGGCTGCTGCCAACATACTGACTCAAATCTCTAGTCACTTTAATTAATAAAATATTGGATGTAATAAATGTATCACTAGCCACTTTAACTTCTTTGGGATAGGGGGCAGTATTTTCACAGCCGGATAAAAAACATACCCAATTTAATCTGGTTACTACGCCTACCCAGAAACTAGAATATGCATATAATGAGTAGATTTGGATAGAAAACACTCTAAAGTTTCTAAAACTGTTTGAATGGTGTCTGTGACTATAACAGAACTCATATGGCAGGCCAAAACCTGAGAAGATTCCATACAGGAAGTGCCCTGTCTGACAATTTGTTGTCCTTCTGTTGCATCTCTATCGAAAATACAGCATCTGTTCTGTAACATGACATTTTCTAAGGCTTCCATTGGCTCTCTAAAGCTGCCAGAAAGTGGAATGGGGTGTCTGCTGTCTCTGGGCAAAGAACAGCAGCAGAATTTGTAAGTGGTCAGCCTGGGGACAGTGACACCGGAGATGCGCGGTCACGAGACTACTCCATTGTTTTCTTTCACCCTTTGAATGAATACAACGTTGCCCGGTTGGGATATTATCGCTATTTTACGAGAAAAATTGCATAAAAATAGACTTTAAACAGCGTTTGACATGCTTCTAAGTACGGTAATGGAATATTTAGAATTGTCACGAAATGCGCTCGCGCGTCACCCTTCGGATAGTGACCTGAACGGAGCTATTTGAATATAACTCTTGATTATTTGGAACCAAAACAACATTTGTTGTTGACGTAAAAGTCCTGGGAGTGCATTCTGATGAAGAACAGCAAAGGTAATCCAATTTTTCTAATAGTAATTCTGAGTTTAGTTTGTCCCAAACTTGGTGGGTGTCAAAATAGCTAGCCGTGATGGCCGAGCTATGTACTCAGAATATTGCAAAATGTGCTTTCGCAGAAAAGCTATTTTAAAATCTGACACCGCGATTGCATAAAGGAGTTCTGTATCTATAATTCTTAAAATAATTGTTATCTTTTTTGTGAATGTTTATCATGAGTAATTTAGTAAATTCACCGGAAGTTTTCGGTGGGTATGCTAGTTCTGAACATCACATGCTAATGTAAAAAGCTGGTTTTTGATATAAATATGAACTTGATTGAACAAAACATGCATGTATTGTATAACATAATGTCCTAGGAGTGTCATCTGATGAAGATCATCAAAGGTTAGTGCTGCATTTAGCTGTGGTTTGGGTTTATGTGACATATATGCTTGCTTGGAAAATGGCTGTGTGATTTATTTGTGTCGATGTACTCTCCTAACATAATCTAATGTTTTGCTTTCGCTGTAAAGCCTTTTTGAAATCGGACAATGTGGTTAGATTAACGAGAGTCTTTAAAATGGTGTAAAATAGTTGATTGTTTGAGAAAATTGAATTGTGGTATTTTAGTTGGTTTTGTATTTCGCGCCGTGCGATGCCATTGGCTGTTGGCTAGGGGTTCCGCAGGCAGAACGGGTTTCTGCTAGTGGAACGTCTGTCCTCAACATTAAACAATGCCACTTTATATAATGTTTACATACCCTACATTACTCATCTCATATGTATATACTGTACTCTATACCATCTACTGCATCTTGCCTATGCCGTTCGGCCATCGCTCATCCATATATTTGTATGTACATATTCTTATTCATTCCTTCAAACTTGTGTGTATAACCTCTATGGGCTAGGTGGGACGCTTGCGTCCCACCTACGTAACAGCCACTTGCAGCCTGTGGCGCGATTTTCAAAACCTTAAAAATCCTATTACTTTAATTTCTCAAACATATGACTATTTTACAGCTATTTAAAGACAAGACTCTCGTTAATCTAACCACACTGTCCGATTTCAAAAAGGCTTTACAACGAAAGCAAAACATTAGATTATGTCAGCAGAGTACCAAGCCAGAAATAATCAGACACCCATTTTTCAAGCCAGCATATAATGTCACCAAAACCCAGAAGACAGCTAAATGCAGCACTCACCTTTGATGATCTTCATCAGATGACAACCCTAGGACATTATGTTATACAATACATGCATGTTTTGTTCAATCAAGTTCATATTTATATCAAAAACCAGCTTTTTACATTAGCATGTGACGTTCAGAACTAGCATACCCCCCGCAAACTTCTGGGGAATTCGCTAACATTTTACTAAATTACTCACGATAAACGTTCACAAAAAGCATAACAATTATTTTAAGAATTATAGATACAGACCTCCTCTATGCACTCGATATGTCCGATTTTAAAATAGCTTTTTGGTGAAAGCACATTTTGCAATATTCTAAGTACATAGCCCAGGCATCACGGGCTCGCTATTTAGACACCCGGCAAGTTTAGCACTCACCATAATCATATTTACTATTATAAAAGTTTGATTACCTTTTGTTGTCTTCGTCAGAATGCACACCCAGGACTGCTACTTCAATAACAAATGTTGGTTTGGTCCAAAATAATCCATTGTTATATCCGAATAGCGGCGTTTTGTTCGTGCGTTCCAGACACTATCCGAAATGGTAAAGAAGTGTCGCGCGCATGGCGCAATTCGTGACAATAAAATTCTAAATATTCCATTACCGTACTTCGAAGCATGTCAACCGCTGTTTAAAATCAATTTTTATGCCATTTTTCTCGTAGAAAAGCGATAATATTCCGACAGGGAATCTCCTTTTCGGCAAACAGAGGAAAAAATCACAAAGGCGGGGGCGGTCGGGTCATGCGCATAAGCCCAGAGTCCCTTGATCGGCCACTTGAGAAAGGCGATAATGTGTTTCAGCCTGGGGCTGGAATGACGACATTCTGTTTTTTCCCGGGCTCTGAGCGCCTATGGAAGACGTGGGAAGTGTCACGTTAGAGCAGAGATCCTTAGTAAAAGATAGAGATGGAAAAGAAGTTCAAGAAATGGTCAGACAGGCCACTTCCTGTAAAGGAATCTCTCAGGTTTTGACCTGCCATTTGAGTTCTGTTATACTCACAGACACCATTCAAACAGTTTTAGAAACTTTAGGGTGTTTTCTATCCATATGTAATAAGTATATGCATATTCTAGTTACTGGGTAGGAGTGGTAACCAGATTAAATCGGGTATGTTTTTTATCCAGCCGTGTCAATACTGCCCCCTAGCCCTAACAGGATAAGGTAGTTGTTGTGATATTGTTAGATTACTTGTTAGATATTACTGCATGGTCGGAACTAGAAGCACAAGCATTTCGCTACTCTCGCATTAACATGTGCTAACCATGTGTATGTGACAAATAAGATTTTATTTGACTGTAATTTATCTTTGCTTATTTGAGCTCTTCTTGCCATAACATGGACTTGGTCTTTCACTAGTTTAATTCATTCCACAAATTACTTTTAACAAGGCACACCTGTTAATTGAAATGCATTCCAGGTGACTACCTCAGGAAGCTGGTTGAGAGAATGCCAAGAGTGTACAAAGCTGTCATCAAGGCAAAGGGTGGCTACTTTGAAGAATATAAAATATGCCCACTTAACCCGGAAGCCAGCCGCACCATTGTGTCGGAGGACACACCGTACACATGGCGACCGTGTCAGCGTGCACTGCATCTGGCACCCCACAGGAGTCACTAGTGTGCAAGGGGACAATGCTGCTAGCCAAACCCTCCCCTAACCCGGATGACAATTGGGCCAATTGTGCACCGCCCAATGGGTCTCCCGGTCGCAGCTGGCTGCAACAGAGCCTGGACTCGAACCCAGAATCTCTAGTGGCACAGCTAGCACCGCGATGCAGATGCCTTAGACCACTGCGCCACTCGGGAGGCACAAAGTGTAATTATTAACTTCACCATGATATTCAATGTCTGCTTATTATTTTATTTTTAACAATCTACTAATAGGTGCCCTTCTTTGCGAGGCATTGGAAAACCTCCCTTGTCTTTGTGGTTGAATCTGTGTTTGAAATCCAGTGCTCGACTGAGGGACCTAACAGGTAATTGTATGTGTGGGGTACGGAGACGAGGTAGTCATTAAAAAAATCATGTTAAACATTATTATTGCACACAGTCCAGGCTAGTGGGACGCTAGCATCCCACCCACCGTGCACAGTATTCAACAGCCAGTGAAAAATCAGAGTGCCAAATTAGAAAACAACAACATGTCATAATTTAAATTTCTCAAACATACAACTATTTTACACCATTTTATAGATAAACATCTCCTTAACTTGTTATGGATATGGGACGGTATTTTCACGGCCGGATAAAAAACGTACCCAATTTAATCTGGTTATTACTCCTGCCCTGAAACTAGAATATGCATATAATTAGTAGCTTTGGATAGAAAACACTCCAAAGTTTCTAAAACTGTTTGAATGGTGCCTGTGAGTATAATAGAACTCAAATGGCAGGCCAAAACCTGAGAAGATTCTGTACAGGAAGTACCCTGTCTGACCATTTCTTGGCCTTCTTTGTCATCTCTATCCAAAACAGAGGATCTCTGCTGTAACGTGACACTTTCTAAGGCTCCCATAGGCTCTCAGAAGGCGCCAGAACATTGAATGATGACTCTGCAGTCTCTGGCTGAAAAACAGTAGCACATTTGGATAGTGGTCGATCTGAGAACAATGAGACGGGCGCGCGCATGCACGTGAAGAGGCCATTTTACATTTTCAGTCTTTGAACGAAAACAACTACTCCCGGTCGGAAAATTATCGCTATTTTACGAGAAAAATCGCATAAAAATTGATTTTAAACAGCGTTTGACATGCTTCGAAGTACGGTAATGGAATATTTTGATTTTTTTTGTCACGATACGGGTCCGCGCGTCACCCTTCGTTACCCTTCGGATAGTGTCTTGAATGCACGAACAAAACGCCGCTATTTGGATATAACTATGGATTATTTGGAACCAAACCAACATTTGTTGTTGAAGTAGAAGTCCTGGGAGTGCATTCTGACGAAGAACAGCAAAGGTAATCCAATTTTTCTTATAGTAAATCTGAGTTTGGTGAGTACCAAACTTGGTGGGTGTCAAAATAGCTAGCCTGTGATGGCCGGGCTATCTACTCAGAATATTGGAAAATGTGCTTTTGCCGAAAAGCTATTTTAAAATCGGACACCGCGATTGCATAAAGGAGTTCTGTATCTATAATTCTTAAAATAATAGTTATGTTTTTTGTGAACGTTTATCGTGAGTAATTTAGTAAATTCACCGGAAGTTTTCGGTGGGTATGCTAGTTCTGAACATCACATGCTAATGTAAAAAGCTGGGTTTTGATATAAATATGTACTTGATTGAACAAAACATGCATGTATTGTATAACATAATGTCCTAGGAGTGTCATCTGATGAAGATCATCAAAGGTTAGTTCTGCATTTAGCTGTGGTTTTGATTTTTGTGACATTATATGCTAGCTTCAAAAATGGGTGTCTGATTATTTCTGGCTGGGTACTCTCCTGACATAATCTAATGTTTTGCTTTCGTTGTAAAGCCTTTTTGAAATCGGACAGTGTGGTTAGATAAAGGAGAGTCTTGTCTTTAAAATGGTGTAAAATAGTCATATGTTTGAAAAATGGATGTTTTCGGATTTTCGAAGAGTTTGTATTTCGCGCCACGCCCTATCATTGGATATTGGAGCGGTGTTCTGCTAGCGGAACGTCTAGATGTAAGAGGTTAATCCAACCACGTTGTCCGATTTCAAAAAGGCTTTATGGTGAAAGCATAAAGTTAGATTATGTTAGGACAGTACATAGACAAACAATTACACACAGCCATTTTCAAGGCAAGGACAAGCGTCACCAAAAGCAGAAAACCAGCTAAAATTATGCACTAACCTTTGACAATCTTCATCAGATGACACTCCTAGGTCATTATGTTAGACAATACATGCATTTTTTGTTCTATCAAGTTCATATTTATATTTAAAAAAAACATTTTACATTGGCGCGTGACATTCAGAAAATGTATTTCCCCCAAAACTATCGGTGAATCAGCACAACAATTTACAAAAATACTCATTATAAACGTTGATAAAATATTAAACTGTTATTCAAAGAATTATAGATTAACATCACCTGAATGCAACCGCATTGACAGATTTCAAAATAACTTTACTGGGAAAGCACACTTTGCAATAATCTGAGTACTGCGCTCAGAAAAATACATCAGGCAATTACAGATACCCGACATTTTGGAGTCATCTAAATGCATAAATAGCATTAGAAATATTCACTCACCTTTAATAATCTTCATCAGAAAGCACTTCCAGGAATCCCAGGTCCACAATAAATGTTGTTTTGTTCGATAAAGTTCATAATTTATGTCCAAATAACTCCATATTGTTTGCACGTTCAGTAAGCTACTCAAAATGTAGGACGCGCGAGGAAAATGTCACAACGAAAAGTCAAAAAAAGTTAAATTTATGTTCGTTCAAACATGTCAAACGTTGTATAGCATCAATCTTTAGGGCCATTTTAATGTGAAACTTAAGTAATATTCGAACCGGACGATTCCATTGTCTTGAAAAATGTTTTGGAACACAGCTAACTCTCACGCGCCAATGAACTGATGTCCTTCCCTGGGTCAACAACTTTCAACTTCCTTTGTTGGCTCTCTGTTCACCATAGAAGCCTCAAACAACTTTCTAAAGACTGTTGACATCTAGTAGAAGCCTTAGGAAGTGCAAAATGAACCCTTACTCACTGTGTGTTAGATAGGCAATCACTTGAAAAAAACTACAGGCACCAGATTTTCATTTCCTGGTTGTATTTTTCTCAGGTTTTTGCCTGCCATATGAGTTCATTTATACTCACAGACACCATTCAAACAGTTTTAGAAAAAGAAAGTTTTTCTTTTTTAATACATTTTTTAAAATGTGTAAACACATAATTCCATTTTATTATTGGGTATTTTGTGTAGGCCAATGACACAACATCTACATTTAATCCATTTTAAATTCAGCCTGTAACACAACAAAATGTGTAAAAAGTCAAGGGGTGTGAATTCTTTCTGAAGGCTCTGTATCTCAGCCACAGAATGTATTTTCTAAATGTTTAATCCATCGCCTGATGCATGCTAATGTAATTGCTTTTTGATTAACTGTGCTGGTGGATAAAACATTTAAAAATGAGGGAGCATGGCTGTTGTTGTTGTGCCTGTTGTCAAATTACTGTCTGATCATATTTTTCAATGTTGATCTCTAGTTTTGAATATTTCCTTCCTTTTTGGTGAATAAGGAAGGTTTTACCCTGAAATCGACATGAAATGTTGTTTTAATAATTCAGTTTGATAGACTGCTACAGCTGTAAAATGCTTTTTCTACCCTACGTTTGGAACATTCCCAACGTGACTCAGATAAAATAACTTTTGCTCTCACGTCATTCCTCTCTCCACATACTCATTGGGTAAGTCAAAACCTCTTCAAAAATCCTCTCTCTTTGTTCCAAGGTTAGAAAACTAAATTCGAAATATTTTGTTTTCATGAATAAACCGGAAATGTATGTAGCCAGCTCTTGACAAAAAAACAGTAATCATAACTAAAAACTATTTGGAAACGCTAAAGAGTTAATGTTAGTTTGGTGACTGTTGGACTGACAGGGCAAGAGGGTGGCTTGCTAAAAGCCTGTCAACCCAACTTGTGTGTAGATATGAAAATGCATTTGCTGTGATGACTAACTTCACTTTTATATGTAATAATTCAGCCTAACAAAACAGAATGTAGAGCGCATGGCTTTGTGAAGCCAACAGTCTGACGTCAGAGTTTTTTTAGTGGAAAGCTATGAAGCTGTTAGCATTTACCCAAGCACAAGACAGCGGCAGGTGAGAGGTAGAGAGGCATGCGCTGCAGGTGGGGTGCCCTGGCAGCTAGCCCTACGCAGGGGCCTGTCTCCGGCTCAGCCTGGCTCTCAGGGAGGCTGTCTGTCTGTCTTTGTGAAGGGAAGGGGAGAGACAGCAGTAGGAGAGAGACTCTACAGCCAGGCATAGAAGACCATCCAACGTTAAGTTAATAGATTGGCCCTCCTCTGGCCCTATGAGCAAATGGAGTGAGAGAGGGGAGAGAGAGGGAGGGAGAGACGGACAGACAGACAGACATCTGTCATGATGTTGGCCTGTGGGTAAGGTTTATGACCCCCCCCCATAAATACCTTTCTCCCTTCCCCTCTCTTTCTGACCCTACTGAAGGACTGCTGTCCTGAAGGACTGCTGTCCTGTTAAATATAGAGAGTCTGGGAACATCAACCAAATGGGGAAAGGAACCATATTTTGGTAATAAAACCAGTTGGAAATATGCTTTGGAACGTAATGAGTATGGATGTCAGTTCGGTTGTCATCTGAGACATTATGACTGATGACAGGATGATATAAACTGTACCTGGGAAAGTATACACCCTCTAGTTATCAGAGTCACATGGAATTGTTATGCAATTGAAATGTTTGATATTGAAATTGTTTGTTAGGAGATTAAATGTAATTTTAGCTTCCAAATGAGAGAATTGGGTTTTCATAAGGAAAGTGCTCTGCTTGATCAGTGGCCCACCCCTGTGAAGAGACAGGGGTTATAAACGATGAAACACATCCTTCCCCCTCTCCACTATATAAGCCTTTGACGAAAAGATAACCACATGTGTTCCAGTACGTGAGGTTTGCAGCCTCTATGTTAGAAAGACATACGTCAAGTACAGAACTAAGCCAACCTCAGCGTGAGCTTTGGTGGTGAATGGTATGAACTTTGAGCTTATTCACTACAGAAGTGATACTTCCTAGCCGTTGAGTTAGCAGCGGCCGCTGTAGACGTGGGCTAGGAAAGGACGGACGACGGATCCAGTCTAACAACCACAGACGAAGATACCACCACGTATCCACTTTACCACCATTGACATTCTTCCGAGGACAGGAAGATCTGTTTGCCAACCCGGCCAGCATCTACGACCAATCTTCCGAAGCGCAGCTCAGAGTAAATATTTATTGCATTTTCCTTTTCCAAATGGGCGGTAATTTAGTAATGCATAAGATCATGTATTTACGATAGCATAGCTGCTGTTTCTTTGTTCCTAAGTCTTCCCGCTCTTTCATTCAAGCCCAACCCCCTTTCCTTTGTGTAACCAGTTTTCATACAGGTTCCGTCCACCAGGGATGTTTTCTGTATGACATCATTTGTATTCTGTGTATTTGTAATTCTGTGTAATTAGTTAGGTATTTAGTAAATAAATAATTAAACCCAATTTTGTATTGCTGATTCAACTTGTTAGCCAGGGTTCGTGAAGATAACCAAGAATTTACAACTTTCATTATGAGACTGAAAATAAGATAAGGGTTAATATTGACTGCTATCGATGTAAAATATTACTAAGTATTTTAAGAGTTTATTCGGAAGATAACGGCTCTATAAACGTTCTTCCGTGGTGCCCCGACTTTCTAGTTAATTAAATTTACATGATTAGCTTAATCAGGTAATATTAATTACATATAAATAATTTTATAGGTTAGCATGTCATATCACTTAATCCGGCATAGCCAAAGACACGACACATCTCTAGAGGAAAACCAACCGCTTTTTGTTTTTGCTGTTCTGCTTTTACTCTGCAGGTGCAGTTGAGTGGATTTTAAATGTCACCCTTAGTGACAAATGTAAATGACTTTGACCCTGTTGGAATAAAGTTATATACTGCACAGCAAATTCTGCAGTGTTCGTTTGTTTTTATTAACACTGAGAGTGTTAAGTCAACACTGAAAATGTTGAGTCTGTGGACCCATATAGACAATGGGACAGTTTTAAATGAACACACTACTTAGTGTAAAGCCTTATTAAATGTATTTGCCACAGTGCCTTGCCTTTCATACTCTATTGCAGGTGATTTATTAGTTTCAATAACTATGGTTTGTGCATGTACATTGATTGAATAATATTATGCTACACAAAGATAAATAACATAAATTATATTCTAAACTAATCCAATTAGTTAGTTAGATTTTTTGCAACCATTACTGAAATGTTTGTTCCAGTTTAAATACTTTAGGTAGTCTCTTTACAATGTTCTTAACTCTGGCTCTTATCTTGAATGCAGGTTGCAGGTAAATACAAATGTTGGATATCCTAACTCTTGCTGGATACCAATAGGAATTACACATAAATTTGCAAGCCAGTGTAATGTGACTTGCAGGTATGGTTGCTAAATTCTGCTAACTTTCCCAAAATTCCCAGTTTTTCCAGAAATTGTATTTGACATTTTCCTGGAAACAGCAGGAAATCCAACATTTTGGGAAAATCTGGGAGTTTTAGGAAAGTCACTGGAATTTTGCAACCCCACTTGAAGGCCTGACATGGCTTGAGGTATGAACTAGTGATGGGAAACCGAGGCTTCCTGAAGGAAATATGATAATGATCGGCGTGGTTGTGGTTCAAAGTGATGTGTATGAGTTTCATGCACCTTTATTAGGGTAAAACTAGGCCATCAAAATAAGGCCTTATGAAATACATATGGTATTGTGTTAACAATTATAACTAAGCTAAGGATGTTATTTGGTAAAGTCCATAGGACTGAAAATGGACGAATGCAATAACCATATCTATGTCACTAACAAATACCGTCATGGGTGGTAACTCTACAATTTACTCACAAGGCAAGGTACTCTGCGAAATATTTGAGTAAGACTTTACACTAAGCTGTGTGTTAATTTAACACTGTCCCATTGTCTATATGGGTCCACAGGCTCACCACTTTTAGTGTTGATTTAACACTTTCAGTGTAATTGTTTTTAGATTTTTTTTACTGGAGAATTTGCTGTCTATATTTCTTTCTTAAAAGCTTCTGAAGATAGCTAACTTTAAAACGCCAGCTATTCAAATAGATCAGAGGGGTATCCTACGAAGCAAGCTAGATCTACGCAGTGTTTTCTAAAGCTAACCAGCTTCAGTTAGCTTCACATTCCACCTCAGGCTTCATCCGTACTGCCAGGGTGGAAAACCAAACTCTTCATTGAGACAATGCTGAAACATCAATCTATGGGCGAGACAGTGCCACATTTTAATTTGTGACAGAATCTAAATGAAAGAAAAGTTATCTTGCAAATTTAGCAGGCTATGGCGTGAAATAGGGTTTTAGAAGTGCCATCTTTATTTTATTACTTATCGTTAATGTCATCTTTGGTGTGCTTATCAGCGCACAAGCACCTTTTTTACCACTCCTAATTATTAATTTATACAAAAGTGTTACATTTTGTAACACTTTAAGACAGTTTAAAATGCATTCTGTCTTTAATAAATGGGTAATGTGATATACACTGCTCAAAAAAATAAAGGGAACACTAAAATAACACATCTGAATGAATGAAATAATCTTATTAAATACTTTTTCTTTACATAGTTGAATGTGCTGACAACAAAATCACACAAAAATAATCAATGGAAATCCAATTTATCAACCCATGGAGGTCTGGATTTGGAGTCACACTCAAAATTAAAGTGGAAAACCACACCACAGGCTGATCCAACTTTGATGTAATGTCCTTAAAACAAGTCAAAATGAGGCTCAGTAGTGTGTGTGGCCTCCACGTGCCTGTATGACCTCCCTACAACGCCTGGGCATGCTCCTGATGAGGTGGCGGATGGTCTCCTGAGGGATCTCCTCCCAGACCTGGACTAAAGCATCCGCCAACTCCTGGACAGTCTGTGGTGCAATGTGGCGTTGGTGGATGGAGCGAGACATGATGTCCCAGATGTGCTCAATTGGATTTAGGTCTGGGGAACGGGCGGGCCAGTCCATAGCATCAATGTCTTCCTCTTGCAGGAACTGCTGACACACTCCAGCCACATGAGGTCTAGCATTGTCTTGCATTAGGAGGAACCCAGGGCCAACCGCACCAGCATATGGTCTCACAAGGGGTCTGAGCATCTCATCTCGGTACCTAATGGCAGTCAGGCTACCTCTGGTGAGCACATGGAGGGCTGTGCGGCCCCCCAAAGAAATGCCACCCCACACCATGACTGACCCACCGCCAAACCGGTCATGCTGGAGGATGTTGCAGGCAGCAGAACGTTCTCCACGGCATCTCCAGACTCTGTCACGTCTGTCACATGTGCTCAGTGTGAACCTGCTTTCATCTGTGAAGAGCACAGGGCGCCAGTGGCGAATTTGCCAATCTTGGTGTTCTCTGGCAAATGCCAAACGTCCTGCACGGTGTTGGGCTGTAAGCACAACCCCCACCTGTGGACGTCGGGCCCTCATACCACCCTCATGGAGTCTGTTTCTGACAGTTTGAGCAGACACATGCACATTTGTGGCCTGCTGGAGGTCATTTTGCAGGGCTCTGGCAGTGCTCCTCCTGCTCCTCCTTGCACAAAGGCGGAGGTAGCGGTCCTGCTGCTGGGTTGTTGCCCTCCTACGGCCTCCTCCACGTCTCCTGATGTACTGGCCTGTCTCCTGGTAGCACCTCCATGCTCTGGACACTACGCCGACAGACACAGCAAACCTTCTTGCCACAGCTCGCATTGATGTGCCATCCTGGATGAGCTGCACTACCTGAGCAACTTGTATGGGTTGTAGACTCCGTCTCATGCTACCACTAGAGTGAAAGCACAGCCAGCATTCAAAAGTGACCAAAACATCAGCCAGGAAGCATAGGAACTGAGAAGTGGTCTGTGGTCACCACCTGCAGAACCACTCCTTTATTGGGGGTGTCTTGCTAATTGCCTATAATTTCCACCTGTTGTCTATTCCATTTGCACAACAGCATGTGAAATTTATTGTCAATCAGTGTTGCTTACTAAGTGGACAGTTTGATTTTACAGAAGTGTGATTGACTTGGAGTTACATTGTGTTGTTTGTGTTCCCTTTATTTTTTTGAGCAGTGTATTATAACATGACTATTTTTTAACACACTTTTTTAATGCAAATATTGAATCAGTCGTCTTCCTCAAATGAAGGGGATGATGACACAATCTTTGCAAGGGGGAGGGAATCTGATTTCATTGGTCCTCAACTCGCAGACCTCAACCTGCTCAGTCAGTTGATTCAGGGTAAGTGGTTAGCTGTGATTTAGCCTGCCCCGGAACAGGTTAGTTCTGAAGGATTCGTTGGCATAGAAATTTACCTGGCTAAAAAGGTGAGCCATTTTCGTATGACTGGTTATCCCAAGTTGAACTCAGAGTTGACCAAAGTTACCTCGCTAACGCCTTAAACCTGCTTCGTAGGATACCCCTCAGGACTTTATAGACATACAGAATATACAGTAAACAATTATAGTACATACACTTTATCTAAAGCAGATGACTATTCTAACTTTCTAAGTTCAGATATAGTTTCATAATATTACAAACTTTGGCAACAGGTGATTGACATATGGACCGCAACAGCAGGCTCAACTTAACTTAGTAAAACACATGCAAATAGATGTGTTTTTTGACAGCATCATATGGAGCTTATTGCAAACATATTGTCATTAACAACCCTCTCCCCAAGTCAAATTAAAAACGAATTTGAATCAGTGACACTTTCAGATAGATAAAGAGACAGCAGGGCGAGCAGAGCAGAGGGAGAAAAAGAACAGCAAGAGTTTTAATTGGTCTTGTCTTTCAGTCAATGTGCATATAGTTGAGTAGAGGAGATGAGAGTCTAACAGTAACTTTTTCAAGTGTAACAGAAATCTCAGTAGCAATTTAGCCCTAGACCCCTGAGAAGTGAAATGTGAGGAAAACAAGGTAATTTCAGAGAGTTTTGAAAAGTAATTGATCTTATTCGGGGTACCATATGCGTCAGGGATGCAATAAAGTGTAGGTTTTAGAGATGAGCGGGTTGCTCTAATCAAAGGAATAAACAGGCCACTGGCTGGAGTCCCCTCAGACGTTTCATTACGTCAACGAGAAAGAGATCAACAAGAAAAGAGAAAGTGAGGACTATGTACTGTAAATGAAATAGAATAGGAATCGTAGACTCATAGAATAATGGTATTGTTATTGTCAGGAGAGGACTATGTACTGTACATTGGGTAGACGGTTGATCATGGTATTGTTATTAACAGAGAGAAAATAATTGATCGTCCAAGGCTTTTCAAATTAGAACTGAATTGGTATTAGTGTTAGACATTATGGCATTCTGTTGTCATCCCTTTTTTGAGAGTGACAGTTTCACCTCTATTGTATTAGTAGATAATTGTTTAACAGCGCATGTGACTACCATTAGTGCTGTCTTGTGTTTGCCGTATGAAGGTTGCTGGTTACACCCTGTAACTGTGTGAATCTTACACAGTGAATGAGTTAGTGATGCTCCATTAAACCCTGGTACTGTTGAGCGCCCTTGGGCCATTTTACAGTGTCATGATGTGTCTTAATTTGATGCCTAATGATCTTATCTGGTTATGGGGTTACAAACTGAGTTCTATCTATATAACCACTACCTCTTACAATTACACCTAGCATCGTTTCATTACACTGAAGAGCATTGTCTCTATGTGTTATACTGCACATACTGTACATGCAGATCTAGTTGTTTTTAGGCCTAGTCATTCATTTTGTTTAACCATTTTTCTCCACAATTGGTAGTTACAGTCTTGTCTCATCACTGCAACTCCCGTACGGACTAGGGAGAGGCGAAGGTCGAGAGCCGTGCTTCCTGCGAAACACAACCCAACCCTGCTTCTTGACACAATGCCCGTTTAACCCAGAAGCCAGCCACACCAAAGTGTCGGAGGAAACACTGTACGTACACCTGGAAACCGTGTCAGAGTGCATGCACCTGACACGCCACAGGAGTCGCTAGAGCGCGATGGGACAAGGACACCCCTGCCAGCCAAGCCCTCTCCTAACCCGGATGACGCTGAGCAATTGTACGCCGCCCCATGGGTCTCCCGGTCGCGACAGAGCCTGGACTCGAACCAAGATTTCTAGTGGCACAGCTAGTACTGCGATGCAGTGCTTTAGACCACTGCACCACTTGGGAGGCCCGGGCCTAGTCATTTGTATACTGTATATGACAGGCTTCACTGTGCTAGCTTAGCATTTTAGCTTCCTTCATGGTCCCTGTCCTGTACCATAGCTCAAACTAGTGACCTTCTGCTTTGCAAACACATGTGACCGCCTGCTTGACAATGTTCTAGCCAGTGGAGACATTTCAACTGGTGGAGAGCGCTTACTGGTACAATCTTAACTTCATTACATATGCAGTGTGCCAATGTTCTTTATGTATATACAGTATGACACTAATGGTTAGCGGTGTCTTGTCATCTTCATGAAACCTTATCTTAGCCAGTTCTGACCTTCAGAGCAGTTGGATGACATGTTCTCAGTTCATTATCTAGCAAAACCCACCCTATGATTAATTCTAGAGATAATGTTTAATTTATAATGTATAACAAGAATGAAACTAAATATTTTTTACCCACTGTCTCTTTTCAGCCTTATGTTCCAACATTTTTAATATTGTTCTTTTACATTGGATAAAAGTACAGATTCGGGGCTACAAAATGGCATATCGTGCATTGTAGTTGGAGGAAACATGTTGATAAACTTAGAATCCCATTTAGGAGAAAAGAGCATTCAAACATTTTGCTGTGATTTTCACACTTGCTCTACATTAATCCATTAATGTATTAGAAAAGGAATACTTTCACCAAATTGCCAAAAAGGATTCTCTGAAAATGTTCTCACCAGATTACCCCATTAGGCAAACCATTTACAGTATTACATTGCATATTGTTGTATAACAAAGAAAACCTTTCACATGGAACAGCTACACTGATGTTCTTTGTTTACGCCCATTTAGCATCATTCCTACCCTCTAAAGCCTTAGACCCCCCCCATCTCTTAAAGAATTATAGACCTAGGTCTACAGTATATCATAAGATTCTTTGAGTAACTTTGATTCAGGTCATGTTATGATATGATATGAATAAAGGAATCTAGCCTGAGAGCATATTTCTGTCCTGCCCTTTGGAATAGGACATGCAATGCCCATGGCCTTTTCATTACTAAAGTCCTGACCTTCTCAAAAATATACAGTACCAGTCAAAAGTTTAGACACACCCACTCATTCAAGGGTTTTTCTATATTTTTACTGTTTTCTACATTGTAGAATAATAGTGAAGATATCAAAACTATGAAATAACAAATGGAATCATGTAGTAACCAAAAAAGTGTTAAACAAATCAAAATATTTGTTATATTTGAGATTCTTCAAAGTAGCCACCCTTTGCCTTGATGACAGCTTTGCACACTCTTTGCATTCTCTCAACCAGCTTCATGAGGTAGTCACCTGGAATGCAATTAAATTAACAGATGTGCTTTGTTGAAAGTTAATTTGTGGCAGTTCTTTCCTTCTTAATGCGTTTGAGCCAATCAGTCATGTTGTGACAAGGTAGGGGTGGAATACAGAAGATAGCCCTAATTGGTAAAAGACCAAGTTCATATTATGGCAAGAAAAGCTCAAATAAGCAAAGAGAAACAACAGTCCATCATTACTTTAAGACATGAAGGTCAGTCAGTCCGGAGAATTTCAAGAACTTTGAAAGTTTCTTCAAGTGCAGTCGCAAAAACCATCAAGCGATATGATGAAACTGGCTCTCATGAGGATTTCCACATGAAAGGAAGACCCAGAATTACCTCTGCTGCAGAGGATAAGATAGACATACCAGCCTTACCAGAAATTGCAGCCCAAATAAATTATTCTATAAGAACTCATAAGATCCAGATGCAGACAGCCAGACAGCTAGAGTCACAGATGTTTATTGACCAAACAAGGGGCAGGCAAAAGACATGTCAAAGGCAGACAGAGGTCCGTAAACCAGGGCAGAGTCAATAAGTTACAGGACAGGCAGAGGGTCATAGATGGGTCAGAGTCAGGCAGGTACAAAATGGCAGGCAGGCTCGGCATCAAGGCAGGCAGAACCGGGGAAAAGAACTTGAGAAAGCAGGGAGATGGGAAACACGCGGGTAAGACCTAACAAGACAAACAGGCAACAGACAAACAGAGAACACAGGTATAAATACACTGGGGATAATGAGGAAGATGGGCGACACTTAGAGGGGGGTGGAGACAAGCACAAAGCCGGTTGAAACAGATCAGGGTGTGACATCTTCACAGAATTCAAGTACCAGACACATCTCAACATCAACTGTTCAAAGGAGACTGCATTAACCAGGCCTTCATGGTCAGATTTCTGCAAAGAAACCACGACTAAAGGACACCAATAATAAGAAGAGACTTGGTTTCTTTGCTTGGGCAAAGAAACACGAGCAATGGACATTAGACCAGTGGAAATTTGTCCTTTGGTCTGATGAGTTCAAATTTGAGATTTTTGGTTCCAACCTCCGTGTCTTTGTGAGACACAGAGTAGGTGAACAGATGATTTCCGCATTTGTAGTTCCACCGTGAAGCATGGAGGAGGAGGTGTGATGGTGTGGGGGTGATTTGCTGGTGACACTGTCTGTGATATTTAGAATTCAAGGCACATTTAACCAGCATTGCTACCACAGCATTCTGCAGCGATACGCCATCCCATCTGGTTTGCTCTTAGTGGGACTATCATTTGTTTTCCAAAAGGACAATGAGCCAACACATCTCCAGGCTGTGTAAGGGCTATATGACCAATAAGGAGAGTAATGGAGTGCTGCATAAATGACCTGGCCTCCACAATCACCCAACCTCAAACCAATTGAGATGGTTTGGGATTAGTTGGACTAAAGAGTGAAGGAAAAGCAGGCAACAAATGGTCAGAATATGTGGGAACTATGTCAAGATTGTTGCAAAAACATTCCAGGTGAAGCTGGTTGAGTGAATGCCAAGCGTGTGCAAAGTTGTCATGAAGGCAAAGGGTGTCGTCTTTGAAGCATCTCAAATATACAATATATTTTGATTTGTTTGGTTACTACATGATTCCTTTTGTGTTATTTCATAGTTTTGATGTCTTCACTATCATTCTACAATGTAGAAAATAAACTCAGTGTGTTACCAATTGTTTTCTTGGTGACTATGGTCCCAGCTGCCTTGAGATCATTGACAAGATCCTCCCGCGTAGTTCTGTGCTGATTCCTCACCGTTCGCATGATCATTGCAACTCCACGAGGTGAGATATTGCATGGAGCCCCAGGCCGAGGAAGATTGACAGCTCTTTTGTGTTTCTTCCATTTGCGAATAATTGCACCAACTGTTGTCACCTTCTCACCAAGCTGCTTGGCGATGGTCTTGTAGCCCATTCCAGCCTTGTGTAGGTCTACAATCTTGTCCCTGACATCCTTGGAGAGCTCTTTGGTCTTGGCCATGGTGGAGAGTTTGGAATCTGATTGATTGATTCCTTCTGTGGACAGGTGTCTTTTATACAGGTAACAAGAGGAGATTAGGAGCACTCCCTTTAAGAGTATGCTCCTAATCTCAGCTCGTTAGCTGTATAAAAGACACCTGGGAGCCAGAAATCATTCTGATTGAGAGGGGGTCAAATACTTATTTCCCTCATTAAAATGCAAATCAATGTATAACATTTTTGACATGCGTTTTCTGGATTTTTTGTTGTTGTTATTCTGTCTCTCACTGTTCAAATAAACCTTCCATTAAAATTATAGACTGATCATTTCTTTGTCAGTGGGCAAATGTACAAAATCAGCAGGGGATCAAATACTTTTTTCACTCACTGTAGGATGGAGTCAATAAAACTCGTTTTTCAATCACTCCACCAATTTCTTGTTAACAAACTATAGTTTTGGCAAGTCGGTTAGGACATCTACTTTGTGCATGACACAAGTAATTTTTCCAACAATTGTTTACAGACAGAGTATTTCACGTATAACTCACTGTGTCACAATTCCAGTGGGTTAGAAGTTTACATACACTAAGTTGACTGTGCCTTTAAACAGCTTGGAAAATTCCAGAAAATGACGTCATGGCTTTAGAAGCTTCTGATAGGATAAATGACATAATTTGAGCCAATTGGAGGTGTACCTGTGGATGTATTTCAAGGCCTACCTTCAAACTCAGTGCCTCTTTGCTTGACATCTTGGGAAAATCAAAAGAAATCAGCCAAGACCTCAGAAGAAAATTATAGACCTCCACAAGTCTGGTTCATCCTTGGGAGCAATTTCCAAACGCCTGAAGGTGCCACGTTCATCTGTATAAACAATAGCACGTAAGTATAAACACCTTGGGACCATGCAGCCCTCATATCACTCAGGATAGAGATGAATGTACATTGGTGCGAAAAGTGCAAATCAATCCCAGAACAACAGCAAAGAACCTTGTGAAGATGCTGGAGGAAACACGTACAAAAGTATCTATATCCACAGTAAAACGAGTCCTATATTGACATAACCTGAAAGGCAGGTCAGCAAGGAAGAAGCCACTGCTCCAAAATCGGCATAAAAAAGCCACACTACAGGTTGCAACTGGATCGTACTTTTTGGAGAAATGTCTGGCCTGATGAAACAAAAATAGAACTGTTTGGCCATAATGACCATCATTATGTTTGGAGGAAAAAGGGGGGAGCTTGCAAGCCGAAGAACACCATCCCAACCATGAACCACGGGGTTGGCAGCATCATGTTGTGCGGGTGCTTTGCTGCAGGAGGGACTGGTGCACTTCACAAAATACATGCCATCATGAGGAAGGAAAATTATGTGGATATATTGAAGCAACATCTCAAGACATCAGTCAGGAAGTTAAAGCTTGGTCACAAATGGGTTTTCCAAATGGACAATGACCCCTAGCATACTTCCAAAGTTGTGTCAAAATGACTTAATGAGTGGCTATCACAAAGTCCTGAACTCAATTTAGAAAATTTGTGGGCAGAACTGAAAAAGCTTGTGTGAGCAAGGAGGCCTACAAACCTGACTCAGTTACAACAGCTTTGTCAGGAGGAATTTGCCATAATTCACCCAACTTATTATGGGAAGCTTGTGGAAGGCTACCTAAAAAGAATTGGTGGCAAATCTGATGGCTGAATGGTAAAGAACATCTAGCAGCTCGAGAGCACCCTTACCTGCCGATCTATAAATTACGTATCCGTAATCTAGCATGGATAGGATGATCATCTAAATCAGGGTTGGTTTGGCATATAAATGGATGATGGAGCTTCCGACCGCCTGAGCTATGTTGTTGATGTAAATTGAGAAGAGTGGGGGCCTAGGAAGTCTAGGGGTAGGGGTACTCCCTTGGTGACAGGCAGTGGCTAAGACAGCAGATGTTCTGACTTTATACACTGCACTCAGAGAGGTTGTTAGCAAACCAGGCCAATGACCCCTCAGAGACACCAATACTCCTTAGCCGGCCTACCAGAATGGAATGGTCAACCATATCAAAAGTTTGGCCAAGTCAAAAAAAATAGCAGCACGACATTGCTTAGAATCAAGGGCAATGGTGACATCATTTAGGACCTTTAAGGTTGTAGTGACACATCCATAACCTGAGCGGAAACCAGATTGCATACCAGAGAGAAAACTAAGAAAGCAAGAAGAAGCCAGTCAGTTGATTATTGACAAGTTTTTCCAACACTTTTGATAAACATTGCAAAATAGAAATTGGCCTAAAACAGTTAGGATCAGCTTGAACGCTCCCTTTAAATAAAGGACGTACTGTGGCTGCCTTCCAAGTAATGGGAACCTCCCCAGAGAGGAGAGACAGAGTAAAAAGGTCAGAGATAGGCTTGGCGATGATAGGGGCTGCAACCTTAAAGAAGAAAGGGCCTAAACATCTGACCCATATGTTTTTTGGGGGTTAAGTTTAAGGAGCTCCTTTAGCACCTCCGCCTGCAGGGAGAAACTTTTTAGTGGGGCAGGGGAAAAAGAAGGAGGGGCATCGGGGCTAGTCACATTAGAAGGAGTGGGAGATGAGCAAATGTTGGACGGGCATTGAGGCATGGTTGAGTCAAATACGAATCCTGACTTAAAGCAGTGGTTTTAGTAACAACCACATCATCAACATTAAGGGACATGGGCAGCTGTGAGGAGGATGGTTTATTCTCCAGGTCTTTAACCGTTTTCCAGAACTTATTGGGGTTAGACCCACAGAGAAAGAACTGCTCCGTAAAGTAACTAACTTTGGTATTCCGGATAGCCTGAGTGCACTTATTTCTCATTTGCCTGAATGAGAGCCAGTCAGCCTGAGTAAACGTGTTCCGAGTCTTTCACCAAATGGAATTCTTGAGGTGGAGTAACGCTGCCAGATCACGGTCGAACCAGGGGCTGAACCTGTTTATTCTCATTTTCTTTATGGGGGCGTGTTTGTTAACCTGTTAGGGCTAGGGGGCAGTATTGACACGGCTGGATAAAAAACATACCCGATTTAATCTGGTTACTACTCCTACCCAGTAACTAGAATATGCATATACTTATTACATATGGATAGAAAACACCCTACATTTTCTAAAACTGTTTGAATGGTGTCTGTGAGTATAACAGAACTCAAATGGCAGGTCAAAACCTGAGAGATTCCTTTACAGGAAGTGGCCTGTCTGACCATTTGTTGAACTTCTTTTCCATCTCTATCATTTACTAAGGATCTCTGCTCTAACGTGACACTTCCCACGTCGTCCATAGGCGCTCAGAGCCCGGGAAAAAACAGAATGTCGTCATTCCAGCCCCAGGCTGAAACACATTATCGCCTTTCTCAAGTGGCCGATCAAGTGACACTGGGCTTATGCGCGTGACCCCGACCGCCCCCGCCTTTGGGATTTTTTCCTCTGATTGCCGAAAAGGAGATTCCCTGTCGGAATATTATCGCTTTTCTACGAGAAAAATGTCGTAAAAATTGATTTTAAACAGCGGTTGACATGCTTCGAAGTACGGTAATGGAATATTTAGAATTTTATTGTCACGAATTGCGCCATGCGCGCGACACTTCTTTACTATTTCGGATAGTGTCTGGAACGCACGAACAAAACGCCGCTATTCGGATATAACGATGGATTATTTTGGACCAAACCAACATTTGTTATTGAAGTAGCAGTCCTGGGTGTGCATTCTGACGAAGACAACAAAAGGTAATCAAACTTTTATAATAGTAAATATGATTATGGTGAGTGCTAAACTTGCCGGGTGTCTAAATAGCGAGCCCGTGATGCCTGGGCTATGTACTTAGAATATTGCAAAATGTGCTTTCACCAAAAAGCTATTTTAAAATCGGACATATCGAGTGCATAGAGGAGGTCTGTATCTATAATTCTTAAAATAATTGTTATGCTTTTTGTGAACGTTTATCGTGAGTAATTTAGTAAAATGTTAGCGAATTCCCCGGAAGTTTGCGGGGGTATGCTAGTTCTGAACGTCACATGCTAATGTAAAAAGCTGGTTTTTGATATGAACTTGATTGAACAAAACATGCATGTATTGTATAACATAATGTCCTAGGGTTGTCATCTGATGAAGATCATCAAAGGTGAGTGCTGCATTTAGCTGTCTTCTGGGTTTTGGTGACATTATATGCTGGCTTGAAAAATGGGTGTCTGATTATTTCTGGCTTGGTACTCTGCTGACATAATCTAATGTTTTGCTTTCGTTGTAAAGCCTTTTTGAAATCGGACAGTGTGGTTAGATTAACGAGAGTCTTGTCTTTAAATGGCTGTAAAATAGTCATATGTTTGAGAAATTGAAGTAATAGGATTTTTAAGGTTTTGAAAATCGCGCCACAGGCTGGCAGTGGCTGTTACGTAGGTGGGACGCAAGCGTCCCACCTAGCCCATAGAGGTTAACAAAGCACTGAAAATATAAAAAAATAAGGTCCAAGCGTCATTGACAGAAGGGATCAACCTGATTCTATACCAATTTACAGAGGCCAGGTCATGAAGGAAGGCTTGCTCGTTAAAGTTTTTTAGCAAGTGTCTATGACAATTCAGGACAGGTCGTTTCACTGAGCAGCCATTACGATCATGGGCTACAGTGAGGGTAAAAAGTATTTGATCCCCTGCTGATTTTGTACGTTTGCCCACTGACAAAGAAATGATCAGTCTAGAATTTTAATGGTAGGTTTATTTCAACAGTGAGAGACAGAATAACAACAAAATCCAGAAAAACCCATGTCAAAAATGTTAGAAATTGATTTGTATTTTAATGAGGGAAATAAGTTTGACCCCTCTGCAAAACATGACTTAGTACTTGGTGGCAAAACCCTTGTTGGCAATCACAGAGGTCAGACGTTTCTTGTAGTTGGCCACCAGGTTTTCACACATCTCAGGAGGGATTTTGTCCCACTCCTCTTTGCAGATCTTCTCCAAGTCATTAAGGTTGAGAGGCTGACGTTTGGCAACTCGAACCTTCAGCTCCCTCCACAGATTTTCTATGGGATTAAGGCCTGGAGACTAGCTAGGCCACTCCAGGACCTTAACTTCTTTGGGATAGGGGACAGTAATTTCACGGCCAGATAAAAAACGTACCCAATTTAATCTGGTTACTACTCCTGCCCAGAAACTAGAATATGCATATAATTTGTAGATTCTGATAGAAAACACTCTAATGTTTCTAAAACTGTTTGAATTGTGTCTGTGAGAATAACAGAACTCATATGGTAGGCCAAAACCTGAGAAGATTCCATACAGGAAGTGCCCTGTCTGACAATTTATTGTCCTTCTGTAGCCTCTCTATCGAAAATACAGCATCTGTGCTGTAACATGACATTTTCTAAGGCTTTCATTGGCTCTCAGAAGGCGCCAGAAAGTGGAATGAGAGCTCTGCAGTCTCTGGGCTAAGTACAGTAGCTCTGTTTGTTACTGGCCTGACTGGGGACAGTGACACTGGAGATGCGCGTCCACGAGACTACTCCATTTTGTTCTTTCAGTCTTTGAATGAATACAACGTCGCCCGGTTGGAATATTATCACTTTTTTATGAGAAAAATAGCATAAAAATTGATTTTAAACAGCGTTTGACATACTTCGAAGTACGGTAATGGAATATTTTGAATTTTTTGGTCACGAAATGCGCCCGCGCGTCACCCTTCGGATAGTGACCTCAACGCACATACAAAACGGAGCTATTTCAATATAACTATGGATTATTTCGAACCAAAACATTTGTTGTTGAAGTAGAAGTCCTGGGAATGCATTCTGACGAAGAACAGCAAAGGTAATCCAATTTTTCTAATAGTAATTCTGAGTTTAGTGAGCACCAAACGTGGTGGGTGTCAAATTAGCTAGCCTGTGATGGCCGAGCTATCTACTCAGAATATTGCAAAATGTGCTTTCATCGAAAAGCTATTTTAAATCTGACACTGTGTCAGGGATTTCTTCGTCGGAGGACGATATAGCGAAATCATCATCGGAAAATGAGGACCAATATGCAGCAGAGTTGAGATGGTTCATTTTGAACTTTTAATAAATTCCAAAACGAACATACAAAATAACAAAAACGAATGCACGATACACTGACAGTCCTGTTAGGTTTACACACACTAAACACGGAACAATCTCCCACAAATACACAGACAAACACACCCAACTAATATAGGACTTCCAATCAAAGGCAACACCACACAGCTGCCTTCAATTGGAAGTCCACCCCAATTAACTCAACATAGAAACAGATCAACCAGACTACACATAGAAATACATCAACATAGACCATAACTCAAAACCCGGAAATAATAAATCAAACGCCCTCCTAACTAATACACCACCCTGAACCACATAAAACAAATACCCTCTGCCACGTCCTGACCAAACTAAAATGACAATTAACCCTTATACTGGCCAGGATGTGACAGTACCCCCCCCTTAAAGGTGCTAACCCCGGAAGCACCTTAAAAAAAACAACCCCAAACAACAACAAAACAAAAATTCCCCCCTACTAAAGGGAAGGAAGGGAGGGTGGCTGCCGTCAACGATGGCACTGTGCTACACCCCACCTCCCCAACCCACCTATATCTGGAGGTGGCTCCGATTCTGGCCGTTCCAGGCAGTCGGGCCACTCTGGCATCGCCGGGGGGCAGTCGGGCCACTCTGGCATCGCCGGGGGGCAGTCGGGGCGGTCTGGCAGCTCGGGGCGGTCTGGCAGCTCGGGGCGGTCTGGCAGCTCGGGGCAGTCTGGCAGCTCGGGGCAGTCTGGCAGCTCGGGGCAGTCTGGCAGCTCGGGGCAGTCTGGCAGCTCGGGGCAGTCTGGCCGCTCTGGCAGCTCGGGGCAGTCTGGCAGCTCGGGGCAGTCTGGCCAGTCTGGCAGCTCGGGGCAGTCTGGCAGCTCGGGGCAGTCTGGCCACTCTGGCAGCTCGGGGCAGTCTGGCCAGTCTGGCAGCTTGGGGCAGTCGGGCCAGTCTGGCAGCTCAGGTAGTCTGGCCACTCTGGCAGCTCGGGGCAGTCTGGCCACTCTGACATCTCCGGGCAGTCTGGCCACTCTGACATCTCCGGGCAGTCTGGCCACTGACATCTCCGGGCTGTCTGGCCACTCTGGCAGCTCCTGACTAGTGGGTGGCTCTGGCGACTCTTCACTGACGGGCGGCTCTGGCGATTCCTCACTGACGTGCGGCTCTGGCGACTCTTGACTGACGGGCAGTTCTGGCGACTCTTGACTGACGGGCAGTTCTGGCGACTCTTGACTGACGGGCAGTTCTGGCGACTCTTGACTGACGGGCAGTTCTGGCGACTCTTGACTGACGGGCAGTTCTGGCGATTGTTGACTGGTAGGCAGCTCTGGTGACTGTTGACTGGCGGGCAGCTCTGGCGACGTAAGACTGGCGAGGCTGGGTTTACGCACTAGATGCCTTGTGCGTGGTGCTGGTACAGGGCGTACCAGACTGGGAACACGCACCTCCAGGCTAGTGCGGGGAGCGGGAACAGGACAAGTCGGACTGGGCTGACGTACTTCCGGGTCCGCACGAGAGACAGGAGCTGGAAACCTAGGGCTATGGAGGCGCACAGGCGGTCTTGATCTTACCTCCTGCACAACCCGTCCTGGCTGGATGGAACTAGTAGCCCTGTACGAGCGGGGTGCTTGTACAGGGCGGACTGGGCTGTGCAGGGGCCTGATGGTAGCCATGCGTAGAGCGGGAGTTGGGTAGCCTGGTCCTCGGAGGCGTACCGGCGACCAGATGCGCTGCGCAGGCATCCTCCTACCAGGCTGGATGCCCGCTCTAGCACGGCACCTGCGAGGGGCTGAAATAATGCGCACCAGACTGTGCGTGCGTATGGGTGAGATAGTGCGCTCCTCAGCGAAACATGGCGCTCTCCACCTCATATGCTCCTCCATATAACCACGGGTAGCTGGCTTCCGGCTCTTCCTAGGCCTAGCCAAACTACCCGTGTGACCCCCCCCAAAAAAATTATTGGGGGTGCCTCTCGTGCTTCAACGCCAGTCGTGTCCCTCGGAAACGTTCCCGGTCCATACCAGCCTTTCGCCTTTCCTCTCTCTCGCTTACCACCTGTCCCCATGAAAGGCGATCTTTTCCTGCTTGTATCTCCTCCCAAGTGTAGGTGCCTTCTCCCCCCAAGATCTCCTCCCAAGTCCATCTCTCTCGTTTGTCCAATTCGAAATTCCTCTGCTCCTTCCTCTGCTGCTTGGTCCTGTATTGGTGGGAGATTCTGTCAGGGATTTCTTCGTCAGAGGACGATATAGCGAAATCATCATCGGAAAATGAGGACCAATATGCAGCAGAGTTGAGATGGTTCATTTTGAACTTTTAATAAATTCCAAAACGAACATACAAAATAACAAAAACGAACGCACGATACACTGACAGTCCTGTTAGGTTTACACACACTAAACACGGAACACACTAAACACGGAACAATCTCCCACAAATACACAGACAAACACACCCAACTAATATAGGACTTCCAATCAAAGGCAACACCACACAGCTGCCTTCAATTGGAAGTCCACCCCAATTAACTCAACATAGAAACAGATCAACCAGACTACACATAGAAATACATCAACATAGAGCATAACTCAAAACCCGGAAATAATAAATCAAACGCCCTCCTAACTAACACACCACCCTGAACCACATAAAACAAATACCCTCTGCCACGTCCTGACCAAACTAAAATGACAATTAACCCTTATACTGGCCAGGACGTGACACACTGCGATTGCATAAAGGAGTTCTGTATGTAGGGCGGACGGTGAAAAGATCGCCGGATCGAATCCAAGCAGCAGTGCAGCAGGCAACGGGAGTAATGTGTCCCACACACTTGGGAGAAGATTTTTCGGGAGGCAGATTCCTCGTAGAAAATCCCAGCTAGCTAGCCTGTTATGGCTAGGGGGCAGTATTTTCACGGCTGGATAAAAAACGTACCCGATTTAATCTGGTTACCACTCCTACCCAGTAACTAGAATATGCATATACTTATTACATATGGATAGAAAACACCCTAAAGTTTCTAAAACTGTTTGAATGGTGTCTGTGAGTATAACAGAACTCATTTGGCAGGCAAAAACCTGACAAGGTTTCATGCAGGAAGTGGCCTGTCTGACAAGGTGTCGTTCTTCTTGTCTCTGTTTATTGAAGAGTGAGGATCTTAGCTGTCCCGTGACACTTCCTACGGCTGCCATAGGGTCTCAGAAGGCGGTAAAAAGCTGAATCGTGGCTTTGCAGGCTCTGGCTGAAAAAAAGTAGCGCGTTTGGGTAGTGGCTGGTTACAGTACTGTGAGACTCAGGCTCGTGCCCACGTCGACCGAAAGCTTTGTTTACTTTCCTCTGTTTAGCTAAAAGGAGATTCCCGGTCGGAATATTATCGCTTTTTTTACGAGAAAAATGGCATAAAAATGGATTTTAAACAGCGGTTGACATGCTTGGAAGTACAGTAATGGAATATTTAGATTTTTTTGTCACGAATTGCGCCATGCGCACGACCCTGATTTACCATTTCAGATAGTGTCTGGGACGCACGAACAAAACGCCGCTATTCGGATATAACGATGGATTATTTTGGACTAAAAACAAAATTTATTGTAGCAGTCCTGGGAGTGCATTCTGACGAAGACAACAAAAGGTAATCAATCTTTTATAATAGTAAATCTGATATTGGTGAGTGCTAAACTTGCCGGGTGTCTAAATAGCTAGCCCGTGATGCCTGGGCTATGTACTTAGAATATTGCAAAATGTGCTTTCACCAAAAAGCTATTTTAAAATCGGACATATCGAGTGCATAGAGGAGTTCTGTATCTATAATTCTTAAAATAATTGTTATGCTTTTTGTGAACGTTTATCGTGAGTAATTTAGTAAATTCACCGGCAGTGTTCGGTGGGAATGCTAGTCACATGCTAATGTAAAAAGCTGGTTTTTGATATAAATATGAACTTGATTGAACAAAACATGCATGTATTGTATAACATAATGTCCTAGGGTTGTCATCTGATGAAGATCATCAAAGGTTAGTGCTGCATTTAGCTGTCTTCTGGGTTTTTGTGCCATTATATGCTAGCTTGAAAAATGGGTGTCTGATTATTTCTGGCTTGGTACTCTGCTGACATAATCTAATGTTTTGTTTTCGTTGTAAAGCCTTTTTGAAATCGGACAGTGTGGTTAGATAGAGGAGAGTCTTATCTTTAAAATGCTGTGAAATAGTCATATGTTTGAAAAATTGAAGTTTTTGTATTTTTGAGGAATTTGTAATTCGCGCCACGCCTATCATTGGATATTGGAGCAGGTGTTCCGCTAGCTGAACGTCTAGATGTAAGAGGCTAGCTAACGTAACTATCAAGTCTCTGTCCACCATTTCTTTCCACGTGGAAAAGGAGGTCGTTAGCTAGCTATATCTCTTCAGTTTCGGAGAATGGTCCTTTACGACGTCCAAACAAATTTGTCCTGTGGCTGTTGTATTTTGGAGATTGCGAGGAGCATATCTTCTGATGTGATCAAAGCAACAATATTGTTTCTTATTGAGGTTATTTACAATTGAAGTGTCCTGGCTGCATATCAGTTCAAAATAGAGATGAATTCATGGGGTACTGTATTGTAATGACCTCTGCACAGATGGAGGAGGCTTCAAAGGCCTCTGCATTTCGTTGGGGGGTCTGTGAAACTCTCCTGCCATTGTTGGGCTTAATGGCTTTGACACCTCTCACTTCACACCTCAGTGCTAATTGAAGTTGCAGACAGATCTGTTCTGTCCTAGCAAGCTTGGTAGACTTAACTTAGCACTTAAGTCCTTATAAAGTAAAATATATCATTGTCATGTATTTTTCTTCTTGGCTTTAAAATTAGCTTCAGACTAAACATTACTCAGTCAGTTCCACGTTGGATGGTGTTTTCATGTTTCTTGTGCTTCTTTTGCTGGTCGTTGGTTTGCCAGAGCATTTGCTGTATAGACCTTGGAAATAAGAATATTTGGTAGAAGCAGTCCTTCCAGATAATTTTGTCCAAAATCAGGTTGTAGGTTTGGAATGAAGGTTATGTTAAATTGTGGAGGGTAGTATCCTGTATATGTCCTTGTGGAAACATCCAAGTTTATTTAACTCTAAATCTATCTTTTTGTAAGAACATGCTGAAAAATTTGGGAGCCCATCTGCTCATGATCTCTCTCTCTCTCTGTCTCTCTCTACCTGCTGTAGACTCAATGGTATAACCTTTGTAAATACTATGTAACTGCATATGAAAAGGGATTTATGGGTGTATTTCTCTGGCTTCAAAGGTGTAATGTAAGTGAAATGTTGTTCAAAATAATATAATGTATAATGTTAATGTAGGTACTCATGAGCAAGCAGCTTCAAGTAAAGTGAAACACAGTAGGGTAAACCTTTTTGT
The DNA here is from genome assembly GCF_965601325.2 of Salmo salar. Taxonomy (NCBI): domain Eukaryota; kingdom Metazoa; phylum Chordata; class Actinopteri; order Salmoniformes; family Salmonidae; genus Salmo; species Salmo salar. The sequence continues at coordinate 23,865,837 of NC_138309.1, read as the reverse complement.
TACAGTCATTGGGAAAATACACTTAAATGTAGAATAACTGTTGTTACAGCACCTAAGTGTAATTACAATGTACTTTCAATTCAATTATATATTTCACAAGATATCAAAATGTCAGTTATTACAATGTTGTTATAAAGAAAAGAATTGTAAATACAATGTTTCTACGCAGGAACAAGCAACTTAATGTAAAGTGAAATGCATTTTATTTACTCATGTAATTAAAATGTAGTTACTATGTTACAGCGTGTTTTGGATTGTAGTAGGTGTAAGTTTGGTAATACACTTTGAGGGTTGGTGCATTGCCTGTTGATCGGACAGTGATATGTTTGGAAGCAAAAAAACACTGATAACAACAAAATATTCTTATAACCCTGTCAAAAGAATAATACACATAAATTTGCTCTAGGATCGTAGTTCCAAAGACATCGTATTGGTTGATATAAATGAAAAGTTGAGATTCTGTTGTTTTCGGGTAAATAGAGCTTGCAGATGTCACATGCATTTAAAGGGCCGGTATTGACCGCTATTTCAATTGATGTGGCAAAGTACCTGGCACCGGGTACTCCTGGCTGCATGTCCTCTACGGGTGCATGCTATGAGTGAAAATCTTACAGCTGATATATGTCTTTGAAGAGTTGAGAGAGTACTTCTTTCTTATTTTCTTTACCCAACCAGTACATCCACTCAATAAAATGGAGATGCTTCTTTAAACTTTTTTTGGTCCGATTGCCCCTTAGCTTCCAGACTTGCCCATTTTATTGTCTGCCACGCTCTTTCAATGTGTTGTGTGTGAGGATCGACCAAGTTGTTTGTGTGGTTGACTGTCTGGTGATTGTAACCCTGCCCATTCAGAGACCTGACATATGCTCTCCAGCAGTCACGCAGAATGGTGGAACCTCTTCGCACCTCTTGATAGGCTTGAAGTCATAAACAACGCAATGCTTGAAGCACAGCGAAGAGCTGCTGGCAAATGTAGGAAAGTGCTGTTTCAATGAATGCTTACGACCATGCTGCTGCTTACCACCGCTCAGTCAGACTGTTCTATCAAATCATATAATAATATAATAACACACAGAAATACGAGCCTTAGGTCATTAATATGGTCAAATCCGGAAACTATCATTTCGAAAACAAAACATTTATTCTTTCAGTGAAATACTGAACCGTTCCGTATTTTATCTAGCGGGTGGCATCCCTAAGTCTAAATATTACTGTTACATTGCACAACCATCAATGTTATGTCATAATTCGGGCAAATTAATTACCGTCTTTGTTAGGAAGAAATGGTCTTCACACAGTTCGCAACGAGTGAGGCGGCCCAAACTGCTGCATATACCCTGACTCTGCTTGCACAGAACGCAAGAAAAGTGACACAATTTCCCTAGTTAAAAGAAATTCATGTTAGCAGGAAATATTAACTAAATATGCAGGTTTAAAAAGATATACTTGTGTATTGATTTTAAGAAAGGCATTGATGTTTATGGTTAGGTACACATTGGTGCAACGACAGTGCTTTTTTCGAGAATGCGCTTGTTAAATCACCCATTTGGCGAAGTAGGCTGTGATTCAATGATAAATGAACAGGCACCGCATCGACTTCATGCAACGCAGGACAAGCTAGATAAACTAGTAATTTCATCAACCATGTGTAGTTAACTAGCGATTATGTTAAGATTGATTGTTTTTTATAAGATAAGTTTAATGCTAGCTAGCACCTTACCGTGGCTCCTTGCTGTACTCGCATAACAGGTAGTCAGCCTGCCACGCAGTCTCCTCATGGAGTGCAATGTAATCGGACATAATCGGTGTCCAAAAAGGCCGATTACCGATTGTTATGAAAACTTGAAATCGGCCCTAATTAATCGGCCATTCCGATTAATTGGTCGACCTTTAGCAGTAATATCTAACAAGTAATCTAACAATTTCACAACTACCTTATACCCACAATGTAAAGGGATGGAATAAGAATATGTACATATAAATATATGGATGAGCGATGGCCGAGCAGCATAGGCAAGATGCAATAGATGGTATAAAATACAGTACATACTCGTGAGAGTAGTAATGTAAGATATGTAAACATAATTAAAGTGGCATTATTTAAAGTGACTAGTGATCCATTTATTAAAGTGACCAATGATTGAGTCTGTATGTAGGCAGCAGCCTCTCTGTGTTAGTGATGGCTGTTAAAAACTTCTTCGGGATAGATGTCCACGGGACGTTTAAGCTAACGTAGGCTAAAGCGATTAGCATGAGGTTGTAAATAACAAGAATATTTCCCAGGACATAGACATATCTGACATTAGCAGAAAGCTTACATTCTTGTTAATCTAACTGCACTGTCCAATTTACAGTAGCTATTACAGTGAAATAATACCATGATAATGTTTGAGGAGAGTGCACAGTTTTGAACATGAAAAGTTATTAATAAACAAATTAGGCACAGTTGGGCAGTCTTGATACAACATGTTGAACAGAAATGCTGTCACGTTCTGACCAGTAAAGGGGTTATTTGTTATTGTAGTTTGGTCAGGACGTGGCAGGGGGTGAAGGTTTTATGTGGTTCGGGTTTTGTTGGGTTATGTAGTTAGGTAAGAGGGGTGTTTGTTTTATGTGTTCCGGGGTTTTTTGGTTTATGTTCTATGTTAGTGTCTTTCTAGTTCTATGTTTAGGGTTTTGATTGACCTTCAATTGGAGGCAGTTCCTCGTTGCCTCTGATTGAAGGTCCTATGTATTGGGATGTTTTTGTATTGGGATTTGTGGGTAGTTGTCTCCTGTTTAGTGTCTGAGCACCTGATAGGATTGTTAGTGTTGTTCGTTTGTTTTGTATATGTGATTTGTTTGTTTTTCCTTCTTCACATTAAAAAGAAGATGAGTATACATGTTCCCGCTGCGTTTTGGTCTGATCCTTATGACACCCGTGACAGAACTACCCACCACCAACGGACCAAGCAGCGGAGGAAGGAGCAGCAGGTGGACTACAAGGAGTTTTGGACTTGGGAGCAGATATTAGCGGGAGATGGACCATGGAGGAAGACTGGAGAGGTCCAGGAACGCTATATAGGAACACAGGGACTGGAGCACCGGGGTGAAGGATGGACATGGGAGTACAAACGAAGGAAGTTAGAGGAGACGTGGAGGCAGCCCCAAGAACATTTTGGGAAGGAGCTCCCGGGAATGTTGGCGGAGCCGAGGGTGGAACCAGAGCCAGTCGGAGTGAAGTTGGAGGTGAGCGATGGGAGCGAAGCAGAGACAGTGAAGGAATTAATGGGGAAATTGGAGGAGAGAGCTATGAGAGAGCTGCTGTGTTGGTGCATGAGGCACGACATTCGCCCTATGGAGCGTGTCCTCGAATTGTTGTCACCTGACTTAGCTCTCTATACTTGTCCTGAGGTGCGTGCTAGCCGTCTGGTGAAGACAGTACCAGCACCACGCAGCAGGCCTCCAGTGCGTCAGCCCAGTCCAGTACGTCCTGTTCCTGCCCCTCGCACTAGCCCTGTGGTGCAGGTTGCTAGTGTGGTACCTCCAGTATCAGCCCCACGCAGCAGTCCTCCAGTGTGTCAGCCCTCCAGTGCGTCAGCCCAGTCCAGTACGTCCTGTTCATGCCCCTCGCACTAGCCCTGTGGTGCGTGTTGCTAGTGTGGTACCAGCCTCACGCAGCAGGCCTCCAGTGCGTCAGCCCAGTCCAGTATGTCCTGTTCCTACCCCTCGCACTAGCCCTGTGGTGCGTGTTGCTAGTGTGGTACCTCCCGTACCAGCCCCACGCAGCAGTCCTCCAGTGCATCAGTCCAGTCCAGTACGTCCTGTTCCTGCCCCTCGCACTAGCCCTGTGGTGCATGTTGCTAGTGTGGTACCTCCCGTACCAGCCCCACGCAGCAGTCCTCCAGTGCGTCAGCCCAGTCCAGTACGTTCTATGCCTGTCCCTCGCACTAGCCCTGTGGTGCGTGTTGCTAGGGTGGTACCTCCGGTACCAGCCCCACGCAGCAGATCTCCAGTGCGTCAGCCCAGTCCAGTACGTCCTGTTCCTGCTCCTCGCACTGGCCCTGGGGTGTGTGTCTCCAGTCTGGTACCTACAGTACCAGCCCCACGCACCAAGTCTCCAGTGCGTCAGCCCAGTCCAGTTCTTCCTGTTTCTGCTCCTCGCACTAGCCCTGTGGTGCGTGTTCCTAGTCTGGCGATTCCTAAGCCAGCCCCACACATCAGGCCTTCAATGCGCAGTCCCCGTCCAGAGCTTCCAGCAACAGTGCCTCGTCCAGAGTGTCCGGCAACAGTGCATAGTCCAGAGCTTCCGGCAACAGTGCCCCGTCCAGAGCTTCCGGCGACAGTGCCCCATAGAGAGACGGCCCATAGGCCGGAACCGAGAGAGACGGCCCACAGTCCGGAACCGAGAGAGACGGCCCACAGTCCGGAACCCGAGAGAGACGGCCCACAGTCCGGAACCCGAGAGAGACGGCCCACAGTCCGGAACCCGAGAGAGACGGCCCACAGTCCGGAACCGAGAGAGTCGCCCTACAGTCCGGAACCGGCGCAGCCAGAGTCGCCCTACAGTCCGGAACCGGCGCAGCCAGAGTCGCCCTACAGTCCGGAACCGACGCAGCCAGAGTCGCCCTACAGTCCGGAACCGGGGCAGCCAGAGTCGCCCTACAGTCCGGAACCGGCGCAGCCAGAGTCGCCCTACAGTCCGGAACCGGCGCAGCCAGAGTCGCCCTACAGTCCGGAACCGGCGCAGCCAGAGTCGCCCTACAGTCCGGAACCGGCGCAGCCAGAGTCGCCCTACAGTCCGGAACCGGCGCAGCCAGAGTCGCCCTACAGTCCGGAACCGGCGCAGCCAGAGACGCTCATCGGCCCTGAGCCTGCAGAGACGCTCATCGGCCCTGAGCCTGCAGAGACGCTCATCGGCCCTGAGCCTGCAGAGACGCTCATCGGCCCTGAGCCTGCAGAGACGCTCATCGGCCTTGAGCCTGCAGAGACGCTCATCGGCCCTGAGCCTGCAGAGACGCTCATCGGCCCTGAGCCTGCAGAGACGCTCATCGGCCCTGAGCCTCCAGAGACGCTCATCGGCCCTGAGCCTCCAGAGACGCTCATCGGCCCGAGGTGTTCAGCGACGCGCCTAGGCCCGAGGTCTTCAGCGACGCGCTTCAATCCGAGGTCTTCAGCGACACGCCTCAGCCAGATTTCTTCAGCGACGCACTTCGGTCCGAGGTCTCCAGCGACGCGCCTTAGCCCTGAGTCTTCAGCGGGGGAGGAAAGGTCAGGTTGGGGACTAAGGCCGGGGCCTGAGCCACCTCCATAATTGGAGGATTAGGGAGGTGTGGTGTAGCAAGGGAGCCGTCAGTGACGGTAGCCACCCTCCTTTCCCTCGCTTTAGTTGGGGATTTATTTTTTGTTTGTTTTTGGGGTTTTTGGATTAGGTTTTTGTTTTGTTGTTTGAGGTGCATCCGGGGTCTGCACCTTTGGGGGGGGGGGGGGGGGGGGGGTACTGTCACGTTCTGACCAGTAAAGGGGTTATTTGTTATTGTAGTTTGGTCAGGACGTGGCAGGGGGTGTTTGTTTTATGTCGTTCGGGGTTTGTTGGGTTATGTAGTTAGCCTCTCTAGGCTAGGCGGGACGAATTCGTCCCACCTACGTAACAGCCACTGCTATCCTGTGGCGCGATTTTCAAAACCTTAAAAATCCTATTACTTCAATTTCTCAAACATATGACTATTTTACAGCCATTTAAAGATAAGACTCTCGTTAATCTAACCACACTGTCCGATTTCAAAAAGGCTTTACAACGAAAGCAAAACATTAGATTATGTCAGCAGAGTACCAAGCCAGAAATAATCCGACACCCATTTTTCAAGCCAGCATATAATGTCACCAAAACCCAGAAGACAGCTAAATGCAGCACTCACCTTTGATGATCTTCATCAGATGACAACCCTAGGACATTATGTTATACAATACATGCATGTTTTGTTCAATCAAGTTCATATTTATATCAAAAACCAGCTTTTTACATTAGCATGTGACGTTCAGAACTAGCATACCCCCCGCAAACTTCCGGGGAATTCGCTAAAATTTTACTAAATTACTCACGATAAACGTTCACAAAAAGCATAACAATTATTTTAAGAATTATAGATACAGACCTCCTCTATGCACTCGATATGTCCGATTTTAAAATAGCTTTTTGGTGAAAGCACATTTTGCAATATTCTAAGTACATAGCCCAGGCATCACGGGCTCGCTATTTAGACACCCGGCAAGTTTAGCACTCACCATAATCATATTTACTATTATAAAAATGTCATTACCTTTTGTTGTCTTCGTCAGAATACACACCCAGGACTGCTACTTCAATAACAAATGTTGGTTTGGTCCAAAATAATCCATCGTTATATCCGAATAGCGGCGTTTTGTTCGTGCGTTCCAGACACTATCCGAAATAGTAAAGAAGTGTCACGCGCATGGCGCAATTCGTGACAATAAAATTCTAAGTATTCCATTACCGTACTTCGAAGCATGTCAACCGCTGTTTAAAATCAATTTTTACGACATTTTTCTCGTAGAAAAGCGATAATATTCCGACAGGGAATCTCCTTTTCGGCAAACAGAGGAAAAAATCCCAAAGGCGGGGGCGGTCGGGGTCACGCGCATAAGCTAGTGTCTCTTGATGGGCCACTTGAGAAAGGCGATAATGTGTTTCAGCCTGGGGCTGGAATGACGACATTCTGTTTTTTCCCGGGCTCTGAGCGCCTATGGACGACGTGGGAAGTGTCACGTTAGAGCAGAGATCCTTAGTAAATGATAGAGATGGAAAAGAAGTTCAACAAATGGTCAGACAGGCCACTTCCTGTAAAGGAATCTCTCAGGTTTTGACCTGCCATTTGAGTTCTGTTATACTCACAGACACCATTCAAACAGTTTTAGAAAATTTAGGGTGTTTTCTATCCATATGTAATAAGTATATGCATATTCTAGTTACTGAGTAGGAGTGGTAACCAGATTAAATCGGGTATGTTTTTTATCCAGCCGTGTCAATGCTGCCCCCTAGCCCTAACAGGTTAGGTAAGAGGGGTGTTTGTTTTATGTGTTCCGTGTTTTTTTGGTTTATGTTCTATGTTAGAATATTTCTATGTTCTAGTCTTTCTAGTTCTATGTTTAGGGTTTTGATTGACCTTCAATTGGAGGCAGCTGTTCTTCGTTGCCTCTGATTGAAGGTCCTATGTATAGGGATGTTTTTGTATTGGGATTTGTGGGTAGTTGTCTCCTGTTTAATGTCTGAGCACCTGATAGGACTGTTAGTGTCGTTCGTTTGTTTTGTATATGTGATTTGTTTGTTTTTCCTTCTTCACATTAAAAAGAAGATGAGTATACATGTTCCCGCTGCGTTTTGGTCTGATCCTTACGACACCCGTGACAAATGCATTGGTTCATTGGATCAGTCTAAAACTTTGCACATACACTGCTGCCATCTCGTAGCCAAAATCTAAATTGCAGCTGGGCTGGAATAGTACAATATGTCGTTTCTCTTGCATTACAAATATGATGCTACAAAAATAATACAAAATAACTATTGTTTTTTTTCTTTGCAGTATCTATTACCAGATCTATTGTGTTACATTCTCCTACATTCCTTTCACATTTCCACAAACTTCAAAGTGTTTTCTTTCAAATGGCACCAAGAATATGCATATCCTTGTTTAAGGGCCTGAGATACAGGCAGCTAGATTTAGGTATGTAATTTTAGGTGAAAATTGAAAAAATGGGGCAGAACCTTTTTATTTGTATTTTTTTATTTCACCTTTATTTTACCATTTAAGCCAGTTGAGAACAATTTCTCATTTACAACTGCGACCTGACCAAGATAAAGCAAAGTAGTGTGACAAAAATAACACGGAGTTACACAAACAAACGTACAGTCAATAACCCAATAGAAAAATCTATGTACAGTGTGTGCAAATGTAGAAGATTAGGGAGGTGAGGCAATAAATAGGCCATAGAGGAGAAATAATTACAATTTAGCATTAACACTGGAGTGATAGATGTGCAGATGATGATGTGCAAGTAGAGATACTGGGGTGCAAAAGAGCAGGAGGATAAATAACAATATGGGGATGAGGTAGTTTGGTGTGCTATTTACAGATTGGCTGTGTACAGGTACAGTGATCGGTAAACTGCTCTGACAGTTGATGCTTAAAGTTAGAGACGGAGATATAAGACTCCAGCTTCAGTGATTTTTGCAATTCGTTCCAATCATTGGCAGCAGAGAACTGGAAGGAACGGCGGCCAAAGGAACTGTTGGCTTTGGGGATGACCAGTGAAATATACCTGCAGGAGCGCGTACTGTGTGGGTGTTGCTATGGTGACCAGTGAGCTGACATAAGGCGGGGCTTTACCGAGCAAAGACTTATAGATGAGCTGGAGCCAGTGGGTTTGGCAACGAATATGTAGTGAGGGCCAGCCAACGAGAGCATATAGGTTGCAGTGGTGGGTAGTATAAGGGGCTTTGGTGACAAAATGGATGGCACTGTGATAGACTGCATCCAGTTTGCTGAGTAAAGCGTTGGAGGCTATTTTATAGATGACATCGCCGAAGTCAAGGATCGTTAGAATAGTCAGTTTTACGAGTGCATGTTTGGCAGCATGAGTGAAGGACGCTTTGTTGCGAAATAGGAAGCTGATTCTAGATGTAATTTTGGATTGGAGATGCTTAATGTGAGTCTGGAAGGAGAGGTTACAGTCTAACCAGACATCTAGGTATTTGTAGTTGTCCACATATTCTAAGTCAGAACCATCCAGAGTAGTGATACTAGTCGGGCGGGCGGGTGCGGGCAACAATCGGTTGAAGAGCATGCATTAGTTTTACTAGCATTTAAAAGCAGTTGGAGGCCACGGAAGGAGTGTTGTATGGCATTGAAGAGGTTTGTTAACGCAGTGTCCAAAGAAGGGCCAGATGTATACAGAATGCTGTCGTCTGTGTAGAGGTGGATCAGAGAAGCACCAGCAGCAAGAGCAACATCATTGATATATACAGAGAAAAGAGTCAGCCCGAGAAATGAACCCTGTGGCACCCCCTTTGAGTTTGCCAGAGGTCCGGACAACAGGCCCTCCTATTTGACACTTTGAATTCTATCTGAGAAGAAGATGGTGAACCAGGTGAGGCGGTCAATTGAGAAGCCAAGGCTATTGAGTCTGCTGATAAGAATGCGGTGATTGACAGAGTCGAAAGCCTTGGCCAGGTCGATGAATAGAGCTGCACAGTACTGTCTCTTATCGATGGCGGTTATGATATCGTTTAGGACCTTGAGCGTGGCTGAGGTGCACCCATGACCAGCTCGGCAACCAGATTGCATAGTGGAGAAGGTACGGTGGGATTCGAAATGGTCGGTGATCTGTTTGTTAACTTGGCATTCAAAGATTTTAGAAAGGCAGGGCAGGATGGATATAGGTCTATAACAGTTTGGGTCTAGAGTGTCTCCCCCATTGAAGAGGGGGATGACCGCAGCAGCTTTCCAATCTTTGGGGATCTCAGACGATATGAAAGAGAGGTTGAACAGGCTAGTAATAAGGGTTGCAACAATTACGGCGGATAATTTTAGAAAGAGAGGGTCCAGATTGTCTAGCCCAGCTGATTTGTAGGGATCCAGATTTTGCAGCTCTTTCAGAACATCAGTTGTCTTGATTTGGGTGAAGGAAAAGTGTGGTGGGGGGGCTTGGGAAAGCTGCTGCAGGGGGTGCTGAGCTGTTGGCCAGGGTAGGGGTAGCCAGGTGGAAAGCATTGCCAAACGTGGACAAATGCTTATTGTAATGTTCGATTATCGTAGATGACAGTGTTTCCTAGCCTCAGTGCAGTGGGCAGCTGGGAGGAGGTGCTCTTATTCTCCATGGACATTGATATCCCAAAACTTTTTGGAATTAGTGCTACAGGATGCACAATTATTTTTGAAAAATCTAGCCTCAGCTTTCCTAATTGACTAAGTATATTGGTACCTGACTTCCTTGAAAAGGTGCATATCACGGGGGCTATTCGATGCTAATGCAGAATGCCACAGGATGTTTTTGTGCTGGTCAAGAGCAGTCAGGTCTGGAGTGAACCAAGGGCTATATCTGTTCTTAGTTCAAAATCTTTTGAATGGGGCATGCTTATTTGGGGCTACAGGTTAGCAATGAACCCCGAGACGGGATTGCTAACAAGGCTGGAAATTCAAAACATCAAAAATCTAATAATTTCAATTTCTCAAACAATCAACTATTTTACACCATTTAAAAGATAAACATCTCCTTAATCTAACCACATTGTTCGATTTTCAAAGAGGCTTTACGGCAAAAGCATAAAGTTAGATTATGTTAGGACACTACATAGCCACAAAAGTACAAACATCCAGTTTCAATTCAAGGTCAGGCGTCACCAAAAGCAGAAACCAGCTAAAATTATGCACCAACCTTTGACAATCTCCATCAGATGACACTCCTAGGACATTATGTTATACAATACATGCATTTTTTGTTCCATCAAGTTCATATTTATATCCAAAAACAGCATTTTACAGTAGCGGTGAAATTCAGATTTTTTTCTTCTCTGAAATGCTTCCGGTGAACATAACAAAATTACTATTCGAAAACATTGGTAAATTATAATATTGTCATTCAAAGAATAATATATTATCATCTTGTAATTGCTACCGAATGGCCAGATCTCAAAATAACTTTACTGGGAAATCACATTTTGCAATAAACGGGGTGCTATGCTAAGAACAATAGGCTATGCTATACAGTTAGCATCATCTAATATCGATAATAACATTGTAAATATCCCCTTACCTTTGATTATCTCCATCAGAAGGCACTGCCAGGAATCCCAGGTCCAGAACAAATGTGGTTTCTTTTGACAAAGTTCATAATTTATGTCCAAATAACACCAAGTAGTTAGCGTTCAGTATGCTCCCACAAAACGTGGTGGGGGGGGGTGTAAAATCACGCCGAAAAGCTAAAAAAACCTAGTAAATAATCTATTTACGTTCGTTCAAACATGTCAAACGTTGTTTAGCATTAATCTTTTGGTCCATTTTTAACGTGAAAAATCAGTAAACATCAGTAATATTTTCACACAACCTATCCTATGTCTAGATAAACAATTATGACAAACTCACTCTTCTCAGATTTATGCGCAGGCGCAAAAAGATGAAGTGACAACATGTCAACTTCCCTGCATTCTAATTTGCTCTCTGTTTATCATAGACGCTTCAAACAACTTTATAAAGATCGTTGACATCTAGTGGAAGCCGTAGGAGTTGCGAAATGAATCCTTTCTCACTATGGTATCTATAAAACAATGACACTAAATAGTACAGTCACAAAATTCACATTTTTTTAAATCTATTTTTCACAGGTTTTTGCCTGCAATATGAGTTTTGTTATAGTTACAGACACCATTCAAACTGTTTTAGAAAATTCAGAGTGTTTTCTATCCGAATGTGTTAATAATATGCATATCCTAGCTTCTGAGTTGGTGTAGGAGGCAGTTAAAAATGGGCACATATTTACTGCCCCCTAGCCCCAACAGGTTAAGATGACAAGGAAAGGACTTTTAAAAGAGCAACCAGGCATCCTCTAGGTCAATATCCGTCCAGGATACCCGGGCCAGGTCGATTAGAAAGGGCTGCTCGCTGAAGTGTTTTAGGGAGCATTTGACAGTGATGAGGGGTGGTCGTTTGACCGAAGACCCATCACGCAAGCTGGCAATGAGGCAGTGATCGCTGAGATCCTGTTTGAAGACAGCAGAGATGTATTTAGAGGGCATGTTGGTCAGGATGATATCTAAGAGGGTGCCCATGGTTATGGATTTGGGGTTGTACCTGAAAGGTTCCTTAATAATTTGTGTGAGATTGAGGGCATCTAGCTTAGATTGTAGGACGGCCAGGGTGTTAAGCATATCCCAGTTTTGGTCACCTAACAGTACGAACTCTGAAGATAGATGGGGGGCAATCAATTCACATATGTGTCGATGGCACAGCTGGGGGCTGAAGGGGGTCTATAACAAGAAGCAATGGTGAGAACAATGTTTCTGGAAAGGTGTATTTTTAAATGTAGAAGCTCAAATTGTTTGTTCACAGACCTGGAAAATATGACAGAACTCTGCAGGCTATCTCTGCAGTAGATTGCAACTCCGCCGCCTTTGGCAGTTCTATCTTGTCGGAAGATGTTATAGTTAGGGATGGAAATTTCAGGATTTTTGGTGGCCTTTCTAAGCCATGATTCAGACACGGCAAGGACATCAGGGTTGGCGGAATGTGCTAAAGCAGTGAATAAAACAAACTTAGGGAGGAGGCTTTTAATGTTAAATGCATGAAACCAAGGCTTTTACGGTTTCAGAAGTCAACAAATGAGAGCGCCTGGGGAATGGGAGTGGTGCTGGGGGCTGAAGGGCCTGGGTTAACCTCTACATCACCAGAGGAACAGAGGAGGAGTAGGGTAAGGGTACGGCTAAAGGCTATAAGATCTGGTCATCTAGTGTGTTCGGAACATAGAGTAAAAGGAGCAGATTCCTGGGCGCGAAAGAATAGATTCAAGGCATAATGTACAGACTAGGGTATGGTAGGATGTGAGTATAGTGGAGGTAAACCTAAGCATTGAGTGACGATGAGAGAGGTTTTGTCTCTAGAGGCACAAGTAAAGCCAGGTGAGGTCACCGCATGTGTGGAGGGTGGAACAAAAGAGCTATCTAAGGCATATTGGGCAGGGCTAGGGGCTCTACGGTCAAATAAGACAATAATCACTAACCAAAACAGCAATAGACAAGGCATATTGACATTAGGGAGAAGCATGTGTAGCCGAGTGACCATAGTGTCCAATGAGTAGCACTAGATGAGTCAGGGAGCCAATTCCGTAGTCGCTCCTATGCTAGGCGAGCTGGAGACACAGCGATTCAGACAGCTAGCGGGACGGGGCTAGCAGATGGTTATCCGGCGACGTCGCGACGTAAGAGCCTGATGAAACCACCTCGAACGGTTATGTCGGCAGACCAGTCATAATGGATCGGCGGGGCTCCGTGTCGGCAGAAAAGGGTCCAGGCCAAATCGCAAAAGAGGTATTGTAGCCCAAGAATTGGCTGGTGGACCTCTTTGGCTAGCCGGGAGATGGGCCTAGCTCCAGGCTAGCTCCAGGCTAACTGATGCTTGCTCTGGGACAGAGACATTTGTCGGGAGTAGCCACTTGGATAGCAGCTAGCTAGCTGCGATGATCTGGTGTAAAGGTTCAGAGTTTGCGGTAGGAATCTGGAGATGTGGTAGAGAAAAAGCAGTCCGATATGCTCTGGGTTGAAATTGAGCTGTGCAGACTGGCAGGAACTGAATGGGTTGAGGCTGGCTGATGTTAACAGTGAGGACCTCTAGCAGTGGCTAACTGACTGCTAGCTAGTAGCTAGTTAGCTTGCTAGCTGCTGAAGGGGGTTCCGGTTCTAAAGTATAAAAATATCAGATCCGTACCACATTGGGTGAGGTGGGTTGCAGTAGAGTATATTCAGACCGTAGATGGAAAGTGAGATTAAAATATATGCGAAATATATACGAAGAAAACGATATATACACGGGACAGGATGGGACAAGACAAAAACACGTCCGATTGCTATGTCATCTTGGATCTAACCTTAAGAAGTCAACAGTCTGATGGCTTTGTGTAAGGGGTGCGTACTGGCGGCAGAGAAGTCAGACGCAGGAGAGCAAAAACTGTGTTTCCAACGGCGCATTTTAATAATAAAAACCCACTGGAAAACAGAACAATCAATAAATGGGTACAAAACCTGACGCACACCAGACATAGCGTACACAAGCACTTACAATAAACAATTCCGGACAAGGACATGGGAGGAGGGGACAGAGGGTTAAATACACAACATTTAATGAATGGAATTGGAACCAGGTGTGTGGGAAGACAAGACAAAACAAATGGAAAATGAAAGTTGGATCGGCAATGGCTAGAAGACAGGTGACGTCGACCACCGAACGTCGCCCGAACAAGGAGAGGGACCGACTTCGGAGGAAGTCGTGACACCTTGAGATACAAGCTGTTTTTCAGTCTCTCGGTCCCAGCTTTAATGCACTGTACCAACCTCGCCTTCTGGATGGTAACGGGGTGAACAGGCAGTAGCTCGGGTGGTTGCTGTCCTTGATGATCTTTTTGGCCTTCCTGTGACATCAGGTGCTGTAGGTGTCCTGGAGGGCAGGTAGTTTACCCCCAGTGATGCGTTGTGCAGACCGCACCCCCCTCTGGAGAGCCTTGCGGTTGATGGCAGTGCAGTTGTCGTACCAGGCGGTGATACAGCCAGACAGGATGCTATCAATTGTCTATCTGTAACAGTTTGTGAGGGTTTTAGGTGACAAGACACATTTCTTCAGCCTCCTGAGGTTGAAGAGGCGCTGTTGTGCCTTCTTCGCCACACTGTCTGTGTGGATGGACCATTTCAGTTTGTCTGTGATGTGCACGCTGAGGAACTTTCCATCTTCTCCACTACTGTCCCGTTGATGTGGACGGGGGGGACGGGGTGCTTGAGTGTGAGGTTGTTTTCCTGACACCAAACTTCGAGTGCCCTCACCTCCTCCCTGTAGGCTGTCTTGTTGTTGTTGGTAATCAAGCCCACTACTGTTGTGTCGTCTGCAAACTTGATGATTGAGTTGTAGGCGTGCATGGACATGCGGTGGGCGTACAGGATAGGGCTGACAACGCACCCTTGTGGGACCCCAGTGTTGAGGATCAGCGAAGTGGAAATGTTGTTTCCTACCTTCATCACCTGGGGGCGGACCATCAGAAAGTCCAGTACCCAATTGCACAGGACGGGGGTTGAGACCCAGGGCCTTAATAAGCTTAATGATGAGCTTGGAGGGTACTATGGTGTTGAATGCTGAGCTCTAGTCAATGAACAGCATTCTTATATACAGTGGGGAGAACAAGTATTTGATACACTGCCGATTTTACAGGTTTTCCTACTTACAAAGCATGTAGAGGTCTGTAATTTTTATCATAGGTACACTTCAACTGTGAGAGACAAAATCTAAAACAAAAATCCAGAAAATCACATTGTATGATTTTTAAGTAATTAATTTGCATTTTATTGCATGACATAAGTATTTGATCACCTACCAATCAGTAAGAATTCCGGCTCTCACAGACCTGTTAGTTTTTCTTTAAGAAGCCCTCCTGTTCTCCACTCATTACCTGTATTAACAGCACCTGTTTGAACTCGTTACCTGTATAAAAGACACCTGTCCACACACTCAATCAAACCGACTCCAACCTCTCCACAATGGCCAAGACCAGAGAGCTGTGTAAGGACATCAGGGATAAAACTGTAGACCTGCACAAGGCTGGGATGGGATACAGGACAATAGGCAAGCAGCTTGTTGAGAAGGCAACTGTTGGCAGGACTTCTACAGGACTTCTACTTCAATAACAAATGTTGGTTTGGTCCAAAATAATCCATAGTTATATCCAAACAGCGGCGTTTTGTTCGTGTGTTCAAGACACTATCCGAAAGGGTAAATAAGGGTTACGAGCATGGCGCAATTCGTGACGAAAAAAATTCTAAATATTCCATTACCGTACTTCGAAGCATGTCAACCGGTGTTTAAAATCCATTTTTATGCCATTTTTCTCGTAAAAAAGCGATAATATTCCGACCGGGAATCTGCATTTAGGTAAACAGACGAAAAAAAAGAAAGAATTCGGTCGACTCGGGCACGCGCCTAAGCCCACAGTACTCTGAGCGGCCACTTGCCAAACGCGATAAAGTGTTTCAGCCAGAGCCTGCCTCGATATCGTTCAGCTTTTTCCCGGGCTCTGAGAGCCTATGGGAGCCGTAGGAAGTGTCACGTTAGAGCAAAGATCCTAAGTCTTCAATAAAAACAGCCTAGATGAAACACATCTTGCCAGACAGGCCACTTCCTGCATGAAATCTTCTCAGGTTTTGGCCTGCCATATGAGTTCTGTTATACTCACAGACACCATTCAAACAGTTTTAGAAACTTTAGGGTGTTTTCTATCCAAAGCCAATAATTATATGCATATTCTAGTTACTGGGCAGGAGTAGTATCCAGATTAAATCGGGTACGTTTTTTATCCGGCTGTGTCAATACTGCCCCCTAGCCCTAACAGGTTAACGAGAGTCTTGTCTTTAAAATGGTGTAAAATAGTCATATGTTTGAGAAATTGAAGTAATAGCATTTCTAAGGTATTTGAAAATCGCGCCACGGGATTACACAGGCTGTTGCGTAGGTGGGACGATTTCGTCCCGCCTAGCCCAGAGAGGTTAATGTGCTTCTTCTTGAGCCACTCCTTTGTTGCCTTGGCCATGTGTTTTGGGTCATTGTCATACTGGAATACCCATCCACGACCCATTTTCAATGCCCTGGCTGAGGGAAGGAGGTTCTCACCTAAGATTTGATGGTACATGGCCCCGTCCATCGTTCCATTGATGCGGTGAAGTTGTCCTGTCCCCTTAGCAGAAAAACACCCCCAAAACATAATTTTTCCACTTCCATGTTTGACGGTGGGGATGGTGTTCTTGGGGTCATAGGCAGCATTCCCCCTCCTCCAAACAGGGCGAGTTGAGTTGATGCCAAAGAGCTCCATTTTGGTCTCATCTGACCACAACACTTTCACCCAGTTGTCCTCTGAATCATTCAGATGGGCATGTATATGTGCTTTCTTGAGCAGGGGGACCTTGCGGGCGCTGCAGCATGTCAGTCCTTCACGGCGTAGTGTGTTACCAATTGTTTTCTTGGTGACTATGGTCCCAGCTGCCTTGAGATCATTGACAAGATCCTCCCGTGTAGTTCTGGGATGATTCTTCACCCTTCTCATAATCGTTGCAACTCCACGAGGTGAGATCTTGCATGGAGCCCCAGGCCGAGGGAGATTGACAGTTCTATTGTGTTTCTTCTGTTTGTGAATAATCGCACCAACTGTTGTCACCTTCTCACCAAGCTGCTTGGCGATGGTCTTGTAGCCCATTCCAGCCTTGTGTAGGTCTTCAATCTTGTCCCTGACATCCTTGGAGAGCTCTTTGGTCTTGGCCATGGTGGAGAGTTTGGAATCTGATTGATTGCTTCTGTGGACAGGTGTCTTTTATACAGGTAACAAGCTGAGATTAGGAACACTCCCTTTAAGAGTGTGCTCCTAATCTCAGCTCGTTACCTGTATAAAAGACACCTGGGAGCCAGAAATCTTTCTGATTGAGAGGAGGTCAAATACTTATTTCCCTCAATAAACATAACATTTTTGATGTGTTTTTCTGGATATTTTTTGTTGTTGTTATTCTGTCTCTCACTGTTCAAATAAACCTACCATTAAAATTATAGACTGATCATTTCTTTATCAGTGGGCAAACGTACAAAATCAGCAGGGGATCAAATACTTTATTCCCTCACTCTACACATACACAATTATGAAGGACACTGGCCACTGGAAAGCTTAGATTATTCTCTTCAATGCATGTTCATAGCAATGTGTTCTGGCTGGTGAAATAATATATTGGTCAATGTCAGAGGAGGCTGGTGGGACGCACTATAAGAGGACGCCTGATTGTAATGACTGTAATGTAATAAATGGAATGTTATCAAACGAATACAAACCACATTTGACTCTGTTCCATTTATTCCATTCCAGCCATTACAATGAGACTGTCCTGCTATAGCTCCTCCCTCCAGTCTCCCCTGGTCAATGTCATCCTGGCCTGGCAGTGTACATGCCTAGAACCTGAGACTATCTAACTGAGCTACATACCAGCCCAAGATGAAAGTTAGATTCACTGTAGATTTACATATTCAAACATTTCTTACAGTATAGTACTCCTCATTTCAAACTTTCCTAAAGTTCTCTATGCCAATCAATACCAGTTGTAACATTAACTTACTATATGTATCCATCTTTGCATGCATGCCAGATCATTTTCTGCTTGTGGCCACAGATAGGACACCTCACAGATTTCGTGAGCATGCCTTTTTTTCTGGAGGTATTTGATAACCTTCTTTTTAGTTTTTCTGTAGTTTTTTTTGCTGACAATATATCACTTAGCACACGAGCCATGTTCAATTCACAATCCTTGGGTCAGGTAAGAACGGTATTTGATTTGGGCGAGAACTTAGGCATTCTATCCAGTTAGAAATTGTTGTAAAATACCCACATGCAGGAAATTGTTGTAACGTTACTCAGCAAAAAAAATAAAAGGATGTTCACTTTTTCTCATGTTGTCGAACGATATCGAGGACAAAAGCGCAGTGACAGTCAACGTGACCAAGGTAAATAAATAGTAAGATAATAATCTACTTAAAATGTTTTATTTAATTTTGTCTTGCCTGTGGATTTCATGTGACATCTCAGAGCAAATGAGGCACCTTTTGTGGGACCATCTCATTCTCGGTATCAGCCTACAGTAGCTATCTAGCTAACGTTAGCTAAGGACTAAGTGACACAGCTAGAATTTAGCTGGTTTACACAAACAGCAGCTAGCTAGTTGTACTTTGCGAATTATATTATCTTCACCTGGTTTATTATCTAGCTAAACATGTAACAGACGCAAAGGGCATGTTAATCGTTGCCATAGCAGGATAAGCCCGTTTTCTGACAGTGGTTGTTAGACTAGCCAGCTTACATTGGTTATCCAAATGTCAGCTAACTTTTTGATGTAATTACATTATAATAGCATTAGCTAGGAGCCTGGCTATAGCTTGGCTATGTGTAGCCAAAAATAAGCCCACTCAAATAGTCAGGATATAATTTAGATGTCCTTCATGAGCAAATGTAAAGTCACTAGCCTATACAGTAGCCTATTAAGCTAGTTAGGTAGTAACCTCAGTTAATAAACTAACTAAGGTTAATGTTACTAGCTAGGCTAGTCTACTGTCAGTGTGGTGCTAGCTAAAGTTAGATTTGCCAAACCATTTGCTGGAAGTTACGGTTAGCAAGACAGCTGGCTGCTTTAGCTTGCTAGCTAGTTGTATGCCATAGCTCTAACCAGCTCATTAGAAGTTGTTACCAACATTGTAGTTACTTAAAACCTGTTGGGGGTAGGGGGCAGTATTTGCACGGCCGGATAAAAAAACGTACCCGATTTAAACTGGTTACTACTCCTGCCCAGTAACTAGAATATGCATACAATTAGTAGATTTGGATAGAAAACACTCTAAAATTTCTAAAACTGTTTGAATGGTGTCTGTGAGTATAACAGAACTCATATGGCAGGCAAAAACTTGAGAAGATTCCATGCAGGAAGTGGAAATCTGATTTGTGGAATCACCTTCAACACTTTGCCTATGAAACACACCGTGAGTTAGGATTCATTTAGCACTTCCTAAGGCTTCCACTAGATGTCAACAGTCTTTACAAAGTGGTTTGAGTCTTCTCCGGTAAAAACTGACCGAACGAGAGGCCTGGAAAGTTGGTCATAGGGGGAGGGCCATTACTACTATGACGCGGGCGCCCGTGGGTACCCTTTCATTCCGAAACGTTTAGTAAGACAATGCAATCGTCCGCCTTGAATATTATTGAAGCTCTGATTGAAAAAGGCCCTAAAGATTTATGTTATACAACATTTGACATGTTTGAACGAACGTAAATATATATTTTTTGCACAATCGTGACGACAAGTCCTGCGCGCCTCGTACATTATGAGTAGCCTTCGGAACGCGCTAACAAGGAGCTATTGGGACATAAATTATTAACTTTTTCGAGCAAAACTACATTTGTTATGGACCTGGGATTCCTGGAAGTGCCTTCTGATGAAGATCATCAAAGGTAAGGGAATATTTACAATAGTATATTTGATTTTAGATGGTTCCAAGATGGCGCTAACCTGTATCGCCTAGCCTATTTTCCTGAGCATAGAACCTCGTTTATTGCAAAGTGTCATTTCCCAGTAAAGTTATTTTTAAATAGGGCAATGCGGTTGAATTCACGAGATGTTAATCTATAATTCTTTGAATGACAATATTACATTTTAACAACGTTTTCAAATAGTAATTTTGTAAATTGTAGCGCTGATCCACCGGAAGCATTTGAGGGAAAATATTTTCTGAACGTCACGCGCCGATGTAAAATGCTGTTTTTATATATAAATATGAACTTTATCGAACAAAATAATGCATGTATTGTGTAACATGATGTCCTAGGAGTGTCATGTGATGAAGATTGTCAAAGGTTAGTGCTGCATTTAGCTGTGTTTTGGGTATTTGTGATGCATGCTAGTTGCTTTGAAAATGGCAGTGTGATTATTTTTGGCAGGGTACTCTCCTAACATAATCTAATGTTTTGCTTTTGCTGTTATGCCTTTTTGAAATCGGACAATGTGGTTCGATTTTGGAGAAGTGTATCTATAAAATGGTGTAAAATAGTCATGTGTTTGAGAAATTGAAGTTATAGCATTTATAAGGTATTTGTATTTCGCGCGATTCCACTGCTGTTGACTAGGGTGGGACGCAAACGTCCCAGGTTCCCAGATAGGTTAACCTCTATGGGCTAGGTGGGACGCAAGCGTCCCACCCGTGGTGCACTCCATCAACAGCAGGTGCATTTCAAGAGCGGCAAATTTGAATCCAAATAAATGTCAAAATTCAAATTTTTCAAACATACAACTATTTTACACCCTTTGAAAGATAAACATCTTCTTAATCTAACCACGTTTTACGATTTCAAAAAGGTTTTACGGCGAAAGCATAAATTTAGAGTATGTTAGGACAGTACATTTACAAGAGTTGTGTGTAATGTTTTGTCAATTCAAAGACAGGGTCACCAAAACCATAAAACCAGCTAAAATGATGCACTAACCTTTTACAATCTCCATCAGATGACACTCCTAGGACATTATGTTAGACAATGCATGCATTTTTAGTTCTATCAAGTTCATATTTATATCCAAAAACAGCGTTTTACTATGGCATTGATGTTGAGTAAATCGTTTCCCTCCAATAACCGGCAGTCAAGTCAGCACCACAAATTAAATAATTAAAATGAGAAAACATTGGTAAAATATTATATTGTCATTTAAAGAATTATAGATTTACATCTCTTGAACGCAATCAACTTGCCAGATTTAAAAATAACCTTACTGGGAAATCACACTTTGCAATAATCTGAGCACTGCGCCCAGAAAAATACGCGTTGCGATACAGACTAGCCGCCATGTTGGGGAGATCTAAAATCGAAAATACTATGTAAATAATCCATTACCTTTGATTCTCTTCATCAGATGTCACTTCCAGGTATCACAGGTCCATAACGAATGTAGTTTTGTTCAAAAAAGCTCATCATTTATGTCCAAAAATCTCCGTCTTGTTAGCACATGATCTAAGTCTAATCGGCCGTCACCGTTCCATGGCTCTTGTTCGGTCAGATCTCACAGTAAAAGACTCAAAACACTTTGTAAAGGCTGGTGACATCTAGTGGAAGCAATAGGAAGTGCCAAAACATTAATCAACCCCTGTGTGTTTCAATGGCATAGGCTTAAAGGTAATTCAACACATCAGGTATCCACTTCCTGTCAGAAAATGTCTCAGGGTTTTGCCTGCCAAATGAGTTCTGTTATACTCACAGACACCATTCAAACAGTTTTGGAAACTTTAGAGTGTTTTCTATCCATATATAATAAGTATATGCATATTCTAGTTACTGGGTAGGATTAGTAACCAGATTAAATCGGGTACATTTTTTTATCCAGCCGTGCAAATACTGCCCCCTAGCCCCAACAGGTTAAGAAGTGATATACCAATTTCCACGTAAGTAATAACCTAATACTACCAACATTGTATACACTGTAGACATACAGTTGAAGTCGGAAGTTTACATACACCTTAGCCAAATTCATTTAACCTCTATGGGCTAGGTGGGAAGCTTGCGTCCCACCTACTCAACAGCCAGTTGAATCCTGTGGCGCGTTATTCAAATCCTTAGATATGCTATTACTTCCATTTTTCTAAAATATGACTATTTTACACCATTTTAAAGATAAGACTCTCGTTAAACTGCGTTTTTCACAATTCCTGGTATTTAGTCCAAGTAAAAATTCCCTGTCTCAGGTCAGTTAGGATCACCACTTTATTTTAAGAATGTAAAATGTCAGAATAACAGTAGAGAGAATTATATATTTCAGCTTTTATTTCTTTCATCACATTCTCAGTCCGTTAGAAGTTTACATACACTCAATTAGTATTTGGTTGCATTGCCTTTAAATTGTTTAACTTGGGTCAAACGTTTCGGGTAGCCTCCCACAAGCTTCCTATTTTAAGTTGGGTGAATTTTGGCCCATTCCTCCTGACAGAGCTGGTGTAACTGAGTCAGGTTTGTAGGCCTCCTTGCTCACACACGCTTTTTCAGTTCTGCCTACAAATTTCCTATAGGATTGAGGTCAGGGCTTGGTGATGGCCACTCCAATACCTTGACTTTGTTGTCCTTAAGCCATTTTGCCACAACTTTGAAAGTATGTTTGGGGTCATTGTCCATTTGGAACACCCATTTGCTCCAAACATATGGATGGTCATTATGGCCAAAAAGTTATATTTTTGTTTCATCAGACCAGAGGACATTTCTCCAAAAAGTACAATCATTGTCCCCATGTTTATACTTGCGTACTATTGTTTGTACAGATGAACGTGATACCTTCAGGCATTTGGAAATTGCTCCCAAGGATGAACCAGACTTGTGGAGGTCTACAATTTGTTTTCTGAGGTCTTGACTGATTTATTTTGAATTTCCCATGATGGTAAGTAAAGAGGCACTGAGTTTGAAGGTAGGCCTTGAAATACAACAACAGGTGAACTCCAATTGACTCAAATGATGTCAATTAGCCTATCAGAAGCTTCTAAAGCCATGACATACTTTTCTGGAATTTTCAAAGCTGTTTAAAGGCACAGTCAACTTATTGTATGTAAACTTCTGACCCACTGAAATTGTGATATAGTGAATTATAAGTGAAATAATCTGTCTGTAAACAATTGTTGTGTCATGCACAAAGTAGATGTCCGAACCGACTTGCCAAAACTATAGTTTGTTAAGAAGAAATTTGTGGAGTGGTTGAAAAACAAGTTTTCATGACTCCAACCTAAGTGTATGTAAACTTCCGACTTCAACTGTATTATCACATAAGAGCTATTACTGTATGTCTGTAATTACGTATGCATTCCTACAGTAAAACCTGATGTATTAATATAATTGGCCTTAGAAATATTATGCAGTGTTGCACTTGTAATAACCATAGCTAGAATGAATACCTGCAATTACATAAAAGTACATTTACGTCATTTAGCAGACGCTCTTATCCAGAGCGACTTACAAATTGGTGCATTCACCTTATGATATCCAGTTGAACAACCACTTTACAATAGTACACCTATATATTTTTTTGGGGGGTGGGGGGGTTAGAAGGATTACTTTATCATATCCCAGGTATTCCTTAAAGAGGTGGGGTTTCAGGTGTCTCCGGAAGGTGGTGATTGACTCCGCTGTCCTGGCGTCGTGAGGGAGCTTGTTCCACCATTGGGGTGCCAGAGCAGCGAACAGTTTTGACTGGGCTGAGCGGGAACTGTGCTTCTGCAGAGGTTGGGAGGCGAGAAGGCCAGAGGTGGATGAACGCAGTGCCCTTCTTTGGGTGTAGGGACTGATCAGAGCCTGAAGGTACGGAGGTGCCGTTCCCCTCACAGCTCCGTAGGCAAGCACCATGGTCTTGTAGCAGATGCGAGCTTCAACTGGAAGCCAGTGGAGTGTGCGGAGGAGCGGGGTGATGTGAGAGAACTTGGGGAGGTTGAACACCAGACGGGCTGCGGCATTCTGGATGAGTTGTAGGGGTTTAATGGCACAAGCAGGGAGCCCTGCCAGCAGCGATTTGCCGTAATCCAGACGGGAGATGACAAGTGCCTGGATTAGGACCTGCGCCGCTTCCTGTGTAAGGCAGAGTCGTACTCTGCGAATGTTGTAGAGCATGAACCTACAGGATCGGGTCACCGCCTTGATGTTAGCGGAGAATGTCAGGGTGTTGTCCAGGGTCAGGCCAAGGCTCTGAGCACTCTGGGAGGAGGACACAATGGAGTTGTCAACCGTGATGGCGAGATCATGGAACGTGCAGTCCTTCCCCAGGAGGAAGAGCAGCTCCGTCTTGCCGAGGTTCAGCTTGAGGTGGTGATCCGTCATCCACACTGATATGTCTGCCAGACATGCAGTGATGCGATTCGCCACCTGGTTATCAGAAGGGGGAAAGGAGAAGATTAAATGTGTGTCGTCTGCGTAGCAATGATAGGAGAGACCATGTGTGGTTATGACAGAGCTAAGTGACTTGGTGTATAGCGAGAATAGGAGAGGGCCTAGAACTGTGCCCTGGGGGACACCAGGCCACCTGGTAGGAGCGACCTGTCAGGTAGGACGCAATCCAAGAGTGAGCCGCGCCGGAGATGCCCAACTCGGAGAGGGTGGAGAGGAGGATCTGATGATTCACAGTATCAAAGGCAGCAGATAGGTCTAGAAGGATGGGAGCAGAGGAGAGAGAGTTAGCTTTAGCAGTGCGGAGAGCCTCCGTGACACAGAGAAGAGCAGTCTCAGTTGAATGACCAGTCTTGAAACCTGACTGATTTGGATCAAGAAGGTCATTCTGAGAGAGATAGCAAGAGAGCTAGCCAAGGACGGCACGCTCAAGAGTTTTGGAGAGAAAAGAAAGAATGGATACTGGTCAGTAGTTGTTGACGTCGGAGGGATCGAGTGTAGGTTTTTTGAGAAGGGGTGCAACTCTCGCTCTCTTGAAGACGGAAGGGACATAGCCAGCGGTCAAGGATGAGTTGATGAGCGAGGTGAGGTAGGGGAAAAGGTCTCCGGAAATGGTCTGGAGAAGAGAGGAGGGGATAGGGTCAAGCGGGCAGGTTGTTGGGTGGCCGGCTGTCACAATTTGCAAGATTTCATCTGGAGAGAGAGGTCAAAGCATAGAGTAGGGAAATGTGAGCAGGACCAGCGGTGTCGTTTGACTTAACCTGTTAGGGCTAGGGGGCAGCATTTGCACGTCTGGATAAAAAAAATGTACCCGATTTAATCTGGTTACTAATCCTACCCAGTAACTAGAATATGCATATACTTATTATATATGGATAGAAAACACTCTAAAGTTTCTAAAACTGTTTGAATGGTGTCTGTGAGTATAACAGAACTCATTTGGCAGGCAAAACCCTGAGACATTTTCTGACAGGAAGTGGATACCTGATGTGTTGTATTGACTTTAAACCTATCCCATTGAAAAACACAGGGGCTGAGGAATATTTTGGCACTTCCTATTGCTTCCACTAGATGTCACCAGCCTTTACAAAGTGTTTTGAGTCTTCTGGAGGGAGATCTGACCGAACAAGAGCCATGGAACGATGATGTCCCATTAGACACCTGGCGCGCGAGTTCATGTTGGGTACCCTCGTTCCAATACGTTATAAAAGAGTATGCATTCGTCCACCTTGAATATTATTCATGTTCTGGTTAAAAAAGGCCCTAATGATTTATGCTATACAACGTTTGACATGTTTGAACGAACGGAAATATATTTTTTCCCCTCGTTCATGACGAGAAGTCCGGCTGGCTTAGATCATGTGCTAACAAGACAGAGATTTTTGGACATAAATGATGAGCTTTTTTGAACAAAACTACATTCGTTATGGACCTGTGATACCTGGAAGTGACATCTGATGAAGAGAATCAAAGGTAATGGATTATTTACATAGTATTTTCGATTTTAGATCTCCCCAACATGACGTCTAGTCTGTATCGCAACGCGAATTTTTCTGGGCGCAGTGCTCAGATTATTGCAAAGTGTGATTTCCCAGTAAGGTTATTTTTAAATCTGGCAAGTTGTTTGCGTTCAAGAGATGTAAATCTATAATTCTTTAAATGACAATATAATATTTTACCAATGTTTTCTAATTTTAATTATTTAATTTGTTACGCTGACTTGACTGCCGGTTATTGGAGGGAAACGATTTCCTCAACATCAATGCCATAGTAAAACGCTGTTTTTGGATATAAATATGAACTTGATAGAACTAAAAATGCATGCATTGTCTAACATAATGTCCTAGGAGTGTCATCTGATGGAGATTGTAAAAGGTTAGTGCATCATTTTAGCTGGTTTTATGGTTTTGGTGACCCTGTCTTTGACTTGACAAAACATTACACACAACTCTTGTAAATGTACTGTCCTAACATACTCTAAATGTATGCTTTCGCCGTAAAACCTTTTTGAAATCGTAAAACGTGGTTAGATTAAGGAGATGTTTATCTTTCAAATGGTGTAAAATAGTTGTATTTTTGAAAAATTTGAATTTTGACATTTATTTGGATTCAAATTTGCCGCTCTTGAAATGCACCTGCTGTTGATGGAGTGCACCACGGGTGGCACGCTAGCGTCCCACCTAGCCCATAGAGGTTAACCTCCCTGGGAAAGGTGGGACGTTTAGCTAGCTAATTTGACACCCACCAAGTTTGGCCCTCACTAAACTCAGATTTACTATAAGAAAAATTGGATTACCTTTGCTGTTCTTCGTCAGAATGCACTCCCAGGACTTCTACTTCAACAACAAATTTTGTTTTGGTTCGAAATAATCCATAGTTATATTGAAATATCTCCGTTTTGTTTGTGCGTTGAGGTCATTATCCGAAGGGTGACGCGCGGGTGCATTTTGTGACAAAAAAAATCTAAATATTCCATTACCGTACTTCGAAGCATGTCAAACGCTGTTTAAAATAATTTTTTATACGATTTTTATCGTAAAATAGTGATAATATTCCAACCGGGCGACGTTGTATTCGTTCAAAGACAGAAAGAAAAACATGGAGTCCTCTCGTGCACGCGTGCTCCAGTGTCAGTGTTCCCTGCCTGACCACTCACAAAAACTCCTGGTGTTTTTCGCCCAGAGACTGCAGAGCTCACATTTCACTTTCTGGCGCCTTCTGAGAGCCAATGGAAGTCTTAGAAAATGTAACATTACAGCAGAGATGCTGTATTTTTGATAGAGATGCCCTAGAAGGACAACAAATTGTCAGACAGGGCACTTCCTGCATGGAATCTTCTCAGGTTTTGGCCTGCCATTTGAGTTCTGTTATACTCACAGACACCATTCAAACAGTTTTAGAAATCTACTAATTATGCATATTCTTGTTTCTGGGTAAGAGTAGTAACCAGTTTAATTCAGGTACGTTTTTTATCCGGCCGTGAAAATACTGCCCCCTAGCCCCAACAGGTTAACACACGAGGATTGGATGTCGTCAACCTTCTTTTCAAAATGGTTGACGAAGTCATCCGCAGAGAGGGAGGAGGGGGATTCAGGAGGGAGGAGAAGGTGGCAAAGAGCTTCCTAGGGTTAGAGGCAGATGCTTGGAATTTAGAGTGGTAGAAAGTGGCTTTAGCAGCAGAAACAGAGGAAGAAAATGTAGAGAGGAGGGAGTGAAAAGATGCCAGGTCCGCAGGGAGGCTAGTTTTCCTCCATTTGCGCTCAGCTGCCCGGAGCCCTGTTCTGTGAGCTCGCAATGAGTCGTCAAGCCACGGAGTAGGAGGGGAGGACCGAGCCGGCCGGGAGGATAGGGGACATAGAGAGTCAAAGGATGCAGAAAGGGAGGAGAGGAGGGTTGAGGAGGCAGAATCAGGAGATTGGTTGGAGAAGGATTGAGCAGAGGGAAGAGATGATAGAATGGAAGAGGAGAGAGTAGCAGGAGAGAGAGCAAGGTTGCGACGGCGCAATACCATCTGAGTAGGGGCAGAGTGAGTAGTGTTGGAGGAGAGCGAGAGGGAAAAGGATACAAGGTAGTGGTCGGAGACTTGGAGGGGAGTTGCAGTGAGATTAGTAGAAGAACAGCATCTAGTAAAGATGAGGTCAAGCGTATTGCCTGCCTTGTGAGTAGGGGGGGACAGTGAGAGGGTGAGGTCAAAAGAGGAGAGGAGTGGAAAGAAGGAGGCAGAGAGAAATGAGTCAAAGTAGACGTAGGGAGGTTAAAGTCACCCAGAACTGTGAGGGGTGAGCCATCCTCAGGAAAGGAACTTATTAAGGCGTCAAGCTCATTGATGAACTCTCCAAGGGAACCTGGAGGGCGATAAATGATAAGGATGTTAAGCTTGAATGGGCTAGTGACTGTGATAGCATGGCATTCAAAGGAGGAGATAGACAGATGGGTCAGGGGAGAAAGAGAGAATGTCCACTTGGGAGAGATGAGGATTCCAGTGCCACCACCCCGCTGACCAGATGCTCTCGGGGTAAGCGAGAACACGTGGTCAGACGAGGAGAGAGCAGTAGGAGTAGCATTGTTTTCTGTGGTAATCCATGTTTCCGTCAGCGCCCACGAAGTCGAGGGACTGGAGGGTAGCATAGGCTGAGATGAACTCTGCCTTGTTGGCCGCAGACCGGCAGTTCCAGAGGCTGCCGGAGACCTGGAACTCCACGTGGGTCGTGTGCGCTGGGACCACCACGTTAGAGTTGCAGCGGCCACGCGGTGTGAAGCGTTTGTGTGGCCTGTGCAGAGAGGAGTGAACAGGGATAGACAGACACATAGTTGACAGGCTACAGGAGAGGCTACGCTAATGCAAAGGAGATTGGAATGAAAATTAACTAAACTGGGAAGCGAGAGAGCAGGCCCTCCCTCACTAACCATTCACTGAAACACTCAAATATAACTTTTCAAACTTCCACTTTAGAAATTATAATTGATGTAAACTACAGTGGTTCAATGTTTCCAGGAATAGGCTCAAACTTAGTTTACTCAGCTAGATAACTTGGTACAGTATTCTTCCGTGAAACCCACCCAGTGCACCGTATCCTATGACGCCGTAGCTAACTAGCATGCTAGCATCCAATAACACACGGTTAGCACCAATACTTGGTTACAACAAACTACCAATGGATCATTCGTGTC
Source organism: Salmo salar (assembly GCF_965601325.2). NCBI lineage: Eukaryota > Metazoa > Chordata > Actinopteri > Salmoniformes > Salmonidae > Salmo > Salmo salar. The sequence continues at coordinate 23,836,944 of NC_138309.1, read as the reverse complement.
CGTGTCTAGTTCCTTTCATAATGCAGAAGTAATTAAACGTTGGCTAGCTAACACAAAGTCAGTCCTGCTAGCTACACAAGTGGACGACACATCTCGAAAGTTCAGAAAGTTAAGCTTACGTTGCAAAAATCTTATTGACTAAAAATGATACGGTACTGTTAGCTAGTAGAGTTGGCTAGCTCGCAATGGCTGCGTTTACCTTTGTCTTTGATACAAAGACAACTATGTAGCTAGCTAACATTACACTAATCAAAACGTTCCGTTGTAATGTATTTAGTTTCTACAGTACTGCTAGTTGGTAAAGTTGGCTAGCTAGCAGTGGCTGTGATGTTGTGGTGTTGACGCCGTTTGGAAAACATCGCTGTGAATGAATACAGCTGGCTAGCTAACCTTGTTAGTTTCTCAAAGCTACACCTTTATCCTTGATTCAAAGACAGCAAAGACAACTATGTAGCTAGCTAATCAAATCAAATCGTTCCGTTGTAATGTAATAAAATGTAATATTACCCGCGGAGCGAAGTACAGCACGACTACTCACTCCAGCATCCGGTCTGCAGAGTACATTTTAGCTCCTTTTTAGATGAGAGCTCGCAAGACACTTATTGATTCTAAAAACCATGTTTGTATGTCCCACACATTTATAATGGATTCCTTTTGGAGAGCATGACACATTTTCAACAGTACTTTGGTTTACATTGTAAATGTGTTCTTTGTTCATCCATAGAATGTCACGTAAAAGGACTTACAAACAATGCAAGAAGATGGCCTCATAAGCAGTGGATGATGCCATAACCGAAGTGGTAGATGTCGAGATCACTAAGCAAGAGGTACAGGAACCAACTGTGGTCGCTGTAGATGATGATATACCTCCCATAGATGATAAGTATTCATTGATTCATTTGTTCATCATCAGTATTTTGGGGTTAAAGTTAAATATCTTACTCGACCAAAGCACCAGACCCTTTTGGCTCTTTGATATAGTTTATGTGACGAGTCTGTAATATGGACACTGCAACGTGCTAGTTAGTAGGTAGAACCTTTGTAAGTAATCTTCAGTTAATATTTCACTTCAGAACTGCAGCAACAATGAATTGATCAGAGAGGATGGTTGGAGCCTCGCCCCATGCAAATACCTATACTCCTTTCACACCAAGAACCAGGGTTTGACCCTGTATATTTGAAGTGGGTTTCATACTAAACCTAAGACACAGGTAATAAGCATGCAGGGCCGTTCATGGAAAATACCTGTTCAGCACACAAGTACTGCTGTTGCGCTTGGACATTACTGTCTACGGGTCAGTGAACACAGATCGACCCATACAGAACAATGGCTCCCCCATGTTTTCCACGTGTTATTAGGTAGGACCATGTAGGTAGGATCTTGTAGGTAGGATCTTGATTGTTTGTGTTTTGAATATTGTGGAGGAAAGAATGGTTATCCAACCTGTTCTTGTGTATCACAGATCTGTGCATCAGCCATGCTATAAACTATTAAAAGGGCAGGCCAGTCCACAGCGCAGTGGTTGGGAATCCCTACTGTAACCAATCATCTGTTGGCTGACATTAGCATGTATGTTCTCTTTGTTTCTACCTTTTCGACAAGGGGGTCAGATTCCTTCCCTAGGACAACCAAGACCTGCCTCATCTGTTGGTCAGTGTGTTTGCATTGTTTAATGACATCTTTAAACAATTGTTCTGTAGAATATCTTAGAACATTGTGACGAATGCCCTTTGTTTGAATCGTGGTGTCTGTATCAAGTCCCTCTGACCATACAACTGAAAATATGAAAATTGAAATGCTGAAGAGTGGGACTTCCTCCGCAAAACTGTTAAACAGATGTATGGTAAGATAATGTCAGTAGACTGTTTCCATATCTGTCTGGGTGTTTGCCAACAATTTCTGTCATGCCAACCCAATTTCTCATTAAAAGAAGAGAAGGTGGCTTATATCACAGACAGTCACTGATAATGACTGTAACCAATGTTTTCTGACATTAGCCTGAATGTTATCTTTATTTCTCCCTTTACTGTAGGACAAGGGGGTCAGACTCTTTCCCTAGGTCTTGCCTCCTCTGTCAGTAAGTTTATTTGCATGGTTTAAAGGCTTCTTTAAAGTTTTGTTTTAAAGTAAGGGACAGAGAATTTTCACATACAATAAGAGTCATAGTAATTAAGATGATGATAGCTACAAGTTTCGAGTCCAGAGCTGTGTCTCTAAACCTTACTATCTGTTAAATCATTCCTCTGACCTTGTTTCCTCAGACAAAGTTTAAGAAGTCTTCCTAAGTTTCTTGGTTTTGTTCACGCCAAATTAGGCAAATATGACTCTTTGTATGTGACATGAACACAGCTAACACAGCTAATGTGTTATTTCGCATCACATAAGGTTATTTCACTACCCTAACTGCTCCAACTATTCTAAATACCCCAACTACTAATTAATGGAATTATATGGGAGATATCATTTAAAATCGGCACATGCTCATTGTTTAAGCTAGAGAATCCATTTATCTTCCCAGAGTCTTTAAGAGTCTTTAAAATAAAATACAAAATGTTTTCTAATTTAGAACCACTAACAGAATCGTTGAGGAATCGGATCGTAAAGTATAGGAATCAATTACATCTTATCAATACCAAACCGTAGCGTTTGAATGAGTGCCAGTTAGTGGCAAATGGAGGGATTCAGTTCAATGCTTTGATAGCCCTAGTGTTTACCGTAATTTCCGGACTATAAGCCGCAACTTTTTTCCCAGGCTTTGAACGTCGCAGCTTGAGCTATATCAAATATGGCATATGGCTTTTGCCCAAATTATCAGTGTAGAGTAATCTTAATTAAGGTGTTGGAAAACCGAGTGGTAATAGTAATGTAAATTGCCAGCTGGCTACACTTGTGCACAGGCGCAGAACAAGCTGTTCAAATGATGTGACAACTCAACGTTGGGTCTGTGTGAACACCGTGTTTATATAATGATTTTGTGGTTCACTCTGGTCTGCTCTATCCTATGGGGGGGGGTGAGGAGCAGTCAGCCAACAGTTCGGTATGTGCATTTTAGCCTTAGTTTCACTGCCCATGTGCATTATGCCTAAAACTTGCCCTTAAAGACAAGGTTCCATGCTAAAACACTGCGACCTGTACGCTCTCGTTGGCTGGCCCTCGCTTCATACTCGTCGCCAAACCCACTGGTTCCAGGTCATCTACAAAACCCTGCTAGGTATAGTCCCGCCTTATCTCAGCTCGCTGGTCACCATAGCAGCACCCACCTGTAGCACGCGTTCCAGCGGGTGTATTTCACTGGTCAGGGCCAATTCCTCCTTTGGCCGCCTCTCCTTCCAGTTCTCTGCTGCCAATGACTGGAACAAACTCCAAAAATCTCTGAAACTGGAAACACTTATCTCCCTCACCAGCTGTCAGAGCAGCAAACAGATCACTGCACCTGCATAGCCCATCTATAATTAGCCCAAACAATTACCACACCCCCTACTGTATTTATTTATTTAGCTCCCTTGCACCCCAGTATTTCTACTTTGCACATTCACCTACTGCAAATCTACAATTCCAGTGTTTTTTAATTGCTATATTGTATTTACTTCACCACCATGGCCTTTTTAATTGCCTTTATCTCCCTTATCTCACCTCATTTGCTCACATTGTATATAGACTTGTTTTTGTATTGTATTATTGACTGTATGTTTGTTTTACTCCATGTGTAACTCTGTTGTTGTATGTGTCAAACTGCTTTGCTTTATCTTGGCCAGGTCGCAGTTGTAAATGAGAACTTGTTCTTAACTTGCCTACCTGGTTAAACAAAGGTAAAATAAAAAAAATTAACAGAACCCCTAAGCAGTTGAGATTTCCCAAAAGTAAAAACGTATTTGAGTGGTTTAAAGGTAAAAATGTAGGTTGTCATCAAAGTTTTCTAATGCAGCTGGACCTTGTTTCAGAACTCTACCCATAATGCACTATTTTATGACAGGAGGGTAAACCAGTCAACGAAAGAACAAGGCTAACTCATGCTAGCTCAAAGTTTACCATCTCACGCCCCTACTCTTGCCGGCTAGCCTATGCAAGAGTGAGCTAGCTGCACTTCAAACTGATTTTAATAAATTAACAGGAATATGTATTGACATAATATGCTTTTGTTGAAATAGCTGACAGCAATTCAAAGACGTATGACCTTAGTTGAAAAATGTAGTAATTATGCTGGGAGAGACAGGGAGCTGGTCGCTTGTGTTCCCCTTACAATCATCGGGCCTTTCCAACGTGGCCAAGGGATTTTCCATGGGTGTAGGCAAATATTGTTGCTTGTCTACTTTATGGTAGTATTGAGAGGATTTTCATGTAACTTTTCTTCATTAGTGTTCCATGAATATACATGCCAAATGACAGCTTGATGGTGCTAGCTTGCCCGTAAACACTTAAAAAGTATCTACTGTTCTTTGATTTCAATGAATGCATGATCTAAATTTGTGCAGTGTCATGACACTTACCTCTGCATTTAGCAGTTTCATTAATTTGCCCTTTGTCTTTTTCCTTTATGTTTTTAATTTTTTCGCGGTCTGAGCTTGAAAAATAAGAGCTGTTGTCCAACTCACACATCTTGTCAACGTTGTCCCCTGAAACATAAAGTGAAAATAAAATGAGTCATAGGTTGCAGAACGAACCTTTTCCAGTAACACATAAAGAGAATAACTGCTGAACCTGACTGTGCAGTGCTTGCAGCCTGCCGACGACCTGCCACAACCTGTCAAACAAGTCATTTTTTTCCCCACATGACTTGTGTCAAGGTAATTACCGTAATTTCCGGACTATTAAGCGCACCTGAATATAAGTCGCACCCACTGAAATTAAAAATATATATTATTTTGAACATAAATAAGCCGCACATGTCTATAAGCCGCAGGTGCCTACTGGTACATTGAAACAAATGAACTTTACACAGGCTTTAACGAAACACGGCTTGTAACAAAAATAAATAGGCTTTAACGAAACACGGCTTGTAACAAAAAATACAAAATTAGCAGTAAACAGTAGCCTACCAAGAAAGTCATTGGTCACCATCTTCCTTCTCCTGTGCACTGAAACCACTGAAGTCATCTCCTTCGGTGTCGGAGTTCAATAGCCTCAGAATTGCTTCATCCGATATTGGATCGTTTTCATTGTCGCTCTCGTCACTTTCATCCGGAGGCAAATCCCCCGCTGAGCCCTCTTCAACACGCAGCAGTCCAGCCTTTCGAAACCCGTTGATGATAGTGGATTTTTTGACAATGCTCCACGCTGTCTGGACCTACTGGCAGACTTGACCATAAGTTGCTCTTCGCATGCGGCCCGTTTTAGTGAAGGAGTTCTCCCCACTTGTTATCCAAGCCTCCCGCTGAAACCGGAACGCCACCTTAAATGCACGATTTACACTGATGTTGAGTGGCTGCAAATACTTAGTTGTACCCCCAGGAATCAGGGTGACAAAATGACTACCGTAATCAGAATGATGGGAAATTTGAGAGTGCTCAATTTAATCTAAACAGTAAACAAAAATAGTTGTTTGACCTTAACCCGTTCGGCAATTTCGTTGGTCTAATGAAAGCTTCATGCAGCCATATATTAGCCGCGTCATTGTTTAACCTGTTAGGGCTAAGGGGGCAGTATTTACACGGCCGGATAAAAAAATGTACCCGATTTAATCTGGTTATTACTACTGCCCAGAAACTAGAATATGCATATAATTATTGGCTTTGGATAGAAAACACCCTAAAGGTTCTAAAACTGTTTGAATGGTGTCTGTGAGTATAACAGAACTCATATGGCAGGCAAAAACCCGAGAAGATTCTGTACAGGAAGTGCCCTCTCTGACCATTCCTTGGGCTTCTTGACTCTTTTTATTGAAAACTTAGGATCTTTGCTGTAACGTGACACTTCCTACGGCTCCCATAGGCTCTCAGAACCCGGGAAAAAGCTGAATGATGTCGAGGCAGCCCCTGGCTGAAAAACATTAGCGCCTTTGGTAAGTGGTCGTTCAGAGGACAATGAGACTGAGGCGCATGCACGAGGCGACCCCATGTTTTTATTTTCTCTTTGTACTAAAACACAGATTCCCGGTCGGAATATTATCGCTTTTTTACGAGAAAAATGGCATAAAAATTGATTTTAAACAGCGGTTGACATGCTTCGAAGTACGGTAATGGAATATTTCGAATTTTTTTGTCACGAAACGCGTCGGGCGCGTCACCCTTCTTTACACTTCGGATAGTGTCTTGAACGCACGAACAAAACAGAGGATATTTGAACATAACCTCTCTAGGCTAGGCGGGACGAATTCGTCCCACCTACGTAACAGCCACTGCCAGCCTGTGGCGCGATTTTCAAAACCTTAAAAATCCTATTACTTCAATTTCTCAAACATATGACTATTTTACAGCCATTTAAAGATAAGACTCTCGTTAATCTAACCACACTGTCCGATTTCAAAAAGGCTTTACAACGAAAGCAAAACATTAGATTATGTCAGCAGAGTACCAAGCCAGAAATAATCAGACACCCATTTTTCAAGCCAGCATATAATGTCACCAAAACCCAGAAGACAGCTAAATGCAGCACTCACCTTTGATGATCTTCATCAGATGACAACCCTAGGACATTATGTTATACAATACATGCATGTTTTGTTCAATCAAGTTCATATTTATATCAAAAACCAGCTTTTTACATTAGCATGTGACGTTCAGAACTAGCATACCCCCCGCAAACTTCCGGGGAATTCGCTAACATTTTACTAAATTACTCACGATAAACGTTCACAAAAAGCATAACAATTATTTTAAGAATTATAGATACAGACCTCCTCTATGCACTCGATATGTCCGATTTTAAAATAGCTTTTTGGTGAAAGCACATTTTGCAATATTCTAAGTACATAGCCCAGGCATCACGGGCTCGCTATTTAGACACCCGGCAAGTTTAGCACTCACCATAATCATATTTACTATTATAAAAATGTCATTACCTTTTGTTGTCTTCGTCAGAATACACACCCAGGACAGCTACTTCAATAACCAATGTTGGTTTGGTCCAAAATAATCCATCGTTATATCCGAATAGCGGCGTTTTGTTCGTGCGTTCCAGACACTATCCGAAATAGTAAAGAAGTGTCACGCGCTTGGCGCAATTCCTGACAATAAAACTCAAAGTATTCCATTACCGTACGTCGAAGCATGTCAACCGCTGTTTAAAATCAATTTTTACGTCATTTTTCTCGTAGAAAAGCGATAATATTCCGACAGGGAATCTCCTTTTCGGCAAACAGAGGAAAAAATCCCAAAGGCGGGGGCGGTCGGGGTCACGCGCATAAGCTAGTGTCTCTTGATGGGCCACTTGAGAAAGGCGATAATGTGTTTCAGCCTGGGGCTGGAATGACGACATTCTGTTTTTTCCCGGGCTCTGAGAGCCTATGGAAGACATGGGAAGTGTCACGTTAGAGCAGAGATCCTTAGTAAATGATAGAGATGGAAAACAAGTTCAACAAATGGTCAGACAGGCCACTTCCTGTAAAGGAATCTCTCAGGTTTTGACCTGCCATTTGAGTTCTGTTATACTCACAGACACCATTCAAACAGTTTTAGAAAATTTAGGGTGTTTTCTATCCATATGTAATAAGTATATGCATATTCTAGTTACTGAGTAGGAGTGGTAACCAGATTAAATCGGGTATGTTTTTTATCCAGCCGTGTCAATGCTGCCCCCTAGCCCTAACAGGATAACTATGGATTATTTTGAACCAAACCAACATTTGTTATTGAAGCAGAAGTCCTGGGAGTGCATTCTGACGAAGAACAGCAAAGGTAATAACATTTTTCTTATAGTAAATCTGACTTTGGTGAGAGTTAAACTTGGTGGGTGTCTAAATAGCTAGCCCTGTGATGCCGGGCTATCTACTTGGAATATTGCAAAATGTGCTTTCACCGAAAAACTATTTTAAAATCGGAGGTAGAGATAATGTGAGAGAAAGTAAGAGTGTTTTCTGAAATGATTTGCATGGAAGTGCTCCATATACCCTATAAACATGATTTTGCACACATTTACAGTTCATTTCAGTTCATTGTCCTGTTGGGAGGTGAACCTTCACCCTGGTCTGAGGTCCTGAGCGCTCTGGGGCAGGTTTTCATCAAGGATCTTTCTGTACTTTGCTCTGTTCAGCTTTCCCTCGATCCTGACTAGTATTCCAGTCCCTGCCACTGAAAAACATCCCACAGCATGATGCTGCCACCACCAGTCTTCACCGCAAGGATGGTGCCAGGTTTCCTCCAGACGTGATGCTTGGCACTCCGACCAAATAGTTCAATGTTGGTTTCATTTGACAAGAAAATATTGTTTCTCATGGTCTGAGTCATTTATTGCCTTTTGCAAACTCCAAGCAGGCTGTCATGTGCCTTTCACAGAGGATTGGTTTCCGTCTGGCCACTCTACCACAAAGGCCTGATTGGTGGAGTGCTGCAGAGATGGTTGTCCTTCTGGAAGGTTCTCTCATCCCCACAGTGGAACTCTGGAGCTCTGTCAGAGTAACCATCGGGTTCTTGGTCACCTCAGTAACCAAGGCCCTTCTCCCCCGATTGCTCAGTTTGGCTGGGCGGCCAGCTCTAGGAAGAGTCTTGGTGGTTCCAACCTTCTTCCATTTAAGAATGATGGAGCCCACTCTGTCTTGGGGACCTTCAATGCTGCAGGCATTTTTTGGTACCCTTCCCCAGATCTGTGCCTCGACACAATCCTGTCTCCGAGCTCTACGGCCAATTCCTTCGATCTCAAGGTTTTTGCTCTGAAATGCACTGTCAACTGTGGGACCTTAGACGGGTGTATGTTTTTTCAAATCGTCCAATCATTTGAATTTACCACAGGTGGACTCCAGTCAAGTTGTAGAAACATCTCAAGGATGATCAATGGAAACAGGATGCACCTGAGCTCAATTTCGAGTCTCATAGCAAAGGGTCTGAATACTTATGTAAATAAGGTATTTCTCTTTTCTAATTGTAAAGAATTTGCAAAACTGTATAAAAACCAGTTTTTGCTTTGACTTTACGGGGTATTGTGTAACTTTACGGGGCTTTGACTTTACGGGGTATTGATGAGGATTTTTTTTTATTTAATCAATTTTAAAATAAGGCTGTAACAAGGGGTCTGAATACTTTCCGAATGCACTGTATGTATAACTGCTAAGGATACAGCATGTTCTGGTTGTAAATTCTAAACAAAAATAAACAAAATATTGTAAAAGTTTGACGCATGCTGCAGATGTGCAGTGGAGAGAGCAGTCTGTACACGTTCCACGAAAGATAATCACAGAATTTACATTAAGTTGCTTGTTTCTGTGTAGAAACATTGTAATAACTGAAATTGTGATATACTCTGACAAATCTTTAATAATATGGAAAGTAAATAGTATTTACACTTTAAGGTGCTGTAACAACATGTTTCCTAGATTGAGATGGATTCCCATTGACCACAACTACAAGAACTGTATTGGGTGTCCGTGTCTGCCATCTTTGTAACATACTGTACTACACAGTAATTAGTTGAGTAATTCACAATGTGTTTGACTTTACATTAAGTTGGTTGTTCCTATGTAGAAACATTGTTTTTGTGATACTACTCTTTATAACGAAATTGTAATAACTGACATTTTGATATATCCTGTGAAATATGTAATTGCATTGAATGTACATTGTAATTTCACTTATTGGTGCTACGTTGAAGTGTATTTTCCCAATAACTGTAATAAAAATGTTTACCCTACTGTTTATCACTTTACTTGAAGTACCTACATTAACATTATACATTATATTATTTTGAACAACATGTCACATTACACCAATGAAGAAAGATAAATAAACCCTTAAATCCTTTTTCAAAGGAAGGTACATAGTTTTTACAAAGGTTATACCATTATGTGTTTCACTTTACATTAAGTTGCTTGCTCCTGGGTAGGTACATTATAGATACAGGCATATCCATTGTAAATACATTGCTCTTACATTTAATTCAGTACATCCTTTAAGCCAAATTACATGGAAATAAGATAACTGAAGCTGCAGTTAATGAAAGGGTGTGCATTGTTATGACAGCTGACAGTCCTAGCCTAGCTTATTTTGGTGGTAGTGATTTATGTAGTTACATGTAACAAGGCTACATAATAGGATGCATTGTTAGTATGGTGCTACACAGGAAACTGCAAAAGTGTAATTGGAACAAGACATCTTGTAATTACATATACTGTACATAAATCATGAGTAAATACACATTTGGAATAACCTCCGACAAGCTGATTTGTAATTACATATCCTTATTCCACTTGTGTAATAACGTATATTGCTAAACCCGTATTACAGTGTAATTGCATAGTATTTACATAGTAATTACATGTAACTACTATGTTATAAATACATGTATTACTATTCAGTTACATATTAATTAATGTGTACTTAAGGTAAAGTGTTACCCAAGTTTGTTATTAAGGCACATGAAAGTTCATATGTTCAAAAAGGGGTTTATCAACATGTAGGTATTTATTTTTATATAATATTCTCACCATTGACCTGTACTCCCACATGTTTTCGATCCTTTTTTATTTCAAGGTACATCTCCAGTTCATAAAAACATTATTATTATTCAATATTAGCATATACCTCTAAGTACTTCAAAGAAATACATGTAGCTCCTGCTGATTTGATATAGTACATAATGATGATATACTGTCGGTTCGAGTTAAATCAAACATTGCCTTTATATCTACCGGGATTCTTCTGTTGAAATGTCCTGCAGTGTTTTCATCAAATGTTTTCATCAAAGAAGCGAACATGTGACCACAGAGCAAATCTTTGTTGGGGGCCCTGATGATTTTACCTGGCAAAGTTTTGTTATCCCTTATTACCATGGCAACAAATCAGCAGTAATGTACACATACTAGCTGTGTATATTACCGTGTGTGTGTGGGTGTGTGTGATTATGTCTGTGTTGTCAAGCTACGGGTCTACGTGATGGAGAGGAATAAGAAGCAGTCTTACACTCTTTGAATTAGCTATACACTCTTTGAATTAGTGGTGACGATAAACCCTGGAGTTCCTTAAGAGTTCCATATTTGCACCTTTTGTTAGTTGAGGGGTTCTTCAAGGAACCTTAAATGTTTCAATGTAGGAACCCTGGACTGGAGACATGACTTAGTAGATGCGTGGCTTTCAAATAGATATCTGTTCTGTTTTATTGTCTTCACATGTTACAGGTTGTTAAAGGTGGTGTGGAGAGGAGACACCAATTAGAAGATGTCTGCTCTTCTTCATACAATCCCTCCATCCTTCACCGTTCACATCAACCGCAAACACCATTTCGCATTTCATTTTCCATTCATGATTTTTCTGACTATTGAAATTACTTTCTGGAGAGCTTGAACACACTTGATAAGTAATTGGCAAAAAAGCAGCCCATCTTCATGGAAAGTACATTGCCTCACTGCATTCAGACTGAACCCTCCTGGCCTGTATACTCTAATAATGTGTAGTAGCTATTTAACAACACCCAAAGACACTGCGGGAGAATGCAGAGCAGGCTCCCACTGTGATCTCAGCAGTGTTAAAAGTGTCTTAAGTAATTTCAATAAAGTTCAGGAAATTTGTGATGATGCATCAACAAACGAGGTGGATGGTAGCAAGTGAACGAAATAGAGGGGAAAGAGGTCACATTCACTGAAAAGATAATGAAAATAAAGTGGAATAAGTCACACACACAGTACTGTATACCAGAGGAGGCTGGTGGGAGGAGCTATAGGAGGACAGGCTCATTGTAATGGCTGGAATTGAATAAATGGAATAGTACCAAACACATCAAGCACATGGAAGCAACGTGTTTGACTCTATTCCAATGATTATATTCCAGCCATTACAATGAGCCAGTTCTCCCATAGCTCATCCCACCAGCCTCCTCTGCTGTATATACTCTTTCTCTCGCGTGCACGCACACTAATGGAATAGTAAGCAAATACATTCCTCTGCCCTATTCCCTGTATTCCTTTACACTGCTTTTACATTAAAACACAAAAAACACATGATTTAAAGAAAGTGAGTTTTCCTATTTTCTGATACGGCTCTTTCCCTTAAAAGTATAACTCTAAATAACCTACCATCATGTGCACGCTCTCCGTAACTTCATCCATAGATCTATCCATACATTTCGCATCTTCAGAGGTACACTCTTAGAAGTAAAGGAGTCTGGAGCCTGCCACACAGGGGGAACCTTTCCAGTTCAAAAAGTTTCCTTGATGATTAACTCTGAAAAAGGTCTTCAAGGAACCCCTGTGTAAAGGTTGGGAGGTGGTAATATTTTTACATTTTTGATAATATAGTGTAGCGGTGGAATTCTATCAAAAGATTGGAGATGTGACTTATTGGAGGCATGGCTTTAAAATAGTTACCCTGCAAATGTTTATTTCCCTGGAATGTTGATACATCCTTCATATTCTCATATAATATTAATAACATTAACATTGCCAATTACACATATCAATAAAGTGTTAATTATTGCAGATGTGAGATTTGCATATGCTTGTTAAGAATTCATACACCTCTGTAAGCCTCATTGAAGCTACACCACTGTCATTATTTAACCTTCAAGGTCCTGAACAGTCATTCTGAATATCATGTAAAATAGTATTTTGATTGACTATATTATTTATTAAATAGTATTTTGTTTGACTATATTATTTATTTTGGATAGAAATGCTCAAAATATTTGAAGAAGTTATTTTTCTCTCATGGCTAACTACCAGAAAGTCTGAAAAGACAGACTGAGTGGGCAGGGAGTTTATATTCAATGAGCTTGCCTTGACTGACAGCTCCTTGAAATGCCTATGTCAACCAACTTGAGTGCATTGAGCAGTGTTGCAGTAAAATCATCTCAAACTAATTTGGTGATATGCAAAGCAAATCAAACAACGTTGAAATTGCATCTGTAACCAGGTTTCCATCCAACCTTTTTATGCAAGTAAAGTAAATGTTGGACTGGCCTGATGGAAACAGAAAATTTGTCGGTAAACTTTTCAAAATGTGCTTGACAAGGTGGGATCTTTTTGTGTCTATAAAATTAATATGTGAGAAATAGCTGTGGAAACACTTTTATGCTCAAATATTGATATAATAACCATCATATCGAAGTTAACTTGGAGTCACGAGATGACATATTGTGGGGTCCTCCCACTACAACTCGGGAAAGTATGCAGTTTATTAGGCTACAGATGAAATACATTATGAGGAACTTCACAGGGTGGTGAAAGTGCAATGTAACAAATAAAAAGAATCACCCTCTTTTGTCCATAATGATCTCATAATGTAGGCTATACCCACACTGTATATGTGAGCTGTTGGTAAGAGTGTATGTGCCAGTACCGGAGTGGGGGCACATTCGCTATTTAACAAAACCAAAATCAGTAGTTGAAGATGTGATGGAAACCCATTTAACTTGTATTTTGTATTCTGAACATAGGAATTTAAACGCAAAAGTACTTTTCATGTGCTCTTTGTCATCACAAACAGCCTTTTATCCACAACAAGTCAATTTGATGAAAACAAATCTTTGGTGGGAAAATGCGCATAGTGTTTTATTCAGATTTTAGAATAGTTGCATGAAAATCTGTCGTCAAATTGGATATAAACTAGCTCATGATGTCAAAAATGTTTTATACATCTCACCTTTGGCATTGTTATTGTGAACTTGTGGTTCAAAGCAGCACTGATGGATGTATTGACTTGACAACAGGAGTTCTGTATGACCCTCCCCTCTTTTGACCTATGCTGGCTGAAGACCTAGCTAGCCAGTAACTAGCTAATACCAGACACAGATGAAGGGTGAAACATATAAATATCTTTGCCATAGATGAATAGTGTAAACTTTTAATTATATTTGCTGACACCCTACAGTCAAATTTTGGCACCAGTAAAGTAGCTATCTAGTTACATTATATAAACCACACCCCTCTGCAAACACACCTTTTCTGGTGTTGGTTACAAGCTGGTACTTTTTTAAATCAGGTAAGAGGCTATCATGTTACCACTGGTGTATTAAAATGAGAGTTAGGGTCACCCTGTCCCCTTAATAACCCCACCTTCCAAGTGTTCGACAAAGGGGAGTGGACCAGTAACTTTATGATCAATCTTTATTAATGTAGAAGCATCACTAGTTTTTCATACTTTGATCTGGTTTCATCCAAATATCATTTAATTTAAAACATGACTTTAACTGTTAACCTGTTGGGGATAGGGGGCAGTATTTACACGGCCGGATAAAAAACGTACCCGATTTAATCTGGTTACTACTCCTGCCCAGTAACGAGAATATGCATATAATTATTGGCTTTGGATAGAAAACACCCTAAAGTTTCTAAAACTGTTTGAATGGTGTCTGTGAGTATAACAGAACTCATATGGCAGGCAAAAACCTGAGAAGATTCCATACAGGAAGTGACCTGTCTGACAAGTTCTTGTTCATCTTGTCACGGCTTTCTTCGTTGGAGGACGATATAGCGAAATCGTCGTCCGAAAAGGTGGACCAATATGCAGGAGAGTTGGTGTTCATTTTCTTAATTTATTAGCAAACGTTGAACACGAAAAAACAAGAAAACAATAAGCACGACAAATGACAGTTTTGCAGGCTGACAAAAACACGCAATGCAAAAACAATCTCCCACAAATACAAGACAAACACACCCAACTAATATAGGACATCCAATCAAAGGCAACACCAAACGGCTGCCTTCATTTGGAAGTCCACCCCAATTAACTCAACATAGAAACACACTCACTAGACTACACATAGAAATACATAAACATAGACCATAACTCAAAACCCGGAAATAATAAATCAAACGCCCTCCTAACTAACACACCACCCCGAACCACAAAACAAATACCTTCTGCCACGTCCTGACCAAACTACAATAACAATTAACCCTTATACTGGCCAGGACGTGACAGTACCCCCCCCCTTAAAGGTGCTAACCCCGGAAGCACCTTAAAAAAAAAAAACACTGTGCTACACCCCCCCTCCCCAACCCACCTATATCAGGAGGTGACTCCGGTTCTGGCCGTTCCAGGCAGTCGGGCCACTCTGGCAGCTCTGGGCAGTCTGGCAGCTCGGGACAGTCTGGGCAGTCTGGCAGCTCGGGACAGTCTGGGCAGTCTGGCAGCTCGGGGCAGTCTGGGCAGTCTGGCAGCTCGGGGCAGTCTGGGCAGTCTGGCAGCTCGGGGCAGCTCGGGGCAGTCTGGCAGCTCGGGGCAGCTCGGGGCAGTCTGGCAGCTCGGGGCAGCTCGGGGCAGTCTGGCAGCTCGGGGCAGCTCGGGGCAGTCTGGCAGCTCGGGACAGTCTGGCAGCTCGGGACAGTCTGGGCAGTCTGGCAGCTCGGGACAGTCTGGGCAGTCTGGCAGCTCGGGACAGTCTGGCAGCTCGGGACAGTCTGGGCAGTCTGGCAGCTCGGGACAGTCTGGGCAGTCTGGCAGCTCGGAACAGTCTGGGCAGTCTGGCAGCTCGGGACAGTCTGGGCAGTCTGGCAGCTCCGGCGGTTCGGGGCAGTCTGGCAGCTCCGGCGGTTCGGGGCAGTCTGGCCGCTCCGGCGGTTCGGGGCAGTCTGGCCGCTCCGGCGGTTCGGGGCAGTCTGGCCGCTCCGGCGGTTCGGGGCAGTCTGGCCGCTCCGGCGGTTCGGGGCAGTCTGGCCGCTCCGGCGGTTCGGGGCAGTCTGACCACTCTGGCGACTGTTGACTGGCGGGCAGCTCTGACGACTGTTGACTGGCGGGCAGCTCTGACGACTGTTGACTGGCGGGCAGCTCTGGCGACTGTTGACTGGCGGGCAGCTCTGGTGACTGTTGACTGGCGGGCAGCTCTGGTGACTGTTGACTGGCGGGCAGCTCTGGTGACTGTTGACTGGCGAGGCTGGGTTTACGCACTTGAAGCCTGGTGCGTGCTGCTGGTACTGGTCGTACCAGATTGGGAACACGCACCTCCAGGCTAGTGCGGGGAGCGGGAACAGGTTGATTCGGACTGGGTTGACGCACTTCCGGGTCCGCACGAGAGACAGGAGCTGGAAACCCAGGGCTATGGAGGCGCACAGGCGGTCTTGATCTTACCTCCTGCACAACCCGTCCTGGATGGATGGAACTAGTAGCCCTGCACGAGCGGGGTGCTTGTACAGGGCGGACTGGGTTGTGCAGGGGCCTGATGGTAGCCGTGCGTAGAGCGGGAGTTGGGTAGCCTGGTCCTCGGAGGCGTACCGGCGACCTGATGCGCTGCGCAGGCATCCTCCTACCAGGCTGGATGCCCGCTCTAGCACGGCACCTGCGAGGGGCTGGAATAACGCGCACCGGACTGTGCGTGCGTATGGGTGAGATAGTGCGCTCCTCAGCGAAACATGGCGCTCTCCACCTCATACGCTCCTCCACATAACCACGGGTAGCTGGCTTCCGGCTCTTCCTAGGCCTAGCCAAACTACCCGTGTGCCCCCCCCAAAAAAATTATTGGGGGTGCCTCTCGTGCTTATACGCCAGTCGTGTCCCTCGGAAACGTTCCCGGTCCATACCAGCCTTACTCCATGGGCCTTCTCCGGCCATAACCTGCTCCCATGTCCATCTCACCCGATTGTCCAAAACACAACTCCTCTGCTGCTTGGTCCTGGTTTGGTGGGAGATTCTGTCACGGCTTTCTTCGTCGGAGGACGATATAGCGAAATCGTCGTCCGAAAAGGTGGACCAATATGCAGCAGAGTTGGTGTTCATTTTCTTAATTTATTAGCAAACGTTGAACACGAAAAAACAAGAAAACAATAAGCACGACAAATGACAGTTTTGCAGGCTGACAAAAACACGCAATGCAAAAACAATCTCCCACAAATACAAGACAAACACACCCAACTAATATAGGACTTCCAATCAAAGGCAACACCAAACAGCTGCCTTCAATTGGAAGTCCACCCCAATTAACTCAACATAGAAACACACTCACTAGACTACACATAGAAATACATAAACATAGACCATAACTCAAAACCCGGAAATAATAAATCAAACGCCCTCCAAAGTAACACACCACCCCGAACCACATAAAAAAAATACCCTCTGCCACGTCCTGACCAAACTGCAATAACAATTAACCCTTATACTGGCCAGGACGTGACACATCTTGGCTCTTTTTATTGAAGACTGAGGATCTTTGCTGTAACGTGACACTTCCTACGGCTCCCATAGGCTCTCAGAACCGGGGAAAAAGCTGAATGATATCGAGTCAACCTCTGGCTGAAACACATTATCGCCTTTGGTAAGTGGCCGATCAGAGGACAATGGGCTTAGGCGCGTGCACGAGTCGACCGCATGCTTTATCCTCTTCAGCGTCTCGTCCCGCAAGCGGGATCAAAATCCAGGGAAAACTCCTAGCGACATTAGCATAACGAAATTTAATATATATATTTTTTCAAATATAGGACTGTCTCATATCGTTTTATAGATACACCTCTCCTGAATCGACCCACGTCGTCCGATTTCAAAAAGGTTTTACAGGAAAAGCAAATCATTAGATTATGTTAGAGGAGTCCATCGTAAAAGCAGCAACATGAACATTTTTCGACCAACCACATGCATCACAAATAACCCAAAAACAGCTAAATGCAGCACTAACCTTTTACAAACTTCATCAGATGACACACCTAGGACATCATGTTACACAATGCATGCATTCTTTTGTTCAATAAAGTTCATATTTATATATGAAAACAGCATTTTACATCGGCGTCTGACGTTGACTAACTATTTTCCTGTCAAATGCATCCAGGGAAACAGTGCTACAATTTACTGAATTACTATTAGAAAACATTTTTAAAATGTAATATTGTCATTCTAAGATTTATAGATGAATATCTCTTGAAAGCACCTGTCATACCAGATTTAAAAATAACTTTACTGGGTAATCACACTTAGCGATAAAAGGGGATGCGATACTCAGAAAATGAGCTAGTAAATACAGCTCGGCGCCATCTTGGAACAATCGCATATCACATCTAATGTTGTATAATATTGTCAATAATCCCTTACCGTTAGTTGTCTTCATCAGAAAGCATGTAAATGTAAAATGTAAAGCACTTCCAGGTATCCCAGGTCCACAACAGATGTATTTTCGGTCGAAAAAGTCCATCCTTTATGTTCCATTAGCTTGCTGTTGTTAGCGCGTCTGAAGGCTGTATCCAAAAGCTCTGCCGGCCGCGGGACAGCCGTTTCGGATTATTATTATTTTTTCCCATTTAGGTTCGTTCAAACATGTCAAACGTTGTATAACATAAATCTTCAGGGCCTGTTTCAACAAGCGAGCCAATAAGATTCGAGGGGGACGATTTCATTGTGTTTCAAAACGTTTCCAAAGGTGGGGGTAGACAGGGCCGCCGGCGTCATAATGGTGATGGCCCTCCCCCTGTGACCAATTTCCAACGCGTCTCATTCACTGAGTTTCGACAGTAGAAGGCTCAAAACACTTTGTAAAGACTGGCGACATCTTGTGGAAGCAATAGGAAGTGCTCAAATAACGATAGCTCACGGTGTGAATAATAGGCAACGATGTGAAGTTGAGTCCACAATTCAGAATTCCACTTCCTGTTTCAATCGGTCTCGGGGTTTTGACTGCCATATGAGTTCTGTTATACTCACAGACACCATTCAAACAGTTTTAGAAACTTTAGGGTGTTTTCTATCCACAGGTATTAATTATATGCATATCCTAGCTTCTGAGTTTGATTAGTAGGCCGTTGAAAATGGGCACGAATTTTTTCCAAAATGCGCTGTGGCGCCCCCTATCCTAGGGTAACGTCAAGAGGTTATTTTCTTTCGTCTTTTTACCTAAACGCAGATTCCCGGTCGGAATATTATCGCTTTTTTACGAGAAAAATTGCATAAAAATAGATTTTAAACAGCGGTTGACATGCTTCGAAGTACGGTAATGGAATATTTAGATTTTTTTTGTCACGAAATGCGTCGTGCTCGTCACCCTTCTTTACCATTCGGATAGTGTCTTGAACGCACGAACAAAACAGAGGATGTTTGGATATAACTATGGATTATTTGGGACCAAACCAACATTTGTTATTGAAGTAGAAGTCCTGGGAGTGCATTCTGACGAAGAACACCAAAGGTAATAACATTTTTCTCATAGTAAATCTGACTTTGGTGCGTGCTAAACTTGCTGGGTGTCTAAATAGCTAGCCCTGTGATGCCGGGCTATCTACTCAGAATATTGCAAAATGTGCTTTCACCGAAAAGCTATTTTAAAATCGGACATATCGAGTGCATAGAGGAGTTCTGTATCTATAATTCTTAAAATAATTGTTATGCTTTTTGTGAACGTTTATCGTGAGTAATTTAGTAAATTTTTAGTAAATTCACCGGAAGTTTGCGGGGGGTATGCTAGTTCTGAACGTCACATGCTGATGTAAAAAGCTGGTTTTTGATATAAAATGAACTTGATTGAACAAAACATGCATGTATTGTATAACATAATGTCCTAAGATTGTCATCTGATGAAGATCATCAAAGGTTAGTGCTGCATTTAGCTGTGTTTTGGGTATTTGTGACGCATGCTAGTTGCTTTGAAAATGGCAGTGTGATTATTTCTGGCTGGGTACTCTCCTAACATAATCTAATGTTTTGCTTTTGCTGTAAAGCCTTTTTGAAATCGGACAACGTGGTTCGATTCAGGAGAGGTGTATCTATAAAATGTTGTAAAATAGTCATATGTTTGAGAAATTGAAGTTATAGCATTTATGAGGTATTTGTATTTCGCGCGACGCGATTCCTCTGGCTGTTGAATAGGGTGGGACGCAAACGTCCCAGGTTCCCAGACAGGTTAATTGGGAACAGGCCAAGAAGATCCAGTAAAAAGAATGGTCCTGAGATGGGTTGGTAATCTTAACAACTCTCAAGCGCTATATATTTCGATCTCCTGCACTCAGACCCCAGCATGTGCTAAATACAGAAGTTAAATAAAACAGATGGAATAGTTGCCCTGAGTAATTTATCTCTTGTTTCTGCCCCTTCTAAGTCACACATCTTAAAAGGTAGACCTATAGTGCAGGAAGAACAGATGTTTTCTGTTGTAACAAAGCAACATGATCCAGCCTAATTGGCTCTAATGCCTTATTTATTGATAATTTAGTCAGTTGGTCAATTAGAAACCCCTGGAGGTTAATGTGGTAACTTAGCTGTTGACTCTAATGTAAAATGCAACGATTCTACCTCATGCTGAACACCTGACATTGGTCCCAAATGGTGCCCCATATAGTGGACTACTTTTTACTAATGTGCTATGGGCCCTGGTCAAAAGCAGTGCACTAGTGTGATGTGGAACGTAGCCCTGCTAAATAAGCCTGAATGAATCTTAATGAACTATCATATGGACGGTTGCGAGGATGTAGAGTAAACATGGAGAGTAAATACACTATTAGAAAATGGTCCTTTTAACACAATCACTGTGTTGGCACAACATGATTTGTATAAATTTTTTAAAAATAAATGTTTTTTGTTAATTCCTGCAATTAATGTGTTAAAAACTGATAAACATACAACACACCCGAGGGTTGTTTGTAACGGCCGTCGTATGTAGTAGACCAAGGCGCAGCGGGTTGAGTGCTCATTTTAACTTTTATTAGAACACTTAACGAAACAAAACAAGAAAACGCACGCACGCACGCACGCACGCACGCACGCACGCACGCACGCACGCACGCACGCACGCACGCACGGTATTACAAGCTAAACACAGCAGTGCAAAAACAACTTCCCACAAAGGACAGGTGAAAACAGGGCTACCTAAGTATGACTCCCAATCAGCAACAACGATGTACAGCTGTTCCTGATTGAGAGCCATACCAGGCCAACACAAAGAAATACACAACATAGACAGAGCATAGAAATACAAAACATAGAACATAACCAAAAACCCCGGAATACTCTAAACAAACACCCCTCTACATAAACACATATTCCAACAAACCCCGAACCACATTAAACAAACACCCCACTGCCACGTCCTGACCAAACTACAATAACAAATAACCCCTTTACTGGTCAGGACGTGACATTGTTTGATTATTGACCAATCATATTGCTGATCTGAAGTCTTCACGGCTCTATGCCGTGGCCCCACACCCTGGCCCTCAAGCTCCGAAAAGTGAAGAGACAACTGACAGCCTGCAGTGATTCTCAGCCAGCCAGCAGGAGGAATATGAAACAAGAAACAAGGTAAATGTATTATTTATCTGAATGAGGTGACTATTTGTGGCTAATCGTTGTCATTGTCATATTTCCCAGCACGCTCTACTGCAGATAGATTTTTTTTTTAAGTTTTTAACTGTATCAGTCTGTGTTTTTGCATGCACACTGATTGTTTGATTAATCTAATATTACACAAAGATAAATAACATTCATTTATCTAAACAAATCCAATCAGTTAGTTAGATATTTTGCACCCGGTCTTAAAATTATTGTTCCAGTTTAAATGGCTTAGGTGGTGTTCTTATAATGTTCTTATTCCTGGCAGTCATTTGGAATGCAGGTGAATACAAATTACAACTGTTGGAGCTCTTGACACTGGCTGGATTCCAATAGGAATTATACACTGCTCAAAAAAATAAAGGGAACACTTAAACAACACAATGTAACTCCAAGTCAATCACACTTCTGTGAAATCAAACTGTCCACTTAGGAAGCAACACTGATTGACAATAAATATCACATGCTGTTGTGCAAATGCAATAGAGAACAAGTGGAAATTATAGGCAATTAGCAAGACACCCCCAATAAAGGAGTGGTTCTGCAGGTGGTGACCACAGACCACTTCTCAGTTCCTATGCTTCCTGGCTGATGTTTTGTTCACTTTTGAATGCTGGCGGTGCTTTCACTCTAGTGGTAGCATGAGACGGAGTTTACAACCCACACAAGTGGCTCAGGTAGTGCAGCTCATCCAGGATGGCACATCAATGCGAGCTGTGACAAGAAGGTTTGCTGTGTCTGTCAGCGTAGTGTCCAGAGCATGGAGGTGCTACCAGGAGACAGGCCAGTACATCAGGAGACGTGGAGGAGGCCGTAGGAGGGCAACAACCCACCAGCAGGACCGCTACCTCCGCCTTTGTGCAAGGAGGAGCAGGAGAAGCACTGCCAGAGCCCTGCAAAATGACCTCCAGCAGGCCACAAATGTGCATGTGTCTGCTCAGACAGTCAGAAACAGACTCCATGAGGGTGGTATGAGGGCCCGACGTCCACAGGTGGGGGTTGTGCTTACAGCCCAACACCGTGCAGGACGTTTGGCATTTGCCAGAGAACACGAAGATTGGCAAATTCGCCACTGGCGCCCTGTGCTCTTCACAGATGAAAGCAGGTTCACACTGAGCACATGTGACAGATGTGACAGAGTCTGGAGACGCCGTGGAGAACGTTCTGCTGCCTGCAACATCCTCCAGCATGACAGGTTTGGCGGTGGGTCAGTCATGGTGTGGTGTGGGGTGACATTTCTATAGGGGGCCGCACAGCCCTCCATGTGCTCGCCAGAGGTAGCCTGACTGCCATTAGGTACCGAGATGAGATCCTCAGACCCCTTGTGAGACCATATGCTGGTGCGGTTGGCCCTGGGTTCCTCCTAATGCAAGACAATGCTAGACTTCATGTGGCTGGAGTGTGTCAGCAGTTCCTGCAAGAGGAAGGCATTGATGCTATGGACTAGCCCGCCCGTTCCCCAGACCTGAATCCAATTGAGCATATCTGGGATATCATGTCTCGCTCCATCCACCAACGCCACATTGCACCACAGACTGTCCAGGAGTTGGCGGATGCTTTAGTCCAGGTCTGGGAGGAGATCCCTCAGGAGACCATCCGCCACCTCATCAGGAGCATGCCCAGGCGATGTAGGGAGGTCATACAGGCACGTGGAGGCCACACACACTACTGAGCCTCATTTTGACTTGTTTTAAGGACATTAAATCAAAGTTGGATCAGCCTGTAGTGTGGTTTTCCACTTTAATTTTGAGTGTGACTCCAAATCCAGACCTCCATGGGTTGATAAATTGGATTTCCATTGATTATTTTTGTGTGAGCACATTCAACTATGTAAAGAAAAAAGTATTTAATAAGATTATTTCTTTCATTCAGATCTAGGATGTGTTGTTTAAGTGTTCCCTTCATTTTTTTGAGCAGTATACTTCACTTTGCAAGCCAACATAATGTTGCAAAATTCAGGCAAATTTCCCAAACTTCCAGAAGTCCCAGTTGGAAATGTCCTGGAAGAATGAAATCTGGAACCTTTCAACCATGATATCTGGGAATTTTTGGCTATTCACTAGCATTCTGCAACCTTACTTGCAGGCATGAGGTGGCCTGTAAACCATGAGCATCTGCTAATGTACAAGGTTAAAACTAGGTCTCAAAATAAGGCCTTACAAGACCTGTATTGTCATAAAGAGTCAAACATTTTTAATCATATTTGCCCAGGATCTCACTTGGCATTAGCTGCTGACCTGAAAAGGAATGAATTCAACAACCATGTCTCTGTCACTGATAAGTACAGTCATGGGTGGTAACTCTACAATCCACTTGAAAAGGCAAGGCACACCAGGGAATTATATTGGAGGCATGGCTTAGTGGGGGCGTAATTTTCATTTAGTTATTTTTGGCCACCCGTAAGTGGAAGTGTTGTATCAGTTTAACAGGTCTATTGTAGAGAAACATTATATTCAAGTTGTGGCTTAATGGGGGTGTGGCTTTTAATTCATCATTTTTTACCACCTATTAGTAGAAGTGTTGTACTGAGATAAGGTACAGGTACAATTTTGCATTTTTGAAAAATTAAAAGGCTACCACATCCAACAACAGTCTGCTCTCCTGTATTTCAGGTACAACATTTAGTTTGAGTTGCTTTCCCTGGACTGTGTATCTAACTAGCACTAACATACCTGAAGGCTTTTGAAGAGATTATTTAGCATGTACAGAATTTGTTTCATGTTAGATTTTGTATATGAAGCACTGTATTAATGAAATAAATTGTTACCTTTTTCTTCCCCAGTCAGTTACAGAATTGGAACACAAAACAATGTGTAAAAAACAACAACAAATTTGATTATGCATCAGCAGTTTTTCTCTTGTTATGTCAGACACCAAAGCTTGAGTGACACGAAGCAATTTGGATACAATTTCTATTGCAGATGCAAGTGACGTCATCTCAAGCAACTTTGCTGATACACGAAACAGTTCAAATGCAATTCAAATTGCATGCAACATCTAATCCTGTCATAGTACATCATATCATGGTTTCATAAATTATTTGTTTATCCAAACGTTTGGTAATTGTAATAGCATCGATAGGGACAAAATGCTGGCTGTACAATTGAGCTAGCTGCCAGATCATGTACATAAACCATGACTAGCGATGGTGTCTAGAATTGTTTATACATTTTCCATTGTGCATTTCTCTTTTGTCGCGATTTGCAGCGGCACTGACAGCTGTGTTGACATGATAACAGGGTCGAAGTCCCAAACTGAACAATATGATGAGTCAATGTAAACTTTTTTCTGCTCACTGATTGGACATTGCATACAGTCAGTTGTGTGAAATAGGACTGATTTCTATCTCTTGCGATGCAATGCAACTAAGTTACAGGCAATATTTTGGGGGTGTGACACGGAGCAACCCAGATGCAGTTTATCACCCCCAAAGGGCTAGTGTTGGCTCCGACTGCATATGTGGGTATGAATGTGGGTACGCAGACCCGCGAACCATTGCAGCCCCTCATAATGAGTACACATTTTTTTGGTGTCCCCCACCCCCATCAAAGTTAGACATTCATACATTTCTTCAGCATAGGAGTGCCCGGTCTGAAATTACCATCATCAAGGTTGAACCAACCAGCCTCATGGAAACAGCTCTGGCAAGCTTGACAGCTCAAGGGTAGTCTCTTTGAACCCCGGATCCACATGGCTTTCTTTCTCTCTCCCCCTTTGACAAGATGCTTGCACTTCTGGCTCCTGCAGCCGTCTGAGGACCCACCACATACAGAGACTTAGGGAATGGTGACTCACCTCTAGTTTACATGCCAGAGCATCAACCCACTCTACCACATTGCGTAGTGTAGCACTGAGAAAAGCGGCCACCCTGGGTGTTTCCCGCATCAACTTAAATATCCTGTCAACAGAATGATCCTGAGATGGGTTGATTATCTTCAATACTTTTCAATACATAATGCATTCTGGGTCCAAATACCAGCACATCAGCTATTTATGTATTAAAACATACCTCGAGCTGGTAGAGCTCGTCACCAGCTTCGGTTAGACAGGCTGTACTTTCCAGCACAGCAGTGTTTGGCTAAATAAAGAAGTCAGTCCAGTACTCTAGCATCCAGCCACACAGCCAGCCAGGCAACACAACCAGTGTCTTATCTTAATGAGTCCTCCACTCAGCATCCATTTCTGTATGCTCGTCACGTCGCCTGCCCCACTTCACTTTGTTTATTTATTCATAGTCTTTTATGTTCCTCTAATAAGGTGGGGCTTGTGTGTGACGCATCAAAGGTGAGGCATCCGCAGTAGATACCTAAATGGAGCCACTGTTTCAGGCACAAAGGTGGGCGCCTCTGAGTGTAATGGGTCCACCCACTGGCTGACAGGTCTAAAAGGGTGATTAACAAACTCTCTAGGGAGAAAGGTTATGGGGACTGGGAACCCCTGATATCTCTGGTTAGGCTATTCTCCTCTCTTTCTCCTGCCTTTCGCTATCTCTCTCTTTCTTTTTTTCTGTTTGATCTCGTTCTCTCTTGCTCTCTGCAACAGAGGAGGCTGGTGGGAGGAGCTATATGAGGATGGGCTCATTATAATGGCTGGAATATAATCAATGAAATGGAGTCAAACACATTGTTTCCATGTGCTTGATGTGTTTGGTACTATTCTATTTATTCCATTCCAGCCATTACAATGAGCCCATCCTCCTATAGCTCCTCCCACCACACTCCTCTGCGCTGCGACGGCTGCTCTCTCCTTTTCACCTCTCTGTCTCGCTCTCTCTCCCTTAATCTATATTATGACAGGTCTTTATGCTGCTCTGTTACTATTTAAGATTGTGAGGTGCTGTTTTAGTATGTAACAATTTCTAAAATCAATGCCTATTTGTACACACATAAGTACACATGTTGAGTATAGGGTGTTAAATGCTGGGAGGTGGAGCAGCCACATTACAGCAACATATTATTCTGTGATGTGTTCCGTATATTTTCAGCTGACTGTCTTCCTCCTCCTCCTCTGTAAAAAGTATTCAACAAAAGCGTCTCTATTCTATCACAGACAGAAGGAGATTAAGTCAAGCTCAATCTACAACGAAACAAGAAGGCCTATTTTATCGAGCTATATACAAAGGCCGGGTTGATGGGGTTCTAAAAATATGGCAGTCTTAAATTTCTAGACATAGCTGGCTCTAATAAAAGAAGGATGCCGCACTGATTGTTCCACTTTTTTGCACTGATGTGCATGTCCTGAATCCCAATGGGGCTGCCTCGTTCTTTCTTCCCTTTTCACGCTCTCTGTCTCTATCTTCCTTCACCTCCCTTCTCTAGTATCACTTCTTCTTTCTCTCTTTCTTTTTCTCTCTCTGTCATTGTAGACCCAATTAATTCCATAAAGTTCAAACCACCGTCCCCTCCTCCCCAGTCTTGCCATTTCTTGTTCTTTGTCTTCCCCAACAGACAAACAGGGTGACTTCATCAGACCTTTGCCCCAGCTAATTACAATCACAAACCCTTGTCTAATTCATATTACCTATAATCTACATCCCCGACTGCCTGAGACATAACTTTCCTCTGGCAGTATGTTTATGTGTTAAAAATACTTGAGAGTCTATTGACACACCCGTGCACCAATCTAAGCAACATAATAAAATAATTCCCATCAAAATCTGTCAGTATAGTTTCCTGCAGCCAATGACCAAAAGCACCCTCTTTGGCCTCATGGGTGGAATGTTATAAATATTTGTCATAAATATTTGTCAATCCGGTGTTTCTATGCCAAATAGCTTTGTCATATTTCAGTCTTCTGGGATGTATATAAAATATAATATTAGCATGCAAACTAAAAAAAACTATACATTTCAACTCTACAGTATATGTAACATGGTACAGGTGTCTTCTTTTTTTAATCCCACAACCATGTGTGTGAAGTATATACCTTGGTTTCAAAATGGATTTGTTTAAATCTTCCATGAATCACTTTGTGGGACCCTGATTTAGGCAACTGCAGAAAGGTTAAGCTAGAGATATGGGCTGCGTCTCAATCCACCACATCCGTCTAGTTCGACCTTCCGCATCTGCGGTGGAAGGCGGCCGAGCTACAGCGGTGTTTGTCAGACCATGAGACATCCCGAAAATTGGTATTCTCACAAAAAATGTCTGTAGCGTCCGAATGGTTATGTTCACTCTATGGAAAGAGACTCTCACAAACACAATGGTGTTCTCCGTTTGGCTCTACGACCACCACAAGTTTCACGGGACTCGTCTGACAGTAACTCATACAAATGAATGAGGTCGTTTTGAGCGAACAAAAATAAGGGGTTAAACATCCCCCCCCCCCCCCAAAAAAAAGCTTTAATTCTCTCTGTGTATATTATTGGGTTCTCGGATGAAGGAGAACGAGGAAAGTAGCAGAGCATTTGCACTGCAGCGCCTTGTTTTCAAATCACTGACCTTCATCAGACATATGCTCTCAGTGTGCTTGCAGCTATGAGCGCAGCCGAACAACATATGCAAATATGTGACACTTAATGCTCTGCGTCCTAGGCATCTGCCATGGCCACTGGCTTGTGTACTCGCTGGGGAGTCGCCATGTGGGTCTCCACTTCTGGAACAAACCGATGTGCAGGCAGGCGGGCAGGCCTTCCACTTTCATCCTATTTAATGATACCCTGTCAACCCCACACACACACACACACACACACACACACACACACACCCTGTCAACCTTGGCTCCTCCTTCTTCATGTTACTGCATCGAGTAGTAGCACATGTTTATCGTTACCCACTGTTGTTCCTATATCTGGATGTTAGCAGTTTGATCGTTTTCCATATGGTGTGTGTGTGTGGACGTGTTTAACTATACTCGTGGGGACCATAAGAATAGTAAACTAACCAACTGGGGACATTTTGTTAGTCCCCACAAGGTCAAATGCTATTTGTAGGGGGTTTACGGTTAAGGTTAGAATTAGTTTTCGGTTCAGTTTTAGGGTTAGGGGCTAGAGTTAGGTTAAGGTGAGGTTTTTTGGTTAAGGTTAAGGCTAGGGTAAGGGTTAGGGAAAATAGGATTTTGAATGGGACTGAAATGTGTGTTAATTATGTGTGTGTGTGTGTGTGTGTGTGTGTGTGTGTGTGTGTGTGTGTGTGCGCGTGTGCAAGTAGTAAAGGCTCATTGTGCTTTTTTATAGTAAAGTGAAGGAGACAAGGAGTATTACCAGAGACAATTTTCAGGTTAATTAAGCTAATTCCACGAAGTCAATTGTCAATTTCATGGATTTACAATTGACCATTCTTGTCTATAAGTCTTTTTTAATTCATTAATTTAAAGCTGGAATAAAACATGATTTCCTAAACCATGGGTTTGGTATGAGGTGAATTAAGCCGTAAACGGTGACTTAATGTCTTTGTTATTTTATTATCTTTGAGCACCTGCTCCACTGTGTGAGTAAACAACAGTGTTCTCTTTTCTTCTGGGCTGCTTGCTCTTTGGACGTCCTTCAATGGCTTGTGTTGTGTGCCTGCCAGTGAATGACTGCTATAATGTGAGGCCTTTATGCATGGTATAATGTCTCAAACTCTGTTTTCTGTTCTAATATTTGTACATTTTAATTGTTGTGCTTGTTGACATTTGAACATTCCTGGGACTGTTGATAAGTCGGCAAGTTACCAACCAGTTAACCATTTTTTTCTCCGAATTTAAATTATTTTTTTGTTAATTTTCTGACTGATCATGAATTTATAAATGGAAAAAAGCAACAAAGAAATTATCTTAAT
This sequence comes from Salmo salar, assembly GCF_965601325.2. Taxonomy (NCBI): domain Eukaryota; kingdom Metazoa; phylum Chordata; class Actinopteri; order Salmoniformes; family Salmonidae; genus Salmo; species Salmo salar. The sequence continues at coordinate 23,807,863 of NC_138309.1, read as the reverse complement.
CCTCTCTCTCCTTCATTCTGTGGCAGGAAATGTGCTGGTGTCAACTGGGACTGGGTTTAAATCCACCATCTGTTGCATTTTTCATTAACAAAATTGATTCCTACATTTATTTAACCAAGCATGCTCAGACAATGCCACCATGGCTCTCATTGCACCACTGAATTTTGCCTGGATTTTGAAAACGACTGAAAACCCAATCTCACTATAAACTCAATAAAAAAATATGTTCCCTGGTTGTTTGATGATTGTTCGAATAACAAGTACAGTATATTCAGTATAAATGATTAGGGAGTGGAAATTGGTAAGCAGATTCAGCTTGAAGAGGTTGAGGTGGAGCTTGGTATAAAGATGAGAATGTCTAGGTTTAATTACATCAAATTTAAAAACTTACTTATGCTCCTATTTTTGTTTAACTGACATGCATAACAAGTCTATATACAGTAGAAGAAGGATTAGATCATGTAAATTGGCAAGCAGTTGGGGATTCAGCTTACAGGGGCCAAAGGGGAGGTTTGTGTGTACAGTGCATTCAGACTATATCCCTTTTTCCACATTTTGTTACGTCACAGCCTAATATTGATTAAATATATTTTTTCATCAATCTACACAGAATGCCTCATAAAGCGAAAACAGGTTTTTAGAAATGTTTGCAAATATATTACAAATAAAAACAGAAATGCCTTATTTACATAAGTATTCAGACCCTTTGGTATGAGACTCAAAATTGAGATCATGTGCATTCTGTTTCCATTGATCATCCTTGAGATGTTTCTACAACTTTATTGGAGTCCACCTGTGGTAAATATAATTGATTGGACATGATTTGGAAAGGCGCACACACCTATCTATATAAGGTCCCACAGTTGACAGTGCATATCAGAGAAAAAACCAAGCCATGAGGTCAAAGGAATTGTCCGTAGAGCTCGGAGACAGGATTGTGTCGTGGCAAAGATCTGTGGAATGGAACCAACATTTTTTTTGCATCATTGAAGGTCGCCAAGAACACAGTGGCCTCCATCATTCTTAAATGGAAGAAGTTTGGAACCACCAAGACTCTTCCTAGAGCTGGCCGCCCAGCCAAACTGAGCAATCGGGTGAGAAGTGCGGTGATAAAGAACCCGATGGTCACTCTGACAGAGCTGCAGAGTTCCTCTGTGGAGATGGGAGAACCTTCCAGAAGGACAATCATCTCTGCAGCACTCAACCAATCAGGAGATTATGGTAGATTGGCCAGATGGAAGCCAGTCCTCAGTAAAAAGGCACATGACAGCCTGCTTGGAGTTTGCCAAAAGGCACCTAAAGGACTCTCAGACCATGAGAAACAAGATTCTCTGTTCTGATGAAACCAAGACTGAACTCTTTGGCCTGAATGCCAAGTGTCACGTCTGGAGGAAACCAGGCACCATCCCTACTGTGAAGCATGGTGGTGGCAGCATCATGCTGTGGGTATGTTTTTCAGCGGCATGGACTGGGAGACTAGTCAGGATCGAGGGAAAGATGAACAGAGCAAAGTACAGAGAGATCCTTAATGAAAAACTGCTCCAGAGCGCTCAGGAGCTCAGACTGTGGCGAAAGTTCACCTTCTAACAGGACAACGACCCTAAGCAAAAAGCCAAAACAATGCAGAAGTGGCTTCCGGACAAGTCTCTGAATGTCCCTGAGTGTCTAAAAACCTTCGTCAGTATGGGTATTGTGTATAGATTGATGAGGGACACATTTTTTTTTTTACATTTTAGAATAATGCTTTAATGTAAGAAAATGTGGAAAAAGTCAAGGGGTCTGAATACTTTCTGAATGCACTGTAAATGACAATGTCTATATTTAAGTGCATCAATTCTAAAAACTAGTTGGTTAAACTTTTTATGTTGTTGAAAGTCTACTTTATTTTGTTCAACTCATTGTGCTTGTCTAACAACTCCTGTACTAAGTTGCTAGGTAACCAAATGTTACTTTCAGAAATACAGGTGTACAATAATATCAACTTAATGTCAAATGTAAAGTGCTACCCAAGTTTGTTTTGATATACAAAAAGTATGCTGTTTTAAGTAATTTATTCAATTTAAAGCAATAGCACTTTTTTTTCTTTCCAATGGAGTGGCTACCCAGACAGCATACATCATGTCGTCATTCTCTGATGAGATTATTGATCTTTGAGTCTCTCATGTGTCGTCTCTCAAACTTTTCACAACTAAATGAGACAGATATATTCCAATTTCCCTAAATAGATCATATTAAAAATAGAGCAGCCAGACTGTATGCCTAAAGACCTATACATAATATAATATAGCCCATTTGATATTGATTCAAAAGGGGAAATAAAAAGATTCAGGGTCAAATTTATAAGTCAGAGTGTAATATAAACAGGATTTATTCTTTTTTTTCTCTGACACAAAAACACATGAATGGAAGTGTGAAACAGTTTTAATGGGAACATGCAGCAGATACAGAAACACTATTTTTCACTTCAGAATGCCACAGCCAGACCACTGACAGATTCATGATTCATAGCTCATGAATAAATAATATTTTGTTTTGCATTTGAAGGGTCAATCTGGGATTAATTTCAACAGCAAAGTGGGCAACCCGCCACCTTTTTGGTAAACAGCTAATAAAGACACGTTTTATGTATTTAAACCACTCTCACTATTGACATCACTATGATGTAAGTAAACGATAGGTAATACTCATTTTACATTGTAATACTTTGTTGTACCATACAATAAAGTACAATCAATATCACTATGGATGTGTCAGTTTGAACAACACATCAACACACTGAGGAGCATACATGTACGTACATTCTGTGATCTGCTGCTGTCTCTGAGAATGTGTCCCAAATGGGACCATATTCCCTATTCTGTCTGGGATTGAATAGAGCTGCTTTAACACTCTATACTCAAAATGTGCACTTGAGTGTGTGTGTGTATATATGAGAATAGGGTGCAGCCCCCAGCATCCTCCTCCTCAGAAAAAATTGAATGGTAATTCCATCAAGGGGATAGAGTGAGCCTATAAAGCACCTGTGATAGGGGAAGCTTTCTACTGTACTTCATTCTCTGGGACGAATTAGAGTGGCCATCATGAAACGCTCCATCATCCCCTGGCCTCTCTCTCTGTCTTTCTCTCTGTCAGTCTCTCGCTCTCTCTCTGTCTCCCTTTCTTTCTCACTGTCTGTCTCTCTGTCAGTCTCTTTCTTTCTTTCTTTCCTTCTTTCTCTCTCTCTCTCTCTCTCTTACTCTCATTCTCTTGCACACACACACACACACACACACACACACACACACACACACACACACACACACACACACACACACACACACACACACACACAGGTAATCCCAGATTCTCTGTGACTTTGAGGGAATATCCAACAATCCCATAAACAAAAACAGTCATCATACAATGTGTCATGTCATGTTCGATTTAAACCCATTATTAATGTAGATCACAAATATTCCTGTTACACACCGTGCTGTTGCGGGTAAAGCTGAAACACCTTGAACCAGATAAATTAGTATATCCCTCCACCACGTTCCCCAGCTCACTTCCACAGTCTAAACTCTTAGGGATTTAAATTAAACCACTCTCTATGCATGCTAATTAGCTTAGGATAAACATATCATTTTAGAATATTCAATACAGTTTGATTTATTAGCATACTAGCTTTTCTTTTCTTTAATTCTGTGACTCAAGGCAAGGTCCTTTCTGATCAAGTTAATTACTTTGAAGAGAACAGGAGCAGACAGTGTGCGGCTAATTAAGAAATATGTCTATTTGAACTATGGTCAATGACAGCCAGAGTCTTAGTGTGGTAATCACTGGGTACTGACCTATTTCAGCTCATGTCTCATATTTAGGAATTACAGAATGACAAATATCCAATCAAAACTCTGAAAACAAAATCCCTAAAAAGTAAGGAGTGCAAATCAAGTCACTGATTGCTTCAAACTACTAATTATAAATCAGTTGAAGGATGACCATAACACTTGTATGGCAGGGTTGGAGAACAATAACATCATTACTCAGTGATAGTGGCAGATAACCTAGGGGTTAGAGCATCAGGTTGCTGGTTCAAAGACCTGAGCTGACAAGGTGAAAAATAAGTGGATGTGCCCTTGAGCAAGGCACTTAATCCTAATTTGCTCCAGGGGTACTGTACTACTGTGGCTGACCCTGTAAAACTGCACCTATCTGGTGTATGTGACAATAAATATATATTTTTGATACTGATGAATAATGTAACCTTAAAGAGACACCAATCAATCCCATTCATTACAAACATTTGTGTGAGAAAAAAATATCCCCATAAACTGTTAATAATTTAAGCAGGTTTCACATGTTATGGTTGTAATAAATGGCTATGTAAGGACATAAGTCAATTTTGGCCACTTCACAGGACTGTAATATACATGTAATGAATGAGGCTATATGTTGTAATAATATCCTGCCTTGTTTTATTAATCCAAAAAGTCAGGTTTGTGTAGGAGTCCCAGATATGCAGGTGTGTCACTGCAAAGATCATTGGAAAGAATTTGCTCGAATGATCATCAACCAGGTGTCATTGTTTAGTCCAGTGTCACAAACAAAATACATGGCTCTCATAGTACTGACATGATAAGTGACAAATCATTCCATCTGAGTAGAATCGGTCCAAATGTCTGCTGAACTTAATTTTTGTTGCCGTATAACACGAGAAAATCCTGGTATTTGAGCCAATGTCGCATCTTTTGATGTGAACATTCTAAAAGTCTAATACATTTCATATATGCTATTGGAAGAATAATGATTTGGTTGTGTTTGTGAAGTTCTTAGCTAAAATCAGAATACACAAAAACAATAATTTCAAAAAACATAACAGCTCTTGCATTATGTTACTGTAGGCTACAGTATATGTGGAAATGAAAAACCACTAAAAAGACCGAATTTTACAGTGGCTTGCGAAGGTATTCACCCCCTTTGGCATTTTTCATCTTTTGTTGCCTTACAACCTGGAATTAAAATTGATCTTTGGGGGGTTTGTATCGTTTGATTTACACAACATGCCTACCACTTTGAAGGTGCAAAATATTTTTTATTGTTTAACAAACAAACAAAACTTGAGCGTGCATAACTATTCACTCCCCGAAAATCAATACTTTGTAGAGCCACCTTTTGCAGAAATTACAGCTGCATGTCTCTTGGGGCATGTCTCTATAAGCTTGGCACATCTAGCCAATGGGTTTTTGCCCATTCTTCAAGGCAAAACTGCTCCAGCTCCTTCAAGTTGGATGGGTTCCGCTGGTGTACAGCAATCTTAAAGTCATACCACAGATTCTCAATTGGATTGAGGTCTGGGCTTTGACTAGGCCATTCCAAGACATTTAAATGTTTCCCCTTAAACCCCTCGAGTGTTGCTTTAGCAGTATGCTTAGGGTCATTGTCCTGCTGGAAGGTGAACCTCCGTCCTAGTCTCAAATCTCTGGAAGACAAACAGGTTTCCCTCAAGAATGTATTTAGCTCCATCCATCATTCCTTCAATTCTGACCAGTTTCCCAGTCCCTGCCGATGAAAAACATCCCCACAGCATGATGCTGCCACCACCATGCATCACGGTGGGGATGTTGTTCGCGGGGTGATGAAAGATGTTGGGTTTGCGCCAGACATAGCGTTTTCCTTGATGGCCAAAAAGCTACATTTTAGTCTCATCTGACCAGATTGCCTTCTTCCATATGTTTGGGGAGTCTCCCACATGCCTTCTGGCAAACACCAAACGTGTTTGCTTATTTCTTTCTTTAAGCAATGGTTTTTCTGGCCACTCTTCTGAAAAGCCCAGCTCTGTGGAGTGTACGGCTTAAAGTGGTCCTATGGACAGACACTCCAATCTCCGCTGTGGAGCTTTGCAGCTCCTTCATGGCTATCTTTGGTCTCTTTGTTGCCTCTGATTAATGCCCTCCTTGCCTGGTCCGTGAGTTTGGTGGGCGGCCCTCTCTTGGCAGGTTTGTTGTGGTGCCATATTCTTTCAATTTTTTTACAATGGATTTAATGGTGCTCTGTGGGATGTTCAAAGTTTCAGATATTTTTTTATAACCCAACCCTGATCTGTACTTCTCCACAACTTTGTCCCTGACCTGTTTGGAAAGCTCCTTGGTTTTCTTTGTGCCACTTGCTTGGTGGTGCCCCTTGCTTTGTGGTGTTGCAGACTCTGGGGCCTTTCAGAACAGGTGTATATTTACTGAGATCATGTGACAGATCATGTGACACTTAGATTGCACACAGGTGGACTTTATTTAACTAATTATGTGACTTCTGAAGGTAATTGGTTGCATCAGATCATATTTAGGGGCTTAATAGCAAAGAGGGTAAATACATATGCACACACCACTTTTCCATTTTGTAATTTTTTGTAATTTTCTGAAACTATGTTGTTTTTTTTCATTTCACTTCACAAATTTGGACTATTTTGTGTATGTCCGTTACATGAAATCCCAAATAAAAATCCATTTATATTACAGGTTGTAATGCAACAAACTAGGAAAATTGCCAAGGGGGGATGAATACTTTTGCAAGGCACTGTAAATGCCTTGCAAAAGTGTAAATACATTTGATTAGTGGAGTGCCTTTCTTGAAACAAAAAGCATGTGCATTGGAAGACAGTAACAGTTTATTTTTATAGGGACAAAACAAATAAAAATAACCAAACCACCAAGATGCATGGTCCCTCAGATGGTCACTTAGATCTGTATTAGCACCAAGTGTGCTTGTTAAATAGTGAAAATTAGCCCAAAAGCAATAATGGCGTTATGACGAATACAAGTGTAGATATGATGGCAGTCAAAATTATACCATTATTGTCAGTTACTGAACACATTATTTGTGGCCTCGCTCGTGCTTATAGTATGGTATGCATATTCATGCTATGGTATCTGTTTGATCTCATTTAACACTTATCCCTTGTCCTAACAGTTGACACAAATCTTTGTCACTTTCACTTGCTTGCAACACTTCCCACTAACAAGCAACTTGCAGGTGGCACTAGCCTGGTCTCATAGACTAGACGTAACATGTTATGTTTGGCACGCTTGCAAAAGATAGATGGGTACTTAATAAGGGAAAAAAAAGAAAGTTGGGTCAGTGTGAATTCGGGAAAGTATTCAGTATTCAACCTTTGACTTTTTCCACATTTTGTTACATTACAGCCTTATTCTAAAATGGATGAAAAAAATAATAATCCTCATCAATCTACACATAATACCGCATAATGACAAAGCAAAAACTGTTTTTTAGAAAAGTTTGCAAATATATTAAAAACTAAAATATCACATTTATATAAGTACTCAGACCCTTTACTCAGTATGTTGTTGAAGCACCTTTGGCAGAGATTACAGCCTTGAGTCTTCTTGGGTATGATGCAACAAGCTTGGCACTCCTGTATTTGGGGAGATTCTCCCATTCTTCTTTGCAGATCCTCTCAAGCTCTGTCAGGTTGGATGCACAGATATTTTCAGGTCTCTTCAGAGATGTTCGATTGGGTTCAAGTCTGGGCTCTGGCTGGGCCACTCAAGGACATTCAGAGACTTGTCTCAAAGCCACTCCTGCGTTGTCTTGGCTGTGTGCTTAGGGTTGTTGTCCTGTTGGAAGGTGAACCTTCTTCCCAGTCTGAGTTCCAGAGCGCTCTGGATCAGGTTTTCATCAAGAATCTCTCTGTACTTTGCTTCGTTCATCTTTCCCTCGATCCCAGTCCCTGCCGCTGAAAAACATCCCCACAGCATGATGCCACCACTATAATTCACTGTAGGGATGGTGCCAGGTTTCTTCCAGACAGGTTTCTTCCAGGACAAAGAGTTCAATCTCGGTTTCGTCAGAGCAGAGACTATTGTTTCTCAAGGTCTGACAGTCAATTAAGTGCCATTTGGCAAACTCCAAGCGGGCTGTCATTTGCCTTTTACTGAGGAGTGGCTTTCGTCTGACCACTCTACCATAAAGGCCTGATTGGTGGAGTGGTGCAGAGATGGTTATCCTTCTGAAGGTTCCCCGATCTCCACAGAGGAACTCTGGTGCTCTGACAGAGTGACCATCGGGTTCTTGATCACCTCCCTGACCAAGGCCCTTCTCCCCAGATTGCTCAGTTTGGCTGTGCAGCCAGCTCTAGGAAGTGTCTTGGTGGTTCCAAACTTCTCCCATTTAAGAATGATGGAGGCCACTGTGTTCTTGGGGACCTTCAATGCTGCAGACATTTTTTGGTATGATTCCCCAGATCTGAACTCATGACTTGGTTTTTGCTCTGACATGCACTGTCAACGGTTGGACCTTATATAGACAGGTGTGTGCCTTTCCAAATCGTGTCTAGTCAATTGAGTTTACCACAGGTGGATTCCAATGAAGTTGTAGAAACATCTCAAGGATGATCAAATGAAATAAGATGCACATGAGCTCAATTTCGAGTCTCATAGCAAAGGGTCTGAATACTTATGTAAATAAGGTATTTCTGTTTTTTTCAAAAAAAATTCAAAAAAACTGTTTTCTCTTCAACATTATGGGGTATGGTGTGTAGATTGATGTTGAAAAAAAAATGTTATCAATTTTAGAATAAGGCTGTAATGTAACAAAATGCTGTAATGTAACTATCTATCCATCCATAAATAGATGGATGGATAGATAGTGTAACGTGGATGTCTAATAACCTAACAGTTGCGAGTCAAATCTCATCAGGGACAACTTTAGCATTTTAGCTAATTAGTACCTTTTCAACTACTTTCATATTTTTTAGCTACTTTGCGACTGCTTAGCATGTTAACTATCCCTTCCCCTAACCCTAAACTTAACCCTTTTAGCTAACCCTTCCACTAACCCTAACCTTAAGCCTTTACCCTAACTCCTAAAATTAACCCTAACTTTAACCAACACCCCTAGCATTCCTAACATTAGCCAGCTAGCTAACGTTGGCCACCTAGCCACCTAGCTAGAATCTGTAACATATCATACATTTTGCAAATTCGTAGCATATTGTACTTTTTGCTAAATCGTAAAATATAATACTAACTGTAATTCATAACATATCATGTGATTTGGGTGATGGACATCCACAAATTAATACATACCATACGAAACGTAACATATCATACTAAATGGTGTGCCTTAAATTTACTTACAGAATAATACGAAATGCTCTGAGACCAGGTTGGTGGCACAAGTGTCATGTGATCTGTTCTCAGCGCATCTGCCCACCTGGCAGTTTCTCCTCACTGGGAGCTGAGTGCAATTTGGCTCATGTGGAAACTTTGCTGCTGCCATGGTGCTCATGACACAAACACTCACACTTTCTTGGCTTACATGGGTATAGTGTGAGTGTTGTATTCTCATTCTTCAGCACCGTTGTGGAGAACAGCTGCTGTTCAGGTGTCTTATTTTTCACAGAGTGAGGGAGCTTCTGTCTAACTTTGTTCATGGTACCGACCAGGCTTGTTTTCTTTGCAAGCAACATGTTGCCAATAACAGAAGAAATTATACATGGTGACATTTCTCCCCTCGTCAACGTTAGGTTCCACACGCCTCATTGGCACATTCTCAGACACATGTTAAGATTATTATTAGATAAATACAATAGAATGGCCCGCCCTGTTCTTCATTCACAATCTGTGATTACATAATTATGCATCATTCACTTCCACTAGCTCATCAACTCACCCCTTCTCCCCTTCTCCCACATCATAGAGTACTTGATTTATTTAATCTATTGTTATATTTTATGAAAATTGTTTTGGTATTATTGGTTTATTCAGATCCCTATTAGCTTTTGCCAAAGCAGCAGCTATTCTTCCTGGGGTCAACAAAAAAACACAAATCATGGAAAGTAACAAAACACTGATTTACTGATAGACAAGGACAGTCTCAAAATACAATGAATACAAACAGTACAATAACAGCAACAAAAATGTAGAAACAATGCAACTAAGAGTGTGTCTGTGTCTGTGTGTGTGTGTGTCCCCTCACAGTCCCTGCCATTCCATTAAATGTTTTTTTTTATTTTTTTATCCCATTACAGTCTAAGCCCTGTCTTAGGGGGTTGTACTAATCTATTTGGAATTGTTTTAAGAAGGTCATACCAAGGATCATTTCCTTATTTGATTTAGAATTTTAAGATCCCTTAAAGTATACAAAAAATATTTGATAATATATAATTAATACATTGAATAACAGACTCACTACATGGTACAATAGATAGTCTCCCCCAAAAAATCAAATGGAAGTTTGTTCTGAAGTCTGAAGTCTGAGCGATATAAGATCAGGAAACATTAACATGCACCTTTCACCGCAGATGCGAAAGTGCAACATCGGCGGATATCTCCATCTTAAACTGACAGATTTTTATGGGTATGTTTTTGTTATGCTAATTCATTTTCAGAGGGGGCATGGACATCGACTTTAGGGATTTTTAATTAAAGATAATTTTGATGTTTTCTTGAGTAATTGCAGTGTACGTTTAGTTTATAGGCAATTATCACGGTAATTATCAACTGGGCAGGGCACCTTCAATTGTCAGGAGAAGGAAGTGAACAGGCCCTACAGTTGGGAGGAGGAGCAGCGGGGGAAAACCATAAAAAATGTCCCCCTAAAACTGTCTGTAACACCAGTTCTGTTTAAGATAGGCCTATTAAGATTCAAACTATTATGTCTGGGACATGATGAAGTTATAACCCAATGATGAGGAAGCAGCATGGTACGTTTAGGCTATTTACTTGATTGTGCAGGTAATAAACATGAGAGAGAGGAAGAGAGGGGGATAGAAAAAGGGGTGACTTCATTGGCAATAAACCGTTTTTTTCATGAAAGATCCCATATGTCTAGAGGCGCCCGGTTGTAGCCATATAAAGGAGACTCAATTATTTAGGAACAATATTTTGTGGATGGATGTTGGCGTGAATATGTGATGCATGTCCGGTGGCCATATTTCGTGGCGGTCCTCTAATGCTTTGATAAACGTCCGTTATCTACTCCCTTTGATGTATGACGGCCATCTGCTCCCAGCTCCTCCAGGGCAATTTTTTTAACGTTTGGATATCTGGGTCAGTTCAGGTGGATTTCAGAGGCGGGTCACTGACGAGGACAATAGAGACTGGTGAAGCTAGCCGGGGTCATTGCTGCTATCTCTCTTTTTGCATCCCAAATGGCACCCTATTCCCTTTATAGTGCACTAGTTTTGACCAAGGGGCGCTGGTCAGAAGTTGTGCACTATATAGGGAATAGGGTGTCACGGGCCCTGGCCAAAAGTAGCGCACTATATAGGGTAGGATTTTCCAACCCTCTTCCTGGAGAGCTACCGTCCTGTAGGTTTTTGCTCCAACCCTAATCTAGCGCACCTGTTTCTAATAAGTAGCAGAATCAGGTTAGTTCCAACTTTGGTTGGAGCAAAAACCTACAGGAGGATAGCTCTCCAAAAACAGGGTTGGAGAGCCCTGATATAGGGAATAGGGAGCCATTTGGGAAGCAACCTCGGTCTGTGTAATAGGGCAGTGTTTCCCAAAAATACCACTGGAACAGCGGTGACTGTGAAGCAACACAAAATAGGCACAGACAAATGCATACAAACACACAATAACATATGCACTATACACACATTTACACATGGATTTTGTTTTCTACTATAGATATCTGGTAGTAGAGTAAAGGCCTGAGATCACACACTTAATATGTTGTGAAATCTGTTGTGAATGTATTGTAATGTTTTTAAATTGAATAGCTGCCTTAATTTTGCTGGACCGCAGGAATTTATTATGGGATCCATAATAAATCAAAAATATAAATACAACCCTGGTTCTCGAGTACCCCAAACAGCACACATTTCCATTGTAGCCCGCGACAAACACACCTCATTCAGTTCATTGAGGGCCTGATGATTAGTTCACAAGTTGAATCAGGTGTGGCTGTCCAGGGTTACAATAAAAATGTACTCGAGGACCAGGGTTGGCAAACACTGTCTTAGAGCAGCGTTTTCCAAACTCAGCACTCGGGACCCCAAGGGGTGCACGTTTTGTTTTTTTACCCTAACACTACACAGCTGCGAGTTCGGGAAACCCTGCTTTAGAGGGCTTTGAGTTGACCCCTTCTCTAATTTCCCCTACATCACACAATCCACAAACACACTCATGTATCAATGAATAACCACAAAAAAATCAAAAGGTCTAGATATAAACAGCAAATTCTCCAGTGTTAAAAAAGAGAAATTAACATTGACACTACCTTCCCCAGAGTGCCTTGCCTTTTGAGTAAATTGTAGAGTTACCTCCCATGACTGTATGTGTTAGTGACAGAGGCATGGTTGTTGCATTCCTCCATTATCAGTCTATCAGACATCACCAAGTGAACTCCCAATAAACTATGTTTTTTTATCATTATATATTTATATTTATCCTTTTTTATTTTAATACCCCCTTTTTCTCTCCAATTTCATGGTATCCAATTGGTAGTTACAGTCTTGTCCCATGCTGCAACTCCCGTACGGACTCGGGAGAGGCAAAGGTCGAGAGCCATGCATCCTCCGAAACACGACTCAGCCAAGCCGCACTGCTTCTTGACATCCTGCCTGCTTAACCCAGAAGCCAGCCACACCAATGTGTCGGAGGACACACCGTACACCTGGTGACTGCGTGTATGCGCTCAGCCTGCCACAGGAGTCACTAGAGTGCGATGGGACAAGAACATCACGGCTGGCCAAGTCTTCCTCTAACCCGGACAACGCTGGGCCAATTGTGTACTGCCCCATGGGTCTCCCGGTCACGGCCGGCCAGCTGTGACAGAGCCTGGACTTGAATCAGGATCTCTAGTGGCACAGCTAGCACTGCGATGCAGTGCCTTAGACCACTGCACCACTCGGGAGGCCCTAACTACATTATCATTAACCTTTTGACGTGTAAGATCATATATTTGTGATCATTGTTGAGTGGTCCCTGCAGTGTACCTACACAAATATGTGATTGGAACAGTAGCAACAGAACATATAATGCAACAAACACGTCTAAACATTATTGTTGTATGAAAGCATCCAAACAATGTTTTGTAGTCCTTGGAAATAAAGGTCTTCACAACTTTATTCTTTATTTTCACATTTTATTGTAAAATATAAATGCAACCTTCATGATCCAAACATCACATGGAACACATCCAGAGCCAATCTCATTACGTAAACCAACAATAAATAACAGGTTGCGCTAAAAAAAAAAAAAAAAAACGTAAGTTAGCGACCTAAGGTCTAGACTTGTTTATAATGTACCACATCTCTGGGAGAAATGACGGCAGCCATGTTTGTTTATGTTTGACATGCAAAATCTCCCAAATCCCAGAATACCATTCACTAAGATGCAAATAAACAATGTCAAATCAAAGATGGCTGCACCCATTGCCTGAAAAAAATTAACTTATTTTGTCCACTTTTCAGGATATTACAAATATTTGATGTACGTGTTACAGTGTATACAAGAAACAGAGCACATGACTTGACAAGTCGTTTACCATTTTTGACAAATCACAAAGCAAATACAATGTTATCACCTCAGAGATCATCACCCCAAATACAAGCCTCTGCCTAGCCTAACCGTAGCACAAAAGCTAAGCTGGCAGCCCTGAGGTACCAGTTAAAATCAGGTGGGTAATTCAAAACAACTGGGAACTCTCCGACTTCCGGTTTTAGTCCATTCAAGACAACTGGGAATTCTGAAAAAAAATACGAGCTCCGACTGGGAAAAATAGTTTTGATAGGTCATCCAACTCAGAATCTTGTCAACAAACATGGAATCACACATAACTGGCAAATAGCTTAAGCATTAGCTCATCAAAATGTACATGCATCATATGTGTTCATTACAATCTATGCAAGAATGCATGATTTGTCACCAGAACTTGAAAACATGTAAATAAAACAGCAAATACATTACGATACAATGACAACATGATATACAGAAAATATATCGCTTACATTGATAGGAACGCACACATGTCCAAAGTCCAATTTGTAAGGAAAACAACAATGAAAGCAATGAAATGCGGGCACCAGCCATAAAATGTGCCGGGGGAAAAAGTTTGTGCAAAGCCTGTTCTGACAAGAGATGCGCAATGTCTTTCTACTTGATCTAGGGAAACACCGGTGAAGTGCTTGGGCTCTCGTTGAAGAGAGGACACATTTGTCCAGCTCAGTAAAGCCTCAGACATAAATTGCTGCAACAGTGAAATGGGCTAGTTCTTACAGAGCATTCAGAAAGTATTCCCTTTTCCACATTTTGTTGTATTACAGTATTATTTTTAAATTGATTAATACAAGAAAACTCAGCAACCTACACACAATAACCCATAATGCCAAAGTAAAAACAGGTTATCAATTTTGCTAATTTATAAAAAATAAAAAAAACACAAATACCTAATTTACATAAGTATTCAGACTCTGCTATGAGACCCGAAATTGAGCTCAGGTGCATCCTGTTTCCATTGATCATCCTTGAGATGTTTCTACAACTTGATTGGAGTCCACCTGTGGTAAATTCAATTGATTGGACATGATTTGAAAAAACATACACCTGTCTAAGTTCCCACAGTTGACAATGCATTTCAGAGCAAAAACCAAGCCTTGAGATCGAAGGAATTGTCCGTAGAGCTCTGAGACAGGACTGTGTCGAGGCACAGATCTTGGGAAGTGTACCAAAAAGTGTCTGCAGCATTGAAGGTCCCCAAGACAGAGTGGGCTCCATCATTCTTAAATGGAAGAAGGTTGGAACCACCAAGACTCTTCCTAGAGCTGGCCGCCCAGCCAAACTGAGCAATCGGGGGAGAAGGGCCTTGGTTATTGAGGTGACCAAGAAGCTGATGGTCACTCTGACAGAGCTCCAGAGTTCTTCTGTGGAGAAGGGAGAACCTTCCAGAAGGACAATCATCTCTGCAGCACTCCACTAATCAGGCCATTATGGTTGAGAGGCTAGACGGAAGCCACTCTTTAGTAAAAGGCATATGCAGCCTGCTTGGCTGGAGTCCACCTGTGGTAAATTCAATTGACCTGACATGATTTGGAAAGGCTCTCACCTGTCTATGCACACCTGTCTATATAAGGTCCAACCTTTAACAGTGCATGTCAGAGCAAAAACCAAGCCATGAAGTGGAAGGAATTGTCCATAGAGCTGCATGACAGGATTGTGTTGAGGCACAGGCCTGGGGAAGGGTAACAAAAAATGTCTGCAGCATTGAAGGTCCCCAAGAACACAGTGGCCTCTATCCTTCTTAAATGGAAGCTTGGAACCACTGAGACTCTTCCTAGAGCTGGCTGCCTGGCCAAACTGAGCAATCAGGGAAGAAGGGCCTTGGTCAGGGAGGTGACCAAGAACCTGATGGTCACTCTGACAGAGCTCCAGAGTTCTTCTGTGGAGAAGGGAGAACCTTCCAGAAGGACAATCATCTCTACAGCACTCAACCAATCAGGCCATTATGGTAGAGTGGCCAGACGGAAGCCACTCCTTAGTAAAAGGCACATGCAGCCTGCTTGGAGTTTGCCAAAAGGGACCTAAATGACTCTCAGACATTGAGAAACAAGATTCTCTGGTCTGATGAAACCAAGATTGACCTCTTTGGCTTGAATGCCAAGCTTCACGTCTGGAGGAATCCAGGCACCGTTCATCATCTGGCCAATGCTATCCCTACGGTGAAACATGTTGGCAGCATCATGCTGTTGGTATGTTTTTCAGTGGCAGGGACTGGCAGACTTGTCAGGATTGAGCGAAAGATGAACGGAGCAAAGTATAGTGAGATCTTTGATGAAAACCTGCCCCAGAGTGCTCAGGAACTCAGACTGGGCGAAGGTTCACCTTCCAACAGGACAACGACCCTAAGCACACAGCCAAGACAACGCAGGAGTGGCTTTGGGAGAAGTCTCTGAATGTCCTTGAGCAGCCCAGCCAGAACCCAGACTTGAACCCCATCTAACATCTCTGGGGAAACCTGAAAATAGCTGTGCAGTGACGCTCCCCATCCAACCTGACAGAACTTGAGGATCTGCAGAGAAGAATAGGAGAAACTCACAAAATCAAACTTTATTTACAACAAGTGTAGACCTTACCGTGAATTGCTTACTTACAATCCCTTAACTGCTAGCGGAACGCCTCGCCAATATCCAATGGTAGAGCGTGGCGCGAAATACAAAAACCTCTAAAATGCTATAATTTAAATTTTTCAAACATACGACTATTTTACACCATTTTAAAGACAAGACTCTCGTTAATCTAACCACATTGTCCGATTTCAAAAAGGCTTTACAGCGAAAGCAAAACATTAGATTATGTTAGGAGAGAACACAGCCAAAAATAATCACACAGCCATTTTCAAAGCAAGCATATATGTCAAAAAAACCCCAAACACAGCTAAATGAAGCACTAACCTTTGATGATCTTCATCAGATGACACTCCTAGGACATTATGTTATACAATACATGCATGTTTTGTTCAATCAAGTTCATATTTATATCCAAAAACAGCTTTTTACATTAGCATGTGATCTTCAGAACATGCATTCCCACCGCAAACTTCCGGTGAATT
Source organism: Salmo salar (assembly GCF_965601325.2). Lineage (NCBI taxonomy): Eukaryota > Metazoa > Chordata > Actinopteri > Salmoniformes > Salmonidae > Salmo > Salmo salar. The sequence goes on along the minus strand of NC_138309.1, from coordinate 23,791,318 downwards.
TACTAAATTACTCATCATAAACGTTGACAAAATACATAACAATTATTTTAAGAATTATAGATACAGAACTTTATGCAATCGCTATGTCAGATTTTAAAATAGCTTTTCGGCGAAAGCACATTTGCAATATTCTGAGTACATAGCTCAGCCATCACGGCTAGCTATTTTGACACCCGCCAAGTTCGGGGCTCACTAAACTCAGAATTACTATTAGAAAAATTGTATTACCTTTGCTGATCTTCGTCAGAATGCACTCCCAGGACTGCTACTTCAACAACAAATGTTGTTTTTGTTCCAAATAATCCATAGTTATGTCCAAATACCTCCGTTTTGTTCGTGCGTTCAGGTCACTATCCAAAGGGTAACGCACGAGCGCATTTCGAGACAAAAAATGTCAAAATGTTCCTTTACCGTACTTAGAAGCATGTCAAACGCTGTTTAAAATCAATTTTTATGGTATTTTTCTTGTAAAATAGTGATAATATTCCAACCGCACAATAGTGTTTTCATTCAAAGAGGAAAAGAAAAAACTGCATGGTCGTGGGACCGCGCATCTCCAATCTCTTTGTCACTAGGCAGACCACTGACAAACTGTGCTAGTATACTCTGCACAGAGACAGGATACGCCTCTGAAGCCTTCAGAAAGCGTATTGAGAGCCAATGGAAGCCTTAGAAAGTGCTTCGTAACAGCTCAGATACTGTAGTTTTGATAGAGAACCAAAAGAAGAACTACAATTTCACAGACAGGCCACTTCCTGCTTGGAATCTTCTCAGGTTTTTGCCTGCCATACGAGTTCTGTTATACTCACAGACACCATTCAAACAGTTTTAGAAACTTCAGAGTGTTTTCTATCCAAATCTACTAATAATATGCATATTCTCGTTTCTGGGCAAGAGTAGTAACCAGTTTAAATCGGGTATGTTTTTTTCATCCGGCCGTGAAAATACTGCCCCCTATCCCAAACAGGTCCAATAGTGCAGTTCAAGAAGAGTTAAGAAAATATTTACCAAATAAACTAAAGTAAAATATAATAAATAGTAACACAATAACAGAACAATAATGAGGCTATATACAGGGGGTACCGGTATCGAGTCAGTGTGCGGTTAGTTGAGGTAATTTGTACATGTAGGTAGGGGTGAAGTGATAATAAAGAGCGAATACCAGCAGTGTTCAAAACAAATGGAGGGAGGGAGGGAGGGGGGTCAATGTTTCAACTTCCTGGCCATTTGATTAATTGTTCAGCAGCCATATGGCTTGGGGGAAGAAGCTGGTAAAGAGCCTTTTGGTCCTAGACTCGGCGCTCCGGTACCGCTTGACGTGCATTAGCAGAGAAAACAGTCTATGATGGGTGACTGGAGTCTCTGACAATTTTATGGGCTTTCCTCTGACACCGCCTATTATATAGGTCCTGGATGGCAGGAAGCTTGGCCCCAGTGATGTACTGGGCCGTACGCACTACACTCTGTAGCACCTTACGGTCAGATGCCGAGCAGTTGCCATACCAGGCGGTGATGCAACCGGTCAGGATGCTTTCGATGGTGCAGCTGTAGAACTTTGAGGATCTGGGGACCCATGGCAAATCTTTTCAGTCTCCTGAGGGGGAAAAGGTGTGCCAAGCTTGTAGCGTCATACCCAAGAAGAGGCGAGGTTTGTAATCGCAGCCAAAGGTACTTCAACAAAGTACTGAGTAAAGGGTCTGAATACTTCTGTAAATGTAATATTTCTGTTTGTTTTATTTTTTATGAATTTGCCAAAATTTCTACAAACCTGTTTTTGCTCTGTCATTATGGGGTATTGTGTGTAGATTAATTAGGGAAACAATTTTTCAATCCATTTTAGAATAAGGCTTTAACCTAACAAAATGTGGAAAAATCAGGGGATCTGAATACTTTCCGAATTAACTGTATATTTGTGCTGCTGTGCGTTTTGTTGTTAACCTTACTTTGCTACCTGACAACTTTACATTTTTTACTTTTTAATTACCGTTTATATTTTTACTTTTTCCCTCACTCAACTTTTTTTTTTATTCAACTTTTTCGCTCCGGACGCTTTATCTGGATGTGGTTCGTCAGGACCTCCATCAGCCGAAGCTAAGTAGTTACATTAACATGATGCCTTCTTATTGCAGTCACTGTACTCATAATATACAGGAGAACGATCGCCTTACGGCGAGGATAGTTGTGCTGTAAGCCCAGCTTCAGACGCAGTCGTTAGGCAAGGGTAATTTCAGTGTAGGAAAGGATGAAACAGCATCTGTACCACCAGTAAGTACAGATAGTAGTATAAATCCCCTCGCACAGTCCCTGCAGCGGGACAACTTCCTCATGGCTTCTGGAGGGAAATGCTGTAGGAATGCTCAACCAGTGTCGCTTATTCAGCCGACAGAAACTTTCAACCGGTTCTCCCCATTAAGCAGCGAGTCGGAGTCAGAGGCCAAGCCTTCTCTGGTCTCTACTCCTCCCGTTACGGGGTCTGAGACGCCGAAGCCTCACAGCATTAACTCTGACAAATTGAAAACCCCAGTCATTGGCGACTCCATTACCCGCAGTATTAGACTTAAAATGAATCATCCAGCGATGATACACTGTTTACCAGGGGGCAGGGCTACCGACGTTAAGGCTAATCTGAAGATGGTGCTGGCTGAAGCTAAAACTGGCGAGTGTAGAGAATATAGGGATATTGTTATCCACATCGGCAACAACGATGTTAGGATGAAACAGTTAGAGGTCACCAAGCGCAACATAGCTTCAGCGTGTAAATCAGCTAGAAAGATATGTCGGCATCGAGTAATAGTCTCTGGCCCGCTCCCAGTTAGGGGGAGTGATGAGCTCTACAGCAGAGTCTCATAACTAAATCGCTGGTTAAAAACTGTTTTCTGCCCCTCCCAAAAGATAGAATTTGTAAATAATTGGCCCTCTTTCTGGGACTGACCCACAAACAGGACCAAGCCTGGCCTGTTGAGGAGTGACGGACTCCATCTTAGCTGGAGGGGTGCTCTCATCTTATCTACGAACATAGACAGGGCTCTAACTCCCCTAGCTCCACAATGAAATAGGGTGCATGCCAGGCAGCAGGCTGTTAGCCAGCCTGCCAGCTTAGTGGAGTCTGCCACTAGCACAGTCAGAGTAGTCAGCTCAGCTTTCCCCATTGAGACCGTGTCTGTGCCTCGACCTAGGTTGGGCAAAATGAAACATGGCTGTGTACGCTTTAGCAATCTCACTGGAATAAAGACCTCCTCCATTTCTGCCATTATTGAAAGAGATTGTGATACCTCACATCTCAAAATAGGGCTACTTAATGTTAGATCCCTCACTTCCAAGGCAGTTATAGTTAATTAACTAGTCACTGGTCATAATCTTGATGTGATTGGCCTGACTGAAACATGGCTTAAGCCTGATGAATTTACTGTGTTAAATGAGGCCTCACCTCCTGGTTACAGTAGTGGCCATATCCCCCGCGCATCCCGCAAAGACGTAGGTGTTGCTAACATTTACGATAGCAAATTTCAATTAACAAAAACAAAAAGGCTTTTTTGTCTTTTGAGCTTCTAGTCATGAAATCTATGCAGCCTACTCAATCACTTTTTATAGCCACTGTTTACAGGTCTCCTGGGCCATATATAGCGTTCCTCACTGAGTTCCCTGAATTCCTATCTGACCTTGTAGTCGTGCTATAAATTCTCAGACAACCCAAAGATTCCTTGATGGCCTTCCAGACTCCCTCTGCCTGCCCAAGGACGTCAGAGGACAAAAATCAGTTAACCACCTATTTAATCTTGCCCAATACCCTAGATGCAGTCGCACCCCTAAAAACAAAAAACATTTGTCATAAGAAGCTAGCTCCCTGGTATACAGAAAATACCCGAACTCTGAAGCAAGCTTCCAGAAAAATGGAACCGAAATGGCGCTTTACCAAACTGGAGGTCTTCTGACTAGCTTGGAAAGACAGTACCGTGCAGTATCGAAGAGCCCTCACTGCTGCTCGATCATCCTATTTTTCCATTTTAACCTCTTGACGGTCGCCTAAGATAGGGGGCGCTACAGCGATTTTAGAAAAAAAATTCTGCCCATTTTAAACGGTCTCCTACTCAAACTCAGAAGCTAGGATATGCATATAATTAATACTTGTGGATAGAAAACACCCTAAAGTTTCTAAAACTGTTTGAATGGTGTCTGTGAGTATAACAGAACTCATATGGCAGTCAAAACCCCGAGACCGATCGTAACAGGATGTGGAATTCTGAATGGCGGACTCAACTTCACCACTTTGCCTGTAATTCACACAGTGAGCAATGGTTCATTGAGCACTTCCTATTGCTTCCACTAGAAGTCCCCAGTCTTTACAAAGTGATTTGAGCCTTCTACTGTGAAAACTGAATGAATGAGACGCAGTGGAACGTGGTCACATGAGGAGGGCCATCACCATTCTGACGCCGGCGCCCCTGGCTACCCTCCCCTTTCGAAACGTTTTGAAAGACAATGCAATCATCCCCCTTGAATCTTATTGGAGCTCTGGTTGAAAAAGGCCCTAAAGATTTATGTTATACAACGTTTGACATGTTTGAATGAACCTAAATAAAAAAAATATGCATTTTTTCGAAAGAGGTGTCCCGCGCACGACGGAAGTTTTGGAACATAAAGGATACATTTTTTCGAACGAAAATACATTTGTTGTGGACCTGGGAACCCTGGAAGTGCTTTCTGATGAAGACAATCAAAGGGAAGGGATTATTGACAATAGTATACAAGACTAGATTTGATATGCGATTGTTCCAAGATGGCGCTGACCTGTATTGCTAGCCTATTTTCTGAGTATCGCATCCCCTTTTATCACAAAGTGTGATTACCCAGTAAAGTTATTTTTAAATCTGGCATTACAGGTGCTTTCAAGAGATATTCATCTATAAATCTTAGAATGACAATATTACATTTTAAAAATGTTTTCGAATAGTAATTTAGTAAATTGTAGCGCTGTTTCACCGGATGCATTTGAGGGAAAATAGTCAACGTTACGCGCCGATGTAAAATGCTGTTTTTATATATAAATATGAACTTTATTTAACAAAAGAATGCATGTATTGTGTAACATGATGTCCTAGGGGTGTCATCTGATGAAGATTGTCAAAGGTTAGTGCTGCATTTAGCTGTTTTTTGGTTATTTGTGATGCATGTGGTTGGTCGGAAAATGGCTATGTGGCTACTTTTACGATATACTCCTCTAACATAATCTAATGTTTTGCTTTTGCCTTAAAGCCTTTTTGAAATCGGACAACGTGGTTCGATTCAGGAGAGGTTTATCTATAAAACGATATAACATAGTCCTATATTTGAAAAAAAATAAATAAAAAAATTCGTTATGCTAATGGGGATAGGATTTTTCGCTGGATGTCCGACCAGGGGTTAATTGAGGAAAATAAGAACAATCCAACATTTATTTTTGATACTGTCGCAAAGCTAACTAAAAAGCAGCATTCCCCAAGAGAGGATGGCTTTCACTTCAGCAGTAATAAATTCATGAACTTCTTTGAGGAAAAGACCATGATCATTAGAAAGTAAATCACGGACTCCTCTGTAAATCTGCGTATTCCTCCAAAGCTCAGCTGTCCTGAGTCTGCACAACTCTGCCAGGACCTAGGATCAAGGGAGACACTCAAGTGTTTTAGTACTATATCTCTTGACACAATGATGAAAATAATCATGGCCTCTAAACCTTCAAGCTGCATTCTGGACTCTATTCCAGCTAAACTACTGAAAGAGCTGCTTCCTGTGCTTGGCCCTCCTATGTTGAACATAATAAAACGGCTCTCTATCCACCAGATGTGTACCAAACTCACTAAAAGTGGCAGTAATAAAGCCTCTCTGGAATAAGCCAAACCTTGACTCAGAAAATATAAAAAACTATCGGCCTATATCGAATCTCCCATTCCTCTCAAAGAAATTTGAAAAAGCTGTTGCGCAGCAACTTCACTGCCTTCCTGAAGACAAACAATGTATACGAAATGCTTCACTCTGGTTTAGACCCCATCATAGCACTGAGACTGCACTTGTGAATGTGGTAAATTACCTTTTAATGGCTTCAGACCGAGGCTCTGCATCTGTCCTCGTGCACCTAGACCTTAGTGCTGCTTTTGATACCATCGATCACCACATTCTTTTGGAGAGATTGGAAACCCAAATTGGTCTACATGGACAAGTTCTGGACTGGTTTAGATCTTATCTGTCGGAAAGATATCAGTTTGTCTCTGTGGATGGTTTGTCCTCTGACAAATCAACTGTACATTTCGGTGTTCCTCAAGGTTCCGTTTTAGGACCACTATTGTTTTCACTATATATTTTCCCGATTGGGGATGCCATTCGGAAACATAATGTTAACTTTCACTGCTATGCGGATGACACAGCTGTACATTTCGATGAAACATGGTGAAGCCTCAAAATTGCCCTCACTGGAAGCCTGTGTTTCAGACATAAAGAAGTAGATGGCTGCAAACTTTCTACTTTTAAACTCGGACAAAACAGAGATGCTAGTTCTAGGTCCAAAGAAACAAAGAGATCTCTGTTGAATCTAACAATTCATCTCGATGGTTGTACAGTCGTCTCAAATAAAACTGAAGGACCTCGGCATTACTCTGGACCCGGATCTCCCTTTTGACAAACATATCAAGACTGTTTCAATGACATCTTTTTTCCATCTATGTAACATTGCAAAAATCAGACATTTTCTGTCCAAAATTGCTGCAGAAAATTCATCCATGCTTTTGTCACTTCTAGGTTAGACAACTGCAATGCTCTACTTTCCAGCTACCCGGATAAAGCACTAAATAAACTGCTAAATACGGCTGCAAGAATCCTGACTAGAACCAAAAAAATTTATCATATTACTCCAGTGCTAGCCTCCCTACACTGGCTTCCTGTTAAGGCAAGGGGTGATTTCAAGGTTTTACTGCTAACCTAGAAAGCATTACATGGGCTGGCTCCTACCTATCTTTCCAATTTGGTCCTGCCATACATACCTACATGTACACTATGGTCACAAGACGCAGGCCTCCTAATTGTCCCTAGAATTTCTAAGCAAACAGCTGGAGGCAGGGCCTTCTTCTATAGAGCCCCATTTTTATGGAATGGTCTGCCTACCCATGTGAGAGACGCAGACTCTGTCTCAACCTTTAAGACTCATCTCTTCAGTAGGTCCTATGATTGAGTGTAGTCTGGCCCAGGAGTGTGAAGGTGAACGGAAAGGCAGTGGAGCAATGAACCGCCCTTGGGGTCTCGGCCTGGCCGGTTCCCTTCTCTCCACTGGGAGTCTCTGCCTCTAACCCTATTACAGGGGCTGAGTCACTGGCCTACTGGTGCTCTTCCATGCCGTCCCTAGGAGGGGTGCGTCACTTGATTGGGTTGAGTCACTGACGTTGTCTACCTGTCTGAGTTGGCGCCCCCCCCTTGGGTTGTGCCGTGGCGGAGATCTTTGTGGGCTATACTCGGCCTTGTCTCAGGATGGTAAGTTGGTGGTTGAAGATATCCCTCTAGTGGTGTGGGTGCTGTGCTTTGGCAAAGTGGGTGGGGTTATATCCTGCCTGTTTGGCCTTGTCCGGGGGTATCATCGGATGGAGCCACAATGTCTACTGACCCGTCCTGTCTCAGCCTCCAGTATTTATACTACAGTAGTTTGTGTCGGGGGGCTAGGGTTAGTCTGTTATATCTGGAGTATTTCTCCTGTCTTATCCGATGTCCTGTGTGAATTTAAGTATGCTCTCTCTAATTCTCTCTTTCTCTCTTTTTTCTCTCTCTCTCTCTCTCTCTCTTTCTTTCTCTCTCTCGGAGGACTAGGACCATGCCTCAGGACTTCCTGGCATGATGACCCCTTGCTGCCCCCAGTCCACCTGGCCGTGCTGACCTGTTGCACCCTCGACAACCACTGTGATTACGATTATTTGACCATGCTGGTCATTTATGAACATTTGAACATCTTGGCCATGTTCTGTTATAATCTCCACCCGGCACAGCCAGAAGAGGACTGGCCACCCCCCATAGCCTGGTTCCTCTCTAGGTTTCTTCCTAGGTTTTGGCCTTTCTAGGGGGTTTTCCTAGCCACTGTGCCTGCATTGCTTGCTGTGCCTGCACACCTGCATTGCTTGCTGTTTGGGGTTTTAGGCTGGGTTTCTGTACAGCACTTTGAGATATCAGCTGATGTAAGAAGGGCTATATAAATACATTTCATTTGATATTCAATACAATTTCAACCTTATCAACAACAAAGGATCAGATTAAAAATCAACCACTACATGTGCTCAGCCTTCTACTATTGTGCCATGGCAAGTGTAGAATGCAATAATCATGTCTCTGTCACTAACAAATATAGTCATGGGTGGAAACTCTACAATTTACTCAAAAGGCAAGGCACTCTGGGAAGTATTTAAATAAGGATTTAAACTAAGAATTATGTCATTTTAACACTATTCCAGTGTCTATATGGGTCCACAGACAACACTTTCAGTGTTGATTTATCACCCTCAGTGTTAATTTCTCCGTGAACTGTAGAAATACACAGATAGCCCCAGCCCCTTCACACACACAGAAGCTGATAGTACATCAATAATAATGAGTATACAGCATTCCAGCTTTGCGTTGGCTTGGGGTCATTGTCCTGTTGGAACGTAAATCTTCGCCCCAGTTTAAGGTCATTTGTACTCCTTGAAGCAGATTCTTATCAAGGATTTGTCTGTATTTGGCTCCATTAATATTTCCCTCTATCCTTGCAAGTCTCCTGGTCCCTGCTGCTAAAAAGCATCACCATGCTTCACGGTAGGGATGGTGCTAGATGGGTGATGAGCTGTGCCTGGTTCTCCAGACATGGCACTTTGCATTCAGGCAAAAGAGTTACATTTTTGTTTCATCAGCCCACAGAATCTTTTGTCTTATGATTTCAGAGTCTTTCACATGCCTTATTGCAAACGCCAGGCGTGCTGTAATATGCCTTTTTTTCTCAGGAGTGGCTTCCGTTTAGCCACTCTCCCTTAAAGCCCAGATTGGTGAAGTGCTCTAGAGACTCTTGTCCTTCTGGCAGGTTCTCCCATATACGCCAAGGAACGCTGTAGTTCTGTCAGAATGGTCAGTAGGTTTTTGGTCAACTCCCTGACTAAAGCCTCACTCAAAACAGTCATCTTCAGGTTGTTAAGTCGGAGCTCCAGAAAGAGGCCAGAGTTCCAGAGTTGGAATTCCGTGTTGGATGACCGTTCAAATAAATGTTTCCCAGTCAGAGCTCGTTTTTTTCCCGAGTTCCCAGTTGTTTTAAACGCACTGAAGTCGGAAGTCAGAGATTTCCGAGTTCCATGTACCGAGTACCAAGTTGTTTTGAATGTGGAACCAGGTTCTTCTTTCCCCGTGGCTCAGTTCGGTCGGATGGACTGCTTTAGGCAGAGTCTGGGTAGTTCCACATTTTTTCAATTTCCCAATGATGGAGACCACTGTGCTCTTCGAAACTTTCAACACTAGAAATGGTTTTATACCCTTCCCCAAATACTGAATATGCCTCATCAGAATTCTATCGTGGAGCTCTATGGACAGTTCTTTGGACTTCATGGTATAGTTTCTACTCTAACATGCACCGTCAGCTGTGTGACTTTAAATAGACAGGTGTGTTTCTTTCTAAATCATGTCCAAACAATTGAATTGGCGACAGGTGGACAGCAATTAAGTTGGAGTGACATCTCTAGGAAGATCTAAGAAAATTGGATGCACCTGAGCTCAATTTGAAGTTTCATAGCAAAGGTGTGTGAATACTTATGTAAATTATATATTTGTGTATTTCACTTTCAATTAATTTGCAAAAAATTAAAAAAAACATGTTTTCACTTGGTCAATATGAGGTATTGTAACGCTCCTCTTCGTCTGAAGATATAGAGAAATCGCTGTCGGAAAAGATGGACCAATACGCAGCGGGTTGAGTGCTCATCATTAATTAACCTCTTACATCTAGACGTTCCGCTAGCGGAACACCTGCTCCAATATCCAATGATGGGCGTGGCGCAAAATACAAATTCCTCTAAAATCCAAAAACTTCAATTTTTCAAACACATGACTATTTTACAGCATTTTAAAGACAAGACTCTCGTTAATCTAACCACACTGTCCGATTTCAAAAAGGCTTTACAACGAAATCAAAACATTAGATTATGTCAGCAGAGTACCCAGTCAACGACGGCACTTGTGCTACACCCCCCCTCCCCAACCCACCTACACTGGAGGAGGCTCTGGTTCTGGCCTCCTGTCCTCCCGACTGACGACATGGTCTCTTGGTTCCGGACCGTAGGCAGACTCACTCGGTTCCGGGTTGTAGGCAGACTCATTTGGTTCAAAGCTGTAGGCAGACTCACACAGTTCATAGTTAATTTCATTCTCACCCGGTTCTGGGTCGCAGGCAGACTCACCCGGTTCCGGGTCGCGGGCAGACTCACCCGGTTCCGGACAGTGGGCCGTCTCACCTGGTTCCGGACAGTGGGCCGTCTCCCCTGGTTCCAGACACTCTGGACGAGGCACTGTCGCCGGACACTCTAGACGAGGCACTGTTGCCGGACACTCTGGATGAGGCACTGTTGCCGGACACTCTGGACGAGGCACTGTTGCCGGACACTCTGGACGGGGCACTGTTGCCGGACACTCTGGACGGGGCACTGTCTCCGGACTCTCAAGGCTGGGCTGACGCACTGGAAGCCTGATGCGTGGGGCTGGTAGAGGAGGTACCAGGCTGGAGACACGCACCCTAGGGCTAGTGCTGGAAGCAGGAACCAGCCGAGAGGAACTACTATTACGCACTAGAAGTCTGATGTGTGGTGCTGGTACTGGAACTGCCAGTTTCAGAACACGCACCCCATGGCTAGTGCGAGGAGTGGGAACAGGCTGAATAGGACTAGGCTGACTCACTGGAAGCTTGATACGTGGTGCTGGTACTGGACGTGCTAGACTAGGGGTTCGCACTTCCGGGTCAGCACGAGAGCCAGGAACTGGAAACACCGGGCCATGGAGGCGCACAGGCGGTCTTGAACGCACCTCCTGCACAACCCGTCCGGCTGGATGGAACTAGTAGCCCTGTACGTGTGGAGTGCTGGTACAGGGCGAACTGGGCTGTGCAGGGGCCTGATGGTTGCCGTGCGTAGAGCGGGAGTAGGGTAGACTGGTCCTAGGAGGCGTACCGGCGACCAGACGCGCTGCGCAGGCATCCTCCTACCAGGCTGGATGCCCACTCTAGCACGGCATCTGCGAGGGGCTGGAATGACTCGCACTGGACTGTGCGTGCGTATGGCCGAGATCGTGCGCACTTCTGCAAAACACGGCGCCCTCCACTCCATACGTTCCTCCATGTAAGCACGGGTAGCTGGCTTATGGCTCTTCCTTGGCCTAGCCAAACTACCCGTGTGCCCCCCCCCTTGGGGGTGCCTCTCGTGCTTCTCCCTCAGGGCGTACATGGCCTCATACCACCGCCTCTCTGCCTTAGCTTCCTCTATTTCTTCCCGTGGGCGACGGTATTCCCCAGCCTGGTGCCAAGGTCCAGCCCCATCCAGAATCTCCTCCCAAGTCCATCTTTCTCTATATTCCATCTGTTGTCGCTCTGGGCTAGGCGGGACGAATTCGTCCCACCTACGCAACAGCCAGTCTAATCCAGTGGCGCGATTTTCAAATACCTTAGAAATGCTATTACTTCAATTTCTCAAAAATATGACTATTTTACAGCTATTTAAAGACAAGACTCTCGTTAATCTAACCACACTGTCCGATTTCAAAAGGCTTTACAACGAAAGCAAAACATTAGATTATGTCAGCAGAGTACCCAGCCAGAAATAATCAGACACCCATTTTTCAAGCTAGCATATAATGTCACATAAACCCAAACCACAGCTAAATGTAGCACTAACCTTTGATGATCTTCATCAGATGACAATCCTAGGACATTATGTTATACAATACATGCATGTTTTGTTCAATCAAGTTCATATTTATATCAAAAACCAGCTTTTTACATTAGCATGTGACGTTCAGAACTAGCATACCCCCCGCAAACTTCCGGGGAATTTACTAAATTACTCACGATAAACGTTCACAAAAAGCATAACAATTATTTTAAGAATTATAGATACAGAACTCCTCTATGCAGTCGATATGTCTGATTTTAAAATAGCTTTTCGGTGAAAGCACATTTTGCAATATTCTAAGTACATAGCCCAGCCATCACGGGCTAGCTATTTAGACACCCGGCAAGTTTAGCCTTCACCAAAATCAGATTTACTATTACAAAAGTTTGATTACCTTTTGTTGTCTTCGTCAGAATGCACTCCCAGGACTGCTACTTCAATAACAAATGTTGGTTTGGTCCAAAATAATCCATCGTTATCTCCGAATAGCGGCGTTTTGTTCGTGCGTTCCAGAAACTATCCGAAATGGTAAATCAGGGTCGTGCGCATGGCGCAATTCGTGACAAAAAAAATCTAAATATTCCATTACCGTACTTCGAAGCATGTCAACCGCTGTTTAAAATCCATTTTTATGCAATTTTTCTCGTAAAAAAGCGATAATATTCCGACCGGGAATCTCCATTTAGCTAAACAGAGGAAAGAAAACAAAGCTTTCGGTCGACGCGGGCACGAGCCTGAGTCTCACAGTACTGTAACCAGCCACTACCCAAACGCGCTACTTTTTTTCAGCCAGAGCCTGCAAAGCCACGATTCAGCATTTTGCCGCCTTCTGAGAGCCTATGGCAGCCGTAGGAAGTGTCACGTTACAGCTAAGATCCTCACTCTTCAATAAACAGAGACAAGAAGAATGACACCTTGTCAGACAGGCCACTTCCTGCATGAAATCTTCTCAGGTTTTTGCCTGCCATATGAGTTCTGTTATACTCACAGACACCATTCAAAACAGTTTTAGAAACTTTAGGGTGTTTTCTATCCAAAGCCAGTAATTATATGCATATTCTAGTTACTGGGCAGGAGTAGTAACCAGATTAAATCGGGTACGTTTTTTATCCAGCCGTGTCAATACTGCCCCCTAGCCCTAACAGGTTAACGTACAGGTCATTCTCCAGCAGTCGCCCAAGCACCTTGCGCACCAGGGAGACATGCGCGGCGCGGGATAGATCAGGATGTCATCAATATACACCACCACACCCTGCCCGTGCAGGTCCCTGAGAATCTCGTCAACAAAGGATTGAAACACAGCTGGAGCATTCTTTAACCCATACGGCATGACGAGGTACTCATAGTGGCCCGATGTGGTACTAAACGCGGTTTTCCACTCGTCTCCTCCCCGGATACGCAACAGATTGTACGCGCTCCTGAGATCCAGTTTCGTGAAAAAATGCGCTCCGTGAAATGATTCCACCGCCATAGTGATGACAGGTAGCGGGTAACTAAACCCTACTGTGATGGAATTTAGACCTCGATAATCAATGCACGGACGCAGACCTCCATCCTTTTTCTTCACGAAAAAGTAACTTGAGGAGACGGGTGACATGGAGGGCCGAATGTACCCCTGTCTCAGAGATTCCGTGACATATGTCTCCATAGCCAACGTTTCCTCTTGTGACAATGGGTACACGTGACTCCTGGGAAGTGTAGCGTTTACCTGGAGGTTTATCACGCAATCCCCTCGTCGATGAGGTGGTAATCGGGTCGCCCTCTTTTTACAGAAGGCGATAGCCAAATCGGCATATTCAGAGGGAATGCGCACAGTGGAAACCTGGTCTGGACTCTCCACCGTCGTCGCACCGATGAAAACTCCCTTACACCTGCCTGAACACTCCCCTGACCACCCTCTGAGAGCCCCCTGTTTCCACAAAATATTAGGATTGTGATTGGCCAGCCAGGGAATCCCCAGCACTACCGGAAACGCAGGCGAATCAATGAGGAAGAGACTAATCCGTTCCCCATGATCCCCCTGCGTTACCATGTCCAGTGGCACCATGGCCTCCCTGACCAGCCCTGACCCTAATGGTCGGCTATCTAAGGAGTGCACGGGGAAAGGTTGGTCCAACAACACCAGGGGAATCCCTAGCCTTAACGCGAGCCCACGACCCGTAAAGTTTCCAGCTGCGCCTGAATGCTGGAAAGAGGGAGAAAACTCAGGGAAAGTTACAAGTACAAACATATGACCAACAGGGATCTCTGGGTGAGGTTGGTGCTTACTCACCTGGGGTGAACGAGGAGTGCTCCGCCTGCCATCCCGATTCCCAGAGGAGCTCCCCCAGCACCGGTCGGCAGTGTGTCCTCTCCGACCACACTGGGTACAGGAGGAGCCTCCTCCTCCGGTTCCCCTCGACGCGGCCCCCCCTCGCTCCATAGGGATGGGAGCTGGAGGCCCTGGAGGTGGAACCAACAGGGCCCGGTCTGGACGCCCGCGGGCAGCCAGCAGGTTGTCGAGACGAATGGACATGTCTATTAGTTCATCCAGTGAGAGGGTAGTGTCCCGACAGGCTAGCTCCCGGCGGACGTCCTCCCGGAGGCTACACCGATAGTGGTCCATCAGGGCCCTGTCGTTCCACCCCGCTCCAGCAGCCAAGGTCCGGAACTCCAGAGCAAAGTCCTGTGTGCTCCTCGTCTCCTGCCGCAGGTGGAACAGCCGTTCACCCGCCGCCCGGCCCTCCGGTGGGTGGTCGAACATGGCCCGGAAATGGAGGGTGAACTCGGGGTAGTGATCCCTTGCCGAGTCTGGGCCATACCACACTGCGTTGGCCCACTCCAGGGCACGTCCCGTTAAGCAGGAGACGAGGACGCTCACGCTCTCCTCTCCCGAGGGAGTCGGACGAACGGTAGCCAGGTACAACTCCAACTGCAGCAGGAACCCCTGGCACCCAGCCGCCGCTCCATCGTACTCCCTGGGGAGAGCCAGGCGTAGGGCTCCGGGTCCGGACGCCGGCGGAGGGGTAGCTGGTGGAGGGAGAGTTGGTGCTGGGGATGCGGTAGGGAGGCCACTCCTCTCCCATCGGTCCATCCTCTCCATCATCTGATCCATCGCTGAACCGATTCGGTGGAGAATGCTGGTATGATGGAGGACCCTTTCCTCCATCGATGGGAGAGGAGGTGAGGCTGCTCCTGCTGACTCCATAGCTGGTGCGGGATTCTGTCAGCGAATGCTAGGAGTGGTGGTAGGAGTCAGGCGCAGAGAGCAGAGGTAAGGAAATAATGTATTTATTCCTCAAATGCAAAGAATGGTCGACGCCAACACAACCGGCGTGAAATGCGAAGTGCCCAATTACAACGGGTCCACAGTACGCATATAAAATAACACAAGTAGATCGCCAGCACATCCAACAACAAAAACACTCTGACGAAAATAATCCCGCACAAACCTGGGCGGGGTAAACAGGCTTAAATAACCATAAATCAAGAGACACAAATAAGGAACCAGGTGCAAACAATAAAACATACCAAACGAAAAGGAAAAGGGGATCAGCGGCGGCTAGTAGGCCGGCGACGACGACCGCCGAGCGCCGCCCGAGCAGGCAGGGGAGCCACCTTCGGTGGGATTCGTGACACCTACTGATCTGATTTCATCTAAATATCATCACATTTAATGAAAAACATGATTTCGACTGTTCCTAGACCTTTAAGTAGGCTTGTTTGTTCCTTTGAGGGCCCAGGGCCTTTTCTTGGACTGAAAGAGAAGAGACCACTGGAGCAATTAATCATGCTGGTATTGGCATGACGGATACTGTACCCACTCAAGGACAGTTCTGAAATGCATTAGGCCGGGTGCTGCTGCCAGTCCTGAGGTACATACGGCAAGTCCAGAGGGATACACATCACTGCTTTACCATGTGTATCCCCCGCCATACTGTATTTTCACCTGATTCTATTTCAGGACACTGATGCCAAGGGGGGTTCTGTGTAAAGGTAATGATTCAGTGTCACTGTGAGCAATCGAAGCTGATTGGTCCTGGTCAACCTTCTCTGTCATCAGGAGGGAAGCTGATAGATGCGTTCCAAATGGCACTCTATTCCCTATAGTGCTCAATGGCCTATGGTCAAAAGTAGTGCACTATAAAGAGAATAGAGTGCCATTTGGGATGCACATATCTGCGTAGCACAGTAGCACTGCATGTCTCACTCTTCCCTTGATCGACCATACATACCCCTCCTGCCTTACTCCTGCCTTAATCAACCTTAACAATAAATCTAAATCATTTCTCCTCTAAGGATGCAAGACACGTGCACAGATGGCGAGGGCCGATATTCTTGATATGCTGACACATCGCAACTCAATCAAATTATCAACGCAGACGCAGTGAGAGTGGGCCCATTCTCTCAGAGTCTCATAGGAAGAGCGCCAGTAAAGTGCTGCAACCTGCTAATCTTCTACGATCACTTCACCACACAATCAGAGCAAATATCATCCTCCGCCTCTTCTGCCTCCTCCCCACGTCAAAACCCTGACAACAATATGTGGACTTATTAGTTTAATCGGAAACATAAACAAATCACAACCACTTAGTGCAGAAATCATTATAGCAACACTCAGTTAGACTGTGGCCATTTGGGGGATTTGGTTACGGCATACTCACCGGCAAACAGGTGGCTCTTCCGTCTACCGG
Source organism: Salmo salar (assembly GCF_965601325.2). Classification (NCBI taxonomy): domain Eukaryota; kingdom Metazoa; phylum Chordata; class Actinopteri; order Salmoniformes; family Salmonidae; genus Salmo; species Salmo salar. The sequence goes on along the minus strand of NC_138309.1, from coordinate 23,774,742 downwards.
CGCCTTGCCAATACACTCAGCACCTAATGAAATAAAACGCAGCAACAGATGCCGCCACTGTGTGTTGATTTGAGTGCCTTTTGCTTTAAGGTCCACTGAAGTATACCCTGTTTGCATCCCAAATAGCACCCTATTCCCTATGTAGTGCACTAAATTTGACCAGGGCCCCTAGAGCTCTGGTCAAAAGTAGTGCACAAAATAAGGAATAGGATGCCATTTGGGACTCTGTCTCCAGTGTGGTTGACAGGCCGGGCCTGCTGGAGGACTTGACAGAGCTTGTGAACCCAGTAAGTACTGACTCTGCCCTACTGGGTATGGTTTGACAAGGGTTTCAAACAAATGAGAAGGCGAGCCAGTAGAGGGTGAGAGACGGATGAACAGACAGCCTTTTGTATAAGCAATGCAGCAAGGCTGATCCGAGACATGCTAGTACAGGGGAAGAAACGTGCACCGAATTGTATAGCTTTCCGGCCTACACTTCCTTCCCAGAACTGCTTATGTCAGTGCGTCTAGCCTCTCTGCCTGCTGAGATTTGTAGAAGAAAAAGTGAAAGGCCAGTGAAATGTTTGGGTGCCTGTTTCTAAATATCACTGGCCTCTCTTTTCAGAGGGGATTCCAGCTAAAGATTAAGAGCAGTGACACCAGCTTTAAATCTGCATGACATTGAATATGCATCATTTACGGCCGGCACTGACTCACTCCCCAGGACTAGAAGGTTATCGCCAGCACTACTGCTGATGTGGCAATGGTTGCCGGCTCCAAGATTTGATGATGAAATAATAATTACCAATTGATTTTGATATGCTTTAAGGGGAAGAGAAGGAGGAGAAAGTAAAAAATCTGGAAATGCCTGTGAGCCAGTAATGACACCCAAAAGTGCAGATAGGACAGGAGAGTTGGGTGAGGGAGGTAGGGACTGTGGGGCTGCATGGAATAACTGTGAAATTGATACAACCTTGAAGAAGTAAGATCCGTATACAGAGAGCAGAGAGAGTATGCCTGGTAATTACAGTGAAAACGTGTGTAACTAACTACCATGTTCGGAACCTCCGATGAGCACAGGCTCCATGGCTAAACCCCATACTCAATTACAGAGGGAAAATAGGGGAAGGGGGACAGCAGGGGAGGGAGGAAGAGAGGGTGGAACCAGGGACATTTTCCCCTTCAATGACCTTTAGGCTAATGCGGTCCAGGAGATCCAGCTGTTTCTCAATCTCAACTTTAATAAATGGCAGTCTATGTGTCATTCTCAAATGGCACCCTATTCCCTTTATAGTGCACTACTTTTGACCAGGGCCATATATGCACTATTTAGGGAATGGGGTGACATTTGGGACCAGCTCATGTTCTTGGAGAATCGTTTCTGCTCAATAAAACATCTGACTTCGACTGGGTGGGTGAGAAGGGGGTGAAGAGTGGGTGCACAGCAGGGTTATAGAGGGAACCGGGTTACCGAGATTTACTGAGACCCCCCACCCAGGGATAAATGACTGCAGGAAACTGGTCAATTATAATCAATTATTTATATGAACAGCATGACGTGATATGCAATATCTAAATCTACAACCTTCTCTCTGCAATCTGCATTATCAATCATCAACGCTCAGGGTGGGGATGACAGCGCATTTCAGCATGGAGTGCAGTTCACGATGCATGTATCATCTCATCATGGTAACTTTTTTTCTTTTGACAGGCCTACATTTGCTGCAGCATAGCCTATGTTACAGTAATATAAGGACTGAATGCGCATCTAATTTATACATCTCCATCTGGCTTTTAGGGGTCACCTTATTGGGGGTCACCTTATTTTTTTATAGTAAAGATTTTAATTTTTTGCAGCTGCAGTTTAAAAACAACTTCATTGTTTGAACGAGTTGCGTAATTCTAGTCCATATAATACAGTATAATACAGTGATGTGTAATTCCTATTGGAATCCAGCCAGCGTGAGAATATCCAACATTTAGAATTTTTTATCACCTGCAACTTGTATTCAGAATGACTGCCTGGGTTGGTTAGACCAAGCTATAAGACTCCCTAAAGCATCTAAACTGGAACATCCATTTCAGAAATGGGCGCAATAAATTCAAGTAACATATTGGATTAGTTTAGAAAATATTTGTAATTTTTTTTTAAAGATGAACTATTTCGAAGCCATTTCCTGGTTGCTAAAATTCTATTAGTTTGCCTAATTTCCATTTATGTGACAAAACAAGCAAGTATAGTGTAAAGAATCATTGTACCATCTAACTGCTGTGAAATATCTTATCCATAATCAAAAATATTGCATTTTCAGCTGTTCGTGTACTAAACCGAAAGTAAAAGACGCAAAAACAAAACTTAAGAATGGGAAGCATAGAAATGGTGCACAAAGAACAGATCTAGTGCTTTTTAGACTTGCTTTCAATGAAAATGACAGATCTATAACATACATTTCTATGTGAATTTGGTCAGTTTGCCCAAAAAGTTACATATTGCAGTTTTTAGTAGCATACGATTCATTCATTAATCAATCAATGTACATACATGTTTCACAAAAAACTAATCTAAAAATCAACCTGCAATAGAGCATGCTGGGAAATATGATGGGCATGGTTTTGGTTCAAAGTGATGTATAAGAGTTTCAGGCCTGTCACGTCCTGACCAGTAAAGGGGTTATTTGTTATTGTAGTTTGGTCAGGACGTGGCAGGGGGTGTTTGTTTTATGTGGTTCAGGGTGTGTTTTGTGTATGTGTTTAGGTAGAGGGGTATTTGATTTATTAGTCATGTGTTTGTTAGTCATTGTTCTATGTTAGTATATTTCTATGTTCTATCTAGTCTTTTGTATTTCTATATTTAGTTTATTGGGGTTGGACCTTCAATTGGAGGCAGCTGGTTATTGTTGCCTCTGATTGAGGGTCCTATAATTAGGAGTTTGTTTTTCATGGGTTTTTGTGGGAGATTGTTCTTGTTTAGCTGTTTTGCCTGACAAGACTGTCAAGTTCGTTTTGTTTTGTATACATTTTATGTGTTTTCCTTCTTCACCTAATAAAAAGAAGATGAGTGTACATTTTTCCGCTGTATCTTGGTCTCTACCCTACGACACCCGTGACAAGGCCCCTGTATTAGGGTAAAACTAGGCCCTCAAAATAATTATTTATGAAATACATATACCATTGTGTTAGATAAAAAAAACATATGATACCATATTCACTTAACTTCTAATTTGGTGAAATCCTTAAAACCAAAAATGGATAAATGCAACAACCATCTCTCTGTCACTAACAAATGCAGTCATAGGTAGTAACTCTACAATTTACTCAAAAGGCAAGGCACTCTGGGAAATATTGAAATAAGGCTTTACTAAGCGGTGTGCTAATTTATCACTGTTCCGGTGTCCACAGTCTCAAAACTTTCAGTATTAATTTAACACACTCAGTGTAATTATTTATTTATTTTAACACTGTAGAATTTGCTGTGTATATTTGGTTTTAACAAATTTAGATTTTTTCAACTTAGAAAACTAATTTACTTGTAACCAGTTGAAACATTTTATTTTTTAGGTTAATCCAAAGAGTTCTTTTTGAACGATAAATAATGGTGTAATAACCCACAGTTTTCTTGGCATTATAACATTTTTGGTATAATTTTTTTTCCAATATAAAACATACACATACAAAAGACAACATTCAGACACACAAATATCAATAACATCACACCTGCCCACACCCACTTTTTCTCACCCCTATCTCCATTGCCTGCACTGCTTTACGCCACATGTTCTCAAATTTCACAATTTTGTTCCTCTCTGTCGCCTATGGTTTTTCAATATTTAAATAATGAAGCATATGATTTTTCCGTTGTCTTAATGACGGATGATTGGTTGATTTCCATTTAAGTATATGTTTTTTCAAGACAATAGATGAAAAGTATCATCCGACCCATCGGGTATCTCACTGCAACCTCATATGACATATCTTAAAAATATGCAGACAGATGGATTAAAAATACATTTACATTGTACTACTTCTGACAGCCAACTTTCTTACTCTGCCCATAATTGTTTTACTTTATAGCATTCCCAGAAAGCATGGATTATTGAGTCATTGTTAGTTTTACACTTAAGACATGACTCTGTCATTGTGCTGTAGAATTTGTGAATTTTGTCTCTTGTATAATACACTATATATTAGTTTATAGTGGATTAAGTGTAAATTAATCTGTAATTTTGTTAGTTATGTTCCTCGATCTTGTGCCAATATCAGTCCATTTTAAGTCTTGGTTCATGTAGAATTTAGTATATTTGTTGTCAGTTGGATAGGCGCTCTGCAAGGATTTGTCTATCTTACCTATCATAGGAATATCCTTTTCTGACTCAAATAGGATTCCCTCAAGATTGCACTCTTGTCGAAAATATTTAAAATCAACATTTCTTGATATGAAACTTTTGAATGATATGTATTTGAAAATACAGTATGTATATCAAATGAGTGGCTTCGGCTATTTCAGCCACACCCGTTGCTGATAGGTGTCTAAAATTGTGCACATAGCCATGCAATCTCCATAGACAAACATTAGCAGTAGAATGGCCTTACTGAAGAGCTCAGTGACTTGCAACGTGGCACCATCATAGGATGCCACATTTCCAACAAACCAGTTCGTCAACTTTCTGCCCTGCTAGAGCTGCCCTGGTCAACTGTAAATGCTGTTTTTGTCAATTACAAAATGGGTGTGTCTAATCCTGAAGGCTGATTGGTTAAAACCACATTCCAGCCAGTGTCTATTCCACAAGTTACCACTGGCTAAATCTATGACGTTAAAATGCTTATTAATTGTTCCATCTGACTGTGCAATTCACTGTCGCATCAGCCCAGCCAGGCAATTTATGAACTTGAACTTCACTATAAGAAGCATCTAGACATTATGTCACATTTCTTTTAGACTAGCATTTAGTTTTCAACAGAGGAGGATTGTATAAACATTGCTGCCTGTCTCTCTGACATTTGCAACATTGTTTCAATATTCAAATTTGATCTGCAACTGTCGCATAGTAATGAACGAGTCAGGAGTCAGGATGTCAGGCTGGCAGCTTTTCTATTCAAAGAAATATCAATAGAAAACTGGTAAAACGAATAAAAAAGTTTGCAGTCTTTCCAGCTTCAGTTTGAAGTGATTGTGTTAGCTGTGTTGTTGGCTAGCTCCTCTGAACAACAGTGTCCCGACGAGAGAGCACAATTTCTATGCCAGGAGAATTCGCGCCTCATTAGCTCATTGTTCTGGATGTGTCCAAATAAACCAGAAAACAGCTTAAACAAATGCAAATGCAGCTACTTTGTTGTTTTTCTGGCTGCACTGTTTGACGTGACTGTAAATTAGCTGTAGTTGGCTAGCTAGCAAGCAAGGGATAAGAACGTTGTCAGCCAGTATGGCAGTAAAACATTTAGAACGGACGATCTGGTCGAGTCGATAGATACAGAACAAAAAGACGAAACGACTGGGTCGTGTCTCTTGAAACCGAACCGATAGAACAAATGACCAGCTGGCTTAACAACCCAAGATTTGTGTTGGGACTATATCCTGTGGAAGGATGAAATCATTATTTGAATATGTTGGTAACCCAGTGTATGAAAGTGATAATGCCCTCAAAGCCGGTGTTTGGAGGATATATTTTTACAGTTTGCCGGCCCTCTACTACGTCTCGGGCCTAACACCCGTGCCAATATATCCTCCAAACACTGGCTTCTCTGGCATTATCACTTAAGTGGAAACATCTAGGAGCAACAACGGCTCAGCCGCTAAGTGGTAGGCCACACAAGCTCACAAAACAAGACCACAGAGTCCTGAAGTGCGTAACGTGTAAAAACCACCTGTCCTCCATTGCAACACTCACTAGAGAGTTCCAAACTGCCTCTGGAAGCAATGTCAGCACAAGAACTGTTCGTCGGAAGCTTCCTGACATGGGTTTCCATGGCTGAGGTCACCTGCTAAAATAATAGTTCCTGTCTGGATTTGATCCAATATAACTTGAATTCTATCCACAATAAAAAAAACTGATTTACCCCTGTGGGGATATACAATGAAATCAATGTGTATTTTTCACCATGTAAGGAACAATTCAACATTAGAAAACGGCCTTCTTGATATTTGTGCTGGGATATGAGGGGAAAAAGGTGTATTCTTATTTATAAGGATGCCTACACCTTTACTGTTACCACAGTAGGTGGCAGCATAGGCATCTCCAAACCAGCTCCTCTTTATAATTAAAATTCTCCTTTTTTGAAATGTAACTCTTGCAGGAACCCACATCTGCTGACAATCTCTAAGTGTTCAAGAACCTTATGCTTTTCTTGCCGTCATAGAGCCTGTGCACATTCCATGTAAGAAGTTGGATTTTGTTGGTCTTTACTTGCATAGAATCAAAGTTAGACTGAACAACAGACAAGGTTATCATTGAAGAGCCAAATAAGACATTGTAGCAGACATGTCATATGAGGGAGGTGGACATTCCTCCCCTTTTGCCCCTCAAAACATCCTCATTTTGTTGGGGGCATGGACTCTACAAGGTATCGAAAGCATTCCACAGGATTCCTGGCCCATGTTGTCTCCAACAATTGGCACAGTTGTGTCAAGTTGGCTGGATGTCCTTTGGGTGGGGGGCCATTCTTGTAACAGTGTAACAGTGAGTGTGAATAACCCAGCAGCACTGCTGTTCTTGACACAAACCGGTGTGCCTGGCACCTACTACCATACTCCGTTCAAAGGCACTTTGTCTTGCCCATTCACCCTCAGAATGGCACACATTCACAATCCTTGTCTCAATTGTCTTTATGCTTAAAATGATTATTTAACCTGTCTTAATTAAACAGCAGCAGTAAAATAACAAGCGAGGCTATATACAGGGGTACCGTTACAGAGTCAATGTGTGGGGTCACCGGTTAGTCGAGGGAATTGAGGTAATATGTACATTTAGGTATACCTCAAGTGACTATGCATAGATTGGAAACAGAGAGTAGCAGCAGTGTAAAAGAGGGGTCTGGGTAGCCCTTTGATTACCTGTTCAGTCTTATGGATTGGGGGTAAGAAGCTGCTAAGAAGCCTTTTGGACCTCGACTTGGCGCTCCGGTACCGCTTGCCGTGCGGTAGCAGAGAGAACAGTCTATGACTAGGGTGGCTGGAGTCTTTGATCATTTTTAGGGCCTCCTGATATAGAGGTTCTGTATGGCAGGATGCTTGGCCACAGTGATGTACTGGGCCGTACGCATTACCCTCTGTAGGTCGAGCAGTTGCCATACCAGGCAGTGATGCAACCAGTCAGGATGCTGTCGATGGTGCAGCTATAGAACCTTTTGAGGATCTGAGGAACCATGCCAAATCTTTTCAGTCTCCTGGGGGGGAATAGGCTTTGTCGTGCCCTCTTCATGACGGTTACTCAGGCCCAGAAGCCAGGATATGCATATAATTGGTACCATTGGATAGATACCACTTTGAAGTGTGTAGAAATGTTAAAATAATGTATGAGACTATAACACAATTGATATGGTAGGAGAAAATCCAAAGAAAAACCAACCAGAATTTCATTTTTTTGAGATCACATGCTCTTACAATGGAAAGCTATGGGTCCTTTGCAATTCCAGCTCCCAGATTACAATTCCTATGGCTTCCACTAGATGTCAACAGTCTTTGTTCAAGGTTTCAGGCTTGTTTCTTCCAAAACGAGGAAGAGTTTTGAGGGAGGGAGTACAGGGAGTACAGGGAGTCAGAGTTGGAAATCAGTCTGTGGGCGCGCGATGAATAGGACACTCTTCGTCGCGCATACTTCTTTCCGTATGAAATATTATAGTTTATTTATATTTTAGGGTACATGAGGATTAAATAGAAACATAGTTTGACTTGTTTTAACAAAGATTAGCGGTAGCTTTTTGGATACCTTCGTTTACATTTTGAACTCAAATCGATGGCGCTAACTAAACTGACTTTTTGGGATATAAAGAAGGATTTTATCTAACAAAATGACCATGCATGTTGTAGCTGGTACCCTTTGGATTGCAAATCAGATTTTCAAAAAGTAAGTGATTATTTAGTCGCTATTTGTGATTTTATGAAGCCTGTGCTGGTTGAAAAATATGTTGATGTGGGGCGCCATCCTCAAACAATTGCATTACATGCTTTCACTGTCAAGCCTATTGTAAATCGGACAATGCAGTTAGATTAACAATAATTTAAGCTTTTAATCAATATAAGACACTTGTATGTACATAGATGTTTAATAATGTGTACGATTATTTATTTGAATTGTGCGCCCTCCAATTTCACCGGAAATTGTCGACAGGTGTCCCGCTGACGGACAGGATGCTTGGCCCCTGTGATGTACTGGGCCATATGCATTACCCTCTGTAGTGCCTTGCGGTCGGAGGTCGTGCAGTTGCCATACCAGGCAGTGACGCAACCAGTCAGGATGCTCTCGATGGTTCAGCTATAGAACCTTTTGAGGATCTGAGGACCATTGCCAAATCTTTTCAGTCTCCTGAGGGGGAATAGGCTTCACAACTGTCTTAGTGTGTTTGGACCATGATAGTTTGTTGGTGATGTGGACACCAAGGAACCTGAAGCTCTCAACCTCTTCCACTACAGCCTAGTCGGTGAGAATGGGTGCATGCTCGGTCCTCTTTTTCCTGTAGTCCACAATCATCTCCTTTGTCTTGATTACATTGAGGGAGAGGTTGTTGTCCTGGCACCACACGACCAGGTCTCTGACCTCCTCCCTATAGACTGTCTCATCGTTGTTGGTTGTGTCATCGGCAAACTTGATGATGGTGTTGGAGTCGTGCCTGGCATGCAGTCATGAGTGAACAGGGAATACAGGAGGGGACTGAGCATGCACCACTGAGGTGCCCCCGTGTCGAGGATCAGTGTGGCGGATGTGTTGTTCCCTACCCTTACCACCTTGGGGTGGCCTGTCAGGAAGTCCAGGATCCAGTTGCAGAGCTTTGAGGGCACTATGGTGTTCAAAGCCAAGCTGTAGTCAGTGAATAGCATTCTTGCCTGTGCATAGTCCTATCCTGTTTCTTTTTTTATCCAGAAAAACTCCCCAGTCCTTAACGATTAGAAGCATACACATAGCATGATGCATCTCTCAATTAATTGGGCATACAGGTATTATATAGGCATAATTTCAAGTCTTTGCTCTATGCCTCAGAAATGGAGCATGATTTATAACATAGGCTACAATATAATTTAACAGCTGAACAGACAGTTGACTATGGGGCGGCAGGTAGCCTAGTGGTGTGAGCATTGGGCCAGTAACCGAAACGTTGCTGGATTGAATCCCGAAGCTGACAAGGTAAAAATCTGTCGTTCTGGCCCTGAACAAGGCAGTTAACCCACTGTTCCTCGGTAGGCCGTCATTGTAAATAAGAATTTGTTCTTAACTGACTTGCCTAGTTAAATATTTTTTTTTTCCATTGAAGTGTGTAGGCTACCACTGTAGTTTACATTGTTTTCAGAGTAGACAATGTTTCATAATTCGCGGGCAGTGCAGCATATTTAGGTTTGTGAAAAAGTAAATATTGAACATTATTGAATTCAAACAATCTGTTTACAGGTCCACAACAATTTGCAATTGTTTTTGTCTTTCAGAAATTGACGGACAGGCTTCAGCAAATGTCACCGCAAATGTCACCGCAAAAGAAAACGTTTTGATCAAGTTTGCCATTGCTATTTCCTTTAGATACTGTCATGGCCCAATTCCAATACTTCCAAAGTATACAGCAAATAAGGGAATAAATGTCACTATGAAAGGTGAAAGATGGGAGTTTTTCAGGTGGAGTTATTATACTCGTTCACATGGACACAGTTTAACAGTTCTGTTTTATTACGGGAAATATGCATATGAACGGCAAGCTCCAAGTTTAGATATCTTAATATTTTTATAAATAAGGCCCCAGGAAGGGGAAGTCAGATTTACAGTATATATAAATGGTCTCAGAGTAGGAGTGTTGATCTACACAGGAAAAAGTTTATTAAATGGTTCTTCCTCACCTCTTAAGGTTCCTTGGAGAACTCTTGCTTTATAAAGAACCTTTGAGGTAAGCATGGGGTTTTGACTTGGTATCTATGGTTGAAATGTATGGAAGCCTGCAGATGTGTCCCTTTCATAGCACACAGTAAATTGGCCAATGTTAAATAGTGTTGATTTTTTTCAGTGTAACATTTATAGTGTTGTTCAAGAGTTAAATTAACACTGTAAAGTTTTAACACTTAGTTGTGTTAAAAAAAAAACAGTGTTGGAGTTAAAAACCAGTTCAACCAAAACGACACCCAACATTATCATATTTCACAGGATGCTCTATTGCAGGTTGATTCTTTTGTATAGTTTGTTTCAATATCTATGTTTTTCTTGCCTGGCTACCCAGACTCTTTGGGCCTACAAAACTCTATGCCACGCCCACAGACGTTAGTTTCTTTTCCACAATGACACTGGGTCTCAGTACCTGCTCGAACATTCACCAAACACAAACACATTTGGGGCCGTCTGATTGGTCCAGAAACCGATGAGTTGGGCCAGAGCCAAAACTCACAACAGTAATGTGACGTTTTGAAAATTCGTAATTGGCTTTGATACTCTGATTGGTTAGATGATCCAATGAATGATGACTTTGTTTTGTACAACGGCCGTCGCGCCCCTTGTCACCACAAACGATTTCAGTGATGGCAGTCAGACTAAAATATGTAGCGAACAGAGCAGCGGAAGAATTGTGTGTGAGTTGTCAGGCTATGTTTTTGCTAGTACATTGATTGATTCATTCATCTTATGCTACTCAAATATAAAGAACATACATTTTTCTAAACTATTCCAATATGTTACTTGGACTCGTTACTGAAACGGTTCTTCCAGTCTAGATGTTTAAGGTAGTCTCCTCTCACTCTTCCCAACCCTGGCAGTCATTTTGAATGCAGGTTGTGGGTGAATAAAAATTCCAAACATCGGATATCCCAATTTGGGCTGGATTCCAACAGGAATAACACATCACTTTGCAAGCCAGCATAATGTGACTTGCTGGCCTGGAGGGGCCTGTAAACTTTGAGTTTCAGGCCAATGTATTAAGGCAAAACTAGGCCCTCAAAACAAGGCTTTATGAAATATGTATTGTCATACTAAACATATTCACTTAGGATCTCATGTAACGGGGTGAGTGACTGGTTGCCGCGAAGTCAGGCGCAGGAGAGCAGAGATGGGTGATAACAGAAGAACTTGAATATACACCCTGGCCCAAAGGCAGAGGTGAGGCAGCACAAAGCACAACCACGGTAACATGAACCGGATTAAACAAAACAAACAAACCTAGGTTTGAAACAAACCTAGCGCAAGCCAGCCTGTAGCGTTACACCCTACACAAAGAACAATTCCACACACAGACATGGGAGGAAACAGAGGGTAATATGCATTTAGTCTGATGAGGGAATGTGAACCAGGTGTGCAGGAAAACAAGACAAAACAAATGGAAAATGAAAAGTGGAGCGGCGATGGCTAGAAGACCGGTGACGTCGAACGCCGCACACCGCCCGAACAAGGAAAGGGACCGACTTCGGCGGAAGTCGTGACATCTCACTTCTGCAACAATGCACGAATGCAACAACCATGTCTCTGTCATTAGCAAACACAGTCATGGGTGGTACTGGTAACAAAAAAATTTACTCGAAAGGCACCCTGAGAAGTATGGTTTAAAACCCCACAGCAGGGCTATTCAATTCCGGTCCTGGGTCACCAAAACACTTCAGGTTTTGGGATTTTTCAATAGTTCTTATAAGAGATCCTAAAGTGGGCCCCTATGGCATCGCTCTCAAAAAACTTATTTGGTTCCAACTTGCAAGTTTATTTTTAAGAGTGTGGGATCAGTTTCCTTTTTAGATCATAATGAATAAGAGACAGGTGGACTCTTATCCTACATCAGCAATCTCACTCTAAGAGACTTTTTGAATATAGGCCCTGATTTAAAGTATACAGTATTACAGTACTATATTTTTGTAGTATTACAGTAGTATGACATTATTGTTGTCAATTTGATTGAACTCTGTAATATGACCCAGTTTGAACTACAGAACCTTTTTAAGTCTGGTCTATCACCGAGGCGAGGCAGATTTTTTCTTCAGCAGGAAATATCATGCTACCTTTCAGCTCTCACAGAAAGATTCTTTGTTGTTGTTATCAAAGACACTCATGTTAGGCCTACTGTACATCCAGCCATCCATGCAAAATGGAAACACATTTTCATATCACGTGATTGACACTAGAATGTAACATAAACAGCTCAACAGTATAACCATATGAATACAAAGCAGTTACTATGTAGGCCTATAATGTAATAAAACAGGTATGAGCATCTTAATATAATGTTTTATCCACAATTCTCTGTGTTTGTTTTTACAACATTCAAAGTGCAGGAGTAGAAAAATAAAAAACAAGACAGACCAGCTGGCATATGGCTATTTACTTTTCCATCATTATTACCCCTCTGTGTTTTGAATAATTGTTATTTCAAACTATTTCAAAATGAACAAACATTTGCCCCAACTGCCAATTACAGCTCCAGATGAATAGCCCATGTAATGAAAGTTATACAGCTTCTCCCCTCCATGAAAATTAATTGAAGTACTGAACAGTCGTGGGATTATGAATAGAAACAGTTTTGCTTGTGTCCCAAATCGCACACTATTTCCCTTTATAGTGCAATACTTTTGACCAGGACCCAAAGGACTCTGGTCAAGAGTAGGGCACTATGTATGTAATAGTGTGCCGTTTAGAATGTAGTTAAGTAGATGGAAATGTGTCCAGCATATTTTAATTTCTGTTACAAAACAAATCCAGCTGGCTTGTAAACAGCTAGAGCTAGGAGACCTTTATACCACTGTATGTAATGCAATAAGTGTTTCTGTTTTTGTATAATTAGCAATGGAAACCTTACCAATTAATGTGAATCTTCTTCTAACAAACTATGTCCCAAGTGGTACCCTATTCCCTACATAGCGCACTACTTTTGACCAGAGCCCTATACGAAACTTAGATTCAGTGTAAATGTGTGAATTCCCTTTGTTCCAGTGCACCAGCCCCTTGTCACATATGGCACGGTGCAGATGGCTAATTCTACTTCTGACTTCAGACGTTAAAAGAGATAGGGAGATCATTTGCATGTCTCTTCAGGCTTCATAATGAGTTATTAATTGCATCACCCTCATTATTGTCTTTTTCGTACATCTTGCATGTCCTTCTGACCAAATAAACAACCCTGCATTGCATGAACATCACAGTCATTGCATTGTTGAGTATCCAGGCAAATGGACAGTAAAGTATCGTATTGTATATTATTGTGCTGTTGAAGCACATAGATCCACTTGGAACTGAAACTTATATCAAGTCCTTTGTCTATTCTGTGTCATCCCAATTGGGGCACTATTCCCTACATACTGCACTACTATTGACCAGAGTCCTATGGGCCCTGGTTAAAAGTAGTGCACTGTATAGTTAATAGGGTGCCGACCTTGTCTCTTGGTATGAGAGTAATGACCAGTGTGTCATAAGCGTCGTAATGATGGGACCAAAATGCATGCTCATCTTCTTTATTTTAATAAACGTGAACACTTAACAAAAATAACAAACAACGACGAAAACAGTCCTGTAAGGCTACACAGCTATACATAGAAACAACCACCCACGAACACAAGGGAAAATAAACCCACTTAAATTTGGCCTCCAATTAGAAGCAACGAAAACCAGCTGCTTCTAATTGGAGGTCGTTCCCAAAACTAACATAGAAATAGACAAACTAGAAAACCCACATAGAAATAGAAAACAGAACATAAACCAAAAACCCCGAAACACACTAAACAAACACACCCCTGCCACGTCCTGACCAAACTACAATAACAAATAACCCCTTTTACTGGTCAGGACGTGACACAGTGATCATTTATACACAGCACATTTTCAAGTAAAAAATATTTATTATACTTTACACTGAGAGTTTCAAATCAACACTGAAGGTGTTTAGTCTGTGGACCCATATAGACACCGGAACACTGGTAAAGGAGAATTTTCTTATATTTGAAATAAATTTCTATTTTTGATTTAAATGGCATGTTATAGAAGGGTCCAGATTTGGCTTGTTTATGATAGATTTGCCACAGCCGCAATTCACTTCCTTATTGCTCATTGTGCAGTATCAGGGCACACAAAAGACATGAACAAATAACACCCAAATACATCATTTTAAAAACAGACAAGCTCTCTGTATAGTAATGAAGGTCTTAAGATGTTGTACACTTGAAATTATGTCATTCCGAACATTATCAACAACGCTGTATTCAATTTTGTGCAACTCAAACCAGCTGTGATGCACGGGTTGTGTCCGTATGCTATAGGGACACGCTCTTCTTCAGAACCACCCTAGTTCTTTCGCCGACACCTTTCCCAGCACCCCCATTCTATCACCAAGTCAGTGAAGGGGGCCATCAGGCAGTCGGTGGGCAGGCACGCCAAGACCTGTGAACAGCCAAGAATTACCCAACTATAAATATGACCCACTAGAGGCCCTCATCTACCTCTGCAACAAAATGATCAAACCCGAACCTCTCCAATAACCCATCACCATGACGTTGACAATACATTCAGTACAGAAAGATACACCCTAAATGACTGTTCATGGTTGCCTCTCCACTAGGGATCCATCCATGGAAGGCATAACGTACCCACAGAGAACTACCCCCACGCATGCACACAGTGAACACACCTACCAACTATTTGTGAGTGCTCCATGGATTTGGGCCCTGTTTGTTCCCTCTGTCCTCCAATATCCAACCTTGCCGCGACATCACTTCTCCTCCAGCACAAGTTCAGGCAAATGGACATTCCCTCCACCTCCCCCTGCTCTCTCTCCATCCCTTTCCCCCTTCCTCCCTCTGCACCTAACCCTCTCACATAACCAGAACCAGAACCAGGAACCATTCATACCACACTAAAAGAGGCGCAGAGGAGGGACCAAAGATCTAACCTGCACCCAGAGCGAGGAGACCACAGGGGAGTGCCACCATTTACCTCTGGGTCTAGGTCTTCTGTGTGGGTCTGCCTACTCCTCAGGTTGTCCTTCCTCCCCTCTGCAGATCCAATACCAGTCCCAGCACCAACCCAGTTCCCAGTTCCTTGATCCCGGTTCCTGTTTTTCCCCCGGTGCCCAGTTGCAGCACCAAACCCAGCACCAAGCCCTGGTTTCCAGCACAATTTCCAGCCCGGCCTCAACACCAGCACCAACCCTGGACACAGCACTGACCAACCACAACTGCCACATCCACCCAGCAACTGCCAGCTAAACACAAACACACCATCAACCTCTCCACCAGACCAACCAAGTAAGGAACACTCCAAATCAGGACAACCTACGCACACTCTTCAAAGAAAATGTACATGAAAACAAATTGTAGACAGACTAATTTATCAGCTGATTTATTTGATTAGCTTATGATTGATTGATTCCTTATTGTTTGGATAGTTTATTATGTTACATTTTACCTAAATTGATTTAGTAACAAATAAATGAAATGACGATGTGTTTCATACCGAAGTTCCTCAACACTTTGAGAGCACCACCACAGTCATGATGTCATCCTCTTCATTTAACTCTGAATGGTCGGTTGAGGGCAGGTGTGCACGAGATTGGGTGCCTGCCACATTGAGCACTTTACCTCATTTGTAGACAACATTCAGGTCATTGCACTGCTGTTTGAGCATCATCTACTGCCGGCATGCTGATGCTCTGTGGAGGGCCTTCCTCAGGATGGTGATTAATGACTGTTTGTCAGTTTCGATAGTCAAAGCCCAACTGTAGATGTAGTCGTGGAATTTCTTTCATACCAAGACCAGAGCCAGGAGCTTTTTTCAATTTGTCTCAATGAGGGCCCTAGATGCGAAGGCAACAGGCCTAGCATTCTGCAAGCGCACAGTAACAAGTCCACCACTGTAGTACCGGTGGACTGGTTACAAGCTCCTTCAGCTTAGTAAAAGCAGCAGTGTGATGTTCAAGCCAACACCATTCCACACAGAAGTTCACGCAAGGGACAGTTACCTCCCTGTAGCATTGGATAAATTTGGACAGGTTTGTTTGTCATTCAGAGGATCCGAGCTCAAGTTTGTTCCCTGGGGTTGGCATCAGGCGGACTGCCTCTGTCTTGCCAGGCTCAGGCTTGACACCCATGTCTGTGAGTAGATGGCCTACATACTGGACCTCTGAGACCCTGAAGCAACATTTGTCTGGATTTAGTTTGAGATTAAGAGCTCTTATCCTGTCCATGACCTGGAGGAGGCGTTAGTCATGTTCCCGAACTATCCATACCCATAACAGAAAGTTGTCCACAATGATTTGACAGGGTTGTCCTGTGAAGAGCTGTTCCATACACCTCTGAAACACTGCAATTCCTGTGGAGATTCTGTAGGGAATATATAGGAAGCGATATCTTCCCACTGGGGTCATGAAGGTTAACTGCCAGAACCCACACTTGGCATCAAATACCGGGATCACCTGCTCCACTGTTCTCATGGGATGATGTGGCCTGAGGAGCGCTTTGTTGAGATGGACTGGATCAACACCTATTCTTACTGTTCCATCCTTTTTCTTTTCTTCCACCATGGCTGAGACCCATTCCGTGGCCTCCTCTTTTGGCATAATGACATCCAGTCCTTCCATTTGTTCCAACTCCTTGACCACTTTTTCTTTCATGGTGAGTGGCACGCTTCTGGGAGTGCACACTGTGGGGTGCACAGAGTCATCCAGCCACATGTGGTAAACGACTGGTAGCTTTCCCACTGTTCTGCAGTCAAACAGGTCTATGTAGTCAGTCTGCTCAGGGGCTCCATGCTGGACTGCATGCGCTTCAGGTCCAAGACGAACTAAACCCAGTCTGAAACTGTCAGAGAGGCTTAGCAGTGGTTTGACATCATGATCCACCACATAGAATTGTATCTTTTCACATTCAAAGTTCAGAGTTAATTTGGCATTAGGCCACAGCATGCAAAAGATGAATTGTTGTTCAATATTTAGTTTTTTTTATAGATTGTTGGGTTTATATGTCCTGCCTTGGTATAGGCTCTGATGTTGTGCTCCTGTCTACTGTAGCCCACCCATATTGTGAAATATTTTACATAAGCTTGGCAGAATGTTTTAATCTTAAACAGTAATTTATGCTGTATCTGGAAAAGGACTGTGTCAGTTTCTGAAGGACCTGACACCAGAATGTTTGAATTCAACAATGTTTTACATCGACTTTTCCCTCAACCTACAGTAAATATGAGAATTATATAATAATGATAATAATAGAGTACTTACAGTTCTATTTCTCGTGTGTTTTTGTTCTACTTTTTATAGTAGACTACTACTAATATTCATTACTGTGTGGTTGGGAAAGAGCTACAAAAATGCCATTTCACTGTACTTGTGCAAATGACAATAAAAAAATGAAACTTGAAACTTAATACAGGCCTGCAGTCGTGGCCAAAAGTTTTGAGAATGACACAAATATTAATTTCCACAAAGTTTGCTGCTTCAGAAATCTTTAGATATTTTTGACAGATGTTACTATGGAATACTGAAGTATAATTACAAGCATTTCATAACTGTCAAAGGCTTTTATTGACAATTACATGAAGTTGATGCAAAGAGTCAATATTTGCAGTGTTGACCCTTCTTTTTCAAGACCTCTGCAATCCGCCCTGGCATGCTGACAATTAACTTCTGGGCCACATCCTGACTGATGGCAGCCCCTTCTTGCATAATCAATGCTTGGAGTTTGTCAGAATTTGTGGGTTTTTGTTTGTCCACCCACCTCTTGAGGATTGACCACAAGTTCTCAATGGGATTAAGGTCTGGGGAGTTTCCTGGCCATGGACCCAAAATATCGACGTTTTGTTCCCTGAGCCACTTAGTTATCACTTTTGCCATATCCCCATCATGCTGGAAAAGGCATTGGTCATCACCAAACTGTTCCTGGATGGTTGGTAAAAGTTGCTCTCAGAGGATGTGTTGGTACCATTCTTTATTCATGGCTGTGTTCTTAGGCAAAATTGTGAGTGAGCCCACTCCCTTGGCTGAGAAGCAACCCCACACATGCATGGTCCCAGGATGCTTTACTGTTGGCATGACATAGGACTGATGGTAGCGCTCACCTTGTCTTCTCTGGAGAAGCTTTTTTCCGGATGCCCCAAACAGTCAGAAAGGGGATTAATCAGAGGAAATGACTTTACCCCAGTCCTCAGCAGTCCAATCCCTGTACCTTTTGCAGAATATCAGTCTGTCCCTGATGTTTTTCCTGGAGAGAAGTGGCTTCTTTGCTGCCCTTCTTGAGACCAGGCCATCCTCGAAAAGTCTTTGCCTCACTGTGCGTGCAGATACACTCACACCTGCCTGCTGCCATTCCTGAGCAAGCTCTGTACTGGTGGTGCCCCGATCCCGCAGCTGAATCAACTATAGGAGACGGTCCTGGCGCTTGCTGGACTTTCTTGGGCGCCCTGAAGCCTTCTTCACAACAATTGAACTGCTCTCCTTGAAGTTCTTGATGGTCCGATAAATGGTTGATTTAGGTGCAATCTTACTGGCAGCAATATCCTTGTCTGTGAAGCCCTTTTTGTGCAAAGCAATGATGACGGCATTTGTTTCCTTGCAGGTAATCATATTTTACAGAGGAAGAACAATGATTCCAAGCACCACCCTCCTTTTGAAGCTTCCAGTCTGTTATTTGAACTCAATCAGCATGACAGAGTGATCTCCAGCCTTGTCCTCGTCAACACTCACACCTGTGTTAACGAGAGAATCACTGACATGATGTCAGCTGGTCCGTTTGTGGCAGGGCTGAAATGCAGTGGAAATGTTTTCTGGGGATTCAGCTCATTTGCATGGCAAAGAGGGACTTTGCAATTAATTTCAATTCATCTGATCACTCTTCCTAACATTCTGGAGTATATGCAAATAGCCATCATACAAACTGAGGCAGCAGACTTTGTGAAAATGTATATTTGTGTCATTCTCAAAACTTTTGGCCATGACTGTACTTATATTTAAAGTTGAAGTTGGAAGTTTACATACACCTTAGCCTATTACATTAAAACTCAGTTTATCACAATTCCTGGGTCAAACGTTTCGGGTAGCCTTCCACGAGCTTCCCACAATAAGTTGGGTGAATTTTGGCCCATTCCTCTTGACAGAGCTGGTGTAACTGAATCAGATTAGTTTGACTCCTTGCTCACACACCCTTTTTTAGTTCTGCCCACAAATTTTCTATAGGATTGAGGTCAGGGCTTTGTGATGGACACACCAATACCTTAACTTTGTTGTCCTTTATCCATTTTGCCACAACTTTGGAAGTATGCTTGGGGTCATTGTCCATTTGGAAGAACCATTTGCGACCAAGCTTTAACTCCGTGACTGATGTCTTGAGATGTTGCTTCAATATATCCACA
Source organism: Salmo salar (assembly GCF_965601325.2). Lineage (NCBI taxonomy): Eukaryota > Metazoa > Chordata > Actinopteri > Salmoniformes > Salmonidae > Salmo > Salmo salar. The sequence goes on along the minus strand of NC_138309.1, from coordinate 23,755,270 downwards.
TAATTTTCCTTTCTATTGATGCCATCTATTTTGTGAAATGCACCAGTCCCTCCTGCAGCAAAGCACCCCCACGACATGATGCTGCCACCCCCGTGCTTCACGGTTGGGATGGTGTTCTTTGACGGTCATTATGGCCAAAGGGTTCTATTTTTGTTTCATCAGACCAGAGGACATTTATCCAAAAAGTACGATCTTTGACCGCATGTGCAGTTGCAAACCGTAGTCTGTCTTTTTTTTATGGCGGTTTTGGAGCAGTGGCTTCGTCCTTGCTGAGCGGCCTTTTAGGTTATGTCGATATAGGACTTGTTTTACTGTGGATATAGATACTTTTGTACCTGTTTCCTCCAGCATCTTTACAAGGTCCTTTGCTGTTGTTCTGGTATTGATTTGCAGTTTTCGCACCAAAGTATGTTCATCTCTAGGAGACAGAACACGTCTCCTTCCTGAGCAATATGACAGCTGCGTGGTCCCATGGTGTTTTTACTTGCGTACTATTGTTTGTACAGATGAACGTGGTACCTTCAGGCATTTGGAAATTGCTTCCAAGAATGAACCAGACTTGTGGAGGTCTACAATTTTTTTTCAGAGGTCTTGGCTGATTTCTTTTGATTTTCCCATGATGTCAAGCAAAGAGGCACTGAGTTTGAAGGTAGGCCTTGAAATACATCCACAGTTACACCTCCAATTGACGTCAATTAGCCTATCAGAAGCTTCTAAAGCCATGACATAATTTCTGGATTTTTCCAAGCTGTTTAAAGGCACAGTCAACTTAGTGTATGTAAACTTCTGACCCACTGGAATTGTGAAACAGTGAATTATAAGTTAAATAATCTGTCTGTAAACAATTGTTGGAAAAATTACTTGTGTCATGCACAAAGTAGATTGCCAAAACTATAGCTTGCTAACCAGAAATTTGTGGAGTGGTTGAAGAACAAATTTTAATGACTCCAACCTAAGTGTATGTAAACTTCCGACTTCAACTGTATGCGTTGGAGTGTGAGGGTAGAGTCTAGTGAGTGTGCATAGAGCCAGTACAAGTGAGTCAGTACAAAAAAAGGGGTTCAATGCTAATAGTCCGGGTAGACATTTTATTAACTGTTCAGCATTCTTAATGGCTTGGGGGTAGAAGCTGTTCAGGGGCCTTTTGGTTCCAGACTAGGGACCAAAAGGTCTTTGACAATTTTTAAGGCCTTCCTCTGACACCGCTTGTTATAGAGGTCCTGGATGCCAGGGAGCTCGGCCCCAGTGATGTACTGGGCCCCACGCATTACCCTCTGTAGCACCTTATGGTCAGATGTCAAGCAATTTCCATACCAAGCGGTGATGTAGCCAGTCAACATGCTCTCAATAGTGCAGTTATATAACTTTTTGAGGATATTTCTTTTCCCAAATCTGAGGGGAAAGGATGTTGTCATACCCTCTTTATGATGTTGTCGGTCTGTTTGATTCATGAAAGCCATTTTAAAATCGGACATATCGAGTGCATAGAGGAGTTCTGTATCTATAATTCTAAAATAATTGTTTTGCTTTTTGTGAATGTTTAGCGTGAGTAATTTAGTAAATTCACTGGCAGTATTCGGTGGGAATGCTAGTCACATGCTAATGTAAAAGCTGCTTTTGATATAAATATGAACTTGATTAAACATAACATGCATGTATTATATAACATAATATCCTAGGGTTGTCATCTGATGAAGATCAAAGGTGAGTGCTACATTTAGCTGTGGTTTAGGTTTATGTGACATTATATGCTAGCTTGAAAAATGGGTGTCTGATTATTTCTGGCTGGGTACTCTGCTGACATAATCTAATGTTTTGCTTTCGTTGTAAAGCCTTTTTGAAATTGTACAGTGTGGTTAGATTAACGAGAGTCTTATCTTTAAAATGGTGTAAAATAGTCATATTTTTGAAAAATTTAAGTAATAGCATTTCTAAGGTATTTGAATAACGCGCCACAGGATTCAACTGGCTGTTGAGTAGGCAAGCGTCCCACCTAGCCCATAGAGGTTAACGTTCACAAAATACATAACAATAATTTTAAGAATTATAGATACAGAACTGCTTTATGCAATCGCGGTGTCAGATTTTAAAATAGCTTTTCGGCGAAAGCACATTTTGCAATATTCTGAGTACATAGCCCGGCCATCACAGGCTTGCTAATTTGACACCCACCAAGTTTGGCCCTCACCAAACTCAGATTTATTATAAGAAAAATTGGATTACCTTTGCTCTTCTTTGTCAGAATGCACTCCCAGGACTTCTACTTCAACAACAAATGATGTTTTGGTTCCAAATAATCCATAGTTATATTCAAATACCTCCGTTTTGTTCGTGTGTTCAGGTCAGTATCCGAAGGGTGATGCGCGAGCGCATTTCGTGACAAAGAATTTCAAAATATTCCATTACCGTACTTCGAAGCTTGTCAAACACTGTTTAAAATAAATTTTTATGCTATTTATAATATTCCAACCGGGCGACGTTGTATTCAGTCAAAGGCTGAAAGAAAGAAATAGAGAATTCACATGAACGCGCATCTCCAGTGTCACTGTTGTCAGCCTGACCACTCACAAAATCTCCTGCTGTTTTTCGCCCAGAGACAGGAGAGACGTCATTCCACTTTCTGGCGCCTTCTGATAGCCAATGGAAGCCTTAGAAAATGTCACGTTACAGCAGAGATGCTGTATTTTTGATAGAGATGCCACAGAAGAAGAACAAATTGTCAGACAGGGCACTTCATGTATGGAATCTTCTCAGGTTTTGGCCTGCCATATGAGTTCTGTTATACTCAGACACCATTCAAACAGTTTTAGAAACTTTAGATTGTTTTCTATCCAAATCTACTAATTATATGCATATTCTCGTTTCTGGGCAAGAGTAGTAACCAGTTTAAATCGGGTACGTTTTTTATCCGGCCGTGCAAATACTGCCCCCTAGCCCCAACAGGTTTTAAGATGGCGAGGAAGGCACTTTTAAGAATAACCAGGCATCCTCTACTGACAGGATGAGGTCAATATCCTTCCAGGATACCCGGGCCAAGTCTATTAGAAAGGCCTGCTCGCTGAATTGTTTTAGGGAGCGTTTGACAGTGATGAGGGGTGGTCATTTGACCGCAGACCCATTATGGATGCAGGCAGTGATCGCTGAGATCTTGGTTGAAGACAGCAGAGGTGCATTTGGAGGGAAAGGTTGTTAGGATGATATCTATGAGGGTGCCAGTGTTTATGGATTTGCGGTTGTACGTGGTAGGTTCATTGATAATTTGTGTGAGATTGAGGGCATCAAGCTTAGATTGTAGGAACTCTGCAGGCTAACTCCGCCCCCTTTGGCAGTTCTATCTTGTCAGAAAATGTTATAGTTAGGAATGGAAATTTCAGGGGTTTTGGTGGTCTTCCTAAGCCAGGATTCAGACACGGTTAGGACATCTGGGTTGGCAGAGTGTGCTAAAGCAGTGAATAAAACAAACTTAGGGAGGAGGCTTCTAATGTTAACATGCATGAAACCAAGGCTTTTACGGTTACAGAAGTCAACAAATGAGAGCGCCTGGGGAATGGGAGTGGAGCTAGGCACAGCAGGGTCTGGATTAACCTCTACATCACCAGAGGAAAAGAGGAGGAGTAGATTTGGGTACGGCTAAAGGCTATAAGATCTGGTCGTCTAGTAAGTTTGGAACAGAGAGTAAAAGGAGAAAGTATCTGGGCATGATAGAATAGATTCAAGGCATAATGAACAGACAAAGGTATGGTACGATGTGAATACAGTGGAGGTAAACCTAGGCATTAAGTGATAATGAGAGAGATAGTCTCCAGAAACATCATTTAAACCAGGTGATGTCACTGCATGTGTGGGAGGTGGAACTAAAGGGTTAGCTATGGCATATTGAGTAGGGCTAGAGGCATTACAGTGAAATAAGACAACAATCACTAACCAGAACAGCAATTGACAAGGCATATTGACATTAGGGAGAAGCATGCGTAGCCGAGTGATCATAGGAGTGCAGTGAGTAGTTAGGCTGGCTGGAGACTCGGCGATTCAGACAGCCAGCGTGCCGGGGCTAACAAGCTAGCAGAAGGGCCTTAGAGGGACATCACGAAGGAAGAAGTCTGTTATAGCCTCCTCGTGCTGTTAAGTCGGTAGTCCTGTCGTGATGGATTAGTAGGGTTCCGTGTAGTAAAGGGGTCCAGTCCAGTTGGCAAAATAGGTATAGTGGCCCAAGAAATTGGCCGATGGAGCTCTTCATCTAACAGTCCAATATGCTCTAGACAACTAGCGGGCCGCGGCTAGCAGGCTGCCAGATGGGCATTCAGGGGACGTCACGACGGAGGGGCCTGTTGAAAAAAAAAACCCTCAGGCAGATTACTTCGGCAGTCCAGTCGTGATGAATAACCAGGGCTCCGTGTAGTAAAAGGGGTCCAGGCCAATTGGCAAAATAGGTATAGTGGCCCAAGAAATTGGCTGATGGACCTATTCAGCTAACAGTCCGATATGCTCTAGACAGCTAGCGGGCCGTGGCTAGCAGATGGGCATTCAGGGGACGTTGCGAAGTAGTAGCCAGTTGAAGAACCCCCTCAGGCGGATTACGTCGGTAGTCCAGTCGTGAAGGATCGGCGGGTCTCCGGACCGGCAGTAAAAGGGGTCCAGGCCAATTGGCAAAATATGTATTGAAGCCCAGGAGTGGCTGACGGACCTCTTCAGCTAGCCGGGAGATGGGCCAAGAATGGGCTAGCTCCAGGCTAGGCAGCTAGCTAGCTGCGATGATCCAGGTGAAAAGGTTCAGAGTTTGCAGTAGGAATCCGGGGATATGGAGAGAAAATAAGTCCGGCATGCTCTGGTTTGAATCGCATTGTGCAAACTGGCGAGAGTTTTCTGAGCTAAAGGTTAGCTGATGACCGCTAGCAGTGATTAGCTGACTACTAGCTAGTAGCTGGCTAGCTTCTGTTGGGGTTCCGGTTCAGAAGTAAAGAAAAATACTTTAGAAAAAGCAGATCCACACCACATTGGGTGAGGCGGGTTGCAGGAGAGTATTTTGAAGTTGAAGTTTAGAAAAATATATGCGGAGAAAAAATATATAAAAAGAAACATACATGGGACACGACAAGACAAGGACAAAGACATGTGACTGAATAGCCATCTTGGGTTTAAGAGTTGATGTGAGCCATGACCAGCCTTTCAAACCATTTCATAGCTACAGATGTGTGTGATACGGGGCAATCGTCATTTAGACAGATTACCTTGTCGTTCTTGGGCACAGATTCTATGGTGGTCTGCTTGAAACATATACGTACTACAGACTAGGTCAGGGAATGGATGACAATATCAGTGATATTGACCACACTTGCCAGGTGGTCAGCGCATGCTCTGAGTACACGTCCTGGTAATCTGTCTGTGAATGTTAACATGTTTAACCTTTTGACGTATATGGTCACACGTGTGATCATTGTTAAGTGGTCCCTGCAGCGTACCATCAGAAATATGTGGTTGGAACAGTAGGAACAAAAAGTCTACATTTAATACAACAAACATGTCTAAATAGCATTGTGATCTGAAAAGCATCTTAAAAGTTTTTTACTGATGGAAAATAATTGTCTTCACAACTGTATTCCTCAATTTCACCTGTTATTCCATCATCCAAGTATAGCATGGAACACATCCACAGCCAAACTCAATCCATAAACCAGTCTAAATAACAGGTTGCACTAACAAAAAACAAAACATAAGTTAGCGACCTAATGTCTAGACTTGTTTACCATGTACCACATATCTGGTGAGCACAAGGGAGAAAGGTAATATTGTTTAGAAAAGAGATGTGTCAGCTAATTTAATAGCGGCTAAATTCTTTATGATGGTATCCATGTTTGTTTACAGTTTCACAAGTAAACCCAGAATGCCATTCACTATAAGACGCTAATAAACAAAGTCAAAGTTGAAGATTGCTGCACTCATTGCACTGAATAAAATCAACTTAATTTGGCCACTTTTCAGCATATTACAAATCTCCGATGTGCTTGTTACAGTGTATACAAGAACCGGAGCACATAATTTGACTAGTCTTCTTCAGTTTTTGACAAACCACAAAGCAAATGATCTTCTCACAGATTATCAACTCAAATACAAGCCTACTCCCTGGCCTAGCCGTAGCGCAAAAGCTAAACAGTGTTGCTAGATGTGGGTGAAACCATTTTAGGTTTTTTTTTTTAGGTGGTAAAACTTTAAGTTTTTACAAATGTAACCACATTTTGGAAGACGATTGATAACTGGTCCACCCACGTAACATTCAGTCCATAGATGATGCCAAAGCATAAACCTAGATAATTTGTCTAGCTCCATAGTTTACGATAACCCATTATATCTACAACCTCTCTTCACTCATGCCACGGTTTCTGCACACAATATAGCTGATTAGACGCACACACCATTCAATCTAATCATCTGTACAAACTACCTCCCTTTGATGCTTACATTACTTGATCCACCCTGTTCTCACTCTCCTCTGGCCCAACCAGGCTTAAACCTATCCAAGCCAAAATACTCACCACATTTGATGATAGAAAAATATCTTCCTCGCTTGGCGACAAGGAAGGCATCTGTAGCATACATGTCAAGTGGTGATAATACATTAACGTGATGATAACGTGTACTTACCAGTGAAGGGTGCAGAGAATAGCTGCAAAATGCAACAATACATTTTTTGAACAGCTGCATAGAATTCTGGTACCACGTGCAAAAAGAACTCAAGTTGTAAGGGCCGTTATTGTTTCTTTGAAATTACGTGTCAAAAGGTTAAAGGTCTTACTCAGATCAGCTACGGAGAGTGTGATCACACAGTCATCCAGAACAGCTGGTGCGCTCATGCATGATTCAGTATTGCTTGCCTCAAAGTGAGCATAGAAGACATTTAGCTCGTCTGCTAGGCTCGTGTCACTGGGCAGCTAGGTTACTCTTTGTAATCCGTGGCCACAAAAGAATACACTGAAAGCCACACCCCCAAAAGGCCACTCCTCTAACTCTTCTGATTGGCTGTTGCTGCTACATTGCACCCACTGCTATGCAATGCAATGCACATAAGGTGTTGAAAACAATTTAAAAGCGTTCATTCAATACAAAGAATCACATTGATCTATCAAATGTGTTTTTTTATATCAGAGAAATTCAGTAGAATAGGTTGAAGAAACCAAAGCTTAATTAAAGGATCATACCAATCAGAAAAACACTTCAGATGAACAACATTGGTGTCCCACTTTTTGCAGTTTAGTAAAGGAGCCCTTTGAAGTGATTGTTTGACAATCAGATGAAAACATCATGGCTGGATGTGTTTATGCCACAATAAAAAGTAATACATTTTAAAAGTTAAATGACAAATCTTTAGTACTAGGTCCACAGAGATCCTATTGAGCAATAGGTAGGTAAAGAAATAAAACAGCAAAAAGACAGGCTATATACAGTAGCGAGGCTATAAAAGTAGCGAGGCTACATACAGACACCGGTTAGTCAGGCTGATTGAGGTAGTATGTACATGTAGATATGGTTGAAGTGACTATGCATATATGATAAACAGAGAGTAGCAGCAGCATAAAAAAAGAGTGGTTGGGGGGCACACAATGCAAATATTCCAGGAAGCCATTTGATTACCTGTTCAGGAGTCTTATGGCTTGGGGGTAAAAACTGTTGAGAAGCCTTTTTGACCTAGACTTGGCACTGTGGTACCGCTTGCCATGTGGTAGTAGAGAGAACAGTCTATGACTGGGGTGGCTGGGGTCTTTGACAATTTGTAGGGCCTTCCTCTGACACCGCCTGGTGTAGAGGTCCTTGATGGCAGGCAGCTTAGCCCCAGTGATGTACTGGGCCGTACGCACTACCCTCTGTAGTGCCTTGCGGTCAGAGGCCAAGCAATTGCCGTACCAGGCAGTGATGCAACCAGTCAGGATGCTTTCGATGTTGCAGCTGTAGAACGTTTTGAGGATCTCAGGACCGATGCCAAATCTTTTTAGTTTCCTGAGGGGGAGTAGGCTTTGTCGTGCCTGCCTCACGACTGTCTTGGTGTGTTTGGACTATTCTAGTTTGTGGTTGATGTGGACACCAAGGAACTTGAAGCTCTCAACCTGCTCCACTGCAGCCCAATCGATGAGAATGGGAGTGTACTCGGTCCTCCTTTTGCTGTAGTCCACAATCATCTCCTTAGTCTTGGTTACGTTGAGGGATAAGTTATTCTGGCACCACACAGCCAGGTCTTTGACCTCCTCCCTATAGGCATGTCTCAGTGTTGCTTGTCTCGAAGCGAGCATAGAAGTGGTACATGTCACTGGGCAGCTCACGACTGTGCTTCCCTTTGTAGTCTGTAATAGTTTACAAGCCCTGCCACATAAGATGAGCGTCGGAGCCGGTGTAATAGGATTCAATCTTAGTGGCAGCTCTACCCTTTAGCTCAGTGCGAATGTTGATTGTAATCCATGGCTTCTGGTTGGGGTATGTGTAACGGCTGTCTTCGTCGTCAGATGAAACAGAGAAGTCATCGTCGGAAAAGGTGGACCAATACGCAGCGGAGGATGTGTTCATCATTAGAATTTTTTATGAAAAAGAGAACACTACAAAAATAAACAAAAGACGACAGCAAAACAGTCCTGTCAAGTACAAAACACTAACAGAAACAATTACCCACAAAACCCAAAGGAAAAACATGCTCCTTATGTGTGACTCCCAATCAACAACAACGAACTTCAGCTGTGCCTGATTGGGAGCCACACACACGGCCCAAAACAAAGAAATACAAAAAACCTAGAAAAAGAACATAGAACTCCCACCCAATGTAACACCCTGGCCTAACCAAAATAAAGAACAAAAAAAAAACTCTCTATGGCCAGGGCGTTACAGTATGTACGTACAGTCACTGTGGGGACGACGTCCTCAATGCACTTATTGATAAAGCCAGTGACCGATGTGGTGTATTCCTTAATGCCATCGGAAGAATCCCGTAACATTTTCCAGTCTGTGATAGTAAAACAGTCCTGTAGTTTGGCATCTGCTTCATCTGATCACTTTTTTATAGACCGAGTCACTGGTGCTTCCTGCTTTAATTTTTGCTTGTAAGCAGGAGTCAGTAGGATAGAGTTGTGGTCAGATTTACCAAATGGAGGGCTAGGGAGAGCTTTGTACGCGTCTCTGTGTGTGAAGTACAGGTGGTCTGTCTGTGGTGGTAAATAAACAGCCACGAAAAGTATAGCTGAAAACTCTCTAGGCAAGTAGTGTGTCCTGCAATTTATCACAATATACTCTACTTCAGGCGAGCGAAATCTAAAGACTTCCTTAGATTTCATGCACCAGCTGTTGTTTCCAAATATGCACAGACCCCCCCCATGTCGTCATTCAGCTACGATTCCGTGAAACATAGGATATTAAAGTTTTTGATGTCCCGTTGGTAGGATATTCGTGATCGTACCTCGTCTAATTTATTGTCCAATGATTGCACGTTGGCAAGTAGTATTGATGGTAACAGCAGCTTTCCCACTCGTCTTTTCCGGGTCCTGACCAGGCATTCGGCTCTTTGTTCTCTGTACCTGCGTCGCTTCCTCTTGCAAATAATGGGGATTTCGGCCCTGTGGGGTGTTTGGAGAATGTCTTGTGCGCCCTCCTTGTTTTTGAAAAAATCTTCATCTAATCCGAGGTGAATGATCGCTGTCCTGATATCCAGAAGCTCTTTTATGCCGTAAGATACGGTTGCAGAAACATTATGTACAAAATAAGTTACAAATTACACAAAAAAAACACATAATAGCATAATTGGTTGGGCGCCCGTAAAACTGCTGCCATTTCTTCTCATTTATAGGAGGTCCGTACTGGGAAGAAATCTACTTTCACCCCTGTTCGCAGTCATGATGTTCAGAATAAAATGTGTACGTAGACCCTTATCACTATATACTGTAAGACTACATTCCCTAAACAGGGCCACACAATATGATGAAAATGCTAGAAATCATAGGGATTTTAATAACTGTAGAAACATTTTCCCTCTCATGTTTAGAATTGTTAATTCAGTCTCTGTACCCATCTATTCCTGGTCCCATCTTGAATTATCAGTTTCACTGCAACCAAGTCCTGGAGAAAAGATTATACTTAGAATTTGCCCAATAACGATTACCTTTTCAGGCTTTAAATGTACTTTAACTTGCCCCCTAGATTCAGATCAAACACAGTTTTATACAAACGGCAGATAAAATAATTGGAGGAAACTATATCTAGCTTGCCTCTATAAGCCATGCGCCATAAGAAATTCAGTAGTCATTTTATTTCCCCTCTCATGAAGGATATCCAGCTGACATCAGAGTAACTGCAAGGTTATGATTAAAAACAATCTTAACCCCTAGTTCAAGGACCCACAGAATCATTCCCAATGCAACAAACAATTAACTGAACAAGAAGTATATCAAATTAGAAATTCGAAAGGGAGGTCAAAGCAAGAAAGGTATACAATGGCTAAAATAGCTTTGTATGCCGTTTTGGATTTAACCTTCAAGCCTTTGGCAGTGAGTTTTCTTTTATTTGTAGAAAATGAGATGCAGCCTATGGTAGTGAATAAAAATGGATTATTTGAACAGCATGGGTTATAATCATGGTTACACACAATTATATGGCACTGTCCTGACATGGTCAATGTCATGCATTATAATACTAAGCACATGTCTTGTACAGTGATATGAACATTGGCACAAATAAAAAACACAAAGAAAAAGAAAAGTAGTATTATTGCGATCATGTGGGTTTGAATACCTTGATTGCTCTGCATGCAGGTGGACAGGGAACTCACAATTGATTATCAATTTCAGTCTAAGACTGAGAGTGTTAAATCAATACTGAGAGTGTTAAATAAACACTAAAAAATGAGACCATAAACAGTACACACTGGAACCAGTGTTAAATTAAATCAACACTGAGAATGTTAAATCAGTCTTTAAGAGTCTATTAATGCACCGTTTGTCAATTTAATTAACATTGTTGTTTTTTTAATCACATAAAAATCTGTCAATTCAAGCTAAAGATATATTTTTTGCATGGGCTGCGTCTCAATCCACCACATCTGCCTATGACGCCCTTCCGCATCTGTGGTGGAAAGTGGCAGAGCTACAATATTGTTTGTCAGACCCGGAGACCACCCTATAATCGGTCTTTTAATGAAAACGTCTGTAGCGTCTGAACGGTTTAGCCTACTAACTAATATTACCCCACTGTGGAAAGAGGAGACTCTCCCGTTTTGCTCTACGACCCCCAACAATTGTCACGGGACTCGTCCGAAGGTAACCCATACAAACGAATGGAAGTATGGTGGTAAGGGTTAAATACATTTCAAATGGGGTTAAGTATGTGTCCAGAAAAAGTACTATATTTCCTGAGCTTTCTTATGTCTCCTAGATATAAAACGTATTCCTTATGATTTATTTATTGACTGTCCTCTTTGCCCTTTACGAATGTGTTATTTAATGTGTTACAATGTCGTCCCCCCACACCTTTTAGAGGTTAAATCAACACTGAAAGAGTGGGATCATATACACACACTGAAACCAGTTATAAACACACTGATTAGTGTAAAACCTAATTGAAATATTTTACAGAGTGCCCTGCCTTTCGAGTGAATTGTAGAGTTACAACCCAAGACTGTATTTGCTAGTGACAGAGACATGGTTGTTGCATTGATACATTTTCAGTCCTATGGACTTCACCAAGTGAGATCCTAAGTGAATATGTTATCATAAAAAATACATTAATGCAATACCATACATATTTTATGTGGATTTATTTTCAGTGCCTAGTTTTACCATACAGGGACCTGAAACTAGTGATGTTACGTTTGATACTTGAGCTCAGAGGCATGTGTCGAAATCGCTAAGCAGCTAACTTGCTTTCAAACACTGACCTCTACTGCAAAAACCATACTAGTTTCTCCTGACTGGTGGCATAGCAGGCTGCGGAGGGAACTATGGAACATTCAGGGACATGAGTGTATGAGGTCAAACTTTTTTGACAATTGTTTTTTATGCACTGTTGTTCAAATAATTAGTTTTATTTAGTATAGTATAAGCTTCTGCCTTAAGCATCCTAAATAATGCCATAGATTCAGTTTTAGAAAAATATTCAACTTGAAAGCAAGAAAGGGAAGCATGATGTAAAATGCAAACCTGGTATTCCAACTGAACATTCTGGTAAGAGTGCGGAAGCCTTCAGAAAGCCTCGGTTTCCCATCACTACCTGAAACTCATACACATCACTGTGAACCAAAACCACACCCATCATGATAACATTTCCCAGCATACTCTATTACAGGTTGATTTTTAGAATATTTTTTTTTCAATATCTGTTTGTGCATTGATTGATTATTAATCTTATGACACAAATATAAATGACATACATGTTCTAAACCAATAGGTTACTTGAACTTATTGCACCCATTACTGAAATGGTTGTTCCAATTTACATGGTTTAGATGTCATGTCTGTCTATTTACAATCCTGGCAGTCATTCTGAATGCAAAGTCCTGTCACGACTTCCGCCGAAGTCGGCTCCTCTCCTTGTTCGGGCGGTGGTCGACGTCACCGTCTTTCTAGCCATCGCCGCTCCATTATTTCATTGTACCATTTGTTTTGTCTCGTTCCCTGCACACCTGGTTTACATTCCCTAATCACACTGCATGTATTTATTCCTGTTCCCCCCATGTCTTTGTGTGGAATTGTTTTGTTTCGTGTTACGCGCCAGGCTGGTTTTTCCCCTGTATTCCGTGGTATTTTCATGAAGGATGTTTAATTGTTAAACATTTGCTTATTTTTGTGACTATTTCGCGCCTTGCACTTTTTAACTTTGGCTGGAGGATTTGACGCAGTGGTGTCTGTCTGTTTTATTGCCTCTGCCTAAATAAAGTGTGCGCCTGTTCACAACTCTCTGCTCTCCTGCACCTGGCTTCTACACCAGTAGCGCACAACCTTGACAATTCCAAATGTCAAATATTCTTTCTCTGGCTGGATTCCAATAGAATCTATGTATTACTTTGCAAGTCAGTACACTGTGCCTTGCAAGCCTTAAAATAAATAGTTGTATTTCTTCCTAAAGGAGTACAAAGTAGGGCTGGGTGATTTAACCTAAAAAAATCATATCAAATTTATGGGTGATTAAAGATAAATATACATCTCTCTTTTTTGTTTTCTCTAAACAAGTGTTGAACAATTAAAGACAAATACACTGCATTTCAAACATAAGGCAATAATATAATGATTTCGGGGTTTGTGAAGATATACCTAGCCTAAATAAACAGTGCATTCTGAAAGTATTCAGAACCCTTGACTTTGTCCACATTTTGTTACGTTACAGCCTTATTCTAGAATGGATTAAATAATTTTTTACATCAATCTACACACAATGCCCGATAATGACAAAGAAAAATGATTAGAAAATGTAGCACATTTATTAAGAATAGAAAACTGAAATATAACATTTACATAAGACCATTAACTCAATATTTTGTTGAAGCACCTTTGGCAGTGATTACAGCATTGAGTCTTCTTGGGTATGACTCTACAAGCTTGGCACACCTGTATTTGGGGAGTTTCTCCCATTCTCCTCTGCAGATCCTCTCAAGCTCTGTCAGGTTGAATGGGGAGCGTTACTGCACAGATATTTTCAGGTCTCACCAGAGACGTTCGATTGGGTTCAAGTCCGGATTTTGGCTGGGCCACTCAAGGACATTCAGAGACACAAAAGCCAGTTCTGCCATGTGTTGGCTGTATGTGCTTAGGGTCGTTGTCCTGTTGGAAGGTGAACCTTCACCACAGTCTGAGGTCCTGAGCGCTCTGGAGCAGGTTTCCATCAAGGATCTCTCTGTACTTTACTCCGTTCATCTTTCCCTTGATTTCAGCTGCTTCTGTCTGGTCACTCTACCATGGAGGTCTGGTTGGTGGAGTGCTGCAAAGATGGTTGTCCTTCTGGAAGGTTCTCCCATCTCCACAGAGGAACTCTGAGGCTCTGTCAGAGTGACCATCAGGTTCTCTGTCACCTCCCTGAACAAGGCCCTTCTCTCCCGATTGATCAGTTTGGAAGAGTCTTGGTGGTTCCAAACTTCTTCCATGTAAGAATGACGGAGGCCACTGTGTGCTTAGGGAGCTTCAATGCTGCTGAAATTATTCGGTACACTTCCCAAGATATGTGCCTCAACAAAATCCTGTCTCAGTGCTCTACAGACAATTTCTTCAACTTCATGGCTTGGTTTTTGATCTGACATGCACTGTCAACTGTGGGACCTTATATAGATAGGTGTGTGCCTTTCCAAATCATGTCCAATCAATTGAATTTAGGTGGACTCCAATCAAGTTATGTGGTATTGTGTGTAGTTTGATAAGGAAAACAATTAATATAAGCAATTTTAGAATAAGGCTGTAGTGTAATAAAATCTGGAAAAAGGGAAAGGGTCTGAATACTTTTTGAATGGACTGTAAGCCTTCCACAAACACAAGACCCATTAATAATTGTATTATTTCATCAAAATAGTTTAACCAGCTTTTTTTTGCAAGTATCACTGTTCTGTCTTTCAAGTCTGTCTATGAAGATGAAATGTTTTGTTTCAAATTTAACTAGAACCATGCACATTCACTAATAATGACTAACTTCTTGTAGCAGGCATTGGGCTATAGAAAATTAACACAGGTCTCATCAACAATCTTTCAAGCCCACGTGCTAGTGATTAGCCAGCTAATCTTTATATACTGAACAAAAATATGAAACATGCAACAATTTCAACGATTACAGTTCATGTAAGGCAATCAATCAGTTGAAATAAATACATTTTGCCCTAATCTATGGATTTCACATGACTGGGCAGGGGCGCAGCCATGGGTGGGCCTGGAAGGGAATAAGGCCACCCACTTAGGAGGTGGGTGGGCCTATTCCACATAAAGGGCTTTATTGCAGACAGAAGCACTCCACGGTTTCATCAGCTGTCCGGGTGGCTGGTCTCAGAAGAAGCCGGATGTGGAGGTCCTGCGCTGGCGTGGTTACACGTGGTCTGCGGTTGTGAGGCTGGTTGGACGTACTGCCAAATTATCAAAAATGATGTCAGAGGCGGCTTATGGTAGAGAAAGGAACATTCAATTATCTAGCAACAGCTCTGGTGTGCATTCCTGGAGTCAGCATGCTAGTTGCACGCTCCCTCAAAATTAAAACTGCACATTATAGAGTGGCCTTTTATTGTCCCCAGCACAAGTTGCACCTGTGTAATGATCATCTTATTAATATGCCACACCTGTCAGGTGGAAGGATTATCTTGGCAAAGGAGAAACGCTCACTAACAGAGGTGTAAAAGAAGTGTACACATTTGAGAGAAATATGCATTTTGTGCGGTAGAAATGGGGGAAGGTATAGTGGGAGGGAAATGGGGGAAGGTATAGCGGGGGGATATGATGCAAGAAATATTACTGTGATGGGGGATATATCAATAAATGGGGGGTAAACACAGGAGAAGTTTATATGCTAAATAAAAATAAAACCCCTGGGGGGGGGGGGGGGGGGGGGGTCTGAGCTGGCAACCCTGATGTACCATAGTTACAATCTGATGCCGTGTTCAAAACAACTGGGAGCTCGAAATTGCCAAAATCCAATTTCAGTGTGTACAAGAAAACTGGGAACTCTGACAAAATCAAGCTCCGACTGGGAAAACTATTTTTGAAAAGTCATTCAACTTAGAATTCCAATTCGGGAACTCGGGCCTCTTTCTAGAACTTCTACTTTCCGACCTGAAGATCAGTGACGTCATGATTTGACCTCATATTTTTCAGAGTTCCCAGTTGTCTTGAAAGCCAAGTCTGTCGAGTGAACTATCCCTTCACTTCGTTTTTTATAACATCTTTGGTCTGACAGATTACATGATAACCAGAATGCTTTGTATGATGTCAACAAACATGGCGCCATGCATAGCTGGCAAATAGCTTAGCATTAGCTCATCATAATCAGTGCAACCTTCAAAAAAGTATTTTACACACATCATATGTGTGCATTACAATCAATGCAAGAATCAAAATGCATGATTTGTCATCAGTACTTGAGAACAGGTGAGTAAAACTGTAAATATATTATGCTCTATACATACAGTACATATGGTATGCTACAGTAGAAACGACAACACGATATGCAGAAAAAAGGTTCTTACTTTGGTAGGAACGCACACATGTCCAAAGTTATTATTTGTAAGGAAAACAACAATGATGGCAATGCGGGTGCCAGCCAGAAAATGTGCCAGGGGGGAAACGTTTGTTCTGACTGGAGCAATATCTTCATACTTGATCTGGGGAAACACTGGGGAAGTGCTTGGGCTCTCCAACAGTGAAATGGGTTACTTCTTATGTGAATGAGGAGGCGGAACACACCTCAGATCAAACTATTGTTAGAAAATCAAACTTGTTAGAAAATAATTGGAAATTGACAAATTGGAACATAGCCTATAGATAGCAGGCAGCATGCCTTGGTTTGACGGCAGCGTGGGTTAACTGTCCTGTTGCGTAACAAACACATTTTGGAACAGCGAGTGCATTCTGACATCACGCGCATAAAAAAACTCACGCTGGGGCAACCAGTATAGATATTTGGAACTCAGGCATGAAAAGGTTAAAAGTTGACCCTATTAATCTATGGCAAAGCTAGTTATATGATTCCACATTCATCTGTGTCTGGTGTTAGCTAGTTACTGGCTGGCTAGGTCTTTAGCCATCATGGAAAAAATGGATGGGAAGGGTCGTTCAAAACTCAGATGCAGTTGTCATTACATCTGTCAGTGCTGCTGTGAACTGCCTCACAAGAGACATACCAAATGCAATTTGAATGTTGTTTGCGTTTATGCATCACCAAATTTACTTGAGATGATTTTACTGCCATACTAAGTCACTGCATCCAAGTTGCTTCACTCAGGCATTTCAAAGAGCCACCAGTCAAGGAGAGCTCATGAATAAAAGCTCCCCGCCCACTCAGCCTATCTTTTCAAACTTCTTGGTAGTTAGCCATGAGAGAGAGAAAAAAATTATATCAAAAAATATTATGGATGATATTTTAGTCACTCAAAGGACTATTTTACATGGGAATCAGAATGACTGTTCGGACCTTTAACACCTAAGAATGTGCTGTGTATGTAAGGGTACCATTTGGGAGGCAGGCATAGAGAGAGTATTTTTTGGCAAGTGCAATCAAGGATACACATCTTCAAAGCTTCTGCAGAAAAGGGCTTATATTACATTAGAAATTAATAATGAACTGAGTGAAGCCCTGGGCATTTTTTATGTAATCCAGCCACTGTCTCGCACTGTGTATTTCAACAAGTTTCTCTAAAATAATACATGAAAAGTGACACATTATTACTGAAGGCAATCCGAAACTGCCTGGAGACAAAACAATCAAAGGAAGCAATCTCAGAAATCACAGATAACAATCTCGATAAGTGCCGGGTGAAATTAAAAAGATGTAATTTTGGAAGCATGGGTAACAATCAACTAACGCTTCAGGGCTATCTCTCACAGGTAAGGAGGCAGACAGCATTAGGAGGCCAACTTTGCGAGATGCAGGCGGAGATGGATTGTTTGACTGTGAATAAAAAAAGTCATGTTAAAGGTGTATTTTTGTTTTCAAACAAAGAACACAATCCCATTAGATGGAAATGCAGCATTGTTGCCCCTCTAGTTCAGAATCACTCTCTTTCACGTTACTAAGATTAGATCCAACGTTTCTGCCGTCTGAATGCTTAAGCCCTGTTCTATATCATTGATGGTAAATGCAGTTAGCTCTCCAAGCCAAAGAAATCTGTCTGGTGCAGCTGGCTCAGGTAATCAAACTGAGAAGGTTAACCTGTTATGGCTAGGGGGCAGTATTTTCACGGACGGATAAAAAACGTACCCGATTTAATCTGATTAGTACTCCTGCCCAGAAACTAGAATATGCATATAATTATTAGCTTTGGATAGAAAACACTCCAAAGTTTCTAAAACTGTTTGAATGGTGATGTGAGTATAACAGAACTCATTTGGCAGGCCAAAACCTGAGAAGATTCTGTACAGGAAGTACCCTGTCTGACCATTTCTTGGCCTTGTTGATTATCTCTATCTATTACAGGGGATCTCTGCTCTTACGTGACACTTTCTACGGCTCACATGGACTCTCAGAAGGCGGCAAAATGCTGAATCGTGGCTTTGCAGGCTCTGGCTGAAACAAAGTAGCGCGTTTGGGTAGTGGCTGGTTACAGTACTGTGAGACTCAGGCTCGTGCCCGCGTCGACCGAAAGCTTTGTTTTCTTTCCTCTGTTTAGCTAAACGGAGATTCCCGGTCGGAATATTATCGCTTTTTTACGAGAAAAATGGCATAAAAATGGATTTTAAACAGCGGTTGACATGCTTCGAAGTACGGTAATGGAATATTTAGAAATCTTTTGTCACGAATTGCGCCATGCTCGCGACCCTGATTTACCATTTCGGATAGTGTCTTGGAATGCACGAACAAAACGCCGCAATTTGGATATAACGATGGATTATTTTGGACCAAACCAACATTTGTTATTGAAGTAGCAGTCCTGGGAGTGCATTCTGACGAAGACAACAAAGGTAATGAAACTTTTGTAATAGTAAATCGGAGTTTGATCAGGGCTAAACTTGGTCGGTGTCTAAATGGCTAGCCGTGATGGCTGGGCTATCTACTGTGAATATTGCAAAATGTGCTTTCACCGAAAAGCTATTTTAAAATCGGACATATCGAGTGCATAGAGGAGTTCTGTATCTATAATTCTTAAAATAATTATGTTTTTTGTGAACGTTTATCGTGAGTAATTTAGTAAATTCACCGGATGTTTGCGGGGGGTATGCTAGTTCTGAACGTCACATGCTAATGTAAAAAAGCTGGTTTTTGATATAAATATGAACTTGATTGAACAAAACATGCATGCATTGTATAACATAATGTCCTAGGGTTGTCATCTGATGAAGATCATCAAAGGTTAGTGCTGCATTTAGCTGTGGTTTTGTTTTTTGTGACATTATATGCTAGCTTGAAAAATGGGTGTCTGATTATTTCTGGCTGGGTACTCTGCTGACATAATCTAATGTTTTGCTTTCGTTGTAAAGCCTTTTTGAAATCGGACAGTGTGGTTAGATTAACGAGTCTTGTCTTTAAAATGCTGTAAAATAGTCATATGTTTGAAAAATGTAAGTTTTCGGATTTTAGAGGAATTTCTATTTCGCGCCACGCCCATCATTGGATATTGGAGCAGGTGTTCCGCTAGCGGAACGTCTAGATGTAAGAGGTTAAAGAGCCAGACAAAGGCCCTAAAACAAAATATTTTTGTACACCATCGGGTAATGTCACATTATGTCAGCAGGAACTGTATCAATTGTTATACATTTATATTATACTGCATGCATCGAAATATGTATGCCATGTCAAGAGTGCAGCATGTTCTATACAGGAGATAGAGATTTGTTCTCAAAAGACTGCTAATCAATCAATGAAAGGGGTCAACACAGAATGTGTCAGACATGCAGTGTAATTTGGAAGTATGTTAGATGGAAAACAAACAACCTTGGTGTTTTCACTTCTTACAGACAAAAATCTGCATTCACCATGGCCCACATGGGATACCCTAGTGTTAGTCTTGGCAACGTATCCCCCTCAAAAATGGCACATTATGCTGTAAGGACACAGAGGGATATGTTGATTAATTCCTCCCGAGCCCCCCTCTGAAAAACACATTTACACAAACCCAAAGAGCGGGAAGAGAAAAGCAGGACGTCGCCAGTGTTGCAGTGTTTCAGACAGTCTTTGGAGGCCAAACACATTCAGCAGCCTGTTCTCCAGTCGAGCATGGCACACCTGTGAAGCTAGCATCTTGGGGGTCTGTAAGGCCAGCTAAGCCTGATAGCTCACCACAGGAGAGGAACTAGAGGACTCTGCCGGAAGCCTACGGCTGGCATGGGTGTTGGTCCGGGGTGGAAGGGAGCTGAGGGGGGTTGAGCAGCCACCTGCCAGGCTGGAGCTAATCTCTGGAATGCCAGGCCAGTGAACAGACAGAGCAGGCAGCTAGACAGGCTTCCCTGGAGGAGGATGAGAGGGGGAGAAGGTGAGTGTAAACAGGCCCAAGCTATGGGGATGCTGGATTGGTTAGTTGTAGAACAGCAGTCAGTGACATGCAGGGCCTGGCACCAGGCGGGAGTAGTGGAGGGTGGGTGATGTGTAGGTCGAAAGCATAGGAAGGGGAACAAGTATTATTTTTTTTATGGAAGCTGTTGAAGGTTTTCTAGAATAAAGCCTTTCTATAAACTATCGCACTTCATTGGCAAACTGACTGGTATGGCTCAAGTTGGGAGCAATGCATTGGAGGTTAAATGGTGTTTAACGCCAGGAGTACAGGCCGAGTGGCAGAATGTTTAATATCAGTGTAGTACAAGCTTTCATTGGTCTGACTGATAAGTAAGGATAAAGGCTTAACAGTTCCTTAACAGAAAAAAAACACTGAGCATTCATACGCCTTGACTTCAACATTTTGTTTTGTTACAGCCTGAATTCAAAATGGAATAAATACTAGATGTTTTGTCTCACCCAGCTACAAACAATACCCCATAATGACACAGTGAAAACATTTTTAAGTTTTGAAAATGTATCGAAAATTAAATGTAGAAATATCACACCCCTGAGTCAATACTTTCTAGAAGCACCTTTGGAAGCGAATGCAGTCTTTTTTGGGGGTTTGTAACATTCACTTTACACAACATGCCTACCACTTTGAAGATGCTAAATATTTGTTATTGTGAAACAAACAAGAAATAAGACAAAAAAAACAGAAAACTTGAGCGTTCATAACTATTCACTACCCCCCAAAATCAATACTTTGTAGAGCCACCTTTTGCAGCAATTACAGCTGCAAGTCTCTTGGGGAATGTCTCTATAAGCTTGGCACATTTAGCCACTGGGATTTTTGCCAATTCTTTGAGGCAAAACTGCTCCAACTACTTCAAGTTGGATGCGTTCCGCTGGTGTACAGCAATCTTTAAGTCATACCACAGATTCTCAATTGGATTGAGGTCTGGGCTTTGACTAACCCATTCCAATACATTTAAATGTTTCCCCTTAAACCACTCGAGTGTTGCTTTAGCAGTATGCTTAGGGTCATTGTCCTGCTGGAAAGTGAACCTCCGTCCCAGTCTCACATTTCTGGAAGACTGAAACAGGTTTCCCTTAAAACCTGTTGGGTATAGGGGGCAGTACTGAGAATTTTGAAAAAAATATGTCCCCATTTTTAACTGCTTCCTACACCAACTCAGAAGCTAGGATATGCATATTATTAACATATTTGGATAGAAAACACTCTGAATTTTCTAAAACTGTTTGAATGGTGTCTGTAAGTATAACAGAACTCATATGGCAGTCAAAACCCTGAGACAAATTCTGACAGGAAGTGGATACCTGATGTGTTGAATTACTTTTAAGCCTATGCCATTGAAACACACAGGGATTTATTAATCATTGAGCACTTCCTACGCCATCCACTAGATGTCACCAGTCTTTACAAAGGGGTTTGAGTCTTCTACTGTGAAAACTGACCGAACAAGAGACTTGGAACGTTGGTCATAAGCGGATGGCCGATACTACTCTGGCGCGCGAGTACATGTTTGGGTACTCTCGTTCCAATACGTTTTAAAAGAGAATGCAATCATCCGCCTTGAATATTATTGAAGTTCTGATTGAAAAAGGCCCTAATGATTTATGCTATACAACGTTTGACATGTTTGAACGAACGTAAATATTTTTTTCCCCCTCTTTGGTGAAGACAAGTCCGGCGGGCGTCGTTCATGTTTTTGAGTAGCCTACAGGACTCGCTAACAACACGGAGCTTTTTGGACATAAATTATGAGCTTTTCCGAACAAAACTACATTTGTTATGGACCTGGGAATCCTGGAAGTGCCTTCTGATGAAGATAATCAAAGGTAAGTGATTATTTACATACTATATTGATTTTAGATGACTCCAAGATGGCGCCTAGTCTGTATCGCAAAGCCTATTTTTCTGGGCGCAGTACTCAGATTATTGCAAAGTGTGATTTCCCAGTAAAGTTATTTTTAAATCTGGCAATGCGGTTGCGTTCAAGAGATGTTAATCTATAATTCTTTGAATGACAATATAATATTTTACCAATGTTTTCGAATAGTAATTATTTAATTTGTTGTGCTGATTGACTGGCGGTATTGGAGGGAAAATATTTCCTCAACATCAACGCCATAGTAAAACGCTGTTTTTGGATATAAATATGAACTTGATAGAACAAAAAATGCATGTATTGTCTAACATAATGTCCTAGGAGTGTCATCTGATGAAGATTGTCAAAGGTTAGTGCATAATTTTAGCTGGTTTTCTGCTTTTGGTGATGCCTGTCTTTGCATTGACAAAACATTACACACAGCTATTTTCAATGTACTGTCCTAACATAATCTAACTTTATGCTTTCGCCGTAAAGCCTTTTTGAAATCGGACAACGTGGTTAGATTAAGGAGATGTTTATCTTTCAAAGGGTGTAAGATAGTTGTATGTTTGAGAAATTTGAATTATGACATTTAATTGTTTTCAAATTTGGCGCCCTTGATATTTCACCTGCTGTTGATAGGGTGTACCAGGGGTCTGAAAAGGGGTCTGAATCTCAAAGGATCACCCATCCAGCAGTTTCTTGAACTGCATAGTCGGTGTGGTGACCACCAAAGAGGCAGACACGTGTAATTCGACAGTTATGGCTGTAGGGCTGGTAGTTCTGGGAAACATAACTATTATCTTGTTGTCCTCTCATGGAGTTATCACCTAGGAGATAAGTTTAGCTACGGTAAATTGACACACATCATTCTCCCTTATCAGTCACAGTAACTGTCACAGCAACCTGGGGCACGGAGATAGAATGAAGTCCCCCTGTAGAGTCTTCACCGACAATGAAGAGATTCATTAAGTTGGCTCTTGCCATGGGTGAAACTAACAACGCAAACAGTCCACTACAATGGGTCTGAGAATGGTTGCCCATATGTTCCAGAGAAAAACATGTTGCATAATATTCAGACAGAAGTAGAGACGGCTGTTCTTCCAAATTCTCTAACCCCTTTTCTGGCCTAAAAATTACATGTTCAGGTGTGGTCATTGTGAAATATCTATGTTCTTCAGTGATTTAGACATGTTGGGCACAGCAATAGGAAGATAATGGTGGCCCTTATGTTGCAGACACCAGACAGATAGAACCTGGGAAATCAGATCAGTGCCAGGCTGTGGTCCCGTGCAATAACCCTAACCCTTAGCCTCTTGGGGAACCGTGGAACTAAGCCCCCCTCCTCCCACATGGTGTAATGGCTCCATCCAAACAGATCATCAACAGATGGTGACATTCAATACCCTCCTGATGTCCCTCTCAAACCTGGGGATGTGACTTTAACATAGTGCAGTTTATAAGTAGGTGCCACACCTGTCAAATGTAGGCCCTCAAGGGATGTGCATCTGTCTGGATATAAAAAACTAATTTGACTTGGTCACGTTATGAGAGAAGGATTTGAAGTCTTTCAGAATTTCTGTTTGTGTTAGAGAAAGAAGGTATAATTTCTGGTGCACTGTGGATCTCTGTTATAATGTTTTAGATCGTTTTCCTGCCCTTGTAATGCTCACTCTTGGCATGAGAGGAAGAGGAAGAAAGAGAGAAGAGAGGGAAAAGAAAGAGAGAGTGAGGCGTGAGTGGTGTACAAAGTTAGTTTATTTACATGTTCCTGCTGAAGGAGTCGGAGGACCCTTGGCCATCTCACAGCCCTGCCTTTGTGTGCCCTGATGGACACAGACGCTACCATCTATGCCTTGTCACTCCAGTTACCCCTTAGTTTGCTCCAAGACATAAAGGCTACCATTCGTTCTACTCCTTTCATGCCATACTAATTTCCTTCCACCCAAGATTTAATATTAAACTCAATTCAATTCTGTGTCCTTGGTGTGCTGCCATGGGTGTTTCGAATTTATAATTGAACGTGTGAAATTATCCAAAGTGCATTCACATAGGCTTTTGGTTATTTTTACAGATTACCGCTTGACACGTTATTTTGTTGTTTGATTGAGGATTATGGGTTATGAAAAGTGGGGTTATGAAAAAGTCAAATTATGATGGTAAGAAATCTATTCACAACTGTGTGCTAGTTTCAATAATGCATCAAAACTACTACATTTTTTTCAGACAGGTTCCATTCTGTGCCCACTTTCATGCGGTCAAAACAAGATGTGCTCACCCACCCACTACGTGCACCTGTCAGAGACCAGGAAAAGATATGAGAGAAAAGGACTCCAACTGAGACCAGTGTGATACTGTATTCTCTCACAAAACATACTGCAATAATACTTAAAGTACAGTGCATTCGGAAAGTAGGTTGAAAACAGGTTTTTCGAAAATTTTGCTAATGCATAACATATTCAAAACTGAAATATCACATTTACAGAAGAATTCAGACTCTTTACTCAGTACTTTGTTGAAGCACCTTTGCCAGCGATTACAGTCTCAAGTCTTCTTGGGTACTACAATACAAGTTTGGCACACCTGTATTTAAGAAGTTTCTCCCATTCTTCTCTGTAGATCCTCTCAAGCTCTGTCAGGTTGGATGGGGAGCATTGCTGCAAAGCTATTTTCAGGTCTCTCCAGAGATGCTTGATTGGGTCACTCAAGGACATTCAGAGACTTGTCCCGAAGCCACTCCTGCATTGTCTTGGCTGTGTGCATAGTGTTGTTGTCCTGTTGGAAGGTGAACCTTCGCTCCAGTCTGAGGTCCTGAGTGCTCTGGAGCAGTTTTTCATCAAGGATCTCTCTGTACTTTACTCTTTTCATCTTTTCCTCCATCCTGACAAGTCTCCCAGTCCCTGACGCTGAAAAACATCTACACAGCATGATGTTGCCACCAACATGCTTCACCGTAGGGATGGTGACAGGTTTCCTCTAGAAGTGACACTTGGCATTCAGGCCAAAGAGTTCAGTCTTGTTTCTCACCGTCTGAGTCCTTTAGGTACCTTTTAGCAAACTCCAAGCAGGTTGTCATGTGCATTTTACTGAGGAGTGGCTTCCGTCTGGCCACTCTACCATAAAGACCTGATTGGTGGAGTGCTGCAGAGATGGTTGTCCTTCTGGAAGGTTCTCCCATCTCCACAGATGAACTCTGGAGCTCTGTCAGAGTAACCATCAGGTTCTTGGTCAACTCCCTGACCAAGGCCTTTCTCCCCCGATTGCTCAGTTTGTCCATGCGGCCAGCTCTTAGAAGAGTCTTGGTGATTCCAAACTTCTTCCATTTAGGAATGATGGAGGCCACTGTGTTCTTGGGGAGCTTCAATGCTGCAGACATTTTTTGCTACCCTTCCCCAGATCTGTGCCTCCAAACAATCCTGTCTCGGAGCTCTACGGACAATTCCTTCGACCTCATAGCATTGTTTGTGCTCTGACATTCACTGTCAATTGTGGGACTATGTAGAGAGCTGTGTGCCTTTCCAAATCATGTCGAATTAAATAAATCTACCCCAGGTAGACTCCAATGAAGTTGTAGAAACATCTCAAGGATGATCAATGGAAAGAGGATGCACCTGAGCTCAATTTCGAGTCTCATAACAAAGGGTCTGAATACTTATGTAAATAAGGTATTTCTGTTTACATTTTTCATAAATTAGCAAAATTTTCTAAAAACCTATTTTCGCTTTTTCATTATGGGGTATTGTGTGTAGATTGATGAGGAAATGTTTTTATTTAATCCATGTTAGAATAAGGCTGAAAAATGTGGAAAAAGTCAAGGGGTCTGAATACTTTCCGATTGCACTGTATGTTAGATGAACTCTCCCAACTACAAACATACTGTACATGATGAAATCTCTGCAACATCACTGCTCTGGAGTTCCAGGTACCACAGAGCACTGAGAGTGACGCTTCACAGTTTGTTAATACAACCCCATTTTTGTGCATGAACAGTATAACTGACACCATATGGTAATCATGTTAAAGTCCCAAATGGCACCCATTCCCTCTTTAGTGCACTACTTTTGATGAAGGCCCATAGGGCACTGGTCAAAATAAGGACACTTTATAGGGCATGTGGTATCATTTGGGACACAGACACAGAGAGTGGACCTGCTTTAAATCTGTTCCAGGCAGCTTGCAGCAGCAGAATGGGCTAATGAAGCAGCAGCACTCGGCCTGCCTGGGGTCAGAATGCACAAGGAGTTCAGATGGCCCAGCACTGCAGACAGCTGGGGAATCAAACTTAAATGCGGGCCGAAAGGCACCGTATTCCCTACATAGCGCACTACTTTTGACCAGAACCCTATGGTCTCTGGTCAAAAGAAGTGCACTATATAGGGAATAAAGCCCTTCTAACCAACCACAGCCCTAAGGGCTCACAGCCCCTCCCCCTCCACAGGACCCCAATGTTCCCAACAAGCATGCTGCTGTCAGGGTGCCTAAAAGCCCCTACAGTGCCTTCACATTTTGTTGTGTTACAGCCTGAATTGAAAATGTATTAAATATTTTTTGTTTCTCAACCATCTACACACAATACCCCATAATGACAAAGTGAAAACATGTTTTTAGAAATGCCTGCTAATTTATTGTACATTTTATACAGAAATATTGAATTTACATAAGTATTCACACCCCTGAGTCAATACATTGTAGAAGCATCTTTGGCAGCGATTAGAGCTGTGAGTCTTTCTGAAAGTCTCTAAGAGCTTTCCACACCTGAATTGTGCAAAATTTGCCCATTTTTCTTTTCAAAGTTCTTCAAACTTTGTTGAGGTGTTGGGGATCATGGCTAGCTGACAATTTTCAAGTCTTGCCATAGATTTTCAAGCAGATTGGTGGTGGAAAGCAGACTGAACTAGGTTTTTCGCTAGAATTTTTCCTGTGCTTAGCTCCATTCCATAATTTCCTTTATCCTGAAAACCCTTGTCCTTAAGGATTACAAGCATACCCATATAATGTTGCAGCCACCACTATGCTTGAAAATATGGAGAGTTGTACTCAGTAATATGTTGTATTGTATTTGACCCAAACAGAACACTGTATTCAGGACAAAAAGTGAATTTCTTTTCCACATTTTTTGCAGTATTACTTTAATGCCTTGTTGCAAACAGGATGCTTGTTTTGGAACATTTGTATTCTCTACAGGCTTCCTTCTTTTCCCTCTCTCAATTAGGTTAGTATTGTGAAGTAACTGCAATGTTGTTGATCCACCCTCAATTTCTTCTTGTCACAGCCATTAAACTCTGCCACTTTTTAAAAGTCTTCATTGGCCGCATGGTGAAATCCCTGAGCAGTTTCCTTCCTCTCAGGCAACTGAGTTAGGAAGGACGCCTGTATCTTTGTAGTGACTGGGTGTATTGATACACCATCCAAAGTGTAATTAATAACTTGATGATCAAAGGGATATTCAATGGCTGCTTTTAGATTTTTACCCATCTACTAATAGGTGCCCTTCTTTGCGAGGCATTGGAAACCCTCCCTGGTGTTTTTATTTGAATCTATGTTTGAAATTCCCTGCTCGACTGAGGGACCTTACAGGTAACTGTACGTGTGGGCTACGGAGATGAGGTATTCATTAAAAAAGCACTTAAACAAAGTCCATACAACACATTATTTGACTTGTTAAGTATATTTTCACTCCTGAACTTATTTAGGCTTTCCATAAGAAAGGGGTTTATACTTATTGACTCAAGACATTTTAGCTTTTAATTTTCTATTAATTTGTAAAAATGTCAAGTATAATCATGTGCACTTCTCCATGGATCCCCACTGCTGCATGGAGAATGAGAATACTCAACAAACCAAGCCTCTGACCCCCCTCATTCCTCCCTCTGCCCCCACCATCCCCCCTCTGCCCCCCTTAAACCTTATCTGCCCCCCTCTTCCACCCAACCACACCCCCATCTTCCTCTCGATCACACTCTGCTGCTTACAACACATCCACCGTATGTACTGGACATAGTAGAAGCATGTGGGTAGTTGACATGACACCCTTTTTTTCCAATGATGACAAACACAAATATAACTTAAATTGCATAACATTTTCATATAATACTAAAAGCTTTTCTTTTTTTCTTGGATAATGAGTTAATTAATGCAGTGTATAATTTATGTTAATACAATTTTGAACCAAACATGTGACTGTCCCAGTTATGTTCAAAGTTCCACAAGTTTAAGTACATTTATGAATATATTTATCAAAATACCTTCACCTACTCTTGTAGTTTATTTAATGAAATAACAGTCCCAAGTCTACTCATGATATTACCAAATAGTTCTGATTGATTACATTTTGTCCCTAAAAGCAATGTCCACTTGGTGTTACACAATTCTGTGATTTAACAACAAGCCAGCATTTGGGCACCATTGCGCTGGGACGGTCTCTCTTGCAATGAGAAGTACAGAAAACATGGCTGGAGCACATGGCCTGAATAGATTGTAAGCCTTATCAGAAATATTTATCAAAAAATTGCACTTCTCTTCCTTTGCCATAAAAGGGGTCAGTTTCTTAATATTTTGGTGTGATACCTTTCGAATCTACAGTATATATGAAAATAAGATTTTTTGGACAAAAGAAGTATAAGAAGCAATGAAAACATGTTGTGGTGAAATCATATGGTTGTAAGGCTCACACATAAGGCTCACAATGGACCATACAGCCTGAGATTTCCACTGCTGTGACAGCTTTCTGAAAACCAGAGGAAACGTACTCTGGGGGACATGAACATAAAACTTCTATAATTACCTTGGTAGATGTATTTTTCACCAAATTACACTTATTTGAATTAGATCTATTGCATCCTGTAGCAATTGTGATCCACCCTGGGAGGGCCTCCATCAGCCGTGCCACTTTTGGAGACTGTTCCCCCCTGCTCTCCAATGCACCCCGGCCAACCTCACTCACGTCTGTCTCAGTGGTCCTCCGATAGCGTTCCGGTGCAGGGCATGGCACGCCTAGGCAGCAATGCCTGGGGTGGGCACCATCCTATTACTCGTTGACGTCAATGACACATTGCTTTTTTTAAAACTCTGTTGTTGGCTCTGTTGTGCGGTATACTCCAAAAACCCTCCAACAGGACACCTCTCGAGCGGCTTCGACTGTGGGTAGGTCGGGGCCTCCCACTGGGTGAGCTTTGGTCGCCTCCATCACTGGAGGACTGTGCCCCTGCACCTCGCTGTGCACCAAGGTAAACTTCAATGTTGCGGGTGGCTATCTGGTTGACTCTGCCAGTAGCATTTTCTTGTCCTAAAGATTAAGCCATTTTAAGTCTAAGTACACACGGTTGGTAAACTGTGAATACATTTCATTAAGTTATATTCCATTGATCGCTCCAGTATTACTTGGATAACTGTGGTAATTCTAGAGCAAAGATATGCCAACAAGTGCTGACCCAAATGGGGTGCTTCGGGGTGCTCCGGATGCTTTTACTGACCCTTTGTGGCAATGTCTGCCCTATCAACTTTCAATGGTAGTTTCTGTGCCTACCATGGTGACCACGGGTAACATGGAATCAGGGTTCGATTCTGGAGAGGGAGCCTGAGAAACAACAACCATATCGAAGGAAGGCAGCAGGCACACAAATCCACTCCTGATTTGAAGAGGCAGTGATGTAAAATAACAATAAGGACTCTTTTGAGGCCCTGTAATTGGAATGAGTACACTTCAAATCCTTTAAAGAGGATCCATTACTGATGTTTAGAAGCATTTTTGCAGTGATCAGAAACTTGCTTTAAAAGTCAAATTTCACTGCCTGTTGTGTATTGTCCATAAATGTGACGCCAATAAATTAAAGGGAAAAAAACGTGTCGTCTTCGACAAAATGTACAATTAATTGTTAATCATGAGGCAGGTAACATTATAATAATACACAAGTAAGATAATTGCTTTTATCTAGTGAGATTACTGTGAATCTTACCTAAAATGTAGTAGCGAGACACTCATTATACAGGAATTAATTTCAAATGCCAGAATATGATTGCTGATTTAAAGACAGAAGTAACTACTTGATGAGTAAAATAAATGTATTGTCTATTTGGTCATCATGAAACCTTATATTAACATGAATTATGATGTCACACCAGAGAACAAACTGAAGACACTAATGCATTAAATGCTTCGTTAAATTGGATATAAACTCAAAATGTAAGGTGGCCTGTTTAGACACACTTTATTGTAACTATATGTTTTTTTACTTACATTTTAGAATAAATAATGTTTCTACTTTTGTTTTGGTCATATGGCAAATACCCATGTATGTTGGTGCCAGGCCCCAAAAAAAGTCAAGCGAAGAGGAAGAGATGGGAGAGAATTAGCCCAAGGCGATATGGAATGTTTTAGTTGGCAACCAAAAATAACCTTTTAAAATGTGAGCAAAGGCACAGAGAACCTCATACCTCACAGGGGCAAGCTACTCATTCCCTTCCGGATGGAAGTGCTTATCTATTCAGCAACAACACCTCAGTCTGCACTAAGCAGAGCTATGGACTAGGAAAATGTCACAGACAACCATATGCAAATTCCAACCCAGTCTACCTCCCTCGCATACCGCTCACACCCTGTGTAATATTGAATGTGATATTAAACAACTTAAAAAGAGAAATGCAATTTCAGGGGACATACGTAATCGATTTTTCAATTAAATAACAGGTATCTTCTGAACTGCTATTGCTTTCATATCATTTGGTCAGATATATTCATAAACAGACCACTGGCACATAGTGGCATGCTCAGCAGTAAATACATGACAGATAAATGAATCACGGTGCGATTGGATCTTCAAGGACACCAACTCAACGGTGCACCATCCAAGATGGCCACTGCAAACCGCTGAGTCAGGAAAGACCCAAACAAGCCATATTATTATTATTATGATCATTAATCAACTGTATTATCAGTTTTTATGCCAATAAAATGCATCTCATTTTATGATAAATTCCCACAGAGGCACCATTTGTCATTCAGTCTTTCCATTGATGATAAGAACTCATTCTTTAACAGAGGTAGTAATATAGGCTGTAGAGAAGCTGTGCCAAGCTATGCCATGAAAACGATGGGCATATTATCATTCTGTTTTTATTGTAATTGCCTGATATGACTATTAGCAGTGTCTGGGATTATGCCCTGCTCTGTTTAATGCATGAATTTAGTTTTTAAAATCAATCTAAAACTTCATCTCAGCATTTTTGAGGAGAGATGAAGAGAATTACACTGTTGTGTAGAGTAGATCCCAAAATCACACATCTGGAATACAGATTTTAAACTGCACCATTTAATGACTATATTTGAGCCTGGGAGTATATTGTAATCTCCTAAACTTTGTTTAATCAAAATGTACTGAGACATTTAAGTGTATCAGACAATGTACTTGAAAGGCAGACTACCATCATAAAACTAGTGTACGGAAATAGAGACAAAACATAACCAAAAAAGAAAAACATCCACAACTCTATGCACATTTTTTTCCTAGTCAGCATTAGCATTGGTTTCGGGACATTGAAGTGATGACATTTACACGTTACAGTATAATAAAGTAAACTCCTCATCTGTGGACCTCTATAAACTAGACGGGATTGTGTGCAACTGTAATCTGATGCGTACAGAGGGCAGCTATCAATGTAATCAATCTCCAAAAAGGCTTTTAATGAAATCAATACAGAGAAAGGGGATTGATTTCCTAAATAGTATACTGCCATTCTTATTTATCAGTCAAAACTCCTGGCTGGACCGGAAACTTCCAACAAACAATATACTGTAGGTTAATTGTATATCGAATAAAGCAGCCCGATTTGTTAAGTGACACACTTTCTTTCCGTAGCCATTAGGCAGAGGCAGCCAGGCAGGCACAGCTGGATGCATTTGAGAACTGAGTAGTGATTTCCACCCCTGTTTAGCCGCCTATGCTTCCTCGCCCAGATGTATTAAACCAATCTGGTTCTCTAAAAATAAACACAGGGAAAGTTGTGGTCATATCTACCTAAGAACTATATGGCAAAATTTGGTCAATTCGGCCAATTGTATGCCATAATTGTCATGTTTGATATGTGCATGTGAAATGAATCAGGGATATACTGTACATTTAACACTGCATTTGTCATGCATTGACAACAAAAAAATGTATAGGCAGAATCACATTCTGGTGTGGATGGGTATTATCTTTCCCTACTGATTTATTTTACTGACCACTTTTAGCCTTCCCCATTCCAGGCAGTATAAAATAAAGTTGAATAAATCCTGATTTGGTTATTGGGGTCATCTGACTATTTCCTAAAGTCCTATTTCCTTCTCAGAATGTTTTATTTATCCCTGCTATTGATTCATGAGAGATAATATTCAAAAATGTGTTTCAGGGCCAAGAGGGACGAAAATAAGTACGTAGATGCAAAGTAAACAGGCATGTTGTTTGTCACCATACCAATACATCAGAATGATAGAATTTAGCGCATACAGTGACTTGCATAAGTATTTACCCCCGTTAAACTTTTACACATTTGATTTAATTGTCATTTGTTTTGTCAACAATCTACTCAAAACACTTTGTAATGTCAAAATGTATTTTCAAAATTCTTCAAGCTCTGTCAAGGTGTTGGGGATCATAGCTAGACAGCAATTTTCAACTCTTGCCATATATTTTCAAAACTGTAACTTGACCACTCAGGAACATTCACTGTCTTATTAGTAAGCAACTCCAGTTTATATTTGGCCTTGTGTTTTAGGCTATTGTCCTGCTGAAAGGTGAATTCCTCTCCCTGACTGAAGCAGGTTTTCTCCATCCTGTTACATTTCATCCTGAAACACTCCCAGTCTTTGCTAATGTCAACCGTACCCATGCCATGATGCAGCCACCACTGTGCTTGAAAATAAGGAAGCAGTTACTCAGTCATGTGTTGCGTTGGATTTGCCCCAAACATATTGCTTTGCATTTAGGCCAAAAAGTATATTCCTTTGCCTTGTTTTTTGCAGTATTACTTTAGTGCCTAGATACATGTTATGGAATATTTTGATTTTGTATATTTGTATTCTTCTTTTCAATCTGTCATATAAGTCATTACTGTGATGGCATGTAGCCTAGCGGTTCGAGTGTTGGGCCAGTAACCTAACGTTGCTAGATCAAATCCCCAAGCTGACAAGGTAAAAATCTGTCATTCTGCCCCTGGACAAGGCAGTTAACCCACTGTTCCTAGGTCGTCATTGTAAATAAGAATTTGTTCTTAACTGACTTGACTGGTTAAATAAAGGTAAAAAATAAACTGTCAAATCCCTACAATGTGGTTCATCCATACTCATTTGTTTTACCATCTCAGCCATTAAAATAGGTAACTGTTTTAATAAAATCACCAATGGCCTCATGGTATCATCCCTGAGCAGTTTCATTCATGTCCTGCAGCTCAGTTCAGAAGGCTGACTGTATCTTTCTACCCAGACACGGGTGGTTTAATACATAAGCCACAGCATAATTATTTTACTTGACCCTGCTTAAATATATATTAAATGTATGATTTGTTATTGTTACCCAACTGCCAATCTATGCCCTTCTTTTTGAGGCATGTGGTGGAATTATTGTGATCAAAAGGAGACTTTTAGATTTCTTCAAAACAATCAAACTTTATTATTTAATTACTGCAGTAATGGAGGTGGTCGGTAATCACCCCTTGAGGTGATCCCTGAGAACTCAACGAGCGGATTTGAGCGACAGCATTTTATAGCAAAGTCCATCCTCCTCGATGTTCATGACAAACAACAGGTGTATGGAATGGGTCACAAGGTTAAGATTTGTATGAAAGATACTTATATTTCACAGCAGACAGTATCTCATTGTGTAGGTCTGGCCCTGGAGTCATCTCTCCCTGGTACCTTATTGAACAGAAACATTAACTCATGCTCTGGAATGTGATATTGCCCAAAGACATTGTAAATCTTCTAGAGGCCCATCCTCAGTAGAACACACACAGATGAGTGTTCTAACAACCCTTTATTCTGTTGCATAAAACAACCATTTGATGCAATAACAGCATTATAACATAATCTTGTAATTTCCACCATAGGCTTTCAAAAAGCTCCCTGGTCTCTGTAGTTGAATTTGTCCTTGAAATTCAATACTTGACTGAGGGACCTTACAGATGTTGTTTGTATGGTGGACCGAGGAAGGGTTGGTCATTGAAATCATGTCTATTATTTGATGAGCTATTACTAGTTTCATTGTACGGCCATATATACTTAGACTTGCATGGCTTAATCTTTGAGCCAATCATATGCTACTGGCAGGATCAACCAGGTAGCCCCTAGCAACATTAAGTTTAACCGTGGTGCTCAGTGAGGAGGAGACCTGCTTGCACTCAGCGAGAGGCCTGGACCTACCCAGAGCAGCCAGCAGCAGCAGGCCATGCGGCACAGTCCCCCTCAAAAACGAACCACATTTGCTTAGTAGAGAGCCTACTGAATATTTTCTACCCCACTTTGGTCCTTGTAATTTATTATGGGATTTGTGAAGCCAAATTTTACTCCTGAGTTCACAAAGAGAGTGAATACTTATGCAATGACTATATTTTTAATTTTTTATTAATCTTACAACAACAAGAAAAAACATCCACTTTGACATTACAGAGTATTTTGAGTAGATTGTTGACAAAAGATACAATTAAATCCCTTTTAATTCCAGGTTGTAACACAATACAATGTGGAAAAGTCTTATGCAAGGCACTGTATGAGAACATATCATGTTGATATACATTACATTAAATGACAAGCACATGTCAGTGTCTTCTTTCAAGGAGTATTAATTTGGCTCACAGTTCCGTCTCTCCCCAGCCCACATTAGTTGTCTCAGTAGACAAGGTGGAAGTGGCTTATGTTAGAAGATGACACGTTGCTCATCTACCAGACATGACAAAACGTTGACATGTTCAGTCATGGTAAACCTGGATTTAACACGCCTGACAAATATGTGGTGTTTTATTTCTCTGTCGAGAAGCCAATGATTTATGAAACTCACGTGCTGACAAGTCAGGTGCTTACATGCAGGTGACAGGTCAGTGTTCAGCTCAGCTCACCTGACACTGACACACAGTGGTCATGTCAAGTATGGTTTCCCGTTAGGTGAAACTCATTCTTCTCAAGTCAGTGTCATCAATTTTCTTGTCTACTGTGGTTGAGTCCCAAATGGCACCATATTCCCTATATGGTGCACTGCTTTTGATTACCCTATTGGCCCTAGTCAAATGTAGTGCACTATAAAGAGAATAGAGTGCCATTTGGGACACAGATGCAGTCAATGTTTTCCATTTTCTTGTCTTGTATCTGAGCAGTAATCTGTTGAGAGCAGAAGTGTTGGGCAGATGCCCTTAAACAATGTTGTTCTGTCCCTGCTGAAAACACAGCATAGACCAGCATAAACATCAAGCTGGTCCATGCTGGTGTCGTCTCTTTGGCATCATTAAAAGTGAAGACTGTAATTTTATCAAATAAATTCTCAGTAATTATTATTACGTGATTAAACTAATCATATAAGTAATTAACTAGGAAGTTGGGGCACTATGGAAAATCTTCAGATTACAAAGTTATAATTTTCTAAATATAACTCTTCGGATATTTTAATATCTGATTAAGTAGTCTTCTATTAATTCATTATTCTTTACCTCACATCAGTCTCATTCCAAATTTCGTAAATTGTTGGTTATCTGCACGAACCAAGCCTAAACTATGAATCATCCATACACCAATTGGCTTAATCATTTATTTACTAACTAACTAAATAATCACAGAAATGCATAAACAAACAAAGAGTAGATATTGGTTTTTGCTGGCAGACCAGACTTTATTGTGTTTTTGCTGGTGACCAGCCTTTGCTGTGTTTTTGCTGGTGACCAGCCTTCATTGTGTTTTTGCTGGTGACCAGCCTTCATTGTGTTTTCGCTGGCAGACCAGCCTTCATTGTGTTTTCGCTGGCAGACCAGCCTTCATTGTGTTTTCGCTGGCAGACCAGTCTTTGTTGTGTTTTTGCTGGCAGACCAGCCTTCATTGTGTTTTCACTGGCAGACCAGCCTTAGTTGTGTTTTTGCTGTCAGACCAGCCTTCATTGTGTTTTCGCTGGCAGACAAGCCTTTATTGTGTGTTCGCTGGTGACCAGCCTTCGCTGTGTTTTTGCTGGTGACCAGACTTCGTGTTTTTGCTGATGACCAGCCTTCATTGTGTTTTTGCTGGTGACCAGCCTTCGTTGTGTTTTTGCTGGTGACCAGCCTTCGTTGTGTTTTCGCTGGCAGTCCAGGCTTCGTTGTCTTTTTGTTGGTGACCAGCCTTCGTTGTGTTTTTGCTGATGACCAGCCTTCATTGTGATTTTGCTGGTGACCAGCCTTCGTGGTGTTTTTGCTGGTGACCAGACGTCTTTGTGTTTTTGCTGTTGACCAGCAGGAACAGGACACACTGGACTGGGCAGGCACACTGGAGGCCTGATGCGTGGGGCTGGCACAGGTGGCGCCAGACTGGTAACACGCACCTCAGGGCGAGTGCGGGGAGCAGGAACAGGACACCCAGGACTGGGCAGGCACACTGGAGGCCTGATGTGTGGGGCTGGCACAGGTGGCGCCAGACTGGTGACACCCACTTCAGGGCGAGTACGAGGAGCAGGCACAGGGCATACTGGGCTGTGGAGGCACATTGGAGGTCTGGAGCGTAGGGCTGGCACAATCCGTCCTGGCTGGATGCTCACTTTAGCCCGGGAAGTGCGGGGCGCTGGCACAGGACGCACTGGGCTGTGAATGCGCACTGGAGACACCGTGCATATCACTGCAAAACATGGTGCCTGACAGGTCACATGCTCCCTCAAGCGAGTGCATGGAGGAGACACAGGACGTACCAGACTGGGAAGGCGCACTGAAGGCCAGATGCGTGAAACTGGTGCATATGACCCCGGACTGGTGTCACGCTCCTCAGCACGCCCGCTCTGCAGCGCTCTCAATGCCACCACCATTCTTCGGAATCTTGCATCGAGTTCCTCACTCGTCTCCCTGACTGGCTCAGGTTCACCCCTCAGCTCTCCACGGTAAGCACGAGGAGTTGGCTCAGGTCCCAAACCTGACTCCACCAAACTCCCCGTGTGCCCCCCCAAAACAATTTTGGGGAGCTGCCTCTCGGGCTTCCGTCGTTGCCGTGCTAGTTCCTTGTATTGTCGCCGTTCCTCTCTCGCTGTCTCTGCCTGCTTGCCTTGATGGTATAACGCCTCGTAATATCGCCGTTCTGCTCTCACTGCTTCAATCTCCTCCTTTGGACGGCGATACACCCCGGGCCTTGTCCAGGGTCCTGCCCCATCCAGGATTTCCTCCCAGGTCCAGTCTTCCTGACCACGCTGCTTGGTCCGTTGGTGGTGGGAGATTCTGTCACGGCTGTCTGAAGAATGGGACCAAAGCGCAGCATGTGTATCGTTCCACATTTTATTATAACTGTGAAACTATGCAAGACATACAAATAAACTAATGAACAAAACAACAAACCTTGACGAAGAGGTGCAACATACACTTACTCAAAATAATCTCCCACAAACCCATGTGGGAAAAACAACCACTTAAATATGATCCCCAATTAGAGACAACGATGACCAGCTGACTCTAATTGGAGATCATCCCCCCAAAAACAACATAGAAATACAACAACAAGAACCCCACATAGAAATCCATAAACTAGACAAAACCCCCAACATAGAAAAAAGAAACTAGAAACAACATAGACATAACTAAACTAGACAAAACACTCTGTCACACCCTGACCTACTCTACCATAGAAAAATAAAAGCTTTCTATGGTCAGGACGTGACAGAGATCATGTGACACTTAGATTGCACATAATTAGTTAACTAAAGTCCACCTATGTGACTTCTGAAGGTAATTGGTTGCACCAGATCTTATTTAGGGGCTTTATAGCAAAGGGGTGTGAAAACATATGCACGCACCACTTTTACGATAAAAAAAATAAAACACTTAAACAAGTAATTTTTTTCATTTCACTTCACCAATTTAATCTATTTTGTGTATGTCCATTACATGAAATCCAAATAAAAATCCATTTAAATTACAGGTTGTAATGCAACAAAATAGGAAAAACGCCAAGGGGGATGAATACTTTTTCAGCAGGGGTTGTATACTCAGAGGAGAATCTTGTTCATGTTAATGAAGCCACCAAAGCAATGTGCTAACGATACTGTAGATGCCTCCAGGTTATTTGCTTTTTTTTGTTCTCTTTTCTTTTTCTGTCTTTTGATTTTTTATGGGACTTTCTTTATTTTAAAATCCATGGGGAGGGTTGTCCATATGGTATAGGGACTGATATTAAAACATTCTGTTGTGAGGTTTCTACAAGGAGAATGACACCCCGTCCTTCTTTGAGCCTTCGACTGAGCCTCACACTTCCCGAAAGAGCTTTCAAAGGCAAACATCAACAATACACGAGAAAAGGTGAAATAACAATAAAATGTCAATGATTTGACTGAATTACAGTCAGTGCTTAATTTGTAAATCGGGAGGAGCCGGAACAAAAAGTGAGTGGGAGAGCGGGTGACCAGAATGCATTGCAAAAAAATATCCCCTTTATAATAAAGCATTGCATGCATATCATCACATTTGCGTAGTGGCATAGAGCAGTAGAGTAGAGGCACTTACAAAAGTTGCACATGTGGGCAACATTTTTAGAAGCCTATGGTGCGGGAAAAATGGGGACTTTTATAAACACATTTCATGCAATTCTGCGTCATTTTACATGACTGGAGACTTTTTATTTAAAATTTTTTATATAACCTTTATTTAACTAGGC
The DNA here is from genome assembly GCF_965601325.2 of Salmo salar. Lineage (NCBI taxonomy): Eukaryota > Metazoa > Chordata > Actinopteri > Salmoniformes > Salmonidae > Salmo > Salmo salar. The sequence goes on along the minus strand of NC_138309.1, from coordinate 23,716,429 downwards.
AAGTCAGTTAAGAACAAATTCTTATTTACAATGGCAGACTGGCAGAATCTTTTTTAACACCGCACAAATGATCTAATTTGACACTGACAAATAGAAAATCTCAGATCAATAATAACAACCTTGTCTTGAATCTATCTGTAGTCTAGGCCTAGGTGTGTGGAGACACACATATCATAGGCTACAATATGAGGAGAAAATTATAGTCCTAAAAAAGCTTTCCAGTTTCACTGACTCACCCAATGATGTGCAGCTCACTCACCGGTGATGGCTGATGTGATCGTGCCAAAAGCCTATATTTCTCTCTTGTTTTACTTTGTAAAACAATATTTGGAAGCTGATCAAATATTTTGGTAGCCTACAGCAGACAGATTAGTCTTGTCTTTTCAGCAGAAGCCATTTGCTTTCCAACCTGTGTTTTCCAACCATTGTATTTGAAATATTGGGAAAGGCCTGTTTTGTCCACATGCTGTTTACAGACAGATTTGCGATTTGCGTTCCTGACTCTAGGCTATGCCTTGTTATTGGGCTACACACAAACCACAGATATATTTTTTAAATAAACTATTGATCTTCAGTGGCTAAATTATAGGCCTTCTCATGGTGTAGTAGGCTATTCTGAATTATTTCATTTCTTTCTGAACAGACAGCAGTAATTCTATAACTTTGGCAAATTTATTTCAATTTATCAGGGGTGCTGCAGCTCTCCAGAACCCTTTGAACGGCTATGATTCTATAAGGAAATAAATTATGAAGTGCAACGCTAGAGAGGGAGAGGGAGAGCGATCATAGAAAGTGAATCTCATTCTAGTTCCGTGAGAAATACAGGAGCGCTTCTCACACGGTCACGCATTGGTCTCAAACATAGGTTGTAATGTTGCGCAAACCATAATCCCAGGCCGGCCCAACCCGAATAAACTCTTAGAATATCAGGCCCAGGCTGCAAATCAACTTTTTCAGCTTCATTACAGACATAAATACTCCTCAGTTTCATCAGCAATCAGGGTGGCTGGTCTCAGACGATGCCGCAGGTGAAGAAACCGGAAGTAGAGGTCCCGGGCTGGCGAGGTTACACGTGGTCCGGAGATGTGCGGCTGGTTGGACGTACTGCCATTCTCTAAAACGACATTGGAGGCTGCTTACGGTAGAGAAATGTCTGGTGGAGATTCCTGCAGTCAGCATGCCAATTGCGCGCTTCCTCGAAACTTGAGACATCTTTGGCATTGTCTTGTGTGACAAAACTGCACATTTTAGAGGGACCTTTTATTGTCCACAGCGCAAGGTGCACCTGCGTAATGATCATGTTCTTTAACCTGTTATGGCTATGGGGCAGTATTTTCACGGCTGGATAAAAAACATACCCGATTTAATCTGGTTACTACTCCTGCCCAGTAACTAGAATATGCAGATAATTATTGGCTTTGGATAGAAAACACTCCAAAGTTTCTAAAACTGTTTGAATGGTGTCTGTGAGTATAACAGAACTCAAATGGCAGGTCAAAACCTGAGAGATTCCTTTACAGGAAGTGGCCTGTCTGACAATTTCTTGAACTTCTTTGCCATCTCTATCTTTTACAAAGGATCTCTGCTCTAACGTGACACTTCCTACGTCTTCCATGGGCGCTTAGAGCCCGGGAAAAACCTGAATGTCGTCATCCCAGCCCCAGGCTGAAACACATTATCGCCTTTCTCAAGTGGCCGATCAAGGGACTGTGGGCTTAGGCGCGTGCCCTGGCCGCCCCCGTCTTTGTGATTTTTCCTCTGTTTGCCGAAAAGGAGATTCCCGGTCGGAATATTATCACTTTTTTACGAGATAAATTGCATAAAAATTGATTTTAAACAGCGGTTGACATGCTTCGAAGTACGGTAATGGAATATTTAGAATTTTTTTGTCACGAATTGCGCCATGCGCACGACCCTGATTTACCATTTCGGATAGTTTCTGGAACGCACGAACAAAACGCCGCTATTCGGATATAACGATGGATTATTTGGGACCAAACCAACATTTGTTATTGAAGTAGCAGTCCTGGGAGTGCATTCTGACGAAGACAACAAAGGTAATAACATTTTTGTTATAGTAAATCTGATTTTGGTGAAGACTAAACTTGCCGGGTGTCTAAATAGCTAGCCCGTGATGGCTGGGCTATGTACTTAGAATTTTGCAAAATGTGCTTTCACCAAAAAGCTATTTTAAAATCGGACATATCGAGTGCATAGAGGAGTTCTGTATCTATAATTCTTTAAATAATTGTTATGCTTTTTGTGAACGTTTATCGTAAGTAATTTAGTAAATTGTTAGTAAATTCCCCGGAAGTATGCTAGTTCTGAACGTCACATGCTAATGTAAAAAGCTGTTTTTTGATATAAATATGAACTTGATTGAACAAAACATGCATGTATTGTATAACATAATGTCCTAGGTGTGTCATCTGATGAAGATCATCAAAGGTTAGTGCTGCATTTAGCTGTCTTCTGGGTTTTTGTGACATTATATGCTAGCTTCAAAAATGGGTGTCTGATTATTTCTGGCTTGGTACTCAGCTGACATAATCTAATGTTTTGCTTTCGCTGTAAAGCCTTTTTGAAATCGGACAGTGTGGTTAGATAAAGGAGAGTCTTGTCTTTAAAATGCTGTGAAATAGTCATATGTTTGAAAAATTGAAGTTTTTGTATTTTTCAGGAATTTGTAATTCGCGCCACGCCTATCTTTGGATATTGGAGCAGGTGTTCCGCTAGCGGAACGTCTAGATGTAAGAGGTTAATAAGCTTCTTGATATGCCACACCTGTCAGGTAGATGGATTATCTTGGCAAAGGAGAAAGGCTCGCTAACAGGGATGGATTATCTTGGCAAAGGAGAAAGGCTCGCTAACAGGGATTTGTGGATAACATTTGAGAAAAATAAGCTTTTTGTGCGTGTGTAACATTTCTGGATCTTTTATTTCAGCTCATGCAACATGGGACCAACACTTTACATGTTGCGTTTATATTTTTGCTCAGTATATGATATATTCCACAGAGGGAGAGAAAATTGCAACTCAGAAGGTTTAGACAGACACTGTACATGTCAATAATATGGCCTGGAGGCAAACCCTCACCCCTTGCCTTGATCTTCCATGTCAAACGGATAGCGAGACATAACAGATGGGTATCATCTGATTGCTGTGCTGTTGCAGCCCGCCACGTCCTCCATCCTTCTTATCAGCCGCTTATCCTCACGCTGATGCTTCACCCATTATGGCTGGGTCTCTTATGCCGCCCTATTCCTTTTTTATCTCACTACTTTTGACCAGAGCCCTATAAGCCTCTGGTCAAAAGTAGTGCATAGGGCTCAGGACAAAAGTAGTGCACTATGTATGCAATCGGGTGCCATTTGAGATGCATTCAATGCCTGCTCCCTTCCCTTTACTTAATGTGCTGTTTCACAGTGCTAATGCATGTTCTTGGGTTTAGTTACACAGCTCCCTCTGGCCCCTCAGAGTGTACACTCTCTCCCCTTCATAATCTGAGAAACACGATTCCTATCTGATCTTCACCAGAGAGCCACTTAAACAGCCCCACACTGGGAAGGCCGGGAGCAGGCACTGGCCGGCCGGCAGACATCAAAGCTACATCCCAAATGGCACCCTATTCCCTATATAGTGAACTACTTTTGACCAGAGCCTTATGGGCACTTGTCAAAAGTAGTGCACTTTAAAGGAAATACGGTTCCATTTGGGATGCAGGCCATCTAAGCAAAACAGCAAGCATTTTGGTCGTAAAAATAGAAACATAGATTAGTGTAATTTGAAATGCCTTTTTTCAAGATCACTCTACTCTTGGTGACGATGGAAGTGCAGCATAATAGTTAATGTCTATCAGTCATGGACATGCATGTGTTACACAGATCTTATGGATTCACGCTCAAGTACAGCCTACTTAACATATTGAAGCAAAAATAAAAGTTGAATGGTGTTGAATAACATGCGTTAATGGTGTGTGACCACCAGGGTTCGGGTCAATTAAATTTAGATTCCAGTCAATTCAGAATGTATACCAAATTCCAATTCCAAATGTTCCTCATGGAAAAGCATTGAAGGAATTAGAATAAGAATTTCAGTCCCTAGCCCTAAACATACATTTACTGGAATTTAAATGGAATTGACCCCAACCCTGGTGGCCACTGTCAAAGGTGAATGATGTGCAGGCACTGTCCCTATCAAGGAGTCCCTGACATTTTTATTCCGTACATTCACTTCTGCAAAACAAGTGCATTCACTGTCAGTCTCTTTTCTTGACTACTTAACTGGAATATTCTGTCTTTCTTTCCCGGCTGTCAGTTTAACCACTATAGTAAAACCATTCTCCTTGAACCACACTGTGTGCAGCAGTGTGCAAGACAAAAGAAGAAGATGATAGCACAGGGTTGAAATGAGGAAAATGGTCCCAAATGGCACCCTATTTCCTATATAGTGCACTACTTTTGACCAGGGCCTATGTGGACTCAGGTCAAACGTGGTCAAAAGTAGCAGTGTACTATATAGAGAATAGGGTCCCATTTGGGCTGCACTCAGTGAATTGAGAGTGGGAGTATCTGCATGCCCTGCATGCCTGTCTGTCCCTGCTAAACAACAAGCTGACAGCTGACTGAGGCACATTGAAGCAGATGGGTCACACATTGAAACGTATCAGTTTGTCAATGACAAGAAATATCCGGACGGAGATCATTACAGCCAATCAAAGCAGAGGAGGAAGTGCAGAGCGATTAAGATTGATGGCACCAGACTGCTGGCTTTCAGCTTTGAATAAACGAGATAGAGGAAGAAAGACAATAAGACCTCAGTGTCTTACTGATGTCTCATAGCATTGTACCCAAACTTTTTCATTTTGTGTGGATGTATGTGAGAGAGATAGAGACATAGACAGTGAGAGAGAGCGGGACAGAGAGGGGGGGGGGGGGGGGGTGGAGGGGAGAGAAAGAGACTCAATATTCTGTGTGTTCTTTTATTTTCTATTGTTGTGTGGGGGTATAGATCTACATGCATGGTCATACCCGATCACACATGTCAATAACAGATCTGATCAGTTCAGATATATATATATATATATTTCACCTTTATTTAACCAGGTAGGCCAGTTGAGAACAAGTTCTCATTTACAACTGCGACCAGGCAAAGATAAAGCAAAGCAGTGTGACAAATACAACAACACAGAGTTACACATAAACAAACATACAGTCAATCTAAAAATAAAAATAAAAATTGAAAAATCTACAGTTGAAGTCGGAAGTTGACATACACTTAGGTTGGAGTCATTAAAACTCGTTTTTCAACCACTCCACAAATTTCTTGTTAACAAACTATAGTTTTGGCAAGTCGGTTAGGACATCTACTTTGTGTTTGACACAAGTAATTTTCCCAGCAATTGTTAACAGACAGATTATTTCACTTATAATTCACTGTATCACAATTCCAGTGGGTCAGAAGTTTACGTACGCTAAGTTGACTATGCCTTTAAACAGCTTGGAAGATTCCAGAAAATGATGTCATGGCTTTAGAAGCTTCTGATAGGCTAATTGACATTTGAGTCAATGGGAGGTGTACCTGTGGATGTACACTGCTCAAAAAAATAAAGGGAACACTTAAACAACACAATGTAACTCCAAGTCAATCACACTTCTGTGAAATCAAACTGTCCACTTAGGAAGCAACACTGATTGACAATACATTTCACATGCTGTTGTGCAAATGGAATAGACAACAGGTGGAAATAATAGGCAATTAGCAAGACACCCCCAATAAAGGAGTGGTTCTGCAGGTGGGGACCACAGACCACTTCTCAGTTCCTATGCTTCCTGGCTGATGTTTTGGTCACTTTTGAATGCTGGCGGTGCTTTCACTCTAGTGGTAGCATGAGACGGAGTCTACAACCCACACAAGTGGCTAAGGTAGTGCAGCTCATCCAGGATGGCACATCAATGCGAGCTGTGGATAGAAGGTTTGCTGTGTCTGTCAGCGTAGTGTCCAGAGCATGGAGGCGCTACCAGGAGACAGGCCAGTACATCAGGAGACGTGGAGGAGGCCGTAAGAGGGCAACAACCCAGCAGCAGGACCGCTACCTCCGCCTTTGTGCAAGGAGGAGCAGGAGGAGCACTGCCAGAGCCCTGCAAAATGACGTCCAGCAGGCCACAAATGTGCATGTGTCTGCTCAAACGGTCAGAAACAGACTCCATGAGGGTGGTATGAGGGCCCGACGTCCACAGGTGGGGGTTGTGCTGACAGCCCAACACCGTGCAGGACATTTGGCATTTGCCAGAGAACACCAAGATTGGCAAATTCGCCACTGGCGCCCTGTGCTCTTCACAGATGAAAGCAGGTTCACACTGAGCACGTGACAGACGTGACAGAGTCTGGAGACGCCGTGGAGAACGTTCTGCTGCCTGCAACATCCTCCAGCATGACCGGTTTGGCGGTGGATCAGTCATGGTGTGGGGTGGCATTTCTTTGGGGGGCCGCACAGCCCTCCATGTGCTCGCCAGAGGTAGCCTGACTGCCATTAGGTACCGAGATGAGATCCTCAGACCCCTTGTGAGACCATATGCTGGTGCGGTTGGCCCTGGGTTCCTCCTAATGCAAGACAATGCGAGACCTCATGTGGCTGGAGTGTGTCAGCAGTTCCTGCAAGAGGAAGGCATTGTTGCTATTGACTGGCCCGCCCGTTCCCCAGACCTGAATCCAATTGAGCACATCTGGGACATCATGTCTCGCTCCATCCACCAACGCCACGTTGCACCACAGACTGTCCAGGAGTTGGCGGATGCTTTAGTCCAGGTCTGGGAGGAGATCCCTCAGGAGACCATCCGCCACGTCATCAGGAGCATGCCCAGGCATTGTAGGGAGGTCATACCGGCACGTGGAGGCCACACACACTACTGAGCCTCATTTTGACTTGTTTTAAGGACATTACATCAAAGTTGGATCAGCCTGTAGTGTGGTTTTCCACTTTAATTTGAGTGTGACTCCAAATCCAGACCTCCATGGGTTGATAAATTGGATTTCCATTGATTATTTTTGTGTGATTTTGTTGTCAGCACATTCAACTATGTAAAGAAAAAAGTATTTAATAAGATTATTTCTTTCATTCAGATCTAGGATGTGTTGTCGGAATATTATTGCTTTTTACGAGAAAAATTGCATAAAAATGGATTTTAAACAGCGGTTGACATGCTTCGAAGTACGGTAATGGAATATTTAGATTTTTTTTGTCACGAATTGCGCCATGCGCGCGACCCTGATTTACCATTTCAGATAGTGTCTGGGACGCACGAACAAAACGCCGCTATTTGGATATAACGATGGATTATTTTGGACCAAACCAACATTTGTTATTGAAGTAGCAGTCCTGGGAGTGCATTCTGACGAAGACAACAAAAGGTAATCAAAGTTTTATAATAGTAAATGTGATATTGGTGAGTGCTAAACTTGCCGGGTGTCTAAATAGCTAGCCCGTGATGCCTGGGCTATGTACTTAGAATATTGCAAAATGTGCTTTCACCAAAAAGCTATTTTAAAATCGGACATATCGAGTGCATAGAGGAGTTCTGTATCTATAATTCTTAAAATAATTGTTATGCTTTTTGTGAACGTTTATCGTGAGTAATTTAGTAAATTGTTAGCGAATTCCCCGGAAGTTTGCGGGGAATTTGCTAGTTCTGAACGTCACATGCTAATGTAAAAAGCTGGTTTTTGATATAAATATGAACTTGATTGAACAAAACATGCATGTATTGTATAACATAATGTCCTAGGGTTGTCATCTGATGAAGATCATCAAAGGTTAGTGCTGCATTTAGCTGTGGTTTGGGTTTATGTGACAATATATGCTAGCTTGAAAAATGGGTGTCTGATTATTTCTGGCTGGGTACTCTGCTGACATAATCTAATGTTTTGCTTTCGCTGTAAAGCCTTTTTGAAATCGGACAGTGTGGTTAGATTAACGAGAGTCTTGTCTTTAAAATGGTGTAAAATAGTCATATGTTTGAAAAATTGAAGTTTTTGCATTTTTGAGGTATTTCAATATCGCGCCACGGGATTACACTGGCTGTTGAGTAGGTGGGACGCAAGCGTCCCACCTAGCCCATAGAGGTTAAGCATGTCCCAGTTTAGGTCACCTAACAGTACGAACTCTGAAGATAGATGGGGGGCGATCAATTCACATATGGTGTCCAGGGCAGGGGGGTCTATGACAAGCGGCAACGGTGAGAGACTTGTTTCTGGAAAGGTGGATTTTTAAAAGTAGAATCTCAAATTGTTTGGACACATACCTGGATAGTTTGACAGAACTCTGCAGGCTATCTCTGCAGTACATTGCAACTTTGCCCCCTTTGGCAGTTCTATCTTGTCGGAAAATGTTATAGTTAGGAATGGAAATTTCAGGATTTTTGGTGGCCTTCCTAAACCAGGATTCAGACACGGCTAGGACATCCGGGTTGGTGGAGTGTTGTAAAGCAGTGAATAAAACAAATTTAGGGAGGAGGCTTCTAATGTTAACATGCATGAAACCAATGCTTTTACAGTTACAGAAGTCAACAAATGAGAGCGCTGGGGAATGGGAGTGATGCTGGGGGCTGTAGGGCCTGGGTTAACCTCTACATCACCAGAGGAACAAAGGAGGACTAGGATTAGAGTTCGGCTAAAGGCTAAAAGAACTGGCCTTCTAGTGCGTTCGGAACAGAGAGTAAAAGGGGCAGGTTTCTGGGTGTGGAAGAATAGAATAGAATAGGGCTAGCTAAGGCATATTGAGCAGGGTTGGAGGCTCTACAGTGAAATAAGACAAAAATTACTAACCAAAACAGCAGTAGACAAGACATATTGACATTAGGGAGAGGCATGTGTAGCTGAGTGATCATAGGGTCCAGTGAGTAGCTAGACGAGCTGGAGGCACGGCGATTCAGACAGCTAGTGGGCCGGGTCTAGCAGCAGGCTAGCAGATGGGCCTTAGGGGGATGTCGCAAACAAGAGTCTGATTGAAACCCTCTCGGACGGTTACATTGGCAGACCAGTCGTGATGGATCGGCGGGGCTCCGTGTCGGCAGCAAAGTGTCCAGGCCAATTGGCAGAAGAGGTATTGAAGCCCAGGAATTATCTAATGGTATTCTTTGGCTAGCCGGGAGAAGGGCTTTTGCTCGAGGCTAGCTCAAGGCTAACTGGTGCTTGCTTCGGACGGTTACGTTGGTAGACCAGTCATGATGGATCGGCGAGGCTCCGTGTCAGCAGCAAAAGGGTCCAGGCTAATTGGCAAAAGAAGAAATTTAACCCCAGAGATTGCTTGATGGAATCTCTTCTGCTAGCCGGGAGATAGGCCTAGTTCGAGGCTAGCTCCAGGCTAACTACTAGCTAGTAGCTAGTTAGCTGGCTAGCTTCAGAAGGGGGTACCAGTTCAAAAGTGTAAAAATAGCAGATTCATACCACATTGGGTGAGGCGGGTTGCAGGAGAGTATGTTCAGTCCGTAGATGGAAAATGAGATAAATAATAATAATACAATTATATACGAAATGTATACGAAGAAAAAATATATATACAAGGGATGGGACAAGACAATCAAAACAAACATCCCCACTGCTATACCATCTTGGAAATGCATTAGTCCTGCATCAAACCCCATAAGTCCCGCACTGTATGGGAACACACCTGTGTGGGCACAGTTGGAGAGAAGGAAGAGATGCCTATCTATGATCAATACATCACAATCTGGCCTTATCTATCACTCTAAAATGCTGCGCAGCCACTTTCCCCTCTCTCCCATGTCCACAAGGCATCAGATCTGAGAATGTTGACAATTATGGATCGCCACCTTTTCCCAATAAGCCTGGAGTCAGCAAGCACAGCCACAGAACAGTACAGTCAGGGCTTCTTATTTAGGTAAGTCATCCAACTTTTTGCAAACAGAGGAGACAGATTTAAACAGATCTGCTCTATGTTATCTCACCTGTGTATCAAAACGGCTGACAGGACTGGCGTAGCCTTCCATCATTTTAACTATCATCAATATATGTAATAGAAGAGTGATTCCCCTATTCCTATTATGTATAGTAAATACCCATACCCCCTTTGTGACAGACTGGGTCTCTCTGTGCTGAGATACTCTGCTCAACAGGACAGTGACTTCAGTGCTGGCCCAGCCCCAAGGCTTCCTGTACCACTCATCCCAATCCAGCCTACACCAGGGACCTTCCATAGTCCCTGCCAGCCCTCAGGACTGAATTATCAATTATTTACTGAGCCTATCTCCATATGGAGCAATATCCAGGAAATATGTTGAGGTTACATCAGGCTCCCTATTTTCTCTACTTAAAACAGATAAATATATTCATATTGAATTGTTAAAATCAAGCCCCACCCATTTCTGCTGAGGGCACTTGAGACATATAGTACTTCCAGACCCAGACTTGTCTATGTGTCTAAGACTCCTTTGCCTATGTGTTTGTCCTCAATGGCACCCAATTCCCTATAGTGCATTACTTTTGACCAGAGAAAAAATTGGGCCCTGGCCAAAAGTAGTGCAGTATAAAGGGAATAATTGCCATTTGGGAAGCAGACTGTGTGTCCTGAGCTGTTTAGGAACATCTCCTCGATGTCTGTCTGTCTGTCTGGTTCTCTCTCTGTGTGCTTTGTGTGTTTGGGGGAGATTTAGTGGTACAGCAATAGTGATGTACGGTAGTTACTGTAGACATACAGACAGGTTGATAGCACAACTAAACATTCCCGGAGAAGCTGGAGAGAGAGAAAGAAAGGACAGGAGAGCAGCAGAGGAGAGGGACAGGAGAGGCCCCGCTGGAGGCTTGCCACAGGCTACGTCTGACATCCCTCTCTCCAACAGACTGATGAGATTACCCTGACATTTTTTCCTTCCAACTTAAATTGCATTACCTCAGGGATCTTATGTTAGGCAGATTTCCATATTATACTCAGGGGGATTTCAGTTCCATTTGGTTATCCCTTGTCATTCTATTCTAACTTTTCTCTCATTCTCTCTCACCCTTAGAAGGAAGGATGAAATCCCCTTACAGCCTTCCATGTATTACCCGTGTAAAAATATATGGGTCCACATATCAAAGGTCATGTAGCAATTTCTCTACCATATAGCCTCTTAATGCGGTGTCCTGGTTCAATCACAGTTAGTTGGAGTGTTTCGTATATTCAATACAGGTCAGGGGGTGCCCACGTTACTCTGCTACACTCCACACTAACTGCACTGTGTCTGCATCCCAAATGGCACCCTATTACCTATTTACTGCACTACTTTTGATCAAGGCTCATAGGGGTAGAAAGTAGCACACTACACCTGGAATAGGCTGCCATTTGGAACATATCCATCGTCTGCTGGTTTTCAGTGAACCATGGAACTTGATTAATCTACTATCCGTCTGTTGAAGACTAGCCTAATAGGGAATCCAGACAGATACTGTACTACGACCTCAAATGGATTGGGGTCATGAACCATGTGTTTTGGTTTGGTTGCCTTTAGTAATTTCAACCTTGACATTTAAAGGAAAACCCACTCAAAAATCATGGTCTTTTTTTCATTAGTCCACTGTTGATTAAGTCCCAAAATGTTTTTCATGTCAACTGTCAAGTTTTTAAGATATTGGACTTTCAAGAAGCAAAGTGTCAGCATCCATATCATCATGATGATTTAAAATGGAAGGTTAAATTAAAATTGTCAGAGATACAATTTGTAAGATAGCGCAGGAGAACAAGGTTGATGGTTTACGTATTCCAAACCAATTATCTTTTTGTTGTTGTTTGTAACTTATTTTGTACATAATGTTGCTGCTACCATCTCTTATGACCGAAAATAACTTCTGGGCATCAGAGCTGCGATTACTCACCACGGACTGGCAGAATCCTTTTTTTCATTTAACGAGTTTGACGTGAATGATATACTGCTCTCCTGAGAACAGGCTCAGATTCCCGTCATTTGTGTGAAGAGAAGGCGGAGAAAAAGGGGCCAGAGGGCAGGCTGCCTTCTGAGAATTCATAGGCGATCGAATAAACCCTCAGTTACTTCCATTCTGCTAGCAAACGTGCAATATTTGGAAAATAAAATATATGACCTACGCGGAAAATTAAACTACCAACGGGACATTAAAAACTGTTATATCTTATGCTTCACGGAGTCGTGGCTGAACGAGGACATTATCAACATACAGCTGGATGGTTATACGCTGTATCGGCGGGACAGAACAGCGTCTTCTGATAAGTCAAGGGGCGGCAGACTATGTATTTTTGTAAATAACAGCTGGTGCACAATATCGAAGGAAGTCTCGAGGTTTTGCTCACCTAACGAAGAGTATCTCATGATAAGCTGTACTGTAGACCACACTATCTACCTAGAGAGGTTTCATCTGTATTTTTTTATAGCTGTCTACATACCACCACAGACTAATGCTGGCACTAAAACCACACACAATGAGCTGTATTCCGCCATAAGCAAACAGGAAAACGCTAACCCAGAGGCAGTGCTCCTAGTAGCCAGGGACTTTAACCTGTTAGGGCTAGGGGGCAGTATTGACACGGCTGGATAAAAAACATACCCGATTTAATCTGGTTACCACTCCTACCCAGTAACTAGAATATGCATATACTTATTACATATGGATAGAAAACACCCTAAAGTTTCTAAAACTGTTTGAATGGTGTCTGTGAGTATAACAGAACTCAAATGGCAGGTCAAAGCCTGAGAGATTCCTTTACAGGAAGTGGCCTGTCTGACCATTTCTGGAACTTCTTTGCCATCTCTATCTTTTACTAAGGATCTCTGCTCTAACGTGACACTTCCTACGTCGTCCATAGGCGCTCAGAGCCCGGGAAAAACCTGAATGTCGTCATCCCAGCCCCAGGCTGAAACACATTATCGCCTTTCTCAAGTGGCCGATCAAGGGACTCTGGGCTTAGGCGCGTGACCTGGCCGCCCCCGTCTTTGTGATTTTTTTCCTCTGTTTGCCGAAAAGGAGATTCCCGGTCGGAATATTAGCGCTTTTCTACGAGAAAAATGGCATAAAAATGTATTTTAAACAGCGGTTGACATGCTTCGAAGTACGGTAATGGAATATTTAGAATTTTTTTGTCACGAATTGCGCCATGCGCACGACCCTTCTTTACCATTTCGGATAGTGTCTGGAACGCACGAACAAAACGCCGCTATTCGGATATAACGATGGATTATTTTGGACCAAACCAACATTTGTCATTGAAGTAGCAGTCCTGGGAGTGCATTCTGACGAAGACAACAAAAGGTAATCAAACTTTTATAATAGTAAATATGATTATGGTGAGTACTAAACTTGCCGGGTGTCTAAATAGCTAGCCCGTGATGCCTGGGCTATGTACTTAGAATATTGCAAAATGTGCTTTCACCAAAAAGCTATTTTAAAATCGGACATATCGAGTGCATAGAGGAGGTCTATGCTAATGTAAAAAGCTGTTTTTTGATATAAATATGAACTTGATTGAACAAAACATGCATGTATTGTATAACATAATGTCCTAGGTGTATCATCTGATGAAGATCATCAAAGGTTAGTGCTGCATTTAGCTGTCTTCTGGGTTTTTGTGACATTATATGCTAGCTTGAAAAATGGGTGTCTGATTATTTCTGGCTTGGTACTCTGCTGACATAATCTAATGTTTTGCTTTCGTTGTAAAGCCTTTTTGAAATCGGACAGTGTGGTTGGATTAACGAGAGTCTTGTCTTTAAATAGCTGTAAAATAGTCATATGTTTGAGAAATTGAAGTAATAGGATTTTTAAGGTTTTGAAAATCGCGCCACAGGCTTCAAGTGGCTGTTACGTAGGTGGACGAATTCGTCCCGCCTAGCCCAGAGAGGTTAATGCAGGGAAACTTAAATCCGTCTTACCAAATTTCTATCAGCATGTTAAATGTGCAACCAGATGGAAAGAAACTCTGGACCACCTTACCTCCACACACAGAGACACATTTAAAGCTCTCCCTCGCCCTCCATTTCACAAATCTGACCATAATTCTATCCTCCTGATTCCTGCTTACAAGCAAAAATTAAAGAAGGAAGCACCAGTAATACGATCAATAAAAAGGTGGTCAGATGAAGCAGATGCTAAGCTACAGGACTGTTTTGCTAGCACAGACTGGAATATGTTCCGGGATTCCTCCGATGGCATTGAGTACACCACAACAGTCATTGTCATCATACATTTGTGCATCACTGACGTCGTCCCCACAGTGACCGTACGAAAATACCCCAACCAGAAGTCTCAGATTGCAGGCAACATCCACACTAAGCTAAAGGCTAGAGCTTCCGCTTTCAATGAGTGGGACTCTACCCCAGAAGCTTATAAGAAATCCGGCTATGCCCTCCGACTAACCATCAAACAGGAAAAGCTTCAATACAGGACTAAGATCTAGTCATACTACACCGGCTTTGACGCTCGTCAGATGTGGTAGGGCTTGCAAACCATTTCTGACTACAAAGGGAAGCACAGCCACGAGCTGCCCAGTGACACAAGCCTACCAGATGAGCTAAACTACTTCGATGCTCGCTTCGAGGCAAATAACACTGAAACATGCATGAGAGCACCAGCTGTTCCCGGAAGACTGTGTGATCACGCTCTCCACAGCCAGTGTAAGTAAGAACTTTAAACAGGTCAAAAAAAAATAAAAAATAAAAAATAAATTCACAAGGCCGCAGGGCCAGACGGATTACCAGGACGTGTATTGCGAAAATGCGCTGACCAACTGGCAAATGTATTCACTGACATTTTCATCCTCTCCTTGTCCAAGTCTGTAATACCAACATGTTTTAAGGAGACCACCATAGTCCCTATGCCCAAGAACACTAAGGTAACCTGCCTAAATGACTACCGACCCGTAGCACTCACGGCTGTAGCCATGAAGTGCTTTGAAAGGCTGGTGATGGCTCACATCAACACCATTATCCTAGAAACCCTAGACCCACTCCAATTTGCATACCGCCCTAACAGATCCACAGATGATGCAATCTCTATTGCACTCCACACTGCCCTTTCCCATCTGGACAAAAGGAACACTTACGTGAGAATGCTTTTCATTGACAACAGCTCAGTGTTCAACACTATAGTGCCCTCAAAGTTCATCAATAAGCTAAAGACCCTGGGACTAAACACCTCCCTCTGCAACTGGATCCTGTACTTCCTGACGGGCCGCCCCCAGGTGATAAGGGTAGGTAACAACACATCTGCCACGCTGATCCTCAACAGAAGGGCCCCTCAGGGATGCGTGCTCAGCCCCGTCCTGTACTCCCTGTTCACTCATGACTGCACGGCCAGGCACGACTCCAACACCATCATTAAATTTGCCGATAACACAACAGTGGTAGGCCTGATCACCGACAACAACGAGACAGCCTATTGGGAGGAGGTCAGAGACCTGGCCATGTGGTGCCAGGACAACAACCTCTCTCTCAACGTGATCAAGACAAAGGAGATGATTGTGGACTACAGGAAAAAGAGGACCGAGCAATCCCCCATTCTCATCAACGGGGCTGCAGTGGAGCAGGTTGAGAGCTTCAAAGTAGAGCTTCAAGGTAGTGCGTATGGCCCAATACATCACTGGGGCCAAGCTTCCTGTCATCCAGGACGTCTACACCAGGCGGTGTCAGAGGAAGGCCCTAAAAATTATTATCTATGCATAGTCACTTTACTCCTGAACGTCTAATCAAAACTTCTGAACATCTAATCAAATGGCTACCCAGACTATTTGCATTGCCCCACCCCTCCCCTCTTTTACTCTGCTGCTACTCTTCGTTGTTATCATCTATGCATAGTCACTTTAATAACTCTACCTACATGTACATATTACCTCAACTAACCGGTGCCCCTCTACTCTGTACTGTTACCCTCCTGTGTATATATATCTTACTTGTAACGCCCTGGCCATAGAGAGGGGTTTTTGTTCTCTATTTTGGTTAGGCCAGGGTGTTACATGGGTGGGCGTTCTATGTTTATTTTTCTATGTTGGTTTGTTTCTTTGGTTGGCCGTGTGTGGCTCCCAATCAGGAACAGCTGTAGTTCGTTGTTGCTGATTGGGAGTCATACATAGGCAGCCTGTTTTTCCTTTGGGGTTTGTGGGTGATTGTTTTCTGTTGAGAATGTTTCCTGACAGGACTGTTTTGCTGTCGTCTTTGGTTTATTTTTGTAAAGTGTTCTCTTTTTCTATTAAATTTCTAATATGAACACACATCCTCCGCTGCACCTTGGTCTCATTACGACGACGGCCGTTACATTACTGCTGCTCTTTAATTACTTGTTACTTTTATTCTTACTCATATTTTTTTAAACTGCATTGTTGGTTAGGGGCTCGTAAGTAAGCATTTCACTGTAAGGTCTACTACACCTGTTGTATTCGGCGCATGTGACTAATAACATTTGATTTGATTGGATTTGAATTACAAATTGGGCAGAGATACAAGGTAGAAGAGAAAGAGGTGGATGGTGTCCACCATGCATTAGTCCATCACATTAGCACACTCTCTTTGCTGTGCCTCATAGCGTAATGGGCTCAATTAGTCTAAAAGTCACCGCCGTTAATAATTCACCTATCTCAGGCTTAATTACCTGTGATCGTAGTCAAGCATGGTGCAGTAAATTACACTTCAGGAGCCTTTAAAGAATGACGAGGACAAGCGGAGCGATCAGGGGTAGTAAATCAGGTCAGTGGAGCGACTCTCTCTCTCTCTTTCTCGCATCATTGATGGTGGCGGGTGGGTGGTAGGGGGACCGTCACTCCCTTGGTGACATGTTTCATCAAGATCACGTTGTGCAGGGCCGTGCACAGACCTTTTAGTTGGCAGGTGCTCAAAATTAAAAAAGGGCAACCCCCACAGCTTAAAGAAAAAAGTCGTTTCATAATTCATATCTTGAAAATCATAACATACCAAATGCCTCTCTTAAACCATGCATGTTTGGATACCAGACACTCACAATCTCAAACCAACTGACGGGGTGTCGGGTTGCGACCTTAAGGACGACTTGTGGGCAATTGGTTCTGAACAACAATCACAAAAAATGTTTAAAAAAAATATATATATATTTTGTGGTAATTTTACCACCACCCAAAATAGTATTTTGGAAACTGGAAGGGCAAAGGTTCATGTGCTCTACACAGGTAGAGCCCTATCTGTGCACATGCCTGACGTTGTGACATCATCACTGAATCATGGTCTCCTCAGTCACTGGAATAAACTGTCAGTCCCATCCAACGGAAATTGCACTGTAAGAGAGCTTTCAACAAAATAATCATTATTTAGAGTATGCACACAGTCACATACAACATCAATACACTGCAACATTTGTTTGGGAGAGGATATGGATAACATAAATGTACTGTATTAAGACAAAAAATATTTGAGATGTGCTTGATTTAGTGGAGTAAAGTGGATATGCACTTTTTTGATTTCTCTATTGACCCCATTTGAGCTAGCAAACTAAGTCATGTGCAGCTTCAAGTAATTTAATTTATTTGACATATGTATTTGATCCAGGTCTGGCCACTAAAACTTTGACTGCATCCCAAAATGGCACGCTATTCCTTCCATAGTGGGCCCAGGTCAAAAGTAGTGCACTATATAGGGAATAGGGTGCCATTTTGGACAAAGTAACTGCTGTAGTGATGTCTTTGATCAAACTTCACAGCGACCAACCCATCATTTGCAACTTAAAAGTTGCTGCCTGTGTGGATAGTAATCACCCGGGGGACAGCCAGGGGATCAGTGGCGACCTTGAGTCAGTCAGGGGGAGGATACAAATCTTTTCCATAATCATACTGAGCCGTAAATCATGACTAACCAATCATTAACAGGCTTATAGATTGGCATCCCCCTGCACCATTCCAACCCCACTCCACTTCCATTTATCATGCAGCTAGCTAATGGTAATTACTCTTCACCTTACATACATGCTCGCCCATGAAGCTGACTGAGGATGTATCCTAAATGGTATCCTATTACCTATTATGTGTACTTATTTTGACCAGGGTCCATAGGATTCTGGTCAAAAGTAGCGCACTACGTAGGGAATAGAGTGCCATTTGGGACACAGACTGATTTCCTGATTTGTCATTGCCCCTTTTTGCCCTGTCTAACATAATATGCCACAGGTTTTGGTTTCGTAAAGGGTTTATTTTAAATGGTGCGGATCTCAGATCTAATAGCATGTAAATTCAAATGAAAAAGTTGTACTTTTAGGCAATTATCACCTTTTGACTGTGCTTATTTTTTATGCCTTTATTTCCCCCCTACATTAGACCATGGAGCCACCTGCAGGAACTTGCTCTGACAGTTAAGCGCAAAATATGAATGAGTCAAATGCTATGGTTCAGTCCCAAATGCCATTTGAGACACAGTCAAACAATATAAAAAGCCTCCCCTTTAAGTGTGACATTAATGAAAATCAATATTCCAATATGAAGGAGCTTTTTAACACAATTAATTATTACACAGAGTCAATGTCATCATCAATAGATATTATCCTAATTAGAGTTTGGTCATTTTTTGTGAACAACGGTACAATGGATATCTCAATTAGATTCACCCACCCCAGTTCAGCTCTGAAATAAGTGTTCTGCAAGGCTATTAATCCTTTATAGGCCCCAGCTGTTAAGAAAAAGCCTATCTTGTAGGTTAAACATCTTTCTTCGGTTGAAATAGTATTAGAAATCTTTCAAAAGCTTTTGCCTGCCTGGTCAGATGAGTTGGGTTTGACGTTTTGTAACTATTGATTCCATTGTGCCAGGCAAACTCAATCAAGCCCAATCAAGGGCAGCTAAAGTATTTGAAAAGCTTTTAAATAGTATTTGAACCCAGGTCGGATGAACACCTCCTTTTCTCAGTAACGTTAACACCAGAGGGACACAGACAGGGCTGATGCCAGATTGTTGTCACATTTGCTGATGTTTCAGGGAAGAGCTGGAAATAGAGTCAGGATGTGTCTGCTATCTTCCACCCATCACCCCTCCTTCCTCCCATCTATGATCTCTCCATCCATGCCCCACTGCCTATACATCTCCTCCCCTTTGTGTGTGTTTGATGTCCAGATTGAGTTTTGCCTCAACACCTCCCTCCCTCCTTTCATCCCTCCATCTCTCCATTCCTTCCTCCCTCTCACTATATTTATCTCTCCCTCTCTTCCCCTCCTCCCTCCCTTCCTCCCACCCTCTCTCCATCCATTACTCCCTCGCTCTCCGGTTCCTTTCAGGGAGGAGACTATAACACACCCTAGCTGTTGTGTCTCCTGCTGTCCCCCTCTCTCAGGCTCACTTTACCCTTCTCACTGACCCTGCTGAGCACTGGTCAAGTGCTCACTGAGGTGTGGTGTGGCTGTCACTCTACCATGACCAATGTGTCTGGGCCAGGGGAGAAAGGGGGGAGGTTGAGGAGGGGGTGAGGGAAGGGGTGGAGGGGGTGAGAACAGATTGGTGGATATCATACACTCTCAGGGGATTGGGGACTGGGTGTGAGGGGGGAGAGGTTAGTTGCAGATTGTGGGAAATGGTGAAGTCTTGGGACCAGTGGGTTTGGTGTACCTTGACTCCATGCCGACCCCTATTTCCTGTCTCAGTTGCCTCAGCTTGAGTTGGATTATGTGGCGCATTAATGCTGTGTTCCAGTCCGCGAACGCCTGACCTCACATTGGACATGTGTATGTTTTCTGCTTGTAACTATAGAAATGAAAACAAGTCTCTTCACAACACACCACAAGGGTGTGATTATTGTTTATTATTTAGCATGCTTTAACGCAATTTTGTGACTCCACTTGAGCCTGGCATAGACTACATGATTTTGGCCCAGACGTTTTTGAGATTGGAAACAACATCCATACGTCCCAATATTTTCAAACAGGTTTGATTTTATTGGCACAAAATCTGCAATGCTCTTGTAGTGTAAATGTGCAACAACAAGTTTTGAGAATTGTGATCAACAATAGACAATAAGAGCTCGTCCAATAAGAGCTTATGACGTTGTATCGCATCACCCAGAATGTGTGGACTCTCGAGCAGTAGCAATGACTACTACTAGCATGAGTGTCAAATCGTTACAGCTCTGAAGTTCACATGCAATGTTATTCAATTCAAAATTATTGGCTTGATATTTCAATTTTGTATGGCAAGCATGAATGTCTGACTGAAAATGTTTATGAGGCTACCTTGAGCCACAGCTCTTTCTGGCTATGTTAACTATCTAATCAAATCATTATATCATTATATCATTGTTTATGCGAGACAGCGTGGTCTTGTAGTGTGTGAAAAATCTTATTGTGTGTGACCCCCGTCTGTGCCACATTGTTAGCTACAAGATAAAAAACTACAGGAAAGAAGGTAGTATAATGTGAGAGGCTCAGCAATGTTAGGATTTTGAAAGTTATGTAGTGTTCACCCCATATTAGGTTCATTCATTACAGGCAATCAGGTATAAAAAATATATTTAAACAAATATTTAATGAAACATGGAATTTGGCCTTACTGCTATTAGCTCATAGAAACACATTGAATAACACATTCATAAATGGATTGTCACGTCCTGACTAGTAAAGGGGTTATTTGTTATTGTAGTTTGGTCAGGACGTGGCAGGGGGTGTTTGTTTTATGTGGTTCGGGGTTTGTTGGGCTATTTGTTTATATAGAGGGGTGTTTGTTTAGAGTGTTCCAGGGTTTTTGGTTAATGTTCTATGTTAGTATTTTTCTATGTTTAGGGTTTTTGATTGACCTTCAATTGGAGGCAGCTGTTCCTCGTTTCCTCTGATTGAAGGTCCTATGTATAGGGATGTTTTGCTATGGGGGTTTGTGGGTAGTTGTGTCCTGTTTTGTGTCTGTGCACCTGACAGGAATGTTTAGTGTTGTTTGTTGTTTTGTATACGTGTTTCTTTTGTTTTTCCTTCTTTTAATAAAAATAAAGAAGACGAGTATACACGTTCCCGCTGCACCTTGGTCAAATCCTTACCACGCCCGTTACATGGATAAACAGATGACTGAACAGACATGGTGTGTTTGTGTCTGTGCATTTGTGTGTGAACATGTATGTGTGTGTCTGCCCGATTAGAGCGTAAACGAAGAAGAGCAGTCCCGGATTAGATCAAGCACTCTCTTTTGTGAAATCATTTATCACCAGCCCAATGAAGAGTGACGTTTGTAAGAGGAGAGTAGGGTCCCTAAAATGGAAGGTTTCCACTTCAAAGCTGTCCTATAAAATTCATCATTAGACAGAACCTCATGGCAAAGGGCCATTTCCCCTCATGGGAGTTGAATGGAAGGACTCTATGGTCTGCTCTCTACATGTTCCCAAGGCTGAATCCCAAATGGCACCTTATTTCCTATATAGTACACTATTTTAACCAGATCCCTGTGGGCCTGGTCAAAATTAGTGCACTATATAGGGAATAGGGTGTCATGTGGGATGCAAACCAATTGTTTTCCACAATGGTCACTGATTAAATGGAAACATAAATTGATATCTTGCACTATAACGGCTTTCAACTTCATTTACAACATTGGAAACCAATAACTGTCCTCCAACATAATAGAGAAAGTAATGAAACATGTAGAAATATGTGGCTTCAAAACCACCATTACATGGAATGAATATTGAGCCATCCATGTGACATTGTGTGCATCCTAAATGGCACCCTAATCCCAATGTAGTGCACTACTTTGGAACAAGGAAAGGCTGTGCTTTGATCTTTACAATTTCATCTTATCTGATTACTTCACTAATCATTTAGCCATGTCATGTATCACTAACTACAACTCCATGTATCACTAGCTCCAGCTTCATGTGAAAGCCTGAACGAAAACATTTTCTTGCTTTTTACCATATCACTTCCACTTTCAATGCAATATGTAGGTAGAGCAAACTATCATACCTCCCCCGATATACCTCATGGCGCCAGCACACGCACACACACACACACACACACACACACACACACACACACACACACACACACACACACACACACACACACACACACACACACACACACACACACACACACACACACACACACACACACACACACACTCACTCTATTTCTTGATCTGTTTCACAGATTCATGCACAAAAACCCACACACACCAACCCTAAACACCTAAACAGTGTTAATCCCGTGAGGGAGTCTCAAAAGGGGGCTTTACAAAGCTGATTCCATGGGGAGGATTCCCAGGTCAGGACTGTTTGTGGTACCAATAGTGCTGAAGCGTTCAGGCTTAAACCCCTCACCTTTCCACACACACACACACACACACACACACACACACACACACACACACACACACACACACACACACACACACACACACACACACACACACACACACACATACACACACACACACACACACACTCACACTCACTCACTCACTCACTCACTCTGTAAGGTGTGGGTGTTTGCTGACAAGGAATCAAGTGCAGGAAGCAGCGAGTTGGCTTTAATAGGCACAATGGCTGAAACGGCAAGCCAACCCAAACAGCGCTCAGAGCGCACAACAAAACAAAGTGCCCCAAACACAAGGGA
This sequence comes from Salmo salar, assembly GCF_965601325.2. NCBI lineage: Eukaryota > Metazoa > Chordata > Actinopteri > Salmoniformes > Salmonidae > Salmo > Salmo salar. The sequence continues at coordinate 23,693,875 of NC_138309.1, read as the reverse complement.
CAAAACACAGCTTGCGCAAAAACACACGCACCACTGAAATGTACAACAACAGCGTGTCACCACGCACAGCATACAATGAAACAATCCCGCACAAAGAGCAGGCGGGCTTACTGGCTAATAAAGCCCGCTAATCAGCCCAACTCAGAACAGGTGCACCTAATAACGAAAAGGGGGAAAACGAAAAGGGAATCAGTGGCAGCTAGTAGGCCGGTGACGACGACCACCTAGCGCCACCCGAGCAGGAGGGGGGGCCACCTTCGGTAGGAGTCGTGACACACACACACACACACGCACGCACGCACGCACGCACGCACGCACGCACGCACGCACGCACGCACGCACGCACACACACACACACACACACACACACACACACACACACACACACACACACAAACAAAGATGAAGATTATACCTAATCACTTTCCCTCTCAAATTAGCATGTATCATCTCTCTTCAGATGGTGAAAAAATGCAGATCTATTTAGTATAATGTTCTTACTTAGTCACTGGGAAGTTTGAATGAATGACACCAAAAGAGAGGGTCTTTTTTATTACAGCAGCAGCACTCGGCACACTCTCTAAATCACTTCTAATGGACTGAGAGAAAAGGAGCTAACCTGCTCTGTATCACTGAATCAATCATTCACTGTGTTTTCCTCCTCCTGCAGCCATCCACTTGATCACTTTGGTGCTTTAATGAGCCATTTCGATTCCTATCAGATGATCTCTGTGTCGCTTCCCATGTGTGCGCACGTGTACCCATCACACAGTTACAGTCATGTTGATGCCAGACTGTTCAAATGGAGTTTGGGGGATATTTATTCATTCTCTCTCTCCCTCTCTCCCTCCAAGCTTCACCTGAAATGCTTTTCCAACAGTCTTGAAGGAGTTCCCACATATGTTGTGCCCTTGTTGGCTGCTTTTCCTTCACTCTGCGGTCCAACTCATTCCAAACCATCTCAATTGGGTTGAGGTCAGGTGATTGTAGAGGCCAGGTCATCAGATGGAGAACTCCATCGCTCTCCTTCTGGTCAAATAGCCCTTACACTGCCTGAAGGTGTGTTGGGTCATTGTCCTGTTGAAAAACAAATGATAGTCCTACTAAGCGTAAACCAGATGGGATGGCATTTCGCTGCAGAATGCTATGGTAGCCATGCTGTTTAAAAGTGTGCCTTGAATTCTAAATAAATCACTGACAGTGTCACCAGCAAAGCACCCCCACACCTCCTCTATCATGCTTCACAGTGGGAACCACACTTGCAGAGATCATACGTTCACCTACTCTGCGTCTCACAAAGACACAGCGATTGGAACCAAAAAATCTCAAATTTGGACTCATCAGACCAAAGGACAGATTTCCACCAGTCTAATGTCCATTCCATTGAGCTGCAATTTCTAAGGCTGGTAACTCTAATGAACTTATCCTCTGCAGCAGAGGTAACTCTGGGTCTTCCTTTCCTGAGGTGGTTCTCATGAGAGCCAGTTTCATCATAAAGCTTGATGGTTTTTGCGACAGCACTTGAAGAAACATTCAAAGTTCTTGAAATGTATTTATTTGAGCTATTCTTGCCATAATATGGACTTGGTCTATTACCAAATAGGGCTATCTTCTGTATACCACCTCTACCTTGCCAAAACACAACTGATTGGCTCAAACGCATTAAAAAGGAAAGAAATTCCACAAATTAACTTTTAACAAGGCACACCTGTTAATTGAAATGCATTCCAGGTGACTACCTCATGAAGTTGGTTAGGAGAATGCTAAGAGTGTGCAAAGCTGTCATCAAGGCAAAGGGTGGCTATTTTGAAGAATCTCAAATCTCAAATATATTTTGATTTGTTTAACAATTCTTTGGTTACTACATGATTCCATATGTGTTATTTCATAGTTTTGATGTCTTCACTATTATTCTACAATGTAGAAAATAGTAAAAATAAAGAAAAAAACTCTTGAATGAGTAGGTGTGTCTAAACTTTTGACTGGTACTGTATATATCACAGGAGGTTGGTGGAACCTTAATTGGGGAGAATGGGCTTGTAAGGGCTGGAGCAGAATCAGTGGAATGGTATCAAACACATGGTTTCCAAGTGTTTGATGCAATTCCATTTGCACTGTTAGGGCCATTATTATGAGCTGTTCTCCCTTCAGCAGCCTCTTGTGACATATATATATATATTTACTTTATAGATCTACACAAAAAAATGTGTGTTTCTCAAGGGTTCTTTGGCAAAGCTATGTTGAACCATAACGACTCAAAGAACCCTTTGAGCTCTTCAATGGTTCTTTACACTTCACAAAATAATTATTTGCTCTTTTAATGATAATTAAATGTAGGGGAGGTGACTCATTAGAATATTTTTGGGTGTGCTATACTCATTGCTCTTTCTGTACAACCGTAAGTGAAAGTGTCATTACAGTTTATCTAATGTGTTGTGTTTCACCAATATATGTTTTTTACAACTACAGCCAGTTAGAATGTCTTGTGAAAGAGTGATATATTATTTATTTTTTTATATTAAAAAAATCACCTTTATTTAACCAGGTAGGCCAGTTGAGAACAAGTTCTCATTTACAACTGTGACCTGGCCAAGATTAAGCAAAGCAGTGCGATATGCCATTGTCTCAATTGAGAATGGTTGACCAGATCAGTGTATGGTTCCCAATTACCTTCTTGTGGACATCAGAGGTAGCACCCATTATTCCACTTGTCAATTAACACAATAGTAACACCTATGGAATTTTAACAATATAGTATGGCTGACCAGAATAAAAAAAAGTGTAGTTCTTCAGAAGGATATACATTTTTGTCATTTATCAGATGCTCTATTCAAGGGTGACTTACAGTAGTGAGCGCATACATTTTCATACTTTTTGTAACCATTGCGGAACCCTTTTTTGGTGCTATATAGTACCTTTTTATATAACCTTAAAAAAGGGTTATTTATAGCACCATACAGGTTCCATTTAGAACCTTATGAGCATGGCTTTTTATAGAACCTTCAAAAAAGGGTTCTACAATATATAACACCAAAAAGGGTTCCACTATGGTTACAAGCCAAATAACCCCTGTCTGGTACTATTTAGAATAATATTTTTTGGGTGTGTAACTTCGTTACATTACATATACAACTTTTTCTAAATAACAAAATATTAGATACATTTACCTGAAAATCGTTTTAATGGAGTGTTGTAAAACAATGTTGAGCAAGAGTAGTGGCAACCAGGGAAAGTGTTAGAAAATGTTTTTCTGACAAAGTGGTATCTGTGAGAATTATGGGTAGAGGGCGAGATACCCCACATTACCCCAAAACACTCTACATGTTCAATACATTTTTCGGCTGAAGGTAGGTAAACAAGAGCATAATTTTAAAAAGTGTGTAAACCGCCCTTCACTACAGTACTGGTTACCTATATATTACACAGCATCATAATCACCTTTATATGTACGATTGTTTTGCTTCTGGTATAGATCAAATAATTGATGTTCATACAAAGGGACTGGGAAATGTACTGTATGTATCTTTCATTCATCTACTCATTCTACAGTATATCAGACATAAAGGGCAGTCAGTAGACAATATATCCCAAGTTTCCGGTTAAAGGTGTTCTATACATGTGGATAATTCCTATAGAAAATGTTAACTCCCCATAGTGTGGTTATCTTTATCACGTAACAATGGGTCATTAACATGACTGATGGGCTCTATCCCTCAAGGATTGCGAGCCCACTAATTACAGTAGTGTGATAGCAAGACTCTCTCTCTCTATATTTCTCTTCTATCTATCTCATTCTATTCTTCCTTCCCTTTTGGTCACACACACTTTTAGCCATATCGCCTATCGCGCCATCTGAGCTTATAGGAAGGAGCCGTGTTTAGGAGTCATCAACACCTCTGAGTCTTCCCCCTCACAGTAAGCAGTAAAAAGAGTGAACTGTCTTTAAAGTTATGGCTCGGAGAGAGTTCATTTGGTAATCAAGCCAAAGTGGGTTGTTGAATAGGAGCCAAGCCTTAGCCAGAAGAATCAGAGAGAAGGAGAGAGGGAGGGAGGGAGGGACGGGGACCGGCACAGCCCAGGCCCAAACCCTGTTGGAGTAACGTCAATGCATCATGTAATGGATTACAGTACAACTGGAAATAATGTGCCCAGTCATTTATGAAAGCTATTAAGCCCCCTGAAATTCACTAAACCCTGTTCCCTTCACATTTATTCTGCTTGGGAACTAACAGGAATATTCAGCTTCTTCAACCCTGTAAGATCTAGAATGCGTCCCGAATGGCACCCTATTCCCTATAGAGTGCACTACTTTAGACCAGGGAAGAGGGAGAGAAGAGGGAAAGTAAGGGAAGTCTAGGGCTTCGTCTGGGGCTTTGTCTCAAATGGCAGCCTATTCCTTATATATTGTACTACTTAGTAGTATAAGTAGTGTGCTATATAGAGAATAGGTGCCATTTGGGATACAAACTTAGCTCTCCCCTACTCCCAGGATAACTTACAGTGAGAGAACTGTGATTGTAGTGCATTGAAAATACAATGATTTGTGCCAGAAGATGTTTCATGAAGTTGGAAAGTACAGCTGTGTATGCTTAATTGAGGATATGTTTTATTAACCTTGAACGCATTCTGGTGATGTTATTCCCAATTAATCATCTTCCGGAGAAGAGGGGAATATAAACAAAGATCAAAATGATGGCAAATTCATTGTTACTGGCATAGTAAACCATTTTGTTGGAAAACAATAGGGCTTAAGTATTTTTAGAAGCACTCTGATGCTATTGAATGGTTCTGTGTAAGCCCATGCAAAAATATGACATGTCAGTTGTACAATCCAATGAAAATGGACATGCATATAATAATATGAGCCAAATAATAGCACTGCTCCCTCTGAGCCATGTGGATTGCAATTCATCATTAAACCATCGACTGTCTGAGAGGATTGATGAAGATAGAGGAAACAACTGAATTCAGAAAGATATGCTCTGCATTATGGTCTGTCTGTGCCATGTGTGGTAGATATGTTGTGAAATAAAGTAAGTCCGTATCAAATAGCATTTGAGCACTACATGCCCTATGGGCCCTGGTTAAAAGGAATGCACAACATAGGGAATAGGGTGCAATTTGGTAGTGATGTGGAAACGAAGCTTCCGAAAGCATTGACCATTTCCAGCCAATTGTGTCGAAAATAGGTTCCTTACTCGAGGCTTTGATCAACATGTTGTACGCTAGTGGCACCTGCTGATCAAAAGAATTTAGAACAGCGAAATTATTATAGATGACGTCGTTTGGTAATCTTTTTGTCTTCTACCGAAACTAATACCAAACCAATCCAGGTGGTTGTTGGACAAAATGCATCTTCGGACGTCATTGGTCACGTGCTTCTGATAAAGTGATCTGCACAATGCTTTGAAGTGAACTGCTTAGCGATTTCTACGCATGACTCGGAGCTCCGGTATAAAACCGAACATCATTACCATTTGGTAGTGATGGGAAACCAAGGCTTTCTGAAAAATGGTTCATTACTCAGATCTTCATTTTCTGTTCACAATGCACATTAGTGACATCTGCTGGTCATCAATAATAGCAGCGTGTGATTATCAGATAGAGAGTTTTTTCCCCAACTCTTCACCAAAACTCTGGGGAGCTGTGGTAATACCAGGTTTACATCATGCTTCCTTTTTTTGCCTTCAATTTTTCAAAAACGAAGTCTATATCATTATTTAGGATACTTAAGAAAGAAGCTTATACTATACTAAATAAAACATGTACTTGAACAACAGTGCAGAAAGTGTGATTTCCCTTTTTTTGATCTAAATAAGACTCAAACTCATATCGTCACATCCCTGAATGTTACATAGTTCCCTACTCTATCTACTAAGCTATTGGTCAGGTAATACTTTCAAAACAAAATCCTAACTATATTTCTATGTACGGTGTCCACTAAAGGTCAGTGATTTAAAGCAGCTAGGAATCGAAGAATACACCAAAGCCACAACGAAATCAGTGGGATCTCGCATTTTCCAACACACAGTTTGAAAAAGCACATGATCAAATGACGCTTTGGACATCATTGATGACGTACTTCTGATAAAGTGAAACACGCATCAGCACACTGCTTCGAAGGTAGCTGCTTAATCCATTTCTACGCAAGCCTCGGAGCTCCGGTATCAAACGTAAAATCACCACCATTTGGGACGCAACCATCAAGGAAAAAATGAATCACCATGAGCAGCCCTTGTTTGATTAGTGGGAACCAGCTGGATTAGCTGTTGTAGCGCCCCTGGAACATCCCAATTAAAATCAAAGCAATCACCATCTTGGAGAGAGAGAAGTCGTTAGATTGAGAGGCTGTTTGAGGATAAACGTTATAATGACACAGAGCTGAAGGATTTCAGAAGCCTGTCAGACACTGATTTCATACATAAGAAAAGTTTGATAAATAGAGTCTTGTCAGAGCTAGGCAACTCTTAAGCGCCTGCCGTACTAATACAAAAAGCTTTACTGGGGGATTAGAGAGAAAGACAGAAGCTTTTATTCCTTTAGTACGTCAAAGTATGAATAATTTACGCAGTGGGGATCTCTTTAGCCCCTCACTTTAAGCCATGGTAGAGTTTTATTTGTATGTTTTCTGTCAGAAGTAATCTGGCATTTGGGTACAGTGTACTGAGCCCTGATGAGGGAAGCAAGGCGCATGCGTTTCATATGATCCTTGTTTGATGTGAAGTCTGTTGTCACTTTTAACTATGTCCGCTAACGCTGCCGACCATTTCACTACGCTGTCCCAGTAACACACACAAACACACGCACCTGCACCTACGCACACTCTGACACACATAGACACACACACACCGTACTCTCTTACACCTAAAAAGTATTAATCCCGTGAAGGAGTCTCGAAAGGGGGCTTTACAAAGCTGATTCCACGGGGGGCTTCCTAGGTCAGGAATGTTTGTGGTGCCAATAGTGCTGAAGCGTTCAAGCTTAAACTCCTCACCTTTCCACACACACAAACAAAAGAGGAATGCAGGGGAGAGGGGTTGTGGAAATAAATTGACACACATATTTTTTTTTCTCTCTCTCTCTCTCTCTCTCTCTCTCTCTCTCTCTCTCTCTCTCTCTCTCAAACCCACAAACACCTAAACACCTAAACAGTATTAATCCCATGAGGGAGTCTCAAAAGGGGACTTTACAATGCTAATTCCGCTGGGAGTTTACCAGGTCAGGAATATATGTGGTGCCAATGGTGCTGATGCGTTCAAGCTTAAACCCCTCACCTTTCCACATGCACACTCTCGCTCACTCTGTCTGTCTGTCTGTCTGTCTGTCTCTCTCTCTAACCCCCCTTTCTCTCCCTCCCTCTCTCTCTCTCTCTCTCTGTTGTCAAATGTAATCCGTTTGCATTTGTATCCCCTGGCATTGTTTAACATAAATCGAAGCAACGTTAATCAACACTAAAATGAATGCATGAGCCCCTCTCTCTCTGTAATTAGTAGGATGACTTTGGTTTATCTGTTTTCATAGGACCTCCAGGCCCAGTAATAGGATAATTAAAATCAATACATTCACATCATGTGACTTCCTCTTAGTTCTAAAAGTCTGATATTATAGGGCCTGATAGAGTGCAAGACACTAAATCGAAGATAAACTCACAGGGAGGAAGCGCTACCTGTTAATTGTCTTCTCTCTGGGTTACTGTGGTTTGTAAGCATGTTTGCACATTGGTTTTATTTGGTATTCGATCACAGGCTGTCCTGCTGCAGTGAGTTTATCAGTCAGTTAAGCCAGATTTGTGTTTACACAGCAAATATTGGACATGTGTGGTTATCCAATCCATGACAATTCCAGAGAAACAGTTGATTGAAGAGAAAAAAAAGTAAATATGTTATGGTAATGCTTCCGCATGATTCTCAACACGCATGCACTCATAGAACCCTCTACCTTGAGAAATTATGTGACTAAACTCAACAAAAAGAAGAAGAAACTGTATTATGAAGCCAAGATCAATGATATAAAGAATGATGGAAATAAACTTTGGAGTACTTTAAATGAAATTGTGGGCAGAAAGACAAATTTGACTTCATCTTTCATCGACTCAGATGGCTTATTCATCACAAAACCATTTGATGTTGCCAATTATTTTAATGATTACTTAATTGGCAAAGTGGGCAAACTTAGGCAGGAAATGCCAACAATGAACATTGAGCAATTCTATTCATGCATAAAAAAAACAAATAATGAAAGAAAAGCATTGCAAGTTTGAATTTTCTGAAGTTACTATGGGATAGGTCGATCAATAATGACAAACCTCCTGGCATTGACAACTTAGATGGAAAGCTAGCTGACTCTATAGCCACTCCTATCTGTCATACTAGAGGAAAGTCTTTGTCCTCAGGCCTGGAGGGAAGCCAAAGTAATTCCGCTACCCAAGAGTGGTAAAGCGGCCTTTACTGGTTCTAAGAGCAGATCTATAAGCTTGCTGCCAGCTCTTAGCAAACTGTTGGAAAAAATGGTGTTTGACCAAATACAATGCTATTTCTCTGTAAACAAATTAACAACAGACTTTCAGCATGCTTATAGAGAAGGGCACTCAATATGTACTGCACTGACACAAATAACTGATGATTGGTTGAAAGAAATTGATAATAAGAAGATTGTGGGAACGGTACTGTTAAATTTCATTGCAGCCTTTGATATTATTGACCATAACCTGTTGTTGCAAAAAATGTATGTGTTATGGCTTTTCAACCCCTGCCATATCGTGGATTCAGAGCTATCTATCTAATAGAACTCAACGGGTTCTTTATTGGAAGCTTCGCTAATGTCAAACATGTAAAGTGTGGTGTACCGCAGGGAAGCTCTATAGGCCCTCTACTCTTTTCTATTTTTACCAATGACCTGCCACTGGCACTAAACAAAGCATGTGTGTCTGTGTATGCTGATGATTCAACCATATACACATCAGCAACCACAGCTAATGAAGTCACTGAAACCCTTAACAAAGAGTTGCAGTCTGTTTTGGAATGGGTGGCCAGTAATAAGCTGGTCCTGAACATCTCTAAAACTAAGAGCATTGCATTTGGTACAAATCATTCATTAAGTTCTAGACCTTAGTTGAATCTGGTATTGAATGGTGTACCTGTTGAACAAGTTGAGGACATTAAATAGGGGTGGCAGGTAGCCTAGTGGTTAGAGCATTGGGCCAGCAACTGGAAGGTTGCTGGATCAAATTCCTGAGCTGACAAGGTAAAAATATGTAATTCTGAGCAAGGCAGTTGTTCCTTGGGCACCACAGATGTGGATGTCGATGTTGTTTATGGCATCCCCCTGAACCTCTCTGATTCAGAGGGGTTGGGTTAAATGTGGAAGACACATTTCAGTTGAATTCATTTAGTTGGATAACTGACTAGGTATCCCCCTTAAATTACTTGGTGTTACCTTAGATTGTAAACTAACATGGTCAAAACATATATAGTCAATGGTTGTAAAGATGGGGAGAGGTCTGTCTGTAATAAAGAGGTACTCTGCTTTTTTGACACCACACTCCAAAAAGCAAGTTCTGCAGGCTCTAGTTTTGTCTAATCTTGATTATCGTGTGGTCCAGTGCTGCAAGGAAAGACCTAGTTCAGCTGCAGCTGGCCCAGAACAGAGCGTCACATTTTGCTCTTCATTGTAATCAGAGGGTTGATATAAATACTATGCATGCCAGTCTCTCTTGGCTAAGATTTGAGGAGAGACTGACTGCATCATTTTTTCTTTTTATAAGAAACATTAATGTGTTGGATATCCCAAATTGTTTGCATAGTTAACCTACACACAGCTCTGACACACACACTTCCCCCACCAGACATGACACCAGGGGTCTTTTCACAGTCCCCAAATCCAGAACAAATTCAAAGTGTACAGTATTATATAGAGCCCTTATTGCATGGAACTTCCTTCCAACTCATATTGCTCAAATAAACAGCAAATCTGGTTTAAAAAAATAGACAAAGTAACACCTCACGGCACAGTGCCTCTCCCCTTTTTGACCTTGATAGTTTGTGTGTATGCATTGATATATAGGCTACGTGTGCCTTTTTAAAAATGTATTAAGTTCTGTCCTTGAGCTGTTCTTATCTATTGATGTTCTGTATTATGTCATGTTTCATGTTTTGTGTGGATCCCAGGTAGAGTAGCTGCTGCTTTTGCAAAAGCTAATGGGGATTCTAATAAAATACCAAAATACCTTCACACACACACACTCACAGTCTGTTCCCCGTGGTTCATAACGGGGAGTGTTAATTAATATGTAACACTTTATTTGAATAGTCTGTAGAGCATCTACAAATGGACTATCCAAATAAAGCGTTACCTGTTAATATGTTAACAGGTGATCTATCAGCATGACTTCATTTTCCCTGTCTGTGAACTGTGACATAGATAGTTAAAACCTCTCTAGGCTAGATGGGACGCTACCGTCCCACCTGACCAACATCCAGTGAAAGTGCAGGGAGCCAAATTCAAACTACAGAATTGTAAATATTTAACATTCTTAAAAATACACATGCAATATGTCAAAATAAAGCTTCACTTCTTGTTAATCCAGCCAAGGTGTCAGATTTCAAAAAGGCTTTACAGCGAAAGCATACCATGCGATTATCTGAGGACAGCACCGCATCAAACAAACACATGACAATCATATTTCAACCCGCCAGGCGCGACACAAAACTCAGAAATAACGATATAATTCATGCCTTACCTTTGAAGATCTTCTGTTGGCACTCCAAAATGTCCCATAAACATCACAAATGGTCCTTTTGTTCGATAATGTCATTTTTTTATATCTATAAAAACTCAGTTTAGCTGGCGCATCAGTCAATAATCCACTCAGTTTCCCTCCGTCAAAATGTATAGAAAATGAATCCCAAACGTTACTAATAAACTTTTCCAAACAAGTCAAACAACGTTTATAATCAACCCTTAGGTTTCCTAATACGCAAATAAACAATACAATTTAACCTGTTATGGCTAGGGGGCAGTATTTTCACGGCTGGATAAAAAACGTACCCGATTAAATCTGGTTACTACTCCTGCCCAGTAACTAGAATATGCATATAACTATTGGCTTTGGATAGAAAACACTCCAAAGTTTCTAAAACTGTTTGAATGGTGTCTGTGAGTATAACAGAACTCAAATGGCAGGTCAAAACCTGAGAGATTCCTTTACAGGAAGTGGCCTGTCTGACCATTTCTTGAACTTCTTTGCCATCTCTATCTTTTACAAAGGATCTCTGCTCTAACGTGACACTTCCTACGTCTTCCATGGGCGCTCAGAGCCCGGGAAAAACCTGAATGTCGTCATTACAGCCCCAGGCTGAAACACATTATCGCCTTTCTCAAGTGAGACTGTGGGCTTAGGCGCGTGCCCTGGCCGCCCCCGTCTTTGTGATTTTTCCTCTGTTTGCCGAAAAGGAGATTCCCGCTCGGAATTTTATCGCTTTTTTTACGAGATAAATTGCATAAAAATTGATTTTAAACAGCGGTTGACATGCTTCGAAGTACGGTAATGGAATATTTAGAATTTTTTTGTCACGAATTGCGCCATGCGCACGACCCTGATTTATCATTTCGGATAGTGTCTGGGACGCACGAACAAAACGCCGCTATTCGGATATAACGATGGATTATTTTGGACCAAACCAACATTTGTTATTGAAGTAGCAGTCCTGGGAGTGCATTCTGACGAAGACAACAAAAGGTAATCAAACTTTTATAATAGTAAATCTGAATTTGGTGAGTGCTAAACTTGCCGGGTGTCTAAATAGCTAGCCCGTGATGGCTGGGCTATGTACTTAGAATATTGCAAAATGTGCTTTCACCAAAAAGCTATTTTAAAATCGGACATATCGAGTGCATAGAGGAGTTCTGTATCTATAATTCTTAAAATAATTGTTATGCTTTTTGTGAACGTTTATCGTGAGTAATTTAGTAAATTGTTAGCAAATTCCCCGGAAGTTTGCTAGTTCTGAACATCACATGCTAATGTAAAAAGCTGTTTTTTTATATAAATATGAACTTGATTGAACAAAACATGCATGTATTGTATAACATAATGTTCTAGGTGTGTCATCTGATGAAGATCATCAAAGGTTAGTGCTGCATTTAGCTGTCTTCTGGGTTTTTGTGACATTATATGCTAGCTTGAAAAATGGGTGTCTGATTATTTCTGGCTTGGTACTCTGCTGACATAATCTAATGTTTTGCTTTCGCTGTAAAGCCTTTTTGAAATCCGACAGTGTGGTTAGATAAAGGAGAGTCTTGTCTTTAAAATGCTGTGAAATAGTCATATGTTTGAAAAATTGAAGTTTTTGTATTTTTGAGGAATTTGTAATTCACGCCACGCCTATCATTGGATATTGGAGCAGGTGTTCCGCTAGCGGAACGTCTAGATGTAAATGGAGAATCGTTATTGGCTTTACCGGAGATAAACAACTAAGAACACGCTTTCCTCCACGCGCTTGGAATCACTAAAGCAAAAATGGGAGCCACCTAGAAAAACTACAATTTCCCGGTCATTTTTCTAAAAACCAGCCTGAAACTCTTTCTAAAGACTGTTGACATCTAGTGGAAGCCCTAGGAACTGCAATTTGGGAGGACTTGGGCTTATAATTCAAGTTCAAGCCATTGAAAACAGGGTTAAGCTGAATTTGTTTTTTCGGGGGATTTTTTGTCCTCGGGGTTTCGTCTGCCATATCAGTTCTGTTATACTCACAGACATAATTTTAACAGTTTTAGAAACTTCAGAGTGTTTTCTATCTATATCTATCTGCATATCCTAGCTTCTGGGCCTGAGAAACAGGCAGTTTACTTTGGGCACGCTTTTCATCCGGACGTGGAAATTCTGCCCCCTATCCCAAAGAAGTTTAACTGCTGTTTTTTTCTCTCTCTCTACCAGCCTTCCTGTTCACCTCCTCAACCCATTCACACACACACACACTCAAACACATCCCATCTCCACTGCTCTTCCACACTTTCCTCCACCCAGAACATAAATATTTCAATCGTTTTGTTCGGAACAGAACCATACATTTTTCCATTTCTGTCCACTGTTCCGACCAGCAAAATAAAGTTCTGAAATGGTTCAGACCAACAAATATTTTTTTTTACATTTAGCTCGACATTAAATTACTTCACCAATCAGTGCGGATTGAGCAGCTTGCTGTGGATCGGATTAAGGATTTAATCTGTGTTCGAAAGTCTTTAATAGCAAATTGTATTTTGCCGTAACATCATGGTTTAATCATTATGAAAGACAAACACACACACTGTGCTGCCAGTCACAGTGCAGAGCACAAGATGCAACTGAAATTGAGGGTGAGGAGAGAGCGAGATAGGATGGAGAAAGCTTCCCTTGAATCTCTGGGCATCTTGTTATGACATGCATTATCTGAATTAGGCCCACATAATTATACATGGATTATACATTATCTATGGAGGAAGTTTGATTGTCTTTTAACTTCCGAGTTTGTTTAATATTGGACCAGAGCAAACATTAGCTAGCCAGCTAGCTAACAAGCTTGTGTGTACAGAGCAGCTGTAACACGTGTTGTGTGTGGAGGACCAAGACGCAACAGGCAAGTGTATACTCATCTTTTTTTAATATATAGGAAGGAGAAACAAATGAAACATGTATACAATTAATGGAAACGACACTAACAGTTCGGTCATGTGATAAGCACAAAACAGAATACACCTACCCACAATCCACAATACAAACAAACCCCTAATTATAGGACCTTCAATCAGAAGCAACGAGGAGCCGCTGCTTCCAATTGAAGGTCAAGAACAAAACTGCACAATGGATAGAGAATGACTAGAATAAACATAGAAAATGCCCTAACATAGAACATATACCAAAACTCTAGACCACTCTAATCAAACACCCCTTGTCTATACACATAGACTAACAATCCCCGAAACATATAAACAAAATACCCCCTGCCACGTCCTGACCATACTAAACACTAACAAATAACACCTTTACAGGTCAGAACGTGACAGCAGCACTAGAATTAAAACACGTTTTACCTTTTTGTATTTAATAAATCCAATGTGAAACGTGATATAGTATCCTTAACTAGCGTTGAAAAAGTCAATCCAATGTTCTGCCTAATTTCTGAATTACGCTTGAAACATTGTCAGTAGGCTACAGTAACCTATGCTTCAGAGGGGAGGGGCAGGTAGACTACGCACACACGCTGGCAAAGATTTCCAGCTGGCAGACAGATGCTGGAATATGTTTAGTAGTGACAGAGTGAGGGCTTTGCATAGGCATTTGTTGTATTTTTGTGGGACTGGAAAAAAATACCAAGAAAGTTAAATACATTTTATAATCGGTTCCCATGCTGTTAAAATAACGGTTGTGTTCCAGGACAGTATAGATCACTTTCATTTTCGTTTCAGATTCTGCTCCTCAAATAATGGATTTCAAGTCAAAATTATGCATCTTTGATCACAAACAATTGCTTAGTTACCAGGTGCTGTGATCTTCCAATCTTATAACAGATCAAAGCTTTTATCTGTCTGTCCCTGACTAGGTTCCAAATGGGAGCCTTTTCCCTAAATTGAGCACTACGGGCCCTGATCAAAAGTAGTACTCTATATAGGGAATAATGTGTAATTTGGGACACATTCCCTGTGCTGTACTGCATGAGCAGTATGCCTGCCTGATCTTAAAAATACCTAACCTACCTGTTGGGGCTAGGGGGCAGTATTTTCATTCCCGGATGAAAAACGTACCCAATTTAAACAGGTTACTACTCTGGCCCAGAAAATAGAGTATGCATATAATTAGTAGATTTGGATAGAAAACACTCTGACATTTCTAAAACTGTTTGAATGGTGTCTGTGAGTATAACATAACTCATATGGCAGGCAAAAAACCTGAGAAAAATTGAATCAGGAAGTGGGAGAAATTAGAAATATAGTTTTTCTTTTGAATCCCTTGAAAAACTACAGTGACATAGGATTTATGTTGCACCTCCTAACTCTTCCATTGGCTGTCAACAATCTTTAGGAACTGGTTTCATCCGTCACCTGTTACCGGGCAGAAAATTGTGGCTCAGTCAATCACTGGCCAGTCTGAGGACAGGTGTCTTATGACGCGCATGCACATGACTTTGTTGTTTTTTATTTTTCTTCTGGGATGAATACCTATTGCCCGGTTGTAAAATTATCACAATTTTACGTTAAAAAATACCCTAAAGGATTGATTGTAAACATCGTTTGACGTGTTTCTACCAACGGTAATGGAACTTTGAACATTTCGTCTATGGATTTGCGTCCACGCCACATGGCATTGTAAAGTGTTCTGGATGGGTCAACAAAACGGACGTATTTGGACATAAATGATGGACTTTGCAGAACAAATGAACACTTCTTGTGGAAGTGGGTGCCCATCCGAGTGCATTCCGCCGAAGATCAGCAAAGGTAAGTAAATATTTCAAACATATTTTTAGAGATTTGTCGATGTCATGGTTGTAGGCTAACTGTATAGCTTAGCATTGAAAGCAAAGTTCTGTTCTCAGATTATTGAACAATGTGTTTTTTCCGTAAAGTTATTTTGAAATCTGACAAAGTGGTTGCATAAAGGAGTAGATTATCTCTAAATCTTTAAATAATTGTTATAAATTTTGTCAACGTTTATGAGTTCTTCTGTAAATTAAATGTGCCTATTCACCGTAGGTTATGGGGAGAAAACATTTTCTGAACGTCACGCGCCAATGTAAAAATTGGGTTTTTGGATATAAATATAAACTTGATCGAACAAAAAATGCATGTATTGTCTAACATGATGTCCTAGGAGTGTCATCTGATGAAGATTGTCAAAGGTTAGTGCTTAATTTTAGCTGTATATCTGGTTTTGTGATGGCTATCCATGCTTGGAAAATGCCTTTTTTTTTTGCTAAGGTGCTATGCTAAAATAATCTAATGTTTTGCTTTCACCGTAAAGCCTTTTTGAAATCGGACAATGTGATTGGATTAACGAGTAGAGTATCTTTAAAATGCCGTATAATACTTGAATTTTAATTTTGAGATTATTTTGTTTTGAATTTCGCGCCGTGCTATCTCACTGGTTCTGGTCCAACCAATCCCTTTAGCGGGATTGTATCCTCTAGAGGTTAATAATAATAATAATAATTTCAACACAAGTAACAAAGTGCTTCACATCATAAAATAATAAAATAAAGTAAATAATACATTTAAAGCCTCTTTATAAAAGGTTGTCTTCAGTAGGGATTTAAAAAGTGGCACTGAATCTACAAGGCTGATCATTTCAAAGTCTAGGGACCCAATTGGCAAATACCCAGTCTTTGTTCGTTTTCAACCTAGACTTTGGAATGGTCAACAGTGCTCTGCCAGAGGAGCTCAGGCTGCTCCCTGGCTCATAGGGAGATAAAATATTGGATATATAGGATGAGGCTAATCCAAGCCTAGCCTTAAACGTGATTAATAAAACACTTTTTATGTACTCTAAAAGTAACTGGTAGCCAGTGTGATTTGGCTAAAATAATATAGGTGTGATAGGGTTACATTGTCTGGTGCCTGTTAAAAGCCGTGCAGCAGCATTTTGAATCAACTGTAGACGATGGAGTGATTTCTGACTGAGACGTAAACAAAGAGTTACAGTAGGCATGAGGAAATAAAAGCATGTATAACTTTCTCCAGATCAGTGATTGAAATACAATACTTGACTTTAGCTGATAAAAGCAGAACTGGAAAATCTTCTTTACATGCAGCTCAAGGTTAAGGTCAGGGTCAAAGACGACACCAAGGTTTCCGGCCATAGGCTTTACATGGGTGGACATGTAAAGCCTATTTAGAATCTGGGTTCTAGCAAGGTAGGGGCCAAATAAAACAACCTCTGATTTCTTATCATTGAGCTGGAGACAATTGCCAGACAAACAACATTTGATGTCAGAAAGATACTTGTGAAGGGTAGCAGCGCTAGCTTAGTCACTGTGCATGATCAGTAAATAAAGCTGTGTGTCATCTGAGTAGCAGTGAAACTGAATGTTAAGATTGTGGACAATGTCACCAAGGGGAAGCATATACAGCGCTCTTAAAAATAAAGGTGCAAGTTGCATTTTAGGGCATCTAAAGAACCATACAAAAATCCCAAACCAGAAATGTTTCGGCCCTCCAGGTATGGAATTTAATAGCCCACCTGTAGGGTTTTAAGCCTTATTTGCATATTTCCCAAGGTGCCTTTCGAGTGAATTTTTGAGTTACCAGTACCACCCATGACTGATTGCTACTGCCAGAGACATGATTTAAATAAATTAATTTTAAGTATGGTGCCCTTTAACAAGTTTGTTGTCATTAGAATTTAAGGCAATATGTATTTCATAAGGTATTCTTTTGAGCGCCTAGTTTTACCCTGATATGGTGGTCTGAACTGCATAGATGAGAGGGCACATCAGGCACATTATGCTGGCTTGCAAAGTGATGTGCAACTCCTACTGGAATTCAAGATTTGGATGAATGGCACGACAATGGGCCTCAGGATCTCGTCACTATATTTCTGTGTATTCAAATTGACATTGATAAAATGCAATTGTTGTTTATGCCTGCCCATACCATAACCCCACCACCACCATGGGGCACTCTGTTTGCAACATTGACATCGGCAAACCACTCACCCACACAACACCATACACACTGCCTGCCATCTGCCTGGTAGAGTTTGGACATAAATATATATCCGTGAAGAACACACTTCTCCACCGTGTCAGTGGCCATCGAAGGTGAGCATTTGCCCACTGATGTCGGTTACATCAAACTGCAGTCAGGTGAAGACCCTGGTGAGGATGACGAGCATGCAGATGAGCTTTCCTGAGACTGTTTGAGCATAAATTCTTCAGTTGTGCAAACCCACAGTTTTATCAGCTGTCCAAGTAGCTGGTCTCTGACAATCACGCAGGTGAAGAAGCCAGGTATGCGGTTGTGAGGCCAGTTGGACGTACTGCCAAATTCTCAAAAATGACGTTAGAGGTGGCTTATAGTCGAGAAATTAACATTACATTCTCCGTCAAAACTTGTGACATCTGTGGCATTGTGTTGTGTGACAAAACTGCACATTTTAGAGTGGTGTTTTATTGTCCCCAGCACAAGGTGCACCTGTGTAATGATCATGTTTTTTAATAAGCTCCTTGATATGCCACACCTATCAGGTGGCAAATGAGAAATGCTCACTAAATGGGATGGAGACAAATTTGTGCACAGCATTTTAGAGAAATAAGCTTTTTGTGCATATGGAACATTTCTGGGAGCATTCACTGGCATCGGCAGCCAACAGAAGGTCATTACTGGCTTTCAATAAAGCATTTTCGTGCTGCCAAGTGAGCGGATCCCAACTGGAATTTCTGTAACAAATTGCTTGAAAACAACTTTTCTAAAATCTTGGCTAAAAAAGGAAGTTTAGATAGAGGTCTATAATTATGCATTGAAGTTGGGTCTAGAATGGGCTTTTTAAAGAGAGGTTGCACCAGATCAGTGTTAAAATACACTGGAACGGAGCCAGAGGTCATGGAGCTTTTTACAATAGACAGAAAGTTGGGGACAACAGTAGGCATAACCTCTTTTAGTAGTCAAGTGTGGATCACATCTACTGGTAAGGAGGTCTTTATGTGAGCTACAGTATCAAGGAGGGACTCAAAGGTGCAAAATAAAGCAATAGACAGTCTCAGAGTAGTTGCTTCAAGTACCTCCTGATCAGAAATGATGGTATGGTGTTGGATACTGTCAATCTGGGATCTAATATTTTTTTTTATCTTTTCTGTAAACGATCATAAAAACAGGGGGTGCAAACATGTCCCTGGAACCACCAACACACTCAATTGTATTAAACAGAATTTAAAAGTTGTGGGAATTCTCAGATATCAGGGTAGATAAGTAGTTTGCTCTTTAACCGCAACATTGTAACTACTTCATTCTCTCATACAATACTTGACGTTTGTAGGCCTTCCATTTACATTCAGCCTTTCTTTCTAACTTCACTTTTTAATGCACAAGTGTGGTGATTTAACCAAGGTGAGACTCTGCCTCGGGCAGGTGGGATGGCGGCTTCAAGCCAGGCTAACCTAACTCTCCGCAACAGCAGCAGAGAATGGCGTTGGAAGCCCTGGGAAGGTGGAGGAGGGCCCGAGACATTGCTGTGTTGAGTCAGCGGCCTGCTGAACAGTGGTATCAAATCAAATCAAATTTATTTATATAGCCCTTCGTACATCAGCTGATATCTCAAAGTGCTGTACAGAAACCCAGCCTAAAACCCCAAACAGCAAGCAATGCATGTGAAAGAAGCACGGTGGCTAGGAAAAACTCCCTAGGAAAAACTCCCTAGAAAGGCCAAAAACCTAGGAAGAAACCTAGAGAGGAACCAGGCTATGAGGGGTGGCCAGTCCTCTTCTGGCTGTGCCGGGTGCATATTATAACAGAACATGGTCAAGATGTTAAAATGTTCATAAATGACCAGCCTGGTCAAATAATAATAATCATAGTAGTTGTCGAGGGTGCAACAAGCACGTCCGGTGAACAGGTCAGGGTTCCATAGCCGCAGGCAGAACAGTTGAAACTGGAGCAGCAGCACGGCCAGGTGGACTGGGGACAGCAAGGAGTCATCATGCCAGGTAGTCCTGAGGCATGGTCCTAGGGCTCAGGTCCTCCGAGAGAAAGAAAGAAAGAGAGAAAGAGAGAATTAGAGAGAGCATATTTAAATTCACACAGGACACCGGATAAGACAAGAGAAATACTCCAGATGTAACAGACTGACCCTAGCCCCCCGACACATAAACTACTGCAGCTGAGACAGGAGGGATCAGGAGACACTGTGGCCCCATCCGATGAAACCCCCCGACAGGGCCAAACAGGCAGGATATAACCCCACCCACTTTGCCAAAGCACAGCCCCCACACCACTAGAGGGATGTCTCCAACCACCAACTTACCGTCCTAACACAAGGCCGAGTATAGCCCACAAAGATCTCCGCCACGGCACAACCCAAGGGGGGGGGCGCCAACCCAGACAGGAAGACCACGTCAGTGACTCAGCCCACTCAAGTGACGCACCCCTCCCATGAACGGCATGGAAGAACACCAGTACGCCAGTGACTCAGCCCCTGTAATAGGGTTAGAGGCAGAGAATCCCAGTGGAGAGAGGGGAACCGGCAAGGCAGAGACAGCAAGGGCGGTTCGTTGCTCCAGCCTTTCCGTTCACCTTCACACTCCTGGGCCAGACTATACTTAATCATAGGACCTACTGAAGAGATAAGACTTAAAGGTTGAGACTGAGTCTGCGTCTCTCACATGGGTAGGCAGACCATTCCATAAAAATGGAGCTCTATAGGAGAAAGCCCTACCTCCAGCCGTTTGCTTAGAAATTCTAAGGACAATTAGGAGGCCTGCGTCTTGTGACCGTAGCGTACGTGTAGGTATGTACAGCAGGACCAAATCGGAAAGATAGGTAGGAGCAAGCACATGTAATGCTTTGTAGGTTAGCAGTAAAACCTTGAAATCAAGTGGAGAAGGGTTCAACCGGTCGGCTGCCGGCTGTTGGTACACTCCCAGGATCAGAGCTGACCCCCGGGGCCGGTAGGTCCACCTCCAGTGGGGCAAAGCTGTTAGATAGCTGGAATTGGATCTTCCGCATAGATGGAGGCCGGCCAGACTCCCTCCCTCCCGGCCTCCTACACCTAGCCAGTGTCCAGTCTCCCAGGGGAGTTGACCTTATTTTTCATCTGTCAGGTGGATTTGAATAGATTACCACCGCCCGACTCATCGGCACCTTGGCAGTAGGAGGCACTCAAGACTGAGATGCAATTTCCCTGGGTTTTCACCAGGTATGTGAACTTGAAAAGCAGATCCTGCTTTTGCCACAGCTGAGCTAGCAACCAGAAAGACTCTTTCTGAAGCAGCTTGATGGTAATGCATTTAGGGCAGACAAACCCCTGTCCATTCCTGTAATGTCCTCCTCTAATTCCCATAAAGATGATTGGAGCAATCAGGTTTAGTTTATTGGTTTGTATTGTTCTCCCAAAGACGGGGACAGAGAGATGTGAACGTTCAGTGTCAAGGATAACATTGAGATAATGAAATGATTGTCGGACGCAGCTTTCTGATGGAGGGGGGGCACATGTTTTTATAGGTCAAACATAGGGGCGGTGGGGTGAGGGGCGAGAAGGGGGCAGACGGAGGGGGTGATGTGCAGGGGCAGAGGGGGGACAAGGCAAGGTCATGGCCACCTTACTTTCAAATTTACGAGTCTCCAGGCTCCTGTACATTCTGCCCATGCTAATTAATCCGACGAAGAGATTATAAAATTACTCAAATATACGTTCAGGTATAGGATTCATCCATTCATCCATTCACCTTGAACATAGCTATGTTGTCCAATCTGAAAGTATAAAGCTTTGATTAGCAATTTTATCAGTAATTTACTGTATTAATCAATAGTATGATACTGTATAACTGAATACAGTAGATTACCATATAAGGCACAGTGAAATACCTTACATTTGTTTACAGCACACTGTAAGACAGGGGTTCCCAAACTTTTTTTGGTCCGTGACCCCATTATGAAATAAAAAAATGTTTGCGACCTCAGCATGTAAAGTGATGTCCAATGAGAAACTGTCCAAGCAGATGAAGAAAATATCCAATGACGTCAACATAAACAAATTGATATTACTGAACAGGGCAAATGAGAGGAGGAGGCCAAACCTGGGTTAACCCTGGAGAAAATTGCACGAGAAAAGCTCCAGAAACCGTCAATGAGCAAAAATACATCATTATAGGGCTTACTGAAAGATTAAACAGGATGGAAGACTTCAGTTTCCATTCAAATCTTTGTTTCATAATTTCCCTGAATATTGTGGAACAACTGGAATGGAAGAATTCCTGGATAAGGTAATACCACAACTACAGGGCCAGGAGAACTTCATACAGAATCCCACAATTGAACGAGCACATCGAACAGGTGGGTCGAGAGGGGACATGAACAGCAAACCAAGGGGCATCATCGCAAAGTTCCTTAACTATAGGGACAAAGATAAAGCTTCATGACTGGCCATCCAATCCAAAAAGTCAGGAGTCAGACCTTTGATGTATGAGGGCCATCGACTCTACATCAATGCCAACATAAGCAGAGACCTCTACATGAAATGCAGAGAATCCGACCCCATAAAGAAAAAGTTATGGGAAAAATGAATCCCGTTCTCTTTGGTGTACCCAGCACAACTACGGGTCAAGTGAAAGGAAAGAGAGACATCACACTGAAATCAGCAAAAGAAGCTACCCGATTCCTGGATAACCTGGGCAAGGATAACGGTGGAAATGGCAATGACTACAGCACAGCCTCTCTACAGATGATGTTTGACAAATGAGGCACTGGACTATTGTACTGTTTAGGCTACTGAAATGAGGTGAACAATGGACACCCCACCACATCAAATAAACAAATAGAAAGGTATGTGTTATTAATGCCTTCACTCACACGCCTATTAAAAAGACAATCACAGCACCATCCAGGCAATCTGTCTAAATGAATAACACTTTAATGACTATTGGATATGCAGACTTTTTTTTACAAGAAACTCACCTATCAGCAATAGAACATGAAAAGTTTGGGTGAGCTTGGGATGGGTTGGCATTCTCCTCCACCTACTCATAATTCTCATTGATAAAAAAGTCCCATTTCAGTCTACAGAAATGACTGAAGACCCAAATGGAAGTTTTATAATGGCACAAGAAAAAGTCCCTTAACTGAACACTTTAAATCTGACTTACTAAAGCTTATATTACTTGTGCTCACAGCAGCTCTAGAGAAAAATGTACTTCCCCAGTCACTATGTGTGGATAAAATCACCCTACTTAAATAGAAAGATAAAGATACATTTTCATGTGGATCATTCCTCCCAGTATCACTCTTGATGTGGATTACAAAATCATTGCTAAGGTAATAGCTTTTCACATAGAAACTGTAATACAAAAGTTGATTTACTCATATAAAACAGGGTTCATAGGGAACAGGACAGTCTGCACCATTTTTAAAATATAATCCATCATAGCAAGAACATGAACGCTCCAAAAGTGGCACTATCTATCAATGCTGAAAAAACATTCGATTAGGTTGGAATGCGCAATGCCGTCATGGGTAGGCCAAATAAAAATGTGATTCACATTTTCAAACAGTACATTTATATTTTCCAACGGGGCTATACATTTGGGTGAGGTTTTTTTCTCGCCTGAGTAGCCTCATTTCACTGCCAAAAACAAAATGAAACCATCTAGTGTTCAGCGAAATAACAATGTCAAAAACAGGTAGCCTAGTCAAATAATTAACATCCAATCACATTAACCGTTACTCTCTTGAGGGAAACCTTCACTCTTGCGCAGACATTTAGAAACTAATCACAAGAATTTGAAAAAATAAGCCACGGGAGTTTTTTGAGCGGGAATAAAGACGACTTTCTTGTTTTCTTAATTTTTTTATTTCACCTTTAACCAGGAAGGATAGTTGAGAACAAGTTCTCATTTACAACTGCGACCTGGCCAAGATAAAGCAAAGCAGTTCAACACATACAACAACACAGAGTTACACATGGAATAAACAAACATACAGTCAATAATACAGTAGAAAGTCTATTTACAGTGTGTGCAAATAAGGTAGGATGAGGGAGGTAACCAGTGAGATATACCTGCTGGAGCGTGTGCTATGGGTGGGTGCTGCTATGGTGACCAGTGAGCTGAGATAAGGCGGGGCTTTACTTAGCAAAGACTTTTATAGATGACCTGGAGCCAGCGGGTTTGGCGACGAATATGAAGCGAGGGCCAGCCAACAAGAGCATACAGGTCGCAGTGGTGGGTAGTATATGGGGCTTTGTTGACAAAACAGATGGCACTGTGATAGACTGCATCCAATTTGTTGAGTAGGGTATTGGAGGCTATTTTCTAAATGACATCGCCGAAGTTGAGGATCGGTAGGATGGTCAGTTTTACAAGGGTATGTTTGGCAGCATGAGTGAAGGATGCTTTGTTGCGAAATAGGAAGCCGATTCTGGATTTAATTTTGGATTAGAGATGCTTAATGTGAGTCTGGAAGGAGAGTTTACAGTCTAATCAGACACCAAGGTATTTGTAATTGTCCACATATTCTAAGTCAGAACCGTCCAGAGTAGTGATGCTGGACGGGCGGGCAGGTGCTGGCAGCAATCAGTTGAAGAGCATGCATTTAGTTTTACTTGCATTTAAGAGCAGTTGGAGGCCACCGAAGGAGAGTTGTATGGCATTGAAACTCGTCTTGATGTTAGTTAACACAGTGTCCAAAGAAGGGCCAGAGGTATACAGAATGGTGTCGTCTGCGTAGAGGTGGATCAGAGAATCACCAGCAGCAAGAGCAACATCATTGATGTATACAGAGAAGAGAGTCGGCCCGAGAATTGAACCCTGTGGCACCCCATAGAGACTGCCAGAGGTCCAGACAACAGGCCCTCCGAAATTGACACACTGAACTGTATCAGAGAAGTAGTTGGTGAAGTCGTAGTAAGACGTATTAAAGAAACAGATACCGTTAATAAGAAGGGGCAAGGTGTGCTACCGATTGGCTAGGACAGGCAAGCCTCATATTATTGTGGAGGACTTAATTCTTCCTGCTGCCGCAAATATGGCTGGGACAATGCTGGGGAAAAAGGCCAAAAAAACTATACAGACAATGACTTCATCAAACAACACTGTTTCACAACGCATTAGTGACATGGCAAGAGATGTTTTGAAACAATTACTGCTTTGCATTCAAGCCAGTGAATTCTATGCGTTACAGCTGGATGAGTCAACAGACGTGGTGGGCCAGGCACAGCTCCTGGTATATGTCCGTTATGTTTATGGGGGGTCAATTAACCTCTCTAGGGTAGGTGGCACCAAATCGTCCCACCTACGTAACAGCCAGTGTAATCCCGTGGCGCGTTATTCAAAAACGTCAAAAATGCAAAAACTTCAATTTTTCAAACATATGACTATTTTACACCATTTTAAAGACAAGACTCTCGTTAATCTAACCACACTGTCCGATTTCAAAAAGGCTTTACAATGAAAGAAAAACATTAGATGTCAGCAGAGTACCCAGCCAGAAATAATCAGACACCCATTTTTCAAGCTAGCATATAATGTCACATAAACCCAAACCACAGCTAAATGCAGCACCAACCTTTGATGATCTTCATCAGATGACAACCCTAGGACATTATGTTATACAATAGATGCATGTTTTGTTCAATAAAGTTCATATTTATATCAAAAACCAGCTTTTTACATTAGCATGTGACTAGCATGTGACTAGCATTCCCACCGAACACTGCTGGTGAATTTACTAAATTACTCACGATAAACGTTCACAAAAAGCATAACAATTATTTTAAGAATTATAGATACAGAACTCCTCTATGCACTCGATATGTCTGATTTTAAAATAGCTTTTCGGTGAAAGCACATTTTGCAATATTCTCAGTAGATAGCCCGGCATCACAGGGCTAGCTATTTAGACACCCAGCAAGTTTAGCACTCACCAAAGTCAGATTTACTATAAGAAAAATGTTATTACCTTTGCTGTCTTCGTCAGAATGCACTCCCAGGACTTCTACTTCAATAACAAATGTTGGTTTGGTTCAAAATAATCCATAGTTATATCCAAACAGCGGCGTTTTGTTCGTGCGTTCAAGACACTATCCGAAAGGGTAAATAAGGGTGACGAGCATGGCGCAATTTGTGACCAAAAAAAATCTAAATATTCCATTACCGTACTTCGAAGCATGTCAATCGCTGTTTAAAATCAATTTTTATGCCATTTTTATCATAAAAAAGCGATAATATTCCGACCGGGAATCTGCGTTTAGGTAAACAGACGAAAGAAAATAAAGCATTCGGTCGACTCGGGCACGCGCCTAAGCCCATAGTACTCTGATCGGCCACTTGCCAAAAGCGATAATGTGTTTCAGCCAGAGGCTGCCTCGATATCGTTCAGCTTTTTCCCGGGCTCTGAGAGCCTATGGGAGCCGTAGGAAGTGTCACATTAGAGCAAAGATCCTCAGTCTTCAATAAAAAGAGCCAAGATGAAACACAACTTGTCAGACAGGCCACTTCCTGCATGGAATCTTCTCAGGTTTTGGCCTGCCATTTGAGTTCTGTTATACTCACAGACACCATTCAAACAGTTTTATAAACTTTAGGGTGTTTTCTATCCAAAGCCAATAATTATATGCATATTCTAGTTACTGGGCAGGAGTAGTAACCAGATTAAATCGGGTACGTTTTTTATCCGGCCGTGTCAATACTGCCCCCTAGCCCTAACAGGTTAAAGAAGGCATCCTTTTCTGCAAACCACTGGAAACCAGGATAACATGAGAGCATATATTTAAAGCACTGGACAGCTTTGTGACATCAAATGGACTTTGGTGGTCAAGATGTGTTGGTATCTGTACTGATGGCGTAAAAAGCCATTACAGGGAGACATAGTGGAGTGGTAATGCGCTTGCAAGCAGTTGATCCCAATGCCACTTGGGTACACTGCAGTATCCACCGAGAGGCTCATGCTGCCAAGGGAATGCCTGACAGCTTGAAAGACATTTTGGACACTACAGTGAAAATGGTGTGTTAAAGCAAGGCACCTGAACTCTCGTGTATTTTCAAATCAAATCAAGTCAAATGTTATTGGTCACATACACATGGTTAGCAGATGTTAATACGAGTGAAGCGGAATGCTTGTGTTCTAGTTCCGACAGTGCAGTAATATCTAACAAGTAATCTAAGAATTTCCCAACAACTACTTAATACACACAAATCTAAAGGGGTGAATGAGAATATGTACATATAAATATATGGATGAGTGATGTGCAAGCGGCATAGGCAAGGTGCAATAGATGGTATAAAATGCAGTATATACATATAATATGAGTAGTGGAAGATATGTAAAGATTGTTAAAGTGGCATTTTTTAAAGTGGCAATGTTTAAAGTGACTTGTGATCCATTTCTTAAAGTGGCCAGTAATTGGGTCTCAATGTAGCCAGCAGCCTCTCTTAGTTAGTGATTACTGTTTAGAAGTCTTGAGATAGAAGCTGTTTTTCAGTCTCTCTGTCCCAGCTTTGATGCATCTATACTGACCCCGCCTTCTGGGTGGTTGTTATCTTTGAAGATCTTGCTGGTCTTCCTGTGACATCGGGTGCTGAGGGTGTCATGGAGGGT
The DNA here is from genome assembly GCF_965601325.2 of Salmo salar. NCBI lineage: Eukaryota > Metazoa > Chordata > Actinopteri > Salmoniformes > Salmonidae > Salmo > Salmo salar. Next base: position 23,666,608 of record NC_138309.1, on the reverse strand, counting down.
AGATAGTTTGCCCCCGGTGATGCATTGCGCAGACCGCACCACCTTCTGGAGAGCCCTGAGGTTGTGGGCATTGCAGATGCCATACCAGGCAGTGATACAGCCCGACAGGATGCTCTCAATTGTGCATCTGTAAAAGTTGGTGAGGTTTTTAGGAGACAAGCCAAATGTCTTCCCCCGTCCTGAGGAATTTAAAACTTTCCAGCTTCTCCACTGCTGTCCCTTCAATGTGGATAGGGGGTTGCTCCCTCTACTGTTTCCTGAAGTCCACAATCATCTCTTTTGTTTTGTTAATGTTGAGTGAGAGGTTGTTTTCCAGGCTCCACACTGCAAGTGTCCTCACCTCCTCCCTGTAGGCCATCTCATCATTTTTGGTAATCAAGCCCACTATTGTTGTGACATCTGCAAACTTGATGATTAAGTTGGAGGCGTGCATGGTCACACAGTTGTGGGTGAACAGGGAGTACAGGTGCACACACTCTTGTGAGGCCCCAGTGTTGAGGGTCAGCAAAGTGTAAATGTTGTTTCCTACCTTCACTACCTGGGGACAGCCCGTCAGAAAGTCCAGGACCCAATTGCACAGGCTGGGGTTGAGACCCAGGGCCTAAAGCTTGATGATGAGCTTGGAGAGTACTATAGTGTTGAAAGCTGAGCTGTAGTCAAAGAACAGCATTCTTACATAGGTATTCCTTTTGTCCAGATGGGATAGGGCAGTGTGCAGTTTGATGACGATTGCATCGTCTGTGGACCTGTTGGGGCGGTATGCAAACTGAAGTGGGTCTAGTGTGGCTGGTAAGGTGGAGGTGATATGATCCTTGACTAGTCTTTCAAAGCACCTCATGATGACAGAAGTGAGTGCCATGTGGCGTTAGTCATTTAGTTCAGTTATCTTTGTCTTCTTGGGTACAGGAACAATGGTGGCCATCTTGAAGCATGTGGGGACAGCAGACTGGGATAGGGAGTGATTGAATATGTCCGTAACCACAGCAGCCAGCTGGTCTGCACATGCTCTGAGGACGCGGCAAGGGATGCCATGTTTTACTCACGTTGGCCACGGAGAAGGAGGGGGGGGGGGGGGGGGGGCACAGTCCTTGTTAGTGTGCCGTGACGGTGGAACTGTATTATCCTCAAAGCGGGCAAAGAAGGTGTTTAGTTTGTCTGGAAGCGTGACATCCGTGTTCGTGACGTGGCTGCTTTTCTTTTTGTAGTCCGTGATTTCCTGTAGACCCTGCCACATACATCTCGTGTCTGAGCCATGGAATTACAACTCTACTTTGTCTCTGTACCGGCATTTTGCTTATTTGATTGCCTTGCGGAGGGAATAACCACACTCTTTATATTCAGCCATATTCCCCAACCTCTTTCCATGGTTAAATGTGGTGGTTCGCACTTTAAGTTTCCATGGTTTCTGGTTAGTGTAGGTTTTAACCTGTTAGGGCTAGGGGGCAGTATTTGCACGGCTGGATAAAAAAATGTACCCGATTTAATCTGGTTACTAATCCTACCCAGTAACTAGAATATGCATATACTTATTATATATGGATAGAAAACACCCGAAAGTTTCTAAAACAGTTTGAATGGTGTCTGTGAGTATAACAGAACTCATTTGGCAGGCAAAACCCTGAGACAGATTCTGACAGGAAGTGGATACCTGATGTGTTGTATTACCTTTAAACCTATGCCATTGAAAAACACAGGGGCTGAGGAATATTTTGGCACTTCCTATTGCTTCCACTAGATGTCACCAGCCTTTACAAAGTGTTTTGAGTCTTCTGGAGGGAGATCTGACCGAACAAGAGCCATGGAACGATGATGGCCCATTAGACACCTGGCGCGCTAGGTCATGCTGGGTACCCTCGTTCCAATACGTTTTAAAAGATTTTGCATTCGTCCGCCTTGAATTTTATTCATGTTCTGGTTAAAAAAGGCCCTAATGATTTATGCTATACAACGTTTGACATGTTTGAACGAACGTAAATATATTTTTTCCCCTCGTTCATGAAGTGAAGTCCGGCGGGCTTAGATCATGTGCTAACAAGACGGAGATTTTTGGACATAAATGATGAGCTTTTTTGAACAAAACTACATTCGTTATGGACCTGTGATACCTGGAAGTGACATCTGATGAAGAGAATCAAAGGTAATGGATTATTTACATAGTATTTTCGATTTTAGATCTCCCCAACATGGCGGCTAGTCTGTATCGCAACGCGTATTTTTCTGGGCGCAGTGCTCAGATTATTGCAAAGTGTGATTTCCCAGTAAGGTTATTTTTAAATCTGGCAAGTTGATTGCGTTCAAGAGATGTAAATCTATAATTCTTTAAATGACAATATAATATTTTACCAATGTTTTCTCATTTTAATTATTTAATTTGTGGTGCTGACTTGAATGCTGGTTATTGGAGGGAAACGATTTCCTGAACATCAACGCCACAGTAAAACGCTGTTTTTGGATATAAATATGAACTTGATAGAACTAAAAATGCATGCATTGTCTAACATAATGTCCTAGGAGTGTCATCTGTTGGAGATTGTAAAAGGTTAGTGCATAATTTTAGCTGATTTTATGGTTTTGGTGACGCCTGTCTTTGAATTGACACAACATTACACACAACTCTTGTAAATGTACTGTCCTAACATACTCTAAATTTATGCTTTCGCCGTAAAACCTTATTGAAATCGGAAAACGTGGTTAGATTAAGGAGATGTTTATCTTTCAAAGGGTGTAAAATAGTTGTATGTTTGAAAAATTTGAATTTTGACATTTATTTGGATTCAAATTTGCCGCTCTTGAAATGCACCTGCTGTTGATGGAGTGCACCACGGGTGGGACGCTTGCGTCCCACCTAGCCCATAGAGGTTAATAGTTACAGTGGGTACAACATCTCCAATGCACTTCTTTCTAAATTCACTCACCGAGTCAGCGTATAGATCGATGTTGTTCTCTGAGGCTGACCGGAACATATCCAGGTCTGCGTGATCAAAACATTCTTGAAGCGTGGATTCCGACTGGTCAGACTAGCGTTGAATGGTTCTAGTCACTGGTACATCCTGCTTGAGTTTCTGCCTATAAGACGGTAGGAGCAAGATGGCGTCGTGGTCGGATTTGCCGAAGGGAGGGCCGGGGAGGGATTTCTATGCATTGCGGTAGTTAGAGGAGCAGTGATCGAGTGAATTACACCCGCGCATAGTGCAATCAATATGCTGATAGAATTTAGGTAGCCATGTTCTCAAATTTGCTTTGTTAAAATCCCCAGATACAATAAATGCAGACTCAGGATATATGGTTTCCAGTTTACATAGACTCCAGTGAAGTTCCTTGAGGGCGTCTTGGTGTCTGCTTGAGAGGGAATGTACACAGCTGTGACAATAACTGACGAGAATTCTCATCATGGCCGGCATTTGAGCAGAAGGACTTGAGTTCTGTATGTTGTTATGATTACACCATGAGTCGTTAATCATGAAGCATACACCCCCTCCCTTCCTCTTCCCAGAGAGGAGTTTATCTCTGTTTGCACGATGCATGGAGAAGCCCTGTGGCTGAACTGATTCCAACAACATAACCCGAGAGAGCCATGTTTCAGTGAAACAGAGAATGTTACAATCTCCGATGTCTCTCTGGAAGGCAACCCTTTGCTAAATTTCATCTACCTTGTTGTCAAGAGACTGGACATTGGCGAGTACTATACTCAGGAGTGGTTGGCGATATGTACGTCTACGGAGCCTGATCAGGAGTCGGCTCCGTCTACCCCTTCTGCGGCGCTGTTGTTTTGGGTCAGTTTCTAGGATTAGGTCCATTGTCCTGGGTGGTGGTCCAAACAGAGGATCCGATTCGGGAAAGTCGTATTCCTGGTCGTAATTTTGGTAAGTTGATGTCGCTCTTATATCCAATAGTTCTTCCCGGCTGTATGAAATAAGACCTAAGATTTTCTGGGGTAACAATGTAAGAAATAATACATAAAAAAAAAACCGAAATACTGCATAGTTTCCTAAGGATTCGAAGCGAGTCAAGGCAATGATGTTTTTTCTCGCCTGAATGATCTGAATCTAGGTTTACAGGGATTCTCTGCAACTATATTAAATGTGCGGGACAACATTGAGGCGATGATTAAGAAATTGGAGCTCTTTTCTGTCTGCATTAATGATTTAGACCCACAAATCAAGCATGCTAAATTTGATGTTGAAGTTGCGGATATATTCCTGGGTATCATGTTGTATGCTGATGACATAGCCGAAGAGGACCTCAGGAATATTGTTAATTTATGGTGTACTAAATGGAGAGTAGTGATATATATAAAGACAAGACCCTGATTGTTCATTTCAGAAAGAAGGGCATGCAGAGAAGTGCACTCAACTTTTGTTGGGTACAGCCCCATTATTCTACACTGGGCTCTAAAAATACCGTGGTTTCACTCTGGATGAACACATGACCTTTGAAGATGGTATTAGATCGCTGGAAGATTCTGGAGGTAGAGCCTTGGGGTCAGTGTTAAACAAAATTAACATATGAAAGGATCTTGGTTACTGTACTTATTCTCAGCTGTATCAATCATGTGTTCCAGTGATGGACTATGATACTGGGGATTGGGGATCTTGGTGTGCGCAAACTGACTCCAAACCTGGCCATTTGTGGAGATATGGGTTGGGAACCATGTGTGTTTGGGTAAAAAGGGGGCATGGTACATCTATAGCACAGACTGATAAATATGCCACAACACAGAATCACAAAAAAACTTTTAGACTGGGACCTTACTCATAACTATCCGTGGGCTAGAGAATTGTTATCTTTTTTTGTGAAATTGATCTGCAGTATATATTCAGGAACAAATGACCATGCCTTTTCTGATCCATAAAGAAAAATGGGCAGTTGATGTTTGGTTTCAACCTAAACTTAGAATGTACATTCTCATCAAAGAGAACTACACCCCTGAACCATATGTCCGACTGAACCTAACAAAAAGCCAAAGGTTAGTTTCTGGAAAACTCAGATCCGGCACCCTCCCTCTGGCTATAGAAACAGGTAGATTTAACCTCTATGGGCTAGGTGGGACGCTAGCGTGCCACCCGTGGTGCACTCCATCAACAGCAGGTGCATTTCAAGAGCGGCAAATTTGAATCCAAATAAATGTCAAAATTCAAATTTTTCTAAAATACAACTATTTTACACCATTTGAAAGATAAACATCTCCTTAATCTAACCACGTTTTACGATTTCAAAAAGGTTTTACGGCGAAAGCATAAATTTAGAGTATGTTAGGACAGTACATTTACAAGAGTTGTGTGTAATGTTTTGTCAAGTCAAAGACAGGGTCACCAAAACCATAAAACCAGCTAAAATGATGCACTAACCTTTTACAATCTCCATCAGATGACACTCCTAGGACATTATGTTAGACAATGCATGCATTTTTAGTTCTATCAAGTTCATATTTATATCCAAAAACAGCGTTTTACTACGGCATTGATGTTGAGGAAATCGTTTCCCTCCAATAACCGGCAGTCAAGTCAGCGTCACAAATTAAATCATTTAAATGAGAAAACATTGGTAAAGAATTATAGATTTACATCTCTTGAACGCAATCAACTTGCCAGATTTAAAAATAACCTTACTGGGAAATCACACTTTGCAATAATCTGAGCACTGCGCCCAGAAAAATACACGTTGCGATACAGACTAGACGTCATGTTGGGGAGATCTAAAATCGAAAATACTATGTAAATAATCCATTACCTTTGATTCTCTTCATCAGATGTCACTTCCAGGTATCACAGGTCCATAACGAATGTAGTTTTGTTCAAAAAAGCTCATCATTTATGTCCAAAAATCTCCGTCTTGTTAGCACATGATCTAAGCCAGCCGGACTTCTCGTCATGAACGAGGGGAAAAAATATATTTCCGTTCGTTCAAACATGTCAAACGTTGTATAGCATAAATCATTAGGGCCTTTTTTAACCAGAACATGAATAATATTCAAGGTGGACGAATGCATACTCTTTTATAACGTATTGGAACGAGGGTACCCAACATGAACTCGCGCGCCAGGTGTCTAATGGGACATCATCGTTCCATGGCTCTTGTTCGGTCAGATCTCCCTCCAGAAGACTCAAAACACTTTGTAAAGGCTGGTGACATCTAGTGGAAGCAATAGGAAGTGCCAAAATATTCCTAAGCCCCTGTGTTTTTCAATGGGATAGGTTTAAAGTCAATACAACACATCAGGTATCCACTTCCTGTCAGAAAATGTCTCAGGGTTTTGCCTGCCAAATGAGTTCTGTTATACTCACAGACACCATTCAAACAGTTTTAGAAACTTTAGAGTGTTTTCTATCCATATATAATAAGTATATGCATATTCTAGTTACTGGGTAGGATTAGTAACCAGATTAAATCGGGTACATTTTTTTTATCCAGACGTGCAAATGCTGCCCCCTAGCCCTAACAGGTTAACAGAGAGCCTGAAGAGGAGAGAACTTGCCTAATGTGAGATCTTGGGGAAAACAAAATAATTTTTTTGTAGTGTGGCCAGATGGTAGCTGTACTTGCCATGACTATTGTATGCGTATAATTAGTACAATTGTATTTTGTTCTCTAGTGTCTTGCAAGCCCATGTGGGCTGGGCACCGGTAGGTGTATGAGACTTAAATCATATCAATAAAAAAAATCTAGTAATGCACCAAGACAAAATTGTATTTGTATGCCTAGCAATCAACAAATATACTGTACATTGCTTAAAGCACATGTTTACAAGTCTCATTCACAAATGACAACTCCAATAAGCACTTTATGGGTCTCAAAATGTGAACGAGGCTTGTAGAACCATGACTATTTTGAGTTTTCAGTCCATCGTTCGCCAGTAGGGAGTCCTGTATGCTCAGAGCATTACTGACTTAAATGAACAAAATGAGTCGTAAGATTTGTTCTGTTGACTGAACGAGTCGAGAAAAGATCAGAGTCAGTAAAAAGAGCGAAACTTCCCATCACTAATACCTATGCAAAATGTTTTGGTAATCCAAACAACCCAACTGGCTGGGTCAAAATAACCCAAACTGGGTTGTCTTTAACCCAGCATTCTTTTGTGTGTATTTAGTGCACTGGCCTTTGGTCAAAAGTAGTGCACTAAATAGGAAATTGATACTCATCGAGACACATTGATTGTGTCCCTCGTCAACCTGTGGTTCTGACTATAGAGGGAATAAGGTGCTATTTGAGATGCAGACAGATGTGATTCTAAAACGCATCTAGGTCAAGTATGTTCTGTGTCACTGTCAGTGTTCACCAGTTTTACTACACAATCTACTTCACAGCCTGTGATTTCACAAGGTACACAGTACAACATTCATCTGGACGTAATTCCAAGCTGCCTTTGTTGGACATGAACATTGAGAAACTGTAAATATTACAGGGTAAATATCACTTGGCACAATGACAGTAGCTGTGCCTCTTTTAGCAAAAGTAGTGCACTGTAAAGGGAATAGGGTGGTAATTGGGATGCAAACAGTGCGTCAGTGGGGGTGAGGTGGCTTTGTGGCTTTTCTCCTCTAGTGTGTGTGTGTGTGTGTGTGTGTGTGTGTGTGTGTGTGTGTGTGTGTGTGCGTGACCTGTATAGCATGAGGCCTCCTTTAGTGACTGACTGAGGTTGAGTGACTGATGCCCTCTGGACATCACACACACACACAATGATTCAGACACCCTGTGTGTGTGTGTGTGTGTGTGTGTGTGTGTGTGTGTGTGTGTGTGTGTGACAGAAGCGGCAAAATGGGTTTTAGTTTCATTGGAGCCGATCTGGCTATCACTAGTGACTAGAGTGTAATACTATATGTAAATACAACAATGCACTCTTAAAAATAAAGGTGCATGTTTGAAACAAATAAGGTTGGTTACTGAGAGCGTTGAAATAGGGGAACCATTTTAGGGTCTCTGAAGAAACATAAATGGGATGGTTCTTTGAATAACCATGCAAAGATCCAAAACAAGAAATGTTTTGGCCCTCCAGGACTGGAATAAAATAGCCCTGCTGTAGGGTTTTAACCCTTATTTGCATATTTCCCAGGGTGCCTTTCAATTAAATTTTAGAGTTACCAGTACCACCGATGACTGTGTTTGCTAGTGACAGAGACATGATTGTTACATTCATTTAGTTTCAGTCCTGTTGCCTTCACCAAGTTAGATTTCCGCCCACATCGAAATCGAATTAGCATAATACAAAAAAATCCCCATAAAAATCCCCTATAAAAATATTGTTTTGCATTGAATGCATCTGAATCCACCGCATCCGCGGTGAAATGTGACATAGCTGATTGACCTACAAACTATTATGACCCCTCTATGGAAAGCACACAGGCTTCACAAGACTTGTCTGAAGGTCCCCCAGTACCAGTCGAAAAACTGAATGGAAGTGTATATATGGAGACTGTTAAGTGACAAAAATCAAGGGTTAAATACATGTAAAAAAAATTAATCCAAACAAGCGTCTTGGGACTTGTCTGAAGTCAGTACAGCCCTCCGTTTAAAGGTGAGACTCTGACGAACATGTACATGTCGGTTGTTTTGCTCCAGGACGCCCACAGGCCTCACAAGACTTGTCTTTTTTCACATTTCAGACCCTTTACTCATTACTTTGTTGAAGCACCTTTGTCAGCGATTACAGCCTTGAGTCTTCTTGGGTATAACGCTACAAGCTAAGCACACCTGTATTTGGGGAGTTTCTCCCATTCTTCTCAGCAGATCTTCTCAAGCTCTGTTGGGTTGGATGGGGAGCATTGCTGTAAAGCTATTTTCAGGTCATTCCAGAGATGTTCGATCGGCATCAAGTCTGGGCTCTGGCTGGGCCACTCAAGGACATTCAGACACTTGTCCCGAAGCCAATCCTAAGTTGTCTTGGCTGTGTGCTTAGGGTCATTGTCCTGTTGGAATGTAAACCTTCGCCCCAGTCTGAGGCTATGAGCGCTCTGGAGCAGGTTTTCTCTCTGTACTTTGCTCCATTAATCTTTCCCTCAAGCCTGACTAGCCTCACAGTCCCTGCCACTGAAAACACCCCCACAGCATGATGCTGCCACCACAATGCTTCACCGTAGGGATGGTGGCAGGTTTCCTCCAGATGTGACGCTTTGCATTCAGGCCAAAGAGTTCAGTCTTGGTTTCATCAGACCAGAGAATATTGTTTCTCATAGTCTATGTCATTTTGGTGCCTTTTAGCAAACTCCAAGCGGGCTGTCTTGTGGAGTGGCTTTCGTCTGGCCACACTACCATAAAAGCCTAATATGGTGGAGTGCTGCAGCAATGGTTGTCCTTATGTAAGTTTCTCCCATCTATACAGAGGAACTCTGGAGCTCTGTCAGAGTGACCATCAAGTTCTTGATCACCTTCCTGACCAAGGCCCTTCTGGCCGGACAGCCAGCTCTCGGAAGAGTCTTGGTGGTTCCAAAATTATTCCATTTAAAAATGATGGAGGCCACTGTGTTCTTGGGGACCTTCAATGCTGCAGAAATGTTTTGGTACCCTTCCTCAGATCTGTGCCTCTACACAATCCTGTCTTGGAACTCTAGGACAATTCCTTTGACCTGATAGCTTGGCTTTGCTCTGACATGCACTGTCAACTGTAGGACCTTATATAGACAGTTGTGTGCCTTACAAAATCATGACCAATCAATTGAACTAGACTCCAATCAAGTTGTAGAAACATTTCAAGGATAATCAATGGAAACAGGATGCACCTGAGTTCAATTTCGAGTCACATCTCAAAGGGTCTGAATACTTATGTAAATATGTATTTTTATATATACATTTGCAAACATTTCTAAAAACCTGTTTTCACTTTGTCATTATGGGGTATTGAGTGTAGATTAGGAAAATGTGTACATTTTTCCATACATAAAGTAAGGCTGTACCCTAACAAAATGTGACCCGTTTCAGGAAACTAGGCATATGTCGCCGGTCACCAATTCACAGGAAAGCCGTTTGAAAGTAAACTTCTTTTTTTTTTATTAAAATGCATTTTTTTGGCAGAAATGCCTTTTGGAACATGTGAACTTTCATGTGTCTTAATAACAAACTTGTTTGCCATCTGTAAATAAGAATACAATTGTTAAATTACGAGCCTAGTCGGTTTAGGCACAGAAAAAGGTAGAAAACCTTCCCGCTAGCCATGATTTGCTGAGATAATGAGTGGCCTGGACATGCCGAGAGATAAGTTTGGATTGGTCTGCCATATAGCATGCTTCTGTCTATTTGAGCTGGTCAGTATGTGTAGGTAATACTGTCTAACGTGGCTTTTTTTATGGATCGCATAGTAAAACTTAACAAAAGACTCAACAATGCTAGTATCCATTTCAATAGATCATCACTGCGACAACTGTTTCAGAGCACTCTCGTCTGAGTGTGCCAGAGTGCAGAATAACTGATTCATTTATGAACGCTCAACACCTGTTGAATATGGCTGGTGTCAGTAAACGTCAACAAAAATTAATTGAACTAAATTGTTCCCAGGAGTACAGTTACAGTTACCAACACTCTGGATAACATGAACACAGCCTAACCAGCTCTGCTAGGACAAGTAAAATGGTCAGAGTTTGGGTGGGGGCTAAAGCTTAAGATGATTCTTATGGCATTGGTCTGTGTGAATCAGAGTGACTTGACATAACGGGCCAAGTAAACTGTACAAACAAAACGGGACATCTTATTTAATGAAAAGGGTTGCAGTCTGCCATGAAGCGTTCATCCATGTATATGGGTAAGAGTCTAGCTACAGTTTCAGATATTATAAGTTTCTAATTTTGTCAGAAAGCTGTTTTCATTGCAAGTGAAAGCTTACTGTTAGCTAGCTAGCTGATGTTAGATGGCTGGCTCGCTAGCTAACATTACGTTTATGATTTGTGTGTAGTAATATTATCTCAGAATGCCATTTCACATTGATAATTATAGCCTAATGTTAGCTAGAACCTATTTGGTTAACTTTAGCTAGCTATGACAATCGGTTCATATTGCTAGTACTCTACGGATTGGGATTATGGTTCATTGTTTAGCTAGCTAGCTACATGTCTAAACAAAAGCCCCCAAGTTAAAGCGTACTGTTAGCTAGCTAGCTAACGTTAGATTGCTGGCTCGTTAGCTAACATTATGTTTATGATCTGTGTGTAGTAATATTATCTCAGAATGCCATTTTGCATTGCTAGTTATAGCCTAATGTTAGCTAGCTAACATTGAACCTATTTGGTTAACTTTAGCTAGCTATGACAATCGGTTTGTGTTGCCAGTTCTCTATGGATTGGGATTATGGTTCATTGTTTAGCTAGCATGTCTAAACAAAAGACTCCACTTTGTGAGATGATTACATGACCCATCAAGTTAGCCAGGTGTGCCTGACGGTGATTACGGCTATATATTGTATAATAATGCCAAAATATTTATAACGCTGACATCCTTCCTCCCATAGATGGTCTGCCTGTACAAGCACCACCTGGACTGGACACAGCTAGACAAACATATCATTTTGAGAAGATCAGGGAGTTTTGCGATGACGAGGCAATGGACATCACATGCCCTGCACCAAAGTCAAGGCCAGGACAGAAACAGGCTCTCCGAATATAGATTCTTGTTCATGTGTGGTTCGGACAGACTAGTTCATCACTGGGGGCGAGTTCCCAGTCGTCACTACTATCTGCAGTGGCTCTTTTCAAATGATTCTCTCCTAACACACGCCATATGTTGCTGGTGCAATTTTTTTTTATCCTGCTGCTCAGACACTTTACCCCTGATTGTATGCTTATAACTACCTCATCCATCACTGATATTGTTATTGATATTGTTCTTGTACATACTGTATATTATTTTCTTTATATTGACACTATTTGTTCATGATATTGCTACTATGCAAGTAACCATTTCTCTGCACCATTTACACCTGTAGAGACCCATCGACTTAGCAAGATGTGGCTGGGGGTTATAGCATTTCTTTCACATGAGCCATGAATTTAGAGTAGTGTGTCTGGGTAATCGTCATCTAATATTTATACAATATTTATATCTGGACACTTTCTGTTTACCTGGAATTTTTCCCTTATTGTAGGCTACTACTTTTACATTGTTAGTCTTAATCTTTACTACACTACTCAATGTTTAGCACATGACCTCACATGTGAATCCTTAAAGAGATGGATGGGGCTGGCTTATGAGGGTGTGAACAATGCTGAATCGGTGTAGACAAAGGAGAGCTCTCCAGTAGGTACCAAAAATATTCAAAGTCCATTTTCTCAAAAGTGAGGTTAGAAGTTTATCAACTTTCAAAGCAGAATTACTTTCCCATTGTTCCTAAAATGCGATGCATGATATACCATTGTGTAGCTCTGTATCTCTGCTTTATCCAATGTAAAAATCACAATTTCAAATTTTGCTACATGAGACCGAATCAAGGCGGTTGGTCACAAATGTGGAAAAAGTCAAGGAGTCTGAACACTTTCCGAATGCACTGTATATGGACTGTTAAGTGACAAAAATCTGGGGTTAAATACATGTAGAAAAAAAAACATGTTACCTGATCTTATATCTCTCAGATATAGGATAGACACTTCAGAACAAACTTAGTTTAGATTTTTTGGGTGGGACTATCTGTTGTTCCTGCTAATAGCATTAAGGTCAAATACATATTTTCATTAAAAAAAAAAAACATTTGATATATTCTTTTCATACTTCAAGAGGTCTTAAAATTCAAAACTTAACAGTTTAGGAAGAACCAATTAACCTGTTGGGGCTACAGGTTAGCAATGAACCCCGAGACGGGATTGCTAACAAGGCTGGAAATTCAAAACATCAAAAATCTAATAATTTCAATTTCTCAAACAATCAACTATTTTACACAATTTAAAAGATAAACATCTCCTTAATCTAACCACATTGTTCGATTTTCAAAGAGGCTTTACGGCAAAAGCATAAAGTTAGATTATGTTAGGACAGTACATAGCCACAAAAGTACAAACATCCAGTTTCAATTCAAGGTCAGGCGTCACCAAAAGCAGAAACCAGCTAAAATTATGCACCAACCTTTGACAATTTCCATCAGATGACACTCCTAGGACATTATGTTATACAATACATGCATTTTTTGTTCCATCAAGTTCATATTTATATCCAAAAACAGCATTTTACAGTAGCGTGAAATTCAGATTTTTTTCTTCTCTGAAATGCTTCCGGTGAACATAACAAAATTTCTATTCGAAAACATTGGTAAATTATTATATTGTCATTCAAAGAATAATATATTATCATCTCGTAATTGCTACCGAATGGCCAGATCTCAAAATAACTTTACTGGGAAATCACATTTTGCAATAAACGGGGTGCTATGCTAAGAACAATAGTCTGTCATATTCTGACAAACAATAATTTTGTCATAAACATTGTCTGGTAAGCCCCACCTCCGGGCCTAATAAACAACAGGGCTAAATCAATAGCTAGACTCACTCACTCACTCACTCACACTTTGTCTCTCTTTCACAAACAAACACACAAGCGCACATGCACAAACACATGTTCTCTCTCTCTCTCACACACACATACTCACACACACTAAAATAATCCATGTAATGGATTTCTGCCTGAGTTGATTCAGGTCACAGGGTTACCTGGCACCTCTGGCAAACTGTATTCTTTACATTCTAATATTGTCATAACCATTTCCATTTTCACTTGGCTAGCTGCTGGTGACAGGTCAGTCAGAGGACTCTGCTCAGGGACAGGAGGGTTTAGCTGTAGATGAAGCATGATGAAGAATGAGTTTTCACCTTATTGACACATACACCAGGGTTACTTCACCAAGCCTTTCCTTTTCCAGTCACTCTCAATGGTCTGTGTTTCTATACTAAGGTTTCCCAAACAATGAATATGTGGTATAGTTTTATGATGGTATGACTGGCAATTATGATATAGGGCTTAATGTGTGAGTTTTTCCTCTGTTGACACATAAATCAATGTTACTTTACCAACCCTTCCTTTTCCTGTCACTCAGTCTCCTTTCTGTCTCTATACCAGCCTTTCCCAAAGCTGTGGGTGACGTTAGTCCAGGTGGGTGGTGGGATGACTGACATTTTTGACACACATCAAATATTCCCTTTCCAGTCACTCACATTGCTCTCTCTCTCTCTCTCTCTTTAAATCAGTGCCCTCCAAACTGTGGGTGATGGTGGTTCAGTTGGGTCGTAGAATAAGTTAGGAATATTACCATCCAGGCCTAAAAATTTAGACCGTGAAGTTCATAGATTGACATAAAAAGATTGATATTCTCACTTTGCATATTTTCCTACTCTTACATCTAGATGTTCCGCTAGCGGAACACCTGCTCCAATAGCCAATGATAGGCGTGGCGCGAATTACAAATTCCTCAAAAATACAAAAACTTCAATTTTTCAAACATATGACTATTTCACAGCATTTTAAAGACAAGACTCTCCTTTATCTAACCACACTGTCCGATTTCAAAAAGGCTTTACAGCGAAAGCAAAACATTAGATTATGTCAGCAGAGTACCAAGCCAGAAATAATCAGACACCCATTTTTCAAGCTAGCATATAATGTCACAAAAACCCAGAAGACAGCTAAATGCAGCACTAACCTTTGATGATCTTCATCAGATGACACACCTAGGACATTATGTTATACAATACATGCATATTTTGTTCAATCAAGTTCATATTTATATCAAAAAACAGCTTTTTACATTAGCATGTGACGTTCAGAACTAGCATACCCCCCGCAAACTTCCGGGGAATTTGCTAACAATTTACTAAATTACTCACGATAAACGTTCACAAAAAGCATAACAATTATTTTAAGAATTATAGATACAGAACTCCTCTATGCACTCGATATGTCCGATTTTAAAATAGCTTTTTGGTGAAAGCACATTTTGCAATATTTTAAGTACATAGCCCAGCCATCACGGGCTAGCTATTTAGACACCCGGCAAGTTTAGCCTTCACCAATATCAGATTTACTATTATAAAAGTTTGATTACCCTTTGTTGTCTTCGTCAGAATGCACTCCCAGGACTGCTACTTCAATAACAAATGTTGGTTTGGTCCAAAATAATCCATCGTTATATCCAAATAGCGGCGTTTTGTTCGCGCGTCCCAGACACTATCCGAAATGGTAAATCAGGGTCATGCGCATGGCGCAATTCGTGACAAAAAATTTCTAAATATTCCATTACCGTACTTCGAAGTATGTCAACCGCTGTTTAAAATCAATTTTTATGCAATTTATCTCGTAAAAAAGCGATAATATTCCGACCGGGAATCTCCTTTTCGGCAAACAGAGGAAAAATCACAAAGACGGGGGGGGCCAGGGCACGCGCCTAATGCCCACAGTCCCTTGATCGGCCACTTGAGAAAGGCGATAATGTGTTTCAGCCTGGGGCTGGGATGACGACATTCTGTTTTTTCCCGGGCTCTGAGCGCCCGTGGAAGACGTAGGAAGTGTCACGTTAGAGCAGAGATCCTTTGTAAAAGATAGAGATGGAAAAGAAGTTCAAGAAATGGTCAGACAGGCCACTTCCTGTAAAGGAATCTCTCAGGTTTTGACCTGCCATTTGAGTTCTGTTATACTCACAGACACCATTCAAACAGTTTTAGAAACTTGAGTGTTTTCTATCCAAAGCCAATAATTTTATGCATATTCTAGTTACTGGGCAGGAGTAGTAACCAGATTAAATCGGGTACATTTTTTATCCAGCCGTGAAAATACTGCCCCCTAGCCATAACAGGTTAACTGATCTAACATCAATACCTTTATTTCCCTCTCCATTCTTCTTTTCATTATCTCACATTTATCTATCTAAATCTCTTTCTCGCTCTCTCTCTCTCTTTCTTTCTCTCTCGCTCTTCCTCTCTCTCTGTTTGTGGCTCTTTCTCTCTCACCGTATTTATTTTATTCTCTCTCAATTTTTTATTTTTATGGAATCACCTGTGCTCCTCAGACCATAACTTAGAGCTCCAAAATAAATAGAAATCAAAATTCAAATTGCGCTTGTGGCATTAGCAGAAAAATACATTAGTCTGAAGGTCATAAGAGCACAGATGAAGGCATCCTATTGTTCGCAAATTGTTAGTGAATATTTGTTTTTTATCCCATAATGTTAAAAGTAAAAACAATATTTAATGGGTGTAAAAGCATGATAAATCAAAGTTGGCATCGGTTTCCAAGGTCAAGATGACCTGGAATAATAAATTCCTAGTTTGTGTTCCAAATGGAACTCTAGTCCCTATATAGTGCATTATTTTTGACCAGGGCCCTATGGATATGCTGCCGGTTGGGATGCAGCCCTAGACTGGAGATTAATTCAATGTTTGGTTTTTCATTGTGTTCCATAATCTTTCCTTTCGCTTTATTAGTACTGGCAGCTCCACTATGTTACTTAAATGATGCAATGACACTGCGGACCGAAGGCTACAGTTCAAAACTTTTATGAAAAGTATCCTTACATATCCGCTCTATCATAAGAGAATGCAGAAACAATTCTCAATAAAACTCTTTTTGTTGACTATTTGTTTTTTATAGATTTTCTACAGCACCCCACAAACACAAAAACAAAATGCAACACATTCCCCAAAGTGATCAACATATGGTTTTTGAATGTCGTCAAACACTTCAATTGTTTGTTTAACTTTATGATACACAAAATTCAACGTCATGTAGCAGTCACAAAGTTCGTTATTGAGGGTGAACATGAGGCTTTCCAGTTGATGGATATACAATTTTTTTGCAGCAATTAGACCTAGATTACTAGACTTTCTCTGATATTGATCACCAATATTTACATTTCCCAACAGACATAATTGTGGAGATGGATTGATATAAATTCCTGGACACAATGAAATGATAGCACATGCATTATCCCAAAATGGTGTCAGTATATCACAGGACCACAGCATATGAAATAGGTTTTCTTTGTGCTTTTTGCATCCCCAACAGAGACCCAACATTTATGGGTGCATTACTGTACATACATTTTGGCAGGAGTGTAGTTAGTCCAATAAATTATCCTAAATTGCAGTAGTTTATGTCTTAGGTTGTAGGATCAGGTATGAACATTTTCACATATTTGTGACCAATGGTTCTCCTCAATTTCTTCCTTTAGATCTGTTGCCCATTTTTTCCTTATAGGTTCTGAACCATCAGGTAAAGTTTCAATCAGCCCTTGATATTATTTGGCAATCAACTTCTTTGGTGTAGCAGCTTCTTTCAGTATTTTGTCTATGCTAGATTCCTTAGGTTAATCCAGATTCTGTTGAAGCAATTGAATACGATTTCTGAGTTGTAAGAACATAGAGAAATCGGCATTGGATAATCCAAATCTTTCTTATAATTGATTGAATGACAGTAGAGGTTCATTATAGTACACATGCTCAAAATTCATGATGCCAATTTGGAACCAGGACTTTAAAGGTGTTATTGTCACACCCTGACCATAGAGAGGTTGTTGTTCTCTATTTTGGTTGTTCTCTATTGTGATTAGGGTGGGCATTCTGTCCTTTTTTCTATGTTTTTGTATTTCTTTGTTTTGGCCTGGTATGGCTCTCAATCAGGGACAGCTGTACATCGTTGTCGCTGATTGGGAGCCATACTTAGGTAGCCTGTTTTCCTTTGGGTTTTGTGGGTGGTTAATTTCTGTTTAGTGTTGATTCCTGACAGAACTGTTTTGTCTGTTGTTCGTTTCTTGTTTTATTTAAAGTGTTCTATTAAAATATTATGATGAGCACTAACCACGCTGCGCCTTGGTCTACTCCATTCAACAGCCGTTACAGTTGTCAATAAACACCGGAGGTAAGGTGGGGTTATTCCAAATAGGGGTGCCTGGAGTTATTGGTTCTTTCCACCTCATGATTGGATTGTCTGTTTTTTTTCTTCAATGTCCGAAGCAGTGAATTTATTTTAAGATCATAAGGTATTACATTTATGGCTTTGATACTTCTCCATGCACATGGATAGGTTGCTGCCCATTGTTAAAGAGAACGCACTTGTGCGGTCCAGCATTACATGTTCATATGTGGTAGTCCAAGACCTCCAGTTTGATAGGGTAAGTGTAAAACAGTCGATTTGACTCTTGAGGTCTTTACATTCCAAAGAAAGTTGGAGGGCAGGCCATTTATTTTATTTAAAAGGTTTGATTGAATTGAAACTGTCAGGGCCTGGAATAAATACATCAACCTTAGTAATATATTCATTCTGATTAAGTTGACTATACCTAAAATAGAAATAGGAGAGATCTCCATCTCTGAACATCGGATTCAATTTTATCTAATAAAGAAAAGAAAAAAGATTTTATATGCCTCATCCAGATTGCATAGTATCAGTACACCCAGGTATTTCATGTGTCTTTGTCCATTTCCACTTAAATGTACTTTCTAAGCTTGATAAATCACTTGAAATTGGCATTATTTCAATCCCAATTCACTCTGAATCCCAATACAGCACCATAGGTGTCTAACAGTAGTAAAATAAATCATAGAATGTTCAGGTTCAGATAAATAAAGTAAAATGTAATCTGCATACAATGATATCACATGTTGATATACACCAATCTCTATGCCCCGGATTGAGCCATGAATTCTAATTATTGACGCTAGGGGTTCTGTGGCTGTCCAGACAAAGGGCATCCCCGTCTTGTCCCTTTTGATAACTTAAATGATTCATAGATCTGTAAATGCTTTGGGGAGATCTGTCCATGCTTTGTATAGATCAGTGGTTCCCAACCATTCAACCTCCAGCTGCGTACCCCCTCTAGGTCCAGGGTCAGCGCACTCTCAAATGATGTTTTTTGCCATCATTGTAAGCCTGCCACACACACACTATACAATACATTTATTAAACATGAGTGTGAGTTTTTGTCACAACCCGGCTCGTGGGAAGTGACAAAGAGCTCTTATAGGACCAGTGCACAAATAATAATAATCAATAATTTTGCTCTTTATTTAGCCATCTTTCATATAAAACCTTATTTGTAAATCAAAAATTGTGAATAACTGAGAAGGGTGTGCTTTAAAGAATGCACATAACTCTGCAATGTTGGGTTGTATTGGAAAGAGTCTCCGTCTTAAATAATTTTCCACACACAGTCTGTGCCTGTAATTTGTTTTCATGCCAGTGAGGGCCGAGAATCCACTCTCACATAGGTACATGGTTGCAAAGGGCATCAGTGTCTTAACAGCGCAATTTTCCAAGGCAAGAAACTCTGAGCGCAGCCCTATCCAGAAATCTGGCAGTGGCTTCTGATTAAATTACATTTTCACAGAACCACTTGTTGCAATTTCGATGAGGCTCTCTTGTTCAGATATCGGTAAGTGGACTGGAGGCAGGCCCTGAAAGGGATAACGAATCCATTTTGGGAAAGTACCCGTGTAATTGCGCAACCAGCTCACTCAGGTGCTTCGTTATATCACATTTGACATTGTCCGTAAGCTTGAGTTCATTTGCACACAAAAAAATCATACAATGATGGAAACACCTGTGTGTTGTCCTTGTTAATGAAGACAGAAAAGAGCTCCAATTTCTTAATCATAGCCTCAATTTTGTCCCGCACATAGAATATAGTTGCGGAGAGTCCCTGTAAGCCTAGAATCAGATCATTCAGTCGAGAAAAAACATCATTGCCTTGACTAGCTTCGAATCCTTAGGAAACTATGCAGTATTTCGTTTGTTTATGTATTATTTCTTACATTGTTGCCCCAGGAAATCTTAAGTCTTATTTCATACAGCCGGGAAGAACAATTGGAAATAAGAGCGCCATCAACTTACCAAAATTACGACCAGGAATACGACTTTCCCGAAATGGAACCTCTGTTTGGACCACCACCCGGGACAATGGACCTAATCCCAGAAACTGACCCAAATCAACGGCGCCGCAGAAGGGGCAGACGGAGCTGCCTCCTGTTCAGGCTCCGTAGACGTGCACATCGCACACAGCTCCTGAGAATAGTACTCGCCAATGTCCAGTCTCTTGACAACAATGTAGATGAAATTTGAGCAAGGGTTGCTTTCCAGAGAGACATCAGAGATTGTAACATTCTCTGTTTCACGGAAACATGGCTCTCTCGGGTTATGTTGTCGGAATCAGTTCAGCCACAGGTCTTCTCCATGCATCGCACCAACAGAGATAAACTCCTCTCTGGGAATAGGAAGGGAGGGGGTGTATGCTTCATGATTAACGACTCATGGTGTAATCATAACAAAATACAGAACTCAAGTTCTTCTGCTCACCCGACCTAGAATTCCTAAAAATCAAATGCCGGCCATGACGAGAATTCTCGTCAGTTATTGTCACAGCTGTGTACATTCCCCCTCAAGCAGACACCAAGACGCCCTCAAGGAACTTCACTGGAGTCTATGTAAACTGGAAACCATATATCCTGAGGCTGCATTTATTCTATCTGGGGATTTTAACAAAGCAAATTTGAGAACATGGCTACCTAAATTCTATCAGCATATTGATTGCACTATGCGTGGGTGTAATACACTTGATCACTGCTGCTCTAACTTCCGCGATGCATACAAAGCCCTCCCCGGCCCTCCCTTCGGCAAATCCGACCACGATGCCATCTTGCTGCTAACGTCTTATAGGCAGAAACTCAAACAGGATGAAACAGTGACTAGAACCATTCAATGGTAGTCTGACTAATCGGAATCCACGCTTCAAGAATGTTTTGATCACGCAGACCTGGATATGTTCTGGTCGGCCTCAGAGAACACCATCGATCTATACGCTGACTTGGTGACTGAGTTTATAAAGAAGTGCATTGGAGACGTTGTACCCACTGTAACTATTAAAACCTACCCTAACCAGAAACCGTGGAAACCGAAAGCGCGAACCACCACATTTAACCATGAAAAGAGGTCGGGGAATATGGCTGAATATAAAGAGTGAGGGTATTCCCTCCGCAAAGCAATGAAATAAACGAAATGCCGGTCCAGGGACAAAGTATAGTTGCAATTCCATGGCTCAGACACGAGATGTATGTGGCAGGGTCTACAGGAAATCACGGACTACAAAAAGAAAAGCAGCCACGTCACGAACACGATGTCACGCTTCCAGACAAACTAAACACCTTCTTTGCCCGCTTTGAGGATAATACAGTGCCACCGTCGCGGCATACTAACAAGGACTGTGCCCCCCCCCTCCTTCTGAGTGAGTAAAACATTTAAACGTGTTAACCCTCACAAGGCTGCTGGCCCAGGTAGCCTCCCTTGCCGCGTCCTCAGGTCATGCGCAGACCAGCTGGCTGCTGTGGTTACGGACATATTCAATCACTCCCTATCCCAGTCTGCTGTCCCCACATGCTTCAAGATGGCCACCATTGTTCCTGTACCCAAGAAGACAAAGATAACTGAACTAAATGACTACTGCCCCATAGCACTCACTTCTGTCATTGTGAAGTGCTTTGAGAGACTAGTCAAGGATCATTTCACCTCCACCTTACCAGCCACCATACACCCACTTCAGTTTGCATACCACCCCAACAGGTCCACAGACGATGCAATCACCATCAAACTGCACACTGCCCTATCCCATCTGGACACAAGGAATACCTATGTAAGAATGTTGTTCTTTGATTACAGCTCAGCATTCAAGACTATATAACTCTCCAAGTTCATCATCAAGCCTTAGGCCTTGGGTCTCAACCCCACCCTGTGCAATTGGGCCCTGGACTTTCTGACGGGCTGCCCCCAGGTAGTGAAGGTAGGAAACAACATTTACACTTTGCTGACCCTCAACACTGGCGTCTCACAAGAGTGTGTGCACCTATACTCCCTGTTCACCTACGACTGTGTGACCATGCACACCTCCCACTTAATCATCAAGTTTGCAGACGACACAACAGTACTGGGCTTTATTACCAACAATGATGAGACAGCCTACAAGGAGGAGGTGAGGGCACTCGCAGTGTGGTACCTGGAAAACAACCTCTCACTCAGCATTAACAAAACAAAGGAGATGATCGTGGACTTCAGGAAACAGCAGAGGGAGCAACCCACTATCCACGTCGAAGGGAGAGCAGTGGAGAAGCTGGAAAGTTTTCAATTCCTCGGGACGGGGGAAGACATTTGGCTTGTCACCTAAAAACCTCACCAACTTTTACAGATGCACAATTGAGAGCATCCTGTCGGGCTGTATCACTGCCTGGTATGGCATCTGCAACGCCCACAACCTCAGGGCTCTCCAGAAGTTGGTGCGGTCTGCACAATGCATCACCGGGGGCAAACTACCTACCCTCCATGACACCCTCAGCACCCGATGTCACAGGAAGGCCAATAAGATCTTCAAAGATAACAACCGCTACCATACAGAAGGCGAGGTCAGTACAGATGCATTAAAGCTGGGACAGCGAGACTGAAAAACAGCTTCTATCTCATGACTTCTAAACAGTAATCACTAACTCAGAGGCTGCTGGCACCATTGAGACCCAATCACTGGCCACTTTAATAAATCTTCTTTTGGATCAGTGTCCCGTCAACGGGTCACTTGTTGCTCAATATGCATAATGTTATAAAAATGTTGTATTATACAACAACAATAAAACAACATGTACATGTACATGTCTTATATGGGCAGAAAGCTTATATTCTTGTTACTCTAACTGCATTGTCCAATTTACAGTAGCTATTACAGCGAAAAAAAATACCATGCTATTGTTTGAGGAGAGTGCACAACAACAAAACACTTTTTTTCATGGTGACAGTTTTGATACATTCTCATCTGAAGGTACAGTAAATCATTTACTTACATTCTGAAATCTTGCTCTGATTTGTCATCCTAAGGGTTCCAGAGATATAATGTAGTGTAGTTTTGTTTGATAAAATCCTTTTTCATATCCTAAAAAGGTCCATATAGTATGCACGATCAATTTTGTATTTCCACTCGATCAACTTGCAAAGAAAGAAATCTGAAAATTGAACGCTAAACTTGATTACTCAGACACTCTAAAAAGTAACCAGCCTTTGCTATATTATTCTGCACTCAGTATATATATATATATATATCCACTGGAAAGCCAATTTTAGCCAGGAAGGTTCGACATCATTGCGCACCGATAACACAGGCGCTGTTCACTTGATTGACTGTATCTTTGTCAAATGACCACCTATCGTTTTGAAACCTAGCTAGCTAGATAGCCAATGAGCTATGCTTTATGAGAGTAGGTGGAAACCCTTTGTGTGAAGAAAAGTCTTTCAGATAATCTCACGAATATTGAGTCAAGTGGCGTTTGGCATTTAAGCAAGAGCATGAACGAAGTGTTTTGCAAATTGTTAACTTACAATATGGCTACTAATACTGGAAAAGCTAAATCAAAGTCTGGTATACAGATTTTGGACAATATTATAGCAGAAATCTACCAGGAAAGTGTGATAGACAATGGCTAAAGGAGAGGACACTATCTTAGACTGATAAGTGAAATACCAGTCTTTTTATTATTTTATATTGTAAATCCAAGCTAATGCAGTTGTTTCAATGGTTGCATAGTATTCATTTCAGAGATTTTTGTTGTTGTTGATTGCTATATATTTATATATGTATATATAATCCCTAATGAAATACTGTGGCTTGCAAAAGTTTTCACCCCCCTTGGCATTTTTCCTATTTTGTTGCCTTACAACCTGGAATTAAAATGTTTTTTGGGGGGTTTATATCATTTGATTTACACAACATGCCTACCACTTTGAAGATGCAAAATACAAACAAGAAGTAAGATAAAAAAACAGAAAACTTGAGAGTGCATAACTATTAACCCCCCCCCACCCCGAAGTCAATACTTTTTAGAGCCACCTTTTGCAGAAATTACGGCTGCAAGTCTCTTGGGGTATGTCTCTATAAAGCTTGACACATCTAGCCACTGGGATTTTTGCCCATTCTTCAAGGAAAAACTGCTCCAGCTCCTTCAAGTTGGATGGGTTCTGCTGGTGTACAGTAATCTTTAAATCATACTACAGATTCTCAATCGGATTGAGGTCTGGATTTTGACTAACCCATTCCAAGACATTTAACCTGTTGGGTCTAGGGGGCAGCATTTGCACGTCTGGATAAAAAAAATGTACCCGATTTAATCTGGTTACTAATCCTACCCAGTAACTAGAATATGCATATACTTATTATATATGGATAGAAAACACTCTAAAGTTTCCAAAACTGTTTGAATGGTGTCTGTGAGTATAACAGAACTCATTTGGCAGGCAAAACCCTGAGACATTTTCTGACAGGAAGTGGATACCTGATGTGTTGTATTGACTTTAAACCTATCCCATTGAAAAACACAGGGGTTTAGGAATATTTTGGCACTTCCTATTGCTTCCACTAGATGTCACCAGCCTTTACAAAGTGTTTTGAGTCTTCTGGAGGGAGATCTGACCGAACAAGAGCCATGGAACGGTGATGTCCCATTAGACACCTGGCGCGCTACTTCATGTTGGGTACCCTCGTTCCAATACGTTATAAAAGGCTATGCATTCGTCCACCTTGAATATTATTCATGTTCTGGTTAAAAAAGGCCCTAATGATTTATGCTATACAACGTTTGACATGTTTGAACGAACGGAAATATATTTTTTCCCCTCGTTCATGACGAGAAGTCCGGCTGGCTTACATCATGTGCTAACGAGACGGAGATTTTTGGACATAAATGATGAGCTTTTTTGAACAAAACTACATTCGTTATGGACCTGTGATACCTGGAAGTGACATCTGATGAAGAGAATCAAAGGTAATGGATTATTTACATAGTATTTTCGATTTTAGATCTCCCCAACATGACGTCTAGTCTGTATCGCAACGCGTATTTTTCTGGGCACAGTGCTCAGATTATTGCAAAGTGTGATTTCCCAGTAAGGTTATTTTTAAATCTGGCAAGTTGATTGCGTTCAAAAGATGTAAATCTATAATTCTTTAAATGACAATATAATATTTTACCAATGTTTTCTAATTTTAATTATTTAATTTGTGACGCTGACTTGACTGCCGGTTATTGGAGGGAAACGATTTCCTCAACATCAATGCCATAGTAAAACGCTGTTTTTGTATATAAATATGAACTTGATAGAACTAAAAATGCATGCATTGTCTAACATAATGTCCTAGGAGTGTCATCTGATGGAGATTGTAAAAGGTTAGTGTATCATTTTAGCTGGTTTTATGGTTTTGGTGACCCTGTCTTTGACTTGACAAAACATTACACACAACTCTTGTAAATGTACTGTCCTAACATACTCTAAATTTATGCTTTCGCCGTAAAACCTTTTTGAAATCGTAAAACGTGGTTAGATTAAGGAGATGTTTATCTTTCAAATGGTGTAACATAGTTGTATTTTTGAAAAATTTGAATTTTGACATTTATTTGGATTCAAATTTGCCGCTCTTGAAATGCACCTGCTGTTGATGGAGTGCACCACAGGTGGCACGCTAGCGTCCCACCTAGCCCCAAGAGGTTAAATGTTTCCCCTTAAACCACTCGAGTGTTGCTTTAGCAGTATTCTTAGGGTCCTTGTCCTGCTGGAAGGTGAACCTCTGCCCAGTCTCAAATCTGTGGAAGACTGAAACAGGTGTCCCTCAAGAATTTCCCTGTATTTAACACCATCCTTCAATTCTGACCAGTTTCCCAGTCCCTGCCAATGAAAAACATCCTCACCGCATGATGCTGCCACCACCGTGCTTCACTGTGGGGATGGTGTTCTCGGGTTTTGAGAGGAGTTCGGTTTGTGCCAGACATAGCATTTTCCTTGATGGACAAAAAGCTAAATTGTAGTCTCATCTTACCAGAGTACCTTCTTCCATATGTTTGGGAGTCTCCCACATGCCTTTTGGCGAACACCAAATGTGTTTGCTTTTTTTTCTTTAAGGAATGGGTTTTTTCTGCCACTCTTCTGTAAAGCCCAGCTGTGTGGAGTGTACGGCTTAAAGTGGACAGATACCCCAATCTCTGCTGTGGAGCTTTGCAGCTCCTTCAGGGTTATCTTTGGTCTCTTTGTTGCCTCTCTGATTAATGCCCTCCTTGCCTGTTCCGTGAGTTTTGGTGGGTGGCCCTCTCTTAGCAGGTTTTTTGTGGTGCAATATTCTTTACATTTTTTAATAATGGATTTAATGGTGCTCCGTGGGATGTTCAAAGTTTCAGATATTTTTTTATAATCCAACTCTGATCTGTACTTCTCTACAACTTTGTCCCTGACCTGTTTGGAGAGCTTCTTGATCTTCATGGTGCCGCTTATTGGTGGTGCGCCTTGCTTAGTGGTGGTGCAGACTCTGGGGCATTTCAGAACAGCTGTATATATACTGATATCATGTGACACTTAAATAAAGTCCACCCTTGTGCAATCTAACTAATTATGTGACTTCTGAAGGTAATTGGTTGCACTAGATCTTATTTAGTGGCTTCATTGTAAGGGGGTGAATACATATGTACGCACTTTTAATTTTTTTTGAAACAAGTAGACTGTTTTGTGTATGTCCATTACATGAAATCCAAATAAAAATCCATTTAAATTGCAGGTTGTAATGCAACAAAATAGGAAAAACGCCAAGGGGGATGAATTATTTTGCAAGGCACTGTTTGTGTACAGTATGAATAGCAAGCAAGGCACTCGAAAGCCACATGTCAAAGTCAACATACATTTCACATTGGGCTCCCAACTGGTGGCCTAACACACTGCAGTACCTGGTTTGAATCCAGGTTTCATCACATCCGGCCATGATTGGGAGTCTCATAGGTTTGCGCACAATTGGCCCAGCGTCGTCCAGGTTTTGCCGGTTGAGGCGTCATTGTAAATAAGAATTTGTACTGACTTGCCTATTTAAATCAAGGTTAATTTAAAAATAATAATAATTGGTACACAGACTTCACAACAGTAACACTCTATATAATATATGTTTATAGATGTGTTGTAGGCAGGTAGCCTAGTGGTTAGAGCGTTGGACTAGTAACCGAAAGGTTGCAAGATCGAACCCATGAGCTGACAAGGTAAAAATCTGTCCGTCTGCCCCTGAATGAGGCAGTTAACTTTCATTGAAAGTAATAATTTGGTCTTAAATGACTTGCCTAGTTAAATAAATATAAAATATATATAAAAAATTGATGTATTGCTAAAATAAAGGTTGAATAAAAAAAGTTATAAACTTGAGTTCTTACAGATTTTTTTTTATCTTCAATAGTGGTAAAGACTGACTTCAAAGAGAACACATTCAAGTCCTCCATCCCCCACTTAGTCTGACTGCTGCTCTCTCTGGCTCTACAACAAACCCCCGCCCGGACATCTAAAGGTGTGAATACCCAGCCAGCCTACAAGTAGAGGATGGTAAGTGCCTTACAGTAGAAAGAGACTTGGGACCAGCAGCACAATCTTGGTACAAAATACATTTTTTTTCTTTGTGTGTGGTTTGTGGTGTGTTCACTTATGACATTAAATCAGTGTTGGCCGCGAACTTGGCCCTTATCTTAAATATTTCACTTCTGTGTTTGGAGACATTGGATCAGCATCCTTGTTGCGTCTCCTGCTAGTACATTTGATGTAGGGAAGCTAATGATCCATAATGTATGACATTCCTGGGAGTGTGTAAACTTGTATTTTTTATTAGCATAGCATTTTTCTATGTTTTCTATAGTTATGTTCTTGAAAATGTATCAATTTACCAATTCCGGACACTTGGGTACATTTGGGCAAATCGTGAAGAACACCTGGGTGACTTCATACTAAATGTCATGTAGCTTGCTCATTCTTGAAGTTACAGTTGAATTTGGAAGTTTACATACACCTCAGCCAAATACATTTAAACTCAGTTTTTCACAATTCCTGACATTTAATCCTAGTAAAATTTCCCTGTTTTAGGTCAGTTAGGATCACCACTTTATTTTAAGAATATGAAATGTCAGAATAATAGTAGAGAATTATTTATTTCAGCTTTTATTTCTTTCATCACATTCCCAGTGGGTCAGAAGTTTACATACACAATTAGTATTTGGTAGCATTGCCTTTAAATTGTTTAACTTGGGTCAAACATTTTGGGTAGCCTTCCACAAGCTTCCCACAATTATTTAGGTGAATTTTGGCCCATTCATCCTGACAGAGCTGGTGTAACTGAGTCAGGTTTGTAGGCCTCCTTGTTCACACGCTTTTTCAGTTCTGCCCACAAATTTTCTACAGGGTTGAGGTCAGGGCTTTGTGATGGCCACTCCAATACCTTGACTTTGTTGTCCTTAAGCCATTTTGACACAACTTTGGAAGTATGCTTGGGGACATTGTCCATATGGAAGACCCATTTGCGACCAAGATCTAACTTCCTGACTGATGTCTTGAGATGTTGCTTTAATATATCCACATAATTTTCCTACCTCATGATGCCATCTATTTTGTGAGTGCACCAGTCCCTCCTGCTGCAAAGCACCCCCACAACATGATGCTGCCACCTCCGTGCTTCACGGTTGGGATGGTGTTTTTCGGCTTACAAGCCTCCCCCTTTTCCCTCCAAATATAACAATGGTCATTATGTCCGAACAGTTTTATTTTTGTTTAATCAGACCAGAGGACATTTCTCCAAAATGTATGATCTTTGTCCCCATGTGCAGTTGCAAACCGTAGTCTGGCTTTTTTATGGCGGTTTTGGAGCAGTGGCTTCTTCCTTGCTGAGTGGCCTTTCAGGTTATGTCGATATAGGACTCGTTTTACTTTGGACATAGATACTTTTGAACCTGTTTCCTCAGCATCTTCACAAGGTCCTTTGCTGTTGTTCTGGGATTGATTTGTACTTTTCACACCAAAATTCATTCATCTCTAGGAGACAAAACGCGTCTCCTTCCTGAGCGGTATGATGGCTGTGTGGTCCCAGGGTGTTTATACTTGCGTACTATTGTTTGTACAGATGAACGTGGTACCTTCCAGGCATTTGTAAATTGCTCCCAAGGATGAACCAGACTTGTGGAGGTCTCCAATTTTTTTCTGAGGTTTTGGCTGATTTCTTTAGATTTTCCCATGATGTCGAGCAAAGAGGCACTGAGTTTGAAGGTAGGCCTTCAAATACATCCACAGGTACACCTCCAATTGACTCAGATGTCAATTAGCCTATCAGAAGCTTCTAAAGCCATGACATCATTTTCTGGAATCTTCCAAGCTGTTTAAAGGCACAGTCAACTTAGCGTACTTAAACTTCTGACCCACTGGAATTGTGAAACAATGAATTATAAGTGAAATAATCTGTTTTTAAACAATTGTTGGAAAAATTACTTGTCATGCACAAAGTAGATGCACTAACCGACTTGCCAAAACTATAGTTTGTTAATAAGAAATTTTTGGAATGGTTGAATAACAAGTTTTAATGACTCCAACCTAAGTGTATGTAAACGTGCGACTTCAACTGTATCAGTCTGAAACTTTGCACATACACTGTTGCCCTCTTGTTGACAGCATCTAAATTACAGCTTCCTAGCTGAATGAGTTGCTTTTCTCTTGCATTTCAAAGATGGCTCCAAAAAAATACAATCAAACGGTAGTTTTTTTCTTTGTATTTTCTTTTAACAGATCTAAAGTGTAATATTCTCCTACATTCATTTCATCATTTACACAAACTTCAAAGTGTTTCAAGCATATGCATATCCTTGCTTCAGTGCCTGAGCTACAGGTAGTTAGATTTAGGCAAAAAAAAGGGGCTGATCCTTTATCCTTTAAGAGACAAATTAAGTGGGCGAGAGTATGTCTCCCTGCTTTACACTGTAAGGGGTTAGAAACCAGCCAGTCCTGAGGTCATTGACCTGAACACAGGCAACTGGAGCCTGATAAAGAGCTTTGATGGCATCATAGAATTTTCCATCAATTCCATTTTTATTAGTCTAAAATCAAGGAGGTCTCTATTCACCCAATCGAAAGCCTTCTGAAAATCAGTAAAACAGGCTAAAGTTGGTTCTCTCTTGAATTGTATCCCGGACCACTATGGACACAGTATATACATTGATATATGGTCTATACATGCTCTGGCTTTCCTACAGCCATTCTGTTCATCAGCAAGCTGACCAGACAGTTTTAGGTAGTGGGATAGCCTGTTATTTAGAATGCAATAATACAATTTACATACATTGCAAATGAGACTTATCCCTCTCTGGTACAATGGGATTTTAGGGTCGTTTCTGAGGATTTGGGGATACTGTAGGCTTGATTATGAATTTTGACCATACATTTGAAACAAGGTCTAGTTGTGGCCGCAACCAGACAAAATTGTGAATTACCTTTGGCAGTATTCATTGCTTGACTGCCGTAAGGGAGATAGGAATTGATTATTCCTCTTTTGCAAACTTTACAGTTGGCACTATGCATTCGGGCAGGTAGCGTTCTCCTGGCATCTGCCAAACCCAGATTCGTCCAATAGCAGCAAGCTTTACACCACTCCAGCCGACGCTTGGCATTGCGCATGGTGACCTCAGGATTGTGTGCGGCTGCTCGGCCATGGAAACCCATTTCATGAAGATCCTGACGAACAGTTCTTGTGCTTATGTTGCTTCCAGAGGCAGTTTGGAACTCGGTAGTGAGTGTTGTAACCGAGGACAGACGAAATTTGACGAACTGATTTGTTGGAAAGATGGCATCTTGTGATGCTGTTACGTTGAAAGTTACTGAGCTCTTCAGTACAGGACATTCTACCTCCAGTGTTTCCTATGGAGATTGCATGACTGGGTGCTCGATTTTATACACCTGTCAGCAACGGGTGTGGCTGAAATAGCGGAATCAACTAAATTAAAGGCATGTCCACATATTTTTGGCCATGTAGTGTACATACCAGGTCCCGTGTGGCTCAGTTGGTAGAGCATGGTGTTTTCAATGCCAGGGTTGTGGGTTCGATTCCCACGGGGGACCAGTACAGAGAATTTTTATTTAATGAATTGTATGCATTCACTACCCTAAGTCACTCTGGATAAGAGCGTCTGCTAAATGACTAAAATGTAAATGTAAAAATGTGTGCACAGATAGGGCTCTACCTGAGCAGAGTACGTGCTCCTTTTCCCTTTCAGTCTCCAAAGTCCATTTTTGGTGGTGGTATAATTTTTTACAAAAATTGTCGTTGTTGTTATGGACTCACTGTCCACAAGATGGCGGGAAATTCTCATCTAAACTTCAGAACCAAAAAGATTAGTGACCAGAAAGAATTTGTTTCATTTCCTCCAGTTTTGGCTGGCAAAAACAGAGTAGGCCTACGTTTATCATCCATATGAAATATAGTTTAGCAATCTACTACTGACTCATCTTTGCCAGAACAATAATAGGCTACCTGGTGATTTGATTGATCATTTTCATATTTCAGATAGGCCTAGCTTGAGTGGCTACCAGCTATATGTCTATAAGCAGCTGTAACATCGCATTGCCTTTAATATTATGGCATGAAGATTTAACACATCTAGCAAATATATTACAATATTTATGAGGAAGAATAAGGCTACCCGGCTGGCAACTAGTCTCGTAGATCCCATATGATCTATTAGTTATCGTTCCAGTTTTACATTAAGACTAACTATTAAATGCTGTTGTGTTGTTGAACATTATTGTTCCAATTTCCTGTTGTGTCATGGAGACACTCAAAGTGATATACAGAGCCAGCTCAGGGCAGTATTCTTCAAACATTACTGTCTGCTATAAGAACACCGTCTCATCTTCAGTCCCACTATTTCCCATTTTTCTCTCTGTTGTATTCTAAAATGTTCTCACAAAATTATTGATATGATAAAAAACTGAATATTGACCAGTGTTTGGCCTGGCATGGGTCCCAAATTGCATCCTATTCCCTACGTAGTGCACTACTTTTGTCCAGGGCCTATAGGGTGCTATGTGGGGCACAGCCCTGTTCTATCCAGATCTCTATTTGGTCATTTCCCATGTCTTTTTGAGCATTGCATTCAATATGTTATAATTTTCCAACTCATTGTCACAGCGGCAGCTTCACAGCCATCCCACACTCAGCCTTGTCGTGCCAGTGCCTGGTCTGTTTTTACTGCCTGCTGTTGCGTCTGTCAGGGGAGCAAGTTAATAGCACACCAAAAGACATAGTAAACATTAACAAAGACATTAATCTCAACACAAACCTGTTTCTATAGCTTTGGACCAGCTTTGATGTTCAAATGATCATAAACATATCAAATAGTATAATGATTAGGAACAGCACTGAAATGCATGGCTTAGACTTCACTGTAAAATTATTAGGAAAAGCATTGCGATGCATGGCTTGGACTTTAATGTTGTTAAGGCTGAGGTATGTATCAGGGCAGTGCACATACCTTTTAGTGGGCATGTGCTTAACAGAAAAAAAGAACACCCCACCCCCAAAAAAAAATACTGCAATGGCAGTCTCAGACTCGTTGAATTATTTCAAGAAGAGGGGAAAGCAGCTCAATCTGATGAGTAAAGTACTTTACAAAACTACTTTGGACTGGAATAAATGCTGCTTTTATTAACAATGTCCAATACAATTCCAGTAAAAATAGAATGTATGAAATACTGTAGCATACCATTATGATATCCAACCCAACTCCATTTGTTGCAACTATCATGTATCCCAGTGGTTTTCAAACTTGTTGACCTGCAACACCCAAAAAGGAATGGTTCAAAACTTGTGACCCCTGCGCACACACATGCACGTGTGCATACGCAAACATGCACGCTCAATGAGCAAATGTAGTCTGTCATTACAGCCATAAACAGTGATGCATTTTCAAAATGCAATATAAACAGCGTTTTACACCTGCATTTGGAGCTGAAAGTCATTCAAGTTAGCAGACAATGTCAAATAGTGATATGTCATGTCACTTCACTGGAGTACAGAGCAAGCAAAATCATAGGGCTACATGGATGTTACCGGGTTGGATGGAAAACATGTTCTATCTGCACCCACAGTCACTTTGCAGGACAGTCTGCCTGCACGAGACATGGTATTTTTTTCATAGAGGGATGGATTTCTGTGATAATAAATAAATATAATAAATAAATAAAAGGATTCCATGTTGGTTTCTCTAGCTCAGCCAGCTAAGTCAGAGATTCCAACTGACCAGAGAGTTGCTGTGTCCTTGTGGGGCCGGATAAACTCATTGTAACAGACAATCACAGAACAGAACAGCTGTAGACGCCTCAGGCAAACATCTCCCTGCTCACCTCAGGACCTCCAGACTGTCAGAACTAGGGCAAAACTTTCCACCAAACCAGCCACAGATGCATCAAATATGAGTGAGGACAGAAGCAGTTCTAATACGACTCTGGTTTCTCTTCATTAAGCACAACCCTGCGTGGGGGAGATTTTCTGGGGTTGTGTCCCTCTCTCTACTCTCTCTAACCTCACTTTCCTTTGGACTGACCAGGAGGCAGAAACTGTATCAGTGGTTGGCGCTGTCTCTGTGGTCCAGCGGACAAGGCCGGAAATCACCAGAAGGACTATGGAAGACGGAAAGTTAACAGTGGCTTGACAGTGGCCCCCCCCAGTCCATGGACCACCCGGACCCCCCCAGTATCCAGGACCAGCACTGGACCACTGCCTGACAAGGAGGCGATGGATTATAGGCCATGAGGCGAGTAGAGCGCTGCCGAGGGGTGCCATACTCCCTCTACCCTTGGCCTGCAGCCCTCCTCCCTTTACTTTCTTTTTTCTATCTGCCCTCCTCAGGCCACCACTGACCAGACCAGGACCAGCTGACCACTGGCATTACGCAGTTTCTCTGGACCACCGCAAGGTCAGAGTTTGCCCCCCCCCCCCCCCAAATAAAATATTTTATAAACAATGTAATAAAACATTTTATAAACAATGTAATAAACTGATTGCTATCCCAGGTGCTGAAATGTAGACATGTGGCTGCATGCCTAATAAATCAATGATAGGCTTTCTGTGGTGCAAGGGCATGTATAGCTTTGCTTTACCTAACGGATAAATGTTTATTGGTCTTCCTTTGGTCGTCATTTCTCTCATGTTAAGCAAAACATTTCAGAAGCTATACATGGTGTCAGAATGCTGCCATTTTTAGACTGCTGGTGGCAATAATATAATTCAAACATTGCAGATTTTAAAATGTATGTGATTTTTTTAATAATATACATCTGTCCTGTATAGGCTACATGAACCTGCATGACATGAGCCATCCTTGTGCTCTCTCCCAGATTGGATAGAAAGTTGTTGTGCGTAAAACCAGTCTATTTAATGCCAAATAATACAGTCAGACAACCCTCAAAACACTAGTTTACTAGGGATTGTTTCATTATTCAGCGTACTATATATATATATACCATATTTAGCTGCTATTTATAAACTTCATAAAAAAATGACACAGCAAAAAGCCTAGCAATGAGAAAAAAAGTGGTTGGCTTGATTCAGCCACTAATTATTGTTGAACTCAGCGAGTTTTGTCTGGCTAATAGCCTACACAAATGGTCTTCAATATTCAAGGTGCACAATATATACAAAAGTATATGGACACCCCTTGAAATCAGTGGATTCGGCTATTTCAGCCACATCCGTTGCTGACAGGTGTATTAAATTGAGCACATAGCCATGCAATCTCCGTAGACAAAAGTAGAATAGCCTTACTGAAGAGCTGATTGACGTTAAATGTGGCAACGTCATAGGATGCCTCCCATAACAAGTCAGTTTGTCAAATTTCTGCCCTGCTAGAGCTGCACCGGTAACTCTAGGAGCAACAACAGCTCAGCCGCAAAGTGGTAGACCACATAAGCTGACAGAACGGGACCGCCGAGTGCTGAAGCGTGTAGCGTGTAAAAATAATATTTCCTTGAGTTCCAAACGGCCTGTGGAAGAACTGTTAGTCGAACTTCATGAAATGGGTTTCCATTGCCGAACAGCCGCACACAAGCCTAAGATCAGCATGCGCAAGCCAAGTGTTGGTTGGAGTGGTGTAAAACTTGTCGCCATTGGACTCTGGAGCAGTGGAAAAGATTTCTCTGGAATAATGAATCACGCTTCACCATCTGGTAGTCTGACGGACGAATCAGAGTTTGACAGATGGCAGGAAAACGCTACCTGCCCCAATGCATAGTGCCAATGTTTGGTGGAGGAGGAATAATGTTCTGGGGCTGTTTTTCATGATTCGGACTAGGCCCCTTAGTTCCATTGAAGGGAAATCTTAACACTACAGCATACAGTGGCATTCTAGACAATTCTGTCCTTCCAACTTTGTGGCAACAGTTTGGGGAAGGACCTTTCTTGTTTCAGCATGACAATGCCCCCATCCACAAAGCCAGGTCCATACAGAAATAGTTTGTCAAGATCGGTGTGGAAGAACATGACTGGCCTGAACAGAGCCCTGACCTCAACTCCATCAAACACCTTTGGGATGAATTGGAACGCCGACTGCGAGCCAGGCCTAATCGCCCAACATCAATGCCCAACCTCGTTAATGCTCTTGTGGCTGAATGAAAGCAAGTCCCCGTAGCAATGTTCCAACATTTAGTGGAAAGCCTTCCAAGAAGAGTGGAGGCTGATATAGCAGCAAAGTGGGACCAACTCCATATTAATGCCCATGATTTTGGAATGAGATGTTTGACAAGCGGTGTAATGTAAATTAAAATCCAACTTGAGAGACTCCCCTGAAGTCCTTTTTTTGTGTGCAGATGTTTCCACCACGGCCTATAGGTCCAGGTTGCAGGCCCGACTGTTTTCTATACTGTGTATTGCCAACCCAGACACTCTTTCCTGAGATATTTTGCGTCATGTCCATTGCGCTGCACACAATTTAAACGTACTATTGAATGATGCATGCTGAGATATACTTGAGAAAAGGGAATTTTGATATATGCAGCCACACAACACAAACACCGGTTCACCAGTATATCGCAAATATTTTTTGTTTGTTCAAGCCCTCAAGAACTCTTGTCCACTAAATATGATCATATGTTTGCATCTATCAATTTATTGACTGTCCAGTATTCAGACGACTTGTCCTCAGAGCTTCCTATACAGTTAATCTCTTTCCGTAACATGTTGAAGCCTGTAATTAAGGAGAATGAGAGGCTCAATTAAAGATGTAGCAGAACTACTGTATTTGAAGCACAACTCCCTTCTGCCCAGTTTCTCTGATGTTGCTATGGCAATCAAGCTGTTTTTACCATCCCGCAACTGTTTCTTCTGCAGAGAGATTGTTTTCTAAACTGAAACTCATAAAAAAAAAAACCTGGCGCCGTCTAGCATTGAACACGGCATTTGCCGGTATCATTACTGGCGGTTTTAGATTTTAGGGATGTTATACAATATATATGCAGGCCTCAACCACTACCCTGAGAGCACTTGATTCAGTGTATTATGCAGCCCTCAGGTTCATTACAAATCAAAAACGTCTAACACATCATTGTGATCTCTACAGCGCTGTTGGTAGGTCGTCATTGACCTTGCGTAGGCTTAAACACTGGTATACACTGATTTATAAGGCCATATTGGGTAAAATGCCATTTTATATCTGTTCTTTTTTAGTCAGGTCGGTAAGTGAATGTCAATTACACTCCCATTCTCATTTGCTTCCAGCAGTACCAAAAATCAGAACAGGTCATGGTAGAAATAGTTTTAGTTACTTAGCTCCGTGGTCTTGGAATTCTCTCCTGAACATTTAAAAATTTGATGATCTAGTTTCGTTGGTGGAGTTAACACTTGATCGATGTATATATCATAGAAGAGTGTAATTGTCTTTAGGACAGTGTCACGTCCTGACCAGTAAAAGGGGTTGTTTGTTATTGTAGTTTGGTCAGGGCGTGGCAGGGGTTGTTTGTTTAGTGTGTTTCGGGTTTTTTGGGGCAATGTTCTATGTTAGTCTATTTAGTCTATTTCTATGTTCAGGGTTTTTGGTTTTGCCTTCAATTAGAAGCAGCTGTTCTTCGTTGCTTTTAAATGGAGGCCATATTTAAGTAAGGGTTTTTTGTCACTGTGTTTGTGGGTAATTGTTCCATGTATAGCGTGTTGCCTTACAGGACTGTCTTCGTCAATTGTTTGTTATTTTGTTAAATGTCCTAGATTTAGGACAGAAAATCTTATTTCTTATGATGTATTTTTTGAATGTCATTTTGCCATAATGAGTGTTATTTAACGCGTTTCTATGGGCTTTAGTAGTGAAGGCAAAATCGATATTCTATCTTTTTTTTTATATACCTAAAGGGGTCCTAAAATTCAAAATCAAATATCTAAATGATTCATACTATGACCATCTTACAACAATTCCATATGTCAGCTTAGCACCCCCCCACCGACATATTTGACTCTAAAGAATAAACTCAAACTGTTCTAGTAACTAGGGGGGTCTTGAAATTGGCTTCAAATAATTCCTGTGGTCCTGGGGGTTTCACCAGGCAGTTGTGGTTGTTGTTGCTACTGCTCCCCGGCGATTGCCCACTCCGTTCTTGTTGGGGATTCGCATCAGCCTCGCTGCATTGTAGCATTGCATCGCTCCTTGGTTCATCCCATTCATCTAGTTGAGGTGGTGGTTTTGTTTCTGATTTTAATGATGTCTGGTCTGGTCGTTGGTCTGCGCCGGGCCTGCAGGGGGTAGAAGGACAAACCTCAGAACAAGCAGACACACCTGGAAGCCTGTGACAAGGAATTCAAAGGAGGCACTCCCGTGTGGTCTGGTCTCTCCTCCTTTTAGTCTGCTCCGGGTGGTTGACGGTCAGCTGCACTGGCGTACTGGACACCCCAGCATCCCGCAAGACGAGGAGGCCCACAAGCTCTGGGGACCCATGTGCCTGTTATTTAATACATTTTGACTGTAACCATCCAAAAAGTTATTAATATTTTTAATTTTCATACATATGTACTAGGTAAGCTAAGATTTTGTTTTTTGGGCTTGAGGAAGGTCACTGAAAAAGTGCCACAGGCCTTGAAACAGAAAAATGTTTACTGATTGAACATTTTTGTTTTTAAATTTTAAATGTATTTATACAGGTTTTTCTCATTGAGATAACATCTCTTTTCCAAGAGAGACCTGGTCCAATAGCAGCAGGGGGAACAACGTTTCAGACAAAACAACTTACATACACTAATACAACATTTAACGTCTATGGGCTAGGTGGGACACAGCCAGGGCGGCAAATTCAAAAACAACAAAATGTCATAATTCAACTTTCTCAAACAAAACTATTTTACACCATTTTAAATATACACTTCTCCTTGATGTAACCACATTGTCCGATTTCAAAAAGGCTTTACAGTGAAAGCAAAACATTAGATTATATTAGGAGAGTACAAAAATAATCACACAGCCATTTTCCAAGCAAGGACATGTGTCAATAAAACCCAAAACACAGGTAAATGAAGCACTAACCTTTGACGATCTTCATCAGATGACACTCCTAGGACATTATGTTACACAATACATGTATGTTTTGTTCGATAAAGTTAATATTTATATCCAAAAACAGCATTTTACATTGGCGCGTGATGTTCAGAAAATGTATTCCCACCAAAACTACCGGTGAATGTGCACATCAATTTAAAAAAATACTCAAACGTTGACAAAATATATAACAATTATTTAAAGAATTATAGATAGACTACCCCTGGATGCAATCGCTGTGTCAGATTTTAAAATAGCTTTACGGAGAAAGCACATTTTTCAATATTCTGAGTACATAGCTCAGCCATCACGGTGAGCTATTCAGACACCCGCCAAGTTCGGGGCAACCTAAACTCAGAATTAGTATTAGAAATATTCTCTTACCTTTGCTGATCTTCGTCAGAATGCACTCCCAGGAATGCTACTTCCACAAGAAATGTTGTTTTTGTTCGAAATAATCCATATTTATGTACAAATACCTCCATTTTGTTCGTGCATACAGATCACTTATCCAAACACATAACGCGCGAGTGTGGAACGAGAGACGAAAAGTCATAATGTTCCATTACCATACTTAGAAGCATGTCAAACGCTGTTTAAAATCAATCTTTATGGTATTTTTTACGTAAAATTGCGATAATATTCCAACCGGACAATAGCATATTCATTCAAGAAGAAAAAGAAGGAACGGCATGCTCGCATGATCGCGCATATCCAATCCCTTTGTTGCCAGGCAGACCACTCGGTAACTGAGCTCCTATACTCTGCCCAGTGATAGGAAAAGGCTCAAACCACTTTCTGAAGGCTTTAGACAGCCAATGGAAGCTTTAGGAAGTGCAACGTCCCCCACAGACACTGTAGCTTCGATAGAGAATCAAAAGAACTACAATTCTCAGACTTTCCACTTCCTGCTTGGAATTTTCTCAGGTTTTTGCCTGCCATATGAGTTATGTTATACTCACAGACACCATTCAAACAGTTTTAGAAACTTCAGAGAGTGTTCTATCCAAATCTACTAATAATATGCATATTCTAGTTTCTGGGCCAGAGTAGTAACCTGTTTAAATTGGGTATGTTTTTCATCCGGCCGTGAAAATACTGCCCCCTAGCCCAGACAGGTTAAAAAAATTCAGGATTTTTTTTTGTTACACATATTTAACCCCTTTTTTGCGTAAGCACAAAACTACCTTCATACTTAAATTAGTTTTTTTTTAACCGGTACCGGTTACCTACAGAGAAGTTAGCGCAAAACAGAGAATCTCCCCTTTTTACAGTGGGGTCCCATTAGTTTGTAGCCCAAACGGTTCAGACGCTACCCAACAGAAGTTGGCACATCGACGGTACCGACTTCAGATGAGTCTCCGGACACTTGTGGGGGTCGTAGAGCAAAACAGAGATCCCCATTGTGTTCGTGAGAGTCTCTCTTTTCCATACAATTGTCATAATATGAGGTCAAACCGTTCATATGCTACTGACAATTAGTGAGAAGACCGATTTTCGGGATGTCTCATGTTCTGACAAGCAGCTCTGCCACTTTTCACCGCAGATGGGAAAGTGCGACACTGGTGGATGCGGTGGATTGAGGCGCATTCCAATGCAAAAAAAAACATATCTGTCGTGTCTTTGGCTATGCCGGATTAAGTGATATGACATGCTAACCTATAAAATCCTTTCTCTGTAATTAATATTACCTGATTAAGCTAATCATGTAAATGTAATTAACTAGAAAGTCGGGGCACCACGGAAGAACGTTTATAGAGCCGTTATCTTCCGAATAAACTCTTAAAATACTTAGTAATACTTTACATCGGTAGCAGTCAATATTAACCCTTATCTTATTTTCAGTCTCATAATGAAAGTTGTAAATTCTTGGCTATCTTCACGAACCCTGGCTAACAAGTTGAATCAGCAATACAAAATTGGGTTTAATTATTTATTTACTAAATACCTAAACAATCACACAGAATTACAAATACACCGAATACATATGATGTCATACAGAAAACGTCCTGGTGGACGGAACCTGTATCATGGCTGGTTACACAAAGGAAAGGGGGTTGGGCTTGAATGAAAGAGCGGGAAGACTTAGGAACGAAGAAACAGCAGCTATGCTATCGTAAATACATTATCTTATGCATTCTAAATTACCGCCCATTTGGAAAAGGAAAATGCAATAAATATTTACTCTGAGCTGCGCTTCGGTAGATTGGTCGTAGATGCTGGCAAACAGATCTTCCTGTTTTCGGAAGAATGTCAATGGTGGTCAATTGGAAACGTGGTGGTATCTTCGTCTGGTTGTTAGACTGGATCCGTCGTCCGTCCTTTCCTAGCCCACGTCTACAGTGGCCGCTGCTAACTCAACGGCTAGGAAGTATCACTTCTGTAGTGAATAAGCTCAAAGTTCATACCATTCGCCACCAAAGCTCACGCCGAGGTTGGCTTAGTTCTGTACTTGACATGTGTGTCCTTCTAACGTAGAGGCTGCAGACCTCCCGTACTGGAACCACCTGGTTATCTTTTCGTCAAAGGCTTATATAGTGGAGAGGGGGGAAGGATGTGTTTCATCGTTTATAACCCCTCCTCTTCACAGGGGTGGGCCACTGATCAAGCAGGGCACTTTCCTTATGAAAACCCAAATCTCTCATTTGGAAGCTAAAATTACATTTAATCTCCTAACAAACAATTTCAATATCAAACATTTCAATTGCATAACAATTCCATGTGACTCTGATAACTAGAGGGTGTATACTTTCCCAGGTACAGTTTATGTCGTCCTGTCATCAGTCATAATGTCTCAGATGACAACCGAACCCATACTCATTACGTTCCAAAGCATATTTCCAGCTGGTTTTATTACCAAAATATGGTTCCTTTCCCCATTTGTTTGATGTTCCCAGACTCTCTATATTTAACACAGGCTATTCAAGTCCTTCAGTAGGGTCAGCGAGAGAGGGGAAGGGAGAAAGGTATTTATGGGGAGGTCATAAACCTTACCCAAAGGCCAAAGTCATGACATATCTCTAGCAAAAAGTTACAGATTTTGATGGGGATATTCTTGTTATGTAACTTAGATTGACTATAGGGGATTAAAATACAGAAAATTCAAAGATACAGCACCGTTTACTTAGTGCATACCACCTTTCTGACAAAGAATAGTTAAAGTATAGCTTCACAATGAATGCATCCAGGACATACAAGTTTTGTTTAGCAGGTTTGCCACCCTCAAGTCAGCGGCACGGAGGGTCCTGGACGAAGACAACGTCATGACTGCGGCATGAAAATGACTGGTCCAGTTAGACCGGACCTAACCGGAGTGGGCGGAGAACAGAGTCTCCATCCACTACTACAGCATACCCAAACTGTGCAAGAACTGACGCTAATTGGCCCATCTGGTCGCAGCCTACACAGCCATTATCTGTAAGATCTGTAAAGACAGCCATCCCACCTGACTGTACCTCCACACACCCCTGAAACCTGTGCGGGAAAGGGGACCACTTCTTCAGAACCTTCCCCAGTTCCTACACTGGAAGGGCAAGGTCCAACACCACAAACCCCAACCCCACTAACCCAAGTCCCAAACCCACCAACCCATCCACCAGGCAACAACTGAAACCCAGAACCAGTACCAGAACCAGACCTTTCCACTGGGATCGCCCAACCCACCACCCAAGATGTACCAGAAACAGCCCCGACCCCTGTCGGCCCCTCTACCTCTCCCCCAATTCCCCAACAAATCCTTTCCAAGCTACCGCCACCCCCTCCAAACCCCTGGTCAAAGGGAGTGAGAGGCCATACAACCGGAAGAACCCATAGCCTCACAACTCCAATTCTTAGATGACAACCCAAACTGGACAAAAATGACCAAACGTAAAAGATCAGAAACAACAGACCAACAAGAGACCAGACCAGAAGACCACCCCAGAACCCAAACCCTGACGCCAGCAAACATGACACGCAAAACCTGCTATCCCCTCCGAGAAACCATCTGCCCCTCCTAGTACCTTGGGCCATCTATAAATGGATTGCTCCATGGCCAGGTGGGTCTGGGCACTGTTAGCTCCGTCTGTTCTCCAGTCTCCAACATCGTCTTGCCGCCGCATTGCTCCTCCACCAGCACCAGTCCAGGTTGATGGACATACCATCCTCCACCACCCCCACCCCCTCTCCATCCACTTCCCCTCTCCTCCCTCTCACAGAACTAGGACCAGATCCAGGAACCTTTAACGTCTATGGGCTAGGTGGGACGCAGGCGTCCCCCCCGTGGTGCACTCCATCAACAGCAGGTGCATTTCAAGAGCGGCAAATTTGAATCCAAATAAATGTCAAAATTCAAATTTTTCAAACATACAACTATTTTACACCCTTTGAAAGATAAACATCTCCTTAATCTAACCACGTTTTACGATTTCAAAAAGGTTTTACGGCGAAAGCATAAATTTAGAGTATGTTAGGACAGTACATTTACAAGAGTTGTGTG
Source organism: Salmo salar (assembly GCF_965601325.2). Taxonomy (NCBI): domain Eukaryota; kingdom Metazoa; phylum Chordata; class Actinopteri; order Salmoniformes; family Salmonidae; genus Salmo; species Salmo salar. Next base: position 23,623,822 of record NC_138309.1, on the reverse strand, counting down.
TAATGTTTTGTCAATTCAAAGACAGGGTCACCAAAACCATAAAACCAGCTAAAATGATGCACTAACCTTTTACAATCTCCATCAGATGACACTCCTAGGACATTATGTTAGACAATGCATGCATTTTTAGTTCTATCAAGTTCATATTTATATCCAAAAACAGCGTTTTACTATGGCATTGATGTTGAGGAAATCGTTTCCCTCCAATAACCGGCAGTCAAGTCAGCATCACAAATTAAATAATTAAAATTAGAAAACATTGGTAAAATATTATACTGTCATTTAAAGAATTATAGATTTACATCTCTTGAACGCAATCAACTTGCCAGATTTAAAAATAACCTTACTGGGAAATCACACTTTGCAATAATCTGAGCACTGCGCCCAGAAAAATACGCGTTGCGATACAGACTAGTCGTCATGTTGGGGAGATCTAAAATCGAAAATACTATGTAAATAATCCATTACCTTTGATTCTCTTCATCAGATGTCACTTCCAGGTATCACAGGTCCATAACGAATGTAGTTTTGTTCAAAAAAGCTCATCATTTATGTCCAAAAATCTCCGTCTTGTTAGCACATGATCTAAGCCCGCCGGACTTCACTTCATGAACGAGGGGAAAAAATATATTTACGTTCGTTCAAACATGTCAAACGTTGTATAGCATAAATCATTAGGGCCTTTTTTAACCAGAACATGAATAATATTCAAGGTGGACGAATGCATACTCTTTTATAACGTATTGGAACGAGGGTACCCAACATGAACTCGCGCGCCAGGTGTCTAATGGGCCATCATCGTTCCATGGCTCTTGTTCGGTCAGATCTCCCTCCAGAAGACTCAAAACACTTTGTAAAGGCTGGTGACATCTAGTGGAAGCAATAGGAAGTGCCAAAATATTCCTCAGCCCCTGTGTTTTTCAATGGCATAGGTTTAAAGGTAATACAACACATCAGGTATCCACTTCCTGTCAGAAAATGTCTCAGGGTTTTGCCTGCCAAATGAGTTCTGTTATACTCACAGACACCATTCAAACAGTTTTAGAAACTTTAGAGTGTTTTCTATCCATATATAATAAGTATATGCATATTCTAGTTACTGGGTAGGATTAGTAACCAGATTAAATTGGGTACATTTTTTTTATCCAGCCGTGCAAATACTGAGCAGCACGGCAATGCAGACGGCCTCTCAAGGCTTCCCTTACCTGTTGCACACACTGAGCACTCCCATGCTGAAATCATCTACTTCAAGGAAGTGACGAACGCCCCAGTTACATCTGTCCAAGTAAAAAAGTTCACCCACACTGATCCAGTGATGTCTGAGGCCATGGACATTGTCACTCATGGAAAAGGAGTGCTGTCAGACAGCCTACAACCTTACCTAGTGAGGAGAAACGAGCTCACAGTTCAGTTTGGATGCTTGCTATGGGGTTTTCGAGTCATCATTCCGCTTCCACAGAGAAAGCAGGTGCTTGAAGAACTCCATTCAGGGCACGGTGGCATGGTGCGAATGAAGTAGATTGCACGCAGCTACTTTTGGTGGCCAGGTTTGGACGCAGTTATCGAAGACAAGGTCAAGTCATGTTCTGCATGTCAAAAGATGAGGAACATGCCTCAGCTAGCACCACTACACCCATGGGACTTCCCAGAGGAGCCTTGGCAGCGAGTCCACATAGACTATGCAGGCCCACTGGAGGATTGTGTGTTCTTAGTCGTAGTTGATTCGCACAGAAAATGGCATGAGGTCACAGTGATGAAGAGCACCTCAGCGGAGAGAACCATCGAAGAGCTACGGTCAATCTTCAGTCGTTTCAGCTTACCAACGCAACTCGTTAGTGATAATGGCCCCCAACTGGTGTCTGAAGTAGAGGTCGACCGATTATGATTTTTCAACGCCGATACCGATTATTGGGGGGCCAAAAAAAGCCGATACCGATTAATCTGCCGATTTTATTTTTTTATTATTATGTTTTTATTTTTATGTATTTATTTATTTGTAATAATGACAATTACAACAATACTGAATGAACACTTATTTTAACTTAATATAATACATCAATAAAATCAATTTAGCCTCAAATAAATAATGAAACATGTTCAATTTGGTTTAAATAATGCAAAAACAAAGTGTTGGAGAAGAAAGTAAAAGTGCAATATGTGCCATGTAAGAAAGCTAACGTTTAAGTGCCATGCTCAGAACATGGGAACATATGAAAGCTGGTGGTTCCTTTTAACAGGAGTCTTCAATATTCCCAGGTAAGAAGTTTTAGGTTGTAGTTATTATAGGAATTATAGGACTATTTCTCTCTATACGATTTGTATTTCATGTACCTTTGACTATTGGATGTTCTTATAGGCACTTTATTATTGCCAGTGTAACAGTATAGCTTCCGTCCCTCTCCTCGCTCCTACCTGGGCTCGAACCAGGAACACATCGACAACAGCCACCCTCGAAGCAGCGTTACCAATGCAGAGCAAGGGGAACAACTACTCCAAGTCTCAGAGCGAGTGACGTTTGAAACGCTATTAGCGCGCACCCGCTAACTAGCTAGCCATTTCCCATCGGTTACACCAGCCTAATCTTGGGAGTTGACAGGCTTGAAGTCATAAACAGCGCAATGCATTGCGAAGAGCTGCTGGCAAAACGCATGAAAGTGCTGTTTGAATGAATGCTTACGAGCCTGCTGGTGCCTACCACCGCTCAGCCAGACTGCTCTATCAAATCATAGACTTAATTATAATATAATAAACACACAGAAATACGAGCCTTAGGTCATTAATATGGTCGAATCCGGAAATTATCATCTCGAAAACCAAACGTTTTTTTTCTGTCAGTGAAATATGGAACCGGTCCGTATTTTATCTAATGGGTGGCATTCCTAAGTCTAAATATTCCTGTTACATTGCACAACCTTCAATGGTATGTCATAATTACGTAAAATTCTGGCAAATTAGTTTGCAATGAGCCAGGCAATGAACGCAAGAGCAGTGACACAATTTCATGTTAGCAGGCAATATTAACTAAATATGCAGGTTTGAAAATATATACTTGTGTATTGATTTTAAAGAAAGGCATTCAGGGGGGATTCGGGGATTTGTTTTTGCAACCTTCTGGTTACTAGTCCAACGCTCTAACCAACTGCCTTACATTGCACTCCACGAGGAGCCTGCATGGCAGGCTGACTACCTGTTACGCGAGGGCAGCAAGAAGCCAAGGTAAGTTGCTAGCTAGCATTAAACTTATCTTTATAAAAAACTATCAATCTTAACATAATCACTAGTTAACTACACATGGTTGATGATATTATTAGTTTATCTAACGTGTCCTGCGTTGCATGTAATCAATGCAGTGCCTGTTCATTTCTCATTGAATCACAGCCTACTTCGACAAACGGGTGATGATTTAACAAGCACATTTGCAAAAAAAGCACTGTCGTTGCACCAATGTACCTAACCATAAAAAGGTTATTCTGAAAAGTTAATTTACATTAAGAGAATTTATGTTAAAAATAAAACAATAGGCAAAATGGTGAATATTTCCTTTTTCCTTTTTGAGTCATCAAAAGTAAAGGGGGAGGAATATGTTGTGTATTGATATTCTAGTTTTGTCCCTTTAGGGCACCTGTAACCCCTCCTTGCTTACCTAAGTTGAAATGCTTGGAATGTTCTTCCTGTGAAATGCATTAAACAATGCCCACGTTAATTTCTACTCCAGTCTCATGTCCTGTCCTTATATTAGTTGTATAAGTAATACAGTGTGCTATATAACACCAAGGAAAGTAATTTTAATGGCTATTTGATTACGCTAACATACAGTGCATTCGTAAAGTATTCAGACCTCTTGACTTTTTGCACATTTTGTTCCGTTAGACTTATTCTAAAATTGATTAAATTATTTTTGTTTCTCATCAATCTACACACAAAACCCCATATTTTTACTAATGTTTGCAAATGTATACAACAAAATGAAATACCTTATTTACAGTACATAAGTATTCAGACTCTTTGCTGTGAGACTCGGAATTGAGATCATGTGTTTCCTGTTTCCACTGATCATCTTTGAGATGTTTCCACAACTTGATTGGAGTCCACCTTCGGTAATTTCAATTGATTGGACATGATTTGCAAAGGCACAAACCTGTACATTTAACTGTATATAGATATATATTTTATATATATATATATATATATATACACACAAGGTCCAGTGCAGTATTGAAGGTCCCCAAGAACACAGTGGCCTCCATCATTCTTAAATAGAAGAAGTCTGGAACCACCAAGACTCTTCCTAGAGCTTGCCGTCTGGTCAAACTGAGCAATTGGGGAGAAGGGCCTTGGTCAGGGAGATGATAAAGAATCCGATTGTCATTCTGAAAGTGGATATGGGAGAACCTTCCAGAAGGACAATCATCTCTGCAGCACTCCACCAATCAGGCCTTTATGATAGTTTGGCCAGAAAGAAGCCACTCCTCAGTAAAAGTCACATGGAGTTTGCCAAAAGTCACCAAAAGGACTCAGACCACGAGAAGCAAGATTCTCTCGTCCAATGAAACCAAGATTAAACTCTTTGGCCTGAATGCCAAGCGTCACATGTGGAGGAAACCTGCATGGTGGTGGATGCATCAGAAAACGTGAAGCATCGCCTTTGTTCATATTTCTATGAAAGCTGTACACCACCAGGGTACAATAATTGTCTTTGGGTAATTTTTGACCCAGCAGTTATAAAATCATTTACACATCACAAACACACACAATGAGAAATTGAGATCATGTGTGCTACTGATTGAACTCAGCCAGCAGCTCCTGAAGAGGAAGATCACCATGGTTGGCAGAGTTAGAAAGAACAAGCCTGAGCTCCCCCCTGCACTCCTCGCAACAAGGGTGGGAAAGGCCTTCTCATCAAAGTTTGCCTTCACCCCCACCACCACTCTAGTTTCTTACCTCCCAAAGAGGAACAAGAATGTGGTCCTCCTGAGCACACTTTACAAAACAGCTGAGATCAGTGATCGTGAGGACAGGAAGCCAGCCATCATCCTGGACAAAGGAGGAGTGGACAACCTGGATGAGGTGATTGGAACTTACAGCTGTAGGAGGATGACTGCCCGCTGGCCCCTGGTCATCTTCCATATCATCATTGATGTGTCCTCATACAATGCCTTTGTGATATGGAACAAGATCAACCCCACCTGGATGCCTGATAAGCGGAACAAGAGGAGGGTGTTCCTGGAGCAGCTGGGAAAGGCACTTGTAACCCCACACATTCAAAGAAGGGATCTCCTCCCCCGCATAGCAGCCTCTGCAGCGCATGTGAATGCTGTTCAGGGGGCTGAATCTTGTCCTGATCCACCTGAGGCTGCAGCTGGGGCAGGCAAGAGGAGGAAATTCCAATTCTGCCACACAAAGGACTGTAAAAAAAATACTATGTGCTGCACATGTGAGAAATACATCTGCAAAGTCCATGCACACACACTTGCATACTGTCCTACATGTGCCAATTTGAGTTGATTGATTTTGTTCTTCACATTTTTGTTATGTATCTATTATCTTATCTTATTCTTATTTATTGTTGTTGTTAATATACCTTGTGCGTGGGGGTAATGGTTACAAAAATGGGAGAAGATTTGTATTTTGTAGTTGAATTCCTCATTGTACAGTATATAAGAATGTATCATTATGTTGGCAAAAACGTTCAAGACCGTTGTTTCCCTTCCATAAAATGCATTCAAAACTACTTTCTGCACATTTCTGCTACTTTCTTAGGCTATACAAGTGCTATCTCTTGCTAAAAAAAAGTAAAGAAAGAAAACAACAATTTAGTAAAGAAAACAATTTGACAGGTGTGTTGTAATAAAAACGAGTGGTGTCCACTGATTAAATGCAGTCTTTCTGCATTGTGAAGAGGGAAAATCCAGATATTCACAAAGTTTGTGATGAATGACAGTTTGTTTCTTCATGCAAAATAGATGTGGGGTTTAAAATTCAATTAAGCTGCTTAATTTTAGGGGTTTAGTGAAGGCGGGTCATTTTTTACCCTTAGGACAAAGGGATTATACAGAATGTTAAGACTACACAAGGGTTAAAGCATTAGACCTCTCACTCACTCACGTCAGTCATACAGAAGTTACACTTAAATCCGAACTGGTGTCTCAACCCATCTTCAAGAATGGCCTTTCTCGCTTTATTAATATTACAACAGCTCAATTTCAGTTACAGTGGCAATAAAAATTATGTGAACACTTTGGAATTACCTGGATTTCTGGATAAATTTGACATCAAATTTCATCTGATCTTCATCAAAGTCACAGCAATAGACAAACACAGTGTGCATAAACTAATAACACACAAATTATTGAGTTTTCTTGTCTATTTTGAATACATCATTTAAACATTCACAGTGTAGGTTAGAAAAAGTATGTGGACCCCGAAGCTAATGACTTCTCCAAAACCGAATTGGAGTCAGGAGTCAGCTAACCTGAGTCCAATCATTGAGACAAGATTGGAGATGTTGATTAGAGCTGCCTTGCCCTATAAACATTTTCACGTAGGGGTGTACTCACTTTTGTTGCCAGCGGTTTAGACATTAATGGCTGTGTGTTGAGTTATTTTGAGGGGACAGCAAATTTACACAGTTAAACAAGCTGTACACTCACTACTTTACATTGTAGCAAAATGTCATTTCTTCAGTGTTGTCACATGAAAAGATATACTCAAATACACTGCTCAAAAAAATAAAGGGAACACTTAAACAACACAATGTAACTCTAAGTCAATCACACTTCTGTGAAATCAAACTGTCCACTTAGGAAGCAACACTGATTGACAATAAATTTCACATGCTGTTGTGCAAATGGAATAGACAACAGGTGGAAAATATAGGCAATTAGCAAGACACCCCCAATAAAGGAGTGGTTCTGCAGGTGGTGACCACAGACCACTTCTCAGTTCCTATCCTGCCTACTTGATGTTTTGGTTACTTTTGAATGCTGGTGGTGCTTTCACTCTAGTGGTAGCATGAGACGGAGTCTACAACCCACACAAGTGGCTCAGGTAGTGCAGCTCATCCAGGATGGCACATCAATGCGAGCTGTGGCAAGAAGGTTTGCTGTGTCTGTCAGCGTAGTGTCCAGAGCATGGAGGCGCTACCAGGAGACAGGCCAGTACATCAGGAGACGTGGAGGAGGCCGTAGGAGGGCAACAAACCAGCAGCAGGACCGCTACCTTCGCCTTTGCGCAAGGAGGAGCAGGAGGAGCACTGCCAGAGCCCTGCAAAATGACCTCCAGCAGGCCACAAATGTGCATGTGTCTGCTCAAACGGTCAGAAACAGACTCCATGAGGGCCCGACGTCCACAGGTGGGAGTTGTGCTTACAGCCCAACACCGTGCAGGACGTTTGGCATTTGCCAGAGAACACCAAGATTGGCAAATTCACCACTGGCACCCTGTGCTCTTCACAGATGAAAGCAGGTTCACACTGAGCACGTGACAGACGTGACAGAGTCTGGAGACGCCGTGGAGAACGTTCTGCTGCCTGCAACATCCTCCAGCATGACCGGTTTGGCGGTGGGTCAGTCATGGTGTGGGGTGGCATTTCTTTGGGGGGCCGCACAGCCCTCCATGTGCTCGCCAGAGGTAGCCTGACTGCCATTAGGTACCGAGATGAGATCCTCAGACCCCTTGTGAGACCATATGCTGGTGCGGTTTGCCCTGGGTTCCTCCTAATGCAAGACAATGCTAGACCTCATGTGGCTGGAGTGTGTCAGCAGTTCCTGCAAGAGGAAGGCATTGATGTTATGGACTGGCCCGCCCGTTCCCCAGACCTGAATCCAATTGAGCACATCTGGGACACCATGTCTTGCTCCATCCACCAACGACACGTTGCACCACAGACTGTCCAGGAGTTGGCGGATGCTTTAGTCCGGGTCTGGGAGGAGATCCCTCAGGAGACCATCCGCCACCTCATCAGGAGCATGCCCAGGCGTTGTAGGGAGGTCATACAGGCACGTGGAGGCCACGCACACTACTGAGCCTCATTTTGACTTGTTTTAAGGACATTACATCAAAGTTGGATCAGCCTGTAGTGTGGTTTTCCACTTTAATTTTGAGTGTGACTCCAAATCCAGACCTCCATGGGTTGATAAATTGGATTTCCATTGATTATTTTTGTGTGATTTTGTTGTCAGCACATTCAACTATGTAAAGAAAAAAATATTTAATAAGATTATTTCATTCATTCAGATCTAGGATGTGTTATTTTATTGTTCCCTTTATTTTTTGTGCAGTGTATTTACAAAAATACGAGGGGTGTACTCACTGTATATAACACACATATATATATATATATATATATAGGGGATACAACTTTCCCAGCTCTGCATATTTTGCTGTGAGGAGGTGGAGTCATTAGATCATTTAGTCTTGTACAGTCCATATGTAGCTCGTTTTTGGTCACAGGTCCAAGAGTGACTGAAGAATTGCAACATTTACCTGGTGCTAACGCTGTAGATAGCAATAATTGGTGATTTGAAAAGTCATAGTCAATCGCTATGTCTGTAAAATGTATATAGGTTCAAAACTTTTGTGAAATAGCGCAGTTAAAAATATATGGCAAATAGAAATCAGAAATAGAGGAAGGCCAGGATGAAAAACTATTTTAAAATAGATTGTGTCCATAAAATGTATATAGTATATATAAGCAGGAAGTAGAAGCATAAGTGTTGTTGTTTTTAGTTTACTCCAATTAGGGGAGGGGTGGTAGTATCATTTGATGTACACAACATGCCTACCACTTTGAAGATGATTTGTATTATTATTGTGAAACAAACAAGAGAGAAGACAAAAAAATGGGACACTTGAGCGTGCATAACTATTTACCCCCCCCCCCCCAAAGTTAATACTTTGTAGAGCCACCTTTTGCAGCAATTACAGCTGCAAGTCTCATGGGGTATGTCTCTATAAGCTTGGCACATCTAGCCACGGGGATGTTTTCCCATTCTTCAAGGCAAAACTGCTCCAGCTCCTTCAAGTTGGATGGGTTCCACTGCTGTACAGCAATCTTTAAGTCATACCACATATTCTCAATTGGATTGATGTCTGGGCTTTGACAAGGTCATTCCAAGACATTTAAATGTTTCCCCTTCAACCACTTGAGTGTTAATTTAGCAGTATGCTTAGGGTCATTGTCCTGCTGGAAGGTGAACCTTCGTCCCAGTCTCAAATCTCTGGAAGGCTGAAACAGATTTCCCTTAAGAATTTCCTTGTATTTAGCGCAATCCATCATTACTTCAATTCTGACCAGTTTCCCAGTCCCTGCCGATTAAAAACATCCCCACAGCATGATGCTGCCACCACCATGCATCACTGTGGGGATAATGTTCTCAGGGTGATGAAAGGAGTTGGATTTGCACCAGACATAGCATTTACTTTGATGGCCAAAAAGCTCAATTTTAGTGTCATCTGACCAGAGTACCTTCTTCCATATGTTTGGGGAGTCTCCCACATGCCTTTTGGCAAACACCAAAAGTGTTTGCTTATTTCTTTCTTTAAGCGATGGCTTTTTTTCTGGCCACTCTTCCGTAAAGCACAGCTCTGTGGAGTGTCCGGCTTAAAGTGGTCCTATGACAGATACTCCAATCTCCGCTGTGGAGCTTTGCAGCGCCTTCGGAGTTATCTTTGGTCTCTCTGTTGCCTTTCTGATTAATGCCCTCCTTGCCTGGTCTGTGAGTTTTGATGGACGGCCCTCTCTTGGCAGGTTTGTTGTGGTGCCATATCCTTTCCATTTTTTAATAATGGATTTAATGTTGCGCCGTGGAATGTTCAAAGTTTCAGATATTTCTTTATAACCCAACCCTGATCTGTACTTCTCCACAACTTTGTCCTTGACCTGTTTGGAGAGCTCCTTGGTCTTGATGGTGCCGCTTGCTTGGTGGTGCCCCTTGCTTAGTGACGTTGCAGACTCTGGGGCCTTTCAGAACAGGTGTATATATATATATATATATATACTGAGATCATGTGACACTTAGATTGCACACAGGTGGACTTTATTTAACTAATTATGTGACTTCTGAAGGAAGGTAATTGGTTGCACCAGATCATATTTAGGGGCTTCATAGCAAAGGGGGTGAATACATATGCACGCACCACTTTTCCATTTTAATTTTAATTTTATTTTATTTCTCTTCACCAAATTGGACTATTTTGTGTATTTCCATTACATGACATCCAAATGAAAATCAATTTCAATTACAGGTTGAAATGAAGCAAAATAGGAAAAACGCGAAGGGGGGTGAATACTTTTGCAAGGCACTGAACAGTGAGGGAAAAAAGTATTTGATCCCCTGCTGATTTTGTACGTTTGCCCACTGACAAAGAAATGATCAGTCTATAATTTGAATGGTATGTTTATTTGAACAGTGAGAGACAGAATAACAACAACAAAAAATCCAGAAAAACGCATGTCAGAAATGTTATAAATTGATTTGCATTTTAATGAGGGAAATAAGTATTTGACCCCTCTACAAAACATGACTTAGTTCTTGGTGGCAAAACCCTTGTTGGCAATCACAGAGGTCAGACATTTCTTGTAGTTGGCCACCAGGTTTGCACACATCTCAGGAGGGTTTTGTCCAACTCCTCTTTGCAGATCTTCCGAATCATTAAGGTTTCGAGGCTGACGTTTGGCAACTCGAACCTTCAGCTCCCTCCACAGATTTTCTATGGGATTAAGGTCTGGAGACTGGCTAGGCCACTCCAGGACCTTAATGTGCTTCTTCTTGAGCCACTCCTTTGTTGCCTTGGCCATGTGTTTTGGGTCATTGTCATGCTGGAATACCCATCCACGACCCATTTTCAATGCCCTGGCTGAGGGAAGGAGGTTCTCACCCAAGATTTGACGGTACATGGCCCCGTCCACCGTCCCTTTGATGCGGTGAAGTTGTCATGTCCCCTTAGCAGAAAAACACCCCCAAAGCATAATTTTTCCACCTCCATGTTTGACGGTGGGGATGGTGTTCGTGGGGTCATAGGCAGCATTCCTCCTCCTCTAAACACGGCGAGTTGAGTTGATGCCAAAGAGCTCCATTTTAGTCTCATCTGACCACAACACTTTCACCCAGTTGTCCTCTGAATCATTCAGATGTTCATTGGCAAACTTCAGACGGGCATGTATATGTGCTTTCTTGAGCAGGGTGACCTTGCGGGTGCTGCAGGATTTCAGTCCTTCACGGCGTAGTGTGTTACCAATTGTTTTCTTGGTGACTATGGTCCCAGCTGCCTTGATCATTGACAAGATCCTCCCGTGTAGTTCTGGGCTGATTCCTCACCGTTCTCATGATCATTGCAACTCCATGAGGTGAGATCTTGCATGGAGCCCCAGGCCGAGGGAGATTGACAGTTCTTTTGTGTTTCTTCCATTTGCGAATAATCGCACCAACTGTTGTCACCTTCTCACCAAGCTGCTTGGCGATGGTCTTGTAGCCCATTCCAGCCTTGTGTAGGGCTACAATCTTGTTCCTGATATCCTTGGAGAGCAAAAAAAACATTTTAAAAATGCATGAAATGAAAATGAAATGTATGTATTTACTACTGTAAGTCGCTTTGGATAAGAGCGTCTGCTAAATGACTAAACTGTAAACTGTAAACACTTTGGTCTTGGCCATGGTGGAGAGTTTGGAATCTGATTGATTGATTGCTTTTGTGGACAGGTGTCTTTTATACAGGTAACAAGCTGAGATTAGGAACACTCCCTTTAAGAGTGTGCTCCTAATCTCAGCTCGTTACCTGTATAAAAGACACCTGGGAGCCAGAAATCTTTCTGATTGAGAGGGGATCAAATACTTATTTCCCTCATTAAAATGCAAATCAATTTATAACATTTTGACATGCGTTTTTCTGGATTTTGTTGTTGTTATTCTGTCTCTCACTGTTCAAATTAACCTACCATTAAAATTATAGCCTGATCATTTCTTTGTCAGTGGGCAAACGTACAAAATCAGCAGGGGATCAAATACTTTTTCCCCCATCACTGTAGGTTTGCTGCGTCTCGGAGAGTACTTTTTCCCCCTCACTGTATATACACACATACACACTACTGTTCAAAAGTTTGTTGGCACGTAGAAATGTCTTTCTTTTTGAAAGAAAAGCTCATTTTTCGTCCATTAAAATAACATAAAATTGATCAGAAATACAGTGTAGACATTGTTAGTGTTGTAAATTGCTATTTTAGCTGGAAACGGCAGATTTTGCATGGAATAACAACATATGCGTACAAAGGCCCATTATCAGCCACGATCACTCCTGTATTCCAATGGCACATTGTATTAGCTAATCCAAGTTTAGCATTTTAAAAAGCTAATTGATCATTCGAAAACCCTTTTGCAATCATTTTAAAAGAGCTGAAAACTGTTGTTCTGATTAAAGAAGCAATAGAATTGGCCTTCTTTAGACTACTTGAGTATCAGCATGTGGGTTTGATTACAGGCTCAACATGGCTAGAAACAAAGATTTTAATTCTGAAACTTGTTCTGAGAAATGAGGCTATTCCATGTAAGAAATTTCCAAGAAACTGAAGATCTCGTACAACGCTGTGTACTACTCCCTTCGCAGAACAGCGCAAACTGGCTCTAACCAGAAAGAAAGAGGAGTGGGAGACCCGGTGCACAACTGAGCAAGAGGACAAGTACATTAGAGTGTCTAGTTTGAGAAACAGATGCCTCGCAAGTCCTCAACTGTCAGCTTCATTAAATAGTACCCGCAAAACATAAGTCTCAATATTAACAGTGAAGAGGCAACTCCGGGATGCTGGCCTTGTAGGCAGAGTTGCAAAGAAGAAGCCATATCTCAGACTGGCCAATAAAAGGAAATGTTAAGATGGGCAGAAGAACACAGACACTGGACAGAGGAACTCTGCCTAGAAGGCCAGCTCAAGGCCCTGGGTATGAGGACCTCCCTCTTCAACTGGATCCTGGACTTTCTGACAGGCAGACCCCAGGTGGTGAGGGTAGGCAAGAAGACCTCCGCCACCCTGACCCGCAACACGGGAGCCACCCAGGGATGCATGCTGCTGTACTCGTTGTACATCCACGACCGTGTGGCCACTCATGACTCCAACACCATCATTAAGTTTGCCGATGACATGACGGTGGAGCGCCTGATTGTTGATGCCAAGGCAACAGCATACATGGAGGAGGTTAGAGTCATGGGGCCTCATTTATCAATATTGCATAGAAACTATTCTAAAATACTACTTACGAACAGCGTTTAGAATGTTCATACGTATAGAAAAAGTGTGATTTATCAAACATTCCTACCAGCGTCATACACATACCGGTAGGAGATTAATACCAAAGTAACACAATAAGAATAACAATAATGAGGCTATATACACCGGTACACCGGTACAGAGTCAGTGTGAGGGGGTACAGGCTAGTTGAGGTAATCTGTACATATAGGTGGGGGCGAAGTGACTATGCATAGGTGACAAATAAACAGTGAGTAGCAGTGGAAGGAAGGTAGGAAGGAAGGAAGGAAGGAAGGAAGGAAGGAAGGTCAATGTAAATTGTCTGGTGGTGATTTTACGAGTTGTTCAGCAGTCTTATGGCTTGGGGGTAGAAGCTGTTGAGGAGCCTCTTGGCGCTCTGGTACCGCTTACCGTGCGGTAGCAGAGAAATTGTCTTTGACAATTTTATGGGCTTTCCTCTGACACCGCCTATTATATAGGTCCTGGATGGCAGGAAGCTTAGCCCCTGTGATGTACTGGGCCGTTCGCACTACCCTCTGTAGCACCTTACGGTCAGATGCCGAGCAGTTGCCATACCAGGCGGTGATGCAACCGATCAGGATGCTCTCGATGGTGCAGCTGTAGAACCTTTTGAGAATCTGTGGACCCATGCCAAATTTTTTCAGTCTCCTGAGGAGGAAAAGGTTTTGTCGTGCCCTCTTCACAACTGTCTTGGTATGTTTTGACCATGATAGTTCGTTGGTGATGTGGACACCAAGGAACTTGAAACTCTCGACCCACTTCACTACAGCCCTGTCGATGTTAATGGGGGCCTGTTCGGCCTGCCATTTCATGTAGTCCACGATCAGCTCCTTAGTCTTGTTGTTGTCCTGGCACCACACTGCCAGTCTCTGACCTCCTCCCTATCGGCCATCTCATCATTGTCAGTGATCAGGCCTACCACTGTTGTGTCGTCAGCAAACTTAATGAAGCTGTTGGAGTCGTGTTTGGCCACTCAGTCATGGGAAACAGGGAATACAGGACTAAGTACACACCTCTGAGGGGCCCCAGTGTTAAGGATCAGCGTGGTAGACGTGTTGTTGCCTGCTCTTACCACCTGGGGGGTGGCCCATCAGGAAGTCTAGGATCCAGTTGTAGAGGGAGGTATTTAGTCCCAGAGTCCTTAGCTTAGTGATGAGCTTTGTGGGCACTATGGTGTTGAACGCTGAGCTGTAGTCAATGAAAAGCATTCTCACATAGGTGTTCCTTTTGTCCAGGTGAGAAAGGGCAGTGTGGATTGCGATTGAGATTGTGTCATCTGTGGATCTGTTGGGGCGATATGCAAATTAGAGTGGGTCTAGGGTGTCCTGGAGGATGCTGTTGATGTGAGCCATGACCAGCCTTCAAAGCACTTCATGGCATCCGACGTGAGTGCCACAGGGCGGTAATCATTTAGGCAGGTTCCCTTCACTTCCTTGGGCACAGGGACTATGGTGGTCTGCTTGAAACATGTAGGTATTACACAGGAGAGATGTCAGTGAAGACACTTGACAGTTGGTCCACGCATGCTTTGAGTACACATCCTGGTAATCCGTCTGGCCCAGCTGCTTTGTGAATGTTGAACTGTTTAAAGGTTTTGTTCACATCGGCTACCGAGAACGTTATCACACAGTCATCCAGAACAGCTGGTGCTCTCGTTCTTGCTTCAGTGTTGCTTGCCTCGAAGTGAGCATAAAAGGCATTTAGCACGTCTGGTAGGCTCGGGTCACTGGCCAGCTCGCGTCTGGGTTTCCCTTTGTAGCCCGTAATAGTTATTAAGCCCTGCCACATCCGACGAGCATCAGAGCCGGTGTAGTAGGATTCAATGTTAATCCTGTATTGATGCTTTGCTTGTTTGATGGTTCGTCTGACGGCATAGTGGGATTTCTTATAAGCGTCCGGATTAGTCTCCTGCTCCTTGAAAGCCGCAGCTCTAGCCTTTAGCTTGATGCGGATGTTGCCTGTACTCCATGGCATCTGGTTGGGATATATAAATGTACAGTCAATGTGGGGACGACGTCATCGATGCACTTATTGATGAAGCCGATGACTGAGGTGATGTATTCCTCAATGCCATTGGATGAATCCCGGAACATATTCCAGTTGTGATGACTGTCCTGATCAGGTCAGGTTACAGGAGACCACAACCCTACAGATTGTCTCTCACCCCCAACAGAGGAGGAGAGATCTAGGGGTATGAAGATGCGGGGGTTTTATGACCCCTCACGCCCATTGTAAATCTTAGGCAACAGACAAAATTCCTTTGTCATTTCACTATGGAGAACCAGCCTCAGAACATTAAACATTCAATAAATGGACTTTGGAACAATGGTTTCCGTCAGCCACAATGGTGGTAATGACGATAGATGGAATATGAAAACTAATGTCATTTTTGTTTTGTTATTAAAAGGTTCAAGGATGATGTTATTACGAAAACATTGCAACTTTAAGAGTTTTCCTAGTATATGCTTGATGTTTATACATTGTACGTTGTGTGGAAAATGTCCAAATCAAAGATAATTTTTTGGTAAAGATGAAATGTGAAGTTAGTTGTCTAAAATTGGATTTGAGTAAAATCTAGACCTTGCCTCTGAACTTGGACCGCCCAGAGAATTGCCCTAAAGGTGGTTACGCCCACTTCTGACATGCGAGTTAAGAATGAACATATCAGACTAAGTGACCCGAGCTGCAGCAAGGTCTGAATAGTCAACGAACCCAAAACGCAACACGAGGTTGAAGAGAAAGGAACCTTATTCTATCCATTCTACAGAGGAGTAGCTGCGTCACAGCGGAGACCTTCAACACGTAATTACATCATTATATTCTGACCCATAAGAGCGGCAGTTCGGGGCAAGGCTAGGGTTAAAATAAGCATAGCTGACAAATGCACCCAAATGTATATTTCTCTCGTGTACTTTCTCTTTTTTCTCTCTTTTAAATCCCCATTTTGGATAACACACGTCATAGTGTGTTTGCCCGTTATACTAAGTTCTAATCAACAGCCTAGACTGTGTTTTTGTGTATGTGTATCTTTCATTTTAGCTTTCTAGTAAATAAATAATCAACAAAAATTGGTGTGGTAAGAACTCATTGTTGGGACTCGGGTTTGTGCAGATTCCCGGATTATGCGACGTTCAGAATGAGACTGTAGAGGAAATTGATTAATTAGCGACTGTTGTAAAATCGATATTCTGATATTCTTTGAGTTAATTTGGGAAACAGAAACTCAATAAAACTAATTTTCCCATGGTGCCCCAGGTTAGTGAGTTAATAATTGCCTGATTTATTTAATCACGTAATTATAAACCTTTAATAATTCGATGAGCAGCAGTCGTCACATTAACTAATAAACGTCACAACACAGTCTGTGCTAGCAAAACCGTTCTGTAATGTAGCATTTACATTTACATTTACGTCATTTAGCAGACGCTCTTATCCAGAGCGACTTACAAATTGGTGCATTCACCTTATGATATAATCCGCGTCATCTGACCACTTCCGTATTGAACGAGTTACTGGTACTTTCTGCTTTTGATTTTGCTTGTAAGCAGGAATCAGGAGGATAGAATTATGGTCAGATTTGCCAAATGGTGGGCAGGGGAGAGCTTTGTATGCATCTCTGTGTGTGGCGTAAAGGTGGTCTAGGATTTCTTTTCCCCTGGTTGCACATGTGACATGCTGGTAAAAATGTGGTAAAACTGATTTAAGATTGCCTGCATTAAAGTCCTCGGCCACTAGGAGCGCCGCTTCTGGGTGAGCATTTTCTTCTTTGCATATGGCCTTATAGAGTTGGTTGAGAGCGGTCTTCGTGCCAGCTTTGCTTTGTGGTGGTAAATAGACGGCTACGAATAATACAGATGAGAACTCTCTTGGTAGATAGCGTGGTCTACAGCTTATCATAAGGTACTCTACATCAGGCGAGCAATACCTTGAGACTTCTTTAATATTAGACATCGTGCACCAGCTGTTATTGACAAAAAGACTCCCCCCACCCCTCATCATACCAGAGGTAGAGTCTCTGTTCTGCCTGTGCATGGAAAATCCCGCTAGCTCTATATTGTCCGTATCTTCATTCAGCCACGTCTCGGTGAAACATAAGATGTTACAGTTTTTTGAATGTCCCGATAATCTTGATAATCTTAATTGTAGGTCATACATTTTATTTTCCAATGCTGCATGTTAGCAAGAAGAATGGAAGGCAATGGGAGTTTACTCACTCACCTCCGGATACTCAGAAGGGTGCCCGATCTGCGGCCTCTTTTCCGCCGTCTTTTCTTCACACAAAAGGCGTGGATCTGGGCCTGTTCCAGTGAAAGCAGGATATACTTCTCGTCGGACTCGTTAAAGGAAAAACTTTCTTCCAGTCCGCGGTGAGTAATCAATTTTCTGATGTCCAGAAGTTATTTTTCGGTCATAAGAGATGGTAACAACAACATTATGTACACAATAAGTAAAAAATGTTTTTAAATATCCTACAATAAGGAAAAATTCCAGGTAGACAGAAAGTGTCCAGATGATTTTTTTTTTACAAATATTAGATGACGCTTACCCAGACACTTGTCTAAATTGATGGGTCATGTGAAAGAAATGCTATAACCCCCAGCTACATATTGCCAAGTGGATGGGTCTCTACAGGTGTAAACGGTACAGCCAAATGGTTACTTGCATAGTAGCAATATCAAAAACTGATAGTGTCAATATAAATAAAATGACGTGTGTGTTAGGAGAGAGTCATTTGACTAGAGGTACTGCAGATAGTGCTGATGACTGGTCCGTCCGAACCACGCATGAACAAGAGAATCTCTACTCGGAGAGCTTGTTTCTGTCCTGCCCTTGACTTTGGTGCAGGGCATGTGATGTCCATAGGCTCTTTGTCACAAAACTCCCTGATTTCCTCAAAAAAATAAATTTGTCTAGCTGTGTCCTGTCCAGGTGGTGCTTGTACAGGAAGACCATCTATGGGTGAAAGGATGTCAGCGTTGCGCAGCAGCTGAAAGCTGGTCCCGACTGAGTCTGAACGTTCCTAGGTGACGACAACACCAGGCTCAAGAGCATCGAAGCTGTAAAACAGGAAATAACCCCAAAACATTTGAAGACATTACAACCTTGCAAAACATCAATTCACCTCCCATGTTTAGATAAGAAGAATACGCTCATACAATGCAATGAAAATGATATTCACCTGAAGTGCTGGTACTGCTTGATCTGTGTCAGCGGCCTGAAGTACGGCATCAGGTGTTGTTGTTGCCAGTCATAGCTTCCCACCAGCACCGTACCATCCCCCAGTCCAACCAGGTATGGGATGTTGACCCCTGTTACAGTGGTATCCTTCACAACACCAGCAACCTCAGACAAAGTGTTTACTCTGGTCTTTCTGAAGCGCTGCTTGATAAGGCCGAAGCACCAGTCAGGGGCAAACTTGGTGTGGCCTGTGATCAGATAGTGAAGGTCCAGACTCTGGTGGAGCTTGTGCATGGTCTGCCAGGCACAATACCAGAGCACTAACTTGTTCTTGTTTTGGCCACTGCAGTTATCACAATTCATGTCAACACGTGTTTCCCCAACTCTATAGTTGGTGAAGAAATGGTGCATGTAGTTGACTGCGCTGCTGCCTTTGCTGGATGACATGCCTTCATCAATCAAGTAATTGACTTGTTGTGGTATTCCTTCACAGCAGACACCAAACAAGCCACAATTGCGAGGAGTTAAAAAGTAGATGGGACCTGGCTGCATTGGGTCAGAAGGATAGTGCACCTGCAAACATCAAAATAATATTAAGATAGTTAATTGTAATTTGTGTCACTCCTGTCAATCTGTTTTAACACCGCTCAGTGAAAGGTATTTGCCTGCCTCCTGAAAAATACAGAAAAAAATTTGAGGTCAATAAAAGTAGTGCCAATCATGTTGAAGGTCAATTAACATACCAGGTGTTGTCATCGATTCCTTGTGGAGATGCCACACTGCTGCTTTTGTCACATGCGATGGCAGCAGCTTTCCACCAAAGTGTTTGTGTCCTGGGTGCCATCCTGGTAATACTGTTGCATTATCCTCTGCGTAGTTGTTGATGAAGTTCACCACTCGCTGCAAGTCTACATGCTTCAGGTGTAACCTGTGCTTGCTTGGGCCAGCTCTCTTTTTGATGGGAGGCATTAGACCATTATCCTTGTATGACTGGTGGAGGAGAGTCAGGCGTGTTCTATAGATGCTGAAAGACAATTCCAGATTCTAACGTTACACACACTTCATACATGTGCGTTAATGTTAGCTAGCAAGCCAGCCATCTAACCTCCGCTAACATTAGCTAGCTAACAGTAAGCTTTAACTTTGGGTCTTTTGTTAAAACATGTAATGTTAACGTTAACTAGCTAGCTAAAACATTTCCTAAAATCCCAATCCATAGAGTAACATTAGCAAGCCAGCCATCAAATTCCAGCTGGCTAGCTAACAGCAAGCCAAACTGATTGTCAGAGCTACCTAAAGTTAACCAAACAGGTTCAATGTTAGTTTATTACCCATATACATGGATGAAAGCTTCACGGCAGACTGATTCATTTTCAGATTCAGAGAAATTCAGCATGGAACTATCGTCCTCCAGAAAGTAGACCATCACAACAAACTCATATCTCGGCATGTCCAGCCCACTCATTATCACTCAGCCAATAATGGCTAGTGGGAAGGTTGATGTCTTTTTCTGTGGCTAAACCAACTAGGCTTGTCATTTAACATTGTATTCGTATTTACAGATGACATACAACTTTGATATTAAGGCACAGGAAAGTTCACATGTTTGAGATTGCTTTTCCGCCAAAAAAATGCTTTTTGATAAAGAAATGTTTTTTACTTTCAAATGGCTCTCCTGTGAAGTCGTGACTTAGTTTCCTGAATCGGGTCACAAATATTGAAATATTTTTTGGTAACTACATGATTCCATATGTGTTATTTCATAGGAATGAAGTCTTCACTATTATTCTACAATGTAAAAAAAAATGTACAAATAAAGAAAAACACATTAGTAGGTGTGTGCAAACTTTTGACTGGTACTAAAGGGATGTATACACAATATGGATAGAATATGGATAGAATATGTAGTATATCTGAAGAATAGTGTATCTAGAGCAATAGTGAAATAGGATAGGCCTTGACTACAGTATATACATATGAAGTGGGTAAAACAGTTTAACATTATTTTAACATTATTAAAGTGACCAGTGTTCCATGACTATGTACATAGGGCAGCAGCCGCTAAGGTGCATGGTAGAGTAACCGGGTGGTAGATGGCTAGTGACAGTAACTAAAGTTCAGTATTTGGTGGAGGCCGGCTAGTGACTATTTAACAGTCTGATGGCCTTGAGATAGAAGCTTTGTTTCAATCTCTTGGCCCCAGCTTTGATACACCTGTATTGACGTCGCCTTCTGGATGGTAGCAGGGTCAACATGCCATGGCTCGGATGGCTGAGGTCCTTGATGATCTTCTTGGCCTTTCTGTGACACCAGGTACAGTAGAATTCCAAACCGCACCACCCTCTGGAGAGCCCTGAGGTTGCGGACGGTGCAGTTGTCGTACAAGGTTGTGATATAGCCCGACAGGATCCTCTCAATAGTGCATCTGTAAAGGTTTGTGAGAATCTTAGGGGTCAATCCAAATTTCTTCAGCCTCCTGAGGTTAAAGAGGCGCCGTTGTGCCTCCTTCGCCACACTGTCTGTGTGGGTGGACCATTTCAGATTATTAGTTATGTGTAGACCGAGGAACTTAAAACTTTCCACATTTTTCTGTGGATGGGGGCATGCTCCATCGACTGTAGTCCACCTTCAACTTCATCATTTTATTGACAGAGGGAAAAGTTAACTTTCTCACTGAAAGATGTATTGTCATTGTATGTAACTAGGCCTGCAGTACCAATATTGTGTGTTCTGCAAACTTGATGACTGAGTTGGAGACGTGTAACAAACAAATACAGTCATGGGTGATAACTCTACAATTCACTCGAAAATGCAAGGCACATTACATTTGAGGCGTAGCTTAGTGGGGGCGCGGTTTCAGATATTTATTTTTGTCTATCCGTGACTGGAAGTGTTGTGTCAGTTTAACTGATCTAGAGTAGAGCTCTGGTTTGATGACCTGTGAGAAATAAATAGCTCTTTCTTTTTGATGCTACAATATACAGGCAAATGCTTTTTTTGAACCTGTGGTGAAAAGTAGTATGTGAGGTATGATCCTCGGTGCCTTTAAGTACCTATAACTAAAGACACAAATAATTAACTTTGGTTACCAACCCAGTTATAAGTGGTTTAACCCTTTAACAACATATCTAAACTTTTATTTCTGAGTGTGGTACATACTTTTATGCAGACTGCATTGAATTAAAACCTGCTCTAGGTTTGTTTGTCACAACTACATGGCCAATGGGGTCTCACAACCTCTCTGTGCCCTGCATCTATGTCATTATAATTAGTAAAAACATTTACTGTACATCACTATAATTCACACTCTAGCCCAAACCTTAGCTCAAGTTCTAACCCACAAATATTACAAGTTTATTACATTTAAATGTGGGCCTAGCCAGAACTTACTCCTAACCAGGTCATTCAACTAAATTCCACATTCTCCTGTTAGGTTTTGGTAATGGCGGATCACAATCATGCAGAATGTGTTGGTTGCCGTTATGTCTCTCTTCATTCCATTACAGTTATAAAACCGACTATTTGGAGGTAAGTTTAACATAAGTAGTTGACACTTAAACTAAGAAATTTTGAGTGTGCATTTACTCAAACCTCTTGCCGACTATACAAAGACTATCTGAATAATTGCAAACAAACTGAACATTTCCAAACAAACAGACATCAAATAGTTAATCAGTGATATTATTGGAAACAGGAATAAAATGGAAGCTATAGCTTATAAAAAACAGTTTATGGTTTATACTGTGCTGCACTTCTATTAGACCCTAAAGCAGTAGCAGAATGAATAAATACAATATACCTTATTGTGCTTTGAAGCTTTAAATATATATTTCCACCCCAGCAACCAGCATTTCCTCCCCATGGGACATACGGTCACAGTTCTCACAATGTTACATAAATATGTTTCATAATGAATATTCGAATGTATTTGGCTTTGTTTCGTATTCAGCAGGGGGGCAGTGATACAGATTTTTTTCAAAGGGTATGAATTTAGATAATTAGATTTGGCCCTTTATGTTATGTTGCTCATTAAATGTAATTCAAACTTCATTTTTATTTGCATATTGTGTCAGGCTTGTACAAACACATGAAGAAACGGGTTCAAATTATTTGTTGATTAATAAGCGAATTTATACAAACAACAAAACAGGAATTCCTCCTCATTTGGAGGTGGTGTGAGTGAGAATAATTTGCTCCTTTGGCAATGTTCCAATCCCCTGACACATGACTGTGCTGACTAACTCTACTAAACGTCTCCCTCCAGTTTCACTGTCAACATCTAGCTCAGGATTTAGTCTACAATGTTTACATTTTTTACAGACACTTACAGTATCTAGAGCAACTAGGGTTAAGTGCCTTGCAGAAGGGCACATTGACAGATTTTTCACCTAGTTGGCTCAGGGATTCGGACCAACAATCTTTCAGTTACTGGCCCGAAACTCTTAACCACAAGGCTACCTGACACCCATTAAGCATGTATTTAAATTGTTACCCTCTGTAAGATAGAGACATCATTTCAATTGTATTATATTTAAAACTATTAAATCTGAGAATAAATCAGATAGCTGATTGAGAGGTAAAACCAAAACAGATAATTGCTGGGGTTTTCTTTGTTTATTGCAGTGGCTTGAGAAATCAGAATAGTGAGCAGTAGAAACTGTTTGATAGCAGGACTGTGAGGGCCCTGCTGGCTATTCTGACTGAGCACTGTCCTGATTATCAATTTACAGCAATCAGTGGCTTGATTTGTGCTCCAGTGGCTCCAGAATTGCACTCTAAAAAGAAAAAGCCAGAGACCAACTCTGTACAAAGGGAAGATTAACATGCATTGCAACAAGGACTATAGTGTAAAGCACAATACTTGAATTGATATGAGCTGGCAAGATACATGAGCACATTTAAACCTTGTACCAGCGAGAAACAGCGGCACCTGCAATGTGTTTTTGTCTACCCTGTAAGGCGTTTCTGTAATGTCAACAGTAAATGCTAGATTCATGCCAACATATGCAACATTTACTGTGAATGCGGTCTCCGCAACCGCCGTTAATTGTCAATCTTGCTATAAAGTGGATCTTCAGCTCTATGGATTGAATAGAGCCCTAAAACACTGTAGAATACACAGTAAAATACCATAAATGTGTTTTACAGAATTAATAACGGTGAATTGAGGGACATTGTTGTGGGCGGAAAATAGTTATGGCTCATTAACATATTTTAAGGCATGCCTTGTAAGGGGCTATATTGTTTCACCCATGAGTGAGAATGCTGTACTCCCACATTAGTAATTCTTTAAAACTTCTCTTAAATTTACAGAAATATACTGGCCAATTGCTGCTGTTAATTTACTGTAATTTAGAGTACAATAATTTACAGATTTTTTGGGGGGAGCCATAAACATTTTGAACTCTAGTGGGTGTGGTAATTGCAGCCATTAATTGGTAGTGTTGTTTGACTAATTAACATATTTAGAGTTGTCTCTTGTCCCATGTGGCTCAGTTGGTAGAGCATGGTGTTTGCAACGCCAGGGTTGTGGGTTCGATTCCCACGGGGGACCAGTACTGAAAAAAAAAATATGTATGAAATGTATGCATTCACTACTGTAAGTCGCTCTGGATAAGAGTGTTTGCTAAATTACTAAAAATGTTATTTTTAATGCAGAAATGTCATGATATTTGGGTGAAACCAGATGAAATTTTGATGATAAAGTGAAATATCACTGTTGCTTCTATGTTAATAAAGTTATCAGAAAGTGACTCATCCCCCGTCAAACTCTTGGATTCAGGAGGCGGGGTTATCACTGTCAAATCAGAAGCCTAAAGTGCAAGTGATAGAAAACACCAAATATCAGTTGGTATCCTGTAATACACAATTACATTTTAAAATCAAATGAAATGTTATTTGTCAAATGCGCCGAATACAACAGTGAAATGCTTACTTACAAACCCTTAACCAACAATGCTTTAAGAAGTTAAGAAAAAAAGTGTTAAGTAAAAATTAAAAGTAAGATAATTAAACAGAAGCAGTTAAATAACAATCGTGAGGCTATATATAGGGGGTACCAGTACAGAGTCAATTTGCGGGGGCACCGGTTAGTTGAGGTAATATGTACATTAGCAATTGCTGAAGAGTTTTTCAATTCAACAATAAAGTACTGTATTGCTGTATATGTAAATTATGGAGCATTTTGGAAAAATATTGTGTGAGGGAAAATAATCGCTGGCTCATTAACATATTTGAACCTTTTCACAAGTACCAACACAGGGGTGTGATAATTCTACAGTGGTCCCTGTAGCATACGATCAAACCGGTGTGATTAGAACGTGTATTTAGAACATCCAGTTTCGAATGAAGCAACAATCAGCATTTGAGCTGGCCACAGTTTTTTTCAGAAACATTTTGCACAAACACAGTCCTTAAAGTTATGTCCAGAATGTGAGCATTATTTTTGGATGCAATGTTCAGACATTCACAGAACTAGCTACAGCATAACACAATTATCCAAACCGGAAAAATGTAGGCTACATTTGTCCTAGCGCTAACTGAGGAAAGATTGATATAACACAAGCGGTCATATTTTTATAAACTCTCGGCTGACAGAAACTACAATATGAATTAGCTAATAGCAATTACTATTTATAATTAAATCACATCAAGGGTGAGCTCTCCATTGATCGAAATAATTGGGTAGTTAGTGTGCGTCGCCATTTTTTTAGCAAACAAAAGATAATAAGATGAGACAAGATGAGTTTGGTCTGTTTAAGGTATGCATGTTGAAGGGGTGTGTCATCTGCGATCATCCATTTCCCTTCATCACTTCCAGGAAGTTTACCTGAAAGATGAGTGAACCACGCCTTCACCTCATTCTAACACCTTTGGTCTGGCAGATTACATAACACCCAGAATGCATTGTATAATGTCAACAAACATGGCGCCACACATAGCTGGCAAACAGCTTAACTCATTGTAATCAGTACAACCTTCAAAAAAAGTATTTTACACACATCATACTTGTAGGTGTTCATTACAATAATCGGAATGCATTATTTGTCACCAGCAACTGAAAACATGTGAGTAAAAATATAAATACATTATGCTCCATGCATACTTTATGCACCTATAGTAGAAACATCAACACGATATACAGAAAATAAGGAATTTACTTTGATAGGAACGCACACATGTCCAAAGTAATTATGTGTAAGTAAGGCAAACATGTTCCAATTCTTGCAAGACTGCGCAAATATATGCATACTTGATCTGCGCAAACATGAGTGAAGTGCGGTGGGTGCTCCTGGAAGAGAGAAGTTTATCCAGCTAAGTAAAGCCTCAAACATAAATTGTCTGCAATGCTGAAATGGACTACTTCTAAGTGAATTAATGAGGAGGCGGAGCACACCTCAAATCAAACTGTTTTTAGAAAATACAACTTGTTAGAAAATAATTTGAAATTGACAAGTTGAAACATAGCCTATAAATAATTAGCAGGCAGCGCATGTTAACTGTCCTGTTGCGTAATAATCACATTTTGGAACAGTGAGTGCATTCTGACATCACGTGCATAAAACAACTCTCGCTGGGGCGACTATTTGTTGCACCGGTTAGTGAGAGTTCTGCACCCATTTAAGTGATATGGTAGTAGTTCCCAAGCAATTCAATGTGCACTGTATATAGAAACATATCAGTGTAGCAGTGGGACTCAAACCTAAATATTTAACCATCTCAGTTTGTTCTGTTTTGCTCTGTAATCACGGCCAGTTTGGAAGCCTTTGTTTAGGCCTCTAGAAGTGCAAGTGATATAAAACATCTAGTATTCATTAATATACAAATGCCTAGCAGCCAACATGCTTGCTCCAATACCTTGCAATTAGAGTAAAAAACTGTTTTGTTTTTTTCTTCACTTTTACAGTATTGAACTGCGTTTGATTGATTTGACATTATAGTAATTTACAGCAAGCTGGCATCAAGTTACTGTGAATATCTCAGTCTTGTATTGGCACTATCCAGAGATATAGATACACCTTCCTAATAATGAGTTGCACTACCTTTTGCCCTCAGAACAGCCTCAATTCATCGGGCATAAACTACAAGGTGTTGAAGGCATTCCACAGGGCTGCTGGCCCGTGTTGACTCCAATGCTTCACAAAGTTGTGTCAAATTGGCTGGAGGTCCTTTGGTGGTGGACAATTCTTAATATACAGTGGCTTGCGAAAGTATGGCATTTTTCTAATTTTGTTGCCTTACAACCTGGAATTAAAATAGATTTTTGAGGTTTGTATCATTTGATTTAAACAACTGGATTGTTACTCCTGCTGGCTATTGGATATAAGAGCAATGTCAACTTACCAACACAGGAATACGACTTCCCCGAAGCGGATCCTCTGTTCAGACCACCCCCTGGACAATGGATCTAATTCCAGTAGTCGCCCCCCCAAAACAAAGGCGCTGCAGAAGGGGCAGACGAAGCGGCCACCTGGTCAGGCTTCATAGAGGTGCACATCGCCCACTGCTCCCGAGTATACTATTAGCCAATGTCCAGTCTCTTGACAACAAGGTAGATGAAATTCGAGCAAGGGTTGCCTTCCAGAGAGACATCAGAGATTGTAACATTCTCTCTTTCATGGAAACAGGTCTCTCGGGATATGTTGTCCAAATCGGTTCAGCCACCGGGCTTCTCCATGCATCACGCCGGCAGAGATAAACACCTCTCTGGGAAGAGGAAGGGCGGGGGTGTATGCTTCTTGATTAATGACTCATGGTGTAATCATAACAACATACAGGAACTCAAGGAACTCCTTCTGCTCACCCGACCTATAATTCCTTTACAAATGCTGGCCATTTTACCTACCAAGAGAATTCTCCTCAGTTATAGTCACAGCTGTGTACATTCCCCCTCAAGCAGACACCAAGAGGGCCATCAAGGAACTCCACTGGACTATATGCAAACTGGAAACCATATATCCTGGGTTTTAACAAAGCAAATTTGAGAACATGGCTACCTAAATTATACCAGCATATTGTTTGCCCTACGCGCATGGGCAGTACCATCGGCCACTGCTACTCTAACTTATGCAATGCATACAAAGCCCTCCCCCACCCTCCCTTCGGCAAATCCAACCACGATGCCATCTTGGCCCTAACGTCTTATAGGCAGAAACTCAAACAGGATGTACCAGTGACAAGAACAATTCAACGCTGGTCCGACCAATCAGAAGCCACGCTTCAATATTGTTTTGGACACGCGGACTGGAATATGTTCCGATCAGCCTCAGAGAACAACGTCGACCTATACGCTGACTCGGTGAGTGCATTTATAAAAAAGTGCATTGGAGATGTTGTACCCAATGTGACTATTAAAACCTACACTAACCAGAAACCGTGGATGGATGGTAGCATTCGCGCAAAACTGAAAGCACGATCCACCCCATTTTACCATGGAAAGAGGTCTGGGAATATGACTGAATATAAACGCTGTTGTTATTCCCTCCGCAATGAAATGAAATACCAGTACAGGGACAAAGTGGAGACACAATTCAATGGCTCAGACACGAGACGTATGTGGCATGGTCTACAGGAAATCACGGACTACAAAAAGAAAACCAGCCACGTCACGAACACCAACGTCACGCTTCCAGACAAACTAAACACCCTCTTTGGGGGATAATACAGTGGCACTCTCGTGGCCCGCTACCATGGACTGCGGGCCCCCCCTCTCCTTCTCCGCGGCCGAAGTGAGTAAAACATCTAAACCTGTTAACCCTTGCAAGGCTGCTGGCTCAGACGGCATTCCTAGCCGTGTCCACAGAGCATGCGCAGACCAGCTGGCTGGTGTGCTTACGGACATATTCAATCGCTCCCTATCCCAGTCTGTTGTCCCCACATGCTTCAAGATGGCTACCATTGTTCCTCTACCCAAGAAGGCAAAGATAACTGAACTAAATGGCTACTGCCCCATTGCACTCACTTCTGTCATCATGAAGTGCTTTGAGAGACTAATCAAGGACCATAACACCTC
This sequence comes from Salmo salar, assembly GCF_965601325.2. Classification (NCBI taxonomy): domain Eukaryota; kingdom Metazoa; phylum Chordata; class Actinopteri; order Salmoniformes; family Salmonidae; genus Salmo; species Salmo salar. The sequence continues at coordinate 23,595,377 of NC_138309.1, read as the reverse complement.
AAACTTACCGGTCACCCTAGACCCACTTCAGTTTTCATACCGCCCCAACAGGTCCACAGACAACGCAATCGCCATCACACTACCCTATCCCATCTGGACAAAATGAATACCTATGTAAGAATGCTGTTCTTTGACTACAGCTCAGCTTTCAACACTATAGTACTCTCCAAGCTCATCGTCAAGCTGGAGGCCCTGGGTCTCAACTCGCCCTGTGCATTTGGGTCCTGGACTTTCTGACGTCCGATCCCAGGTGGTGACGGCAGGAAACAACATCTCCACTTCGCTGAGCCTCAACACTTGGGCCCCACAAGGGTGCGTGCTCAGCCCCCTTCTCTACTCCCCGTTCACCCATGATCGCGTGGCCATACACGCCTCCAACTCAATCATCAAGTTCGCAGACGACACAACAGTAGTGGGCTTGATTACCAACAACAATGAGACAGCCTACAGGGAGGAGGTGAGGGCACTCGGAGTATGGTGTCAGGCAAACAACCTGTCACTCAGCGTCAACAAAAGAAAGGAGATAATCGTGGAAACAGCAGATGGAGCACGCCCCTATCCACATCGAAGGGACAGCAGTGGAGAAGGTGGAAAGTTAAGTTCCTCGGCAAGAAGGTGCCCAAAACCCTGACAAACTTTGACAGATGCACAACCAAGAGCATCCAGTCGGTATGTATCACAGCCTGGTATGGCAACTGCACCACCCTCAACTGCAAGGATCTCCAGAGGGTGGACCATGACACCTACAGCACCTGATGTCACAGGAAGGCCAAAAAGATCCTCAAGAACATCAACCACCCGAGCCACTGCCTGTTCACACCGCTACCATCCAGAAGGCTATGTCAGTACAGGTGCATCAAAGCTGGGACCAAGAGACTGAAAAACAGCTTCTATCTCAAGGCCATCAGACTGCTAAACAGCAATCACTAACTCAGAGAGGCTGCTGTCTACATTGAGACCCAATCACTGGCCACTTTAATAAATGGATCACTAGTCACTTTATACAATGCCACTTTAATAATGTTTACATATCTTACATTACTCATATCACATGTATATACACCATCTAATGCACCTTGCCAATGCCGCTCAGCCATTGCTCATCCATATACTTATTCTCATTCACCCCTTTATATTTGTGTGTATTAGGTAGTTATTGGATTGTTAGATTACTTGTTAGATATTACTGCACTGTCGTAACTAGAAGCACAATCATTTCTCTACACTTGCATTGACATCCGCTAACCATGTGTATGACAAATAAAATGTGATTTGAGTATGCTATTCTGTTCTTCTGAAATAGTCTACATTTTCTTCAAATCATGTTTCTTTAGACCTGTCTAAAATAAATAATGGATTTATTGTGAATGTGTATGCTATTTTACATGGATGTATTAGACTTTTTTAAATGTCTGCATCAGTGGCTTGTAGGCCAGGAGATGCTAAATGTGTTTGTGTTAATTAACGGTAAATTACTGTGAGACCGGCAGTTATTGGTTTGACAACACTGGCTGACGAAATTTCGTGACTGCCACAGCCCTAAACATAGCATATGCCAGCATTGTAGGTCTACAGTCTCTGCTCAAAGGCCTACTAGGCTTTCAAAGCAATGGCTGTTAGAGCTCACTTTGCCACGTATTAGCCCTGGATAGAGTCCCTGTTGCAGTTTTCACTTTCTTTCGCTACATTGGTGGCAGCGTTAGGATTATGTCCAGCTCACGTCTAGTTATGTGATCTAGTGGTGGGAAGTATTCTGTTTTTCAATATTGTGTTGGGTGTAATTACATTGACATATCTAGCGAACAATGGATAAGCAACAATGGGCGTGAAGGATAGAAGTAGTCACTACCGGTGTGATCAAGCCTTACATAAAAGTTGCCTGAAGCTGAATGGAAAGCGCTATGCCCTGACCAGTTATTCAGAAGAAAATCCTCTGACTGTCTAATTTACAGAAGTTAACTTATCAGTGTAGACCAAAAACAAAAGATATTAATTTATATACTACCTGTTTAAAGTGTTAATAGAACCATGGTTTTGTTTTGTTATGGTGTCGAGGCATTCAACCTCCGAAACATGACCCCTTCAAACCACGCTTCTCAACACCCGACCGCTTAACCCGGAATCCAGCCTCAGTGTGTAGGAGGAGGCCTGCAGGCGCCCGGCCCACCACAACGAGTGGCCTCCAAAGTGGCGCAGAGGTCTAACACATTTATTATTTTATATAAATAAAATGTGGGAACCAAAATAAAGGCAGTGTAGAACACAATTTCCCATCATGCATTGCTCTAATAACTTTCAAAAGATTGTGCGAATTCATTTACAAGAAAACAGATTTTTTGAGGGACAAACATTTCTGTATTTCCCCACGAATTAAGTCACATAAAAACATATTTTTACACAAAAATGCACAAATTGAGTGTTAGATTGTGATGCAGATTTTTTTATTGTTTCAATAGCTGTGCTTGTGCATGCACATTGATTAATTAATCTTACGCTACACATAGATAAATAACATACATTTTTCTCAAATAACCCAATCAGTTAGATAAATGTTTTGCACCCATTACTGAAATGTTTGTTCCAGTTGAAATTACTTAGGTCAGGGGTGCAATACTTGGAGTGTGCTCTGATGAGGAAGAAAAAGAAAAAAGGTACCACACCATGCTTAGGCCTGGCCTAAACTAACCTCCATGTAATGATGTAAGCCATTATTGAGAAAGTAAAGCTATTGTTCATGACAAATGTCTGTGCATCCATGAAACTACTTCATCAATGCTGGAACTTCCATACTGTAAGGGGCAATTTCCCGGACGCAGATTAACACTGAATTTGGACTAAAAAGAAAGGTAAATCAAGAATTAAAAAAAAGTTTTAGTTCAGGAATGAATCTGTGTCCAGGAAACCACCCATAAAACTTGTATGTAGAGATTCAGTGAAAATGTTATATTACTCCAGCACTTTACCCACCAAGATGTCTAAAGCTGCAGCAATTCCTTTTTTCTTCGTGAAATACAATGACATTTATAACATTAGGCAGAAGAAAATAAATGGCCCGGTTTTCTCTGAGGTCAAATTATACTCAGGAGTCACTGTTTACCATATCTATCCTCAGAGCGCTGCCAAGGGATGAGAAATACCAGTCCCAGAAGCGTCACATTACAAAAATCATATCTAATATATTTGCAGACTGACACTAGGCCCTTGATGCAAGATGCATGCATCCTTTGTCCATGTCAGGAGTCTCCATATTAGAAATATAGGGCAGGTCACGGATGTGGTGACATTCACTTCATTCTCTCTCTAATGACTTTGTAAATTGTTCTACTAGATGTCAAAGAACCCTGATAAGAAATTATATTTTTGTGCTTCTTAAAGGGTAATAGAATTTAATGAAGATGTACAAGTCCAATGTGTAAAAAAATCCTTTAATGAGGTGCGTTTCAATATCATTCCTACTTAGATAAATAAAAGGTAGTATTGAGCTTTGATAGATATACTTGTAAAATACTAAACACTGTAGACATGATTTTAAGGCTTTATTATTCTGTTCACTTGAATGCATCTACAACTAACCCGTTCAATGCACGTTTCCTAGATTTTAACCAACTGAATTAACTAGATAATATTTATTTTCATGGCCAATGTCGAAATAAAACATTGTTTCCATCGATCGGACCAAGGTCGGAGTCAATCCCATGGTTTTAGAAACATTGTAAACATGCATTAAAATCAATGATCACAACCAAAGAGGCAATTACATTCTCGAAACACTCATTTTCCCAATACAAATCTACAGCATGTTGTTCGCCTACTTCTCTCTGTTGATGTGTATAATTGCTAGCCACTTCAGTACAGCTCTTAGAAGCTTCTGAAGCAGATGACATTCCTCTCTGTCGTTGCCCTTGATCTGTTTGTTTCTTTTCAGAGCCACGGCAGATCTCATTCTATATGACGCCTTGGTCTCAATTTCTTAATATCCATTATTACTGTTTAAAATGCAATATATTAGATGTAATTAAAAGGTAATAAGTTCACCCTTTATCAATATTCAGAGGCAGGTTATTATTTATTGTCATGAATCTTGGCCTTTAGGATTTCCGTTAGATGGGCCAGCTACTAAGTAAAAATTGTCTATATTGTAAAAATACAATAAAGAAAATAGCTCTTTGATGTTAATTTAAGGTTAGGCATTAAGGTAAGCAGTGTGGTTAAGGTTAGGCTTAAAATCATTTTCTATGACTTTGTCTGTTCCGGCTAGTGACCACTCTGCAGAGCTGCCTCCAGGGCAAGATTCATGACAATATATTCCAACCTGCTATTCAGAGATAACTGTAACAATCAGTTATTTGACTGAAGTTCTTTCAACAATTGCTGTCCAGCCTTTTCACCGGCAAATTTATATCAAAGATTCTGTAACAGAGAAACCGTGTACATTCTGCCAAGTCACATCCTAATAAGGGTTCAAACACAATTCTGAAGGTTCTTATACCCAATTTTGTCAAAACCTACGTTAGTACACAGCAAATTATTGAGTGTTAAAAAGATAAATGAACACTGACAATGTTAAATCATCAGTGAAAGTGTTGTCTGTGGACTCATATAGACACCGGTAAAGTTTTAAATTAATACACTGCATAGTGTAAAGCCTTGTTCAAATATTTCTCAGAGTGCCTTGCCTTTCGAGTATATTCTAGATTTACCACCCATGACTGTATTTGTTAGCGACAAGACATGGTTGTTGCATTCATACAGTTTTGGTTCAGTGGACTTTACCAAGTGAAATCCTAAGGAAATATATTATAATTAGTTAATTATGTAAGACAATACCATACGCATTTCATAAGTTCTTACTTTGAGGGCCTAATTTTACTCTAATACAGGGGACTGAAACTCATAATTTTGTACAAATATCCGGGCCATCATCATATTTCCCAGCATGCTCTATTGTACATAGATTTTTTTTAAATAGTTTGTTTCCATATCTGTTTGTGATTGATTGATTTTTATCTTTTGCTACTCAAATATACACTGCTCAAAAAAATAAAGGGAACTGGACTAAAGCATCCGCCAACTCCTGGACAGTCTGTGGTGCAACGTGGCGTTGGTGGATGGAGCGAGACATGATGTCCCAGATGTGTTAAATTGGATTCAGGTATGGGGAACGGGCGGGCCAGTCCATAGCATCAATGCCTTCCTCTTGCAGGAACTGCTGACACACACCAGCCACATGAGGTCTAGCATTGTCTTGCATTAGGAGGAACCCAGGGCCAACCGCACCAGCATATGGTCTCGCAAGGGGTCTGAGGATCTCATCTCGGTACCTAATGGCAGTCAGGCTACCTCTGGCGAGCACATGGAGGGCTGTGCGGCCCCCCAAAGAAATGCCACCCGACACCATGACTGACCCACCACCAAACCGGTCATGCTGGAGGATGTTGCAGGCAGCAGAACGTTCTCCACGGCGTCTCCAGACTCTGTCACGTCTGTCACACGTGCTCAGTGTGAACCTGCTTTCATCTGTGAAGAGCACAGGGCGCCACTGGCGAATTTGCCAATCTTGTTGTTCTCTGGCAAATGCGAAACGTCCTGCACGGCTGTAAGCACAACCCCCACCTGTGGACGTCGGGCCCTCATACCACCCTCATGGAGTCTGTTTCTGACCGTTTGAGCAGACACATGCACATTTGTGGCCTGCTGGAGGTCATTTTGCAGGGCTCTGGCAGTGCTCCTCCTGCTCCTCCTTGCACAAAGGCGGAGGTAGCGGTCCTGCTGCTGGGTTGTTGCCCTCCTACAATCTCCTCCACGTCTCATGATGTACTGGCCTGTCTCCTGGTAGCACCTCCATGCTCTGGACACTACGCTGACAGACACAGCAAACCTTCTTGCCACAGCTCGCATTGATGTGCTATCCTGGATGAGCTGCACTACCTGAGCCACTTGTGTGGGTTGTAGACTCCGTCTCATGCTACCACTAGAGTGAAAGCACCGCCAGCATTCAAAAGTGACCAAAACATCAGCCAGGAAGCATAGGAACTGAGAAGTGGTCTGTGGTTACCACCTGCAGAACCACTCCTTTATTGGGGGTGTCTTGCTAATTGCCTATAATTTCCACCTGTTGTCTATACCATTTGCACAACAGCATGTGAAATGTATTGTCAATCAGTGTTGCTTCCTAAGTGGACAGTTTGATTTCACAGAAGTGTGATTGACTTGGAGTTACATTTGATAATGGATCTCCAAGGCATGCGTCGGAATTGCTAAGCAGTTTACTTCGAAACAGTGTGCTGATGCCTGTATGACTTTATCAGAAGCACGTGATCATTGACGTCCAAAGCTTCATTACATTGAACAACCACCTGCTTGGTTTGGTTTCAGTAGATGACAAAAGGGTAGCCTGTGCATGCGTGTAACGGTGTGCGCGACATCTATAATAATATGGCTGTTCTAAATTAGGCTTTGATCAGCACAATGTACACTAGTGGAACATGCTGGTCAAAACAGATTAATAGACCTATTTCATTACACAAAAAAATATATTATTTTCTCAAGGCTTTGATCAACACAATGCACACTAGAGGCACCTGCTGGTAAAATAATTATTTAGAGCAGACAATTTTTTATAGTCCCACACGCTATAGTGCGTGAGCAGAGTAGCCTTTTTGTCTTCTCCCAAAACCAATACCAAACCAGGTATTTGTTTGATGTAATGAAGCGTCGGACGTCATTGATCATGTGCTTCTGATAAAGTGATCGGCACACTGCTTCGAATTAAACTGATTTGCGATTTTGATGCATGCCTTGGAGCTCTTATCAAACTTATCATCACTACCGTCATGTCGTCAGCAAGTTTAATGATGGTGTTGGAGTTGTGAGCAGTCATGGAGTTATGAGAGAACAAAGAGTACAGGAGGGGACTAATCACCCCGTATTGAGAGTCAGTGTGGCAAATGTGTGGGAGTGGCCTGTCAGGAAGTCCAGTATCCAGTTGCAGAGGGAGGTATTCAGTCCCAGGGTCCTTATGTTAGTGATGAGCTTGGAGGGCACTATGGTGTTGAAAGCTGAGCTGTAGTCAATGAACAGCAGTCTCACAGGTGTTCCTTTTGACCAGGTGGGAAAGGGCAGTGTGGAGTGCAATTGAGATTGCGTCATCTGTGGATCTGTTGGGGCGGTATACGAATTGGAGTGGGACCAGGATGTCTGGGATGGCGTTGATGTGAGCCATGGCCAACCTTTCCAAGCATTTAATGCCTACAGATGTGAGTGCTACAGGGTGATAGTCATTTAGACAGGTTACCTTGGCGTTCTTGGGCACAGGCGCTATGGTTGCTTGAAACATGGAGGTATTACAGGGTCAGGGAGAGGTTGAAAATGTCAGTGAAGACACTTACCAGCTGGTCAGCGCATGCGCTGAGTATGGGTCCTTGTAATCCATCTAGCCCTGCCACCTTGTGAATGTTAACCTGTTTAAAGGTCTTACTCAAATAGGCTACGGAGACAGTGATCACAGTCATCCAGAACTGCTGGTGCTCTCAAGCATGATTCAGTGTTGCTTTCGTCGAAGCGAGGATAGAAAGCATTTAGCTTGTCTGGTAGGCTCGGGTTCACTGGGCAGCTCCTGGCTGGGTTTCCCTTTGTAATCCGTGATAGTTTGCAAGCCCTGCCACATCCAACGGGAGCCAGAGTAGTAGGATTCAATCATAGTCCTATATTGACACTTTGCCTGTTTGATGGTTCGCCGGAGGGCGTAGCAGGACTTCTTAAGAGTCCGGATTAGTGTCACGCTCCTTGAAAGCAGCAGCTTAAGCCTTTAGCTCAGCGTGGATGTAATCCATTGCTTCTGTTTGGGATATGTACCAGTCAAAAGTTTGGACACACCTACTCATTCCAGGGTTTTTCTTTATTTTTACACATTTCTACATTGTAGAATAATAGTGAAGACATCAAAACTATGAAAAAACACATACACTAACATTCACAAGTTTGGGGTCACTTAGAAATTCTTGTTTTTGAAAGAAAAACACATTTTTGTCTATTAAAATAGCATCAAATTGATCATAAATACAGGGTAGACATTGTTAATGTTGTAAATGACTATTGTAGCTGGAAATGGGTGATTTTGTATGGAATATCTACATAGGCATACAGAGGCCCATTATCAGCAACCATCACTTCTGTGTTCCAATGGCATGATGTGTTAGCTAATCCAAGTTGATCCAAGCTAATCCAAAAGGCTAATTGATCATTAGAAAACCCTTTTGCAATTATGCTAGCACAGCTGAAAACCTTTGCTGATTAAAGAAACTGGCCTTCTTTAGACTAGTTGAGTATCTGGAGCATCAGCATTTGTGGGTTCAATTACAGGCTCAAAATGGCAAGAAACCAAGAACTTTGTACTGAAACTCGTCAGTCTATTCTTGTTCTGAGAAATGAAGGCTATTCCATGCGAGAAATTGCCAAGACACTGAAGATCTCGTACAATGCTGTGTTCTACTCCCTCCACAGAACAGCGCAAACTGGCTCTGTTTGCAACAAGGCACTAAAGTAATACTGCAAATAAATTGGCAAAGAAATTACCTTTATGTCCTGAATACTAAGCATTAATGTTTGGGGCAAATCCAATCTTCATATTTTCAAGCATGATGGTGAATGCATCATGTTATGCGTATGCTTGTCATCGGCAAGGACTAGGGAGTTTTTTGTTGTTGATGAAAATAAACGAAGCAGGGATAAGCAAAGGCTAAATCCTAGAGGAAGACATTTACATTTTAGTCATTTAGCAGACGCTCTTATCCAGAGCAATGTGAATGCATACATTTCATACATTTTTTTCCCGTACTGGTCCCCCGTGGGAATCAAACCCACAACCCTGGTGTTGCAAACACCATGCTCTACCAACTGAGCCACACAGGACTGCCATCTTGCTCACACGGCTGGATCAATCTGCTTTCCAACAAACACTGGGAGACAAATTCACCTTTCAGCACGACAATAACCTAAAACACAAGGCTAAATATACACTGGAGTTGCTTACCAAGATGACATTGACTGTTCCTGGATGGCCTTGTTACAGTTTTAATTGAAAATCTATGGAAAGTCTTGGAAATGGCAGTCTAGCAATGATCAACAACCAACTTGATGGAGTTTAAAGAATTTTAAAAAGAATAATGTGCAAATAATATTGTATAATCCAGGTGTATGAAGCTCTTTATCCAGAAAGAGTAACAGCTGTAATCGCTGCCAAACATGATACTAACATGAATTCACTAATGGGTGGGAATACGTATATAAATGAGATATTTGTATATCTTTTTTTTATGTGCAAAAATGTATAAAACATGTTTTCATTTTGTCATTATGGGGTATTGTGTGTAGATGGTTGAGATAAAAAAAAAAAAAAAAAAATAGGAGAATTTTCCAGATGCATCAGGAAATTCAAATGTCTTCTGATTGGCTAAAAAGGAGCAGTTCTCTTTCTCTCCATTCGGGGGCTGTCCAGTCATTGGGATCAGGGCTGGCTATCTTAAAATAATGTTCCATCTCGCTCACTCAAACACTAAAGGCCTAGATCCTATTACTGCAACATTAAAATGTATCTGAAATTCAGCCACGTCAACAACCATAATTTGATTTAGCTTAATACCACAATATAGTTATTGGTCTCCACTAGGCTATGACATACAAGTGTCTGGTGTATCCTAAGGTTATGAATGAACTGTCAAAACTGAGTTAAATCGTGGCTTGGGGTGGTCTTGCCATTTGGGCCACTGCCTTTAGTGTGCACATATAGGCCTACCATATTAGCGTGCGTTTGATTCCGGCCCAAGCCCTTCTGGCACAAATAATGCAGATTGACTTGATGTAGTTCAACATTTCAAATATGGACAGTCCAAGTTAATTTCTTGTTTTTCTAGATAAGAAATTACCATACCAGACACTTTTGTATAACATAAATAGTAAAAAAGTAAAAAAAATAAAAATAAAAAATAATTACAAAATTTCAAAAAAATAAAAAATCAGTAAACTAACATTGCTTTCTAGTTATACAAAATGTCGGATAAATTGCAATGGGAAATTTGCCAGGGTAAACGAGGAAATACTTTATTTCTATTGTACTAAATGCTTGTAAAAATAGATAAATCACCCTTAGTCTGTTCAAAAAGGACTAAATTGTTCCTAAGACAATACCAACCAGAGGGCGAACACATCTTGAAAAACTTTGGTTGCAAGGAGAACTAAGGCAGAGGAAGAGGCGAAGCGAGTGGGCTAACTCTTGCCAAAATAAGCCCAATATGGTTCTATGGGCTTAATATGCAAACCTAAGCGTGTTGTCTGCTCCTGCCGAGTGGTGCAGCGTTCTATAGAGGTGTCACTATAGACCCTGGTTCGTTCGCGGTCTGTGGTTCGCGCAATTGGCCCAGCTTCGGCCGGGGTTAGGGGAGGGTTTTGCCAGGATGGAAGACCGTCATTGTAATTAAGAATTTGTTCTTAACTGGCTTGGCTGGTTAAATTAAGGTTAAATAAAAAACATTCCTGCCTTTGGGATGACTCCCATTGTAATTATTATACCTTTATTTCAACAAGGAACACAGACTGAGACCAAGGTCTCTTTTACAGCTGGGCCCTGCGTATGTTTACACATACAGTTTAGGTACAATGATTAAAAAACTAAACAAGTGTCACAGGTTATGTCGTGGTGTTGAAGAGAGGACCAAAATGCAGCAGAGTTGTGGATACTCATTTTCTTTTAATGAGACACACGCAAAGCATACACAGTGAAAAAACAAAACAATAAATGATACTCACGACAGCACCAGTTTTGCAGGCTATACAAAACGCAGTGCAAAAACAACTACCCACAACCCCGAAGAAAAACACACACCACTATATAACACTCCCAATCAAAGGCAACTCAACACACCTGCCTTCAATTGGGAGTCTAATCACCAACACAAACCCCTTAACATACAAAAAACCTGCCACATCCTGACCCAAAACTGATACCATACCTCCCTCTGCTGGTCAGGACGTGACAACAAGACAAACAAAACGATCACAGATAACACAAAAAAAATACAGCAACAGATTTCATTTACACATAGGTTATTCTACTAACAGCACAAGAACTTGCATTACCCGAAACAGTTACAAGCAGTATAAAAATAAAAATGCTCCAATAAATATTTAAAAAGAGCAAGGGGGACAAGATGGTTATGATGGAGAAATGAGCATCTCATCATTATATACAGATCTATGACTAAGGTAACACCGACATCATATTTTAGGGAGTGGTAAAGGTGACCAATAATGATTACAATTAAGATCAGCTGTGTGGGTGAATTTAGCACATATTGATGTTTTAACGAGACCTCAGTTGGCGATAATCTAGTGCCATCGATGGTTGCAATAGGCTCCTTGTTATTTGATTATATTACTATAGGCTTCTTAAAAAGGTATATGGTACTCGAGATATTGGAATAATTTCACGTACATGTGATGGTGAATGCATACTAAAAATATTTACACCAAGTGTGATGTTGAATTTTTAGCTCAGAATGATTAAGTCAGTAACAGTTAAACAATCAATACTGAAATGTTACTATCAATCATGTTACTAGTATGCAAATCAGACACATTTCACCATGGAATTAAATTGAATCAAAAGTTTTTTGGGGGTGCATTTTGGCTAACCCTTTCACTAACCTTAAACTTACCCCTCCTAACCTGCTAAGTTAATTATCCTAATCTGCTTGAGAAAAGCTGTATCCCATCTAGACAACACTGGAAAATATTATGAAAGCAGAAGGTAAAGAAGTGCAACTTACCCCTGATTGCATCTGGCTAAAAACCCAAGAACAAAAATATGATGTGCGCTTCACTTCAAAAGCTATGGTGGAAATAAAACTGAGTTTGACAGAGAACTAAGATAGCCAATGGACATGAAGGGTTATTTCAGCATCTTAGACCTCATTTTCCACTTACTTTTAGTGTTGAAGCATCATCCTGACAGTTGTTTTGGTCAGAGTTCTTTTCCTGAGATTTCTTTGGCTTGCTTAGTTGCTTGCATGAGGGATATAGTGGTTGTCACACCCTGATTTGTTTCACCTGTCTCCACCTCCCTCCCTTGTGCTTGTCTCCACCTCCCTTCAGATATTGCCGTCTTCCCCATTATCCCCTTCGCATTTATACCTGTGTTCTGTTTGCCTGTTGCCAGTTCGTCTTGTCAAGCGTACTAGCGTGTTTTTTTGTAATCCTGTTTTCTTGAGCCCCTGTTTTCTAGTTATCCAGGTTTTATCCGCCCCTAGTATGGTTCCCAATCAGAGATAGCTGTTTGTCGTTGTCTCTGATTTGGGATCATACTTAGGCAGCCCTTTTTCCCACCTTAGCTTGTGGGATCTTGTTTTTGGTACTGTGCTGTATGCCCTACTGAATGTTACGGTTTCGTTTTGTATTATTTTTGATTTTGTTTCGGTATTCATCTAATAAAGAATGATGTACGCTTACCACGCTGCACCTTGGTCCGATCCTTCAATCAACGATCGTAACAGATGCAGTCAGTCTCTCCTCTCCTCAACTCTTACACAAGAGAGACTGGCATGCAATTACAATCTAATATAATGTCAAGTAATTTAGTCTCATCAACTTGTTCAACAGCCACACCATTCGTTACCAGATTCAGCTGAAGTCTAGAACTTGAGTGATTTGTATCAAATACAATGCTCTTAGATTTAGAGATGTTCAGGACCAGTTTATTACTGGCCATCCATTCCAAAACAGACTGCAACTCTTTGTTAATTAAGGGTTTCAGTGACTTAATTAGCTGTGGTTGCTGATGTGTATATGGTTAAATTATCAGCACACATGGACAAACATGCTTTGTTTAATGCCAGTGGCAGGTCATTGGTAAAAATAGAAGAGAGGGCCTAGAGAGCTAGCCTGCTGTACACCACACCTTACATGTTTGACATTAGAGAAGCATCTATTAACCTCTTGACGGTCGCCTAGGATAGGGGGCGCCACAGCGCATTTTGAAAAAAATGTGTTCCCATTTTAAACGGCCTACTACTCAAACTCAGAAGCTAGGATATGCATATAATTAATACTTGTGGATAGAAAACACCCTAAAGTTTCTAAAACTGTTTGAATGGTGTCTGTGAGTATAACAGAACTCATATGGCAGTCAAAACCCCGAGACAGATCGAAACAGGAAAGGGAATTCTGAGTTGCGAACTCAACTTCATCACGTTGCCTATTAATCACACCGTGAGCTATGGTTCATTGAGCACTTCCTATTGCTTCCACTAGATGTCCCCAGTCTTCACAAAGTGGTTTGAGCCTTCTACTGTTAAAACTGAATGAATGAGATGCTGTGGAACGTGGTCACACGGAGAGGGCCATCACCATTATGACGCCGGTGCCCCTGGTTACCCTGCCCTTTCGAAACGTTTTGAAACACAATGCAATCGTCCCCCTCGAATCTTATTGGCTCTCTTGTTGAAAAACGCCCTGAAGATTTATGTTATACAACGTTTGACATGTTTGACATTTTCTCGAAATGGCTGTCCCGCGGCCGACGGAGCATTTGGATCAGCCTTCAGACGCGCTAACAAGAACAAGCTCTTGGAACATAAAGGAGTAATTATTTCAAACGAAAATACATTTGTTGTGGACCTGGGATTCCTGGAAGTGCTTTCTGATGAAGACAACCAAAGGTAAGGGATTATTGACAATAGTATACAAGACTAGATGTGATATGCGATTGTTCCAAGATGGTGAGAGTATCGCATCCCCTTTCATCGCAAAGTATGATTATCCAGTAAAGTTAATTTTAAATCTGGCATTACAGGTGCTTTCAAGAGATATTCATCTATAAATCTTAGAATGACAATATTACATTTTAAAAAATGTTTTCGAATAGTAATTTAGTCAATTGTAGCTCTGTTTCATCGGATGCATTTGAGGGAAAATAGTTAGTCAACGTTACGCACCGATGTAAAATGCTGTTTTTATATATAAATATGAACTTTATCGAACAAAAGAATGCATGTATTGTGTAACATGATGTCCTAGGTGTGTCATCTGATGAAGATTGTCAAAGGTTAGTGCTGTTTTTTGGTTATTTGTGATGCACGTGGTTGGTCGGAAAATGGCTATGTGGCTACTTTTACGATATACTCCTCTAACATAATCTAATGTTTTGCTTTTGCTGTAAAGCCTTTTTGAAATCGGACAACGTGGTTCGATTCAGGAGAGGTGTATCTATAAAACGATATAATTTGAAAAAAAAATTGAAAAAAAAAAATTATTACATTTTGTTATGCTAATGGCGATATGATTTTTCGCTGGATGTCCGTCCCGCACAGGGGTTAAAGAAATAGCAAGAGGTGATCCGGCAGACCAGTGACCAGTGGCAGCGCCCTGAGAGAGTGTCATGTGGAACTGATGATGTAAATGTGAAAAATCTGAGGAAAATGCAAGGCAAATTGAGTGTATGTGCTCTTCTGATGGGACTTGATAACGCAGAAACTTAAAGAACTAAATTTGTCTGCCGAACACACTGATTATTTCGGTCACAAGACAACAGTCTGTGTGACAGATCATGCAGGTTTCCCAGCCCTATCAACCCAGGAAACTTTTTTTCCATGTCCTTAAGATCAACTGAAAAAAAGCGACCACGTCCGGTGCCGTCCTGCGTCGTTGATGCCATCCATAGAAAGAATCCTTCAGCTTCAGGAGTATACGTTGGATTCAAGGAGTCTGAGGACCCGCACTTGCTTCTCTGAACCAATTGATTCTCAGGAATGTATAAAGACTCAACAAGTAATTACACCAAGTTTTATTACACAACATGTCTAAGGCTATAACCATGTAAATAGAAGGTGCAAACCTGGCTATGAGTATGTGAACAACATAAAGTTACTTCTTCTTCAACATATTCCCAAATAAAGAAGGCTTGTTTCTATGACACATAAACATGTTCCCAAATAAAGACAACACTATGCAAGTATGAATTGTAGACAATACATTTGTAATAAACACACATACATCTAATAGAAAAAGACAGTTTTGAATAAGTAAATGGACATATAAACATGTTCTACACTACTACTTTAGTAGTCCAATAGCCTATGTAGCTTAATCCTTGACGGGCTACCCGTATGCTGGACCCCTACAAATCAGCCGGGCTAGACAATGTGGAACCTTTCTTTCTAAAATTATCTGCCGAAATTGTTGCAACCCCAATTACTAGCCTGTTCAACCTCTCTTTCGTGTTGTCTGAGATTCCCAAAGATTGGAAAGCAGCTGCGGTCATCCCCCTCTTCAAAGGGGGGGACACTTGACCCAAACTGCTACAGACCTATATCTATCCTACCCTGCCTCGCTAAGGTCTTTGAAAGCCAAGTTAACAAACAGATTACCGACCATTTAGAATCC
This sequence comes from Salmo salar, assembly GCF_965601325.2. Classification (NCBI taxonomy): domain Eukaryota; kingdom Metazoa; phylum Chordata; class Actinopteri; order Salmoniformes; family Salmonidae; genus Salmo; species Salmo salar. The sequence goes on along the minus strand of NC_138309.1, from coordinate 23,579,945 downwards.
CACCACACCTTCTCCGCTATGCAATCTGGTTTCAGAGCTGGTCATGGGTGCACCTCAGCCACGCTCAAGGTCCTAAACAATATCTTAACCGCCATTGATTAGAAACAAAACTGTGCAGCCGTATTCATTGACCTGGCCAAGGCTTTCGACTCTGTCAATCATCACATCCTCATCGGCAGACTCAACAGTCTCGGTTTCTCAAATGATTGCCTGGTTCACTAACTACTCTGATAGAGTTCAGTGTGTCAAATCGGAGGGCCTGTTGTCCAGGCCTCTGGCAGTCTCTATGGGGGTGCCACAGGGTTCAATTCTTGGGCCGACTCTCTTCTCTGTATACATCAATGATATCGCTCTTGCTGCTGGTGAGTCTCTGATCCACCTCTACGCAGACGACACCATTCTGTATACTTCTGGCCCTTCTTTGGACACTGTGTTAACAACCCTCCAGACGAGCTACAATGCCATACAACTCTCCTTCCGTGGCCTCCAACTGCTCTTAAATACAAGTAAAAGTAAATGCATGCTCTTCAACCGATCGTTGCCTGCACCTGCCCGCCCGTCCAGCATCACTACAATTTGTAAGTCGCTCTGGATAAGAGCGATCTGCTAAATGACGTAAATGTAAAATGTAAATGTACTCTGGACGGTTCTGACTTAGAATATGTAGACAACTACAAATACCTAGGTGTCTGGTTAGACTGTAAACTCTCCTTCCAGATTCACATCAAGCATCTCCAATCCAAAGTTAAATCTAGAATTGGCTTCCTATTTCACAACAAAGCATCCTTCACTCATGCTGCCAAACATACCCTCGTAAAACGAACCATCCTACCGATCCTCGACTTCGGCAATGCCATTTACAAAATAGCCTCCAATACCCTACTCAATAAATTGGATGCAGTCTATCACAGTGCCATCCGTTTTGTCACCAAAGCCCCATAAACTACCCACCACTGCAACCTGTACGCTCTCGTTGTAAGGGCTGTCGTCGTAAGAAAACCAAGATGCAGCGGAGGATGTGTATTCATTTTAAAGATTTAATCAAATGAACCACTATAAACAAAATACTCGACAGAAACGACAGCAAACAGTCCTGTCTGGTCCTACATGAACAAAACAGAAAACACTAGACAGAAACAATCACCCATAAAAACCCAAAGGAAAAACAGGCTACTTATGTGTGACTCCCAATCCGCAAAAACAAACTACAGCTGTGCCTGATTGGAAGCCACACGGCCAAAATCAACGAAACAAACCAACCTAGAAAAAAGAACATAGAACGCCCACCCAATGTAACACCCAGGCCTAACCAAAATAAAGAACAAAACCCCCTCTCTATGGCCAGGGCGTTACAGTACCCCCCCAAAGGTGCAGACTCCGGCCGCAAAACCTGACTCTGAAGGGGAGGGTCCGGGTGGGCCTTCTTACGGCGGTGGCTCAGGTGCGGGACGTGGCCTCCGCTCCACCCTCGGCGTTGCCCACTTAGGTGGTGCTCCTGACCGCGCCGGAGGACTGGTGGGCGACCCTGACTGCGCCCGGCTGGCGGGTGATTCTGGTTGCGCCCGGCTGGCGGGCGACCCTGGCGGCTCCGGCGGCTCCGGCTGGCAGGCGGCTCCGGCAGCACTGACCCAGGATTCACCAGGCTGGGGAGACATGAAGGAGGCCTGGCCCTGGGTGCAGGCACAGGACTCACCAGGCTGGGCAGACATGAAGGAGGCCTGGCCCTGGGCGCAGGCACAGGACTCACAGGGGTGGCGGGCGGGTCTGGCAGCACCAGACAGGCGGGCGGCTCCGGACAGGCGGGTGGCTCTGGCGGCTCCAGACTGGCGGGCGGCTCTGGCGGTTCCGGATAGGCGGGCGGCTCTGACGGCTCCGGACTGGCGGGCGGCTCTGGCGGCTCCGGACTGGCGGGCGGCTCTGGCGGCTCTGGACTGGCGGGCGGCTCTGGCGGCTCCGGACTGGCGGGCGGCTCTGGCGGCTCTGGAGTGGCGGGCGGCTCTGACGGCTCCGGACTGGCGGGCGGCTCTGGCGGCTCCGGCGGCTCTGGCCCAGGACTCACCAGGCTGGAAAGACCCACTGGAGGCCTGGTCCATGGAGGAGGTCCAGGACTGACCAGGATGGGGAGACCCACCGGAGGCCTGGTCCTTGGAGGAGGTCCAGGACTGACCAGGATGGGGAGACCCACTGGAGGCCTGGTCCGTGGAGGAGGCACAGGCTTGACCAGGATGGGGAGACCCCCTGGAGGCCCGGTCCGTGGAGGAAGTACAGGAGTGACCAGGATGGGGAGACCCACTGGAGGCCTGGTCCGAGGAGGAGGCACAGGATAAACCGGGCTGTGGGGGAGCACTGGAGTTCTGGTACGTAGGCTCTTTACCCACACTCCAGGCTGAATGCCCACTTTGGCCCGGCACGGGCGGAGCGCAGGCATTGGGCGAACTGGGCCCTCCCAGCGCCCTGGAGACACAGTGCGCAGAGCCGGTGCAGGATAACCTGGACCGAAAAGGCGCACTGGAGACCAGATGCGCTGAGCTGGCACAATCCGTCCTGGCTCAATCCGTCCTGGCTCGATGCCTGCACTCGCATGGCACTTGCGGGGGGCTGGCCTATCACGCACCGGGCTATGAACGCGCACTGGAGACACCGTGCGCTTCACAGCATAACACGGTGCCTTACCAGTACCACGCTGCTTCCGGTAAGCACGGGGAGTTGGCTCAGGTCTACCGCCTGACTCCGCCAATCTCCCCGTGTGCTCCCCAAAATGTTTTTGGGGCTGCCTCTTGTGTCTGCTGCGCTCCCTTTCTCATACCAGCGCCTCTCAGCTCTCGCCGCCTCGATCTCCCACTGCGGGCGGCGATAATCCCCAGCTTGAGCCCATGGTCCTTTACCGTCCAGGATTTCCTCCCAAGTCCACGATTCTAGATAGCTCCTCTGCTGGTTCTTCTCCTTGCGCTGCTCCTTCCTCCGCTGCTTGGTCCGTTTTTTGGTCGGTGATTCTGTAAGGGCTGTCGTCGTAAGAAAACCAAGATGCAGCGGAGGATGTGTATTAATTTTAAAGATTTAATCAAATGAACCTCTATAAACAAAATACTCGACAGAAACGACAGTAAACAGTCCTGTCTGGTCCTACATGAACAAAACATAATACACTAGACAGAAATAATCACCCACAAAAACCCAAAGGAAAAACAGGCTACTTATGTGTGACTCCCAATCAGCAACAACAAACTACAGCTGTGCCTGATTGGAAGCCACACAACCAAAATCAACGAAACAAACCAACCTAGAAAAAATAACATAGAACGCCCACCCAATGTAACACTCTGGCCTAACCAAAATAAAGAACAAAAACCCCTCTCTATGGCCAGGGCATTACACTTGTTGGCTGGCCCTCGCTTCATACTCAACGCCAAACCCACTGGCTCCAGGTCATCTACAAGACCCTGCTAGGTAAAGTCCCCCCTTATCTCAGCTCGCTGGTCATCATAGCAGCACCCACCTGTAGCACGCCCTCCAGCAGGTATATCTCACTGGTCACCCCCAAAGCCAATTCCTCCTTTGGCTGCCTTTCCGTCCAGTTCTCTGCTGCCAATGACTGGAACGAACTACAAAAATCTCTGAAACTGGAAACACTTATCTCCCTCACCAGCTTTAAGCACCAGCTGTCAGAGCAGCTCACAGATCACTGCACCTGTACATAGCCCATCTATAAATAGCCCAAACAACTACCTCTTCCCCTACTGTATTTATTTATTTTGCTCCTTTGCACACCAGTATTTCTACTTTGCACCTTCATCTGCTGCAAATCTACCATTCCAGTGTTTTACTTGCTATATTGTATTTACTTCGCCACCATGGCCTATTTTAAATAAAGTTGAAATAAATAAATCCTTATCCTTGTCCTAGCTAGTGACAGCTAGAGATGACATGCCCACTTCGGGGTGTCACACTTGTTGCTCACATGATCGGAGCAACACTGGCAACGTTCTTCGGCTGATATAGCTGGTCCATTTTCTTCTACAGCACAATTGCGATGATTGCAGAAAGAAACAATATTGAAAAAAAAAATCATCCCCCCGAAAACATAATAGTCTTTAGAATTTTATGTGGAGATGTTTTGAAGCAAGTTTTTGGGTGAGTCTGGCCACTACCACTATATGGCTCATGCAAGCATCTAAGCCAGCCAAAGAAATATCAGGAATGGAACTTTGACTAAAACAACTGTCTGAATGATGCTTCAACACAAAAAAAAGTAAGTGGAACACGAGGTCTAACATGCTAAAACAACAAAATATCCCTTTAACCTCTCTGGGGTATGTGGGATGCTATCGTCCCACCCGTGGGACACACTATTCAACAACCAGTGAAATAGCAGGGCGGCAAATTCAAAACAACAAAAATATCATAATTCAAATTTCTCAAACATACAACTATTATATCCCATTTTAAAGATACACTTGTCGTTAATCCAACCACATTGTCCGATTTCAAAAAGGCTTTAGGCGAAAGCATGACATTAGATTATTTTAGGACAGCGCCGAGACAAGAAAAACCAGACAGCCATTTTCCAAGCAAGGAGAGGCATCACAAAATACAGAAATACAGCTAAAATGAATCACTAACCTTTGATGATCTTCATCAGATGGCACTCATAGAACTTCATGTTACATAATACGTGTATGTTTTGCTCGATAAATTTCATATTTATATCCAAAAACCCAATTGTACATTGGCGTGTAATGTTCAGAAATGTTTTGCCTCCCAAAACTTCCGGTGAATGAGCACATCAATTTACATAAATACTCATCATATACGTTGATAAAATATTCAACAGTTATTCAAAGAATTATAGATACACTTCTCCTTAATGCAACCACTATGTCAGATTTCTAAAAAGCTTTACGGCGAAAGCAAATTTTGTAATAATCTGAGCTCAGATATCAAAACAATCCTGCCATTTTGAAGTCAACAGAAATGACAAAAATTACATTATAAATATTCACTTACCTTTGATGCTCTTCATCAGAATGCACTCCCAGGAATCCCAGTTCCACAATAAATGTTTGTTTTGTTCGATAAAGTCCATCATTTATATCCAAATACCTCCTTTTTGTTCTCGCGTTTAGTCCACTACTCCAAATGCAGGAAGCGCGCGCGAAAAGTCACAAGAAGTTCTATTTACGTTCGTAGAAACATGTCAAACGATGTAGAGCATCAATCTTTAGGATGTTTTTATCATAAATCTTCAGTAATATTCCAACCGGACGATTCCTTTGTCTTCAAAAAAGAAAAGTAACACAGCTAACTCTCACGGGAATGTGCGCCACGGAGCTCATGTTATTTTCTCACTCATCTACTTCCAGGCGCTCTTATTCTCTCCCTATTCACAGTAGAAGCATGAAACAACGTTCTAAAGACTGTTGACATCGAGTGGAAGCCTTAGGAAGTGCAAAATGAACCCTAAGTCACTGTATACTGTATAGGCAATCACTTGAAAAACTACAAACCTCAGATTTCCACACTCCCTGGTTGGATTTTTCTCAGGCTTTTGCCTGCCATATGAGTTCTGTTATACTCACAAACATCATTCAAACAGTTTTAGAAACTTCTGAGTTTTTTCTATCCAAATCCACTAATAATATGCATATCCTACCTTCTGAGCCTGAGTAGCAGGCAGTTTACTACGGGCACGCCTTTCATCCGGACGTCAAAATACTGCCCCCTACCCTAGAGAAGTTAAAGAGTTTGCTTAGGAGGTTTCTATCCGACAGAGATGATATACACTGAACAAAAATATAAACACAACATATAAAGTGTTGGTCCCACGTTTCATGAGCTGAACAAAAGATCCCAGAAATGTTACCATATGCACAAAAGCTTATGTGCTCAAATTTGTTTACATCTGTTAGTCAGAATTTCTCTTTTGTAAAGATAATCCATCCACCTGACAGGGGTAACATATCAAGAAGCTGATTAAACAGCCTGATCATTACACAGCTGCACCTTGTGCTGGAGACAATAAAAGGTCACACAACACAATGCCACAGATGTCTCAAGTTTTGAGGGAGCGTGCAATTGGCATTCTGACTGCAGGAATGTCCACCAGAGCTGTTGCCAAATAATTGAATGTTCATTTCATTACCATAAGCAGTTTCCTACATCGTGTTAGATAATTTGGCAGTATGTCCAACCGGGTCTCATAACCACAGACCACGTGTAAACATGCCAGCCCACCTCCACATCTGTCTTCCTTACCTGTGGGATCATATGAGACCAGCCACTTGGACAGGTGTGAAACTGTGGGTTTGCACAACTGAAGAATTTCTGCACAAACTGTCAGAAACCGTCTCAGGGAAGCTTGTCTGTGTGCTTGTCATCCTTACCAGACTTGACCTGACTGCAGTTCGGGGTCATTACCGACTTCAGTGGGCAAATGCTCACCTTCGATGACCACTGGCAAACTGGAGAAGTGTGCTCCCCATGGATTAATCCCTGTTTCATCTGTACTGGGCAGATGTCAGACAGCGTGTATGGCGTTATGTGGGCAAGCGGTTTGCTGATGTCAAAGCTGTGAACAGAGTGCCCCGTGGTGGTGTGGTTATGGTATGGCAGGCAGGCATAACCAATGGACAACGAACATAATTGCATTTTATTCATGGGAATTTGAATGCACCGTGATGAGATCCTGAGGCCCATTGTTGTGCCATTCATCTGCCGCCATCACCTCATGTTTCAGCATAATAATGCACAACCCCATGTCGCATGGATCGGTACACAATTCCTGGAAGCAGAAAGTGTCCAAGTTCTTCCATGGCCTGCATACTCACCAGACATGACACGAATTGAGCACGTTTGCCTATTGCTTGCCTTGAATATACACTGCTCAAAAAAATAAAGGCAACACTAAAATAACACATCCTAGATCTGAATGAAAGAAATAATCTTATTAAATATTTTTTTCTTTACATAGTTGAATGTGCTGACAACAGAATCACACAAAAATAATCAATGGAAATCCAATTTATCAACCCATGGAGGTCTGGATTTGGAGTCACACTCAAAATTAAAGTGGAAAACCACACTACAGGCTGATCCAACTTTGATGTAATGTCCTTAAAACAAGTCAAAATGAGGCTCAGTAGTGTGTGTGGCCTCCACGTGCCTGTATGACCTCCCTACAACGCCTGTGCATGCTCCTGATGAGGTGGCGGATGGTCTCCTGAGGGATCTCCTCCCAGACCTGGACTAAAGCATCCGCCAACTCCTGGACAGTCTGTGGTTCAACATGGCGTTGGTGGATGGAGCGAGACATGATGTCCCAGATGTGCTCAATTGGATTCAGGTCTGGGGAACGGGCGGGCCAGTCCATAGCATCAATGCCTTCCTCTTGCAGGAACTGCTGACACACTCCAGCCACATGAGGTCTAGCATTGTCTTGCATTAGGAGGAACCCAGGGCCAACCGCACCAGCATATGGTCTCACAGGGGTCTGAGGATCTCATCTCGGTACCGAATGGCAGTCAGGCTACCTCTGGCGAGCACATGGAGGGCTGTGCGGCCCCCCAAAGAAATGCCACCCCACACCATGACTGACCCACCGCCAAACCGGTCATGCTGGAGGATGTTGCAGGCAGCAGAACGTTCTCCACGGTGTCTCCAGACTGTCACGTCTGTCACATGTGCTCAGTGTGAACCTGCTTTCATCTGTGAAGAGCACAGGGTGCCAGTGGCAAATTTGCCAATCTTGGTGTTCTCTGGCAAATGCCAAACGTCCTGCACGGTGTTGGGCTGTAAACACAACCCCCACCTGTGGACGTCGGGCCCTCATACCACCCTCATGGAGTCTGTTTCTGACCGTTTGAGCAGACACATGCACATTTGTGGCCTGCTGGAGGTCATTTTGCAGGGCACTGGCAGTGCTCCTCCTGCTCCTCCTTGCACAAAGGCGGAGGTAGCGGTCCTGCTGCTGGGTTGTTGCCCTCCTACGGCCTCCTCCATGTCTCCTGATGTACTGGCCTGTCTCCTGGTAGCGCCTCCATGCTCTGGACACTACGCTGACAGACACAGCAAACCTTCTTGCCACAGCTCGCATTGATGTGCCATCCTGGATGAGCTGCACTACCTGAGCCACTTGTGTGGGTTGTAGACTCCGTCTCATGCTACCACTAGAGTGAAAGCACCGCCAGCATTCAAATCTGACCAAAACATCAGCCAGGAAGCATAGGAAATGAGAAGTGGTCTGTGGTTACCACCTGCAGAACCACATCTTTATTGGGGGTGTCTTGCTAAATGCCTATAATTTCCACCTGTTGTCTATTCCATTTGCACAACAGCATGTGAAATTTATTGTCAATCAGTGTTGCTTCCTAAGTGGACAGTTTGATTTCACAGAAGTGTGATTGACTTGGAGTTACATTGTGTTGTTTAAGTGTTCCCTTTATTTTTTTGAGCAGTATATATAATTAAACCATTGATATATAAAAAAATGATTTTCCACATAAGAATTCACACGAGATGCGCAGTAGCCTGCACTTACAGTGGCTTGTGAAAGTATTCACCCCCTTGCCATTTTTCCTATTTTGTTGCCTTACACCTTGGAATTAAAATTGATTTTTGGGGGGTTTGTATCATTTGATTTACACAACATGCCTAGCAATTTGAAGATGCAAAATTGTGAAACAAACAAGAAACAAGAAAACTTGAACGTGCATAACTATTCACCCCCAAAGTCAATACTTTGTAGAGCCACCTTTTGCAGCAAATACAAATGCAAGTCTCTTGGGGTATGTCTTTATAAGCTTGGCACATCTGGCCACTGGGATTTTTGCCCATTCTTCAAGGCAAAACTGCTCCAGCTCCTTCAAGTTGGATGGGTTCCGCTGGTGTACAGAAATCTTTAAGTCATACCACAGATTCTCAGTTGGGTTGAAGTCTGGGATTTGACTAGGCCATTCCAAGACAATTAAATGTTTCCCCTTAAACCACTCGAGTGTTGCTTTAGCAGTATACATAGGGTCATTGTCCTGCTGGAAGGTGAACCTCCGTCCCAGTCTCAAATCTCTGGAAGACTGAAACAGGTTTCCCTCAAGACATTCCCTGTACTTATTCCTGCAATTCTGACCAGTTTCCCAGTCCCTGCCGATGTTCTCGGGGTGATGAGAGGTGCCTTTTCCTTGATGGCCAAAAAGCTACATTTTAGTCTCATCTGACCAGAGTACCTTCTTCCATATGTTTGGGGAGTCTCCCACATGCCTTTTGGCAAACACCAAATGTGTTTGATAAATCCTTCTTTAAGCAATGGCTTTTTTCTGGCCACTCTTCTGTAAAGTCCAGCTCTGTTGAGTGTACGGCTTAAAGTGGACAGATAATCCAATCTCTGCTGTGGAGCTTTGCAGCTCCTTCAGGGTTGTCTTTGGTCGCTTTTTTTGCCTCTCTGATTTATTCCCTCCTTGCCTGGTCCATGAGTTTTGGTGGGCAGCCCATTCTTGGAAGGTTTGTTGTGGCGCCATATTATTTCAATTTTTTAATAATGAATTGAATGTTGCTCTGTGGGATGTTCAAAGTTTCTGATATTTTTTTATAACCCAACCCTGATCTGGACTTCTCCACAACTTTGTCCCTGACCTGTTTGGAGAGCTCCTTGGTCATGTGACAGATCATGTGACACTTCGATTGCATACAGCTGGACTAATAATGTGACTTCTGAAGGTAATTGATTTCACTAGATCTTATTTAGGGGCTTCATAGCAAAGGGGGTGAATCCACATGCACGCACCGCTTTTCCGTAGAATTTTTTATTTTTTTAAATTTTGAAACACATTTTTTTTTTACATTTCATTTCACCATTTTTGACTATGTTGTGTATGTCCATTACATGAAATCCAAATTACAGGTTGTAATGCAACAAAATAGGAAAAACGCCAAGGGGGATGAATACTTTTGCAAGGCACTGTAGGCTACATTGGCTACATGAACTGACTCCAGTGGACCTGCAGTCTAAATTATTGTATAGCCTACAAACACCGCTTCCAGCTGCCCCCTGGTGTCGATTCTAAATATTTAATAGACATTCAAATTTTCCTGCTGCAGGATTATTTTCTTCCTGTGATGAAATGGGTCATATTACGATCAGACATATGTAACACAACAAAATATCGAATTCTTTCTACAGACACAAATCAATGGAGAAAAAAATTGTTTCTTCCACATTGATCCATTCTTCATGCAATGCAGGCAGGAAGTGACAACATACAGGCAGAAATAGGTCCTATACAGTGTCTCTGCTGCGGTTGCTGTCACATTGACAAACACCTGCCGGGTATTACCTGTCATTCTACCTGCTCATGCTGTTGTTGTCAACTCCTGGTTTTGAGAAGAGAGGGATAGTTGTTTTCTAACTGTTCGTTAACTGCACCCATTCCTCCCATTACCCACTGTGGGTCTCTCTCACAAGGCTCATTTATCATATGAATCCCTATAGTGTTTCTACTTTAAATCAGCCCTGCACCACACTACTGACTGAGTAATGAGCGAAGGGGGAAATTGTACATTTTCTGCCTATTGGAAGAAAAAATTCACAGTACTTATAATGAACCTGCATTTCTTTAGTTTTAAAAGAAAGAACAGCGATGTCCAATTCCCTGAACATTTTCCCCGAAGATCAAATTTAAAAAGGCAAATTGTTTTAGCCACTGAAACCATTCAAATGCCTTGTGAAACGCAAGTTGGCTTTTCATGCAATGAAGGGAAATACCCATTAGGAACAAGGAGACCCATTATCAAAGATAATATTAAAAACTATTTATCATAATCTGTATGATAGAGGTCCTGATTTAATGGCAGACTTCAACCTGGAGAGAAGTAATACAATTAAACTCCTGGAAATTTCACAGAATCAATATTTTGGTAAAAGTGCTCATACACATTGAGTGTACAGTATGGTATTCCACTGTTGTCAATGAGTTGTTGAAATATGAAGTATGCATCCAGAATCCAGGACTACTGATAACAAGGGTTTTGCCACCAAGTAATGGTGGCCAACTACAAGAAACGTCTGACCTCTGTGATTGCCAACAAGTACTAAGTCATGTTTTGCAGAGGGGTTAAATACTTATTTCCCTCATTAAAATGCTAATCAAATTCTAACATTATTGACATGCGTTTTTCTGGATTTTTTTGTTGTTATTCTGTCTCTCACTGTTCAAATAAACCTACCATTAAAATTATAGACTGATCATTTCTTTGTCAGTGGGCAAACGTACAAAATCAGCAGGGGATCAAATACTTTTTTCCCTCACTGTATAAATGATTAGCTATACCAATTTCTTATGTATTAATGGCTGATGCACACCCACCTTGACAATGCTAACATGAAACTCAATTGAGGGTTAACAATGCATTGAATAGGCCTTGATGAACATAACATTCATCATAGCCAAAATTTCAGTGGAGAGTTGACACAATGGGGGGTTAAGAGAGAAAGAGAGAGAGAAAGATCAAGAAAGAGCTTGCCAGAGCCCTGGACATCTGGTGTTCAGCAGCTGACCATTTAAGTCTGTGTCCATGGATAGACATGCATCATATGGCAAGAGAGCCCTCTCTCTCTCCCTCTATCAGGGCAGTGAAGCAGTTTAGAGGGACTTTTCAGGTTTATAATTTATACGTTGATAAATACTAGCCTGGTAAATACAGAATGAACCTGGATACAGTGAGGGAAAAAAGTATTTGATCCCCTGCTGATTTTGTACGTTTCCCTATAATTTTAATGGTAGGTTTATTTGAACAGTGAGAGACAGAATAACAAAAAAAATCCAGAAAAACACATGTCAAAAATGTTATAAATTGATTTGCATTTTAATGAGGGAAATAAGTGTTTAACCCCTCTGCAAAACATGACTTAGTACTTAGTGGCAAAACCCTTGTTGGCAATCACAGAGGTCAGATGTTTCTTGTAGTTGGCCACCAGGTTTGCACACATCTCAGGAGGGATTTTGTCCCACTCCCCTTTGCAGATCTTCTCCAAGTCATTAAGGTTTCGAGGCTGACGTTTGGCAACTCGAACCTTCAGCTCCCTCCACAGATTTTCTATGGGATTAAGGTCTGGAGACTGGCTAGGCCACTCCAGGACCTTAATGTGCTTCTTCTTGAGCTACTCCTTTGTTGCCTTGGCCGTGTGGGTCATTGTCATGCTGGAATACCCATCCACGACCCATTTTCAATGCCCTGGCTGAGGGAAGGAGGTTCTCACCCAAGATTTGACGGTACATGGCCCCGTCCATCGGCCCTTTGATGCGGTGAAGTTGTCCTGTCCCCTTAGCAGAAAAACACCCCCAAAGCATAATGTTTCCACCTCCATGTTTGATGGTGGGGATGGTGTTCTTGGGGTCATAGACAGCATTCCTTCTCCTCTAAACACGGCGAGTTGAGTTGATACCAAAGAGCTCCATTTTGGTCTCATCTGACCACAACACTTTCACCCAGTTGTCCTCTGAATCATTCAGATGTTCATTGGCAAACTTCAGACGGGCATGTATATGTGCTTTCTTGAGCAGGGTGACCTTGCGGGCGCTGCAGGATTTCAGTCCTTCACGGCGTAGGGTGTTACCAATTGTTTTCTTGGTGACAATGGTCCCAGCTGCCTTGAGATCATTGACAAGATCCTCCCGTGTAGTTCTGGGCTGATTCTTCACCGTTCTCATGATCATTGCAACTCCACGAGGTGAGGTCTTGCATGGAGCCCCAGGCTGAGGGAGATTGACAGTTCTTTTGTGTTTCTTCCATTTGCGAATAATCGCACCAACTGTTGTCACCTTCTCACCAAGCTGCTTGGCGATGGTCTTGTAGCGCATTCCAGCCTTGTGTAGGTCTACAACCTTGTCCCTGACATCCTTGGAGAGCTCTTTGGTCTTGGCCATTGGTGGAGAGTTTGGAATCTGATTGATTGATTGCTTCTGTGGACAGTTGTCTTTTATACAGGTAACAAGCTGCAGTTAGGAGCACTACTTTTAAGAGTGTGCTCCTAATCTCAGCTCGTTACCTGTATAAAAGACACCTGGGAGCCAGGAATCTTTCTGATTGAGAGGGGGTCAAATACTTATTTCCCTCATTAAAATGCAAATCAATTTATAACATTTTTGACATGCGTTTTTCTGGATTTCTTTTCTTTATTCTGTCTCTCACTGTTCAAATAAACCTACCATTAAAATTATAGACTGATCATTTCTTTGTCAGTGGGCAAATGTACAAAATCAGCAGGGGATCAAATACTTTTTTCCCTCAATGCAAATAGTAAATGTAGCATTCAATCTGGATCCATCAGGCTCGAAAATGAAAGGATATTCAGATGAGTTTTCCACCGTCCACTAATCAGTATCTCAAACTGAGGTGGAAAATACCTGTCTATTTTTATTGTCATACTCAATATAGTTATGTTACTTACCTTTGTGGCAATTTGATCAAGTTAGTTCTCCCCTCTAACAAAACCTTTGAGGCTTCTCTTAGAAGGTAAACAGGCAGCACAATGGACTACTGATAAGAATTTATTTGAATTACTGTAGAGTTTCAAATTCCTTTATTTTTATGTTTTCCCCCTTTGTAATTTCATTTTTAAAAAGTCCTTCAGTGTACACAATAATTACATCATGCATTGTTCTCTTTTCAATGCCTGGTTTGTTTGATGAGCATATCATCTGTAGCCGTTCCACTGTACCAGCAGAAATTAAAGCACAATTTAAAGTAGGTGCTGTTTTTTTCTCCTTCCTCATATACTCTCATGTCAGAAACATTATATATTTATCTCCTTTCCTCTTTAAAAGGTATTAAAGCAGAGCACGTGGTCTGACTTTACCTTGCGGTTGTTCCCTCCTCTTCATCTTGCCTACCTTGTTCTCATTAGTTTTTGCCCTTTGAGGTTCCGGAGGCCTGTTTTACTGTCTGCTTGTTCTGGCAGCTTGTCATTGGACCCCCTGACCTGCCTATCGGGTTTTATTTTGGGACAAGGGTACAGTTAACATACCCAGACAAGGGCATCTATGTTATGTTATTTTCTATCACTCCAAAGCACAGATGGTTCCAACTTCATATTTTTACAAGGGCAGCTACCCACTGGGCTGTCGTTGGCTGGCCCTCGCTTAAAACTCGTCGCCAAACCCACTGGCCCCAGGTCATCTACAAGTCTCTGCTAGGTAAAGCCCCGCCTTATCTCAGCTCACTGGTCACCATAGCAGCACCCACCTCTAGCACGCGCTCCAGCAGGTATATCTCACTAGTCACCCCCAAAGCCAATTCCCCCTTTGGCCACCTTTCCTTCCAGTTCTCTTCTGCCAATGACTGGAACGAACTGCTAAAATCACTGAAGCTGGAGACTCATATCTCTCTCACTAGCTTTAAGCACCAGCTGTCAGAGCAGCTCACAGATCACTGCACCTGTACATAGCCCATCTGTAAATAGCCCATCCAACTACCTCATCCCTCATACTGAATTTATTTATTAATATTGCCCCTTTGCACCCCAGTATCTCTACTTGCACATTCATCTTCTGCACATCAATCACTCCAGTGTTTAATTGGTATATTGTAATTACTTCGCCACCATGACCTATTTATTGCCTAACCTCCCTTATCTTACCTCATTTGCACACACTGTATATATACTTTTTCTACTGTATTATTGACTGTATGTTTGTTTATTCCATGTGTAACTCTGTGTTGTTGTATGTGTCGAACTGCTTTGCTTTATTCTTGGCCAGGTTGCAGTTGTAAATGAGAACTTGTTCTCAACTAGCCTACCTGGTTAAATAAAGGTGAAATAAAATAAAAAATCAATAAAACTGGGCACACCATGGAATTTCAACATGGATATTTGGTTGAGTGGTTGAACAATGAGATTTCAACCTTTATTCACCCACTCAAGAAGACATCCAGAAGTTTATTGAATTCCCAATGTGGTATTGCTATCATTCAACCATCTAACAGCACAACCAAATTCCAATCCCAAAATTATTTTGGGTTTAGTTGTCATCAAAATGTGTTATCACTGTGCTTTCAACCATTTAAAAGCACAACAAATTTCAAATGGGAATAAAATGTAGGATATGTTGTATTTATACAACAACTTAAAGTGTATCACTGTGCTTTATCTAAGTAGCATAACCAATTGACAGGTTCTGCAGTTGAGCTTACATTAAAAGTACATAGTGCAAGTGATGTTCAAGATTTTGCACTGAATATTATAGCAGTTGTGAAGATCTCCACAGACCTGCAACCTTTGCATGCTATTTTGAACATGCATGCTTTCTATGGTTACATAAGAACACATTTATAG
Organism: Salmo salar; assembly: GCF_965601325.2. NCBI lineage: Eukaryota > Metazoa > Chordata > Actinopteri > Salmoniformes > Salmonidae > Salmo > Salmo salar. The sequence continues at coordinate 23,564,626 of NC_138309.1, read as the reverse complement.
TTGAAAATGAGGCCACGGATATGTTAGTAATTTTAAGGTTGAATAAATACTGTTACTTTATCTTACGCAATTTATTTATTTTATTTCGACAGACTAGGGGTCATTGGAAGTAACAGTGGCTTGACCACAGTAGCTTAACAGTGGCTTGACCCCCCCAGTAGCCTTTACTCCCACTACCCCTGGCCTGCTGCCAGGTTTCTTTTTTTTCCATCTGCCCTTTTCAGGCCACCACCATTCAGACCAGGACCAGCTGACCGCCAATCATTTGGAGCAGTTCAACAGAAGGAGAGACCAGACCAGACACGGAGAACACCACCACAACCATGGTGCGGAGGAAGGAACACATATAAAGATACCAACCTACGTATGGAGCGAGCAGACCTTAAGGCAGGGCCTCCATTGACCTTCGGGTCATTGGCTTCCAAGTGTGTCTGCTCGCTCTGAGGTTGTCCTTCCTCCCCCCGCAGACCAACGACGAGACCAGACAACACCAAGACTTTCAGAGGCAGTTTGAAACTCGGTAGGGAGTGTTGCAACTGAGGACAGATTATTTTTACGTGTGTCAGCACTCGGCGGTCTTGATCTGTGAGTTTGTGTGGCCTATCACTTTGTGGCTGAGCCGTTGTTGCTCCTAGACGTTTCCACTTCACAATAACAGCACTAACAGTTGACTGGGGCCACTCAAGCAGGGAAGAAATGTGACTAACTAACTTTTTGGAAAGGTGGCATTCTATGACTGTGCACATTGAAAGTCACTGAGATCTTCAGTAAGGCCATTCTGTTTCCAATGTTTGTCTATGGAGACTACATGGATGTGTGCTCTATTTTATACACATGCCATCAATGGGTGTGGCTGAAATGGCGGAGTCCACTAATTTGAAGGGGTGTCCACATTCTTTTGTATATAATGTGTATTTGTCATTCATTTTAAATACACTAAAATCATATTTGCATTAGAATTCCTGCATTTTCTTTACAATAAAGTATATTTACAGTAACATTTGGAAGGTATTCAGACCCCTTGACTTTTTCCACATTTTGTTGTTACAGCCTTATTTCTAAAAAAAAAACGTTTTAATCCCTCATCGATCTACACACAATACAGCATTATGACAAAGCAAAAACAGGTTTTAGAAATGTTTGCAAATGTATTAAAAATAAACAAATTAAATATCACATTTACTTACAGTTGAAGTCGGAAGTTTACATATATCTTACATATTTAAACTCAGTTTTTCACAATTCCTGAGATTTAATCCTAGTAAACATTCCCTGTCTTAGGTCAGTTAAGATCTTAACTGACTTGCTTGGTTAAATAAAGGTAAAAAAATTCCAGTGGGTCAGAAGTTAACATACACTCAATTAGTATTTGGTAGAATTGCCTTTAAAATGTTTAACTTAGGTCAAATGTTTCGGGTAGCCTTCCACAAGCTTTCCACAATAAGTTGAGTGAATTTTAGCCCATTCCTCCTGACAGAGCTGGTGTAACTGAGTCAGGTTTGTAAGCCTCCTTGCACGCACCCACTTTTTCAGTTCTGCCCACATATTTTCTATAGGATTGAGGTCAGAGCTTTCAGGTCAGAGCCACCCCCATACCTTTACTTTGTTGTCCTTAAGACTTTATGCCACAACTTTGGAAGTATGCTTGGGGGCATTTTCCATTTGGAAGACGCATTTGCGACCAAGCTTTAACTTCCTGACTGATGTCTTGAGATGTTGCTTCAGTATGTCCACATAATTTTCCTCCCACATGATGCCATCTATTTTGTGAAGTGCACCAGTCCCTCCTGCAGCAAAGAACCCCCACAACATGATGCTGCCACCGCCGTGCTTCACGATTGGGATGGTGTTCTTCTGCGCGCAAGCCTCCCCCTTTTTCCTCCAAACATAACGATGGTCATTATGGCCAAACAGTTCTATTTTTGTTTCATCAGACCAGAGGACATTTCTCCAAAAAGTACAATCTTTGTTTCCATGTGCAGTTGCAAACCATAGTCTGGCTTTTTTATGGCGGTTATGGAGCAGTGGCTTCTTCCTTGCTGAGCGACCTTTCAGGTTATGTCAATATAGGACTCGTTTTACTGTGGATATAGGTACTTTAGTACCCGTTTCCTCCAGCATCGTCAACAAGGTCCTTTGCTGTTGTTCTGGGATTGATTTGCCCTTTTTACACCAAAGTACGTTCATCTCTAGGAGACAGAACGCGTCTCCTTCCTGAGCGGTATGACGGCTGCGTGGTCCCATGGTGTTTGTACATATGAACGTGGTACCTTCAGGCGTTTGGACATTTCTCCCAAGGATGAACCAGACTTGTGGAGGTCTCCAATTTGTTTTCTGAGGTCTTGGCTGATTTCTTTTGATTTTCCCATGATGTCAAGCAAAGAGGCACTGAGTGTGAAGGTAGGCCTTGAAATACATCCACAGGTACACCCTCAATTGATTCAAATTATGTCAATTAGCCAATCAGAAGCTTCTAAAGCCATGAGATCATTTTTTGGAATTTTCCAAGCTGTTTAAAGGCACAGTCAACTTAGTGTATGTACATTTTTGACCCACTGGAATTGTGAGTGAATTATAAGTGAAATAATCTGTGTGTAAACAATTGTTGGAGAAATGACTTGTGTCATGCACAAAATAGATATCCTTATCGACTTGCCAAAACTATAATTTGTTAACAAGAAATTTGTGGAGTGGTTGAAAATCAAGTTTTAATGAGTCCAACCTAAATGTATGTAAACTTCCGACTTCAACTGTACATTTTCAGATCCTTTACTCATTACTTTGTTGAAGCACCTTTGGCAGCGATTACAGCCTTAACTCTTCTTGGGTATGACACTACAAGCTTGGCACACCTGTATTTGGGGAGTTTCTCCCAGTATTTTCTGCAGATCCTCTCAAGCTCTGTTAGGATGCATGGGGAGCGTCGCTGCACAGCTATTTTCAGGTCTCTCCAGAGATGTTTGATTGAGTTCAAGTTCTGGCTCTGGCTGGGCCACTCAAGGACATTCAGAGATTTGACCCAAAACCACTCCTGCGTTCTCTTGGCTGTGTGCTTAGGGTAGTTGTACTGTTTGGAAGGTGACCCTTCACCCCAGTCTGAGGTAGTTAGCGCTCTGGAGCAGGTAAAGGTTCTCTGTATTTGCTTCGTTCATCTTTCCCTCAATCCTGACCAGTCTCCCAGTTCCTGCAGCTGAAAAACATCCCCACAGCATGATGCTGTCACCACCATGCTTCATGGGATGGTGCCAGGTTTCCTCTAGACTTGATGTGATGCTTGGCATTCAGGCCAAAGTCTTCAATCTTGGTTCCATCAGACCAGAGAATCTTGTTTTGCATGGTCTGAGAGTCTTTAGGTGCCTTGTGGCAAACTTCAAGTGGGTTGTCATGTGCCTTTTACCATAAAGGCCTGATTGGTGGAGTGCTCAGTTTGGCTGGGCATCCAGCTCTAGGAAGAGTCTTGGTGGTTCCAAACTTCGTCCATTTAAGAATAATGGAGGCCACTGTGTTCTTGGGGACCTTAAATGCTGCGGACATTTTTTGGTACCCTTCCCCAGATCTGTGCCTCGACACAATCCTGTCTTGGAGCTCTACGGACAATTCCTTCGACCTCATGGCTTGGTTTTTGCTCTGACATGCACTGTCAACTGTGTGACCTTATATGGACAGGCGTTTGCCTTTACAAATCATGTCCATTCAATTGAATTTACCACAGGTGGACTCCAATCAACTTATAGAAACATCTCAAGGATGATCAATGTAAACAAGATGGACCTGAGCTCAATTTTGAGTCTTATAGCACAGGGTCTGAATACTTATGTAAATAAGGTATTTCTGTTTGTAATAAATTGGAAAACATTTTTTTTTTTTAATCTTTGTCATTATAGGGTATTGTGTGTAGACTGATGAGGGAAGAAATTATTTGAATCAATTTTAGAATAAAGATGTAACGTATTAACAAAATGTGGAAAAAGTCAAAGGGTCGGAATACTTTCCGAATGCACTGTATATTTGTTTCAAGAATAGTACAAATACATTTCTACTCACCAACCACATCGGTTATTGTTATTTTCCATGTAAAGGTTACCCTGATTGACCAAGACATCTTCTCAGCCAATGTTAACATGCTATTTACAAAGCAGTTGTGACTGGAGCAGCAACTTATAAGTAACACTTAAAAACTGTTCACCATTGGTTATTCACACTTTAGTTGTTCCCATTACATTTCTATAAAATGTGTAATATGTAATGTGTAATTAAAATTACAACATTATTGAGTTTAACATTATTGAGTTTAACATTTAACTGCAGAAAAGGATGCTGGGAATATGCAAAAATGTTGTGCGTGTGCATTTTTGAAAGTATACTATAGATATATTTTGTGGACATTTAAGTGAAAAATACTTTTTTGAAAGTATGCTTAAGTATATTTCTTGAAATATGAAAAAGTATACTTTCAGGAAGCACGTTCCTCAATCATTATGGTTGTCAACTTTCTCTGCACTCTTCGGAACATATATTCAGAAAGTATTTAAAAACGTGTTATTGGCACTAAAACTACAGTGCCTTGCAAAAATATTCATAATCTGTGAATCAACTTCAAATCTTCAATTTTCAAATCTTGCCATAGATTTTCAAGCAGATGTAAATCAAAACTGTAACTCGGCCACTCAGGAACATTCACTGTATTTTTGGTAAGCAACTCCAATGTAGATTTGGCCTTGTGTTGTAGGTTATTGTTCTGCTGAAAGGTGAATTCCTCACCCAGTGCCTGTTGTAAAGCAGACTGAAGCAGGAATTCCTCTAGGATTTTGCCAGTGCTTAGCTACATCCCGTTTCTTTTTATCTGGAAAAACTCCCCAGTATTTGCCAATGTCAAGCATACCTATACCATGATGCAGTTACCACCATGCTTGAAAATAAGTTGGCAGTTACTCAGTAATGTGTTGTGTTGGATTTGCTCCAAACATAAGGATATTTGCAGTATTACTTTAGTGCCTTGTTGAATACAAGATGTATGTTTTGGAATATTTTTATTCTCTATATCCTTATTATTTTCACTCTGTCATTTAAATCATTATTGTGCAATCACTACAATGTTGTTGATCCATCCTCAGCTTTCTCCCATCACAGCCATTGAACTATGTAACTGTTTTACAATCACCAGTGGCCTCATGGTAACATCCCTGAGCAGTTTCATTCCTGTCCTGCAGCTCAGTGCAGAGGACGACAGTATCTTTGATGTGTCTAGGAGGTTTAATAAATAATCCACAGAATAATTATTAACTTGACCAGAGATATTTAATGTCTGATTTGATATTGTTACCAATCTACTAATCACTGCCCTTTTATGTGGCTTTTGAAAGGCTCCTTGGTCTTTTTAGTTTAATCTGTGCTTTAAATTCAATACTTGAGGGACCTTACAGATGTTGTATGTATGGGGGACAGAGGAAGGTCGAGTCATAAAAAATCATTTCAAACCCTATTATTTCACACAGAGTCCATGTAACATATGCTGGGATTTTTTTTAAGCCAAATTTACTCCCGAACTAATGTAGGCTTGCCTAAACAGAGGCTGAATACTTATGCAGTGACTATAATTTAGTTATCGAATATTTATCAAGCGTATTAATCTATTAATTTGTTTTATTTTTCTTCCACTGAGTATTTTGAGTTCATTTGAAACAACAAATGACAATAAAATCAATTTGAATCCTACTTTTTAAAATAATATATTTTTTCAATACAAGGGGGATGAATACTTTTGCAAGGCACTGTATACTTATAGTGTACTTGATCACTCACAAGCAGTTTCATAAAATAAATCTATGCCTAAACATAAAAACAACTATAATTTTATTTTCGATGAACATACTAAATTATACTGCTCAAAAAAATAAAGGGAACACTTAAACAACACATCCTAGATCTGAATGAAAGAAATAATCTTATTAAATATTTTTTTCTTTACATAGTTGAATGTGCTGACAACAAAATCACACAAAAATAATCAATGGAAATCCAATTTATCAACCCATGGAGGTCTGAATTTGGAGTCACACTCAAAATTAAAGTGGAAAACCACACTACAGGCTGATCCAACTTTGATGTAATGTCCTTAAAACAAGTCAAAATGAGGCTCAGTAGTGTGTGTGGCCTCCACGTGCCTGTATGACCTCCCTACAACGCCTGGGCATGCTCCTGATGAGGTGGCGGATGGTCTCCTGAGGGATCTCCTCCCAGACCTGGACTAAAGCATCCGCCAACTCCTGGACAGTCTGTGGTGCAACGTGGCGTTGGTGGATGGAGCGAGACATGATGTCCCAGATGTGCTCAATTGGATTTAGGTCTGGGGATCGGGCGGGCCAGTCAATAGCATCAATGCCTTCCTCTTGCAGGAACTGCTGACACACTCCAGCCACATGAGGTCTAGCATTGTCTTGCATTAGGAGGAACCCAGGGCCAACCGCAACAGCATATGGTCTCACAAGGGGTCTGAGGATCTCATCTCGGTACCTAATGGCAGTGAGGCTACCTCTGGCGAGCACGTGGTGGGCTGTGTGGCCCCCGAAAGAAATGCCACACCATGACTGACCCACCGCCAAACCGGTCATGCTGGAGGATGTTGCAGGCAGCAGAATATTCTCCACGGCTTCTCCAGACTCTGTCACGTCTGTCACGTGCTCAGTGGGAACCTGCTTTCATCTGTGAAAAGCACAGGGCGCCAGTGGCGAATTTGCCAATCTTGGTGTTCTCTGGCAAATGCCAAACGTCCTGCACGGTATTGGGCTGTAAGCACAACCCCAACCTGTGGACGTCGGGCCCTCATACCACCCTCATGGAGTCTGTTTCTGACCGTTTGAGCAGACACATGCACATTTGTGGCCTGCTGGAGGTCATTTTGCAGGGCTCTGGCAGTGCTTCTCCTGCTCCTCCTTGCACAAAGGAGGAGGTAGCGGTCCTGCTGCTGGATTGTTGACCTCCTACGGCCTCCTCCACGTCTCCTGATGTACTGGCCTGTCTCCTGGTAGCGCCTCCATGCTCTGGACACTACGCTGACAGACACAGCAAACCTTCTTGCCACAGCTCGCATTGATGTGCCATCCTGGATGAGCTGCACTACCTGAGCCACTTGTGTGGGCTGTAGACTCCCTCTCATGCTACCACTAGAGTGAAACACCGCCAGCATTCAAAAGTGACCAAAACATCAGCCAGGAAGCATAGGAACTGACAAGTGGTCTGTGGTCAGCACCTGCAGAACCACTCCTTTATTGGGGGTGTCTTGCTAATTGCCTATAATTTCCACCTGTTGTCTATTCCATTTGCACAACAGCATGTGGAATTTATTGTCAATCAGTGTTGCTTGCTAAGTGGACAGTTTGATTTCACAGAAGTGTGATTGACTTAGAGTTACATTGTGTTGTTTAAGTGTTCCCTTTATTTCTTTGAGCAGTGTATAATTAAAACGTTTGAAGTACAGCTTTAATGAGTTTAATGTGTAATGATAGTGAACACATAGTATACTTAAATGAAAAACAATGCATTTAAAGTACACTTTGAAGGTTGATGATAGTATATTTATAGTATACTAAATGCAACGCACGTTGTAGAGAGGAGACCAAGGTGCAGCGTGGTAAGTGCTCATGATTAAATTTTATTTATACTCAGAACACTAAACAAAAATAACAAACAAAGGAAACCGAACGTCACGTTCTGCAGGCTTTCACTGAGCTGTACAAAAACAAGATCCCACAACTGAAGGAGGGAAAAAGGGCTGCCTAAGTATGATTCCCAATCAGAGACAACGATAGACAGCTGCCTCTGATTAGGAACCATACTCGGCCAAACACAAAGACATACAAAAACTAGATTGCCCACCCCACATCACACCCTGACCTAACCAAACTAGAGGAAATAAAACGTCTCTAAGGTCAGGGCGTGACACTAAAAGACTGCAAAAAACAATGAATTTAAAGTACACTTTAAGAAATGTGTTGAAGTGTAATGATATTATATTTATAGTATACTTAAGATATTTGAAGTATATTATTTGCATTTTTGTATATTTAAGTATAATTTATAATACTTGTAATATTTTAAATGTCCTTTTTTGTGCTTAGTTTTTTTCTGATAGTTGATATAATGTTGAAGATCTGACGTTGTTTCCAAGGTACAAATTCAACATATGTTACACAAGGTTTGTATCATGACACAAGGCAAGACCCAGATGCAGACACAGGAGGCAGATGGTTTGTGCTCTGGTATTTATTATAATCCAAGGGATAGACAAAAGACAGGTCGGGGACAGGCAAGTGTTCATAGCCAGGGCAGAGTTCAAAACGGTACAGGGCAGCAAGCAGGCTCGAGGTCAGGGGCAGGCAGAGTGGTCAGGCAGGGGGGCTCAGAGTCAGGACAGGCAACGGTCAAGACCAGGAGGATGAGAAAAATAGAGACTGGGACAAGCAGGAGCTGTGAGAAAACCGCTGGTTGACTTGGCAAACAAGACAAACTGGCACAGAAAGACAGAAAACACAGGGGATAAGTAGAGAAGATGGGCAACACCTGGAGGTTGGTGGAGAAAAGCACAAGGACAGGTGAACCAGACCAGGGTGTGACAGTTTGTCTGTTTTGAAAATTGGTTACCATGATGAAATAATCCGGTGGTTGAAATTTCACCCTCAAAAGAACAGTTACGTTGATGACTTTTTGCAAATCCTAAGTATTTTCTTCTCCACGTTTCCATGTCACAATAAGTTGACAAAGTTACGTTGAAAAACATTGATTCAAACAGTTTGTGCCCAGTGGGTATGTTGCTATTTTCCATCTCTCCAAAGCTCAGATGTTTCCAATTTCACACTGTACTGTAAGTATTTTGCATTGGTGACTTTCTTGGTAGTTTGAAGTTTTCTTGATCCCTCTTGTGAGAGAGTTACTCCATATTTTGGGTTGAGTTTGGTTTTGCTGTTTTGTTCTCAAATCTGTAAGCCATGTTCCTTCCCTCCCTATCTCCTTTTCACAGACAAGGTCTCTGTGGAAGACAGATCTTCTCCTCTCTGTGACTTTCCAAACAGTCCTCTGATTTTCCAATTTTACCCCCTAAAAGCCAACAACAACACAATTTACACATGACTGGCATGTATTTTGGCCTGGTCTTGCTTCTTCTCTCCAGTGCAGTACACTCTCCATTTGCACTGCCTTTCCTTGTGTTACTACAGTTTACAGTATGTAGTCCCTGACTCTCCTGATGCTCTCTTTTCCCCTCACCGCATGTGAAAATGTTAATGGTATTTATTTAATTCAGACTGAATCAGTTTTAGTCTAAAACTCTAAATCCAATATGTACATTTTTGTTTTTATCACGCTTCAATGTGACTGAGACAAGTCATCTGCCAGTGGGTTGTGTACGCACTGCACATGGGCGTTGAGCAGAGCCGTAAGCTTGGAGCTACTACAAGTCTGAAAGTCAACACATTGTCTTCAGAAAGTATTCATACCACTTGACTTTTTTCACATTTTGCAATTTAAATTGAGATTTTGTGTCACTGAACTACACACAATACCCCATAAACTCAAGGCGGAATTATGTTTTGAGTCAATAATGAAATGTCTTGAGTCAATAAGTATTCAACCACTTTATGGCAAGCCTAAGTAAGTTTAGGAGTAAACATTTGCATAACAAGTCACATAAGTTGGAATCATCTGTGGACAGTAATTGTGTTCAACATGAGTTTTGAATGACTACCTTATCTCTACACCCCAAACATACACTGAGTGTACAAATCATTAGGATCATCTGCTCTTTCCATGACATAGACTGACCAGGTGAATCCAGGTGAAAGCTATGATCCCTGATTGGTGTCACTTGTTAAATCCACTTCAATCAGTGTAGCCTTGAGACAATTGACAAATGGACTGTATATGTGTGTCATTAAGAGTGTGAAAGGGCATAACAAAATATGTAAGTGCCTTTGAACAAGGTATGGTAGTAGGTGCAGGGTGCACCAGTTTGAGTGTGTCAAGAACTGCAATGCTGCTGGGTTTTTCACTCAACGGTTTCCATTGTGTATCAAGAATGGTCCACAACCGAAAGGACATCAAGCCAACTTGACACAACTGTGGGAAGCATTGGAGCCAACATGGGCCAGCATCCCTGTGGAATGCTTGTAGAGTCAATACCCCAACGAATGACGCTGTTCTGAGGGAAAAGGGGGTGCAACTCAATATTATGAAGGGGTTCCTAGTGTATTGTGCACTCAGTGTAGAATTCTCTTTAAGGTCCCTCAGTCGAGAAGTGAATTTCAAAAACAGATTCAACCACAAAGAACAGAGAGGTTTTCCAATGCCTCGCAAAGAAGGCACTTATTGGTAGATAAATTTAAAAAAAGCGAACATTAAATATCCCTTTGAGCATTTTCAAGTTATTCATTACACTTTGAATGGTGTATCAGTACACCCAGTCACTACAAAGATACAGGCGTCCTCTCTAACTCAGTTGCCAGAGAGGAAGGAAACTGTTAATCGATTTCACCATGAGGCCAATGGTGAATTTAAAACAGTTACAGAGCTTAATGTCTGTGATAGAAAACTGAGGATGGATTAACAACTTTCTATACTAACCAAAATAAAACATTTGCCTGAACAGAATACAAATATTCCAAAACATGCATCCGGTTTGCAATAAGGAACTAAAGTAAAACTGCAAAAAATGTGGCAAAGAAAATTACTTTATGTGCTGAAAACAAATCATTATGTTCTGGGTAAATCTAACACAACACACAACTGAGTACCACTCTTTGTATTTTCAAGCATGGTGATGGCTGCATCATATTATGGGTAGGCTTGTCATCGGCAAGGACTAGGGAGTTTTTTTAGGGTAAAAATAAACTAAATAGAGCTAAGCAATTTGACAGAGCTTTAAAAAAATAAATAATAATAATTTGCAAATATTGTACAATCCAGGTGTGCCTAGCTCTCAGAGACTCATCCAGAAAGACTCACAGCTGTAATCACTGACAGTGGTGATCCTAACATGTATTGACTCAGGCGTGTGAATACTTATGTAAATTAGGTATTTCTATATTTCTTTTGTTATACATTTGCAACATTTCTAAAAACATGTTTTCACTTTGTCATTATGGGTTATTGTGTGTAAATGGTTCAAAACAATTCACAACAAAATGTGGAATAAGTCAAGGGGTATAAACACTTTCTGAAGGAACTGTAACCTGTTCAAAGAGTTGAGGTGTCAGAAAGGTTTGCTCCAATGGGTTGAATTGCAAATAGAGCAAAGATTCTTACATGCATAAGTCTTGTAAAAATGACACTGTACAAGGTACAGAAATGGCATCGGCACAGTAAAATCGACACTGCTTTCTAGACATGAGTGCATCAAAGGGTAGGGAAGCATAAGGCTTACAGTATGTGAGTGCAGTGAAGTAAGAAGCACAAGCTGTAATGTGCCCTGGGTTGTCTGGGGTGGTATGTGTGATATCTCTGCTGTTCAGGCTGCCTCGGCCTCAACGGTGAAGTGCACGTCGTGGGTCACTGGGCAGCAAGATGTTGATCATACATGACTGGCCGAGTAGCATGATGGGAGAACAAATTGAATGCCATTTCCCACCACCAAACTACTCAGCAGTCTGGAGTTTAGCAGCAAGAGTCTGGCCTCCTTTTTACTTGGAGTCATTGGTGCTGTTCAAAATGCCACCATATTCCATATATACAGTAGATTCAGAAAGTATTCACAACCCTTGACTTTTTTCACATTTTGTTGTGTTACTGCCTGAATTTAAAAATGATTAAATTGAGTTGTTGTGTCACTGGTCTACACAAAATACCTGTCACTTCCTGACCAGTAAAGGGGTTATTTGTAATTAGAGTTTGGTCAGGATGTGGTTTTGAGTGTGTGTTTAGGTAGAGGGGCGTTTGATTTATGTTTCCGGGGTTTTTGATTTAGTTCTATGTTGTATAGTTCTATGTCTGTTTCTAGGGTGTTTATTTCTATGTTTAGTAATTGGGATTGGGGCCTTCAATTTGAGTTAGCTGGTTATCATTGCCTCTGAGTGAAGGTCCTATAATTAGGAGTATGTTTGTTTTGGGAATTGTGGGAGGTTGTTTTGCACTGCTAGGGTTAGTCTGCAAACTGTTATGTTGTCGTCCGTTTTCTTGTTTTTGTGAAGTGTTTGTGGTTATTTAAAATAAAACGGCAAAATGAGCACTCAACCCGCTGCGCCTTGGTCCAATTCATACGACGGCCGTTACAGAACCTCCCACGGACCAAGCAGCGAGCCCAGGAGGAGGAAGGATCCTGGGCCAGGGAGAAAAGGGAGTGGAGGACATATTGGACGTGGGAGGAGATAATGGCAGGGGACAAGACCCTGCCATGGAGACAGGTGGAGACAGCAAGGGAGGAGCGGCGAAGGTGGAGCAAAGACCGGGACTGTTACAGGGGTACACGGTTGGCATTTAAGCCTGAGAGGCAGCCCCAATAAAAAAAAATTTTTGGGGGGGGGCACACGGGTAGTTTGGCTGGGCCAGGATTAAGCCGCAAGCCAACTCCCCGTGCTTATTGGTGGCAGCCTATTACTGGTCAGGTCCCGTGATTTGGAGTGATGGGCACGGCGTCGAGGCCAAGTATTCACAGGCCGGTGTGCGCGGTGCCAGCACCTCGCATTTATCAGGGGGAAGCGGGCATCCAGCCAGTAAGGGTGGAGCCAGTACTACGCTCGAGACCGCCAGTGCGCCTTCACGGTCCAGTGTATCCTGTTCCCGCTCCTCGCACTAGCCGTGAGGTGCGTGTCTCCAATCTGGCACATCCAAAGCCAGCACCACGCACCAGGCTTCCAGTGTGTCAGCCCAATCCAGTACGTCCTGTTCCTGCTCCTCGCACTAGCCTTGGGGTGCATGTCTCCAGTCTGATACTTCCAGTACCAGCCCCACGCACCAGGCTTCCAGTGCGTCAGCCCAGTCCAGTACATCCTGTTCCCGCTCCTCGCACTAGCCTTGGGGTGCGTGTCTCCAGTCTGATACTTCCAGTACCAGCCCCACGCACCAGGCTTCCAGTGTGTCAGCCCAGACCAACTCGTCCTGTTCCTTCTCCCCGCACTAGCCTTGAGGTGCGTGTCTCCAGTCTGGTACCTCCACTACCAGCACCACGCACCAGGCTTCCAGTGCGTCAGCCCAGTCCAACTCGTCCTGTTCCTGCTCCCCGCACTAGCCCTGAGGTGCGTGTCTCCAGTCTGGTACCTCCACTACCAGCCCCACGCATCAGGCTTTCAGTGCGTCAGCCCAGTCCCGAGCTTCCGGCAACAGTGCCTCGTCCAGAACTTCCGGCAACAGTGCCTCGTCCAGAACTTCCGGCAACAGTGCCTCGTCCAGAACTTCTGGCAACAGTGCCTCGTCCAGAACTTCTGGCAACAGTGCCTCGTCCAGAGTGTCCGGCAACAGTGCCTCGTCCAGAGCTTCCGGCGACAGTGCCCCGTAGAGAGACGGCCCACTGTCCTGAACCAAGAGAGACGGCCCACTGTCCGGAACCAAGAGAGACGGCCCACTGTCCGGAACCAAGAGAAACGGCCCACTGTCCGTAACCAAGAGAGACGGCCCACTGTCCGGAGCTCCCAGAGTCGCCCTACAGTCCGGAGCTCCCAGAGTCGCCCTACAGTCCGGAGTTCCCAGAGTCCAGTCCAAGGTCTACAGTGACAGGCTTCAGGCCGAGGTATTCAGTGGGGGTGGACTGGTCAGGTAGGGGATTAACGACTAAGCCACCTCCACTGTAGGAAGTTTGGGGAGGGGGGGTGTAGCACGGGAGCCGTCGGTGACGGCAGCCACCCTCCCTTCCCTCCCTTTAGTAAGGGGTTTATTTTTGTAGATTTTTTTATTTTTTTTGTCAGGTGCATCTGGGGTCTGCACCTTTGGGTGGGGTACTGTCACATCCTGACCAGTAAAGGGGTTATTTGTAATTAGAGTTTGGTCAGGATGTGGCAGGGGGTATTTGTTTTATATGGTTTTGAGTGTGTGTTTAGGTAGAGGGGCGTTTGATTTATGTTTCCGGGGTTTTTGGTTTAGTTCTATGTTGTATAGTTCTATGTCTGTTTCTAGGGTGTTTATTTCTATGTTTAGTAATTGGGATTGGGGCCTTCAATTGGAGGCAGCTGGTTATTGTTGCCTCCGATTGAAGGTCCTATAATTAGGAGTATGTTTGTTTTGGGAATTGTGGGAGGTTGTTTTGCACTGCTAGGGTTAGCCTGCAAACTGTTATGTTGTCGTCCGTTTTCTTGTTTTTGTGAAGTGTTCGTGGTTATTTTAAAAAAAAAACGTCAAAATGAGCACTCAACCCGCTGCACCTTGGTCCAATTCATACGACGGCCGTTACAATACCCCATAAAGTCAAAGTGGAATTATTTTTAGAAATTTGAACAACTTAATAAAAAATGAAAAGCTGAACTGTTGAGACAATAAGTATTCAATCCCTTTGTTTTGGCAAGCCTAAATACATTCAGGAGTAAAAATTTGCTTAACAAGTTACATAATAAATTGTACGGACTCACTCTGTGCGCAATAATGGTGTTTAACATGATTTTTGAATGACTACCTCATCTCTATAACCCACAAATACAATTATCTGTAAGGTCCCTATCACGACTCAGGATAAGACCCAGATGCAGACACAGGAGGAAGACAGTTCGAATCTCAGATATTTATTTTTTAAACAGGGTGCAGGCAAACGGCAGGTCAAGGGCAGGCAAAGGTCTGTAATCCAAGGCACAGTCAATCAGGGACAGAATGGCAGGCAGGGTCAGGGTCAGGGCAGGCAGAATGGTCAGAACCGGAAAGACTAGAAAACTAAACTTGAGAAACAGGAAAAAACGGGAAACACGCTGTAACAACCTGGCAAGACAAGATGACTGGCACAGACAGAAAACTCATGTATAAATACACAGGAGATAATGGAGACAAATGGGAGACACCAGGTGGGGGGTGGAGACAAGCACAAGAAGGTGAAACAGATCAGGGTGTGACTGTCCCTCAGTCGAACATTGAATTTCAAACACTGATTCAACTACCCGAGTGGGCTCCCGAATGGCGCAGCGGTCTAACACTATGTCCAAACCGGATGCTGAACCAATTATATTCATTTGGGGACAGGTCAAAAAGCAATCAAGCTAGCTAGCTTGCAGTTGCTAGCTAATTTGTCCTATTTAGCTAACTAGCTTGCTTTGTTAGCTAATCTGTCCTGGTATATATAAAAATGGAGTTGTTATTTTACCTGAAATGCACAAGGTCCTCTAGTCTGACAATTAATCCACACATAAAATGGTCAACGGAATCTTTTCTTATCATCTCTCCTCCTTCCAGGCTTCTTTTTCTTCTTTGGACTTTATATGGCGATTGGCACCTAACTTTCATAATAAGGTGCATTACTACAACTGACCTCAGTTCATCTTTCACTCACCCACGTAGGTATATGTTCCTAAAAACCAATGAGAAGATGGCACGTGGGTATATGCTTCTAAAAACTAATGAGGAGATGGGAGAGGCAGAACTTGCAGCGCGTTCTGCGTCACAAATAAAAATCAACTTCTATTTTAGTGCCTGGCAACGCAGATGCTCGTTGGCACGTGCAAGCAGTGTGGGTACAATGATTGAATAACATGTATGTGTAAATTTATTTTGCAAGGCTTGCGCATGCGATGCGACTGGTGTGGTCAGCATGTTAGGCACTGCATCTCAGTGCTTGATGCGTCACTACAGACACCCTGGTTTGAATCCAGGCTGTATCACAACCGGCTGTGATTGGGAGTTGCATAGGGCGGCGCACACATTGGCCCAGCGTCATCCGGGTTTGGACGTCATTGTAAATAAGAATTTGTTCTTAACTGACTTGCCTAGTTAAATAAAGGTTAAATACATATATATATTTTTTTATACAAAGACCAGGGTTGTTTGCCAATTCTTCACAAAGAAGGGCACATATCGGTAGATGGGTAACAATTAAGAAAGCAGATTTTGAATATCCCTTTGAGCATAGTGAAGTTATTAATTACATTTTTGGATGGTGTATGAATACACCCAGTTACTACAAAGATGCAGGCGTCCTTCCTAACTCAGTTGTTGGAGATTAAGGAAACCGCTCAGGGATTTCACCATGCCAAAGGTGACTTCAAAACATTTACAGAGTATTGCCTATGATAGGAGAAAACTGAGGATGGATCATCAACATTGTAGTTACTCCACAAACTAACATAATTGACAGAGTGAAAACAAGGAAGTCTGTACAGAATAAAAACATTTCTAAACATGCATACTGTTTGCAATAAAGCACCAAAGTAAAACTGCAAAAAATGAGGCTAATCGAAGTCCTGCGTTATGTTTGGGGAAAATCCAACACAACACATCACTGAGTACCACTCAGCACAGGCAAAATCCTAGAGGAAAACCTGGTTCAGTCTGCAGACAGAGAAACCAATTCATCTTTCGGCTTGAGTTGCTTACCAAGTTGACATTGAATGTTCCTGAGTGGCCTAGTTTCAGTTTTCACTTAAATCAGTTTGAAAATCTATCGCAAGACGTGATAATGGCTGTCTAGCCATGATCAGCAACCAACTTCAAAAAGCTTGAAGAATTGTAAAAAGAATAATGTGCAAATATTGTACAATCAAGGTGTGCAAAGCTCTTAAAGACTTACCCAGAAAGACTCACAGCTGTAATCACTGCCAAAGGTGATTCTAAAATATAATGACTCAGGGGGTTGAATACTTATGTAACTGTATTGTTTTATTTTTCATAAATCTTTCACACTTTGACATTACAATTAATATCACCTTGCAGCACAACAAAATGTGAAAAAAGTCAACAGGTGTGAATACTTTCTGAAGGCACTGTGGTGCAATACTTTTGAACAGAACTCTATGTGCCCTGGTCAAATGTAGTGCACTATAAATAGAATATGGGGACAAATGGGACCCTTGTGTACCACTTCCACCTCACACACTGGGCAGAGAAGCAGGAGAGTCATGTCAATTAATGACTACAAAGACAAATGGGCGTTGATAAATGGTCAAGGAAATGTTCCCTTCCAGGACTGTGGTGGCCATCATCATCTTCACAGTAGTGTTCTGGGTCAGGAGAGTCCATATATATGTCCCAAATGGCACCCTATTCCCTTTATAGGGCACTACTTTTGACAAGGGCCTATTGTCCATTGGAGGACAAGGTATGCGAGGCTCAATTTCCTGTTACTGTGGGGGTGGTGGACATGATAGAACATTCACAATAGGCTTTGTAATTGAAGTTATCTAATAACGCACAAGTGAACGCAGTTATGGTCTGCTTCATCCACCACTACTTAGCATGTACCTCTGCACTGTACAACATGGTGGGAAATGTGCTACACAGAGAGAGCGCATGAATAAGTAGTGATGGATTGCACACGTGTTGGAGATGAATTGTGTTTATACAATCAGAAACCTCTCAACTCTCTCTCGTTCTCTCCTCAACGTCTTTTTTTTTCACATCCTTTACCTCTGTGAGTGATCCATAAATTGTTATTTTACGTAGATTTCCTTGTTCCACACATGTTCTATAAGTTGTTAATCCCGATGGTTACTAAGCTTATGGACATTTCTTCACTTTAGCTCCTTTGGTCAGCATTCATTGTACACTTTTAGAAAAAAAGGTACTAGATAGAATATAAAAGGGTCATTAGGCATGTCCCCATAGGAAAACTCTTGCAAGAACCCTTTTTGGTTCTGGGTACAACCTTTTTGGGTTCCATGAAGAACCCTTTCCATGGAGGATTCTACATGGAACCCAAAAGGGTTCTTCTACCTGGAACCCAAAAGGGTGCTACTATGGGTACAGCCAAATAACCCTTTTGGAACCCTTTTTTTCTAAGTGTGTAGAAACAATTTTTGTTGTACCTGGAACCAAAAAGGGTTCTTCCAAGGGTTCTCCTATGGGGACAGCCGAATAACCCTTTTAGGTTCTATATATCACCTTTTTTGCTACGAGTGTACAATGAATGTTGACCAAAGGATATAAATTCAAGAAATGTCCATAAGCTTAGTAATCATTGGGATAAACAACTTGTAGAACATGTGTGGAATAAGGCAATCTACAGAAAATAACTATTTATGGTTCACTCACAGAAGTAAAGGATGTGAAATGAAAAAGACGTTGTGGAGAGAGACCGAAAGAGAGAGTTGAGAGGTTTCTGATAGCTAAATCATACCAAGGATCGTTTAGCTATTTGATTTTGAATTTTAGGACCCCTTTAGGTATAAAACAAATAAAATAAAATGCAATATTTGAGATTCATACATGGAAAAACATATAGTCAAAAATAAATCAAAAGGAAGTTTGTTTTCTAGTGTCTGTTCAATATATATCTGAGAAATATATTGTATAGATGGGTTAGCTGACAAACTCCCGGAAACGATGTGTACACTTCAATGGCGGTAGAAGTCCTCATGTTGTGATTCTGAAGAGCCATATTGTCTGCAAGAATGACAAGAAACTATCATGTGGAGAATCGTAAGCGGCTCATTTCATCTTGTTCTAGTTACCATGTCTTGTTTTGAGGTGTTTTGACTGATTGCATGTCAGTGCTAATATGGTTAAAATGTGTTAACTAACTACCCAACAACTGTAACAATGTATTTGAAAGACAACAAGTGCTCATTGTGCAAATGTATTTATGTCTTCACTAAACATTGGAGATGAAATATAGCTTACAAGTTGTCAACAATCTAAGCTGTCTGTTTGTTTTGACCCATAGTTGCTGAACAAACAACCCGTCTATAAGAATGATCAGGACATTATTTGTATTTATTTGTATCCATATTTAAAAATAACATTTGAGCACGAAACTACTTCCATATACAGTGCCTTGCAAAAGTATTCATCCCCCTTGGTGTTTTTCCATTTTGTTGCATTACAACCTGTAATTTAAATAGATTTTTATTTGGATTTCATGTAATGGACATACACAAAATAGACCAAATTGGTGAAATGAAATGAAAAAAATATCTTGTTTAAAAAAAATGTCAATAAAAAAATACAGAAAATGGTGCTTGCATATGTATTCACCCCCTTTGCTATGAAGCCACTAAATAAGATATGGTGCAACCAAGTCACATAATTAGTTAAATAAAGTACACCTGTGTGAAATGTAAGTGTCACATGATCTGTCACATGATCTCACTATACATACACCTGTTCTGAAAGGGCCAAGAGTCTGCAACACCACTAACCAAGGGGTACCACCAAACAAGTGGCACCATCAAGACCAAGGAGCTCTCCAAACAATTCAGGGACAAAGTTGTGGAGAAGTACAGATCAGGGTTGGGTCATAAAAAAATATCCGAAACATAGAACATCCCACAGAGCACTATTAAATCCATTATTAAAAAATGTAAAGAATATGGCACCACAACAAACCACCACAAGATAACCCTGAAGGAGCTGCAAAACTCCACAGCAGAGACTGGAGTATCTGTCCACTTTAAGCCGTACACACCACAGATCTGGGCTTCATGGAAGAGTCGCCAGAAAAAAATAAGGAAACATATTTGGTGTTCACCAAAAGGCATGTCGGAGAGTCCCCAAATATGTGGAAGAAGGCAATCTGGTCAGGTGAGACTAACATTGAGCGTTTTGGCCATCAAGGAAAGCGCTATGTCTGGCGCAAACCCAACACCTTTCATCACCCAGAGAACACCATCCCCACAGTGAAGCATGGTGGTGGCAGCATCATGCTGTGGGGATGTTTTTCATCGGCAGGGACTGGGAAACTAGTAAGAATTGAAGGAATGATGGATGGAGCTAAACACAGGGACATTCTTGAGGGAAACCTGTTTGACTTCCATAGATTTGAGACTGGGACGGAGGTTCACCTTCAAAGCCCAGTCAAAGCCCAGACCTCAATCCAATTGAGAATCTGTGGTATGACTTAAACATTTCTGTACACCAGCGGAACCCATCCAACTTGAAGGAGCTGGAACAGTTTTGCCTTGAAGAATGGGCAAAAATCCCAGTGGCTAGATGTGCCAAGCTTTTAGAGACATACCCCAAGAGACTTGCAGCTGTAATTGCTGGAAAATGTGGCTCTACAAAGTACTGACTTTGGGGGGAGGGGGGGGGGGGGGGTGAATAGTTATGCACTCTCAAGTTCTGTTTTTTTTGTTTTGTTTGTTTCATAATAAAAATATTTTGCATCTTCAAAGTGGTAGGCATATTGTGTAACTCAACTGATACAAGCCCCCAAAAATCAATTTTAATTCCAGGTTGTAAGGCAACAATATTGGAAAATGCCAAGGGGGGTGAATACTTTCGCAAGCCACTGAGTGTACAAAACATAAGGAACAACTTCCTAATATTGAGTTGCAGCCCCCTTTGCCCTCAGTACAGCCTCAATTTGTCAGGGCATGGACTCTACAAGGTGTCTAAAGCGTTCCACAGGGATGCTGTCCCATGTTAAATCCTATGCTTCCCACAAGTTGTCTGGATGTCCATTGGGTGGTGGACCATTCTTGATACACACGGGAAACTGTCTAGCATGAAAAAGCCAGCAGCGTTAGAGTTCTTGACACACTCAAACTGGTGTGCCTTTCAGCTACTGCCATACCCCATTCAAAGGCACTTACATGTTTTGTTATTGTCTGTTCATCCTCTGAATTGCACACATACACAATCCATGTCTGAATTGTCTCAAATCCTTCTTTAACCCGTCTCCTCCCTTTCAGCTACACTGATTTAATTGGATTTAACAAGTGACATCAAGAAGGGATTATTTCTTTGACCTGGATTCACCTGGTCAGTTTATGTCATAGAAAGACCAGATGTTCCTAATGTTTTGTACACTCAGTGTATACTCTCACACATTTTTTTAACTGGTACCGGGCTACCTTCAGACGAGTCTTTTGAGGCTTGTGGGTGTACTTCAGCGAAACAACGACATGTACATATTTGTTGCAGTCTCACCTTTACATAGAGGGTTCACATCAGTGTGAACTTGTCCAAATTGTTTGCTACAGAAATGTTCATGAGAAAACCAATTTTCGAGAAGTCTTATTTTCTGACAAACACTGCTCTAGCTCTACCACCTTTCATCAGCAACATCAGCAGATGTGGTGGATTGAGATGCATCCAATGCAAAAAAACAGATATCACCAGGGATCGGACCCATTTTTTCCATTTTTGCCTAAAATGACATACCCAAATCTAACTGCCTTAAAGGACCTTTTTTTCTTTTTTTTCTTTTTACGTTTATTTAACTAGACAAGTCAGTTAAGAACAAATTCTTATTTTCATTGACGGCCTAGGAACAGTGGGTTAACTACCTTGTTCAGGGGCAGAATGGGGAGCCTGATTCAGAGAAATTTTGAAGATATTAGTCTAGTTTGGCACATTTTTACCAGAATCATTCTCATCATATTTCCCAGCATGCTCTATTGCAAGGCCATTTTTTTGAATAGTTTTTAACCCTATCAGACTCTGTTTTTGCATGTACATTGATTGATTAATTAATCTGATGCTACACAAAGTTAAATAACGTACATTTATGCAAACTAATCCAATCAGTTAGTTAGATTTTTTTTGCACCCGTTTCTGAAATGGTTGTTCCAGTTTTAGTGGATTAGCTAGTCTCCTCAGGCATTATGAATGCAGATTGTGGGTGAATAAAAAATTCCAACTGTTGGAACGCCAAACACTAGCAGCAAAATGCGATGTTTAGGTAGGGTTGCAAAATTCTTGGAATATTTCCAAATTTCCCAAGCTTTCCAAAAAGCCCAGTTGGAAATGGGAGGGAATAAGCAGGAAATCTGAAATCCTTTAACCAGGATTTCTGGGAAATCTGTTTACATTTATAGAATTTTGCAACCCTTTTTGCAGACCTGATGTGGCCAGTAAACCATGAGTGATTGTGTAAAAATGAACACCACATGTGTCGTTCCTAAATAGACACAGGGATGTGTTCAAAAATAACACATATTTTCTAAGAATCCCTGCTAATGCCTGGGTTGTGGCTGCAGCATGACAGCATGATAATGCTGATTATCTAATTGTCTAAAGGCAAATATCTTTCAGTCTTCTATTGTGTAGGACTGATTGGGCTCCCCTGTGCAAGACTATACTCTGCACTTTTGTCAAATTGCCCCGTTGTTATGACAACCGCTGTGTTGTAAATAATATCACATAATGCCGCCCCTCTCAACAACGTCACAGTCACAGTCATCAGCACATCTGCAACAAGAGGGAAAAGTGGTCGGTAGTTAGATTTCAAGCTAGGAGAACAGTGTGTCCTATTTTGTGTAGTTATAGAGATGTAGATAATTCACAATAATTTATTTGAAATTTTGGGGAGGATACGGAGGACAACAGACTATCCATGATCTGAGTTGATTTCTAGTGTTTTTCTTTTAATATAAAGGCTCCTCAGGGTATCACCTCCGAGTTTCATGATCCATACAGTATGTCAATATAGATCAGAGATAGTCTGTGGCATTTTGTATTAAATTCTTTCTATCTCACTCTGCCATCTTTCTCTTTTGTGCTTTTATTCTGCCTCCCTCTCTTGTTTTCATAAACATCTATGCCTGCCGGATTGATTTACATTTACATTTAAGTCATTTAGCAGACGCTCTTATCCAGAGCGACTTACAAATTGGTGGATTCACCTTATGATATCCAGTGGAACAACCACTTTACAATAGTGCATCTAAATCTTTTAAGGGGGGGGGGGGGGTTAGAAGGATTACTTTATCCTATCCTATGTATTCCTTAAAGAGGTAGGGTTTCAGGTGTCTCCGGAAGGTGGTGATTGACTCCGCAGTCCTGGCGTCGTGAGGGAGCTTGTTCCACCATTGATCCCTCCCTTCTTAATTTCCACACGCCCCATGCCACCACCGCACCAAGATCAAACCATATCCCCCATGTGTACACACACGCATACACAAAGATGGGCTTGGAAAGCCCCATAGTCCCTTGTGGCTCAGTTGGTAGTGCATGGTGCTTGCAATGCCAGTGTTGTGGGTTTGGGGACCAGTATGGAAAAATCACTCTGGATAAAAGTGTCTGGTTAAATACAAGCCACTCTTTGAGGTTTACTGAGTA
The DNA here is from genome assembly GCF_965601325.2 of Salmo salar. Taxonomy (NCBI): domain Eukaryota; kingdom Metazoa; phylum Chordata; class Actinopteri; order Salmoniformes; family Salmonidae; genus Salmo; species Salmo salar. The sequence continues at coordinate 23,541,517 of NC_138309.1, read as the reverse complement.
GAAGTGGGATTATGACCATGGTTTAATTAAGAATCCAACAGATACCTCAGTGCCTCTAGGGGTGGGGCCTGAGTGGCTGAAAAGGTGAACAGGTTGAGGTCAAGGTGGAGAGGGTACATCCAGACTACCACCCCTGTCCTTGTGCTGGCCTGCCTGCTCTTTATCTTCGCTAATTTTTGGTCTGTTGCATGTAGAATATCCACATCTCAGGAAATCGTTTTGTGAGCTATTGAAGTTTGAAGGTCCGAATGTCTGGTGAATATTGAAACTCAAGTCAACATTACTACGGTTTTTCACCAAGCTTTCGCTTCGGACGTTTTTATCTGCTCTACCACACACAAACCTGTCTGGTAAGGTTGAACGCCTCCGCTCCTACTCAGCCTCCCGAAAAAAGCTTCTCCCAAGCGTGTGACACCTACTCCCATTGCCTGCAGCACTGTTGCTTGGATCCCACCCTGCGATCTGCTCCCCATCTGCCCTGGCCTGTCTCCTCCTTTCTGGTACAGGTACACCTGCCACACTCCTCACTCTCTCCCGAGCTTTCGCTCATCTCCAGCACACACACACAGACATACAAACACACCACAGACTATGGACTGATCTGAATGTTATATAGGCTAATTAACCTGTTGGGGATAGGGGGCAGTATTTGCACTGCCGGATAAAAAACGTACCCGATTTAACCTCTATGGGCTATTTGGGACGCAAGCGTCCCACCCCAGGTACACCCTATCAACAACAGGTGAAATATCAAGAGCGCCAAATTTGAAAACAATTAAATGTCATAATTCAAATTTCTCAAACATACAACTATCTTACACCCTTTGAAAGATAAACATCTCCTTAATCTAACCACGTTGTCCGATTTCAAAAAGGCTTTACGGCGAAAGCATAAAGTTAGATTATGTTAGGAGAGTACATTGACAATAGCTGTGTGTAATGTTTTGTCAATTCAAAGACAGGCATCACCAAAAGCAGAAAACCAGCTAAAATTATGCACTAACCTTTGACAATCTCCATCAGATGACACTCCTAGGACATTATGTTAGACAATACATGCATTTTTTGTTCTATCAAGTTCATATTTATATCCAAAAACAGCGTTTTACTATGGCGTTGATGTTAATAAGGAAATCGTTTCCCTCCAATAACCGCCAGTCAATCAGCACAACAAATTAAATACTTACTATTCGAAAACATTGGTAAAATATTATATTGTCATTCAAAGAATTATAGATTTACATCTCTTGAACGCAACCGGATTGCCAGATTTAAAAATAACCTTACTGGGAAATCACACTTTGCAATAATCTGAGCACTGCGCCCAGAAAAATACGCTTTGCGATACAGACTAACCGCCATGTTGGAGAGATCTAAAATCGAAAATACTATGTAAATAATCCATTACCTTTGATTCTCTTCATCAGATGTCACTTCCAGGAATCCCAGGTCCATAACAAATGTAGTTTTGTTCGAAAAAGCTCATAATTTATGTCCAAAAAGCTCCGTGTTGTTAGCACATGATCTATGCCCGCCGGACTTGTCTTCATAAACGAGGGGGAAAAAAATATTTACGTTCGTTCAAACATGTCAAACGTTGTATAGCATAAATCATTAGTGCCTTTTTTAACCAGAACATGAATAATATTCAAGGCGGACGATTGCATTCTCTTTTAAAACGTATTGGAACGAGAGTACCCAACATGAACTCGCGCGCCAGAGTCTAATCGGCCACCACCGTTCCAAGGCTCTTGTTCGGTCAGATCTCACAGTATAAGACTCAAAACACTTTGTAAAGACTGGTGACATCTAGTGGAAGCCATAGGAAGTGCTCAATGATTAATAAGCCCCTGTGTGTTTCAATGGCATAGGCTTAAAGGTAATTCAACACATCAGGTATCCACTTCCTGTCAGAATTTGTCTCAGGGTTTTGACTGCCATATGAGTTATGTTATACTTACAGACACCATTCAAACAGTTTTAGAAAATTCAGAGTGTTTTCTATCCAAAATAATATGCATATTCTAGCTTCTGAGTTGGTGTAGGAGCCAGTTAAAAATGGGCACATATTTTTTTCAAAATTCTCAATACTGCCCCCTAGCCCCAACAGGTTAATCTGGTTACTACTCCTGCCCAGTAACGAGAATATGCATATAATTGTTTGATTTGGATAGAAAACACCCTAAAGTTTCTAAAACTGTTTGAATGGTGTCTGTGAGTATAACAGAACTCATTTGGCAGGCCAAAACCTGAGAAGATTCCAAACAGGAAGCGCTCTCTCTGACCATTTCATGGCCTTCTTGATCATCTCTAACCAAAACAGGGGATCTCTGGCATGACGTGACATTTTCTAACGCTCCCATAGGCTCTCAGAAGGCGCGTGCACGAGCCGACACCATGTTTACTTTCTCTCTCTTTGAACGAAAACAACGACTCCCGGTCGGAATATTATCGCTTTTTTACGGGAAAAATAGCATAAAAATAGATTTTAAACAGCGGTTGACATGCTTCGAAGTACGGTAATGGAATATTTAGATTGTTTTTGTCACGAAACGCGTCGGGCGCGACACCCTTCTTTACCCTTCGGATAGTGTCTTGAACGCACAAACAAAACGCCGCTATTTGGATATAACTATGGATTATTTGGGACCAAACCAACATTTGTTATTGAAGTAGAAGTCCTGGGAGTGCATTCTGACGAAGAACAGCAAAGGTAATCAAACTTTTCTAGTAGTAAATCGGAGTTTGGTGAGTACCACACTTGGTGGGTGTCAAAATAGCTAGCCTGTGATGGCCGGGCTATCTACTCAGAATATTGCAAAATGTGCTTTCACCGAAAAGCTATTTTAACCTCTTACATCTAGACATTCCGCTAGCGGAACACCTGCTCCAATATCCAATGATAGGCGTGGCTAATTACAACTTCCTCAAAAATACAAACACTTCTATTTTTCAAACATATGACTATTTCACAGCATTTTAAAGACAAGACTCTCCTTTATCTAACCACACTGTCAAATTTCAAAAAGGCTTTACAGCGAAAGCAAAACATTAGATTATGTCAGCAGAGTACCCAACCAGAAATAATCAGACACCCATTTTTCAAGCTAGCATATAATGTCACAAAAACAAAACCACAGCTAAATGCAGCACTAACCTTTGATGATCTTCATCAGATGACACACCTAGGACATTATGTTATACAATACATGCATGTTTTGTTCAATCAAGTTCATATTTATATCAAAAACCAGCTTTTTACATTAGCATGTGACGTTCAGAACTAGCATACCCCCCGCAAACCTCCGGTGAATTTACTAAATTACTCACGATAAACGTTCACAAAAAACATAACAATTATTTTAAGAATTATAGATACAGAACTCCTTTGTGCAATCGAGGTGTCCGATTTTAAAATAGCTTTTCGGTGAAAGCACATTTTGCAATATTCTGAGTAGATAGCCCAGCCATCACGGCTAGCTATTTAGACACCCACCAAGTTTAGCCCTGACCAAACTCCGATTTACTATTACAAAAGTTTGATTAACTTTGGTGTCCTTCGTCAGAATGCACTCCCAGGATTGCTACTTCAATAACAAATGTTGGTTTCGTTCAAAATAATTCATTGTTATATCCAAATAGCGGCGTTTTGTTCGTGCATTCAAGACACTATCCGAAGTGTAAATAAGGGTCACGAGCATGGCGCATTTCGTGACAAAGGATTTCTAAATATTCCATTACCGTACTTCGAAGCATGTCAACCGCTGTTGAAAATCAATTTTTATGCCATATTTCTCGTAAAAAAGCGATAATATTCCGACCGGGAATCTGCGTTTAGGTAAACAGACAAAAGAAAATAAAGCATGGGGTCGACTCGGGCACGAGCCTGAGTCTCACAGTACTGTGACCAACCACTACCCAAACGCGCTACTTTTTTTCAGCCAGAGCCTGCAAAGCCACGATTCAGCTTTTTGCCGCCTTCTGAGAGCCCATGGGAGCCGTAGGAAGTGTCACGTAACAGCAGAGATCCCCTGTAATGGATAGAGATAATCAAGAAGGGCAAGAAATTGTCAGACAGGGCACTTCCTGCATGGAATCTTCTCAGGTTTTGGCCTGCCAAATGAGTTCTGTTATACTCACAGACACCATTCAAACAGTTTTAGAAACTTTTTGGAGTGTTTTCTATCCAAAGCTAATAATTATATGCATATTCTAGTTTCTGGGCAGGAGTAATAATCAGATTAAATCGGGTACGTTTTTTATCCGGCCGTGAAAATACTGCCCCCTAGCCATAACAGGTTAAAATCGGACATAGCGAGTGCATAAAGGAGTTCTGTATCTATAATTCTTAAAATAATTGTTATGTTTTTTGTGAACGTTTATCGTGAGTAATTTAGTAAATTCACCGGAAGTGTTCGGTGGGAATGCTAGTCACATGCTAGTCACAGAAGCTAGGATATGCATATGCATGGTAGTATTGGATAGAAAACACTCTAAACTTTCCAAAAGTGTTAAAATATTGTCTGTGAGTATAACAGAACTGATATGGCAGGTGAAAACCTGAGGGAAATCCATCCAGGAAGTGGGATTTGTTTTGATGTGAGTGCTTTTCAATTACCTGCCTATACAGTATGTAATTGGTTAGGACCCAGATTGCAGTTCCTATGCCTTCCACTAGATGTCATAAGTCTTTAGACATTGATTCAGGCTTGTTTTCTGAAAAATGAAGAAGAATGAGACCATTTTGTAAGTGGACTGTAGAATCAACCTGAGCTGGTTTGAGCGTGACCAATTGCGCGCCCCTTCGCTGTTTCCCTTTCTATTGAATACGCTTTTGTCCGATTGAAATATTATCGATTATTTAGACAATTGACAACCTGAGGATTAATTCTAAACATCGTTTGACATATTTCAAAGAACTTTCCCGGTGCTATTAGGATGATTTCGTCTGCATGTTGTGACCTCCTTTGAGTCAGTGGATTACTGAACAAAATGTGCCAACGAAACTGAGTTTTTGGGACATAAAGGGGAACAAAACGAACATTTATTGTGTAACAGGGACTTTTGTGACTGCAACCAGATGAAGATCATCAAAGGTAAGTGATTCATTTTATCGTTATTTCTGACTTTCGTTACTCCTCTACTTGGCTGGAAAATGTTTGTATGCTTTTGTAAGCGGGGCGCTGTCCTCAGATAATCGCATGGTATGCTTTCGCCGTAAAGCCTTTTTGAAATCTGACACAGCGGCTGGATTAACAAGAAGTTAATCTTTAAGCCGATGTATTACACTTATATATTTCATGAATGTTTATTATGAGTATTTCTATATGTCTGCAATTTCACCGGATGTTGTCGAGGTGGGTTGCTAGTGGAACGCCTATCCCTAAATTAAGCTTTCAAATAGCTCTTTGTAGACAGTTGCTGGGTGTAATCGTCCATCATCAGCACCCTACCTGCCCTAAACTCTCTCCTGTCTTAAAACAATGGAACTCCCTAAATCTCTCTGATTATTACCAATCCCACAAGGTATGACTCCAAACACCCAGAAAATGCTACTCTCCTTGATGTTATCCTCACAAATAGTCCTGACATGTATCAGTCTGTTTTCTGTAATGACCTTAGGGATCACTGTTTTACAATCTGTGTTCGTAATGGCTGCTCAGTTAAACGACCTGTCCTGATTTGTCATGGACACTTGCTTAAAAACTTTAATGAGCAAGCCTTCCTTCATGATCTGGCCTATGTTAATTGATGCTTGGACCTTTTTTGTATATTTTCAGTGGTATTGTGAACAAGCAAGCCCCATAAAGAAAATTAGAATTAAGAACAGGTTCAACACCTGATTTGACCGTGATCTGGCTGAGTTACTCCACCTCAAGAACACCCTTTGGCAAAATGCTTGGTACAAAAATACTCAGACTGGCTGTTGTTCAGGCAAATGAGAAATAAGTGCACTCAGGCTATCAGGAAGGCCAAAGTTAGTTACTTTAGGGAGCAGTTCTCTGTGTGTGGGTCTAACCCCTGAACAAGGCAGTTAACACACTGTTCCAAGGTAGGCCATCATTGTAAATAAGAATTTGTTCTTAACTGACATTCCTAGTTAAATAAAGGTTAAATTAAAAAAATTAAAACAGAAGACGCTCTGGAAAACAGTGAAAGACCTGGAGAATAAACCATCCTCCTCACAGCTGCCCATGTCCCTTAACCTCTTGGGGCTAGGTGGGACGCTAGCGTGCCACCCGTGGTGCACTCCATCAACAGCAGGTGCATTTCAAGAGCGGCAAATTTGAATCCAAATAAATGTCAAAATTCAAATTTTTCAAAAATACAACTATGTTACACCATTTGAAAGATAAACATCTCCTAAATCTAACCACGTTTTACGATTTCAAAAAGGTTTTACGGCGAAAGCATAAATTTAGAGTATGTTAGGACAGTACATTTACAAGAGTTGTGTGTAATGTTTTGTCAAGTCAAAGACAGGGTCACCAAAACCATAAAACCAGCTAAAATGATGCACTAACCTTTTACAATCTCCATCAGATGACACTCCTAGGACATTATGTTAGACAATGCATGCATTTTTAGTTCTATCAAGTTCATTTTTATATCCAAAAACAGCGTTTTACTATGGCATTGATGTTGAGGAAATCGTTTCCCTCCAATAACCGGCAGTCAAGTCAGCGTCAGAAATTAAATAATTAAAATTAGAAAACATTGGTAAAATATTATATTGTCATTTAAAGAATTATAGATTTACATCTCTTGAACGCAATCAACTTGCCAGATTTAAAAATAACCTTACTGGGAAATCACACTTTGCAATAATCTGAGCACTGCGCCCAGAAAAATACGCGTTGCGATACAGACTAGACGTCATGTTGGGGAGATCTAAAATCGAAAATACTATGTAAATAATCCATTACCTTTGATTCTCTTCATCAGATGTCACTTCCAGGTATCACAGGTCCATAACGAATGTAGTTTTGTTCAAAAAAGCTCATCATTTATGTCCAAAAATCTCCGTCTCGTTAGCACATGATGTAAGCCAGCCGGACTTCTCGTCATGAACGAGGGGAAAAAATATATTTCCGTTCGTTCAAACATGTCAAACGTTGTATAGCATAAATCATTAGGGCCTTTTTTAACCAGAACATGAATAATATTCAAGGTGGACGAATGCATAGTCTTTTATAACGTATTGGAACGAGGGTACCCAACATGAAGTAGCGCGCCAGGTGTCTAATGGGACATCACCGTTCCATGGCTCTTGTTCGGTCAGATCTCCCTCCAGAAGACTCAAAACACTTTGTAAAGGCTGGTGACATCTAGTGGAAGCAATAGGAAGTGCCAAAATATTCCTAAACCCCTGTGTTTTTCAATGGGATAGGTTTAAAGTCAATACAACACATCAGGTATCCACTTCCTGTCAGAAAATGTCTCAGGGTTTTGCCTGCCAAATGAGTTCTGTTATACTCACAGACACCATTCAAACAGTTTTGGAAACTTTAGAGTGTTTTCTATCCATATATAATAAGTATATGCATATTCTAGTTACTGGGTAGGATTAGTAACCAGATTAAATCGGGTACATTTTTTTTATCCAGACGTGCAAATGCTGCCCCCTAGACCCAACAGGTTAATGTAGATGTTGTGGTTGTTACTGACAAGGAGCGGGAGGCTGAGCTCTTTAATCACTACTTCATTAAGTCAGGATTCCTATTTGACGCAGCCATGCCTCCTTGCCCGTCCAACATTTCCTCATCTCCCAGCCCTACTAATGTACACAGTTTATCCCTGCAGGTGGTCACTGAGTCTGAGGTGCTAAAGGAGCTCCTTAACCTGTTGGGTCTAGGGGGCAGCATTTGCACGTCTGGATAAAAAAAATGTACCCGATTTAATCTGGTTACTAATCCTACCCAGTAACTAGAATATGCATATACTTATTATATATGGATAGAAAACACTCTAAAGTTTCCAAAACTGTTTGAATGGTGTCTGTGAGTATAACAGAACTCATTTGGCAGGCAAAACCCTGAGACATTTTCTGACAGGAAGTGGATACCTGATGTGTTGTATTGACTTTAAACCTATCCCATTGAAAAACACAGGGGTTTAGGAATATTTTGGCACTTCCTATTGCTTCCACTAGATGTCACCAGCCTTTACAAAGTGTTTTGAGTCTTCTGGAGGGAGATCTGACCGAACAAGAGCCATGGAACGGTGATGTCCCATTAGACACCTGGCGCGCTACTTCATGTTGGGTACCCTCGTTCCAATACGTTATAAAAGACTATGCATTCGTCCACCTTGAATATTATTCATGTTCTGGTTAAAAAAGGCCCTAATGATTTATGCTATACAACGTTTGACATGTTTGAACGAACGGAAATATATTTTTTCCCCTCGTTCATGACGAGAAGTCCGGCTGGCTTACATCATGTGCTAACGAGACGGAGATTTTTGGACATAAATGATGAGCTTTTTTGAACAAAACTACATTCGTTATGGACCTGTGATACCTGGAAGTGACATCTGATGAAGAGAATCAAAGGTAATGGATTATTTACATAGTATTTTCGATTTTAGATCTCCCCAACATGACGTCTAGTCTGTATCGCAACGCGTATTTTTCTGGGCACAGTGCTCAGATTATTGCAAAGTGTGATTTCCCAGTAAGGTTATTTTTAAATCTGGCAAGTTGATTGCGTTCAAAAGATGTAAATCTATAATTCTTTAAATGACAATATAATATTTTACCAATGTTTTCTAATTTTAATTATTTAATTTGTGACGCTGACTTGACTGCCGGTTATTGGAGGGAAACGATTTCCTCAACATCAATGCCATAGTAAAACGCTGTTTTTGGATATAAATATCAACTTGATAGAACTAAAAATGCATGCATTGTCTAACATAATGTCCTAGGAGTGTCATCTGATGGAGATTGTAAAATGTTAGTGTATCATTTTAGCTGGTTTTATGGTTTTGGTGACCCTGTCTTTGACTTGACAAAACATTACACACAACTCTTGTAAATGTACTGTCCTAACATACTCTAAATTTATGCTTTCGCCGTAAAACCTTTTTGAAATCGTAAAACGTGGTTAGATTAAGGAGATGTTTATCTTTCAAATGGTGTAACATAGTTGTATTTTTGAAAAATTTGAATTTTGACATTTATTTGGATTCAAATTTGCCGCTCTTGAAATGCACCTGCTGTTGATGGAGTGCACCACGGGTGGCACGCTAGCGTCCCACCTAGCCCCAAGAGGTTAAACTTGACCCTCAAAAAACATCTTGGTAAGATGGTTTAAATCGTTTCTTCTTTAAGGTTGCGGCCTCTATCATCACCTTTTAACCTGTCTCTCCTTTCTGAAGAGGTTCCCATTGCTTGTAAAGCAGCCACGGTGTGTCCTTTAAATCAAGCTGATCCTAACTGTTATAGACCAAATTTTATATTGCCCTGTTTATCAAAAGTGTTGGAAAAACTTGTCAATAAACAACTGACTGGCTTTCATGATGTCTATAGTATTCTCTATGGTATGCAATCTGGTTTCTGCACAGGTAATGGATGTGTCATTGCAACCTTACAGGTCCTAAATTATGTCGATATTGCCCTTGATTCTAAGCAATGTTTTGCTGCTATTTGTATTGACTTGGCCAAAGCTTTTGATACAATGGACCATTCCATTATTGTAGTCCAACTAAAAAGTGTTGGTGTGTGTGAGGGGTCTTTGTCCTGGTTTGGTAACTACAGTGGTTTGACCTTTGAAAGCTGCAGTGTACTGCAGCACAGCTTGCGTGGTGCCGCAGAATTCTATGGCACGTTATTTAAGTGCCAACCACTGGTAGCATTAATAGTAGTTAGTGCTAGTTTGACCACCAGAGGGCATCTTTGAGAAGCATTTGATAGCCTTCAATAGTGGCTGTACTAGAGAATTTAAAACCTTTCTTTGTAAGAACATAGTATATGGGACTGATTTTAATGAAATTTTGCCTAACTAATTTGATTAATATTATGGTGTTTCTATTCCAAGAAAAAACTAAAAACCCTCTGGGTTTCCGTTAGGATGGAACAGAAAATATGGCGCTGTTCAATGTGATGGCCGGGAATAGGCTACAGTGCTGGGCTATTTTCTTAAAGAATCTCCATGTTGTGCGGGCATGCAAGGGATCGGGGTTCAATTCCCCGATGGGGAGGAAGGAGTTGGCTTTCCTTGTAAATAAGAATTTGTTCTTAACTGATTCCATATGTGTTATTTCATAGTTCTGATGTATTCACTATTATTCTACAATGGAGAAAATAGTAAAAATAAAGAAAAACCCTGGAATGAGTAGGTGTGTCCAAACTTTTGAGTCTATCAAGACGTTTTGGCTAGAGAAATTGATGATACTACAATGCAACAAATACATTGATCATCTCAGCAAGGTTTTACCCGTGGTCGTAGAGCAGGGTAGATGTGCAACTAAAACATAGTTTAAATAATTATCTGCATTTTGAATGTCTGATCTACCTTTCAATTACTTTTAAAGTGTGTGATTAACTTGATTAATATTATGGTGTTTATGTTCCAAGAAAAACAAAAAACTGTTAGGATGGAATGGAAAATATGGCGCTGTACAACATGAGGGTTGGGCTATTTAGGTAAATAATCCCTGTGTTGTGCACCGGAAAGCGCGAGACCGGGGTTCAATTCCCCTATGGCGAGGAAGGAGTCAGCTGCACTTGTAAATAAGAATTTGTTCTTAACTGACTTGCCTAGTTAAATAAAGGTTACACTAAGATCATAACATTTCTACATCATAATTTTAGTCTAACCAATACCCAAATGGATAATCAGTCAAAATAAAAATCTCATTGATTTATCAAGACCAGTCCCCATGCTTGTCTAAGAGCAGCGTGAAATGGTGCTAAAATAGTTGTAGGCTAATGCTTCAAATCCTATTGCTTCTAACTTCAATATGCTCTTTAAATAAATAAGACTTACACCACTTTTAACAGCACATTACTCAACACTAGTGAGACTCGGTAGGCCTACAGTATATCGAAAAATATGACGTGACTCTCCGCCAATAATTACATATAGAGGATTGGAGGATTCTAAATTAAAACCAAAAGTCTCCTCATGGGTCTCCCGGTACAGGTATCTGTAGCAACGCATTTTGCAAAGCGATGCGGCGACTTAGACAGCTGCGCCACTGGAGCGGCCCCATCCACAAAGTATCAAAATACAGAGAGGTGTCGGTAAAGGTATATTGTCCTGCTAATTGCCCATAATGGGCTATTATAATACTGTACATGGTGTCCAGGTCAGGATAACCAAAACATTTCTTTATTAAAGACTTCAGAAAGAATGTTGGTACTTAATTATTTTGATCCAGTGAGTGAGTCACTCAGCTTTATGTAGGTGCCGGCTATACGACTGTGCCATCAACTTGACAATTTATAACAATATTTTGGAGGTTATTTTGATTTCAAAAAAACTAAAGTGAGCGATTATAATCTGAATGAAAGGCCAAAATAATATTTGTAAAGGCCAAGATATTTATTTCTGTTTTTAGAGGTAGAGAAACGCTGGGCCAATGTGTGTCGCCCTATGGGACTCCCTATCACGGTCGGATGTGATACATAATAATTCTTAACATAGAACCTAACTTAGAAATACATTTGATGATAGAATTATCGCCCTACCCTCCATCTAGGCAAGTCTATTGTCCAGCTACCTGCTAGAACAGCAGGAATGTTTCCCTAGTCAGTGCCATTATTAGTGCAATGCCCCTTAAAGTGTTGCTCTGTGCTACCAAGTGTGGCGGGGTGGGGTTCCTCCCCCTCCCTCCTCCTCCGTTCCCCATGGGCTAAGTCTGTCTTCTGTGCCGGCTCTGCAGCCCATCCGGTGCCCCCTGCCCTTGTGCCTTGAACCTTGCGCGCATTCAGTGGATACAGCTGGAGAACTGCAAGGCAAACCCGTTGTGCGCCACTCGGAAGCCATGACCAATATACACTGCTCAAAAAAATAAAGGGAACACTAAAATAACACATCCTAGATCTGAATGAATGAAATAATCTTATTAAATACTTTTTTCTTTACATAGTTGAATGCGCTGAAAACAAAATCACAAAAATAATCAATGGAAATCCAATTTATCAACCCATGGAGGTCTGGATTTGGAGTCACACTCAAAATTAAAGTGGAAAACCACACTACAGGCTGATCCAACTTTGATGTAATGTCCTTAAAACAAGTCAAAATGAGGCTCAGTAGTGTGTGTGGCCTCCACGTGCCTGTATGACGTCCCTACAATGCCTGGGCATGCTCCTGATGAGGTGACGGATGGTCTCCTGAGGGATCTCCTCCCAGACCTGGACTAAAGTATCCGCCAACTCCTAGACAGTCTGTGGTGCAACATGGCGTTGGTCGATGGAGCGAGACATGATGTCCCAGATGTGCTCAATTGGATTCAGGTCTGGGGAACGGGCGGGCCAGTCCATAGCATCAATGCCATCCTCTTGCAGGAACTGCTGACACACTCCAGCCACATGAGGTCTAGCATTGTCTTGCATTAGGAGGAACCCAGGGCCAACCGCACCAGCATATGGTCTCACAAGGGGTCTGAGGATCTCATCTCGGTACCTAATGGCAGTCAGGCTACCTCTGGCGAGCACATGGAGGGCTGTGCGGCCCCCCAAAGAAATGCCACCCCACACCATGACTGACCCACCACCAAACCGGTCACACTGGAGGATGTTGCAGGCAGCAGAATATTCTCAACGGCGTCTCCAGACTCTGTCACGTCTGTCACATGTGGTCAGTGTGAACCTGCTTTCATCTGTGAAGATCACAGGGCGCCAGTGGCGAATTTGCCAATCTTGGTGTTCTCTGGTAAATGCCAAACGTCCTGCACGGTGTTGGGCTGTAAGCACAACCCCCACCTGTGGACGTCGGGCCCTCATACCACCCTTATGGAGTCTGTTTCTGACTGTTTGAGCAGACACATGCACATTTGTGGCCTGCTGGAGGTCATTTTGCAGGGCTCTGGCAGTGCTCCTCCTGCTCCTCCTTGCACAAAGGCGGAGGTAGCGGTCCTGCTGCTGGGTTGTTGCCCTCCTACGGCCTCCTCCACGTTTCCTGATGTACTGGCCTGTCTCCTGTTAGCACCTCCATGCTCTGGACACTACGCTGACAGACACAGCAAACCTTCTTGCCACAGCTCGCATTGATATGCCATCCTGGATGAGCTGCACTACCTGAGCCACTTGTGTGGTTTGTAGACTCGGTCTCATGCTACCACTAGAGTGAAAGCACCGCCAGCATTCAAAAGTGACCAAAACATCAGCCAGGAAGCATAGGAACTGAGAAGTGGTCTGTGGTCCCCACCTGCAGAACCACTCCTTTATTGGGGGTGTCTTGCTAATTGTCTATAATTTCCACCTGTTGTCTATTCCATTTGCACAACAGCATGTGAAATTTATTGTCAATCAGTGTTGCTTCCTAAGTTGACAGTTTGATTTCACAGAAGTGTGATTGACTTGGAGTTACATTGTGTTGTTTGTTCACTTTATTTTTTGAGCAGTGTATATTGTCCTGCTAATAACAGGGTTATTAATATATCTATGAGAATATCCAAAGGGCTTTTTTATAATTCTAAATTAATAATAATAATAATCATCGCTTTGTTTAAAAAATAACAAGATTTTGGAGATGATTTCGTTTCCAAATAACGTAGAATGAAGCGAGGAAAAAGGCCATTCTTGGACATGGGGTGAAACATTGTTACTAATTTGTAAATAATGCCAGTTTGTTATTTTGAATTATTTATTTCTGTTTTTAGAGGGAGATAAACCAAAAACCGACAGTCATCTCATGGGTCTCCCAGTCGAGGCTGGCACGGGTATTGAACCAGCATCTGTAGCAACACAGCTCCCACTGCTATGCAGTTTCTTAGACCGTTGCACCACTCATGCGCTGTACACATTGACTGATCGGGGGTGGGCTACAGTACTACAGTAAGAGCAAAATAATCCTAACAAAATATAATAAAAACCTTAGTATAACAACAGTTTTTGTAAGTAATACTGATGTCGTGGACAATTATACGTTTCTATTTAGGTTTATGTCGCCCATTCATTGTCAGTTAGAGAAACAGTAGGACCCAAAAGCATAATTAGTGCTCGAACTCCCCCTTGCGCTGGTCTGGAGCAATGAAGGGGTGATGTACCGTACTAAACCACAAATTACCTCTAAGTACCGCAGCATAATAGCAAAACTTTTAGTGGAGCAACCACTGTACCTCTCTCAAAGAGTGCAGTGTATATAATCAGAATATCTGCTGTCTCAGCCACTGCCTGTCATTAAGCGAGTACCCAAAGGCTCAATGCTAGGCCGCATGCTCTTCTCAATGTACATCAACAATATAGCTCAGGCAGTAGGAAGCTCTCTCATCCATTTATATGCAGATGAGCGGGCTTATATTTAGATGGCCCCTCCCCAGATTTTGTGTATAACGTCTACAACAAAACTGGCTTAGTTTCCAACAAGCTTTCTCTGCGCTTAACCTTATTCTGAACACCTCCCAAACAAAGGTCATGTGCAGTGGTGGAAAAAGTATTTGAGTAAAATTATAGATACCTTAATAGAAAATGACTGAAGTAAAAGTGAAAGTCACCCAGTAAAGTACTACTTGAGTAAAAGTCTAAAAGTATCTGGTTTAAAATGTATTTACGTACAGTGGTGTAAAAGTAATAAATTGTCATACTTGAGTAAATGTAAAAGGTAAAAGTAAATATATACCTCAAATTCCTTATATTAAGCAAACCAGATGGCAGGATTTTTTTTTTTTTTTTATTTACGGACAGACAAGGCACAGTCCAACACTCAGATATCATTTACACACGCAGTATTTATGTTTGGTGAGTCCACCAGATCAGAGGCAGTAGGGATGACAACGTATTATATTGATACAGTGGGGAGAACAATTATTTGATACACTGCCGATTTTGCAGGTTTTCCTACTTACAAAGCATGTAGAGGTCTGTAATTTCTATCATAGGTCCACTTCAACTGTGAGAGACGGAATCTAAAACAAAAATCCAGAAAATCACATTGTATGATTTTTAAGTAATTAATTTGCATTTTATTGCATGACATAAGTATTTGATACATCAGAAAAGCAGAACTTAATATTTGGTACAGAAACCCTTGTTTGCAATTACAGAGATCATACCTTTCCTGTAGTTCTTGACCAGGTTTGCACACACTGCAGCAGGGATTTTGGCCCACTCCTCCATACAGACCTTCTCCAGATCCTTTAGGTTTCGGGGCTGTCGCTGGGCAATACAGACTTTCAGTTCCCTCCAAAGATTTTCTATTGGGTTCAGGTCTGGAGACCTGCTAGGCCACTCCAGGACCATGAGATTCTTCTTACGGAGCCACTCCTTACTTGCCCTGGCTGTGTGTTTCGGGTCGCTGTCATGCTGGAAGACCCAGCCACGACCCATCTTCAATGCTCTTACTGAGGGAAGGAGGTTGTTGGCCAAGATCTCGCAATACATGGCCCCATCCATCCTCCCCTCAATACGGTGCAGTCGTCCTGTCCCCTTTGCAGAAAAGCATCCCCAAAGAATGATGTTTCCACCTCCATGCTTCACGGTTGGGATGGTGTTCTTGGGGTTGTACTCATCCTTCTTCTTCCTCCAAACACGGCGAGTGGAGTTTAGACCAAAAAGCTCTATTTTTGTCTCATCAGACCACATGACCTTTTCCCATTCCTCCTCTGGATCATCCAGATGGTCATTGGCAAACTTCAGACGGGCCTGGACATGCGCTGGCTTGAGCAGAGGGACCTTGCGTGCGCTGCAGGATTTTAATCCATGACGGCGTAGTGTGTTACTAATGGTTTTCTTTGAGACTGTGGTCCAAGCTCTCTTCAGGTCATTGACCAGGTCCTGCCGTGTAGTTCGGGGCTTATCCCTCACCTTCCTCATGATCATTGATGCCCCACGAGGTGAGATCTTGCATGGAGCCCCAGACCGAGGGAGATTGATCGTCATCTTGAACTTCTTCCATTTTCTAATAATTGAGGCAACAGTTGTTGCCTTCTCACCAAGTTTCTTGCCTATTGTCCTGTAGCACATCCCAGCCTTGTGCAGGTCTACAATTTTATCCCTGATGTCCTTACACAGCTCTCTGGTCTTGGCCATTGTGGAGAGGTTGGAGTCTGTTTGATTGAGTGTGTGGACAGGTGTCTTTTATACAGGTAACGAGTTCAAACAGGTGCAGTTAACCTGTTAGGGCTAGGGGGCAGTATTGACACGGCTGGATAAAAAACGTACGCGATTTAATCTGGTTACTACTCCTGCCCAGTAACTAGAATATGCATATAATTATTGGCTTTGGATAGAAAACACCCTAAAGTTTCTAAAACTGTTTGAATGGTGTCTGTGAGTATAACAGAACTCATATGGCAGGCCAAAACCTGAGAAGATTTCAAGCAGGAAGTGGCCTGTCTGAGAAGTAGTGTTTCATCTTGGCTCTTTTTATTGAAGACTCAGGATCTGTGCAATAACGTGACACTTCCTACGGCTTCCATAGGGTCTCAGAGCCCGGGAAAAAGCTGAACGATATCGAGGCAGGCTCTGGCTGAAACACTATCACTTTTGGCAAGTGGCCACTCAGAGTATTATGGGCTTAGGCGCGTGCCCGCTTCGACCGAATGCTTTCTTTTCCTTTGTCTGTTTACCTAAAAGCAGATTCCCGGTCGGAATATTATCGCTTTTTTAATGAGAAAAATGGCATAAAAATGGATTTTAAACAGCGGTTGACATGCTTCGAAGTACGGTAATGGAATATTTAGATTTTTTTTGTCACGAATTGCGCCATGCTCGCCACCCTTATTTACCCTTTAGGATAGTGTCTAGAACGCACGAACAAAACGCCGCTGTTTGGATATAACGCTGGATTATTTTGGACCAAACCAACATTTGTTATTGAAGTAGAAGTCCTGGGAGTGCATTCTGACAAAGCCAACAAAGGTAATAACATTTTTCTTATAGTAAATCTGACTTTGATGAGTGCTAAACTTGCTGGGTGTCTAAATAGCTAGCCCTGTGATGCCGGGCTATCTACTGAGAATATTGCAAAATGTGCTTTCACCGAAAAGCTATTTTAAAATCAGACATATCGAGTGCATAGAGGAGTTCTGTAGCTATAATTCTTAAAATAATTGTTATGCTTTTTGTGAATGTTTATCGTGAGTAATTTAGTAAATTCACCGGCAGTGTTCGGTGGGAATGCTAGTCACATGCTAATGTAAAAAGCTGTTTTTTTTTATATAAATATGAACTTGATTGAACAAAACATGCATGTATTGTATAACATAATGTCCTAGGGTGGTCATCTGATGAAGATCATCAAAGGTTAGTGCTACATTTAGCTGTGGTTTGGGTTTATGTGACATTATATGCTAGCTTGAAAAATGGGTGTCTGATTATTTCTGGCTGGGTACTCTGCTGACATAATCTAATGTTTTGCTTTCGTTGTAAAGCCTTTTTGAAATCGGACAGTGTGGTTAGATTAACGAGAGTCTTATCTTTAAAATTGTGTAAAATAGTCATATTTTTGAAAAATTGAAGTAATAGCATATCTAAGGTATTTGAATAACGCGCCACAGGATTCAACTGGCTGTTGAGTAGATGGGACGCAGGTTAATACAGGTAATGAGTGGAGAACAGGAGGGCATCTTAAAGAAAAACTAACAGGTCTGTGAGAGTCGGAATTCTTACTGGTTGGTAGGTGATGAAATACTTATGTCATGCAATAAAATGCAAATTAATTACTTAAAAATCATACAATGTGATTTTCTGGATTTTTGTTTTAGATTCCGTCTCTCACAGTTGAAGTGTACCTATGATAAAAATTACAGACCTCTACATGCTTTGTAAGTAGGAAAACCTGCAAAATCGGCAGGTTTTCAAATACTTGTTCTCCCCACTGTAGGTGTGTGAATTGGACCATATTGCTGTCCTGCCTGAGCATTCAAAATGTAACGAGTACTTTTGGGTTTCATTGAAAATGTAATGGAGTAAAAAGTACATATTTTCTTTAGGCATGTAGTGGAGCAAAAGTTAAAGCTGCCAAAAATAGAAATATTGAAGTACAGATACCCCAAAAAGTAGTACTTCAAAGTAGTTTTACTTAATTACTTTACACCACTGGTCATGTGGTTTGGTAAGAAGAATGCCCATCTCCCCACCAGTGTGATTACTATCTCTGAGGGTTTAGAGTATGGGAGCATGGCTAGACTGTACACTGTCCTTCTCTCAGCACTTATCCAAGCTGCAGGCTAAGGTTAAATCTAAACTTGGTTTCCTCTATCGTAATCGCTTCTCTTTCACCCCAGCTGCAAAACTAAGCCTGATTCAGATGACTATGCTAGATTACGGAGACATAATTTATAGATTGGCAGGTAAAGGAGTATCTGTGCTTTACTTGACTATTTATATTTTTGCCAACTTTCATTTTACTTCCCTACATTCCTAAATAAAATAATGTACTTTTTACTCCATACATTTCCCCTGACACCCAAAAGTATTCATTACATTTTGACAGGAAAATGGTCCAATTCACTTATCAAGAGAACATCACTGGTCATCCCTTCTGCCTCTGATCTGGTGGACTCACTAAACACTAACTGCACTGTCCAATTTACAGTAGCTACTGTATTACAGTGAAAAAATACCATGCTATTGTTTGATGAGAGTGCCCAATTATGAAGTTGAAAATGTTATAATAAACCAATTAGGTACATTTGGGCAGTCTTGATACAACATTTTGAACAGACATGCATTATTTTTTTACATTTAAAAAAAATATAGATTTCACATTTATTTAACCAGGTAGGCAAGTTGAGAACAAGTTCTCATTTACAATTGCGACCTGGCCAAGATAAAGCAAAGCAGTTCGACACATACAACAACACAGAGTTACACATGGAGTAAAACAAACATACAGTAGAAAAATAAGTCTATATACAATGTGAGCAAATGAGGTGAGATAAGGGAGGTAAAGGCAAAAAAAGGCCATGGTGGCGAAGTAAAGACAATGTAGCAAGTAAAACACTGGAATAGTAGATTTGCAGTGGAATAAAGTGCAAAGTAGAAATAGAAATAATGAGGTGTAAAGGAGCAAAATGAATAAATAAATAAATACAGTAGGGGAAGAGGTAGTTGTTTGGGCTAAATTATAGATTGGCTATGTACAGGTGCAGTAATCTGTGAGCAGCTCTGACAGCTGGTGCTTAAAGCTAGTGAGGGAGATAAGTGTTTCCAGTTTCAGATATTTTTGTAGTTTGTTCCAGTCATTGGCAGCAGAGAACTGGAAGGAGAGATGGCCAAAGGAGGAATTGGCTTTGGGGGTGACCAGAAAGATATACCTGCTGGAGCGCGTGCTACAGGTGGGTGCTGCTATGGTGACCAGCGAGCTGAGATAAGGGGGGACTTTACCTAACAGGGTCTTGTAGATGACCTGGAGCCAGTGGGTTTGGCGACGTGTATGAAGCGAGGGCCAGCCAACGAGAGCATACAGGTCGCAGTGGTGGGTAGTATATGAGGCTTTGGTGACAAAATGGATGGCACTGTGATAGACTGCATCCAATATATTGAGTCGGGTATTGGAGGCTATTTTGTAAATGACATCGCCGAAGTCGAGGATCGGTAGAATGGTCAGTTTTACAAGGGTATGTTTGGCAGCATGAGTGAAGGATGCTTTGTTGCGAAATAGGAAGCCAATTCTAGATTTAGTTTTACTTGTATTTAAGAACAGTTGGAGGCCACGGAAGGAGAGTTGTAGGTATCGTTCACTGGATCAGTCTAAAACTTTGCACATACACTGCTGCTATCTAGTGGCCAAATCTAAATTGTGCCGGGGCTGGAATAATACATTATGGCCTTTCTCTTGCATTTCAAAGATGATGGTGCAAAAACAAACACCATTTTTTTTGTCTTTGTATTATCTTTTACCAGATCTAATGTGTTATACTCTCCTACATTAATTTCAAATATCCACAAACCTCAGTGTTTCATTTCAAATGGTATCAATAATTAGTATTTTCTTGCTTCAGGTCCTGAGCTACAGGCAGTTAAATTTGGGTATGACATTTTAGTTGAAAATTGAAAAAAAGGGTCCGATAGTTAACCTCTATGGGCTAGGTGGGACGCTTGCGTCCCACCTACTCAACAGCCAGTTGAATCCTGTGGCGCGTTATTCAAATACCTTAGATATGATATTACTTAAATTTTTCCAAAATATGACTATTTTACACCATTTTAAAGATAAGACTCTCGTTAATCTAAGCACACTGTCCGATTTCAAAAAGGCTTTACAACGAAAGCAAAACATTAGATTATGTCAGCAGAGTACCCAGCCAGAAATAATCAGACACCCATTTTTCAAGCTAGCATATAATGTCACATAAACCCAAACCACAGCTAAATGTAGCACTAACCTTTGATGATCTTCATCAGATGACAACCCTAGGACATTATGTTATACAATACATGCATGTTTTGTTCAATCAAGTTCATATTTATATCAAAAACCAGCTTTTTATATTAGCATGTGACTAGCATTCCCACCGAACACTGCTGGTGAATTTACTAAATTACTCACGATAAACGTTCACAAAAAGCATAACAATTATTTAAAGAATTATAGATACAGAACTCCTCTATGCACTCGATATGTCCGATTTTAAAATAGCTTTTCGGTGAAAGCACATTTTGCAATATTCTCAGTAGATAGCCCGGCATCACAGGGCTAGCTATTTAGACACCCAGCAAGTTTAGCACTCATCAAAGTCAGATTTACTATAAGAAAAATGTTATTACCTTTGTTGTCTTCATCAGAATGCACTCCCAGGACTTCTACTTCAATAACAAATGTTGGTTTGGTCCAAAATAATCCATCGTTATATCCAAACAGCGGCGTTTTGTTTGTGCGTTCTAGACACTATCCTAAAGGGTAACTAAGGGTGACGAGCATGGCGCAATTTGTGACAAAAGAATTCTAAATATTCCATTACCGTACTTCGAAGCATGTCAACCGCTGTTTAAAATCAATTTTTATGCAATTTTTCTCATAAAAAAGCGATAATATTCCGACCGGGAATCTGCGTTTAGATAAACAGACAAAGGAAAAGAAAGCATTCGGTCGAAGCAGGCACGCGCCTAAGCCCATAGTACTCTGAGTGGCCACTTGCCAAAAGTGATAGTGTTTCAGCCAGAGCCTGCCTCGATATCGTTCAACTTTTTCCCGGGCTCTGAGACCCTATGGAAGACGTAGGAAGTGTCACGTTATTGCACAGATCCTGAGTCTTCAATAAAAAGAGCCAAGATGAAACACTACTTCTCAGACAGGCCACTTCCTGCTTGAAATCTTCTCAGGTTTTGGCCTGCCATAGGAGTTCTGTTATACTCACAGACACCATTCAAACAGTTTTAGAAACTTTAGGGTGTTTTCTATCCAAAGCCAATAATTATATGCATATTCTAGTTACTGGGCAGGAGTAGTAACCAGATTAAATCGGGTACGTTTTTTATCCAGCCGTGTCAATTCTGCCCCCTAGCCCTAACAGGTTAAATAAAGGTTAAATAAATAAAATGTACAATTTAAAAAAGGGTGAGTTATAAGCACACTATTCATCCCCCTTTAAAGCTGCTGTTGCTAAATCCATTTTTGTACTTATTAATTAAATATATATATATATATATATATATATATATATATATATATATATATATATATATATATATATATATATATATATACCAATTGATTCTTATAAATGACTCAGGAGCTAAGTTAAACTGTTGTACCCCATCAGAACTAAAAATATATGCTTGTTTTACAAAAAAAATTCTAAACAAAGTAAATGTAAACAAATGGTTAAATCTATAATTTCATATCATGGATGGTCAGTCCTTGCATCCATAGCTCTGTCTATGAATTTGAGAGTGGTTACATTTCTCCAGCCTCATGCCTCAACTTTTTACCTACAGTAAATGGGCGAGGAGTCCGGTGTGTTATTGTTTAAACTGCTGATTGCCATTTATTGTGCAACATAGTTGTTTGAGGATGAGGATATATTAGTCAACAATGCTTGGGTATATTTTTGGGAAACCAAACAAAAACAAGATATATTAATTGCTGAATCAATTTGGTAGGCAATGGCTATTGATCTCACAGTGCTAGTATTGTCTCTTTAATACATACTTTTTGTTGTTTATGCTATGAGTAATGCAGTGCCCTTTTACGATCCTGTTGTGTTCTTAATTCCATTTCATGTCTGTTGTCTAAAGGCCACATGAATCAATTATCAGGTAAACCATGAAGGTCAGAAAAACTTTCTTAAATATGTATATATGAAATTTTTCACAGAGCTTTCATTTTTTTACTTAACTGTATGAAAGTGATCGGTTTATAAACGTCCGTCTTTATGTGAGTCACTCTGACCCCAAAACACTCAAACCAAATCAAATTCCAGGTATTCATAGCAAAGAAATGCAAAAACAAACTATCTTGAACAAATATCAAATTGTTCATAGACCTTGTAGCCTATACTGCATGTTGTTTGGTGTCTGTCCGTCCATCTGTCTGTGACCATGATGCTTGATGAATCTCCAGAGGGTGCACTTTAGATCCATTGCATGACTGGGAGTCAACCTGGAGCAGGCAGTTGTCAGAGGGATGTCCATTGTCAATGCCCATCGGCCCAGTTTTTCAAAAGTTATCTATTTCTATTTCACCTATCTGATAGGATTAAATGCATAGAAATAAAATTAATAGAACGGATGAATCATTGACGTCAATTGGGACTCCAATTCTATTATTCTATTTCTATGCATTTAATCCTATCCAATAGGTGAAATCCGGATAGAAACCATAACTTTGTAAAACTGGACGCTGGGGATTGCATCCTCTGAGGGTAGAAACAGTGGGTTGAATATCAATGAAGGCCAATGGCGGCTGAAACATCATGCATTTAACCTAAAAAGCCTTTTTTTGTGAGCATGAGTCACATATTGATGACATACACTGAGTATACAAAACATTAGGAACAACTGTTTTTTCCATGACATAGACTGGCCAGGTGAATCCACGTGAAAGCTATGATCCCTTATTGATGTCACTTGTTAAATCCACTTCAATCAGTGTACATGAAGGGGAGGAGACCAGTTAAAGAAGACCTTTAAGCCTTGAGACAATTGAGACATGGATTGTGAATGCGTGCCATTCAGAGGGTGAATTGGCAAGACAAAAGATTTAAGTGCCTTTGAATGGGATATGGTAATAGGTGCCAGGCGCATCGGTTTGTATCAAGAACTGCAATGCTTCTGGGTTTTTCACACTCAACAGTTTCTCGTGTGTATCAAGTATGGTCCACCACCAATGGACATCCATCCAATTTGACACAACTGTGTGTCACCTTGCAATGTCCATGTCCTGATGAAATGAGACTGTTCTGAGGGCAAAATGGAGGTGCAAGTCAATATTTGGAAGGTGTTCCTAATGTTTGGTATACTCAGTGTAGTTCAATGCTGATGTCAGACAACCCCTGACAGCACATTTGGCACATGGAGGGTAAGGGGCTGTGTGTCACTGAGCCATGCCATCCCTGATGTAAACCTCCCTTTCTCTGTGAGTCACTGACCACAAAACATCTTAAACACCTGAAACCCAATCAAATTCCAGATATTGGCATCATAGCAAAGAAAGGCAAAAAATATTTAATGCATCAAATGTTTATTTTTTTGTAAAACCTGGTAGACTCTTTTAATTGGAGTGGCCATGTTGAAAGATTCTGATTTGAAAGAAGGCCTTATCAGTGAAATGCAGCTGGATATGCAGCAAACTTATCTGGGTTGCTCACATCTCATCGATAATGGTCTGCCTCCTCAACCTTGTGTATATTCAAAGAAGAAAGCGAACAGAGCCAGGTTTCCTTCCTTGTAAGCTCCCGGAAAAGAATGTCGTTACCAACAGAGTGGAAGAACCAGCGGCCTGAGTCATACCTCTTTACACAGAGAAGGGGAAAAAGATAATAGGTACACAAGTTTCTCAGACACCTTATTGCCCATATTACCATGGATTGTCAGAGGAGGCTGATGTGCTGAGATATTCATGGGTTGCAACTCTGTCACTCGGTCACGTCATGCCATTGTTATGAACGTCCTAAAAAGAAGCCAGCCATAGTGGTGCTCAAATGTCGACTGATGCCCTGTCATTCTGAATGGGGGCTAATGACACTTTCATCTAAATTACATTAGTGTTGTCAAATTTACTTTAGAGAGATAGCAATGTTGCCATTAGCTAGCAAAGTTTGTAAAAAATAGTTAGCAATGCTAAAGTGAGCTAGCAAAAATGTAGTATTGTCCCATCAATCTTAGCTAGATACTATAGCTAAAGTTATACTGCATCTTAAGTCAATCTCGCGGGTTTGAGGAGAGTGTGAATTCGGTTAACCTGTTAGGGCTAGGGGGCAGCATTGACACGGCTGGATAAAAAACATACCCGATTTAATCTGGTTACCACTCCTAGTCAGTAACTAGAATATGCATATACTTATTACATATGGATAGAAAACACCCTACATTTTCTAAAACTGTTTGAATGGTGTCTGTGAGTATAACAGAACTCAAATGGCAGGTCAAAACCTGAGAGATTCCTTTACAGGAAGTGGCCTGTCTGACCATTTGTTGAACTTCTTTTCCATCTCTATCATTTACTAAGGATCTCTGCTCTAACGTGACACTTCCCACGTCGTCCATAGGCGCTCAGAGCCCGGGAAAAAACAGAATGTCGTCATTCCAGCCCCAGGCTGAAACACATTATCGCCTTTCTCAAGTGGCCCATCAAGAGACACTAGCTTATGCGCGTGACCCCGACCGCCCCCGCCTTTGGGATTTTTTCCTCTGTTTGCCGAAAAGGAGATTCCCTGTCGGAATATTATCGCTTTTCTACGAGAAAAATGTCGTAAAAATTTATTTTAAACAGCGGTTGACATGCTTCGAAGTACGGTAATGGAATACTTAGAATTTTATTGTCACGAATTGCGCCAAGCGCGTGACACTTCTTTACTATTTCGGATAGTGTCTGGAACGCACGAACAAAACGCCGCTATTCGGATATAACGATGGATTATTTTGGACCAAACCAACATTTGTTATTGAAGTAGCTGTCCTGGGTGTGTATTCTGACGAAGACAACAAAAGGTAATGAAATTTTTATAATAGTAAATATGATTATGGTGAGTGCTAAACTTGCCGGGTGTCTAAATAGCGAGCCCGTGATGCCTGGGCTATGTACTTAGAATATTGCAAAATGTGCTTTCACCAAAAAGCTATTTTAAAATCGGACATATCGAGTGCATAGAGGAGGTCTGTATCTATAATTCTTAAAATAATTGTTATGCTTTTTGTGAACGTTTATCGTGAGTAATTTAGTAAAATGTTAGCGAATTCCCCGGAAGTTTGCGGAAGTATGCTAGTTCTGAACGTCACATGCTAATGTAAAAAGCTGGTTTTTGATATAAATATGAACTTGATTGAACAAAACATGCATGTATTGTATAACATAATGTCCTAGGGTTGTCATCTGATGAAGATCATCAAAGGTGAGTGCTGCATTTAGCTGTCTTCTGGGTTTTGGTGACATTATATGCTGGCTTGAAAAATGGGTGTCTGATTATTTCTGGCTTGGTACTCTGCTGACATAATCTAATGTTTTGCTTTCGTTGTAAAGCCTTTTTGAAATCGGACAGTGTGGTTAGATTAACGAGAGTCTTATCTTTAAATGGCTGTAAAATAGTCATATGTTTGAGAAATTGAAGTAATAGGATTTTTAAGGTTTTGAAAATCGCGCCACAGGATAGCCGTGGCTGTTACGTAGGTGGGACGAATTCGTCCCGCCTAGCCTAGAGAGGTTAATAGGTGACAGAGGATTCTCCTCCTTACCTCAATAGCCTTCTCTTGCAAATGATACTGAAATGCATCCTCCATCTATACTCTGCAGAAGAGTTTTGAAATCTGCCACACCCCCTTTTGAATCAGCTGTTTTTCTCTTGGAGGAGAAAAGCATGCACACATTTAAAAATATGTTTTATGTGTAACATGTCTTGCACAACTAGCCACATTTGTTCTTATCACTTTACACATTTTCATTTTAAGATTTCACCTCTCTAAATGTAATTTGGCTGATGACTTCCAAGTGGAGAAGGAGAGTCTCATTTCATGAAAGCACATTTGTTTCCATAGCCACAGGAAGTTGTTTTGAATTGTGGGTGCGGGAGGCATCTATAATCACATTTGTGTAGTGACATAAAGTTGAGCAAGCATGTACCTTTCATGTACCTCAAGCATGACTTTCAAAAGTTGATAATATGATGGTAAATTTCATATTTAGTATGACTGACAATTCCACAACATATGCACTAATAATGAAAGTACATTATGACAGTTTTGAAGCGTTTCTATTTGTATGTGGGTTGTATTTGTGAACTTCGTCCTTCTGAGATATTACCATTTCATGTATCCTTTTAAACTCTATGCATGCATCCCAAATGGCTACCTGGTACCTCCCTATGGGTCCTGGTCGAAAGGAGTGCACTATATAGGGACATTTTTTGTTTTCGAGACATTGAATTTAAAAGTCTTAATGACGCAGTCTGTGTAAACAGGTGTCAATGCCTCCACTATCACAGAGAGAGAATGCAAGCTCAATTTATTATTATCAAATCAAATTTTATTTGCCATATGAGCTGTGAAATGCTTACTTACAAGCCCTTAACCAACAATGCTGAGTTTATTTGAAGTCATAAAATATTTGATAAAAATGTTTACAATAAAAATATTTGTTTAAATGAAAAGTAACACAATAAAATAACAATAACGAGGCTATATTCAGTGCATTCGGACAGTGTTCAGCCCCTTTGCTATGACACTCGAAATTGAGCACAGGTACATCCTGTTCCACTGATCATCCTAGAGATGTTTCTACAACTTGATTGGAGTCCACCTGTGGGAAATTCAATTGATTGGACATGATTTGGAAAGGCACACACCTGACTATATAAAGTCCCACAGTTGACAGTGCATGTCAGAGTAAAACAAAGCCATGAGGTCAAAGGAATTGTCCAAGACAGGATTGTGTCGAGAACACAGTGGCCTCCATCATTTAATTGGAAGAAGTTTGGAACCACCAAGACTCTTCCTAGAGCTGGCCGCCTGGCCAAACTGAGAAATCGGGGGAGAAGGGCCTTGGTCAGAGAGGTGACCAAGAACATGATGGTCACTCTGACAGAGCTCCAGTGTTCCTCTATGGAGATGGGAGAACCTTCCAGAAGGACAACCATCTCTGCAGCACTTCACTAATCAGGCCTTTATGGTAGAGTGGCCAGACGGAAGCCACTCCTCAGTAAAAGGCACATGACAGCTCACTTGAAGTTTGCCAAAAGGCACCTAAAGGACTCTCGGACAATTAGAAACAAGATTCTCTGGTCTGGTGAAACCAAGATTGAAATCTTTAGCCTGAATGCCAGGTGTCACATCTGGAAGAAACCTGGCAGCATCCCTACGGTGAAGCACGGTGGTGGCAGCATCATGTTGTGCAGATGTTTGTCAGCGGCAGGGACTGGGAGGCTAGTCAGGATTGAGGGAAAGATAAACGGAGCAAAGTACAGATAGATCTTTGATGAAAACCTGCTCCAGAATGCTCAAGACCTCAGACTGGGGTGAAGGTTCACCTTCCAACAGGACAATGACCCTAAGCACACAGCCAACACAACGTACGAGTGGCTTTGGAACAAGTCTCTGAATGTCCTTAAGTGGCCTAGTCAGAGCCCAGACTTGAACACGATTGAACGTCTCTGGAGAGACCTGAAATAGCTGTGCAGGACATTCCCCATCCAACCTGACAGAGCTTGAGAGGATCTGCAGAGAAGCGTCATACCCAAGAAGACTCAAGGCTTTAATTGCTGCAAAGGTGCTTCAACAAAGTACTGAAAAAAGGGTCTGAATACTTGTGTGAATGTTATAGTTCAGTAATTATTTAATTAATTTGCAAAAAAAATCTAAAACCTGTTTTTGCTTTGTCATTAAGGATGATTGTTAAGGGGTCTGAATAAGGGGTCTGAATTAAGGGGTCTGAATACTTTCCAAATGCACTGTACAGGGGGTACTGGTACCTGGTGACAATAAAAAGTATGTGAACCCTTTGGAATGACCTGAATTTCTGCATAAATCTGACATAACATTTTACCTGATCTTTATCTAAGTCACAACAATAGACAAACCCAGTGTGCTTAAACTAATAAAATTTTACCTGATCTTTATCTAAGTCACAACAATAGACAAACACAGTGTGCTTAAACTAATAACACACAAATTATTGTTTTTCTTTTCTATATTGAATACATCGATTAAACATTCACAGTGTAACTTGGAAAAAGTATGTGAACCCCTAGGTTAATGACTTCTCCAAAAATGAATTCAGTCAGGAGTCAAGAGTCAACTAACCTGGAGTCGAATCAATTAGATGAGATTCGAGATGTTAGTTAGAGCTGCCCTGCCCATAAAAAAACACTCTCAAAATGTGAGTTTGCTGTTCACAAGAAGCATTGCCTGATGTGAACCATGCCTCAAACAATAGAGATCTCAGAAGACCTAAGATTAAGAATTGTTGCCTTGCATTAATTAAGCTGGAAAGGGTTACAAAAGTATATAAAAGTCAGTCCACTGTAAGACAAATTGTCTATAAATGGAGAAATTTCAGCACTGTTGCTACTCTCCCTAGGAGTGGTCGTCCTGCAAAGATGACTGCAAGAGCACAGCACAGAATGATCAATGAGGTTAAGAAGAATCTCAGAGTGTCAGCTAAAGACTTACAGAAATCTCTGGAAGATGCTAACCTGTTGAGGGTAGGGGGCAGTATTGACACGGCTGGATAAAAAACTTACCCGAATTAATCTGGTTACTACTCCTGCCCAGTAACTAGAATATGCAGATAATTATTGGCTTTGGATAGAAAACACTCCAAAGTTTCTAAAACTGTTTGAATGGTGTCTGTGAGTATAACAGAACTCAAATGGCAGGTCAAAACCTGAGAGATTCCTTTACAGGAAGTGGCCTGTCTGACCATTTATTGTCTTTCTTTGACATCTCTTTCCAAAACTTAGGATCTCTGCGGTAACGTGACACTTCCCACGGCTCCAATAGGCTCTCAGAGCCCGGGAAAAACCTGAATGTCGTCATTCCAGCCCCAGGCTGAAACACATTATCGCCTTTCTCAAGTGGCCGATCAAGGGACAGTGGGCTTAGGCGCGTGTACTGGCCGCCCCCGTCTTTGTGTTTTTTCCTCTGTTTACCGAAAAGGAGATTCCCGGTCGGAATATTATCGCTTTTTTACGAGATAAATTGCATAAAAATTGATTTTAAACAGCGGTTGACATGCTTCGAAGTACGGTAATGGAATATTTAGACATTTTTTGTCACGAATTGCGCCATGCTCGTAACCCTGATTTACCCTTTAGGATAGTGTCTGGAACGCACAAACAAAACTCGGCTATTTGGATATAACGATGGATTATTTGGGACCAAACCAACATTTGTTATTGAAGTAGAAGTCCTGGGAGTGCATTCTGACGAAGACAACAAAGATAATACAATTTTTGTTATAGTAAATCTGATTTTGGTGAAGGCTAAACTTGCCGGGTGTCTAAATAGATAGCCCGTGATGGCTGGGCTATGTACTTAGAATATTGCAAAATGTGCTTTCACCAAAAAGCTATTTTAAAATCGGACATATCGAGTGCATAGAGGAGTTCTGTATCTATAATTCTTAAAATAATTGTTATGCTTTTTGTGAACGTTTATCGTGAGTAATTTAGTAAATTGTTAGTAAATTCCCCGGAAGTTTGCGGGGGGTATGCTAGTTCTGAACGTCACATGCTAATGTAAAAAGCTGTTTTTTGATATAAATATGAACTTGATTGAACAAAACATGCATGTATTGTATAACATAATGTCCTAGGGTTGTCATCTGATGAAGATCATCAAAGGTTAGTGCTGCATTTAGCTGTCTTCTGGGTTTTTGTGACATTATATGCTAGCTTGAAAAATGGGTGTCTGATTATTTCTGGCTGGGTACTCTGCTGACATAATCTAATGTTTTGCTTTCGTTGTAAAGCCTTTTTGAAATCGGACAGTGTGGTTAGATTAACGAGAGTCTTGTCTTTAACCTGTTATGGCTAGGGGGCAGTATTTTCACAGCTGGATAAAAAACGTACCCGATTTAATCTGGTTACCACTCCTACCCAGTAACTAGAATATGCATATACTTATTACATATGGATAGAAAACACCCTTAAGTTTCTAAAACTGTTTGAATGGTGTCTGTGAGTATAACAGAACTCATTTGGCAGGCAAAA
Organism: Salmo salar; assembly: GCF_965601325.2. Taxonomy (NCBI): domain Eukaryota; kingdom Metazoa; phylum Chordata; class Actinopteri; order Salmoniformes; family Salmonidae; genus Salmo; species Salmo salar. The sequence goes on along the minus strand of NC_138309.1, from coordinate 23,511,040 downwards.
ACCTGACAAGGTTTCATGCAGGAAGTGGCCTGTCTGACAAGGTGTCGTTCTTCTTGTCTCTGTTTATTGAAGAGTGAGGATCTTAGCCGTCCCGTGACACTTCCTACGGCTGCCATAGGGTCTCAGAAGGCGGTAAAAAGCTGAATCGTGGCTTTGAACGGCTCTGGCTGAAAAAAAGTAGCGCGTTTGGGAATTGGCTGGTTACAGTACTGTGAGACTCAGGCTCGTGCCCGCGTCGACCGAAAGCTTTGTTTACTTTCCTCTGTTTAGCTAAAAGGAGATTCCCGGTCGGAATATTATCGCTTTTTTACGAGAAAAATGGCATAAAAATGGATTTTAAACAGCGGTTGACATGCTTCGAAGTACGGTAATGGAATATTTAGATTTTTTTTGTCACGAATTGCGCCATGCGCGCGACCCTGATTTACCATTTCAGATAGTGTCTGGGACGCACGAACAAAACGCCGCTATTCGGATATAACGATGGATTATTTTGGACCAAACCAACATTTGTTATTGAAGTAGCAGTCCTGGGAGTGCATTCTGAGGAAGACAACAAAAGGTAATCAAACTTTTATAATAGTAAACCTGATATTGGTGAGTGCTAAACTTGCCGGGTGTCTAAATAGCTAGCCCGTGATGCCTGGGCTATGTACTTAGAATATTGCAAAATGTGCTTTCACCAAAAAGCTATTTTAAAATCGGACATATCGAGTGCATAGAGGAGTTCTGTATCTATAATTCTTAAAATAATTGTTATGCTTTTTGTGAACGTTTATCGTGAGTAATTTAGTAAAATGTTAGCGAATTCCCCGGAAGTTTGCGGGGGGTATGCTAGTTCTGAACGTCACATGCTAATGTAAAAAGCTGGTTTTTGATATAAAAATGAACTTGATTGAACAAAACATGCATGTATTGTATAACATAATGTCCTAGGGTTGTCATCTGATGAAGATCATCAAAGGTTAGTGCTGCATTTAGCTGTCTTCTGGGTTTTTGTGACATTATATGCTAGCTTGAAAAATGGGTGTCTGATTATTTCTGGCTTGGTACTCTGCATTTTTACATTTTTACATTTTAGTCATTTAGCAGACGCTCTTATCCAGAGCGACTTACAAATTGGTGCATTCACCTTATAATATCCAGTGGAACAACCACTTTACAATAGTGCATCTAAATCTTTTAAGGGGGGGGTTAGAAGGATTACTTTATCCTATCCCAGGTATTCCTTGAAGAGGTGGGGTTTCAGGTGTCTCCGGAAGGTGGTGATTGACTCCGCTGTCCTGGCGTCGTGAGGGAGCTTGTTCCACCATTGGGGTGCCAGAGCAGCGAACAGTTTTGACTGGGCTGAGCGGGAACTGTGCTTCCTCAGAGGTAGGGAGGCGAGCAGGCCAGAGGTGGATGAACGGAGTGCCCTTGTTTGGGTGTAGGGCCTGATCAGAGCCTGAAGGTACGGAGGTGCCGTTCCCCTCACAGCTCCGTAGGCAAGCACCATGGTCTTGTAGCGGATGCGAGCTTCGACTGGAAGCCAGTGGAGAGAGCGGAGGAGCGGGGTGACGTGAGAGAACTTGGGAAGGTTGAACACCAGACGGGTTGCGGTGTTCTGGATGAGTTGTAGGGGTTTAATGGCACAGGCAGGGAGCCCAGCCAACAGCGAGTTGCAATAATCCAGACGGGAGATGACAAGTGCCTGGATTAGGACCTGCGCCGCTTCCTGTGTGAGGCAGGGTCGTACTCTGCGAATGTTGTAGAGCATGAACCTACAGGATCGGGTCACCGCCTTGATGTTGGTGGAGAACGACAGGGTGTTGTCCAGGGTCACGCCAAGGCTCTTAGCACTCTGGGAGGAGGACACAAGGGAGTTGTCAACCGTGATGGCGAGTCCTACCCCGGGAGGAAGAGCAGCTCCGTCTTGCCGAGGTTCAGCTTGAGGTGGTGATCCGTCATCCACACTGATATGTCTGCCAGACATGCAGAGATGCGATTCGCCACCTGGTTGTCAGAAGGGGGAAAGGAGAAGATGAATTGTGTGTCATCTGCATAGCAATGATATGAGAGACCATGTGAGGATATGACAGAGCCATGTGACTTTGTGTATAGCGAGAATAGGAGTGGGCCAAGAACAGAGCCCTGGGGGACACCAGTGGTGAGAGCACGTGGTGCGGAGACAGATTCTCGCCACGCCACCTGGTAGGAGCGACCTGTCAGGTAGGACGCAATCCAAGCGTGCGCGGTGCCGGAGATGCCCAGCTCGGAGAGGGTGGAGAGGAGGATCTGATGGTTCACGGTATCAAAGGCAGCAGATAGGTCTAGAAGGATGAGAGCAGAGGAGAGAGAGTTAGCTTTAGCAGTGCGGAGAACCTCCGTGACACAGAGAAGAGCAGTCTCAGTTGAATGCCCAGTCTTGAAACCTGACTGATTAGGATCAAGAAGGTCATTCTGAGAGAGATAGCAAGAGAGCTGGCCAAGGACGGCGCGTTCAAGAGTTTTGGAGAGAAAGGAAAGAAGGGATACTGGTCTGTAGTTGTTGACATCGGAGGGATCGAGTGTAGGTTTTTTCAGAAGGGGTGCAACTCTCGCTCTCTTGAAGACGGAAGGGACGTAGCCAGCGGTCAAGGATGAGTTGATGAGCGAGGTGAGGTAGGGGAGAAGGTCTCCGGAAATGGTCTGGAGAAGAGAGGAGGGGATAGGGTCAAGTGGGCAGGTTGTTGGGCGGCCGGCCGTCACAAGACGCGAGATTTCATCTGGAGAGAGAGGGGAGAAAGAGGTCAAAGCACAGGGTAGGGCAGTGTGAGCAGGACCAGCAGTGTCGTTTGACTTAGCAAACGAGGATCGGATGTCGTCAACCTTCTTTTCAAAATGGTTGACGAAGTCATCCGCAGAGAGGGAGGAGGGGGGGGGGAGGGAGAGGAGGATTCAGGAGGGAGGAGAAGGTAGCAAAGAGCTTCCTAGGGTTAGAGGCAGATGCTTGGAGTTTAGAGTGGTAGAAAGTGGCTTTAGCAGCAGAGACAGAAGAGGAAAATGTAGAGAGGAGGGAGTGAAAGGATGCCAGGTCCGCAGGGAGGCGAGTTTTCCTCCATTTCCGCTCGGCTGCCCGGAGCCCTGTTCTGTGAGCTCGCAGTGAGTCGTCGAGCCACGGAGCAGGAGGGGAGGACCGAGCCGGCCTGGAGGATAGGGGACAGAGGAAATCAAAGGATGCAGAGAGGGAGGAGAGGAGGGTTGAGGAGGCAGAATCAGGAGATAGGTTGGAGAAGGTTTGAGCAGAGGGAAGAGATGATAGGATGGAAGAGGAGAGAGTAGCGGGAGAGAGAGAGCGAAGGTTGGGACGGCGCAATACCATCCGAGTAGGGGGAGAGTGAGAAGTGTTGGATGAGAGCGAGAGGGAAAAGGATACAAGGTAGTGGTCGGAGACTTGGAGGGGAGTTGCAATGAGATTAGTGGAAGAACAGCATCTAGTAAAGATGAGGTCAAGCGTATTGCCTGCCTTGTGAGTAGGGGGGGAAGGTGAGAGGGTGAGGTCGAAAGAGGAGAGGAGTGGAAAGAAGGAGGCAGAGAGGAATGAGTCGAAGGTAGACGTGGGGAGGTTAAAGTCACCCAGAACTGTGAGAGGTGAGCCATCCTCAGGAAAGGAACTTATCAAGGCGTCAAGCTCATTGATGAACTCTCCAAGGGAACCTGGACGGCGATAAATGATAAGGATGTTAAGCTTGAAAGGGCTGGTAACTGTGACAGCATGGAATTCAAATGAGGAGATAGACAGATGGGTCAGGGGAGAAAGAGAGAATGTCCACTTGGGAGAGATGAGGATTCCAGTGCCACCACCCCGCTGGCTCGATGCTCTAGGGGTATGCGAGAACACGTAGTCAGACGAGGAGAGAGCAGTAGGAGTAGCAGTGTTATCTGTGGTAATCCATGTTTCCGTCAGCGCCAGGAAGTCTAGGGACTGGAGGGTAGCATAGGCTGAGATGAACTCAGCCTTGTTGGCCGCAGACCGGCAGTTCCAGAGGCTGCCGGAGACCTGGAACTCCACGTGGGTCGTGCGCGCTGGGACCACCAGGTTAGAGTGGCAGCTGCTGACATAATCTAATGTTTTGCTTTCGTTGTAAAGCCTTTTTGAAATCGGACAGTGTGGTTAGATAAAGGAGAGTCTTATCTTTAAAATGCTGTGAAATAGTCATATGTTTGAAAAATTGAAGTTTTTGTATTTTTGAGGAATTTGTAATTCGCGCCACGCCTATCATTGGATATTGGAGCAGGTGTTCCGCTAGCGGAACGTCTAGATGTAAAAGGTTAAATAGCTGTAAAATAGTCATATGTTTGAGAAATTGAAGTAATAGGATTTTTAAGGTATTTGAAAATCGCGCCACTGGATTACACTGGCTGTTGCGTAGGTGGGACGAATTCGTCCCTCCTAGCCCAGAGAGGCTAACATCTCTGTTGACGATTCTTCAATACGTAAAACACTAAACAAGAATGGTGTTCATGGGAGGACACCATGGAAGAAGCCACTGCTATCCAGAAAAAAACATTGCTGCACATCTGAACTTCGCAAAAGAGCACATGGATGTTCCACAGCGCTACTGGCAAACTATTCTGTGGACAGGTTAAACTAAAATTGTGTTGTTTGGAAGGAACACAGAACACTGTGCGTAGAAAAAAAGGCACAGCACACCAACATCAAAGCCTCATATCAACTGTAAACTATGGTGGAGGGAGAATCATGGTTTGGGGCTGCTTTGCTGCCTTAGGGACTGGACAGCTTGCTGTAATCGGTGGAAAGATTCATTCGCAAGATTCAAGTTTATCAAGACATTTTGCAGGAGAATGTAAGGCAATCTGTCCGACAATTAAAGCTCAACAGAAGTTAGGTGATGCAACAGGACAGCAACCCAAAAGACACAAGTAAATGAACCTCTATGGGCTAGGTGGGACGTTTGCGTCCCACCCTAGTCAACAGCCAGTGGAATCCCGTGGCGCGATATTCAAATACCTTAGAAATGCTATTACTTCAATTTCTCAAACATATGACTATTTTACACCATTTTAAAAACAAGACTCTCGTTAATCTAACCACACTGTCCGATTTCAAAAAGGCTTTACAACGAAAGCAAAACATTAGATTATGTCAGCAGAGTACCCAGCCAGAAATAATCAGACACCCATTTTTCAAGCTAGCATATAATGTCACAAAAACCAAAACCACAGCTAAATGCAGCACTAACCTTTGATGATCTTCATCAGATGACACTCCTAGGACATTATGTTATACAATACATGCATGTTTTGTTCAATCAAATTCATATTTATATCAAAAAACAGCTTTTTACATTAGCATGTGACTAGCATGTGACTAGCATTCCCCCCGCAAACTTCCGGGGAATTTACTAAATTACTCACGATAAACGTTCACAAAAAACATAACAATTATTTTAAGAATTATAGATACAGAACTCCTTTATGCAGTTGCGGTGTCCGATTTTAAAATAGCTTTTCGGTGAAAGCACATTTTGCAATATTCTGAGTAGATAGCCCGGCCATCACAGGCTAGCTATTTTGACACCCACCAAGTTTGGTAAACTCAGATTTACTATAAGAAAAATTGGATTACCTTTGCTGTTCTTCGTCAGAATGCACTCCCAGGACTTCTACTTCAATAACAAATGTTGGTTTGGTTCAAAATAATCCATAGTTATATCCAAATAGCGGCGTTTTGTTCGTGCGTTCAAGACACTATCCGAAGGGTAAAGAAGGGTGATGCGCCCGGCGCGTTTTCGTGACAAAAAAATTCAAAATATTCCATTACCGTACTTCGAAGCATGTCAAACGCTGTTTAAAATCAATTTTATGCGATTTTTCTCGTAAAAAAGCGATAATATTCTGACCGGGAGTCGTTGTTTTCGTTCAACGACTGAAAATGTAAACATGGAGTCGTCTCGTGCAGGCGCGCCCCAGTCTCATTGTTCTCAGATCGACCACTTACCAAATGCGCTACTGTTTTTCAGCCATGGCGTGCAAAGTCATCATTCAACGTTCTGGCGCCTTCTGAGAGCCTATGGGAGCGTTAGAAAATGTCACGTTACAGCAGAGATCCCCTGGTTTGGATAGAGATGGCAAAGAAGGCCAAGAAATGGTCAGAGAGGGCGCTTCCTGTTTGGAATCTTCTCAGGTTTTGGCCTGCCAAATGAGTTCTGTTATACTCACAGACACCATTCAAACAGTTTTAGAAACTTTTGTGTGTTTTCTATCCAAATCAAACAATTCTATGCATATTCTACTTACTGGGCAGGAGTAGTAACCAGATTAAATCGGTTTGTTTTTTATCCAGCCATGCAAATACTGCCCCCTATCCCCAACAGGTTAACAACTGAATGGCTTGAACGCCTTCTGGAGTGGCCCAGTCAGTCCTGACCTCAACCCGATTGAGATGCTGTGATATGACCTCAAGAGAGCGGTTCACACCAGACAACCCAAGAATATTGCTGAACTGAAACAGTTTTGTGAAAAGGAATGGTCCAAAATTCATCCTGATCCGCAACTACAGAAATCGTTTGGTTGAGGTTATTGCTGCGAAAGGATGGTCAACGTGTCACGAATACTGCCAAAGTCGATACCCCTCCTTGCTTGGGTGGTGCTCGGCGGTCGACGTCACCGGTCTTCTAGCCATCATTGATCAGTTTTTCATTTTCCATTGGTTTTGTCTTGTCTTCCTACACACCTGTTTCCAATCCCATTAATTACATGTTGTGTATTTAACCCTCTGTTTCCCCTCATGTCCTTGTCGGTGATTGTTTGTGATGTGTGTTTTTTGTATCGGTGTGAGACGGGTTATGTTTACCCATGTTATTTTGTACTTTGGTTTTGGAGTTTGTTTTGTCATTAAATACTCCAGTCTAACCAATTTGGTTTCTCCTGCGCCTGACTTCCCTGCCACCTACATACACGATTATGACAGAATCACCGACCAAAATATTGAAGTCAGCAGGAGAAGATACCGCAGACAGAGAGGTGGAGGAGCGCATCCAGGAGAATGCGGAGAAGCTACACCATCTATGCGCCGGCATGGATCGCATTGTCCAGAATCTGGACCGCTGGGAGAGACAGGGAATTCATCCAGCGCCTCCACCAGCCCAACCGGGGTCTATCTGAAGCACCCTGTGCCAACCTGAACCCGGTGGCATCAGTCTACATTTTAGTCATTTAGCAGACGCTCTTATCCAGAGCAACTTACAGTAGCGAATGCATACATTTCATAATTTTTTTTCTCGTACTGGTCCCCCGTGGGAATTGAACCCACAACCCTAGAATTGCAAACACCATGCTCTACCAACTTAGCCACACGGGACCAGTATGGAGTCTAGCCTTGCCTCAGGGTTACAACGGAAGTGCTGCCAACTGCCGGGATTTCCTGTTCCAATTAGAACTTTATCTGGCCACAGTCCACCCAGTTCCAACTGACCATGAGAAGAGTTTCGCCCTCGTCTCGTGCCTTACCGGGAGAGCACTGGAATGGGCCAGCACTGTGTGTGGAGAAGGAGATGCGACGTTGGACCATTATGAGGAGTTCACCCGCCGTTTTTGGGCAGTTTTCAACCACCCACCCGAGGGCAGAGCGGTGGGTGAGCGCCTCTACCATCTGAGGCAGGAGACGAGGAGCGTCCAGGATTTCGCCCTGGAGTTCAGAACCCTGGCAGCAGGAATGGGATGGAATCACAGGACCCTGATCGACCATTACCGCTGCAGTCTGCGTGAGGACGTCCGTCGGGAGCTGGCCTGCAGAGACACCACCCTCACCTTCGACCAACTGGTGGATCTGTCCATCCGGCTGGACAACCTGCTGGCTGCTCGCGGACATCCAGATCGGGGTCTGGTGGTTCCATCCTCCCGCACCCATTCTCCTCTTCCCATGGAACTGGGAGGGAGGGTGCACAGGGAGACTGGAGGGGGTTCCCGCTCGTGCACCATCGGTGTCCGCAGAGGTCACACTGCTGGTCGGTGCCGGGTAGGTTCCTCTGGGAATCGAGGTAACAGGCAGGGCGCTCTGGCGCCACCCCAGGTGAGTAGGCACCATTCTCATCCAGAGCCCTCTGTTACTCATATATTTGTGTCTGTTACTTTTCCTGAATTTTCCCCGCGTTCCCAGCATAAGGCACTAGTAGATTCAGGCGCGGCTGTGAACTTCATTGATCAATCTCATTACATCAGGTCCTCCATTTCACCCGTCTCCTCGAGTTTCTTTTTTGTGTAGAAGAAAGATGGAGGGCTGTGCCTGTTTATTGATTATCGTGGTCTAAATAAAATTACGGTGGGATACAGTTACCCATTACCTCTGATCGTCACAGCGATTGAGTTAATGCACGGGGCGTGCTTCTTCACTAAACTGGATCTCAGGAGTGCGTACAATTTGGTGCGTATCCGAGAGGGGGACGAGTGGAAGACAGCATGTTGTACCACCTCAGGGCATTATGAGTACCTCGTCATGCCGTACGGGTTGAAGAATGCTCCATCAGTCTTCCAATCTTTTGTAGACGAGATTTTCAGGGACCTGCACGGGCAGGGTGTAGTGGTGTATATCGATGACATTCTGATATACTCCGCTACACGCGCTGAGCATGTGTTCCTGGTGCGCAGAGTACTTGGTCGCCTGTTGGAGCATGACCTGTATGTCAAGGCTGAGAAATGCCTGTTCTTTCAACAGTCCGTCTCCTTCTTAGGGTATCGCATATCCACGTCAGGAGTAGAGATGGAGAGTGATCGCATTGCAGCTGTGCGTAATTGGCCGACTCCAACCACGGTGAAGGAGGTGCAGCGATTTTTAGGGTTTGCCAATTACTACCGGAGGTTAATCCGGGGTTTTGGTCAGGTAGCTGCTCCCATTACCTCACTATTGAAGGGGGGTCCGGTGTGTTTGCAGTGATCGGCTGGGGCGGACAGGGATTTTAGGAAACTGAAGACTCTGTTTACCTCGGTTCCTGTGTTGGCTCATCCGGATCCGTCTTTGCAATTCATATTGGAGGTGGACGTGTCTGAGGCTGGGATAGGAGCTGTGCTCTCTCAGCGCTCGGGTACGCCATCTAAGCTCCGCCCCTGTGCCTTCTTTTCTAAGAAGCTCAGCCCAGCGGAGCGAAACTATGATGTGGGGGACCGGGAGATGTTGGCTGTTGTCAAGGCTTTGAAGGTGTGGAGACATTGGCTTGAGGGGGATAAACACCCTTTTCTCATCTGGACTGACCACCGCAATCTGGAGTACATCCGGGAGGCGAGGAGACTAAATCCTCGCCAGGCAAGGTGGGCCATGTTTTTCACCCATTTTGTGTTTACTCTCTCTTACAGACAAGGTTGCCAGAACGTTAAGGAAGACGCATTGTCCCGGCTGTATGACACAGAGGAGCGGCCCATGGATCCCACTCCCATAATTCCAGCTTCTTGTTTGGTGGCACCGGTGGTGTGGGAGCTGGATGCGGACATTGAACGGTGTCACGTGCAGAGCCCGTTCCCCCTGAGTGTCCAGCTGGGTGTCGGTACGTTCTGTCTGCTGTCCACGACCGATTGATCTACTGGGCTCACACGTCACCCTCCTCTGGTCATCCTGGGATTGATCGGACGATGCGCTGTCTTAGTGGGAGGTACTGGTGGCCCACTTTAGCTAAAGACTTGAGGGTTTATGTTTCCTCCTGCTCAGTGTGCGCTCAGTGCAAGGCTCATAGACACCTACCCAGGGGTAAGTTACAACCCTTACCCGTTCCACAACGGCCGTGGTCGCACTTGTCGGTGGAGAGAGTTAACCAGGATGTGTGTAGGTTTCTGAGGTCTTATTGCCAGGACCGGCCGGGGAAGTAGACGGAGTTTGCGCCCTGGGCAGAGATGGCTCAGAACTCGCTCCGCCACTCCTCCACTAACCTCTCTCCCTTTCAGTGTGTGTTGGGGTATCAGCCGGTTCTGGCCCCTTGGCATCGGAGTCAGACCGAGGCTCCTGCGGTGGATGACTGGTTCCGGCGCGTGGAGGAAACCTGGGACGCCACTCATGTCTGCCTTCAGCGCACCATGCGGCGCCAGAAAGTTGGCGCAGACCGTCGCCGCAGTGAGGCCCCGGTGTTCGCACCGGGGGACAGGGTCTGGCTCTCGACCAGAAACCTGCCTCTCCGCCTGCCCTGCCAGAAGCTGGGTCCGCGGTTTGTGGGGCTATTTAAAGTCCTGAGGAGAGTGAACGAGGTATGTTACAGGTTAACCTCTCTAGGCTAGGCGGGACGAATTCGTCCCACCTACGTAACAGCCACGGCTATCCTGTGGCGCGATTTTCAAAACCTTAAAAATCCTATTACTTCAATTTCTCAAACATATGACTATTTTACAGCCATTTAAAGATAAGACTCTCGTTAATCTAACCACACTGTCCGATTTCAAAAAGGCTTTACAACGAAAGCAAAACATTAGATTATGTCAGCAGAGTACCAAGCCAGAAATAATCAGACACCCATTTTTCAAGCCAGCATATAATGTCACCAAAACCCAGAAGACACCTAAATGCAGCACTCACCTTTGATGATCTTCATCAGATGACAACTCTAGGACATTATGTTATACAATACATGCATGTTTTGTTCAATCAAGTTCATATTTATATCAAAAACCAGCTTTTTACATTAGCATGTGACGTTCAGAACTAGCATACCCCCCGCAAACTTCCGGGGAATTCGCAAAAATTTTACTAAATTACTCACGATAAACGTTCACAAAAAGCATAACAATTATTTTAAGAATTATAGATACAGACCTCCTCTATGCACTCGATATGTCCGATTTTAAAATAGCTTTTTGGTGAAAGCACATTTTGCAATATTCTAAGTACATAGCCCAGGCATCACGGGCTCGCTATTTAGACACCCGGCAAGTTTAGCACTCACCATAATCATATTTACTATTATAAAAATTTCATTACCTTTTGTTGTCTTCGTCAGAATACACACCCAGGACAGCTACTTCAATAACAACTGTTGGTTTGGTCCAAAATAATCCATCGTTATATCCGAATAGCGGCGTTTTGTTCGTGCGTTCCAGACACTATCCGAAATAGTAAAGAAGTGTCACGCGCTTGGCGCAATTCGTGACAATAAAATTCTAAGTATTCCATGACCGTACTTCGAAGCATGTCAACCGCTGTTTAAAATCTATTTTTACGACATTTTTCTCGTAGAAAAGCGATAATATTCCGACAGGGAATCTCCTTTTCGGCAAACAGAGGAAAAAATCCCAAAGGCGGGGGCGGTCGGGGTCACGCGCATAAGCTAGTGTCTCTTGATGGGCCACTTGAGAAAGGCGATAATGTGTTTCAGCCTGGGGCTGGAATGACGACATTCTGTTTTTTCCCGGGCTCTGAGAGCCTATGGAAGACGTGGGAAGTGTCACGTTAGAGCAGAGATCCTTAGTAAATGATAGAGATGGAAAAGAAGTTCAACAAATGGTCAGACAGGCCACTTCCTGTAAAGGAATCTCTCAGGTTTTGACCTGCCATTTGAGTTCTGTTATACTCACAGACACCATTCAAACAGTTTTAGAAAATTTAGGGTGTTTTCTATCCATATGTAATAAGTATATGCATATTCTAGTTACTGAGTAGGAGTGGTAACCAGATTAAATCGGGTATGTTTTTTATCCAGCCGTGTCAATGCTGCCCCCTAGCCCTAACAGGTTAACCTGTTAGGGCTAGGGGGCAGCATTTGCACGTCTGGATAAAAAAAATGTACCCGATTTAATCTGGTTACTAATCCTACCCAGTAACTAGAATATGCATATACTTATTATATATGGATAGAAAACACTCTAAAGTTTCCAAAACTGTTTGAATGGTGTCTGTGAGTATAACAGAACTCATTTGGCAGGCAAAACCCTGAGACATTTTCTGACAGGAAGTGGATACCTGATGTGTTGTATTACCTTTAAACCTATCCCATTGAAAAACACAGGGGCTGAGGAATATTTTGGCACTTCCTATTGCTTCCACTAGATGTCACCAGCCTTTACAAAGTGTTTTGAGTCTTCTGGAGGGAGATCTGACCGAACAAGAGCCATGGAACGATGATGTCCCATTAGACACCTGGCGCGCGAGTTCATGTTGGGTACCCTCGTTCCAATACGTTATAAAAGAGTATGCATTCGTCCACCTTGAATATCATTCATGTTCTGGTTAAAAAAGGCCCTAATGATTTATGCTATACAACGTTTGACATGTTTGAACGAACGGAAATATATTTTTTCCCCTTGTTCATGACGAGAAGTCCGGCTGGCTTAGATCATGTGCTAACAAGACGGAGATTTTTGGACATAAATGATGAGCTTTTTTGAACAAAACTACATTCGTTATGGACCTGTGATACCTGGAAGTGACATCTGATGAAGAGAATCAAAGGTAATGGATTATTTACATAGTATTTTCGATTTTAGATCTCCCCAACATGACGTCTAGTCTGTATCGCAACGCGTATTTTTCTGGGCGCAGTGCTCAGATTATTGCAAAGTGTGATTTCCCAGTAAGGTTATTTTTAAATCTGGCAAGTTGATTGCGTTCAAGAGATGTAAATCTATAATTCTTTAAATGACAATATAATATTTTACCAATGTTTTCTAATTTTAATTATTTAATTTGTGACGCTGACTTGACTGCCGGTTATTGGAGGGAAACGATTTCCTCAACATCAATGCCATAGTAAAACGCTGTTTTTGGATATAAATATGAACTTGATAGAACTAAAAATGCATGCATTGTCTAACATAATGTCCTAGGAGTGTCATCTGATGGAGATTGTAAAAGGTTAGTGCATCATTTTAGCTGGTTTTATGGTTTTGGTGACCCTGTCTTTGACTTGACAAAACATTACACACAACTCTTGTAAATGTACTGTCCTAACATACTCTAAATTTATGCTTTCGCCGTAAAACCTTTTTGAAATCGTAAAACGTGGTTAGATTAAGGAGATGTTTATCTTTCAAATGGTGTAAAATAGTTGTATTTTTGAAAAATTTGAATTTTGACATTTATTTGGATTCAAATTTGCCGCTCTTGAAATGCACCTGCTGTTGATGGAGTGCACCACGGGTGGCACGCTAGCGTCCCACCTAGCCCATAGAGGTTAAAGCTCCCCCTATTACCGCATTAACCCCTCGTTCTATGTGTCTCTCCTCAGGCCACTGGTGGCTGGCCCGCTCCAGGAGGCTGAGGTGCGGGAGGTTCCTCCGCCCCCTCTGGACATTGAGGGGGCCCCGGCGTAACCCGTTCGATCCATCCTGGATTCGAGACGTCGGGCGAGGGTCTTCAGTACCTCATGGACTGGGAGGGGTATGGTCCGGAAGAGAGATGCTGGGTTCCGGTGGTGGACGTGTTGGATGCTTCCCTGCTGCGAGAGTTCCATCGTCTCCATCCGGATCGCCATGAACCTCGTCCTCCGGGTCGTCCCCGAGGCCGGTGTCGACGCGCTTCTGGAGCTGAGCGTCAGGGGGGGTACTGTCACGACTTCTGCCGAAGTCAATGCCCCTCCTTGCTCGGGTGGTGCTCGGCAGTCGACGTCACCGGTCTTCTAGCCATCATTGATCAGTTTTTCATTTTCCATTGGTTTTGTCTTGTCTTCCTACACACCTGTTTCCAATCCCATTAATTACATGTTGTGTATTTAACCCTCTGTTTGCCCTCATGTCCTTGTCGGTGATTGTTTGTGATGTTATGTTACGTGTGTTTTTTGTATCGGTGTGCGACGGGTTATGTTTACCCATGTTATTTTGTACTTTGGTTTTAGAGTTTGTTTTGACGTTACCCTAGGATAGGGGGCGCCACAGCGCATTTTGGAAAACATTCGTGCCCATTTTCAACGGCCTACTAATCAAACTCAGAAGCTAGGATATGCATATAATTAATACCTGTGGATAGAAAACACCCTAAAGTTTCTAAAACTGTTTGAATGGTGTCTGTGAGTATAACAGAACTCATATGGCAGTCAAAACCCCGAGACCGATTGAAACAGGAAGTGGAATTCTGAATTGTGGACTCAACTTCACGTCGTTGCCTATTATTCACACTGTGAGCTATCGTTCATTGAGCACTTCCTATTGCTTCCACAAGATGTCCCCAGTCTTTACAAAGTGTTTTGAGCCTTCTACTGTCGAAACTCAGTGAATGAGACGCGTTGGAAATTGGTCACAGGGGAGGGCCATCACCATTATGACGCCGGCAGCCCTGTCTACCCCCACCTTTGGAAACGTTTTGAAACACAATACAATCGTCCCCCTCGAATCTTATTGGCTCTCTTGTTGAAACAGGCCCTGAAGATTTATGTTAAACAACGTTTGACATGTTTGAAAGAATCCAAATGGGAATAAAATGTTTTATTTCGAAACGGCTGTCCCTCGCCCGGCAGAGCATTTGGATACAGCATTCAGACGCGCTAACAACAGCAAGCTAATGGAACATAAAGGATGGACTTTTTCGACCGAAAATACATCTGTTGTGGACCTGGGATTCCTGCGATTATTGACAATATTATACAAGATTAGATGTGATATGCGATTGTTCCAAGATGGCGCCGAGCTAGGTTTACTAGCTCATTTTCTGAGTATTGCATCCCCTTTTATCGCTAAGTGTGATTACCCAGTAAAGTTATTTTAAATCTGGTATGACATGTGCTTTCAAGAGATATTCATCTATAAATCTTAGAATGACAATATTACATTTTAAAAATGTTTTCGAATAGTAATTCAGTAAATTGTAGCTCTGTTTCCCCGGATTGCATTTGACGGGAAAATAGTTAGTCAACGTCAGACGCCGATGTAAAATGCTGTTTTCATATATAAATATGAACTTTATTGAACAAAAGAATGCATGCATTGTGTAACATGATGTCCTAGGTGTGTCATCTGATGAAGTTTGTAAAAGGTTAGTGCTGCATTTAGCTGTTTTTTGGTTATTTGTGATGCATGTGGTTGGTCGGAAAATGGCTATGTTGCTGCTTTTACGATGGACTCCTCTAACATAATCTAATGATTTGCTTTTCCTGTAAAACCTTTTTGAAATCGGACGACGTGGGTCGATTCAGGAGAGGTGTATCTATAAAACGATATGAGACAGTCCTATATTTGAAAAAATATATATATTACATTTCGTTATGCTAATGTCGCTAGGAGTTTTCGCTGGATTTTGATCCCGCATACGGGACGAGACGTTGGAGAGGTTAAATAATCCAGTCTAACCAATTTGGTTTCTCCTGCGCCTGACTTCCCTGCCACCTACATACACGATTATGACACAACCTGTTATTAAATCCAAGGGTTCACATACTTTTTCCAACCTGCACTGTGAATGTTCACACGGTGTGTTCAATAAAGATATAACAAATTATAATTGGTTGTGTGTTATTAGTTTAAGCAGATTGTGTTTGTCTATAGTTAGATGAAAATCCAATAAAATGTGTTAGGTTCTAATTCTCAGAGAAAAAAACTCAACGGACACTATGAAAGCTTAACCAAGTTTATTCTTCCCAGAGGGTCAACACAGCTGCATTAGACAAAAACATTTTCACCCAAGCACTGATATTTAACCCTTCCTCCTAGGCTGAGTCTCCTCCTACACATCTGAACAAACATTGTATCTTTACTGCTCGGCAGGACACTAAGTGATACGGGCCATAAACTTTTATTTCTCCCTTAATGTGACCTTGACCTCGACCCCCCTTCATCACTAATCCATGGCTCTCTCCCATTATCAATGCCTGCCACATGTGATCTTTTCCCTGCACTCAATATTTCAATAGGATACCTGATATAATGTAAATGTTATACATTACCCTCTCTCCCTCAGTGACATGAATAAGTATAGTTTATATTTTCAGATCCCAACAAATGTTATGCCCAATTTATGCAGAAATCCAGGTAATTCTAAATTGTTCAGATACTTTTCTTCCCACTGTACATGTAGGTAGGGATAAAGTGAATTTGAATAGATAATAAACAGTGAGTATTTGCTTTGTGTGGATTCCCAAAATCTGTTGCCATGCTCACTCCGCTGAAGCATTGTTGTCTTCATTTTACACATGGCTTGGCCCTCTATCACTAACAGGGAGATAAACACAACACATCTATGAGATCACTGAGAGTCAATCGTGTCCCTATCACTTCATCGTCTGCGTCCCAAATGGCACCGTAGTGCCTATATAGTGCACTAATTTTGACCAGGTCCCATAGGGTAGTGCACCATAAAAGGAATAGGCTACCATTTCGGACACAGACTTCTTCTCCAGACAACAGAGCTATGACTGAAAGGCTCAATAATTATGATATAAAACACCAAGGCTACATGACACATACAGTATAGGGCATAAAATACATCAAAAAGGGAATGTTTTACAACATTACACTAAGGCCTTTAGAACCATAAATGGGAATTATTAAATTATATCTAAGATAGGAGTAGATCAACAGACATTCCCTTTAAGAAGTCTGACTGTGACTTGTGGGGCATGTGCATGAAGAATGTTGAAAGAATAAAGAGACAAGGTGGCGTATCAGCATAGCAGACCTCATACTGTCTTTCTCTTTCTTCATTCTCTTTTTTTCTCCTTTCCTCTCCTCTCCTCTCCTCTCCTCTCCTCTCCTCTCCTCTCCTCTCCTCTCCTCTCCTCTCCTCTCCTCCTCTCCACTGTTGTTTCTGATCAGTCCAATTAAGCAGCTCGTGCCTCCTCCCTAATTACGCACAGGAAGTGGTCAATTTCTTTGAGAAATGAAGAAAAATTTGAATCAAATAAATTTTTTCTTCTCCTACGGTGATGTTACGATGCAGGGAGGAAGGAGAGAAATATCCTGTTTCTTCCACACTGTGTCTCTTTATCCCCCTCCTCTTTCTTTCCCCCTAACAGCCCCTCCCCTCTCTCTCTCTCTTTTGTATGCTGGGAGTTTGGGTGGGTGAGAAAGTGCTGCTAAGTTTTCTTTTTCCTTTTTTTCTGGGTTCTTTGTCCCTTATTACTTTTTTTAATCATTTAATTACAGGGATTGCTTTAGTTGTTAGTTTTGGTCAGTTTGCTTGCAGTTTGGTGGGAATGGCGACCCACATGGGGACGCAGACCCTATCGCTGCGGCATGGCTTCAGGTGTGCTACTGAAGCTACTGTCACTGTGGGGGACGTTTTGATCACTGTGGGAGAGAAAGTAGGCTATGAGAATGTTGCTTATGCGTTGAGACGGCAATTTTGAATCGGATGGTTGAGAACGGCATTCTCCTTAATGATATGTTTTTTTTAAGTCACGTCTCCGTTTACTCGGGTTACTATCTTGGATGTGCCACCGTTCATTCCCAATGAGCTACCGGAGTGGGAGCTGTTGCGCTTTGGCAAGTTTGCAAGTTCGAAATGATCCCCCTTGGTTGCAAGCATCTGGCGCTGAAATAGGTCATGTCCTTTAGGCAGCAGGTGTTTATGTTTCTGGACTCACTGGAGCCGACTTTAGAGCTGTCAACTAAAGTAAAATACGACAATAGGCTACATATGGCTTATGCAAGTACAGGCAGCCTACAGTGTTTTGAATGCGGGGATGTTGGTCATAAGTGACATGCATGCCCGCACAGGGAGCCGGCGGATGGGGTGGCCCCCACAACGCCTGGATCCACTGATGCAGGGAGAGGTGGGCCAGCAGTAGCAGAGCAGCCCCAGCCAGCGGGAACACCTGGTTCCTCTACTGCTGATACGCAGTCTACTCTCACTGAGAGTGCTGAGCAGCAGCCTGTCCCCGAGGGGTACTGTGGTTCATACTGAGCCACAGACACCGGTTGTCACAGGCAATGAGGATGAATCCAGGGAAATAGTTTCCCTTATAGAGGAGGATGTGGTGCGCTGTGTGGTGGGGTGCAGGGAGGGAGTGGTGAAAGTGATGCTGCTGGGGGCAGCCATGCGGCTGCAACCACTGTTGATGAGGATGAAGAGGAGGTAATAGGAGACGTTACAGCTCTGTCAACATGTCAGAGCCGGATGGTGATAACTCGCTGTATGCACTAGAGGAGATTACTTGTGTTCCTGGGATCAGACTTTTGGAAAGTCAGTTAAACTCTGAGTTTTTTGATAAAGGTAAGTTTGTGAGGTCATCAGCAGTTTTGCAAAAGACTGTGGGGATAGATGAGTTGAGTGAGAAAAAGCGTTTCCGTTTGTTACAGCAGTTACATCAGTGAAAAAGATTGGAAAATGTGGTAAAATAAAGAGGAAAACTAAATAATACTTAACAATTATAATCATGCCTTACAGGGTGTCTCTTTCTCCATGTCTGCTTTCTTTGTGTAATTTTCAGATTTTCCTCTCACATTTCTATATGGAGGCACTAAGGGTGGGCTCTTTTAATATTATTTGAGGGAGGCATAGGAGGGCTTTGGTTTCAGAAGTAAGCCAGAAAAACCTTCATTTAAAATATAATATTTCTTTACCGCTTTTTCTCCCCTTTTGTGATATCCAATTGGTAGTTACAGTCTTGTCCCATTGCTGCAACTCACATATGTCCTCGGGAGAGGCGAAGGTCGAAACCCGTGTGTACACCGAAAGTAGACCCCGCCAAGCCGCACTGCTTCTTGACACAAGGCTCGCTTAACCCGGAAGCCAGCCGCACCAATGTGTATGTGTCCTGTAGCCTTGGTGTTTTATATCATAATTACACCGTAAACCTGCCAACCGTGTCAGTGTGCGCTGCGCCCTGCCCGCCACAGGAGTCGCTGGAGCGCGATGGGACAAGGACAACCAAACCGGCCCAACCCTCCTCTAACCTGGACGACGCTGGGCCAATTGTGCGCCGCCTCATGGGTCTCCCGGTTGCGGCCGGCTGTGACACAGCCTGGGAACGAACCAGGATCTGTAGTGATGCAGCTAGCACTGCGATGCAGTGTCTTAGACCACTGCTTAATGTAATATTTCTACAAAAGATACATAGTGATGAGGCAAATGAGGTTGACTGGGGTATGTGGTGAGAGGGGCAGTCAATGCACAAATTTCTGTGCTGGGGTTGAAATTTTGTTTTCCTCAGGTTTAGCGGATACTTTGTTAAGGGACGGGTTGTGTTGGTCAAAGCAGATGTCATGGGGAGTTTGTTTTACTTTCTGAATGGCTATGCTCCAAATGGGGGTACAGATAGTATTGCAGTATTTGATCAAATAAAGGAAACTGGTAACACTTTAGTTGACACCCAGTTTCAAAACACATTATGACACAGTCAGACCCATGACAGTATTAACTGATAATGCCCGAGAAGCCGGTGATTGGAGGATATATTGGCACGGGTGTCGAGTGCTGGTAAACCGTGCCAATATATCCTCAAAATACCGGCTTCGAGGGCTTAAACACTTTTATCCTCTCTAGGGTCGGCGGGACGAAATCGTCCCACCTACTCAACAGCCAGTTGAATCCGCGTTATTCAAATACCTTAGAAATGCTATTACTTCAATTTCTCAAACATATGACTATTTTACACCATTTTAAAGACAAGACTCTCGTTAATCTAACCACACTGTCCGATTTCAAAAAGGCTTTACAACGAAAGCAAAACATTAGATTATGTCAGCAGAGTACCCAGCCAGAAATAATCAGACACCCATTTTTCAAGCTAGCATATAATGTCACATAAACCCAAACCACAGCTAAATGCAGCACTAACCTTTGATGATCTTCATCAGATGACAACCCTAGGACATTATGTTATACAATACATGCATGTTTTGTTCAATCAAGTTCATATTCAAAAAACAGCTTTTTACATTAGCATGTGACGTTCAGAACTAGCATACCCCCCGCAAACTTCCGGTGAATTTACTAAATTACTCACGATAAACGTTCACAAAAAACATAAATTATTTTAAGAATTATAGATACAGAACTCCTCTATGCACTCGCTATGTCCGATTTTAAAATAGCTTTTCGGTGAAAGCACATTTTGCAATATTCTCAGTAGATAGCCCGGCATCACAGGGCTAGCTATTTAGACACCCACCAAGTTTAGCACTCACCAAAATCAGATTTACTATAAGAAAAATGTTAATACCTTTGCTGTCTTCGTCAGAATGCACTCCCAGGACTTCTACTTCAGTAACAAATGTTGGTTTGGTTCAAAATAATCCATAGGTATGTTCAAATATCCTCTGTTTTGTTCGTGCATTCATGACACTATCCGAATGGTAAAGAAGGGTGACGCGCACGACGCATTCCGTGACAAAAAAATTCTAAATATTCCATTACCGTACTTCGAAGCATGTCAACCGCTGTTTAAATCAATTTTTATGCCATTTTTCTCGTAAAAAAGCGATAATATTCCGACCGGGAATCTGTGTTTAGGTTCAAAGGTGATAGAAAATAAAAACATGGGGTCGACTCGTGCACGCGCCTCAGCCCATTGTCCTCTGATAGAGCACTTGCCAAAAGCGCTAATGTGTTTCAGCCTGGGGCTGGAATTACATCATTCAGCTTTTTCCCGCCTTCTGAGAGCCTATGGGAGCCGTAGGAAGTGTCACGTTACAGCAAAGATCCTCAGTCTTCAATAAACAGAGTCAAGAAGCTCAAGGAATGGTCAGACAGGCCACTTCCTGTAAGGAATCTTCTCAGGTTTTTGCCTGCCATATGAGTTCTGTTATACTCACAGACACCATTCAAACCGTTTTAGAAACTTTAGGGTGTTTTCTATCCAAAGCCAATAATTATATGCATATTCTAGTTACTGGGCAGGAGTAGTAACCAGATTAAATCGGGTACATTTTTTATCCGGCCGTGCAAATACTGCCCCCTATCCCCAACAGGTTATACAACGAGTAAACGACATGTTATGAAAATATGTCAATCATTTTTTAAATGTTTTATTTTGATGAATTTATTCATACTATTTCATCCTTCCACATTACATAGTCCCGACACAAATCTAGGATTGCTACCCAAGCAGGCTGGTCGTTCGTTCTATCGGTTCAGTTGCTAGAGTTGCTAGACCTAGTCGTTCATGTCGTTCTTTCTAAATGTTCCATTGCCAAGCTGGCTGGCAACGTTCTTATCCCTTGGTTGCTAGTTAGCCAACTAAGGCTAACTTAGAGTCACGTCAAACAGTGCAGCCAGAATAACAACAGTAGCTGCATTTGTTTAAGCAGTTTTCTAGTGACATTTATTTGGATACATCCTTAACAATGAGCTAATGAGGAGCAATTTCGCCTGGCATACAAAATGTGCAAGCCAGCAACACAGCTAACACAATAATTTCGAACTGAAGCTGGAAAGACTGCAAACTAGCTGCACTTCGTTTCATTTTACCTTTTTAATTGACTTTTCTTACACTTACAGTACAGTATACAATGCCGTTCAAAAGTTTTGGGTCACATAGAAATGTCCTTGTTTTTGAAAGAAAAGCTCATTTTTGGCCCATTAAAATAACATCAAATTGATCATAAATACAGTGAAGAGACAACTCCGGGATATTGGTCTTCCCACTCCTTTCTCTATGCTGGTTAGAGCCAGTTTGCAGTGTTTTGTGAAGGGAGTAGTACACAGCATTGATTGACATCTTCAATTTCTTAGCAATTTCTCGCATGGAATAGCCTTCATTTCTCAGAACAAGAATAGACTGATGAGTTTCAGAAGAAAGTCCTTTGTTTCTAGCCATTTTGAGCCTGTTATCGAACCCACAAATGTTGATGCTCCAGATACTCAACTAGTTTAAAGAAGAACAGTTTTACTGCTTCTTTAATTAGCACAGCAGTTTTCAGCTGTGCTAACATAATTGCAAAAGGGTTTTCTAATGATCAATTAGCCTTTTAAAATGATAAACTTGGATTAGCTAACACAACGTGCCATTGGAAAACAGTAGTGAAGGTTGCTGATAATGGGCCTCTGTGCGCCTATGTAGATATTCCATACAAAATCTGCCGTTTCCAGGTACAATAGTAATTTACAACATTAATGTCTACACTGTATTTCTGATAAATGTTTTGTTATTTTAACCTCTTGACGGTCGCCTAGGATAGGGGGCGCTACAGCATTTAAAAAATGCATATAATTAATACTTGTGGATAGAAAACACCCTAAAGTTTCTAAAACTGTTTGAATGGTGTCTGTGAGTATAACAGAACTCATATGGCAGTCAAAACCCCGAGACCGATCATAACAGGATGTGGAATTCTGAATTGCGGACTCAACTTCACCACTTTGCCTGTAATTCACACAGTGAGCAATGGTTCATTGAGCACTTCCTATTGCTTCCACTAGATGTCCCCAGTCTTTACAAAGTTATTTGAGCCTTCTACTGTGAAAACTGAATGAATGAGACGCTGTGGAAATTGGTCACATGAGGAGGGCCATCACCATTATGACGCCGGCGCCCCTGGCTACCCTCCCCTTTCGAAACGTTTTGAAAGACAATGCAATCATCCCCTTTGAATCTTATTGGAGCTCTGGTTGAAAAAGGCCCTAAAGATTTATGTTATACAACGTTTGACATGTTTGAACGAACCTAAATAAAAAAATTATGCATTTTTTCGAAAGAGGTGTCCCGCGCACGACGGAGGTTTTGGAGCAGCCTTCAGAACGCGCTAACAAGAAGACATAAAGGATTCATTTTTTTCGAACGAAAATACATTTGTTGTGGACCTGGGATTTCTGGAAGTGCTTTCTGATGAAGACAACCAAAGGTAAGGGATTATTGACAATAGTATACAAGACTAGATTTGATATGCGATTGTTCCAAGATGGCGCTGACCTGTAACGGTAGCCTATTTTTCTGAGTATGGCATCCCCTTTTATCGCAAAGTGTGATTACCCAGTAAAGTTATTTTTAAATCTGGCATTACAGGTGCTTTCAAGAGATATTCATCTATAAATCTTAGAATGACAATATTACATTTAAAATATGTTTTCGAATAGTAATTTAGTAAATTGAGGGAAAATAGTTAGTCAACGGATGCATTTGAGGGAAAATAGTTAGTCAACGTTACGCGCCGATGTAAAATGCTGTTTTTATATATAAATATGAACTTTATCGAACAAAAGAATGCATGTATTGTGTAACATGATGTCCTAGGTGTGTCATCTGATGAAGATTGTCAAAGGTTAGTGCTGCATTTAGCTGTTTTTTGGTTATTTGTGATGCATGTGGTTGGTCGGAAAATTGCTATGTGGCTACTTTTACGATATACTCCTCTAACATAATCTAATGTTTTGCTTTTGCTGTAAAGCCTTTTTGAAATCGGACAACGTGGTTCGATTCAGGAGAGGTGTATCTATAAAACGATATAACATAGTCCTATATTTGAAAAAATATATATATTACATTTCGTTATGCTAATGGCGATAGGATTTTTCGCTGGATGTCCGTCCCGCATATGGGACGGAGCCCGACCAGGGGTTAATGGACAAAAAAAACGTGCTTTTCTTTCAAAAACAAGGACATTTGTAAGTGACCCCAAACCTTTGAATGGTAGTGTATATCCATAAAAATGATGCCAGCTGATTCATAATTTCGACTGGCTGAGAAACGCTGCCTGCCTGTCTTTCTTGTCCGGACTCCCGAGACATTTATTTCTATGAGACAGCTGGAGATTGAATTTGAATATTGAAACAATGTTGCAAATATCGGAGATGCAGACAGTAAGGTTTATACAAATCTCTGCTGTTGAAAACTAAATGTTAGTCAAAAAGAAATGTGAGATAATGTCTAGATGCTTTTTATAGTGAAGATGAAGTTTATAAAGTGCCTGGCTGGGCTGATGAGACAGTGGATTGCGCAGTCAGATGGAACAGAGTAAATAGGCAATTTAACGTCATAGATTTAGCCGGTGGTAACTTGTGGAATAGATAGTGGCTGGAATGCGGTTTTAACCAATCAGCATTCAGGATTAGACCTACCCGCTGTATAATATGTCATAACAGCTGTCATAATATGGTCATAACACTGTATTAACTCACATATTTACACCTGTTGTGCCATATATTCCATTATTATATGGTTGGTAATGACATCTACATAAGAGTGTTAAAACCCACATTTATTAAAATATGTTTTTTTCCCTGCCAAAAAGTTTCCTTTCATTTGAAAGTTTGTTGCTTAAGTCATTTGTTGTTGTTGTATTGAATTCTTCATAGTCATGTTTTTTTTCCATCATGTAGAAAATACACTTTATGACATTGTCATAAAGCATTATAACCATCATAATCATATAAACCAGATAAGTCTATCACGTACATTCTCTTATGTCAGTCATCAATCAAAAAGAGGGTGTCTTGTCCTGCTCCTGAAATCTGCTCCTGCATGGTCAATTTCAGAAAATATTATGTAACATATACATACTGTTGACAAGCAGGCTATAGTTTAATGGTTGGGTTTGTGGATTTTGACACGCTTATGTAGGTGTCATAACCAGCATAAAATAACTACCGTGGTGGGTTTTGACACCCTTATGTATGTTTCATAACCAGCCGTTAAATTATGCAATGAATGCTACAACAGGTCTAAATATATGTAAAATGACAATGTTATGACCATATTATGACAAGTTATGTCAGCTGTTATGACATATTAGGACATGGATATGACCGTGTCATAACGTGTTATGATGATGGGTGTCAAGTAAAGTGTTACCAGGAAACCTGTTGAGGACAGACGTTCTGCTAGCGGAACCCTGTTCCGCCAGCGGGACCCCTCGCCAACAGCCAATGGAATAGCAGGGCACGAAATACAAAACAACAAAAATCTCATAATTCAAATTTCTCAAACATACAACTATTTTACACCATTTTAAAGATAAACTTCTCGTTAATCCAACCACATTTTCCGATTTCAAAAAGGCTTTACGGCGAAAGCAAAACATTAGATTATGTTAGTACAGCACCTAGACAAGAAAAACCACACAGCCATTTTCCAAGCAAGGAGAGGCATCACAAAAACCAGAAATACAGCTAAAATGAATCACTAACCTTTGACGATCTTCATCAGATGACACTCCCAGGACTCAATGTTACACAATACATGTATATTTTGTTCGATAAAGTTCATATTTATATCCCAAAAACCCATTTTACATTGGCGCGTGATGTTCAGAAAATGTTTTGCCTCCCAAAACTTCCGGTGAATGAGCACATCAATTTACAGAAATACACATCATAAACGTTGATAAAATTTACAACAGTTATTCATAATTGTAGATACACTTCTCCTTAATGCAACCGCTGTGTCAGATTTCAAAACAGCTTTACGGCGAAAGCACATTGTTCAATATTCTGAGTACAGAGCTCAGCCATCAAAGCAAGCTATACAGTTACCCGCCAAGTTCTGGAGTCAACAAAACTCAGAAATAGTATTTTAAATCTTCACTAACCTTCGCTGATCTTCGTCGGAATGCACTCCCAGGACTCCCACTTCCACAAGAAACGTTTGTTATGTTCGATAAAGTCCATAATTTATGTCTAAATACCTCCATTTTGTTCGCGCGTTTAGATCACTATTCCAAAGGCACAATGCGCGAGCACAAAACCCTAGTTCCATTACCGTTTGTAGAAACATGTCAAACGATGTTTACATTCAAACCTTAGGGTCTTTTTATCATAAATCTGTCTGTCTAGTCTACTAATTGAGTTTGAGCTGTCTGATGTGTGGAGGTTCAAACACACAAACGTTAGGCAGTATACATGGGTTAAGTTCTGTGACGGTAGGGTCAGGGCAGCAAGGTTAGACAGGCTGTATGTATCTGAGCACTACAGTCGTAGGATTATGCAGTGCCATTACAACTTTGGATTTTACAGATCAACATCCTGTCACTGTTGAGATACACATGCCATGTCCACAAAGGTCAATACCATATTGGGTTTCAGTGTTAAGTTGTTGCAAGATACTAAAAGTCTGTGCAGTTCTGGGAGCAGTGGAGAGCTAACTTTGAGTCATTGAGGCAATGGTGGGAGGTTGGGAAGACCCAAATACGTGTGTTTTGTCAACCGTACAGTATACTTCTCTGTCTACTATTATGATAAAAGAAACTGTCAGAGCACTTGAGCAGGATATGAACTTTATTGAACTGAGAATTACCCTGGTCTGGACGAATCTGTACACAACAAAAGACATGAACTGGGGTCAATCTTACATGAGAGGGTGAAGGGGGCCTTGATCTGGTCTTGTTTTGCTACTCTAAGGGATATGGACACTCCTAGCGTTTTCTTTTTTACGAATCAACTTTGCATCAAGAGCAGCCAAGCTAGGTATCATGAAGACCAGGAAATTTTGCACACAGGGACATGGGTCTGTGGACATGGTGGGCATGCTCAGGGGAATATTGACAGCAAGACTGATGGTTGAGTATGCCTATTACAGGCTGGTGGGGAACCTTAGGCTCTTTATTGGTAAATGGGGTCTTCAGAGGGTGTTGTGCTCTGTCAATGAGGAGGGAGATCTGGAGTTGTGTTTTTAAGTCTTGTTTACCATGTTTTCTCTTACAGGCTGGTTATTTTTTGAGCATGACATCTGAGGGCGGAATGGTGATGTGATGTAATGTAGTGTGAGATCTTGATGCAATAAAAGGGATTTAACAATTTGAAAACTCCTCCTTCTCTCTCTCTCTCCCTTTTTAAAATCTTGAACATAGTCAAGTGAGAGTGAGTGCTTAAGACATAAAAATGGCTGACTTTCAGTGTTTTCTAGGATTTCCAACAATAAAATGTACTTTTCCTTTCTCGGCTGGAAGATAACTCCACAAAAGACATATTTAACGTCTTCCTTTAAGTGAAGATATGTATCCATCTTCTAACAAATGAAACAAAAAAGTCTAAATTACTGTCTGGGCAACTTCCTCTCCTGTTGTATATGTATTTTGTTCTAATTAAGACAATGATAGCGGATCATATACTGTCTCAGCAGGTGACTGGGCTGTACAATACTAAGCCTAAAGTGCTGTTAGATTTGTTAGGTTTTAAGTGTCTGATAAAACAGCCACCTTCGCAATCTCTATCGTCATTGGAAATATAACAGTTCTTATGACACTGACACTACTGATGCTGGTACTGATTGTGTTCTGTTCTTACACAACCATTCAAAGTCAGGTATTGGAGATTTATTGCTTATTGTCTCTCAAATGTCAATTTTGGGCCATCCTCCTGTTATAAGTTGTCTCTGTCTACAATATGATTTCTATACCATTGTCTTGATGGTCCGAAAACACCAGGTGTCTAGCAGAGACTTTGGCCCTGGTCATAAGTAGTGTACTATAGAAGGGAATAGAGTTCCATTTGTGATGCAGAGTAAGTTGGTCAGATTTCTATACAAGAAACCCAGTGCCAGCATTACAAGAGTGGCTGTCCTGGGCCTCCCGAGTGGCGAAGCGGTCTAAGGCACTGCATCACAGTGCTTGAGGTGTCACTACAGCCCCGGGTTCGATCCCCAGGTGTTACAGCTGGCTGGGAGCCGGAAGACCCGTGAGGCGGTGCACAAATTCCCCAGCCTCGTCCAGGTTAGGGGAGGGTTTGGCCGGACGGGATTTCCTTGTCCCATTGTGCTCCAGTGACTCCTTGTGGCGGGCCGGGAACCTTCCTCCGACACATTGGTGTGGCTGGCTTCCAGGTTAAGCGAGCAGTGTGTCAAGAAGCTTGGCAGGGTCATGTTTCAGAGGAAGCATGGCTCTCGACCTTTGCCTCTCCCGAGTCCGTACGGGAGTTGCAGCGATGGGACAAGACTGTAACTACCAAATTGGATATCACGAAATTGAGGTAAAAGTAACAAAATAATAAATAAAAAAAATAAGGAGTGGATGTCCTGTTCCACTGGCCTTATGACAGATATTTCTGTAACATCAACACTGCACAAATATAGATGCTTTAAACTTCAGAAATATATACAGTATATATATTTTAAAACGTACAATCTACTTGCAGTGAAGCCACTTAATATTTACATTACATTCAGTCATCTAATAGACTCCCATTCAGAGTGGGTACGTCGACACATCTCCCACAAGGTCAAAAATGGGGACCCGAACCAGCAACCTATCAGTCACCGGGCCAAGCTCCCAACCACCAGGCCACCAGCCCTCCAAGATGCCCTCCACAGCTCCCAGCGAGCTACCCCTCAACCATCTGAGACCCCCCCCCCCCCATGTAATATAATAATTAAAACAAATAAAATGAACCAAAGAGAAAAAAGAGAACGACAAAGGAAAACAACAATGCAAAAACAAGGACAACAAAAATCATAACAGCAAGGCCAACTGAATACATTTGAGTACATGTATGGCACTATTTACTTGTGTGTGTGTGTGTGTGTGTGTGTGTGTGTGTGTGTGTGTGTGTGTGTGTGTGTGTGTGTGTGTGTGTGTTTGAGTGTGTGTACAGTGCCTTCAGAAAGTATTCATACCCCTTTACTTTTGTTACATTTTGTTATGTTACAACCTTATTCAAAAATGTATTCAATTGTTTTTTCCCCTCATCAATCTACACACAATACTGCATTATGACGAAGCAAAAACAGGTTTTTAGAATTTACATTTACATAAGTATTCAGACCCTTTACTCAGTACTTTGTTGAAGCACCTTTGGCAGAGATTACAGCCTTGAGTCTTCTTGGTTATGATGCTATAAGCTTGTCACACCTGTATTTGGAAGTTTCTCCCATTCTTTGCAGATCTTCTCAATCTCTGTCAGGTTGGATGGGGAGTTTTGGTGCACAGCTACTTTCAGGTCTCTCCAGAGATGTTACATCGAGTTCAAGTCAGGGCTCTGGCTGAGCTTCTCAAGGACATTCAGAGACTTGCGACACCTGCGTTGTCTTGGCTGTGTGCTTTGGGTCGTTGTTCTGTTGGAAAGTGAAACCTTCACCCCAGTCTGAGGTCCTGAGTGCTCTGGAGCAGGTTTTCATCAAGGATCTCTGTGTACTTTGCTCCGTTCATCTTTGCTTCGATCCTGACTAGTCTGCCGCTGAAATACATCCCCACAGCATGATTCTGCCACCACCATGCTTCACCGTAGGAATTGTGCCAGATTTCCTCCAGACATGACGCTTATCATTCAGGCCAAAGAGTTCAATCTTGGTTTAATCAGACCAGAGAATCTTGTTTCTCATGGTCTGAGAGTCTTTAGGTGCCTTTTGGCAAACTCCAAGTGGGCTGTCATGTGCCTTTTACTGAGGGGTGGCTTCCGTCTGTCCACTCCACCATAAAGGCTTGATTATTGGAGTGCTGCAGAGATGGTTGTCCTTCTGGAAGATTCTCCCATCTCCATAGAGGAACTCTGGAGCTCTGTCAGACTGTGTGCCTTTCCAAATCATGTCCAATCACCTGTATTTACCGCAGGTAACTGCAATAATGTTGTAGAAACATCTCAAGGATGATCATTGGAAACAGGATGCACTTGAGCTCAATTTCGGATCTCATAGCAAAGGGTGTGAATACTAATATAAATAAGCTATTTCTTTTTTTTAAATTAAACGTTCAACAATTATACTTTCCCGAAGGCACTGTAGACTACATTTTCTTCATATCATGTCTCTTTAGACCTATCTAAAACAAATAACGGATTTATTGTAAAGGTGTAGGCTATATTACATGGATGTATTAGATGTTCCAAAGGTCTTCATCATTGGCTTGTAGGCTATGCTTGGAAGCTAGGAGATGCTAAATGTTTTTATGTTAATTAAGGGTAAATTACCATGAGACCGGCAGTTATTTGCTTGATTATCACCGGCTGACGAAATTTAGTGACCGCCACAGTGTCAGTGGCGTCGTAAGGATTGGACCAAGGAGCAGCGGGTAAAGTGCTCATCCTCTTAATTTATTTAAAGTAGTGACGTGCGACATACACCTAGTTTCCTGAAATGACTCACAAAGTACATTACTTTTGACCACGTAGTGCACCAAAGTTCAGACCACTATATAGGGAATACGGTACCATTTGGGACTCATAGCAAGAGAGAGAAGATACAACGTAGGAAAAATGGGGATGACTTTGCAGGATTGGGTATGCTGAAGATTAAGGCCCTTCAGTGTGGTATGATCATGGATGGACGGCACTCTCACCTTTAAACAGCCACAGCCATGCCAGCCCCGCTCCTCAGTCTCTACTCTCTCAAAGGGTCCTGGGCCCTGGTTTGACCAAAGCTTTTATGCAAAATTCCTGCTTTACACCTGATGAACTCATAATTCATTAGGTTGTAAACTCAGCAAAAAAAGAAACGTCCTCTCACTGTCAACTGCCTTTATTTTCAGCAAACTTAACATGTGTAAATATTTGTATGAACATAACAAGATTCAACAACTGACACAAACTGAACACGTTCCACCGACATGTGACTAACAGAAATTGAATAATGTTTCCCTGAACAAAGGGGGGATCAATATCAAAATCAAAAGTAACAGTCAGTATCTGGTGTGGCCACCAGCTGCATTAAGTACTGCAGTGCATCGCCTCCTCATGGACTGCACCAGATTTGCCAGTTCTTGCTGTGAGATTTTACCCCAGTTTTCCACCAAGGCACCTGCACGTTCCCAGACATTTCTGGGGGGAATGGCCTAGCCCTCACCCTCTGATCCAACAGGTACCAGACGTGCTCAATGGGATTGAGATCCGGGCTCTTTGCTGGCCATGACAGAACACTGACATTCCTGTCTTGCAGGAAATCACGCACAGAACGAGCAGTATGGCTCGTGGCATTGTCAAGCTGGAGGGCCATGTCAGGACGAGCCTGCAGGAAGGGTACCACATGAGAGTGGATGATGTCATCCCTGTAACGCACAGCGTTGAGATTGCCTGCAATGATAACAAGCTCAGTCCGATGATGCTGTGAGACACCGCCCCAGACCATGACGGACCCTACACCTCCAAATCGATCCCGCTCCAGAGTACAGGCCTCGGTGTAACGCTCATTCCTTCAACGATAAACGCGAATCCGACTATCACCCCTGGTGAGACAAAACCACGACTCGTCAGCGAAGAGCATTTTTTATCAGTCCTGTCTGGTCAAGCAACGGTGGGTTTGTTCCCATAGGCAAAGTTGTTGCCGGTGATGTCTGGTGAGGACCTGCCTTACAAGAGGCCTACAAGCACTGTCCAGCCTCTCTCAGCCTATTGTGGACAGACTGAGCACTGATGGAGGGATTGTGCATTCCTGGTGTAACTCGGACAGTTGTTGTTGCCATCCTGTACCTGTCCTGCAGGTGTGATGTTCGGATGTACCAATCCTGTGCAGGTGTTGTTACACGTGGCCTGCCACTGCGAGGATGACCAGCTGTCCATCCTGTCTCCCTGTAGCACTGTCTTAGGCATCTCACAGTACGGACATTGCAATTTTTTGCCCTGGCCACATTTGCAGTCCTCATGCCTCCTTGCAGCATGCCTAAGGCACATTCAAGCAGTTAAGCAGGGTCCCTGGGCATCTTTCTTTTGGTGTTTTTCAGAGTCCGTAGAAAGGCCTCTTTAGTATCCTAAGTTTTCAGAACTGTGACCTTAATTGCCTGCCGTTTGTAAGCAGTTAGTGTCTTAACGACGGTTCCACAGGTGCATGTTCATACATTTTTTTATGGCTCATTGAACAAGCATGGGAAACCGTGTTTAAACCCATTACAATGAAGATCTGTGAAGTTATTTGGATTTTTACGAATTATCTTTGAAATACAGGGTCCTGAAAAAATGGAAGTTTCTTTTTATGCTGACTTTAGATGTTGTGTTTTCATTCTGTGATTAATTCATTTTATTTAACCTTTATTTAACCAGGAAGTTCCATTGAAGTTAGAAGACCTATTTTACAAGGCAGACATTTGTGTCCTGTTCATTGGTACAGTAAAAACAAGCAGATAACCTGTTGGGGCTTGGGGGCAGTATTTGCACGCCGGATAAAAAACGTACCGATTTAAACTGGTTACTACTCTTGCCCAGAAACGAGAATATGCATATAATTAGTCGATTTGGATAGAAAACACTCTAAAGTTTCTAAAACTCCTGACATAATCTAATGTTTTGCTTTCGCTGTAAAGCCTTTTTGAAATCGGACAATGTGGTTAGATTAACGAGAGTCTTGTCTTTAAAATGGTGTAAAATAGTCATACGTTTGAGAAATTTAAGTTATAGCATTTTTGAGGTATTTGTATTTCGCGCCACGCGATTCCACTGGCTGTTGACTAGGGTGGGACGCAAGCGTCCCACCTCGCCCAGGGAGGTTAAAGAACGTCAGCACAATCCGGGTAGGAATGTTATCCTTTTTCTGAAGATGGCTTATGTATCATGCCTGCTCCCGCTCTCTCTCTCTGGCGCCAGAGGGCACCAAGCTGCCTTTCATTACGCACACCTGTCAACATCATTACGCGCATCAGTGCTCATTGGACTCACCCGGACTCCTTCATGTTTTGATTGCCTTCCTTATATCTGTCGGTTTCCTCCATTTCATCCCCGTGTCAGCATTATTGTCATTTTGTTTTCTCCTGTCCAGACGCTGTCCGTATTCTGTTACTGTCCGTGGTTATTAAATGTTCATTCCCTGTACCTGCTTCTCGTCTCTGGAGTCGATATTTACAGAATGCTGACACCACAGTACGAAGCATCAGGGAGGTTTTTGTTTTTTGCTTTGCTGGTGATGTCGGGTCCGGGTCCGGCCGCCGATGGAACCAGGGGGTGCCTCAGCTGGCTCGTCGGGCTTTCACTCCTTCGCTAGCTCGAGAGGTTTCCTTGGATCGGCAAGCTCCCATTGCACGGCATGCCTCAGCCGGCTCGTCGGGCTCCTACTCCTCAGCCGGATCGTCGGGCTCCCACGCCTCAGCCGGATCGTTGGGCTCCCACGCCTCAGCCGGATCGCCGGGCTCCCACGCCTCAGCCGACTTGCCAGTCTCCCACGCCTCAGCCGGCTCGTTGGACTTCTAGACCCTAGCCGGCCTGTCCAGCGCCCATGCCTCGGCCGGCCCGTCAGGCTCGTTCCAGGTGGGACGCCGAGTGCGCCCAGCGTCAATCTTTACATTATCTCTAGCGTCAATCTGTACATTATGACTTAATTTTATCCATCCCTGCATTCATTGAGTGTTTATAATAATTACACGCTAGAGTGCTTTTAGAAATATGCCGCTCTATTGAAAAGGAAACAGGTAAGTGCATATTTGAAAATACTGTACGCGCCCTTTCACTTACCCTAAAACCTCAATCATATGCAGCAGGCACTACTCATGGAAACCAAGAGGTAAACAGTAATTACGAGGGTTGACAATGGCACATTATTCCCTTGTTTAAAATCTATGACTAATGTGCTTAAATTATATGACCAATCTGATTTTCGTAGCTGCTGTTTCAGACTGTCGTCAACACTGGGCCTCTTTTATCAGCTGCTTACTCTTTAAAATCATGGGCCGGCAGTACAGAACATAAAGTACGTTGTTTTCAAAGACAATGCTGCACTATATACATTCAAAGTGGACCAAGAAGCGAAAGATGCAGTAATCTAACCACCCCACAAAGAACCCTTTTTTTCCCCCAGAATCTTTAACAGATTTTTATTATAAATCCCAGACTCATAAAAATTCCTTTTGAGGATGTTTTATGGCATATCCCCATATTTGTAATTAGCATTTTCCCTTCAAACCTTTATTTCAAATGCAGTTTGAAGTTTTTCAAGTAATTTAAAGGGAGATATTTCAATGAACTATTCATAATGAACTAGTGTCTACAAATGGGACTTAACCAAAACCCCAACAAGAACTCCAGCAATATTTAGCTGTGTTGACAATATGTGAACAACATGTTATGAATTAATTTCATTTCACAGTGCTACAGTGCTTGGTCCACATTTCAATATTTGCATTGAATATTTGCTCAGCCATTTAGCTTTTCATCTATCCAGATGCCCAGATATTTATAAGCAGAGACACGATCAATATGGACACCATCCAAAGTATATATTTAAATCAAAGTTATTTTAATGTGCTCGAGAGAACAACATATACTTAATTTGACCTGCATTCATTACTAATTTCCGGTCAATAAAGTTTTTTCTTAAATACAATGAAGCCTGGTCAACCATGGGGGCAATAGAACACAGAACAGTATCAACTGCATAGAAGTGAGTAAAAAGTAATGTAAAAATTACCCAGAATTGACCCTTGCCAGACACCTTTCATCATGTCCAGAAAACACCATCAGTAGATACACATTGAATTCTATCTGTAAAGTATTTCTTAAACCAGTTACAGTGCCTTGCAAAAGTATTCATCCCGCTTGGTGTTTTTCCTATTTTGTTGTATTACAACCTGTAATTTAAATGGATTTTTATTTGGATTTCATGTAATGGACATACACAAAATAGTCTAAAAAGGTTAAAAAAAAAGGTTTAAAAAATTCATTTTGAAAAAGTGGCACGTGCATATATGTTCACCCCCTTTGCTATGAAGCCACTAAATAAGATCTGGCGCAACCAATTATCTTCATTTACCTTAATTAGTTAAATAAAGTCCACCTGTGTGCAATCTAAGTGTCACATGATCTCAGTATATATACACACACCTGTTCTGAAAGGCCCCAGAGTCTGCACCGCCATAAAGCAAGGTGCACCACCAAGCAAGTGGCACCTTGAAGACCAAGGAGCTCTCCAAACAGGTCAGGGACAAAGTTGTGGAGAAGTACAGATCAGGGTTGGGTTATAAAAAAATATCCAAAACTTTGAACATCCCACGAAGCACCATTAAATCCATGACTAAAAAATGGAAAGAATATGGCACCACAACAAACCTGCCAAGAGAGGGTTGCCCACCAAAACTCACAGACCAGGCAAAGAGGGCATTAATCAGAGCTGCAAAGCTCCACAGCAGAGAATGGAGTATCTGTCCACTTTAAGCTGTACACTCCACAGACCTGGGCTTTACGGAAGAGTGGCCAGAAAAAGCCATCGCTTAAAGAAAAAATAAGCAAACATGTTTGGTGTTCGCCAAAAGGCACGTGGGAGTCTCCCCAAACATATGGACGCTGTAATTGCTGCAAAAGGTGGCTCTACAAAGTATTGACTTTGGGGGGGTGAATAGTTATGCATGCTCAAGTTCAGTTTTTTTGTCTTCTTTCTTGTTTGTATCACAGAAGAAAAAAATATTTAGCATCTTCAAAGTGGTAGACGTGTTGTGTAAATCAAATGATACAAACCCTTCAAAAATAAATGTTATTCCAAGGCAACAAAATAGGAAAAATGCCAAGGGGGTGAATACTTTCGCAAGCCACTATCACGCTCTGACCTAGGAGAGCTGTGTTTTCTCTGTTTAGCTAGGCCAGGGTGTGATAGGTGGGTGGGCATTCTGTGTTTTGTTTTCTATGTTTTGGGTATGGGTATGGTTTCCAATCAGAGGCAGGTGTCTATCGTTGTCTCTGATTGGAAGCCATACTTAGGCAGCCTGTTTTTCCTTGGTTTTTTGTGGGTAGTTGTTTTCCGTTTTGTTCATGTACCTGACGGAACTGTTGGCTGTCGTTTTTGTTAATTTTGTTTAAGTGTCATCATTAAAAGAAATATGAGCACTTTACACGCTGCGCCTTGGTCCCCTTCATACGACCCTTGTTACAGCCACTGTACATGTAGCCTGGTCTAGGTCAATTGAGGAAAGCCTGAATTATTGATGAGTGATCAAGAGTATCAAAGGCCTTTGACAGGTCAATGAAGTCAGCAGCACAACGTTGCCTTTTACTCATACATTTAACCACATAAATTATAACTAGGGATACAGCAAAGCTAATGCTATGACTTTTTCTAAAATCAGACAATGTACATTCCAAAGATAAGAAAGCTCTAAAGATTCTAATATTTTAGCTGTGCAAGAAAGTTTAGAAATATACCGCTCATTATCTAGATCAAAGGTCACCACCTTTGTAAAGGGAGAGTAGATGGGCCGCATTACAAACCTTGAGGATAGTACCAGATATAATCGTCAGGTTAAAAATATGGGTTAATGATTCAGCAATCAAGCAGGCAGAGAGTTGCAGCAAAAATGGATCAAGTATATCAGCCCAAGTAGATTTTTTTTTTTTACATTAATCTTAAGCAATGCATCTAACCCATCACAGTTAATAAATTGTTGAACATATTGCTTGTGTTATTATTTTTTTAATTTCTCATTCATATATTTCTACAATTTCAATTTTTTTCTCTCCCCGCATTGTTGGGAAGGGCACATAAGTAAGCATTTCACTGTTAGTCTACACCTGTTGTTTATGAAGCATGTGACTAATACAATTTGATTTGAAATGAAAACAAAGATTTACTAGAAGTTGACAGGTTCTGTCAAGTCAGTAGATTGACTGTCCAGGGTTAATTAAACCACCGTTTAACTCAAATAAAAAGCCTGCCGAGATAAAATTGTAATGAATACTCAGGGAGAAAAAGGTGTAGATTCACGTGCAGAGTGTGGCAAGTGTTTATTTCACCTTCGCAGAAGGCAGGACTCGTGGTCAAAGGCAGGTAATGGTCATACACAGGTAGGCAAACAGGCAGGTGAATCAAAACTAGGACTGAAGGCTATAATTGGTTCTCACAAACGAGCTAGGAAAAGGCTTAGATAGTCAAAATGAACAATACCTCACAAAGGCACAAACATAATGAACTGAACTAAATAAGGAGCTGATGAGACCAGGTGAGTAACTAACACAGGGTACATTTATGAACAAAAATGAAAGACAGGGCTACGTTCAAGAACACAAAGAAACAGGGCTAAGTTCTAGAACACAATGGAACAGAACACAAGGTTGACTAAGACAATAAATATAGAACCTTACAAAAATGATGATTAAAAGCATCACTTATCACATTCTTCTCAGTTCTGATGATAGATTCAGACAGAACTTGCTTAGGGAGGGAAGAAGAGGAATTTGCACACTTCAGTGCATTTACTGTTTTCCAGAATTTAGAAGTGTCATCAGCAGAGTCAGATATAGTGCTTAAAAAGTAGCTTGATTTTCTAAATTGAGATAGTACATCAGTTGTCTGAAAGACTGCCAGTCCACTACAAAGTCAGTTTTCCTTGCTTTGGCCCAGACCTGTTTTCTAATCTGAATCAGCTCAGATAGCTCCAAAGAAATGTCAGATCTATCTTTGACTCCGAATTGTTTAAAAGGGGTGTGTTTATATGTCAGGAATACATTTTCTAGAGAAAACTAACTCACTCTCAGGAATACAGGAGACAGTGGCTAAATCAGAGTAGAACATGTCATGTAAAAACCGTTTTTTATAATGTCTCTTTTATTTAAATTAGTATTTTGCTGTTTGGTATCTCCCTGTAGCACTCACTTCTTTCATCATGAAGTGCTTTGAGAGACTAGTCAAGGATCATATCACCTCGACCTTACCTGACACCCTAGACCCACTTCAATTTGCTTACCGCCCCAATAGATCCACAGACGATACAATCGCCATCACACTGCCCTATCCCATCTGGACAAAATGAATACCTATGTGAGAATGCTGTTCATTGACTATAGCTCAGCATTCAACACCATAGTACCCTCCAAGCTCATCATTAAGCTAGAGGCCCTGGGTCTGAACCCTGCCTGTGCAACTGGATCCTGGTCTTCCTGACAGGCCGCCACCAGGCAGTGAAGGTAGGAAACAACAGCACTTTGCTGATCCTCAACACTGGGGCCCCACAAGGGTGCATGCTCAGCCCCCTCCTGTACTCCCTGTTCGCCCATGACTGCGTGGCCACGCACGCCGCCAACTCAACCATCAAGTTTGCAGATGACACAACAGCAGTAGGCCTGATTACCAACAATGACGAGACAGCCTACAGGGAGGATGTGAGGGCCCTGGGACTGTGGTGCCAGGAAAATAACCTCTCAGTCAATGTCGACCAAACAAAGAGGCTGATCATGGTCTTCAGGAAACATTGGGACCACAGTGGAGCAGGTGGAAAGCTTCAAGTTCCTCGGCGTACACGTCACTGATGATTTGAAATGGTCCACCCACACAGAAAGTGTGGTGAAGAAGGCTCACTAGTGCATCTTCAACCTCGGGAGGCTGAAGAAATGTGGCTTGGCATCTAAAACCCTCAAACTTTTACAGATACACAATTGAGAGCACCTGTAAGGCTTTATCACCGCCTGGTATGGCAACTGCACCGCTCTCCAGAGGGTGGTGTGGTCTTCCCAACTCATCACCGGGGGCAAACTACCTGCCCTCCAGGACACTTACAGCACACAATGTCACAGGAAGGCCTAAAATATAATCTAGGACAACAGCCACCCGAGCCACTGCCTATTCAGCCCGCTATCATCCAGAAGGCAAGGTCAGTACAGGTGCATCAAAGCTGGGACCGAGAGACTGAAAAACAGCTTCTATCTCAAGGTGACTTCCACCCGGTTACGTAACCCTGCAGCTTAGAGGTTGCTGCCCTATATGCAGTACATAGTCTTGAAATCACTGGCCACTTTAATAATGGAACACTAGTCACTTTTCTACTCATCTCGTATGTATATACTGTTTTCTATTCTACTGTATTGCTAGATATTAATGCACTGTTGTAGCTAGATACACAAGCATTTCACTAAACCCGCAGTAACATCTGCTAAACATTTATATGTGACCAATACAATTAGATTTGATTTGTATGATGCACCTTTTACAGGAAGAACCACCCTAGCCGCAAGCCACTGGCAGTATCAGGATAAATCTCTGGTTGGTGGAACAGTGAAAGTTAACTAATTTCCATGCTTGTTTGTAATTAGCACAGCCATGAGCATGATGACAAACGTTAGTGAAAAACAAACTTTTGAAAAAAATCTTGCCAAGTGGGGATCTGAGATTACTGTGTGTTGGTCGATCGAAGTAAACAACGCCATCATCCAAGTTTCTGGGCACACCCCATTTACCTAGCGGAGCGGTATCTGCATTTGCTTTCAATGCCAGACTTTATGGTTCACTATGATCAACCAAATACACAAGAAGTCAAATCTTCCAGATTCTTGTTTTAGCATTTGGTTTGGATCATTTTGATATTAATGTAACGTTATTAATGTACTGTAGTAATGACAATCTGCCGTGGCAGAGCCAACGGCACGTCACGTCAATATCTCTGTTCAACCACCAACTTTTTCAGAAAAGGTCAACACTTGTTGAATTTGGCGCATGAGACAAATAAAGTTTTATTTGATATGACTGTGGTGGACAGATACTCTCATACTCTGCACACTTCCTGGCATATTGCCTAATGTTCTCCTCAACGCATCTGATAGCATACTTCAACTCCCAGATTTCATCCCTATGCTGACGCACCTCTGATCTCCTCCTCTCTGAGATGCTGTGATACTGCAAGTGTAACATGTGAGAGTGGGATGCTGTGGGCTATAGTATGGTTGCTGCTGTTGGAGGAAGAAGAGGAACACTGAGGACTATATCCTGGGACACAAATGAATTGGAGGCAGTTGTAGGCAGTTTTGGTGGGGAGGTTTTAAGTTCGGCAAAGTGGTGTAATTTGATTGGGCGGGGGGATGGTGTTCTACTAAGCTAACAAGTGGAATTGTTTTACGATGGTCAGACTTTCCAATCATTTTTTAAATCTGTACCGGGTTACCTTCAGACGAGTCCCGTGACACTTCAAATCAAATGCATTTGTCACATGCGCCGAATACAACAGGTGTAGACCTTACCGTGAAATGCTTACTTACAAGCCCTTAACCAACAATGCAGTTCAAGAAATAGAGTTAAGAAAATATTTTCTAAATAAACCAAAATAAATGTAATAAAGACTAACACAGTAAAATTACATAACAATAACGAGGCTATATATATAGGGGGTACCGGTACCGAGTCAATGTGCGGGGGTACAGGATAATCAAGGTAATTTGTACATATGGGGGTTGTAGAGCAAAATGGACTTCCTTATAGTTTCATGTTTCCATAGAGTGGTCATATTAGTGTTTAGGCCAAACCGTTCGGACGCTACAGACGGTTTCATGAGAAGACCAATTGTTGGGATGTTTCATGGTCTGACAAACACCGCTGTAGCTCGACAACCTTCCACTGCAGATGCAAGGCCAACATATGCAGACGTGGTGGATTGAGACACAGCCCATGCAAAACCGATATCTCTAGCTTAAACTGACCGATTTTGATGGGGATTTTTTCATAATGTTACTAAGATTGATGCACGGGTGCGTCAATAGACTCTTAATGATTTTAAGTGCTGCTGCTCATGGAATTGGTTGCTAGGACAAAGTTTTGTTATGGGGAAGGGATTGTCGTGTCTTGGCTGTCATTAATGTGATTGACAGTTATTCTATAAAATAATTACATACCATATTAATTACACGATTACATTACTCATGTAACAAATAATTAAATGGTAATCTGGGGCACCACAGAAAAAGTTATTTAAGGAGTTACTATCTCCCGACTAAACTCTAAAGATATAAATATATCTTACATCAGTCACAGTCAATTAATTCATTCTTATTTACCTTCTATCAGTCTCATTCTGAATTGTTTGTTTGTTTGTTTATGTTGCAAAATCTTTGATATCTGCACAAACCCTAGCATAAATGATTCAAAATAGCGATTTGCAAATTGGCTTAATTCTTTATTTACTAACTAAATAATCACACAGAATTACATAAACACACAAAAACAGTATAGTTATTGGTTACAAACACAATGCAATGAAAGGTCCCTAGTGGACTAAACCGATATGATGGCTTGGTAGACAATGGAAAGGGGTGGAGACAGATCAGACAGGGAAAGACAGAGTAGGAGAGACAGAGTGGGCTTATTGTATATGCATGTGGAAAATACGCCCCTCGTAAATATGGATATTTAGCACCCTAACAACCGCTCATTCAGATTTAGAAATGCAACACATATTTATGCTTGTATGTCTTTGTTTTCTCTCTGTTGAAATCGTCGGCCTGTCTCGGGTGTAATTCGACAGAAATCTCTGGTTTGTCCACCAGAGATAAGTTTTTTTGTAGTTGTAGCTTGTTCAGCGGCCTCTATTCCTTAGAATAGAGTGGTGAGAGGAAATTCTTCTTTGTCTCTCGTCTTCAGTCGCGTTTACTAGACTATTTTACATATACAGCTGCAGACCGTGAATGTGTAGTCCTGTAGTTTTCTTAACCATTTCAATGTGTACAGCTGGTGCTGCACGTTACTGGTCTGTAAATTGCCAACCATTTCAACATGTAGCCACATGCTTACTGATCTAATGTACATTTTCTTAGAAGTGGGTTTTATGCACTCTGGGAAAAGGGGGCGTTTCATCATGCCGATGTAATGTCTGTGCTCACGTGGGTGTGGTCACTGATTAGTTAAGACTTTATATGAAAAACTATTCTCTCATTTAGAAGGCTAACATCATATTCCTTCTTTTCACAAATAGTTTCATATTTAATCATATAAGTTCTCCCACATTTGTATGGGACCCTGACAACTGGGAAATATACACATTCAGAGATGCAGTTATGTTGTTATACTGTCCTTAGTTACATCACAAATTAGAAACTAGTTTGACAGGATTGTTCTTTAAGTACCCACGGACCATTCCAACAGGATTACAGAAATCTTGTTTAAGTAGTCAACCTTTGATGTTACTGTTTTGGCAGGAGGAATCTCCCTGTAACAAAGAGGTTTCTTTACCCTCAATGCTGCCAAACCCAAAGGCAGAGTTTCTACAAGGTATTTACGACCATCATAAAACTGGTGGGAGAGAGGGGGGGGGGGTCTGTCATCTATGATTCTCACCCAAAACGGCAAGTCATGACAGATATAACAGTATGGAGGAAGTGAGGTTTGTGTCAATGACTTGGGGCCCATTCTTTACTTTAGCAACAACCACAAAGGGTAAAGAAAGCCTCAGAATGTTTTAACCTGTTGGGTCTAGGGGGCAGCATTTGCACGTCTGGATAAAAAAAATGTACCCGATTTAATCTGGTTACTAATCCTACCCAGTAACTAGAATATGCATATACTTATTATATATGGATAGAAAACACTCTAAAGTTTCCAAAACTGTTTGAATGGTGTCTGTGAGTATAACAGAACTCATTTGGCAGGCAAAACCCTGAGACATTTTCTGACAGGAAGTGGATACCTGATGTGTTGTATTGACTTTAAACCTCTCCCATCGAAAAACACAGGGGTTTAGGAATATTTTGGCACTTCCTATTGCTTCCACTAGATGTCACCAGCCTTTACAAAGTGTTTTGAGTCTTCTGGAGGGAGATCTGACCGAACAAGAGCCATGGAACGGTGATGTCCCATTAGACACCTGGCGCGCTACTTCATGTTGGGTACCCTCGTTCCAATACGTTATAAAAGGCTATGCATTCGTCCACCTTGAATATTATTCATGTTCTGGTTAAAAAAGGCCCTAATGATTTATGCTATACAACGTTTGACATGTTTGAACGAACGGAAATATATTTTTTCCCCTCGTTCATGACGAGAAGTCCGGCTGGCTTACATCATGTGCTAACGAGACGGAGATTTTTGGACATAAATGATGAGCTTTTTTGAACAAAACTACATTCGTTATGGACCTGTGATACCTGGAAGTGACATCTGATGAAGAGAATCAAAGGTAATGGATTATTTACATAGTATTTTCGATTTTAGATCTCCCCAACATGACGTCTAGTCTGTATCGCAACGCGTATTTTTCTGGGCACAGTGCTCAGATTATTGCAAAGTGTGATTTCCCAGTAAGGTTATTTTTAAATCTGGCAAGTTGATTGCGTTCAAAAGATGTAAATCTATAATTCTTTAAATGACAATATAATATTTTACCAATGTTTTCTAATTTTAATTATTTAATTTGTGACGCTGACTTGACTGCCGGTTATTGGAGGGAAACGATTTCCTCAACATCAATGCCATAGTAAAACGCTGTTTTTGTATATAAATATGAACTTGATAGAACTAAAAATGCATGCATTGTCTAACATAATGTCCTAGGAGTGTCATCTGATGGAGATTGTAAAAGGTTAGTGTATCATTTTAGCTGGTTTTATGGTTTTGGTGACCCTGTCTTTGACTTGACAAAACATTACACACAACTCTTGTAAATGTACTGTCCTAACATACTCTAAATTTATGCTTTCGCCGTAAAACCTTTTTGAAATCGTAAAACGTGGTTAGATTAAGGAGATGTTTATCTTTCAAATGGTGTAACATAGTTGTATTTTTGAAAAATTTGAATTTTGACATTTATTTGGATTCAAATTTGCCGCTCTTGAAATGCACCTGCTGTTGATGGAGTGCACCACAGGTGGCACGCTAGCGTCCCACCTAGCCCCAAGAGGTTAAAACCCATCCACTTTGATGCATTTTGCTTGAAATTAACATGCTATGTTTTGTTTGATGGGTTGTAA
Source organism: Salmo salar (assembly GCF_965601325.2). Classification (NCBI taxonomy): domain Eukaryota; kingdom Metazoa; phylum Chordata; class Actinopteri; order Salmoniformes; family Salmonidae; genus Salmo; species Salmo salar. The sequence continues at coordinate 23,467,737 of NC_138309.1, read as the reverse complement.
ACATTAACCTGTTGGGTCTAGGGGGCAGCATTTGCACGTCTGGATAAAAAAAATGTACCCGATTTAATCTGGTTACTAATCCTACCCAGTAACTAGAATATGCATATACTTATTATATATGGATAGAAAACACTCTAAAGTTTCTAAAACTGTTTGAATGGTGTCTGTGAGTATAACAGAACTCATTTGGCAGGCAAAACCCTGAGACATTTTCTGACAGGAAGTGGATACCTGACGTGTTGTATTGACTTTAAACCTATCCCATTGAAAAACACAGGGGTTTAGGAATATTTTGGCACTTCCTATTGCTTCCAATAGATGTCACCAGCCTTTACAAAGTGTTTTGAGTCTTCTGGAGGGAGATCTGACCGAACAAGAGCCATGGAACGATGATGTCCCATTAGACACCTGGCGCGCGAGTTCATGTTGGGTACCCTCGTTCCAATACGTTATAAAAGAGTATGCATTCGTCCACCTTGAATATTATTCATGTTCTGGTTAAAAAAGGCCCTAATGATTTATGCTATACAACGTTTGACATGTTTGAACGAACGTAAATATAATTTTTCCCCTCGTTCATGACGAGAAGTCCGGCTGGCTTAGATCATGTGCTAACAAGACAGAGATTTTTGGACATAAATGATGAGCTTTTTTGAACAAAACTACATTCGTTATGGACCTGTGATACCTGGAAGTGACATCTGATGAAGAGAATCAAAGGTAATGGATTATTTACATAGTATTTTCGATTTTAGATCTCCCCAACATGACGTCTAGTCTGTATCGCAACGCGTATTTTTCTGGGCGCAGTGCTCAGATTATTGCAAAGTGTGATTTCCCAGTAAGGTTATTTTTAAATCTGGCAAGTTGATTGCGTTCAAGAGATGTAAATCTATAATTCTTTAAATGACAATATAATATTTTACCAATGTTTTCTAATTTTAATTATTTAATTTGTGACGCTGACTTGACTGCCGGTTATTGGAGGGAAACGATTTCCTCAACATCAATGCCATAGTAAAACGCTGTTTTTGGATATAAATATGAACTTGATAGAACTAAAAATGCATGCATTGTCTAACATAATGTCCTAGGAGTGTCATCTGATGGAGATTGTAAAAGGTTAGTGCATCATTTTAGCTGGTTTTATGGTTTTGGTGACCCTGTCTTTGACTTGACAAAACATTACACACAACTCTTGTAAATGTACTGTCCTAACATACTCTAAATTTATGCTTTCGCCGTAAAACCTTTTTGAAATCGTAAAACGTGGTTAGATTAAGGAGATGTTTATCTTTCAAATGGTGTAAAATAGTTGTATTTTTGAAAAATTTGAATTTTTACATTTATTTGGATTCAAATTTGCCGCTCTTGAAATGCACCTGCTGTTGATGGAGTGCACCACGGGTGGCACGCTTGCGTCCCACCTAGCCCCAAGAGGTTAATTATATTCATTCTAGCTCGATAATACATAATTTGCTACAGCAATACTATTATACAAATTCGACTTGAATAATTTATTTTCTGTACAAGACATAGGTTATCTAGCTATGTTGCTACGCATTGCTAGCTGGTTGGTCGGGCAGTCAGGCAGGTTGTGATCTGAATCGCTTGTGTGTGAACGAGCAGCATGACCGGCACATCTGTTGGTATATACAGTAGGTCAGCTAGCTAGTAGTGTTGCTATATTAGCTAGTTACACCCCCCCCCCCCCCCCCCCCCCCGGAATCATGAGCATATCACAGAAATAATTTGCGATAGTAAAGTTTAGAAAAACTAATTTGTTATTCAAATTAAAAGCCCAATGAATACTTGCCTTTCTGTAATGATATAAATCCCACCGCTTTGGGACATTTATTTTGAAGGCAAATGTAAATAACATCTGTACGAGGACAGACAGTGACTGACAGACTGACACACATGTCACAGTTACAAATAGTAGCTAACTACAAATTTTGCAAAAATTAGTTTCAAAGATTTCAAAGAAAAAGAAAGTAGACAATGAATGTTCAGTGTTCCAGCAAGAGTGGACATCAAAATATTTTTTTATTGAGGTATCAGGGAAGCTGTGTGCTTATTGTGCAAAGACAGCACTGCTGTCTTGAAAGACTACAACTTGTCCTGACACTTCCAGACGAAGCATGCAGAGAAATATAGGAATATGTCTTCTGAGCAGAGTTGCTTTCTCAGTTTCAAAAGCAGCAAGGACTTTTCACAAAATTGCATTCAGCAAATGACAGAATTGCGAGAGCTAGCTATGTACTGTCCCACAAAATTGCTAAACATAGCAAGCAATTCGCTGAGGGCGAATTCATTAAAGAATGTTTAACTTCTCTAGGGCCAGTGGGACGATTTCGTCCCACCTACGTAACAGCCAGTGGAATCCCGTGGCGCGTTATTCAAATACCTTAGAAATGCTATTACTTCAATTTCTCAAACATATTACTATTTTACACCATTTTAAAGACAAGACTCTCGTTAATCTAACCACACTGTCCGATTTCAAAAAGGCTTTACAATGAAAGCAAAACATTAGATTATGTCAGCAGAGTACCCAGCCAGAAATAATCAGACACCCATTTTTCAAGCTAGCATATAATGTCACATAAACCCAAACCACAGCTAAATGCAGCACTAACCTTTGATGATCTTCATCAGATGACAATCTTAGGACATTATGTTATGCAATACATGCATGTTTTGTTCAATCAAGTTCATATTTATATCAAAAACCAGCTTTTTACATTAGCATGTGACGTTCAGAACTAGCATACCCCCCGCAAACTTCCGGTGAATTTACTAAATTACTCACGATAAACGTTCACAAAAAAACATAACAATTATTTTAAGAATTATAGATACAGAACTCCTCTATGCACTCGATATGTCCGATTTTAAAATAGCTTTTCGGTGAGAGCACATTTTGCAATATTCTAAGCAGATAGCCCGGCATCACAGGGCTAGCTATTTAGACACCCACCAAGTTTAGCCCTCACCAATGTCAGATTTAATATAAGAAAAATGTTATTACCTTTGCTGTTCTTCGTCAGAATGCACTCCCAGGACTTCTACTTCAATAACAAATGTTGGTTTGGTTCAAAATAATCCATAGTTATATCCAAATAGCGGCGTTTTGTTCGTGCGTTCAAGACACTATCCGAAAGGGTAAAGAAGGGTGGCGCGCCCGACGCGTTTCGTGACAAAAATTCTAAATATTCCATTACCGTACTTCGAAGCATGTCAACCGCTGTTTAAAATCAATTTTTATGCCATTTTTCTTGTAAAAAAAGCGATAATATTCCGACCGGGAATTTGTGTTTTAGTACAAAGAGAGAGAAAATAAAAACATGGGGTCGCCTTGTGCACTCGCCTCAGTCTCATTGTCCTCTGATAGACCACTTACCAAAGGCGCTAATGTTTTTCAGCCAGGGGCTGGATTTACATCATTCAGCTTTTTCCCGGGTTCTGAGAGCCTATGGGAGCCGTAGGAAGTGTCACGTTACAGCAAAGATCCTCAGTTTTCAATAAAGAGAGTCAAGAAGAACAAGAACTTGTCAGACAGGCCACTTCCTGTAAGGAATCTTCTCAGGTTTTTGCCTGCCATATGAGTTCTGTTATACTCACAGACACCATTCAAACAGTTTTAGAAACTTTAGGGTGTTTTCTATCCAAAGCCAATAATTATATGCATATTCTAGTTTCTGGGCAGTAGTAATAACCAGATTAAAATTGGGTACGTTTTTTATCCGGCCATGTAAATACTGCCACCTAGCCCTAACAGGTTAATTGACTCTGCAGCAATACTTTACCCCGACAAGACAGAGCTGTTTGAAAATGTTTCCCTGTCAAGACGAACAGTGACACGACATGTTGAGGACATTGCAGAGAATGTGGAACAACAGTTGAAAGACAAGGCAAAGGATTTCACCTATTTCTCCTTGGCCCTGGATGAGAGCAGTGATGCATGTGACACGGCGCAGTTTCTGATATTCTCACGAGGCATAGCCGCAGACGTTTAAATTTACAGAGGAGCTTGCTTCAGTGCAGTCAATGAAGAGCACAACCACAGGGAAAGATTTATTGGAGGAGGTTAACCTCTATGGGCTAGGTGGGACGCTAGCGTGCCACCCGTGGTGCACTCCATCAACAGCAGGTGCATTTCAAGAGCGGCAAATTTGAATCCAAATAAATGTCCAAATTCAAATTTTTCAAACATACAACTATTTTACACCCTTTGAAAGATAAACATCTCCTTAATCTAACCACGTTTTACGATTTCAAAAAGGTTTTACGGCGAAAGCATAAATTTAGAGTATGTTAGGACAGTACATTTACAAGAGTTGTGTGTAATGTTTTGTCAAGTCAAAGACAGGGTCACCAAAACCATAAAACCAGCTAAAATGATGCACTAACCTTTTACAATCTCCATCAGATGACACTCCTAGGACATTATGTTAGACAATGCATGCATTTTTAGTTCTATCAAGTTCATATTTATATCCAAAAACAGCGTTTTACTATGGCATTGATGTTGAGGAAATCGTTTCCTTCCAATAACCGGCAGTCAAGTCAGCGTCACAAATTAAATAATTAAAATTAGAAAACATTGGTAAAATATTATATTGTCATTTAAAGAATTATAGATTTACATCTCTTGAACGCAATCAACTTGCCAGATTTAAAAATAACCTTACTGGGAAATCACACTTTGCAATAATCTGAGCACTGCGCCCAGAAAAATACGCGTTGCGATACAGACTAGACGTCATGTTGGGGAGATCTAAAATCGAAAATACTATGTAAATAATCCATTACCTTTGATTCTCTTCATCAGATGTCACTTCCAGGTATCACAGGTCCATAACGAATGTAGTTTTGTTCAAAAAAGCTCATCATTTATGTCCAAAAATCTCCGTCTTGTTAGCACATGATCTAAGCCAGCCGGACTTCTCGTCATGAACGAGGGGAAAAAATATATTTACGTTCGTTCAAACATGTCAAACGTTGTATAGCATAAATCATTAGGGCCTTTTTTAACCAGAACATGAATAATATTCAAGGTGGACGAATGCATACTCTTTTATAACGTATTGGAACGAGGGTACCCAACATGAACTCGCGCGCCAGGTGTCTAATGGGACATCATCGTTCCATGGCTCTTGTTCGGTCAGATCTCCCTCCAGAAGACTCAAAACACTTTGTAAAGGCTGGTGACATCTAGTGGAAGCAATAGGAAGTGCCAAAATATTCCTCAGCCCCTGTGTTTTTCAATGGGATAGGTTTAAAGGTAATACAACACATCAGGTATCCACTTCCTGTCAGAAAATGTCTCAGGGTTTTGCCTGCCAAATGAGTTCTGTTATACTCACAGACACCATTCAAACAGTTTTAGAAACTTTAGAGTGTTTTCTATCCATATATAATAAGTATATGCATATTCTAGTTACTGGGTAGGATTAGTAACCAGATTAAATCGGGTACATTTTTTTTATCCAGACGTGCAAATGCTGCCCCCTAGCCCTAACAGGTTAATAAGTGTGTGGCATAGCTGGAACTGAGTTTTGAAAAGTTATCCAGACTGACCACTGACCACTGATGGGTGCCCAAACTTGACAGGAAAAACATTGCCCTTGAAAATTATTTTCCTGCATTGCATTATTCAACAGGAGGTGCTCTGTAAATGTGTTCTGATAAGCAGTCACTAAACTTCAAAAGAGCAAAATCTTTAAACCACAGGCAGTTTGTCTCACTGTTGGAAGAGACAGAGTTGGGTAATGCAGATCTCCTCTACCACACAAACATGAAATGGCTGAGTTTGGAGGAGGTGCTTAAAAGGGTGTGGGACCTGACGTAGGAGATTGCTGAGTTTTTGCAAATGAAAGGAAAATATGTGGATTTCCCTCAACTACAAGATAAAGAATGTTTGGCTGATTTTGCCTTCACATTGGGCATCATGGCCCTCATGACTGAACGGAATTCCAAACTACAAGGGAAGGCTTTTTGCACATCAGATGTACAGCCCTGTCAAAGCCTTCAAGGGAAAATGACTACTCCTGACACGCCAAGTAGAAGCCAACAATCTCACCGACCTTCCGACACTACTAGTTTGTTCCCTGTCAGATTTAAAAAAACATATATATATATATATATATATATATATATATATATATATATATATACTGCTCAAAAAAATAAAGGGAACACTTAAACAACACATCCTAGATCTGAATGAAAGAAATAATCCTATTAAATACTTTTTTCTTTACATAGTTGAATGTGCTCACAACAAAATCACACAAAAATAATCAATGGAAATCCAATTTATCAACCCATGGAGGTCTGGATTTGGAGTCACACTCAAAATTAAAGTGGAAAACCACACTACAGGCTGATCCAACTTTGATGTAATGTCCTTAAAACAAGTCAAAATGAGGCTCAGTAGTGTGTGTGGCCTCCACGTGCCGGTATGACCTCCCTACAGCGCATGGGCATGCTCCTGTTCAGGTGGCGGATGGTCTCCTGAGGGATCTCCTCCCAGACCTGGACTAAAGCATCCGCCAACTCCTGGACAGTCTGTGGTGCAACGTGGCGTTGGTGGATGGAGCGAGACATGATGTCCCAGATGTGCTCAATTGGATTCAGGTCTGGGGAACGGGCGGGCCAGTCAATAGCACCAATGCCTTCCTTTTGCAGGAACTGCTGACACCCTCCAGCCACATGAGGTCTAGCATTGTCTTGCATTAGGAGGAACCCAGGGCCAACCTCACCAGCATATGGTCTCACAAGGGGTCTGAGGATCTCATCTCGGTACCTAATGGCAGTCAGGTTACCTCTGGCGAGCACATGGAGGGCTGTGCGGCCCCCCAAAGAAATGCCACCCCACACCATGACTGACCCACCGCCAAAAAGGTCATGCTGGAGGATGTTGCAGGCAGCAGAACGTTCTCCACGGCGTCTCCAGACTCTGTCACGTCTGTCACGTGTTCAGTGTGAACCTGCTTTCATCTGTGAAAAGCACAGGGCACCAGTGGCGAATTTGCCAATCTTGGTGTTCTCTGGCAAATGCCAAATGTCCTGCACGGTGTTGGGCTGTAAGCACAACCCCCACCTGTGGACGTCGGGCCCTCATACCACCCTCATGGAGTCTGTTTCTGAACGTTTGAGCAGACACATGCACATTTGTGGCCTGCTGGAGGTCATTTTGCAGGGCTCTGGCAGTGCTCCTCCTGCTCCTCCTTGCACAAAGGCGGAGGTAGCGGTCCTGCTGCTGGGTTGTTGCCCTCCTACGGCCTCCTCCACGTCTCCTGATGTACTGGCCTGTCTCCTGGTAGCGCCTCCATGCTCTGGACACTACGCTGACAGACACAGCAAACCTTCTTGCCACAGCTCGCATTGATGTGCCATCCTGGATGAGCTGCACTACCTGAGCCACTTGTGTGGGTTGTAGACTCCGTCTCATGCTACCACTAGAGTGAAAGCACCGCCAGCATTCAAAAGTGACCAAAACATCAGCCAGGAAGCATAGGAACTGAGAAGTGGTCTGTGGTCCCCACCTGCAGAACCACTCCTTTATTGGGGGTGTCTTGCAAATTGCCTATAATTTCCACCTGTTGTCTATTCCATTTGCACAACAGCATGTGAAATGTATTGTCAATCAGTGTTGCTTCCTAAGTGGACAGTTTGATTTCACAGAAGTGTGATTGACTTGGAGTTACATTGTGTTGTTTAAGTGTTCCCTTTATTTTTTTGAGCAGTGTATTTCACCTTTATTTAACCAGGTAAGCCAGTTGAGAACAAGTTCTCATTTACGACCTGGAATAGATGACCAGCGGGAGAAGTATACATCACTGCTGCATGCTTGAACAGTGAGTTTTCTTGTCGTTTTGAGGATTTCAAAGTGTTGGAAAATGACATGCTGTTGGTTTCCTCTCCTTTTACCTTCAATGTGGATAATGCTCCCACTGACCTGCTACTTGAGCTTATCGATCATCAGTCTGATGCAGTGATTGGAGAACTATTCAAAACAATGTCACTGACAAGATTCTATGCATCTCTCGATTATAATTTTTTTCTCCAAAGATTAGGAGTCATGCTCAGAAGATGTTTGTACTGTTTGGGTCAACCTATGTATGTGAAGACATTTTCAGTGATGAAATATAACAAGTCAAGACACAGATCATCTCTTACTGACTCTCACCTCTCAGCAATCCTGCGCATAGCAACAACATAAACTATACCTGATTTCACTGCTCTAGTCAATGCCCATGAGAGGCTTCACACCTCACACTGATTGAGTAGTAAATGTAATGTTGAGCTCTCTCTCTTCTGTTTTTGTGCATACCCATTATCAAGAGTTCTGTCTGTGGTGCTGAATGCACAGTGTAATTTTCTCTCCGTGTAGTTCATTGCATGTTTAATAATGAAAATACCTAAAGGAGAACATGGATGTGGTTTATTTCTGTACATGTTAAAACAGTAAAATAAGTAGCATATCTGGACGTGATTTACAGTAGATACAGTTGAAGTCGGAAGTTTACATACACTTAGGTTGGAGTCATAAAAACTTGTTTTTCAACCACTCCACAAATTTCTTGTTAACAATCTATAATTTTGTCAAGGCTTTGTGCAAGACACAAGTAATTTATCCAACAATTGTTAACAGACAGATTATTTCACTTATAATTCACTGTAACACAATTCCAGTGGGTCACAAGTTTACATACACTAAGTTGACTGTGCCTTTAAACTCTCTTGGGTATGTGGGACGTGACCGTCCCACCTGCGGGACACACAGACAGTGAAATAATTGCCAGTGTAATAGCAGGGCGGCAAATTCAAAACAACCTAAATTTCATAATTTACGGCGAAAGCAAAACATTAGATTATGTTAGGACACCACCTAAACAAGAAAAGCCACACAGCCATTTTCCAAGCAAGAAGAGGCTTCACAAGAACCAGAAATACAGCTAAAATTAAGCACTAACCTTTGATGATCTTCATCAGATGGCACTCATAGGACTTCGTGTTACACAATACATGTATGTTTTGCTCGTTAAAGTTCATATTTATATCCAAAAACCCCATTTACATTGGCCCGTAATGTTCAGAAATGTTTTTCCTTCAAAAACTTCCGTTGAATGAGCACATCAATTTATAGAAATACTCATCATAAACGTTGATAAAATATTAAACTGTTATTCAAAGAATTATAGATAAACATCTCCTTAATGCAACTGCTGTGACAGATTTCAAAAAAGCTTCACGGGTAAGCACACTTTGCAATAATCTGAATACGGCGCTCAGAAAACAACAGCAGGCAATACAGATACCCGCCATTTTGGAGCCATCTAAAATCATAAATAGCACTATAAATATTCACTTACCTTTTGATGATCTTCATCAGAATGCACTCCCAGGAATCCTAGGTCCACAATAAATGTTGTTTTGTTCGATAAAGTCCATCATTTATGTCCAAATACCTCCTTGTTGTTTGCGCGTTCAGTAAGCTACTCCAAATGTAGGAAGCTTGCCGAAAATTTCAGAACGAAAAGTCAAAAGAAGTTATATTTACGTTCGTAGAAACATGTCAAACGATGTAGAGCATCAATCTTCAGGGCCTTTTTAACATAAAACTTAAATAATATACCAACCGGACAATTCCATTGTCTTGAAAAATGTAATGGAACACAGCTACCTCTCACGTGAATGCGCGCCAATGAACTAATGTCCTTTCCTGAGTCAACAACTTCCAACTTCCTTTGTTCGCTCACTTTTCACCATAGAAGCCTCAAACAACTTTCTAACGACTGTTGACATCTAGTGGAAGCCTTAGGAAGTGCAAAATGAACCCTAAGTCACTGTGTGTTAGATAGGCAATCACTTGAAAAACTACAGCCTCAGATTTCCCACTTCCTGGTTGGATTTTTCTCAGGTTTTTGCCTGCCATATGAGTTCTGTTATACTCACAGACATCATTCAAACAGTTTTAGAAACAACTAATAATATGCATATCCTACCTTCTGAGTCTGAGTAGCAGGCAGTTTAATTTGGGCACGCCTTTCATCCGGACGTCAAAATACTGCACCCTACCGTAGAGAAGTATAACTGCTTGGAAAATTCCAGAAAATGATGTCATGGCTTTAGATGCTTCTGATAGGCTAATTGACATAATTTGAGTCAATTGGAGGGTGTACCTGTGAATGCATTTCAAGGCCTACCTTGAAACTCAGTGCCTCTTTGCTTGACATCATGGGGAAATCAAAAGAAATTAGCCAAAACAGAAAACTAATTGTAGATCTCCACAAGTCTGGTTCATCCTTGGGAGCAATTTGCAAATGCCTGAAAGTACCACATTCATCTGTACAAACAATAGTATGCAAGAATAAACACCATGGGACCACACAGCCATCATACCGCTCAGGAAGGAGACGCGTTCTGTCTCCTTGAGATTAACATACTTTGGTGCGAAAAATACAAATCAATCCCAGAACAACATCAAAGGACCTTGCGAAGATGCTGGAGGAAACAGGTATAAAACTATCTATTTCCACAGTAAAACAAGTCCTATATTGACATAACCTGAAAGGCTGCTCAGCAAGGAAGAAGCCACTGCTCCAAAACCGCCATAAAAAACCCAGACTACGGTTTGCACATGGGGACAAAGATCGTACTTTTTGGAGAAATGTTCTCTGGTCTGATGAAACAAAAATAGAACTGTTTGGCCATAATGACCATTGTTATGTTTGGAGGAAAAAGGGGGATGCTTGCAAGCTGAAGAACACCATCCCAACCGTATAGCATGGGGGTGGCAGCATCATCTTGTGGGGGTGCACTTCATAGGAGGGACTGGTGCACTTCACAAAATAAATGGCATCATGAGGAGGAAAGTTATGTGGATATATTGAAGCAACATCTCAAGACATCAGTCAGGAAGTTAAAGCTTGGTCGCACATGGGTCTTCTAAATGGACAATGACCCCAAGCATACTTCCAAAGTTGTGGCAAAATGGCTTAAGGACAACAAAGTCAAGGTATTGGAGTGGCCATCACAAAGCCCTGGCCTCAATCCTATAGAAAATTTGTGGGCAGAACTGAAAAACTGGTTGCGAGCAAGGAGGAGAACTCTCCTGACTCAGTTACACCAGCTCTGTCAGGAGGAATGGGCCAAAATTCACCCAACTTATTGTGGGAGGCTTGTGGAAGGCTACATGAAATGTTTGACCCAAGTTAAACAATTTAAAGGCAATACTACCAAATACCAACTCATTTTCCACAGCAGAGACAGGCCATCTGGTGATGCCACCAAAAAAGGGTTTCTCTGTTGAAATGAGAAGACCCACAGCCTTGGCTAAAGCATGTGTGATGGTCATGATCTCTGTGTACCTTTGGAACGCTACAGGCCAATGATCTCTTCCCTAGAGGATGGTAGTTGTTCTCAATGGCCTCTCAGGGGGGAAACATACTTTGGAGACCAAAGAGTATGGCAGATGTTGGACACTAGCCTTCAGAGTGGCATGAGCACTGGATGATGTTATGCACCCAATACGCTGCTCATGCCAGATGTTACTCGCTGATTGGCTCCTGGTCACCTCAACAAATGCTGCCTCTTCTTTGGAATGGCAAGTGGAACCCCTCCAACCCTAATCTGAAAGAGAGAAAAGCCTAAATTTTGACCACGTTCGTTTTTGGATAATTTATAATGAAAGCAGAGGATTTTGAACAGGGATGTGTACTCACCCAGCCGTGCAGTCACAATGTGCTGCAAGAACCTCTGCATCCCTTTCAAGGGCAACGCACAGGTGGTTGGGGTCTTGGTAAACCCGTTTGGATGGTTTGACCTCCACCTTGAAGATGGTGTGCCTCCCACTCTTGAAGTTATACACAGTTCCCACAAATCCATCCAAGGACCATTTATATGCCTCTAGAGATCTATAGTTCTTCATTGCCAAAGGACTGTGCAACACTAAATGCAAAAACATTACAGATTAACACAGGCCTGGGCAACTTTCTTCCATGGAGGGGCACATTATTATATTTGTTGGACATCACGAGCCAGAATCATATTACAGGATTATACATCATGTGTATGACTGTGTTGACAGATACACAGTTGACGTCGGAAGTTTGCATACACCTTAGCCAAATACATTTAAACTCAGTTTTTCACAATTCCTGACATTTAATCCTAGTAAAGATTCCCTGTTTTAGGTCAGTTAGGATCACCACTTTATTTTAAGAATGTGAAATGTTTGAATAATAGTAGAGAATGATTTATTTCAGCTTTTATTTAATTCCCAGTGGTTCAGAAGTTTACATACTGTAACGGCTGTCAAAATGAGGGGACCAAGGTACAGCGTGTTGAGTGCGCATGATTTTATTCCACTATGAAACACTTGAACAAAACGAAAACAAGCCAACAGTTCTGTCAGGTACAGAAAACAACTACCCACAAACACAGGTGGGAAAAGGCTGCTTAAGTATGATTCCTAATCAGAGACAACGATAGACAGCTGCCTCTGATTAGGAACCATACTCGGCCCAAAACAAAGAAATACAAAACATAGAATGCCCACCCCACACCCTGACCTAACAAAATAGAGAAATAAACCGTCTCTCTCAGGTCAGGGCGTAGCCCCCACTCCGCCCGCTGATCCCCCTGCTTCTGTGTCACCAGAGGAACCAGACCGTGGATCATCGCCGGAGGCTCTGAACTGCCGACCGCCGCTGAAGACTCTGGGCTGCGGGCCGCCGCTGAAGACTCTGGGCTGCGGGCCGCCGCTGAAGACTCTGGGCTGCGGGCCGCCGCTGAAGACTCTGGGCTGCGGGCCGCCGCTGAAGACTCTGGGCTGCGGGCCGCCGCTGAAGACTCTGGGCTGGTCTCAGGAGGTTCCGTGCTGCAGGCCGTCTCAGGAGGTTCCGGACTGGGGAGCGTCTCAGGAGGTTCCGGACTGGGGAGCGTCTCAGGAGGTTCCGGGCTGGGGAGCGTCTCAGGAGGTTCCGGGCTGGGGAGCGTCGCTGGAGGCTCCGGACTGGGGAGCGTCGCTGGAGGCTCCGGACTGGGGAACATTGCGAGAGAGTCTATCCTCTCTCGCAACTCCTCCAGAGACCAGGAATCCATCTCCTCCCGGGCATGCAGCTTGATCCAGTTGTGGTGGGTAGTTCTGTAACGGCTGTCTTAATGAAGGGACCAAGGTGCAGCGTGTTGAGTGCTCATGATTTTATTCCACTATGAAACACTTGAACAAAATAACAAAACGAAAACAAGCCAACAGTTCTGTCAGGTACAGAAAACAACTATCCACAAACACAGGTGGGAAAAGGCTGCCTAAGTATGATTCCTAATCAGAGACAATGATAGACAGCTGCCTCTGATTAGGAACCATACTCGGCCAAAAACAAAGAAATACAAAACATAGAATGCCCACCACACACCCTGACAACTCTAACAAAATAGAGAAATAAACCGTCTCCCTCAGGTCAGGGCGTGCACATTTAAACAATGTGGGCACACCAAAGCAAAGGCAGTGGAAGATCACATGTTTTACCTGGGTTCCAACATGTGCCTGAAGGAGAACCACCACTACTACAGCCAAGTCCACTTCTAAATGTTTATATCGGAAACCAGATATACTGACTTTGTAGTGACCGTGCTCCGGGTCCACAGGAAAGACTTTTCCTCCAAAGCATGGTGGAACCGCTATCCACCTTTTTAGGATAAAGCTATCCTACCAGGCCTCTGAGCAAGTCCCTTGAGAAATGTATCTGCCAAGCACCATCTACCTCAGCTGAAGCCACCTCTAAAGTGTTCTGCATCTGCCACAGAGGCGAAGAGGGTGAGATGGTTGCATATGATACCTGCAACGAATGGTTAAATAGTCGACAGATGCAAGAAAATGAAATAGTCAAATGGATCTAGAAGTGTATTGCTTCAGGAAAGTGCAAACCTGAAAACAGTAATGAAATGTGTACATACAGTACCAGTCAAAGGTTTGGACATACCTACTCATTCAAGGGTTTTTCTTTATTTTTAGTATTTTCTACATTGTAGAATAATAGTGAAGACATCAAAACAATGAAAGAACACATATTCAATCATGTAGCAACCAAAAAATATAAACAAATCAAAATATATTTTCGATTTGAGATTCTTCAAAGTAGCCACACCTTGCCTTAATTACAGATGTTCACACTCTTAGCATTCTCTCAACCAGTGTCATGAGGTAGTCACCTACAACATGTGCCTTGTTAAAAGTTCAAATGTGGAATTTCTTTCCTTTTTAATCCGTTTGAGCCAATCAGTTGTGTTGTGACAAGGTAGGGGTGGTATACAGAAGATAGCCCTGTTTGGTAAAAGACCAAGTCCGTATTATGGCAAGAACAGCTCAAATAAGCAAAGAGAAATGACAGTCCATCATTACTTTAAGACATAAAGGCCAGTCAAGAACTTTGAACGTTTTTTCAAATGCAGTCGCACTTGAAAGTGCTATGATGAAATTGGCTCTCATGAGGACCGCCACAGGAAAGGAAGACCCAGAGTTACCTCTGCTGCAGTGGATAAGTTCATTAGAGTTACCAGCCTCAGAAATGGCAGCCCAAATAAATGCTTCACACAGTTCAAGTAACAGACACATCTCAACACCAACTGTTTAGAGGAGACTGCGTGAATCAAGGCTTTGTGGTCGAACTGCTGCAAAGAAACCACTACTAAAGGACACCAATACAAAGAAGAGACTTGCTTGGGCCAAGAAACACGAGCAATGAACATTAGACCGGTGGAAATCTGTCCTTTGGTCTGACCACCATGTCTTTGTGAGACACAGAGTAGTTGAACGGATGATCTCTGCATGTGTGGTTCCCACCATGAAGCACGGAGGAGGTGTGATGGTGTGGGGGTGCTTCACACTTTCTGTGATTTATTTATAATTCAAGTCACAGTTAACCAGCATGGCTACCACAGCATTCTGTAGCGATACGCCATTCCATCTTGTTTGCGCTTAGTGGGGCTATCATTTGGTTTTCAACAGCACAATGACCCAACACATCTCCAAGCTGTGTAAGGGCTCTTTGACCAAGAAGGAGAGTGATGCATCAGATGACCTGGCCTCCACAATCACCCGACCTCAACCCAATTGAGATGGTTTGGGATTAGTCGGACCGCAGAGTGAAGGAAAAGCAGCCAACAAGTTTTCATAACAATCTGTATTTTTGGATGCCGATTACATTGCAATCCACAAGGAGACTGCGTGGCAGGCTGACCACCTATTACGCGAGTGCAGCAAGAAGCCAAGGTAGGTTGCTAGCTAGCATTAAACGTATCTTATAAAAAACAATCAATCTTAACATAATCACTAGTTAGCTAGACATGGTTGATGATGTTACTAGTTTATCTAGCTTGTCCTGCATTGTGTATAATCAATGTGGTGCCTGTTAATTTATCATCTCATGACAGCCTACTTCGCCAAATGGGTGGTGATTTAACAAAAGCGCATTCGCGTCAGACTCGTTGTGAACTGTGTGAAGACCATTACTTCCTAACAAAGACCGTAATATTACATAATTATGACATAACATTGAAGGCTGTGCAATGTAACAGCAATATTTAGACTTAGAGTTACCACATGTTCGATAAAATACCGAACGGTTCCATATTTCACTGAAAGAAAACATTTAGTTTTCTAAATGATAGTTTCCGGATTTGACCATATTAATGACCTAAGGCTTGTATTTCTGTGTGTTTATTACATTATAATTAAGTCTATGATTTGATAGAGCATTCTGACTGAGCAGTGGTAGGCAGCAGCAGGCTAGTAAGTGTTCATTCAGTATTGTTGTAATTGTCATTACAACAAATACATAAAAAATTTAAATCGGCATCTGCTTTTTTTTAACCTCCAATAATTGGTATCGGCGTTGAAAAATCATAATCGGTCGACCTCTAACCTCAACCCAATTGAGATGGTTTGGGATGAGTTGGACCGCAGAGTGAAGGAAAAGCAGCAAGTGCTCAGCATATGTGGGAACTCCTTCAAGTCAGTTGGAAAAGCAATCCAGGTGAAGCTGGTTGAGAGAATGCCAAGAGTGTGCAAAGCTGTCATCAAGGCAAAGGCTGGATACTTTGAAGAATCAAAAATATTTTGATTTGTTTATCCTTTCTTTGGTTACATGATTCCATATGTGTCATTTCATAGTTTTGATGTCTTCACCATAATTCTACAATGTATAAAATAGTAAAAATAAAGTAAAACCCTTTAATGAGTAGGTGTGTCCAAACTTTTGACTGGTACTGTATATATTCACAAAAGTATGTGGATACCCCTTCAAATGTATGGATTCAGCTATTTCAGCCACACCCATTGGTGACAGGTGTATAAAATCGAGCACACAGCCATGCAATCTGTAGACAAACATTGGCAGTAGATTGGCCGCAGGTGAAGAAGCTGGATGTGGAAGTCCTACGCTGGCGTGGTTACACATTTTCTGCGGTTGTGAGGCTGGTTGGACGTACTGCCAAATTTGCGAAAATGACTTTGGAAGCATTTTATGGTAGAGAAATGAACACTCCATTCTCTGGCAACAGCTCTAGTGGACATAACTGCAGTCAGCATGCCAATTGCACGCTCCCTCAAAACTTGAGACATCTGTGGCATTGTGTTGTGTGACAAAGCTACACATTTCAGAGTGACCTTTATTGTCCCCAAAAGAAAGACAAAATTCATAACCTTCGCTGGAGCTCGCTCTCAGCCAGATAAGGTTAGCATTTGATTGCCCTACATCTATCTTCAGAGCTTGTGCTGTTAGGTGACCTAAACTGGAACATGCTTAACACCCCGGCCATCCTACAATCTAAGCTTGATGCCCTCAATCTCACACAAATATTCAATGAACCTAACAGGTACAACCCAAAATCCGTAAACACGGGCACCCTCATAGATATCATCCTAACCAACCTGCCCTCCAAATACACCTCTTCAACCAGGATCTCAGCGATCACTGCCTCATTGCCTGTGTTAGGGTTCGTTCCTTTCGTCCTTGTCAATCATTGGTGAAATTAGCATTATGACAATATATTTCATGAAATCATTCAAAAACCTTTATTAATGTAATTGCAGACAGAAGTTGACAATCAGGAACATAGCACGCATGTTTCTGAGTAAGTTCTGCATCAACAAAAAGTCTCAAGTTGTTTTATTAAACCCAAGTCCCGCCTTAGTGATGTTACTGACTGCATCATTACCTTTTTACTCCTGAGACCAAAACCCTGCCTACCAAGCAGTATAAACAATGTATTTTAGTGTTATCTAAAACTTAGCAGTAAACGTCCACTCCGAAAAGTTGATTTATTGTGGAATGTTTGACTAGTCTTATCTCCTCCACTCACCTGCAGAGCTCATTCTTCACAGTCACACATTCTCAGAGGGGCCTTTTTATAAGAAAGAGGGAGAGAACTTAAAAACAATTGTGGAATACTAAACCTCTACACTGAATATATAGTGTTCATCTCAAGTCTAGGACCCTATAAATGTAAGGAGGGTGGGGTCTTATAACCCCTCCCCTTCTATTAATACTACATAAGAATAATCAATTATTCTAATACATCAAACATTTTGTTGCAACCCTTTTCATGGCCCCTAGGTGAACCCGACACCTGCATTCATAATGGGTCTGCGGTCAAACGACCACCCCTCATCACTGTCAAACGCTCCCTTAAAACACTTCAGCGAGCAGGCCTTTCTAATCAACCTGAACCGGGTGTCCTGGAAGGATATTAACCTCATTCCGTCAGCAGATGATGCCTGGTTAACCTTTAAAAGTGCTTTCCTCACCATCTTAAATAAGCATGCCCCATTCAAAAAATGTTGAACCAGGAACAGATATAGCCCTTGGTTCACTCCAGACCTGACTGCCCTTGACCAGCACAAAAACATCCTGTGGGGTACTGCATTAGCATTGAATAGCCCCCACGATATGCAACTTTACAGGGAAGTTAGGAACCAATATGCAAAGGCTAGCTTTTTCAAACAGAAATCTGCATCCTGTTGCACAAACTCCAAAAAGTTCTGGGACACTGTAAAGTCCATGGAGAATAAGAGCACCTCCTCCCAGCTGCCCACTGCACTGAGGCTAGGGAACACTGTCACCACCAATAAATCCGCGATAATTGAGAATTTCAATAAGCATTATTCTACGGCTGGCCATGCTTTCCACCTGGTTACCCCTACCCCAGTCAACAGCACAGCACCCCCACAGCAACTTGCCCAAGCCTCCCTCACTTCTCCTTCTCCGAAATCCAGATAGCTGATGTTCTGAAAGAGCTGCAAAATCTGGACCCCTACAAATCAGCTGGGCTAGACAATCTGGACCCTCTCTTTCTAAAATGATCCGCCAAAATCAAATCAAAAATGTCTAACACATCACTGTGATCTCTACAGCGCTGTTGGCTGGTTGTCATTGACCTTGTTTAGGCTTAAACACTGGTATACACTGATTTATAAGGCCATATTGGGTAAAATGCCATATTATCTCTGTTCTTTTTTAGTCAGGTCGGTAAATAAATATCAATTACGGTCCCATTCTCATTTGCTTCTAACAGTACCAAATATTAGAACAGGTAATGGTAGAAATAGTTTGTTACTTAGCTCTGTGGTCCGGGAATTCTCTCCTGAACATTTAAAAATGTGTTGATCTAGTTTCATTGGTGAAGTTTAAACACTTGATCGATGTATATATCATAGAAGAGTGTAATTGTTTTTAGGCCAGCTGTTTTTAGTCAAACTTTAGTGTTTTTCAAGTAAAATGTATTTGTTGTACTGTATGTGTGTTAATAATTTTGTTTAATGTTGTGTTAGTGTATGTAAGTTGTTTTGTCTGAAAAGTTGTTCCCCCTGCTGCTATTGGACCAGGTCTCTCTTGGAAAAGAGATGTTATCTAAATGAGAAAAACCTGTATAAATAAAAGGTAACATACATTTGAAAAAATAAGGTCTTCGACAGCCAAATTAACAAACAGATCACTGACCATTTAGAATCCCACCGTACCTTCTCCGGTATGCAATCTGGTTTCCGAGCTGGTCATGGGTGCACCTCAGCCACGCTCAAGGTTCTAAACGATATCATAACCGGCATCGATAAGAGACAATACTGTGAAGCTGTATTCATCGACCTGGCCAAGGATTTTGATTCTGTCAATCACCACATTCTTTTCTCTTTTCTCTGTATATATCAATGATGTCGCTCCTGCTGTGGGTGATTCTCTGATCCACCTCTACGCAGACAACACCATTCGGTATACTTCTGGCCCTTTTTTGGACACTGTGTTAACAAACCTCCAGACGAGCTTCAATGCCATACAACTCTCCTTCCGTGGCCTCCAACTGCTCTTAAATGCAAGCAAAACTAAATGCATGCTCTTCAACCTATCGGTGCCCGCACCTGCCTGCCCAACCAGCATCACTACTCTGGACGGTTCGCACTTAGAAAATGTGGACAACTACAAATACCTAGGTGTCTGGTTAGACTGTAAACTCTCCTTCCAGACTCACATTAAGCATCTCCAATCCAAAATTAAATCTTGAATCAGCTTCCTATTTCGCAACAAAGCACCCTTCACTCATGCTGCTAAACATACCCTCGTAAAACTGACTATCCTGCCGATCCTTGACTTCGGCGATGTTATTTACAAAATAACCTCCAACACTCTACTCAGCAAATTGGATGCAGTCTATCACAGTGCCATCCGTTTTGTCACCAAAGCCCCATATACTACCCACCACTGCGACCTGTACGCTCTCATTGGCTGGCCCTCGCTTCATATTCGTTGCCAAACCCATTGGCTCCAGGTCATCTATAAGTCTTTGCTAGGTAAAGCCCTGCCTTATCTCAGCTCACTGGTCACCATAGCAGCACCCACCTGTAGCACGCGCTCCAGCAGGTATATTTCACTGGTCACCCCCAAAGCAAATTCCTACTTTGGCCGCCTTTCCTTCCAGTTCACTGCTGCCAATGACTGGAACAAAATGCAAAAATCACTGAAGCTGGAGACTCATATCTCCCTCACTAATTTTAAGCACCAGCTGTCAGAGCAGCTCACAGATCACTGCACCTGTACATAGCCCATCTGTAAATAGCCCATCTAATTACCTCATCCCCGTACTGTTATTTATTTTTTTGCTCCTTTGCACCCCAGTATCTCTACTTGCACGTTCATCTTCTGCACATCCATCACTCCAGTGTTTAATTGCTAAATTGTAATTATTTTGCCACTATGGCCTATTTATTGCCTTACCTCCCTTATCTTACCTCATTTGCACACACTGTATATAGACTTTTTCTATTGTATTATTGACTGTATGTTTGTTTATTCCATGTGTAACTCTGTGTTGTTGTTTGTGTCGCACTGCTTTGCTTTATCTTGGCCAGGTCGCAGTTGTAAATGAAAACTTGTTCTTAACTAGCCTACCTGGTTAAATAAAGGTGAAATAAAAAAATTAATTCACGTTTGGGGACGCATCCATAGAAAATATTGCATTCTATACCTAAGTATGCGGTTGCACGATAAGATGTCCTACAAAGTTCATGTGGATGAACTTAAAGTGACTTTTTTTTCATAAGAAGGCTTGCTTTGTGTTTGAGGCTAGAAAGAAGCTTGTTCAAGCCACTTTTCTTTTCTATAATTGGTTATGGTGATCTATTGTACATGCATGCCACTTCTTCTGTGTTAGAGACTGGACTTTATCATGCGTCCTTGCGGTTTGTTACTAATGCCAAGTCGCTCCCCACCATTAGATCTTGTAGCAAATGGTGGGCTGGACCTCACTTCACTCCCTCTCTACCTCTGTAGCCTGCTCTCATTCAACACTAGCAATTACCAGATGTGGTTGCTACTTAAAGTCCCCAGGGCCAATACTGACTTAGGCAAGACTGCCTTTTCCTATTGTGCACCAGAGGCATGGGATTGTCTGCAAAGTATGCTTCAGAATTAAATTAAATGCACTAGTGCCCATCAATGAGTTTACAACTCTGGTACATAACTCTGTTTACATTCTTTACACTCCGTTTACATTCTTTTGTAAATGTCACCTGTAGGCCAGATCGGATTGTGTGCTGATTGTATTGTATTTTACATTTTGTAACGCTGCGTTGATAGCTGCAGCCTTCTTGGCCAGGTATCCCTTGTGAAAGAGTCTCTGTATCTCCATGGGCTTTTCCTGGTTAAATAAAGGTTAAGTAAATATACAAATAAAATCATGTCTCGCTGTCTACCTCTGGGGTGGATTATGAAGTATTCTATTATCACTAATAACCTAATTGTGAGGAGGTAGCACTGGAGAATTCACAACATCAATTAAAAGTTCATCTTACTTTTTTAATTCATTTTCAGCAATAATTCAGATATTTAAATCCAATTCACACGAGGGCCCTGTATTTAATTTTGGTAGCTTACTGAAATGTATTAAGCACAGACTGTAGGATTTAAAGAGTCCTCACAACACCATTGAACTGTAACATTTCCAGCTCTTCAGGAAAATTAAGCCGTTAAATAAATGCAGTGAAGGAACTGCAAGAGCAGGAGCAAATGAAAAAGTAAAGGCCAAGATACATTGGCAATTTTGGGGGGTAATTTAGCTGGAAAACGGAGTGGGGTATGAAACACTGGAGCAATGATACGCAATGAGCAACATGGACATGAATAATAGATTATATATGAGGCATATATCAACTGAAAACTACATTTCCCCAAGTATTTACAAATCTCCTATAGCTTGTTGTTGCTGTTGACTGCCACATCTGTAGGCTTCTACAATATGATTTGATAACAAACAAACAAAAAAGAGGTGTTGCTCCTGCTGTGGTCATCTATTCAACCTACTGCCAGTCAAGTCAATGGCAATACAGACATACGGATAACTAGGTTTAGCAAACTTTTTACTTCACAATTTTAAGCTAGGAAGTGCAAATTGTTTTAATCCAGCTAGCCAGCTAGTTAAGCATACAAAAAACAATCTACTATAAAACAAAAAAATTAAATGCTAATGAATTAGCCTGTTTTTCCCATTGACTTAGCATGGCTTTCGGTTAGCATGTTAATCGATTAGCATGTTCACCACCGTGGATATATTCGGCAGTATACCCCTTCAGATCTAAGCCATTGGGAGGGGGGGTTCTAAGATGACATATGGAATTATTTTAAGATGTTCATACTGAGCATCATTTAGCTATTTTATTTTTACATTTAGGATCCCTTTAGGTATCAAAAAATATTTGATAAAATATTTAATTTGGCCTTTACTATAACCCAGAGAATCACATTGAATAATGCATTCATAAATGGCAAAGAAAATACAGTAAAAATATACATCTAAGAGACAAGAGTCTGTCCTACATGTAGAACATAAATGAAAGCTCGGGAAATACTTAGTCAATCCGTTCAAACGCTACAGACGTTTCGTGAGGAGACAGATTTTTGGGACATCTCATGGTCTGACAAACACCGCTATGGTTCTGCCACCTTCCACCACAGATGTGGAAGTGCGACATAGACGGATGTAGTGGATTGAGGCGCATCCAATGCAAAAAAACAGATATCTCTAGCTCAAACTAACAGATTTTGATGGAGATTTTTTGTATTATGTTACTTACATTGACGGACCAGTGCGCCAATTGAGTCTAAGGGATTAAAATGTACCAACTGAACACAGTAGGTATGTATTACGTATCATGATAAAATATTGCAATGGTTGATTCATTCATGTTTTATCTTCAACAGAGGGATTAATACAAAATGACGCATCTGAGCCTTCTTTGTTGTTTGATTGATACTATTAAACATTGAAGCGATGTACTGTGTATCTTAGGGACAACAAAAAAGGCTCATGTGATGCTGATGATATCCTCCAAATGCATACGTCAATGCAAACAAGGAACATGTTCAATCTGAAATAATACAACTACATTGGTGAAACACATAGAATAAGATCATTATTTCCCTTTTCAATCTGAGTCAGATTCTTCAGATGATTTTATTTTGTAATGTATATGTAAATAATGTTCTCCTGTTCAAAGCTCTCAATGTGAGTATTCAAACAAGGCTCATTGAAATGCTAATCACAGCAACACACCACCATATCCCACAGTACATATATTTAGTAGCACATTTTGTCAACAACATTAAAGCATTTTCCTATCAAGTTCCTGTTCCAATTGTTGTTGAACAATTTGAAATCAAAATTAAGTGTTTTTTTGTGCCCCAGGAAAATCAACTTTTTTCTCCAGTGTTCAGATGCTAATCCAAAATAATCAACCTGTCTTGTTGTGCATTGAAATTGACATTATTTTGTAATCTACTGCAGAGTATGAGCGTTGGATCTTGCAGCCTAGCCTTGCATAATGAAAGGTGTAGAGACATCCGTTTCCACAGGCGGCAATTAAGTTACTGTTAAAGATAAACAAAACAACTTATAATGAGAAACCACATTCATCCCATAGAAAAAATAAACAAGAAGAACTCATATAGCTAGCTACCTTTGATCACAGAAAATGACCCAAATGTATCTTCCTTTGCAATAATACCCAAAGTCTTGTATGGTGCATTTAATTATCAACAAACAGCCGCTCTCAGTTACACTCTTATTATTCTGTTTTGGTCCCTCTGTATAAAATAGAAAATGTAAACAAATGATTTAATTGTAGGTGCCGGTATTACCGTCATGACTACCTGGTACTGAAAATTGACTTGTCACGTTTTCTTTTTTGAACAAAAACATTGGTCTCCTATAGACATCAATAGATACTTTTGTTTACCAGGTGTTCTATTTCACATTAAAGATGGCATCTTTAATTTGGGAATGGGGTCCCAAATGACAACCTTTTCCATTTTTAGTGCACTGCTTTTGACCAGGGTCCATTGGGCTCTGGTGAAAAGTAGTTCACTATACAGAGATATAGGGTACCATTTGGGTCACACAGGTGGAGGCCTATGATGAAGACAGGCTATACTTACATTGTCTAAATCAGACAATCAAGCTAATCACACTTATCACAGCTAGCATGCCATGCTGCATATTTTCAAGTGCCCTTGAGGTTTCTATTAACAGTTTGCCAGATTTGACCTTTAACAAGTAGAAAGATAATATCCCCTCAGACATACTAGTTTAATACATGTTTCTTCATACAATTAACAGTTCAATCAATTAATTGGCAAGATTAACAAATAAATGGCAGATACTACATTGCTGGCAACATTGCTCGGGATTATTGCCTAAACAATACTGCCAGTCTATCGTGGCCTTAAGAAAGAAACAAACCCATTTTTATATACCATGATAATCATTGTTCAATTGATATCCCCTCTGCAGTTAAATATAAATCTCCAAAGCAAATGTTTGTGCATTTTGCTGCCATTGTGTAACATTGGATTTGGGTCCGACAGGACATCAAACATATTGGGACTAGACACTTTTAAACACCACCCTCAGACCGAACAATAACAGTTATTAACCTGTGTGCCAGAACAGGAGAGGTCATACAGTCAGACCACCATCTAGTCAGAATTTTCCTCTCTCTTTTGTGCCATCAAACTTGAATCAAGGACATAGTAAGGGATGAGACATTGATCTACCTGCTGACAAAGGGGAACAGGTGATAACTCTAAATGATCTGCACTAAATCTTTCACACATATCAAGTCCACTTTGTTACTGGTGCAAGATTTGACCCCTCCATTACCTGGGACCTGGTCCGTGTCCGAAATGGAACCCTATTCCCTATATAGTGCACTACGTTTTACCAGAGCCCTATATAGGTCGATCAGCGCCCTGATTCCGAAATTGCTAGTAAGGAAATAGAAAGGTCAGGACACTGGAAAAATGTATAACCTACACATTTAAGCCCCTCGTGCCCTCAAATCATCCAAACAGTATGCTGTGTTCTGACTGAACAAACCCGCAAATAGACATAAGTGGGATTTCACAATGATACCCGTGTTTTGGAACCAAAGGAGGCTCTGCATGCCTTTTAAAGCGGAACATCAAAATGTGTTAATTTGAAATGCGATCATATCAAAATCATACTTGCTGCTGTGGGATGGCTAACACATCCTATTAAGATCCACTGATAAACATTTATGACATGATGTACTGGATTCTCTAGCAGACCTGGTTTCAAATTCTATTTGAAATCTTTCAAATATTTTGAGCATTTGCTCTAGTCTACCTGGAGTATCAGATGGGTGGAGCTTGCAGTTTCAGGACTGTTCTATTGGTCAATTGACCCAGACAAGCTCAATCAAGCACAGATAAAGTATTTTAAAGGATTTCAACTCAGGTCATTTCTCTACTGAGCCTACGTTAGATGATCATCAAATGCACTGCATGATATATTCACTATATATTACAGTGTATGTTGTGTATGTAATTGCTTGTGGTTGATTAATTCATGATTTATCTTGAACAGAGAGAATACTACAAAGTGTTGCATCTGAGCCTTGTTTGTTGTTTGACCCATACTATTAAAGATGGAGTGATGTACAGTACTGTGCATTTTAGGGACAACAAAAAAGGTCTATGTGATGCTGATGATATCTTCCAAATGCATACGCCAATGCAAACAAGATAATTATTTCCCTATTCAATCTGAGTCAGATTCTTCAGATGATTTTATTTTCTAATGTATATGTAAATAATGTTCTCCTGTTCAAAGCTCTCAGCGTGATTATTCAAAGAAGGCTCATTGCAATGCTGATCAAAGCAACACACCACCATATCCCACAGTACATATATTTAGTAGCACATTTTGTCAACAACATTAAAGCAATTTCCTATCAAGTTCCTGTTCCAATTGTTGTTGACCAAGTTGAAATTAAGTGTATTTTTTTGTGTCCCAGGAAAATCACTTTATTTCTCCAGTGTTTAGAATCACCCTGTCTTGTTGTGCATTGAAATGGACATTCTGTTCCAATCTCCTGCAGAGTATGAGCGTTGGATCTTGCAGCCTAGCCTTGCATAATGAAAGGTGTAGAGACATCTGTTTCCACAGGCGGCAATTAAGTTACTGTAAAAGATAAACAAAACAACTTATAATGAGAAACCACATTCATCCCAAAGAAAAAATAAACAAGAAAAACTCATATAGCTACCTTTGATCACAGAAAATGACCCAAATGTATCTTCCTTTGCAATAATACCCAAATTCTTGTATGGTGCATTTAATTGTCACCAAACAGCCGCTCTCAGTTACACTGTTATTATTCTGTTTTGGTCCCTCTGTATAAAATATAAAATGTAAACAAATTATTTAATTGTAGGTGCCGGTATAACCACTTGGGCTCCCGAATGGCGCAGAGGTCTAATGTACTGTATCTTAGTGCAAGACGCGTCACTATAGTCCTTGGTTCAAATCCAGGCTGCATCACATCCAGCCGTGATTGGGAGTCCCATATGGCGGCGCACAATTGGCCCAGCATTGTCCAGGTTTGGCCAGGGTAGGCCGTCGTTGTAGATTAGAATTTGTTATTAAATGACTTGCCTAATTAAATTAAATAAATACCATCAAGACTGCCTGGTACTGAAAATTGACTTGTCATGTTTAGTTTTTTAAACAAAAACATTGGTCTTCTATAGACGTCAATAGATACTTTTGTTTACCAGGTGTTCTATTTCACATTAAAGATGGCGTCTTTAACTTGGGAATGGGGTCCCAAATGACTACCTATTCTATATTTTGTGCACTGCTTTTGACCATGGTCCATTTGGCTCTGGTGTAAAGTAGTTCACTATACAGAGATATAGGGTACCATTTGGGTCACACAGGCTATACTTACATTGTCTAAATCAAACAATCAATGTGCTTCATCCCTGTATTGTGAACCAAGCCAATCTAATCACACTTATCACAGCTAGCATGCCATACTGCATATTTTCAAGTGCCCTTGAGTTGTGAAATTTTTCTATTAACTGCTTGCCAGATTTGACCTTTAATGAGTAGAAAGGTAATCTCCCCTCAGACATACTACTTCAATACATGTTTCTTTATACAATTAACAACAGTTCAATCAATTAATTGGCAAGATTAACAAATAAATGGCAGATACTACAGTGGCATCAATGCAGCTCTTTATACTGTAATTCTTCAGTTCTCACATTAGATTGAAGTAAACTGAGTTTTAATGAAAGCATTGCATTTCTTTAAACCCCCAGATTCCAGTTAAGTCTTAACACAATTAATTACACTCACCAAAAATGACTGTGTTAAAAACAACCCAGGGCTGGGTAAAATAGTCGACAGAACACTTGTTGGGTTATTTTGAACCAACCAGTTGGGTCACTTAGTTGGCTTGTTTTCTTTGAAGACCGGAGGCATGGCCTAGTAGGAGTGCGGCTTTCAGATAGTTATTTTTGGCCACCCATCAGAGTAAATGTCCAAATTAGTGCACTACATAGAGAATAGAGTACTATTCGGAACGCAGCACTACTGAGGTCCCTGTTTTAAAACGAATGCCAAGACAGCAGCTGTGGCTTCTCTTTCACACCCCTGCACTGTCAAGTCCAATAGCTCAATTGAGCCACAAACATGAACATGGCTAAACAATTAGGCAGATGTTAGCATGGGCCATCCAGGCCCCGAGAATAAACCAGTTGTGACACTACAATATACTCTGCTAGGTCACATTGGCAATTAGCCATGCAGTGGGTTAACACTCACAAGAAATAACAACATTGGAAATTAATATCAAGTGCGTTGATTATTGTGATAGTGCTTCTTATGAAGATTTGGTGAAGATATGTTTCAGGTCCAGGAGATAGGATTCAGTCAGGTAGAATGAAGATACTAATATGTTTGTTTTGACTCACTTGAAATTGCAATTTGTGACTGTTTGCATGTTGATTATTAGGCTAGCAATCTCAATATCCCAATGTTTAATTTGTGTTTAGCAAATAATATTTGATTGTTCATCCTTCACGGTTCCAAATTATCGGGCTTGTTTTAACCTATGTTGTCGGGTGTACTAGAAATGACTTGAATCACAGACTTCAGTAGTCAAACTGCAACAAGTATAGTACTTGTGAGGGGAGGTTTTGTAGCAGAACTAAAAATTAACATTCAATTAAAATAGATCCTATAAAAGAGGATGATTATTAGTAGTTAGTAGTTAAAGCATGTTTTGTTGTCCAACACAGCATCGCTTTTTGTTTAGTATTTTTTTTAATTCCTTTTAGTGTGAGGCAAGAAACATGATTTATATCCAAACATTTGAGCTCTTCCTATCAATCCAGCCATGATCTATTTTGGTGTAACTTTGAACAAGGAGATTTTCAAATTGAAACTGCTGACATGTCAGCGAAACAGAAGAGTAAAACTTCAAAATAGTATATTTATGATGAGACTTCACTGGCATATATGCAGTACATGAAGTGGAATGGTTTCCCCAGATAACTGCCTGTGAGGATAACTGCCTGTGAAGTCTCACCTAAGCTGTGGGGTGCATGTGAGGTCTCACCTCAAATAAAGGGATGCAATAGTCTTGGCATGGTGGTATTACACCAGTGGAAATCAGGACATGGCATACAGACTGACAAATGAGGCATGTGACAGTTGCAAACAACTGTACGATGTACACCTAACAGCCTCCAAAACCTGGACACCTTATAATCAGAAGATATATAATATATAAGCAAGCAGGACAACTTTAATGTTTTCGTTTTGTTGTTGTCGATAGGTATGGTGAAAAACACAAACTCTCAAAAAGAAAAGGTGCTGATTAGTATCAAATAATGGTTCTTCATTTTGTCCACGTAGGTGAACCATTTTTGGGCTGTGGAGAACCTTTTTTATATTGGTTCTTTGAATATCCCTTTGTATCCCCATGTGTATGATTCTTCATTACACTGATAGAACAAGAAGGTTCTTCATTACAGTGTTATTAAGCATTTTTAGTAAGTTGAGCTCAAAGTCAATGAAATGTCATTATTACTTAAAATGTATACGTGGTACTGACTCAAAACTAAATGAGAAGTCACACCACCTCAATTTTTTTAAGATATGATATTAATAAACTTTTTCCCAGCATGCTCTACAGCAGGTAGACTTTTTGGAGTTGTTTTTAATATCTGTGTTTAGCATGTACATTGAGTGGTTGATTAAATGTTATGCTACACAAAGAAAAATACATGTTTTTCTAAACTAATCCAATCATTGAATATTTGTACCTGTTACAGAAATGGTTGTTCCAGTTTAAATGGCTTAGGTAGTTTCCTCTCACAGTTCTTAACCCTGGCAGTCATTATGAATGCAGGTTGCGGTTGAATACACATTTCAACTGTTGGATAGCTTAATGCTGGCTAGATCACTTTGCAAGCTAGCATAATGTGAGTTAGTTAGGTTTGCGAAACTCTGGTAAATTTCCCAGTTTTTCCAGAAATTGAGTTTGGGGGATTACTGGAAAAGTTTGTGGAATTTTGCAACCCTAAACTAAGAATTTCAGGCCACTGTGTAAGGCTTTATGATATACAGTGCATAAGGAAAGTATTCCGAACCCTCTACTT
The DNA here is from genome assembly GCF_965601325.2 of Salmo salar. NCBI lineage: Eukaryota > Metazoa > Chordata > Actinopteri > Salmoniformes > Salmonidae > Salmo > Salmo salar. The sequence continues at coordinate 23,438,206 of NC_138309.1, read as the reverse complement.
TTTCCATATTTTGTTACGTTACAGCCTTGTTTTAAAATTGATTAAATATTATCTTTCCTCATCAATCTGCACACAATACCCCATAGTGACAAAGTGAAAACAGATTTTTAGGAATTTTTGAAAATTTATTAAAAATTAAATACTGAAATATCTTACTTATATCCGTATTCAGACCCTTTGCTATGAGACTCGAAATTGAGCTCAGGTGCATCATGTTTCCAATGATCATCCTTGAGATGTTTCTTCAACTTGATTGGAGTCTATCTGTGGTAAATGCAATTGATTGGACATGATTTGGAAAGGCACACACAGTTGACAGTGCATGTCAGAGCAAAAAACAAGCCATGAGGTGGAAGGAATTGTCTGTAGAGTTCCAAGACAGGATTGTGTTAAGACACAGATCTGGGGAATGGTACCAAAACCTTTCTGTAGCATTGAAGGTCCCCAAGAACACAGTGGCCTCCATCATTCTTAAATTGAAGAAGTTTGGAACCACCAAGACTCTTTCTAGAGTTGGCTGCCTGACCAAACTGAGGAATCGGGGGAGAATGGCCTTGGTCCGGGAGGTGACCAAGAACCTAATAGTCACTCTGACAGAGCTCCCGAGTTACTCTGTGGAGATGGGGAAACCTTCCAGAAGAACAACCCTCCAGAAGGACAACTATCTCTGCAGCACTCCACCAATCAGGCCTTTATGACAGAGTAACCAGACGGAGGCCACTCCTCAGTAAAAAGCACATGACAGCCCGCTTGAGATTTGACAAAATAAATCAAAATGACTCAGACCATGAGAAACAACATGGAACTCTTTGGCCTGAATGCCAAGCATCACATCTGGAGGAAACATGGCACCGTCCCTATGGTGAAACATGGCAGCATTATGCTGTGGGGATGTTTTGCAGGGAGACTAGTCAGGATCGAGGAAAGATGAACGGAGGTAAGTACAGAGATGTCCTTGATAAAAACCTGCTCCACAGTGCTCAGAACCTCAGTCCGGGGCCAATGATCACCTTCCAACAGGACAATGACCCTAAGCCACAGCCAAGACATCGCAGGAGTGGCTTCAGGACAAGTCTCTGTATATCCTTGAGTGGCCCAGACAGAGCCTGGACTTGAAACCGATCAAACATCTCTGGAGAGACTTGAAAAAAGCTGTGCAGCGACGCTCCCCATCCAACCTGACAGAGCTTGAGAGGATCTGCAGAGAAGAATGGGAGAAACTCCCCAAATACCGGTGTGCCAAGCTTGTAGCATCATACCCAATAAGACTCAATACTGTAATCGCTGCCAAAGGTGCTTCAACAAAGTACTGGGTCTAAATACTTATGTAAATGTGATATTTAAGTTTTCATTTTTCAAAAAATCTGGTTTTGCTTTTTCATTACGGGGTATTGTGTGTAGATTAATGAGGAAAAAATACAGTTTAATATATATTAGAATAATGCTGTAACGTAACAAAATGTGGAAAAAGACAGGCCTGAATACTTTCCGAATACACTGAATGGAATGTTTGAATTATAATTATAATATTCACCTACGAACTCACATGGTGAAGGCTAAAGGACTGAGTATGAACTAATTCAACAATCATGACTTTGTCACTAATAAATACAATCATGGATGGTAACTCTACAATTCAAGGAACACTGGGAAATTATAGGAGGTATGGCTTGGTGGGGCGTTAAAATTAACTATACGTTTAAAAAATGCATTTGTATTACTCATATGGAGGTAGTATTGCTCACTTCAGCTGTTCCTTAACTTATTTTTATTAAAACTTCTTGCGGATCAGTGGGACGCTTGCAACCATTTTGACAACTTCAAGTGAAAATGCAGAGCGCCAAATTCAAATACAATTACAATAAATATTAAACTTTCATGAAATCACAAATGCAATACATCAAAATAAAGCTTAACTTGTTGTTAATCCAGCCGCCTTGTCAGATTTCAAAAAGGCTTTACGGCGAAAGCAAACCATGCAATTATCTGAGGAGAGCGCCCTGCACACAAATGCATAACAAATCATTTTCAACCAGGGATTTGCGACACGAAAGTCAGAAATAGCGATATATTATATGCTTTACCTTTGAAGAGCTTCTTCTGTTGGCACTCCAAAAGGTCCCAGTTACATTACAAATGGTCCTTTTGTTCGATAAAGTCCTTCTTTATATGCATAAAAACTCAGTTTAGCTGGCGCGCTTCAGTCAATAATCCACTCGGTTTCCCTCCTTCAAAATGCATACAAAATGAATCCCAAACATTACCAATAAACTTTTCCAAACAAGTCAATCAACGTTTATAATCAAACCTTAGGTACCCTAACACGCAAATAAATTATACAATTTAAGACGGAGAATCGTTATTGTCTTCACCGGAGAAAAATACCAAAGGACGCGCTCTCATTCACACACTTGGAAACACTACAGCCAAAATGGGAGCCATCTATAAAAAATACAATTTCTGGCTCATTTTTCCAAAAATCAGCCTGAAACTCTTTCCTCGTAAAACTGACCATCCTACCTGAATGCATGCTCTTCAACCGATCGGTGCCCGCACCTGCCCGCCCATCAGGCATCCCTACTCTGGATGGTTCTGACTTAGAATATGTGGACAACTACAAATACCTAGGTGTCTGGTTAGACTGTAAACTCTCCTTCCAGACTCACATCAAACATCTCCAATCCAAAGTTAAATTTAGAATTGTCTTCCTATTTTGCAACAAAGCATCCTTCACTCATGCTGCCAAACATACCCTCGTAAATCTGACCATCCTACCGATCCTCGACTTCGGTGATGTCATTTACAAAATAGCCTCCAATACCCTACTCAATAAATTGGATCAGTCTACCATATACTACTCACCACTGCGACCTGTACGGTCTCATTGGCTGGCCCTCGCTTCATACTCGTCGCCAAACCCACTGGCTCCAGGTCATCTACAAGACCCTGCTAGGTAGAGTTCCCCCTTATCTCAGCTCACTGGTCACCATAGCAGCACCCACCTGTAGCACACGCTCCAGCAGGTATATCTTTCTGGTCACCCCCAAAGCCAATTCCTCCTTCGGCTGCCTCTCCTTCCAGTTCTCTGCTGCCAATGACTGGAACGAACTACAAAAACCACACTGTCCGATTTCAAAAAGGCTTTACAGCGAAAGCAAAACATTAGATTATGTCAGCAGTGTACCAAGCCAGAAATAATCAGACACCCATTTTTCAAGCTAGCATATAATGTCACAAAAACCCAGAAGACAGCTAAATGCAGCACTAACCTTTGATGATCTTCATCAGATGACACACCTAGGACATTATGTTATACAATACATGCATGTTTTGTTCAATCAAGTTCATATTTATATCAAAAACCAGCTTTTTACATTAGCATGTGACGTTCAGAACTAGCATACCCCCCGCAAACTTCCGGGGAATTTGATAACAATTTACTAAATTACTCTCGATAAACGTTCACAAAAAGCATAACAATTATTTTAAGAATTATAGATACAGAACTCCTCTATGCACTCGATATGTCCGATTTTAAAATAGCTTTTTGGTGAAAGCACATTTTGCAATATTCTAAGTACATAGCCCAGCCATCACGGGCTAGCTATTTAGACACCCGGCAAGTTTAGCCTTCACCAAAATCAGATTTACTATTATAAAAGTTTATTACCTTTTGTTGTCTTCGTCAGAATGCACTCCCAGGACTGCTACTTCAATAACAAATGTTGGTTTGGTCCAAAATAATCCATCGTTATATCCGAATAGCGGCGTTTTGTTCGTGCGTCCCAGACACTATCCGAAATGGTAAATCAGGGTTGCGCGCATGGCGCAATTCGTGACAAAAAATGTCTAAATATTCCATTACCGTACTTCGAAGCATGTCAACCGCTGTTTAAAATAAATTTTTATGCAATTTATCTCGTAAAAAAGCGATAATATTCCGACCGGGAATCTCCTTTTCGGCAAACAGAGGAAAAATCACAAAGACGGGGGCGGCCAGGTCACGCGCCTAAGCCCACAGTCCCTTGATCGCCCACTTGACAAAGGCGATAATGTGTTTCAGCCTTGGGCTGGGATGACGACATTCAGGTTTTTCCCGGGCTCTGAGCGCCCATGGAAGACGTAGGAAGTGTCACGTTAGAGCAGAGATCCTTTGTAAAAGATAGAGATGATAAAGAAGTTCAAGAAATGGTCAGACAGGCCACTTCCTGTAAAGGAATCTCTCAGGTTTTGACCTGCCATTTGAGTTCTGTTATACTCACAGACACCATTCAAACAGTTTTAGAAACTTTGGAGTGTTTTCTATCCAAAGCCAATAATTATATGCATATTCTAGTTACTGGGCAGGAGTAGTAACCAGATTAAATCGGGTACGTTTTTTATCCGGTCGTGTCAATACTGCCCCCTAGCCCTAACAGGTTAAAGACCGTTCCACAGGTGCATGTTCATTAATTGTTTAAGGTTCATTGAACAAGCACAGCAAACAGTGTTTAAATCCTTTTAATGAAGATCTGGGAAGTTATTTGGAATTTTCCGAATTATCTATGAAAGACAGGGTCCTGAAAAAGGGACATTTCTTTTTTTTGCTGAGTTTACATGCAGACACAGCATCATTCATAGAATGGAGTTTGATACACCTGGATATGACCAAAAAAAAACGTCAAAATAGCAATTTTCGTAAATTAACTCTATGGCAAAAGAATCTGCACAATCGTTTGTACATGTTCCTTTAAATTGTCATTTTTTTGCTTGACTCGTTATGACGTTATAACTACCTACATTTGCCTCCCCGTAATGTTTTGTCAGCCATCTTTGCTGAAGAAAGTCACCAGGGAGGGGTGGCTCCGCCTCAAATTCGTTATTGGAACCACTCGATATGATTGGTCATATAAAAACCTTGGGACCCAAATGCATAATGAGTGCTCTAACTCCCCCTTGTGGTGGTCTGGAGCATTGAAGCCGTGACGCTGGGTACCTCTAAGTCCCACGGTGTAAGCTCACAACTTTTAAAGGAGGAACCACTGTAGTCTCCTCACACTGTTCCTAACCCTGACAGTCATTATGAATCAATGACGTATGCTAAATTACGTAAATGGGGACAGTGCCATTTAAGATGAGGGAGGATGATTTTTACTTTTCATGAGTATGGCCTCATTTCTATTACAGCAGTTTGGATATTCATTTTCCATTCACCCAGATCAATGTAACTGTGATAGGTTTAGGCTACTACTCAGTGCAACCTAGCCTTGGAATTAAAGTTTACAACATAGATGCACACGGTCAAGAGAATATTTTGAACATTACCACCTTGCACACTCTTGCCTGCATCTAGCTGATCTAGGGTGTAATCATTAGTCCAACAGTTGCAAACAAGAGTTTCTATTGGACAAATTAAGGTATGTTTATCTCTGTTTTGTTCTGTTTGCTTCAGTTTAAGAAATGTTTTTCAACAGAATCAGTGGAATGAATATACTCCCGAACACACGGAAATACGTTTCACTTTCAAAGCAGCCATGTTGTATTCCTTCTCATTTCTATGCACTACCCTCCTCTCACCTTTTTCCTTCGCTTGGGACTTCAATGCACAACACATCATCTGCATGTGCCCAGGCGAAAAAACCTTTCCAAGCCAAATCATATCATAACCACTACACACAGCCTACATCATTATCACCTTATTAGCTAAAGTAGCATCATAGTCAACATAGGTAATATAACTAATGCATTAGTAAAACCACTATAACCTGTTAGGGCTAGGGGGCAGTATTGACACGGCTGGATAAAAAACATACCCGATTTAATCTGGTTACCACTCCTACCCAGTAACTAGAATATGCATATACTTATTACATATGGATAGAAAACACCCTAAAGTTTCTAAAACTGTTTGAATGGTGTCTGTGAGTATAACAGAACTCAAATGGCAGGTCAAAACCTGAGAGAGTCCTTTACAGGAAGTGGCCTGTCTGACCATTTCTGGAACTTCTTTGCCATCTCTATCGTTTACTAAGGATCTCTGCTCTAACGTGACACTTCCTACGTCGTCCATAGGCGCTCAGAGCCCGGGAAAAACCTGAATGTCGTCATCCCAGCCCCAGGCTGAAACACATTATCGCCTTTCTCAAGTGGCCGATCAAGGGACTCTGGGCTTAGGCGCGTGACCTGACCGCCCCTGCCTTTGTGATTTTTTCCTCTGTTTGCCGAAAATGAGATTCCCTGAATTCGTCCCGCCTAGCCTAGAGAGGTTAAACCCCTACAACTCATCCAGAACGCCGCAGCCCGTCTGGTGTTCAACCTTCCCAAGTTCTCTCACGTCACCCCGCTCCTCCGCACACTCCACTTGCTTCCAGTTGAAGCTGGCATCTGCTACAAGACCATGGTGCTTGAACAAGGAGCTGTGAGGGGAACGGCACCTCCGTACCTTCAGGCTCTGATCAGTCCCTACACCCAAAGAAGGGCACTGTGTTCATCCACCTCTGGCCTGCTCGCCTCCCTACCTCTGCGGAAGCACAGTTCCCGCTCAGCCCAGTCAAAACTGTTTGGTGCTCTGGCACCCCTATGGTGGAACAAGCTCCCTCACGACGCCAGGACAGCGGAGTCAATCACCACCTTCCAGGGACACCTGAAACCCCACCTCTTGAACCTGTCAAGGTGTAGGGGCCAGTATTTTCGATTTCGGATGAAAAGCATGCCCAGAGTAAACGGCCTAATACTCGGGCCCAGAGTCAAATATTTGCATATTATTAGTAGATTTGGATAGAAAACACTCTGAAGTTTGTAAAACTGTTTGAATGGTGTCTGTGAGTATAACATAACTCATATGGCAGGCAAAAACCTGAGAAAAATACAACCAGGAAATGAAAATCTGGTGCCTATGGTTTTTTCAAGTCATTGCCAATCAAACAGACAGTGAGTTAGGGTTCACTTTGCACTTCCTAAGGCTTAGATGTCAACGGTCTTTAGAAAGTTGTTTGAGGCGTCTATAATGAACAGACTGAATAAGAAGGCTGGGAAGTTGGTGACTCGGGGAAGGACATCAGTTCATTGGCGCGCATTCACATGTGGAGGTAGCTCTGTTCCAAAACGTCTTTCAAGACAATGGAATCGTCCGGTTGGAATATTACTGAATTTTCACGTTCTAAAGCCCTAAAGATTGATGCTTTGCAACGTTTGACATGTTTGAATGAACGTAAACAGAACTTTTTTTGACTTTTCGTCATGACATTTTCCTCGCGCGTCCTCCATTTTGAGTAGCTTACTGAACGCGCAAACAACATGGAGTTATTTGGACATACATTTTGAACTTTATCGAACAAAACAACATTTATTGTGGACCTGGGATACCTGAAAGTGCCTTCTGATGAGGATTATTAAAGGTAAGGGAATATTTCTAATGCTATTTATGCATTTAGATGACTCCAAGATGGCGGGTATCTGTAATTGCCTGATGTATTTTTCTGAGCACAGTACTCAGATTATTGCAAAGTGTGCTTTCCCAGTAGAGTTATTTTGAAATCTGTCAATGTGGTTGCATTCAGGAGATGTTAATCTATAATTCTTTGAAAAACTGTTTAATATTTTATTAACGTTTATAAAGAGTATTTTTGTAAATTGTTGTGCTGATTCACCGGGGGTTTTGGGGGAAATACATTTTCTGAACGTCACGCGCCAATGTAAAATGATGTTTTTGGATATAAATATGAACTTGATAGAACAAAAAAATGCATGTATTGTCTAGCGTCCCACTAGCCTCAAAAAGTTAAGGAATACCTGGGATAGGATAAAGTAATCCTTCTAACCCACCCCCCCTAAAAATATATAATGTACTATTGTAAAGTGGTTGTTCCACTGGATATCATAAGGTGAATGCACCAATTTGTAAGTCGCTCTGGATAAGAGCGTCTGCTAAATGACTTAAATGTAAAATGTCTTTCTCTGTCTTTGAGACAACAACCCACCACATTTTATGCACAGCAGTACTAGCTAGCTGTAGTTTATGCTTTCAGTACTAGATTCATTCTCTGATCCTTTGATTGGATGGACAACATGTCAGTTCATTCTGCAAAAGCTCTGATAGGTTGGAGGACGTCCTCCGGAAGTTGTCATAATTACTGTGTAGGTCTATTGAAGGGGGTGAGAACCTTGAGCCTCCTACATTTTGTTTTGAAGTCAATGTACCCAGAGGAGGATGGAAGCTAGCTGTCCTCCAGCTACACCATGGTGCTACCCTACAGAGTGCTGTTGAGCCTACTGTATACCTTCAGAGTGTTTTAATCAATTATTTGGCGACATGGGAATATATTTATATAGTATATTTGTATAGTTTATATTTAAAAATGATAACTTTTTAAATGTTTTGCCATTTATATTTTTATGAAATTCACTGAGGAGGATGGTCCTCCACTTACTCCTCTGAGCATTCACTGTTATGAATGCAGCTTGTGGGTGAATAGAAATTTCAACTCTTGGATATTCTAACCATGAGTTTCAAGCCTTGAAATACAGTGGTTTGCTCAACTAAAAGTTTGAGATTATGCTGTGGGATTTAGAGGTAATTTGTGGTTTAGTACGGTGCCATGTGTCAGTGTGTCACTGCTCCAGACCAGTGCAAGGGGGAGTTAGAGCACTGGAAAATACTCTTTCAAAATTAATGGAAGAGGCAAGTGGAAGGGGGACAAGACAGCATTCAGAGGTCAATACAGTGCTGCTCTGAGACAAGCATGGGGACTGGTCTTGATAAATCAGTGAGATTTGTTTTCCACTGAATCTCCGTTTGGGTATTGGTTAGACTATATTTAGGGAATGGAAATGTTAGGATCATTTTGCTCTTACTGTAGTACTGTAACCTACTCCCGACCTGTCACATTGTACAGAGCCATTATGAGCTATTAGCAGGACAATAGCTACTTTGCGCAAGGCAATTGAAGAGCATTAACTTTGTGGATGGGACCTCCCGAGTGGCGCAGTGGTATAAGACGCTGTCGCTACAGATTCTGGTTCGATACTCATGCCGTCTGCGACCGGGAGACACATGAAGTGACGGAGAGCTTTTGTAGACCTCCACAAATCTGGTTCATCCTTGGGAGCAATATCCAAATGCCTGAAGGTACCACGTTCATCTGTACAAACAATAGTACGACGCAGCTGTCATACCGCTCAGGAAGGAGTCGCGTTCTGTCTCCTAGAGATGAACGTACTTTGGTGCAAAAAGTGCAAATCAATCCCAGAACAACAGCAAAGGACCTTGTGAAGATGGAGGAAAGAGGTACAAAATATCTATATCCACATAGCCTGAGGATGCTCAGCAAGGAAGAAGCCACTCCTCCAAAACCGCCATAAAAAAGCCAGACTACGGTTTGCAACTGCACATGGGGACAAAAATCATACTTTTTGGAGAAATGCCATCTGGTCTGATGAAACAAAAATAGAACTGTTTGGCCATAATGACCATCGTTATGTTTGGAGGAAAAAGGGGGAGTCTTGCAAGCCGAAGAACACCATCCCAACCGTGAAGCACGGGGGTGGCAGCATCATGTTGTGAGGGTGCTTTGCTGCAGGAGGGACTGGTGCACTTCACAAAATAGATGGCATCATGAGGATGGACAAATTATGTGGATATATTGAAGCAACATTTCAAGACATCAGTCAGGAAGTTAAAGCTTGATCGCAAATGGGTCTTCCAAATGGACAATGACCCCAAACTATACTTCCAAATTTGTGGCAAAATGGCTTAAGGACAACAAAGTCAAGGTATTGGAGTGGCCATCACAAAACCCTGACCTTAATCCCTACAAAAAATGTGTGGGCAGAACTGAAAAAGCGTGTGCGAGCAAGGAGGCCTACAAACCTGATTCAGTTACCCCAGCTCTGTCAGGAGGAATGGGCCGAAATTCACCCAACTTATTGTGGGAAGCTTGTGGAAGGCTACCTTTAAATGTTTGTCCCAAGTTAAACAATTTAAAGGCATTGCTACCAAATACTAATTGAGTGTATGTAAACTTCTGACCCACTGGGAAATTGATGAAAGAAATAAAAGCTGAAATAAATCATTCTCTCTACTATTATTCTGACATTTCACATTCTTAAAATAAAGTGGTGATCCTAACTGACCTAATGCAGGGACTTTTTACTAGGATTAAATGCCAGGAATTGTGAAAAACTGAGTTAAAATGTATTTGGCTAAGGTGTATGTTAGCTTCCGACTTCAACTGTATATAGCCTATCAATGTGCAGGCATACTGTGTAATATAATTGAAAATTGTGTACAAAAAATGTGAATGTGTTTTTGCAGAGCATACAACCATGCCGACAACCCTCCGTGGAGATCAGTGGACAAAGGGCTGGACAACGGGCCGCACCAAAGAATCGCATGGTTCCACAGTATACCAACTGGGATGATTCCGAGACAAATGTGGCTTCTTCATAAACATCTTCATGTTTTCGTTAATAAAATAATGATACAAATAATTGGAGAGCCATATAGATTGCAAAATAGTTGGGAAGAGATTCCATGGCACTTGGTTTATGAATTGTCACACAACTCTTCGTAGCCCTGCTGCTGTAGGTGTGAAAATCCCCCAATTTGACTAACAGTTCTTCATCAACATCTTTATGCTTTCATTAATAAAATAATGAGAAAAAAGACATTCAAAATGCAGATGTTGATTTAAACTACATTTAAGTTGCGCTTCCTCCCAGCTTCATGACCACACCACAGGTAAAACTTTGCTGAGATGATCAATGTATTTGTTGTATTGTTGTATCATCAATTTCTCAAGCCAAAACATTTTGATGGCCTTCACCAGTTCATTTTTGCTTGTAGGCTTGGCAGAGTTACGGATTCATGTTTTCAGTTGATGCCAAACAAGTTCGATCGAGTTTAAATCAGGAGACCTATACATGTGTTTTCAGATATACTGTCTACTGTAGGTATTGGAGGCCTTTTATTTATTTATATTTATTTTACTACATAAAGGTCAACTTACTCTGCTGGCATCTTGACCCAGTTTATGCCCTCATTTGCAATATAAACCCAGGCTGCAGTGTGTTTTGGGTTATTGTCTGCATTTGGAGAAGAAAAAAATACATTTAGCCTAACAGACAACATTTGATACAATACTAGAAATATACATATAAATAGGCCTAAACAACAAAATATTGCTATAATCCTACCTTGAAAGAAACAGTGTGGTCCCAGAAACATCGATCTGACATAGGGTCCAGCATATTTGGGGCGGCAGGGTAGCCTAGTGGTTAGAGTGTTGGGCTAGTAGCCGAAAGGTTGCAAGTTCAAATCCCTTGGTACAAATCTGTTGTTCTGCACCTGAACAAGGTTGTCATTGAAAATAAGAATTTGTTCTTAACTGACTAGTAAAATAAAAATATATCTTGATGATTTCTTCCTCAAAGAAATCTCGAGCCATGATACCTGAAAAAGGAGGCAACAGTGAATTATTGTGGAACACATAGCAGTCCGTGAGGTGTAGGCTACAATCATTTCTGTACCTTTTGTTTTGTAAATAGCTAAACTTACCATCAAAAATCAAACGGTCCCCGGCTTGCTTGATCTTCTTCCTTTTTATCTGTAGCAATTTTGAGCAAATTGCTCAAGGGCCACGGTTGATTCGTCTGTGAAGACGGCTTCATTGAATGTCTCGCCAGCTTTGATCCATGCCTGGGCCTGCATGACACGAAGGTCTTTGTTTGTCAGACGAATCATTGGGTCAAAACTACAGAACAGTACAAAACAAGAGAACACACATGGTTAATCTTTGTAACAAAATATATATACTGTAAATTCCGGACTACAAGCCGCAACTTTTTTCTCACGCTTTGAACCTCGCGGCTTAAACAATGACGCGGCTAATATGTGGATTTTTCCCGCTTTCAATTTTTTTTTTCAAAAAAAACACATCCTGTGACGTGCTCAGTTTTTTGCCGGCATGAAGCTTTCATTAGACCAATCAAATTGCCGAACGGGTTATGGTCAAACAACTTTTTTGTTTACTGTTTAGATTAAATCGATTACTCTCAAACTTATTACGGTAGTCATTTTGTCACCCTCATCATGGCAAAGACACAGAGAAATGCATATGATGCAGCTTTCAAGTTGAAGGTGATTGATCTGGCTGTTGGAAAAGGAAATAGAACTGCTGCACGGGAGCTTGGTCTTAATGAGTCGATGATAAAACGTTGGAAACAGCAGCGTGAGGAATTGACTCAGTGCAAAAAGACAACTAAAGCTTACTGCTATTTTTTTTTTTTGTTACAAGCCGTGTTTCGTTAAAGCCTATTTATTTTTGTTACAAGCCATGTTTCGTTAAAGCCTATTTATTTTTGTTACAAGCCGTGTTTCGTTAAAGCCTGTGTAAAGTTCATTTGTTTCAATGTACCGGTAAGCACCTGCGGCTTATAGACATGTGCGGCTTATTTATGTTCAAAATAATATAATGTTTTTAAATTCAGTGGGTGCGGCTTATATTCAGGTGCGCTTAATAGACGGAAATTACAGTATACATAAAATGTCTTACCGAGCCTTTCCATAAGTCCACGAAAGTTTCTTCAACTGTCTTCTGACTGTGATTAGAACGATGTAGATGTTGTACCGCGATGCCAGCGGATTACAGATGGCATTTGCCAAGCGCTCTTCATCCATTATCATCATCCATTATATGAGTTGATCACTTGAATAGTCTTGCTGGAAATGTCCACGACTGTTTCCTTCTTCTTTGTAACTGCATATTTAACCCGTTTAAGTTACAGAATATGTCCACAAAAAAAGCTGTGTGTGCAGCTTGCAGTTAATGATTCAATGTTTCTGCGTCAGGCCTCTATATGGGGCAGGAATGCCACTGAAAATTCTATGCTTAGATTCATAATTAGTCAGAGATTGATTTATTTGCAAACAGCGATATTTTCATTGCAAATAAGACACACTGGCTTGGCATTGGGAAAATATGGAGAGATGAATGCATCTCTCTGTACATTCTTCTCTGAAACTTTGATTTTCATTTTCCTCCTTCTTGATACTTTTTGAGAGACACATTTTATCTTGCTAGCAAGAAAATTGCTCAGAACAAATGTTAACGTTAATAAAGTAGTGTTGCCTACAGTAGGCTACGGTGACCTATTTTTCCCCACCAATCAACGCACAGAGAAATAGACAAAAATAATAATTGAATAGAGACAGTGATTTCATGAGCGTAATCAGATCAAAATTATTGTCTTACTGTGACTGAAATTATTATATACTAATCATATGTGTTAAACATGTTACATTTGTGGTGTAGGCCAATTAATTGTGGCACACCGTCATCCAATTGTTATAATAGGAATTGAAGCAATAGCCTATAGGGACTGGTCTTGATAAATCATTGAGATTTTCACTGAATCTCCGTTTGGCTATTGGTTAGCCTACAATTAGGGTGTTGAAACTGTTACGTTGTAGAGGGCCATATTTTTCCAACGGAAACCCTGAGGGTTTTGTTTTTCTTGGAATAGAAACACCATAGTATTAATCAAATGAATTAAGCTAAATTTAAAATCAATCCCATATACTATGTTCTTACAAAAAAAGGTTTTAAATTCTCTAGTACAGTCAATATTACAAACAGTCAAATGCTTCTCAAAGATGCCCTCTATTGTTGTTAATGCTAGTTTGACCACCAACGGCTGACAATTAAATAGCGTGCCATAAAATTCTGCGGCAGCCCGCAAGGTATGCCGCTACTTTTAAAGGAAGAACCACTGTAAGGCCTGAGATATGTTTTGTCATAAAGAGTTTCATTATAACAATAGAATTTGTCTAGGACCTCAGTTGATGAAAGCCACAGGACTGAAAATGAACAAATTCAACAACCATGTCTCTGTCACTAACAAATGGAGGCATGTTTTAGTGGGGCTTTACTCAAAATGTTAAGGTTGACACAATTCAAATTTGGACACCTACACGGTCACAGTGACTACCGGTTTGAGTAATGACTACAACATTACTTTAAGTAACTGTACTCAGATATATTAAGTGCAAGAGGTTTCCTCAAAAGTTTTGAATAATTACAGCACATTGTCTTTTAAGATGTACTGGTTGCAGTGAAAATATGGTTAATATTTAAAAAGTTACTGTATTTTAGAGCTGGATTAAGGTACTATTGCTGTAAGGGACATTATGCTTCTGTATTCTGATTACTTGGGACTCAACCTCACTTGGAATTCAAACTCTCAATCTCTCGGTTGCCAGCGATCTAACATTTCTGCTAAGCCTCCGGGGTCGGTGGGTGTAATAGAGATTGTTAAAATATTAGAACCAGTAGACATTCTATCATTTGTCCCTTTGGGGGAACGCTTTGGGTGCCACGTAGAACCCTTTGATTTGTCATTTTAGTGGGAACCCTTTTGAGTTACATTTAGAATCCTCCCAGGAAGAACCTTCTGGTTCCAGGTACAACCAAAGAGAGGTTCTACAGTTATACTGTACTTGTAGGATACCTCAGATGCACTTATGGCACACACTGTTAGGTACTCACATGGTTCTGGTTTAACCTTTAACCATCTAGAGTCTAAGCCCTGTCTAAGCCAGGGAAGGGGTGGTTCTTAGCTAACATATGGAATTGTTTTAAGATGGCCACACCAAGGATCATTTAGCTATTTTATTTAGAATGTTAAGAACCCTTAAGGTACAAAACATGACCAAAAGTATGTGGACACCTGCTCGTCGAACATCTCATTACAAAATCATGGGCATTATTATGGAGTTGGTCGCCCCTTTGCTGCTATAACAGCCTCCACTCTTCCAATTCATCCCAAAGGTGTTGTTGAGGTCAGGGCTCTGTGCAGGCCAGTCAAGTTCCATGAGTTCAAGCAGTTTATGCACTGCTTGAACAACACCTGTGTGTTAGTAGCAGCCAAACATATTGTTCAACACAGCAACAGGCCCGCAATGAGTTCCTAGTTTCACTTAGTACAGCCGGGCCATCTGATCTGAAACCTTAACCTGTTAGGGCTAGGGGGCAGCATTTGCACGTCTGGATAAAAAAAATGTACCCGATTTAATCTGGTTACTAATCCTACCCAGTAACTAGAATATGCATATACTTATTATATATGGATAGAAAACACTCTAAAGTTTCTAAAACTGTTTGAATGGTGTCTGTGAGTATAACAGAACTCATTTGGCAGGCAAAACCCTGAGACATTTTCTGACAGGAAGTGGATACCTGACGTGTTGTATTGACTTTAAACCTATCCCATTGAAAAACACAGGGGTTTAGGAATATTTTGGCACTTCCTATTGCTTCCACTAGATGTCACCAGCCTTTACAAAGTGTTTTGAGTCTTCTGGAGGGAGATCTGACCGAACAAGAGCCATGGAACGATGATGTCCCATTAGACACCTGGCGCGCGAGTTCATGTTGGGTACCCTCGTTCCAATACGTTATAAAAGAGTATGCATTCGTCCACCTTGAATATTATTCATGTTCTGGTTAAAAAAGGCCCTAATGATTTATGCTATACAACGTTTGACATGTTTGAACGAACGTAAATATAATTTTTCCCCTCGTTCATGACGAGAAGTCCGGCTGGCTTAGATCATGTGCTAACAAGACAGAGATTTTTGGACATAAATGATGAGCTTTTTTGAACAAAACTACATTCGTTATGGACCTGTGATACCTGGAAGTGACATCTGATGAAGAGAATCAAAGGTAATGGATTATTTACATAGTATTTTCGATTTTAGATCTCCCCAACATGACGTCTAGTCTGTATCGCAACGCGTATTTTTCTGGGCGCAGTGCTCAGATTATTGCAAAGTGTGATTTCCCAGTAAGGTTATTTTTAAATCTGGCAAGTTGATTGCGTTCAAGAGATGTAAATCTATAATTCTTTAAATGACAATATAATATTTTACCAATGTTTTCTAATTTTAATTATTTAATTTGTGACGCTGACTTGACTGCCGGTTATTGGAGGGAAACGATTTCCTCAACATCAATGCCATAGTAAAACGCTGTTTTTGGATATAAATATGAACTTGATAGAACTAAAAATGCATGCATTGTCTAACATAATGTCCTAGGAGTGTCATCTGATGGAGATTGTAAAAGGTTAGTGCATCATTTTAGCTGGTTTTATGGTTTTGGTGACCCTGTCTTTGACTTGACAAAACATTACACACAACTCTTGTAAATGTACTGTCCTAACATACTCTAAATTTATGCTTTCGCCGTAAAACCTTTTTGAAATCGTAAAACGTGGTTAGATTAAGGAGATGTTTATCTTTCAAATGGTGTAAAATAGTTGTATTTTTGAAAAATTTGAATTTTGACATTTATTTGGATTCAAATTTGCCGCTCTTGAAATGCACCTGCTGTTGATGGAGTGCACCACGGGTGGCACGCTAGCGTCCCACCTAGCCCATAGAGGTTAACTGACACTCGCTCACCTGCTGCCCGATATGGATCCTTTCCCAGATATGAAAAGCCATTCAACATGAATCAGAATAATCATCAGAGATGTCATACATTTCTTCCCTGCCATCTGAGTCGTTTTCATTCAGATCTCAGCATGTGCATCCATTCGTCTTGGTCTTTTTATTTTTTATTAACCCATCCATCACTCACTTCTTCAGAGGACACATATATTTAAAGTTTTTTACCTCCACATATACATACATTTCACATGTACATTTTACATATATTGTACTTTTATATACAACAATCACATAACAATAATACATTACCGAACACAAGCTCTTTAATCCCACCCCTCAGCCACTCTCAGCCAATCCCACCTATCACCATAGACCACCCTCATTTGGTTTCCATGTGCCATATATTTTTCAATTGTGCTGTGATGTTTATGTAACCCTCTCACCAGGCTCGAATATGACTCTCACAATATATACTTATGTAGAGTACCTCAACAGCATGGGATGTTAGGTGAGAAGGACATCTCCAATAAGAATTCCTATTGTAAACTATCTAGGGTTATGACAATAGGGTATTAACTTCAGATGAAATGATTATAGGTTTCTGTTATTGAATCAGGATAAACCATCCCATGCATTAAATTAAATTGAAACAATCAATGACTCCACCAAGGCAACATAAGTAACGTTCCATAAGTGTATTAAAACATTTTCAAACACAAATACAATTTCAGACACAACATCAAAGGAAATAAAAAATAATAAACCCCAATGAGTTGTGCACAACCCATGTCCAAATTATTTCCAGATTGCTTACATAAACCGTTGGTGCGCGTTGGAGCTCCAAAAAATTACGACACCCAAAAATATCCAGAAGCACCTCACGTTGTGGTTACTCACTACTTGGTAGATATTCCCTCAGCGAAGTATGGCAGTTCCATGCAGGTTTCCTCACAAAGTCCAAGGCAAGCACAGCTACCCATGCAGACAGTACTCCTTAGCCGTAACCGATATCCCATGGGAACACGAACTCGTTAAGTTTACCAAGCAATTATCTACTGGTGTCACACGATACACACTCAAGGGTGGCAAATACTTCCACGACGAGACGGTAGCTTCAGTCTTTACTAAGTTTTAACCTGTTGGGGCTAGGGGGCAGTATTTGCACGGCTGGATAAAAAAATTTACCCGATTTAATCTGGTTACTAATCCTACCCAGTAACTAGAATATGCATATACTTATTATATATGGATAGAAAACACCCTAAAGTTTCTAAAACTGTTTGAATGGTGTCTGTGAGTATAACAGAACTCATTTGGCAGGCAAAACCCTGAGACATTTTCTGACAGGAAGTGGATACCTGATGTGTTGTATTACCTTTAAACCTATGCCATTGAAAAACACAGGGGCTTAGGAATATTTTGGCACTTCCTATTGCTTCCACTAGATGTCACCAGCCTTTACAAAGTGTTTTGAGTCTTCTGGAAGGAGATCTGACCGAACAAGAGCCATGGAACGATGAAGGCCCATTAGACACCTGGCGCGCGAGTTCATGTTGGGAACCCTCGTTCCAATACGTTATAAAAGAGAATGCATTCACCACCTTGAATATTATTCATGTTCTGGTTAAAAAAGGCCCTAATGATTTATGCTATACAACGTTTGACATGTTTGAACGAACGTAAATATATTTTTTCCCCTCGTTCATGAAGTGAAGTCCGGCGGGCTTAGATCATGTGCTAACAAGACGGAGATTTTTGGACATAAATGATGAGCTTTTTTGAACAAAACTACATTCGTTATGGACCTGTGATACCTGGAAGTGACATCTGATGAAGAGAATCAAAGGTAATGGATTATTTACATAGTATTTTCGATTTTAGATCTCCCCAACATGGCGGCTAGTCTGTATCGCAACGCGTATTTTTCTGGGCGCAGTGCTCAGATTATTGCAAAGTGTGATTTCCCAGTAAGGTTATTTTTAAATCTGGCAAGTTGATTGCGTTCAAGAGATGTAAATCTATAATTCTTTAAATGACAATATAATATTTTACCAATGTTTTCTAATTTTAATTATTTAATTTGTGGTGCTGACTTGAATGCCGGTTATTGGAGGGAAACGATTTCCTGAACATCAACGCCACAGTAAAACGCTGTTTTTGGATATAAATATGAACTTGATAGAACTAAAAATGCATGCATTGTCTAACACAATGTCCTAGGAGTGTCATCTGTTGGAGATTGTAAAAGGTTAGTGCATAATTTTAGCTGATTTATGGTTTTGGTGACGCCTGTCTTTGAATTGGCACAACATTACACACAACTCTTGTAAATGTACTGTCCTAACATACTCTAAATTTATGCTTTCGCCGTAAAACCTTTTTGAAATCGTAAAACGTGGTTAGATTAAGGAGATGTTTATCTTTCAAAGGGTGTAAAATAGTTGTATGTTTGAAAAATTTGAATTTTGACATTTATTTGGATTCAAATTTGCCGCTCTTGAAATGCACCTGCTGTTGATGGAGTGCACCACGGGTGGCACGCTTGCGTCCCACCTAGCCCATAGAGGTTAACAAAATTATAACAACTCTTTTATAAAATAAAATATGTATTTCCCTTCATGTCTTAGTAGGTATGGGTTTTGTTCTAGTTCTGTCGTCTTCTTTTATAATTTTTCTTTACCAACAGTCCAAAGGTAAAACGTCCATCCTTTTCTCAACGTCCCTTTTCCCTCTCTTTTTTCCCAGGTCAACTCCCATTGGCCACAACTTAACAAGCGACCTTATTGGTCAAAACTTAAACTTCAAAGTAAAACAAAAAATTCACTTATTCATTAAATAAATATTTATTCAAAAAGCATAATGCATTAACCTCTCTGGGCCAGTGGGATGATAATGTCCCACCCTATTCGACAGCCAGTGGAATCGCGTGGTGCGAAATACTAATACCTCAAAAATGCTATAACTTCAATTTCTCAAACATATGACTATTTTACACCATTTGAAAGATAAGACTCTCGTTAATCCAACCACGTTGTCTGATTTCAAAAAAGCTTTACAGTGAAAGCAAAACATTAGATTATGTCAGGAGAATACCCTGCCAAAAATAATCACACAGCCATTTTCCAAGCAAGCATATATGTCACAAAAACCAAAACCACAGCTAGATGCAGCACTAACCTTTGATGATCTTCATCAGATGACACTCCTAGGACATTATGTTATACAATACATGCATGTTTTGTTCAATCAAGTTCATATTTATATCAAAAACCAGCTTTTTACATTAGCATGTGATGTTCAGAACTAGCATACCCACCGGAAACTTCCGGTGAATTTACTAAATTACTCATGATAAACGTTGACAAAATACATAACAATTATTTTAGGAATTATAGATACAGAACTCCTTTATGCAAACGCTATGTCAGATTTTAAAATAGCTTTTTGGCGAAAGCACATTTTGCAATATTCTGAGTACATAGCTCGGCCATCACAGGCTAGCTAATTTGCCCCAAGTTTGGGGCAACCTAAACTCACAATTACTATTAGAAAAATTGGATTACCTTTGCTGTTCTTCGTCAGAATGCACTCCCAGGACTTCTACTTCAACAACAAATGTTGTTTTGGTTCCAAATAATCCATAGTTATATCCAAATATCTCAGTTTTGTTAGTGCGTTCAGGTCACTATCCGAAGGGTAACGCGTGAGCGCATTTCATGACAAAGAAATTCAAAATATTCCATTACCGTACTTAGAAGCATGTCAAATGCTGTTTAAAATCAATTTTTATGCTATTTTTCTCGTAAAATAGCGATAATATTCCAACCGGGCAACGTTGTATTCATTCAAAGACTGAAAGAAAAAAATTGAGAAGTCTCGTGGAAGCGCATCTCAGTCTTACTGTCCCCAGGCAGGCCACTTACAAACTCTGCTGCTGTACTTTGCCCAGAGACAGCAGACACCCCATTCCACTTTCTGGTGGCGTTAGGGAGCCGATGGAAGCCTAAGAATGTGTCATGTAACAGCACAGATGCTGTATTTCCGATAGAGATGCAACAGAAGGACAACAAATTGTCAGACAGGGCACTTCCTGCATGGAATCTTCTCAGGTTTTGGCCTGCCATATGAGTTCTTTTATACTCACAGACACCATTCAAACAGTTTTAGAAACTTTAGAGTGTTTTCTATGCATATTCTAGTTTCTGGGCAGTAGTAGTAACCAGATTAAATCGGGTACGTTTTTTATCCGGCCGTGAAAATACTGCACCCTAGCCCAGACAGGTTAACAACATTACAGTTTAGGAGCAATTCAATCATTTTTTTTAAATAATACAAATTAATTATAACAAATAAACTCAATACTTGGTTCAAACAAGGGTATTACATTTAACATTTTGAACCTTTCTAACCATATAGTATCCACAGATTGTGAGATAAAGATGAATCCCTTTCCTATGAGTAATATATTATTTATTGACTGACTTTGGCTTTCCAAATCGCCCAACACTGCTATTTGTAAGGTTAATTTTAAGTGAATGTTCCTGAACCCGTGACCAGAAACAAGCTACATAGGTGCAATATCAGAATAAATGATGTAGTGATTCTGTTTCTTAGCAGCAAAATCTACAGAGCTGAGATTGCTGTATACCCCACATATATAGCATTCTGTTGGTGACAAGAATGTTGTATAATAATTTCAATAGAAGTATTGAATCAAGTGTTGTTTTTTGTATCAGTTCATAATCCATGTGCAATAGAATCCGTACATCGAAAATGTCTACCCATTTATTTTTGCAACATGTAAACATTTTTGTCCTCAAATTAAACTTGTATATTTTTCTATTTATGCCAATACTTTTCAGCCAATTTGTATCTTTAATACAAACAAGTTCCCTACCTTCTCCCTCTTCCACTTGCCTCCTCCATTTTTGTGGTAATGCTGCAATCAGTTGGTTATAAGTTTGGATTGAGCAGACATTCCCACATATTTTCGATAACTGCATATGTGACATAACTCCACCTTTTCTATTCATATAATTATTAATAAATATATTTCAATTATTTAAATTTCTCAATATTTTTTTATGCTTTTTTTTAATGAATCAGTATATTTAAGTTTAACCATAATATTTGTTATTACTTTTCTGGAGGATAAAACTGAAATTGTAACCATCTTTGTATGGCTTGTTTAACTTCTTCGGGCTATGGGGCAGTATTCAAAAGTTTGGATGAATGTGCCCAAGGTAAACTGCCTGTTACTCAGGCCCAGAAGCTAGGATATGCATATAGTATTGAATAGAAAACACTCTAAAGTTTCCAAAACTGTTAAAATAATGTCTGTGTATAACAGAACTGATATGGCAGGTGAAAACCCGAGGACAATCCATCCAGATTTCTTTTTTCTTCAGCTCACCCTTTATTACTATGGCTGTCAATGGGAATATATAAGGAATACCTCCCAGATTGCAGTTCCAAGGGCTTCCACTAGATGTTGCGCCTTCTTCACCAAACTGTCTGGGTGGGTGGACCACTTCAGATCATCAAGGATGTCTACGCCGAGGAACTTGAAGCTTTCTACCTGCTCTACTGCGGTCCCGTCGATGTGGATAGGCGCATGCTCCCTCTGCTGTTACCTGAAGTCCACGATCAGCTCCTTTGTTTTGTCGACATTGAGGGAGAGGTTATTTTCCTGGCAGCACACTCCCAGGGCCCTCACCTCCTCTCTGTCTCATCATTGTTGGTAATCAGGCCTACTACTGTTGTGTCATCTGCAAACTTGATGATTGAGTTGGAGGCGTGCATGGCCACGCAGTCATGGGTGAACAGGGAGTGCAGGAAGGGGCTGAGCATGCATCCTTGTGGGGCCCCTGTGTTTAGGATCAGCGAAATGGAGGTGTTGTTTCCTACGTTCACCACCTGGGGGTGGCCCGTCAGGAAGTCCTGGGCCCAGTTGCACAGGGTAGGGTTCAGACCCAGGGCCCTGAGCTTAATGACGAGCTTGGAGGGTACTATGGTGTTGAATGCTAAGCTATAGTCATTGAACAGCATTCTTACATAAGTATTCCTCTTGTCCAGATGGGATAGGGCAGTGTGCAGTGCGATGACAATTGCATCGTCTGTGGATCTATTGGGGCAGTAAGCAAATTGAAGTGGGTCTACGGTGTAAGGTAAGGTAGAGGTGATATGATCCTTAACCTTTCTGGCGCAGGCGTTCTGCTCGCGACCCACCTCGACAACATCCGGTGAAATTGCAGAGCGCGAAATTCAAATGACAGAAATAGAAATATTTAACATTCATGAAAATACAAGTGTCATACATCAAAATAAAGCTTAACTTCTTGTTAATCCAGCTGCTGTGTCAGATTTCAAAAAGGCTTTATGGCGAAAGCACACCATGCGATTATCTGAGGACAGCGCCCTGCATACAAAAGAATGAAAAACATTTTTCAACCAGGCAGGTGTGCCACGAAAGTCAGAAATAGTGATAAAATAAATGCCTTACCTTTGAAGATCTTCTTCTGTTGGCACTCCAAAAGGTCCCAGCTACATCAGAAATTGTCCTTTTGTTCGATAAAGTCCTTCTTTATATCCCCAAAAACTCAGTTTAGCTGGCGCGCTTCATTCAATAATCCACCGGTTTCCCTCCTTCAAAATGCATAGAAAATGAATCCCAAACGTTACCAATAAACTTCTCCAATCAAGTCAAACAACGTTTATAATCAAACCTCAGGTACCCTAATACATAAATAAACGATAAAATTTAAGACGGAGAATCGTTATTGTCTTTACCGGAGATAAACAACAAAGAACGCATTCTCATCTACGCGCATGAAAACACTACAGCCAAAATGGGAGTCACTTAGAAAAATGACAAATTCTAGCTCATTTTTCCAAAAACAAACCTGAAACTCTTTCTAAAGACTGTTGACATTTAGTAGAAGCCCTAGGAACTGCAATCTGGGAGGTTTTTGCCTCATAATAAACATGACAGTCTTTGGAAACAGTTGTAGGCTAAAATATTTTTGGGGGGATGGTTTGACCTCAGGTATTTGCCTGCCATATCTGTTCTGTTATACTCACAGACATTATTTTAACCGTTTTAGAAACTTTAGAGTGTTTTCTATCCAAGATGGCACCGACAGATAGGGCAGCTCTGCTTCTAGCTTTTAACCTCTATGGGCTAGGTGGGATGCTAGCGTCCCCCCCGTGGTGCACTCCATCAACAGCAGGTGCATTTCAAGAGCGGCAAATTTGAAACCAAATAAATGTCAAAATTCAAATTTTTCAAACATACAACTATCTTACACCCTTTGAAAGATAAACATCTCCTTAATCTAACCACGTCGTCCGATTTGAAAAAGGTTTTACAGCGAAAGCATAAAGTTAGATTATGTTAGGAGAGTACATTGACAATAGCTGTGTGTAATGTTTTGTCAATTCAAAGACAGGGTCACCAAAACCATAAAACCAGCTAAAATGATGCACTAACCTTTTACAATCTCCATCAGATGACACTCCTAGGACATTATGTTAGACAATGCATGCATTTTTAGTTCTAGCAAGTTGATATTTATATCCAAAAACAGCGTTTTACTATGGCATTGATGTTGAGGAAATCGTTTCCCTCCAATAACCGGCAGTCAAGTCAGCACCACAAATTAAATAATTAAAATTAGAAAACATTGGTAAAATATTATATTGTCATTTAAAGAATTATAGATTTACATCTCTTGAACGCAATCAACTTGCCAGATTTAAAAATAACCTTACTGGGAAATCACACTTTGCAATAATCTGAGCACTGCGACACAGAAAAATACGCGTTGCGATACAGACTAGCCGCCATGTTGGGGAGATCTAAAATCGAAAATACTATGTAAATAATCCATTACCTTTGATTCTCTTCATCAGATGTCACTTCCAGGTATCACAGGTCCATAACGAATGTAGTTTTGTTCAAAAAAGCTCATCATTTATGTCCAAAAATCTCCGTCTTGTTAGCACATGATCTAAGCCCGCCGGACTTCACTTCATGAACGAGGGGAAAAAATATATTTACGTTCGTTCAAACATGTCAAACGTTGTATAGCATAAATCATTAGGGCCTTTTTTAACCAGAACATGAATAATATTCAAGGTGGACGAATGCATTCTCTTTTATAACGTATTGGAACGAGGGTACCCAACATGAACTCGCGCGCCAGAGTCTAATCGGCCATCACCGTTCCATGGCTCTTGTTCGGTCAGATCTCACAGTAAAAGACTCAAAACACTTTGTAAAGGCTGGTGACATCTAGTGGAAGCAATAGGAAGTGCCAAAACATTAATCAACCCCTGTGTGTTTCAATGGCATAGGTTTAAAGGTAATTCAACACATCAGGTATCCACTTCCTGTCAGAAAATGTCTCAGGGTTTTGCCTGCCAAATGAGTTCTGTTATACTCACAGACACCATTCAAACAGTTTTAGAAACTTTAGGGTGTTTTCTATCCATATATAATAAGTATATGCATATTCTAGTTACTGGGTAGGATTAGTAACCAGATTAAATCGGGTACGTTTTTTCATCCAGCCGTGCAAATACTGCCCCCTAGCCCCAACAGGTTAAGCAACTTTGCAGAATTTTTATATTTTGTGTGTTATTTCTTACATTTTTAGCCCGGAGAATGTTTTTGTGTTATTACATACAGCCGGAAAGAACTTTTGGATATCAGAGTAGCGGTAACTCACCAGCATTACGCCTAGGAATTTAATTTAATTTACATACCGTTGAAGTTGGAAGTTTGCATACACCTTAGCCAAATACATTTAAGCTCAGTTTTTCACAATTCTTGATATTTATTCCTCATAAAATTAGGTCAGTTAGGATCACCACTTTATTTTAGGAATGTGAAATGTCAGAATAATAGTAGAGAGAATTATTTATTTCAGCGTTTATTTCTTTCAACACATTCCCAGCGGGTCAGAAGTTTACATACACTCAATTAGTATTCGGTAGCAATGCCTTTAAATTGTTTAACTTGGGTCAAACATTTCGGGTAGCCTTCCACAAGCTTCCCACAATAAGTTGGGTGAATTTTGGCCCATTCCTCCTGACAGAGCTGGTGTAACTGAGTCAAGTTTGCAGTCCTCCTTGCTCGCACATGCTTTTTCAGTTCTGCCCACAAATTTTCTATAGGATTGAGGTCAGGGCTTTGTGATGGCCTCTCCAATACCTTGACTTTGTTGTCCCTAAGCCATTTTGCCACAACTTTGGAAGTATGCTTGGGGTCAATGTCCATTTAGAAGACCCATTTGCGACCAAGCTTTAACTTTCTGACTGATGTCTTTAGATGTTGCTTCAATATATCTACATAATTATCCACCCTCATGATGCCATCTTTTTTTGTGAAGTGCACCAGTCCCTCCTGCAGCAATGCTTGCAAGCCTCCCCCTTTTTCCTCCAAACATAACGATGGTCATTTTTGCCAAACAGTTCTATTTTTGTTTCATCAGACCAGAGAACATTTCTCCAAAAAGTACAATATTTGTCCCCATGTGCAGTTGCAAACAGTAGTCTGGCTTTTTTATGGCGGTTTTGGAGCAGTGGCTTCTTCCTTGCTGAGCGGCCTTTCAGGCTATGTCGATATAGGACTTGTTTTACTGTGGATATAGATACTTTTGTACCTGTTTCCTCCAGCATCTTCACAAGGTCCTTTGCTGTTGTTTTGGGATTGATTTGCACTTTTCTCACCGAAGTACGTTCATCTCTGGGAGACAGAACGCGTCTCCTTCCTGAGTGTTATGACGGCTGTATTGTCCCATGGTGTTTATACTTGCGTACTATTGTTTGTACAGATGAACGTGATACCTTCAGGCATTTGGAAATTGCTCCCAAGGTTTAACCAGACTTGTGGAGGTCTACAATTTGTTTCTGAGGTCTTGGCTGATTTCTTTGGATTTTCCCATGATGTCAAGCAAAGAGGCACTGAGTTTGAAGGTAGGCCTTCAAATACAACCACACGTACACCTCCAATTGAATCAAAATATGTCAATTAGCCTATCAGAAGCTTCTAAAGTTTATTATTTTATGGAATTTTCCAAACTATTTAAAGGCACAGTCAACTTAGTGTTTGTAAACTTCTGACCCACTGGAATTGTAATACAATGAATTATAAGTGAAATAATCTGTCTGTAAACAATTGTTGGAAAAATTACTTTTGTCATGCACAAAGTAAATTTCCTAAATTACTTGCCAAAACTATAGTTTGTTTACAAGAAATTTGTGGAGTGGTTGAAAAACAAGTTTAGTGACTCCAACCTAAGTGTATGTAAACTTCTGACTTCAGCTGTATCTGCAATATTAAAACTAATCTCTCCCCCCCAAACAAGAAGACTAATAAGACTGCTTGGATTCAGTGTACTGATATAGGGTACACCTTTTTGAGATTATAATTAGAATGGATGAATACAATAGAATGAGCCACCCTGTTCTTCATTCACAATTAGTGAGGCGCTCTATCATTATCAGTCGGAAGTCACGATGGCCAATTTGCATTTAAATTGTGTTTTTGTCAACATTTAGATTTTTTGCCGTTAGGGGGTTTAATCTGGTTTTAACAGAACAAAATCATCTGTATGTATTATTGCCAAATTCAGAGAATAAATATTGTTTTTAATCTCATAAATGTAGGATGAAACATAGCAACGGAGCACTTCCACATTGGTTCGGTGGATGCTAGCTTGTAACACATCACGTCAGGCTTTTGCGGCACTATCTTACAGTATCTGCAATCTAAAACACTCCCCTATTCTGAAATATGAATGAATTACAAACTAGTTAGCTAGCTATATATTTTGAATCAAACTACGAAAGGCTATTTAAATCGGATGATTTTCCTGTTTGTCAAAGTTGCTGTAGCGTATCATCCACGGAAAAAGTGTCACTCAGGCTAAACTCTCGCATCGCAAAATCCATCATACATAGTTACACTGTCACTACAGACTGCTAACTAGCTTAGCTTTCTACTGTATCAATGGATTCCCCGGAGAGAGAAATCTCTAGATTTCAGTGGCGTGAACTTACTGGCTAATACTTTTTTACTTGAGCCGGAGAGCATCGCCATCAGCGACTCCGCAAATGGCACAGACACCGACTCATACGAGCTCATCGAAATCAAGGCAGAGCCCCTTGAGGAGGCAACCTGTCACAGATTTCTTCGTCTTCTGACGATAATGCGAAATCGTCATCTGAGAATGTAGACCAATACGCAGCAGGTGTGCAGTTGTTCATTTTGAACATTTAATTAAATCAAAACGAATACAAAAACAACAAAACGAACGATAAACTGACAGTCTGCAAAGCATAGGCTCAACACAGAACAATCACCCACAAATAACAAACACAAACACACCCTCATATATGGGACTCTCAATCAAAGGCAGATAGACAACACCTGCCTTCAACTGAGAGTCCCAACCCCAATTAACCAAACATAGAAACAGACATACTAGACAAAATCATAGAATACCTGAAAACCAAACAGTGCCCAAAAACCCCGGAATACTTAAACCAAATGCCCCTTCAACAAAACACACCACCCCGAACCACATAAAACGAATATCCTCTGCCACGTCCTGACCAAACTACAATACCAATTAACCTTATACTGGTCAGGACGTGACACAACCGAGATATGGTGAATGGTTAATGGTGGATCCGTCAATTAGGATGCTTCAGTCAGTTGAGGGGAAATATGTTAGTGATGCTGGGCAATAAATTGACAAGGCTTGCATGTTCAGGCGCACTTGCAAGGCCAATGAAGGTAAGCACTGCTATATGTTTTTTTCCCCCGCGGAGATAAGAGACGTGAAGAGAACTCACCAATGGTAAGTGCTTGTCATTCAACTGTTAGTCAAGTTTAGTTGGCTGTTAGTGTGTAATGTGTGTGTGTGTTTCTGTGGCTATCTGTCAGTGTTTTTGTGTGTGTGATGAGGCACAGGTAGACTGACTAGCTAGCTAGCTAGTGTATTAAATCCAAGTGTGTGTGAGTGAGTAAATGTGTGGCGAGAGAGAAGTGGAGGTTGTGTATCCCATGCAGCCTAGCTAGCTACTGAATGTAGCTAGTAACTTATGGTTACCCGTGTGTGTAATTGAGGGAGAGTGTGTGTGCATAGGCACATGAGAGAGAGAGAGAGAGAGAGAGAGCGAAATGGGGAATGTGTAGTCCATAAAACATTTGCAGTAACTTATGGGACCTGTGTGTGTGTGTGTGTGTGTGTGTGTGTGTGTGTGTGTGTGTGTGTGTGTGTGTGTGTGTGTGCTTATATTTGTCGTATTTGTCCTAAAGACAGGTTGCATAAATGCATGAAATGACCATGTATAAAGTTAGCACATAACTTGGCCATCTATAAAGTTATGTCAAACATGACCCATTGAAAATACTAGTAAAAGTGTGTGTGTGTGTGTGGGATTCATGCATGCATTTCAATAAGTGGAGGATTAGTAGTTTGTGTGTGTTATTGAGAGTGTGTTGATATTACTTGAAAATGTATTGTCTAGAATAGATTATGAAGATGACTGAACGTTTGAAGAGTAATATATTGTTATTTGTCTTATTTTTCAGATGAAACTCATTTAGTGCTCATTGGCAAGATTGCTGGTTCCATGAACCTCCCCAAGGAAACTGTGAGCTCGTAAAGAAGCGAACAAAAAGAAAAGGAACATAAGAGGTGTGGTGGCTAATTTCTGCATTACCAAATGAGGAGATTTACAAACACACCAGTCTGAGTTAAACTACATCTTTAATACTTAAGATACTTTTGCACAACCACTTTGACTTTCAACGATTCACAATTTCTAATGACCCGTTAAGAGTGTCAACACAATGACTACTGAGATATTTTATAGCAAATA
Source organism: Salmo salar (assembly GCF_965601325.2). Lineage (NCBI taxonomy): Eukaryota > Metazoa > Chordata > Actinopteri > Salmoniformes > Salmonidae > Salmo > Salmo salar. Next base: position 23,408,883 of record NC_138309.1, on the reverse strand, counting down.
TCCACCCCCCTTTGACATGACAAACCACAGATCTTAGGAACAGTTCACAAAGGGACCTTATACTTTAGAAAAGAGTGTCCACAGCCAGATAGCATTACCTATAAATTATCGTTCAGTTTGGTCCCTGATGACGAGGTTCTAATCTCGTCCCTGGTACTTCATAGAACAAAAACACAATTTCATCCAATGGCATATATCAATTGTCAACTCTAGATACTCCCATCTGAAGTAAACCCCCTCTTGATTCCACTCCTGGACAAGCTCACTGAGGGGAGTGCCCTGCGCACAGACATTGTGGAGACAAATAATTGGTTCCCCATTAATCACGCCATCCCTTCACATGGTTTAAGAATAGGTAAAGACACATTCACATATGAAGACAATTTTTCATTCTAAAACATCTCATCTATGTTACCCAACTAATTCTGATTCATCCACCACAGTGGACGTGATATGTCCTTGATAACCAACAAATCTGCAGAAGAACATTCAAATTCCTACACACAAGTTTTCTTTAGAATAATACAACTTTATGTTTTCTGTTGGGGCTGCAACAGTATTAAAAAGTGAATAAGGTATTTAAAAAAGAAAGGGGAGTAGTAGGCTGTGTCATGAATATAAATACAAGAGCTGAGAATACAGTGACTTTCAGCACATATTGAAAGTTGGTTTAATTTTTTTTTCTTCTGATTTCAGAATACTTCAAAAAGCTGACTGCAGTTATAAAGTTCTACAAGGAACATGGTGTTGCTCCAAGGACTACTGTCAATTTAATATTGTATTTAGGCCAAATCTATTAATTATTATTATATGTGTGAAATTAGTTTTAATATAGTTTAGTTGTAGTTTGGACGGGCCAGCTGGGCAGGTAACTGTTGTCTTGCAGTCAGAAAATCATTTTATTTTAGGATTCAAAGTCTATCATAAATATAATTTTTTTGGTCCCCACACTAGTTATACTTTCTGCTTCTGGGAGGCCCCGTCACATGATGAAATACATGATTCATCATTCTCATTTTCTGCTTTGGGTTTATTGTAATAACTAATATAAGTATGCAAAATTGTAGGTTTTTTATTTAGCATAATTAGCATGTGTTTAAGGTAGATTACATGCATAGAGGTCAGGTTTATCTGGGACAGATATGTATAGTGCAGCACAGTTTTTCAGTCTTCCAGATCAAGCTGAAGTTACATGACTACGACTCCCCAATGACATTTGATGAATTTAATAGATATTGAATGTGTGTGGACTAGCTAATCACTTACACATCATCACCCCTACCTGCACCACTGGGGCTTTCAACAGGCATTGGGATTCTGGAAGAGGAGATTAATATGATGAGAGTTCTAGGTAGAACTTTTATTAATTCCACTGAAAAGAAGAAAAAAACATGTTTGAGTAATTAGCCAAATGAGGATCTCCATATCCATTGGCAAAGTATGACGTGGAAGTTGCACAGCTTATTAAAATAAATATCCCCTCACTATGAAACTAATTACAGACATAAGAACAGAGTAGGGGATTCTGGATCCTTCTGAGCACATACAGGGAAAGATGGAACTGATCCATATACAGCTATTGCTCCTCTGGAGTCATGGGATACCTCCCAAATGACACCATACTCCCTAAATAAGAACTCTTAAAAATAATGGTGTAAGTTGGAGCCAAATAAGGTTCGTAAGCGTGATGCCATAGGGCAGGTATTCCCAAACTGGGGTACGGGGGTACGCGCAATGCCGTCGGGGGTACGGCAAATTATTTGTATTTTTTTAACTGCATTGTTGATTAGGGGTTCGTAAGTAAGCATTTCACTGTAAGGTTTACACAAGTTGTATTCGGTGCATGTAACTAATACAATTTTATTAGATTTTTTTGCACATTTTCAAAGAGTCCATTTATATTTTCCAACGGGGCTATACATTTGTGTGAGATTATTTTCTCACCAAAGTAGCCTCATTTCACTGCCAAAAATAAAATTAAACCATCTAGTGTTAAGCGAAATAACAACACAATGTCAAATACAGGTAGCCTAGTCAACAAATGAACATCCAATTACATTATCACACAGCCATTTTCCAAGCAAGCATATATGTCACATAAAGCAAAACCACAGCTAAATGCAGCACTAACCTTTGATGATCTTCATCAGATGACACTCCTAGGACATTATGTTATACAATACATGCATGTTTTGTTCAATCAAGTTCATATTTATATCAAAAAACAGTTTTTTACATTAGCAAGTGATGTTCAGAACTAGCATACCCACCGAAAACTTCCAGTGAATTTACTAAATTACTCATGATAAACGTTGACAAAATACATAACAATTATTTTAAGAATTATTGATACAGAACTCCTTTATGCCATCGCTATGTCCGATTTTAAAATAGCTTTTCGGCGAAAGCACATTTTGCAATATTCTGAGTACATAGCTCGGCCATCACAGGCTAGCTATTTTGACATCCGCCAACTTCGGAGTCACCTAAACTCAAGTTTGGGGCAACCTAAACTCAGAATTACAATTAGAAAAATTGGATTACCTTTGCTGTTCTTCGTCAGAATGCACTCCCAGGACTTCTACTTCAACAACACATGTTGTTTTGGTTCCAAATAATCCATAGTTATATCCAAATACCTCTGTTTTGTTCGTGCGTTCAGGTCACTATCCGAAGGGTAACGCGCGAGAGCGTTTCGTGACAAAAAATTCAAAATATTCCATTACCGTACTTAGAAGCATGTCAAACGCTGTTTAAAATAAATTTGTATGCTATTTTTCTCGTAAAATAGCAATAATATTCCAACCGGGCAACGTTGTATTCATTCAAAGTGAGAAAGAAAAACATGGCGAGTTCTCGTGACCGCGCATCTCCAGTCTCACTGTCCCCAGGCTGACCACTTACAAACTCTGCTCCTATACTTTGCCCAGAGACAGCAGACACCCCATTCCACTTTCTGGTGGCTTTAGAGAGCCAATGGAAGCCTTAGAAAGTGTCACGTTACAGCACAGATGCTGTATTTTCGATAGAGATGCAACAGAAGGACAACAAATTGTCAGACAGGGCACGTCCTACATTGAATCTTCTCAGGTTTTGGCCTGCCATATGAGTTCTGTTATACTCACAGACACCATTCAAACAGTTTTAGAAACTTTAGAGTGTTTTCTATCCAAATCTACTAACTATATGCATATTCTAGTTTCTGGGCAGGAGTAGTAACCAGATTAAATCGGGTACATTTTTTATCTGGCCGTGAAAATACTGGCCCCTATCCCAAAGAAGTTAAGGGGAAACATTTAAATGTCTTGTAATGGCCTAGTCAAAGCCCAGATCTCAATCCAATTTATCATCTGTGGCATGACTTAAAGATTGCTGTACACCAGTGGAACCCATCCAACTTGAAGGAGCTGGAGCAGTTTTGCCTTGAAGAATGGGCAAAAATCCCAGTGGCTAGATGTGCCAAGCTTATAGAGACATACCCCAAGAGACTTGCAGCTGTAATTGCTGCAAAAGGTAGCTCTACAAAGTATTGACTTTGGGGGGGGTAAATAGTTATGCACGCTCAAGTTTTCATTTTATTTTGTCTTATTTCGTGTTTGTTTCACAATAAAAATTATTTTGCATATTCAAAGTGGTAGGCATATTGTGTAAATCAAATGATACAACCCCCCCAAAAAAATACATTTTAATTCCAGGTTGTAAGGCAACAAAATAGGAAAAATGCTAAGGGGGTGAGTACTTTCGCAAGCCTCTGTAGTGCACTATGGGACCCTATAAGACCTGGTCAAAAATATTTCCCTACATGGGAATCCAGTAGCATTTGTCGAAAACCAGGAGTTGTTTGAGGCAAGATAGTTCAAGTTTAGTTGACTCATTGACGGACAGAAAACAAAACACAGGATTTATTTCCATCCTCTCTTTCCAATGTCATCTGTACTCTGTATGGACAGTTTCATCACACAGACAAGAAAACGCTCAAGTCAGGGAACAGACCTTGTTTATATGAGACTTCTAAACCCATTATATCATAGAAAACAGCCTATTTTCTTTTAGCCTCCATCTCCCCAGAACAAACAATCTATCAACACATTTTCTGTATCCAACAAAAGCAGTTCTCATCTGTGTATGTCCTATCCCTCACTGTGTGTCTTGTCCTTCTGTTTGTAACAGGGGTCTCAAAGTAATTTTGCCAAAGGGACATTTCTGTAAAGGCTAATGTCAGAAGGGCAGCACAATAAGTTATGACAATAACAAATGTACTTCCCATTCCACTATAAATGTTCACAACATCAAATCTGCTCAGATAATGAGTCCAAAAAGGGATCTTCACATTTTTTTTTAAAGTCCATTATCATGGACACAAGATAAACGTTAAAAAATATTCAGGATCCAGGAGGGCTCTCCTTTTATCAGTTGAATTCTATTGAAAATTGAATTGACAGTTGCTACAGACTACATGGCAGAGGAATGATACAGATAGTAACAGGTCAGATAAACTCACTGACACTAATGGACAGCCTACACCTCTCATTATCCCTGATCAATATGGACCATTATAGACATTGTAAATAGCTATATGTTGTATCGCTAATGCGTAACTGAACAAGAGTTTTCAATGAAACATGGTGAAGCTCCAAAATTGCCCTCGCTGGAAGCCAGTGTTTCAGACATAAGGAAGTGGATGGCTGCAAACGTTCTACTTTTAAACTCAGACAAAACAGATATGCTTGTTCTAGGTCCCGAGAAACAAAGAGATCCTCTGTTGAATCTGACAATTAATCTTGATGGTTGTACAGTCGTCTCAAAGAAAACTGTGAAGGACATCGGCGTTACTCTGGACCCTGATCTCTCTTTTGACGAACATATCAAGGTAGTTTCAAGGACAGCTTTTTTCCATCTGCGTAACCTTGCAAAGATCAGAAAGTTTCTGTGCAAAATTGATGCAGAAAAAACCATCCATGCTTTTGTTAATTCTAGGTTAGACTACTGCAATGCTCTACTTTCCAGGCTACCCGGATAAAGCACAAAATAAACTTCAGTTAGTGCTAAATACGGCTGCTAGAATCCTGACTAGAACCGGAAAATTTGATCATATTACTCCAGTGCTAGCCTCCCTACACTGGCTTCCTGTTAAGGCAAGGGCTGATTTCAAGGTTTTACTGCTAACCTACAAAGCATTACATGGGCTTGCTCCTACCTATCTTTCCGATTTGGTACGTGTACATACCTACACGTACGCTACAGTCACAAGACGCAGGCCTCCTAATTGTCCCTAGAATTTCTAGGCAAAAAGCTGGAGGCAGGGCTTTCTCCTATAGAGCTCCATTTTTATGGAATGGTCGGCCTACCCATGTGAGAGATGCAGACTCGGTGTCAACCTTTAAGTCTTTATTGAAGCGGACTCATCTCTTCAATAGGTCCTATGATTGAGTGTAAATCTGGCCCAGGAGTGTGAAGGAAAGGAAAGTGTGAAGGAACAGAAAGGCACTGGAGCAACGAACTGCCCTTGCTCTCTCTGCCTAGCCGGTTCCCCTCTCTCCACTGGGATTCTCTGCCTCTAACCCTATTACAGGGGCCGAGTCACTGGCTTACTGGTGTTCTTCCATGCCGTCCCTAGGAGGGGTGCGTCACTTGAGTTGGTTGAGTCACTGACGTGGTCTTCCTGTCTGGGTTGGCGCCCCCCCCCCCCCTTGGGTTGTGCCGTAGTGGAGATCTTTTTGGGCTATACTCGGCCTTGTCTCAGGATGGTAAGTTGGTGGTTGAAGATATCCCTCTAGTGGTGTGGGGGCTGTGCCTTGGCAAAGTGGGTGGGGTTATATCCTGCCTGTTTGGCCCTGTCCAGGGGTATCATCGGATGGGGCCACAGTGTCTCCTGACCCCTCCTGTTTCAGCCTCCAGTATTTGTGCTGCAGTAGTTTGTGTCGGGGGGCTAGGGTCAGTCTGTTATATCTGGAGTATTTCTCCAGTGTCCTGTGTGAATTTAAGTATGCTCTCTCTAATTCTCTCTTTCTCTCTTTCTCTCTCTCGGGGGACCTGAGCCCTAGGACCATGCCTCAGGACTACCTGGCATGATAACTCAATCAGACTACACTCAATCTGATGACAGTCCACCTGGCCGTGCTGCTGCTGCTCCAGTTTCAACTGTTCTGCCTGCGGCTATGGAACCCTGACCTGTTCACCGGACGTGCTACCTGTCCCAGACCTGCTGTTTTCAACTCTCTAGAGACAGCAGGAGCAGTAGAGACACTCTCAATGATCGGCTATGAAAAGCCAACTGACATTTACTCCTGAGGTGCTGACCTATTGCACGCTCGACAACTACTGTGATTATTATTATTTGACCATGCTGGTCATTTATGAACATTTTAACATCTTGGCCAAGTTCTGTTATAATCTCCACCCGGCACAGCCAGAAGAGGACTGGCCACCCCTCATAGCCTGGTTCCTTTCTAGGTTTCTTCCTAGGGAGTTTTTCCTAGCCACCGTGCTCCTACACCTGCATTGCTTGCTGTTTGGGGTTTTAGGCTGGGTTTCTGTACAGCACTTTGAGATATCAGCTGATGTAAGAAGGGCTATATAAATACATTTGACTTGATTTGAAGAGTGCATCTCTAACGTCAATGTTGTGTAGACTGAAATCCTAGCACTCTTGAAAAACATTCGTGCCCATTTTAAACGGCCTCCTACTCAAACTCAGAAGCTAGGATATGCATATGATTAGTACTTGTGGATAGAAAACACCCTAAAGTTTCTAAAACTGTTTGAATGGTGTCTGTGAGTATAACAGAACTCATATGGCAGTCAAAACCCCGAGACAGATGGAAACAGGAAGTGGAATTCTGAATTGCGAACTCAACTTCATCACGTTGCCTATTAATCACAAAGTGAGCAATGGTTCATTGAGCACTTCCTATTGCTTCCACTAGATGTCCCCAGTCTTCACAAATTGGTTTGAGCCTTCTACTGTTAAAATTGAATGAATGAGACGCTGTGGAACGTGGTCACACGGAGAGGGCCATCACCATTATGACGCCGGCGCCCCTGGTTACCCTCCCCTTTCGAAACGTTTTGAAACACAATGCAATCGTCCCCCTCGAATCTTATTGGCTCTCTTGTTGAAAAACGCCCTGAAGATTTATGTTATACAACGTTTGACATGTTTGAACGAACCTAAATGTGGAAAAAAATGCATTTTCTCGAAATGGCTGTCCCGTGGCCGACGGAAGTTTTGGAGCAGCCTTCAGATGCGCTAACAAGAACAAGCTCTTGGAACATAAAGGAGTCATTTTTTCGAATGAAAATATATTTGTTGTGGACCTGGGAATCCTGGAAGTGCTTTCTGATGAAGACAACCAAAGGTAAGGGATTACTGACAATAGTATACAAGACCAGATGTGATATGCGATTGTTCCAAGATGGCTAGCCTATTGCTATTGCTAGCCTATTGTTCTGAGTATCGCATCCCCTTTTATCGCAAAGTGTGATTACCCAGTAAAGTTATTTTTAAATCTGGCATTACAGGTGCTTTCAAGAGATATTCATCTATAAATCTTAGAATGACAATATTACATTTTAAAAATGTTTTCTAATAGTAATTTAGTAAATTGTAGCTCTGTTTCATCGGATGCATTTGAGGGAAAATAGTTAGTCAACGTTACGCACCGATGTAAAATGCTGTTTTTATATATAAATATTAACTTTATCGAACAAAAGAATGCATGTATTGTGTAACATGATGTCCTAGGTGTGTCATCTGATGAAGATTGTCCAAGGTTAGTGCTGCATTTAGCTGTTTTTTGGGATGCATGTTGTTGGTCGGAAAATGGCTATGTGGCTAGTTTTACGATATACTCCTCTAACATAATCTAATGTTTTGCTTTTGCTGTAAAGCCTTTTTGAAATCGGACAACGTGGTTCGATTCAGGAGAGGTGTATCTATAAAATGATATAATTTGATATATATATATATTTTTTTAATTATTACATTTTGTTATGCTAATGGCCATATGATTTTTCGCTGGATGTCCGCATTCGGGACGGAGGCCGCACAGGGGTTAATAAGTACAAGTATAATTGCCATTTTCTTGTTTCAGATTACTTCAGTGGTACTAATTACTAGATACTTCTTAGTTTCTGAGCTGCGATAAATATTTTATTCCGCTTTGAAAAAGGTACATTTTGGGGCCAATTCAGACGTTGAAAACCATGCCTATTTTAACTGTTTTGATTTAGGCACTTCTTGGTAGTTGGTATTCAGACATACCTTATGCAGGTTCATAACACGTTTTGTGAGTTGGGCTCCCTTGCACACACTGAATACATTGAATTATACCCCAGAAAAAATACTCACTGGGTGGCCTACCAATTCATTTTTCTGTTAATTTATCTAAAGCAATCCTTTAAAAGTGTAATTTCTAATCATTCCTAATTTCTGTTTATTTGAAAAAAAACAAGCTGTCATTGTGTAGAGAATCATTGTACTATCTAAACCGCTGTCAAATATATTTTCCATAAACAAAAATATTGTATGTTCAGCTGTTTAAATTTGGTGTACAAAACCGAAAGTAAAAATCACAAAAAGGAAACTTAAGCACTTGAAGAATAGAAGTAGAGGAGATAAAACAGATCACATTTCTATGTGAATTTGGTCGAGTCGCCCAAAAAGCTACACATTGTAGCTTTAAATACTCTGCACCTTGAATTTGAATTTGATTGGCACCAGACTAGAATGTAGACTATGGAGAATGTGGAGAGATACCCATGCATGAATATTTGTCTCCGTTTCAGAACCCATGGGTCGATTTTTTTTTTTAAGAAAACACTCTGAATTTACAAATAATTTATGTTTAGGGAATAATCATGAATCCTACTTCATGTAAAAATAGGGTTGAAGGAGAGCCGTTACACACAAACTAAAAAAGTGGTTTGATTCATCCAGAAAGTTGCCACATTCTTTTCATCAACAGTAATGTTGAAAGTAGTATAATAATAATATAGAGAATAGTATACAAGAGTATGATATATATTGTCGTGTCTGATTGATTAAATTAATTGACAGGCTATTTTATTAAATCAATTACCTAACATTTGATTGATTACGTGATTTAATTAAACCATGCAACAATTAACTCATTAATAACCTGGGGCACCACAGAAGAGTGTTTATAGAGCTGCCGAATAATCTCTTAACGATCTGAAGATCTTTTATATCAATAGCAGTCAATTATTAATTGTCACCTTATTCAGTCTCATTTGTCTGAACGTCGTAAAAGTCTTGGTTATCTTCATGAACCCTGGCTAACAACAAATCAGCAATACAACAATTGGCTTAATTATTTATTTACCAAATAATCACACAGAACTACATATACACAGGATGGATCATACATAGAATACTAATCATGTCATAAAAGAAAAAGTCCCTAGTGGCCGAAACCGATATGACGGCTGGTTACACAAAGAAAGGGGGTTGGGTTTGAATCAAAGAGTGGGAAGACTGAGGGACAAAGGGGATTGGGTCTCTATCAGACCTTGAGAAGGTAAATACAGAATCTTATGCATTCTAATAACCAGCCATTCCGAAAAGGAAAATGCAAAATATATATTTACACTGAGCTGCGCTTCGATAGATGGCTCAAAGATGGAAGACTGGTTTGCCCAGCAGAGATCACCCTTGTCCTTTGTAGAATCTTTCTGGTCCTAGTGTTGTAGAGCAGATACATTGTACCGTGGTCTTCTTATTAGGAGATTGTCTGTCCTTTCCTAGGCCACGTACGTTTACAGCTGCAGCTGATAACTCGACTTCTAGGATGTATCACTTCTTCTTTAGTGAATAAGAGTTCAAAGTTCATACCATTTTGCCATAATCAGCTCACGCTGAATTCTGTCTGGTCTACTAGAAATTCATCCTTCCAGCATGGTGATCGTCACCTCTTAAACATATGGACACCAGTCCTCACGTCGTCGGGAACAAAGCTTGACTTCCGTCAACAGGCTTTTGTATTGGGGGAGAGAAAGGTGCGTTTCATAATTCTCAACGAATGTCTGTTCACTTGGGCGTGGCCACTGAGAGAGCGTAGTTTACTTATGAAAGCAATTCTCTCATTAAGAAGCTAAAATTACATTTCATCTTTTCACAAATACTTTCATATTTAAACATTTAAATTGCACAACATTTCCATGTGAATCTGATAACTAGAATGTGTAGACTATCCAAGATACAATTTATGTCATCCTATCATCAGATATAATGTTCCAGACACCAACTGATCTGACATCATATTATGTTTCATATGCACAAAAAGCGTATCAATCAGTCAATCAATCAAATGTATTTATAAAGCCCTTTTTACATCAGCCGATGTCACACAGTGCTATACAGAAACCCAGCCTAAAACCCCAAACAGCAAGCAATGCAGATGTAGTAGCACGGTGGCTAGGAAAAACTCCCTAGAAAGGCAAGAACCTAGGAAGAAACCTAGAGAGGACCAGGCTCTGAGGGGTGGCCAATCTTCTTCTGGTTGTGCCGGGTGGAGATTATAACAGTACATGGTCAAGATGTTCAAATGTTCATAGATGACCAGCAGGGTCAAATAATAATAATCACTGTGGTTGTTGAGGGTGCAACAGGTCAGCACCTCAGGAGTAAATGTCAGTGGGCTTTCATAGCCGAGCATTCAGAGTTAGAGACAGCAGGTGCGGTAGAGAGAGAGAGTCGAAAACAGCAGGTCCGGGACAGGGTAGCACGTTCGGTGAACAGGTCAGTGTTCAACAGCCGCAGGCGGAACAGTTGAAACTGGAGCAGCAGCACGACCAGGTGGACTGTGGACAGCAAGGAGTCTACAGGCCAGGTAGTCTTGAGGCATGGTCCTAGGCTCAGGTCCTCCAAGAGAAGAGAGAAAAGAGAGAGCATACTTAAATTCACATAGGTCACCGGATAAGACAGGAGAAATACTCCAGATACTCCTGGGCCAGACTACACTCAATCAGAGGACCTACTGAAGAGACCGCTTCAATAAAGACTTAAAGGTTGAGACCGAGTCTGCGTCTCTCACATGGGTAGGCAGACCATTCCATAAAAATGTAACTCTATAGGAGAAAGCTCTGCCTCCAGCTTTTTGCCTAGAAATTCTATGGACAATTAGGAGGCCTGCATCTTGTGACCGTAGCGTACGTGTAGGTATGTACTGCAGGACCAAATCGGAAAGATAGGTAGGAGCAAGCCCATGTAAAGCTTTGTAGGTTAGCAGTAAAACCTTGAAATCAGCTCTTGCCTTAACAGGAAGCTAGTGTAGAGAGGCAAGCACTGGAGTAATATGATCACATTTTTCTGCCTTAATTTTGGGCAGAAAGTTTCAGATTCTAGCAATGTTACATAGATGGAAAAAAGCTGTCCTTGAAACAGTCTTGATATGTTTGTCAAAAGAGAGATCATGGTCCAGAGTAACGCCGAGGTCCTTCACAGTTTTATTCACATTTTATTTGAGATAACTATACAACCAACAAGATTAATTGTCAGATCCAACCGAAGATCTCTTTGTTTTTTGGGACCTAGAACTAGCATCTCTGTTTTGTCCAAGTTTAACCTCTCTGGGCTAGGTGGGACGAAATCGTGGGACGAAATCTCAACGAAATCGTCCCACCTACGCAACAGCCAGTGTAATCCCGTGGCGCGATTTTCAAATACCTTAGAAATGCTATTACTTCAATTTCTCAAACATATGACTATTTTACACCATTTTAAAGACAAGACTCTCGTTAATCTAACCACACTGTCCGATTTCAAAAAGGCTTTACAACGAAAGCAAAACATTAGATTATGTCAGCAGAGTACCCAGCCAGAAATAATCAGACACCCATTTTTCAAGCTAGCATATAATGTCACAAAAACCCAGAAGACAGCTAAATGCAGCACTAACCTTTGATGATCTTCATCAATAACAAATGTTGGTTTGGTCCAAAATAATCCCTCGTTATATCCAAATAGCGGCGTTTTGTTCGTGCGTTCAAGACACTATCCGAAGTGTAAATAAGGGTCACGAGCATGGCGCAATTCGTGACAAAACATTTCTAAATATTCCATTACCGTACATCGAAGCATGTCAACCGCTGTTTAAAATCCATTTTTATGCCATTTTTCTCGTAAAAAAGCGATAATATTCAGACCGGGAATCTGCGTTTAGGTAAACAGACTAAAGAAAACAAGGCATGGGGTCGACGCGGGCACGCGCCTGAGTCTCACAGTACTGTAACCAGCCACTACCCAAACGCGCTACTTTTTTTCAGCCAGAGCCTGCAAAGCCACGATTCAGCTTTTTGCCCCCTTCTGAGAGCCCATGGGAGCCGTAGGAAGTGTCACGTAACAGCAGAGATCCTCTGTAATGGATAGAGATAATCAAGAAGGGCAAGAAATTGTCAGACAGGCCACTTCCTGCATGGAATCTTCTCAGGTTTTGGCCTGCCATATGAGTTCTGTTATACTCACAGACACCATTCAAACAGTTTTAGAAACTTTAGGGAGTTTTCTATCCAAAGCCAATAATTATATGCATATTCTAGTTACTGGGCAGGATTAGTAACCAAATTAAATCGGGTACGTTTTTTATCCAGCCGTGTCAATACTGCCCCCTAGCCCTAACAGGTTAAAAGTAAAACTTATTCCGCCATCCACTTCCTTATGGCTGAAACACAGGCTTCCAGGGAGGGCAATTTTGGGGCTTCACAATGTTTCATAGAAATGTACAGCAGTGTATCGTCCGCATGGCAGTGAAAGTTAACATTATGTTTCCGAATGACATCACCAAGAGATAAAATATATAGTGAAAACAATAGTGGTCCTAAAACGGAACCTTGAGATGCACCTAAATTTACAGTTGATTTGTCAGAGGACAAACCATCCACAGAGACAAACTGATATATTTCTGACAGATAAGATCTAAACCAGGCTAGAACTTGTCCGTGCAGACCAATTTGGGTTTCCAATCTCTCCAAAAGAATGTGGTGATCAATGGGATCAAAAGCAGCACTAAGGTCTAGGAGCACGAGAACAGATGCAGAGCCTTGGTCTGATGCCATTAAAAGGTAATTTACCACCTTCACAAGTGCAGTCTCAACAGCTTTTTCCAAAAATATACTGCTCAAAAAATAAAGGGAACACTTAAACAACACATCCTAGATCTGAATTAAATAAATAATCGTATTAAATACTTTTTTCTTTACATAGTTGAATGTGCTGACAACAAAATCACACAAAAATAATCAATGGAAATACAATTTATCAACCCATGGAGGTCTGGATTTGGAGTCACACTCAAAATTAAAGTGGAAAACCACACTACAGGCTGATCCAACTTTGATGTAATGTCCTTAAAACAAGTCAAAATGAGGCTCAGTAGTGTGTGTGGCCTCCACGTGCCTGTATGACCTCCCTACAACGCCTGGGCATGCTCCTGATGAGGTGGCGGATGGCCTCCTGAGGGATCTGCTCCCATACCTGGACTAAAGTATTTGCCAAGTCCTGGACAGTCTGTGGTGCAACGTGGCGTTGGTGCATGGAGCGAGACATGATGTCCCAGATGTGCTCAATTGGATTCAGGTCTGGGGTACGGGTGGGCCAGTCCATAGCATCAATGCCTTCCTCTTGCAGGAACTGCTGACACACTCCAGCCACATGAGGTCTAGCATTGTCTTGCATTAAGAGGAACCCAGCGCCAACCGCACCAGCATATGGTCTCACAAGGGGTCTGAGTATCTCATCTCGGTACCTAATGGCAGTCAGGCTACCTCTGGGGAGCACATGGAGGGCTGTGCGCCCCCAAAGAAATGCCACCCCACACCATGACTGACCCACCGCCAAACCGGTCATGCTGGAGGATGTTGCAGGCAGCCGAACATTCTCCCCGGTGTCTCCAGACTCTGTCACGTCTGTCACGTGCTCAGTGTGAACCTGCTTTCATCTGTGAAGAGCACAGGACGACAGTGGCGAATTTGCTAATCTTGGTGTTCTCTGGCAAATGCCAAACGTCCTGCATGGTGTTGGGCTGTAAGCATAACCCCCACCTGTGGACGTCGGGCCCTCATACCACCCTCATGGAGTCTGTTTCTGAACGTTTGAGCAGACACATGCACATTTGTGGCCTGCTGGAGGTCATTTTGCAGGGCTCTGGCAGTGCTCCTCCTGCTCCTCCTTGCACAAAGGCGGAGGTAGCGGTCCTGCTGCTGGGTTGTTGCCCTCCTACGGCCTCCTCCACGTCTCCTGATGTACTGGCCTGTCTCCTGGTAGCGCCTCCATGCTCTGGACACTACGCTGACAGACACAGCAAACCTTCTTGCCACAGCTCGCATTGATGTGCCATCCTGGATGAGCTGCACTACCTGAGCCACTTGTGTGGGTTGTAGACTCCGTCTCATGCTACCACTAGAGTGAAAGCACCGCCAGCATTCAAAAGTGACCAAAACATCAGCCAGGAAGCATAGGAACTGAGAAGTGGTCTGTGGTCACCACCTGCAGAACCACTCCTTTATTGGGGGTGTCCTGCTAATTGCCTATAATTTCCACCTGTAGTCTATTCCATTTGCACAACAGCATGTGAAATTAATTGTCAATCAGTGTTGCTTCCTAAGTGGACAGTTTGATTTCACAGAAGTGTGATTGACTTGGAGTTACATTGTGTTGGTTAAGTGTTCCCTTTATTTTTTTGAGCAGTGTCTATAAATAAGCTCTCCACAATGAATTTCAATAGAAAGCGTGTAAAAGTAGTCAAGATCCTGCAACCATGGAGAGGTGAATACCTGTCTATTCATGGGAAGATTACCTTGATTAACTCCTTAGTCATATCTCAATTTACTCACTTACTTATGGCACTGCCTGCTCCTGATGATTTTTTTTTTGCTTTATCTGGGATGCTAAACCAGACAAAATAAAGCGTGTCTATCTATATAATGATATGAATTTGGTGGGTTGAGATTATTAAATATAAAAGCACTAAACCTCTCTCTAAAAGCTTCACTTTATCAAAAGTTTTACTTGAAACCTAAATGATTCTCAAGTAGATTACTAAGAAAAGCTCGTTCATGTTTGTAAAAATGGCCTTTGTGCAGATTGCCATGTCTCATTTTCGATTAATTGAAAGTTTTACTTTTTTCAAAGTATCTCTCTTTTTTAACAAGCATTGCAGAGCTGGCTACAATTTCAATTGCATCCCCCTGAAAAGATAGAATAAATATTACAACAAATATAATGGCTGATCTGTCAGGCGGTGGGTGTAGCTGGTGCATGAAGTCAGGCGCAGGAGAGCAGAGATGAGTGAACAACGCACTTTACTAAAGAAATAGCACACAGTAAACATACCAATGTGCGAACAATAACGGTTGCCACAAAACACAGATGAAAACAGCACCCGGAAAGAAACAGCTGGAAACGTACCGACCTGAACAATAAACAATCACACACAAAGACATGAGGGAAACAGAGGGTTAAATACATGACCAGTAATTGGGAAATGAAAACCAGGTGTGGGGAACGCATTACCCCAAAAATGGAGGAGGCAGGTGGCAGTGGGAGGAGGTAGGGAACTGATCCGACTGCACAATATAAAGGATCAAAACTGGCGGAGGAATAAAAATAGCATAAATAGGAAAGTATACCAAGTTCATTTGAGGACCAGGATGTTGACAACTGTGCCATACAGATTGCAAATAGTTTGTAAGAGATTTTTGATGTACCGATTCCATGGTATGAGTTGATATATAAAACAACGCAAGATTCAAGACTTCATGCTTTTCAGCTAAAATTATTATACAGAATTCTTGCCACCAACAAAATGTTGAATATTTGGGGCATAAAATCATCGAAGCTCTGCAGACTTTGTTGTGAGGATACAGCATCAATGTTTCTGGTCTCAGGATCAGGAATGGCAGAAAATGCGTAGCATTAATCTGAAATTGACCATAGAAATGGTACTGTTAGGAGATCTGAAGAGACCTGGTGAGTCAATTACTAATATACTAATACTCTTAGTAAAAGTATTTATCTTCAACTTGCAATCTGTGGATTCTATTCGATTAGATAGATTGAAATTGTACGTTAAATATCACAGCATAGTTGAAAGATATGTGTTGTGTAGAAACCCGAAAGTGGGTGGCCAGCAGAGATCGATGGGATGGGCTGAGGGAAGCTGAGGGTTGGGATGTGGAATTGGAGACAAATGGGAGTGGAGTTGTTGTGCCGGGAGATAGAATGATGGTCAAATATAAAAGTAAAAAATAAAGTCTAAATAAAACATAATAAAAAGTAAGTTTGAATGACACTGAAGGGAGGTGTTTTTACAGCTAATGCCGGTTTGCTTGAGGCTGATGCTGTGCAGGTGTTTGTACACATGCATATACACACACTCTCATTCAAAGATAATGTCAATAGAAGATACTGTATGTGACACAGACACCTATCGGAGTGTACCTGAACGATTTACATATAGAGGGCTATGTCTCACCACTTAGTTATTGCAAGGCTAACCCCCAGGGAAATCATGACTTGGCAGCAAGATAGTGAAAATCTGAAAATTAGCAGCTGACATCTTAAGTTTTTTTTTAAATTAATGCATGTGAGACAGGTTCCATGTACAACAAGACAGGCAGAGATGAAGAGAGAAAAGGAACACAGAACAGTTTAATTACCTCTAGTTATGGACACTTTTGCCAGAAATAAAGCTTCCACGGCCTGTTCCTCGGGCAGTTAACATCTGGCAATATCTACATTTTCGACCCCTTGATCAGCTCGCTCTCCGAAAGTAAAGAAAATAATTTATTTTTTGTAGATATGAAAACAATAACTGCGATATGACCGTTCAATCTAAAGCAGTAGATGTCATTTTCAGGATACTTCAGTACATCACAGAAAGCTTAACACCAGACTGGTATTGTGGTTGTTCATTAGATGATGGGAAATATGCAATGATATCTGCACCATCTACATGCTGCAGACTCCCTAACTCTTCGTGACAGACATAGTGTTCTTTCATCCTTCTTTAAAAAAAAGCTAACCGTTACACTGTCATGAAATATGATTTTTTTATCAACTGAAAGTGGCGAGAACAGGCGTTCGTAGCCAAATGCTTTTGGTTAGCTTGAGAATAATAATTGCATGATTTATCATTCTATGGTATGTATGTATGTAATATAGTAGAATGTTATGAACCAACACTGAATCGTAGGAGCTAACTACTAGCTATGTAAAAGTTGGATGGAAGTGTCACGACTCCCGCCGAAGTCGGCCCCTCTCCTTGTTTGGGCGGCGTTCGGCGGTCGACATCACCGTCTTACTAGTTGCCACCGATCGATGTTTCACTATTCGTTTGGTTTTGTCTTTATTGTGTACACCTGTTTTTGATTTCCCTAATTATGTTCATTATTTAACCTCTGCATTTCCTGTTTGTCTTGTCGGTGATTGTTTCCTGTTTTGTGTAGTTGGAGGTGTTTCTCCAAACTATGTATTTTCCTATGAGAAGATTTATTGATATTTTTAGTAAACACATTTGTTTACATTTATCCCTGTGTCCTGCGCCTGACTCCTCTACTTCTCTAAAGAAAACCATTACAGAATCACCGACCAAACAATGGAGTCAGCAGGAGCAGCCAGCCCTCCTATTTGTATAGAGGAGCGCATTCAGCAGCAAGCAAGTATGATCCAGAGTCTCATGACTGCCATGGATTGCGTGCTGCAGACCATGGAGAGAGTGGAGAGAAAAGGATGTCCCGTCGACCCAGCCACACCACCGCCGGGCGCACCTCTGGATCATACCCAACCGTCGTCTATATCCGGTGGGATTCGGCTCTCGCTCCCGGGAGCGTATGACGGAACAGCTGCCAGGTGTCAGGGGTTCCTACTCCAGCTGGAGCTCTACCTGGCGGCTGTCCAGCCACCGCCCTCGGGACGCGAGAGAGTGAGCGCCCTCATCTCCTGTCTGACTGGTAAAGCCCTGGAGTGGGCCAACGCCATCTGGGAGGTGGAAGGCCCGACTCGGGATGACTACGAGGACTTCTCCCGCCGCTTTCGGGCAATATTTCATCATCCACCAGAAGGAAGAGCGGCGGGAGAGCGCTTATTACATTTAAGGCAGGAGATGAGGAGCACTCACAAGTTTGCACTGGATTTTAGAACTCTAGCGACTGGTGCGGGATGGAATGAGCGGGCCCTGATCGATCACTACAGGTGTGGTTTGCGAGAGGACGTTCATAGGGAGCTAGCCTGCAGGGACACCACCCTCCACCTGGACCAGCTGGTGGACTTATCAATCCAGCTGGATAACCTGCTGGCCTCCCGCGGACATCCGGATCAGGGTCCGTTGGTTCCATCCTCCAGTCCCTTAGACCCAACACCGATGGAGTTGGGGGGCCTGGTACTAGGGAGACCGGAGGGGGAACCATTCCATGCACCAGAGGTGACCGCAGAGGGCACACTGCTGGTCGGTGCTGGAGAGGTTTTCCAGGTAGTTGAGGTGGTAGGCGGAACACTGGAGGTACATCTCAGGTGAGTAGGCACACGACTCACCCAGACCCCCCTGTTGCTCACATGTGGTTATCAATAGGATTTCTGGGGTTTACCCCGCATTCCCAGCATAAGGCGCTAGTAGATTCAGGCGCAGCTGGGAACTTTATTGATCGGTCCTTGGCCAATAGATTAGGGATTCCTATTGTTACCGTTGATGTTCCCTTCCCTGTACATGCCCTAGATAGTCATCCATTGGGGTCGGGGTTGATTAGGGAGGTCACAGCTCCCATTGCTATGGTAACGCAGTGGAGTCATGAAGAGAGTATTAGTCTCTTTCTGATTGATGCTCCTGCGTTTCCCGTTGTGTTGGGTCTTCCCTGGTTGGCTTCTCATGATCCTATTATTTCGTGGCAACAGAGGGTTCTCAAGGGATGGTCCTGTCAGTGTTCAGGGAGGTGTTTAGGTGTTTCCTTAGGTGCCACTACGGTGGAAAGTCCAAACCAGGTTTCCACCATGCACATTCCTCCCGAATATGCCGATTTGGCAATCGCCTTCTGTAAAAGGAAGACGACTCAAGTACCACCCCATCGACCAGGGGATTGTGCGATAAATCTCCTGGAGGGCGCTTCACTTCTCAGGAGTCACGTGTATCTTCTGTCACAGGAGGAGACGGCGGCTATGGAAACATATGTCGCTGAATCTCTGGGACAGGAATACATTCGGCCCTCCATTTCACCTGTCTCCTCGAGTTTCTTTTTTGTGAAGAAAAAGGATGGAGGTTTACGCCCGTGCATTGACTATCGAGGTTTGAACCAGATTACTGTTAATTACAGTTACCCGCTGCCTCTGATCGCCAGTATGACAGAGTCATTGCTCGGGGCGCACTTCTTCACAAAATTGGACCTCAGGAGCCCGTACAACCTGGTGCGTATCAGGGGAGGGGATGAGTGGAAGATGGCATTTAGAACTACTTCTGGGCCCTATGAGTACCTCGTCATGCCATATGGGTTAATGAATGCTCCATCTGTCTTCCAATCATTTGTGGATGAGATCTTCAGGGACCTGCACGGGCGGGGTGTAGTGGTGTATATAGATGATATTCTAATATACTCCACCACCCGCGCTGAGCATGTGTCCCTTGTACGTACGGAGCTTGGTCGACTGTTGGAGCATGACCTTTACGCTAAGGCAGAGAAATGTCTGTTCTTTCAACAGTCCGTCTCCTTCCTTGGGTACCGTTTGTCCACGTCAAGGGTGGAGATGGAGACTGACCGCATTTCAGCCGTGCGTAATTGGCCGACTCCAACCACGGTAAAGGAGGTTCAGCGGTTTTTAGGGTTTGCCAACTACTACCGGAGGTTTATCCGGGGTTTTGGCCAGGTGGCGGCTCCCATTACCTCATTACTGAAGGGGAGTTCTTAGCTGTTGTCGGGGCTCTGAAAGCGTGGAGACATTGGCTTGAGGGGGCTACACACCCTTTCCTCATTTGGACTGACCACCAAAATCTGGAGTATATTCGGTCAGCGAGGAGACTGAACCCTCGCCAGGCTAGGTGGGCTATGCTTTTCACACACTTTGTTTTCACTCTTTCCTACAAACCAGGTTTCCAGAACGTCAAGGCAGATGCACTGTCCCGGCTGTATGATACAGAGGAGCGGTCCACAGAGCCCACTCCCATAATTCCAGCCTCATGCCTGGTGGCACCGGTGGTATGGGAGGTGGACGTTGACATCGAACGGGCGTCACGTGTAGAACCCACTCCCTCCCAGTGTCCCGTTGGGTACGTGTACGTGCCGTTTGATGTTCACGATCGTTTGATCTGTTGGGCCCACACAGCACCCTCCTCTGGTCATCCTGGTATCGGTCGGACGGTGCGCTGCCTTACGGGGAAGTACTGGTGGCCCACGTTAGCCAAGGACGTGTGTGTTTATGTCTCCTCCTGTTCGGTATGCGCACAGTGCAAGGCACCTAGACATCTTCCCAGAGGGAAATTACAACCCCGTTCCGCAACGACCGTGGTCACACCTATCGGTGGATTTTGTGACGGCTCTTCCCCCGTCACGGGGTAACACCATGATCCTGGTCGTTGTGGATCGGTTTTGTAAGTCCTGCCGTCTCCTTCCTTTGCCCGGTCTCCCTACGGCTCTACAGACTGCGGAGGCCCTATTCACCCATGTATTCCGGCACTACGGGGTGCCTGAGGATATAGTGTCTGATCGGGGTCCCCAATTTACGTCTAGAGTCTGGAGGGCGTTTATGGAACGCCTGGGGGTCTCGGTCAGCCTTACCTCAGGGTTCCACCCCGAAAGTAACGGGCAAGTGGAAAGAGTCAACCAAGAGGTGGGTAGGTTTCTGCGGTCCTATTGCCAGGACCGGCTGGGAGAGTGGGCATCGTTTATCCCCTGGGCAGAGATGGCCCAAAATTCCCTACGCCGCTCTTCCACTAACCTTACCCCTTTTCAATGTGTGCTAGGTTATCAGCCGGTCCTGGCACCATGGCATCAGATTCAGATCGAGGCTCCTGCGGTGGATGAATGGTTTCGGCACTCGGAGGAGACATGGAACGCTGCCCATGTACGTCTTCAACGAGCCATCAGGTGGCAAAAGGCGAGTGCCGACAGCCACCGCAGTGAGGCCCCGGTTTATGCACTGGGGGATTGGGTCTGGCTCTCGACCCGAAACCTGCCCCTTCACCTGCCCTGCCGGAAGCTGGGTCCGCGGTTTGTGGGGCCATTTAAAGTCCTGAGGAGATTGAACGAGGTTTGTTATAGGTTACAACTCCCCCCTAATTATCATATTAACCTGTTATGGCTAGGGGCAGTGTTTTCACGGCTGGATAAAAAACGTACCTGATTTAATCTGATTATTAGTCCTGCCCAGAAACTAGAATATGCATATAATTATTAGCTTTGGATAGAAAACACTCAAGTTTCTAAAACTGTTTGAATGGTGTCTGTGAGTATAACAGAACTCATTTGGCAGGCCAAAACGTGAGAAGATTCTGTACAGGAAGTACCCTGTCTGACCATTTCTTGAACTTCTTTGCCATCTCTATCTATTACAAATGATCTCTGCTCTAACGTGACACTTCCTAGGTCTTCCATAGGCTCTCAGAGCCCAGGAAAAATCTGAATGTCATCATACCAGCCCCAGGCTGAAACACATTATCGCCTTTCTCAAGTGGCCGATCAAGGGACTGTGCACTGGCCGCCCCCGTCTTTGTGTTTTTTCCTCTGTTTGCCGAAAAGGAGATTCCCGGTCGGAATATTATCGCTTTTTTTACGAGATAAATTGCATAAAAATTGATTTTAAACAGCGGTTGACATGCTTCGAAGTACGGTAATGGAATATTTCGAACAAAACGCCGCTATTCGGATATAACGATGGATTATTTTGGACCAAACCAACATTTGTTATTCAAGTAGCAGTCCTGGGAGTGCATTCTGACGAAGACAACAAAAGGTAATCAAACTTTTGTAATAGTAAATCTGATTTTGGTGAAGGCTAAACTTGCCGGGTGTCTAAATAGCTAGCCCGTGATGGCTGGGCTATGTACTTAGAATATTGCAAAATGTGCTTTCACCAAAAAGCTATTTTAAAATCGGACACCTCGATTGCACAAAGGAGTTCTGTATCTATAATTCTTAAAATTATTGTTATGTTTTTTGTGAACGTTTATCGTGAGTAATTTAGTAAATTCACCGGAGGTTTGCGGGGGGTATGCTAGTTCTGAACGTCACATGCTAATGTAAAAAGCTGGTTTTTGATATAAATATGAACTTGATTGAACAAAACATGCATGTATTGTATAACATAATGTCCTAGGTGTGTCATCTGATGAAGATCATCAAAGGTTAGTGCTGCATTTAGCTGTGGTTTTGTTTTTTGTGACATTATATGCTAGCTTGAAAAATGGGTGTCTGATTATTTCTGGCTGGGTACTCTGCTGACATAATCTAATGTTTTTCTTTCTTCGCTGTAAAGCCTTTTTGAAATCGGACAGTGTGGTTAGATAAAGGAGAGTCTTGTCTTTAAAATGCTGTAAAATAGTCATATGTTTGAAAAATTGAGGTTTTTGTATTTTAGAGGAATTTGTAATTCGCGCCACGCCTATCATTGGATATTGGAGCAGGTGTTCCGCTAGCGGAACGTCTAGATGTAAGAGGTTAAAGATACTCTACTCGTTAATCCAATCACATTGTCTGATTTCAAAAAGGCTTTACGCTGAAAGCAAAACTTTTGATTATTTTTGCATAGCACCTCAGCAAAAAAAAAGAAGCCATTTTCCAAGCACGATAGCCATCACAAAACCAGATATACAGCTAAAATTAAGCACTAACCTTTGACAATCTTCATCAGATGACACTCCTAGGACATCATGTTAGACAATACATGGATTTTTTGTTCGATCAAGTTTATATTTATATCCAAAAACACAATTTTTAAATTGGCGTGTGACGTTCAGAAAATGTTTTCTCCCCATAACTACCGGTGAATAGGCACATTTAATTTACAGAAGAACTCATAAACATTGATAGAATTTGAGATAATCTACTCCTTTATGCAACCACTTTGTCAGATTTCAAAATAATGTTACGGAAAAAGCACATTGTTCAATATTCTGAGTACAGAACCTAGCCTTCAATGCTAAGCTATACAGTTAGCCTACAACCACGGCATCGACAAATCTCTAACAATATGTTCGAAATATTTACTTACCTTTGCTGATCTTCGGCGGAATGCACTCGGATAGGCACCCACTTCCACAAGAAATGTTCATTTGTTCTGCAAAGTCCATCATTTATGTCCAAATACATCCGTTTTGTTGACCCATCCAGAACACTTTACAATGCCATGTAGCGTGGACGCAAATCCATAGACGAAATGTTCAAAGTTCCATTACCGTTTGTAGAAACACGTCAAACGATGTTTACAATCAATCCTTTAGGGTATTTTTTTACGTAAAATTGAGATAATTTTACAACCGGGCAATAGGTATTCATCCCAGAAGAAAATTTTTTAAAAAACGACGAAGTCACGTGCACACGCATCATAAGACACCTCTCCTCAGACTGACCAATGGTTGACTGAGCCATAATTATCTGCCCGGTAACAGCTGACGGTTGAAACCAGTTCCTAAAGATTGTTGACAGCCAATGGAAGAGTTAGGAGGTGCAACGTAAAGTCTGTCACTGTAGTTTTTCAAGGGATTCAAAACAAAAACTACATTTCTAATTTCTCCCACTTCCTGATTCAATTTTTCTCAGGTTTTTTTGCCTGCCATTTTTTGCCTGTTATACTCACAGACACCATTCAAACAGTTTTAGATACTTCAGAGTGTTTTCTATTCAAATCTACTAATAATGTGCATATTCTATTTTCTGGGCCAGAGTAGTAACCTGTTTAATTTGGGTACGTTTTTCATCCGGACGTGAAAATACTGCCCCTTAGCCCCAACAGGTTATTAAACAAAGCAATTATTATTAATTTAGAATTGTATAAAAACCCTCTAATAATTTGCACATCCTACCTTCTGAGCCTGAGTAGCAGGCAGTTTACTACGGGCATGCCTTTCATCCTGACGTCAAAATACTGCACCCTACCCTAGAGAAGTTAATCCACCAGAAAAGACAAAACAAATAATACCACAAAAAGTATAATTATGTATCACATCCAACTGTGATTGTGAGTCCCATAGGGTGGCGCACAATTGGCCCAGAATTTCTCTCCCTCTAAAAACAGAAATAAATGTTTTAGCCTTTACAAATATTATTTTGGCCTTTATTCAGATTACAATCTCTCACTTTTGTTTTATTAAATGAAATAACCTCCAAAATATCGTTATATATTATTAAGTTGATGGCACAGTCATATAGCCTGGCACCTACATAAAGCTGAGTGACTCACTCATTCATGGCATTGGATCAAAATAAATAAGTACCAACATTCTTTCTGATAGTTTTAAATTAAGAAATGTTTTGGTTATCCTGACCTGGACACCATGTACAGTATTATAATAGCCCATTATGGGCTATTAGCAGGACAATATACCTTTACCAACACCTCTCTGTATTTTGATTCTTTGTGGATGGGGCTTCCCCAGTGGCGCAGCTGTCTAAGTCATCGCAATGCATAAAGCGTTGCTACAGATACCCGTGCTTGCCGCCACCCGGAGACCCATGAGGCGGCTTTTGATTTTAATGTAGAATCCTCCAATTCTCTATGTGTAATTATTGGCAGAGAGTCACGTCATATTTTTCAATATACTGTAGGCCTACCGTAGGCGACATGAGGCTCACTAGTGTTGAGTAATGTGTTGTTAAAAGTGGTGTCGGTCTTATTTATTTAAAGAGCATATTGAAGTTAGAAGCAATTGGATTTGAAGGAATAGCCTATAACTAACTATTTTAGCACTGTTTCGCGCTTCTCTGATACAAGCATGGGGACTGGTCTTGATAAATCAATGACTACAATTATGGTTGAGAAATGTTATGCTCTTAGTGTAACCTTTATTTAACTAGGCAAGTCCGTTAAGAACAAACTAATTTTTACAAGGACAGCCTACTCCTTACTCCCCGTGGGGGACTTGAACCCCGGTCTCCCGCGTGCCCGCACGACACAGGATTATTTAGCTTGTAGTGGCTTCCTTTCCTCTTTACCATAGCCACTGCCCAAGCCTGAAGCGGGGTTGTTTGGTACGCATACAGTCCACACTCAAGGTTTCCAAAAAGCCAAACATTCAATGTGATCCAGGGATATGGTGCAACAAAAATGTTTATTCTTCTTATATCTAACAGGAAAATTATTATCCAATCAACTTAAAACATAGATTACTTGATATGGAAAATACACAATATGACCTGTATGTCTGTATGGTCAAAAAACTATACCGCTCCCGCGTCTAGCAAGGACTCCTCCCCCCGAAGGCCCAACTACCTGCCTTTATCCTAACACACTTACCGCAGTATAATGAATGGGCAAGAGGGGGGGACAAAAACTAAGTTACACTAACAACAAATGAATACATCTCAATCAGGTAAATATAAATCATAAAGGTACGTACCTAATATTTCATCATATACATTCATATTTACACAAATATACATGGAGCTCTGAATGTTCTGTCTTTTATACAAATATGTCCAAATTGGCTCTAACATACCGGCCCCTAATTGTTGACTGCACTGAATGGACAACAATTACTTAATATTCAAACTTAGAGCCAATACACAAAACATTCTATACCAGAGCACTATTACAGTTCATAGCTATATACAAATATACAAGGTGCCATATAGGAAAATAGTCCATAGATCTCAGGCTTAGTTGAAGTGTTCAGTTGTTCAACTTCCAAAAATGTCAAGAGTATGACGTCCAAAAAATGTATGACTACAACATCAAAGAATGTAAGAGTACAACATCAACGAATCAGAGGTGCACGTGATTCAAAGATGGAGCACTGTGTATGTGTGTGTGTGTGTCTCACTCCGCCGCCTCCAGGAGCAGACAGAGTTTATTGATAGGTCTCTGTAAGATATTGGTCTTGGTCTTAACCATGACGCTCCGGACAAGACCTTTGGCCCCTGGCAAAGCCTCCACCACACGCCCCATTAGCCAAGAGTTCCTAGGGGCGGTGTCGTCAACGATGACCACAAGGTCACCAGGACTGAAGTTTCTCTTAGTTTTGTTCCACTTGTTCCGCTCCTGCATAAGTGGAAGATACTCCCTGATTCATCTCTTCCAGAAGAGGTCAGTAATATATTTTACTTGCTTCCATCTCCTTCGTGATTATAGGTCGCTTCTCTGGAATAGTCCTGGTGGCAGGACTGGCTTTGCTTTCAGATGAAGCAGATGGTTCGGAGTCAGGGGTTCTAGATCATTAGGGTCATTTGTTACAGTTGTGATTGGTCTGTCGTTCATGATTGCCTCAACTTCACACAAGGCTGTCTGCAAAGCCTCATCATCCAGTACTTGCTCTTTAAGGACTGAATAGAGGATCTTTTTCACCAGTCGGATCAACCTCTCCCATACCCCCCCATGGTGGGCTCCAGAGGGAGGATTGAATGACCATGTCACTCCTTCCTTCAGTAATTCATTTTGAATCTTGTTGTGATCCAGCTCTTTCAGAGCTTCTCCTAGCTCTCTGTGTGTTCCAACAAAGTTGGTGCCATTGTCTGTTCTGATACTTGTGACTGGGCCCCTTCGACAGATGAACCTGCGCAGGGCATTGATGCAGGAATCAGTATCCAGATAACTAGCAACTTCTAGATGGACAGCTCGACTCACAAGGCAAGTAAAGATAACACCATACCGCTTCACATGAACGCGGCCTCGCTTCACCTCTATGGGGCCGAAGTAATCTATGCCCACATGGGTGAAAGGCGGCAAATCAGGTGACACCCGATCTTGTGGAAGGTCGGCCATCTTCTGTTCTCCAGCTCTAGCTTGCATCCGCCTGCAGAAGACACAGCTCTTAAGGATCTTCCTTGCTAAGGAGTTGGCACAAGGGATCCAATATCGCTGGCGACGTCTAGAAAGCATGTGACCTCTCCCAGAGTGGCCAACCTGCTCATGGATGTGGAGTAAGATCAGTCTGGAGATGTAGGAGTCTTTGGGTAGGATCATAGGATGCTTTAGTTCCGTAGGTATAGCAGCTTTGCTTAACCTTCCTCCCACTCTCAGAATGCCATTGTCAACAATTGGATCAAGCTTACAGATTGAGACATTTCTCTTGGCACATTGTTTTCCTTTCACAACTAGTGCAATTTCTTGTTTAACCTGTTAGGGCTAGGGGGCAGTATTGACACGGCTGGATAAAAAACATACCCGATTTAATCTGGTTACCACTCCTACCCAGTAACTAGAATATGCATATACTTATTACATATGTATAGAAAACACCCTAAAGTTTCTAAAACTGTTTGAATGGTGTCTGTGAGTATAACAGAACTCAAATGGCAGGTCAAAACCTGAGAGATTCCTTTACAGGAAGTGGCCTGTCTGACCATTTCTTGAACTTCTTTTCCATCTCTATCATTTACTAAGGATCTCTGCTCTAACGTGACACTTCCCACGTCGTCCATAGGCGCTCAGAGCCCGGGAAAAAACAGAATGTCGTCATTCCAGCCCCAGGCTGAAACACATTATCGCCTTTCTCAAGTGGCCGATCAAGGGACACTGGGCTTATGCTCGTGACCCCGACCGCCCCCGCCTTTGGGATTTTTTCCTCTGTTTGCCGAAAAGGAGATTCCCTGTCGGAATATTATCGCTTTTCTACGAGAAAAATGTCGTAAAAATTGATTTTAAACAGCGGTTGACATGCTTCGAAGTACGGTAATGGAATATTTCGAATTTTATTGTCACGAATTGCGCCATGCGCGCGACACTTCTTTACTATTTCGGATAGTGTCTGGAACGCACGAACAAAACGCCGCTATTCGGATATAACGATGGATTATTTTGGACCAAACCAACATTTGTTATTGAAGTAGAAGTCCTGGGAGTGCATTCTGACGAAGAACAGCAAAGGTAATAACATTTTTCTTATAGTAAATCTGACTTTGGTGAGTGCTAAACTTGCCGGGTGTCTAAATAGCTAGCCCTGTGATGCCGGGCTATCTACTTAGAATGTTACAAAATGTGCTTTCACCAAAAAGCTATTTTAAAATCGGACATAGCGAGTGCATAGAGGAGGTCTGTATCTATAATTCTTAAAATAATTGTTATGCTTTTTGTGAACGTTTATCGTGAGTAATTTAGTAAATTCACCGGAAGTTTGCGCGGGGTATGCTAGTTCTGAACGTCACATGCTAATGTAAAAAGCTGGTTTTTGATATAAATATGAACTTGATTGAACAAAACATGCATGTATTGTATAACATAATGTTCTAGGCGTGTCATCTGATGAAGATCATCAAAGGTTAGTGCTGCATTTAGCTGTGGTTTGGGTTTATGTGACATTATATGCTAGCTTGAAAAATGGGTGTCTGATTATTTCTGGCTGGGTACTCTGCTGACATAATCTAATGTTTTGCTTTCGTTGTAAAGCCTTTTTGAAATCGGACAGTGTGGTTAGATTAACGAGAGTCTTGTCTTTAAAATGGTGTAAAATAGTCATATGTTTGAGAAATTGAAGTAATAGCATTTCTAAGGTATTTGAATAATGCGCCACAGGATTCCACTGGCTGTTACGTAGGTGGGACGATTTCATCCCACCGACCCTAGAGAGGTTAAATTGAGTGTCCACAAGTTACCACCGACTAAATCTATGACGTTGAAATGCCTATTTACTCTGTTCCATCTGACTGCACTGTCTCATCAGCTCAGCCAGGCAATGTATATACTAGATCAGGGGTAGGCAATCCTGTTCCTGGACTGTCGCAGGTACTGAAGGATTTGGTTCCAACTACGCACCACACCTGACCAACTGAGCTAATTGATCAGTTCAACCTAAATTCAACACACCTTATTTTCCAGGTTGGTTAAACAAACGCAAATGCAGCTAATTTGTTGTTATTCTGGCTACATAGTTTGACGTGACTGTGTTAGCCAAAGTTGGCTACCTAGCAAGCAAGGGATAAGAACATTGCCAGGCATCATGTCAACGGAACATTTAGAATGAACGACTGGGTCGCATCCATAGATTTAGAACAAAAAGACTTAACGACTGGGTGTTGTCTCTGTCAACCTAACTGATAGAACGAAAGACCACCCGGCTTGGGTAGCAACCCTAGATTTGCATCGTGGAAGGATGAAATAGTATGTGTTGATTGCTGTGTTGATTGCTAGACCTTGCTGTTGGCTGCTAAAGGGTGTGGTTCATGACTGTTTTCTGAATAGGTTTTGATGGCTTTGTTGTCGGTTGTTGTAAATATGCTAGCTTGTTCAAGACACTATCCGAAGTGTAAAGAAGGGTGACGCGCACGACGCATTTCATGACAAAGAAATTCTAAATATTCCATTACCGTACTTTGAAGCATGTCAACCGCTGTTTAAAATCAATTTTTATGCCATTTTTCTCGTAAAAAAGCGATAATATTCCGACCGGGAATCTGTGTTTCAGTACAAAGAGAGAGAAAATAAAAACATGGGGTCTCCTCGTGCACGCGCCTCAGTCTCATAGTACTCTGACCGACCACTATCCAAACGCGCTAATGTTTTTCAGCCAGGGGCTGCCTCGACATCATTCAGCTTTTTCCCGGGTTCTGAGAGCCTATGGGAGCCGTAGGAAGTGTCACGTTACAGCAAAGATCCTAAGTTTTCAATAAAAAGAGTCAAGAAGCTCAAGGAATGGTCAGAGAGGGTACTTCCTGTACAGAATCTTCTCAGGTTTTTGCCTGCCATATGAGTTCTGTTATACTCACAGACACCATTCAAACAGTTTTAGAAACTTTAGGGTGTTTTCTTTCCAAAGCCAATAATTATATGCATATTCTAGTTTCTGGGCAGTAGTAATAACCAGATTAAATCGGGTACGTTTTTTATCCGGCCGTGTAAATACTGCCCCCTAGCCCTAACAGGTTAACATTTATTTAACTAGGTAATTCAGTTAAGAACAAATTCTTATTTACAATGACGGCCTAGGAACAGGAACGGCCTAGGAACACAAATGAGTTCTAACCAATCAGTGTCCAGGATTAGACCCACCCGTTTTTAAATATGGAATATTTATACAATTGAATATCAATGGTCAGAATGACCATAATGGCCATTCTAGTAATTATGGTATTCCGGCGCTCTGACTGTTAAATTCGCTGGAAAATCTATGGCAATACTTGAAAAAGGCTGTCTATCAATGATCAGCAACCAACTTGACAGAGCTTAAATCATTTTTTAAATAATAATGTGCAAATATTATACAATTAAGGTGTGCAAAGCTCTTAAAGACTTAGACTCACAGCTGTAATCGCTGCCAAAGGCTATTCTAAAATGTATTGCCTCAGGGGTGTTAATACTTACAGTGAAAGTCGAAAGTTTACATACACTTAGGTTGGAGTAATTAAAACTCGTTTTTCAACCACTCCACATATTTCTTGTTAACAAACTATAGTTTTGGCAAGGTGGTTAGGACATCAGCTTTGTGCATGACACAAGTAATTTTTCCAACAATTGTTAACAGACAGATTATTTTACTTATAATTCACTGTATCACAATTCCAGTGGGTCAGAAGTTTACATACATTAAGTTGACTGTGCCTTTAAACAGCTTGGAAAATATCAGAAAATGATGTCATGGCTTTAGAAGCTTCTTATAGGCTAATTTACATAATTTGAGTCAATTGGAGGTGTACCTGTGGATGTATTTCAAGGCCTACCTTCAAACTTAGAGCCTCTTTGCTTGACATCATGATAAAAATCAAAAGAAATCAGCCAAGACCTCAGAAAGAAAATTGGAGACCTCAACAAGTCTGGTTCATCCTTGGGAGCAATTTCCAAATGCCTGAAGGTACCACGTTCATCTGTACAAACAACGGGACCACGTAGCTGTCATACCGCTCAGGAAGGAGACGCGTTCTGTCTCCTAGAGATGAACGTACTTTGGTGTGAAAAGTGCAAATCAATCCCAGAATAACAGCAAAGGACCTTGTGAAGATGCTGGAGGAAACAGGTACAAAGGTATCTATAGCCACAATAAAAAGATTCCTATATTGACATAACCTGAAAGGCCGCTCAGCAAGGAAGAAGCCACTGCTCCAAAACCACAATAACAAGCCAGACTACAGTTTGCAACTGCACATGGGTAAAATATCGTACTTTTTGGAGAAATGTCCTCTGGTCTGATGAAACAACCTATTTGGCCATAATGACCATCGTTATGTTTGGAGGAAAAAGGGGGAGGCTTGCAAGCCAAAGAATACCATCCCAACCGTGCAGCACGGGGGTGGCAGCATCATGTTGTGGGGGTTCTTTGCTGCAGGAGGGACTGATGCACTTCACAAAATAGATGGCATCATGAGGTAGGAAAATGTTGTGGATATATTGAAGCAACATCTCCAGACATCAGTCAGGAAGTTAAAGCTTGGTCGCAAATTGGTCTTCCAAATGGACAATGACCCCAAGCATACTTCAAAAGTTGTGGCAAAATGGCTTAAGGACAACAAAGTCAAGGTACTGTAGTGGCCATCACAAAGCCCTGACCTCAATCCCTACAGAAAATTTGTGGGCAGAACTGAAAAAGTGTGTGTGAGCAAAGAGGCCTACAAACCTGACTCAGTTACACCAGCTCTGTCAGGAGGAATGGGCCAAAATTCACCCAACTTATTGTGGGAAGCTTGTGGAAGGCTACCTGAAACGTTTGACCCAAATTAACCAATTTAAAGGCAATGCTACTAAATACTAATTGAGTGTATGTAAACTTCTGACACACTGGGAATGTGATGAAAGAAATAAAAGCTGAAATAAATCACTCTCTACTACTATTCTGACATTTCACATTCTTAAAATAAAGTGGTGATCCTAACTGACCTAAGACAGGGAATTTTTACGAGGAATAAATGTCAGGAATTGTGAAAAACTGAGTTTAAATGTCTTTGGCTAAGGTGTATGCAAACTTCCGACTTCAACGGTATGTAAATGAAATATTTATATATTTAAGTTTTAATGAATTTGCTAAAAATTCTAAAAACATGTTTTCACTTTGTCATTAAGGGGTATTGTGTGTAGATGGGTGAGAAAAACATATATTTGATCTACTTTGAATTCAGGCTGTAACAACAAAATGTGGAGTAAGTCAAGGGGTATTAATACTTTCTCGGATCTGAATTCCCCCCTTTATGAGTATGTGAGAAAGCAACTGGAATGTGTGAGACAGATAGAGAGACAGACCAAAAAGCAACAAAACAAATCAAGGATCCTACTAATGTCTAGACAATACTGCACTCTTATGTAATACTTCTGAACACATTTTTTGGGTCAAGCAAGTGGACATTTTGTGCTTGAGTGCACCCATCCACTTACATTTCTCAAAGGAAAAAGAAGGAAAAGGAATCATGATCAATCATCCATGAAATCAAAGGTATAGGTTTTGTCCACCAAAAACTTTTCTAATCACCTACCTAGAGTTCGCCAGTTCCCTATTTCTTCCCCCTTTCCCACTCCTCCTTTCACCCCCTTTTATCCAGTCCTCCTTTCACTCCCTTTTCCCATTCCTCCACTTCCACAACCTCTCAGTCCCAATCAGGGATCAGGATTTAAGGTGCTCTTTAACCTGATCCTAGTATAATCCCCTTGGACTGGTCTGCGTCCCAAATGACACACCATTTTCAAAAGTAGGGCACAATATAGGAAATAGGGTGCCATTCGGGATGCATCCTGCAGGTCAGATCAGTACTGTATACTGTACTTAATCCACTGTGTGTAGTGTTGTTGTAGACTAGTGTTGTTGTTCAGGGCACAGAGGAGTGGAGAAGGGTCAGGGCTTTCATCATACTGGTTCCCGCATCACATTTATTGACTGTAAAACAATATGAAACACAAACAATATTCAACCAGTCAGACCCATTTCAAATACTAGGACTGAATGATTACATGGCTGCACATGAACCACCTTATGAGCTACTCTGACTGGGGTCATTGCAGAGTGCTGTGGTGTAAGTAGTCATTTCTAGACCATGCCATGTTTTTATAAACAATACAAACAAATGAATAATGTAGCATGAGCTCAAGGGACACCTATGGAGCAACAAGTACATTTGTATATCTGGGAAATAACCGAATGAAAGGATGTGCCCAGTTGACAGTGACTGAACCAAAATGACATCCATGTGAATGGAAGACTATACTATAAAAACATATGGATAGGGTGAAAATACTTTAGCAAGCAGCATTGAGTAGGTTTCTTTCTAAATATAATCCATTACAGTTACTAGTTACCTGTCCAAAATTGTAATAAGTAAAATACATTTTGGACTACACCAGCTTTGTAATGTAATCTGATTACTTTCAGTTACTTTCCCTGTAAAGAAGAAGACAAAAATGTATATTACCAGTCGAACAACATCTGTTTCAGGATAAACACATTTTAGAGTTTACATAGCTGGTCATAAATGGATGTTGTATTTTACTTTATGGGTTGGTTATGTAGAATTCTTCTAACCCATTGCTTTCTACTACAGATAATAATACGATTAGGCTATAACTTTACATTAAAAACTAATGTCTGACAGATTTCTAGTCATTCCAATTAATTTAATACCTCTTGATCTTCATGAATAGAACATGGAAATATGGAAAATATAGATTAGCCAACTTGATTTACCTGAGCATGACCCAAAAACAAACACTGAACAAAAATATAGATGCAACATGCAACAATTTCAAAGATTTTAATGAGTTACAGTTCATATAAGGAAATCAGTAAATTTAAATACATGCATTAGGCCCTAATCTATGGACATCACATGACTGGTTGGTCACAGCTACCTTTAAAAAACAGTTGGGGCATGGATCAGAAAAACATTTAGTGTCTGTTGTGAGACCACCATTTGCCTCATGGAACGTGACACATCTCCTTCACATAGAGTTTATCAGGCTGTTGATTGTGGCCTGTGGAATGTTGTCCCACTCCTCTTCAATGGCTGTTCGAAGTTGCTGGATATTTATTGTAACTGGAACATGCTGACGTACACGTCGATCCAGAGCATCCCAGACATGCTCAATGAGTGACATGTCTGGTGAGTGTGCAGGACATGGAAGAACTGCGACATTTTCAGCTTCCAGGAATTGTGTACAGATCCTTGCGACACAGGGCCAAGCATTATCATCCTGAAACATGAGGTCATGGCGGCAGTTGAATGGCATGACAATGAGCCTCAGCATCTCGTCATGGTATCTCTGTGCATTCAAATTGCCATCGATAAAATGCAATTGTGTCCGTAGCTTATGTCTGCCCATACCACAACACCACAGCCACCATGGGGAATTCTGTTTACAACTTTGAGATCACCAAACCGCTCGCCCACACAACACCATACACGCTGTCTGCCATCTGTCCGGTACAGTTGAAACCGGGATTCATACATGAAGAGCGCATTTCTCCAGTGTGCCAGTGGCCATCGAAGGTGAGCATTTGCCCACTGAAATCGGTTAGGATGCCAAACTACAGACAGTTCAACACGCTGGTGAGGACAATGAACACATAGATGAGCTTCCCTGAGATGGTTTCTGACAGTTTTTGCAGATATCCTTTGGTTGTGCAAACCCACAGTTTCATTAGCTGCCCGGGTGGCTGGTCTCAGACGATCCCACAGGTGAAGAAGCCGGATGTGGAGGACCTGGGCTGGTGCGGTTGGATGCACTGCCAAGTTCTCTAAAACGACGTTGGATGTGGCTTATGGTAGAGAAATGAACATTAAATTCTCTGACAACAGGTCTGGTGGGCATTCCTGCAGTTCACAATTCACAATTCTTGACATTTAATCCTAGTAAAAATGCCCTGTCTTAGGTCAGTTAGGATCACCACTTTATTTTAAGAATGTGAAATGTCAGAATAATAGTATGAATAATAATAATATAATGATTTATTTCAGCTTTTATTAATTTCATCAGATTCCCAGTGGGTCAGAAGTTTACATACACTCAATTAGTATTTGGTAACATTGCCTTTAAATTGTTTAACTTGGGTAAAACGTTTCGGGTAGCCTTCCACAAGCTTCCCACAATAAGTTGGGTGAATTGTGGCCCATTCCTCCTGACAGAGCTGATGTAACTGAGTCAGGTTTGTAGGCCTCCTTGCTCGCACACGCTTTTTCAGTTCTGCCCACACATTTTCTGTAGCTATTGAGGCCAGGGCTTTGTGATGGCCACTACAGTACCTTGACTTTGTTGTCCTTCAGCCATTTTGCCACAACTTTGGAAGTATGCTTGAGGACATTTTCCATTTGGAAGACCCATTTGTGACCAAGCTTCCTGACCGATGCCATCTAGTTTGTGAAGTGCACCAGTCCCTCCTGCAGCAAAGCACCCCCACAACAGGATGCTGCCACCCCCGTGCTTCACGGTTAGGATGGTGTTATTCGGCTTGCAAGCCTCCCCCTTTTTCCTCCAAACATAACAATGGTCATTATGGCCAAACAGTTATATTTTTGTTTCATCAGACCAGAGGACATTTCTCCAAAAAGTACGATCTTTGTACTCATGTGCAGTTGCAACTCGTAGTCTGGCTTTTTTATGGTGGTTTTGGAGCACTGGCTTCTTCCTTGCTGAGTGTGTCGATATAATACTCGTTTTACTATGGATATGTGTACCTGTTTCCTCCAGCATCTTCACAAGGTCCTTTGATGTTGTTCTGGGATTGATTTGCACTTTTCGCACCAAAGTACGTTCATCTCTAGGAGACAGAACGCGTCTCCTTCCTGAGCGGTGTGATAGCTGCGTGGTCCCATGGTGTTTATACTTGCATACTATTGTTTGTACAGGTGAACGTGGTACCTTCAGGTGTTTGGAAATTGCTCCTTAGGATGAACCAGACTTGAAGAGGTCTACATTTTTATTTCGGAGGTCTTGGCTGATTTCTTTTGATTTTCTCATGATGTCAAGCAAAGAGGCACTGAGTTTGAAGGTAGGCCTTGAAATACATCAACAGCTACACCTCCAATTGACTCAAATGATGTCAATTAGCCTATCAGAAGTTTCTAAAGCCATGACATAATTTTCTGGAATTTTCAAAGCTGTTTAAAGGCACAGTCAACTTAGTGTATGTAAACTTCTGACCCACTGGAATTGTGATACAGTGAATGGTAAGTTAAATAATCTGTCGGTATACAATTGTTGGAAAATTACTTGTGTCATGCACAAAGTCGACATCCTAACCAACTTGCCAAAACTATAGTTTGTTAACAAGAAATTTGTGGAGTGGTTGTAATTTTTTATTTTATTTATTTCATATTTATTTAACCAGGTAGGCTAGTTGAGAACAAGATCTCATTTACAACTGCGACCAGGCCAAGATAGAGCAAAGCAGTGCAACACAAACAACATCACAGAGTTACACATGGAATAAACAAACACACAGTCAATAATACAATAGAGAAAAAGTCAATATACAGTGTGTGCATATGAGGTAAGATAAGGGAGTTAGGCAATAAATAGGTCATACTGCCGAAATAATTACAGTTTAGCAATTAAACACTGGAGTGATAGATGTGCAAAAGATGAATGTGCGGGTAGTGATACTGGGGTGCAAAGGAGCAGAAAAATAAATAATAAATAACAGTATGGGGATGAGGTAGTTGGATAGCCTATTTACAGATGGGCTATGCAGAGGTGCAGTGATCTGTGAGCTGCTTTGACAGCTGGTGCTTCAAGTTAGTGAGGGAGATATGGGTCTCCAGCTTCAGTGATTTTTGCAATTCATTCCAATCATTGGCAGCAGAGAACTGGAAGGAAAGGTGGCCAGAGTAGGAAT
Organism: Salmo salar; assembly: GCF_965601325.2. Classification (NCBI taxonomy): domain Eukaryota; kingdom Metazoa; phylum Chordata; class Actinopteri; order Salmoniformes; family Salmonidae; genus Salmo; species Salmo salar. The sequence goes on along the minus strand of NC_138309.1, from coordinate 23,371,993 downwards.
TTGCTTTGGGGGTGACCAGTGAAATCTACCTGCTGGAGCATGTGCTACAGGTGGGTGCTGCTATGGTGACCAGTGAGTTGAGATAAGGCAGGGCTTTACCTAGCAAAGACTTATAGATGACCTGGAGCCAGTGGGTTTGGCAACGAATATGAAGCGAGGGCCAGCCAACGAGAGCATACAGGTCGCAGTGATGGGTAGTATATGGGGCTTTGGTTACAAAACGAATGACTGTGATAGACTTCATGCAATTTGCTGAGTAGAGTGTTGGAGGCTATTTTGTAAATGACATCGCCGAAGTCAAGGATCGGCAGGATAGTCAGTTTTACGAGGGTATGTTTGGCAGCATGAGTGAAGGATGCTTTTTTGCGAAAAAGATAGATTTATTTTTGGATTGGAGATGGTTATGTGAGTCTGGAAGGAGAGTTTACAGGCTAACCAGACACCTAGGTATTTGTAGTTGTCCACATATTCTAAGTGCGAACCGTCCAGAGTAGTGATGCTGGACATGCGGGCAAGTGCGGGCATCGATCGGTTGAAGAGCATTCATTTAGTTTTGCTTGCATTTAAGAGCAGTTGGAGGCCACGGAAGGAGAGTTGTATGGCATCGAAGCTCGTCTGGAGGTTTGTTAACCTCTATGGGCTAGGTGGGACGCTTGCGGCGCTATTTTGATATAACTATGGATTATTTGGAACCAAAACAACATTGGTTGTTGAAGTAGAAGTCCTGGGAGTGCATTCTGACGAAGAACAGCAAAGGTAATCCAATTTTTCTTATAGTAAATCTGAGTTTGGTGAGTGCCAAACTTGGTGGGTGTCAAAATAGCTAGCCATGATGGCCGGGCTATCTACTCAGAATATTGCAAAATGTGCTTTCACCGAAAAGCTATTTTAACCTCTATGGGCTAGGTGGGACGTTAAAAATCCTATTACTTCAATTTCTCAAACATATGATTATTTTACAGCTATTTAAAGACAAGACTCTCGTTAATCTAACCACACTGTCCGATTTCAAAAAGGCTTTACAACGAAAGCAAAACATTAGATTATGTCAGCAGAGTACCAAGCCAGAAATAATCAGACACCCATTTTTCAAGCCAGCATATAATGTCACCAAAACCCAGAAGACAGCTAAATGCAGCACTCACCTTTGATGATCTTCATCAGATGACAACCCTAGGACATTATGTTATACAATACATGCATGTTTTGTTCAATCAAGTTCATATTTATATCAAAAACCAGCTTTTTACATTAGCATGTGACGTTCAGAACTAGCATACCCCCCGCAAACTTCCGGGGAATTCGCTAACATTTTACTAAATTACTCACGATAAACGTTCACAAAAAGCATAACAATTATTTTAAGAATTATAGATACAGACCTCCTCTATGCACTCGATATGTCCAATTTTAAAATAGCTTTTTGGTGAAAGCACATTTTGCAATTTTCTAAGTACATAGCCCAGGCATCACGGGCTCGCTATTTAGACACCCGGCAAGTTTAGCACTCACCATAATCATATTTACTATTATAAAAGTTTGATTACCTTTTGTTGTCTTCGTCAGAATGCACACCCAGGACTGCTACTTCAATAACAAATGTTGGTTTGGTCCAAAATAATCCATCGTTATATCCGAATAGCGGCGTTTTGTTCGTGCGTTCCAGACACTATCCGAAATAGTAAAGAAGTGTCGCGCGCAATTCGTGACAATAAAATTCTTAATATTCCATTACCGTACTTCGAAGCATGTCAACCGCTGTTTAAAATAAATTTTTACGACATTTTTCTCGTAGAAAAGCGATAATATTCCGACAGGGAATCTCCTTTTCGGCAAACAGAGGAAAAAATCCCAAAGGCGGGGGCGGTCGGGGTCACGCGCATAAGCCCAGTGTCCCTTGATCGGCCACTTGAGAAAGGCGAATGTGTTTCAGCCTGGGGCTGGAATGACGACATTCTGTTTTTTCCCGGGCTCTGAGCGCCTATGGACGACGTGGGAAGTGTCACGTTAGAGCAGAGATCCTTAGTAAATGATAGAGATGGAAAAGAAGTTCAAGAAATGGTCAGACAGGCCACTTCCTGTAAAGGAATCTCTCAGGTTTTGACCTGCCATTTGAGTTCTGTTATACTCACAGACACCATTCAAACAGTTTTAGAAAATTTAGGGTGTTTTCTATCCATATGTAATAAGTATATGCATATTCTAGTTACTGGGTAGGAGTGGTAACCAGATTAAATCGGGTATGTTTTTTATCCAGCCGTGTCAATACTGCCCCCTAGCCCTAACAGGTTAAAAAGGCAGGGTAGGATAGATATAGCTCTGTAGCAGTTTGGGTCGAGAGTGTCTCCCCCTTTGAAGAGGGGGATGACCGCAACAGCTTTCCAATCTTTGGGGATCTCAGATGATACAAAAGAGAGGTTGAACAGGCTGGTAATAGAGGTTGCAACAATTTCGGCTGATCATTTTAGAAAGAGAGGGTCCAGATTATCTAGCCCTGCTGATTTGTAGGGGTCCAGATTTTGCCGCTCTTTCAGAACATCAGCTATCTGTATTTGGGTGAAGGAAAAATGGGGGAGGCTTGGGCAAGTTGCTGTGGGGGGTGCAGGGGTATTGACCAAGGGTAGGTGTGGCCAGGTGGAAAGCAAGGCCAGGCGTAGAAAAATGCTTACTGAAATTCTTAATTATCGTGGATTTATCAGTGGTGACAGGGTTTCCTAGCCTCAGTGCAGTTGGAAGCTGGGAGGAGGTTCTCTTATTCTCCATGGACTTTATAGTGTCCCAGAACCTTTTGGAGTTTGCGCTGCAGGATGCAAATTTCTGTTCGAAAAAGCTAGCCTTTGCTTTCCTAACTGCCTGTGTATATGGGTTCCTAACTTCCCTGAAAAGTTGCATATTGCGGGGGCTATTTGATGCTCATGCCATAAGCCACAGGATGTTTTTGTTCTGGTCAAGGGCAGTCAGGTCTGGAGGGAACCAAGGGCTATATCTGTTTCTGGGTAAAAAAAAAATGTAATGGGGCATGCTTATTTAAGATTGTGAGGAAAGCACTTTTAAAGAATAACCAGGCATATTCTACTGACAAAATGAGGTCAATATCCTTCAAGGAAACCCGGGCCTGGTCGATTAGAAAAGCCTGCTCACTTAAGTGTTTTAGGGAGCGTTTGACAGTGATGAGCAGTGATCGTAGAGATCCTGGTTGAAGACAGCAGAGGTGTATTTGCAGGGAAGGTTGGTTAGGATGATATCTATGAGGGTGCCTGTGTTTACGGATTTGGGTTTGTACCTGGTAGATTCATTGATAATTTGTGTGAGATTGAGGGCATCAAGTTTAGATTGTAGGATGGTGGGGGTGTTAATAATTAAGCATGTCCCACTTTAGGTCACCTAACAGAACGAGCTCTCAAGATAGATGGGGCGCAATAAATTCACATATGGTGTCCAGGGCACAGCTGGGGGCAGTAGGTGGTCTATAGCAAGCGGCAATGGTGAGAGACTTGTTTCTGGAAAGGTGGATTTTTAAAAGTAGAATAGTAAGACAGAGCTCTGCAGGCTGTCTCTGCAGTAGATTGCAACTCCGTCCCCTTTGGCAGTTCTATCTTGTCGGAAAATGTTATAGTTAGGGATGGAAATGTCAGGGTTTTTGGTGGCCTTCCTAAGCCAGGATTCAGACACAGCTAGGACATCCGGGTTGGCAGAGTGATCTAAACCAGTGAGTAAAACAAACTTAGGGAGGAGGATTCTAATGCATGAAACCAAGGCTTTTACGGTTACAGAAGTCAACAAATGAGAGGGCCTGGGGAATGGCAGTGGACCTAGGCACTGCAGGGCCTGGATTAACCTCTACATCACCAGAGGAGCAGAGGAGGAGTAGGATAAGGGTACAGCTAAGGGCTATAAGAACTGGTTGTCTAGTACGTTTGGTACAGAGAGTAAAAGGAGCAAGTTTCTGCGCCCGGTAGAATAGATTCAATACATAATGTACAGACAAAGGTGTGGTAGGATGTGAATACATATGAGGTAAACGTAGGCATTGAGTGACGATGGTATTGGTATTGTCTGTAGAGACATCAATTAAACCAGGTGAGGTCACCACATGTGTGGGGGGTGGGACAAGAGGGTTAGCTGAGGCATATTGAGCAGGGCTAGAGACTCTACAGTGAAATAAGACAATAATCACTAACCAAAACAGCAATGTACAAGGCATATTGACATTCGGGAGAGACATGCATAGCCGAGTGATCATAGGGTCCAATGAGTAGCTGGACGGGTTGGAGACACGGAGATTCAGACAGCTAGCGGGCCAGGGGAAGCAGGCTAGCAGAAGGGCATTAGAGGGACGTCGCGACAGAAGAAGTCTGTTGTTGTAACCCCCTCATGCAGTTACGTCGGCAGACCAGTCGTGGTGGATCAGCAGGTGTCCGTGTAAGAAAAGGGTCCAGGCCAACTGGCAAAATAGGAATAGTAGAAATTGGCTGATGGACCACTACAGCTAACAATCTGGTATACTCTGGGTAGCTAGTGGGTCGCGGCTAGCAGGCTAGCAGATGGGCATTCAGGGTACATCGCAATGAAGGAGCCAGTTGAAAAAAAACCCTCGGGCGGATTACGGCGGTAGTCCAGTCGTGATGGATCGGCGGGGCTCCGTATCGGCAATAAAAGGAGTCCAGGCCAATTGACAAAATAGGTATTGTAGCCCAAGGAGTGGCAGCTAGCCCGGGAGACGGGCCTAGCAAAGGCTAGCTCCAGGCTAATTGGTACTTGCTTTGGGACATGAACGTTAGCCAGGAGAAGTCAATTGGATAGCAGCTTGAAAGCTGCGGTGATCCAGGTGAAGAGGTTCAGAGCTTGCGGTAGGAATCCAGTGATATGGAGGAAAAGCAGTCCGATAAGCTCTGGGTTGAAACACACTGTACAGACTGGCAGGAGTTGTTCTGGCTAAAGGTTAGCTGATGACCGCTAGCAGTGACTAGCTGACTGCTATCTAGCTTCTGTTGGGGGTTCCGGCTCTGAGGTAAAGAAAATAGCAGATCCATACCACATCGGGTGAGGCGGGTTGCAGGACGTTAACGTTAAACGTTAACATTAAAGATGGGGTTAAGAAAAGTATTTTTTAAATATATGCGAAGAAAAAATATATAAAAAGATATATATAAAGATATATACACGGGACACGATAAGATGAAGACAAAAGACGTCTGACTGCTACGCCATCTTGGATTTGCAATGACCATATTTAAAATATGGATCTCCTGCTCTGGGGTGAACATTCAACCTCTTCCACCAGATACTGGTTTCTTGCAGTTCTGTAAAAACATTTGAATGGTTTTAGCGATAGAGCCTTCTCATTATGAAAGTACAGTACATATTACTATACCAGTAAGTCTACATCACTTACAGTTACTCACCGGTTTTCATTTCAAAATATCCGGATGATATCTGCAACAGTATAGTGGCTCAGATTTGGTTGAACCGGTTGCCCAGCCTACCTCATGCTCATCCCATGGTTGACATGGGGAATATAACACAATAGAAATGTTAGGAGAAAATCCAAAGAAAAAAAACAACCAGAATTCTTTTGAGAGAGAGACCATCCTCGTAGAAAGGCAAGTAAAAGGTCATATTGCTTGGATGCAATTCCTTTGGCTTCCACAGCGTGTCAGCCTGTCTATGTTCAAGGTTTCAGGCGTGTAACTTCAAAAACGAATAAGAAATATCAGTTTTAGTATAAGGACACAGTCTTGAAAATGTGTGTTTGCGCACGCCATGAAGACAGTTAGCACCTGCTAATATCGGTTTCCTATTGAGCATACCTCTTTCCGTAAGAAATACTATAGTTTGATTACATTTTAGGGTATCTAAGAAATAAATAGAAACATATTTTGACTTGTTGAAACAAAGTTTAGGTGTAGATTTTCAGATTCCTTTCTCGCATGTTGAACGAGTGGATTACTCAAATCGATGGCGCTAACTAAACAGACTTTTTGGGATATAAAGAAGGATTTTATCTAACAAAACTACACTACATGTTATAGTTGGGACCCTTTGGAAGATTTTCAAGAAGTTATTTAATATTTAATCGTTATTTGTGAATTTATGAAACCTGTGCTGGTGGAAAAATATTTTGATGTGGGGCGCCGTCCTCAAACAATCGCATTGCATGTTTTCACTGTAATAGCTACTGTTAATTGGACAGTGCAGTTAGATTAACAAGAATTTAAGTTTCCAGCCGATATAAGACACTTATATGTACCTAAATGTTTTATATCCATAATTCTTATGATTATTTATTTGAATTGCTCTCCCTCCAGTTTCACCAGAAGTTGTCCAGCTATGGGATCGGTGTCCTGCCCATGGGACGGTTGAGCTAACATGCGCTAATGTGATTAGCATGATGTTATAAGAAACAAGAACATTTCCCAGGACATAGACATATCTGATATGGGCATAAATCTTAAATTCTTGTTAATCTAACTGCACTGTCCAATTTACAGTAGCAATTACAGTGAAAGAATACCTTGTCTTGTTGTGCACTAGCAACTCCTGTGGCGGGCCGGGTGCATCGCAGTGCTAGCTGTGCCACCAGAGACTCTGGGTTCGAGCCCAGGCTCTGTCACAGCCAGCTGTGACCGGGAGGCTCATGGGGTGGTGCACAACTGGCCCAGTGTCGTCCGGGTTAGGGAGGGTTTGGCCGGCGGGGATATCATTGTCTCGTTGTGCACTAGCAACTCCTGTGGCGGGCCGGGTGCAGTGCACACTGACCAGGTCGCCGGGTGTATGGTGTTTCCTCTGACACATTGGTGTGGCTGGCTTCTGGGTTGGATGTTCATTGTGTCAAGAAGCAGTGTGGATTGGTTGGGTTGTGTTTCAGAGGACGCATGGCTCTTGACCTTTGCCTCTCCCAAGTCCGTATGGGAGTTGCAGTGATGAGACAAGACTATAACTACTACAAATTGGGGAGAAAACAGGGTAAAAAAAATTGGGTGCAAAGTTCTGAACTTGAAAATGTATTAATAAACCAATTAGGTACATTTGGGCAGTCTTGATAGAACATTTTGAACAGAAACAAGGATCAGTCTCAAATTTTACACATACACTATTGACACCTAGTGGCCAAAATCTAAATTGTAAGCTGGAATAATACTTGCATTTCAAAGATGAATTTTTTTTTTTCTTTGTATTATCTTTTACCAGACCATTTCCACAAACTTCAAAGTGTTTACTTTCAAATAGTATCAAGAATATATACATCCTTGCTTCAGGTCCTGAGCTACAGGCAGTTAGATTTGGGTATGTCTTTTTAGCCGAAAATTGGAAAAAAAGGGTCCAATCCTTAAGAGGTTTTTAAGCCCTGGATTTCCAGCCCCTTGATATTATTGTTGGATATGATTTTAATAGCTAACATTTCTATGGCCATAATAAATATATATGCCGATAGTGGACAATCTTGTTTTACTCATCTTTATAGTCTAATACTTTCTGAGAAGTAGCCATAATTTACTATACATAACTTTAAACCATTGTATAAGGGATCCTCCAAAATTGAAATTTTCCGTGCATTTGGAAAGTATTCAGAACCCTTCCCTTTTTACACATTTTGTTAGATCAAAGCCTTATTCTAAAATTGATTAAATATAGTTTTTTTCATGAATATACACACAATACCCCATAATGACAAAGCGAAAATAGGTTTTTAGAAATTGAATGAAAAACCAAACACCTTATTTACATAAGTATTCAGACCGTTTGCTATTAGACTCAGAATTGAGGCCAGGTGCATCCTGTTTCCATTGATCATCCTTGATGTTTCAACAACCTGATTGGAGTCCAGCTGTGGTAAATTCAATTGATTGAACATGATTTGGACAGGCACAGACTTGTCTATTGTCACGGCTGTTCGAAGGAGCGGACAAAATGCAGCGTGTTCGAAGTTCCACATATTTATTAAATGTGAAACTGAAAGCAATACACTTAAATACTTCAATATACAAAAACAACAAACCATGACACAGAGAGGAAAACACACTACTCAAAAGATAATAACCCACAACAATGAGAAAAACCCCTACTTAAATATGATCTCTAATCAGAGGCAATGAGGATCAGCTGCCTCCAATTAGAGATCAACCCCAAACAACACCAACATAGAAATAGACAAACTAGAACTTAAACATAGAAATAGAAAACATAGAACAGCCCAAAACACCCCCTGTCACACCCTGCTCTACTATAGAAAATGACTTCTTACTAGGGTCAGGACGTGACAGTACCCCACCCCAAAGGTGCAAACAAAAACAACAAAACAACCACAAAACACAAAGGGAGGGTAGGGTGGGTGACTAATGTCTATGGCGGCGGCTCTGGATCCGGGCGTAGTACCCCCACCGCCCGCTGATCCCCCTGCTTCTGTATGTCCAGAGGAACCAGACTATGGATCATCGCCGGAGGCTTCGGAACGCCAACTGCTGCTGAAGACTATGGGCTAAAGGCTGCCGCTGAAGACACTGGGCTGCAGACCGCCGTTGAAAACTCTGGGCTGCAGACCGCCGCTGAAGGCTCTGGGCTGCAGACCGCCGCTGAAGGCTCTGGGCTGCAGTCACTCGCTCCCCACGGTAAGCATGGGGAGTTGGCTCAGGTCTCCACCCTGACTCTGCCAAACTTCCCATGTGCCCCCCCACAAATTGTTTTTGGGGAATGCCTCTCGTGCTTCCTTCGTTGCCTTGCCTGTTGATCTCGTCACTGTACTTCCCTTGCTGCTTCCACCTGTTCCCATGGGAGGCGATCCATCCCGGCCTGGATTTCCTTAAACGTCAAGGATCCTTTTCCCTCCAGTATGTCCTCCTAAGTCCATTTCTCCTGCTGCTCCATTCCACGCTGCTTGGTCCTTTGTTGGTGGGTTATTCTGTCACGGCTGTTTGAAGGAGCGGACCAAAATGCAGCGTGTTCGTAGATCCACATATTTATTAAACGTGAAACTGAAAGCAATACACTTAAATACTTGAATATACAAAAACAACAAACCGTGACGCAGAGAGGAAAACACACTACTCAAAAGATAATAACCCACAAACAACAATGAGAAAAACCCCTACTTAAATATGATCTCTAATCAGAGGCAATGAGGATCAGCTGTCTCCAATTAGAGATCAACCCCAAACAATCCCAACATAGAAATAGACAAACTAGAACTTAAACATAGAAATAGAAAACATAGAACAACCCAAAACATCCCCTGTCACGCCCTACCCTACTCTACTATAGAAAATGACATCTTACTAGGGTCAGGACGTGACATCTATATAAGGTCCCACAGTTGACAGTGCATGTCAGAGCAAAAAACAAGCCATGAGGTATTAGGAATTGTCCGTGGAGTTACGAGACAGGATTGTGTCAAGGCACAGATCCGGGGAAAGGTAACAAAACATTTCTGCGGCATTGAAGGTCCCAAAGAACACAGTGGCCACCATCCTTGGAACCACAGTGGCCACCAGAAGTTTGGAACTTCCAAGACTCTTCCTGAGCTACCCGCCCGTCCAAACTGAGCAATCGGGGAAGAAGGGCCTTGGTCAGGGAGGTAACCAAGAACCCGATGGGCACTCTGACATAACTCCAGAGTTCCTCTGTGGAGATGGGAGAACCTACCAGAAGGACAAACATCTGTGCAGCAGTCCACCAACCAGGCCTTTATGGTAGAGTGGCCAGATAGAAGCCGCTCCTCAGTAAATGACACATGACAGGCTGCTTGGAGTTTGCGAAAAATACCTAAAGGACTCTCAGACCATGAGAAACAAGATTCTCTGGTCTGATGAAACCAAGATCAAACTCTTTGGCCTGAATGCCAAGCACTAGTCTGGAGAATACCTGGAACCACCCCTACTGTGAAGCATGGTGTTGGCAGCATCATGCTATGGTGATCTTTTTCAGCGGCAAGGACTGGGAGACTAGTCAGGATCAAGGAAAAGATGTACAGAGAGATCCTTGATGGTAGCCTGCTCCAAAGCACTCAGGACATCAGACTGGGACAAAGGGTCACCTTCTAACAGGAGAACCCTAAGCATCGTTGTGGAAATATTGAATCAAATATTTCTCAGATACCGGAACTTGTAAATTCAACAATACTTTATTACAAAAAGTAACAGAAGCCGAGCAATTTCATGGAACAAATGACTTTTGCTTGTTACAGACCTCAGGCTTTATAGGTTTCCACATTCAAATAACACACATGGTCACCCTCTCTATGTAGATGATTAACTCCCCTTGGCATTGCATCACCATTATCTTCCTGTCCCAATTATTGCTTGTTAACGCCCACATCTGCTCAGTTTAGATTATATTGGCGGCGGCGCCATAGTGTTAATACAAAAAATAATACATTTATTGCATATATACTTTCTTAATATAAGTGCTTTTCTAATAATACTTGATTAGTACCAACATATGTTCTTATTACAGATAAATAGCTTTTGGTGCCTATATTAACTAAGGTACACAGTTTCTGTTTACGTTCTGTTTTTACAAGTCTAGTGATTAACTCCATGTTGACCCAGTTTGTATACTCCAATGGATTCTGCTTACGTTCTGGTTTTATGTGTCCAATGGTTAACTCTTTGTTTATCCAGTTCTGTCCATTCGCCTGAGCTCAGCCCTTATTCTGCTTACACGTCTATTAATTAACCCAATGTTTTCTGTCTCAATATTTCTGGGAGAACAGTCTAGATTCTGAAAAAATCAACCAGAGTCATGGATTTTCACCTACAGCAGACATCTAAGACAATGTAGGAGTGGCTTCGGGACAAGTCTCGGAATGTCATTGAGTAGCTAATGCGCTATGATTTTTTTTTAATGGACTGGAGTTGTATATTTGCCACCCAGGTCCTGTTTCAATAATAGTGAAATCAGACCTTCTTGTTGAGTATCTAATAATCTACTCTTTTTAAAGGAGTGGTTAAAAAATGCTAATAATGGTCCTCTGAGTACATCAAAGGTTTGATATACCTCAACTGTTATGCCATCCAGCCCTGGAGTTTTCCCTGTCTTAAAGGCTTTAATTGCATCTTCTGTAATTTGGCCTTCACATGAGTATTTCTGTACAGCTGTTCATTTTACATTATTAATATAAAAAAATAATTAAATTAACTTCGGTTAGTGGAGATGGAGGAAACTCAATCGAAAACATATGCTTAAAGTACTTTGCTTCCTTTTTAAAATGTTGTTTGGTGAAGTTTCAGTAAATTCTTTTTGAGAGAATTCTATGTTGAAGATAAAAACATAATTTGGTAGATTTTTCCCGATATGCCATCCAGTTCGCATAATTTGCATAATATATTATGCTTTATATTTTTCCTCTAACTTATTCTGTGCCTCTATGGTACTGTTTTATCCCCCTATTTATCTGTTCTGTTAGTCCTTCTATTTCAGTTGTTAATATGAACTTGTTTGACTTAAATTGCTTTTGTTTTAGAGATGAGTATTGAATTGCATGACCTCCATTGCCAGACATAAAAAAAGTGTAAGCTAAACTGTTTTAGCCATTGCATTTAGTAACCGTTTTGCTAACATAGCCAAATCATTAGTGAGCAGCACTTGCCAAATCGTGAACCCACATTTAGCACAGCTCTTTTTAGGAAGAAAAGGGTAACTATTCTTAGTTTTTTTAATCTGTAAATTGGCAATTAAATCAGATTATTAATTGCATTGTATAGCTAGCATGAGCTAATGGCCCAAGATGCCATTCTGTCATACTGTTTTCCCTGGTGGCAGCACAGTTCATACCTTCTCGGCACATCTGCCCTCAGGATACCAATAAAATTGTTACTCACCTCAACCTTACAGTGGTTGCTTAACTAAAAGTTTTGAGATTATTCTGAGGGATTTAAAGGTAATTTGTGGTTTAGTACGGTACCCTGCGTCACTGCTTCATTGCTCCAGACCAGCACAAGGGGGAGTTAGAGCTCTGATTATGCTTTTGGGACCCAAGGCGCTAATGTGTCTCTAACTCAGTGTCGGATTTAGGTATTGGTGACATGGGCAGCTGCCCAGGGTGGCACAGTGTGCCCGCACAAAATAATTCGGAATGGTTACTTTTGCAACATCGGTTTTCTATCGCTCATTTGCACGTCACGTCAATGTCACCATGTGGGACTGTGGGTCAATTAACCTTGTCGGAGTGGGCACCCTGATTCTAGTTTGTGAGCTAGGCAGGCTACTGCCTGGGAAGGTCTCCCACTCAGAAGTATGAGATGGGGAGGGGGTGGGGGTAGGTTGACCTCAGGTCTCCCCACTGGATGCCTGAGGTAGGGGGAGCGGGGGACTCTATCAAATAGCTAACCTCTAACTTTACATAAGTACTAATGCAATTAGTAAAATCAGTCACACTACGAAATGCTACCAAATAAACCACAATTCATTCATAATACTGTGAATATACAGTTTCACAGACATATTGTTGCATTTTTTTCTGGTTTGTGCGAAATTGTTAAGAATAATATAAAACCAGTCTGCACACCACCAAGGTGAATTGATTTAGTCTTGGCTCTTGGTTGACAGTGTTGGGGGATGGGTAATGTATTGATGCTTGAGTGCCAAATCAACACAAATTCCTTTCTATTTCCCTTTGTTCTTTTTGATATTTATGAGTCTTATTTGTGTATATATTTTTATATTTATATAGTTGTCAATGTTATGATTATTTATTTGTGTTGTTCCAAACGGGGGGGGGGGGGGGGGGGGGGCACTGAAGGGGGGGTTCACCCAGGGAGCCATAAAGTTAGAACCACCACTGCTCTAATTGACAATGAATGGGCGACATAAACCAAATAGAAACTGATAATTGTGCATGACTTCAAAATTGAATTTAAATGAATTGAATGATGAGGATGAAGAAGGTGATTAAATTTAGAACAATAGTGTAAGAATTGCTATTCCTCTGTCCTGCATGCGCAGACCCTGAAAAAGACACTTCTTTTTTTGTTCTACTCGTCAGTATTACTTACTAAATCTGTTACACTAAGGTTTTTTTCTAAGAGAAATGAAAATGTTAAATTATATTCCATGATATTTTAAAGATATATGTGTTGACTGAATATAAGGAAGTGATGTCCACTAAATAATCTAGTTAATGGTGCAGTCATATAGCCTTGGCACCTCCATAAAGCTGAGTGACTCACTTATTCATGGATTTAGATCAAAATAAATAAGTACCAACATTCTTTCTGATCATTTTTAATAAATAAATGTTTTGGTTATCCTGACCTGGACACCATGTATTATAATAGCCCATTATGAGCTATAAGCAGGACAATAGACTCTTGCCAACACCTCTCTGTATTTTGATACATTGTGCAAGGCAATTGATCAGCATTAAAAATTGAGTGGATTATTTATTCTGCACCACACCTCCCGAGTGGAGGTGAGATACTGCATCGCAGCGATGTTGCTACAGATGCTGGTTCGATACCCGTGCCAGCTGTGACCGGGAGACCCATGAGGTGACGGTGGGCTTTTGGTTTCTCTCCCTCTAAAAACAGAAATAAATAATTCTAAATAACAAACTGTCTTGCAATTTCACTTTAATCCACCGGAAAAGACAGAACAAATAATACAACAAATATTGTGGTTAAACTGAAATATACTAATTGATTAAAAAAATGTATTGGCTGTAGTAGATTTTCCGTTCCTCCTGCTCACATAAATGAATAGAGATCTTGGTCATGGTGCTACAGTATGTTGTTATAGCATAATCAAAGTGAGGACAATCGGTGATCTGCTGTATATTTATGGCCTATTGTGAGCTGAAAGTCACACCATTCCAGTACTCCTCACCCCGCCTCATACTTCACCCGAAAAAATGCATGGTTGCCATGAAAGAGGTTAGTTTTGTGTGTGTACGCAGCATTTGTGTTTTGGAGTCACTTTTAATTCTTTATTGATCTACGTTTCTATTATAGGCCACTGTAATTGATGGGGGCTCAGGGCAGTACCATTCTGCTCATCTGATGAAGGTGCACATGGATCAGATTAAAACATTGAAGGCAGACCAGCAGAAAGAAAAACATTATCTGAGGGCAGAGATATGGGCGACAGCTGATGCATTGGTCCAGAGCCAGGCGCTATTGGCAGAGACTCACTCGTCACTGGCAGAGAGTCAGGTGGCATTGGCGGAGACTCATGCAGAGAATGACGCGTTGAAGAGGGCGAAGAACGAGATGGAGTCACAATCCATGCCTGGCATACCTGTGAGCTCTGGAACTCCACCTCTGACAGGAGTCAAAATACATGGTGGGTTCGTCAGGTCGTCGGTTCACCATGACATTTCTATTCCTCTTCTGACAACAGAACTTGACCAACTGCTTACCAGGCACAGCATGGACCGTCCAGACCATTATGCTGTTCTGCTATTCCAAGGATGTGTAACCGAAGAGAGATACCACGAGTGGACACAGAATGCCAACTGGGATGGCTCCCGAGGCAAATGTGGCTTACCAGTTAACCTCCAGGTGTTCATCATTAACCTCAACTAGTCAACAGCCAGTGGAATCACGTGGCGCAAAATACAAATACCTCAAAAATGCTATAACTTCAATTTCTCAAACATATGACTATTTTACACCATTTTAAAGACAAGACCCTCGTTAATCTAACCACATTGTCCGATTTCAAAAAGGCTTTACAGCAAAAATAATCACACAGCCATTTGCAGCACTAACCTTTGATGATCTTCATCAGAAGACACTCCTAGGACATTATGTTATAATGTGACATTATGTTATAATGTGACATTATGTTATACAATACATTTATGTTTTGTTCAATCAAGTTCATATTTATATCAAAAACCAGATTTTTTCATTAGCATGTGATGTTCAGAACTAGCATACCCACGCAAACTTCCGGTGAATTTACTAAATTACTCATGATTAACGTTCACAAAATACATAACAATTATTTTAAGAATTATAGATACAGAACTCCTTTATGCAATCGCGGTGTCAGATTTTAAAATAGCTTTTCGGGGAAAGCACATTCTGCAATATTCTGAGTACCGTGAGTAATTTAGTAAATTGTTAGTGAATTCGCCCGAAGTTTGTAATTCGCGCCACGCCTATCATTGGATATTGGAGCAGGTGTTCCGCTAGCGGAACGTCTAGATGTAAGAGGTTAACCTCTATGGGCTAGGTGGGACGCTTGCTACTCAACAGCCAGTGTAATCCCGTGGCACGTTATTCAAATACCTCAAAAATGCAAAAAATTCAATTTTTCAAACATATGACTATTTTACACCATTTTAAAGACAAGACTCTCGTTAATCTAACCACACTGTCCGATTTCAAAAAGGCTTTACAACGAAAACAAAACATTAGATTATGGCAACAGAGTACCCAGCCAGAAATAATCAGACACCCATTTTTGAAGCTAGCATATAATGTCACATAAACCCAAACCACAGCTAAATGCAGCACTAACCTTTGATGAACTTCATCAGATGATCAGGGGGCAGGGGGCAGTATTTTCACGGCTGGATAAAAAACGTGCCCGATTTAATCTGGTTACCACTCCTACCCAGTAACTAGAATATGCATATACTTATTACATATGGATAGAAAACACCCTAAAGTTTCTAAAACTGTTTGAATGGTGTCTGTGAGTATAACAGAACTCATTTGGCAGGCAAAAACCTGACAAGGTTTCAGGCAGGAAGTGGCCTGTCTGACAAGGTGTCGTTCTTCTTGTCTCTGTTTATTGAAGAGTGAGGATCTTAGCTGTCCCGTGACACTTCCTACGGCTGCCATAGGGTCTCAGAAGGCGGTAAAAAGCTGAATCGTGGCTTTGCAGGCTCTGGCTGAAACAAAGTAGCGTGTTTGGGTAGTGGCTGGTTACAGTACTGTGAGACTCAGGCGCGTGCCCGCGTCGACCGAATGCTTTGTTTTCTTTCCTCTGTTTAGCTAAAAGGAGATTCCCGGTCGGAATATTATCGCTTTTTTACGAGAAAAATGGCATAAAAATGGATTTTAAACAGCGGTTGACATGCTTCGAAGTACGGTAATGGAATATTTCAATTTTTTTTGTCACGAATTGCGCCACGCGCGCGACCCTGATTTACCATTTCAGATAGTGTCTGGGACGCACGAACAAAACGCCGCTATTCGGATATAACAATGGATTATTTTGGACCAAACCAACATTTGTTATTGAAGTAGCAGTCCTGGGAGTGCATTCTGACGAAGACAACAAAAGGTAATGAAACTTTTATAATAGTAAAGCTGATATTGGTGAGTGCTAAACTTGCCGGGTGTCTAAATAGCGAGCCCGTGATGCCTGGGCTATGTACTTAGAATATTGCAAAATGTGCTTTCACCAAAAAGCTATTTTAAAATCGGACATATCGAGTGCATAGAGGAGGTCTGTATCTATAATTCTTAAAATAATTGTTATGCTTTTTGTGAACGTTTATCGTGAGTAATTTAGTAAAATGTTAGCGAATTCCCCGGAAGTTTGCGGGGGGTATGCTAGTTCTGAACGTCACATGCTAATGTAAAAAGCTGGTTTTTGATATAAATATGAACTTGATTGAACAAAACATGCATGTATTGTATAACATAATGTCCTAGGGTTGTCATCTGATGAAGATCATCAAAGGTTAGTGTTGCATTTAGCTGTCTTCTAGGTTTTTGTGACATTATATGCTAGCTTGAAAAATGGGTGTCTGATTATTTCTGGCTTGGTACTCTGCTGACATAATCTAATGTTTTGCTTTCGTTGTAAAGCCTTTTTGAAATCGGACAGTGTGGTTAGATAAACGAGAGTCTTATCTTTAAAATGCTGTGAAATAGTCATATGTTTGAAAAATGGAAGTTTTTGTATTTTAGAGGAGTTTGTATTTCGCGCCACGCCCATCATTGGATAATGGAGCAGGTGTTCCGCTAGCGGAACGTCTAGATGTAAGAGGTTAAGTGTTCCCTTTATTTTTTTGAGCAGTATATTTTGATTTGTTTAACACTTTTTTGGTTACTACATGATTCCATATGTGTTATTTCATAGTTTTGATGTCTTCACTATTATTCTACAATATAGAAAATAGTACAAATAAAGAAAAACCCTTCAATGAGTAGGTGTGTCCAAACTTTTGACTGGTACTGCATATACATTTAAAAAATGTCTAAAAACCTGTTTTTGCTTTGTGATTATTGGGCATTGTGAGCAGATTTATGAGGGGGGAAAAAACGATTTAATCCATTTTAGAATAAGGCTGTAACATAACAAAATGTAGAAAAAGTCAAGGGGTTTGAATATTTTCCGAATGCACGGTTGCAGTCAGACAAATGTAATTACCAGCTAGTCTTGAGGATTTAGTTGCTCTGAGAGTACTTCTCTTTGAGCAGTCAGACCGCTGTGGGGAACAAGGTCAGGGCATCTTATTCTCCCTCCACATCCACCAACCTGGCAGGCATGGCTGGTATCATACACTCTGATTGCATCCAGTATCCCTTATTCCAACTTGGTGATCTTACTAAGTCTCTTCTGCTGGAAATGTAGATAGGCCATACGAGCACCCAGAACTTTTTAAGTTGAAAACGTAGTTGTGTCTGATGTCACAGTAGAGGGGAGAAAGACATATATAGTCATATAATTTAGTTGCAGCATATACATGTAGCTATTAGGGTACAGGAGTTTGTCCAGACCATACACTCTTAGAAAAAACGGGTTCCAAAGGGATCTTTGGCTGTCCCCATTGGATAATCATTTTTGTTTCCAGGTAGAACCGTTCTTGGTTTCAGGTAGAACCCACTGTGGAAAGGGTTCTACATGGACCTCAAAAGGCTTCTACAAAGGGTTCTTCAATGGGGATAGCCGAAGAAACCTGTCAGGTTCTCGATTGCACTTATTTTCTATGAATGTATGTAATATTTATTTTTATAAGATGAAGTAGGTTACATGCGCTCTTTAAGTACAATGTGCTCCTCAAAGAGTAGAATTAGAAATTTGCCTCCTCGATGCCATAGCGGAACCATTTTAGGGTATCAGAAGAACCATAAATGGGATGGTTCTTTGAAGAACCATAGACAAATCCAAAACAAGAAATGTTTAGACCCTCTAGCACTGGAGTTAAATCATGCTGTAGGGTTTTAAGCCTTGTTTCCATATTTCCCAAGGTGCCCTTTGAGTTAATTTTATTTACCAGTACCACCCATGACTGTGTTTGCTAGTGACATAAATAAAGTTTTTACATTCATACATTTTCAGACCTGGGCCTTAATATGTTGTAATTAATATAACATTCTCCAAGACAATGCATATGAAACTCATAGTTTACAGCCCACATCAGTCCTACAAGTCATATTATGCCAGCTTGCAAAGGGATGTGTAATTCCTATTGGAATTCAGCCTTAGCGGGTATATGTAACATTTTCAATTTTTATTCACCATCAACCTGCAATCAGAATGGCTGCAGGGTCATGAAAATAAAGACTACCTTAGGCATCTAAACTGGAACAACCATCTCAGTAATGGGTGCAATAAATCCAAGTAACAGATTGGAGTAGTTTAGACAATGGGATGCTATTTATATTTGAGTAGCATAATATTAATATATTAATAATAATATATTAATATTAATTAATCAATCAATGTACATGCATAAAAAGATATTGAAACAAACAATTCTAAAAATCAACCTGCAATAGAGCATGCTGGGAAACATGGTCATGATGGGTGTGGTTTTGGTTCACCTCCAGTTATTAACACCAACAATGGGGTTATTTTACACCACTGTGTGTTAATTTAACTCTTGAATCAACACTAGACATTTTTCACAGAAAAATCAACACTAGTTAACACTGGCCAATTTGCTGTGTGCTATGAAAGGGACACATCTGTAGGTTTCCATACATTTCGTTTTAGAATTTTGAAGAACCATTGATGCCACATCAAGAACCCCAAACTTAACTCAACGGTTCTTTATTGGGCAAGAGTTCTCCAAGAACCTAAAGAGCTGAGGAAGAAAGATTTAAGAACCTTTATTTTTTTTCAGTATAGAATAGAATATACTTTTTGGGGATTGCTTCATATATGGCTGCCTTTGGGGAATGTACTATGGCATAGTATTCATTCTCCTGCCTCCAGGATAATAACATTGAAGTCATCTACTAAAGTTACTGCTGCCTCAGGGGAGGTTACTAGGGTAGAATAGCTATTACTTTTGAGTAATACAATTGTTTCTATGTCTAAGAGGAAGTTATGGCAGAAAGAGTGATACTGTTGGCTTTGCTGGTGGACCTGGAGGGAGACTGATATGCCCTGAGTCTGCTCCCCACAGCAATCTGACTACTCACAGAGAAGGACTCTCAGCGACTGATCGTCAAGACTTTTTCTTCTTTGAGATTGGGTTGTCCAATCCCATTCAATTTAAAGGTGCATACACCACCAACTACTGTACTGAATTGTGAGGACAGTCACAGCCTACATACATTAAATTATCTTCATTATTCCTGTTTCTAAAAAATAAATACAAAAATATATAAAACAAATTGCACCACCAACTAACCATACAGCTATATTACATTTACATTACATTACATTACATTTAAGTTATTTAGCAGACGCTCTTATCCAGAGCGACTTACAAATTGGTGCATTCACCTTATGATATCCAGTGGAACAACCACTTTACAATAGTGCATCTAAATCTTTTAAGGGGGGGGGTTAGAATGATTACTTTATCCTATCCTAGGTATTCCTTAAAGAGGTGGGGTTTCAGGTGTCTCCGGAAGGTGGTGATTGACTCCGCTGTCCTGGCGTCGTGAGGGAGCTTGTTCCACCATTGGAGTGCCAGAGCAGTGAACAGTTTTGACTGGGCTGAGCGGGAACTGTGCTTCCTCAGAGGTAGGGGGGCCAGCAGGCCAGAGGTGGATGAACGCAGTGCCCTTGTTTGGGTGTAGGGCCTGATCAGAGCCTGAAGGTATGGAGGTGCCGTTCCCTTCACAGCTCCGTAGGCAATCACCATGGTTTTGTAGCGGATGCGAGCTTCAACTGGAAGCCAGTGGAGAGAGCGGAGGAGCGGGGTGACGTGAGAGAACTTGGGAAGGTTGAACACCAGATGGGCTGCGGCGTTCTGGATGAGTTGTAGGGGTTTAATGGCACAGGCAGGGAGCCCAGCCAACAGCGAGTTGCAGTAATCCAGACGGGAGATGACAAGTGCCTGGATTAGGACCTGCGCCGCTTCCTGTGTGAGGCAGGGTCGTACTCTGCGAATGTTGTAGAGCATGAACCTACAGGATCGGGTCACCGCCTTGATGTTAGTGGAGAACGACAGGGTGTTGTCCAGGATCACGCCAAGGTTCTTAGCACTCTGGGAGGAGGACACAAGGGAGTTGTCAACCGTGATGGCGAGATCATGGAACGGGCAGTCCTTCCCCGGGAGGAAGAGCAGCTCCGTCTTGCCGAGGTTCAGCTTGAGGTGGTGATCCGTCATCCACACTGATATGTCTGACAGACATGCAGAGATGCGATTCGCCGCCTGGTTATCAGAAGGGGGAAAGGAGAAGATTAATTGTGTGTCGTCTGCATAGCAATGATAGGAGAGACCATGTGAGGATATGACAGAGCCAAGTGACTTGGTGTATAGCGAGAATAGGAGAGGGCCTAGAACAGAGCCCTGGGGGACACCAGTGGTGAGAGCGCGTGGTGCGGAGACAGATTCTCGCCACGCCACCTGGTAGGAGCGACCTGTCAGGTAGGACGCAATCCAAGCGTGGGCCGCGCCGGAGATGCCCAACTCGGAGAGGGTGGAGAGGAGGATCTGATGGTTCACAGTATCAAAGGCAGCAGATAGGTCTAGAAGGATGAGAGCAGAGGAGAGAGAGTTAGCTTTAGCAGTGCGGAGAGCCTCCGTGACACAGAGAAGAGCAGTCTCAGTTGAATGCCCAGTCTTGAAACTATATACCACTATGTTGGAAGAAAACAAATAACCTCTCCATGAAGTCTTGCACTAAAATATTGTACACTCAGGTACTGTACTTCTTAGCAGCTACCACCTACACTAATTAAAAACCCACTACCCCATTCCACTATTTTGACAATATCCTGCACCATGCCAATGGCCTGGGAGGATGGGACACCATCCCTCAACACACCCTGCAACTCTTATGATGTCAAATCTCGTATATCCAAATACTTCTCTGCAGCTGCCACCACAACATCTATTTTCTGTGATTTATGTTTAATTTCTGCGGTACAGTTGATAACCACTGCTATGACCGCTAAGAAGCCAACCTTACTGAAGCATAAATCCCTCATGGCACTATCCCTCTGTGCTGGCAAAAATCCACTACTCTCAGGATCCCTCACCCTTGACCCATCCTCCTTCTACTTTCTTCACTGCCTCAGGATATAACACCTTCTGCACTACTCTGACACTGGCCACTTCAACCTCCCTCTCTCGCACCGGACACTTCCGATCCCCAGCAACATGAGCACCCCAACAGTTGACACACAATTTTATCCACCAAACCTACACAATCCTCTGTCCCATGCCCTCCTGCACACTTCCCACATCTTGCAATATACTTCCTACACACTGCTGCAACATGACCTAAATGCTGCACCTGTAACTGTGCAGTGGGTTCTGCACAAAAGCTCTAACAGGATAATCCTCATGACTATCTGGTAATTTCATTTGTCTAAAAGCTACATATACATGCACGGTAGGTCACACTGCTTGGGAAACTTATTCCTGAAGCATTTATTTATTTATTCTGGAGCTGTGTATATATCCAATACTTCTGCTCAACACTTTTCACTAACTCTGGTGTGCATGTGAATGAGAGAGTAACCCTCCCGGTCATAACCCAGGGTCCTAGTATTCTAAGTAAAACAGTATGGTCCTGGTTTATGCTGGGGGTTCTGAGCAGCAGTGAGACTGGCGAGCAGCAGTGAGACTTGCTAGCTAATGATTTGGCTAATTTGGTTGCTATGATCCACACACACAACAGCACAGTCATGAAGAAGCCACAACAATGCCTCTTCCCCCTCAGCCTCCTGTGTGTGGATCATGTTAATTCCTTAGTGATGTGAGCACCAAGGAACTTGAAGCTCTCGACCCACTCCACTACAGCCCTCCTGACTTCCTCTCTATAGGTGGTCTCATCATCATTGGTGATCAGGCCTACCACTATTGTGTCTTCTGTAAACTTGATGATGGTGTTGGAGTTGTGGGCTACCACGCAGTCATGGGTCAAATGGGAGTTGAGCAGGGAACTAAGCACGCACCCCTGAGAGGCCCCTGTGTTGATGGTCAGCGTTCTGGGTGTGTCATTTGCCTAACTTCAACACCTGTGGGCAGCCCGTCAAGAAGTCCAAGATCCAGTTGCAGAGGGAGGTGTTTAGTCCTAGGGTCCTGAGCTTGGAGGGCACTATGTTGAATAGTTGAGCTGTCGTCAATGAACAGCATTCTCACATAGGTGTTCCTCTTGTTTAGCTGGGAGTGGAAAGTTTGTAGTTCAATAGAGATTGTGTCATCTGTGGATCTGTTGGGGTGGTATGCGAATTGGAGTGGGTCCACAGTGTCTTGAATGATGGTGTTTACCAGCTTTTCAAATAATCTTATGGCAACATACACTACCGTTCAAAAGTTTGGGGTCACTTAGAAATGTCATTGTTTTTGAAAGAAAAGCACATTTGTTGTCCATTAACCTCTTACATCTAGACGTTCCGCTAGCGGAACACCTGCTCCAATATCCAATGATAGGCGTGGCGCGAATTACAAATTCCTCAAAAATACAAAAACTTCAATTTTTCAAACATATGACTATTTCACAGCATTTTAAAGACAAGACTCTCCTTTATCTAACCACACTGTCCGATTTCAAAAAGGCTTTACAGCGAAAGCAAAACATTAGATTATGTCAGCAGAGTACCAAGCCAGAAATAATCAGACACCCATTTTTCAAGCTAGCATATAATGTCACAAAAACCCAGAAGACAGCTAAATGCAGCACTAACCTTTGATGATCTTCATCAGATGACACACCTAGGACATTATGTTATACAATACATGCATGTTTTGTTCAATCAAGTTCATATTTATATCAAAAACAGCTTTTTACATTAGCATGTGACGTTCAGAATTTGCTAACAATTTACTAAATTACTCACGATAAACGTTCACAAAAAGCATAACAATTATTTTAAGAATTATAGATACAGAACTCCTCTATGCACTCGATATGTCCGATTTTAAAATAGCTTTTTGGTGAAAGCACATTTTGCAATATTCTAACTACATAGCCCAGGCATCACGGGCTAGCTATTTAGACACCCGGCAAGTTTAGCACTCACCAATATCAGATTTACTATTATAAAAGTTTGATTACCTTTTGTTGTCTTCGTCAGAATGCACTCCCAGGACTGCTACTTCAATAACAAATGTTGGTTTGGTCCAAAATAATCCATCGTTATATCCGAATAGCGGCGTTTTGTTCGTGCGTCCCAGACACTATCTGAATGGTAAAGAAGGGTCGTGCGCATGGCGCAATTCGTGACAAAAAAATCGAAATATTCCATTACCGTACTTCGAAGCATGTCAACCGCTGTTTAAAATCCATTTTTATGCCATTTTTCTCGTAAAAAAGCGATAATATTCCGACCGGGAATGTCCATTTAGCTAAACAGAGGAAAGAAAACAAAGCTTTCGGTCGACGCAGGCACGAGCCTGAGTCTCACAGTACTGTAACCAGCCACTACCCAAACGCGCTACTTTTTTTCAGCCAGAGCCTGCAAAGCCACGATTCAGCGTTTTACCGCCTTCTGAGAGCCTATGGCAGCCGTAGGAAGTGTCACGGGACAGCTAAGATCCTCACTCTTCAATAAACAGAGACAAGAAGAACGACACCTTGTCAGACAGGCCACTTCCTGCATGAAATCTTCTCAGGTTTTTGCCTGCCATATGAGTTCTGTTATACTCACAGACACCATTCAAACAGTTTTAGAAACGTTAGGGTGTTTTCTATCCAAAGCCAATAATTATATGCATATTCTAGTTACTGGGCAGGAGTAGTAACCAGATTAAATCGGGTACGTTTTTTTATCCAGCCGTGAAAATACTGCCCCCTAGCCATAACAGGTTAAAATAACATCAAATTGATCATAAATACATTGTAGAAATTGGTAATGTTGTAAATGACTACTGCAGCTAGAAACTGTAGATTTTCTATGGAAAATCGTTCAGAGGCACATTATCAGCAACCATCACTCCTGTGTTCCAATGGCACGCTGTGTAAGTTTATCATTTTAAAATTGATCATTAGAAACCCCTTTAGCAAATATGTTAGCACAGCTGAAAACTGTTGTGCTGATTAAAGAAGCAAGCATACCGGAGTTACCTCTTCACTGTTGATGTTGAGACTGGTGTTTTGCGTGTACTATTTAATGAATCTGCACTTTGAGGACTTGTGAGGCGTCTGTTTCTCAAACTAGACACTCTAATGTACTTGTCCTCTTGCTCAGTTGTGCACTGGGGCCTCCCACTCCTCTTTCCATTTTGGTTAGAGACAGTTTGCGCTGTTCTGTGAAGGGAGTAGTACACAGTGTTGTACGAGATCTTCAGTTTCTTGGCAATTTCTCGCATGGAATAGACTGACGAGTTTCAGAAGAAAGTTCTTTGTTTCTGGCCTTTTTGAGCCTGTAATCAAACCCACAAATGCTAATGCTCCAGATACTCAACTAGTCCAAAGAAGGCCAGTTGTATTCCTTTATTCCTTTACAGCAGGTCATAAATACCAGGTAGAAACTACAATGTTGTATTCCAAGAATAAAAACAAAGGACTTCACTTGGCCAAACTCCTAAACCCCCAAAGTGGGAGAATTAAACATTGTTTAAACTTTTGAGGATGTGGGAATGATCTGTGGACACTTAAGGAACAGTTATGTTGAGTGTGTTTCATTTGGTGATTTCATGAAGGACAGGAAACACACATAACGGTATCTCTTAATTAACCTCTCTGGGCTAGGTGGGACGTTTGCGTCCCACCCTAGTCAACAGCCAGTGGAATCCCGTGGCGCGATATTCAAATACCTTAGAAATGCTATTACTTCAATTTCTCAAACATATGACTATTTTACACCATTTTAAAGACAAGACTCTCGTTAATCTAACCACACTGTCCGATTTCAAAAAGGCTTTACAACGAAAGCAAAACATTAGATTATGTCAGCAGAGTACCCAGCCAGAAATAATCAGACACCCATTTTTCAAGCTAGCATATAATGTCACAAAAACCAAAACCACAGCTAAATGCAGCACTAACCTTTGATGATCTTCATCAGATGACACTCCTAGGACATTATGTTATACAATACATGCATGTTTTGTTCAATCAAGTTCATATTTATATAAAAAAAACAGCTTTTTACTTTAGCATGTGACTAGCATGTGACTAGCATTCCCACTGAACACTTCCGGTGAATTTACTAAATTACTCACGATAAACGTTCACAAAAAACATAATTATTTTAAGAATTATAGATACAAAACTCCTTTATGCAATCGCGGTGTCCGATTTTAAAATAGCTTTTCGGTGAAAGCACATTTTGCAATATTCTGAGTAGATAGCCCGGCCATCACAGGCTAGCTATTTTGACACCCACCAAGTTTGGTACTCACCAAACTCAGATTTACTATAAGAAAAATTGGATTACCTTTGCTGTTCTTCGTCAGAATGCACTCCCAGGACTTCTACTTCAATAACAAATATTGGTTTGGTTCCAAATAATCCATAGTTATATCCAAATAGCGGCGTTTTGTTCATGCGTTCAAGACACTATCCGAAGGGTAAAGAAGGGTGACGCGCCCGGCGCGTTTCGTGACTTCGAAGCATGTCAAACGCTGTTTAAAATCAATTTTTATGCGATTTTCTCATAAAAAAGCGATAATATTCCGACCGGGAAACCCTGTTTTCGTTCAAAGACAAAAAATAAAAACATGGAGTCGTCTCGTGCACGCGCCCCCAGTCTCATTGTTCTCAGATCGACCACTATCCAAATGCGCTACTGTTTTTCAGCCATGGCCTGCAAAGTCATCATTCAACGTTCTGGCGCCTTCTGAGAGCCTATGGGAGCGTTAGAAAATGTCACGTTACAGCAGAGATCCCCAGGTTTGGATAGAGATGATCAAGAAGGCCAAGAAATAGTCAGAGAGGGCGCTTCCTGTTTGGAATCTTCTCAGGTTTTGGCCTGCCAAATGAGTTCTGTGATACTCACAGACACCATTCAAACAGTTTTAGAAACTTTCGAGTGTTTTCTATGCAAAGCTAATAATTATATGCATATTCTAGTTTCTGGGCAGGAGTAATAATCAGATTAAATCGGGTACGTTTTTTATCCGGCCGTGAAAATACTGCCCCCTATCCATAACAAGTTAACATAAAATATATTCAGATCTTTAAGAGTGGATTCGGGAGAAAGCCGCTCTATATAAACTAATGCTTCCATGGTGCCCCGGATTGCTAATGAGTTAGTTATTGCCTGATTCATTTAATCAAATATTTAAACATTAGGTAATTGATTTGATAAATAGCATGTAATCTCATTTCATCATAGTAAAGACACGACAACGCCTATGTAGATATTCCATAAAAAACATGCTGTTTCCAGCTACAATAGTCATTTACAACATTAACAATGTCTACACTGTATTTCTGATCAATTTGATGTTATTTTAATTGACAAAAAAAAAGTGCCTTTCTTTCAAAAACAAGGAAATTACTAAGTGACCCCAAACTTTTGAACGGTAGTATATGTGAATGCTACGAGGCGATAATAATTTAGTAATTCATTTTTGCTGATAGCAGCCAGCTAGTTTGCTAGTTAACCATGTTATTGAAATTAAGTTAACTAGCTATCGTACCCCCACCAGCTAGCTGGCTATTAGGGTATTTAGTGAACAAGATATAAAAAACAAACATTTTCACTTAATTTGTGAGATTAGCATAGAAACAACTTTCAAATGAGAAATAGTTATCTACAAAAACAGAATCATGCAATAAATCACAAAAAAATTGTCACTCACCATAATAGCAGACTGGTCCAATGTCCTCTCAGAGCATGCAGCCTATTTAAAATGTATGCTCCGCCCTTACCATTGAGGTAAACAATTAGATTATTCATGTTTGAAATGTAACCTCCGCTCTCACGATTGAGTCAACCAATCACATAATTTCTGCCTTTGGGTCAGAGCTTCCTCCAGAACAAGATACATGATGGAAAATAGTTACCTGCTATATTTAATTTATTAATTATGGTGGTGTGGAAACAACTCTGGGACCAGCATGAAAAATCAGGTCAGCTTCTCCGGTTGAGAGGAAATCTAAGAAAACGAAATAGGTCCTATACCAAAGCATTCATATATTTGGGATGGAGGTTGATAAGTGTTACAACCCCTAGACATAGAACGAGTAGAGTTATATTTTTTCTCACTGTCTTGCACACAATAACCCATAATGTCAAAGTCGATGTTTTTACAAATTAATAAAAAATGAAAAGCTGAAATGTCTTCATTCAGAAATAATTCCCGAGTGGTACAGTGGTCTAAGGCACTGTATCTCAGTGCAAGAAGTGTCACTACAGTCCCTGGTTCAAATCCAGGCTGTATCACATCTGGCCGTGATTGGGATAGGGTGGCCCACAATTGGTCCGGGTTTGGCCGGGGTAGGCCGTCATTGTAAATAAGAATGTGTTCTTAAATCACTTGCCTTGTTAAAAAATTCAACCCCTTTGTTATGGCAAGGCTAAATACATTCAGGAGTAATAATTTGCTTAAGTCATAACATCAGTTGCATGGACTCACTCTTTGCAATAATAGTGGTTAACATCATTTTTAATGACTACCTCATCTCTGTACCCAACACATCCAATTATCTGTATGTTCCCTCAGTTGAGCAGTGAATTTCAAACAGATTCAACCACAAAGACCAGGGAGGTATTCCAATGCCTCGCAAAGAAGGGCACCTATTGGTAGATGGGTAAACAAAACAAAAAAGACATTGCATATCCCTTTGAGCATGGTGAAGTTATTAATTACACTTTGGTTGGTGTATCAACACACCTAGTCACTACAAAGATACAGGCTTCCTTCCGAACTCAGTTGCCGTAGAGGAAGGAAACCACTTAGGGATTTCACCATGAGGCCAATGGTGACTTTAAAACAGTTACAGAGTTTAATAGCTGTGATTGTAGAAAACTGAGGATGGCCAACAACATTGTAGTTACTCCACAATACTAATCTAATTAACAGAGTGAAAAGAAGGAAGGCTGTACAGAATAGCATATTCCAAAACATGCATCCTGCTTGCAACAAGGCACTAAAGTATAACTGTAAAAAATTTGGTAAAGCAATTAACATTTTGTCCTGAATACAAAGTGTTATGTTTGGGGCAACTCCAATACAACACATTACTTAGTACCACTCTCCATATTTTCAAGCATCATGTTATGAGTAGGCTTGTAATCGTTAAGGTCTGAGAATGGAGCTAAGCACATGCAAAATCCTACAGGAAAACCTGATTCAGTCTGCTTCCACCCGCCACTGGGAGATTAATTCACCTTTCAGCAGGACAATAACCTAAAACACAATGCCAAATCTACACTGGAGTTGCTTCCCAAGAAGACAGTAACCGTTTCTGAGTGGTGGAGTTACAGTTTTGACTTAGATCTTCTTGAAAATCTATGGCAAGACCTCAAAATTATTGTCTAGCATTGATCAACAACCAAATTTGACAGAGCGGGAAGAATTTGTGCGAAGGTTGGTCAATCCAGGTGTGGAAAACTCTTATCCAGAAATAATCACAGCTGTAATCACTGCCAAAGGTATTGACTTAGGGGGTTGAAAACTTTTCTAATCAAGATCTATTAGTGTTTTATTTTTCATAATTGTTTTACAAATGTTATACATTTTCATCCACTTTGACACTACGGAGTATTTTGTATAGATCGTTGACAAAGAATGACACTTACATTTATTTTAAGCCCACTGTGTAACACAGGAAAATGTGAAAACCTAGAAAACCTAGATACTTTCTGAAGCACTGTATGTCAAAGGGAGGTAGTTTTATTTTTGATTTGATTTATGTTGATATTGTGTAGCTGATATAACAGGTTGTGTATAATGGTATGAAGATAATTTCATGAAAAGACAGCGTGCACATATTGCTAATTTGACATTTACAGAAAACATCTTCAGATTACTTGATTAAGGATTTGATTTAGCATTACAAAAGAAACCACGCTAATAGGATGTGAGGAACCCAATGTGTGGGAGTACACATTCCACTAATTTCCCGTATGTCACCTGCTGAGTGCACAGAAATATTACACTATACCATATGCCAAAGCCAAACATACGATAAATACAGCATTCATATATAACTGTAAATGATGAAGACATTACATTAACCTATTTGTAAGCCAAAACATAATTACTGGATTCACATCTATGGTTATTCAAATCAGAACGTAAAAGAAAAACTGGGAAAAGAGGCACTGGAGTAGACAGATGTCATGAACAACATAAATGGTGGGGTTGCAATGAATGATATGTTTCTACAGTATGCTTTCTTCTTAATTTTTATGCAAATAGCAATAATGATAAGTGACAATGCACCAATTCCACATCTGTTCCTCTGTTACTCATTAAGAAAAACAAGATGTCAGTCTTGTGGATGTGGTTCAATGTGGCAGTTACTGATGTTTGTCCTCCAGGAGACACCGTAGGAACAAAGCCAGTCAGAATGAATCTAATATCAGGGCTGCATTCAGTACTTTTTTATGGTCTGGAACGTTGAATTGGAAAGAAACAATGCTGTACTGAACGACTAGTTGAAAAAAAGGGAGGGGTTGTGGGTTTGGGGAAGCTGTCAGCATGGCCACTGCCCTTTAAATATGTCACGTATTGCTTTAAGCCACACCCACCAAACAAAAGTGAACATACCTCAAAGTCTGTTCAACATTGTATAAGAACCTTCAGTACAAACTGTTCCGCAACTTAACAAACTTCAAGTGAACTGAACGCACCTCAGGTCTTTCTCACTGTCTGTGTTTTCTGCGGTAGGATTGGATAGAGGCAATCACCGCAGCTGTGTATCCCATGTTGGTGGGCAAGTGAGCATTGCCGAAATCAAAACCCAACCCTCAAGTAAGTCATGACGAACTCACTTACAAAACTCAGTTTTGAACGAGACAGACTTGTGAACAAAAGTATTCTATTTTCACCTTGTAGTCAATCTTGACACTAGTATAAATCAAATCAAATTTTATTTGTCAGATGCACCGAATACAACAGGTGTAGACCTTACTGTGAAATCCTCACTTACAAGCCCTTAACCAACAATGCAGTTCAAGAAATAGAGTTAAGAAAATATTTACTGAAGTAAAAAAAATTATAAAAAGTAACACAATAAAATAACAATAATGAGGCTATTGGGAGTACCGGTACCGAGTCAATGTGCGGGGTTACCGGTTAGTCGAGGTAGAAGCTGCGTTGCTACAGATACCGGTTCAATACACGTACCAGCTGCGACCGGGAGACCCATAAGGCGATGTTGGGTTTATGGTTTCTCTCTCTCTAAAAACCCAAATAAATCATTCTAAATAACAACCTGGCTTTATTTACAAATTAGTAGCAATGTCTCATCCCATGTTCAAGAATGGAAAAACAAAATAAGAAAACAAAATAATCTCCAAAATATAATTGTTTTTTACATGCTGCCCTCTGGTGTTTAAACTAGCACTAACTAGCATTAATGGCAACAATGGCTGACAATGAAATAACATGCCATACAATTCTGCTGCAGCCCGCAAGGTGTGCTGCAGTATGATGCAATTTTTACAGGAAGAACCACTGTAGGTAGGGGTAAAGTGACAATGCATAGATAATATAGATAATAAACAGCGAGCAGCAGGAGTGTAAAAACAAAGGGGGGGGGGGTCAATGTATATAGTCAGGGTGGCCATTTGATTAATTGTTCAGCAGTCTAATGGCTTGGGGGTAGAAGCTGTTAAGGAGTCTTTTGGACCTAGACTTGGCTCTCTGGTACTGCTTGCCATGCGGTAGCAGAGAGAACAGTCTATGACTTGGGTGACTGGAGTCTTTGGTAACATTTTGGGCCTTCCTCTGACACCGTGTAGAATATAGGTCCTGGATGGCAGGAACCTTGGCTACAGGGATGTACTGGGCTGTACACACTGCCATCTGGAGCGCCTTACGGTTGGATGCCAAGCAGATGCCATGCCAGGAGGTGATGCAAATGGTCCGGATGCTCTCGATGGTGCAGCTGTATAACTTTGTGAGGATCTGGCGACCCCATGCTAAATATTTTTATTCTCCTGAGGGGTAAAAGGCGTTGTCGTGCCCTGTTCACAACTTTCTTGGTGTGTTTGGACCATGATAGTTTGTTGGTGATGTGGACACGTGTTCGGGCCGCCTTTTCCTGTTGTTCACGATCATCTCTTTTGTCTTGCTCACGTTGAGGGAGAGAATGTTGTACTGGCACCACACTGCCAGGTCTCTGAAGTCCTCCTTATAGGCTGTCTCATCGTTGTCGGTGATCAGGCCTACCACCGTTGTGTCGTCAAAAAACGTAATGATGGTGTTGGAGTCGTGCTTGGCCACGCAGCCGTGGTTGAACAGGGAGTAAAGCTATTTGAGAGAATGCCAAGAGTGTGCAAAGCTGTCATCAAGGCAAAGGGTGGCTACTTTGTAGAATCTCAAATATCAAATATATTTTGATTTGTTTAACACTTTTTTGCTTACTACATGAATCCATGTGTGTTATTTTATCGTTTTGATGTCTTCACTATTATTCTACAAAGTAGAAAATAGTAAAAATAAAAAATAAACCCTGGAATGAGTAAGTGTGTCCAAAGCTTTGGCTGGTACTGTATATGAACAGACGTATTCAGGTGTTATCATTTCACTCAATCTTCCAGCATAAAATGCAAAATCAATTGAGATCAGTGTTTTGCAATAACAGGAAAGTAAAGTCAAAATTAATAACAATGAAGTTAATTAAAATTAAAAACAGACCAATGCACACATATTAGACATGTTGAAGTGATTCGATGAAGGAGAATTAAACGGAACAAGACAGAATAGAGTATAGGAGAGTAAGTATTGCATCCCAAATAGCACCCTATTCCTTTTATAGTACACACATTTTAAACAAAGCTCTTGGTCAAAAGTAGTGCACTATAAAGGGAATAGGTTTGCGTTTTGGATGCACCCAAAGTGAAAGCAAACACAGTAGTGCCATCACAGAGTCCTTACCAGCCTCCCTCAGCAGGCGTTCTGATATAGTTTTCTGAATATGACACGAATGCAAGAGACACAGACCCACTGCTTTAGAGGACCCACCCTGTCAAGGAAATTGCCTTCGAGACAGGAGGGTGGAGTATTATCTTCAGACCCCCTGCACCTAGACAATTCCTGACCCCCAAATCCACTGGTAGCTGTTGTTCAACTCCACTGCTTCTATCCCCTTCCTCACAATCTCTATTTCTCTCCCTCTATCATTTTAGACTTACGGTAGAATACATTTTCCGAAATACAGTAATTATTTAGATTTGAGTTTTCCACTTAGGGAAAGGTTAGAGATAGGACACACTCTCCTGAAGAGCCTGCAGCCTGCATGATTTCGGCCACTGTAGCGTAGGCAGGCTCCTAGATGAGGATGAATATTTCATATTATTATTAGGGAGATGTTTCTGGCAATGTCTGTCTGGCTAGTACAGTAGTTAGTCTGGACCAATCTGAGAAATAAGCAGTAATGGAATAGTGAAACATCAATTAGTGATTTACTGGACTGCTCTTCTCTACCCCAGAGCCGCGTTTTGTAATCTGCGCTGAATACATTTGAATAGGAAGCCTGCTAATGAGCCTTAATGAAGACTTTTGCCATAGGGCTGCTTTGGTTGGCTGTACTGATGCCCTACTTAGGCCTCATTTGAGGTGTCAGCCTCTGGGAACAGGTGACCCATGTATGACCATGGGTTACAAGTGTCCCTGGACAGGCAGGGTTTTACATTCACTCTTTGAACACATGGTGCTATGAAATTGTTGCCATGCATAGATTGCAATAAACAAATTCCACCTGAGCCAGATTGCGATATATAATGGGCCATTTTTGGATTGCGAAAATAACCCCAATAATTGTGTGATGGCGGGGATGCAGTGTTGTGAACCAAACAAAACTACAACAAGTGTGCTTGGTCTTGTTCCTCAACTGCACAGCTAGGAGAGCTCAGAAAAGCACCTTATAGTTGAAGACTCTTCTTAGAGTCAATAAAAGTGCATTAAAATGACTTAGGAACTGTGGACACTTTGGAGAGGTGTGTGGCAACTTCGTGTGTGTCCACAAGTTGGTCCTCTCTCTCAAAACCTTGTAATTTGTTTGTCTTATGTTGCACCTACCCCACATTTTCCAGGAATGTTCTTATCATGTTACTGAATGTATTCAGAGTATTTTCAGATTTCATTGTCAAACAATGTGAAAAGTACAGTAATGTAAAATGCACATAAAATCAACAGTATATTTTTGGGATTCAGTCTTGTGTCAGGTGAACTGTTGTGTCATCAACTTTGGTCTAATAATTTTCCCATAATCTCCAAACTGATCTCTTTCAATTGCTACCATGCTTATGTATTTCATATTTCTTCTGTAAGAAACATTCCAATTTAGCCCTATGCAGATAGGCCAATTCCCACGAGTGTGAAGGTTAATAGGTACTTACTATAATAATTTCTTTATTTAACCTCTATGGGCTAGGTGGGACGCTTGCGAACTAGCATACCCCCCGCAAACTTCCGGGGAATTCGCTAACATTTTACTAAATTACTCACGATAAACGTTCACAAAAAGCATAACAATTATTTTAAGAATTATAGATACAGACCTCCTCTATGCACTCGATATGTCCGATTTTAAAATAGCTTTTTGGTGAAAGCACATTTTGCAATATTCTAAGTACATAGCCCAGGCATCACGGGCTCGCTATTTAAACACCCGGCAAGTTTAGCACTCACCATAATCATATTTACTATTATAAAAGTTTGATTACCTTTTGTTGTCTTCGTCAGAATGCACACCCAGGACTGCTACTTCAATAACAAATGTTGGTTTGGTCCAAAATAATCCATCGTTATATCCGAATAGCGGCGTTTTGTTCGTGCGTTCCAGACACTATCCAAAATAGTAAAGAAGTGTCGCGCGCATGGCGCAATTCGTGACAATAAAATTCTAAATATTCCATTACCGTACTTCGAAGCATGTCAACCGCTGTTTAAAATCAATTTTTACGCCATTTTTCTCGTAGAAAAGCGATAATATTCCGACAGGGAATCTCCTTTTCGGCAAACAGAGGAAAAAATCCCAAAGGCGGGGGCGGTCGGGTCACGCGCATAAGCCCAGTGTGCCTTGATCGGCCACTTGAGAAAGGCGATAATGTGTTTCAGCCTGGGGCTGGAATGACGACATTCTGTTTTTTCCCGGGCTCTGAGCGCCTATGGACGACGTGGGAAGTGTCACGTTAGAGCAGAGATCCTTAGTAAATGATAGAGATGGAAAAGAAGTTCAAGAAATGGTCAGACAGGCCACTTCCTGTAAAGGAATCTCTCAGGTTTTGACCTGCCATTTGAGTTCTGTTATACACCATTCAAACAGTTTTAGAAAATTTAGGGTGTTTTCTATCCATATGTAATAAGTATATGCATATTCTAGTTACTGGGTAGGAGTGGTAACCAGATTAAATCGGGTACGTTTTTTATCCAGCCGTGTCAATACTGCCCCCTAGCCCTAACAGGTTTTAACCTCTTTAGATGGGAAAACTTGTTTTTTTTATGAAGTTGAACATGTGCTCTTTATGACAGAATGTTCAAATTAGGTGAAACTAAGTTACACTTCGCAAAAGGCACCGAATTGGTGGAATGACCCTCCTATGTTGGTTTGAGTTAATGTCCTACATAATTTTCTCTCAATTATTGAACCTACAAAGAGTTGATATAATAATGGTTGTCACAGTGTTTAGATGATACATCTTGAAAAGTAAAACCTCATAGATAAATTGGAATTCTTATGTTAAGTGTTACATATGAGAAGTGCACTAGCAGTATCGCTAAACAGCATTACTCCTGACCTGAGGTTATCTCAAAGCGATTGTCTTACATTTGGAGTAGAGCCGAGAGTTTAATCAAATCCTGAAGCAATCAATACACTAGCCTCAATGGGCACTCTCCTTGCCCTTGGAACCTAAAGGAGTGTTCTGAAATGATGCCACTGGCAAAAAGAGTCACTTCTGATAGATCATAGTGGTTGAACGAGATTAAGCTTCCCCATCCACTGCCCATTGGGGTATCTAATTTTGCCAACTTTATCTCTCATGAACCAATCAACCAGAGATTGTCTACAATCACCTATTTGATTTCATAGAGCTTGTTTCTCATTACAAATCTATTTCTTCTTATCAAAGACCTCTGAAAAGGTTGGCAGGAAAGCATAGTTGTAATACAAAACAACCTTTATTAGTCGCTTTTTCTGACATAGTACCCACACAACAATAGATATTCACCCCAAAAATGTACTCAAATGCACAGTTGTTATGGATATTCACCCAGGGACCAGGGCTAGAAACATTAGAACATCATCCAGCAAACATAATCCAGAGGATACAACCCATCTTTTGTTATGGAAATGTAAGGCCACACAGCTGTGCGGTTGAATTGGACACCACCTCAAAATAAAACATCTGTTTTTCTAATTACTAAATTTATTTGGGATGTGAATATGTTTCTAAATATGGGGAGGATAGAAGACATAAGAGCTGAACAAATATCCATTGATCTAACTCTCATTCTCACTCTCTCGGCACACTGTGGTATTTCACCCAATAGATATGGAAGTTCATCAAAATTGGGTTTGTTTTCTAATTCTTTGTGGATCTCTCTCTCTCTCAGACCTTTTCATACTGTACCTAGCTAGGCTACATTATGTATTTATATTCCAGACAGATATATTTTGAGACCAGAAGGGTTCCTAGATCTCCCAAAATCACATTTGTGACAAATGGGTTTTTAGGAGCTTTATTATTTTGTTCTGTAAAAACTGCATCAACAGAACGCTCTCTGCATCTTTTACTGTACTGATTCTATCATGTGTACCATAATACACTAAAATCTATCTCTTTGAAACTCAACAGCCCTTCAAACACAATTTGAAACCCTGTTGCTTAGTGATACAAATTCAGAATTAAAGGTACCATCTCTAGAACCTTAAAGGGATTTATTTGGCTGTCCCCATAGGATAAACTTTTGTAGAACCCTTTTGGGTTCCAGGTTGAACCCTTTCCACAGAGGGTTCTTCATGGAACCTAAAAGGGTTCTAGCTAGAACTGAATAGGGTTCTACCTGAAATGTAAGATGGCGCCGAAGAGGATGGCTGACAATTGTGCTATTTTGTTCGTTTTTTTGCATTGTTTGTAACATATTTTGTACATAATGTTGCTGCTACTGTCTCTGACCGAAAATAACTTCTGGATATCAGAACTGGGATTACTCACCACAAACTGGAAGAAGCTTTTTCCTTTAACAAGTCTGACAAGAAAGATATACTGCTCTCCCGGGATCAGGCCCAGATCCCCGTCATTTGCGAGAAGAAAAGACAGAGGAAAAGAGGACGCAGATCGGGTTCCCTTTTGAGAATCCGTAGGCGAGCGAGTCAACTCACTGCCATCAAATCTACTTGCTAACATGCAATCATTGGACAATAACATTGATGACCTACGATTACAATTATCCTACCAACGGGACAATAAGAACTGTAATATCTTATGTTTCACAGAGTCATGGCTGAACAACGGCATGGATAATATAGAGCTTGGTGGATTTGCAATGCACTGGCAGAACAGAGAGGCTACGTCTGGTAAGATGAGGGGTGGGGGTGTGTGTCTTTTTGTCAATAACAGCTGGTCCGCGATGTCTCGAGGTATTGCTCGCCTGAGGTAGAATACCTTATGATAAGGTGTAGACCACACTATCTGCCAAGAGAGTTCTCATCTATATTATTCGTAGCCATCTATTTACCACCACAGACTGATGCTGGCACTAAGACCGCACTAAACCAACTCTATAAGGCCATAAGCAAGCAAGAAAATGCTCACCCAGAAAAGGCGCTCCTAGTGGCCGGGGATTTTAATGCAGGCAAAATTAAATCAGTTTTGCAAAATTAAATCCGTTTTACACATTTTTTACCAGCGTGTCACATGCGCAAACAGAGGAAAATAAACTCTAGACCACCTTTATTCCACACACAGAGATGCATACAAAGCTCTCCCCCACCCTCCTTTTAGCAAATCTGACTCGCTCAATATGGAAGTAATCAGATGACGCGGATGCTACACTACAGGGCTGTTTTGCTATCACAGACTGGAAAATGTTCAGATATTCATCCAATGGCATTGAGGAGTATACCATCTCAGTCATCGGCTTCATCAATAAGTGCATTGACGACATTGTCCCTACAGTGACCGTGTTAACAGTTGAAGTCAGACATTTACATACACTTAGGTTGGAGTCATTAAAACTCGTTTTTTTCAACCACTCCACAAATTTCTTGTTAACAAACTATAGTTTTGGCAAGTCGGTTAGGACATCTACTTTGTGCATGACAAAAGTAATTTTTCCAACAATTATTTACAGACAGATTATTTCACTTATAATTCCCTGTATCACAAATCCAGTTGGTCAGAAGTTTAGATACACTAAGTTGACTGTGCCTTTAAACAGCTTGGAAAATTCCAGAAAATTATGCCATGGCTTTAGAAGCTTCTGATAAGCTAATTGACATCATTAGAGTCAATTGGAGGTGTACCTGTTGATGTGTTTCAAGGCCTACCTTCAAACTCAGTGCCTCTTTGCTTGACATCATGGGAAAATCAAAAGAAGATGCTGGAGGAAACAGGTACAAAAGAATCTATATCCACAGTAAAACGAGTCCTATATCGACATAACCTGAAAGGCCGCTCAGGAAGGAAGAAGCCACTGCTCCAAAACTGCCATAAAAAAGCTAGACTACGTTTTGCAACTGCACATGAGGACAAAGATTGTACTTTTTGGAGAAATGTCCTCTGGTCTGATGAAACAAAAATAGAACTGTTTGGCCATAATGACCATCGTTATGTTTGGAGGAAAAAGGGGAGGCTTGCAAGCCAAAGAACACCATCCCAACCGTGAAGCACGTGGGTGGCAGCATCATGTTGTGGGGGTGCTTTGCTGCGGGACGGACTGGTGCAAATCACAAACTAGATGGCATCACGAGAAAGGAAAATTACGTGGATATATTGAAGCAACATCTCAAGACATCAGTCAGGAAGGCAAAGCTTGGTCGCAAATGGGTCTTCCAAATGGACAATGACCCCAAGTATACTTCCAAGGTTGTGGCAAAATGGCTTAAGTACAACAAAGTCAAGGTATTGGAGTGGCC
Organism: Salmo salar; assembly: GCF_965601325.2. Lineage (NCBI taxonomy): Eukaryota > Metazoa > Chordata > Actinopteri > Salmoniformes > Salmonidae > Salmo > Salmo salar. The sequence continues at coordinate 23,333,483 of NC_138309.1, read as the reverse complement.
ATCACAAAGTCCTGACCTCAATCCTATAGAAAATGTGTTGGCAGAACTGAAAAAGTGTGTGAAAGCAAGGAGGCCTTCAAACCTGACTCAGTTACACCAGCTCTGTCAGGAGGAATGGGCCAAAATTCAAAATTCACCCAATTTATTGTGGAAACTTGTGGAAGGCTAACCAAAACGTTTGACCCAAGTTAAACAATTTAAAGGCAATGCTACCAAATACTAATTGAGTGTATGTAAACTTCTGACCCACTGGCAATGTGATGAAAGAAATGATAGCTGAAATAAATCATTCTCTCTAGTAGTATTATGACATTTCACATTCTTAAAATGAAGTGGTGATCCCAACTGATATGACAGGGATTTGTTACTAGGATTAAATGTCAGGAATTGTGAAAAACTGAGTTTAAATGTAGTTGGCAAAGGTTTATGTAAACTTCCGACTTCAACTGTTCATATCCCAACCAGAAGCCATGGATTACAGCTAACATCTGCAGCGAGCTAAAGGCTAAATCTGCCGCTTTCAAGGAGCGGGACACTAATCCGGACGCATATATAAAATCCCGATATGCCATCAGATAAAATCAATACAGGACAAAGATTGAATCCCACTACACCGGCTCTGATGCTCGTAGGATGTGGCAGGGCTTGAAAACTATTACGGACTACAAAAGGAAACCCAGAAACGAGCTGTCCAGTGATGCAGGCCTACCAGATGAGCTAAATGCCTTTTATGCTTGCTTTGAGGCAAGCAAAACTGAAGCATGCATGAGAGCACCAGTTGTTCTGGATGACGGTGTGATAACACTCTCGGTAGCTGATGTGAGCAAGACCTTTAAACAGGTCAACATTCACAAAGACGCGGGGCCAGATGGATTACCAGTACGTGTCCTCAATTCATGCGCGGACCAACTGGCAAGTGTTTTCACTGACATTTTCAACCTCTCCCTGACTGAGTCTGTAACACCTATATGTTTCAAGCAGACCACCATAGTCCCTGTGCCCAAGGAAGCAAATGTAACCTGCCTAAATGTTTACCACCCCTTAACACTCATGTCGGTAGCCATGAAGTGCTTTCAAAGGCTGGTCATGGCTCACATCAGCAGCATCCTCCAAGATACCCTAGACCCACTCCAATTCGCATACTGCCCCAACAGATCCACAGATGACGCAATCGCACTCCATACTGCCCTTTCTTACCTAGACAAAGGGAACACCTTTGTGAGAATGCTGTTCATTGATTACAGCTCAGCGTTCAACACCATATTTCCCACAAAACTCATCACTAAGCTAAGGACCCTGGGACTAAACAGCTCCCTCTGCAACTGGATCCTCGACTTCCTGATGGGCTGCCACCAGGTGGTAAGGTTTGGCAACAACACGTCTGCCACGCTGATCCTCAACACTGGGGCCCCTCAGGGGTGTGTACTTAGTCCACTCCTGTACCCCCTGTTCACCCATGACTGTGTGGCCAAACACCATCATTTAGTTTTATGATGATACAACAGTGGTAGGCCTGATCACCGACAACCATGAGACAGCCTATAGGGAGAAGGTCAGAGAACTGGCTGTGTGGTGCCATGAAAACAACCTCTCCTTCAGCATGAGCAAGACAAAGGAGATGATCGCGGACTACAGGAAAAGGCGGGCCAAACATGCCCCCATTTACATCAATGGGGTTGTAGTGGAGTGGGTCGAGAGTTTCATGTTCCTTGGTGTTCACATCACCAATGATCTATCATGGTCCAAACACATCAAGACAGTCTTGAAGAGGGCACGACAAAACCTTTTCCCCCATGTGACTGGACTGTTTTCTCTGCTACCTCACGGCAAGCGGTATCAGAGCGCCAAGTCAAGGACCAAAAGGCTCCTTAACCTGTTATGGCTAGGGGGCAGTATTTTCACGGCTGGATAAAAAACGTACCCGATTTAATCTGGTTACTACTCCTGCCCAGTAACTAGAATATGCATATAATTATTGGCTTTGGATAGAAAACACTCAAGTTTCTAAAACTGTTTGAATGGTGTCTGTGAGTATAACAGAACTCAAATGGCAGCTGCCATATATTTTCCCACTGTGCTGTTTCACAAAAGTTATGAAACTATTCTCATAGTATCTACAGATTGTAAATTAAAGATAAACATTGAGGCTGTATCACATCCGGCCGTGGTTGGGAGTCCTATAGGGCGGTGCACAATTGGCCCAGCATCATCCGGGTTTGGCCGGGGTAGGTGGTCATTGTAAATAAGAATTTGTTCTTATCTGACTTGCCTAGTTTAATAAAGGTTAAATAAAAATATTTAAAAAAATGTTTTTGCTAAGAGTATTATTATATTATTGATCGATTGACCATGACTTTTCAAATCACCCAGCAGTGCTATTTGCTGTGTGCTCCCAGTAACTGTTGCAATTTTTCAGTCATTCCTGAATCTCCAACCAAAAACAAGCTACATATGGGCAGAACCAAAATAAGTGATCTAATTATTCTGTCTCTTCGCAGCAAAATCTACAGAGCTGGGATGGTTGTATCCCCCATATATATAACATTCTATTGGTGCAAGAATGTTATATAATAATATACATTGAAAAACTGAAAGTTTTGAATCTGGTTTAGTTACGTATGTCAGTTCATAAACCATGTGCCATGGAATCATTTTTTCGTCCTTAACACTAGAACCACCTGGCCTTTCAGTCTACAAGTACGCATTATAGAACGTTGTCACTATGAGTATCTGGTCATGCCATTTGGCCTTATCAACGCCCCTGCTGTGTTTCAGGCTCTGGTTAATGATGTTCTCTGCGACATGTTGAACCAGTTCATCTTTGTCTACCGAGATGACATCCTCATCTTCTCCCTGTTCCACCCAATAACATGTGCTCGACGTCCGACAGGTTCTCCAACGCCTCCTAGAGAACAAACTGTTTGTAAAAGCAGAGAAGTGCGAGTTCCATCGTTCCACCATCCCTTTTCGGGGTTTCATCATCGCCGCAGGGAGTGTGCAAATGGATCCAAGGAAGGTGAGAGCAGTGGTGGATTGGCCTCAGCCTACTTCCAGGGTGCAGCTGCAACACTTCCTGGGGTTCACCAACTTCTATCGCCGCTTTATCCGGGGTTACAGCACCCTGGCTTCCCCCCTGTCCAGCCAAGGTTCCGTTCACGTGGTCTCCAGCTTCTGACCGGGCGTTCCGGGACCTCAAACATTGCTTCACTACAGCTCCCATCTTTGTTCATCCGGACGCTTCCCGTCAGTTTGTGGTGGAGGCCGATGCTTCCGATGTCGGAGTGGGGGCGGTCCTGTCCCAGCATTCTGCCCTGGACCTCAAGCTACATCCCTGCACCTTCTTCTCCCACCTCCTCAAAACCACGGAAAATAACTACTACGATGTCTGGAATCATGAGCTTCTTGCGGTAAAGATGGAGTTGGAGGAATTGAGGCACTGGCTGGTGTGGGCGGAACACCCATTCATCGTGTGGACCGACCACAAGAACCTGGAGTATCTCCGCACCACCAAACGCCTCAACTCCAGGCAAGCCAGATTGGCCCTGCTGTTTACACAGTTCAACTTCTCCCTCTCGTTCTGGCCAGAATCCAAGAATGTCAAGCTGGATGCACTGTCCCGGCGCTATAGCCCTAAGGGTACTAGCCCAGAGCCCGAGACCATCCTTCCCACCTCGTGCCTGGTGACGGCACTCAACTGGGATATAGTGAAACAGATCTGGAAAGCGCAGCGTTCCCAGCCGAACCCCTGGGGAGGCCCTGATGATCAGATGTTTGTACTTGACGCTGTCCACTCTGCAGACCTGGAGCGGGCCCATTCTTACAGTCGGACCCTGGCCTTCATGCAACAACACTTTTGGTGGCCTATGAAGGTTCCGGATGTCGCTGCGTTTGTCCCTGCCTGTACGTTCTGTGCTCAGAATAAGACTCCTCGGCAAGCTCCGACTGGTCTTCTTCAACCACTGCCTGGCCCTCACCGTCCTTGGTCCCAGATATCCCTGGATGTTTATCATGGGTCTCCCCCCGTCTGAGGGCAACACTGCCATCCTGTCTGTGGTCGACCAATTTTTCAAGGCCGCTCACTTCATTCCTATCCCCAAGCTTCCCTCGTCCAAGGAGACGTCTTCCGGATCCATGGACTGCCCGTGGACATGGTCTCCAACCGGGGACCTCAGTTCTAGTCCCGGTTCTGGAAGGCATTCTGCGAACCTCATTGGGTCATCAGCCAGCCTGTCCTCTGGGTTCCACCCCCAGTCCAATGGCCAGTCAAAGCGAGCCAACCAGGATCTTGAGACTACTCTGCGCTGCCTGGTCTCTGCCAACCCCACCTCCTGGAGCCAGCAGCTGGTGTGGGTTGAGTACGCCCGCAACACCCTTTCCTGCTCTTCCACGGGCCTATCTCCATTTGAGTGTTCCCTGTGACAGTCCCCACTCTTCTCTGAGCAGGAGGAAGAGGTCGGCAAACTTTCTGCCCAGATGTTTGTCCACAGCTGTCGTTGTATCTGGAGGAGAGCCTATTTGGCCCTCCTCAAGACCTCCTCCAGGTATCAACGAAAAGCGGATCGCCATCGGACCCCGGCTTCTCGGTATCGTCTCGGGCAGAAGGTATGGCTTTCCACCCGGGATCTGCCCCTCTGGGTGTAATCCTGAAAACTCTCCCCCCGGTTAATCGGCCCATTTCCCATCTCCAAGAATATTAGCCCCTCTGCTATTCGTCTTCTGTTGCACCGTACCCTTCGTATACATCCCAACTTTCATGTGTCCAGAGTCAAACCTATGTCTCACAGCCCTTTGTCTCCTGCCCTTGACCCTGCCTGCCGACCTGTACCGCTAGCGGAACACCTGCTCCAATATCCAATGATAGGCGTGGCGCGAATTACAAACTCCTCAAAAATACAAAAACTTCAATTTTTCAAACATATGACTATTTCACAGCATTTTAAAGACAAGACTCTCCTTTATCTAACCACACTGTCCGATTTCAAAAAGGCTTTACAGCGAAAGCAAAACATTAGATTATGTCAGCAGAGTACCAAGCCAGAAATAATCAGACACCCATTTTTCAAGCTAGCATATATGGTCACAAAAAACAAAACCACAGCAAAATGCAGCACTAACCTTTGATGATCTTCATCAGATGACAACCCTAGGACATTATGTTATACAATGCATGCATGTTTTGTTCAATCAAGTTCATATTTATATAAAAAACCAGCTTTTTACATTAGCATGTGACGTTCAGAACTAGCATACCCCCCGCAAACATCCGGTGAATTTACTAAATTACTCACGATAAACGTTCACAAAAAACATAACAATTATTTTAAGAATTATAGATACAGAACTCCTCTATGCACTCAATATGTCCGATTTTAAAATAGCTTTTCGGTGAAAGCACATTTTGCAATATTCTCAGTAGATAGCCCAGCCATCCCGGCTAGCCATTTAGACACCGACCAAGTTTAGCCCTGATCAAACTCCGATTTACTATTACAAAAGTTTCATTACCTTTGTTGTCTTCGTCAGAATGCACTCCCAGGACTGCTACTTCAATAACAAATGTTGGTTTGGTCCAAAATAATCCATCGTTATATCCGAATAGCGGCGTTTTGTTCGTGCGTTCCAGACACTATCCGAAATGGTAAATCAGGGTCGCGCGCATGGCGCAATTCGTGACAAAAAAATTCTAAATATTCCATTACCGTATTTCAAAGCATGTCAACCGCTGTTTAAAATCAATTTTTATGCCATTTTTCTCGTAGAAAAGCGATAATATTCCGACCGGGAATCTCCTTTTCGGCAAACAGAGGAAAAAATCACAAAGACGGGGGCGGTCAGGTCACGCGCCTAAGCCCAGAGTCCCTTGATCGGCCACTTGAGAAAGGCGATAATGTGTTATAGCCTGGGGCTGGGATGACGACATTCAGGTTTTTCCCGGGCTCTGAGTGCCTATGGACGACGTAGGAAGTGTCACGTTAGAGCAGAGATCCTTAGTAAAAGATAGAGATGGCAAAGAAGTTCCAGAAATGGTCAGACAGGCCACTTCCTGTAAAGGAATCTCTCAGGTTTTGACCTGCCATTTGAGTTCTGTTATACTCACAGACACCATTCAAACAGTTTTAGAAACTTTAGAGTGTTTTCCATCCATATATAATAAGTATATGCATATATGTATATGCATATTCTAGTTCCTGGGTAGGATTAGTAACCAGATTAAATCGGGTACGTTTTTTATCCAGCTGTGAAAATACTGCCCCCTAACCATAAGAGGTTAACCATCTGGTTACCACATATCGAGTGCATAGAGGAGGTCTGTATCTATAATTCTTAAAATAATTGTTATGCTTTTTGTGAACGTTTATCGTGAGTAATTTAGTAAAATGTTTGCGAATTCCCCGGAAGTTTGCGGGGGGTATGCTAGTTCTGAACGTCACATGCTAATGTAAAAAGCTGGTTTTTGATATAAATATGAACTTGATTGAACAAAACATGCATGTATTGTATAACATAATGTCCTAGGGTTGTCATCTGATGAAGATCATAAAAGGTTAGTGCTGCATTTAGCTGTCTTCTGGGTTTTTGTGACATTATATGCTAGCTTGAAAAATGGGTGTCTGATTATTTCTGGCTTGGTACTCTGCTGACATAATCTAATGTTTTGCTTTCGTTGTAAAGCCTTTTTGAAATCGGACAGTGTGGTTAGATAAAGGAGAGTGTTATCTTTAAAATGCTGTGAAATAGTCATATGTTTGAAAAATTGAAGTTTTTGTATTTTAGAGGAGTTTGTATTTCGCGCCACGCCCATCATTGGATATTGGAGCAGGTGTTCCGCTAGCGGAACGTCTAGATGTAAGAGTTAAACCATTGTCAATTCAACGTGTCTGCATCTGGGTCTTGCCTTGATTCCTGATACAGGCAGCATACAGCTTCAGGGCTTTGTGTGAGCAATCCCCACAAACAAATCTGTTGCACTGAACAGAGTTTTCATGGGCCTTACTTTGTGTGTCTCAATCTCTCTGAAGCGGTTGCGTGGCATGGTCTCTTGGAAAAAGTCCACCCCAGACCAAAAATACACATTCATGTTCTTTCTGCCGCATGACCCTGGACATACAAGAGTGCAATAAATGCCTTGAGTTTATCCATAGACATGTCCCACGTACTGTTTCAATTTCTCTACTCTGATGTGCTGCAACATACCATTTCCAGCCATTAATAAAGCAATTTAACCGCCCTCACCGCCCCCAATTCATCATCAGCATCACACAATTGTTCTAAATTCAATCATTCTCTTCACCATCATTCAGATCAATCAAATTCAATCACGCTCATCACCCTCCTCATCGTTCAGTTCATTCAACATGTCACATGCATCATTATCAGTTTCTGTCTGCTTACTATTGCCCATTCATCCATTGACGACATAATAACATATTTTAGTTGAAAGTTTATTATGTAACTATGTTTTGCTTAGTAGCCAGAGCAATCCTGCAGTGCAAGTGGTCATATGCTCAATGTATGGACAGCATGGATATTCTTGGGAAAAGTGACATTTTTAATTAGAGCTGCACCTCTTGAATTGTGAGAGTTATTTGGCAGAGAGGTGTCATAGAAACTGCAGAATATGCTCTTTCTTATACTATATAGAAATCTAAATGTTTGACCTGCGTGTGACTCTGAAAGAGGATTTGATAAAGTGATGCTCCTTTCCCTGCTTCTGTCAATTACAAGATGCATCCATCTCTTCATGTACAACTTGACAACTGATAGGACTAACTCATCTGCGTGCATATCGTCCTCACCAGGATCTTGACCTGACTGCAGTTCGGCGTCATAACCGACTTCAGTGGACAAATGCAATTCTCCAGGCATGCTGGAGAATTGTGCTCTTCATGGATGAATCCCGGTTTCAACTGTACCGGGCAGATGGCAGACAGCATGTATGGTGTCGTGTGGGCAAGCGGTTTGCTAATGTCAACATTGTGAACAGAGTACCCCATGGTGGTAGTGGGGTTATGGTATGGGCAGGCATAAGCTACGCACAATGAACACAATTCAATTTTATCAATGGCAATTTGAATGCACAGAGATACCTTTAGAAGATTCTGAGGCCCATTGTCATTCCATTTCATCCGCCGCCATCACCTCATGTTTCAAGATGATAATGCACGCCCCCACGTTGCAAGGATCTGTACACAATCCCGGGAAGCTGAAAATGTCCCAGTTCTTCCATGGCCTGCATACTCACCAGACTTGACAACAATTGAGCATGTTTGGGATGCTCTGGATCGATGTGCACAACATTGTGTTCCAGTTCCAGCCAATATCCAGAAACATCGCACAGCCTTTGAAGGTGTGGGACAACATTCTACATGCCATTATCAACAGACTGATCAACTCTATGTGAAAGAGATGTTTCACGCTATATGAGGCAAATCGTGGTCACACCAGATACAGATGGTTTTCTGATCCACGCTCCCCTATTTTTTTCTTAAGGCATATCTCTATTCCTAGTCATATGAAATCCATAGGTTAGGGCCTAATACATGTATTGCAACTGACTGATTTCCTTATATGAACTGTGTTACGTTCCCCAGTTTCTGTGTGGTGGGTTTGTTTGTATGTGTGTGTTTCAGGATGGCTTCCTGAAATTCTAAGCAGCTGATTGGTCGGCCCCATTGATGATTGGAGATCTGACCCCGTCTTCGTCAGGAGATACAGCTGTCTTCAATTACTGACTCCTTCTCCAGCTGGATAAAAGCCTGTGTTCCTTTGTTAGGAGAGAGAGCGCTTCTGGGTATGTCCTGTATTGGTTGTTGCTCAGGAAGAGCTTCTTGGTATGTCCTGTGTTTCATTGTGGGTCTGTATGAATTTTTGTAAAGTATTTTGTAGCCGGTCCTTCTGACATTTGTGTATGCCATAGGACTGTGTTTTTGATTAGTGAAATTGTTCACTTTAAGTTTGTATTATTCTGTTTCATTTGTTCCCAGGGGGAAGGGGAAGGCACCTTGGGAGTGCTTAGGCAAGAGGCCTGCGGGCGTACATATACACATAGTATGTACTATGTCTATGCACACTAGGTAAGACCTGGGCGGACCATCCCCTTTATTTTGGTTAGTGCTCCAGTTGGTGCTAGTTAGGTAAGTTGTGGGTAGGTAGGTAAGGGGGCTCTTTAACTTTAACTTTCTTTGCTTTGCTTTCATCGAGCCCCTTTTCCCCAAATTACCGTGTGAAGGAAATAAATTCCCTGTAAACGGTAATATATTCTGCCTCCGTCATCCTTACCCGCACCTGCAGTCACATACCTCTTTCACTCCACGGGGAGTTGAGTGTAGCAGGGTGTTGCGTTCCCTCCTCCAAGAGGCGTGCGTAACAAACTAACTCAGTAAAATATTTGAATTTGTGGCATATTGCCTTTATATTTTTGTTCAGTGTTGCATATTTTTGTTTCCCTTACAACACATTTAATTCATAGAGTTATAGTAAATACAACGGTCCCATAACAGCCTCTTTACAAAGTAAAATGTAAAAGATAATGGTATTGACCCGCATGGTCAAATTATTTGCTGCTGATAAATAGGCATAACAAACTGATTACACTATTGTCTTTCTAAATGAAATCAACCTCTTCACCCTCATCATTCAGTTAGGCCTAATTCAAATTAAATTGTGAAGTGACATGCACAATTATTGCCCATTCATGCTTTTGTGATTCAGTGAGGAGAGAGATGCATTAGCTCCTGGCTGGGTAACAACGTCCTACAGCACATTGTCTTGGCAGGTTAAGTTGAGAATAGGTGTGGGAGAAAAACAGGTAAAGGCTCTTAATACTTTTCTGTTTGATTAAAGTATTCTGACGAAGCAGCACTATTAGGAATAGTCAGGTAAGGAGCAGGACATAGCTTTTTTTTTTTTTTTACAAAATCAAACATCATTGGCCTATGGCGGTTCTAGTGTTAAATGAAACTGGTATACTTTTTTTATTAACAATTTTCTTTAGCCTATTTTGGTCTTTAAAGCAAGGCCGAAAGATAAGTTCCCTCCATTTTTGCCGTAATGCTGCAACCAGTTGGTTATCATTTTGGATAGAGCAAACATTTCCATATACGTTTGTTAACTGCATGTGTGACAACTCCACCAGTCCTATTAATATCATTTACAAACATTATACAGTTTAATTTTATTTTTATCTTAAAATAGCAATATTTGGGAGATAATTTCATTTAAAAAAAAACTAAAGTGAGAGGTTGAAAATATAAATGAATATGGCCGGTGTCAGTAAATGTCGGCAAAAAAGCATCATTAAATTGTTCCCAGCAGTACAGCTACTGTCACTAATGCTCTGGATAACATGAAAACAGCCTAACCAGCTCTGCTAGGGTGAGTAAAATGGTCAGAGTGAGGTGTTTTCTCATTATGTGTCTGGAAGTAGCTAGCAAGCTAGCCAATGTTAGCCAGTTAGCTCGGGTGCTTGACTGCTGTTAGGGATGAACATTTGGATCAACCCTACTAAATCGGCCAGAGCGTCCAGTGTGCACTCTGAACACAAAATGCTCTGATTTTAGGAACGGACAATCTGACAACACAGTTGCAGTCACCAACGCTCTGGATAACATAACAGCCTAACCAGTTCTGCTAGGGCGAGTAATGTTGAGTGAGCTGTTCTCTCTCACATAGATGTCTGTAAGTAGCTAGCAAGTTAGCTTGGGTGCTTGACCGCTGTTGTTAGTACATTTCGGATCAACCCTTAATGAGATGGGTGGGGCTAAAGCTTAAGAGGGTGAGAACAATGTTGAATGGGTGTAGACAAAGAAGGGCTCTCCAATAGTAGTACCATAACATTCAAAGGACATTTTCTCAAAAGTGAGTTTACAAGTTAATCAACTTTCGAAGCAACATTACTTTTACATTGTTCCTCAGCTGTAGTGTATGATATACCATTTTGTAGCTCTGAATCTCTATATTAATCCAATGTAAAAAAACGCAATTTCAAATTTTGCCACCTAAGACCGATTTGAGCCGGTCGGTCACAAATGCTTTGTAAATGATGTCTGAGTGTTCGAGTGTGCCCCTAGCTATCCGTCAATAAAAAAATTAAATACAATTATGCAGTCTGGTTTGCTTAATATAAGGAATTTGAAACAATGTATACTTATGTACATTTTAGCAATTACTTGTATTTTTAAAATCCAAATACTTTTACTCAAAGTGACCCAATAGTATTTTACTGGGTCACTTTGACTTTTATTTGAGTCATTTTCTATTCATATATTTTTTACTTTTACTCAAGTATGACAATTGAGAACTTTTTCCACCACTGGTTGTTCATTCATATCAGCCCTTTTGAGTTTCTTTGCCCATGTTCAACAGTTGTTCCATCCCCGAGCCCAACCCAAGAGGAGAGTTGATGTGTGAATGTGTAGTGTCCTAGTTTGCAATATCTTGATATACTGTGAGCTATATTTTTGTTGTGGACATTGTTTAACTAGTTTTGACATTATGGGAACATTTACAAAGCCCTATCCTTAGCGTTCCCCCCAAAAAAGGGAACACTGATATTTTTGATGAAAATTAGGTCTGTAAAACAGTGATAGAAGGCTTAAGAATAACACGCACACTGATGTTGATGTGCATCTCATTCTCTGCCATACATACAGTAGTGAATATGTCATGAAGAGTACTGTTAATGGCTGGATTATTGCAGTATGTTGAAATAATTAATTTAAGTGTCCACTGGTCTACAGAAAAAGGCTAGACTATCATAACAGCCAAGATGAACAATGTCGATTCAGGAAACCACTCAAGCACTGATGCATGCCACACTCAAGTGGATACACTTACATATGTGGATTTGCCTTAGTTTGGGTCCCTTTTAAAATTCTAATTGTATGCGGTGATGGTGGGTTTAAACACCATTCTCAATTAGTCAGGTTAAACAGTGTGATCATGTTGAGAAATAACTTTTCTAGGAATAGATTAACAAATGACCCGTTAAAACATTTGTTGAACTTAATTCACCCAAGCCTTATTGTAACTGTTGATTTTTTTTTTCTTGGGAGTGCCGGTGGCTGCTCAGTATATCAGCACAGGATCCAAAAATGTAATGTGGGGCATTAGCTCATATAGCCATATTTAATTATGTATGGCCAATTCTTCATCCCTTTAAATTGTCCAGAGAGAGATGTGTACTCATGAGTAACCTGATTTAACCCATTTTAAACAGTTTGCGTAATTTGGTTATTACCATGGAAGAGTTCTCTGTTAAAATTACATGTCACACAGTTTGTGGTTTCAGATGCTTCTCATGGGTCATCAGAGAAGCTATTTTCTTATATTTCCAACCACAATCTCCCCATCTGGCTGATGTGAGCACATTCTAGAAACATTCCTTTTCAGCTGCACCTACTCTAAAATGGAGACTGTAACCTAAAAGTGACAGGATTTCCCCACAAAATGCCTAGAGCCAGGAAGTGAGAGCTGTCCACACCAGCATGTTGTCCTTGTGGACGTTTAGGGCACCCCTGAGGATAAGGTCACAGATGTTATATAGGTAGGCCGGGCGTCATGTTATACCATCAGTCAGATGTCTGTGTGCTATCATCCTTTAGGTCTTGTCCTTTGTTTCCCAGTGTCTGTCTCTGTCACACCGGAAAGTTAAGGGCCAATAGAACTAAAATGTTTTTTGCTTCCCACATTGTGTATTGTACTGTAATACATGAAAGTAGTTATTTTTTCAGCAGAATGTGTTCTCCAATCCGATCTTGGTAAAAAACTCTTCAGTACAACATTGACAACTACTTGTTTATACAGTGTTCGTACACTGTTTATACAGTGCCTTCGGGAAGTAGTGTCATACTCAAGACGACTTGAAGTTGTAATTGCTTCAAAAGTTGCTTTAACAAGGTACTGAGTAAAGGGTCTGAATACTCATGTAAATGTCATATTTTTGTTTTTAATAAATTATCAAAAGTGTCTAAAAAAACGTTTTGCTTTGTTGTGTGTAGCTTGATGTTGAAAAAAAATGATTTAACCTCTCTCGGGTATGTGGGACGAAATCGTCCCACCTAGTCAACAGCCAGTGGAATCGAGTGGCGCGAAATACAAAAACCTTAAATGCTATAACTTCAATTTCTCAAACATATGACTATTTTACACAATTTGAAAGATAAGACTCTCGTTAATCCAACCACATTGTCCGATTTCAAAAAGGCTTTACAGCGAAAGCAAAATATTAGATTATGTTAGAAGAGTACCCAGCCAGAAATAATCACACAGCCATTTTTCAAGCTAGCATATATGTCACAAAAACCAAAACCACAGCTAAATGCAGCACTAACCTTTGATGATCTTCATCAGATGACATTGTTATACAATACATAGATGTTTTGTTCAATCAAGTTCATATGTATATAAAAAAACAGCTTTTTACATTAGCATGTGACGTTCAGAACTAGACAACTTCCAGTGAATTTACTAAATTACTCTTGATAAATGTTTACAAAATACATAACAATTATTTAAAGAATTATAGATACAGAACTCCTTTATGCCATCGCGGTGTCAGATTTTAAAATATCTTTTCGGCAAAAGCACATTTTGCAATATTCTGATAGCTCGGCCATCAAGGCTAGCTAAACAGACACTCGCCAACATCGAGGCTCAGTAAACTCATAATTACTATTAGAAAAATTGGATTACCTTTGCTGTTCTTCGTCAGAATGCACTCCCAGGACTTCTACTTCAACAACAAATGTTGTTTTGGTTCAAAATAATCCATAGTTATGTTCAAATATCCTCCGTTTTGTTCGTGCGTTCAGGTCCCTATCCGAAGGGTAATTCGCGGACGCATGTCGTGACAAAAAAATTCAAAATATTACATTACCATACTTAGAAGCATGTCAAACGCTGTTTAACCTCTTACATCTAGACGTTCCGCTAGCGGAACACCTGCTCCAATATCCAATGATGGGCGTGGCGCGAAATACAAATTCCTCTAAAATCCGAAAACTTCCATTTTTCAAACATATGAGTATTTTACAGCATTTTAAAGACAAGACTCTCCTTTATCTAACCACACTGTCCGATTTCAAAAAGGCTTTACAACGAAAGCAAAACATTAGATTATGTCAGCAGAGTACCAAGCCAGAAATAATCAGACACCCATTTTTCAAGCTAGCATATAATGTCACAAAAAACAAAACCACAGCTAAATGCAGCACTAACCTTTGATGATCTTCATCAGATGACAACCCTAGGACATTATGTTATACAATGCATGCATGTTTTGTTCAATCAAGTTCATATTTATATCAAAAACCAGCTTTTTTACATTAGCATGTGACGTTCAGAACTAGCATACCCCCCGCAAACATCCTGTGAATTTACTAAATTACTCACGATAAACGTTCACAAAAAAACATAACAATTATTTTAAGAATTATAGATACAGAACTCCTCTATGCACTCGATATGTCCGATTTTAAAATAGCTTTTCGGTGAAAGCACATTTTGCAATATTCTCAGTAGATAGCCCAGCCATCACGGCTAGCCATTTAGACACCGACCAAGTTTAGCCCTGATCAAACTCCGATTTACTATTACAAAAGTTTCATTACCTTTGTTGTCTTCATCAGAATGCACTCCCAGGACTGCTACTTCAATAACAAATGTTGGTTTGGTCCAAAATAATCCATCGTTATATCCAAACAGCGGCGTTTTGTTCGTGCGTTCCAAGACACTATCCGAAATGGTAAATCAGGGTCGCGAGCATGGCGCAATTCGTGACAAAAGATTTCTAAATATTCCATTACCGTACTTCGAAGCATGTCAACCGCTGTTTAAAATCCATTTTTATGCCATTTTTCTTGTAAAAAAACGATAATATTCCGACCGGGAATCTCCGTTTAGCTAAACAGGGGAAAGAAAACAAAGCTTTCGGGCGACGCGGGCACGAGCCTGAGTCTCACAGTACTGTAACCAGCCACTATCCAAACGCGCTACTTTGTTTCAGCCAGAGCCTGCAAAGCCACGATTCAGCATTTTGCCGCCTTCTGAGAGACCATGTGAGCCGTAGAAAGTGTCACGTAAGAGCAGAGATCCCCTGTAATAGATAGAGATAATCAACAAGGCCAAGAAATGGTCAGACAGGGTACTTCCTGTACAGAATCTTCTCAGGTTTTGGCCTGCCAAATGAGTTCTGTTATACTCACAGACACCATTCAAACAGTTTTAGAAACTTTGGAGTGTTTTTTATCCAAAGCTAATAATTATATGCATATTCTAGTTTCTGGGCAGGAGTACTAATCAGATTAATCGGGTACGTTTTTTATCCGTCCGTGAAAATACTGCCCCCTAGCCATAACAGGTTAAAATCAATTATGCTATTTTTCTCGTAAAATAGCGATAATATTCCAACCGGGCGACGTTGTTTTCGTTCAAAGGCTGAAAGAAAAACATGGCCACTTCTCGGGGCCGCGCATCTCCTGTCTCTGAGCCACCAGCCTGACCACTCACAAACAGCGCTCCTGTACCTAGCCCAGAGACAGCAGAGATCTCATTCCACTTCAGAGAGCCTATGGGAGCCTTAGAAATTGTCACGTTACAGCAGAGATGCTGTATTTTCGACAGAGATGCCACAGAAGCACAAGAAATGGTCAGAGAGGGCACTTCCTGTATGGAATCTTCTCAGGTTTTGGTCTGACATATGAGTTCTCTTATACTCACAGACACCATTCAAACAGTTTTATAAACTTTAGAGTGTTTTCTATCCAAATCTACCAATTATATGCATATTCTCGTTTCTGGAAAAGAGTAGTAACCAGTTTAAATCAGGTACGTTTTTTATCCGGCCGTGAAAATACTGTCCCCTACCCTAGAGAGTTAATCCGTTTTAGAATAAGGCTGTAACCTAACAAAATGTGGAAAAAGTCAAGTGGTCTGAAAACTTTCCCGAAGGCACTGTATGTAGATCTGCCAACTTGACCTGAAATTAAAGCCATTTGCCATTTGCACACATTTGAATTTATTTAAACTCTGATACTGCATATTCTGACATTTCTCTTCAGGAATGTATGCTGTTACGTTGTATTTTATGGTTTTGAATTTCTGCTACTTTTCTTCCTTTATTTTCTCCTGTCCTTTTCATAGAGCAGCATGGACATGGGTAATTTGGGGCACCGGGCTCCGCTGGGCATCAGATCTCTGTCGTAATGCAACAACAAAATTCACAGATGAAACACTCCTGTGATGGGCGAGCTAGCCCTTTGAGACCATTCTCTCTCTAAACCTCCACTGCTACTGTGGAAACTCACTGGGCTGGGCACTGGCAATGTACCACCTCAACAGTGAGTGCCATTGTGCTGGGACATAGCTTTCTCAGAACAAATTTGCCAGTCATCTTGAGAGCACAACGACTGACAAAGCAAGCTAATATCTTAAAGCAGTGGTGCAGACTACATACAGTGCATTCGCAAAGGATTCAGAACCCTTGACTTTTTCAACATTTTGTTACATTACAGCCTTATTCTAAAATTGATTAAATTGTTTTTTCCTCCTCATCAATTTACACACAACACCCCATAATGACGAAACACAAACAGTTTTTTAGACGTTTTTGCAAACTTATTAAAACTAAGAATTCAGACCCTTTACTCAGTACTTTGTTGAAGCACCATTGGCAGCAATTACAGCCTCGAGTCTTCTTGGGTATGATGCTACAAGCTATGCACACCTGTATTTGGGGAGGTTCTCCCATTCATCTCTGCAGATCCTCTCAAGCTCTGTTAGGTTGGATGGGGAGCGTCACTGCACAGCTATTTTCGGGTCTTTCCAGAGATGTTCGATTGGGTTCAAGTCTGGGCTCTGGCTGGGCCACTCAAGGACATTCAGAGACTTGTCCCGAAGCCACTCCTGTGTAAACCAGGAGTTCCCTAACTCCACCGCTGTGTGCTTAGGGTCTTTGTCCTGTTGGAAGGTGAACAATTGTCCCAGTCTGAGGTCCTCAGTGCTCTGAAGCAGGATTTCATCAAGGAGTTCTATACTTTTCTCCGTTAATTTTTCCCTCAATCCTGACTAGTCACCCAGTCGCTGAAAAACATCCCTTGAGCATGATACTGCCACCACAATGCTTGACCATAGGGATGGTGCCAGATTTCCTCTAGACGTGATGCTTGGCATTCAGGTCAAAGCATTCAATCTTGGTTTCATCAGACCAGAGAATCTTGTTTCTCATGGTCTGAGAGTTCTTTACGTGCCTTTTGGCAAACTCCAAGTGGGCTGTCATGTGCCTTTTACTCGTCTGGCTACTCTACCATAAAGGCCTGATTGGTGGAGTGCCTCAGAGCTGGGTGACCTTCTGGAAGGTTCTCCCATCTCCACAGGGGAACTCTGGATCTCTTGGTGACCAACAACCATCGGGTTCTTGGTCACCTCCCTGATCAAGGCCAGTCTCCACCGATTACTCAGTTTGGCCGGGCGACCAGCTCTAGGAAGAGTCTTGGTCGTTCAAAACTTCTTCCATTGAAGAATAATTGAGGTCACTGTGTTCTCAATGACCTTCAATGCTGCAGAACTGTTTTGGTACCCTTCCCCAGATCTGTGCCTCAGTACAATCCTGTCTCTAAGCTCTACTGACAATTCCTTTGACCTCATGGCTTGGTTTTTGCTCTGACATGCACTGTCAACTCTGGGACCTTATATAGACGGGTGTGTGCCTTTCCAAATCATGTCCAATCAATTGAATTTACCACAGGTGGACTCGAGTCAAGATGTAGAAACAGCTTAAGGATGATAAATGGAAACAGGATGTACCTGAGCTTAATTTAGTCTTATAGCTAAGGGTCTGAATACATATGTAGGTAAGATATTTCAGTTGTTTTGTTTTTATACATTTACATACATTGCTAAAAACCTGTTTTCACTTTGTCATTATGGGGTAGATTGAGGTAAAAATATATTTAATACATTTAAGAATTAGGCTGTAACTTAATTAACAATATGTGGAAAAGGGGAATAGGTCTGAATATTTTCCAAATACACTGTATGTGTATGTACAGTACACATCTTGTATGCAGCCATATGGGTAACTGCAATAGAGGCCATTTGAACTGTAATACACACCGCTTGCAACCTGGTAACTGCATGTCCAATAGACAGTTTGGCTGACTGTCATGTTCGTTATATTAATAGTCGGACCAAGGCGCAGCATGAGTAGCGTTACACATCGTTTATTAGAAAGTGAAACTTGAGAAAAATACAAAACAAATAAAGAATAAACGAATCGTGACTACAAAGCAACTACACATAAACAATATCCCATAACCCACAAGTGAAAAACAAGCTACTTAAGTATGATCCCCAATAAGAGACAACGATTACCAGCTGCCTCTAATTGGGAATCATACAAATCACCCAAACATAGAAAAACTAAACTAGAACCCCACATAGAAAATAATAACTAGAAAACCCCCAAGTCACGCCCTGACCTACTCTATCATAGATAATAAGAGCTTTCTAAGGTCAGGATGTGACACTGACAAATCATGTGTGTGCATCGATGAGGCAGAAGGCTGTGTGGTGTTATGATTCTGAATGGTTAGCTAGCTATCAACAATAACAAGAAGCTGCAATGTGAGGAATCGTAGGTGGCACATTTCAGCTCGTTGTATCTCGTTATTGATACCATGTCTTGTATAACTAACAACTGTAACGATGTATTTGAGAGACAAGTGTTGAAATGTATTTATGTTTTCAATAAATATTTGGAGACTAAATATATTTGACATGTTGTCAACAGTCTAAGCCAACAGGGTTTTGCCCCATAAGTGTGCACGTGTCAGCTTTATTGCTAAACAACTAACCCATCTATTTACTTGGTTTTTCAATAATCTTGCAAAAGCCATTTCTCCCAGTGCCCTGAATGTTGACAATCCTTTGCAATAATATTTCCATAAATGTAGTTGGAGCATCATATGCTCATATCTGTCACACAGCAAAAGGGTAGATTTCAAAACAGTGTGTCCATTGGCATTGGTACAAAATGACAGTAGGGGAGACTTGTCTACAGGAAGCATGCTTCAGACCAGGTATTGAGTTGGAGTTCCTTAATGAATGTTTATTACTTCAGGCAGTTATTTTGTCCTTGTACTGTTAGCATGCGAAGATCGAGACATGTTACGCAACTGACCTTTAAGACACATTGTGAATATGAAGAGCTCTTCTATGTCTTTGCCCTCAGAATAAAGGCATTTCACACACACAACTAGGCTTTTTCAGCCTCTTTCAGAATTACTATTCAGGTTCATGTAAAGTGTGTTCAGATGAGTCGGCTTTACCAGCACATTATGCAGAATTGAGAGTATTCTCAATGTAATTGTAGATGAGCGATTGAAGATTGACTTGAAGTGTCTTCTTTACATTAATCGCAACAAAATCAATGGTGGACATTTAACTTTGAAAGTGTTAAATGTACAGTGAGGGAAAAAAGTATTTGATCCCCTGCTGATTTTGTATGTTTGCCCACTGACAAAGAAATGATCAGTCTATAATTTTAATGGTAGGTTTATTTTAACAGTGAGAGACAGAATAACAACAAAAAAATCCAGAAAAAAGCATGTCAGAAATGTTATAAATTTATTTGCATTTTAATTTTCCCTCACTGTACATTATTTCAGTGAACATGTGAGTCCCACTGAACTGGTGTTAAAATAACAGTTTGAAAGTGTTAACAATTTAACCTCTTGGCGTTCCCCTAGGATAGGGGGCGCTAAAGCGATTTTTGAAAAAAAATTGTGCCCATTTTAAACGGCCTCCTACTCAAACTCAGAAGCTAGGATATGCATATAATTAATACTTGTGGATAGAAAACACCCTAAAGTTTCTAAAACTGTTTGAATGGTGTCTGTGAGTATAACAGAACTCATATGGCAGTCAAAACCCCGAGACAGATGGAAACAGGAAGTGGAATTCTGAATTGCGAATTCAACTTCATCACGTTGCCTATTAATCACACCGTGAGCTATGGTTCATTGAGTACTTCCTATTGCTTCCACTAGATGTCCCCAGTCTTTACAAAGTGATGTGAGTCTCCTACTGTCAACTGACAGAATGACACGCTGTGGAACGTGGTCACACGGAGAGGGCCATCACCATTATGACGCCGGCGCCCCTGGTTACCCTCCCCTTTCGAAACGTTTTGAAACACAATGCAATCGTCCCCCTCGAATCTTATTGGCTCTCTTGTTGAAAAACGCCCTGAAGATTTATGTTATACAACGTTTGACATGTTTGAACGAACCTAAATGGGGGAAAAATGCATTCTCTCGAAATGGCTGTCCCGTGGCCGACGGAAGTTTTGGAGCAGCCTTCAGACGCGCTAAGAACAAGCTCTTGGAACATAAAAGGAGTATTTTTTTCGAACGAAAATACATTTGTTGTGGACCTGGGATTCCTGGAAGTGCTTTCTGATGAAGACAACCAAAGGTAAGGGATTATTGACAATAGTATACAAGACTAGATGTGATATGCGATTGTTCCAAGATGGCGCTGACCTGTAACGTTAGCCTATTTTTCAGAGTATCGCATCCCCTTTCATCGCAAAGTATGATTACCCAGTAAAGTTAATTTTAAATCTGGCATTACAGGTGCTTTCAAGAGATATTCATCTATAAATCTTAGAATGACAATATTACATTTTAAAAATGTTTTCGAATAGTAATTTAGTAAATTGTAGCTCTGTTTCATCGGATGCATTTGAGGGAAAATAGTTAGTCAACGTTACGCACCGATGTAAAATGCTGTTTTTATATATAAATATGAACTTTATCGAACAAAAGAATGCATGTATTGTGTAACATGATGTCCTAGATGTGTCATCTGATGAAGATTGTCAAAGGTTAGTGCTGCATTTAGCTGTTTTTTGGTTATTTGTGATGCATGTGGTTGGTCGGAAAATGGCTATGTGGCTACTTTTACGATATACTCCTCTAACATAATCTAATGTTTTGCTTTTGCTGTAAAGCCTTTTTGAAATCGGACAACGTGGTTCGATTCAGGAGAGGTGTATCTATAAAACAATAGATTTTTTTTTTTTTTTTTTTTTTGTAATTATTACTTTTTGTTATGCTAATGGCGATATGATTTTTCGCTGGATGTCCGTCCTGCATACAGGACGGAGGCCGCACAGGGGTTAACTCTGTTGCTGTGTTCCCCATTAAACTCTTAAAGTGTTCAAATGAACTTGATTATGGTGTTTGCATAGCTCTACTGTACGTTAATTTACAACATGCCTAATTTGCATATTTCCCAGGATGCCTTTTGCTTTCAAATGAATTGTAAAATTACCTCCCATGACTGTATTTGTTAGTGACAGAGACATGGTTATTGAATTATGTTCAAGTAATTACCTAAGTGTCTAGGCTAATGCCATCACAAAAATATAACTCTAGTAGAACAACTAAACATTGAGTTAATAAATATTAAGAACACCTTCCTATTATTAATTTGCTCCTGGATTCACCTGGTCAGTCTGTAGCTAGGTCTCCATCCAATTGCTGATATATACTGATCAAAAAAATAAAGGGAACACTTAAACAACACAATGTAACTCCAAGTCAATCACACTTCTGTGAAATCAAACTGTCCAGTTAGGAAGCAACACTGATTGACAATAAATTTCACATGCTGTTGTGCAAATGGAATAGACAACAGGTGGAAATTATAGGCAATTAGCAAGACACCCCCAATAAAGGAGTGGTTCTGCAGGTGGTGACCATAGACCACTTCTCAGTTCCTATGGTTCCTGGCTGATGTTTTGGTCACTTTTGAATGCTGGCGGTGCTTTCACTCTAGTGGTAGCATGAGACGGAGTCTACAACCCACACAAGTGGCTCAGGTAGTGCAGCTCATCCAGGATGGCACATCAATGCGAGCTGTGGCAAGAAGGTTTGCTGTGTCTGTCAGCGTAGTGTCCAGAGCCTGGAGGCGCTACCAGGAGACAGGCCAGTACATCAGGAGACATGGAGGAGGCCGTAGGAGGGCAACAACCCAGCAGCAGGACCGTTACCTCCGCCTTTGTGCAAGGAGGAGCACTGCCAGAGCCCTGCAAAATGACCTCCAGCAGGCCACAAATGTGCATGTGTCTGCTCAAACGGTCAGAAACAGACTCCATGAGGGTGGCATGAGGGCCCGACGTCCACAGGTGGGGGTTTTGCTTACAGCCCAACACCGTGCAGGACGTTTGGCATTTGCCAGAGAACACCAAGATTGGCAAATTCGCCACTGGCGCCCTGTGCTCTTCACAGATGAAAGCAGGTTCACACTGAGCACATGTGACAGACGTGACAGAATCTGGAGACGCCGTGGAGAACGTTCTGCTGCCTGCAACATCCTCCAGCATGACCGGTTTGGCGGTGGGTCAGTCATGGTGTGGGGTGGCATTTCTTTTGGGGGGCCACACAGCCCTCCATGTGCTCGCCAGAGGTAGCCTGACTGCTATTAGGTACCGAGATGAGATCCTCAGACCCCTTGTGAGACCATATGCTGGTGCGGTTGGCCCTGGGTTCCTCCTAATGCAAGACAATGCTAGACCTCATGTGGCTGGAGTGTGTCAGCAGTTCCTGCAAGAGGAAGGCATTGATGCTATGGACTGGCCCGCCCGTTCCCCAGACCTGTATCCAATTTAGCACATCTGGGACATCATGTCTCGCTCCATCCACCAACGCCACGTTGCACCACAGACTGTCCAGGAGTTGGCGGATGCTTTAGTCCAGGTCTGGGAGGAGATCCCTCAGGAGACCATCCGCCACCTCATCAGGAGCATGCCCAGGCGTTGTAGGGAGGTCATACAGGCACGTGGAGGCCACACACACTACTGAGCCTCATTTTGACTTGTTTTAAGGACATTACATCAAATTTGGATCAGCCTGTAGTGTGGTTTTCCACTTTAATTTTGACTGTGACTCCAAATCCAGACCTCCATGGGTTGATAAATTGGATTTCCATTGATTATTTTTGTGTGATTTTTGTTGTCAGCACATTCAATTATGTAAACAAAAAAGTATTTAATAAGATTATTTCATTCATTCAGATCTAGGATGTGTTATTTTAGTGTTCCCTTTATTTTTTTGAGCAGTGTATTTTCATGTGAATATTCTGAAATCTAAAAAAAAAAATATGTGAATTTTCCTACCAGCGATATGTTTCAATATAATTTACTTGTTGCAAATAAAAGGCTGTGTGTGATGACATAGTTCACATAAAATATATTTTTATGGTTTATCCCCATGTAGTCTACTCATGGTTTTCTCACAAAATGGTTTGTGTTATATAGCAAGTGTGCCCACTTGTATTGGCACATGTGCACTGTTGGATACAGTGCATTTGGAAAGTATAAAGACCCCTTGACTTTTTCCACATTTTGGGGAGCACGCTGTTGGCTAGAGCACACGTACAGCCTACATCAAGAGATTATCTTGTACAAAAGAGCTAGATTATTTTTATTTGGCAATCAGCAGTCAAGCATCGATTATCATGTCACCAGAATAAGACCCTCAATATTTTTGAACAGGATCATCTCATCACCTTGCACTTTCACCGCCTTGTGAAGTTCATCACAACTTATTTAATCTTTAGCCTAATAAAATAAACTGCCTTCTTTCCTGACGAGGACCACACAACATGTCGTTGTGTGACTCCAAGTTTACTGATGGTTATTATATCAATATTTGAACATAAAAATGTTTCCACCGACATTTGCTCTCATAATTCAAATTAGTTTTGTTGACATTTGGCCTGTCATGTCATTTTGTATCCAGCGTGTACAATACTCGCATAAAAAAATTGTATGGAAACCATGTTCGTGTCATGACAAGTGGCAGTGGTCATAATGTTCACACTCAGTGTATGATAAGTCTTACTTTGGTGGCCTAATTTTATCCTAACACAGTGGTGGTGTTAGGGAACTTCTGGTTAACAGGCCAGCAAGTCACATTATGGTGGCTTGCAAAGTGATGTCTAATTCCTATTGGAATCCAGCCAGAGTTAGGATAGTGAACAAAATTAACTAGTCACTCAGAGAAAGAATCATGACTCTCACGTCAGTAAAAAGTTGTTCAAAAATAAATTGTTTGTGAACTGCACATCACTATGACACAGGGAAGTGAAACTCATGCATGGTACTTTGAACCAAAACCACGCACATAACTATATTTTCCAGCATGCTCTATTGTAGGTAGATTTTTAGAATTGTTTGTTTCAATATCTATGTGTAACGGCTGTCGTCGGGAATAGAGGACCAAAACGCAGCAGGAATGTGGATGCTCATCTTGTTATTTATTTTAAATAAAGAGAACACCAAAATAACAAAAACGCACAAACAACAAAACAGTCTTGTCAGGCTCACACAGGCAAAACAAGAAACAATCTCCCACAACACCAAACCAAACAATTACCCATATATAGGACTCTCAGAGGCAACGAGAAAGCACCTGCCTCCAATTGAGAGTCCAACCCCCATCAACCTAAACATAGAAATACAACAAACCAGAAAGAACATAGAAGTACAAAACATAGAACATAGACCAGAACCCGGAAATAATAAATCAAACACCCTACTACATAAATCACCACCCCAAACCACATAAACAAAATACCCTCTGCCACGTCCTGACCAAACTACAATAACAAATAACCCTTATCCTGTTAGGGCTAGGGGGCAGTATTTACACGGCCGGATAAAAAACGTACCCGATTTAATCTGGTTATTACTACTGCCCAGAAACTAGAATATGCATATAATTATTGGCTTTGGATAGAAAACACCCTAAAGTTTCTAAAACTGTTTGAATGGTGTCTGTGAGTATAACAGAACTCATATGGCAGGCAAAAACCTGAGAAGATTCTGTACAGGAAGTACCCTCTCTGACCATTCCTTGAGCTTCTTGGCTCTGTTTATCGAAAATTTAGGATCTTTGCTGTAACGTGACACTTCCTACGGCTCCCATAGGCTCTCAGAACCCGGGAAAAAGCTGAATGATGTAATTCCAGCCGCTGGCTGAAACACATTAGCGCCTTGGGTAAGTGGCCGATCAGAGGACCATCAGACTGAGGCTCGTGCACGAGGGGATCCCATGTTTTTATTTTCTCTCTCTTTGAATGTAAACACGCTTTCCCGGTCGGAATATTATCGCTTTTTTATGAGAAAAATGGCATAAAAATTGATTTTAAACAGCGGTTGACATGCTTCGAAGTACGGTAATGGAATATTTAGAATTCTTTTGTCACGAAACGCGTCGTGCGCGTCACCCTTCTTTACACTTCGGATAGTGTCTTGAATGCACGAACAAAACAGAGGATATTTGAACATAACTATGGATTATTTTGAATCAAACCAACATTTGTTATTGAAGTAGAAGTCCTGGGAGTGCATTCTGACGAAGAACAGCAAAGGTAATAACATTTTTCTTATAGTAAATCTGACTTTGGTGAGGGCTAAACTTGGTGGGTGTGTAAATAGCTAGCCCTGTGATGCCGGGCTATCTACTTTGAATATTGCAAAATGTGCTTTCACCGAAAAGCTATTTTAAAATCGGACATAGCGAGTGCATAGAGGAGTTCTGTATCTATAATTCTTAAAATAATTGTTATGTTTTTTGTGAACGTTTATCGTGAGTAATTTAGTAAATTCACCGGAAGTTTGCGGGGGGTATGCTAGTTCTGAACGTCACATGCTAATGTAAAAAGCTGGTTTTTGATATAAATATGAACTTGATTGCACAAAACATGCATTTATTGTATAACATAATGTCCTAGAACTGTCATCTGATGAAGATCATCAAAGGTTAGTGCTGCATTTAGCTGTGGTTTGGGTTTATGTGACATTATATGCTAGCTTGAAAAATGGGTGTCTGATTATTTCTGGCTGGGTACTCTGCTGACATAATCTAATGTTTTGCTTTTGTTGTAAAGCCTTTTTGAAATCGGACAGTCTGGTTAGATTAACAAGAGTCTTGTCTTTAAAATGCTGTAAAATAGTCATATGTTTGAGAAATTGAAGTAATAGCATTTCTAAGGTATTTGAATAACGCGCCACGGGATTCCACTGGCTGTTACGTAGGTGGGACAAAATCGTCCCACTGGCACTAGAGAAGTTAAACTGGTCAGGACGTGACACTATGTTTGTGCATGCACATGGATTGATTAATCATATGCTACACAAAGATAAATGTTTCTAAACTAATCCAAGCAGTTATAATTTTTACACCCGTTACTGAAATGTTTGTTCTTGTTTAAATGGTTTAGCTAATCTTGGCATGCATTTTTAATGCAGTTGTCAGGTGAATAGCAATTCCAACTAATGGGTAGCATAACTCTGGCTGGATTCAAATAGGAATTACACATTACTTTAAAGCTGGTGTTATGTAATTTGTAGGTAAGGTTGTAAAAGGTCTGGTAATTTAAGGTTTTCCAGAAATCCGGTTGGAAGTTTCCTGGAAACAGAAGCAGAAAATCTGAAGTCCTTCAACCAGGAATTTTGGGAATGTCACTGGAATGTTGCAACCCTGCATGCAGGCCTGAGGTACAGTATGAACTAGGGTACAATTATGTACTTATCGCTAAATGTACAAAGGATGAGCACTGCAGTTCTTGTACCCCCTGAGGAACAAATCTGAACTTTTGCTTCCTGAGAGTATAATACAATATTCTGCAACTCAAAGTTTACAAGCCACATTAGGCCTGCAAGCCACATTATGCCTCTTGCAAGGTGATGTGTATTTCCTATTGGAATCCAGCCAGTGTGGGAATATCCATTTTTTTTATTTGTAATCACCCACAATCTGAATCCAGAATTACTGCCAAGGTTGGGAAGAGACTACCAAAAGCATCTAAACTGGAATAAGCATTTTAGTAACAGGTGCAATAAATCCAAAGTAATGTATTGGATTAGTTTAGAAAATGTTAAATGTAATTTATAATTGAGTAATTTACAGTGAATCAATCAATGTACAAACAAAGCTATTACCTGCAATAAATCATGTATGGAAATATGGTAATGGTGGCTGTGGTTTTGGTTCAAAGTGATGTGAGTTTCAGACCCCTCTATTAGAGCCATTTTTTTTAATCAAAATGCATTTTTGGGCAGAAATGCCTGCTGGAACATGTGAACTTTAATGTGCCTTAATAACAAACTTGTATGAGATAATAGATGGGCTGGACATGCCGAGCGATGAGTTTGGATTGGTCTGCCATGTAGCTCGCTTCTGTCTATAACATGAGCTAGTCAGTATGTGTAGGTAATCTTTTTTGAAAGATATGTGGTCAATTTCATGCCTTATGTATTGAATTCAAATTAAATGATATTGTGAACATGAAAAATAAAGTTGAGAATTTAAAAATAATATTTGAGGATGGGTGAAATTATGGATGTTGAAATTAAAAATCCAAACAATTGAAAGCAAAATGTATAAAATTGTAAACAAAAATAACATCAAAAGCAAAACCCAAAATTTGGTAAGTAAGTAATTTTAAAGCGAGAGCAAAACTCTGACAAATTCTTAAAATACATATTTGAAAATGAATGCAAAAGTCGTTTTCGGTTAAACTTTCCCAGCCACCAATCCTATTGAATACATTTTGCCTATTCTCTTGCCTGTATGTACTACTTTTTGGTTACGCTACCCGTATCTTTGCTTTCGGTGTCTGTTTCTTTGCTTTCAATGCCAGTCTCTTCGATTGTGAGTTTTGGCATTATTTTTCCGTGAAGGTTTAGAGGGAGGTGTAGACATTCTCCATTGGTCCGCTAGTTTTGGAGTGACAGTTCATCTTAACCCAATCAATGAACATGATAGACACGCTTTTTATCTATAGCCTACTTATCCGAAAAAATTTTTGCATTCGTTTTCAAATATATATTTTGAATCATTTGTCATAGAGTTTTGCTCTCACTTTAAAATGGTTTACTAATGTCTAATTTTTGTTAACAATTTTATGCATTTTGCTTTCAATTGTTTGGTTTTTGATTTCACCCGTCCTCGAGAATATAATGTTTACATTCTCAACTTTATTTTTCATGTTCACGATTTGTTGCATTTTGAATTCAATACATAGTATGGCGTGAAATTGACCCCGTAGATAACGCGTAGTAGAACTGCGAAAGTATTACTCTCCACTATCTGGAGGATCGAGTTTTGAAATCAGTGGAAGGCCCAGTGGAATTTGATAGCTAAGGAGATGGAGAAAATTCTGGCCTTTGATTGCAAATATGCAGATGGAGTTGAAATGAGAACACACAGAAGGCTGTATAAAACACCTGTCTCTGGATTACATCTTCAAACTAAGGGCAACCATGGCATCCATGACAGAGAAGGAGAAGTGTCCATCCATGTGTTTGGGTAAGATAGTCTAGCTAGCTACATTTTCAGATATAACGCATTTCTAATTTTGTAAAAGTAATTGTCATTTCAAGTTAAATCATACTGTTAGGTAGCTAGCTAATGTTAGCTGGCTGGCTTACTTGCTAACATTACGTGTATGATCTGTGTAGTAATATTGTTCGTATCTAAGAGCCATTGGCTTTGCTAATTATAGCCTAATGTTAGCTACCTAACATTGGACCTAGTTGGTTAGTTACCTGCAGATCCATGCAGGGTAGTAACGTTATGAGTTGGGATTATGGTTCATTGTTTAGCTAGCTAGCTACATGTCTAAACAAAAGACACCACTATGCAAGTAACCATTTCAATAGAATGTTCCTTTTGTCACTGCAACAATTGTCGATAGATGTAGCTGCTAAATTCGCTCTGGCTATCTACTCTGTTTTCAGAGCACTGTCATCTGAGTGTGCCAGAATGCAGAATAACTTCCAAATTTACGAATGCTCAACACCCGTTGAATATGACCGGTGTCAGTAAACGTCAGCAAATAAGTGTCATTAAATTGTTGCCAGCAGGACAGTTAGTCTCAAAAGCTCTGGATATCGTAAAAACAGCCTAACCAGCTCTGCTAGGGCGAGTAAAATGGTCAGTGAGCTGTTCTCTCATGTGTCTGGAAGTAGCTAGCAAGTTAGCCAATGTCAGCCAGTTAGCTTGGGTGTTTGCTGTTGTTAGGTCAGAACCCTCGGATCAACCCTACTCCTCGGCCAGAGCGTCCGGTGGGCGCTCTGAACGCTCCAAGAATAATCTGACAATACTCTAAGTTTTCAAACGTTCAGAGTGCACTCTGGCACGAATACACACATAGTATAACTTGCAATTTGTTTGTTTAGTACATGGCCTGACATGCTAATCCTTAAAGACATGGGTGGGGCTAAGGCTAACGTCTGTTAGGGACAGACGTTCCACTAGCGGAACGCCTCACCAATATCCAATAGTATAGCGTGGTGCGAAATACAAACACCTAAAAAATGCTATAACTTCAATTTCTCAAACATATGACTATTTTACACCATTTTAAAGTTAAGACTCTCGTTAATCTAACCACACTGTCCGATTTCAACAAGGCTTCACAGTGAAAGCAAAATATTAGATTATGTCAGGAGAGTACCCTCCCAAAAATAATCACACAGCCATTTTCAAAGCAAGCATATAATGTCACAAAAACCAAAACCACAGCTAAATGCAGCACTAACCTTTGATGATCTTCATCAGATGACACTCCTAGGACATTATGTTATACAATACATGCATGTTTTGTTCAATCAAGTTCATATTTATATCAAAAACCAGCTTTTTACATTAGCATGTGATGCTCAGAACTAGCATACCCACCGCAAACTTCCGGTGAATTTACTAAATTGCTCACGATTAACGTTCACAAAATACATAACAATTATATTAAGAATTATAGATACAGAACTCCTTTATGCACTCGCTATGTCCAATTTTAAAATAGCTTTTCGGTGAAAGCACATTTTGCAATATTCTGAGTACATAGCCCGGCCATCACGGCTAGCTAATTTGACACCCACCAAGTTTGGCCCTCACCAAACTCAGATTTACTAAAAATTGGATTACCTTTGCTGTTCTTTGTCAGAATGCACTCCCAGGACTTCTACTTCAACAACAAATGTTGTTTTGGTTCCAAATAATCCATAGTTATATTCAAATAGCTCCGTTTTGTTCATGCGTTCAGGTAACTATCCGAAGGGTGACGCACCGGCGCATTTCGTGACAAAAAAATTCAAAATATTCCATTACCGTACTTCGAAGCATGTCAAACGCTGTTTAAAATACATTTTTACGCAATTTTTCTCGTAAAATAGTGATAATATTCCAACCGGGAGACGTTGTATTCGTTCAAACACTGAAAGAAAAAAATTGAGTCGTCTCGTGCACACGCGCGCCAGTGTCATTGTCCTCAGAAGGACCACTCTCCAAAACCCCTGCTGTTTTTCGCCCAGAGACTGCAGAGCTCTCATTCCACTTTCTGGCGCCTTCCTAGAGCCAATGGAAGCCTTAGAAAATGTCACGTTACAGCAGAGATGCTGTATATTTGATAGAGATGCCCTAGTAGGAGAACAAATTATCAGACAGGGCAATTCCTGTATAGAATCTTCTCAGGTTTTGGCCTGCCATATGAGTTCTGTTATACTCACAGACACCATTCAAACAGTTTTAGAAACGTTAGCGTGTTTTCTATCCAAATCTACTAATTATATGCATATTCTAGTTTCTGAGCAGGAGTAGTAACCAGATTAAATCGGGTACGTTTTTTATCCGGCTGTGAAAATACTGCCCCCTATCCCTAACAGGTTAACCTCTATGGGCTAGGTGCGTCCCACCTACTCAACTGCCAGTGTAAATCCCGTGGCGCGATATTCAAATACCTCAAAAATGCAAAAACTTCAATTTTTCAAACATATGACTATTTTACACCATTTTAAAGACAAGACTCTCGTTAATCTAACCACACTGTCCGATTTCAAAAAGGCTTTACAACAAAAGCAAAACATTAGATTATGTCAGCAGAGTACCCAGCCAGAAATAATCAGACACCCATTTTTCAAGCTAGCATATAATGTCACATAAACCCAAACCACAGCTAAATGCAGCACTAACCTTTGATGATCTTCATCAGATGACAACCCTAGGACATTATGTTATACAATACATGCATGTTTTGTTCAATCAAGTTCATATTTATATCAAAAACCAGCTTTTTACATTAGCATGTGACTAGCATGTGACTAGCATTCCGACTGAACACTGCCGGTGAATTTACTAAATTACTCACGATTAACGTTCACAAAAAACATAACAATTATTTTAAGAATTATAGATACAGAACTCCTCTATGCACTCGATATGTCCGATTTTAAAATAGCTTTTCGGTGAAAGCACATTTTGCAATATTCTCAGTAGATAGCCCGGCATCACAGGGCTAGCTATTTAGACACCCAGCAAGTTTAGCACTCACCAAAGTCAGATTTACTATAAGAAAAATGTTATTACCTTTGCTGTTCTTCGTCAGAATGCACTCCCAGGACTTCTACTTCAATAACAAATGTTGGTTTGGTCCCAAATAATCCATTGTTATATCCAAATAGCGGCGTTTTGTTCGTGCGTTCAAGACACTATCCGAAAGGGTAAATAAGGGTGATGAGCATGGCACATTTCGTGACAAAAAAAAATCTAAATATTCCATTACCGTACTTCGAAGCATGTCAACCGCTGTTTAAAATCAATTTTATGCCATTTTTCTCGTAAAAAAGCGATAATATTCCGACCGGGAAATCGTTTTTTATTACAAAGAGAGTGAAAGTAAAAGCATGCTATCCCCTCATGCACGAGCCTCAGTCTAATGGCCCTCTGATAGAGCACTTGCCAAACGCGCTAATGTGTTTCAGCCTGGGGATGGAATTACATCGTTCAGCTTTTTCCTGCCTTCTGAGAGCCCATGGGAGCCGTAGGAAGTGTCACGTCATGCCAGACATCCCCTGTATTTGTTAGAGATGATCAAGAAGGGCAAGAAATGGTCAGACAGGCCACTTCCTGTAAGGAATCTTCTCAGGTTTTGGCCTGCCAAATGAGTTCTGTTATACTCACAGACACCATTCAAACAGTTTTAGAAACTTTAGGGTGTTTTCTATCCAAAGCCAGTGTTAATTTAGCACTGTTCGTGTGTCTATATGGGTCCACAGACTCAACACATCCAGTGTTGATTTAATACATTTAATAGTGGAGAATTTGCTGTGCATAGTGGATCACTTTTTGGTGCTATTTACAACCTTTTTTTAAGATTCTATAAAGAACCACACTCATAATGTTATAAATGGAACCTTTATGGTGCTGTAAATATTCATAGTTTAACATTTCGTAAATGCTACTGCAATGCCAGATTTCAAAATAACTTTACTGGGAAATCACAATTTGCAATAAACCGGGTGCTGTGCTAAGAACAATAGGCTAGGCTATACAGGTTAGCACCATATGTAACCATGTAATATCAAAATGACTATTGTCAATATTCCCTTACCTTTGATTATCTTCATCCATTGGCACTTCTAGAAATCCCAGGTCCACTACAAATGTGGTTTCTTTTGACAAAGTAAATAATTGATGTCCAAATAACTCCAAGTTGTTCCATGTTGTTAGCGCTTCGGTAGGCTACTAAAAAGTAGCCCGGGGGGGGGGGGAGTCACGGCGAAAAGTAAAAAAAATAATCTATTTACATTGTTCAAACATGTCAAACGTTGTTTAGCATCAATCTTTAGAGCCATTTTTAACGTGAAACATCAGTAATGTTTCAACCCGACCTCTCCTGTGTCTTGAAAAACGTCTTTGAAAAATGTATCGCATCACATGATTGCGCAGGTGCAGCCAATAATGAAGTGACGACATCCCAGGGAGGTCAACTTCTCTTCATTGCCATCCGGTCTCTGTTCATCATAGACGCTTCAAACAACTTTATAAAGATCGTTGACATCTAGTGGAAGCCGTAGGAGTTGCGAAATGAATCCTTTCTCACTATGGTATCTATAAAACAATGACACTAAATAGTACAGTCACAAAATTCAAATTTTTTTTTAATCTATTTTTCACAGGTTTTTGCCTGCAATATGAGTTTTGTTATACTTACAGACACCATTCAAACTGTTTTAGAAAATTCAGAGTGTTTTCTATCCGAATGTGTTAATAATATGCATATCCTAGCTTCTGAGTTGGTGTAGGAGGCAGTTAAAAATGGGCACATATTTTTTTCAAAATTTCTCAATACTGCCCCCGAGCCTCAACAGGTTAACACAGGAGAATTTTCTGTGTATGGAGCCTGGTCAAAAGTAGTGCACTATATAGGGAACAGGGTGCCATTTGGATGGAGCCACTGAGTCAGATGGTGATGTGTGTGTGTGTGTGCCTCATAGAGGACACTGACTCACCTTGCTGCCAGGAAGCCAGGTGTAAATTCATCTGACAAAACATTTCACATTCAAAGCTTGTGCCCATAGATCTACCCATGGCACCTGGAACAAGGCCGCACGCTGCACCAGGGTCATTTCAACTTTCAGTAGTAGGTATCTGCAATGGCAGGTAAACAAACCACCGTGAAACATAAAAGTTCTGAGTGTACAAGTACTTTCTAACCAAACAACTTAATGCACATACACATTGTCGGAGAGTGAGAACGTAATATTGAAGTGTTCCTGTGCATACTGCAGCTCTAGCATGTGCGATTGAATTCATTGCTACAGTAGTTTTTGAGTCTGTTTATGTACACTGAACAGAAATATAAACGCAACATGCAACAATTTTCAAAGATTTTACTAATTTACAGTTCATACAGTATAAGGAAATCAGTAAATTGAAATAAGTAAATTAGGCCATAATCTATGGATTTCACATGACTGAAAACAGATGTTGGTCACAGATACCTTTAAAAAAAAGTAGGTGTGGATCAGAAAATCAGTCAGTATCTGGTGTGACCACCATTTGCCTCATACAGCGCGACACATCTCTTTCGCATAGGGTTGATCAGACTGTTGATTGTGGCCAGTGGAATGTTGTCCCACTCCTCTTCAATGGCTACAGTATGTGAAGTTGCTGGATATTTGCAGGAACTGGAACGTGCTGTCGTACACGTCGGTTGACCTCTCCTCTGTGGAGAGACGTAATCACACTGATTGGGTGTACCCATAATACTGTTCAACAGAGCCCCTTGTTGGAAGAGCAAAGATCCCAGAGGACTAAGAGAAATACAGAAGAGACACCACACACACACACAAAAAGAGGAAGGCATAAGCCGAATGAAGACATGTTGCTATCAGTTACAACATGTAAAAAAACAGAGGTTTCATTGCAAATCATATTCAAGTGCTGGCCCCGTTTCATTTTTATGTCAAAGAGAAAAGCAACCTCTATGGCTCTCACATGCCACAGCCCATCAAACACACAAGGGTGTAACTTTGTGTTGGATATTGGTGGGGGTCATGGCCAATGAGTTCTAGTGTCAACACCCCTCTAGGGGTTCCGCGTGCATAAAAATTCATGTAATTTTTTTTAAAATGGCAAATACATCCATAAATGTGCTGATCATTTGGTCAATATAACCCCAACTGAAATACCAATAATTTTCTATATTACTTTAAATTGTGGTCTTACTCTTGAAGGTTCCGAAAGTCACCACCACACCCCTTCTTTAACTACATTTAAATGTCAAAACCCATTATTCTATTTGTGTACCCTTTACCATGCTTGGCTAGTACATGGTCTTGAATAACTAATTGATTATACTCAAAAAACTTAATAGGAGTCAGGAAATCTGAGTCCAGAAACGTCTTACTTGGTTACAGAACTTAATTGCAATATTAACTCATAAAATAATTAGGTGACAGTCAAAATATACTGCTCAAAAAATAAAGGGAACACTTAAACAACACATCCTAGATATGAATGAAAGAAATAATCTTATTAAATACTTTTCTCTTTACATAGTTGAATGTGCTGACAACAAAATCACACAAAAGAATCAATGGAAATCCAATTTATCAACCCATGGAGGTCTGGATTTGGAGTCACACTCAAAATTAAAGTGGAAAACCACACTACAGGCTGATCCAACTTTGATGTAATGTCCTTAAAACAAGTCAAAATGAGGCGCAGTAGTGTGTGTGGCCTCCACGTGCCTGTATGACCTCCCTACAATGCCTGGGCATGCTCCTGATGAGGTGACGGATGGTCTCCTGAGGGATCTCCTCCCAGACCTGGACTAAAGCATCCGCCAACTCCTGGACAGTCTGTGGTGCAACGTGGCGTTGGTGGATGGAGCGAGACATGATGTCCCAGATGTGCTCAATTGGATTCAGGTCTGGGGAACGGGCGGGCCAGTCCATAGCATCAATGCCTTCCTCTTGCAGGAACTGCTGACACACTCCAGCCACATGAGGTCTAGCATTGTCTTGCATTAGGAGGAACCCAGGGCCAACCGCACCAGCATATGGTCTCACAAGGGGTTTGAGGATCTCATCTCGGTACCTAATGGCAGTCAGGCTACCTCTGGCGAGCACATGGAGGGCTGTGCGGCCCCCCAAAGAAATGCCACCCCACACCATGACTGACCCACCTGCCAAACCGGTCATGCTGGAGGATGTTGCAGGCAGCAGAACGTTCTCCACGGCGTCTCAAGACTCTGTCACGTCTGTCGCGTGCTCAGTGTAAACCTGCTTTCATCTGTGAAGAGCACAGGGCGCCAGTGGCGAATTTGCCAGTCTTGGTGTTCTCTGGCAAATGCCAAACGTCCTGCACGGTGTTGGGCTGTAAGCACAACCCCCACCTGTGGACGTCGGGCCCTCATACCACCCTCATGGAGTCTGTTTCTGACCGTTTGAGCAGACACATGCACATTTGTGGCCTGCTGGAGGTCATTTTGCAGGGCTCTGGCAGTGCTCCTCCTGCTCCTCCTTGCACAAAGGCGGAGGTAGCGGTCCTGCTGCTGGGTTGTTGCCCTCCTACGGCATCCTCCACGTCTCCTGATGTACTGGCCTGTCTCCTGGTAGCGCCTCCATGCTCTGGACACTACGCTGACAGACACAGCATACCTTCTTGCCACAGCTCGCATTGATGTGCCATCCTGGATGAGCTGCACTACCTAAGCCACTTGTGTGGGTTGTAGACTCCGTCTCATGCTACCACTAGAGTGAAAGCACCGCCAGCATTCAAAAGTGACCAAAACATCAGCCAGGAAGCATAGGAACTGAGAAGTGGTCTGTGGTCCCCACCTGCAGAACCACTCCTTTATTGGGGGTGTCTTGCTAATTGCCTATAATTTCCACCTGTTGTCTATTCCATTTGCACAACAGCATGTGAAATTTATTGTCAATCAGTGTTGCTTCCTAAGTGGTCAGTTTGATTTCACAGAAGTGTGATTGACTTGAAGTTACATTGTGTTGTTTAAGTGTTCCCTTTATTTTTTTGAGCAGTGTATAACTCTTACAATATGAAATAAAAGTAATAGACTTCAAAATAAACAAATCAGTATTGCGTCATGCTCAAGCAATATTCAAAAATAATTAGCAACAACTCATTGTCATTCACCATCAAGTGAAACAAACATTCAATAACAGTCAATAACCAGTTGCAACCTTATACAAAGGCGGACATATAGTGGTACAGAGAGGTGTCAGATCTTCAGTCTCTGTTCACTTAAATGCACCAATTACCTGTTTATGCCTGTCGCTGCCAGCAATACAATTCTGGCATACTGTTTTCCTATCTATGGTATCCAGCTTCTTCTGCTGGATATGACAGAAGGCAACATGGTTCAATCTGCTTTGTGTCATTGTTGGGTACAGCCACGTCTTCAACCTCAATGACAACCAAATGATATCAGAATGCTGGCAACAACTGTTTTGTTTTAGCACTTGGGCTACCGTCAGCAAACATGAGGAGTTGAACTGATGGTGCCTTATACTGAAACTCTAATTCTCACCTGATGACATGTTTGTCCTCTCCTTGCTCCAACATGGGCGGTGCTCTCACTCTCTCTATTGCCTGTCTTTGAACCCTGCCATAATCATATGACCAAATAACATTATCATCTGACAAAATGTCTGTTTTTGTTAAATACATTATTTATTTACTGTCTGGCAATATGTATAGCTAGCTAGCTGACAACATAGTACCAGTCAATTATGAATTGCACAGTGTAGTTAGCCAGCTAGCTAGCTATGTACCCATTCATTCACCTGACTTCCTTGACCCAACCCAGCAGTCATGCACACTCTTTGACTGGAAGGAGAGCGAGTGCACAAATTGTTGAGAGTGAATTGTTTGTTGCAGAATGTTTAACAGACTAGAGTCTATTTGTTTCATTTTATTTTTGGTGTATTTAGTAACGGCCTGTATGGACCTGGAAAAATACATCAGTTATTATCACTTATTTATTACTCTGTCTGGAAATCGTTATCTCTGTGACACGGATTCAGTTGCTATGTCACTTCTCATAGAGGCTTCCATGTTCAGAGGAAAAATATAAAATGTTTGTGTGCTGCAGGAGCTATATTTCCAATGCTCTCTTCTGGGACAATGTTGACCAACCGGAGTTCCAATGCAACAATTTGTTTACTCGCACATGACTATAGAGAATCTACTAGGGAAAGCATCCCCGCCTACCTTCTCCTTCTCGACTCTACAGGCTGGACGCCATTCAGATGTGTTGAGAGTATCACCACCATGTCATCACTAATTGATTGAATGGCCAATGCCTTCTAGGGACCCCTCCCCGAAAAAGTCTCCCACTGGAAAATGGACCAGGACCCTCGCTTCTGATGGATTTAGTGGATAATACTGCCACCATTCCTGCTGCCCAACCATGGAAACACATTACCTGCCACAGGCCAAATGGAGGGAAGTAGCCTGTGGCAAGTGGGGCTTCTTTTGCGTTGGGAAACCCGACCCAAATCCACTTGTTAAACAGCTTTGCCCTCCTGGCTTTGGAGATACGAGCACCATTGTTCCCTGTCCTGACTCCTTCCCAGGGGGATTCTGCCTTGTACTCGGATCACTGACTCTCGAGGCTGCCTGACGCCCCGGCTCTTCTGTCTGCCATAATGGGTTTTGTGGTCAGCTCGAGGCACAAAAACTGCCAGACCTCCTCTGCCATCTCACAAGCTGTTATAATCGGCAGCTCTATGGTGAGAAACATCTCGGTTCCCAGGGCAAAAACATTGCGCAATCCTGTGGCTTGAGTACAGGATAATACTAGGTTGCTTCCTACCTTTTTACGCCAGAACACGGGGTCTGTCGTTGTCGTAATCCATGTGTGATCTAATAACATTAGGATGGTTAGCTCGTAATGACAGAAACTGGATTTTATAGAACTGATTGGAATTCTGAAAGACTCCAATAAACATCTAATTATTTCAGGCCCAATGCCATCACTAAGTTGTGGCAGCGAAAGACTCAGTAGCTTGCTGGCACTACACGACTGGCTACGAGTCTACTGTAGCTCTGTTGGAGTTATATTTGGATAACTTTGCCAGCTTTTCGAAACAGAAGATGTTCTACAGAGAGGATGGAGTCCATTCAAAACATCTTGGTGCCTGGATCCTGTCCTCACATTTCAAGGCTGCACTGAGACATTGAATTATCAACACCAAGTCCTGCTCAGGTAATTCCAAACATAAATTATCAGCATTATCATCAAATCAAATTGTATTTGTCACATGCACCTTACTTACAAGCTCTTAACCAACAATGCAGTTTAAAAAAAAATAGATATGTAAATTATTTTTAAATAAAAGTAACACATAATTAAAGAGGAGCAGTAAAATAACAACAGCAAGGCTTTATACAGGGGTACTGGTACAGAGTCAATGTGCGAGGGCACAGGTTAGTCAAGGTAATTGAGGTAGTATGTACATGTAGATAGAGTTAAAGTGACAATGCATAGATAATCAACAGAGAGTAGCAGCAGCGTAAAAGAGGTGGGGGGCAATGCAAATAGTCTGGGTAGCCATTTGATTAGCTGTTCAGGAGTCTTATGGCTTGGGAGTAGAAGCTGTAAAGAAGTCTTTTGGATCTAGACGGCTAGAGTTTTTAGGGCCTTCCTCTGACACCGCCTGGTATAGAGGTCCTGGATGGCAGGACATTTGGCCCTAGTGATGTACTGGGCTGTACGCACTACCCTCTTGTCGTGTCTTTGGGTCACCATTAAACTGAAGACATGTTTATCAAAATAACTCCCTGTTATTATTATTACGCGATTAACCTGTTAGGGCTAGGGGGCAGTATTTGCACGGCTGGATAAAAAAATGTACCCGATTTAATCTGGTTACTAATCCTACCCAGTAACTAGAATATGCATATACTTATTATATATGGATAGAAAACACCCTAAAGTTTCTAAAACTGTTTGAATGGTGTCTGTGAGTATAACAGAACTCATTTGGCAGGCAAAACCCTGAGACATTTTCTGACAGGAAGTGGATACCTGATGTGTTGTATTACCTTTAAACCTATGCCATTGAAAAACACAGGGGCTGAGGAATATTTTGGCACTTCCTATTGCTTCCACTAGATGTCACCAGCCTTTACAAAGTGTTTTGAGTCTTCTGGAGGGAGATCTGACCGAACAAGAGCCATGGAACGATGATGGCCCATTAGACACCTGGCGCGTGAGTTCATGTTGGGTACCCTCGTTCCAATACGTTATAAAAGAGAATGCATTCGTCCACCTTGAATATTATTCATGTTCTGGTTAAAAAAGGCCCTAATGATTTATGCTATACAACGTTTGACATGTTTGAACGAACGTAAATATATTTTTTCCCCTCGTTCATGAAGTCCGGCGGGCTTAGATCATGTGCTAACAAGACGGAGATTTTTGGACATAAATGATGAGCTTTTTTGAACAAAACTACATTCGTTATGGACCTGTGATACCTGGAAGTGACTCAAAGGTAATGGATTATTTACATAGTATTTTCGATTTTAGATCTCCCCAACATGGCGGCTAGTCTGTATCGCAACGCGTATTTTTCTGGGCGCAGTGCTCAGATTATTGCAAAGTGTGATTTCCCAGTAAGGTTATTTTTAAATCTGGCAAGTTGATTGCGTTCAAGAGATGTAAATCTATAATTCTTTAACCTCTATGGGCTAGGTGGGACGCTAGCGTGCCACCCGTGGTGCACTCCATCAACAGCAGGTGCATTTCAAGAGCGGCAAATTTGAATCCAAATAAATGTCAAAATTCAAATTTTTCAAACATACAACTATTTTACACCCTTTGAAAGATAAACATCTCCTTAATCTAACCACGTTTTACGATTTCAAAAAGGTTTTACGGCGAAAGCATAAATTTAGAGTATGTTAGGACAGTACATTTACAAGAGTTGTGTGTAATGTTTTGTCAAGTCAAAGACAGGGTCACCAAAACCATAAAACCAGCTAAAATGATGCACTAACCTTTTACAATCTCCATCAGATGACACTCCTAGGACATTATGTTAGACAATGCATGCATTTTTAGTTCTATCAAGTTCATATTTATATCCAAAAACAGCGTTTTACTATGGCA
This sequence comes from Salmo salar, assembly GCF_965601325.2. Taxonomy (NCBI): domain Eukaryota; kingdom Metazoa; phylum Chordata; class Actinopteri; order Salmoniformes; family Salmonidae; genus Salmo; species Salmo salar. The sequence goes on along the minus strand of NC_138309.1, from coordinate 23,292,989 downwards.
TTGATGTTGAGGAAATCGTTTCCCTCCAATAACCGGCAGTCAAGTCAGCGTCACAAATTAAATAATTAAAATTAGAAAACATTGGTAAAATATTATATTGTCATTTAAAGAATTATAGATTTACATCTCTTGAACGCAATCAACTTGCCAGATTTAAAAATAACCTTACTGGGAAATCACACTTTGCAATAATCTGAGCACTGCGCCCAGAAAAATACGCGTTGCGATACAGACTAGACGTCATGTTGGGGAGATCTAAAATCGAAAATACTATGTAAATAATCCATTACCTTTGATTCTCTTCATCAGATGTCACTTCCAGGTATCACAGGTCCATAACGAATGTAGTTTTGTTCAAAAAAGCTCATCATTTATGTCCAAAAATCTCCGTCTCGTTAGCACATGATCTAAGCCAGCCGGACTTCTCGTCATGAACGAGGGGGAAAAATATATTTACGTTCGTTCAAACATGTCAAACGTTGTATAGCATAAATCATTAGGGCCTTTTTTAACCAGAACATGAATAATATTCAAGGTGGACGAATGCATACTCTTTTATAACGTATTGGAACGAGGGTACCCAACATGAACTCGCGCGCCAGGTGTCTAATGGGACATCATCGTTCCATGGCTCTTGTTCGGTCAGATCTCCCTCCAGAAGACTCAAAACACTTTGTAAAGGCTGGTGACATCTAGTGGAAGCAATAGGAAGTGCCAAAATATTCCTCAGCCCCTGTGTTTTTCAATGGGATAGGTTTAAAGTCAATACAACACATCAGGTATCCACTTCCTGTCAGAAAATGTCTCAGGGTTTTGCCTGCCAAATGAGTTCTGTTATACTCACAGACACCATTCAAACAGTTTTAGAAACTTTAGAGTGTTTTCTATCCATATATAATAAGTATATGCATATTCTAGTTACTGGGTAGGATTAGTAACCAGATTAAATCGGGTACATTTTTTTTATCCAGACGTGCAAATGCTGCCCCCTAGACCCAACAGGTTAACTTTCAGTAGAGGAATTGGATGGTCAAACCTATTGGCCAACTCGTTATGGAGTGGAGGCCTGGTCTCAAGAAAGTAAATCAGGGTGGGGGTTTTATACGTGAACATAGAACAGGCTTGTCACATGACACCTGGTCCTGTCTGTGTCCCTGGGGGGCGTGCCGATGACTAATTTAAGCTTTGAACAGAAATACATTCTATCACATTAACCTGTTGGGTCTAGGGGGCAGCATTAGCACGTCTGGATAAAAAAAATGTACCCGATTTAATCTGGTTACTAATCCTACCCAGTATCTAGAATATGCATATACTTATTATATATGGATAGAAAACACTCTAAAGTTTCTAAAACTGTTTGAATGGTGTCTGTGAGTATAACAGAACTCATTTGGCAGGCAAAACCCTGAGACATTTTCTGACAGGAAGTGGATACCTGATGTGTTGTATTGACTTTAAACCTATCCCATTGAAAAACACAGGGGCTTAGGAATATTTTGGCACTTCCTATTGCTTCCACTAGATGTCACCAGCCTTTACAAAGTGTTTTGAGTCTTCTGGAGGGAGATCTGACCGAACAAGAGCCATGGAACGATGATGTCCCATTAGACACCTGGCGCGCGAGTTCATGTTGGGTACCCTCGTTCCAATACGTTATAAAAGAGTATGCATTCGTCCACCTTGAATATTATTCATGTTCTGGTTAAAAAAGGCCCTAATGATTTATGCTATACAACGTTTGACATGTTTGAACGAACGGAAATATATTTTTTCCCCTCGTTCATGACGAGAAGTCCGGCTGGCTTACATCATGTGCTAACGAGACGGAGATTTTTGGACATAAATGATGAGCTTTTTTGAACAAAACTACATTCGTTATGGACCTGTGATACCTGGAAGTGACATCTGATGAAGAGAATCAAAGGTAATGGATTATTTACATAGTATTTTCGATTTTAGATCTCCCCAACATGACGTCTAGTCTGTATCGCAACGCGTATTTTTCTGGGCGCAGTGCTCAGATTATTGCAAAGTGTGATTTCCCAGTAAGGTTATTTTTAAATCTGGCAAGTTGATTGCGTTCAAGAGATGTAAATCTATAATTCTTTAAATGACAATATAATATTTTACCAATGTTTTCTAATTTTAATTATTTAATTTGTGGTGTTGACTTGACTGCCGGTTATTGGAGGGAAACGATTTCCTCAACATCAATGCCATAGTAAAACGCTGTTTTTGGATATAAATATGAACTTGATAGAACTAAAAATGCATGCATTGTCTAACATAATGTCCTAGGAGTGTCATCTGATGGAGATTGTAAAAGGTTAGTGCATCATTTTAGCTGGTTTTATGGTTTTGGTGACCCTGTCTTTGACTTGACAAAACATTACACACAACTCTTGTAAATGCACTGTCCTAACATACTCTAAATTTATGCTTTCGCCGTAAAACCTTTTTGAAATCGTAAAACGTGGTTAGATTAAGGAGATGTTTATCTTTCAAATGGTGTAAAATAGTTGTATTTTTGAAAAATTTGAATTTTGACATTTATTTGGATTCAAATTTGCCGCTCTTGAAATGCACCTGCTGTTGATGGAGTGCACCACGGGTGGCACGCTAGCGTCCCACCTAGCCCCAAGAGGTTAACATCAGTACATAGCATCTCAACGTATTCCAAATAGCTTTATCCTTATCAATACATTTCTGTTCAAGGTGGAAGCAGATTGACTTTTCCGATGGGATTGGCTTTAATGAAGCGTTTGAACTTTTTCTTCGCAACCTTTGTATCAGAGTCTATAGACAAAGCCCGGGGGCTTGTTTCTTGATCCAGCCGGCCCTGGATAGGGTCTTGAATGAGAGCGGAAGAAATTTGGACTTTAACGTCCTTGCTATGGGTGTTAATTCCTGTGGACCTGGTGTCCGGTAATTCCCCGTCTAGTCCTTGTGACTTATCTTTTAACCTTTTCTCAAATTGTTCTCGCTTAAGTTCTTCCCGTAGTGGGACTTCTGGAGAATATTGGTCTACGTTTTGATCGTCCTTCAACCCTTTGTTACCCTTGTGCTCTGACACTTTTTGTGGGTTGGGTGCAGGAACGTAGCGAACAGGTCGATTGTAGCGGTAGTCATGTTGATGGCTACGTACTTTACAGTTATTTCGACCGCGGAGGTTATTGGAACCATGGTTTCGTGGTAGAAACTGTTGTTGTTGTGCGTCATCTCTCGACGCTCCAATACCTGATAATGCACCCTCGAACTGGAGTGAGTGCTCCTGGTCAAACTTCAAAACCGAGTGGTCAGGGCTCTTAGCGTTGTGAACTTTTGATGCCTCAAAAGCTGTGCTTGCAAGCTCTCTGAGTTGTAAGATAGGCAAGCCAACGTGGGTGGCAGGGCCCAAGTAGGTAATGAAGGTGGGATACATTTAGCGTAGTCATTTAGCACATGTTGCTGTTGTAGACGAATGAACCTCGTCACGTGTCTATTCGACATTCGCTTCAACAGGTAAACCCTGTCAGAACCCGTGCATTCGGGTAGCCATCCAACGCATCCTCTGTCAGCTAGGAACGTCTCAGTATCGTTTGGCTGACCTGGAACGGGGTCAAAGTGGGGGAAATTCTTGACGAGTTTGTCAAGGTATTCCGCGCCAAGCGGGCGGAGAGGGTTGGCTTCATCCTTTGGAGAGATTGGGGCCGAAAGGCCAAGAGAAGAAGCCAAGCCTTGTTGTTGGCCAAGAGGCGCCATATTACTCAGTGCCGAAGGGCCAAGAGGAGAAGACTGAGGGACACATGAGGGAGGCAAGGTCTGAAACCTATTGTCTTCACTCCTGTGAGTACAGGGCTCCGGTTGCCTGGATGGGTAGTCGCGCTGTAGAGCGTGACCATTCTGGATTTCCTCCACATGGTACCTAAAGGTGGTATTGTGCTGCATTGCAGAGTCCACTTCAGCGCTTAGAGTACTGATTTTGGACACCTGATTGTCACACCTGCTCCTTTCGGTCTCAAACTTATCTGTCATGGTTTGCAGATAGAGGTCCTGAGTACAGAGCGAGAGATTCAGTGATGAGATTTCCTCTGCTTGCTTAGAAATCAATATTTCCATCCTCATCACCTGAGTTCTCTCATCATTCATTTGGTCAGCGACTTCAATAAGTTCTGCTGATTTGTCATCCAACTTTGTCATTGTGTTCATTAACTGATCGTCTTTGGACTGTAGCGCTTTGAGGAGAACCGTGTTATTTTGAGTAACCTTCAACAAAACAGCATGCATGTTGTCAAGTTGAGCGCTCCTGTTTGTAGATATCTCTTCAGATTTATCTAGTTTGGTATGGACATCATCGTATTTAGTTTTGGCTAAATCGAGTTATTCCTGTAGCATATGATTTTGTTCCTGTAAAAAAACGATTTTGTTGAAGAGCTTGTGCTTGTTCATCGTCGTACGTTTTTGCAATTACATTTAATTGTTCAGTTTTCAAGCGCAGTTCCATAGCTAGCAAAATGTTTCCCTTTTCTGCATTTGTCATTGGTTTCCCGGTTCTCTCCACCTGTCCCTTTATGTCTACCGTTACCTGCTCGTGCTTCAGCTGTGCACTGCGGTATTGGACAGATGCCAATCTCGAATGGCAAGACATCAGAGCTAGACTGGAGAGAACCTTTACGAGGCCTGCGCCCGATGGTTGATTTTGGAAAGCATTGTTGTCTGCTTTTCCACTAAGGGCATACTTAGGGTTGTTATCCCTGCTGAGGTCAGAGATCAATCCATTTACGGGTGGAGGTTCACTAATTAGCGGGCGAGTGGGGACCACCCCCTCTGATAGCTTGCACATTATTAGAACATTTGAAAGGAAAAATGTTTCTCCTAATTTTCCAAAATGTGGTTTTGGAATGTGGGGAGCTGCAAAGACGATTTTAATCTATTTATAGACATTAAGAGATCTTTCTTTATCTGGAATTGTGCTTTTCTCAGAATCTTAAGGTCTGTCCAGTTTATACCTTCCTTGCCTTGAATGTTCTTCTGTCAGTAACTAAAATGGTTGATACTAAATGATTTAACTTCATTATTTAAGAAAAGCAGTAATATGTAGCACCCAAAGTGAGGGAGGGTTGAATGCTCTGGATTTTAAAACCTCTAATGTAATCTTTAAGATCAAATGAATGCAAAACTATTTAAGAAATAAGGATTGCATTTGGAATATAATCCCTAATTTAATATTCCAAAGGATTGGTGCTCTAGAATTCATACTCAAATGCAACTTTGATGTGGGTAAGATCCCTATTAAATTTGCTAACTTTCATAGACAAGCACATCTAACTTGGAACCATAAATTTAACATAATTTTCCACCACAGATATACAATCTGGAATAACAAAGACATAAAATACAAAAACAAGTCTTTGTTTTTCCAGAACTGGTTTGACAACAGCATTATCTGGATTAAACAATTATTGAATAATGATGGACAACCATATGATTATGCAGAATTCATGAGAACACACAATGTTACATTCACTCCAGGCGAGTTTCAAATATTTGTTAGAGCTGTCCCTAAAGGTGCTATTCTTCTTTTGGGAGAATGTAACAGTACTCCATGTGCAACTGTTGATGATTTTGTAGCCTCAATACAGCTAGAAGGAATTTACATTTTAGACAATAACATGTATATAAGAAAACTATGTCAAATGTTACTATTCCCTAAAATATACTGGAATGCAGGCATAGGACACGTGAACTGGAACAAAGTCTTGTTGTTGTCTGACAAAATTTGTGTATCTAATAAGGTGAAAGAAGTATCATACAAACTCATTCATAGAATCTACCCTGTACCTCTACCTTTATTATACACAGATTCAAAATAGCTATTGATAACAAATGTGTATTTTGTGGTTGTGACCCAGAAACTGTTTACCATTTATTTTGGGACTGTTATTATGTCAGATTTTGGAGTGCATCAGAAGATTTTATTTTAAAAGAAACTACTAGTAATGTTAATTTGTGAGACTCTGATATTATTTATAATTTAATATCCAATTGATATGGACCCTGATTTAACTTTCATTGTTAATTTGTTTATTTTCATGGCAGATTCTTTATACATAAAATTAAGTGGGCGGAGAACAAACCTCTTCACATTGTGTAAGATAGAATTGAAATATTATTTAGAAATTATCAGTAACTGTAAAGAAAAAAGCAATATGTAGCATAAAAGTTTTGGACAAATTGAAAATGTATCTCGATATGTACAGAGGCTTGCGAAAGTATTCACCCCCTTGGCATTTTTCCTATTTTGCTGCTGTCACGGCCGTTGTAAGGATTGGAACAAAATGCAGTGGGTACGTGAATGGTCATAATACTTTTATTAGAACACGACACAAAACAAGAAAACGAAAAAAACGAACGACAGCTAAACAGTTCTGCAGGCTAACCATAGCAGTGCAAAAACAACTTCCCACAAAATACAGGTGGAAAAAAGGGCTACCTAAGTATGGCTCCCAATCAGCAACAACGGTGTACAGCTGTCCCTGATTGAGAGCCATACCAGGCCAACACAAAGAAATACACAACATAGAAAAAACATAGAAATACAAAACATAGAACAATACCCCAAAACCCCGACAACACAAAACAAACACACCCCTGCCACGCTCTGACCAAACTACAATAACAAATAACCCCTTATACTGGTCAGGATGTGACAGCTGCATTACAACCTGGAATTAAATTAGATTTTTTTGTGGGGGTTTGTATCATTTGATTTACACAACATGCCTACCACTTTGAAGATGCTAAATATTTTTTTTTGTGAAACAAACAAGAAATAAGACAAAAAAACTGAAAACTTGAGCGTGCATAACTTTTCACCCCCCAAAGTCAATACTTTGTAGAGCCACCTTTTACAGCATTTACAGCTGCAAGTCTCTTGGAGTATGTCTCTATAAGCTTGGCACATCTAGCCACTAGGATTTTTGCCTATTCTTCAAGGCAAAACTGCTCCAGCTCCTTCAAGTTGGATGACTTCCGCTGGTGTACAGCAATCTTTAAGTCATACCACAGATTCTCAATTGTATTGAGGTCTGATAAATGCCCTCCTTGCCTGGTCCGTGGGTTTTGGTGGGCGGCCCTCTCTTGGCAGGTTTGTTGTGGTGCCATATTCTTTCCATTTTTTAATAATGGATTTAATGGTGCTCCGTGGGATGTTTAAAGTTTCTGATGTTTTTTTATAACCCAACCCTGATCTGTACTTCTCCATAACTTTGTCCCTGACCTGTTTGGAGAGCTCCTTGGTCATCATGGTGCCGCTTGCTTGGTGGTGCGCCTTGTTTAGTGGTGTTGCAGACTCTGGGGCCTTTCAGAACGGGTGTAGATATACTGAGATCATGTGACACTTAAATTTCACACAGGTGGACTTTATTTAACTAATTATGTGACTTCTTAAGGTAATTGGTTGCACCATATCTTATTTCGGGGCTTCATAGCATAAGGGGTGAATACATATGTACCAACCACTTTTCCGTTTTTTATTTTGTATCGTTTTTTTTATTTAATTTCACCAGTTTGGACTATTTTGTGTATGTCCATTACATGAAATCCAAATAAAAATCCATTTAAATTACATGTAATGCAACAAAATAGGAAAAATTCCAAGAAGGATGAATACTTTTGCAAGGCACGGTAATACCCCGGTCTGTTAGGTTTATGTCCTCTTGTTTGTATATTTCTCTTTTTGTATTTGTTTTGTTCATAATAAAATACAAAATAAAAAATGTAACGTTAGCTAGCTGACAGTACACTTGACATTAGGTTTATGCAGTTTTACTGCGCGTTACATTTAAAAAAAGGCTGCATGAGACATGATTACCTATACATACTGACCAGCTCAAATAGACAGAAATAGCCAAAAAAAAACATTTTGATTAAAAAAAGGTTACATTCAAACGGCTCTCCTGTGAAGTAGTGACCCGTGACATACGCCTAATTTCCTGGAATGGATCACATGTACCCACAAAGAGAAATAGAGAGAGCAGGTAGTGCTAACTGCTGAACTGTCACAGCAGACCAAAGCAATACATCTCAGACCCATGAAAAGGGAAAGTGGGGAGAAATTGTGGGTTTCTCCTTTCTCCTTAAGCTGTGCTCAACTCTTTTTTCCTTTACCACTAACTGGCTGCCTCTGGGGACAGGGCTCAACCAAAAGTGTATTGGCGGTGGTGGGATCCAATCATAAAATGAGGAGCTCAGTCACTGGTGCAAAGCCACATAAAGATAGTAACTGCCTGCCGCTTTACAGTGGGGATTTTTTTCCCCGATCAATCAATCAAACTCATCATGGTATATTTTTTGGGGGTAGGCAGGCGCAAGCTAAGCGCCTGCCGACACATCTTAACCTATAGATACTGACCAATGTGTTATCATTATCTAATGATGCTTACGTGAAAGATTACAGTGAGGGAAAAAAGTATCTGATCCCCTGCTGATTTTGTACGTTTGCCCACTGACAAAGAAATGATCAGTCTATAATTTTAATGGTAGGTTTATTTGAACAGTGAGAGACCTAATAACAACAAAAAAAATCCAGAAAAACGCATGTCAAAAATGTTATAAATTGATTTGCATTTCAATGAGGGAAATAAGTATTTGACTCCCTCTCAATCAGAAAGATTTCTGGCTCCCAGGTGTCTTTTATACAGGTAACGAGCTGAGATTAGGAGCACACTCTTAAAGGGAGTGTTCCTAATCACAGCTTGTTACCTGTAAAAAGACACCTGTCCACAGAAGCAATCAATCAATCAATCAGATTCCAAACTCTCCACCATGGCCAAGACCAAAGAGCTCTCCAAGGATGTCAGGGACAAGATTGTAGACCTACACAAAGCTGGAATGGGCAACAAGACCATCGCCAAGCAGCTTGGTGAGAAGGTGACAACAGTTGGTGAGATTATTCGCAAATGGAAGAAACACAAAAGAACTGTCAATCTCCCTCGGCCTGGGGCTCCATGCAAGATCTCACCTCGTGTAGTTGCAATGATCATGAGAACGGTGAGGAATCAGCCCAGAACTAGACGGGAGGATCTTGTCAATGATCTCAAGGCAGCTGGGACCATAGTCACCAAGAAATCAATTGGTAACACACTACGCCGTGAAGGGCTGAAATCCTGCAGTGCCCGCAAGGTCCCCCTGCTCAAGAAAGCACATATACATGCCCGTCTGAAGTTTGCCAATGAACATCTGAATGATTCAGAGGACAACTGGGTGAAAGGGTTGTGGTCAGATGAGACCAAAATGGAGCTCTTTGGCATCAACTCAACTCGCCGTGTTTGGAGGAGGAAGAATGCTGCATATGACCCAAGAACACCATCCCCACCATCAAACATGGAGATGGAAACATTATGCTTTGGGGGTGTTTTTCTGCTAAGGGGACAGGACAACTTCACCGCATCAAAGGGACAATGGACGGGGCCATGTACCGTCAAATCTTGTGTGAGAACCTCCTTCCCTCAGCCAGGGCATTAAAAATGGGTCGTGGATGGGTATTCCAGCATGACAATGACCCAAAACACACGGCCAAGGCAACAAAGGAGTGGCTCATGAAGAAGCACATTAAGGTCCTGGAGTAACCTAGCCAGTCTCCAGACCTTAATCCCATAGAAAATCTGTGGAGGGAGCTGAAGGTTCGAGTTGCCAAACGTCAGCCTCGAAACCTTAATAACTTGGAGAAGATCTGCAAAGAGGATTGGGACAAAATCCCTCCTGAGATGTGTGCAAACCTGGTGGCCAACTACAAGAAACGTCTGACCTCTGTGATTGCCAACAAGGGTTTTGCCACCAAGTACTAAGTCAAGTTTTGCCGAGGGGTCAAATACTTATTTCCCAAATTAAAATGCAAATCATTTTATAATATTTTTGATATGCGTTTTTCTGTATTTTTTTGTTGTTATTCTGTCTCTCACTGTTCAAATAAACCTACCATTAAAATTATAGACTGATCATTTCTTTGTCAGTGGGCAAACGTACAAAATCAGCAGGGGATCAAATATTTTTTCCCTCACTGTACTTGTCAAATTTCCATGCTGTGTCTGAAAATCACTATGTGACATATTTGTGTACCTCATCATTACAAAGCTGCTGAATGTTAAGCAGTACTGAACGCATCTCGAAGTGAGTTATTTTCTCAATTCATTTTAGGTCTAATGTAAAGAGCATTATTTAAAGGCCATTGATTCAACCACAGCATTTGTGTGGAATGTGTGGAACACTCATCATTCCATGTGTTGAAAAATCTGTCTCTCTCTCTCCCCTTCTGTCTCTGTGTCTGTTTGTTTCTCTCTATATCTCTCTCTCTCTCTGTCCCCTCCGTAGAAAAACACACTCTATTTTAGACTATACTTCAGCAGTGCTCTGACAAAAATTGATTATGAGCAATTTACTTCTTTGAATCCCAGTTAATTGCCCCCTTATCATACCCACAAAGCTGACATTTATGGATTAAATAAAGCCCAGAAGAAGTACATCAATCAAATTCATGGGAGATAAACAAACAGCGTATCTTAACTGTATACATATAGACGAGCGATGGCTGAGCGGAACGGACTAAGATACAGTAGAATAGTATAAAATACAGTATGTCCACATGAGATGACTAACGCAAGATATGTAAACATTATTAAGTGACTAAGATACAATAGAATAGTATAGAATACAGTATATACATATGAGATGAGTAACGCCAGATATGTATACATTATTAAAGTGACTAGTGTTCCATTCCTTAATGTGGCCAGTGATTTCTAGTCTATGCCTATAGGCAGCAGCCTCTAATGTGGCCTTGAGATAGAAGCTGTTTTTCAGTCTCTCAGTCCCAGCTTTAATGCACCTGTACTGACCTCGCCTTCTGGATGATAGCGGGGTGAACAGGCAGTGTCTCGAGTGGTTGATGTCCTTAATGATCTTTTTGGCCTTCCTGTGACATTGGGTGCTCTAGGTGTCCAGGAAGGCAGTTGGTTTACCACTGGTAATGCGTTGGGCAGACAGCACCACCGTCTGGAGAGCCTTGCGGTTCCAGGAGGTGCAGTTGCCGTACTAGGGGATGGAACAGCCTGACAGGATGCTTTCAATTGTGCATCTGTAAAAGTTTGTGAGGGTTTTAGGTGGCAAGCCAAATTTCTTCAGCCACCTGAGGTTGAAGAGGCTCTTTTGCGCCTTTTTCACCACACTGTCTGTGTGGATGGTCCATTTCAGTTTGTGAGGGATGTGTACGCGAAGGAACTTGACGCTTTCCAACTTCTCCACTGCGGTCCCGTCGATGTAGATAGAGGGGTGAACCCTCTGCTGTTTCCTGATGTCCACGATCATCTCTTTTGTTTTGTTAGCGCTGAGTGAGAGGTCGTTTTCCAGGCACCACACTCCCAGAGCCCTCATCATCGTTGGTAATCAAGCCTACTACTGTTGTGTTGTCTGCAAACTTGATGATTGAGTTGGAGGTGTGCTTGGCCATGCAGTCATGGGTGAACAGGGAGTACAGGAGGGGGCTGAGCACTCACCCTTGTGGGGCCCCAGTGTTGAGGATCAGCGGAGTGGAGGTGATGTTTCCTACCTTCACCTACGCACGCACCTAAGCACGCACCTACGCACACACACACTTACATTCACATGGGGAGAGCTTTGGAGGTTTTTTCACTTGGGTTTAAGGTCAACTCATGCTTTTTCATATCCAAATGTAATCTGTAAGCCTGTCAAATCAACTATTGCCATATAATATGCCACAATATATTGTGTACTCACTTTGAATACAAATTTAACATGATATACAGAAGATAGACAATGGTGGTATGTGTGTTTTAGTGTGTGTGTCTATGTATATTGTCACAGTTGTTGGTAAAAATGGAGGACCAAAACGCAGCAGGTATGTGCAGGCTCATCTTGACTTTTATTAACTATCAAAAATGAACACCCAAAATAACAAAGAACTCACGAGAATGAACGAACAACCAACAGTCTGGCAAAGCATAGGCTCAACACAGAACAATTCCCCACAACCCCAAAGACAAACACACACACCTATATAGGACTTCCAATCAAAGGCAACTATACACACCTGCCTTCAATTGGAAGTCCCAATCATCAACCCAACATTTAACAAACACAAACCCCCTGCCACATCCTGACCTAGACTAAGCAATACGCCCTCTGCTGGTCAGGACGTGACAGTACCCCCCCCCCCCCCCTCAAGGTGCAGACTCCAGGATGCACCTAAAAAAGAAAAACAAGAAAATCCCCAATACCCCAACAAAAACCCAACAAACAATAACCCCTAAACCATAAGGGAGGGTGGCTGCCGTCAACGACGGCACTGTGCTACACCCTCCCTCCCCAACCCACCTATCCTGGAGGTCGCTCAGGTGCAGGCCGTTCCAGGCAGTCGGGCCACTCTGGCAGCTCGGGACAGTCTGGGCAGTCTGGCAGGTCAGGGCAGTCTGGCCACTCCGGCAGGTCAGGGCAGTCTGGCCACGCCGGCAGTTCAGGGCAGTCTGGCCACGCCGGCAGTTCAGGGCAGTCTGGCCATGCCGGCAGTTCAGGGCAGTCTGGCCACGCCGGCAGTTCAGGGCAGTCTGGCCACGCCGGCAGTTCAGGGCAGTCTGGCCACGCCGGCAGTTCAGGGCAGTCTGGCCACGCCGGCAGTTCAGGGCAGTCTGGCCACGCCGGCAGTTCAGGGCAGTCTGGCCACGCCGGCAGTTCAGCGCAGTCTGGCCACTCCGGCAGTTCAGCGCAGTCTGGCCACTCCGGCAGTTCAGCGCAGTCTGGCCTCTCTGACGACTGTTGACTGGCGGGCAGCTCTGACGACTGTTGACTGGCGGGCAGCTCTGACGACTGTTGACTGGCGGGCAGCTCTGACGACTGTTGACTGGCGGGCAGCTCTGACGACGACTGTTGACTGGCGGGCAGCTCTGACGACGACTGTTGACTGGCGGGCAGCTCTTGCCCCGTCAAACAGCCCTTGTGCCCCCCCCTAAAAAAATCTTGGGGGTGCCTCTCGGTCTCCCTTACCTCGCCAGCCTTCTTCCGCTGCTTGGTCCTTTGTTGGTGGGGAATTCTGTCACAGTTGTTGTTGGTAGAAATGGAGGACCAAAACGCAGCAGGTATGTGCAGGCTCATCTTGACTTTTATTAACTATCAAAAATGAACACCCAAAATAACAAAGAACTCACGAGAATGACCGAACAACCAACAGTCTGGCAAAGCATAGGCTCAACACAGAACAATTCCCCACAACCCCAAAGACAAACACACACACCTATATAGGACTTCCAATCAAAGGCAACTATACACACCTGCCTTCAATTGGAAGTCCCAATCATCAACCCAACATTTAACAAACACAAACCCCCTGCCACATCCTGACCTAGACTAAGCAATACACCCTCTGCAGGTCAGGACGTGATATATATATATATATATATATTAGGGGTGGCAGCGTAGCCTAGTGGTTAGAGTGTTGGACTAGTAACTGAAAGATTGCAAGATCAAATCCCTGAGCTGACAAGGGGCAAATCTGTCTTTCTGCCCCTGAACAAGGCAGTTAACCCACTGTTCCTAGGCCGTCATTGAAAATAAGAATTTGTTCTTAAATGACTTGCCTAGTTTAATAAAGGTAAAAATAAATACATGTTATTTTTACTGTTTTAAGTGGTTGAACATATACCATATCAGTTTCATTACCCCCAGTGGTGAAATATCCTCCTCCTGGACATGGTTACATAGAGAGCAGAGGGACAGGCACTGAACACTGGCACAACCCACATAATGGTCCAACCCCTCAGAGAATACACCCCTTCCATTGTATTAAAATCGACTTTCCAAGGCTCCACTCCTGTACTGGGAGAGGAGAGTATTGTATATGCTAGAGAGTAGAGACTGCACCACCAGGACAATGAGGGGTGATGAAGGATGAAGAGACAGAGAGGGAGGGAAAGGATAGATGGGAGAGAGAGTAGGGAGCATGGAGGGAGGGGAATAGAGAGAGAAGATGGAGGGAGGGAGATGGGAGAGGTGGCTGGTGGTTGCCTTGATGAAGAGAGTTCCCTGCCATTGTCACCATGGGAAACAATGGTAGCTACAGCAGAAATCTCCTCAGACACAGGGATTTGATCATTTCAAAATTCAAAACCAAACCCCATTCCACTTCCGCTTGTCCTTCCACTTGCTCGTGCTGCACTGTCTGCCTTAGAGAGAGTCTGTCCTCCACACAACCTGTTCTCTCTCCGTCTCTCGATGTCTCTTTCCACCTAATTATCTCTCCCTCTCTCTCTTCTTCCCCACCTCTAACTCTCTTTATCCTCTATCTCTCTTTCTCTATGCGAGAGAAGCACAGACCTATAGGTAAATAGGCAACTATACCTCTACCCCTAAAGCCATTTAAAGTTAATTGAGGCTTCACCCACACCACTAATTGTGCACTTTGCCCACAGGCGAGGTGTGTGATGATAACTGGAGACTCGAAAAAGAGAGGGAGTAGAGAGGGGAAAAATGACACAATATGTTAATTGTTTTTCCCAGAACTGACAGGCTTAATAGAGGTCGGAGTGTATGTGAGAGACTATGTGAAACCAGGGGATGGTCATGAAATCTTAACCCTCGGGTCTGTGGAACCCATTTTCAATGTTTTCTAAAATAAAAAATGATACAATAAATGATTTTTTCAACCTGAGACTCATTGGTCTTTGCTCATTTTCTGTGAAGAACATTTAAAAGAACAACATTTAAAAGAACACATTTTTATTGAGTGAACAATGTGCAACCCCCCTACATATTTATATTACATAGGTGGTGTTCGGGTCCACTGGACCTGAGGTTAATAACAGTGTGGAAAAGTCTGTGTGTGGGTGAAAACAAGTAAAAATTCAACAAAAAGGTTTGCTGTGTGCCTTCACTCTGTTTTCCTCCTTCCTGTGCCTGCTGCTTTAACATAGCACCAAGAACCTGTCTGTCTCCCTGCCTGTTTGCCTGTCTCCCGCTTTTCTCACACTATTTACCATTTGAAGTGTGTGAAACTACAGAATATCTTGGGGGAACCTCCGCAATGTTATTCCAATACATTATTTCCATACATTATTTTGATACATTGTAAAATATTCAGCATTTTCAACACACTCTACCCCAGCCAGGTGCACATTGGGGGAGGGACACAACAAATAAATAGCTTTGCATGTGTGGCTCCTTATCATAATCAATCACTACGGCAAAAATAATCTCTCCTTAGAGGCCCGTAGAAAATAACTTTTGCAGAGAGCAAAGCTAGTGTGGAAGGAGTGTCTTCCACTTTGGAAGACAAAGAATTTTCTGAATATTAGGATCATGTCTCTGTCAATTCAGAGTCTGACAGTGAGTTGGAAGAAGACGATGAGATTGACCCTCAGCCCCAGGACCAGCCCGTCAGCAGCCAGCCCCAGGACCAGCCCGTCAGCAACCAGCTCATGAACAAAAATATGGATGTTAAAATATTGTGTAATTGAATGGTCTTCTTGCCCAAGGAATGAGCCACCCATGCATGACTGCCAATTTGATAAGGATGCAACCAGGGCCGACCCGGAAGGCGGTTACTCATGTGCAGGACATAGAGTCTTCTTTTGAGCTGTTCATCTCAGACACTATCCCGAAAATCATTCTGGACTGCATTCATTTGGAGGTGATGTGTCTTTACTATCATTAAATGGGAAGACTGTTATTTTATCAAATCAATTCTCTATGTGTAATTATTATTATGTGATTAAAGTAATCATGTAAACTTTGATTAACTAGGAAGTCTGGGCACCGCAGAAAATTTTGAGATTACAAAGATATAATTTATATCTGATCAACTAGTCTTCTATTAATTAATTATTACCTGTTATCACTCTCATCTGAACGTCGTAAAATTCTTGGTTATCTGCACAAACCCTAGCATAAATTATGAATCAGTGATATACAAATTGGCATAAAGTGTCACGTCCTGACCATAGAGAGCTCGTATTTTTCTATGGTAGAGTAGGTCACGGCGTGACTGGGGGGTTTTGTCTAGTTTATTTATTTCTGTGTTTGGTTTTAGGTTATTTTTTCTAGGTTGGGGTTTTTGTATGATTCCCAATTAGAGGCAGCTGGTCATCGTTGTCTCTAATGGGAGATCATATTTAAGTTGTTGTTTTTCCCACTAGTGTTTGTGGGAGATTATTTTGAGTTCATGCAGGTTGCACCTCTTCATCACGGTTTGTTGTTTTTGTTTATAGTATGTCTTGCATAGTTTCACATAGAAATAAAGATGTGGAACGATACGCACGCTGCGCCTTGGTCTCCTTCATACGACGACCGTGACATAAAGTGTACATTTCCCACCTGTCAGGTTTACATCTAAATATTATGAAAGTATGTGATTAAACACAAAACTATTTGTGAAAGATGTAATGTGATAATAACCTTCTAAATGAGAGTATGGATTTGAATATAAAGATGAACTAGTCAGTGGCCACAGCCCCGTGAGCCCAGACATCACATTAGGCATCATGGAACCACCCTTTTCTACTGAAATTTATAAAAACCCACTCCTGATGAAATTCACACCAGACCATGCAAACCCTGGTGTAAACTAAGGATGAAAATTGTTGAATTTCTGAGACCAAAATATGCCAGGTGACACTGGTGGGTGAAGTGGTTAAAACTACAACTCTACCAAAGGACAATACTATACCACGTGGAGCATTGGCTACATGGCTGGAAATGGTTAACTTCTGAGACTACTGATCCCTACAGAATAAGAGCAAATCTTAGATGCTAAATAGGACAAATTAGCTAGCAAGTGCAAGCTAGCTAGCTAAATTGCCATAAATGCTTAATGCTTTTCGACCTGTCCCCAAATTAATATAATTGGTTCAGAGTTTGTTTTGATAGTTTAACCTGCGTGTCGTGTTCGCGTTTGGTGTGTGGGGACAAAATACATTTATGCATGATGGCGCTCGATGGTGCATGCGCACAGCCGGTTTGGGTTCCGTATTAGGTTGGAGTCATTAAAACTAGTTTTTCAACCACTCCACAAATTTCTTGTTAACCTCTCTGGGCTAGGCGGGACGAATTCATCCCACCTACGCAACAGCCAGTCTAATCCAGTGGCGCGATTTTCAAATACCTATTACTTCAATTTCTCAAACATATGACTATTTTACAGCTATTTAAAGACAAGACTCTCGTTAATCTAACCACACTGTCCGATTTCAAAAAGGCTTTACAACGAAAGCAAAACATTAGATTATGTGAGCAGAGTACCAAGCCAGAAATAATCAGACACCCATTTTTCAAGCTTGCATATAATGTCACAAAAACCCAGAAGACAGCTAAATGCAGCACTAACCTTTGATGATCTTCATCAGATGACAACCCTAGGACATTATGTTATACAATACATGAATGTTTTGTTCAATCAAGTTCATATTTATATCAAAAACCAGCTTTTTACATTAGCATGTGACGTTCAGAACTAGCATACCCCCCGCAAACTTCCGGCGAATTCACTAACAATTTACTAAATTACTCACGATAAACGTTCACAAAAAGCATAACATTTATTTTAAGAATTATAGATACAGAACTCCTCTATGCACTTGATATGTCCGATTTTAAAATAGCTTTTTGGTGAAAGCACATTTTGCAATATTCTAAGTACATAGCCCAGCCATCATGGGCTAGCTATTTAGACACCCGGCAAGTATAGCACTCACCAACATCAGATTTACTATTACAAAAGTTTGATTACCTTTTGTTGTCTTCGTCAGAATGCACTCCCAGGACTGCTACTTCAATAACAAATGTTGGTTTGGTCCAAAATAATCCATCGTTATATCCGAATAGCGGCGTTTTGTTCGTGCGTTCCAGAAACTATCCGAAATGGTAAATCAGGGTCGCGCGCATGCCGCAATTCGTGACAAAAAAAATCTAAATATTCCATTACCGTACTTCGAAGCATGTCAACCGCTGTTTAAAATCCATTTTTATGCCATTTTTCTCGTAAAAAAAGCGATAATATTCCGACCGGGAATGTCCATTTAGCTAAACAGAGGAAAGAAAACAAAGCTTTCGGTCGACGCGGGCTCGAGCCTGAGTCTCACAGTACTGTAACCAGCCACTACCCAAACGCGCTACTTTTTTTCAGCCAGAGCCTGCAAAGCCACGATTCAGCGTTTTGCCGCCTTCTGAGAGCCTATGGCAGCCGTAGGAAGTGTCACGGGACAGCTAAGATCCTCACTCTTCAATAAACAGAGACAAGAAGAACGACACCTTGTCAGACAGGCCACTTCCTGCATGAAATCTTCTCAGGTTTTTGCCTGCCATATGAGTTCTGTTATACTCACAGACACCATTCAAACAGTTTTAGAAACTTTAGGGTGTTTTCTATCCAAAGCCAATAATTATATGCATATTCTAGTTACTGGGCAGGAGTAGTAACCAGATTAAATCGGGTACGTTTTTTATCCAGCCGTGAAAATACTGCCCCCTAGCCATAACATTGTCATTCAAAGAATTATAGATTAACATCTCATGAATGCAACCGCCATTGCCAGATTTAAAAAGAACTTTACTGGGAAATCACACTTTGCAATAAACGACGTGGTATGCTCAGAAAAATAGGCTAGGCGATACATGTTAGCGCCATCTTAGAACCATCTAAAATCAAATATACCATTGTAAATATTCCCTTAGCTTTGATTATCTTCATCAGAAGGCACTTCCAGGAATTACCCAGGTCCACAACAAATGTAGTTTTGTTTGAAAAAGTTAATAATTTATGTCCCAATAGTTCTTTCTTGTTAGCGCGTTCCGAAGGCTACTCATAATGTACTGAAGCGCGCGGGACTTGTAGTCACGAATGTGCAAAAAAAATATATTTACGTTTGTTCAAACATGTCAAACGTTGTATTACATAAATCTTTAGGGCCTTTTTCAACCAGAGCTTCAATAATATTCAAGGCGGACGATGGCATTGTCTTACTAAACGTTTCGGAACAAAAGGGTTCCCATGGGCGCCCACGTCATAGTAGTAATGGCCCTCCCCCTGTGACCAAATTCCCAAGCCTCTCTTTAGGTCAGTTTCTACCATAGAAGACTCAAACCACTTTGTAAAGACTGTTGACATCTAGTGGAAGCCTTAGGAAGTGCTAAATGATTAATAAGTCCCTGTGTGTTTCAATGGCAAAGGCTTGAAAGTGATTCCACACATCAGATTTCCACTTCCTGTTAGGATTTGTCTCAGGTTTTTGCCTGCCAAATGAGTTTTGTTATACTCACAGACACCATTCAAACAGTTTTAGAAACTTTAGAGTGTATTCTAGTTACTGGGCAGGAGTAATAACCAGATGAAATCGGGTACGTTTTTTATCCGGCCGTGCAAATACTGCCCCCTATCCCCAACAGGTTAATCTGTAATTCTTTGAATGACAATATTAAATTTAAAACAATGTTTTCAAATAATAATTTTGTAAATTGTAGCGCTGATCCACCGGAAGCATTTGAGGGAAAATATTTTCTGAACGTCACGCGCCGATGTAAAATGCTGTTTTTATATATAAATATGAACTTTATCGAACAGAAAATGCATGTATTGTGTAACATGATGTCCTAGGAGTGTCATCTGATGAAGATTGTGAAAGGTTAGTGCTGCATTTAGTTGTGTTTTGGGTATTTGTGATGCATGCTAGTTGCTTTGAAAATGGCAGTGTGATTATTTCTGGCTGGGTACTCTCCTAACATAATCTAATGTTTTGCTTTTGCTGTAAAGCCTTTTTTGAAATCGGACAACGTGGTTGGATTCAGGAGAGGTGTATCTATAAAATGGTGTAAAATAGTCATATGTTTAAGAAATTGAAGTTATAGCATTTATGAGGTATTTGTATTTCGCGCGACACGATTCCACTGGCTGTTGACTAGGGTGGGACGCAAACGTCCCAGGTTCCCAGACAGGTTAACCTCTATGGGCAAGGCGGGACGAATTCGTCCCACCTACGTAACAGCCACCTGAATTCAGTGGCGCGATTTTTGAATCGTTTGAAATACTATTACTTCAATTTATCAAACATATGACTATTTTAGTGTCACGTTACAGCTAAGATCCTTACTCTTCAATAAACAGATGCAAGACGCACGACTCCTTGTCAGACAGGCCACTTCCTGCATGAAACCTTGTCAGGTTTTTGCCTGCCATAGGAGTTCTGTTATACTCACAGACACCATTCAAACAGTTTTAGAAACTTTAGGGTGTTTTCTATCCAAACCTGAACAATAATATGCATATTCTAGCTTCTGAGTTGGTGTAGGAGGCAGTTAAAAATGGGCACATATTTTTTCCCAAATTCTCAATACTGCCCCCTAGCCCAAACAGGTTAAGGCCTACCTTCAAACTCAGTGCCTCTTTGCTTGACATCATGGGAAAATCAAAAGAAATCAGCCAAGACCTCAGAAATACAATTGTAGACCTCCACAAGTCTGGTTCATCCTTCGGAGCAATTTCCAAATGCCTACGTGTTCTGTCTCCTAGAGTGCAAATCAATCCCAGAACAACAGCAAAGGACCTTGTGAAGATGCTGGAGGAAACAGGTACAAAAGTATCTGTATCCAGAGTAAAACGAGACCTACATCGACATAACCGGAAAGGCAAGGAAATAGACACTGCTCCAAAACCGCCATAAAAAAGCAAGACTACGGTTTGGAACTGCACATGGGGACAAAGATCATACTTTTTGGAGAAATGTCCTCTGGTCTGATGAAACAAAAATAAGACTGTTTGGCCATAGTGACCATCGTTATGTTTGGAGGAAAAAGAGGGAGGCTTGCAAGCCAAAGAACACCATACCAACCGTGAAGCACGGGGGTGGCAGCATCATATTGTGGAGGTGATTTGCTGCAGGAGGGACTGGTGCACTTCACAAAATAGATGGCATCATGAGGATGGACAAATTATGTGGATATATTGAAGCAATATCTCAAGACATCAGTCAGGAAGTTAAAGCTTGGTCGCAAATGGGTCTTCCAAATGGACAATGACCCCAAGCATACTTCCAAAGGTGTGGCAAAATGGCTTAAGGACAACAAAGTCAAGGCATTATAATGGACATCACAAAGCCCTGACCTCAATCCCATAGAAAATTTGTGGGAAGAACTTAAAAAGCGTGTGCGAGCAAGGAGGCCTACAAACGTGACTCAGATACACCAGCTCTGTCAGGAGGAATGGGCCAAAATTCACCTAACTTATTGTCGGAAGCATGTGGAAGGCTACCCGAAACGTTTGACCCAAGCTAAACAATTTAAAGGCAATGCTACCAAATAATAATTGAGTGTATGTAAACTTCTGACCCACTGGGAATGTGATGAAAGAAATAAAAGCTGAAATAAATCATTCTCTCTACTATTTTTCTGACATTTCACATTCTTAAAATAAAGAGGTGATCCTAACTGACCTAAAACAGGGACTTGTTACTAGGATTAAATGTCAGGAATTGTGATAAACTGAGTTTAAATGTATTTGGCTAAGGTGTATGTAAACTTCTGACTTCAACTGTATGTATGTGAGTGAGTGAGGGAGATATTAGTAACATTCCTGAACTAAGTGGTTTCATCATTCTAGATTGCAGCCGGCAGCAAGAAGAAGAATTGCTGCGATGTGTGTAGACCCAAGAAGGAGAGGAAGACACACATCCATCAAGTCCAAGAAATACATTTCCAACACACACACAGTACAACTCTGTCTCTCGTGGTTTGTAGACCAACCTTAATTTGTGTTCAATGGAGCTCATTTATCATTTCCATAAAATACTGTATGTAAAATATGCCCTTCCATTTTTACATTTAAGTCATTTAGCAGACACTCTTATCCAGAGCGACGTACAGTAAGGAATGTATACATTTCATAATTTTTTTTTTCTTCCATACTGGTCCCCCGTGGGAATCGAACCCATAACCCTGGTGTTGTAAACACCATGCCCTACCAACTGAGCCACACGGGACCTGAGACAGTTCAAATCAATAAATATCAATAGTGATGAAAACCTTGTTTCATTCATATTTGTTCAAGATGAACATGATTTATTCCACCCATGTCTTGATTATAATTGATTTGTGTACAAAAATCACATTTTATAAAAGAATAGCACTTTTATTGATAGATGTGATTTAGCAGAGGTAAATGGCAAATATTAACCATGTATGCTGTCTATATTGTGTAAGTCAACATCTAAGTATAACGTATTTTAAAGTAAATTAATATGGCTGTATTGTTTTAAAAAACCCAATAATGTTGTGGGTGAAAAAAAAAAATATGAACACCACACAAGGGTTAATGGTCAGTCACACACCGAGGGGAAAATTCCAGTGTTCTGCTGGCTTCACACCCGCGACCATTTCATTCTGTCATGTATTCCCATCTCTAGACTCAACTGGAGTAATCATCAGCCTAGTGAAGTTGTTTCTGTGACAATCGAGAATGGAAAATATTACCTTTGAGCATAACCACCTTTAAAACCTACCTTAAGCAATTGTTACATATGTTTGCATTTCAAGGAGTTTTACAGTTTGTTTTCATTTTATATATACTGCTCCTTTTCCTGCAGTTTAGACTACAGAGCCATCTCCTGGGGTGTTGTTGCCGCGGTAGAGGTAGGTACAGTAATTGAAAGATAACTAAATGAACTCCCAGAACTCCCTGCCAGGTTTATGCAAGGTCCAGAACCACCCCTCTACAGCCCCTGCTTTAAATTCATCTCAAGGATTTGATTTCTTCAAATGCCAACCCTATTGGAAATGAACTATTTGTCCAGGGCCTGAATTATGGGGAAAGCCCCCTCCCATGAATCTCCTTCAGCACCTCTGTGGCCTTCAACGCAGTAATGTCCATGTCTCTTCACTTTCCTCCAATCAATAATGAGATGACGCCCTTGGAAACGTTGGATGGATGGCTGAAATTGGATATTATATTTGTTGAAAAATAAAAGCAAAGACAGCCGAGAGAGAGAGAGCAAAAATGAACCCAACCATTATCACCTTGGCTGCTGTAGGTTCATTCACCTCAGTTGATCTCTCTGTTCCCTCCTGCATGCATTGCAGCCTGCCACAGCCTCACCACTGAGCGTCACATCACTGTGTCTCAGTAGCCTTCTCTCTGTAAGGCAAAGTTATTATGAGATGTTAGTAGTGTATTTTTGCTGAAGTAGGCTCCATTTAACGTTAGCTTCTTACTTCATCCTTCAACTGGCTAAGTAATACTAGCCAGAGCCCTTCAACGATACTGCAATAGTAGCCTCTATCGGCAGCTAGCCACCTGACTGACTGACATATAAGCAACTATTTACCAGTTGTGCACTCATTCTCAGACAGTTGTTTTTTGTTTGTTTGGGGGATGTCTGTAGACACGGTAGGGGGTGTGGGGCGATTTTAAAATGGCGTTTTGTCTAGCATCGCGCAAACACACTGTCAGCAGAGCCAACTGCGAGTTGGGGTAGTTTATATCCGGTCTTAGGCCCTCAGCCTGTGCTGCAACAGGGTGGAGTTAGCCATTTGAGAGAGTGGTGGATGTGCTACTATAAAGGCAAATCGCAGGCGAACATAACGAACAAACTACTGTTCATGATTCCACTTTTTCGCAAAGAGGCAAGCGCGAATAGAACTGTCAGATCAATAACATAAACGTTCTGAGCCTTGATCAATGCTGGGAGAAATATTAAGACATGAACTCATAATTGATTTTCTTTATTGTGTACAAAATATATATTTTTATTATTATTATTATTATTATTTTCAAATTAGGTCCGGACCTTTGTCACCCTGTGTAGTTACGGCCATTCTCCTCCTGACTCCACCTAATTACAGTAAAACCACCACCCCTCATTCCCTTCTTCCTTAATCAATATACCAATCACAGCCTCACCTCGACCACTCCACCTGGCCTGGCTGCTCTACACCAACACCCTGCCTTCGTCCCAAAAGGCACCCTAGTACCTATTTAGTGAATTGATTGGGCTCTGGTCAAAAGTAGTGCACTAAATAGGTACTAGGGTACCATTTGGGAGGCATCGCATCTCTAGCCCCAGCCCTGTCTGCGGCTCCACACCATCACATCAACAATAACAAAAATAATGAAGTTTGAAGGAGGTTGCGTAGAAGTGGGTCAGCTAGAGCCAGCCCCTCCCTCTTACTTTCTAAGCGGGAGCCCAGGGTTGAGCCAACTTAATGATGTACTGTAGCCATACACCAGGCACCAGGTGTCAGCCACATACGCAGGCAGGCAGGCAAGAGGAACTGCATCCTTCAGGCCCCACTGCTAATAGAGGAGAGGAGCCTCTCGCCATCTCTCTGTTTCTCTCTCTCCGGCTCCCTCTCTCTCCGTCGCTTCCCCACCCCAGCCTGACCTTCTCTGTCTATTCTCTCTCCACAATCAATTCATCTTCCTCTGCGCAATCTGCAAACAGGACTCTGTTAAATCAACCAATAGGTGTCAAGGATTTCTTCATTCACCTCATATACGCCCCTTCCCCCGCACCATACACACAGATTACATACAGTTCACATGCATGCAAACCCACACACACACACAAACACACACATACACGTACACACATACACATAGACTCTCACCAAAATATGTGCATTACAAAGGAGTAAATAATCGATGAGTACACCACAACCAACCATTTTTCAATCCCTTACTTTGTTTTGCTGATGATATACACCTACAGATAGCAGTCTTTCTACCTCCCCAATGTAATTAATTGTGTGCTTTACAACATATGTTCTATGCTCTCTGCTGTCATGACTCACCCTGGTTGAGCATAGTGACAAAAGATTCAAAAGAAGTTTGTGTGTATGCCTTTCTGCAAGTCTGTCCCCAGTCGCTGATGATTCACTCCCGATCGGGACTGGGAAACAGAGGGGTTACTAAAGCAGCAGATGTCAGTGATTAATCTTGATGAAGTCTCTCTCTCGCTCGCGCTCTCTCTCGCTCGCGCTCTCTCGCGCTCGCGCTCTCTCGCGCTCGCGCTCGCTCTCTCTCAGTTTTTGTTTTTATAGCCCTTTTTCCTGTACTACTGTATGAAGGACAAAGGGGTGTTTTATTTACAGTATATGCCCACATGTATATACTAATCCTTCAATATTATGACAGTTGAACTAGATACACAACTATGAATAGATAGTTAATATTTCCGAAGGTAGAAACAGATATTTTCCACTTCGAGAGGACTCCTATATGTTAAGTTAATCAAGATAATCATGCTAAAATCCCCACCACTTACTATTTAAGCCAATACACTCTTTTTCCCAGAGCAAAAGTCAACCTGACCTATCAAGTCCTGCATAATGAAGTCTGCAGAATGTCGAAGTGGAGCAGTTTTATGCCTGAACAGCCTGGATTGGGTGGATAATTAGCTGATTGATCAAAAGATTGACCCTACCAGAGAATTAATCTCATTGGAGGTCAATAAACCACCTTTGGCATGACTGCCCTTGGTTACGTCCCAATTGGTACCCTATTCCCTATATAGTGCAATACTTTTTTGACCACAGCCCTAAGGGTCATGGTCAAAAGTAGCTTACTAAAATAGGAATAGGGTGCCATTGATAACAAATGATCTAGTCTAGCAGTACCCAAATGCAATATTGCTTTGTATAACATATGATAAGTCACACAAACTGCAATCTTCATGTACGTATACTCTAGATAGAATATGTAAAAAGAAAATGCATAAAACTTTGAATTGCAATAAACTACCGATGTAGTCATTGCTTTACATAAACAATGTAGCAAAAGTCTCTGCTTGGATCTTAATAACGTCACTCAAAAATCTATTTCAATTTCTCATCCAGCATGACAGGGAGATGCGGGTTGGTCATGCTCCTGAAGTTAGGTGATTCTCCAAGCGACAAACAGAATCGAGCCCCATTCCATCCACATCCTTCTGTCAGCAATCACCAGCTGGGTGTCTCAGATCACTTGGGCGTAACTCGGTGTTAGATAGTATAATATACAGTATATTGAGATAAGGAATGAGTATCATAGTGATATTATTCCCTGTAGTTTTAGCTAGTTCAACAGCTCCTTAGAATTGTAGAGAATATGATGTTTGTGGTATTTCTTGGTCCATTTGGCTTCCGTGTGACAAAAAAGATCAGATTTAATGGTTATCAATCGAACACGCTTAAAAATGCCTTAGGGGAACACTTTTAGGGTCTCTCAAGAACCATACATGGGATGGTTGAATGGTCCTCCAAGACCAGAATTTAATAGCCCTGCTGTAGGGTTTTAAGCCTTATTTGCATATTTCCCACTGTGCCTTTTGAGTGAAAGTGAGAGTTATCAGTACCACCCATGACTACATTTGCTAGTCACAGAGACATGTTTGTTGCATTCATAACTTTTCAGTCCTGGTGGCCTTCAGTGTCATAAAGACATAATTTAGTCCTAAAAAATAATAATAATACAGATTTCATAAGTCCTTTTATTGGGGTCCCAAAGTGTCTTGAGACTTGTCTGAAGTCAGTACAACCGAATTGCCAACTTCCATTTGTAGCGTCTGAATTGTTTGGGCTATACATTCCCCTCTGTGGAAAGGTGAGAGTCTCACGAACACGTACATATCAGTGGTTTTTCTGTAGGACCCCCTTAAGCCTTAAAAGATAAGTCTGAAGTTCCCCCAGTACCAGTTTAAAACAATGAATGAAAAAGTACGTGAACCCTTTGGAATTACCTGTATATCTGCATAAATTGGTCATAACATTTGATCTGATCTTCGTCTAAGTCACAACGATAGACAAACACAGTGTGCTTAAACTGATAACACACTAATTATTGTATTGCTTGTCTATATTGAATACATAATTTAAACATCCACAGTGTAGGTTAGGAAAAGTATGTGACCCCCTAGGCTAATGACTTCTCCAAAAGCTAATTGGAGTCAGGAGTCAGCTAACCTTGAGTCCAGTCAATGAGACGATATTGGAGATGTTGGTTAGAGCTGCCCTGCCCCATAGAAAAACACTCACACAATTAGAGCTTGCTATTCACAAGAAGCATTGCCTGATGTGAACCATGCCTTGAAGAAAAGAGATCTCAAAAGACCTAAGATTAAGAATTGTTGACTTGCATAAAGCAGGAAATGGTTACAAAAGTACTCAAAACCCTTGATGTTCATCAGTCCACGGTAAGACAATTTGTCTATAAATGGAGAAAGTTCAGCACTGTTGCTACTCTCCCTAGGAGTGGCCATCCCATAAAGATGACTGCAAGAGCACAGGGCAGAATGCTCAATGATGTTAAGAAGAATCCTAGAGTGTCAGCTAAAGACTTATAGAAATCTCTGGGACATGCAAACATCTCTGTTGATGAGTCTATGATACGTAAAACTCCAAACAAGAATGGTGTTCATGGGAGGACACCACGGAAGAAGCTATTGCTGTGCAAAAAAAAAACATTGCTGCACGTCTGAGGTTCGCAAAAGAGCACCTGGATATTCCACAGCACTGCTGGCAAAATATTCTGTGAACAGATGAAACTACAGTTGAGTTGTTTGGAAGGAACACACAACACTGTGTGGAGAAAAAAACGCACAGAACACCAACATCAAAACCTCATCTCCACTGTAAAGTATGGTGGAGGAAGCATCATGGTTTGGGGCTGCTTTGCTGCCTCAGGGCCTTGACAGCTTGCTATCATTGACAGAAAAATGAATTCCAAAGTTTATCAAGACATTTTGCAGGAGAATCTAAGGCCATCTGTCTGCAAATTGAAGCTCAACAGAAGTTGGGTGATGCAACAGGACAACGACAAAAAACACAGAAGTAAATCAACATCAGAATGGCTTAAACAGAAGAAAATACGCTTCTAGAGTGGCCCAGTCAGAGTACTGACCTCAACCCAATTGAGATGATCTGGCATGACCTCAAAAGAGCAGTTCACACCAGACATCCCAAGAGGAATGGTCCAAAATTCCTCCTGACCGTTGTGCAGGTGTGATCTGCAGGCACTACAAAATGTTTGGTTGAGGTTATTGCCGCAAAAAGGATGGTCAACCAGTTATTAAATCCAAGTGTTCATATACTTTTTCCACCCTGCACTGTGAATGTTTACACAGTGTGTTCAATAAAGACATGAACACGTATAATTGTTTGTGTGTTATTAGTTTAATGACTCCAACCTAAGTGTATGTAAACTTCCGACTATATGCACTGCTCCAAAAAATAAAGGGAACACTAAAATACACATCCTAGATCTGAATGAATGAAATCATCTTATTAAATACTTTTTTCTTTACATAGTTGAATGTGCTGACAACAAAATCACACAAAAATAATCAATGGAAATCCAATTTATCAACCCATGGAGGTCTGGATTTGGAGTCACACTCAAAATTAAAGTGGAAAACCAAGCTACAGGCTGATCCAACTTTGATGTAATGTCCTTAAAACAAGTCAAAATGAGGCTCAGTAGTGTGTGTGGCCTCCACGTGCCTGTATGACCTCCTTTACAATGCCTGGGCATGCTCCTGATGAGGTGGCGGATGGTCTCCTGAGGGATCTCCTCCCAGACCTGGACTAAAGCATCCGCCAACTCCTGGACAGTCTGTGGTGCAACGTGGCGTTGGTGGATGGAGCGAGACATGATGTCCCAGATGTGCTCAATTGGATTAAGGTCTGGGTAACGGGCGGGCCAGTCCATAGCATCAATGCCTTACTCTTAGCAGGAACCGCTGACACACTCCAGCCACATGAGGTCTAGCATTGTCTTGCATTAGGAGGAACCCAGGGCCAACCGCACCAGCATATGGTCTCACAAGGGGTCTGAGGATCTCATCTCGGTACCTAATGGCAGTCAGGCTACCTCTGACGAGCACATGGAGGGCTGTGCGGCCCCCCAAAGAAATGCCACCCCACACCATGACTGACCCACCGCCAAACCGGTGATGCTGGAGGATGTTGCAGGCAGCAGAACATTCTCCACGGCGTTTCCAGACTCTGTCACGTCTGTCACGTGCTCAGTGTGAACCTGCTTTCATCTGTGAAGAGCACAGGGCGCCAGTGGCGAATTTGCCAATCTTGGTGTTCTCTGGCAAATGTCAAACGTCCTGCACGGTGTTGGGCTGTAAGCACAACACCCACCTGTGGACGTCGGGCCCTCATACCACCCTCATGGAGTCTGTTTCTGACCGTTTGAGCAGACACATGCACATTTGTGGCCTGCTGGAGGCAATTTTGCAGGGCTCTGGCAGTGCTCCTCCTGCTCCTCCTTGCACAAAGGCGGAGGTAGCGGTCCTGCTGCTGGGTTGTTGCCCTCCTACAGCCTCCTCCACGTCTCCTGATGTACTGGCCTGTCTCCTGGTAGCGCCTCCATGCTCTGGACACTACGCTGACAGACACAGCATACCTTCTTGCCACAGCTCGCATTGATGTGCCATCCTGGATGAGCTGCACTACCTGAGCCACTTGTGTGGGTTGTAGACTCCGTCTCATGCTACCACTAGAGTGAAAGCACCGCCAGCATTCAAAAGTGACCAAAACATCAGCCAGGAAGCATAGGAACTGAGAAGTGGTCTGTGGTCCCCACCTGCAGAACCACTCCTTTATTGGGGGTGTCTTGCTAATTGCCTATAATTTCCATCTGTTGTCTATTCCATTTGCACAACAGCATGTGAAATGTATTGTCAATCAGTGTTGCTTCCTAAGTGGACAGTTTGATTTCACAGAAGTGTTATTGACTTGGAGTTACACTGTGTTGTTTAAGTGTTCCCTTTATTTTTTTGAGCGGTGTATAACATTTAAATTGGTTGATTCTATTAGCTTGATTGTATGCATGCTACATTTCTACATTGTTTAGCTACTCCATCACAAATGAGCTTGTCCCTGAATTGTTTTCAGATGCAATGAGCTACATGTCTAAGGTTTGGACACACCTACTCATTCAACGGTTTTTCTTTACTTAAATTTTTTTTTTACATTGTAAAATAAGACATCAAAACTATGAAATAACACAACCAAAAAATAACACAACCAAAAATTGAAACAAATCTAAATATATTTTATATTTGAGGTTCTTCAAAGTAGCCACCCTTTGCCTTGATGACAACTTTGCACACTCTTGGCATTCTCTCAGCCAGCTTCAACTGGAATAATTTTCCAACAATCTTGTAGGATTTCCCACACATGCTGAACACTTGTTGGATTCTTTTCCTTCACTTTGTGGTCCAACTCATCCCAAACCATCTTAATTGGGTTGAGGTCGGGTGATTGGGGAGGCCAGGTCATCTGATGCAGCACTCCATCACTCTCCTTCTTGGTCAAATACACTTAACACAGCCTGGAGTTGTGTTGGGTCATTGTCCTGTTGAATAACAAATAACACATTTCCACTAAGCGGATGGTGTATCGCTGCAGAATGCTGTGGTTGTAACAATGCCTCTCGATGGAGGGGGGTGTGTGGAATCAGGAGCAGGAGAGCAGAAGGGTTCTAGGAAAATCAACAGTTTAATTGGACGCTATGATAGCGCAACGACACACACGGGATAAACCTCGACTCCGCTAGCCACAAGCAATATGTCCACGGTAAACACATACTGTACTTAAAACAATCAATGCCCGTGGTGCAGGCACGCACCCGTTACATGTACCCTACAGCAAATAATCCCGCACACAGCCTAACCTGCAGCGGGGAAATATAAACCCACCGAAATCAGAAAAGCAAGACACAGGTGTGTAAAACCAGACAGAACTAGTAGGCCAGCGACGACGACCGCCGAGCACCGCCCGAACAGGGAGGCGAGCCACCTTCGGTGGAAGTCGTGACAGTACCCCCCTCTGACGCGCGGCTCCTGCAGCGCCGACGCCGGCCTCGAGGACGACCCGGAGAACGAGGTGCAGGGCGATCCGGATGGAGGCGGTGAAACTCACTCAGCAGAGAAGGATCCAAGACATCCCCCACAGGCACCCAGAATCTCCTCTGGACCGTACCCCTCCCAATCCACGAGGTACTGCAGGCCCCTCATCCGATGCCTGGAATCCAGTATGGATCGTACCGTGTACGCCGGGACCCGCTCGATGTCCAGGGGGGGTGGAGGGACCTCCTGCACCTCAGCGTCTTGAAGCGGACCAGCCACCACCGGCCTGAGGGAGAGACACATGAAACGAGGGGTTAATACGGTAATAACGGGGGAGCTGTAACCTATAACACACCTCGTTTATCCTCCTCAGGACTTTAAATGGCCCCACAAACCGCGTGCCCAGCTTCCGGCAGGGCAGGCAGAGGGGCAGGTTTCGGGTTGAGAGCCAGACCCGATCCCCAAGCGTGAACACTGGGGCCTCACTGCGGTGGCGGTCAGCGCTCGTCTTCTGCCGGCCTCGGCCCGGTTGAGGTGCTGCTGGACGGCCTCCCAGGTCTCCCTCGAGCGCTGTACCCAATCCTCCACCACAGGAGCCTCGGTCTGGCTCTGATGCCATGGTACCAGGACCGGCTGGTACCCCAACATGCACTGAAAAGGCGAAATGTTAGTGGAGGAGTGGCGGAGCGAGTTCTGGGTCATCTCTGCCCATGGGATATACCTCGCCCACTCCCCTGGCCGGTCCTGGCAATACGACCGCAGAAACATCCTGGTTCACTCTCTCCACCTGCCCATTACTCTCGGGGGGAAAACCTGAGGTTAGGCTGACCGAGACCCCCAGACGCTCCGTGAACTGGGGACCCCGATCAGAGACTATGTCCTCAGGCACCCCGTAGTGCCAGAAGACGTGAGTAAATGGGGCCTCCGCCGTCTGTAGGACCGTAGGGAGACCGGGCAAAGGGATAAGATGACAGGACTTAGAAAACCGATCCACAACGACCATGAACATGGTGTTCCCCTGGGAAGGAGGGATATCGGTTAGAAAGTCTACCGATAGGTGTGACCAAGGCCGGCTGTGGAACGGGGAGGGGATGTAACTTCCCTCTAGGCAGGTGTCTAGGAGCCTTGCTCTGAGCGCACACCGAACAGGAGGAGACGTAAAACCTCACGTCCTTAGCTAACGTGGGCCACCAGTACTTCCCCCTAAGGCTTCGCACCGTCCTATCTATACCTGGGTGACCAGAGGAAGATAACATATGCGCCCACCGAATCAACCTATCGTGGACACCAAGCGGGACATACCTCCGTCCCGCAGGACACTGAGGCGGAGTAGGCTCTGAACGACATGCCCGCTCGATGTCCGCATCCACCTCCCACACCACCGGTGCCACCAGATATGAGGCCGGAAGTATGGGGGTGGGATCGATGGGCCGTTCCTCCGTATCATAGAGACGGGACAGTGCGTCTGCCTTAGTGTTCTGGGAACCTGGTCTATACGGGATAGTAAATCTAAATCCAGTGAAATACATTGCCCACCTTGCCTGACGACGGTTTAGTCTCCTCGCCGCTCGGATATACTCCAGATTCCGCTGATTGGTCCAGATGAGGAAAGGGTGTTTAGCTCCCTCGAGCCAATGTCTCCACACTTTCAGCGCTTTTACGACCTCTAGCAGCTCCCGGTCCCCCACGTCATAATTTCGCTCCGCCGGGCTGAGCTTCCTCGAAAAGAAAGCGCAGGGGCGGAGCTTCGGTGGCGTGCCCGAGCGCTGTGAGAGCACGGCTCCTACCCCAGCGTCGGACGTGTCCGCCTCCACCATGAATGCCAAAGAGGGGTCCGGATGAGCCAATACGGGAGCCACGGTGAACAGCGACTTCAGGCGATCAAAAGCTCTGTCCTCCTCAGCTGACCACCGCAGACGCACCGGACCTCCCTTCAGCAGTGAGGTAATGGGAGCAGCCACCTGCCCAAAGCCCCAGACAAACCTCCGGTAATAATTGGCAAACCCTAAAAACCGCTGCACCTCCTTCACCGCGGTGGGAGTCGGCCAATTACGCACGGCCGAAATGCGGTCGCACTCCATCTCCACCACTGATGTGGGAAGGAGACAGACTTTTTGAAGAACACGCATTTCTCAGCCTTAACGTATAAGTCATGCTCCAACAGTCGCCCAAGCACTTTGTGCACCAGAGACACATGCGCGCGTAGCGGAGTATATCAAGATGTCATCGATATAAGCCACCACACCCTGCCCGTGCAGGTCCCTGAGAATCTCGTCGACAAAGGATTAGAAGACGGCTGGAGCATTCTTCAACCCATACGGCATGACGAGGTACTCATAATGGCCGGATGTGGTACTAAATGCTGTCTTCCACTCATCTCCCGCCCGGATACCTACCACGTTATACGAGCTCCGGAGATCCAATTTTGTGAAAAAGCATGCTCCGTGGAATGACTCCGTCGCCGTAGCAATGAGAGGTAGCGGGTAACTGTACCACACCGTGATCGAATTTAGACCTCTATAGTGAATGCACGGATGCAACCCTCCTTTCTTCTTCACAAAAAAATAAACTCGCGGGGGACATGGAGGGCCGAATGTACCCATGCCTCAGAGATTCGGAGACATATGTTTCCATAGCCACCGTGTCCTCCTGGGACAGGGAATACACGTGACTCCTGGGGGGTACTGCATCTACCTGGAGGTTTATCACACAATCCCCTTGTCGATGAGGTGTTAATTAACCTGTTGGGGCTAGGGGCAGTATTTGCACGGCCGGATAAAAAACGTACCCGATTTAAACTGGTTAGTACTCTTGCCCAGAAATGAGAATATGCATATTATTAGTAGATTTTGATAGAAAACACTCTTAAGTTTCTAAAACTGTTTGAATGGTGTCTGTGAGTATAACAGAACTCATATGGCAGGCCAAAACCTGAGAAGATTCCATACAGGAAGTGCGCTGTCTGACAATTTGTTCTCCTTCTGTTGCATCTCCATCGAAAATACAGCATCTCTGCTGTAACATAACATTTTCTAAGGCTTCCATTGGCTCTCAGAAGGCGCCAGAAAGTGTAATGGGGTGTCTGCAGTCTCTGGGTGAAGTACAGCAGCTCTGTTTGTGAGTGGTCAGCCTGGGAACAGTGACACTGAGAAGCGCATTCATGATAATTCTCAATTGTTTTCTTTCAGCCTTTGAATGAATACAACGTCTCCCGGTTGGAATATTATCGCTATTTTACGAGAAAAATAGCATAACAATTGATTTTAAACAGCGTTTGACATGCTTCGAAGTACGGTAATGGAATGTTTTGAATTTTTTTGTCACAAAATGCGCTCGCGCGTCACCCTTCAGATACTGACCTGAACGCACGAACAAAACAGAGGTATTTGAATATAACTATGGATTATTTGGAACCAAAACAACATTTGTTGTTGAAGTAGAAGTCCTGGGAGTGCGTTCTGACGAAGAACAGCAAAGGTAATCCAATTTTTCTTATAGTAAATCTGAGTTTGGTGAGGGCCAAACTTGGTGGTTGTCAAATTAGCTAGCCGTGATGGCCGGGCTATGTACTCAGAATATAACAAAATGTGCTTTCGCCGAAAAGCTATTTTAAAATCTGACACCGCGATTGCATATAGGAGTTCTGTATCTATAATTCTTAAAATAATTGTTATGTATTTTGTGAACGTTAATCGTGAGTAATTTAGTAAATTCACCGGAAGTTTGCGGTGGGTATGCTAGTTCTGAACATCACATGCTAATGTAAAAAGCTGTTTTTTGATATAAATATGAACTTGATTGAACAAAACATGCATGTATTGTATAACATAACGTCCTAGGAGTGTCATCTGATGAAGATCATCAAAGGTCAGTGCTGCATTTAGCTGTGGTTTGGGTTTTTGTGACATATGTGCTTGCTTTGAAAATGGACGCAAACGTCCCACCTTGCCCAGGGAGGTTAATTTAGTCGCCCTCTTCTTACAGAAATCAGCATACTCAGGGGGAATGTGCACTGTGGGGACTTGGTCTGGACTCTCCACCGTCGTTGCACCGATGGAAACTCCCACACACCTGCCTGAGAACTCCTCTGACCACCCCTTTAGAGAGCAGAAGGGTTCCAGGAAAATCAACAGTTTAATTGGGCACTCCGAAAGCGCAACAACACACACAGGGGATAAGCCTCGACTCCTCTAGCCACAAGCAATATGTCCACGGTAAACACATACCATACTTAAAACAAACAACGCCCGTGGTGCAGGCACACACCCCTTACATGTACCCTACAGCAAATAATCCCGCACACAGCCTAACCTGCAGCGGGGAAATATAAACCCATCGAAATCAGAAAAACAAGACACAGGTGTGTAAAACCAGACAGAACTAAATGAAAAGGAAAATGGGATCGGTGGCAGCTAGTAGGCCGGCGACGACGACTGCCGAGCACCGCCCGAACAGGGAGAGGAGCCATCTTCGGTGGTAGTCGTGACAGTCGTAGCC
Source organism: Salmo salar (assembly GCF_965601325.2). NCBI lineage: Eukaryota > Metazoa > Chordata > Actinopteri > Salmoniformes > Salmonidae > Salmo > Salmo salar. Next base: position 23,257,632 of record NC_138309.1, on the reverse strand, counting down.
ATGTTGGTTAAGTGTGCCTGAATTCTAAATAAATCAGACAGTTTCACCTCAAAGCCGCCCACACAATCACACCTCCTCCTCCATGCTTCACTGTGGGAACCACACATGTGGAGATCATCCGTTCACCTACTCTGCATTTCAAAGACACTGCGGTTGGAACCAAAAATCTAAAATGTGGACTCATCAGACCAAAGGACAGATTTCAACCGGTCTAATGTCCATTGCTCGTGTTTCTTGGCAAAAGCAAGTCTATTCTTATTTTTGGTTTCCTTTAGTAGTTGTTCCTTTGCAACAATTTGACCATGAAGGCCTGATTTATGCAGTCTCCTCAGAAAAGTTGATGTTGAGATGCGTCTGTTACTTGAACTCTGAAGTATTTATTTGGGCTGCAATTTCTGAGGCTGGTAACTCTAATGAACTTGCCCTCTGCAGCAGAGGTAACTCTGGGTCTTCCTTTCCTGTGGGAGTCCTCATGAGAGCCAGTTTCATCATAGCTCTTTATGGTTTTTGCGAGTGCACAAAGGTCTTGACATTTTCTGGATTCATTTATCGTCATTTCTTAATGTAATGATGGACTGTCATTTCTCCTTGCTTATTTGAGCTGTTCTTGCCTTAAGTTATGGCTTGATCCCGTTAGCGGGATCTATATGACGACAGCCAGTGAAAGTGCAGGGCGGCAAATTCAAAACAACAAAAATCTCAATTACAATTCCTCAAACATACAAGTATTATACACAATTTTAAAGCTTTAATTCTTGTTAATCCAGCCACAGTGTCTGATTTTAAAAAAGGCTTTACGGCGAAAGCAAACCATATGATTATGTTAGGTCAGCGCCAACACACACAAAAACAGCCATTTTCCAGCCAAAGAGAGGAGTCACAAAAAGCAGAAATAGAGGGAAAATTAATCACTAACCTTTGATGATCATCAGATGACACTCATATGACTTCATGTTACACAATACATGTATGTTTTGTTCGATAAAGTTCATATTTATATCCAAAAATCTGTTTACATTGGTGCGTTATGTTCAGTAATCTTTTGCCTCCAAAAACATCCGGTGATTTTGCAGAGAGCCACATCAATTCACAGAAATACTCATCATAAATGTTCATGAAAATACAAGTGCTATACATGGAACTTTAGATAAACTTCTCCTTAAAACCTCTTACATCTAGACGTTCCGCTAGCGGAACACCTGCTCCAATATCCAATGATAGGCGTGGCGCGAATTACAAATTCCTCAAAAATACAAAAACTTCAATTTTTCAAACATATGACTATTTCACAGCATTTTAAAGACAAGACTCTCCTTTATCTAACCACACTGTCCGATTTCAAAAAGGCTTTACAATGAAAGCAAAACATTAGATTATGTCAGCAGAGTACCCAGCCAGAAATAATCAGACACCCATTTTTCAAGCTAGCATATAATGTCACAAAAACCCAGAAGACAGCTAAATGCAGCACTAACCTTTGATGATCTTCATCAGATGACACACCTAGGACATTATGTTATACAATACATGCATGTTTTGTTCAATCAAGTTCATATTTATATCAAAAAACAGCTTTTTACATTAGCATGTGACGTTCAGAACTAGCATACTCCCCGCAAACCTCTGTTGAATTTACTAAATTACTCACGATAAACATTCACAAAAAACATAACAATTATTTTAAGAATTATAGATACAGAACTCCTTTGTGCAATTGAGGTGTCCGATTTTAAAATAGCTTTTCGGTGAAAGCACATTTTGCAATATTCTGAGTACATAGCCCAGCCATCACGGCTAGCTATTTAGACACCCACCAAGTTTAGGCCAGACCAAACTCAGATTTACTATTACAAAAGTTTGATTACCTTTGATGTTCTTCATCAGAATGCACTCCCAGGACTGCTACTTCAATAACAAATGTTGGTTTGGTTCAAAATAATCCATCGTTATATCCAAATAGCGCCGTTTTGTTCGTGCGTTCAAGACACTATCCGAAGTGTAAATAAGGGTCACGAGCATGGCGCAATTCAATTTTTTTAAACCAATTTTACTAATTTCATTTCACCAATTTGAACTAATTTGTTTATGTCCATTACATGAAATCCAAATAAAAATATATTTAAATTATAGGTTGTAAAGCAACAAAATAGGAAAAATGCCAAGGGGGATGAATACTTTTGCAAGGCACTGTAGGCAGGTTACCTTAGTGTTCTTGGGCTCAGGGACTATGGTTGTCTGCTTGACACTTGCCAGTTGTGTGCTCATTGCATGCTCGGTGTACACGTCCTGGTAATCCATCTGTTCCTGCGGCCTTGTTTACTCACATCGACTACGGAGAGCGTGATCACATAGTCGTTCGGAACAGCTGATGCTCTCATGCAAGTTTCAGTGTTACTTGCCTCAAAGTGAGCATAGAAGTTATTCAGCTTGACTGGCAGGCTCGTGTCACTGGGCAGCTCGCGGCTGTGCTTCCCTTTGTAGTCTGTAATAGTTTGCAAGCCCTGCCACATCCGACGAGCGTCGGAGCCAGTGTAGTACGATTCAATCTTAGTCCTGTATTGACGCTTTGCCTGTTTAAAGGTTCATCGGAGGGCATAGAGAGATTTCTTAAAGGCTTCCAGGTTAGAGTCCCGCTCCTTGAAAGCGGCCGTTCTACCTTTTAGCTCAGTGTGGATGTTGCCTGTAATCCATGGCTTCTGGTTGGGGTATGTACGTCATTGTGGGGAAGACGTCATTGATGCACTTATTGATGAAGCCAGTGACTGATGTGGTGTACTCCTCAATGCCATCGGAAGAATCCCGGAACATATTCCAGTCTGTGCTAGAGAACAGTGCTGTAGCTTAGCATCTGCTTCATCTGACAACTTTTTTATTGTCCGAGTCACTGGTGCTCCCTGCTTTAGTTTCATGCTTGTAAGCAGGAATCAGGAGGATAGAGTTATGGTCAGATTTGCCAAATTGAGGGTGAGGGAGAGCTTTGTACTCGTCTCTGTGTATGGAGTAAAGGTTGTCTAGAGTTTTTTTCCCCCTCTGGTTGCACATTTAACATGCTGGTAGAAATGAGGTAAAACAGATTTTAGTTTCCCTGTATTGAAGTCCATGGCCACTAGGAGCGCCACCTCTGAATTAGAATTTTCCTGCTTACTTATGGCTGTATACATCTCATTGAGTGAGGTCTTAGTCCAGGATCGGTTTGTGGTGGTAAATAGACATCTACTATGAATATAGATGAAAACTATCTTGGTAAATAGTGTGGTCTACAGGTTATCATGGTTAGACTGTAAACTCTCCTTCCAGACTCACATTAAGCATCTCCAATCCAAAATTAAATCTAGATTCGGCTTCCTATATCGCAACAAAGCATCCTTCACTCATGCTGCCAAACATACCCTCGTAAAACTGACCATCCTACCAATCCTCGACTTCGGTGATGTCATCTATAAAATAGCCTCCAACACTCTACTCAACAAATTGGATGCAGTCTATCACAGTGCCATCCGTTTTGTCACCTAAGCCCCATACACTACCCAACACTGCGACCTGTACGCTCTCGTTGGTTGGCCCTCGCTTCATACTCGTCGCTAAACTGACTGGCTACAGGTTATCTACAAGTCTCTGCTAGGTAAAGCCCCACCTTATCTCAGCTCACTGGTCACCATAGCAGCACCCACTCGTAGCACACGCTCCAGCAGGTATATCTCATTGGTCACCCCCAAAGCCAATTCCTCCTTTGGTCGTCTTTCGTTCCAGTTCTCTGCTGCCAATGACTGGAACTAACTGCAAAAATCTCTGAAGCTGGAGACTCATATCTCCCTCACTAGCTTTAAGCACCAGCTGTCAGAGCAGCTCACAGATCACTGCACCTATACATAGCCCATCTGTAAACAGCCCATCTAACTACCTACCTCATCCCATACTTTATTTATTTATCATGCTCCTTTGCACCCCAATATCTCTACTTGCAAATTCATCTTCTGCACATCTACCATTCCAGTGTTTAATTGCTATATTGTAATTACTTCGCCACCATGGCCTATTTATTGCCTTAACTCCCTTATCTTACCTCATTTGCACTGACTGTATATATACTTTTTGTTTTCTTCTGTTCTACTGTATTATTGACTGTATGTTTTGTTTATTCCATGTATAACTTTGTGTTGTTGTATGTGTCGAATTGCTATGCTTTATCTTGGCCAGGTCGCAGTTGCAAATGAGAACTTGTTCTCAACTAGCCTACCTGGTTAAATAAAGGTGAAATAAAAAATAAAACAAATATCATGAGGTACTCTACCTCAGGCGAGACTTCCTTAGATTTCATGCACCAGCTGTTGTTTACAAACATACATAGACCGCCTCCCCTTGTCTTACCAGATGCGGCTGGTAAAACACGCCAGTTGTATGTTACTCTTGTCATCGTTCAGCCACAACTCTGTGAAACATAAGATACTACAGTATATCCGTAGGATATACGTTCTCGTAGTTTTATTATCCAATGATTGTATGTTGGTTAAACCTCTTATGGACAGGCGTTCTCACCAATATCCAATGGTAGCGCCTGGCGCGAAATACGAAAAACCTTAAAAATGCTATAATTTCAATTTCTCAAACATATGACTATTTTACACCATTTGAAAGATAAGACTCTCCTTTATCTAACCACATTGTCCGATTTCAAAAAGGCTTTACAGCAAAAGCAAAACATTAGATTATGTCAGGAGAGTACCCAGCCAGAAATAATCACACACCCATTTTTCAAGCTAGCATATATGTCACAAAAACCAAAACCACAGCTAAATACAGGACTAACCTTTGATCTTTATCAGATGACACTCCTAGGACATTATGTTATACAATACATGCATGTTTTGTTCAATCAAGTTCATATTTATATCAAAAACCAGCTTTTTACATTAGCATGTGATGTTCAGAACTAGCATACCCACCGAAAACTTCCGGTGAATTTACTAAATTACTCATGATAAATGTTGACAAAAAACATAACAATTATTTTAAGAATTATAGATACAGAACTCCTTTATGCAATCGCGGTGTCCGATTTTAAAATAGCTTTTCGTTGAAAGCACATGTTGCAATATTATGAGTACATAGCCCTACCATCACGGCTAGCTATTTTTACACCCACTAAGTTTGGCACTAACCAAACTCAGATTTACTATAAGAAAAATGTGATTACCTTTGCTGTTCTTCGTCAGAATCCACTCCCAGGACTTCTACTTCAACAACAAATGTTGTTTTGGTTCAAAATAATCCAAAGTTATATTGAAATAGCTCCGTTTTGTTCGTGCGTTCAGGTAACTATCGGAAGGGTTACGCGCCGGCGCGTTTCGTGACAAATATTTTCAAAATATTCCACTACCGTACTTCGAAGCATGTCAAACGCTGTTTAAAATCAATTTTTATGCGATTTTTCTCGTAAAATAGCGATAATATTCCAACCGGGAGACGTTGTTTTCGTTCAAACAGTGAATGAAAAAAATGGAGTCGTCTCGTGCACGCGCGCACCAGTGTCATTGTCCTCAGAAGGACCACTCACCAAAATCCCTGCTGTTTTTCGCCCAGAGACTGCAGAGCTATCATTCCACTTTCTGGCGCCTTCCTAGAGCCAATGGAAGCCTTAGAAAATGTCACGTTACAGCAGAGATGCTGTATTTTTGATAGAGAGGCTACAGAAGGACAAGAAATGGTCAGACAGGGCACTTCCTGTATCGAATCTTCTCAGGTTTTGGCCTGCCATTTGAGTTCTGTTACACTCAGACACCATTCAAACAGTTTTAGAAACTTTAGGGTGTTTTCTATCCAAATCAAACAATTATATGCATATTCTAGTTTCTGGGCACGAGTAATAACCAGATTAAATCGGGTACGTTTTTTTATCCGGCAGTGAAAATACTGCCCCCTATCCCAAACAGGTTAATAGGACCGATGGTAAAGGCAGATTACCCACTCGCCATCGGATCCTTACCACCCAGACTTATGTCCCCAATATTTCCATCTCTTTCTCCTGCGAATGACGGGGATGAGGGCCTTGTCAGGTGTCCTGTACGGGTTGAGTAATCGCTTTCTTGATATCTAGAAGCTCTTTTCGGTTATAAGAGTCGGTGGCAGAAACATTATATACAACGTGAAAAAACACACACAATAGCACAATTGGTTAGGGGACCATAAAACGGCAGACATCTCCTCCGGCGCCATTATCATGAAGATGGTTGAGAGAATGCCAAGAATGTGCCAAGAGTGTGCAAAGCTGTCAGTAAGGCAAAGGGTGGCCACTTTGAATAATCTAAAATATAGTTTGATGTGTTTAACACTATTTTTGGTTACTACATTATTCCATATGTGCTATTTAATAGTTTTGATGGATTCACTATTATTCTACAATGTAGAAAATAGAAAACATTTCGAAAAACTTTTGACTGGTACTGTATATAGTTTCCGGATCTTTCTTATATCTCTCAGATATAGGACAGACAATCCAGAACAAACTTACTTTGGATTGTTTTGGGGTACTATCTGTTGTTCCAAGTAGTAAATCTGTTATCCAATGAGTTAATACGGGCCAATGGCGGTAAGGCCAAATTTAATGTTTCATCCCAATACTTTAAGTGGTCTTAAAATTAAAATTCAAATAGCTAAATTATCCTTGGTTGTCACATCCTGATCTGTTTCACCTGTCTTTGTGATTGTCTCCACCCCCCTCCAGGTGTGGCCCATCTTCCCCAGTATCCCCTGTCTATTTATACCTGTGTTCTCTGTTGGTCTGTTGCCAGTTCGTCTTGTTCGTTCGAGTCAACCATCGCTTTGTGTCTCAACTCCTGCCTGACCACTCTGCCTGTCCCTGACCCTGAGCCTGCCTGCCGACTTGTACCGCTGACCCCCTCTGGATTACCGACCTCTGCCTTACCCAGACCCTGAGCCTGCCTGCCGTCCGGTACCGTTGCACGACCTCTGGTTTTCTGACCCCTGCCTGTCTTGACCTGTCAAGTGCCTGCCCCTGTTGGAACGTTAAACTATTGTTTATTCGAAGTGGTCTGCATCTGGGTCTTCCCTTCATACCTGATATTGGTATGACCTTCTTAAAACAATTCATATGTTAGCATAGTAGAACCCCCCCCCCCCCCCCCCCTTTTCAGTGTACTGTAATGTGAAATGCATGCTGTCATGCACAACCTGAAATGTAAAGATGCGATAGTAGCTTTCATAGTACACAAACATACTTTCCAGGCATTCACAACCCACACCTTGTGTACTCTGTGTTGTGTAATTGCATACAATATTAGAAAATAATCTGCTATCTAGAACCTAAAATAATCATTCTGCTGTTTCCATAAGATAACACTTTGAATGACCCTTTTTGGTTCCAGGTCGAACCCTTTTTGTTCCAGTTAGAACCCATTAGGTGTCCATGTAGAACCCTTTGTGGAAAGGGTTCAAACTGGAACCAAAAAGGTTCTACCTCGAACCAAAAAGGGTTATCCTATGGGGTCAGCCGAAGAACCCTTTTGGAAGAGTTTCGGGAGTCTACCTGGTGGGTTAGCAAAGGGCAATTAGCACACCGATTAAACCCAAGTGCCAACTGTGTCTCTCCACTGGAGCGCAATTTGCAGGTAATCATTGCAGTACTGTGAGTGAGTCAGCCCTTAATAATTTCATATTTTTTTCACTACTTAGAAGGTTCTGCTCTCTGAGCAGGCCTTCCTTTAAGAACCAACCCAGTCCAGAAACCTTTTCTATGAATACAACAATGCCAAAAATCACAAAAAGCAATGGTAAATAATCTGTCTCAACCAGTTGAAAAGTAGGCATCCATATCAAAAACATCCATGATGTCTTCTCTTGACAAATATTACATTTCCTCAATGTATACTATGCCTAAGACTCCATAGAGATTGCATACAGGAAAAGGCCATGGTGATTCAGCAGGTGAGGATTGCCTTTGTTCTTTTAATGAGTATTTCACAGCAGCTAAGAAATGAATCCCCTTCTCTCCCTGTGCCATCCTCTCTTCACTCTTATATATCACTGAGCTGTGGTGTGGGCAGAATGTGACGGACACTGTGGCAAAAGCTCTAAAAAAATGAAGCGGTAGGCTGCGCCCAAAATGGCACCCTATTCCCTATTTAATAATGTTTACATATCTTGCCGTACTCATCTCATATGTATATACTATTCTACAGTATCTTAGTCCGTTCCGCTCTGACATCGCTCGTACATATGTATATAGTCTTAATTCATTCCTACTTAGATTTATGTGTATTGGGTATATGTTGTGTAATTTCTTATACACTGCTCAAAAAAATAAAGGGAACACTTAAACAACACAATGTAACTCCAAGTCAATCAAACTGTCCACTTAGGAAGCAACACTGATTGACATTAAATTTCACATGCTGTTGTGCAAATGGAATAGACAACAGGTGGAAATTATAGGCAATTAGCAAGACACCCCCAATAAAGGAGTGGTTCTGCAGGTGGGGACCACAGACCACTTCTCATTTCCTATGCTTCCTGGCTGATGTTTTGGTCACTTTTGAATGCTGGCGGTGCTTTCACTCTAGCGGTAGCATGACACGGAGTCTACAACCCACACAAGTGGCTCAGGTAGTGCAGCTCATCCAGGATGGCACATCAATGCGAGCTATGGCAAGAAGGTTTGCTGTGTCTGTCAGCATAGTGTCCAGAGCATGGAGGCGCTACCAGGAGACCGGCCAGTACATCAGGAGATGTGGAGGAGGCCGTAGGAGGGCAACAACCCAGCAGTAGGACCGCTACCTCCGCCTTTGTGCAAGGAGGAGCAGAAGGAGAACTGCCAGAGCCCTACAAAATGACCTCCAGCAGGCCACAAATGTGCATGTGTCTGCTCAAATGGTCAGAAACAGATTCCATGGGGGTGGTATGAGGGCCCGACGTCCACAGGTGGGGGTTGTGCTTACAGCCCAACACCGTGCAGGACGTTTGGCATTTGCCAGAGAACACCAAGATTGGCAAATTCGCCACTGGCACCCTGTGCTCTTCACAGATGAAAGCAGGTTCACATTGAGCACATGACAGACGTGACAGAGTCTGGAGACACCGTGGAGAACGTTCTACTGCCTGCAACATCCTCCGGCATGACCAGTTTGGCGGTGGGTCAGTCATGGTGTGGGGTGGCATTTCTTTGGGGGGCCGCACAGCCTCCATGTGCTCGCCAGAGGTAGCCTGACTGCCATTAGGTACCGATATGAGATCCTCAGACCCCTTGTGAGACCATATGCTGTTGCGGTTGGCCCTGAGTTCCTCCTAATGCAAGACAATGCTAGACCTCATGTGGCTGGAGTGTGTCAGCAGTTCCTGCAAGAGGAAGGCATTGATGCTATGGACTGGCCCGCCCGTTCCCCAGACCTGAATCCAATTTAGCACATCTGGGACATCATGTCTCGCTCCATCCACCAATGCCACATTGCACCACAGACTGTCCAGGAGTTGGCGGATGCTTTTGTCCAGGTCTGGGAGGAGATCCCTCAGGAGACCATCCGCCACCTCATCAGGAGCATGCCCAGGCGTTGTAGGGAGGTCATACAGGCACGTGGAGGCCACACACACTACTGAGCCTCATTTTGACTTGTTTTAAGGACATTACATCAAAGTTGGATCAGCCTGTAGTGTGGTTTTCCACTTTAATTTTGAGTGTGACTCCAAATCCAGACCTCCATGGGTTGATAAATTGGATTTCCATTGATTATTTTTGTGTGATTTTGTTGTCAGCACATTCAACTATGTAAAGAAAAAAAGTATTTAATAAGATTATTTCTTTCATTCAGATCTAGGATGTGTTGTTTATCCTCTATGGGCTAGGTGGGACGCTTGCGTCCCACCTACGTAACAGCCACTGGCAGCCTGTGGCGCGATTTTCAAAACGTTAAAAATCCTATTACTTCAATTTCTCAAACATATGACTATTTTACAGCTATTTAAAGACAAGACTCTCGTTAATCTAACCACACTGTCCGATTTCAAAAAGGCTTTACAACGAATGCAAAACATTAGATTATGTCAGCAGAGTACCAAGCCAGAAATAATCAGACACCCATTTTTCAAGCCAGCATATAATGTCACCAAAACCCAGAAGACAGCTAAATGCAGCACTCACCTTTGATGATCTTCATCAGATGACAACCCTAGGACATTATGTTATACAATACATGCATGTTTTGTTCAATCAAGTTCATATTTATATCAAAAACCAGCTTTTTACATTAGCATGTGACGTTCAGAACTAGCATACCCCCCGCAAACTTCCGGGGAATTCGCTAACATTTTACTAAATTACTCACGATAAACGTTCACAAAAAGCATAACAATTATTTTAAGAATTATAGATACAGACCTCCTCTATGCACTCGATATGTCCGATTTTAAAATAGCTTTTTGGTGAAAGCACATTTTGCAATATTCTAAGTACATAGCCCAGGCATCACGGGCTCGCTATTTAGACACCCGGCAAGTTTAGCACTCACCATAATCATATTTACTATTATAAAAGTTTGATTACCTTTTGTTGTCTTCGTCAGAATGCACACCCAGGACTGCTACTTCAATAACAAATGTTGGTTTGGTCCAAAATAATCCATCGTTATATCCGAATAGCGGCGTTTTGTTCGTGCGTTCCAGACACTATCCGAAATAGTAAAGAAGTGTCGCGCGCATGGCGCAATTCGTGACAATAAAATTCTAAATATTCCATTACCGTACTTCGAAGCATGTCAACCGCTGTTTAAAATCAATTTTTACGACATTTTTCTCGTAGAAAAGCGATAATATTCCGACAGGGAATCTCCTTTTCGGCAAACAGAGGAAAAAATCCCAAAGGCGGGGGCGGTCGGGTCACGCGCCTAAGCCCAGTGTCCCTTGATCGGCCACTTGAGAAAGGCAATGTGTTTCAGCCTGGAGCTGGAATGACGACATTCTGTTTTTTCCCTGGCTCTGAGCGCCTATGGACGACGTGGGAAGTGTCACGTTAGAGCAGAGATCCTTAGTAAATGATAGAGATGGAAAAGAAGTTCAAGAAATGGTCAGACAGGCCACTTCCTGTAAAGGAATCTCTCAGGTTTTGACCTGCCATTTGAGTTCTGTTATACTCACAGACACCATTCAAACAGTTTTAGAAAATTTAGGGTGTTTTCTATCCATATGTAATAAGTATATGCATATTCTAGTTACTGGGTAGGAGTGGTAACCAGATTAAATTGGGTATGTTTTTTATCCAGCCGTGTCAATACTGCCCCCTAGCCCTAACAGGTTAAGTATTCCCTTTGTTTTTTTGAGCAGTATATATTACCTGTTCGATATTACTGCACTGTTAGAGCTAGAAGCACAAGCATTTCACTACACCCGCAATAACATCTGCTAATCACATGTATGTGACCAATAAATTTGATTTGATTTTGATATGCCCCCTCTCTGAATGTCCGACTGTGACCCCCTCTTACCCTATGAGGTCCGGAGCCTGCTGGATTTCCAGTCTACCCGATAATGAATTGCAACTACCGGGTGTCCTAGGTCTAAATCAGTCCCTGATTAGAGGGCAATGATGAAAAAACGCAGTGGAACTGGCTTCGAGGTTCTGAGTTTGAGGACTTAAGAGCACATAAAGTACCACTCAAAAGTTTGGACACACCAACTCATTCAAGGGTTTTTATTTATTTTTACTATTTTCTACATTGTAGAATAATAGTGAAGACATCAACTATGAAATAACACATATGAATCATGTAGTAACCAAAAAAGTGTTTAACAAATCCAAATATACTTTAGATTGTTCAAAGTAGCCACCCTTTGCCTTGATGACAGCTTTGCACACTCTTGGCATTCTCTCATGTAGTAACCAAAAAAGTCTTAACAGTGCACTACTTTTGACCAGAGCCCTATGGCTGCTGGTCAAAAAGAGTTTACTATATAGGGTGCCATTTATGTTGCATTCCATGGTCCTTTTCTGAGCAGAGAGAGAGACAGTGAGATGAGATGGCGGGATAGTGGTATCAGATCACCACATGGCAACTATACTGTCACCGCCGTATTGCCATCTCTCTGGCCATCCTCGATAAGATGACAGTCTCCCACAGGCATCATTAGGACACAGTACACATTGCCTTGCCTTCCACCCAATAAGCTTCACAACCTAATTTCCAGCTCTCTCTCTATCTCTGATCGCTTGCCAACCAAATCTTCAATTACTCCCTCTTCACCAAGCCCGCCACTGGAGCCATATCTCTCTCTTATCCATGTCCTCTCTATCACATTCACATTTAAAACCTCCTATGCTTTGAAAGATATGAGCATGTAACGCCCCAATTCTTTTTAAACAAATAATAGTGTAAGAAGGAAGTTACAACATGGTGTCAGACTAGTCCTTAGTACAGAGACAGAGGCTTTTCACTGATCATGGCAATAATTGGTACCCCACTGCAGAGCTACATGACAGGTTGTATAGGGGGGGCTCAGATACCTCTTCAAGAAGACATACTGTCTATGAGTAGAGATCTCAACATCTGTCTAGCATCATGCTGGTTGTGAATACTTTTATTTTTGTTTCCCAATTCTACCATTTTGTTTGTGCATGTCTATGTATGTCTGTGTGATTGATTAATCAATTGTTTCTGAATATATATCAATAGTTTTGGTGGAACGGTTGGAAACCTTGCTTTTTTAAATTACTTTATTATTAATTAGTACCCTGGTTTCTGTATAATATTTCATATGAGTTGGGCCATGAGTTTTTCCCAACCATGTGACTTGACCAAAGAATTCTCAAAAACCTATTTATAGTGTCGTAGTCATGTATCATAGTCAGTGGAACCCTTGAGACTAACAGTTACTCCTCAGTGTGGTTTACACTTCAGATTTCTCCACCTGAAAATCATACAAGCCTTTGGATGCTGTAAAAGGTGTCAAAGTGACCCGTTGTTTATCCCCTCTTTAAGAAGATGGATGCAGTGGGGGGATAAAGATGCGTTATCACTGGTGTGAACAGGATAAATGACAACAGTAATCCTCAATAAAGAATAATGCTGTATTATGAGGGGAATTCTGGAAATGAGGGTACAGTGCTTCATTTCTTAGGGATAGCCCCCTTTCTTTCAATTTTCGCGTAAAATGTCATACCCAACTCTAACTGCCTGTAGCTCAGGCCCTGAAGCAAGGATATGCATAATCTTGGTATCATTTGAAAGGAAACAATTTGAAGTTTGTCGAAATGTAAAAGGAATATAGGAGAATATAACACATTAGATCTGGTAAAAGATATATTTTTTTGTACCATCATCTTTCAAATGCAAGAGAAAGGCCATAATGTATTATTCCAGCCCAGGTGCAATTTACACTGGGCCAATTGTGCTCCGCCCTATGGGACTCCCAATCACGGCCGGATGTGATACAGGCTGAGAGTTTTTTTTTTTTTTTTTTGTCATTTTAGCAGACGCTCTTATCCAGAGCGACTTACAGTAGTGAATGCATACATTTTCTTTTTTCCGTACTGGTCCCCCGTGGGAATTGAACCCACAACCCTGGTGTTGTAAACACCATGCTCTACCAACTGAGCCACACGTGTTAAATGGAAGTAGTTTGGAAACATCAATACTCTTCCTAGAGTTGGCCGCCCGGCCAAACTGAGCAACCGGGGGAGAAAGGCCTCGGTCAGGGAGGTGACCAAGAACCCCATATTAACTCTGACAGATCTCCAGAAGGACAACTATCTCTGCAGCACTCCACCAATCAAGCCTTTATGGTAGTGTGGCCAGATGGAGGTCACTTCTCAGTAAAAGGCACATGACAGCCCTCTTGGAGTTTGCCAAAAGGCACCTAAAGGACTCAAACCATGAGAAAGAAGGTTCTCTGATCTGATGAAACCAAGATTGAACTCTTTGGCCTGAATGCCAAATGTCACTGTCATGACTTCCGCCGAAGTCGGTCCCTCCCCTTGTTCGGGCGGCGTTCGCCGATACACTTTTCATTTTCCATTTGTTTTACACACCTGGTTTCAATTCCCCAATTACTTGTTCATTATTTAACCCTCTGTTCCCCCATGTTTTTTTGTGAGTGATTGTTTGTATGTATACGGTCCGTTAATTTGGGCTAGTTTATTGTGTTGTATTTATTGATTCCTTGAGAAAATTATGTGCCTTACTCATTTCTGCTGTCCTGTGCCTGACTCCTCCACACCAGCTACACACAGGCTGATTACAGTCACGCCTGGAGGAAAGTATGGTGGTGGCAGTATCATGCTGTGGGATGTTTTTCAGTGGCAGGGACTGCGAGAGTAGTCAGGATCGAGGGAAAGGTGAATGTAGCAAAGTATAGATAGATCCTTGATGAAAACCTGCTCCAGAATGCTCAGGACCTCAGACTGGGGCAAAGGTTCACCTTCCAACAGGACAACAACCCTAAGCACACAGCCAAAATAGCGCAGGAGTGAGAGCCCAGACTTGAACCCAATTGAACATCTCTGGAGAGAGTTAAAAATAGCTGTGCAGCGACACTCCCCATCCTACCTGACAGAGCTTGAGAGTATCTGCAGAGAAGAATGGGAGAAACTCCCCGAATACTGGTGTGCCAAGCTTGTAGCGTCATGTCCAAGAAGACTTGAGGCTGTAATCACTGACAAAGGTGCTTCAACAAATTACTGAGTAAAGGGTCTGAATACTTAAGTAAATGTGATATTTCGAGGGGGGGTTTATACATTTGCAAAAAATGTATAAAAAACTTTTTTTTGCTTTGTCATTATGTGGTATTGTTTGTAGATTGATGAGGGGGGAAAAAAACAATTTCATTAATTTTAGAATAAGGCTCTAATGTAACAAAATGGGGAGAAAGTCAACGGGTCTGACTACTTTCCAAGTGCACTGTATATTGCATTACTTTTGACCATAGCCCTATTGGCCGTAGTCAAAAGTAATACACCATATAGGGAGTAGAGTGCCATTTTGGACACAGTCTCTCTGTTCAAAAGGCATAAATAAGCATCTAACAGACAGGTGATTACTTCTTCTGGGACTGATTAATGTGAACATTTTTAAATGAAATACTTCTTGGTAATAATGGTTTGTCCCATGGCCAGTCTTCTTTGGTTTATAGAATGTATGTGAATACATCCCAAATGGCACCCTATTCCCTATATAGTGCACTACATTTGACAAAAGCCATATGGTCCCTGGTTAAATGTAGTGCATCATAAAGAATAGGGTGTCATGTGGGACTAAGACCACGCCACAGTCTTAATCAAGGTCAACTGCAGACTTTCTTGCAGCAGGGTTGAAGGATATAAACTTTTTTTCCTGTTTTCGCTGTCTTCTTTCTCTCTCTTGTTACACTGTCCTTACATGCCTGCCTTAGTAACTGTCTGGTATTATCGTTGGCGTTGAGAAGGGCAAGGTTCTTGTACTACTTTTCAGAAAACTTTCAATAACAGGTTAACTCGGGCAGAGTCTTTGTTGTCCTTGAGTCATTTCTAATTCCATGTGTGTTGTGTATAGCATGACAATAAACAACATCTTCACAAAACTTTTTGTCACATTTAATGACCATTTGTCTGTCACAATATTGTTTGTACACACATTTTTTTTGCACAAAATATTATGTCCCACAAATGGTCATATGATGGATCTTACATGTGAAGGAATGTTTCTCTGACACACACAAGCCTTTGGTTATAAAGTATAAACTCAGGAGAGGAGACATAGTCAAAGAGACCCCCAGACCACCAGACAATGAGAATTAAACTCAAGGCCTCATTTCGAGAAGTAGTCTCCCCCCACCCCACCTTACCCTCCGTCTCCCCCACCACCACCACCACCACCACCTCACCCCTGATTAACTTCCAAGGAGCAGCAGGGGAGCCAACATTCCCATTACCCAGGTCTGATGGCAGGAACAAAATAACTTCTTAATCATCAATAACAACCAAGAGGAAAAGTACTCAAGACCAGCTTGCCAGCCGCTGAAATGTGTGGTGTGGGCCAGCATCTTAGGAGCAGAGTGTTGGTATGCTCTTATTTCACTAAAGCTACTCTCAACACACTCACTCATAGCAGGTGCTTGTCTCTCTTGTTGCTATAGTGCTATGCAATACAAAGGCATGTTTTTATGAGAAGGCATGTGGAATATTCAATTAATGTCATTCCTGTAGATGCCCATTTTTGAATGGTTGGTCACTTATAGAAATACGTTTTATTTTAGAAAAGCTGTGTTCAAAATATTAAAAGGTTGTGGGAAACGCTTCCTGCCATTTAAATAAAACCGTTGATGGAGATGATTCGAACCTTCACTTTTCACTACTCCCTAGCATCAAGGAGGAGATGTGTTGGAGGAATGTGATGAACAGATAAAACATAAAAGGTAGTAACATGTTTTTTTTAATTTGCTTTCAGATTGATTTGAGCATCTATCGCAGTATGAACTTTCTCTGTTCACTCTTTCCCAAAGTATCCCTCCATCACTATTTTTATGTCACTCCATCTCTCTTTGTCTAAATAGAAACCTGTGACACTGTTTGTATTAGATGATCTGGGATTCAATGCACCATTGTCACGTCCTGACCAGTAAAAGGGGTTATTTGTTATTGTAGTTTGGTCAAGGCGTGGCAGGGGGTGTTTGTTTTGTGTGTTTCAGGGTTTTTGGTTTATGTTCTAGGTTATCTATTTCTATGTGTTTATCTAATTTTTCTATTTCTATGTTAGCTTTGTCAATGACCTCCAATTAGAGGAAGCTGGTTGTTGTTGTCTCTAATTGGAGGCCATATTTAGTTGTGTTTGTTTTCACTTGTGTTTGTGGGTGGTTGTTTCCAGTATAGTCTGTGCACCTTATTGGACTGTTTTCGTTGTTTGTTTTGTTTAAGTGTTTTTCCTTTAATAAATAAGAAGATGAGCACTTTACCCGCTGCATTTTGGTCCACTCCTTACGACGAAAGGTACAGAACCACCCACAAAAGAAGGACCAAGCAGCAGAGGAAGGAGCAGAAGGAGAGCTATTTGGACTGGACATGGGAGGACATCCTGGATGGCAAGGGATCCTACACGTGGGAAGAGATCCTGGCCGGAAGGGATCGCCTCCCATGGGAACAGGTGGAGGCAATCAGAAGAGCGGAGGCAGCAGGATATAAAGGGCCAACGGCGAAGTTATGAGGGAACACGGCTGGCAAGGAAGCCTGAGAGGCAGCCCCCGCAAACGGGGAGTTGGGGTAAGTCAGGCAATAGACCTGAGCCAACTCCTCATGCTTATTATGGGGAGCGTTTGGCGTGGAGAGCACCGTGCTATGCGGAAGTGCGCACGGTCTCGCCCATCCGCACGCACAGTCCGGTGCGGTCGATCCCAGCCCCCCGCAAGTGCCGTGCTAGAGTGGGCATCCAGCCAGGAAGGAGTATGCTTGCTCAGCATATCTGGCCACCAGTGCGTCTCCTAGGCCCAGGCTACCCTGCGCCTACTCTACGCACGGCAGCCATCATTCCTCAGCACAGCCCAGTTCGCCCTGTGCCAGCACTCTGCCCGTGCAGGGCTACAGTGATAACTCAGCCAGGACGGGTTGTGCAGGCTGTACGCTCCAGACCTCCAGTGCATCTTCAAGACCCAGTGTATCCTGTTCCTGTTCCTCGCACTAGCCCTGTGGTGCGTGTTACTGTTCTGGCGCCTCCAAATCCAGCCCCACGCTTCAGGCCTCTAGTGCGCCTGCCCAGTCCAGTACGTCCTGTTCCTGCTCCTCGCACTAGCCCTGAGGTGCGTGTCAATAGTCTGGCGCCTCAAAGCCAGCCCCACGCATCAGGCCTTCAGTGCGCAGTCCCAGTCCAGAGCTTCCGGCGACAGTTCCCCGTCCAGAGCTTCCGGTGACAGTTCCCCGTCCAGAGCTTCCGGCGACAGTTCCCCGTCTAGTGCTTCCGGCGATGTCCTACAATCCGGAGCCGGCAGAGACGGCCCACAGTCTGGACCCGGCAGAGACGGCCCACAGTCTGGAGCCTGCAGAGACGGCCCACAGTCTGGAGCCTGCAGAGACGGCCCACAGTCTGGAGCCTGCAGAGACGGCCCACAATCCGGAGCCTGCAGAGACGGCCCACAATCCGGAGCCTGCAGAGAAGGCCCTCAGCCCAAGGTCTCCAGCGACGCTCCTCAGCCCGAGGTCTCCAGCGACGCACCTCAGCCCAGAGCCTTCAGCAGGGGGTGGGCAGGTTAGAATGGGGACTAACGCCGGAGCCAGAGCCACCTCCGTAGTTGGAGGATTGGGGGGAGGGTGTAGCATGGGAGCCGTCGTTGACGGTGGCTTCCCTCCCTTCCCTCCTTTAAATTTGGGGTTATTTTTTGTGGGGTTTTTGTTTTGAGGTGCATTTGAGGTCTGCACCTTTGGGAAGGGGGGTACTGTCACGTCCTGACCAGTAAAAGGGGTTATTTGTTATTATAGTTTGGTCAGGGCGTGGCAGGGGGTGTTTGTTTTGTGTGTTTCGGGGTTTTTGGTTTATGTTCTAGGTTATCTATTTCTATGTGTTTATCTAGTTTTTCTATTTCTATGTTAGTTTTGTCAATGACCTCCAATTAGAGGCAGCTGGTTGTTGTTGTCTCTAATTGGAGGCCTTATTTAGTTGTTTGTTTTCACTTGTGTTTGTGGGTGGTTGTTTCCAGTATAGTCTGTGCACCTTATTGCACTGTTTTCGTTGTTTGTTTTGTTTAAGTGTTTTTCCTTTAATAAATAAGAAGATGAGCACTTTAACCGCTGCCTTTTGGTCCACTCCTTACGACGAACTTTAAAACCATACATACACTGAGAATACAGAACATTAAGAACACCTTCTCTTTCCATGACATATACTGACCGGGTGAATCCAGGTGAAAGCTATGAGCCGTTATTGAATTCACTAGTTAGAGTCCATGCCCCAATGAATTGAGGCTGTTCTGAGGGCAAAAAAGGGGGGTGCAACTCAATATTGGGAAGGTGTTCCTAATGTTTAGTCTACTCAACATTCAAGGCTGTTTCAGGGTGCTCCACAGAGGACGATGGTTAAAACATAAGTGACATTTCAGTGATTGATAATATATAAGTTGCAGTATGTGCAAATACTTATTTGTTGTCATAGACATCATAACAGACAGAATGGTGTGTGATGTAACCATTGTCTATGCTTTTTACCTATTCACTATCTTTCCTCGTGCCTACCTGTGTGTCTGTGTGTGCACTTGTAATGAATATAGACAAGCTGTTCTGCAGTCTATGGTTGGCATAATGTCCAATGCTCCACTATGTTAGCTCCTATATTATATCCACACAACTCCCTTATTACCTGTACTCCCCATCCTAGTCTACAGGCATGAGACATTATGCCAAGTCTATAGGCATTGCCTGTATCCCTCTACTCACGGTCATTACATACATAATATTAAAGACACACAGTTGTATAACCATCCACTGACTTAGTGGCAGTGAAACCCCTTTTCCTCAAGGTATCATTTCTGGAGTATGAATTGCAGGTGCTCAGAGCACTGGGGACTTCAGGTACTGGGAGTCTGTGGCCCTGGAGGCCCTCGTTGGATCCTGTCTCCTGATGCTGTGTGCATTCACTATTCCTAATGACCACCATAGAACACTACAGGAAACTTAGCTGCCACTGGAGTACTGTATGGAGGAAAGGATCACATCACACTGGTTCCAAATGGCACCCATAGGGCTCTGGTCAGAAGTAGTACACTACATCGGGATAGGGTGCCATTTGGGACACCACCCAAAGACAGATGTCCTGACACGGTGAAAGTGAAGAATGTACTACAGAGGACTACACTGATAACTACTACTTCAAATTCTAGAGTAAGAACAAGATAACCTTCGGCATCGTTATGATAAACGTCCAAGGGTAGGTCAAAAGTGGTGACCCTCAGGGTTTTTAGAAAGATTGAATACTTGCTCCGTGTTGGATAATACACTAATACATGGCCAAAAGTATGTGGAGACCCCTTCAGATCAGTGGATGTGGCTATCAGCCACATCTGTTGTTGACAGGTGTATAATATTTATCACACCGCCATGCAATCTCCATAGTAAAACACTGGCAGTAGAATGGCCTGAACTGAAGAGCTCAGTGACTTTCAATATGGCACCATCATACGATGCCACCTTTCTAATAAGGCTGTTCATCAAATTTCTGCTCTGCTAGAGCTGGCCTGGTCAACTGTAAGTGCTGTTATTGTGAAGTGAAATTGTCTAGGAACAACAACGGCTCAGCCGCTAAGTGGTAGGCCACACAAGCTCACAGAACGGGACCGTCGAGGGCTGAAGGCGTAAAGATTGTCTGTCCTCGGTTGCAACACTCACTACCGAGTTCCAAATTCCCTCTGGAAGCAACGTCAACACAAGAACTTAATGGGATAGGTTTTCATGGCCGAGCAGCCACACACAAGCCTAATATCACTATGCGCAATGCCAAGCCTCGGTTGGAGTGGTGTAAAGTTTGCCGCCATTCTACTCTGGAGCAGTGGAAATGCATTCTCTGCCTTTATTTATTTCACCTTTATTTAACCAGGTAGGCTAGTTGAGAACAAGTCCTCATTTACAACTGTGACCTGGCCAAGATAAAGCAAAGCAGTGCGACACAAACAACAACACAGAGTTACAAATGGAATAAACAAACATACAGTCAATAATACAATAGAAAAAGTCTATATACAGTGTGTGCAAATGAGGTGGGATAAGGGAGATAAGGCAATAAATAGGCCATAGTGCCAAAATAATTACAATATAGCAATTAAACACTGGAGTGATAGATGTGCGGGAGGTGAGTGTGCAAGTAGAGATACCGGGGTGCAAAGGAGCAAAATAAATAATATATTTAACCTCTTACATCTAGACGTTCCGCTAGCGGAACACCTGCTCCAATATCCAATGATAGGCGTGGCGCGAATTACAAATTCCTCAAAAATACAAAAACTTCAATTTTTCAAACATATGACTATTTCACAGCATTTTAAAGACAAGACTCTCCTTTATCTAACCACACTGTCCGATTTCAAAAAGGCTTTACAGCGAAAGAAAAACATTAGATTATGTCAGCAGAGTACCAAGCCAGAAATAATCAGACACCCATTTTTCAAGCTAGCATATAATGACACAAAAACCCAGAAGACAGCTAAATGCAGCACTAACCTTTGATGATCTTCATCAGATGACACACCTAGGACATTATGTTATACAATACATGCATGTTTTGTTCAATCAAGTTCATATTTATATCAAAAAACAGCTTTTTACATTAGCATGTGACGTTCAGAACTAGCATACCCCCCGCAAACTTCCGGGGAATTTGCTAACAATTTACTAAATTACTCACGATAAACGTTCACAAAAAGCATAACAATTATTTTAAGAATTATAGATACAGAACTCCTCTATGCACTCGATATGTCCGATTTTAAAATAGCTTTTTGGTGAAAGCACATTTTGCAATATTCTAAGTACATAGCCCAGCCATCACGGGCTAGCTATTTAGACACCCGGCAAGTTTAGCCTTCACCAAAATCAGATTTACTATTATAAAAGTTTGATTACCTTTTGTTTTCTTCGTCAGAATGCACTCCCAGGACTGCTACTTCAATAACAAATGTTGGTTTGGTCCAAAATAATCCATCGTTATATCCGAATAGCGGCGTTTTGTTCGTGCGTCCCAGACACTATCCGAAATGGTAAATCATGGTCGCGCATGGCGCAATTCGTGACAAAAAAAATCGAAATATTCCATTACCGTACTTCGAAGCATGTCAACCGCTGTTTCAAATCAATTTTTATGCAATTTATCGCGTAAAAAAGCGATAATATTCCGACCGGGAATCTCCTTTTCGGCAAACGCGCCTAAGCCCACAGTCCCTTGATCGGCCACTTGAGAAAGGCGATAATGTGTTTCAGCCTGGGGCTGGGATGACGACATTCAGGTTTTTCCCGGGCTCTGAGCGCCCATGGAAGACGTAGGAAGTGTCACGTTAGAGCAGAGATCCTTTGTAAAAGATAGAGTAATGGCAAAGAAGTTCAAGAAATGGTCAGACAGGCCACTTCCTGTAAAGGAATCTCTCAGGTTTTGACCTGCCATTTGAGTTCTGTTATACTCACAGACACCATTCAAACAGTTTTAGAAACTTTGGAGTGTTTTCTATCCAAAGCCAATAATTATATGCATATTCTAGTTACTGGGCAAGAGTAGTAACCAGATTAAATCGGGTACGTTTTTTATCCAGACGTGAAAATACTGCCCCCTAGCCATAACAGGTTAATGGTTATGATATTGTTTAGGACCTTGAGCGTGCTGAGGTGCACCCATGACCAGCTCGGAAACCAGATTGCATAGCGGAGAAGGTACGGTGGGAATCGAAATGGTCAGTGATCTGTTTGTTAACTTTACTTTCGAAGACCTTAGAAAGGCAGGATAGGATAGATATACGTCTGTAGCAGTTTGGGTCTAGAGTGGCTCCCCCTTTGAAGATCGGGATGACAGCGGCAGATTACCAATCTTTGGGGATCTCAGGCGATACGAAAGGGAGATTGAACAGGCTAGTAATAGGGGTTGCAACAATTTCAGCTGATAATTTTTGAAAGAGAGAGTCCAGATTGTCTAGCCCGGGTGACTTGTAGGGGTCCAGATTTTGCAGCTCTTTCAGAACATAAGTTATCTGGATTTGGGTGAAGGAGAAATGGGGAGGCTTGGGCAAGTTGCTGTGGTGGTGCAGGGCTGTTGACCAAGGGTAGGGCTAGCCAGGTGGAAAGCATGGCCAGCCGGAGAAAAATGCTTATTGAAATTCTCAATTATCGCGGATTTATTGGTGGTGACAGTGTTCCCTAGCCTCAGTGCAGTGGGCAGCTGGGAGGAGGTGCTCTTATTCTCCATGGACTTTACAGTGTCCCAGGACTTTGTAGAGTTTGTGCTACAGGATGCAAATTTCTGTTTGAAAAAGCTAGCCTTTGCTTTCCTAGCTGCCTGTGTATATTGGTTCCTAACTACCCTGAAATGTTTCATATCGCAGGGGCTATTCGATGCTAGTGCAGTACGCAGGATGTTTTTGTGCTGGTCAATGGCAGTCGGGTCTGGAGTGAATCAAGGGCTATATCTGTTCCTGGTTCTACGTTTTTTGAATGGGGCATGCTTATTTAAGATGGTGAAGAAAGCACTTTTAAAGAATAACTAGGCATCCTCTACTGACGGAATGAGGTCAATATCCTTCCAGGACACCCAGGCCAGGTCAATTAGAAAGGCCTGCTCACTGAAGTGTTTTTGGGAGCGTTTGACAGTGATGAGGGGTGGTCTTTTGACTGCAGCCCCATTACGGACGCAGGCAATGAGGCAGTGATCGCTGAGATCCTGGTTGAAGACCGCAGAGGTGTATTTGGAGGGCAGGTTGGTTAGGATGATATCTATGAGGGTGCCTGTGTTTACGGATTTGGGGTTGTACCTGGTAGGTTCATTGATAATTTGTGTGAGATTGAGGGCATCAAGCTTAGTTTGTAGGATGGCCTGGGTGTTAAGCATGTCCCACTTTAGGTCACCTAACAGCACAAGCCAGCACAAGCTCTGAAGATAGATGGGGGGCAATACATTCACATATGGTGTCCAGGGCACACTTGAGGGCAGAAAGTGGTCTATAGCAAGTGGCAACGGTGAGAGACTTGTTTCTGGAAAGGTGGATTTTTTAAAGTAGCTCATTGTTTGGGCACAGACCTGGATAGTAAGACAGAGCTCTGCAGGCTATCTCTGCAGTAGGTTGCAACTTCGCCCCCTTTGGCAGTTCTATCTTGTCGGAAAATGTTATAGTTAGGGATGGTAATTTCAGGGTTTTTGGTGGTCTTTCTAAGCCAGGATTCAGACACGGCTAGGACATCTGGGTTGGCAGAGTGTGCTGAAGCAGTGAATAAAACAAACTTAGGGAGGAGCCTTCTAATGTTAACATGCTTGAAACCAAGGCTTTTACAGTTACAGAAGTGTTACGGTCACAAATGAGAGCGCCTGGGGAATGGGAGTGGAGCTAGTCACTGCAGGGCCTGGATTAATCTCTACATCGCCAGAGGAACAGAGGAGGAGTAGGATAAGGGTACGGCTAAAGGCTATAAGAACTGGTCGTTTAGTACGTTCGGAACAGAGAGTAAAAGGAGCAGGTTTCTGGGCATGGTAGAATAGATTCAAGGCATAATGTACAGACAAAGGTATGGTAGGATGTGAATACAGTGGAGGTAAACCTATGCATTGAGTGACGATGAGAGAGATATTGTCTCTAGAAACATCGTTTAAACCAGGTGAGGTCACGCATGTGTGGGAAGTGTAACTAAAGGGTTACCTAAGGCGTATTGAGCAGGGCTAGAGGCTCAACAGTGAAATAAGGCAATAATTACTAACCAAAACAGCATAGGACAAGGCATATTGACATTAGGGAGAGGCATGCGTAGCCGAGTGATCATAGGCATCCAGTGAGTAGCTCGGCGGGCTGGAGACATGGCGATTCAAACAGCTCGTGGGCCTGGGGCTAGCAAGCTAGCAGAGGGGCCTTAGAGGGACTTCGCGATGGAAGAAGTCTGTTGTAGCCACTCGTGCTGTTACGTCGGCAGACCAGTCACCATGGATCAGCAGGTGGTAAAAAGGTCCAGGCCAATTGGCAAAATAGGTATAGTGGCCAATGAATTTGTCTGACGGACTAATCTGGGTTTGGGGGATGCCAGGAGAACCGCTACCTGAGCCAATGAATAGTGCCAGCTGTAAAGTCTGGTGGAGGAGGAAAAATGGTCTGGGGCTGTTTATCATGCTTCGGGCTAGGCCCCTTAATTAAACTGAAGGGAAATCTTAACGCTACAACATACAATGACATTCTAGACGATTCTGTGCTTCCAACTTTGTGGCAACAGTTTAGGGAAGACCCTTTCCTGTTTCAGCATGACAATGCCCCCGTGCACAAAGCGAGGCCCATACAGAAATGGTTTGTTGAGATTGGTGTGGAAAAACTTGACTGGCTTGCACAGAGCCCTGATCTCAACCCCGTCGAACACCTTTGGGATGAATTGGAATGCCCGACTGCGAGCCAGCCCTTATCACCCAACCTCACTAATGTTCTTGCTGCTGAATGGAAGCAAGTCCTCTCATCAATGTTCCAACATCTAGTGGAAAGCCTTCCCAGAAGACTGGAGGCTGTTATAGCTGCAAAGGCGGTACCAACTCTATATTAATGCCCATGATTTTGGTGAGATGTTCGACGAGCAGATGTCCACATACTTTTTTGGAAGTTATAACTGGAGATAAGAGGGTCCAGTTAGGGTGTCATTAACATCTTTGGACATTCATAACATTTCATTTTAGTCCATTTAATCACAGAAATTAATAGTCAAACTGACATACATTCTACATCCCAAATGGCACCCTATTCATTATATAGTCCATTACCTTTGACCAGATCGCTATCGTGAGTGTCTTTTTTGGATGCAGACTGTGTGTGGGTATGATACTGATTTCACCTAAAAAGTAATTCAACCCTAAGGTGATGCTCTTTGGAGGGCAGCAGTGTGATGTTACATCTGAACAAGTACCTCATACTGCCACCACCATCTTGAGGTTACATATGTGACCTACTCACTTGTCTAGACACAGGTAATAGCATGTAGAAAACTGGACAAGAGCTAATAGTTTACAAATTATGGTAATAAAATGGTCATTTAAACAAAGTTTTTGTATTTTTAGAATCAGATAATGGTATTTGTTTGGATTATCAAATTAGAACTTTAAAAGTTTCTCTGACCTCTAATTAGAGTTCCATTTCCCATGGCTTTAATAGGTCATTTATTATCTGTTCATAGGATGACACGATGTTTCAATATTTGGCAAACCATATTTCTTAATCCAAATAAGAGGGTAATGAGAGTTTTAAACTACATCAATTCAGCTTGAGTATACTTAATTACAATATTTAATGAAAATCATAATTTATGAATTGAGTATACTAACTCAGTAATGAATCACTTTACATATACATTAGTGAACGTCAATTCCTTAATATTTAATGAATCCTGGATAATCCCAGAGCAATCAATTTAGATAAAAATTGCTTTTCTCCAAAGGTAGACAGAGAGCGTGTGAGAGAGAGAGAGAGAGGTTCAGCAAACGTGTCCACAGTAATACACCATAACGTTGCCTATTATTATATGCATGGGCATTGTCAAACTGGATGGGAAATTACTTTATTTACATCTAATAATTCCTAAGAACCATTATGTGCGAGGGTTAGATTGGCAGGGCTTGTTACTCTGTTTTTGGCATTGCATCATGAAGGAAACCTTGGTCCAGTAACAGCCTCAATCTGAAGGAAATTCAATATTATCAAATCAAACTTTATTTATATAACACATTTTAGACACTAATGCAATGCAATGCGCTTCACAGGAAAAAAATTGAATAAAAAAAACAATGAAAATAAAAACAGAGATTTTTACTACACAACAATCATAAGAGAAAAAAAACTAAAGAATAACAATAAAAACCGAAAGACTAAAAAAGCACCCTAATGAACAGCAAAGCTAAAGGTGTGTTTTAATATCTCTTTTAAATACTGTATGTTCACAGATATGTAATGCTATTCCAGAGGCTGGGGGTATAGTAACTAAAGGCTACATCTCCATTCCTCTTGGTCCTAGGCTTTGGGATAGTTAAAAGGCCTATGCCTGAGGACCTGAGGGACCTACTGTGTACATAACTCAAAAGGATGTCTGATATGTGTTGGGGTGCACAACAGTGGATTGATTTAAAAACCAATAGAAGAATAGTCAATTGAATTCTAAAACTCACAGGCAGCCAGTACAGAGACTTTAAAACCTGTGTCGTAACGTGACTATCATTAACGTGAAGACAGTTATATTATCAAATCAGTTCTCTAGGTGTAATTATTACTTGATTAAACAAATCACTTCAACACTAATTAACTAGGAAGTCGGGCACCATGCGTTTATTTTCAGCAAACTTAACATGTGTAAATATTTGTATGAACATAACAAGACTCAACAACTGAGACATAAACTGAACAAGTTCCACAGACATGTGACTAACAGAAATGGAATAATGTGTCCCTGAACAAAGGGGGGGTCAAAATCAAAAGTAACAGTCAGTATCTGGTGTGGCCACTAGGTGCATTAAGTACTGAACTGCATCTCCTCCTCATGGCCTGCACCAGATTTGCCAGTTCTTACCCCACTCTTCCACCAAGGCACCTGCAAGTTCCCGGACCTTTCTGGGGGGAATGGCCCTAGCCCTCACCCTCCGATCCAACAGGTCCCAGACAGGCTCAATGGGATTGAGATCCGGGCTCTTCGCTGGCCATGGCAGAACACTGACATTCCTGTCTTGCAGGAAATCATGCACAGAACGAGCAGTGTGGTTGGTGGAATTGTCATGCTGGAGGGTCATGTCAGGATGAACCTGCAGGAAGTGTACCACATGAGGGAGGAGGATGTTTTCCCTGTAACGCACAGCGTTGAGATTGCCTGCAATGACAACAAGCTCAGTCCGATGATGCTGTGACACACCGCCCCAGATCATGATGGACCCTCCACCTCCAAATTGATCCCGCTCCAGAGTACAGGCCTCGGTGTAACGCTCATTCCTTCGACAATAAACGCAAATCCGACCATCGCCCCATGTGAGACAAAACCATGACTCGTCAGTGAAGAGCACAATTTGACAGTCCTGCCTGGTCCAGCGACAGTGGGATTGTGCCCATAGGCGACGTTGTTGCCGGTGATGTCTGGTGAGGACCTGCCTTACAACAGGCCTACAAGCCCTCAGTCCAGCCTATTGCGGACAGTGAGCACTGATGGAGAGATTGTGTGTTCCTGGTGTAACTCGGGCAGTTGTTGTTGCTATCCTGTACCTGTCCCGTAGGTGTGATGTTCGGATGTACCGATCCTGTGCAGGTGTTGTTTACACGTGGTCTGCCACTGCGAGGACGATCAGCTGTCCGTCCTGTCTCCCTGTAGGGCTGTCTTAGGCGTCTCACAGTACGGACATTGCAATTTATTGCCCTGGCCACATCTGCAGTCCAAATGATACAATTTAAAACGGAGAATAGTATGTTCATTACCGGAGATAAATAACAAAGAACGTACTTTCAACCACGCGCATGGAAACACTACAGCCAAAATGGGAGCCACTTAGAAAAACTACAACTTCTAGCTCATTTTTTCCAAAAACTAGCCTGAAAATATTTCTAAAGACTGTTGACATCTAGTGGAAGCCCTAGGGACTGCAATCTGGGAGGACTTCGCCTCATAATAAAAATGAAAGCCATTGGAAACAGTGGTAGGCTGATTTTATTTTTTTTTGCTATGGTTTGTCCTCGGGGTTTCGCCTGCCATACCAGTTCTGTTATACTCAGAGACATCACTTAAACAATTTGAGAAACTTTAGTGTTTTCTATCCAAATCTACCAATTATATGCATATCCTAGCTTCTGGGCCTGAGTAACAGGCAGTTTACTTTGGGCGCGCTTTTCATCCGAACGAGAAAATACTGCCCCGTACCCAAGAGATGTTAAACCCTTTACAATGAAGATCTGTGAAGTTATTTGGATTTTTACGAATTATCTTTGAAAGACAGGGTCCTGAAAAGGGGAAGTTTCTTTTTTTGCTGAGTTTATTTCCCGAATTTAACTCTCTTCGGATATTCTCATATCTTATCGATTACAGTTACTTATTAATGTATTACCTCATCAGTCATATTCTGAATGTCACAAACTCTTGGATATCTGCACAAACCCTAGCATAAACAACGAATCAGCGATGTACCAATTGGCTTAATTATGTATTTACTAACTAACTAAATAATCACACTGATGTACATAAACACACACAGGATAGGTTATACCTTGGTTACTAACATGATACAATGAAAAGTCACTAGTGGACTAAACCGATATGACAGCTTGTTACACCAAATGAAAAGGAAGGGGCAGATAAGAAAGAGCGGGAGAAAAGACAAAGGACTGCACTATCGTACACACAACTGATAACTATGCTAATGAAAATGCTAATACTTTGCACATGAACAGCCGCTGAATCAAAAGGAATTGCAATTTACATATTTACGAGTGTAGGCCTTTGTTGTCTCTGTGATCGCCGGTATGTCTGCTGGAGAGTCAGTCGACAGAAAGAATCTGGTTTGTCCACCAGAGATCAAAGTATTTTGTAGTTGTAGCTTGTTATAATGGATACATCAGACGTACCAATGGTCGTTAGATAGGGAAATGTTCTTCAGAATGGATCTTTCAGAGTACCATTTGGTTGTTCGATCGATCGCGTTTACCAGACTAAAGTACTAAACAGCTACAGACTGAGTGTGTAGCCTTTAGTTTTGTAGATTTCTTATTAACCATTTGTGACATCCGGTTCACACTGTCCGTATATTGGTCTATAGAGTGGTAGCCATTTCAATGTGGGGATGACCCTCACGTTCTCTGGTCTCTAGAGTAGTAGCCATTTCAACGTGGGGACCCCATCGCCTGCATTTTCTTGACTAAATGTACATTTTGTCACAGGGTTTTTTATACTGGAGTAGAAAAAGGGGCGTTTCATCATTCCCACGCATTGTCTGTGTTCACTTGGGGGCGGGGCCACAGACAGATCATAAGTTACTATGAAAAACAATTCTCATTTAGAAGACTAAAATCACATTGTTATCTTTCCAAAAGTATTCTTATATTTAATCATTTATTTTATACATCATTCAGATGCAATCCCCATTATTGAGAACTGTATGCAAACAAAGATTTCATGATGTCACAAAATGAAACAAATTCGGCAGGATTGTTCTTTAAATACCAATGGACCATTCCAAATGTTTGGAATACAGAAAAAATGTTTCATTATTCAACCTTTTGATGTTACCGTACTGCAACGTCTCTCTCTCTCTTGGTCAGTACCCGTGCTGCAGCATGCGGTATGTTTTGCAGTTGACCAATGGCTTTCTTGAGTAGACCAGACAGGAGAGCATTACAGTAGTCAAGACTGCTTGTAATAAAAGCATGGAAAAGTCTCTCTCTATCAGCCTGAGATTGCTAAGGTGCAGCCTTTCTATGTTCCTCAGGTGAGGAACATTGACAGGGGATGTCATCTCTGACTGTGGCATAATTGCTTAAGGCGTTTTTATTTCTCTGGCCCAATGGTCAATCCTGCATATTTTTGGTAAATTGTTTAAATCACTGTAGCTCCTTCCTGCAGTCAAATGACCAAATCGCCCTCTGGTGACCTCATGGGTTTAATGTTATTTATATTATATTTTTTACATTTTCATAATTCATAAAAATTATTTCAAATAACCCGCCGAAAATCCGATGTTTCTATATCAAAGGGTTTTGTTATATTTCAGTCTTCTGTGATGTACATAAAGTAGTAATATTGGAATGTAAACTCAACATTGAATGCATTTCACCTCTATATCTGACATGGTACAGGTGTCTAGAGACGCATACAAAGCTCTCTCTCACCCTCCATTTGGCAAATCTGACCATAACTCTATCCTCCTGATAACTGCTTAAAACTCAAACATGAAGTACCAGTGACACGCTACATGCGGAAGTGGTCAGACGAAGTGTATGCTATGCTACAGGACTTGTTTCTCTAGCACAGACTGGAATACTGTATGTTCCGGAATTCATCCCATGGCAATGAGGAGTTTACCACATCAGTTGCTGGCTTAATTAATAAGCGCATCGATGACATCATCCCCACAGTGACCGTAAGTACATATCCCAACCAGAAGCCATGTATTACAGGCAACATCCGCACTCAGCTAAAGGCTAGAGCTGCCGCTTTCAAGGAGCTGGACACTAATCTGGACGCTTATAAGAAATCCTGCTACGCCCCCCGATGAACCATCAAACAGGTAAGATTCAATACAAGACAAAGATCGAATCCTACTACACCAGCTCTGATGCTCGTCGTATGTGACAGGGCTTGCAAACTATCACAGATTACAAAGGGAAACCCAGCCGCGAGCTGCTCAGTGACGGGAGCCTACAAAACGAGCTAAATGCCTTTAATGCTCGCTTCGAGGCTGACACTGAACCATGAATGAGAGCACCAACTGTTCCGGACGACTGTGTGGTCTCGCTCTCCGTAGCCGATGTCAGTAAGACCTTTAAACAGCTTAACATTCATAAGGCCACAGGGCCAGACGGATTAAGAGGATGCGTACTCAGAGCATGCGCTGACCAGCTGGCAAGTGTCTTCACTGACAATTTCAACCTCTCCCTGATCCATTCTGTAATACCTACATGTTTCAATCAGACCACCATAGTCTCTGTGCCCAAGAACACCAAGGTAACCTGTCTAACCCCCTTAGCACTCACATCTGTAGCCATTCAACTCTTTGAAAGGCTGGCCCACATGACTCACATCAAGACCATCATCCCAGACACCCTGGACCCACTTAATTTGCATAATGCCCCAAAAGATCCACAAATGACGCAATCTCAATTCCACTCCACACTGCCCTTTCCCACCTGGACAAAAGTATCACCTATGTGAGAATGCTATTCATTGACTACAGCTCGGTGTTCAACACCATAGTGCCCTCCAAGCTCATCACTAAGCTTAGGACCCTGGAACTGAACACCTCCATCTGCAACTGGATCCTGGACTTCTTGACCGGCCGCCCCCAGTTTGTGACGGTAGGCAACAACACATCCGCCATGCTGACCCTCAACACGGGGGCCCTCAGGGGTGCGCGCTTAGTCCCTTACTGTACTCCCTGTTCACCCATGACTGCATGGCCGTGCATGACTAACATCACCATTCAGTTTGCTGACAACACGATGGTGGTAGGCCTGATCACCGATGGCGATGAGACAGCCTATAGGAAGGAGTTCAGAGACCTGGCTGTGTGGTGCCAGGACAATAACCTCTCCCTCAATGTCAGCAAGACAAAGGAGCTGATTGTGGACTACATGAAATGGAGGGCCGAGCACGCCCCGATTCACATCGATGGGGCTGTAGTGAAGCGGTACCGGTACTTCTTGTATCTAGTCTTGTTGTTGTATTGTTTTGCTATTTCCTTTTTTGTAAATGTTTCTTCCTTTTAACTTTGCATTGTGGGGAAAGGGCTCGTAAGTACACATTTTATGGTAAAGTGTACACTCATTGTATTCTACGCATGTGGCAAATACAATTTGATTTGATTTTAACTATTATTTCCCCCCCAAAAAACATCATTTTCAGGTGTTTATGCACATCATTTCTTTTTTTATTACTTAATTTAATTAGAAATATCAACTTTATTGCTTCAGCCTATTTACATAATGTGATTAACATCCCATTTTGTTTTGATCATTGTGTCACTCATTTAAATGTGCATAATAAGTGTGTCAATTTACTTTACAAGGACACCCTTCCTTGCCCCTACCTACTGAGGCCAGGATTCATTTTCATATGTTATTTAAGAAAATAAATAAGAAAAAGTTGTTCAAAAAAGTTCTGTGTCTAGACATTTCTAATGATGATTAGATCAATAAAGCAACAAAAAAAAAGATACTACCAGTATTTTTTTATTAGGCATAATCCTTCCAAAAATGGTTTAGCTATGTCAGCCTCGAGGGTTCATTGAGTTTGAGCTTAGTTAGAGTTTTTAAATGAGTTGTTTTCCTTTTTAGTTTTTATGTTAGGGATAAATTTAACAAGCTGCATAGCATAATATCTTACACACACAATATCATGTACGTACTGTATGTATGTCTGTATGATGGATGGATGGATGTACTGTACAATTAATGAATGCGTTCTTCATTAAAACA
Organism: Salmo salar; assembly: GCF_965601325.2. Lineage (NCBI taxonomy): Eukaryota > Metazoa > Chordata > Actinopteri > Salmoniformes > Salmonidae > Salmo > Salmo salar. The sequence goes on along the minus strand of NC_138309.1, from coordinate 23,224,818 downwards.
ACAACACATGCATTTCACTGACTTTTACTTGACTGCAGATTATATCAAAGGACATGTATTTGTTACAACCCTGTAATGAGCAGAACACTAACCATGAACCAATTAGGCCTCCCCACAGTAATATGGCTGTCATTGACTAGGAAACAACTAACGACACCCTTTCTCCGGGAGGCTCTGTCATAGGAACAGGACTAATAGCAAAGGCCAGCCTCACTGTTACAATCTCTAGTTCTGCAGTTGAGCATCTGAAGGACTCTGGTCTTCTTACTGGGATTTCACAGGTTCAAGAAAATGTGAATTAAGATCCTGATTAAGTACTCTTTTGTTTTAGTGAAATTGAATACAATAGGCAACATTAATAATGTAATGAATATGATGGGAGACAGAGTGCTGGTTTCAAGCGCAGAGAGCAGCAGGTGTTTATTAGCAAAGGACCACAGGAGGAGGCAGGTAGCTGGGTCCAGGTACAGGCAGAAGGTCATACACAGGGACTCCAAAAAGTTAACAGTACAGGCAGGGAAAAGGCTAATGACGTAATCCGGGAGATCAGGCAAGAGGTTGACGACAGGAAATCTGATAGGCAAAAGTACAGGCGGGGAATAGGCAAAAAGGTGTCGTTAGTGAGGATGGCCAAAAACGATGATACACAGGAGGACTAATACGGAAATAAACAGAGCTCCGAATAGACCATGTAACAAAACAAACAATACCTCACAATGATGGGGTGCAAAGAACTGAACGAAATAATGTGTGTAAATGACATACAGGTGTGTGAACAGGTGATCAAAATTCAGGTGATTGGGATCTGGAGTGTGAGCTGCATTCAGGGGAGAGTGTTTGAGAGTGTGAGTTCGAAGCAGACATTACAAATAAGTGATGAAAGTTCACATAGGATGACTAACTACACTGAACCAAAATATAAATGCAACATGCAACAATTTCAACAATTTTACTGAGTTACAGTTCATATAAGAAAATCATTCAATTGAAATAAATTCATTAGGCCCCAATCTATGGATTTCACATGACTGGGAATACAAATGGATGAATAGGCAATAACTGTGCACCTTAATTCACAACTGAATTTAAATTAGGCCTAACTGAATGATAAGGAGGATGAAGAGGTTGATTTAATTTAGAAAGACAATAGTGTAATGATCAGTTTGTGTTATGCCTATTTATCAGCAGCCAATAATTTGATCATGAGCCTTGAAGGTTGATATCATTCTCTTTTACATTTTAAGTTGTGAAAAGAAGCTGTTATGGGACTGTTGTATTTACTATAACTCTGAAACTAATCAACTTTACATTTTACGTGAGGTAACCAAGACACAAAAATAAAAAGCTGAAGTTACATCTGATTAAAAGTAATGTATATGGTACTACACTAACTAACACACGTTATCTGTTTTTACAATCATTACCAAGCCACAATAGAATTTGAAATCAATGTTTTCATGGAACAATTAACTGTGTTTTACAGAAAGTGAGGAAATGTTCTTACTATATGTCCACACAATTAACCTATTTCACTCACACTGCACAAATATACTCACTCACTCTTTTCTATTTTTACCAATGAAATGCCACAAGCATTAAACAAAGCATGTGTGTCCATGTACGCTGATGATTCAACTATACTCATCAGCAACCACAGCTGAAGTCACTGAAACCCTTAACAAAGAGCTGCAGTCTGTTTTGGAATGGGTGGCCAGTAATAAACTGGTCCTGAACATCTCTAAAACTAAGAGCATTGTATTTGGTACAAATCATTCCCTAAGTTCTAGACCTCAGTTGAATCTGGTGATGCATGGTGTGGAGAGTTCAACAAGTTGAGAAGACTAAATTACTTGGTGTTACCTAACAGGCTGACCACACCGCTCGCGTCGTGTGCGCGTGCACAAGCGTTGCAAAATTCATTTAGAGATCTATGTTATTCAATTATTGCACCCACACTGCTCGTGCGCGCCGACGAGCGTCTGCGTTGCCAAGGGCTAAAATAGAAATCAGTTCAATTTCTGACGCAGATCGCGCTGCAAGTCCTGCCTCTCCCAGCTCCTAATTGGTTTATAGAAGCAGGTACCAACGTGCCATCTCCTCATTGGTTATACCCACGTGGGTGACTGAAAGACGAACAAGGTCAGCAGCGGTAATGCACCTAATTTATGAAAGTTGCCAATCGCAATATAAAGTCAATAGAAGAAAAGGCCTGGAAGAAGAGAGATTTTTATTTATTTATTTATTTCACCTTTATTTAACCAGGTAGGCAAGTTGAGAACAAGTTCTCATTTACAATTGCGACCTGGCCAAGATAAAGCAAAGCAGTTCGACAACATACAAAAACACAGAGTTACACATGGAGTAAAACAACATACAATCAATGATACAGTAGACAAAAATGAGACTATATACAATGTGAGCAAATTATGTGAGATAAGGGAGGTAAAGGCAAAAAAGGCCATGGTGGCAAAGTAAATAAAGTATAGCAAGTAAAACACTGGAATGGTAGAATTATAATTTCAAGAAAGTTCAAAGTTAATATAAATAATATGGTGCAAAGGAGCAAAATAATAAATAAATAAATAAATAAATACAGTAGGGGAAGAGGTAGTAGTTTGGGCTAAATTATAGATGGGCTATGTACAGGTGCAGTGATCTGGGAGCTGCTCTGATAGCTGGTGCTTAACCTCTTGACGGTCGCCTAGGATAGGGGGCGCCACAGCGCATTTTGAAAACTATTCATGCTCATTTTAAACGGCCTACTACTCAAACTCAGAAGCTAGGATATGCATATAATTAATCCTTGTGGATAGAAAACACCCTAAAGTTTCTAAAACTGTTTGAATGGTGTCTGTGAGTATAACAGAACTCATATGGCAGTCAAAACCCCGAGACAGATCGAAACAGGAAGTGGAATTCTGAATTGCGAACTCAACTTCATCACGTTGCCTATTAATCACACCGTGAGCTATGGTTCATTGAGCACTTCCTATTGCTTCCACTAGATGTCCCCAGTCTTTACAAAGTGGTTTGAGTCTCCTACTGTTAAAACTGAATGAATGAGACGCTGTTTAAATTGGTCACATGAGGAGGGCCATCACCATTGTGATGCCGGCGGCCCTGGCTTCCCTCCCCTTTCGAAACGTTTTGAAAGACAATGCAATCATCCTCCTTGAATCTTATTGGCTCGCTTGTTGAAAAACGCCCTGAAGATTTATGTTATACAACGTTTGACATGTTTGAACGAACCTAAATGGAAAAAAAATGCATTTTCTCGAAATGGCTGTCCCGCGGCCGACGGAGCATTTGGATCAGCCTTCAGATGCGCTAACAAGAACAAGCTCTTGGAACAGAAAGAAGTAATTTTTTCGAACGAAAATACATTTGTTGTGGACCTGGGATTCCTGGAAGTGCTTTCTGATGAAGACAACCAAAGGTAAGGGATTATTGACAATAGTATACAAGACTAGATGTGATATGCGATTGTTCCAAGATGGCGCTGACCTGTAACGTTAGCCTATTTTTCAGAGTATCGCATCCCCTTTCATCGCAAAGTATGATTACCCAGTAAAGTTAATTTTAAATCTGGCATTACAGGTGCTTTCAAGAGATATTCATCTATAAATCTTAGAATGACAATATTACATTTTAAAAATGTTTTCGAATAGTAATTGAGTAAATTGTAGCTCTGTTTCATCGGATGCATTTGAGGGAAAATAGTTAGTCAACGTTACGCACCGATGTAAAATGCAGTTTTTATATATAAATATGAACTTTATCGAACAAAAGAATGCATGTATTGTGTAACATGATGTCCTAGGTGTGTCATCTGATGAAGATTGTCAAAGATTAGTGTTGCATTTAGCTGTTTTTTGGTTATTTGTGATGCATGTGGTTGGTCGGAAAATGGCTATGTGGCTACTTTTACGATATACTCCTCTAACATAATCTAATGTTTTGCTTTTGCTGTAAAGACTTTTTGAAATCGGACAACGTGGTTCGATTCAGGAGAGGTGTATCTATAAAACGATATAATTTGAAAAAAAAATGAAAAAAAAAAATTATAACATTTTGTTATGCTAATGGCGATATGATTTTTCGCTGGATGTCCATACGGGCCGGAGGCCGCACAGGGGTTAAAGCTAGTGAGGGAGATAAGTGTTTCCAGTTTCAGAGATTTTTGTAGTTCGTTCCAGTCATTGGCAGCAGAAAACTGGAAGGAGAGACGACCAAAGGAGGAGTTGGCTTTAGGGGTGACCAGAGAGATATACCTGCTGGAGCGCGTGCTACAGGTTGGTGCTGCTATGGTGACCAGTGAGCGGAGATAAGGGGGGATTTTACCTAGCAGGGTCTTGTAGATGACCTGGAGCCAATGTGTTTGGCGACGATTATGAAGTGAAGGCCAGCCAACGAGAGCGTTCAGGTCGCAGTGGTGGGTAGTATATGGGGCTTTGGTGACAAAACGGATGGCACTGTGATAGACTGCATCCAGCTTGTTGAGTAGGGTATTGGAGGCTATTTTGTAAATGACATCGCCGAAGTCGAGGATTGGTAGGATGGTCAGTTTTACGAGGGTATGTTTGGCAGCATGAGTGAAGGATGCTTTGTTGCGAAATAGGAAGCCAATTCTAGATTTAACTTTGGATTGGAGATGATTGATGTGAGTCTGGAAGGAGACTTTACAGTCTAACCAGACACCTAGGTATTTGTAGTTGTCCACAAATTCTAAGTTAGAACCGTCCAGAGAAGTGATGCTGGACAGGTGGGCAGGTGCAGGCAGCGATCGGTTGAAGAGCATGCATTTAGTTTTACTTGTATTTAGGAGCAGTTGGAGACCACGGAAGGAGAGTTGTATGGCATTGAAGCTCGTCTGGAGGGTTGTTAACACAGTCTCCAAAGAAGGGCCAGAAGTATACAGAATGGTGTCGTCTGCGTAGAGGTGGATCAGAGATTCACCAGCAGCAAGAGCGACATCATTGATGTATACAGAGAAAAGAGTTGGCCCAAGAATTGAACCCTGTGGTAACCCCATAGAGATTGCCAGAGGTCCGGACAGCAGGCCCTCCGATTTGACACACTGAAATATATCAGAGAAGTAGTTGGTGAACCAGGCGACGCAATCGTTTGAGAAACCAAGGCTACTGAGTCTGCCGATGAGGATGTGGTGATTAACAGAGTCAAAAGCTTTGGCCAGGTCAATGAATACGGCAGCACAGTATTGTTTCTTATCGATGGCGGTTACGATGTCGTTTAGGACCTTGAGCGTGGCTGAGGTGCACCCATGACCAGCTCTGAAACCAGATTGCATAGCGGAGAGGGTGCGGTGGGATTCGAAATGGTCGGTAATCTGTTTGTTGACTTGGCTTTCGAAGACCTTAGAAAGGCAGGGTAAGATGGATATAGGTCTGTAGCAATTTGGGTCAAGAGTGTCACCTCCTTTGAAGAGGGGGATGACAGCAGCTGCTTTCCAATCTATGGGAATCTCAGACGACACGAAAGAGAGGTTGAACAGGCTAGTAATAGGGGTTGCAATAATTTCGGCAGATAATTTTAGAAAGCAAGGGTCCAGATTGTCAAGCCCAGCTGATTTGTAGGGGTCCAGATTTTGCAGCTCTTTCAGAACATCAGCTGAATGGATTTGGGAGAAGGAGAAATGTGGGAGGCTTGGGCGAATAGCTGTGGGGGGTGCAGTGCTGTTGAATGCGTAGGGGTAGTTAGGTGGAAAGCATGGCCAGCCGTAGAAAAATGCTTATTGAAATTCTCAATTATAGTGGGCTTATCGGTGGTGACAGAGTTTCCTATCCTCAGTGCAGTGGGCAGTTGGGAGGAGGTGTTCTTATTCTCCATGGACTTTACAGTGTCCCAGAACTTTTTAGAGTTTGAGTTGCAGGAAGCAAATTTCTGTTTGAAAAAGCTAGCCTTGGCGTTTCTAACTGCCTGTGTGTATTGGTTTCTAACTTCTCTGAAAAGTTGCATATCGCGGGGGCAGTTCGATGCTAATGCAGAACGCCACAAGATATTTTTGTGTTGGTTATTAAGGGCAGTCAGGTCTGGGGAGAACCAAGGGCTATATCTGTTCCTGGTTCTAAATTTCTTGAAAGGGGCATGCTTATTTAAGATGGTGAGGAAGGCATTTAAAAAAAATAACCAGGCATCCTCTACTGACGGGATGAGGTCAATATCCTTCCAGGATACCAGGGCCAGGTCGATTAGAAAGGCTTGCTCGTTGAAATGTTTCAGGGAGCGTTTGACAGTGATGAGTGGAGGTCGTTTGACCGCTGACCCATTACGGGTGCAGGCAATGAGGCAGTGATCGCTGAGATCTTGGTTGAAAACAGCAGATTGTATTTAGAGGGCACGTTGGTTAGGATGATATCTACGAGGGTGCCAGTGTTTGCGGCTTTGGGGTTGTACCTGGTGGGTTCATTAATAATTTGTGCGAGATTGAGGGCATCAAGCTTGGATTGTAGGATGGCTGGGGTGTTAAGCATGTCCCAGTTTAGGTCACCTAGTAGCACGAGCTCTGAAGATAGATGGGGGGCAATCAGTTCACATATGGTGTCCAGAGCACAGCTAGGGGCCGAGGGGGGTCTATAGCAGGCGGCGACGGTGAGAGACTTGTTTTTGGAGAGGTGGATTTTTAAAAGTAGAAGTTCAAATTGTTTGGGTACAGACCTGGATAGCAGGACAGAGCTCTGCAGACTATCTCTGCAGTAGATTGCAACACCGCCCCCTTTGGTCGTTCTATCTTGTCTGAAAATGTTGTAGTTAGGGATGAAGATTTCAGAGTTTTTGGTGGACTACCTAAGCCAAGATTCAGACACAGCTAGGACATCCGGGTTGGCAGAGTGTGCTAAAGCAGTGAATAAAACAAACTTAGGGAGGAGGCTTCTAATGTTAACCTCTATGGGACCGGCGGGACGAATTCGTCCCACCTACGTAACATCCACTGCCAGCCTGTGGCGCGATTTTCAAAATCTTCAAAATCCTATTACTTCAATTTCTCAAACATATGACTATTTTACAGCCATTTAAAGATAAGACTCTCGTTAATCTAACCACACTGTCCGATTTCAAAAAGGCTTTACAACGAAAGCAAAACATTAGATTATGTCAGCAGAGTACCAAGCCAGAAATAATCAGACACCCATTTTTCAAGCCAGCATATAATGTCACCAAAACCCAGAAGACAGCTAAATGCAGCACTCACCTTTGATGATCTTCATCAGATGACAACCCTAGGACATTATGTTATACAATACATGCATGTTTTGTTCAATCAAGTTCATATTTATATCAAAAACCAGCTTTTTACATTAGCATGTGACGTTCAGAACTAGCATACCCCCCGCAAACTTACGGGGAATTCGCTAACATTTTACTAAATTACTCACGATAAACGTTCACAAAAAGCATAACAATTATTTTAAGAATTATAGATACAGACCTCCTCTATGCACTCGATATGTCCGATTTTAAAATAGCTTTTTGGTGAAAGCACATTTTGCAATATTCTAAGTATATAGCCCAGGCATCACGGGCTCGCTATTTAGACACCCGGCAAGTTTAGCACTCACCATAATCATATTTACTATTATAAAAATGTCATTACCTTTTGTTGTCTTCGTCAGAATGCACACCCAGGACGTCTACTTCAATAACAAATGTTGGTTTGGTCCAAAATAATCCATCGTTATATCCGAATAGCGGCGTTTTGTTCGTGCGTTCCAGACACTATCCGAAATAGTAAAGAAGTGTCGCGCGCTTGGCGCAATTCCTGACAATAAAATTCAAAGTATTCAATTGCCGTACGTCGAAGCATGTCAACCGCTGTTTAAAATCAATTTTTACGTCATTTTTCTCGTAGAAAAGCGGTAAAATTCCGACAGGGAATCTCCTTTTCGGCAAACAGAGGAAAAAATCCCAAAGGCGGGGGCGGTCGGGGTCACGCGCATAAGCTAGTGTCTCTTGATGGGCCACTTGAGAAAGGCGATAATGTGTTTCAGCCTGGGGCTGGAATGACGACATTCTCTTTTTTCCCGGGCTATGAGAGCCTATGGACGACGTGGGAAGTGTCACGTTAGAGCAGAGATCCTTAGTAAATGATAGAGATGGCAAAGAAGTTCCAGAAATGGTCAGACAGGCCACTTCCTGTAAAGGAATCTCTCAGGTTTTGACCTGCCATTTGAGTTCTGTTATACTCACAGACACCATTCAAACAGTTTTAGAAAATTTAGGGTGTTTTCTATCCATATGTAATAAGTATATGCATATTCTAGTTACTGAGTAGGAGTGGTAACCAGATTAAATCGGGTATGTTTTTTATCCAGCCGTGTCAATGCTGCCCCCTAGCCCTAACAGGTTAACATGCATGAAACCAAGGCTATTACGGTTACAGAAGTCATCAAAAGAGAGCGCCTGGGGAGTAGGAGTGGAGCCAGGCACTGCAGGGCCTGGATTCACCTCTACATCCCCAGAGGAGCAGAGAAGAATGAGTATAAGGGTACGGCTAAAATCTATAAGAATTGGTCGTCTGTGACGTCCAGAATAGAGAGAAAAGGGAGCAGGTTTCTGGGGGCGATAAAATAGCTTCGAGGTATAATGTACAGACAAAGGTATGGTGGGATGTGAATACAGAGGAGGTAAACCTAGGCATTTAGTGATGATGAGAGAGATATTGTCTCTAGAAACATAATTGAAACCAGAAGATGTCATAGCATGTGTGGGTGGAGGAACTGAGAGGTTGGATAAGGTATAATGAGCAGGGCTAGAGGCTCTACAGTGAAATAAGCCAATAAACACTAACCAGAACAGCAATGGACATTGCATATTGACATTGAGGAGAGGCATGCTAAGCCGAGTGATCAAAGGGTCCAGTGAGATTCAGACAGCTAGCCGGGCCATAGGTAGCAAGCTGGTGGAAGATGGAGGGAGGTCTGTTTTTCGCCACCTCGTGCTTTTCCGTCTGTGGGTTAGTGGGGTTCCGTGTGGAAGGGGGGACCAGTCCAAGTTGGCAAAATAGTTAGTTATAGTGGCCCAAGAAAGTGTCCGATAGACCTATTCAGATCGCAGCCGAAATGACAGCTAACGATTAACGATTAGTGGGCCGCAGATGGGCGATCAGGTTACGTCGCGACGGAGGGGCCAGTTGGATAACTCCCTCGGGCAGATAACGTTGGTGGTCCAGTCATGAAGGCCCGATGGGGCTCCGCATCGGCAGTAAAGCGGGTCTGGATAGGTGATTGTAGCCCAGGAGACACTTCAGCTGGCTAGCTCAGGAAAAGCCCACGAGTGGCTGACAGAACTCTTCAGCTGGCTAGCTCCGGGATAATGTGTGTTAATTCCGGGACCGACGTTGCCAATAGTCACTCAGGTAGCAGCTAGTTAGCTGCAAGATCCAGGTGTAAATGTCCAGAGCCTGCGGTAGAAATCGGGGAAAGGAGAGAGAGTAGGTCCGGTGTGTTCTGGTCTGAGTCGCGCTGTACAAAAACTGGCGATAGCTTTTCGAGCTAATGGATAGCTGAGGACAGCTAACCATGGGTAGCTGAACTCCAACGTTAGCCAGTGAAAATGGCTAACATCTGGCTAGCTTCTGTTGTGGATTTCGGATTTGAGGTAAATAATACTTTCTTTTTTAAATTGGTGAGGCGGGTTGCAGGAGAGTGCTTTGAGGTTGAGTTTTAGAAGAAAAAATGTAAAAAGATAATGCGAAGGAAAAAATATGTAAATATATATATACGGGATACGACAAGAGGAGGGTAAAGGACGTCTGAACTGCTACGCCATCTTGGAATGAATGAATGAATGAGATGACTAGAAACGATTCAGTTGACCGTTTTATGTGTGGATTAATTGGCGGAGTAGAGGACAACTCGATGTTTATATCCCAGGACAAATTAGCTAGCAACAGCAACTTAGCTAAATAGGACAAACTAGCTAGCAAGTGCAATCTAACTAGCCATACATGTTTAATGCTTTTGACCTGTCCCCAAATGAATATAATTGGTTCAGTTTGTTTTAATAATTTAACCTGCGTGTCGTGATCACGTTTGGTGTGGGGAGACAAAATAAATGTATGCACGATGGCGCACGATGGGGCACCCGCGCAGCCGGTTTGGGGTCCGTGTTAGATTGTAAATTGTCATGGTCAAAACATATAGATTCAATGGTTGTAAAGATGAGGAGAGGTCTGTCCATAATAAAGAGATGATCTGCTATTTTGACACCACACTTCAAAAAGCAAGTTCTGCAGGCTGTAGTTTAGTCTTATCTTGATTATTGTCCAGTCGTGTGGTCGAGTGCTGCAAGGCAAGACATAGTTAAGCTGCAGCTGGCCCAGAACAGAGTGGCACGTCTTGCTCTATTTTGTAATCAGAGGGCTGATATAAATACTCTGCATGCCAGTCTTTCTTGTCTAAGAGTTGAGGAGTGTCTGACTTCATCACTTCTTTTTATAGGAAACATAAATGTGTTGAAAATCACAAATTTCCATAGTCAATTTACACACAGCTCTCACACACACTTACCCCACCAGACATGTCACCAGGGTTCTTTTCACAGTCCCCAAGGAAGTGTACAGTAGTATATAGAGCAATTATTTCATGGAACTCCGTTCCATCTCATATTGCTCAAATGAACAGCAAACCTGGTAGAAAAAGATCAAGCAACACCTCACGGCACAACACCTTGCCCCTATTTGACCTAGATCAGGTATTCCAAAACTGGGGTATGTGCAATGCCGTCGGGGGTACAAATAAAAATGTGATTCAGATTTTTTTTTAAATTATTTATAGAGACACATACCAGCTCTACCGGTAGTACTGCTACTGCCAGCAGTACCCCCGAAGTCGATTCCTCTCCTTGTTCGGGCAGCGTTCGGCGGTCGATGTCACCGGTCTTCTAGCCATCGCTGATCCACCTTTCATTTTCCATTTGTTTTGTCTTGTTTTCCCACACACCTGGTTTACACTCCCTCATTACTTGCCGTGTATATAACCCTCTGTTCCCCCCCATGTCTGTGTGTGAAATTGTTTATTGTCAGGTTGGCACGCCTCTGGCTGGTTTGCGCAGGGTTTTGTTTAACACCCGTGCTTTGTGGCAGCCGGAACTTTGTACTGTGTTATTGTACTTTGTGCTGCCTCACTTGTTCTTTGGGCATTTATTTTTGTGACGCAGTTGCGTTCTGTTCAAATAATTGACTCAGTTAAGTGCTTTGTCCACTCATCTCTGCTCTCCTGCGCCTGACTTCCATGCACCAGCTACACCCACCGTTTGACAACACCTGCACCTGTCGTCGACACAAGTTGTTCTGCTTCCATGAGCACATCCAATGCTCGCATCAGTAATTCTACATTTGTTGTTAGCCCAGCTAGCATGGACACTGACAGTTCTGAATCTGATGCAGCTGAAGAGCTACTGACCCTTCAACCAGGAAAGCACCAAACAACAGACAGGGACGTTGGACCATCGAAGAGGCACAAATATGAGGAGAACTATTGATTTCGGGCTCACTTATATTGGGAGTAGTGCCTTTCCTCAGCCACAGTGTGTTACATGTGCAAAAGTACTATCTAACAACTCGATGAAACCTTCACTCTTGCGCAGACATTTAGAAACAAAACATGCCAATTTGAAAAATAAGCCATGGGAGTTTTTTGAGTGAGAATTAAGACAACTTTCTAGTAGTAAGACATCTATAAAAGCAACAGATACCATTAATAAGAAGGGGCTAGAAGCGTCTTATATGGTGAGCTACCGAGTGGCTAGGACATGCAGGACTTAATTGTGGAGGACTTAATTCTTCCTGCTGACGCAGATATGCCGGGGATAAGGCTGGGTGGATAGGCCAAAAAAACTATACAGAAAATTACTTCATCAAACAACACTGTTTCACGAGGAATCGGTGACATGGCAGGAGATATTTTGAAACAATTACCGGTTCGCATACAAGCCAGTGAGTTCTATACGTTACAGCTGGATGAGTCAACAGACGTGGCGGGCCTGGCACAGCTCGTGGTATATGGCCGTTACGTTCGTGCACAATTACACAGGTACTTTCCTGAAAAAATCCCTTTCTTGCCCTGCTGTCACGACTTCTGCCGAAGTCGGTCCCTCTCCTAGTTCGGGCGACGTTCGGCAGTCGACGTCACCGACCTTCTAGCCATCGCCGATCCACCTTTAATTTTCCATTGGTTTTGTCTTGTCTTCCCTCATACCTGGTTTCAATTCCATCAATTACATGTTGCGTATTTAACCCTCTGTTCCCCCCATGTCCTTGTTTCTTGTAGTGCTGTGTACGTTATGCTGGTGGATACAGGGTTTTGTTTGACCCATTCATTGATTGTTCTGTTTACGGTGGTTTTGATGTTTATTAAGGTAGGACAGCAGTGGAGTAGGGAGGAGTAAGGAATTCGGGAAGAGGGAATGTCAGATGAAGTGACAAGGAACAGTTCTATTACACACACACACCATCTAAGTTCCTGTCTAGCCGTGCAAGGAGGAGACTCCGCCTAATAGGAGGGTATAAATACTTGTGCTGGTGGAAACATCTTTGTCTTTTCAGCTGTTTGTCCCATTGGGTGAATAAACTTGGTTTGAGCTTTACTAGTCGTCCATGAGTTTTACTCTGTCATAACCTAACAAATCAAAAAAGGAATCAGAAAAATTAGCCCTGGACACCATATGTGAATAAATTGCCCCCCATTTATCTTCAGAGTTTGTACTGTTAGGTGACCTAAACTGGGATATGCTTAACACCCCGGCCGTCCTACAATCTAAGCTAGATGCCCCCAATCTCACACAAATTATCAAGGAACCTACCAGGTACAACCCTAAATCCGCAAATACGGGCACCCTCATAGATATCATCCTGACCAACCTGCCCTCTAAATACACCTCTGCTGTCTTCAACCAGGATCTCAGTGTCACATTTGTTGTATGAAGGAGCAGACCAAAGCGCAGCGTGTGTATCGTTCCACATCTTTATTTATCTGTGAAACTATGCAATACATACAATAAACTAATAAACAAAAACAACAAACCGTGACAAAGAGGTGATACACTAAGATACACTAACTCAAAATAATCTCCCACAAACACTAGTGGGAAAACAACAACTTAAATATGATCCCCAATTAGAGACAACGATGACCAGCTGCCTCTAATTGGGAATCATAAAAATAAAAAAAAACATTGAAAAAAGAAACTAGAACAAACATAGAAATAAATAAACTAGACAAAACCCCCTGTCACGCCCTGACCTACTCTACCATAGAAAATAAAAGCTTTATATGGTCAGGACATGGCACTCAGCGATCACTGCCTCATTGCCTCCGTCCGTAATGTGTCTGCGGTCAAACGACCACCCCTCATCACTACCTCCCTAATCTTACTACATTTGCACACACTGTATATAGATTTTTCTATTGTGTTATTGACTGTACGTTATTTTGTTGTTATTGTGTAACTCTGTGTTGTTTGTGTCGCACTACTTTGCTTTATCTTGGGCAGGCCACAGTTGTAAATGAAAACTTGTTCTCAACTGGCCTTCCTGGTTAAAGAAAGGTGAAATATATATATTTGTTAATCTGGTTTCCTTCAAACATCACCTAATTGAATGAAAAACACAATTTTGATTGTTCATTTCCATTAATGAGGCTTACACAATAGAATGAGTTCCTCAAGTGCCTATGCATATCCCAATGTTGGGAGTGTTACCACTATCATATTTAAATTTCAGCTAACAGTCCAATATGCTCTAGACAGCTAGCGGGCCGCAGCTAGCAGGCTAGCGGATTGGCCTTCAGGGGACGTCACGACGGAGGAGCCTGTTGAAACCTCCTCAGGCGGATTATGTCGGTAGACCAGTTGTGATAGATCGGCGGGGCTCCGTGTTGGCAGTGAAAGGGGTCCAGGCTAATTGGCAAAATAGGTATTGTAGACCAAGGAGTGGCTTATGGACCTCTTCAGCTAGCTGGGAGATGGGCCTAGCACGAGGCTAGTTCCAGGCTAACTGGTGCTTGCTTCAGGACAGAGACGTTAGCCAGGAGTATCCACTCGGATAGCAGCTAGCTAGCTGCGCTGATCCAGGTGAAAAGGTTCAGAACTTGCAGTAGGAATCTGGAGATATGGAGATTTGGTGGAGAAAAAGCGGTCCGGTATGCTCTGGGTTGAATCGCACTGTGCAGACTGGCAGGAGTTGACCGGGCTAAGGTTAGCTGATGACCGCTAGCAGTGGCTGACTACTAGCTAGTAGCTGGCTAGCTTCTGTTGGGGGTTACGGTTAGTGTTAATGAACAGTCCAGCAGGCATCGGCTGTGTAGTCGAGTGATCATAGGGTCCAATGAGCATCACTAGATGAAACAGGGAACAGTTCGGTAGTCGATTGCTACATTGAGCAAGCGGGAGACACGGCGTTCAGGGAGATAGCAGGCTGGGGCTAGCAGATAGATCATCACCAAACATCCACAAAGCAGAGGCCGGTTGAGCGCACATCGGCCGAGTTACGTCAGCAGACCAGTTGTGATGGATCGGAGGGACTCCAGGCCAATTGGCAAGAGAAGTGTTGTAGTTGGTGTACTTCGTTTGCTAGCTGGGAGATGGGCCTAGCTCGGGGCTAACTGGTGCATGCTTCTGGACAAGGGAGTTTGCCACAATAGCTCCTCGGTAGCAACTAGCTAGCTGCGAAGATTTGGTGTAATGGTCAAGAACTTGCGGCAGGAATCCAGTGATGTAGTGGAAAATAGCAGTCCGATATGCTCAGGGCTGGTATCGCGCTGTGCAGACTGGCATGTATTATCCGGGCTATCCAGGCTAAAGCGGCAGGAGTCCGAGCTAAAGGTAAAGACTCTAGCAGAGGCTAACAATGACTGAATAGCTAGTAGCTAATTAGTTGCTAGCTTCTGATGGAGGTTCCAGTTATAAGGTCTAAAAAAATTGCTGATCCGTACCACATTGGGTGAGGCGGTTTGCAGGAATGTATATTTATTTCGAAAATGGAAAAAAGAGATTGAAATGTGTACAAAAACCAAAAAATCGTCTCTTGTGATACGGTTCACAGCAGCACTGGCGGATGTGTTGACTTGACAACTGCGTCTGAGTTTAAACAACCCTCCCCCTTTTGTTCCATGCTGACTGAAGAACTAGCTAGCCAGTAACTAGCTAACACCAGACACAGATGAAGTGGGAAACATATAAGTATGAAGTGGGAAACATATAAGTATCTTTGCCATAACTGGTAAACTTTTAATTAAATTTGCTGACACCCTACAGTCAAATTTTGGAACCAGTAGATTAGCCATCTAGCTATATAAACCATGCCCCCTCTGCAAACACACCTTCTCCAATGTTGGTACTTATTTAAATTAGGTAAGACAACATCATGTTACCATTGGTGTATTAAAATGAAAGCGTTATGGTGATGTCACGCTATCCTCTTAATAATCCTGCCTCCTGGCTCCAAGTGTTTGACACCGGGGAGAGGATCAATAACTTTAGCAACATCGAGGCAACATTAATTTTCATATTTTGATCTGGTTTCATCACAATATCTTCCAATTTCATGAAAAACGTGATTTTGACTGTTCTTGCTCTTTAAACATGTTTTAACATAATCACTTTGGACCTCACTTGGTGAAGTACATAAAATTGGAAATAGATGAATGCAACAACCATGTCCCTGTCAATAACAAATACATTCATGGGTGGTAACTCGAAAGTTATAGTGGTAAATATTTGAAAAAGGCTTTACAGTAAGCAGTGAGTTAATTTAGCACTGTTCCGGTGTCTCTATGGGTCAACTTTCAGTGTTGATTTAACACTGTGTAATTTATTTTGAATTACTCTGCAGTATTTTCAGTTATCATACAATTAATTGCAACCTTTTCAGTGGCATGTTGAAAGAGTCATACAGTAGCTGAGTGTCTCATCTTATTTTTACCTACCTGTACAAAATATAATTGTTTAACTGGTTTGACTTGATTATGTACACCTGGGGCAATGAACATTCAGCAGAATGGACATTTACAGAATGTTCAGATGTATTGTGTAGATCAAATATGAAATATTATATGAGATTGTTTGTGCTCTATCTATTCTATCTTCAACATGCAGTTCCAAAACTAACCATATTCAAATAGTAGTCACTTTCTGAGATCTGTATTCAAATAGTATTTAAAAAAGTACTTTTTGGGGATCTGTATTGAAATAGTTGCACACACTTCCAAAGTAACTATTTGTTCCTTCGCAAAAAGTTACTTTCCACAAAGCAAAGTTAAAACTTTAGTTATTCCAGGTCTGCTCTATGGGGCAGTTTATAGGGTTTTGGGGGCCCTAAGCAAGATACACATTTGCCATGGGATGGAAAGAACATTTTGCAGTTTTTACACAATTCTACACATTATGCCATGTTCATATGATATCTGAGTGAGAGTGACTAACAAAATCAATGTGGGTCCTAGGGAGGTCAGGGTCCTTAGTGCCCAGTCAGTAATTTGTCCATGAATACTACAAGTTTTATATAGCTGGCCAGACTAACTGTTCTGGCAATCTATAATATTTGCTAGTTGAGTGACTGTCAGTGACTAACACAATAAGATCTCACGATTTTACCAATTTGACTTCAGTTTCTGACATTTATCCATGTTTCTTAAAACTACACATTTTGAAGTTGCACCAAACTTAACATTTTGAAGTGTTTTTGACACCCTAGGTTGACTCTTCCTGCTCAGCATTGTTCCGTTTCTACAAACGTCACATTTTGAAGTAAAGGGTTAAAGTTACAATATGTAACTTTATGGGCAACCCGACCAAATTCACCTATAAATGTGACTTATAGATATGTAATTCTCATTGAAAGCAAGTCTAAACCCAAGCCTGCTTGATGGTAATAGCGCTCACTGTTGCCCCTAGTGGTCAGTTGACAAGGATAGACGTCCAATTTCGAAGTCAACCTTGAGCGATCTGCCTGTACCAACAATAGGAAAACTGCTAATGCACTACCAAATTTCGAATT
The DNA here is from genome assembly GCF_965601325.2 of Salmo salar. Classification (NCBI taxonomy): domain Eukaryota; kingdom Metazoa; phylum Chordata; class Actinopteri; order Salmoniformes; family Salmonidae; genus Salmo; species Salmo salar. The sequence continues at coordinate 23,207,807 of NC_138309.1, read as the reverse complement.
TGCACTTTGTGTCTTCTACTATTTGTTCATTATACTATTTGCTTATTTCACACTCTTTCAATGTCTCTCTCCCCTTTTCTCTCTCTGTCTCTCTGTCTCTGTTTTTATCTCTTCATCTCTCCACTTTTGAAACAGCAAACGGAAATCAACGTTCCTACTGGACAGGTTCAGGAAGTAATCCATCAATTTAAAAATGTTTTCTCTCTTCTCAACATGACCCGAGACATTTGCAGGAAAGAAACACATAAGGGACAAATCCAAGCTTCAAAGTAATATGGCCTGAAAAGAGCAAACACACATTTCAAAGGAAAGGGGATGAATCAAAAGAAACAGATTTACAAAAAAGAAGGCCAACATCTCAAGCATACCTTTCATTCTATGGCTGCTACCAGGCTTCAAATCTTAGGAGTGCCCTAGAGTGTTGGGTCTGCCCTTACAAATCTACTAAGGCACCCATCTCAACATTGATAAGGCTACAGTACCTTGCTAGTTTTGGTACAGCCTTCAAACTTTAAGGCACGAATGCTATTATGAAACATTGGCAGCAATATAATCTATATCTAAAAACAACATACAGTATGAACCAAGCACAGAACAAAGTCAATTACTCGCTCTGGTAATTCAACTTTGAGGGGGTAAACACATCACAACTGTCTTGGTCAATTAGCTTGTCATAATGCTTTCTTTCCATCATGAAAGAGTGTGGCATATCCTTCCTTCATATAGAGTACATGACAGACGCATGTCATACATTTTACATTCTTAAACCACCAACCACCACCCATCGATGATTGTATCAGTATTAAACATTTAATTAAAAGGAATAACAGAGACACATCTTCACTATAACATCTTATTCTCAAAGGAATAGTTTAGGAAACAAGATTTCTTGTCCCTTTGGTTGTCTAACTAGAGATTCTGTGTTCGGTTTGTTGACTGATGTGCACTGGCAGAGGTTGGAGACAGCACTGTCCAATTGGGACTGAGTTTATTACTAGTGAGATTGTTTAGACCTTGCCATCCTTCATTTCTGATCATAAATTCTTAAGGCGTTATACCATTACATTACCTTGAACGCAATCAGTATACATTATTTAGATCTGGAGGGGCTCCGGTCAAGGATCCAAGAGGTTCACAGCTAGATGTAGCATCAACTCCATTTGAAGTATTTAGTACACACAAAAAATGCTGGGTTAAAAACAACCCAGCCTTGGGTAAATAGTGGACAGAACACATGTTGGGTTATTTTGACCCAGTCAGTTGGGTCACTTAGTTGGGTTATTCACTTTGAAGACTGGAGGCGTGGCTTAGTAGGAGTGTGGCTTTTAGATAGTTATTTTTGCCTGTGAAAGTAAATGTCATTCCGGTTAATCTGTTTTGTTATAATGTCATCACATGTTAAGGTTGAGCAAAGACACTTTTGTAGCTTTATTGAGGCTTACACACACTGGTTTCGCTTCATTACTCACAACCCTGTGTGGTTGTGTCCCTTTCTCAAGTCAGCATCAAGGAGGGTCCTAGATGAAGACAACGTCTGGACTGTGGCAGGAAAATGGCTGGTCCAGTTAAGTCTGGTCTCAACCGAAGTGGGTGGTCCAGCACCTTCACAGTGCAGAACAACACAGGCTCTGTCCACTACTATGGCAGAACCAAACTGTGCAGAAACTACGGCCAACTGTCCGCAGCCTGCACAGGAATCATTTGCAAAATCTGTAAAGACAACCATCCCACCTCAGACTGGTGAGGGGTCTAGGAGGGGGAGAGACGGTTTCCCAGAGGGGATAGGGGGGTTTGGGAGTCGTGCAGTAAGGTCAAGTGCAGTAAGGCCCATGGGGGACGGATCTGAGCCCGTAGGGGCTAGGTTGGAGGGATTCCGATGGATTCCCATGTGGAATTCCGGGTCTCCGGCAGCATTTGGAACTGTCGATCTGCAGTCAAGAACGTTGCATTAATCTCAGCATATGCTGCCCTTCAGTCCTCTTTTTGGCCCTGACTCTCGCCCACCAGGTGCCTTTAGAGAGTTCCTCGATTAGCTTGACACCTTGATAAACTAATTTCCTAATGATGGCTTAATTTATTTCCAACTCTTTCGGTAGGTAGCCTGGCAGGTAGGGGTGGCGTGTAGCCTGTTCGGGTAGGGGTGTTGGGCCAGTAACCGAAAGGTTGCTGGATCAAATCCCTGAGCTGACAAGGTAAATACCTGTCATTCTGCCACTGAGCAAGGCAGTAAACCCACTGTTCCCTGGGTGCCGTAGATGTTGACTAAGGCAGCCCCTGGCACCGCTCTGATTCAGAGGTTGGGTTAAATGTGGAAGACACATTTCAGTTGAATGCATTCAGTTGTACAACTGACTAGGTATCCCCCTTTCCCTCTTTTGACCTCACCATTTTCCAGTCCCTTCCCACTCAAAAGGCAGGCAATATGCTTTACGTCATCTTTACTAGAGGCTGTTTGCCTACTAATCTCACAGAAACCCCCCTCCAGGTCTCTTATCACTACTTCGTTTCCTTTTCTGTCTCTCTCTCCTCCAACCCGAGCCACTGAGCCCGTTCCCAAATGGTCATATACTGTCGCAATCTTCATACTCTCTCTCCCACTAGTAGCTCCTCTTCTACCCTATCATCTCTACCTTCTGCTAAATCCTACTTCCTCCTGTCTCCTGATTCTGCCTCCAATTCTCCCTTTCCGCATCCTATGACTCACACTGTCCCCTTTCCTCCCAGCTGGTTTGGCCCTCTCCTCATGCTCCTGGTCTGAGTGGCTCATTGCAGGTTTACGGAACAGGGCTGTGGGCAGAACAGAATACTCTACAACATCTGTAGAGTATGACCCTACCTCACACAGGAAGCAGCACAGGTACTAATCCACGCATTTGTAATCTCCCATCTGAATTACTGGTCCCGTGTGGCTCAGTTGGTAGAGAATGGCACTTGTAATGCCAGAGTTGTGGGTTTGATCCCTACGGGGAATACATGAAAATGCATTCACTCACTACTGTAAGTCACTCTGGATAAGAGAGTCTGCTAAATGACTAAAATGTAAAAATCAAACCCCTACAATTTATCCAGAATGCCACAGTCCGCTTGGTGTTTAAATTCTCACATGTCTCCCTGCTCCTCCGTGCAGTCCACTGGCTTCCAGTGGAAGCGCACATACACTACAAGACCGTGGTACTTGCCTACGGAGCAGCAAGAGAAACTACCCCTCCAACGTTTTTGGAACGTCTTGGGTGGAGGCCATTTCTGGGACATTTTGGGCGGTGCCTATTGAAATATCTGGGTCTTTGTTGTTGTTGTTGGTGGATGGGGTGAATAAAGCCTAAAAACATTTTATTTTATTTGTTTTCTCCAAAATTCTGTGCAAGTTTATAATTTTATATCCATTTAGTTCAAATTCAAAAAATACACAATTCAAACAATTAATAATATATCCAAATTAAGCTCATCAAAAAAAATCAACAAATAAAGCATTCAATAAAAAAGGTAACAAACAATCCATCAATTAGTTAATCCAAAATGTGTTTATATTAATTTACCTGTTTCTTTGAGGAGTGGGTCTAGATTGCTTCTTCTTCTTCTTCTACTTCTTCTGTGGGTTTTATGTCAGACTACAACCCAAAAAGGTATATTGCGGCCACCAATTGGACTAGTTGAAAAACTATGTAAAACGAACATCCATACGTGATAGGGAAAAGTAACATAATCCACCCAAATAAAAATAGTACAACGACAAAACCAAAATGTATTCTCTTCTCACAGCTTGTGACAATACTCCATGCAACTCCTCCACTGAGAAATCTTTCAGTCCCAGGAACTGCTCCGCTACATCCACAATGATATATATTTTCCTGAACCTTCTCTCTACCTTGGCAGTGCTATTAATCACCATAGCTTTAAAGGTGGTCTAGAATTCTGTTGTTTGGAGTCTTCCTTACTTTGTTGGTCTGGTGGAGTGTTTGACATGTGTTTGTTTCTTTATGTTTGGGGATGTGAAGGCTGGGCTGGCAGTTGCTGGATGAGGTGGCAGTTGGGGTTGGTCGGTGCTGTGTCCAGTGTTTGTGCTGATGTTGGGGCTGGGATGGGAAAACCTGGGTTGGTGTTGGGGCTGGGTTGGAAAACATGCTGATACGAGGGCTGGAAACCAGGAGTTGGTGGTAGGATGGGAAAACCTGGGTTGGTGTTGGGGCTGGGTTGGAAAACATGCTGATACGAGGGCTGGAAACCAGGAGTTGGTTTTGGGATGGGAAAACCTGGGTTGGTGTTGGGGCTGGGTTGGAAAACATGCTGATACGAGGGCTGGAAACCAGGAGTTGGTGCTGGGTCTGGGGACCTGGGAAAAACAGGAACCGGGATATGGGTCTGTAGAAGAAAAGAAGGACAACGTGAGGAGCAAGCAGACACACAAGGGAACCTTAGACCCAGAGGTCAATGGTGGTACTTCCCTTTGGACTGGTCGCTCCAAGTGAAAATCTGATCTTTGATCCCTCTGCCGTACCTCGTCTGGTGCTGGAAACCAGGTTGGTGCTGCAGAGGGGAAGTAGGAAAACCTGAGGAGCGAGCAGACACTTAAGCCTAAAATAATGCTACAAAACTGTGAGTGCTAAACACATGGATAACAATAAAAAATAACAGATTAACCAGAATGACGGGTGACCAAAAATAACGATCTGAAAGCGACTCCCCTACTAAGCCATGCCTCCAGTCTTCTGCTTGACCCGGTGGGTCATAGCTCATTAACCCAGCATCAATAACCCAACAACTCAACGTGTGTTCTGTCTGATTGTAGAGGACTTAGCTTTTTTTTTCTCCGTATATACAAGTGGAGAATTACAGCAGATTTCATTTGGCAGTTTTTTAAAATACAGAGATTTTAACAATAAATGAAATGTTATGAACAGTCAAAATCATGCCTGGTTCACCAACTGCTTCTCAGAATGAGTTCAGTGTGTCAAATCGGAGGGCCTGTTGTCCAGACCTCTGACAGTGTCTATGGGGGTGCCACAGGGTTCAATTCTTGGGCCGACTCTTTTCTCTGTATACATCAATGATGTCGCTCTTGCTGCTGGTGATTCTCTGATCCAAATCTACGCAGACGACACCATTCTGTATATATCCAGCCCTTCTTTGGACACTGCTAACAAACCTCCAAAGGAGCTTCAACGCCATACAACACTCCTCCCATGGTCTCCAACTGCTTTTAAATGCTAGTAAAATTAAGTGCATGCTCTTCAACCGATTGCTGCCCGCACCTTCCCGTTGGACTAGCATCACTAATCTGGACGGTTCTGACCTAGAATATGTGGACAACTACAAATACCTAGGTGTCAGGTTAGACTGTAAACTCTCCTTCCAGACTCACATTAAGCATCTCCAATCCAAAAATAATTATAGAATTGGCTTATTATTTCGCAACAAATCCTCCATCAATCATGCTGCCAAACATACCCTCGTAAAACTGACTATCCTACCAATCCTTGACTTCGGCGATGTCATTTACAAAATAGTCCCCATCACTCTACTCAGCAAACTGGATGTAGACTATCACAGTGTCATCCGTTTTGTCACCAAAGCCCCATATACTACCCACCACTGCAACCTGGATGCTCTCGTTGGCTGGCCCTCACTACATATCGTCGCCAAACCCACTGACTCCAGGTCATCTATAAGTCTTTGCTAGGTAAAGCCCTGCGTTATCTCAGCTCACTGGTCACCATAGCAACACCCACCCATAGCAGGTATATTTCACTGGTCATCCCCAAAGCCAAAACCTCCTTTGGCCGCCTTTCCTTCCAGTTCTCTGCTGCCGATGACTGGAATGAATTGCAAAAATCACTGAATCTGGAGTCTTATATCTCCCTCCCTAACTTTAAGCATCAGCTGCCAGAGCAGCTTACCGATCACTGTATCTGTACACAGCCAATCTATACATAGCACACCCAACTACCTCATCCCCATATTATTACTTACCCTCTTGCTCTTTTGCACCCCAGTATCTCCACTTGTACATCATCATCTGTACATCTATCAATCCAGTGTTAATGCTAAATTGTAATTATTTCACCTCTATGGCCTATTTATTGCCTACCTCCCTACTCTTCTACATTTGCACACACTTTACATAGATTTTTCTATTTTTTTTCTATTGTGTTGTTGACTGTACATTTTTTATGTGTAACTCTGTGTTGTTGTTTTTGTCCCACTGCTTTGCTTTATCTTGGCCAGGTCGGAGTTGTAAATGAGAACTTGTTCTCAACTGGCCTACCTGGTTAAATAAAGGTTAAATAAAATAAAAAATGCTGTTTGCATGTATAGTGAGTAAACCAAACCACAGACCATAAACCATAAGGTTATAAGAACCTAAATCCCCATCCCCCTCCTCAATCCGTAGCCATTTATTCAGTGTTTTCTCAATAATTGAGGCTAACAGCTTGTATACAGACTGTGCAGGTCTGTCTTAATCCACCCTGATCATCTGGCTCCATGTGAGCCATTGTAATTTCTGTACAATTGGCCATCATCCATCTAATCACATTGATACATTTTTTGCCTTCCATTAAGCAGAGATGGATTTTTACTTGATTCTCCCTGCTGCTCCACTAGCTATGTGTATCTCTCTAGTTTACGTAAGGCTTCGGGATCTTCTCTGCTAACACTCAGCTAAATTAGCCAAGACTAGCAGGCCCTACATCACTCATAAAACAGCACAGTGTTTACATTTGCCTTCAGGTTTAAATGTGAGACTCACTGTACTTGCTTTCTCAAAAACGTTTTATTAATATGAGAAAACTCAGGCAAACATTTGCTATGCACACAGGATGATTTCTCTGAAGGTTCAACAGAGAAAGTAAAGAAACCAGCTATAGGGGTTTGAGCATGATTCTCATTCAATGCAATGATCCCTTGTGTACAGAGTTGAGATGGGAATCGGGCCTGAAAAGTTATAACCAAAACAAACCCAAGTTCCCGGTACTACTTCTTATATTCTCACTCTCAGTCCCCACCACCTCCGCCTCTCTCGGTTAATCCCTGCAGAGCCTACACACTTTTTATCCCCCCTGGCCTGGATGAACCAACAGCGACAGATCTCAGCTCATCATACCTCCAGCCATGCAAGCCGTAACCAACCTGATCTGCCTGAATTGAGCCTGCTATAGGAAAACACCACTGATACTGGCCTCTCTGACTCCAACGCATGCACAATATACTGCTGCATTGTGCATTCCTCCAGTAATCACCAGCCAGCTTCAGGTGCAAGTCTCATGTGCATGAGAAACAGATCTGGCAATGTACCATATACAGTGCTTGAATGAAGCTTTTACTGCAGTGGGCTAAATCAGGATCATATGGAGTGTTCTTGGTAGTCTTAAACAAATCTACTTTGTACCAAAGAAAACACCTCACACACATGGTTATGGGCTTAAAAAAAGAAGACACCTGTACCGTGCCAGATATAGAGTTGAAATATATTTCATTTTGAGTTTGCATCCTAATACTACACTTTATATACATCACAGAAGACTGAACTATAACAAAACTGTTTGACATAGAAACACCAGATTGTGCATCCCCCAAATGGTCTAAATGTGGAATCCATACCCTTGACAATACCATGGACAGCAATGGTTTGATGACATTCCAACATTTGAAAGACACATACACATTATCTGGAAAATCCTTTTTTCTATATTTACAATTTAGATCAGCTATGCTGAGTCCCTTGGGATACCCAACTACCAAACCATCCAATGATGGGATTTATAAATAAATGATCTGGGCTTAAAATGGTTATGGGCATAAAAAGAAGACACCTGTACCATGTCAGAAATATTTTTTATTTAACCTTTATTTAACTAGGAAAGTCAGTAAAGAAAAAAATCCTTATTTACAATGACAGCCTAACCCGGCCATACCCTAACAACGCAGGGCCAGTTCGAACCAGGGTCTGTAGTGACGCCTCTAGGACTGAGATGCAATGCCTTAGACCGCTGCGCAACTTGGGAGCCCAAGATTTGAAATGTATTCAATTTTGAGTTTGCATCCCAATATTGCACTTTATACACATCACAGAAGACTGAAATATACCAAAACAGTTTGACATAGAAACACCAGATTTTCCGCAGTTTTTTGTAAATAATGTTTTTTTAATTATGAAATTATGAACATTCCACCCATGAGGCCACTACTCATTTGACTGCAGGAAATGGCTACGTGATAGCATTTGAAGCTGAAATAGGATTGTGAATGACTCTTTCTCATAGTAGATACAATTGTTATAATGCTTTTGACTGCATTAAATTTACACATCTGTACTTGACTGTCTCAACACATCAATACCACTTGCCACCAAATCAGTCTTCTAAACTGTTATAGTTCTTCCATCTTCTGTTCATGACTGATTTTCTTTAAATAATTTTCACAAACCCTGCATTGTCTTTTTCATAATGCCTCTGTTCGCCATCTGTGTGGTTGCCTGCCTGTGTTTCCCCTCATCATACTTGTATCCTGGATACTACACTACAAACCGTCTCTGTGGGAATGCACAAAAGACCACTCTTACTGGAGCTTAGATCTCCTAGCTTCATTATCTGGAAGTGCTTTTGAAGGCACTCTGCTTTTGTCTTCTCAACACAAGCTCCCATTGACTGACAGGAGGACGTAATCTTAGTCACTTCTGTCATTGTGCACAGATTAGCTTTCTGTTAGTTGTTTCTGTGAGTGAATTGTTTGGCAGGATTTAGGATCAGAATCTTCCTTCGTTTAAGGTTCTTCTTTTGAGTGTAACTTATTTTCTAACTCAAGTGTGCTGTGAATAGTGGGTGTCATCTGTTCAAGAGGTTTGGGGTGGAGGCCCACTTATTTTTATTTTCTTTTCTTATTTATATTGAACTTATTATTACTTAAACTCTGTATGTATTTCTTACAGTTTTTGTTTTTATTTGAGTGGCAGCCAAGAGGTACATGTTTTATACATTTATGATTTGAAATGGATAACGTAGCTGTAATTCCCCCCCCCCCCCCCCCCCAACAAAAGAATTATAAAACAAATATCAATCTGGTCAAAAACAAGGAAAGTAAATTAAAGCACCAGATGGCTTGGATTTAGTTTTTAAACCTGAATTACATCATAAAACCAGATTAATCTTTACTGATGTCTAGCAGGTTAACGACGGCACATCAAAAAGCAAAAGTATTTTACTATAATTTTACTAAAATCTTTACATGTTTATGGCTCTAGGATGTTTTGTTCCTTTAAATAATGTCTGAATATAGCTACCGGTATACACTGAGCCTTAAAGTGATGGGCCAGAACGTTTGTATAATTTCAGCCAGGAGTTTTGATAGTGTTGCTCACGAGCCAAAACGGGTCCCTTTTTTTGTGTACTACATCATCCAATTGTGTACTACATCATCCAATTGAGTACTACATCATCCATTTCGTATGACATGTTATGTCCTGCAATTTTTGTACAATTATTATTATGGTATGTTATGAATCCAATTGATACAATCTGTTTGGAATTTGTTCACTGCATCTTTAATTTGTGCAGCAGGATGCTTCATTGGCATATAGTGTTGTTCTTGCCAAATGCAGCAATAAACTGGATGGGAGAGCTGAGTAAAACATTTTGATCAATGCACGGCAAGCATGAACAGGCCTCTAATATCTTCACATTAAAGTAAAGCAGGGGAAACAGGAGGACAATCAATTCTTTAGTTTCCTCTCTTTCAGGATGTTTATTGTCCACCAAGAGTAGATAGATTGTTATTTTTTTGTGTGCTGTTGTATTTTCTGTTCTGTTCTAAACTGCCACACAGAGCATCCTACTAATGATCACAGTAGACTCTATGTTCGAACTAATTAAATCAGGTTTTAATTAAGCATATCCCTCTATTAAGATGGCGCCGTAGAAGAAGGCTGACGTTTTATGTGCTCCTATCCAATTGTGTTTTATTGTTCGTTACTTTGCATTGTTTTTAACTTATTTTGTAACTTATTTTGTACATAACGTTGCTCCTACTGTCTCTTATGACCGAAAATAACTTCTGGACATCAGAACTGCGATACTCACCACGAACTGGCAGAATCCTTTTTTTCCTTTAACAAGTCCAAGGAGCCCGTAGTGAATGACATACTGCTTTCCCGGGAACAGGCCCAGATCCCCGTCATTTGCGTAAAGAGAAGGCGAAGAAAAAGGGGCCAGAGGGCAGGCTGCCCTCTTAGAGTTCGCAGGCGATCAAATAAACCCACACTGCCTTCCATTCTGCTAGCAAACGTGCAATCTTTGGAATATAAAATTGATGACCTACGCGGAAGATTAAACTACCAACGGGATATTCAAACTGTAATGTCTTATGCTTCACAGAGTCATGGCTGAATAACAAAATTATCAGCATACAGCTGGCTGGTTATATGCTGTATCGGCAGGATAGAACAGCGGCGTCTAGTAAGACAAGGGGTGGCGAAATATACATTTTTGTAAATAACAGCTGGTGCACAATATCTAAGGAAGTCTCCAGGTTTTGCTCGCCTGAGGTAGAGTATCTCATGATAAGCTGTAGACCACACTATCTACCTAGACAGGTTTCATCTGTATTTTTGTAGCTGTCTCACATACCACCACAGACTGAGGCTGGCACTAAGATTGCACTCAATGAGCTGTATTCCGCTATAAGTAAACAGGAAAACGCTCACCCAGAGGCAGCGCTCCTAGTGGCCGGGGACTTTAATGCAGGGAAACTTAAATCGGTCTTACCAAATTTCTAGCAGCATGTTAAATGTGCAACCAGAGGGAAAAAAACTCTGGACTACCTTTACTCCACACACAGAGACGCATACAATGCTCACCCTCCATTTGGCAAATCTGACCATAATTCTATCCTCCTGATTCCTGCTTACAAGCAAAAATTAAAGCAGGAAGCACTAGTGACTCGATCAATAAAAAAGTGGTCAGATGAAGCAGATGCTAAGCTACAGGACTGTTTTGCTAGCACAGACTAGAATATGTTCCGCAATTCCTCTGATGGCATTGAGGAGTATACCACATCAGTCATTGGCTTCATCAATAAGTGCATCGATGATGTTGTCCCCCCAGTGACCATACGTACATACCCCAACCAGAAGCCATGGATTACAGGCAACATCCACACTGAGCTAAAGGCTAGAGCTGCTGCTTTCAAGGAGCTGGAATCTAACCCGGAAGCTTATAAGAAATCCCGCTATGCCCTCCGACGAACCATCCAACAGGCAAAGCCGTCAATACAGGACTAAGATCGAGTCGTACTACACCGGCTCAGATACTCGTCGGATGTGGCAGGGCTTGCAAACCATAACAGACAACAAAGGGAAGCACAGCCGAGAGCTGCCCAGTGACACGAGCCTACCAGAACTGCTAAACTACTTCTATGCTTTCTTCGAGGCAAATAACACTGAAACATGCATGAGAGCACCAGCTGTTCCCGAAGACTGTGTGATCACGCTCTCCACAGCCGACACAGCCAATGTGACAACATTCACAAGGTCGCAGGGCCAGATGGATTACCAGGACGTGTACTCTGAGCATGTGCTGACCAGCTGGCAAGTACCTTCATTGACACTTTCAACCTTTCTGTGTCCGAGTCTGTAATACCAACACCTTTTAAGCAGACCACCACAGTCCCTGTGCCCAAGAACCCTAATGTAACCTTCTTAATGAATTTCATTCTCACATAGGTGTTCCTTTTTCTCCAGGTGGGAAAGGGCAGTGTGGAATGCAATAGAGATTGCATCATCTTTGGATCTGTTAGGGCGGTATGCAAATTGGAGTGGGTGAGCCATGACCAGCCTTTCAAAGCACTTCATGGCTACAGATGTGAGTGCTACGGGTCAGTAGTCAGCATTCAACACCATAGTGCCCTCAAAGCTCATCAATAAGCTAAGGACCCTGGGACTAAACACCTCCCTCTGCAACTGGATCCTGGACTTCCTGACAGGCCGCCCCCAGGTGGTAAGGGTAGGTAACAACACATCCACCACGCTGATCCTCAACACGGGGGCCCCTCAGGGGTGCATTCTCAGTCCTTTCCTGTAATCCTTGTTCACTCATGACTGCACGGCCACGCATGACTCCAACATCTTCATTAAGTTTGCTGATGACACAACAGTGGTAGGCCTGATCACCGACAACGACGAGACAGCCAATAGGGAGGAGGTCAGAGACCTGGCCATGTGGTGCCAGGACAACAATCTCTCCCTCAAAGTGATCAAGACAAAGGATATGATTGTGGACTACAGGAAAAAGAGGACCGAGCATGCGCCCATTCTCATCGACGGGGCTGTAGTGGAGCAGGTTGAGAGCTTCAAGTTCCTTGGTGTCCACATCACCAACAAACTAACATGGTCCAAGCACACCAAGACAGTCGTGAAGAGGGCATGACAAAACCTATTCCCTCTCAGGAGACTGAAAATATTTGGCATGGATCCTCAAAAGTTTCTACAGCTGCACTATCAAGAGCATCCTGACTGGTTGCATCACTGCCTGGTATGGCAACTGCTCGGCCTCCGATCATAGACTGTTCTCTCTGCTATCGCACGGCAAGCGGTACTGGAGCGCCAAGTCTAGGTCCAAGAGACTTCTAAACAGCTTCTACCCCCAAGCCATAAGGCTCCTGAACATCTAGTCAAATGGCAACCCAGACTATTTGCATTTCCCCCCCTTTTTCAACGCTGCTACTCTCTGTTGTTATCATCTATGCGTAGTCACTTTAATAACTCTACCTAATGTACATATTACCTCAATTAAGTCAACTAACCGGTGCCCCCCACGTTGACTCTGTACCGGTACCCCCCTGTATTTAGTCTCGCTATTGTTATTTTACTGCTGCTCTTTAATTACTTGTTACCTTTTATTTCTTATACATATTTTTTATATACTGTATATATATATATATATTTCAACTGCATTGTTGGTTAGGGTCTTGTAAGTAAGAATTTCACTGTAAGGTCGACACCTGTTGTATTCGGCGCATGTGACTAATAACATTTGATTTGATTCTATGAAACAATCTTCAAGCAATAAGATTTTCAGCGCTCTATTTAATCAGATCTGTTTTAGCCTGCATAGCAGTTATTTTGGTGGTGTCAGAGGTAGAACTACATTAAAGCTGCTCCTGGCATTATAACTAAAGCGGACATTGCCGTTGACGGCACGGAGGCACATTAATAGAAATCCCATGCAACCTTGTTTACAAGTTCTAACACTGGAATGAGAGATGTAATCTACACCTCCATTAGGATGATAGAAATCCTCATTATTTGTTTAATGATCTTTCAAATTTTGTGTAATTATTTCTGAATAGCCTACACTTTCTCCCTCGGAACTTCTAACACAAGTGGGGCGGGTGTGGCTTCATGACAATGATCACAAGAGCTGCTGCTCACCGATTTGAAGGCTCCAACACAGTTCCACTTCCGATGCGTCAAAACATCAGCTATGCAGGTGTCTGCTACCACCCATTAATGCTTGATCTGATTGAATCTAAGTGTGCGGAGAATGAAATGTTTTTCCTGGGGAAGGAAGCATGTGGAGATCAAACTGAAAACTGCAGCTTATATCACTTACAGTATATATAGAAAAAACCTCATTGACAGTTGGACAAAATACTAATATGTTTGATATTCATTTAGATGAGAAATAGCACAGTCTTCTCCCATTTGAATAAATGTTAGGAATCTGTTTGGGGTAAATTATGGTATGGAAAAAACTGATGAAGCTTTTTGAAAAATGAATGGTTTAGCATTCCGTAAAAGACAAAATCCACCATAGACCTGACACGTCAACATTTTAATTTAATGATAAGAGACATTGACATTCACAGTGCGTTATAATTTGGAAGAAAATACATAACCAGAATAAGGAATTGTGTGACAGGCAAGCTTCATTACCAAGTAAATGCTGACTGATTACATTTAACATGCACCAGCAGCAAATCACAAATCGCTAAACTAATGTTGTTAGACTGCCCTCAATGGAATGCAAGCAAAAATCACCTGACAAATGAGAAATACTGGAAACGCCTAGATACTATTCTTATTTACTATCTTCATAGTATGCATTTCTATACTCACAAGCACATTTGTGGAATGTACTCTTAATATACCCTTTCAGAAAGGTATATACTGAAACAGTACGTATATGCATTATAAACTCATTGAAGTGACTGCTCACTATTTACTTTTCATTTATCCTTTCTTAATGTCTGATTCATTTTAGGAAAATAACTTAGAGCAGCAATGTCTTTAGTGTGATATTGAAATTGTCAAGGATACAAATCATAGTCCCAGGGTATAGCTGTTTATTCTCCCATTATTATCTCTCACAGAAAAACAAGAGTTCACAGTACCCCTTGCCCTATTACCAGCATACTTGAATGGGAATTATATATGACAATTATTCTGTACTGACCAGGCTTAATGAGACTGTGGAGCAGCTGCAGTTGAAATGGGAAAATAATTATTACATATCATCCCGGTTTTATTGTATGTTACATGTGTCTTTTTGAAATATGATGAAATGTCTTAGAAACCAAGGACAGTCAGAACCACTGTGGAAGATGGTATCTATCTAGTAGGTAAGACAGAGAAGAGAGGGAAAGGCTACTTTAGAAAGATGCCAAAACCCACCCCCTTATTCTCTACCCTATCTCTCTCAGAATGTTATTTTACTAACATTGCGGTGCAGTGGCTGTCGGTGCCATTTAAGATGAGGGAGGACAATACATTTTTTATGAGCATGGCCGTGCTTCTATTACAGCATATTGGATGACTGTCATTCATATTCAATTCACCCAGCTCAGTGTAATGTTGATATATTTAGGCTACTACATGATACTCAAATTTGACCTATACACATCATGAGGTTGCTACCACCTAGACTAAGAATTACATTTTACAACGTAGATGCACAGGTCGAGAGAAATTTAAGTAATCAAGGTGACAGACATTGACACATTCAATTCCGCCTTGCACAAACTTGCCTGCATCTAGCTGATCTTGGGTGTAATCATTAGTCCAACAGTTGCAAATGAGAGTTTCTATTGGACAATTTCACGTATGTTTAGCTCTGTTTCGTTCGATTTGCTTCTCCTTCTTACATATACACACTCTGCTCCTCCTACCTTTTCCCTTCGCTTGTGGACTTCAGGTCACAACACATCAGCTGTCTGTGGCCATGCGAAAAAACCTTTCCAAGCCAAACCTTCATGTCATAACCGCAACACATAGCCTACATCATTGTCACCATACAGTGCCTTGCAAAAGTATTCATCTCCCTGGCATTTTTCCTATTTCTTGCATTACAACCTGTAATTTAAATTGATTTTTATTCGATTTCATGTAATGGACATACACAAAATAGTTTAAATTGGTGAAGTGAAATGGAAAAAATATGGTGAGTGCATAAGTATTAACCGCCTTTGCTATGAAGCCCCTAAACAAGATCTGGTGGAACCAATTACCTTCAGAAGTTACATAATTAGTTAAATAAAGTCCACCTGTGTGCAATCTAAGTGCCACATGATCTGTCACATGATCTCAGTATATATACACCTGTTCTAAAAGGCCCCAGAGTCTACAACATTACTAAGCAAGGGGCGCCACCAAGCAAGCGGCACCATGAAGACCAAGGAGCTCTCCAAACAGGTTAGGGACACATTTGTAGAGAAGTACAGATCAAGTTTGGGTTATAAAAAAAATATCTGAAACTTTGAACATCCCACGGAGCTCCATTAAATCCATTATTAAAAAATGGAAAGAATATGGCACCACAATAAAACTGCCAAGAGAGGGCTGCCCACCGAATCCCACAGACCAGGCAAGGAGGGCATTAATCAGAGAGGCAACAAAGAGACCAAAGATAACCCTGAAGGAGCTGCAAAGCCCCACAGCGGAGATTGGAGTATCTGTCCACACTCCACAGAGCTGGGATTTACAGAAGTCTGGTCAGAAAAAAAGCCATTGCTTAACGAAAACAATAAGCAAACACGTTTGGTGTTCGCCAAAAGGCACGTGGGAGACTCTCCAAACATATGGAAGAAGGTACTCTGGTCAGATGAGACTAAAATGTAGCTTTTTGGCCATCAAGGAAAATTCTATTTCTGGTGCAAACCCAACACCTTTCATCACTCTTAGAACACCATCCCACAGTGAAGCATGGTGGTGGAAGCATCATGCTGTGGGGATGTTTTTCATCGGCAGGGACTGGGAAGCTGGTCAGAATTGAAGGAATGATGGATGACACTAAATACAGGGAAATTCTTGAGGGTAAACCTGTTTCAGTCTTCCAAACATTTGAGACTGGGATGGAGGTTCACCTTCCAACAGGACAATGACCCTAAGCATATTGCTAAAGTAACACTTGAATGGTTTAAGGGGAAACATTTAAATGTCTTGGAATGGCCTAGTCAAAGCCCAGACCTCAATCCAATTGAGAATCCGTGCTATGACTTAAAGATTGCTGTACACCAGCGGAACCCATCCAACTTGAAGGAGCTGGAGCAGTTTTGCCTTGAAGAATGGGCAAAAATCCCAGTGGCTAGATATGCCAAGCTTATAGAGACATACCCCAAGAGACTTGCAGCTGTAATTGCTACAAAAGGTGGCTCTACAAAGTATTGACTTTGGGGGGTGAATAGTTATGCATGCTCAAGTTTTCAGTTTTTTTTGTCTTATTTCTTGTTTGTTTCACAATAAAAAATATTTTGCATCTTCAAAGTGGTAGGCATGTTGTGTAAATCAAATGATACAAACCCCCCAAAAAAGTATATTTTAGTTCCAGATTGTAAGGCAACAAAATATGCCAAGGGGTGAACACTTTCGCAAGTCACTGTAATCTCTAACTAGCAAAGCAAACGGCTCTGGGATACAAATAATAATTGCAGCTAGGGAACCAGTCAGCTAACGTTAGCTAGCTAGCTAACAGTACACTTTCTCTTAAGACATGTAGCATTGAACCTAGTTTGGTAACCAACACATAACTTTAGCTAGGGAGCCAGTCAGCTAACAGTACCCTAGCTTGAAATGAAACAACTTTCTGTCAAAAGAAACGTCATATCTGAAAATGTAGCTAGCTAAAGCTAGATTATTTGACCCATATAAATCATCATGCATGATGCACGCATCTCCCTGTCACGGATGCCATGCCACAGTTGCCCTTAGTTTGAAGGTGTAATCCAGAGACAGGTGTTTTCTCCATCTCTTTAGCTATCATACTCTACTTCCACTGATTTGAAAACTTGATCCTCCAGAAAGTGGAGAGCAACACTTATGCAGCTCCACTACACGATACATAAAAAGCAGCGACACAGACTGACTAGCTCAAATAGACAAAAGCCTTCTATATGGCTGTCCAATCAAACTCCTCTCTCGGCATGTCCAGCTCACTCATTATCTTAGCCAATCATGGCTAGTGGGAATATTGCTGACTTTTTCTGTGGCTTAAGCAACAAGGCTCGTAATTTAACAATTGTATTCGTATTTACAGATAACATACAAGTTTGTTATTAAGGCACATGAAAGGTCACATGTTCCAGAAGCCATTTCTGACCAAAAATGCATTTTGATTTTAAAAAAAAACATTAAAATGGCTCTCCTGTGATGTCATGACTTGTGACATATGCCTAGTTTCCTGAAGTGGGTCACAAATATGTGCTCATACGTGTTAAAGGGTTAAACTGTTACTTTGACATTTTACAGTTAAAATGTATTATTTGAATTGTAAAATTAAAATTTCAAAGCAAGGATATGATTATCCTATTTTGTGTATCACAGTTGTCTGTTAAGAGTTTATTTTACCACAGATAGATGTAAAAACAATCCTGATTTTCTCTGATTGCCTGACAAAGAAATAACAACAGCACTCATCTGCTATCAAAGGAAGTGCAACCTGAATGTATAATGCTGTTCCACTTTGTTGTAGCGTTTGGTATTCAACTCCTTTTGATTGACTGTTGATAACTTTTCAGGAGATCTCTGTAGGTACTGTTTTATGTAACAATTTGATATTGACAGCTATCCAATAAAATGTAATCATCAGATCCGGTATTCCCCGCGGCGGATAAACAACGATTTCTCTTTAGTGCTGGGCTGATTTAATTAATAAACGTGTAACAACATTAGGCTTTCATTCAAAAGCCACATGCCAGCCACAGTTTCTCACTCTAAACAATCAGTCTCTTCTCTTCACTTTAAGTGTAGGTTGATCTGTGAAATATTCATTACTCTGTGGTATTCCGCTTCTTGATTTCCCCAGCATCTTCCTTTGAGATCATAATCTTAAACTCCATTTCAGGAATGTATTAGTTTTACGTTTAACTGCACTGTGAAGATGAACTACTGTGTTAAGAAATGAAATAAACAAAAATGTCCAGCATCACAGCCTCTTGGGAATGGTTCACAAAAAGGGAAATCAATACATTGTGACTTAAAGTCACACCAAAGTGCAAAAGTGGTCACATTTTTCTATGTAATTCTTGATGGAAGCTGAAATTGTTAGAGAAACAGCACTTTTTTTGTCACTCAATAAAAAGCACAGATTATCAACAATTTCCTGAGTCAAAATGCTGCAATCTTTTGGATCAGGCAGATAGTTAAAGTGTATTTGATATCCAGCATACTTAAATACAGGTTCTGTAGGGAAGACATTTATTATAGTAGTGGACCAATGAGGCACTTCGCATTGGGGATAAAGCCAGCTTCTGAAAAAGAAAAAGCTTGACCATAACTCACCCTAAGTTAAAAGTAACAATAAGATATTACATTTCAAATTAGTAATTCTTTACAAAACTGCAAGTGTTGTGGAAGAACAGATAAACAGCAAAAACAAGTCTATGGCCCCATATAGACACCGGAACAGTGTTAAATTAAAACACTGCTTGAAGTGTCTTGCTTGTCGAGGGAATTGTAGCATTAACACCCATGCATGTATTTGTTAGTGACAGAGACATGGTTGTTGTCACAACATCCACAGAAGGTGGCGCATCTCCCCGGTCGGGCGGCGCTCGGCGGTCGTCGTCGCCGGCCTAGTAGCTGCCACCGATCCATGTTTCAGTGTCTGTTGGTTATGTCTGTTTTAGTCTGCACCTGTTCCTTGTTTTGCCATTAGTGGGGGGGATTTAGTTTGTCTGTTGGGATTCATGCGGGATTGTTTCGTGTTACGTTGAGTCTGTGGAGTCTTTTCACGGGGCTCGCTTCTTCACAACTAGATCTCAGGAGCACGTATAACCTGGTGCGTATCCGAGCTGGAGACGAGTGGAAAACCGGATTTAGTACCACATCTGGCCATTATGAGTACCTCGTCATGCCGTATGGGTTAAAGAATGCTCCCGCCGTCTTCCAATCCTTTGTAGACGAGGTTCTCGGAGACCTGCTCGGTCAGGGTGTGGTGGTGTACATCGATGACATTCTGATCTACTCCGCCACACGCGCCGCGCATGTGTCTCTGGTGTGTAAAGTGCTTGGGCGGCTGATGGAGCATGACCTGTACATCAAGGCTGAGAAATGTGAGTTCTCCAAACGAGCCGTCTCTTTTCTGGGATATCGCATTTCCACCAACGGGGTGGTGATGAAATATGACTGCGTTACAGCCGTGCGTAATTGGCCGACTCAACCCACGGTGAAGGAGGTGCAGCGGTTCTTGGGGTTTGCCAATTACTACCGGAGGTTTATCCGGGGCTTTGGTCAGGTGGCGGCTCCCATTACCTCACTGATGAAGGTGGGGCCGGTGCTGCTGCGGTGGTCGGCAGAGGCAGGGCCTTTAGTCGTCTGAAGGCTCTGTTTACCGACGCCCCGGTGCTGGCGCATCCAGACCCCTCTTTGCCATTCATATTGGAGGTGGACGCCTCCAAAGCTTCGCCCCTGTGCGTTCTTTTCTAAGAAGCTTAGTCCGGCGGAGCGCAACTATGATGTGGGGGACCAGGAGTTGTTAGCTGTGGTCAAGGCCCTGAAGGTGTGGAGACATTGGCTTGAGAGGGCACAACACCCTTTCCTCATCTGGACTGATCACCGTAACCTGGAGTACATCTGGGCAGCGAGGAGACTTAACCTGTTATGGCTAGGGGGCAGTATTTTCACGGCTGGATAAAAAACGTACCCGATTTAATCTGGTTACTACTCCTGCCCAGTAACTAGAATATGCATATAATTATTGGCTTTGGATAGAAAACACTCCAAAGTTTCTAAAACTGTTTGAATGGTGTCTGTGAGTATAACAGAACTCAAATGGCAGGTCAAAACCTGAGAGATTCCTTTACAGGAAGTGGCCTGTCTGACCATTTCTTGAACTTCTTTGCCATCTCTATCTTTTAAAAAGGATCTCTGCTCTAACGTGACACTTCCTACGTCTTCCATGGGCGCTCAGAGCCCGGGAAAAAACAGAATGTCGTCATCCCAGCCCCAGGCTGAAACACATTATCGCCTTTCTCAAGTGGCCGATCAAGGGACTGTGGGCTTAGGCGCGTGACCTGGCCGCCCCCGTCTTTGTGATTTTTCCTCTGTTTGCCGAAAAGGAGATTCCCGGTCGGAATATTATCGCTTTTTTACGAGATAAATTGCATAAAAATTGATTTTAAACAGCGGTTTACATGCTTCGAAGTACGGTAATGGAATATTTAGATTTTTTTTGTCACGAATTGCGCCATGCGCACGACCCTGATTTACCATTTCGGATAGTGTCTGGGACGCACGAACAAAACGCTGCTATTCGGATATAACGATGGATTATTTTGGACCAAACCAACATTTGTTATTGAAGTAGCAGTCCTGGGAGTGCATTCTGACGAAGACAACAAAAGGTAATCAAACTTTTATAATAGTAAATCTGATTTTGGTGAAGGCTAAACTTGCCGGGTGTCTAAATAGCTAGCCCGTGATGGCTGGGCTATGTACTTAGAATATTGCAAAATGTGCTTTCACCAAAAAGCTATTTTAAAATCGGACACATCGAGTGCATAAAGGAGTATTGTATCTATAATTCTTAAAATAATTGTTATGCTTTTTGTGAACGTTTATCGTGAGTAATTTAGTAAATTGTTAGTAAATTCCCAGGAAGTTTGCGGGGGGTATGCTAGTTCTGAACGTCACATGCTAATGTAAAAAGCTGTTTTTTGATATAAATATGAACTTGATTGAACAAAACATGCATGTATTGTATAACATAATGTCCTAGGGTTGTCATCTGATGAAGATCATCAAAGGTTAGTGCTGCATTTAGCTGTCTTCTGGGTTTTTGTGACATTATATGCTAGCTTGAAAAATGGCTGTCTGATTATTTCTGGCTGGGTAGTCTGCTGACCTAATCTAATGTTTTGCTTTCGCTGTAAAGCCTTTTTGAAATCGGACAGTGTGGTTAGATAAAGGAGAGTCTTGTCTTTAAAATGCTGTGAAATAGTCATATGTTTGAAAAATTGAAGTTTTTGTATTTTTGAGGAATTTGTAATTCGCGCCACGCCTATCATTGGATATTGGAGCAGGTGTTCCGCTAGCGGAACCTCTAGATGTAAGAGGTTAACCCTCGCCAAGCCAGGTGGGCCATGTTTTTTATGAGGTTTCAATTCACCCTGTCGTACATTCCAGGTTCCCGGAACCTGAATGCCGACACACTGTCGCGTCTCCACGACACCGAGGAGCGGACCATCGATCCTACTCCCATCCTCCCTGCCTCCTGTCTGGTGGCACCAGTGGTCTGGGAGGTGGATGCGGACATCGAGCGGGTGGGGCAGTCTGAGCCCACTCCACCTCAGTGTCCCACGGGTTGGAAGTACGTCCCGCTCGGTGTTCACGATCGTCTGATCCGGTGGTCGCACACTCTACCCTCCTCGGGTCATCCTGGTGTTGAACGGACAGTGCGGGGCCTGAAAGGGAAGTACTGGTGGCCCATGTTGGTTAACCTGTTATGGATAGGGGGCAGTATTTTCACGGCCGGATAAAAAACGTACCCGATTTAATCTGATTATTACTCCTGCCCAGAAACTAGAATATGCATATAATTATTAGCTTTGGATAGAAAACACTCCAAAGTTTCTAAAACTGTTTGAATGGTGTCTGTGAGTATAACAGAACTCATTTGGCAGGCCAAAACCTGAGAAGATTCTGTACAGGAAGTACTCTGTCTGACCATTTCTTGGCCTTCTTGATCATCTCTATCCAAAACAGGGGATCTCTGCTGTAACGTGACACTTCCTACGGCTCCCATAGGCTCTCAGAAGGCGGCAAAAAGCTGAATGGTGGCTTTGCAGGCCCTGGCTGAAAAACACTAGCGCATTTAGATAGTGGTCGATCAGAGAACAGAGACTGGAGGCGCATGCACGAGGCGACACCACATTTTTATTCTTTCGTCTTTGAACGAAAACAACGACTCCCTGTCGGAATATTATCGCTTTTTTACGAGAAAATAGCATAAAAATGGATTTTAAACAGCGGTTGACATGCTTCGAAGTACGGTAATGGAATATTTAGAATTTTTTTGTCACGAAACGCGTCGGGCGCGTAACCCTTCGTCACCCTTGGATAGTGTCTTGAACGCACGAACAAAACACCGCTATTTGGATATAACTATGGATTATTTTGAACCAAACCAACATTTGTTATTGAAGTAGAAGTCCTGGGAGTGCATTCTGACGAAGAACAGCAAAGGTAATCCAATTTTTCTTATAGTAAATCTGAGTTTGGTGAGGGTCAAACTTGGTGGGTGTCAAAATAGCTAGCCTGTGATGGCGAGCTATCTACTCAGAATATTGCAAAATGTGCTTTCACCGAAAAGCTATTTTAAAATCGGACACCTCTATTGCATAAAGGAGTTCTGTATCTATAATTCTTAAAATAATTGTTATGTTTTTTGTGAACGTTTATCGTGAGTAATTTAGTAAATTCACCGGAAGTGTTCGGTGGGTATGCTAGTTCTGAATGTCACATGCTAATGTAAAAAGCTGTTTTTTGATATAAATATGAACTTGATTGAACAAAACATGCATGTATTGTATAACATAATGTCCTAGGCGTGTCATCTGATGAAGATCATCAAAGGTTAGTGCTGCATTTAGCTGTGGTTTTGTTTTTTGTGACATTATATGCTAGCTTGAAAAATGGGTGTCTGATTATTTCTGGCTGGGTACTCTGCTGACATAATGTAATGTTTTGCTTTCGCTGTAAAGCCTTTTTGAAATCGGACAGTGTGGTTGGATACAGGAGGGTCTTGTCTTTAAAATGCTGTAAAATAGTCATATGTTTGAAAAATGGAAGTTTTTGGATTTTTGAGGAATTTGTAATTCGCGCCACGCCTATCATTGGATATTGGAGCAGGTGTTCCGCTAGCGGAACATCTAGATGTAAGAGGTTATTAAGGATGTCAGGCGCTATGTCTCTTCCTGTTCGGTGTGCGCCCAGTGTAAGGCTCCTAGGCACCTGCCGCGAGGGAAACTACAGCCCCTCCCCGTTCCACAGCAACCGTGGTCCCACCTGTCCGTGGATTTCCTTAAGGATCTCCCGCCT
Source organism: Salmo salar (assembly GCF_965601325.2). NCBI lineage: Eukaryota > Metazoa > Chordata > Actinopteri > Salmoniformes > Salmonidae > Salmo > Salmo salar. The sequence continues at coordinate 23,184,289 of NC_138309.1, read as the reverse complement.
TCTCAGGGGAACACCACGATCCTGGTCGTTGTGGATCGGTTCTCTAAGTCCTGCCGTCTGATCCCTTTGCCCGGTCTTCCTACGGCCCTACAGACCGCGCAGGCCCTGTTTACGCATGTCTTCCGGCACTATGGGGTGCCCGAGGACATCGTCTCTGATCGGGGTCCCCAGTTCACGTCCAGGGTGTGGAGGTCGTTTATGGAGAGGCTGGGGGTCTCGGTCAGTTTGACTTCGTGTTTCTACCCCGAGCGTAATGGGCAGGTGGAATGTATCAACCAGGATGTGGGTAGGTTTCTGCGGTCCTATTGCCAGGACCGGCCAGGGGAGTGGGCGAGGTTCGTGCCATGGGCCGAGATGGCATGCAGAACTCTCTGCGCCACTCCTCTACTAACCTGTCGCCCTTCCAGGTGGTGTTAGGGTACCAGCCAGTCCTGGTGCCATGGCATCAGAGCAAGACAGAGGCTCCTGCGGTGGAGGAATGGGTCCAGCGCTCGAAGGAGACCTGGAGTGCCGTCCAGGAGTGCCTTAAACGAGCTGTAGGATGGCACAAGGAGAGCGCTGACCGCCGCCGCAGTGAGGCCCCCGTTTTCAAACCGAGGGACAGAGTCTGGCTCTCGATCCGGAACCTGTCCCTCCGCCTGCCCTGCCGGAAGCTGGGTCCCCGATTTGTGGGGCCGTTCAAAGTCCTGAGGAGAATAAACGAGGTGTGTTATAGGTTACAACTTCCTTCATATTACCGTATTAACCCCTCGTTTCATGTGTCTCTCCTCAGGCCGGTGGTAGCTGGTCCGCTGCAGGACGCTGAGGTGCGGGAGGTCCCATCACCCCCCTGGATATCGGGGGGGGCCCCGGCGTACACAGTTCGGTCCATCTTGAACTCCCGTTGTCGGGTGGGGGGCCTGCAGTACCTCATGGACTGGGAGGGGTGCTGGGTCCCGGTGGGGGACATTCTGGATCTAGCCCTGTTTCAGAGATTCCATAGCCTCCGCCCGGATTGCCCTGCGCCTCGCCCTCCGGGTCGTCCCCGAGGCCGGAGTCGGCGCACTGTGGGAGCCACGCGTCGGGGGGGGGGGGGGGGGTACTGTCACAACGTCCACAGAAGGTGGCGCCTCTCCCCGGTCGGGCGGCGCTCGGCGGTTGTCGTCGCCGGCCAAATAGCTGCCACCGATCCATGTTTCAGTGTTTGTTGGTTATGTCTGTTTTAGTCTCCACCTGTTCCTTGTTTGCCATTAGTGTAGGGGGGGGGGGGGGTATTTAGTTTGTCTGTTTTCGTTTGGGATTCGTGCGGGATTGTTTTGTTTTACGTTTATTGTAGTGGGCAGGATTTATGTATGTATTGGATTACGCAACGCATTTGGATAGGCATTAGGGTTGCCGGGCTGCGCCCCGTCTATTTGGAGTTTGGAGCTATTCTCCTTCCTTTTGTTCACTGTGCACCCTGCCTTGTCGCTGTATTTGCTCTTGGCTGTGTTAACCGTTTGTTCAACGGACCTCAGTCTCCTGCGCCTGACTTACCCCTTTCCTGCCATCTTGGAGAACGTGACAGTTGTTGCATTTATCAATTTTTAATTCTACGGACTTCACCATGTGAGATCGTATTTTTCATAAATGTTTTAAACATTTTTAACAGGAAAAAATATTGCGTGTGTGATGTTTTAGTCACTCAAAAGGCTATTTTACATGCGACTCAGAATAACTTTTCGGTATCTTTAAATAATATATTATGTTACGACCACACATATCAATATTCATTTTATATATCAATATTTAGCTAAGTCTTGCTAAGTGGAGGGTCTCCACAGAAGGTGTAAATGGTACAGCCAAATGATTACTTGCATATTAACAATATCAGAAATAGATAGTGTCAATATAAATAAAATATACAGTATGTACAAGAACAATATCAATAACGATATAAGTGATAGGCGAGGTAGTATATGCATACAATCAGGGGTAACGTGGCTGAGTAGCAGGATAAAAAAATGGTATAATCTATATTCGGAGAGAGTGTTTCTGTCCTGCCCTTGACTTTGTTGCAGGGCATGTGATGTCCATAGCCTCTTCGTCGCCTCCCTGATCTTGACATACAGTGGTTGCTCAACTAAAAATGTAGCGATTATGCTGAGGGACTTAGAGGAAATGTGTGGATTAGTACAGCACCCTGCATTGCTACTTCATTGCTCCAGACCAGCGCAAGGGGGAGTTAGAGCACTGATTATGCTTTTGGGTCCCAAGGTGAAACTGTCTCTCTAACTGACAATGAATGGGCGACATAAACCGAATAGAAACTGATAATTCTGCACAACTTCAGTATTACTTACTAAAACTGTTGTTACATTAAGGTTTTTATTGTAAGAGAAACATGGACTACAATTAGGATGTGGAAATGTTAGGATTATTTTGCTCTTACTGTAGTACTGTAGCCTACTCCCGACTGGTGACATTGTACAGTGCCCGAGTGGTGCAGCGGTCTAAGACACTGCATCGCAGAGCCAACTGTGTTGCAACAGATGCTGGTTCAGTACACTTGCCGGCCACGACCGGGAGACCCATGAGGCGACAGTAGGCTTTTGGTTTCAGTCCATCTACAAACAGAAATAAATAATTCCAAATAACAAACTGGCTTTATTTACAAATGAGTTACAATGTCTCACCAAATGTTCAAGAATGGCCACTTTACGTTATTTGAAAATGAAATAATCTCCAAAATATCATATTTTTTTAAACAAAGCGATGATTATTATTAATTCATTTAGAATTATATAAAAAAAAACTTTGATATTCTCATAAATATATTATGAACCCTGTTTGTCACAAGCGTAGCAGACTGGGAATTCTACAAACAACATTTCTAGGATGGGCTATTAGCAGGAAAATATATGTTGGTCATATTGGTTGTTTGCTCTCGAGTGGCACACAATGGGATTGCCTTGCAGTTCTCCATCTTTATCCACTGAGATAGCGGTGGGCGCACATGTTTCAAGGCACAAGGGCAGTGAGGACAAGACGGGCCGCAGAGCAGAGCACAGAAGCTGGACCTAGCCCATGGGGAAAGGAGGAGGAGGAAAGGGGGCTGGACCCCCACCCCGTCCCGCCCCACTGGGTAGCACAGACCAACACTTTAAGGGGCATTGCAATAATAATGGCGCTGACTAGGGAAACGTTCCTGCTGTTTTTAGTGGCTGTCTGCACGTTCAAACTAAAACAATGTTACTTATAATGGCACAAAAAAAATTCCCTTAGCTATGAATTCAGAGGGCAGAAATGATTAAATATTAAAGCATTAGACCTCTTACTAAAGGCATCAGTCAAAAGTTATACTTAAACCCGAATAGGATTTAATGAAAAATGACATGAAAAGGGCACATTTGTAAATCCCAAACACTAAAGGTAAATACAAATGATTTGTGACATTGTAGTTACAATAAAAAATGTTAACAATATGTGAACAAGATGCTGTGTTTTTATTTACGGTAGTGATGGACAGCTGGAGGCATTTTGAAAACAGGTTTTCAAACACTTGTTTTTCACAAGTGCACTGTAGTACTGTAGCAGGTGTAGCCCTATTAGCAGGACAATAGACTCTTTATAGCCCGGCTATCATAGGTGTGAAAATCCCCAAATCCGATGCATAAGTACTCTTATAAGTACATTTATAACTCAAAACAACAGTACAGTATTTCTTCATCAACATCGTTATGCTTTCATTAATAAAATAACAAGAAAAAAATACGTTTATTTAAACTAAACTCAGCAAATAAAGAAACGTCCTCTCACTGTCAACTGCATTAGTTTTCAGCAAACTTAACATGTTAGAATATTTGTATGAACATAACAAGATTCAACAACTGCGACAGGTTCAACAGACATGTGACTAACAGAAATTGAATAATGTGTCCCTGAACAAAGGAAGGGTCAAAATCAAAAGTAACAGTCAGTATGTGGTGTGGCCACCAGCTGCATTAAGTACTGCAGTACATCAACTCCTCATGGACTGCATCAGATTTGCCAGTTCTTGCTGTGAGATGTTACCCCACCCTTCTACCAAGGCACCTGCAAGTTCCCGAACATTTCTGGGGGGAATGGCCCTAGCCCTCACCCTCCGATCCAACAGGTCCCAGACCTGCTCAATGGGATTGAGATCCGGGATCTTTGCTGGCCATGGCAGAATACTGACATTCTTGTCTTGCAGGAAATTACGCACAGAACGAGCAGTATGGCTGGTGGCATTGTCATTCTGGAGGGTAATGTCAGGATGAGCCTGCAGGAAGGGTACCACATGAGGGAGGAGGATGTCTTCCCTGTAACGCACAGCATTGAGATTGCCTGCAATGACAACAAGCTCAGTCCAATGATGCTGTGACACAGCCCCCCAGACCATGATGGACCCTCCACCTCCAAATCAATCCCGCTCCAGAGTATAGGCCTCGGTGTAACACTCATTCCTTCGACAATAAACATGAATCCGACCATCACCCCTGGTGAGACAAAACCGTGACCTATCAGTGAAGAGCACTTTTTGCCAGTCCTGTCTGGTCCAGTGACGGTTTGTGCCCATAGGCGACGTTGTTGCCGGTGATGTCTGGTGAGGACCTGCCTTGCAACAGGCCTACAAGCCCTCAGTCCAGCCTCTCTCACTCTATAGCGGACAGTCTGAGCCCTGATGGGAGGGATTGTGCGTTCCTGGTGTAACTCCGGCAGTTGTTGTTGCCATCCTGTACCTGTCCCGCAGGTATGATGTTTGGATGTACCGATCCTGTGCAGGTGTTGTTACACGTGGTCTGCCACTGCGAGGACGATCAGCTGTCCATCCTGTCTCCCTGTAGCGCTGTCTTAGTAGTCTCACAGTACGGACATTGCAATATATTGCCGTGGCCACATCTGCAGTCTTCATGCCTCCTTGCAGCATGCCTAAGGCACGTTCACGCAGATGAGCAGGGACCCTGGGCATCTTTATTTTTGTGTTTTTCAGAGTCAGTAGAAAGGCCTCTTTAGTGTCCTAAGTTTTCATAAATGTGACCTTAATTGCCTACCGTCTTTAATTAACAATGTCTACACAGTATTTATGATCAATTTGGTGTTATTTTAATGGACCAAAAATGTGGTTTTCTTTCAAAAACAAGGACATTTTTAAGTGACCCAAAACTTTTGAAATGTAGTGTATATATACTGCTCCAAAAAATAAAGGGAACACTAAAATAACACATCCTAGATCTGAATGAATTAAATAATCTTATTAAATACTTTTTTCTTTACATAGTTTAATGTGCTGACAACAAAATCACACAAAAATAATCAATGGAAATCCAATGTATCAACCCATGGAGGTCTGGATTTGGAGTCACACTCAAAATTAAAGTGGAAAACCACACTACAGGCTGATCCAACTTTGATGTAATGTCCTTAAAACAAGTCAAAATGAGGCTCAGTAGTGTGTGTGGCCTCCACGTGCCTGTATGACCTCCCTACAACGCCTGGGCATGCTCCTGATGAGGTGGCGGATGGTCTCCTGAGGGATCTCCTCCCAGACCTGGACTAAAGCATCCGCCAACTCCTGGACAGTCTGTGGTGCAACGTGGCCTTGGTGGATGGAGCGAGACATGATGTCCCAGATGTGCTCAATTGGATTCAGGTCTGGGGAACGGGCGGGCCAGTCCATAGCATCAATGCCTTCCTCTTGCAGGAACTGCTGACACACTCCAGCCACATGAGGTCTAGCATTGTCTTGCATTAGGAGGAACCCAGGGCCAACCGCACCAGCATATGGTCTCACAAGGGGTCTGAGGATCTCATCTCGGTACCTAATGGCAGTCAGGCTACCTCTGGCGAGCACATGGAGGGCTGTGCGGCCCCCCAAAGAAATGCCACCCCACACCATGACTGACCCACCGCCAAACCGGTCATGCTGGAGGATGTTGCAGGCAGCAGAACGTTCTCCACGGCGTCTCCAGACTCTGTCACGCCTGTCACATGTGCTCAGTGTGAACCTGCTTCATCTGTGAAGAGCACAGGGCGCCAGTGGCGAATTTGCCAATCTTGGTGTTTTCTGGCAAATGCCAAACGTCCTGCACGGTGTTGGGCTGTAAGCAAAACCCCAACCTGTGGACGTCGGGCCCTCATACCACCCTCAAGGAGTCTGTTTCTGACCGTTTGAGCAGACACATGTACATTTGTGTCCTGCTGGAGGTCATTTTGCAGGGCTCTGGCAGTGCTCCTCCTGCTCCTCCTTGCACAAAGGCGGAGGTAGCAGTCCTGCTGCTGGGTTGTTGCCCTCCTACGGCCTCCTCCACGTCTCCTGATGTACTGGCCTGTCTCCTGGTAGCGCCTCCATGCTCTGGACACTACGCTGACAGACACAGCAAACCTTCTTGCCACAGCTCGCATTGATGTGCCATCCTGGATGAGCTGTACTACCTGAGCCACTTGTGTGGGTTGTAGACTCCGTCTCATGCTACCACTAGAGTGAAAGCACCGCCAGCATTCAAAAGTGACCAAAACATCAGCCAGGAAGCATAAGAACTGAGAAGTGGTCTGTGGTCACCACCTGCCGAACCACTCCTTTATTGGGGGTGTCTTGCTAATTGCCTATAATTTCCACCTGTTGTTTATTCCATTTGCACAACAGCATGTGAAATTTATTGTCAATCAGTGTTGCTTCCTAAGTGGACAGTTTGATTTCACAGAAGTGTGATTGACTTGGAGTTACATTGTGTTGTTTAAGTGTTCCCTTTATTTTTTTGAGCAGTGTATATATTTTTTAGAACATTAGCCATGTGTGTTTGCTTGTTTTGTACTGTTCTGTAGTTCCAACCCGATGATTCATCTGACAAAAAAAAGACCTTCGCGTCCTGCAGGCCCAGGCATGGATCAAAGCTGGCGAGACATTCAATGACATTGTCTTCACTGACAAATCAACCGTGGCCATTGAGCAATTTGCTCAAAATTGTTTCAGAAAAATGGAAGAAGATCAAGCAAGCCGAATCCCAAGCAACCACTCAAACTCCATGTGTGGGGGGGATTTTTTTGCCAGGGACCTCGCCCATATTTGATTTTTGATGGGAAGTTTGGTTATTTACAAAGCAAAAGGTACATAAAATACTGTAGCCTACACCTCACGGACTGCTATGTGTTCCACAATATTTCACTGTTGCCTCCTTTTTCAGGCATCATGGCTCGAGATTTCTTTGAAGAAGAAATCATCAAGAGATATGCTGGACCCTACGTCAGGGCGGTGTTTCTGGGTCCACATAGTTCTTTCAAGGTAGAATTACATCAATATTTAGTTATGTTTAGGCCTATTTACATGTATATTTCTAGTATTGTACCTAATGTTGGCTGTTAGGCTACATTTATTTTTATCTTCTCCAAATGCAGACAATGACCCAAAACACACTGCCGCCTGGGTTTGCATTACAAATGAGGGTATAAACTGGGTCAAATACATTGATCATCTCAGCAAGGTTTTACCTGTGGTCGTGGAGCTGGGTGGAAGTGCAACTAAAATGTAAACTCAGCAAAAAAAGAAACGTCCCTTTTTCAGGACCCTCTTTCAAAGATAATTCGTAAAATACAAAGAACTTCACAGATCTTCATTGTAAAGTGTTTAAACACTGTTTCCATGCTTGTTCAATGAACCATAAACAATTAATGAACATGCACCTGTGGAACGGTCGTTAAGACACTAACAGATTAAACTTCTTCAGGATTGGTGGGTCCCCTGCGGGACGGTTGAGCTAATGTAGGCTAATGCGATTAGCATGAGGTTGTAAGTAACAAGAACATTTCCAAGGACAGAGACATATCGGATATTGGCAGAAAGCTTGAATTCTTGTTAATCTAACTGCACTCTCCAATTTACAGTAGCTATTACAGTGAAAGAATACCATCTATTGTTTGAGGAGAGTGCACAGTTTTGAACATGAAATGTTATTAATAAACAAATTAGGCACATTTAGGCAGTCTTGATAAGACATTTTGAACAGAAATACAATGGTTCATTGGATCACACTAAAACTTTGTGCGTACACTGCTGCCATCTAGTGGCCACTGTCTAAATTGCACCTGGGCTGCAATACTTCATTTTGGCCTTTCTCTTGCATTTCAAAAATGATGGTACACAAAAACGGTTGTTTTTTTCTTTGTATTATCTTTTACCAGATCTAATGTGTTATGTTCTTCTACATTCCTTTCACATTTCCACAAACTTAAAAGTGTTTCCTTTCAAATGGTACAAATAATATACATATCCTTGCTTCAGGGCCTGCGCTACAGGCAGTTAGATTTGGGTATGTCGTTTTAGGCGAAATTTGAAAAAAAAGAGTTTCAAAGAAAAATAAATATCTCAGACTGGCCAATAAAAAGAAAAGATTAAGATGGGCAAAAGAACACAGACACTGGACAGAGGTACCCTGCCCAGAAGGCCAGCATCCCTGAGTCCCCTTTACTCTGTTGACATTGAAACGGGTGTCTTGCGGGTACTATTTAATGAAGCTGCCAGTTGAGGACTTGAGAGGCGTCTGTTTCTCAAACTGGAAACTCTAATGTACTTGTCCTCTTGCTCAGTTGTCCCCCGGGGCCTCCTCTTTCTATTCTGGTTAGAGACAGTTTGCGCTGTTCTGTAAAGGGAATAGTATACAGTGTTGGACAAGATCTTCAGTTTCTTGGCAGTTTCTCGCATGGGATAGCCTTCATTTCTCAGAACAAGAATAAACTGATGAGTTTCAGAAGAAAGGTCTTTGTTTCTAGCCATTTTGAGCCTATATGCAAACCCACAAATGCTGATGCTCCAGATACTCAACTAGTCGAAAGAAGGACAGTTTTATTGCTTCTTTAATCAGAACAACAGTTTTCGGTTGTGCTAACATAATTGCAAAAGGGTTTTCTAATGATCAATTAGCCTTTTAAAATTATAAACTTGGATTAGCTAACACAACGTGCCATTGGAACACAGAAGTGATTGTTGCTGATAATGGGCCTCTGTGCGCCTATGTAGATATTCCATTAAAAATCAGCCGTTTCCAGCTACAACAGTCATTACAACATTAGCAATGTCTACACTGAAGTTCTGATCAATTTGATGTTATTTTAATGGACAACAAAATTGCTTTTCTTTCAAAAACAAGGATATTTCTAAGTGACCCCAAACTTTTGAACGGTAGTGTGTATGTGTAGACAGTATATATATATATAACATGTCTTACCGAGCCTTTCCATAAATCCACGCACGTTTCTTCAACTGTCTTCTGACTGTGATTAGAGCGATGTTGATGTGCCGTGATGCCAGCAGATTACAGATGGCCTTTGCTGATCTCTCATCATCTTCATTCATCAGTGAGTTGATGGCTTGAATAGTCTCGCTGGAAATGGAATACAATGTAAAAATGTGCAGCATACAGTAAAGACAAGCAGTCAATTTATTTAAGTATTATTTTTAGCATTATGAGACCTACTTTACAGTATTGTCGCCTACTGTACCAGCTCATTTTCCTGGCCTTTCGTGTTCGGCGTAGCACAGGCATCTGATGATAATGTTTGCAAATAGCACTGTCCGTGACCAAAATCCCCAAGTCTACCAGTATTTTTAAATGTCTCCAGTAGATTTTGCATTCCTCCTGAAAGCCCTAATCTGCTCACTTAAATGAATAGAGATCTGTCTCACCCCATGTTCATGAATTGCCTTTTTCCTCACTCACTTTAGGTTATTTGAAAACGAAATAATCTCCAAAATATCGTTATTTTTGAAACAAAGCAAATATTATTACTATTAATTCATTTAGAATTATATAAAAAACCCTTAGATATTCTCACAGATCAGATTTGCCATAACTAAAAATGTCCCTTGTATATTAATTTAGAATCCTCCAATCCTCTAAATCTAATTGTTGTATGAAAGTCACATCATTCAATTTTTTTTCAATATACTGTATTTAATATATTTATTATTTTTATTTCAAAAACATATTGAAGTTAGAAGCAATAGGATTTGAATCAATAGCCTACCCACTGTGGTCAACTATTTCAGCATCGTTTCGCACTGCTCTGAGACAAGCATGGGGACTGGTCTTCATAAATCAATTTTATTTTTATTTTCACTGAATCTCCATTTGGGTATTGGTTAGACTACAATTAGGGTGTGGAAATGTTACGCTCTTAGTACTGTAGCCTACTCCCAACCGACACGTTGTACAGTGCCATATTTCCCGTTCCATCCCAATGGAAACCCTGAGGGTTTCGTTTTTCTTGGAATAGAAACACAATAATATTAATACAATTAATTTAGCTACATTTCTTAAAATCAATCCCATATATTATGTTCTTATAAAAAAAAATGTCTTCTCTAGTACAGCCAATATTGACGGTCTTCCAATGTATGATGCAACTTTTAAAGGAAGAACCACTGTACCACAGCAATATCATGTTACCGCATTAAGTGTCCACCACATAAATATATGGTGCATGCATCTGTTTATGTACTGCACATGTGCACCTCACTCAGGTTACATGGCCTTAACTTATGCATATAATACTATGTGATGAGTGCATGTGTAACCGTATATCAAGTATGCTAATGTTATGGTGTGAAGGCATTTGGGCAGTGGTGTAAAGTACTTAAATAAAAATAATTTAAAGTACTACTTAAGTAGTGTTTTGTGGTATCTGTACATTACTTTATTATTTATATTTTTGGCCAACTTTTATTTCACTACATTCGTAAAGAAAATAATGTACTTTTTACTCCATACATTTTCCTTGACACCCAAAAGTACTCGTTACATTTTGACAGGAAAATTCTCCAATTCACACACTTATCAAGAGAACTTCCCTAGTCATCCCTACTGCCTCTGATCTGGCAGACTGACTAAACACAAATGCTTTGTTTGTAAATTATATCTGAGTGTTGGAGTGTGCCCCTGACTATCCCTAAATAAAAAAATAAAAATCTGCCATCTGGTTTGCTTTAAAATAGGTTATATTTTTACTTTTACTTTTGATACTTAAGTACATTGTGCCCCTGGCTTTCTGTCAATAAAAAAATGAAAAATAAATAACAATTGTGCCGTCTGGTTTAATATAAGGAATTTGAAATGATCTATACCTTTACTCAAGTATGACAATTTAATACTTTTTCCACCACTGGATGTGGCTGGGGGGTTATAACATTTCTTTCACACGACCCATCAATTAGGTCTTTCGTAATGTCATCTAATATTTATAACATATTTTTATCTGGACACTTTCTGTTTACCTGGAATTGTTCCTTATTGTAGGCTACTACTACTTCTAGTCTTAATCTTTACTACACTACTCACTGTTTAGCACATGACCTCACATGTGAATCCTTAAAGAGAGGGGTGGGGCTGGCTTAACCTGTCTGGGCCAGTGGGACGCTTGCGTCCCACCCTAATCAACAGCCAGTGGAATCGCGTCACGCTAAATGCAAAACCTCATAAATGCTATAACTTCAATTTCTCAAACATATGACTATTTTACACCGTTTTATAGATACACCTCTCCTGAAACGAACCACGTTGTCCGATTTCAAAAAGGCTTTACAGCAAAAGCAAAACATTAGATTATGTCAGCAGAGTACCCAGCCAGAAATAATCACACAGCCATTTTCAAAGCAACTAGCATGCATCACAAATACCCAAAACACAGCTAAATGCAGCACTAACCTTTGACAACCTTCATCAGATGACACTCCTAGGACATCATGTTACACAACACATGCATTTTTTGTTCGATAAAGTTCATATTTATATATAAAAACAGCATTTTACATCGGCGCATGACGTTCAGAAAAAACTTTTCCCTCAAATGCTTCCGATTATCAGCGCTACAATTTACAAAATTACTATTCGAAAACATTGTTAAAATGTAATATTGTCATTCAAAGACTTATAGATTAACATGTCTTGAATGCCATCTCTTTGCCAGATTTAAAAATAACTTTACTGGGATATCACACTTTGCAATAAACGACGTGGTATGCCCAGAAAAGAAGTCTATGTTGGAGCCATCTTGGAACGATCAACCATCAAAAATACTATTGTAAATAATCCCTTACCTTTGATTATCTTTATCAGAAGGCACTTCTAGGATTTCCCAGGTCCATAACAAATGTAGTTTTGTTCAAAAAAGTTAATAATTTATGTCCCAATAGTGTTCGCGCGCTCCGAAGGCTAGTGAAAATGTACCGTGTGCGTCTGACTTGTCGTCAGGAATGAGCAAAAAAAATATATTTAAGTTCGTTCAAACATGTCAAACGTTGTATAACATAAATCTTTAGGGGCTTTTTCAACCAGGGCTTCAATAATATTCCATTGGGACGGTTGCATTGTCTTTCAAAACGTTTCGAAAAGGGAGAGTACCCATGGGCGCCGACGTCACAATGGTAATGGCCCATCCCCTGTGACCATCCTCTCTTTCAGTCAATTTTGATGGTAGGAGGCTCAAACCACTTTGTAAAGACTGGGGACATCTAGTGGAAGCCATAGGAAGTGCTAAATTAATCGCAAGCCCCTGTGTGTTTCAATGGCAAATGTTTGAAGTGATATCCACACATCAGATTTCAGTTTTCTGTCAGGATTTGTCTCAGGGTTTTGACTGCCATATGAGTTCTGTTATACTCAAAGACACCATTCAAACAGTTTTAGAAACTTTAGGGTGTTTTCTATCCAAATCAAACAATTATATGCATATTCTAGTTACTGGGCAGGAGTAGTAACCAGATTAAATCGGGTACGTTTTTTATCCGGCTGTGCAAATACTGCCCCCTAGCCCTAACAGGTTTTAAGAGGATGGGAACAATGCTGAATGGGTGTAGACAAAGTAATTAATGTAAATGACAAAGGAGAGCTCTCCAGTAGGTACAACACTTTCAAATGCCCTTTTCTCAAAAGTGAGTTTACAAGTTTATCAACTTTCAAAGCAGAATTACTTTCCCATTGTTCCTCAAAAATGCAGTGTATGATATACCATTTTGTAGCTCCGAGTCTCTACTTTATCCAATGTAAAAAAACTCATTTCAAATTTTGCTATTTAAAACAGATTTAAGCTGGTCAGTCACATTTGTACATTATTATTTTCAAAATTCTTAAACCTCCATCATCAAATTGGTTGTTGATCATTGCTAGAGAACCCTTTTCAGAGAACCATTTTCAAACAGATTTAAGTCAGAACTGAAACGTCACTCAGGAACATTCACTGTCTTCTTGGTAAGCAACTCCAATGTAGATTTGCCCTTATGTTTTACGTTATAGTCCTGCTGAAAGGTGAATTATTCTCCCAGTGTCTAGTGGAAAGCAGACTGAACCAGGATTTTGGCTGTGCTTAGCTCCATTCCATTTCTTTTTCATCCAGAAAAACTCCCCAGTCAAACCCATAAGATAATCCACCACTATACTTGAAAATATGGAGAGTGATACTCAGTAATGTGTTGTATTGGATTTGCCCCAAACATAACACTTTGTATTCAGGACAAAAATGTATAGCTTAGCCACATTATTTGCAGTTCTACTTTAGTACCTTGCTGCAAACATGATTCATATTTTGGAATATTTGTGTTCTGTATAGGCTTCCTTCTTTTCACTCTGTTGATTAGGTCAGAATTGAGGAGTGATTGGAATGTTTTTGATCCATCCTCAGTATTCTCCAATACAACCATTAAACTCTGTAACTGTTTTAAAGTCGCCATTGGCCTCATGGTGAAAACCCTTAGCGGTTTTCTTTATCTTCTGCAACTGAGTTAGGAAGGATGCCTGTATCTTTGTAGTGACTGGGAGTATTAATACACCATCCAGTGTAATTAATATCTTCACCATGCTCAAAGGGATATTCAATGTCTGCTTTTTTATTTATTTGTTACCCATCTACCAATAGGTGTCCTTCTTTGTGAAGCATTAGAAAACCTCCCTGGTCTTTGTGGTTGAATCTATGTTTGAAATTCACTGCTCAATTGAGGGACCTTACAGATAATTGTATGAGGTAGTCATTCAAAAATCATGCTAAACACTATTACTGCACACTGAACGAGTCCATACAACTTATTATGTGACTTGTTAAGCACATTTTTTACTACATAACAAAGGGATCGAATACTTATTGACTAAAGACATTCCTGCTTTCAATTTCAATTAATTTGTAAACATTTCTGGGAAAAAAAATATTCCACTTTGAAATTATGGGGTATTGTGTGCAGGCCAGTGACAAAAATCTAAATTTAATCAAATTCAGTCTTTAATACAACAAAGTGTGGAAAAAGTCAAGGGGTTTGAATACTTTCTGAATGCACTTTAGGCCTTTCAAAGAGCTGTCAGTCAAGGTAGGCTCATGAAGATAAGCTCCCTGCCCACTCAACTCGTATTTTAAAACTTCATCTTAGTTAGCCATGAGAAAAAAATTAATTTAAAAAATAATGTCGCATTTGATTACCAAAAAAATATGATGGGTTCTATTTTAGTCACTCAGAACGACTGTTCAGGACCTTTAACAGATCACTTACAGTTGTTAAGCTTCTGTTCTTGGCATAGCATATGTGACTACATCAATTAGTCAGCAGCTTTCAAAACAGACCAAATATGGTCATTGACATACTACATAAACATATATGGTACTGTAGATCTGTCTTTATACTATGGTCACCGATAGATAATGAGCAGCAATTGTTCCAGGGCTTCAGTTTTTCTTCACTGGTTATTTGTACAAATCACGATTTTGAAGTTCAAACATATTTAGAATTTCGGAAAGGGAATGGACATTATGCCCATAACTTGCAGAGAGAGGGTGAGCTCTTTGCTCTGGTTCCACTCATCATTGTAGCATCAGTTCATCACTTCTCTTAACATATATGGACCCAGAACTTAATTGAGCAGCTGACTAATTATGCAAGACTTTAGTTCTGGGTTAACCGAGGTTATCCACACTCCAACATGACAAATGATCACAGTATTCTGTTTTATGATTTTCTGAAAATATCCCTGAAAATTCAATCATTACCTCAGGCAGGGTAGGTGACACACAGAGGGTGGAAACTTTAAGATCGGTGTGTCATCCAGCTGCACAGACCCTCATTGCAGCTCTGACACCCCCGTCAGTCAGTCATAGTTTCCTTCCTTTCCTAGAATGTGTTAATTAGTGCATAAATCTACTCACACCACAACCAACCACACAACCGGCAGTCACACAACAGTGTAGACCAGGATTGCTTTCTTGTTGCATCAGGTTTGTTTTTGTATGTCTGTCTTTTTTATTAATTTATGTATTTTCTCTAATCTCACTTCACATAGAATACAAAGGACTCGTCCAGTATGCTCACCAAAGATCCATGTTGCTATTGACACATCGGGGCCTTAACCAAACAGACCTCTCAATGCCACACTGAATCAGATGAGGCTGGTGGGAGGAGCTATAGGAAGACGGGTTCATTGTAATCGCTGGAATGGAATAAATTAAACGGTATCAAACACATCAAACATGGAAACCACATGTTTTACTCCGTTCCATTAATTCCATTCCAGCCGTTACAATGAGCCCGTTCTCCTATAGCTCCTCCCACCAGCCTCCTCTGCACTGCAAGGTATGCTAAGGATATTAAGGCTAAATAGAGTTAATCAAATGCAATCCTTCTTATATCAGGCTGAAGATGACAGGTGTTGTGCATGAGCAGTGAACCAATCAGTGAACCACTACAATAAATTATTAATAATAGCCTGTAGGTTTTATCTGCGAAGGTCCTTGAGAAAAAGGATATTGGCACTCCTTCTCTCTCTCTCACACACCTTTAATGTGTGGTACCACCTGCATACTTTCATCACAGTGTGAGTGTGTATCAGTTACCAATGGCTGCTCTCAGTCC
The DNA here is from genome assembly GCF_965601325.2 of Salmo salar. NCBI lineage: Eukaryota > Metazoa > Chordata > Actinopteri > Salmoniformes > Salmonidae > Salmo > Salmo salar. The sequence goes on along the minus strand of NC_138309.1, from coordinate 23,168,433 downwards.
CCTCTCCAAAAAAAAATTGCCACGGAGCGCATCTGTCCCCATTCACCCTGAGAAACATCAAGTGTCCCTCAGCAATTAAGGATCAGGGATCTCAGGTCAGAAAGGCTCCTACATGAACCTACCAACCATGGGTTGCATCCCAATAATCTGTCCTTCCTTCTGAAGTATGTATTTGTTCACTACTATCTGGGGCGGCAGGCATTGGGTTATTAACCGAAAGGTTGTTTAATCAAATCCCCAAGCTGACAAGGTAAAAATCTGTCGTTCTGCCCCTGAACAAGGCAGTTAACCCACTGTTCTCCGGTAGGCCGTCATTGTAAATAAGAATTTGTTCTTAACTGACTTGCCTAGTTAAATAAAGGTTAACTAAAAAATAAAAAATAAAAATAGTCCCCATAAATTTAGAAGCATTGGATACCAATGCTTTGAGAGAAAGGAGAGATTGTTGGGACACAATTACAATGTATGTATATCAGCGATACCAACTGAAAGAGAGGTGTTTGTGGTTTTGGATATGGGCTTATACAGTATATAGCTCTGCTATAAAGTCTTCCTGTATGCCAGCGTTTCCCAAACTCGGTCCTGGGGACCCCAAGGGTAGCACGTTTTTTTTTTGCCCTAGCACTGCACAGTTGATTGAAATAATAAACTTATCACCTGGCTTTGATCATTTGAATCAGCTAAGTGCTTAGGCAAAAACCTAAATGTGCACCCAAGTTTGGGAAATGCTACTGTTTGCTCTTGTACCCAGCTCTCTAGACATTCTATGATAAACTTGCTTTGCTCATGTAAAGAAATCTATTTCCTTGTCATGGAGCACTAAATCCTTGAATCCATCATCTTCCATAATGTAGACAAGGTCATTCAATAATGTTATAGTCTTTCACTGAAACATTCTGTGGATTGTGGTGTGTACGTATAGGCCTATAAAAGAAAATGCATGTATTTGTGTGTGTGCACAGCAAATTTGCAAGTGTCAAAATCTTGGTGTTGAGGTAAAACATGTTTTGAGTGTTATATCTGAGTGTTGATTCTAATGAGGTTAACACCATTGAGATTGAAATTGACACCATGTGCGGTAAATAAATGAATTGTTATTTGATTTACAGTGGAATCAATACCATGTGGTTTGTTGTTACTCGACTGTGTTGAAGACGTGGATGGGGTCTCTTTATCATATTTCCCATTGTGCTTTGTTGCAGGTTGCTTCTTAGAATATATTGTTTTATTATTTGTGTTTCTGCATGCACATTGATTGATTAATTGATCTTAAACTATGCAAAGATAAATGATTTACATTTTTCTAAACTAATCCAATCTGTAAGGGCTCAGATGTATTGCACCCGTTACTGAGATGGCTGTTCCAGTTTAGATGGTCTAACTATTCTCATTAGCCACAAATATACTATACCCACATTGTGAAAGAACCAACGCTCTTGGGGTGTTAGTTTGGCAACTATTTGAAAAGTGTTAATTTAGGTGGGAACTGCACTCACCAGTTCTGCATGCATGTCTTCTGGTATACTTTAAGAAATGCAGTGGCCATTACTGAAGCCCAAATTAAAGTGGTATTTTGAGTGTGGTTTAAGATGATCTACCACTTAAATTCTATGTGTGGGCAAAAGCCTGTGCTGACCTTGTGTTTAGCCAACCTAATAGCAGCAAGCATAGCTTGGGTATAGCTACAGCTGGCTAACCTATATATCTAGCTGATATTTCTCTGTCAAATAAGTTACGCCAAGATGGCAAGAAGAATGTGTTTCATGAGAAACTCGTACTAAAACACCATGCTACGAAAGTAGCTTGCAACTTGAAGTTTTATCATGTCATGTAAAGACGTTACTGTGGAGATAATATCAACAACTGCAAGTTGAATGCCTGGTCTTCAGTCTTCAGCTGTCAACACAATATTCTATAACTGGTTAGTTTTGTCTCGTCTCATCTTTCCTTATGTCCGCTGTTAGCTCTTTCCTGGGAGAAAAATCCCAGAACTAATATCCCTACAGGTGTAAGCTATATGTGAACATTGAACAAACATGGCCAGCTTGAGTGTAGATATATTTATCAACTACAAATCAGTGGGCGTGTTTGTGTTACAAAGACAAAACATTTTCTGCTGTAAATAGGCTATCATATTGATTTGTTTATAAAGACAGAATGCCAACACTTTACCCAGCAAATAAAATAAGTTGTGCGTAGAGTACAACCACAGATAGAACAAGGAGCATAACAATCTTTGGTACAGCTTCAGCTGTACCAGAACTAGCATGGCATTCTATTCTATTTCTATGGTCTATTCTAAGGGTTTGGCTGTCTAACCACACACTGACATGCACCGCTCTCTGGGTAAGGTTCTGTCTGTCTAACCACATACTGACATGAACAGCTCTCTGGGTGAAGTTCTGTCTTTAAGTCTCCAGTGGGTGATGAAGTCCCTTCCATCTATGTAACGTATTACCAGTTTTGGACAGGTGCAGTCAGGTGGCAGGAGAGGTGGAGTGTATGACACTCCATCCTGGATATGTCAGAGTTTCCCTCAACCCATGGGTCCAGCAGTCAGAGTTCAATACATACAGGCAGATGTCAGATACAGGAAGATTTCACTCTTCTCATACCACTCTTTAGCTGATGACCAAGCTTTGAATCGGTCAGTAGCCTACAGAGTAATATGAGAAGAGTGCAATCGCTGAACTTATGTAGATATTCTAAACAACGTTTTTTGATAACTAAACAAAGTGTTTTGATAACTTTCAAGTGTAACAGTTCCATGTAGAATAAACCATCCTTCACATAATACTGTTGAAGCAGTGTTCTGCTGATATAGCAATGTGCAAATATAACACTTGTTTTTCATCTTCTATTGTCATTCACAGCTGATACAGATACTGTACCCATCAGCATTTTTGTGGGGGTACATGTTAGTCGTCATCACTTCGTACGTTGTCCCATATAAGACAGTTCCCTGACATGTTTGAAGAATACACAGGTTCTTACCCGTACCATTCAATTCAATAATAACTAAAGCTGATGAAAAGTAATAGATGCGTCTTGTATAATTTCATGCTGTTCATCTGTATCAACCTGTTATTTATCAGTGGACTCCATGACAAACACAGGAGGTTGCTGTCGCCTTAATTGGAGAGGACAGGCATGTGGTAATGGCTGGAGCGGAATTAGCTCAACGGTATTAAATACATCAAACATGGTTTCCATGTGTTTGATGCCATTCTATTGACTCCGTTCCAGCCATTATTGTGAGCCGTCCTGCCCTCAGAAGCATCCTGTGATGACAAACCATATCTCATTTCCTCCATCTGTAGAAAAACAAAGTAGAGTTGATACACACAGTACTGATTACATTAGCAATGGTTGTTAGGTGAATTCCAGGAAAGACAAGTGATAAACAGACCAGTGACCTATTTGCTGATCAAATGTGACCAACCTGAAGTGGGACTGGTGCCAGGCCACGTACTGCCTCAGCCTTCTGCTCCTGATATGGTAGGGGGGTTCCCATGACACTACTGAACAACATATCCACCAGGTTTTGTAAGAGCCTGTGAATTAAATAAATTATAGTCACTCCAAAAAAATATAGCGAGAAAAATTACTTTTCTATTGTATGGAAGTCACTAATAGAGTGACTGTAAGTACAGAATAGATTCAGGCCAGTGACGCTAAGGTCATAAATATTGGCGTGTTCAAAACAACTGGGAACCTTAGAAATCTCCAACTTCAGTGCATTCAAGATAGCTGGGAACTCTGAAAAAACTAGCTCTGACTGGGAAAAACCGCTTTGAACTGTCATCCAACTCGGAATTAATTCCAAGTCGGAAACTCTGGCATCTTTCTAGAGCGCCGACTTTCCGACTTGAAGATCACGTCATGATTCGACCTTGTTCCCAGTTGTCTTGAAAGCACCATATGCAACCAACTGTGTAATATTACGTTACTGAACGCTTGCTGACAGTTATTTGTAGCTTATTTAGCTAAAAAGATTGGTACTCAGGTTATACAAACACCATCCTTCATTTATATTTGCCCTAGAAAATACACAATAGACTTTTATGAGAAAAGGCATGTTGTTTTAACACTAGTAGCAGACGAAGCCCTGAAGGCGAGCTAGCTAGTGCTAACTAACCTAGCCCTTGATCAGGATTCCCAGTTCCATTACAGTAAAGGTAGAATACCGCCAGAGCGATAAGTTATCGAGAGCAAGTGCTAACCCAAACAACAAGCATGTTCCCATAAAAGTAGCTAGCTACTTAACTTGCAAATCTGTGTTAGTTATCAATATATTTGTCCAACATGTCCAAGAATTGGCTAGCCAGTTCGAGTTGAAACATTATCGATAGCAAGCTGGCTAACATTACATCCTATCATCCCTTATCATCAAGTGCAACATTAGCTATGCAAATCTTTCTATCTATTACATTTCATCACATTATGGAGAGGCTATATATTCAGCTAGTTCACTACATTACAGTATCATGGCTAGCCAGCTACTCAACACACACCAGTCACCATTTCGTACGTTTGTTGTATGTATTTAAAATCAAATCAAATGTTATTTCTCACATGCGCAGAATACAACCTTACAGTGAAATGCTTACTTACAAGCCCTTAACCAACAATGCAGTTTTAAGAAAAATAAGAAAAACAGCAAATAATTAAAGAGCAACAAAAAAAATTATAGTAGCGAGGCTATATACAGGGGGTACCAGTACAGAGTCAATGTGCAGGGGCACATGTTAGTCGAGGTAATTGAGGTAATATGTACATCAATGGAGGCTCCTCAGAGGAGGAAGGGGAGGACCATCCTCCTCAGTGAAATTTCATAAAAATAAATAAAGATTAAAAAAGTTTTCCTTTTTAGATAAAACTACACTAAATATTTTACTGTCACCAAATAATTTATTAAAATACTCTGTTTTGCAATGAAGGTCTTCAGTAACTTCAACAGCATTGTCTGGGGTAGCACGGAGGACAGCTAGCTTCCGTACTCCTCTGGCTACATTGACTTCAATACAAAACCTTGGAGGCTCGTAGGCCTCACCCCCTTCCATAGACATACATGACAATTATGACCACTTCCGGAGGACGTCCTCCAACCAATCAAAGCTTTTGTAGTATGAACTGATATGTTTTCCATCCGATCATAGAATTAAGATCAGAGAATTAACCTAGTGAGTTATATTGGGATTGTGCCACACAGCATTATGAGGGTTCTATATGTTGAGAGGTTTGTTTACATTGTTGGATAGCGATTACGAATGAAGAGTGATAGATTAGCATTTTTGGGATATTATTCAAATCAAATGAGTTTTTTCAAATGACCAGAGACAGAGGAGGAATATGATAAATAGTTTTCTTGGTTATAGAACTTTATTTTTGTATCCAGTTAGTGCAATTTATTTAAATTTACGTTGCTAGCTAGCTACCAGCACGAGTGTGAAGTTTTCTCCGCCAGAATGGTAGAATGGCCAATGCTGCCGAAAATGTTGTGGACTTATGTTGTAAAAATAATGTTGGAGAACGCCTTTCAGTCTCTGGGTTTCACAGAAAAGGTGCGAATTAAAAGCGAGGGTCGACCTCTGCCTGAGATCAGTTTCATGAAGAAGGATCAGAAGTATAGCTGGTTAACCTGTTTGGGATAGGGGGCAGTATTTTCACGGCCGGATAAAAAACGTATCCGATTTAATCTGGTTATTACTCCTGCCCAGAAACTAGAATATGCATATAATTAGTAGATTTGGATAGAAAAACCCTAAAGTTTCTAAAACTGTTTGAATGGTGTCTGTGAGTATAACAGAACTCATATGGCAGGCCAAAACCTGAGAAGATTCTATATGGGAAGTGCCCAGTCTGACCATTTCTTGTCCTTCTATAGCCTCTTTATCGAAAATACAGGATCTCTGCTGTAACGTGACATTTTCTAAGGCTTTCATTGGCTCTAGGAAGGCGCCAGAACGTTGAATGATAGCTCTGCAGTCTCTGGGCGAAAAACAGCAGGGGTTTTGGAGAGTGGTCCTTCTGAGAACAATGACACTGGCTCGCGCGTGCATGTGACTACTCCATGTTTTACTTTCAGTGTTTGAACGGATACAACGTCTCCCGGTTGGAATATTATCGCTATTTTACGAGAAAAATCGCATAAAAATAGATTTTAAACAGCGTTTGACATGCTTCGAAGTACGGTAATGGAATATTTTGACATTTTTTGTCACGAAACGCGCCGGCGCGTCACCCTTCGGATAGTGACTTGAACGCACGAACAAAACGGAGCTATTTTGATATAACTATGGATTATTTGGAACCAAAACAACATTGGTTGTTGAAGTAGAAGTCCTGGGAGTGCATTCTGACGAAGAACAGCAAAGGTAATCCAATTTTTCTTATAGTAAATCTGAGTTTGGTGAGTGCCAAACTTGGTGGGTGTCAAAATAGCTAGCCATGATGGCCGGGCTATCTACTCAGAATATTGCAAAATGTGCTTTCACCGGAAAGCTATTTTAACCTCTATGGGCTAGGTGGGACGCTTCTCAAACATATGACTATTTTACAGCTATTTAAAGACAAGACTCTCGTTAATCTAACCACACTGTCCGATTTCAAAAAGGCTTTACAACGAAAGCAAAACATTAGATTATGTCAGCAGAGTACCAAGCCAGAAATAATCAGACACCCATTTTTCAAGCCAGCATATAATGTCACCAAAACCCAGAAGACAGCTAAATGCAGCACTCACCTTTGATGATCTTCATCAGATGACAATCCTAGGACATTATGTTATACAATACATGCATGTTTTGTTCAATCAAGTTCATATTTATATCAAAAACCAGCTTTTTACATTAGCATGTGACGTTCAGAACTAGCATACCCCCCGCAAACTTCTGGGGAATTCGCTAACATTTTACTAAATTACTCACGATAAACGATCACAAAAAGCATAACAATTATTTTAAGAATTATAGATACAGACCCCCTCTATGCACTCGATATGTCCGATTTTAAAATAGCTTTTTGGTGAAAGCACATTTTGCAATATTCTAAGTACATAGCCCAGGCATCACGGGCTCGCTATTTAGACACCCGGCAAGTTTAGCACTCACCATAATCATATTTACTATTATAAAAGTTTCATTACCTTTTGTTGTCTTCGTCAGAATGCACACCCAGGACTGCTACTTCAATAACAAATGTTGGTTTGGTCCAAAATAATCCATCGTTATATCCGAATAGCGGCGTTTTGTTCGTGCGTTCCAGACACTATCCGAAATGGTAAAGAAGTGTCGCGCGCATGGCGCAATTCGTGACAATAAAATTCTAAATATTCCATTACCGTACTTCGAAGCATGTCAACCGCTGTTTAAAATAAATTTTTACGCCATTTTTCTCGTAGAAAAGCGATAATATTCCGACAGGGAATCTCCTTTTCGGCAAACAGAGGAAAAAATCACAAAGGCGGGGGCGGTCGGGTCATGCGCATAAGCCCAGAGTCCCTTGATCGGCCACTTGAGAAAGGCGATAATGTGTTTCAGCCTGGGGCTGGAATGACGACATTCTGTTTTTTCCCGGGCTCTGAGCGCCTATGGACGACGTGGGAAGTGTCACGTTAGAGCAGAGATCCTTAGTAAAAGATAGAGATGGAAAAGAAGTTCAAGAAATGGTCAGACAGGCCACTTCCTGTAAAGGAACCTCTCAGGTTTTGACCTGCCATTTGAGTTCTGTTATACTCACAGACACCATTCAAACAGTTTTAGAAACTTTAGGGTGTTTTCTATCCATATGTAATAAGTATATGCATATTCTAGTTACTGGGTAGGAGTGGTAACCAGATTAAATCGGGTATGTTTTTTATCCAGCCGTGTCAATACTGCCCCCTAGCCCTAACAGGTTAAAATCGGACACCGCGATTGCATAAAGGAGTTCTGTATCTATAATTCTTAAAATAATTGTTATGTTTTTTGTCAACGTTTATCGTGAGTAATTTAGTAAATTCACCGAAAGTTTTCGGTGGGTATGCTAGTTCTGAACAAAACATGCTAATGTATAAAGCTGGTTTTTGATATAAATATGAACTTGATTGAACAAAACATGCATTTATTGTATAACATAATGTCCTAGGAGTGTCATCTGATGAAGATCATCAAAGGTTAGTGCTGCATTTAGCTGTGGTTTTGGTTTTTGTGACATATATGCTTGCTTGGAAAATGGCTGTGTGATTATTTTTGGGAGGGTACTCTCCTGACATAATCTAATGTTTTGCTTTCGTTGTAAAGCCTTTTTGAAATCGGACAATGTGGTTAGATAAAGGAGTGTCTTGTCTTGAAAATGGTGTATAATAGTCATATGTTTGAAAAATGGAAGTTTTTGCATTTTTTAGGTATTTGTAATTTGCGCCACTCTATACCATTGGATATTGGTGAGGCGTTCCGCTAGCGGAACGTCTGTCCCTAACTGGTTTTAAGCAGGTTCTCCACCCTCATGTAAACAGCTAGGAGGGTCCAGACGAAGACAACGCCTGGACTGGGGCACGAAAATGGCTGGTTCAGTTAAGATCGGAGGAGGTTGAGTCCAACACCTTCCCAGCACCATCATGCTGGGGAACAACAGGGGCTCTGTCCACTACTATGGCATGCCCAAACTATGTAGGAACTCCAACCAACTGGGCCATCTGGCCGCAGCCTGCACAGCCATCATCTGTAAGATCTGTAAAGACAACCATCCCACCTCGGACTGTGCCTCCACACAAACTTGCAACCTGAGCTGGAAAGTGACCCTCACCCCTGTCGGCCCCTCCACCAGCACCCTCTTTTGGGCCACCTCCAAATTGTGGACTGACTGACTGATTGATGGACTAATTATTCAGATTTTTTGGGGGGGGGTTGATTGATTTCGTTGTATTGATTAATTATTGTTTGAATTGTTTATCATTTTGAATTTAAACTTAATGATGTATTGAAAGATTTTATTTATTTTTAAACTGATTGAACATTTTTACCAGTAAAGAATTTAGGAAAAAACAAATAAAATGACCTTTAAAACTCTGGGTGCTACAATTCTAACCTACAATTTGCTGTGTGTGCATGTGTGTTTATTGGGGAGTACCTTTTATACATTTGGAGCAGAAGCATCATCATTCAGCTCAGAGAGCAAAAAGCTTAGGGGAAATCAAAGTAAGCATTTCACAGTTTTAAAGCACCACCTTTAATACATACAATACCAGTCAGCAATTCAGCCCGTCCCTTGCTGTGTGGACACACAAAGTGCACAAGGCTCACCGCTCACCTAATGGAGGTATACAATGACAGTACCTTTTCAATTTATAATTTTGCCATGTTTAACAAAATAAGGCATTGGGTATGAGAGTTGGTGTCGGGGCGTGATTAGGCGATGATCATTACATGTCCTTCAAATTCCGCCCCCTTTTTCTTTTTTTCTCTATCCATCCTTCCTTCCATCCATACATGGCAACTTAGTAATGGATAGGTTGCAACACAAAATGGACAGAGCTTCTCTTGCCACAGTCTATGTGCCTGCTTGTGTGTCCTCGGGGGAAAATGTGCACAGTGTGTTTCTTTGTAAAAGAGCATAATAATCAGGGGAGAGCCTGTTCCTCTGTGTCTTCTAAGTGTTTAACCTCTATGGGACCGGCGGGACGAATTCGTCCCACCTACGTAACAGCCACTGCCAGCCTGTGGCGCGATTTTCAAAATCTTCAAAATCCTATTACTTCAATTTCTCAAACATATGACTATTTTACAGCCATTTAAAGATAAGACTCTCGTTAATCTAACCACACTGTCCGATTTCAAAAAGGCTTTACAACGAAAGCAAAACATTAGATTATGTCAGCAGAGTACCAAGCCAGAAATAATCAGACACCCATTTTTCAAGCCAGCATATAATGTCACCAAAACCCAGAAGACAGCTAAATGCAGCACTCACCTTTGATGATCTTCATCAGATGACAACCCTAGGACATTATGTTATACAATACATGCATGTTTTGTTCAATCAAGTTCATATTTATATCAAAAACCAGCTTTTTACATTAGCATGTGACGTTCAGAACTAGCATACCCCCCGCAAACTTACGGGGAATTCGCTAACATTTTACTAAATTACTCACGATAAACGTTCACAAAAAGCATAACAATTATTTTAAGAATTATAGATACAGACCTCCTCTATGCACTCGATATGTCCGATTTTAAAATAGCTTTTTGGTGAAAGCACATTTTGCAATATTCTAAGTACATAACCCAGGCATCACGGGCTCGCTATTTAGACACCCGGCAAGTTTAGCACTCACCATAATCATATTTACTATTATAAAAATGTCATTACCTTTTGTTGTCTTCGTCAGAATGCACACCCAGGACGTCTACTTCAATAACAAATGTTGGTTTGGTCCAAAATAATCCATCGTTATATCCGAATAGCGGCGTTTTGTACGTGCGTTCCAGACACTATCCGAAATAGTAAAGAAGTGTCGCGCGCTTGGCGCAATTCCTGACAATAAAATTCAAAGTATTCCATTGCCGTACGTCGAAGCATGTCAACCGCTGTTTAAAATCAATTTTTACGTCATTTTTCTCGTAGAAAAGCGATAAAATTCCGACAGGGAATCTCCTTTTCGGCAAACAGAGGAAAAAATCCCAAAGGCGGGGGCGGTCGGGGTCACGCGCATAAGCTAGTGTCTCTTGATGGGCCACTTGAGAAAGGCGATAATGTGTTTCAGCCTGGGGCTGGAATGACGACATTCTCTTTTTTCCCGGGCTCTGAGAGCCTATGGACGACGTGGGAAGTGTCACGTTAGAGCAGAGATCCTTAGTAAATGATAGAGATGGCAAAGAAGTTCCAGAAATGGTCAGACAGGCCACTTCCTGTAAAGGAATCTCTCAGGTTTTGACCTGCCATTTGAGTTCTGTTATACTCACAGACACCATTCAAACAGTTTTAGAAAATTTAGGGTGTTTTCTATCCATATGTAATAAGTATATGCATATTCTAGTTACTGAGTAGGAGTGGTAACCAGATTAAATCGGGTATGTTTTTTATCCAGCCGTGTCAATGCTGCCCCCTAGCCCTAACAGGTTAAGGGGGTCATCCTCCATATAAGCAGGAAGGGAAGCGTCCTACATTTTCATGGATACATTTACGTTTTAGTAATTTAGTAATTTTGTTAAGTGCCTTGCTCACCTAGTCAGCTCGGAGAATTGAACCAGTAACCTTTAGTTTACTTCCCCAACCTTTTAACTGCCCATACCGGCCACCCATACATCACATACTGGCTCTAGGTTTCATAAGAGGGTTGCATATTACATACATTTACATTCACATTTTTGTAATTAGCAAACTTTCTTATGCAGAGCGACTTACAGTTGACAATTACATACAGACCTTACAACTGCATTTACCAGAATATGGAAGTGAAACTACCTGCTAGTGTAGGGCTTTGAGTATTATTTTTGAAAAGTCAAAGAAATATAATGATCTCTCCCAAAAATTACACACATATGCCTGTAAATAAATGTTTGAATGGTACTCAATACAAGGCTGCTCTTTTCGTTATCTTTGCTGTGTTCAATGAGTGTTTGCAGTGCTTTCTTCTCTTGACTCTGAAACCCAATTTCTCTCTCAATTTCCAAACAGAGCGGCCATTAATTTAATTAAAACAAAAATAGATTGTGCATGTAACAGAGATGGATAAGAGGATGGAATATATTTACAGGTAACTTAATTACATTCACTAAATAAAACACATCTGGGTCAAAAAGAGGACAATTATAAATAGGCAATTAAGCCACTGGTAAGAACCTTAACAAGAAAAGCTAAGTACATAAAACGCGGGAGTTAAGTAAGTGTCTGTGCAAACGACCTTGGCCAACACAATTCATCATGGAACTAAGTGGTGGAATGATGTCAGGGATCTAAATTCTAACAGCATTAATCCCAATAGCAGAGGCCTCATGATAGCCTGTATCAATAATGGCAATAATAACTCATCCATCTGGACCCCTTCCAAACTGTAACTGGTTAATTATGCTCCCCTCATGAATATGCCTCCCAGTTTTAAACAGGAAGAAGAAGAAAGAGAAAAGGGAGCGAGAGAGAGATGGTTGTGAGGTCTGGGGTCCACTCACCAAACAAAATTCACGAAATGGGGCAAACATCCATTTGAGAGTCTGTATGCAGAATTCTGCAAAAATACACAGTACTTAGTGTACAACGCAAAACCCAAAACAATGCATGCAGATCAGAATTAGGACTTTACCCGTTAGTTATCCAAATCCAGAAAAGAGCTGTTCAATTCTACAACCACCTAAAAGGAAGCGATGCCCACACATTCTACCACAACACCCTCACCTACATAGAGATGAATCTGGGACTCTGTTCACAAACACAAAGATTGATAAACTCCCATATATGTTAGGCGAAATACCACAGTGTGCAGATTTGTGGCCCGTTGCCATGAGAAAAGGACAACCAGTGGAGCACAAACAACATTGTAAATACAACCTATATTTATCTGTTTATTTATTTTCCCTTTCATACTTAAACTACTTGCACATTGTTACAACAGTGTATATAGCCAATAATATAACATTTGAAATGTCTATATTATTTTTAAACTTTTGTCAGTGTAATGTTTATGAATGTTTCCTTTTGTTTTTTTCCATTTTGTTTATTGTATACTATATATTTGCTTTGGCAATGTAAACATATGTTTCCCATGTTCATAGACATGTTGTCTGCGATGTGCTCTTGATTATTTGGACATCAGCTTAGATTGGGATGGATCCCTCTCTACCACATGCATCCTGGCTGGGCCGACTGACGCCAGGGACCTTGAGCATCTGCAAACATGACAAGATCTCATTTATTAGACAGCAAACCTGACCGCCTGTTACCAAACCAGAAATTTCCATCTCTCAAGGAACAGAGTGTGCTCTTTGGTATGATATGAATAGATGTCATATAGCAGGTGAAGGGCAAAGCCTTGGTAATAGCTTCCAATTATTGGGTTTGAGGATAGGCACACTGTTTTGTCAGACCCGGTTTTAATATTTCAATATTTACTGTGAGATATAAATGAGAGTCTGATTAATACACTCATACACGATATAAACAATCAAACACAATATGTATGTTGTTCACATGATTATTAAATTACAGTGAAATAAGCTAATGTATGGCAGGTATGATCTTGCCGAGTACGCCGAGTAACCTACTGTAACGGAAAACTGTAATTTATATGGTCATTTTAGGTATTATCGAGAGTAAAAATCTCTGAAATGTTTAACAGTTAAGTATGCAGGTAGCCTAGCGGTTAAGAGCATTGTGCCAGTTAACCAGAGGTCACTTGTTCAAATCCCTGAGCCGACTAGGTTAAAAACTTGTCGGTGTGCCCTTGAGCAAGGCACTTAATACTAATTCATTCTGTAATAACCAATTTGTGCTTGATACGAAAATGTGGCTGGAGGATTCGTATGGAGGGTGTGATGCAAATGCAGGAGCCTCCAGAGGCATGCAGAGGCCAAATCCATTTCATGAAGATCCCAACAAACAGTAATTGTGCTGACATTGCTTCCAGAAGCAGTTCAGAACTCGGTAGTGAGTGTTTCAACCGAGGACAGATGATTTTTAGGCGCTACGTGCTTTAGCACTCTGCTGTCCCATTCCCAGAATTATGTTTTTCGAAATGTTTTCAAATTGATAAAAAATGAAAAGCTGAAATGTCTTGTGTCAATAAGTATTCAACCCAGCCCAGTCTAAATAAGTTCAGGAGTAAAAATGTGATTAACAAGTTACTACATAATAAATTGCATGGACTCACTCTGTGTGTACTAATGGTGTGATTTTTGAATGACTACCTCATCTCTGTACCCCACACATACAATTGTCTGTAAGGTCCCTCAGTCAAGCAGTGAATTTCAAACAGATTCAACCACAAAGGCCAGGGAGGTTTTCCAATGCCACGTAAAGAAGGGCACCTATTGGTAGATGGGTAAAAATAAAAAAACGGACATGAAATATCCTTTTTAGCATGGTGAAGTTATATATAACACTTTGGATGGTGTATCAATACACCCAGTCACTATATAGTTACAAGCGTCCTTCCTAACTCAGTTGCCAGAGAGGAAGGAAACTGCTCAGGGATTTCACCATGAGGCCAATTGTGACTTTAAAACAATAACAGAGTTTAATTGCTTTTAAAGGAGAAGACTGAGGATGGATCAACTACATTCTAGTTGCTTCACAAGACTAACCTCATTGACAGAGTGAAAAGAAGGAAGCCTGTAATGAATACAAATATTCCAAGGCACTAAAGTAGTACTGCAAAAAATGTGTCAAAGCAATTAACTTTATGTCCTAAATACAAAGTGTTATGTTTGAGGCAAATCCAATAAAATGCATTACTAATTACCACTCTCCATATTTTTAAGCATAGTGGTGGCTGCATCCTGTTATGGGTTTGCTTGTTAAGGAGTGCAGAGTTTTTCAGGATAAAAAATAAATGGAATTGAGCTAAGCACAGTCAAAAATCTAGAGGAAAACCTGGTTCAGTCCGCTTTCCACCAGACACTGGAAGATGAATTCACCTTTCAGCAGGACAATAACCTAAAACACGAGGCCAAATCTACACTGGAGTTGCTTACCTAGAGCCTCTTAGGGCTTGTGAACCGCTATCGGGACACCTGTCGACAACCCCCTAGCCCCCTAGCCTTAAGAAGCTCTAGAAGACAGTGAATGTTCCTGTGTCCGAGTTACAGTTTTGACTTAACTCTATGGCAAGACTTGAAAATTGTTGTTCAGTATTATGACTGGCCTGCTCGGCTCAGGTTACGGTGGACCACAATCTTACAGAGAGATCTCTCACACCCACCAGATGGGAAGAGATTGAGAGGTATGGAGATGGGGGGGTTATGACACCTCACGCCCATTGTAAATCTAAGGCAGCAGACAAAATTCCTTTGTCCTCTCACTATGGAGAACAGGCCTAAGAACATTAAAACCTCTCTGGGATATGGGGGACGCTAGCGTCCTCAAACATACAAGTATTATACACCATTTTAAAGATACACTTCTTATTAATCCAATCACAGTGTCCGATTTCAAAAAGGCTTTGCTGGGAAAGCTAACCATGCTATTATCTGAGGACAGCACCCCAGCAAACATACACATAAAATCATAATTCAACCTGCCAGGCACAACACAAAAGTCAGAAATAACACATAATGCATGCCTTACCTTTGAAGATCTTCTTCTTTTGGCACTCCAATATGTCCATTAAACATCATAAATGGTCCTTTTGTTTGATAAATTCTGTCGTTATATATCCAAAATGTCCATTTATTTGGCGCGTGTGATTCAGAAAATACACCGGTTCCAACTCGCGCCACATGACTACAAAATATCTCATAAGTTACCTGTAATCTTTGTCCAAACATTTCAAATAACTTTCCTAATACAACTTTAGGTATTTTTTAACGTAATTAATCGATAAAATTTAAGACGGGATAAACTGCGTTCAATACCGGAGGAAAACAAAGTGGAGCGTGCTTTTCAGGTCACAATCAAACAGTACACTTCACTCGAGCCTCGTTCTGAACAGGGCTACTTCTTCATTACACAAAGGAAAAACATCAACCAATTTCTAAAGACTGTTGACAACTAGTGGAAGCGATAGGAACTGCAAGCAGACATTGCAACAGACACTCTCCAAAATAGACCATCAGGCGGAGAGGCCTTGTGAAGGTTCTCTCCAGTTTAGCCCTCAACTATGCCCACCAGCAGAGATGGACAGTGCACCAGTACCTCAGTGCACAGCAGAGGCACGAGCAGGAAGGCACATGTGGAGAGAACCAGGGAGTTGGCGTCGAAAGCCTATAAAGATAAGCTACTGCTAGCCGAGGAACTGTGTGTGAGAACAGATAAATTGGAAGATCTGGCTAACACTTATAACAAAGACCGCGAACAAACTCTTGACCAAGTCCGTATTCTAAAGGAACAATTTGTTTAAGCCAAAACTAAATACGATGAAGTCCACGAAAAACTAGATGAATCTGATGAGCTAGCTAGAAATTGGGGCAACCAACTTGATGCCCTGCAAATGGAAACCACTCAATGCAATAATGTTCTATTCCAAAAGTTGGAGACCAAAGACGATCAGTTAATGAACACAATGACCATGACAAAACAGCAGAACTCATTGAACTTGCAGATTTAATGAAGGATGAGAAAGACCAGGTGAGAAAGTTAGAAAATGTGACATCTAAACATAAGGAGGACATCTCATCACTGGATCTCTCGCTCCACACTCGAGAACCTCTGCCTGCAAACCATGACAGATAAGTATGAGGCCGAGCAGAGCAAGTGCGACACCTACGTGTCTAAAATAAACACCCTCAACTCCCAGGTTGACTCTGCGGCGCCGCAGAATACCACCCTTAGGCATCATCTGGAGTAACTCCTGAACAGTCACACGCTATTGTGGGACAACTAAACCAAGCAACCTAGCTCACATCCAGAGCTCAGGGAACGAGGGAATGTGGACGTCAGGAGATTTCAGCATTTATCTCTTGGCCATTCGGCCCACAGTGACATGGCGCCTCCTCGCCAACACAACCACAGCTTGACTTTTCCTCTTGGCTTTTCAACCCAAAGTTCTCCATGGGAGAGTGCAGATGCTCCCCAAGTGCTTGGCGGCGATCGCCTTCACAAAATCGTCAAAAACCTCCTCCTCTTTGACCCTGTTCCAGGAAAGCCAAACGACACTGAGACATTCTTAGAAGACAGGGGATGGCTACCCAAACGCTACGAATGCCGACAGGCTCTACCTATTGAAGCGAAATTCTAACAGACACGTGACAAGGTTCATCCGTCTACAAGAGCAACACGTGCAAAACGACTACACTAAATTTGCCACGGTTTTGAAAATAGAATTCAGTGGTTCGGCAACTTGCAAACACGACAGCACGTTGGCTAACAATTTCAAACAAGCTCAAAATGAACACAGGCTTCAAACAAGCTCAAAATGATCACAGGCTTCTTTCAGTTTACTTTGACATGCTCACTGAAACAGGAATAAAGACCTATTACCATTCAAACAATTGTTTCTGTCAAACATGTCTCCCAACTTCATCAATTACTTTGGCCCTATTGCCCACGTTGGTTTGCCGATCTCGACGCTCCGAGAGCTTGCACGCACCGCTTTTGAAGCATCAGAAGCAAGCCGGGCTAAGAGCCCGGACACATCGATTTTCGAGCTTAGGCGGGAACCATCACTCCAACTAGAGGGTGAAGCATCATGGACAGGTGCGGTAAAAGATTACTCACAAAGGGGGTGGCTACCAAGTAATCACCACACCAATAACCACCGCAGTAACAATAGCTATGATGAACGTCCCCAACCTAACAGGTCCTGTTGAGATCAACCTGGCCGATACTTCCCTGCGTCTAACCCTCACAAAGGGTCAGGACACAAGGGTAACAAGCGTAACAAGGGCAACAAAGTGTTCAGCAATGATCTAAATGCTAACCGAAACCATATAGAAGCTCTGATAAGAGATGTACTGCATCGGATGAAATTTGTGCAAGAGGACAAGGATAAGTCATCATGACTAGGCGTAAAATTGTTGGAGACCGAGTCAAATGAAATTCATGCAATTCGAGAGGACGTCAACATTTCCATTACCCCCACCCTCACTCAAATCCCTGTCCAGGGACCGCTCATTCTAGACACAAGCCCACAAGTTTTGTCTACAGACTTGGATACGGATGTGGAGATGCACAAGATAAGCAGCGTTGCAACAGATAATTCCTCTCCCATTCCGATAGAGGACACACTGGGTCACGTAGGTGAGTTATCTGTCTTGGAAATCGACACAGATTACAAACTGCTCCATTCTCCCAACCCACTCTATTTTGTGGGGGATATGACATGAAAAACAAACTCGAACAGAGCAGTCCTGCAGGACTGTTTGACCTGTCACGCTCTGATAGATTCGGGTTCGACAATTTCCCTCTGAAACTTTGCTGGATGAACTTAAAAGGGCAGTCGACCCAGCAAAACTTTGGTTGAAAACGGAATGTGGCGACACAAATCTTCGAGGTTTCACTCAAGCTACCTCGCCCCTAAACAAGCGTCTCCTACTTAACCTCTCTGGGCTTGGCGGGACGAATTCGTCCCACCTACGTAACAGCCACTTTAAGCCTGTGGCGCGATTTTCAAAACCTTAAAAATCCTATTACTTCAATTTCTCAAACATATGACTATTTTACAGCTATTTAAAGACAAGACTCTCGTTAATCTAACCACACTGTCCGATTTCAAAAAGGCTTTACAACGAAAGCAAAACATTAGATTATGTCAGCAGAGTTCCAAGCCAGAAATAATCAGACACCCATTTTTCAAGCCAGCATATAATGTCACCAAAACCCAGAAGACAGCTAAATGCAGCACTAACCTTTGATGATCTTCATCAGATGACAACCCTAGGACATTATGTTATACAATACATGCATGTTTTGTTCAATCAAGTTCATATTTATATAAAAAACCAGCTTTTTACATTAGCATGTGACGTTCAGAACTAGCATACCCCCCGCAAACTTCCGGGGAATTCGCTAACATTTTACTAAATTACTCACGATAAACGTTCACAAAAAGCATAACAATTATTTTAAGAATTATAGATACAGACCTCCTCTATGCACTCGATATGTCCGATTTTAAAATAGCTTTTTGGTGAAAGCACATTTTGCAATATTCTAAGTACATAGCCCAGGCATCACGGGCTCGCTATTTAGACACCCGGCAAGTTTAGCACTCACCATAATCATATTTACTATTATAAAAGTTTCATTACCTTTTGTTGTCTTCGTCAGAATGCACTCCCAGGACTGCTACTTCAATAACAAATGTTGGTTTGGTCCAAAATAATCCATCGTTATATCCGAATAGCGGCGTTTTGTTCGTGCGTTCCAGACACTATCCGAAATGGTAAAGAAGGGTCGTGCGCATGGCGCAATTCGTGACAATAAAATTCTAAATATTCCATTACCGTACTTCGAAGCATGTCAACCGCTGTTTAAAATAAATTTTTACGCCATTTTTCTCGTAGAAAAGCGATAATATTCCGACAGGGAATCTCCTTTTCGGCAAACAGAGGAAAAAATCACAAAGGCGGGGGCGGTCGGGTCATGCGCATAAGCCCAGAGTCCCTTGATCGGCCACTTGAGAAAGGCGATAATGTGTTTCAGCCTGGGGCTGGAATGACGACATTCTGTTTTTTCCCGGGCTCTGAGAGCCTATGGAAGACGTGGGAAGTGTCACGTTAGAGCAGAGATCCTTAGTAAAAGATAGAGATGGAAAATAAGTTCAAGAAATGGTCAGACAGGCCACTTCCTGTAAAGGAATCTCTCAGGTTTTGACCTGCCATTTGAGTTCTGTTATACTCACAGACACCATTCAAACAGTTTTAGAAACGTTAGGGTGTTTTCTATCCATATGTAATAAGTATATGCATATTCTAGTTACTGGGTAGGAGTGGTAACCAGATTAAATCGGGTATGTTTTTTATCCAGCCGTGTCAATAC
This sequence comes from Salmo salar, assembly GCF_965601325.2. Classification (NCBI taxonomy): domain Eukaryota; kingdom Metazoa; phylum Chordata; class Actinopteri; order Salmoniformes; family Salmonidae; genus Salmo; species Salmo salar. Next base: position 23,148,822 of record NC_138309.1, on the reverse strand, counting down.
TGCCCCCTAGCCCTAACAGGTTAAGTATCCTCAGCTGATCCCTTCCAGGAGATCAGTACGTTTCACCTAACACCTTTTATTCTCTTCCTAGCTACCAGATATACATCTGTTGCAACTATTGATATTGTCCTGCGCTGTACTGTTTCAAAATAAGAAAACCAAAAAAATTGTGTCAAAACATTTTCGCTTACAAAAGCAAATCACTGAAATAATCCCAAAATATCTCTGATTATACATTTCTGTAGGATGGAGTTCCTTTGACAGATCCTGATACTCTGCGCCCTGGTCAAAACCAACCCAGCAGTCATAATTACGAGCAGACCCCCTACGGGAATCGTTCTCTGCGATGATCCAGGACTCCTTATAACTGACTGCAGAGTACACACGCAGAGGGTGTATGTCCGCCTAGATGCAGAGAAGATGTACCGCCAACACATCCGACCTGCAGCACATTTGAGTTCAGCCGGGGCTGACTGGACCACCTAGGCAGTTAAGCACGCCCAGCTAGACACTGCCCATATGTTGGCCCAACTCCAAAAGTTCACAATAACCCAGTCAGAACTAGCCGAGCCCAGGTGAGAAAAACTATTTGTCGGGGTGCTACTATTGATAGGGGCAGCCATAGGGTCACTATTAGCCCTAGGTACCACTGCTGTCAATGCAGTCAGTCTAGCCACAGTCAAGAGAAATTTGGGGAGATTACTGAAGAGATGCCACTTATCCAGCAACAGATGAAAGCACAGGCCATCAGGTTGCAACATGTGGGATGGTCACTCCAGGACACCTCACACCCATTGAAAATCTAAGGCAGCAGACAACATTCCTTTGTCCTCTCACTATGGAAAACCAGCCTCAGAACATTAACATGCAATAAATGGACTTTGGGACATTAGGTTTCATCAGCCACAATGGTGGTAATGACAATAGATGTAATATGAAAATTAATGTTGTTTTTGTTATGTTATTAAAAGTTAAATGACAATGTTATAATGAAAACATTGTAACTTTAAGAGTTTTCCTAGTATATGCTTGATGTTTGTACATTGTACGTTGTGTGGAAAATGTTCAAATCAAAGAGAATGTTTATATAAAGTAGAAATGTGAAGTTAGTGGTATAAAATGGATCTGAGTAAAATCCATACCTTGCCTCGTAACTTGGTACGCCCAGAGAATTGTCCTAAAGGTGGAAACACCCACTTCTGACCCGAGGGTATAAAACATGTGAGTTAAGAATTAACATATCAGACTAAGTGACCCGAGCTGCAGCCAAGGTCTGAGTAGTCAACAAACCCAAAACGCAACATGAGGTTGAAGACAAAGGAACCTTTTATCTATCTATGCTACAGATGAGTAGCTGCGTCTAAGAGGGTGAATTCAAGCAGGACCACCCGGTCACCACTCTCCATCGAATCGTGTGTCTACACTGCTTTCATTCCTACACTGTGAGCCCTGAGCTACAGGGCTGGTTGTCCTCAGAAGACCCCTTTCAGAACAAGGGTGAAGAAACAGACCACTAAGACAAAGGACACTGACATCGTGAGGACAACCAGAGAGTTACACCAGAGAAGTGTGTCATCCGAGAAGCCGAAATGGTCCACGCAGAGACCGCCATCGGAGACATTCAACACGTAATTACATCATTATATTCTGATCAATAAGAGTGGTAGTTTGGGGCAAGGTTAGGGTTAAAATAAGCATAGCTGACAAATGCACTAAAGTATATTTTTCTCTCGTGTACTTTCTCTCTTTCGCTCTCTTTTAAATCCCCATTTTGTGTAACACGGATCATATTGTGTTGGCCCGCTAGGGAGCTGTTTCGTTGTACTGAGTTCTAATCAATAGCCTAGACTGTGTGTATGTGTATCTTATACTATAATTTTAGCTTGTTAGTAAATAAATAATCAACTCAATTGGTGTAGTACGGACTCATTGGTGGGACTCGAGTTTGTGCAGATTCCCGGATTATGCGACGTTCAGAATGAGACTAGAGGAAATTGATTAATTACCGACTTCTGATAGAGTTAATTTGGGAAATAGAAACTCAATAAAACCAAACTTTCCCATGGTGCCCCAGGTTATTGAGTTAATAATTACCTGATTCATTTAATCACGTAATTATAAACGGTTAATCATTCGATGAGCAGCAGTCATCACATTAATCAACACAACGTCAGGACACTAGCAATAATCAACAACCAACTTCACAGAGCTTGAATAATTGTTTTACAGAATAATGGGCAAATATTGTACAATTATGGTGTGCAAAGCGTTTAAAGACTTATCCAGAAATCCTCACAGCTGTAATCGCTGCCAAATGAGATTCTAACATGTTGATTCTAACGTGCTCGGCTTAAAACAGCCCACAGTATTTGAAAAAAACATGTGATTAGTTACACTACCGTTTAAAAGTTTGGGGTCACAGAGAAATGTCTTTGTTTTTGAAAGAAAAGCACATTTTCATCCATTAAAATAACATCAAATTGATCAGAAATATAGTGTAGAAATTACTAATGTTGTAAATGACTATTGTAGCTGGAAATGGCACATTTTTGGGGGGAATATCTTCATAGGTATACAGAGGCCCATTATCAGCAACCATCACTCCTATGTTCCAATGGCATGTTGTGTTAGCTAATCCAAGTTTATAATTTTAAAATGCTAATTGATCATCAGAAAACCCTTTTGCAATTATGTTAGCACAGCTGAAACTGAGACTAGTTGGGTATCTGGAGCATCAGCATTTGTGGGTTAGATTACAGGATCAAAATGGCCAGAAACAAAAACTTTCTTCTGAAACTCATCAGTCTATTCTTGTTCTGAGAAATGAAGGCTATTCCATGTGAGAAATTGCCAAGAAACTGAAGATCTTGTACAACGCTGTGAACTACTCCCTTCACAGAACAGCGCAAACTGGCTCTAACCAGAATAGAAAGAGGAGTGGGAGGCCCCGGTGCACAACTGAGCAAGAGGACAAGTACATTAGAGTGTCTAGTTTGAGAAAGAGACGCCTCACAAGTCCTCAACTGGTAGTACCCACAATACACCAGAGGCGACTCCGGGATGCTGGCCTTCTAGGCAGAGTTGCAAAGAAAAAGCCATATCTCAGACTGGCCAATAAAAAGAAAAGATTAAGATGGGCAAAAGAACACAGATACAGGACAGAGGAATTAGGCTTCTCCAAGTTATGATGCTGGTGGTGGTCATTAGTAGCCTACCAAACTTGCTAACTGCCTGGTACTCAGCACTCTATTGTTCCTTTAGTCACTCTGACATCAATGCAAATGCATTCCAAAATCTAATCAACACTTCATCAGAGCCCATGAGCTCATGTTGCGCAACATTTCTATAGGCTATGCAATTGCGGGAGAAAAGAGAGTGATGGCTGCTAATAAAAAGGAGTTGATCCCATCAGCTTTCTATAGGCTACACCTACTATATTTATTTCTCAACTTTCCTAATATTAACCTCTCTAGGGCCGGCGGGATGAAATCGTCCCACCTACGTAACAGCCAGTGGAATCCTGTGGCGCGTTATTCAAATACATTAGAAATGCTATTACTTCAATTTCTCAAACATATGACTATTTTACACCATTTTAAAGACAAGACTCTCGTTAATCTAACCACACTGTCCGATTTCAAAAAGGCTTTACAACGAAAGCAAAACATTAGATTATGTCAGCAGAGTACCCAGCCAGAAATAATCAGACACCCATTTTTCAAGCTAGCATATAATGTCACATAAACCAAAACCACAGCTAAATGCAGCACTAACCTTTGATGATCTTCATCAGATGACACACCTAGGACATTATGTTATACAATACATGGATGTTTTGTTCAATCAAGTTCATATTTATATCAAAAACCAGCTTTTTACATTAGCATGTGACGTTCAGAACTAGCATACCCCCCGCAAACTTCCGGTGAATTTACAAAAAATTTACTAAATTACTCACGATAAACGTTCACAAAAGCATAACAATTATTTTAAGAATTATAGATACAGAACTCCTCTATGCACTCGATATGTCCGATTTTAAAATAGCTTTTCGGTGTAAGCACATTTTGCAATATTCTAAGTAGATAGCCCGGCATCACAGGGCTAGCTATTTAGACACCCAGCAAGTTTAGCACTCACTAAAATCAGATTAACTATAAGAAAAATGTTATTACCTTTGGTGTTCTTCGTCAGAATGCACTCCCAGGACTTCTACTTCAATAACAAATGTTGGTTTGGTCCCAAATAATCCATAGTTATATCCAAATAGCGGCGTTTTGTTCGTGCGTTCAAGACACTATCCGAAGGGTAAAGAAGGGTGACGCGCCCGGCGCGTTTCGTGACAAAAGAATTCTAAATATTCCATTACCGTACTTCGAAGCATGTCAAACGCTGTTTAAAATCAATTTTTATGCGATTTTTCTCGTAAAAACCCTGTTTTCGTTCAAAGACGAAAAAATAAAAACATGGAGTCTCCTCGTGCACGCGCCCCCAGTCTCATTGTTCTCAGATCGACCACTATCCAAATGCACTACTGTTTTTCAGCCATGGCCTGCAAAGTCATGATTCAACGTTCTGACGCCTTCTGAGAGCCTATGGGAGCGTTAGAAAATGTCACGTTACAGCAGAGATCCCCTGTTTTGGATAGAGATGATCAAGAAGGCCAAGAAATAGTCAGAGAGGGCGCTTCCTGTTTGGAATCTTCTCAGGTTTTGGCCTGCCAAATGAGTTCTGTTATACTCACAGACACCATTCAAACAGTTTTAGAAACTTTGGAGTGTTTTCTATCCAAAGCTAATAATTATATGCATATTCTAGTTTCTGGGCAGGAGTAATAATCAGATTAAATCGGGTACGTTTTTTATCCGGCCGTGAAAATACTGCCCCCTATCCATAACAAGTTAATGATATTTTATCACTTGTGAATGATGCCCAGCATTTTTCAAATCATAGTCGCACACCTCATGTAGCCTAGCCCATAGACCTTTATGTTTAATAACTAAAGTGGCAAAATAACTTCTTAAAATTAAGCACATTAGTCCGCTTTACAAAGGGTGTAGAGCCTAACTCACGCAGTGCTTATATTATAAGCAGCGAGTGAGTTTCAAGTTTGAGGAAGACAATTTTCTCCATAAAAACACACCTCTATAATAAAAACATTAAATGGATAATTGCATTTGTGGTCACTTTTGTTAATGGTGTTTTCCACTGATGGAACATTTGAGCTTATAGCCTACTACCATGTGCACATTTCTGCGCTTATAATGTGAAGAAATAGCCTAATAGTTTATCAACATTTTAAGCTAAACATTCTGATCTGTTGCATCAGCCACATTGCATAAAAAAGTTTTTTTGATGCTTGTGGTTAAATTCCTTTGGGATCTATCGCATCCCACAACTGTCCCAGACTTTTTTTGGAATATTTATTTCTCGCACAGAATAGAATAGGTGAACATTTGTACTATGGGGATAATAGATTGACATAGGCTAGTGCTTTTGCCGTTTGTTAGGTCTACTCATCTTGTTGGCTGACGAAAAGTACATGTGGACAGTTCTTCCAATATCTTCAATATGCACCTCGGAGTTGCGTCCCCGATGTGTCTGTCTTCACTTGTAGCCTGTGAGAAAGACCTGATCACGTGATGGAGAGCCATGTGAGTGAGTGGCGCTTCCGACTGAATTATGGCCACAAAGGGGATGCCGCCGTGAAATTCGAGGCATGATCAAGTGCTTGTCAAATTGTGAATGAGAGACCATTGGAGTGTGTACAGCCTGCGCAAAAAAAACAAAGCAGAGCTCATGCCCTTCAAGCGACTTTAAAAAAATCATCATTAGTCTCATCATGCAGCCTTACAATGTATTAAAAATCAAAACGTAGAGCACAACGTTTGTAGAACAACTAAAGTGACATTAATAACTCTACATTAAGCACATAGGTGTCACGTCCTGATCAGTAAAGGGGTATTTTGTTATTGTAGTTTGGTCAGGACGTGGCAGGGGGTGTTTGTTTGTCTATGTGCTTATGTAAGAGGGGTGTTTGTTTAGAGTGTTCCAGGGTTTTTGGTTTATGTTCTAAGTTAGTGTATTTCTATATTCAGTCTAGTCTTTCTATTTCTATGTTTAGAGTTTGTTGATTTACCTTCAATTGGCGGCAGCTGTTCCTCGTTGCTTCCGATTGAAGGTCCTATGTATAGTGGTGTCTGTGCAACTGACAGGACTGTTTAGTGGCGTTCGTTGTTTTGTATACGTGATTTGTTTGTTTTTCCTTCTTTTGATTTAATAAAGACAATGAGTATACACGTTCCCGTTGCACCTTGGTCCAATCCTTACGACGCCCGTTACAATAGCAGTACCTATTTCTTTGTAAAATGCTCAACACAGAATAGCAGCATGTGCACACTCCCTCAAATTGTTTGGAGAAAATATTTATATTTTATTCAGCTTTGTTCAATTGTATTCTTCACACTATAAAATAATATAAAATAGTGCCACAGAATTATAAGCAAATCTTGTTTGCTATATGAACTAGTGTAGCCCACAATCATTTGGCGTAGCCACATCAGGACCTAACATAAGGACAACTCAGAGTATGCTATTCTTTTCTTCTGAAATAGACACAATTTTCTTCATATCATGCATCTTTAGACCTGTCTAAAATAAATTATCACTTAATGTAAAGTTGTAGGCTATATTACATGGATTTACTTGACATTTTTAAATGGCTTGTAGGCTATGTGTGGAAGCCAGGAGATGCTAAATGTGTTTGTTAATTAACGGTCAATTACCGTGGACAGTTATTTGCTTGACAATCACCGGTTGCCGAAATTTTGTGACCGCCACAGCCCTAGTTGTACCCAATGTTCTCCTGTCTCCTAATTTCTCCTGGTTAGCCAATTGTCTGCAAAGGTTGTAACATTGTAACTACATAGTAATTATAAAGGCTGTACCCTACTGTGCTTCACTTTACATTAAGTTGCTTGCTCTTGGGTAGGTACACGATAAGTACAAGTATATCCTAGGTAACAACAGTATATTGTTCTTACATTACACTTTACTTGGTGTACCCTTTGAGCCAGGTATTAACCTGTTATGGCTAGGGGGCAGTCTTTTCACGGCCGGATAAAAAACGTACCCGATTTAATCTGATTATTACTCCTGCCCAGAAACTAGAATATGTATATAATTATTAGCTTTGGATAGAAAACACTCCAAAGTTTCTAAAACTGTTTGAATGGTCTGTGAGTATAACAGAACTCATTTGGCAGGGCAAAATCTGAGAAGATTCTGTACAGGAAGTACCCTGTCTGACCATTTCTTGGCCTTCTTGATTATCTCTATCCAATACAGGGGATCTCTGCTGTTACGTGACACTTCCTACAGCTCCCATGGGCTCTCAGAAGGCGGCAAAAAGCTGAATCGTGGCTTTGCAGGCCCTGGTTGAAAAACATTAGCGCGTTTGGATAGTGGCCGGTCACAGTACTATGAGACTCAGGCTCGTGCACGAGGGGATCCCATGCTTTTATTTTCTCTCTCTTTGTACGTAAACATGCTTTCCCGGTCGGAATATTATCGCTTTTTTACGAGAAAAATGGCATAAAAATTGATTTTAAACTGTTGTGGATAGGGGGCTGTATTTGCACGGTTGGATAAAAAACGTACCCAATTTTATCTGGTTACTACTCCTGCCCGGAAACTAGAATATGCATATAATTATTAGCTTTGGATAGAAAACACCCTAAAGTTTCTAAAACTGTTTGAATGGTGTCTGTGAGTATTACAGAACTCATATGACAGGCAAAAACCTGAGAAGATTCCAAACAGGAAGTACCCTCTCTGACCATTCCTTGGGCTTCTTGCCTCTGTTTATTGAACATTTAGGATCTTTGCTGTAACGTGACACTTCCTACGGCTCCCATAGGCTCTCAGAACACGGGAAAAAGCTGAATGATATCAAGGCAGCCCCTGGCTGAAACACATTAGCGCGTTTGGATAGTGGCCTGTCAGAGGACCATCAGACTGGGGCTCGTTCACGAGGGCACGATATGTTTTTATTTTCTCTCTCTTTGAACAAAAACCACCACTCCCGGTCGGAATATTATCGTTTTTTTACGAGAAAAATGGCATAAAAATTGATTTTAAACAGCGGTTGACATGCTTCGAAGTACGGTAATGGAATATTTAGAAATGTTTTGTCACGAAATGCGCCATGCTCGTCACCCTTATTTACCCTTTCGGATAGTGTCTTGAACGCACGAACAAAACGCCGCTATTTGGATATAACAATGGATTATTTGGCACCAAACCAACATTTGTTATTGAAGTAGAAGTCCTTGGAGTGCATTCTGACGAAGAACAGCAAAGCTAATAAAATTTTTCTTATAGTAAATCTGACTTTGGTGAGTGCTAAACTTGCTGGGTGTCTAAATAGCTAGCCCTGTGATGCCGGGCTATCTACTGAGAATATTGCAAAATGTGCTTTCACCGAAAAGCTATTTTAAAATCGGACATATCGAGTGCATAGAGGAGTTCTGTATCTATAATTCTTAAAATAATTGTTATGTTTTTTGTGAACGTTTATCGTGAGTAATTTAGTAAATTCACCGGCAGTGTTCGGTGGGAATGCTAGTCACATGCTAGTCACATGCTAATGTAAAAAGCTGGTTTTTGATATAAATATGAACTTGATTGAACAAAACATGCATGTATTGTATAACATAATGTCCTAGGGTTGTCATCTGATGAAGATCATCAAAGGTTAGTGCTGCATTTAGCTGTGGTTTGGGTTTATGTGACATTATATGCTAGCTTGAAAAATGGGTGTCTGATTATTTCTGGCTGGGTACTCTGCTGACATAATCTAATGTTTTGCTTTTGTTGTAAAGCCATTTTGAAATCGGACAGTGTGGTTAGATTAACGAGAGTCTTATCTTTAAAATGGTGTAAAATAGTCATATGTTTGAAAAATTGAAGGTTTAGCATTTTTGAGGAATTTGAATAACGCGCCACGGGATTACACTGGCTGTTGAGTAGGTGGGACGCAGCGTCCCACCTAGCCCATAGAGGTTAAGGACAGACGCAAGCGGAACGCCTCACCAATATCCAATGGTAGAGCGTGGCACGAAATACAAATACCTCAAAAACGCGATAACTTCAATTTATCAAACATATGACTATTTTACACCATTCTTTCCACTCCTCTCCTCTTTTGATCTCACCCTCTCACCGTCCCCCCCTACTCACAAGGCAGGCAATACACTTGACCCCATCTTTACTAGATGCTGTTCTTCTACTAATCTCACTGCAACTCCCCTCCAAGTCTCCGACCACTACCTTGTATCCTTTTCCCTCTCGCTCTCCTCCAACACTACTCACTCTGCCCCTACTCAGATGGTTTTGCGCCGTCGCAACCTTCGCTCTCTCTCTCCTGCTACTCTCTCCTCTTCCATCCTATCCACTCTTCCCTCTGCTCATCCTTCTCCAACCAATCTCCTGATTCCTCAACCCTCCTCTCCTCCCTTTCTGCATCCTTTCACTCTCTATGTCCCCTATCCTCCCGGCCGGCTCGGTCCTCCCCTCCTGCTCCGTGGCTTGACGACTCATTGCGAGCTCACAGAACAGGGCTCCGGGCAGCCGAGCGGAAATGGAGGAAAACTAGCCTCCCTGCGGACCTGGCATCTTTTCACTCCCTCTTCTCTACATTTTCTTCCTCTGGTTCTGCTGCTGAAGCCACTTTCTACCACTCTAAATTCCAAGCATCTGCCTCTAACCCTAGGAAGCTCTTTGCCACCTTCTCCTCCCTCCTGAATCTTCCTCCCCCCCTCCTCCCTCTCTGGGTGTATTTGGTTTGTGTTGTTGGCATTTTGGGGTTAGTTGTATGGTCCTTATTTTTATATTTCTACGTTCCCTTCTAGGTGTTGTATTTCTTTGTTTTGGCCTGGTATGGCTCTCAATCAGGGACAGTACAGTACATCATACACTTTTTTCCACCTGTACACCTTTTTTCCAACTGTCTTTTGTGGGAAGTTGTTTTTGCACTGCTGTGATTTGCCTGCAAACTGTCTAGCTGTCATTTGTTTTTTCTTGTTTTGTGTAGTGTTCAATAAAAGTTAAGATGAGCATTCACATACCCGCTGCATTTTGGTCCAATTAGTACGACGGCCGTTACACTAATTGACATAATTTGACACGATTTAGGGATTTGACAGTATCTCAGAATTTTATAATTATAATAATAACCAGATTTAGGCTTACACAATCAAATGAAATGTATTTATATAGCCCTTCTTACATCAGCTGATATCTCAAAGTGCTGTACAGAAACCCAGCCTAAAACCGCAAACAGCAAGCAATGCAGGTGTAGAAGCACGGTGGCTAGGAAAAACTCCCTAGAAAGGCAAAAACCTAGGAAGAAACCTAGAGAGGAACCAGGCTATGAGGGGTGGCCAGTCCTCTTCTGGCTGTGTTGGGTGGAGATTATAACAGAACATGGCCAAGATGTTCAAATGTTCATAAATGACCAGCATGGTCTAATAATAATAATCACAGTAGTTGTCGAGGGTGCAACAGGTCAGCACCTCAGGAATAAATGTCAGTTGGCTTTTCATAGCCGATCATTGAGAGTATCTCTACCGCTCCTGCTGTCTCTAGAGAGTTGAAAACAGAAGGTCTGGGACAGGTAGCACGTCCAGTGAACAGGTCAGGGTTCCATAGCCGCAAGCAGAACAGTTGAAACTGGAGCAGCAGCATGGCCAGGTGGACTGGGGACAGCAAGGAGTCATCATGCCAGGTAGTCCTGAGGCATGGTCCTAGGGCTCAGGTCCCCCGAGAGAGAGAAAGAGAGAATTAGAGAGAGCATACTTAAATTCACACAGGACACTGGAGAAATACTCCAGATATAACAGACTGACCCTAGCCCCCCGACACATAAACTACTGCAGCATAAATACTGGAGGCTGAGACAGGAGGGGTCAGGAGACACTGACCACCTACGATGATACCACCGGACAGAGCCAAACAGGCAGGATATAACCCCACCCACTTTGCCAAAGCACAGCCCACACACCACTAGAGTGATATCTTCAACCACCAACTTACCATACTGAGACAAGGCCCACAAAGCCCACAAAGATCTCCGCCACAGCACAACCCAAGGGGGGGCGCCAACCCAGACAGGAAGAACACGTCAGTGACTCAACCCACTCAAGTGACGCATCCCTCCTAGGTACAGCATGGAAGAGTACCAGTAAGCCAGTGACTCTGCCCCTGTAATAGGGTTAGAGGCAGAGGATCCCAGTGGAGAGAGGGGAACCTGCTAGGCAGAGACAGCAAGGGCAGTTCATTGCTCCAGTGCCTTTCCGTTCACCTTCACACTCCTGGGCCAGACTACACTCAATCATAGGACCTACTGAAGAGATGAGTCTTCAATAAAGACTTAAAGGTTGAGACCGAGTCTGCGTCTCTCACATGGGTAAGCAGACCATTCCCTAAAAATTGAGCTCTGTAGGAGAAAGCCTTGCCTCCAGCTTTTTGCCTAGAAATTCTAGGGACAATTAGGAGGCCTGCATCTTGTGACCGTAGCATACGTGTAGTTATGTACTGCAAGACCAAATCGGAAAGATAGGTAGGAGCAAGCCCATGTAATGCTTTGTAGGTTAGCAGTAAAACCTTGAAATCAGCCCTTGCCTTAACAGGAAGCCAGTGTAGGTAGGCTAGCACTGGAGTAATACGATCCAATTTTTTGGTTCTAGTCAGGATTCTAGCAGCCGTATTTAGCACTAACTGAAATGTATTTAGTGCTTTATCCGGGTAGCCGGAAAGTAGAGCCTTGCAGTAGTCTAACCTAGAAGTAACAAAAGCATGGATACATTTTTCTGCATCAATTTTGTATGGAAAATTTCTGATCTTTGCAATGTTACGCAGATGGAAAAAAGCTGTCCTTGAAACAATCTTGCTATGTTCGTCAAAGGAGAGATCAGGGTCCAGAGTAACGTCGAGGTCCTTCACAGTTTTATTTGAGACGACTGTACAACCATCAAGATTAATTGTCAGATTCAACAGAAGATCTCTTTGTTTCTTGGGACCTCGAACAAGCATCTCTTTTTTGTCCGAGTTTAAAAGTAGAAAGTTTGCAGCCATCCACTTCCTTATGTCTGAAACACAGGTTTCCAGCGAGGGTAATTTTGGGGCTTCACCATGTTTCATTGAAATGTACTGCTGTGTGTCATCCGCATAGCAGTGAAAGTTAACATTATGTTTTCGAATGACATCCCCAAGAGGTAAAATATATAGTGAAAACAATTGTGGTCCTATAACGGAACCTTGAGGAACACTAAAATTTACAGTTGATTTGTCAGAGGACAAACCATTCACAGAGACAAACTGATATCACAATGATTCCTCAGTTGCTTAAAAGCTTGCCAGTCTGGGCCTAAGCCTGTGTTCCTGGCCTTGACCCAAGCATAATCTCTTTTATTAATGAATTTTGAGTGTACCAGGCATTTGATCTACCTTTAACCCTTATTCTTTTTTGAAGGGTCCATGATTATTCACAATATTATTTAAGACATCTGAAAAAAGGCTCAATGCTAAATCAGATTCAGGGATGGCTGAAATAAAATCAAGGTCTTCAAAATAAAGATCATGCAAAAAAGCCTGTTCACTGAAGTTTTTAAAGTTCCTCTTTGTTATGACACAAGGCTTATATTTTATATATTTTCACATCTCAAACACAAACAACTGGGCAAAGGTCACTAATATCCTGGGATGAAGACACGAATAGAAACATATGTCTCTGGTGCTTTCGTTAGAATAAGATCAATCAGAGTTAACTTTGAAGGATCTTTAGGGTTGGGCCATGTAGGTTTAGTCACCAGCTGGGTTAGATTTAGATCATTACACATGTCTTTTAGATTGTTTGAAGCCTGCATTTCCCAATCATTGTTTAGGTCACCCAGGATAATAACTTCTGATTTGGTAAAAGAAGACAACAAACTAGTTAACTCTTCAAGTGCACAAAGGTTAGCCGAGGGAAGACGGTAGAACCCTATAACAGTTATGGATACATTTTTCCCCTGACAGGCTTAGAGGTGGTGGAGAGGCAATTTTTATAAAAAACTATTTCTCTGTGTCTTTAATGAAATCCATGTCCCTTGCCCAAAAATGTGAGATATTATGTATATGTCTTTAATGAAATCCATGTCCCTTGCCCAAAAATGTGAGATATACATAATATCTCACATTTTTGGGCAAGGGACATGGATTTCATTAAAGACACAGAGAAATAGTTTTTTATAAAAATTGCCTCTCCACCACCTCTACCCTGTCTGTCATCTCTGAACACATTATAACCCTCAATATTATTATTAGAGTCCAAAATGAGGAAGTCTCCGAGTAACCAATGATGACATGTTATAAACTGACTTACATGGGCTTTGGTTGTTATTTTGCACCATCCGAAGCCCCCTACGTGATTTGAAAACAGAGGGGGTGTTCAAGTTTATGGAATTCACATTTGAACTGAAATCACCTGGAACTTCTTAGGGCTAGGGGGCAGTATTCGGAAGTTTGGATGACTGAGGTGCCCAAAGTAAACAGCCTGTTACTCAGGCCCAGAAGCTAGGATATGCATATAATTGGTAGTACTGGATAGACAACACTCTAAAGTTTCTAAAACTATAATATTAATAATAATAATAATAATGTCTGTGAGTATAACAGAACTGATATGGCAGGTGAAAACCCAAGGAGAATCCATCCAGAATGTATTTTTTGAGCTCACCACTCATTATAATGGCTGTCTATGGGAATATCAAAGGAATACCTCCCAGATTGCAGTTCCTAGGGCTTCCAGTATATATCAAGAGTCTTTAGAAAGAGTTTCAGGGTTGTTTCTTGATAATGTAGCTAGAATTTGTAGTTTTTCTAGGTGGCTCTAGCAGACGCTAGCGTCCCACCTACCCCAAAGAAGCTTTAGCAGACCACAGTGGGATCGTCTTTTGATCTAACAATAGCAGATCTAAGAGAGGAGTTCAAATGAATAGCTACAAGACTACAACTGGTAACATCCCTGGAAATATAGACAACGTTGGGATGATAACACCTAGAAAGGATGGGAGGTATTGCCTGAGTGGGGCTTGGTCTGTTGCTGAGTCAATATCTTATCACTGCCTTGAAATGTGAAGAGAGGGTCCAGGCTCCTAGATGGTTTGGGTTGTCCATCATCTCTGTAGAGCATCTTTTGTTTCCAAAAAGTGTTGACATTTTCAATAAATGTCATGCCAAACTAGTAATCATTATGACAATAACTCTTACAATGGACTCAAACAAGTACAACTCTACAGATCATGCAGACAGTAATACTTTGAACTGTATTACCCTCTAAGTAAATGCCATTGCTCTATTGTTTATAGACTTGTTTTTAAACCACAGAGTTATGAGAGACAAAGATGGTATCAATCCTGGTATTACCTATGGATTTGATGGTAGTGGCACTTTATATTGTCATGTAACAAGGTCACATTTTGTTTTGAGTTATTAAGATAGTAATTCACAAGTGGCTTTCAAATGTGTAGTTACAAAGTATTGGTTACATAGTGGAACAAGACAATGTGTAATAACAGTAATTACACATGTGGAATAACCTTCAGCAAGTGGATGTGTCCTTGTTCCAATTGTGTAATAACTAATAGCGCTACAACCCTATTACCATATAATTACATAGTAATACCTAACTACTATTTGTTACTATAATTATTACTGTGTAGTTACATAATAACAGGGCCAACTTAATGTAAAGTGTTGATAATAAAAAAATCTAATAATTGTCTCAAAAGCAAGAATTCTGTTAAGTTGAAGCTGTACTGGACTTCTACACCATTCATATTTGGTAACATAAAGTAAGGGTGTGACTGCCTTTTTGGCAAGAGTTATCCAGGTGAAATAGGCCTAAAGCCTAATAAAACTTCTGACAATAACTCTTACAATGAACTTAAACAAGTAAAACTCATCAGACCCTACAGACAGTAGAACTTTGAACTGCATCCCCCTCTAAATACACCAATACCATTGCTCTATTATTTATTTACTTGCTTCTAAACCACATTCAGGAGTTATGAGAGACAAATCTGTGCCACTCACATCCAAATGATGATTTATGCCCTGTGGCAGATCCATGTTGCTGCCTAGAGAAACCAAAAGACCCTCTCAGACAGGCTGCTGACAAAAAAGAATGGCAAACAATATCTGGGCTTACCATGTCATGAAAATCAAACATACAATGGCTTATGTAAAGGGTTGCTTAGAATGCAAGGTATAAGGTCTGGTGATACATTTGATTTTGGTAATGTAGAACAACATACTACTACTACCACTACTACTACTACTACTACGGTATGCCCTTTTTCTTATTCAAAGAACAAAGGGAGGGATTTTGCCACACAAATTAGGGGGAAAAAATGCATTTCTGCAAGGCCAATAGTACCAGCTGAGGCACATCAACAATATCAGAGAGCACATCATCTGAACTTCCTGTAATTATTGGCGGGCGCTGTCCACAGCTGGTCAGTTAATTCAATTACGTTGGCACTTGAACACATTCTGATAGCACTTTCAGCAATCTAATCATTGTATAATTCTGAAAGTTTTGAAGGAGACTGTTGTGACAGTTATTGTCTGAAGCAGTAATTGCATTGACGGACCACGCAATGAAAGGTCACTCGATATAGAGAGATTAAGTTGTTGACAATTACAGTTCATTTCAAAATAATGGACTTTAGAAAATTCTGGTTTAATTTCAATATGATAAAATATGCATAAAAAATATGCACATTTTCCAACCAGAGGTTTGTTTCCATCAAACTGACTTGTTGCCAATAAAAGTCTGTTTGTTATTACGCAGTGCACATAAAATCCCCTTTTGCGCTAATGTACTCATGTACTTAAACTCTCATGTACTCTCATAAAAAGCATAAGTTCAATGTGTTTTCATTGCATTTTCCACTCTATCAATGGTTTTGTTACAAACTATTGCGATAAAATGGCAAACTTGCTCAATCTGTTTTTCGCGAATGCTCTTTAGACAACAGTTCGCTGAGAAAGTGGACAGGTTAGGTTATGTGATAAGATGGATATCATGTTACTAGCATACAAATTAAGACCTTCGATATGTATTGGAAAGGACTCAAAGGAGCATCATGCTCATCATTGTGCATTAAGGGCTATAATTTATTTAATCTTTAACCTAATAGATTGTGCATGTTTTTTCAAGTCGTAGTGGGAAGATCACACAACATAGCATCACGTGACTGCAAATATACATCGACATGATGGTTATTCTGTCAACAATTCTGCATGAAATCGAAAAAACTTACTGTCATAACAAGCATGTCGTGTTTTTTTGCATATGTTTAAGTATGTTGCAGTACAGTCTTGTTCAGTCTACTTTTTTCAGAGGAAGTGTTAGTTAGTTTAGACACAAAGGGCAAGTAGCTTTATAGGTCTCATAATGAAACTGAAATTCTCATGATGGCTGACAATATGGCCAGCTGAACAGAGAGGGGAGGGGAGGGGAGGGGAGGGGAGGGGAGGGGAGGGTGGGAAAAATTGTAGCTCTGAAGAGAAAATGGCCTTGAGAAGGATGTTTGAGGAAATTGAAAAGGAATCTCTTTCTCTGTCTCTTTCTTTTTCTTTCTCTCTTCTCTCTCCCACACACACATACACACACAATACTTCAAAAGAGCCATCTTATACAATAAAAAATAATAAGACTGAAAAATAAAATGTAATCTGCGGCACCAGATTAGGGCCAAATAATTCCTTTATCTGTTTTTTGTCCTCCACTGCATCACATTCTGTCAGGTGGACCAAGTTGTCAAACTGGCAAAGCCATTTTAAGTCGTCAATAGGACAAAGAAGAGGGTGTTCACTGCCTCCATAGAGGATGGGAGATTAAAGTAGATCGAGCTGAGAAGAGGTCATTTTGTGAGGTGATGTATTGACAGTAAGACTCGATCAGCCCTAACATTGTATGTCAGGTCCGCTGTCTGAGACTGAAGCTCGGCCTGGAGAGCCAGAGATACAGATTCCAAGAGCATAGGACATGTGGATTGGTCTTTTACTTCCTATTTTAAAACAAATAAAACTTTGCCATGATGGAATCATTAGTGTTCCACAAATAGTATTGAACAGTACTTAGACACTGTTTCCAAGTTCAAATTAAAATGTCACCATTGCATACACCACCATATCCCCTCAACCATTACTCTGCTTAAAACTGTTTTAGGGAGGAGATGTATGGTACAAAGCCGGGTCCCAAATTACATTGATTTTGTGTATTTAATGTGTACCATAAGGTTTCACAAAACATGGGATTGCCACCTTTTGGCTGGAAAATAATGTGTTATTGACGCATATTAGCAAAAAAGTGTTGCTATTAGAATCTCTTGCAAAACCAGCAGCAATGTATGTGGGTTTGGAATTAAACTGTGCGGATGCATTCCAAACTCTTTTTGAAATAAGTGACAGTGTTTGGACAAAGTACAATGCAAAATGGTTTTATGACAATTTGTCACGTCCTGACCATTGAGTGCTCTTATTTTCTATGGTAGAGTAGGTCAGCGCGTGAATGGGGGGTTTATCTAGTTCATTTTTTCTATGTTGTGTTCTAGTTTCTTTTTTCTATGTTGGGGTTTTTGTATGATTCCCAATTAGAGGCAGCTGGTCACCGTTGTCTCTAATTGGGGATCATATTTAAGTAGTTGTTTTTCCCACCTGTGTTTGTGGGAGATTATTTTGAGTTAGTGCATGTTGCACTTCTGTCGTCACGGTTTGTGTTTTGTTTATTGTTTGTTTGGCTAAGTTTCACTATATAATAAACATGTGGAACGATACGCACGCTGCACCTTGGTCCGTTCCTACACACAGTCGTGACAAAATTGCAACACACATCTATTATATTATCGTTTTAGATGCAGTTATTGTGGCTTTTTCACTCTTGGATGTTTACTTCAGTTTTGTATTTTTCCTCAGTGTTTATTTTTAAAGGGGCAGTGCAGTTAAAAACGTGATTTCCTGTTTTTATTAATGATATTTCAACACTATGATTTCGAAATAACACTGAAATTGTGAAAATTATGATAATGACCTTTGTGTAAGAGCTGTTTTTAGCCTGCTGGGATGTAGTTTTTGGCCTTAGAATGGCCTTACTGAAGAGCTCCGTGACTTTCAACGTGGCACTGTCATAGAATGCCACCTTTCCAACAAGTCAGTTCGTAAAATGTCTGCCCTGCTAGACCTGTGCCGGTCAACTGTTAAGTGCTGTTATTGGGAATTGGAAACGTCTAGGAGCAACAACTGTTCAGCCACGAAGTGGTAGGCCACAAGCTCACAGAACGGGACCGCCGACTGCTGAAGAGAGTAATGCATAAAAATTGTCTGTCCTCGGTTGCAACACTCACTACGGAGTTCTAAACTGCCTCTGGAAGAAACGTCAGCACAAGAACTGTTCGTCAGGAGCTTCATGAAATGGGTTTCCATGGCCGAGCAGCCGCACACAAGCCTAAGATCACCATGCGCAATGCCAAGCGTCGGCTAAAGTGGTGTAAAGCTAGCCACCATTGGTCTCTGGAGCAGTGGAAGCACTTTCTCTAGAGTGAGGAATCACGCTTCACCATCTAGCAGTCCGATGGACGAATCTGGGTTTGGCGAATGCCAGGAGAATGCTACCTGCTCCAATGCATAGTGCCAACTCTAAAGGTTGGTGGAGGAGGAGTAATGGTCTAGGGCTTTTTCATGGTTCAGGTTATGCCCCTTAGTGCCAGTGAGAGTAAATCTTAATAACGCTACAGCATACAATGACATTCTATACGATTCTGTGCTTACAACTTTGTTTCAACAGTTTGGGGAATGCCCGTTCCTGTTTCAGCATAACAATACCCTCAACTGCGAGCCAGGCGTAATCACCCAACATCAGTGCCCAACAGCTCGAATGCTCTTGGGCGATTTGTAAAGCCATAGTCAATCAATCAATAATATATAAACAATTGAAGCAAATGTTTTCATCTTTAGCTCACTGTGGATACGATATTGATTAGAAAAGTTTAAAATGTATTTAAAACATCACAGCACAATTGAAAAATATATGGCACACAACCAAATTGGTGTGCTCTACGGTGATAGGTGGGATGGGCTGAGACATTTTGTTACCGTACAACCTTATTGTAAAAATGATAATATACATTTTTTCCTCATAATGACAAAACAGGTTTTTAGAAAAATATGTAAATAAGGTATTTCTGTTATTTATTTAAGTATTCAGACCTTCTGCTATGAGTCTCGGAATTCCATTGATCTTCCTTGAGATGTTCCTGTTACTTGATTGGAGTTCACATGTGGTAAATGCAATTGATTGGACATGATTTGGAAAGGCACACACCTGTCTGTATAAGATCTTACAGTTGACAGTGCATGTCAGAGCAAAAACAAAGCCATGAGGTTGAAGGAATTGTCCGTAGAGCTCCGAGACAGGATTGTTTCAAGGCACAGATCAGGGGAACGTACCAAAACATGTCTGCATCATTGAAGGTCCCCAAGAACACAGTGACCTCCATCATGGCCTTCTAGACAGAGTTGCAAAGAAAAAGCCGTATCTCAGACTGGCCAATAAAAATAACAGATTAAGATGGGCAAAATAACACCGACGCTGGACAGAGGAACTCTGCCTAGCAGGCCAGCATCCCGGAGTCGCCTCTTCACTGTTGACGTTGAGACTGGTGTTCACTGTTGATGTTGAGAGAGGTTATGATTTCAAATCCCAGTTATCCTCTCTAGGGGAGGTGGGACGAAATCGTCCCACACTAATCAACAGCCAGTGAAAAATCAGAGCGCCAAATTTAAAACCACAAAATGTCATAATTCAAAGTTCTCAAACATAGGACTATTTTTCACCATTTTAAAGATACACTTCTCCTGAATCGAACCACGTTGTCCGATTTCCAAAAGGCTTTACAGCGAAAGCAAAACATTAGATTATGTTAGGAGATTACAAAGACACAAATAATCACACAGCCATTTTCCAAGCAAGCATATATGTCACATAAACCCAAACCACAGCTAAATGCAGCACTAACCTTTGATGATCTTCATCAGATGACACTCCTAGGACATTATGTTATACAATAAATGCATGTTTTGTTCAATCAAGTTCATATTTATATCAAAATCAGCTTTTTACATTAGCATGTGATGTTCAGAACTAGCATACCCACCGCAAACGTCCGGTGAATTTACTAAATTACTCATGATAAACGTTGACAAAATACATAACATTTATTTTAAGAATTATAGATACAGAACTCCTTTATGCAATCGCTATGTCCGATTTTAAAATAGTTTTTCGGGAAAGCACATTTTGCAATATTCTGAGTACATAGCTCGGCCATCACGGCTAGCTATTTTGACATCTGCCAACTTCAGGGTCACCTAAACTCAGAATTAATATTAGAAAAATGTGATTACCTTTGCTGTTCTTCGTCAGAATGCACTCCCAGGACTTCTACTTCAACAACAAATGTTGTTTTGGTTCCAAATAATCCATAGTTATATCCATATACCTCCATTTTGTTCGTGCGTTCAGGTCACTATCCGAAGGGTAACGCGCGAGCGCATTTCGTGACGAAAAAATACAAAATATTCCATTACCGTACTTAGAAGCATGTCAACCGCTGTTTAAAATCAATTTTTATGCTATTTTTCTCGTAAAATAGCGATAATATTCCAACTGGGAAACGTTGTATTCATTCAAAGACCCCAACATACTAAATTACTCACGATAAACGTTCACAAAAAACATAACAATTATTTTAAGAATTATAGATACAAAACTCCTTTATGCAATCGCGGTGTCAGATTTTAAGATAGCTTTTCGGTGAAAGCACATTTTGCAATATTCTGAGTAGACAGCCCGGCCATCATGGCTAGCTATTTTGACACCCACCAAGTTTGGCACTTACCAAACTCAGATTTACTATAAGAAAAATTGGATTACCTTTGCTGTTCTTTGTCAGAATGCTCTCCCAGGACTTCTACTTCAACACCCAATGTTGTTTTCGTTCCAAATAATCCATAGTTATATCCAAATAGCTGCGTTTTGTTCTTGCGTTCAAGACACTATCCGAAGGGTGACGCGCCGGCGCATATCGTGACAAAACATTTAAAAATATTCCATTACCGTACTTCGAAGCATGTCCAACGCTGTTTAAAATACATTTTTATGCGATTTTTCTCATAAAATAGCGAGAATATTCCAACCGGGAGACCTTGTTTTTGTTCAAACACTGAAAATAGAGTCTTCACATGCACGCGCGCACCAGTGTCATTGTTCTCAGAATGACCACTTTCCAAAAGCCCTACTGTTTTTTGCCCAGGGACTGCAGAGTTATCATTCCCCGTTCTGGCGCCTTCTGAGAGCCTATGGGAGCCTTAGAAAATGTCATGTTACAGCAGAGATCCTCAATTTTCGATAAAGAGGCTATAGAAGGACAAGAAATGGTCAGACAGGGCACTTCCCATATAGAATCTTCTCAGGTTTTGGATCAGCTGCCTCCAATTGGAGATCAACCCAAACAACCCGAACATAGAAATAAAAAAACTAGAACTTAAACATAGAAATAGAAAACATAGAACAACCAAAAACACCCCTGTCACACTCTACTATAGAAAATGACATCTTACTAGGGCCAGGACGTGACAGTCCCCCCCCCCAAAGGTGCAGACTCCGAATGCAACATAATCAAAACCCAACAAAACAACCACAAAACACAAAGGGAGGGTAGAGACGGTGACAAAAGTCTATGGCTGCTCAAATGCAGTCCACATAACCTTAATCTCCAGCATAGGAGGTGGCTCCGGTTCTGGGTGTACTCCCCACTCCACCCGCTGATCCTTCTGCTTTATTACCACCTGACCGTGGATTGTCGTCGAAGGAACCGGACTGTAGATCATTGCTGGAGGTTCTGGGTTGCAGGCCGCCGCCGGAGGTTCTGGGCTGCGGGTGGGTAGTTCTGTAACGCGGGTCGTATAAAGGGGACCAAGGCGAAGCGTGTAGAGTGCTCATATTTACTTTAAATAAATATACTTAAACAAAACAACAAAACGACCGACAACAGTTCCGTCAGGTGACATACACTAAACAGAAAACAACTATCCACAAAACCCAGGAAGAAAAACCCCTACTTAAATATGATCTCCAATCAGAGGCAACGAGGATCAGCTGCCTCCAATTGGAGATCAACCCAAACAACCCCAACATAGAAATAGAAAAACTAGAACTTAAACATAGAAATAGAAAACATAGAACAACCCCTGTCACGCCCTGACCTACTCTACTATAGAAAATGACATTTTACTAGGGTCAGGACGTGACAACGAGAGCATACAGGTCGCAGTGGTAGGTTGTATATGGGGCTTTGGTGACAAAACGGATGGCACTGTGATAGATTACATCCAGTTTGCTGAAATAGAGTATTGGAGGCTATTTTGTAAATGACATTGTAAATGAAATTCTTTATGCGCTGATGAAGATTTTGTCAAAAGTGTGGCTTGGACACTCAATGACATTTCGTAAGAAGGCACATAATTAGTAGGTAAACCTTTTGCCATCCTTGTGATGTCAAATAACTTATTTTAGATGTGATAACTTTAGATAGCTAAGATTGAGGGGACAGCACTGATGTTTAGCTAGCTAATGTTAGCATTGCTTGCTATTTTTTATGAACATGGTTAGCTAATGGCAACCTTGTCATCTCTCTAAAGTAATTATTTGCATACTTTAGCAATGTCATCGTATTTCCAGGTCACTATATAGTGAAATTTAGACTAAACGGTCGCTATCTCCTGTTCGAAAAGACTGGGCACCACTTGGAACATTCATCACAATAGCAAGACGTGCTGCTCGGTTATCAAACAAACAGTGCTGCTGCTAAAACATAGCTGTTGATTAGGTTACAGGTAACTTTTTATGTCACCATATTCTATAAGCAAAAGATAAGGTGTAAGAGGGCAAGGAATATTCAGTTTCAATCTAGCAAGTTATAGTATGGATATCAAAATGGTTAAGAATGTATTGCTTTATCTGATATTTATTTGTCTGTCCATTTCTTTCTGCAGAAAAGGACCCAAATTCATTGTCTCTCCCTCGCCCCACGCAGGCAACCTTGGCGTCATCCTGGATTCCGCCCTCTCCTTCGACCACCACATTTGACAGACTTTCAACTAATTCTTCCACCTCCGCAACATCTCCAGAATCAGGTCCTCTTTCTCCTGTCGTGTCGTTGAAACCCTCATACATGCATTAATCTCCTCCCGACTCGACTACTGCAACTCACTACTCTCTGGCATCAACTCAAGCTCCCTCCACAAACTCAAAATCGTTCAAAATTCTGCAGCCCAACTTCTCACCCACACCAAGTCCTGGCAGCACATCACTCCTGTCCTATAACTTTTTTTCAGAGAATGTAGCAGTTAAACCATGCCCTTTAGCCGATTAGTAGGAATTGTTAATGGGTATGGGTCTATGGGTTTAACTGTGATTGACTGTTTGACTATTGGAAGAAACAGTGGTCACCACCCATCTACCTGGAAATCAAGTCTCCGGGAGATTTTCACTCCAACCAATAAGATATCACAACAGATTCCGCTAAACAAATTCTTGATGAGAAGCTAAGTGTAATTGTGTGTGCGCAATAAGTGTGCAATTCTGAAACTATTCCACCTTTCCTGTCAGGGGAGGGGGGTATAGTTGAGTAGTTTTGTATAGTAATGCCAGTGTTCAAGAGAGCTGGTGATGACAGCGTGAATAAAACCACAACTTTCATTAAAATCATGTTTGTTTATTATGTTTGCTCATTATTGATCTGTTTATCATATCATGTGAATAACTGATGAGAATTTCTGAAAAATAACAACCGTTCATTGCAGTATGGTATCTTCGTTTACTGTAAACAACAGAAAACATTCCAGAATGTAATTGTAGAGTTTTTTCTCTTTAGAAGAATTTAAATAAGATATCATCTCCAATATCATCACAAAGTCTATTTCATAATTTTATAGCAAAATTATGAAATAGACTTTGTGATGATACTAAATATTGCGTCTCTGTGTTTCAAAGGCCTATTTAGTCTGCCCTGTAGATATTCATGGCATTCTGCAATGAACAGATGTTGAAGCAGACAGGGTATAGATCAGGATGGTCCACCATGCAAACAGGCTGTTCTTAGTCTGTCCCTTTGTAATGCACAGCGAACAATGCAGGCTCCGATGTCCATTGCCCGCATTTTTATTCACCACAACAAGCTAAGATCAAGTTAACCTAGTAGGTAGTAGGTTTGCTTCAGAACATTCGTTGCTATAGTTTCTGATCAGGCTATATGCTGAGCTCTCTTTCTGGAACTGGAAATTGTGGTTTGACAACTAATTTGGCTTTCTGCAATACCTCATCTCCAACTGACAGTTTGAATACCGTATGCCTTTGTTGTTGTTGTTCTCCCGAGTCCGTACAGGAGTTGCAGCGATGGGACAACACCGTAACTTCCAATTAGATATAATGAAAAGGCGTAAAAAAAAATCTGTGACAGAATAATAAGACTGCATGGTTACTTTAACATTAGTGTATGTGGCTTTGGGCTTTGAAGGAGACAACATGTTGTCATTGGAGCTTGCCTACGGAGCTCATTCTTGATGGCCTCTCTTCCTCTTGGCCTGTACTTTCTTCTCCTTCTAGCTGAGGCTGCTGTGCAGCAAGTTGTTGACGTTATGTGGCTGGAGCGGCTGCTGGTGGTGGTGCTGCTGCTGCTAGTGGTGCATAATGTCTGCTTCTGTTTCCTGCCTCAATCTCCTCTATCTGGCCACCCACTGTCATTAACTGATATGACTAGGGAAACGGGAACATCACTATCCACTGAAATCAAATGCTGGTGGCGAAGGAGAGGGGGGAGGGAATGAATATTGAAACAAATCCATTCGCAGAACATCATGATCAGAGGAAATATTGCAAGCAGAGCATGTTGGTCCTATCAAAGGGTTCTATGATCTATTATGCTATACCGATAGGTGAACAAAAGTATCAGTACTGTACTATGTTACTATCTCTGTGCTGTACAATTTAATGATAATGTCAGAATTTTTGTTCAAAGGCCTCTGTTCCAATCAGATAAACCTCTCATTATTTGAATTACCTAGAAGTGGAAAATGGATATTCCCCCATCTATTGAGGAAGTGAAATGAGATCCAAGATATGCCCTATTTAAAGAAATGTCTGATTAATAAGAAATATTAATGAATTATTGACAATCCCCAATCCCCCCCCCAAAAAAACGATTAAAGTGAAAGGACAAAAACAGCAAATAAACAAATTTAAGACAAGAGGGATTTCAAAAGGAAGGATTTATCGGTTTTAAATGAAGTGGATCAACGAGCGAAGTCAGCTAATTACTTTCAGTCAGTTTACAAGGATTACCTGTAAAGTAATTTTATTGCTTATTTACAAATATTTTAATCCCCATTTCACTTGTTTTATCAGGCAATTTATTCCCTCTCTCCTCTCTGCATCCCAAATCACACCCTATTCCCTATATAGTTCATTACTGGGCCCATAGTCACATTTAGTGCACTATGTAGGGAATAGGGTGTCATTTGGGAGACATGCCTTTACCCTTGTCTTCTTCAGTAGTTGTGATCTTGAGTTTCTGCCAATTACCAATCACCAATGACAAGTCTCCATCTCAGCCTTTAGGGACCTGATCCAACCCAATCATAATGGATCAATTGTTTCCTTGAGACATTGATCTAAAGGCATGATAACATCCCAATGAGCCCATTGCCCTCATCGTAAACACTGCCCAGCAAACATGTCCAAATAATATTGTCCCCACGTAGGCTGCCCACATTGGGCTGATGCACCTTAGCTTATCTGCTCCACATTAGCCCCCAAGGCATTGGCCCAGTTTGGGCAGCCCATACCTGGTGAGGGCAGCCCTCACTTTGCCTGAAATAAGCCCCTCTACCCAGCAAACATGCTCACACAGGCACGATGCGGGCCCAATGCTGGTTAAAACATTGGGCCGATGCGCCTTTACTCATTGGCTCCAAAGCAGGTGGCCACAAGGTGGTGGCCACTTTACATTGCATCAGAAGATAAAAGTTGTTTCTTTCATACATACAGAGTATCTATTTTTACCACATGCACTTATCGAAGTCTACAGACGTCACACAACATAACATTTAAACTGGAACGACATAATGGTTGCAAAAAATTACTTAGAACCTTTCATTATAGAATCTATCTTAAAAAGATGACTCTGAGATAATTGGCTTTAATGTTCAGAATTCTCATTGGTTTGAATGGTGTCAGCAATTTTTATCTTGTATTCTTTTTTAACAGAATTCTGATTTAATGCAGTATACAAATCCATTGGATGTAGTAATAACAATATGGTAGCCATATCTAGGAAAACCAACGTTCCAAAGGCTGGACCTAATATTTTGTATAAGAGGTCCAAGAAGAGGTTCTGCAGTGATTCATATGTTGATGATGTAAATAATATTTGCTGGTCTGTGGTGTGTAATGAGGAGCAACCAGACGCTGCTCTTGACACATTTATGAAATTGCTTACTCCAGTTATTAATAAGCATGCACCCATTAAGAAAATTACTGTAAAACTGTTAAATCCCCCTGGATTGATGAGGAATTAAAAAATGTTATGGTTGAGAGGGATGAGGCAAAAGGAATGACAAATAAGTCTGGCTGCATAACCGATTGGCAAACCTACTGCAAATTGAGAAATCATGTGACTAAACAGAATTTAAAAAAGAAGAAACTATGCTATGAAACAAATATAAATGACATAAACAATGACGATAGAAAGGCAAACTCAGCTCCATCATTCATTGAATCTGATGGCTCATTCATCACAAAACCCATATTGATATTGCCCACTACGTTAATCATTTTTTAATTGGCAAGATTAGAAAACTTAGGCATGACATGCCAGCAACAAAGACCGAACCTACACATCCAAGTTTAACTGACCAAAGTATGAAAGACAAGCTTTGTAATTTTGAATTCCGCAAAGTCAGTGTGGAAGAGGTGAAAAAACAAAATTCTATCAACAATGACAAGCCACCTCGGTCTGTCTGACAACTTGGATGGAAAATGACTGAGGATGATAGTGGACGATATTGCGCCTGGAGGGGGAAAAAAATCATTCCACTACCCAAGAATAGTAAAGCACCCTTTACTGGCTCAAAAATCCATCCTGTTACCAACCCTTAGTAAAGTTTTGGAAAGAATTGTGTTTGACCAGATACAATGCTATTTTACAGTAAATAAAAAAACTGGTAAAAATACACCTTATGGAGCAGCAAGGACTGTGAAGAGTCACACACACAGGTACAAACACACACATATAAAAACGACACACTACACACACACGTACATGTGGGTTGTGTGTTGCAGTATAGTAGTGGCCGGAGGGCACACACTCAATGTATTGTGAAATCTGTAGTAAAATGTATTTTAATGTTGGAATGTTTTATTATTTTGTATATTTTGTATAGCCACCGTGCTTCTTTCACATGCATTGCTTGCTGTTTGGGGTTTTAGGCTGGGTTTCTGTACAGCACTTTGAGATATCAGCTGATGTACGAAGGGCTATATAAATAAATTTGATTTGATTTGATATATTACTGCCTTAATGTTTGCTGGACACCAGGAAGAGTAGCTGCAGCCTTGGCATCCATAATAAATACAAATTGAGGTATTTGCAAACCACACCCACAAATATTCTAATGCAACCCCGCCTCACATTATGACGTAGCTGAGCTTGATGTGGGCAAGCCCATGTTGGGATTGCTGTTTGGATTAGAGGTCGGCCGATTATGATTTTTCAACGCCGATACCGATTATTGGAGGACCCAAAAAATCCGATACCGATTAATCGGCCAATTTTTTATTTTTTTGTAATAATGACAATTACAACAATACAAAATGAACACTTATTTTAACTTAATATAATACATAAATACTATCAATTTAGCCTCAAATAAATAATGAAACATGTTAAATTTGGTTTAACCTCTTACATCTAGACGTTCCGCTAGCGGAACACCTGCTCCAATATCCAATGATAGGCGTGGCGTGAATTACAAATTCCTCAAAAATACAAAAACTTCAATTTTTCTAACATATGACTATTTCACAGCATTTTAAAGACAAGACTCTCCTTTATCCTCTCTAGGCTAGGCGGGACGAATTCGTCCCACCTACGTAACAGCCACTGCCAGCCTGTGGCGCGATTTTCAAAACCTTAAAAATCCTATTACTTCAATTTCTCAAACATATGACTATTTTACAGCCATTTAAAGACAAGACTCTCGTTAATCTAACCACACTGTCCGATTTCAAAAAGGCTTTACAACGAAAGCAAAACATTAGATTATGTCAGCAGAGTACCAAGCCAGAAATAATCAGACACCCATTTTTCAAGCCAGCATATAATGTCACCAAAACCCAGAAGACAGCTAAATGCAGCACTCACCTTTGATGATCTTCATCAGATGACAACCCTAGGACATTATGTTATACAATACATGCATGTTTTGTTCAATCAAGTTCATATTTATATCAAAAACCAGCTTTTTACATTAGCATGTGACGTTCAGAACTAGCATACCCCCCGCAAACTTCCGGGGAATTCGCTAACATTTTACTAAATTACTCACGATAAACGTTCACAAAAAGCATAACAATTATTTTAAGAATTATAGATACAGACCTCCTCTATGCACTCGATATGTCCGATTTTAAAATAGCTTTTTGGTGAAAGCACATTTTGCAATATTCTAAGTACATAGCCCAGGCATCACGGGCTCGCTATTTAGACACCCGGCAAGTTTAGCACTCACCATAATCATATTTACTATTATAAAAGTTTGATTACCTTTTGTTGTCTTCGTCAGAATGCACACCCAGGACTGCTACTTCAATAACAAATGTTGGTTTGGTCCAAAATAATCCATCGTTATATCCGAATAGCGGCGTTTTGTTCGTGCGTTCCAGACACTATCCGAAATAGTAAAGAAGTGTCGCGCGCATGGCGCAATTCGTGACAATAAAATTCTAAGTATTCCATTACCGTACTTCGAAGCATGTCAACCGCTGTTTAAAATCAATTTTTTCGACATTTTTCTCGTAGAAAAGCGATAATATTCCGACAGGGAATCTCCTTTTCGGCAAACAGAGGAAAAAATCCCAAAGGCGGGGGCGGTCGGGGTCACGCGCATAAGCCCAGTGTCCCTTGATCGGCCACTTGAGAAAGGCGATAATGTGTTTCAGCCTGGGGCTGGAATGACGACATTCTGTTTTTTCCCGGGCTCTGAGCGCCTATGGACGACGTGGGAAGTGTCACGTTAGAGCAGAGATCCTTAGTAAATGATAGAGATGGAAAAGAAGTTCAAGAAATGGTCAGACAGGCCACTTCCTGTAAAGGAATCTCTCAGGTTTTGACCTGCCATTTGAGTTCTGTTATACTCACAGACACCATTCAAACAGTTTTAGAAAATTTAGGGTGTTTTCTATCCATATGTAATAAGTATATGCATATTCTAGTTACTGGGTAGGAGTGGTAACCAGATTAAATCGGGTATGTTTTTTATCCAGCCGTGTCAATACTGCCCCCTATCCTAAACAGGTTATCTAAC
Organism: Salmo salar; assembly: GCF_965601325.2. NCBI lineage: Eukaryota > Metazoa > Chordata > Actinopteri > Salmoniformes > Salmonidae > Salmo > Salmo salar. The sequence continues at coordinate 23,119,074 of NC_138309.1, read as the reverse complement.
CACACTGTCCGATTTCAAAAAGGCTTTACAGCGAAAGCAAAACATTAGATTATGTCAGCAGAGTACCAAGCCAGAAATAATCAGACACCCATTTGTCAAGCTAGCATATAATGTCACAAAAACCCAGAAGACAGCTAAATGCAGCACTAACCTTTGATGATCTTCATCAGATGACACACCTAGGACATTATGTTATACAATACATGCATGTTTTGTTCAATCAAGTTCATATTTATATCAAAAAACTGCTTTTTACATTAGTATGTGACGTTCAGAACTAGGATACCCCCCGCAAACTTCCGGGGAATTTACTAACAATTTACTAAATTACTCACGATAAACGTTCACAAAAAGCATAACAATTATTTTAAGAATTATAGATACAGAACTCCTCTATGCACTCGATATGTCCGATTTTAAAATAGCTTTTTGGTGAAAGCACATTTTGCAATATTCTAAGTACATAGCCCAGCCATCACGGGCTAGCTATTTAGACACCCGACAAGTTTAGCACTCACCAATATCAGATTTACTATTATAAAAGTTTGATTACCTTTTGTTGTCTTCGTCAGAATGCACTCCCAGGACTGCCACTTCAATAACAAATGTTGGTTTGGTCCAAAATAATCGATCGTTATATCCGAATAGCGGCGTTTTGTTCGTGCGTCCCAGACACTATCCGAAATGGTAAATAAGGGTCGCCGCATGGCGCAATTCGTGACAAAAAAAATCTAAATATTTCATTACCGTACTTCGAAGCATGTCAACCGCTGTTTAAAATCAATTTTTATGCCATTTTTCTCGTAGAAAAGCGATAATATTCCGACCGGGAATCTCCTTTTCGGCAAACAGAGGAAAAAATCACAAAGACGGGGGCGGCCAGGTCACGCGCCTAAGCCCATAGTCCCTTGATCGGCCACTTGAGAAAGGCGATAATGTGTTTCAGCCTGGGGCTGGGATGACGACATTCTGTTTTTTCCCGGGCTCTGAGCGCCCATGGACGACGTAGGAAGTGTCACGTTAGAGCAGAGATCCTTTGTAAAAGATAGAGATGGCAAAGAAGTTCCAGAAATGGTCAGACAGGCCACTTCCTGTAAAGGAATCTCTCAGGTTTTGACCTGCCATTTGAGTTCTGTTATACTCACAGACACCATTCAAACAATTTTAGAAACTTTAGGGTGTTTTCTATCCATATATAATAAGTATATGCATATTCTAGTTACTGGGTAGGATTAGTAACCAGATTAAATCGGGTACGTTTTTTATCCAGCCGTGAAAATACTGCCCCCTAGCCATAAGAGGTTAACCTGTTAGGGCTAGGGGGCAGCATTTGCACGTCTGGATAAAAAAAATTTACCCGATTTAATCTGGTTACTAATCCTACCCAGTAACTAGAATATGCATATACTTATTATATATGGATAGAAAACACTCTAAAGTTTCTAAAACTGTTTGAATGGTGTCTGTGAGTATAACAGAACTCATTTGGCAGGCAAAACCCTGAGACATTTTCTGACAGGAAGTGGATACCTGATGTGTTGTATTGACTTTAAACCTATCCCATTGAAAAACACAGGGGTTTAGGAATATTTTGGCACTTCCTATTGCTTCCACTAGATGTCACCAGCCTTTACAAAGTGTTTTGAGTCTTCTGGAGGGAGATCTGACCGAACAAGAGCTATGGAACGATGATGTCCCATTAGACACCTGGCGCGCGAGTTCATGTTGGGTACCCTCGTTCCAATACGTTATAAAAGAGTATGCATTCGTCCACCTTGAATATTATTCATGTTCTGGTTAAAAAAGGCCCTAATGATTTATGCTATACAACGTTTGACATGTTTGAACGAACGGAAATATATTTTTTCCCCTCGTTCATGACGAGAAGTCCGGCTGGCTTAGATCACGTGCGAACAAGACGGAGATTTTTGGACATAAATGATGAGCTTTTTTGAACAAAACTACATTCGTTATGGACCTGTGATACCTGGAAGTGACATCTGATGAAGAGAATCAAAGGTAATGGATTATTTACATAGTATTTTCGATTTTAGATCTCCCCAACATGACGTCTAGTCTGTATCGCAACGCGTATTTTTCTGGGCGCAGTGCTCAGATTATTGCAAAGTGTGATTTCCCAGTAAGGTTATTTTTAAATCTGGCACGTTGATTGCGTTCAAGAGATGTAAATCTATAATTCTTTAAATGACAATATAATATTTTACCAATGTTTTCTAATTTTAATTATTTAATTTGTGACGCTGACTTGACTGCCGGTTATTGGAGGGAAACGATTTCCTCAACATCAATGCCATAGTAAAACGCTGTTTTTGGATATAAATATGAACTTGATAGAACTAAAAATGCATGCATTGTCTAACATAATGTCCTAGGAGTGTCATCTGATGGAGATTGTAAAAGGTTAGTGCATCATTTTAGCTGGTTTTATGGTTTTGGTGACCCTGTCTTTGACTTGACAAAACATTACACACAACTCTTGTAAATGTACTGTCCTAACATACTCTAAATTTATGCTTTCGCCGTAAAACCTTTTTGAAATCGTAAAACGTGGTTAGATTAAGGAGATGTTTATCTTTCAAATGGTGTAAAATAGTTGTATTTTTGAAAAATTTGAATTTTGACATTTATTTGGATTCAAATTTGCCGCTCTTGAAATGCACCTGCTGTTGATGGAGTGCACCACGGGTGGCACGCTAGCGTCCCACCTAGCCCATAGAGGTTAATTAATGCAAAAACAAAGTGTTGGAGAAGAAAGTAAAAGTGCAATATGTGCCATGTAAAAAAGCTAACGTTTAAGTTCCTTGCTCAGAACATGAGAACATATGATAGCTGGTGGTTCCTTTTAACATGAGTCTTCAATATTCCCAGGTAAGAAGTTTTAGGTTGTAGTTATTATAGGAATTATAGAACCATTTCTCTCTATATGATTTGTATTTCATATACCTTTGACTATTGGATGTTCTTATAGGCACTTTAGTATTGCCAGTGTAACAGTATAGCTTCCGTTCCTCTCCTCGCTCCTACCTGGGCTCAAACCAGGAACACATTGACAACAGCCACCCTTGAAGTAGTGTTACCCATGCAGAGCAAGGGGAACAACTACTCCAAGTCTCAGAGCGAGTGACGTTTGAAACGCTATTAGCGCACACCCGCTAACTAGCTAGCCATTTCACATCGGTTACACCAGCCTAATCTTGGGAGTTGATAGGGTTGAACTCATAAACAGCGCAATGCTTGAAGAATTGCGAAGGGCTGCTGGCAAAACGCACGAAAGTGCTGTTTGAATGAATGCTTACGAGCCTGCTGATGCCTACTACCGCTCAGTCAGACTGCTCTATCAAATATCAAATTGTAGACTTAATTATAATACAATAAACACACAGAAATACGAGCCTTAGGTCATTAATATGGTCGAATCCGGAAACTATCATCTCGAAAACAAAACGTTTATTTTTTCAGTGAAATACGGAACCGTTCCGTATTTTATCTAACGGGTGGCATCCCTAAGTCTAAATATTCCTGTTACATTGCACAACCTTCAATGTTATGTCATAATTACGTAAAATTCTGGCAAATTAGTTCGCAACGAGCCAGGCGGCCCAATATGTTGCATATACCCTGACTCTGCGTGCAATGAACACAAGAGAATTGACACAATTTCACCTGGTTAATATTGCCTGCTAACCTGGATTTCTTTTAGCTAAATATGCAGGTTTAAAATATACTTCTGTGCATTGATGTTTATGGTTAGATACAGTCGTGCAACGATTGTGCTTTTTTCGCAAATGCGCTTTTATTAAATCATCCCCCGTTTGGCTAAGTTGGCTGTCTTTGTTAGGAAGAAATAGTATTCACGCAGTTCGCAACGAGCCAGGCGGCCCAAACTGCTGCATATACCCTGACTCTGTTGCAGAGGTGACACATTTTCCCTAGTTAAAATAAATTCATGTTAGCAGGCAATATTAACTAAATATGCAGGTTTAAAAATATATACATGTGTATTGATTTTAAGAAAGACATTGATGTTTATGGTTAGGTACACGTTGGAGCAACGACAGTCCTTTTTCGTGAATGCGCACCGCATCGATTATATGCAACGCAGGACAGGCTAGATAAACTAGTAATATCATCAACCATGTGTAGTTAACTAGTGATGATGATTGATTGTTTTTTATAAGATAAGTTTAATGCAAGATAGCAACTTACCTTGGCTTCTTACTGCATTCGTGTAACAGGCAGTTTCCTCATGGAGTGCAATGTAAAGCAGGTGGTTAGAGCGTTGGACTAGTTAACCGTAAGGTTGCAAGATTGAATCCCCAAGCTGACAGGGTAAAAATCTGTCGTTCTGCCCCTGAACAAGGCAGTTAACCCACCGTTCCAAGGCCGTCATTGAAAATAAGAATGTGTTCCTAACTGACTTGCCTAGTTCATTTATTATAATTTTTTTTTAATCGGCAAACCGGTGGACAAAAATACCAATTACCAATTCTTATGAAAACTTGAAATTGGCCCTAAATAATCGGCCATTCCGATTAATCGGTTGACCTCTAATAGCGTCCCACCTGGCCAACATCCAGTGAAATTGCAGAGCGCAAAATTCAAAAATACTCAATTCAAATATTTAACATTCTTGAAAATATGTGTTATACTTCAAAATAAAGCTTAACTTCTTGTTAATCTAGCCGCTGTGTCAGATTTCAAAAAGGCTTTATGGTGAAAGCATACCATGCGATTATCTGAGGACAGCGCTCAGCACACAAAACATTACGTACAGTTACCAGCCAAGTAGATTAATCATGAAAGTCAGAAATAGCAATAAAATTAATCACTTACCTTTGATGATCTTCGTATGGTTGCACTCACAAGTGTTACACAATAAATGTTTGTTTTGTTCGATAAAGTCCCTCTTTATATCGAAAAACCTCCATTTTGTTACCGCGTTTTGTTCAGTAATCCAATGGCTCAAATGCGGTCACAAGAGGCAGACGAAAATTCCAAATAGTATCCGTAAAGTTCGTAGAAACATATCAAACGATGTTTATAATCAATCCTCAGGTTGTTTTTAGCCTAAATAATCGATAATATTTCAACCGGACAAAAGCTTCGTCAATATAAAAGGAAAACAAGAAAGGCGTGCTCTCGGTCGTGCGCAGTAACCAGCTCTGAGGACATCCCAGGGTCCACTCACTCAATGTTGTCATTCTCCCTCATTTTTCAGAATAAAAGCCTGAAACAATGTCTAAAGACTGTTCACAACTAGTGGAAGCCATAGGGAACGTAATCTGGGTCCTATCCTTTTAAATGGTGTTTTGGCTTTCATTGGAAAAACAGCCATTTCAAAGTAATGGCACTTCTTGGATGGATTTTCCTCAGGTTTTCGCCTGCCATTTCAGTTCTGTTATACTCACAGACATAATTTTAACAGTTTTAGAAACTTTGGAGTGTTTTCTATCCAAATCTACCAATTATATGCATATCCTGAGTAACAGGCAGTTAACTTTGGACACGCTTTTCATCCAGACGTGAAAATACTGCCCCCTACCCAAGAGAGGATAAGGACAACAAAGTCAAGGTATTGGAGTGGCCATCACAAAGCCCTGACCTCAATCCTATAGAAAATTTGTCGGCAGAACTGAAAAAGCTTGTGCGAGCAAGGAGGCCTCAAACCTGACTCAGTTACACAAGCTCTGTCAGGAGGAATGGGCCAAAATTATCCCAACTTGTTGTGGGAAGCTTGTGGAAGTCTACCTGAAAAGTTTGACCCAAGTTAAACAATTTAAAAGCAATGCTACCAAATACTAATTGAGTGTATGTAAACTTGTTACCCATTGGGAATGTGATGAAAGAAAGAAAAGCTGAAATAAATCATTATCTCTACTATTATTCACATGCAACTGTTGCTAGCTACATTCTTCTGTTAGCTCTGTATAACAATGCTAACGTTAATTGCGTCAGAAGTATTGGCTTGTTGTAATTTGAAGCTATCCTGGAAAAATATATTGTACCACTTGGTCGTTTTCTGAGTGCATTCCACAAAGTTCTTTATCATGTCTGCCTTATCCACTGCCCCCATATTGAGGTTATATTCAAGCATGCAGTCTGGTTTGATTTTTCTCTCTCCCCGCAGGTGGTACACCTTCCCTGTGGCCGACATGGTTGCTGTATGGACAGTGGAGAGGACATGGATGTCTTGTTTGTCTTGCCACTTTACTGCCAGCTGTTGACATTTCTTATTTTGTATAACGGGTCATTTAGGATGGCAGTAGCATTGTTGATGAAATGAAGTCATCGCAGCAGAACTAGGAAACGGTCTTGGGAAAAGTGGGTGGCAAAGAAGGGAGTTGCAAACACAGGATCTGTGCTCCAGTATTCTCTTTGGGAGTTCTTCTTTACTATCCCCATGAGGACTGTCACCAGGAAGGTATACATTTCACTAATTGTGGTTGTCCCCCCCCCCCACTCCTGGCTCTCTCTTCTCATGTGGCTCCAAGGCATAGCAATTGATCTCTACTACGTCTCCCACCAGCTCTTCTGTCAGAAACAACTGGAAGCACTCTGCCTCAGATGGAAATGGTAAGGGGCGTTGCACTCCAGACTGGGACTCATCAAAGCCAACAGCAAAGTGAAATGGCTGTCAGCCTTCCAGCTACCACAGAACTCCTGTACTTCATCCACTGTCGGTCTGCCTCCTTCACCACCAGCATCTTCAAAGGGAACTGGGACTTTGTCATTGGACAAGGGGTCCGCAGATTCAGGGTTCTCAATGGCTGGGGGTCAGATCCTTACTGTCACTGTCAGAATCTGATTCCTGACTTTCATACTCAGACTCATTGTCAAAAATGTTTACAAATATCCAGAATTTCCACATTTGTGAGTTGTCTCCTTTTTGAAAGACATTGCTAATGCTACAGCTTAGCTCACTAGCTACATACATAAACAACGCTGAATGGCTTAGAGTGGGAGTGAGAGGTTACGTTATTGACTGCCGGCACGCCATTTGTATCAATAAATCACTATTGGAAAATGTTTTGTGTGGTAATTATTGATCTATTTCATGTTTTCAAGTAACGGTGATAAATCATGCATTCTGATTCTTGCATAGATTGTAATGGGCACATATTATGTGTGTAAAATACTTTTTTGAAGGTTGTACTGATTACGATGAGCTAAGGTAATTCCAGCTGTGTGTGTGGAGCCATGTTTGTTGACATACAATGCATTCTGGGTTTCACGTAATCGTCTGTCGGACCAAAGATGCTATAACAAAATGAGGTGAGTAAGGGTTCACTCCTTTTTTGAGAACTTCAGGAAGTGAATGGTGGGATGTGAACGATGGTAGAAAACACACCCCTTCAAAATGCATACTATAAACAGACCAAACTCATCTTGTCTTCTATGATCATCTTTGGTATCGAATTACTTTCGATTTCTAGAAAGTGTTTTACTCAATTATTTCGATCAATGGTGAGCTCACTTGTGATGTGATTAATTATTCATAGTAATTGATATTAACTACCTCATATTGTAGTTTCTGTCAGCTGAGAGTTATAAAAATATGACCGCTTGTGTTACGTCAATCTTTCCTCAGTAAGCACTAGGACAAATGTAGCCAAAACTTTCCGGTTTGGATGATTGTGTTATGCTGTAGCTACTTCTGTGAATATTTGAACATTGCATCCAAAAATAAACTGGTCACATTCTGGACATAACTTTGTAATGACTGTGTTTGTGCAAAATTTTTCTGTGAAAAAACAGTGTGGCCAGCTCAGATGCTGATTGTTGAGTCAAATGAAACTGTATATTCTAAATAAGCGTTCTAATCACACTTGTTTGAGCGTACGCTGCAGGGACCACTGTAGAATGATCACACCCGTTTGTTGGTATGTGTGAAAAGGTTAACATTTATGCTCCAGAAAAGGTCAGTGCTACACTAGTTTATGTAGATGTGCAACATATCGGGTTATAGTCCTACAGGCTAACAAACTATTTAATTAGCTTTTATGTTTCCTATGTTTATATTTTCTATGACAGTCTATGACAGCACTATCATACTCTATATTGCAGTATGTCTATATAATCTCCTGTCAAAAGAATGGTGTTACTACATTCTTAGAATTAGTGGTTACTCGAGGAACCCTGCTAGTCAATGATTCATATTTGCACCTTCGGTTAGTTGAGGGGTTCTTGGAGGAACCTTCAATGGTTCAATGTAGTAACGGGTTCCTGGAGGAACCCTGGACTGGGGATCTGGCTTAGTAGGGGCATGGCTTTAAGATAGACAATTTTTGAGCCACCCGTTAAGAGTAAATGTCATTCCTCTTCATCTGTTCTGTTGTATAGTCATCACTTGTTAATGGTCCTGAACAGATATTCTGAAAATACATTTTTCTCCCCCGGCTAACTACCAGGAAGTTTGAAAAAATAGGAATAGTGGGCGGGGAGCTGATATTCATGAGTTTGCCTTGATTGACAGCTCTTTGAAACGTCTATGTCAAGAAATGTGGATGCAGTGGTGCGGTATAATCATCCCAAGCAAATTTTGTCATCATCCTTTGATCTTGAAATATCATCAAATTTCAGGGAAACATGATTTTGACTGTTCATGACCTTTAAAAATATTATATGAGGTTTTAATCCCCTAACACTGACAACTTGTAACATCTTCAGCACTAAAAAGTGTGGACCCTTATAGACACTTGCCCAGTATTAAATGTAACATTGTCAGTATTCATTTAACACTGGGGAATTTGCTGTGCGTTGACAATCAGTACTTGAGCGCTTTGTTACATTATTTCTCGAAAATACATGTCAACATCTACATATTTTATTGGAGGGTTATTGGCTGCAGACAATGCAGGCTTACGAGGCTGTGAGCCATCCACGTGTGTCCCCCCCAAATTACACCCTATAGGGCTTTGGTCAAAAGTACAGCAACATATTGGGAATAGGGTGCCCTCATCAATCTGGCGACAACCTCTCAGACCATACTGTAAATCCCAAAATCAACACCTGTCACCCCCAACATACCCCAGAATTCAGAAATATTTTATGTCGGCACTGTGTCCAAGTTATTGAAAAGAGGAGAAAGATCTTAAATCATTGTCTGTCCAAGCAGGGGATAGTGCAGTAGAACAAAGGCATCAAGCAGGGGAGAATGTGTATAAAGTTAACAGATATTTAGACCGTAGGTACTTCCAGATTAGAAAGCGTGCTGTTGGTTATTGTCGTTGTTAAATTTGTGTTTGGCAATTTTTTATGTTCTTTTTATATCTACTTTTCGGTAAGTGGTCCAGCAAAAAGTGTCTACATTGTGAGTGTAGGTATATTTTAAAGCAGCAGGTTATTCATATTGGCCACCAAGATAAGATTGTCACAAGCGTCGTAGTGAAGAGACCAAGGCGCAGCGTGGATAGTGCTCATTCTTAATTTATTTTATGAGAAGCAGCAGAAATAACAACGACCAACAGTTCCGTCAGGTAAAACAACTAAACGGAAAATAACCACCCGCAAAACCCAAAGAAAACAGGCTGCCTAAGTATGGCTTCCAATCAGAGACAACGCCCTGACCATTCTACTATGGCAAATGCCCTTTTTCACTGGTCAGGACGTGACAGTACCCACCCCCGAAGGTGCAGACTCCGGCTGCACCCCAAACAAAACCCCACAAAAACAAACCCAAACCTAAAGGGAGGGTGGCCACCGTCTATGACGGTTCCTGTGCGACACCCCAAGCCCTTCCGCCAATCCTCCAGCTACGGAGGTGGCTCTGGCTCCGGGCGTAGCCCCTGTTCTGCGCTGCCGACCACCGCCGGAGGCTCTGGGCTGCGGACCGTCGCCGGAGGCCCCGGGCTGCGGGGCGTCGCCGGCGGCCCCGGGCTGAGTGGCGTCGCCGGAGGCCCCGGGCTGAGGGGCGTCGCCGGAGGCTCCGGGCTGAGGGGCGTCGCCGTAGGTTCCGTGCCTTGGATCGTCACTGGAGGCTTTGTGCCATGGATCATCACTTGAGGCTTTGTGCCATGGATCATCCCTGGAGGCTTCGTGCCATGGATCTTCCCTACAGGCTCCGGGCCATGGATCATCACTTGAGGCTTCGTGCCATGGATCATCCCTACAGGCTCTGGGCCATGGATCATCACTGGAGGCTTCATGCAATGGATCATCCCTACAGGCTCCGGGCCATGGATCATCACTGGAGGCTTGGTGCCATGGATAATCCGTGGAGGCTTCCTACGGGGAGCTGGAACCGGTCTCACCAGGCAACGCTGTGGAGCCCATACCGACCGCACCGGACTGTGCGTGCGGATGGGCGAGAGTGCTCATCACACCGTAATGCATTTCTCGCCCCTCTGCACGCCCGCTCCGCAGTGCCCTTTCCGCCAGCACCATTTCCCGGAATCTGGCGTCGAACTCAGCGCTTGACTCCTTAACTTGCTCCGGTTTGCTCCACGGCTCACTCCTATATGCCCGGGAAGTTTTTTGGGGGGTTGCCTATCAGCCTCCTCTTGCCGTTCCAGCAACACCGTTCCGCCTTCGCTGCCTCTATCTCCTCCGGCAGGCGGCGATACTCTCCCGGCCTTGTCCACGGTCCTGCCCCATCCAGGATTTCCTCCCAGGTCCATGACTTCACGTACCTCCTCCCACGTTGCTTGGATCTTATTTTGGTGGATGGTTCTGTCACAAGTGTCGTAGTGAAGAGACCAAGGCGCAGCTTGGATAGTGCTCATTCTTAATTTATTTTATGATAACACTTAACCTCTTGGGGCTAGGTGGGACGCTAGCGTGCCACCCGTGGTGCACTCCATCAACAGCAGGTGCATTTCAAGAGCGGCAAATTTGAATCCAAATAAATGTCAAAATTCAAATTTTTCAAAAATACAACTATTTTACACCATTTGAAAGATAAACATCTCCTTAATCTAACCACGTTTTACGATTTCAAAAAGGTTTTACGGCGAAAACATAAATTTAGAGTATGTTAGGACAGTACATTTACAAGAGTTGTGTGTAATGTTTTGTCAAGTCAAAGACAGGGTCACCAAAACCATAAAACCAGCTAAAATGATGCACTAACCTTTTACAATCTCCATCAGATGACACTCCTAGGACATTATGTTAGACAATGCATGCATTTTTAGTTCTATCAAGTTCATATTTATATCCAAAAACAGCGTTTTACTATGGCATTGATGTTGAGGAAATCGTTTCCCTCCAATAACCGGCAGTCAAGTCAGCGTCACAAATTAAATAATTAAAATTAGAAAACATTGGTAAAATATTATATTGTCATTTAAAGAATTATAGATTTACATCTCTTGAACGCAATCAACTTGCCAGATTTAACAATAACCTTACTGGGAAATCACACTTTGCAATAATCTGAGCACTGCGCCCAGAAAAATACGCGTTGCGATACAGACTAGACGTCATGTTGGGGAGATCTAAAATCGAAAATACTATGTAAATAAACCATTACCTTTGATTCTCTTCATCAGATGTCACTTCCAGGTATCACAGGTCCATAACGAATGTAGTTTTGTTCAAAAAAGCTCATCATTTATGTCCAAAAATCTCCGTCTTGTTAGCACATGATCTAAGCCAGCCGGACTTCTCGTCATGAACGAGGGGAAAAAATATATTTCCGTTCGTTCAAACATGTCAAACGTTGTATAGCATAAATCATTAGGGCCTTTTTTAACCAGAACATGAATAATATTCAAGGTGGACGAATGCATACTCTTTTATAACGTATTGGAACGAGGGTACCCAACATGAACTCGCGCGCCAGGTGTCTAATGGGACATCATCGTTCCATGGCTCTTGTTCGGTCAGATCTCCCTCCAGAAGACTCAAAACACTTTGTAAAGGCTGGTGACATCTAGTGGAAGCAATAGGAAGTGCCAAAATATTCCTAAACCCCTGTGTTTTTCAATGGGATAGGTTTAAAGTCAATACAACACATCAGGTATCCACTTCCTGTCAGAAAATGTCTCAGGGTTTTGCCTGCCAAATGAGTTCTGTTATACTCACAGACACCATTCAAACAGTTTTAGAAACTTTAGAGTGTTTTCTATCCATATATAATAAGTATATGCATATTCTAGTTACTGGGTAGGATTAGTAACCAGATTAAATCGGGTACATTTTTTTTATCCAGACGTGCAAATGCTGCCCCCTAGACCCAACAGGTTAACCTGTTATGGCTAGGGGGCAGTATTTTCACGGCTGGATAAAAAACGTACCCGATTTAATCTGGTTATTACTCATGCCCAGTAACTAGAATATGCATAGAATTATTGGCTTTGGATAGAAAACACTCCAAAGTTTCTAAAACTGTTTGAATGGTGTCTGTGAGTATAACAGAACTCAAATGGCAGGTCAAAACCTGAGAGATTCCTTTACAGGAAGTGGCCTGTCTGACCATTTCTTGAACTTCTTTGCCATCATCTCTATCTTTTACAAAGGATCTCTGCTCTAACGTGACACTTCCTACGTCTTCCATGGGCGCTCAGAGCCCGGGAAAAAACAGAATGTCGTCATCCCAGCCCCAGGCTGAAACACATTATCGCCTTTCTCAAGTGGCCTATCAAGGGACTGTGGGCTTAGGCGCGTGCCCTGGCCGCCCCCGTCTTTGTGATTTTTCATCTGTTTGCCGAAAAGGAGATTCCCGGTCGGAATATTATCGCTTTTTTACGAGATAAATTGCATAAAAATTGATTTTAAACAGCGGTTGACATGCTTCGAAGTACGGTAATGGAATATTTAGAATTTTTTTGTCACGAATTGCGCCATGCGCGCGACCCTGATTTACCATTTCGGATAGTGTCTGGGACGCACGAACAAAACGCCTCTATTCGGATATAACGATGGATTATTTTGGACCAAACCAACATTTGTTATTGAAGTAGCAGTCCTGGGAGTGCATTCTGACGAAGACAACAAAAGGTAATCAAACTTTTATAATAGTAAATCTGATATTGGTGAAGGCTAAACTTGCCGGTGTCTAAATAGCTAGCCCGTGATGGCTGGGCTATGTACTTAGAATATTGCAAAATGTGCTTTCACCAAAAAGCTATTTTAAAATCGGACACATCGAGTGCATAGAGGAGTTCTGTATCTATAATTCTTACAATAATTGTTATGCTTTTTGTGAACGTTTATCGTGAGTAATTTAGTAAATTGTTAGCAAATTCCCCGGAAGTTTGCGGGGGGTATGCTAGTTCTGAACGTCACATGCTAATGTAAAAAGCTGTTTTTTGATATAAATATGAACTTGATTGAACAAAACATGCATGTATTGTATAACATAATGTCCAAGGTGTGTCATCTGATGAAGATCATCAAAGGTTAATGCTGCATTTAGCTGTCTTCTGGGTTTTTGTGACATTATATGCTAGCTTGAAAAATGGGTGTCTGATTATTTCTGGCTTGGTACTCTGCTGACATAATCTAATGTTTTGCTTTCGCTGTAAAGCCTTTTTTGGAAATCGGACAGTGTGGTTAGATAAAGGAGAGTCTTGTCTTTAAAATGCTGTGAAATAGTCATATGTTTGAAAAATTGAAATTTTTGTATTTTTGAGGAATTTGTAATTCGCGCCACGCCTATCATTGGATATTGGAGCAGGTGTTCCGCTAGCGGAACGTCTAGATTTAAGCAGCAAAAATAACAACGACGAACAGTTCCGTAAGGTAAAACAGCTAAACGGAAAATAACCACCCACAAAACCCAAAAGAAAACAGGCTGCCTTATTATGGCTTCCAATCAGAGACAATGAAAGACACCTGCCTCTGATTGGAAACCATACTCGGTCAAACATGGAAAACGAAGCATAGAAAATGAAAACTAGAACAAATTCCCCTTGAACCAAAAAAAACCAAAACACACAAATCAACCCCCCTGCCACGCCCTGACCATTCTACTGTGGCAAATGACCCTTTTCACTGGTCAGGATGTGACAAAGATTCTAGTATTAAACACTGATACTCATAACTGAAGGGCCCATCTTTTGAATAATTTTATTCATAATATAATTATCCATAGAAAAATAGAAAAGCTTTAGTTCAGAAGATTTTTCATTGCAGTGCGTCAACAAACCTTTTGCCATCTACGTATATAGTAAATTATTCAGCTTATACTGTAAATAAAGGAGCAGATTTGTCAGATTTGTCATAAATTAATCCATCACGTCAAAGCATCAGATACACCGATGAAGCTCTTTATTAGCATGTTCTCTCAATTTACAGTCAATGTGTATGTCCCAAATGGAACCATTTTCCCTATATAATGCACTACTTTTGACCAGAGCTCATGGGCTCTAATCAAAAGTAGTGCACTATGTAGGGAATAGTGCACCATTTCAGATACATTTACATTTTACATTTACGTCATTTAGCAGACGCTCTTATCCAGAGCGACTTAGAAATTGGTGCATTCACCTTATGATATCCAGTGGAACATCCACTTTACAATAGTACATCTATATATATATTTTTTTTTTGGGGGGGGGGGCTAGAAGGATTATTTTCTTATCCCAGGTATTCCTTAAAGAGGTGGGGTTTCAGGTAACTCTGGAAGGTGGTGATTGACTCCGCTGTCCTGGCGTCGTGAGGGAGCTTGTTCCACCATTGGGGTGCCAGAGCAGCGAACAGTTTTGACTGGGCTGAGCGGGTACTGTGCTTCCGCAGAGGTAGGGAGGCGAGCAGGCCAGAGGTGGATGAACGCAGTGCCTTTCTTTGGGTGTAGGGACTGATCAGAGTCTGAAGGTACGGAGGTGCCGTTCCCCTCACAGCTCCGTAGGCAAGCACCATGGTCTTGTAGCAGATGCGAGCTTCAACTGGAAGCCAGTGGAGTGTGCGGAGGAGTGGGTTGACGTGAGAGAACTTGGGAAGGTTGAACACCAGACGGGCTGCGGCGTTCTGGATGAGTTGTAGGGGTTTAATGGCACAGGCAGAGCCTCCATGACACAGAGAAGAGCAGTATCAGTTGAATGACCAGTCTTTAAACCTGACTGATTTGGATCAAGAAGGTCATTCGGAGAGAAATAGCAAGAGAGCTGGCCAAGGACGGCACGCTCAAGAGTTTTGGAGAGAAAAGAAAGAAGGGATACTGGTCTGTAGTTGTTGACATTGGAGGGATCGTGTGTAGGTTTTTTGAGAAGGGGTGCAACTCTCGCTCTCTTGAAGACGGAAGGGACGTAGCCAGCAGTCAAGGATGAGTTGATGAGCGAGGTGAGGTAGGGGAGAAGGTCTCCGGAAATGGTCTGGAGAAGACAGGAGGGGATAGGGTCAAGCGGGCAGGTTGTTTGGCGGCCGGGCCGTCACAAGTCGCAAGATTTCATCTGGAGAGAGAGGGTAGAAAGAGGTCAAAACATAGGGTAGGGAAATCTGAGCTGGACCAGTGGTGTCATTTGACTTAACAAACGAGGATTGGATGTCGTCAACCTTCTTTTCAAAATGGTTGACGAAGTCATCCGCAGAGAGGGGGGGGGGGAGATTCAGGAGGGAGGAGAAGGTGGCAAAGAGCTTCCTAGGGTTAGATGCAGATGCTTGGAATTTAGAGTGGTAGAAAGTGGCTTTAGCAGCTGAAACAGAGGAAGAAAATGTAGAGAGGAGGGAGTGAAAAGATGCCAGGTCTGCAGGGAGGCTAGTTTTCCTCCATTTCCGCTCGGGTGCCCGGAGCCCTGTTCTGTGAGCTCGCAATGAGTCGTCAAGCCATGGAGCAGGAGGGGAGGACCGAGCCGGCCGGGAGGATAGGGGACATAGAGAGTCAAAGGACGCAGAAAGGGAAAAGAGTAGGGTTGAGGAAGCAGAATCAGGAGATTGGTTGGAGAAGGATTGAGCAGAGGGAAGAGATGATAGGATGGAAGAGGAGAGAGTAGCAGGAGAGAGAGAGCGAAGGTTGCGATGGCGCAATACCATCTGAGTAGGGGCCGAGTGAGTAGTGTTGGAGGAGAGCGAGAGGGAAAAGGATACAAGGTAGTGGTCGGAGACTTGGAGGGGAGTTGCAGTGAGATTAGTAGAAGAACAGCATCTAGTAAAGATGAGGTCAAGCATATTGCCTGCCTTGTGTTTAGGGGGGGACGGTGAGAGGGTGAGGTCAAAAGAGGAGAGGAGTGGAAAGAAGGAGGCAGAGAGAAATGAGTCAAAGGTAGACGTAGGGAGGTTAAAGTCACCAAGAACTGTGAGGGGTGAGCCATCCTCAGGAAAGGAACTTATCAAGGCGTCAAGCTCATTGATGAACTTTCCAAGGGAACCTGGAGGGCGATAAATGATAAGGATGTTAAGCTTGAATGGACTAGTGACTGTGACAGCATGGAATTCAAAGGAGGAGATAGACAGATGGGTCAGGGGAGAAAGAGAGAATGTCCACTTGGGAGAGATGAGAATTCCAGTGCCACCACCCTGCTGACCAGATGCTCTCGGGGAATGCAAGAACACGTGGTCAGACGAGGAGAGAGCAGTAGGAGTAGCAGTGTTTTCTGTGGTAATCCATGTTTCCGTCAGTGCCAAGAAGTCGAGGGACATGAGGATAGCATAGGCTGAGATGAACTCTGCCTTGTTGGCCGCAGACCGGCAGTTTCAGAGGCTGCCGGAGACCTGGAACTCCACGTGGGTTGTGCGCTGGGACCACCACGTTAGAGTGGCAGCGGCCACGCGGTGTGAAGCGCTTGTGTGTCCTGTGCAGAGAGGAGAGAACAGGGATAGACAGACACATAGTTGACAGGCTACAGGAGAGGCTACGCTAGTGCAAAGGAGATTGGAATTAAAATTAACTAAACACCTGGGGAAGCGAGAGAGCAGGGCCTCCCTCACTAACCATTCACTGAAACACTCAAATATAACTTTTCCAACTTCCACTTTAGAAATTATAATTGATTTAACCTCTTACATCTAGACGTTCCGCTAGCGGAACACCTGCTCCAATATCCAATGCGAATTACAAATTCCTAAAAAATACAAAAACTTCAATTTTTCAAACATATGACTATTTCACAGCATTTTAAAGACAAGACTCTCCTTTATCTAACCACACTGTCCGATTTCAAAAAGGCTTTTCAGCGAAAACAAAACATTAGATTATGTCAGCAGAGTACCAAGCCAGAAATAATCAGACACCCATTTTTCAAGCTAGCATATAATGTCACAAAAACCCAGAAGACAGCTAAATGCAGCACTAACCTTTGATGATCTTCATCAGATGACACACCTAGGACATTATGTTATACAATACATGCATGTTTTGTTCAATCAAGTTCATATTTATATCAAAAAACTGCTTTTTACATTAGCATGTGACGATCAGAACTAGCATACCCCCCGCAAACTTCCGGGGAATTTGCTAACAATTTACTAAATTACTCACGATAAACGTTCACAAAAAGCATAACAATTATTTTAAGAATTATAGATACAGAACTCCTCTATGCACTCGATATGTCCGATTTTAAAATAGCTTTTTGGTGAAAGCACATTTTGCAATATTCTAAGTACATAGCCCAGCCATCACGGGCTAGCTATTTAGACACCCGGCAAGTTTAGCACTCACCCATATCAGATTTACTATTATAAAAGTTTGATTACCTTTTGTTGTCTTCATCAGAATGCACTCCCAGGACTGCTACTTCAATAACAAATGTTGGTTTGGTCCAAAATAATCCATCGTTATATCCGAATAGAGGCGTTTTGTTCGTGCGTCCCAGACACTATCCGAAATGGTAAATAAGGGTCGCGCGCATGGCGCAATTCGTGACAAAGAAATTCTAAATATTCCATTACCGTACTTCGAAGCATGTCAACCGCTGTTTAAAATCAATTTTTATGCAATTTATCTCGTAAAAAAGCGAAAAAGCGATAAAATTTCCGACCGGGAATCTCCTTTTCGGCAAACAGAGGAAAAATCACAAAGACGGGGGCGGCCAGGGCACGTGCCTAAGCCCACAGTCCCTTGTTCGGCCACTTGAGAAAGGCGATAATGTGTTTCAGCCTGGGGCTGGGATGACGACATTCTGTTTTTTCCCGGGCTCTGAGCGCCTATGGAAGACGTAGGAAGTGTCACGTTAGAGCAGAGATCCTTTGTAAAAGATAGAGATGGCAAAGAAGTTCAAGAAATGGTCAGACAGGCCACTTCCTGTAAAGGAATCTCTCAGGTTTTGACCTGCCATTTGAGTTCTGTTATACTCACAGACACCATTCAAACCGTTTTAGAAACTTTGGAGTGTTTTCTATCCAAAGCCAATAATTATATGCATATTCTAGTTACTGGGCAGGAGTAGTAACCAGATTAAATCGGGTACGTTTTTTATCCAGCCGTGAAAATACTGCCCCCTAGCCATAACAGGTTAAACTACAGTGGTTCAATGTTTCCAGGAATAGGCTCAAACTTAGTTTATTCAGCTAGATAAAATGGTACAGTATTCTTCTGTGAAACCCACCCAGTGCACCGTATCCTATGACGCTGTAGCTAACTAGAATGCTAGCATCCAATAACACACGGTTAGCACCAATACTTGGTTACAACAAACTACCAATGGATCATTCGTGTCTGTGTCTAGTTCCTTTCATAACGCAGAAGTAATTAAACTTTGGCTAGCTAACACAAAGTCAGTCCTGCTAGCTACACAAGTGGACTACACATCTCGAAAGTTCAGCTTACATTGCAAAAATCTTATTGACTAAAAATGATACAGTACTGCTAGCTGGTAGAGTTCGCTAGCTAGCAATGGCTGCGTTTACCTTTATCTTTTATACAAAGACAACTATGTAGCTAGCTAACATTACACTAATCAAAACGTTCCGTTGTAATGTATTTACTTTCTACAGTACTGCTAGTTGGTAAAGTTGGCTAGCTAGCTGTGGTGTTGTGGTGTTGACGCCGTTTGGAAAACGTCGCTGCGAACGAATACAGCTGGCTAGCTAACCTTGTTAGTTTCTCAAAGCTACACCTTTATCCCTGATACAAAGACAGCAAAGACAACTATGTAGCTAGCTAATCAAATCAAATCGTTCCGTTGTAATGTAATGAAATGTAATATTACCCGCGGATCGAAGTACAGCACGACTATTCACTCCAGCATCCGGTTGTGAGCAATGCTGTAGATACTTGGATTATTAGAATAGGGTGAGTGACAGCTGTATGAAAACATTTCATAGCTCTTGAAAGGTAGCTTTTAACAAGGACTCAAACATAGAAAAGTGGGTGGGACACGGGAACAAAGGGTGGGGGAGAAGATTCCTCGGTCATATCCTTGAAATGTTAATATAATACATTTTGCAGGAGCATTGTTATGGCATTTCAATGTTTAAACTGCTCCATTAAACTGCTCCTTTATATGGTCTATCTACAGTATACTACAGTATACGGGGCAGAATTTTCATGGTGTTGATACATTTATGTAGCCTCCCCACTGTATGGAGTTTTTCAGTAATATTATTCCCCAAAAAACTGTACTGACTGTGTCAGATTGCAGAGCAGTGTTATGTTTATCATGCATATAAATATTTCTGTAACACTTCACTAATAGTATCCAGGGAAATGTATTTAACTTGTAATAGCAGGTATAAGCATGCGTGATTTCTATTACAGGTGTGATGGTTTTTTTTACCCCCTTTTCGTGGTATCCAATTGGTAGTAGTTACTGTCTTGTCTCATCACTGCAACTCCCGTATGGACTCAGGAGAGGCGAAGGTCGAGAGCCATGCGTCCCCCGAAACACAACCCAACTGCTACTTGACACAGCGCACATCCAACCCGGAAGCCAGCCACACCAATGTGTCGGAGGAAACACCGTACGCCTAGCGACCTGGTCAGCGTACACTGCGCCCGGCACGCCACAGGAGTCGCTAGTGCGCGATGAGACAAGGATATCCTTGCCGGCCAAACCCTCCCTAACCCGGACAAGGCTGGGCCAATTGTGCGTCGCTCCTTGAGCCTCCCGGTCGCAGCCGGCTGCGGCAGAGCCTGGGTTCGAACCCAGAATCTCTGGTGGCACAGCCTTAGACCACTGCGCCACCCGGGAGGCCCCACAGGTGTGATGTTTTATGTCCATGCAGTGGACTCTTCCTTTCCATAGGGATTATTGATCCTCTGGTAGAGATACAGATGGCTCCATTCAATCATCAATTACTTTTTGACAGCAGCTGAAAAACATTTCTATCACTGAATGGACCTCTAGTCTTGTTTCATTTTGTGTTTTTTTATTTAACCTTTATTTAACTACGCAAGTCAATTAAGAACAAATTAAATAAACTCTAAAAGAGTTGGGTTGTTGGAACCATATAGATGCCGGAACAGTGTTAACCCCTGTGCGGCCTAGAACATCCAGCGAAAAATCATATCGCCATTAGCATAACAAATGTAATAATTTTTTTTTTTCACAATTTTTTTTCAAATTATATCGTTTTATAGATACACCTCTCCTGAATCGAACCACGTTGTCCGATTTCAAAAAGGCTTTACAGCAAAAGCAAAACATTAGATTATGTTAGAGGAGTATATCGTAAAAGTAGCCACATAGCCATTTTCCGACCAACCACATGCATCACAAATAACCAAAAAACAGCTAAATGCAGCACTAACCTTTGACAATCTTCATCAGATGACACACCTAGGACATCAGGTTACACAATACATGCATTCTTTTGTTCGATAAAGTTCATATTTATATATAAAAACAGCATTTTACATCGGTGTGTAACGTTGACTAACTATTTTCCCTCAAATGCATCCGATGAAACAGCGCTACAATTTACTAAATTACTATTCGAAAACATTTTTAAAATGTAATATTGTCATTCTAAGATTTATAGATGAATATCTCTTGAAAGCACCTGTAATGCCAGATTTAAAAATAACTTTACTGGGTAATCACACTTTGCGATAAAAGGGGATGCGATACTCAGAACAATAGGCTAGCAATACAGGTCAGCGCCATCTTGGAACAATCGCATATCAAATCTAGTCTTGTATACTATTGTCAATAATCCCTTACCTTTGATTATCTTCATCCTTAGGCACTTCCAGGAATCCCAGGTCCACAACAAATGTATTTTCGTTCGAAAAAGTTCATCCTTTATGTTCCATTAGCTTGTTGTTGTTAGCGCGTTCTGAAGGCTGCACCAAAAGCTCCGTGGCCGCGGGACTATTCTTTCAACAAAATGCATTTTTTTCTTATTTAGGTACGTTGAAACATGTCAAACATTGTATAACATAAATCTTTAGGGCCTTTTTCAACCAGAGCTCCAATAAGATTCAAGGGGGACGATTGCATTGTCTTTATAAACGTTTCGAAAGGGGAGGGTAGCCAGGGGCGCCGGCGTCATAATGGTGATGGCCCTCTCCGTGTGACCACGTTCCACAGCGTGTCATTCTGTCAGTTTTCACAGTAGGAGACTCAAATCACTTTGTAAAGACTGGGGACATCTAGTGGAAGCAATAGGAAGTGCTCAATTAACCATAGCTCACGGTGTGATTAATAGGCAACGTGATGAAGTTGAGTCCGCAATTCAGAATTCCACTTCCTGTTTCGATCTGTCTCGGGGTTTTGACTGACATATGAGTTCTGTTATACTCACAGACACCATTCAAACAGTTTTAGAAACTGTAGGGTGTTTTCTATCCACAAGTATTAATTATATGCATATCCTAGCTTCTGAGTTTGAGTAGTAGGCCGTTTAAAATGGGCACGAATGTTTTTCAAAATGCGCTGTGGCGCCCCCTATCCTAGGCGACCGTCAAGAGGTTAAATTAACACATTGGTTAGTGTAAAGCCTTATTCGAATAAATCCTGGAGTGCCTTGTCTTTGAGTAAATTGTAGAGTTACTGCCCATGACTCTATTTGTTAGTGACAGGGACATGGTTATTGTATTAATCTACACTGAACAAAAATAAACACAACATCCAACAATTTCAAAGATTTTGCTGAGTTACAGTTCATATAAGGAAATCAGTCAACTGAAATAAATTCATCAGGCCCTAATCTATGGATTTCACATGACTGGGAATACAGATATGCATCTGTTGGTCAAAGACAGAGTATGTGAAAGGGGTTGAGTGGTCAGAAATCACACTCATCAGTGCTTGAGCCCTGCCGGCACTTCCCCTCCTTTCCAACACTCAGCTAAAAACCACTCCTTGCTCCAATAAAAAAAACTGACTCTCCAAATTCCCTCCATTCATTATAATCACAATTTAACCAACACACATTTTTCTGACTGAGTGATCCTTCCATTTGGTTTGGAAGTATTGAAACCAAACCATTTGATTTAAATGAAAAGTATTTTAATAAACAACAGGAAAAGGTAAGATGTGCTCATCATTTCAAATAGGCTACATGTTATATTAAACAGCAATTAAATACTAGGTCAGGAGCCAGACAGGTAGCCTAAGAAGGAACGAAAATGACCTATTTAGGCTATATTATTTCAGTTATTTCAAGGCTATATCCTACAAAGAAATCAATTGTGAAGCATTTGCGAGTGCAACACACTTGGCTGGCAGGGACATTAAGTGCTCAGCATTTAAACAACATTTTGTTGTATTAAATCATTATAGCCTATAAATTGCACATACTGTATAGGCTGTGACTTACTTTGAATTAAATACAGATTAAACTACAGTGCCTTTGAATACATTTTTCGAAACATGATTTTGGCCAGAGTCTTCAGGCTCATGCAATGGTGCCTGGAGAGCAAGCCAGCAGCGGAGAATATATTCTCAGCGCCTGCAGAGCCACTGGGAGTGATAAACACCCTTTGGGCCACTCTTGCCAGGCTCGGCAGGGATGCGTAGTTGTTTTATTATTTTTCAGTAGGTAGGCCTAAAGGATTTTCGGCAAAACAACCCTTTCAAAACAGAAAGCTCATTAAAGAGGTAATATGACAGGCCTATTGGGCCAAAATCAATGATGGTCTATTGTATAGATAATAAAACTAAAATGAACAAAACTTTTAGGAGATCAGATTTGTTGTTTATAAATACTTTGCTACAATGACACTTAGCTAGCTACCGACCTCATTCCTTTCTGTTAGCATGTGCACATAATAAGTAAACCATCATGCTCTCGGGATACATGTCTTTTCAGATTCCTCAATAATTCTTTAGTTATGGACACTACATCAACACACTCCCTCTCTTGCTCTTGGTCCTCCTCATCTTTGTAAGTCACCTTGATTTTTCACCTGCGTGTTTAATCAGTTTCTTTATGAAAATATTTAGCATACTAGATGACAGTAGCTAAAGCAAGGGGCTATAGCAGCACACAAGTAAATCAAATGCATGCTGGACTGGGCATGCCCTGAGCTCTTGAAATGAGAGCTACTGGAGGCTAGTGGAGCGTAATTAGAGAGGGTGAGACGGCTGACGCTCCAGCCTTTGGGAAACTCCCTCCATGCTCCAGCCAAATTGTGCATGCTCCCCGCTCTGCTCCGCTCACATACTCTGGTCACAGATACCTTTAAAAAAACAGTAGGGGCATGGATCAGAAAACCACCTAGTGTGACCACCATTTGCCTCATGCAGTGCAACACATTTCCTTCGCTAAGAGTTGATCAGGCTGTTGATTGTGGAATGTGGATTGTTGTCCAACTTCTCTTCAATGTCTGTGCAAAGTTGCTGGATATTGGCGGGAACTGGAACACGCTGTTGTACATGTCGATCCAGAGCATCCCAAACATGTTCATCGGTTGACATGTCTGGTGAGTATGCAGGCCATGGAAGAACTGGGACATTTTCAGCTTCCAGAAATTGTGTACAGATCCTTGCAAGATGGGGCTGTGCATTATCATGCTGAAACATGAGGTGATGGCGGTAGATGAATGGCAAAACAATGGGCTTGAGGATCTCTCTCGTCACAGTATCTCTGTGCGTTCAAATTGCCATTGATAAAATGCAATTGTGTTCGTTGTTTGTAGCTTATGCCTGCCCATACCATAACCCCACAGCCACCATGGGCCACACTGTTCACAATGTTGACATCATCAAACCACACGCCCACAAGAGCTGTCTGCCATCTGCCCATTACAGTTGAAACCGGGATTAATTCATGAAGAGCTTACTTCTCCAGTGTGCCAGTGGACATCGAAGGTGAGCATTTGCCCACTGAAGTCTGTTATGACGCCGAACTGCAGTCAGGTCAAGACCCTGGTGAGGACAACAAGCACGCAGATGAGCTTCTAATAAAACTGAGACGGTTTCAGACAGTTTGTTCAGAAATTCTTTGGTTGTGCAAATTCACAGTTTCATCAGCTGTACGGGTGGCAGGTCTCAGACGATCCGGCAGGTGAAGAAGCCTGATGTGGATGTACTTGGCTGGTGGCTACACATGGTCTGCAGTTCTGAGGCTGGTTGGACTTAGTGCCAAATTCTCTAAAAAACATAGGAGGCCATGCCTCAGGACTACCTGGCATGATGACTCCTTGCTGTCCCCAGTCCACCTGGCTGTGCTGCTGCTCCAGTTTCAACTGTTCTGCCTGCGGCTATGGAACCCTGACCTGTTCACCGGACGTGCTATCTGTCCCAGACCTGCTGTTTTCAACTCTCTAGAGACAGCAGGAGTGGTAGAGATACTCTCAAAGATCAGCTATGAAAAAGCCAACTGACACTTACTCTTGAGTTGCTGACTTGTTGCACCCTCGACAACTACTATGATTATTATTATTTGACCATGCTGGTCATTTATGAACATTTGAACATCTTGGCCATGTTCTGTTATAATCTCCACCCAGCACAGCCAGAAGAGGACTGGCCACCCCTCATAGCCTGGTTCCTCTCTAGGTTTCTTCCTAGGTTTTGGCCTTTTTAGGGAGTTTTTCCTAGCCACCATGCTTCTACACCTGCATTGCTTGCTGTTTGGGGTTTTAGGCTGGGTTTCTTTGAGATATCAGCTGATGTAAGAAGGGCAAAATAAATACATTTGATTTGATTTGAGGAGGCGGCTTATGGTAGAGAAATGAACATTAAATTATCTGGCAACAGCTCTGTTGGACATTCCTGCAGTCAGCATGCCAATTGCACTCTCCCTCAAAACCTGAGACATCTGTAGCATTGTTATGTGACAAAACTGCACATTTTAGAGTGGCCTTTACTGTGCCCAGCACAAGGTGCACCTGTGTAATGACAATGCTGTTTAATCAGCTTCTTTATATGCCACACCTGTCAACTGGATGGATTATCTTGGCAAAAGCAAAATCCTCACTAACAGGGATGTAAACACATTTGCGCACTACATTTGAGAGAAATAAGATTTTTGTGTATATGGAATATTCATGGGTTCTTTTATTTCAGCTCATGTAACATGGAACCAACCCTTTACATGTTGCATTTATATTTTGGTTCAGTATATTTCTGGCCCTATGGACTCATGAATGGAAAAAAAACTACAAAGTGCAATTACAAAATACAGATACAAAGTACAAAAATATAAGATCAATATATCCAAATAAAATTCCAAATACTTACATTTTACTTGCATTTTGTAATGTAATGAATAAAAATACATGTGTTTTGTATTTTAAAATATAAAAATACATTTGCAAGTAGCAGGTCCGAACAGCACCAACATTCAACTATACCTGTTGAGTATAGGGGACAGTATTTTCACGGCCGGATGAAAAACGTACCCAAAATAAACTGCCTACTACTCGGGCCCAGAAACTAGAATATGCATATTATTAGTAGATTTAGATAGAAAACACCCTGAAGTTTCTAAAACTGTTGGAATGATGTCTGTAAGTATAACAGAACTCATATGGCAGGCAAAAACCTGAGAAAAATCCAACCAGGAAGTGGGAAATCTGAGAATTGTAGTTCTTCTTTTGAATCCCTATCGAAAACTACAGTGTCTGTGGGGTCACGTTGCGCTTCCATTGGCTGTCAACAGTCTTTAGAAAGTATTTTCATCATTCTCCTGTTACTGGGCAGAGAATAGTAGCTCAGTCAATGACTGGACTGCTTGAGGACAAAGGGCTTGGTTATGCGCGGGCACACTGATGTGCCGCTCCTTCTTTTTCCTCTGTAATGAATACGCTATTGTCCGGTTGGAATGTTATCGAAGATTTATGTTAAAAAGACCCTAAGTATTGATTGTAAACATCATTTGACATGTTTCTACAAACGGTAATGGAACTATTTGACTTTTCGTCTCTGGTTTTGCGCTCTCGTGTTATGCCTTTGGATTAGTGATCTGAACGCGCGAACAAAATGGAGGTATTTGGACATAAATATGGAGTTTTTGGCGGGTAACTGTATAGCTTGCATTGATGGCTGAGCTCTGTACTCGGAATATTGAAAAATGTGCTTTCGCCGTAAAGCTATTTTAAAATCTGACAGCGGTAAAATTACGGAGAAGTGTATCTATAATTATTTTCAATAACTGTTGTAAATTGATGAGTATTTTTGTAAATTGATGTGCTCATTCACGTTTTGGTGGGAATACATTTTCTGAACATCACGCGCCAATGTAAAATGGGGTTTATGGATATAAATATGAACTTTATCAAGCAAAACATATATGTATTTTGTAACATTGAGCCCTGGGAGTGTCATCTGATGAAGATCATCAAAGGTTAGTGATTAATTTTAGCTGTATTTTTGTGACGCCTCTCCTTGCTTGGAAAGTGGCTGTGTGGTTTTTCTTGTTTCGGCGCTGTCCTAACATAATCTAATGCTATGCTTTCGCCATAAAGCCTTTTTGAAATCGGACACTGTGGTTGGATTAAGGAGAATCTTATCTTTAAAATGGTGTACAACACTTGCATGTTTGATAAATTTGAATAACGAGATTTTTGTTGTTTTGAATTTGCCAACCTGCTATTTCACTGGCTGTTGATAGTGTGTGCCACGGTTGGGACGCTAGCGTCCCAAATGTCCCAGAGAGGTTTTAATTAATAAGAGTTACAAAAAACTTTTTTCTTGCTATAACTATGATATATTGTTGTTTATATACCCTAGTTGAGCAAGTCACTCTGGATAAGATGACACATTTATTTATATGTGAAAATAAACATACCAAATTGAACTGCAAAGCAAACTGGGTGATTCCATGTCTATTATTGGCTTTGATTCAGGGCAAAGCTCATTAGAATAATACTCAGCATGCTTTGAGATTTTAAATCTTTACATTAGCATTTTAGTCATTTAGCAGATACTCTTATCCAGAATGACTTACAATTAGTGCATTCATCTTAAGATAGCTAGGTGAGACAACAACATATCGCAATCTTGTAAAGTACATTTTCCCTCAACAAAGTATTTATAAAAATGTTTACATATACATACATTTATATTTAGTTAATTTAGCAGAGGCCATTATCACACCATAGTGTTATCATACTTCTCATACCAATGCAGGGTGAAAGGGGGTGCCAAAAAAATGTATAGAAAAGTATTTTGAAGATACAACATACAAAATTCATTGGAGTGTAGTTCAACCCAGTGTAATTCAAATTACAAAATAATCAGAAGTAATTAAAATGTGGATTTCAAATACCTGTATTAGAAATACGGCCCATCTCTGTATGGACTTCACTAAGTGATATGCTAAGCGAATAAATTATCTATAAAAATATATATTTAACACAGTACCATACGTATTTCATAAAGCCTTATTTTGAGGGCTAAGTTCAAATCAAATTTCATTGGTCACATACACATATTTAGCAGATGTTATTGCTTGTGTTCCTAGCTCAAACAGTGTAGTAATATTTCACAATTCATAACAATACACACAAATCTAAAGTTAAAGAATGGAGTTAAGAAATATATAAATATAGGGTGCAATGTCGGAGTGGCATTGACTAAAAAACAGTAGAATAGAATACAGTATATCCATATAAAATGAGTAAAGCAGTATGTAAACATTACTAAAGTGACTAGTGTTCCATTATTAAAGTGACCAGTGATTCCATGTCTGTGTATATAGGGCAGCAGCCTCCAAGGTGCAGGGTTGAATAACCGGGTGGAAGTCGGCTAGGGATGGCTATTTTGCAGTCTGATGGCCTTGAGATAGAAGCTGTTTTTCAGTCTCTCCGTCCCAGCTTTGATCAACATTTACTGACCTCGCCTTTTGGATGGTAGCGGTGTGAACAAGCTGTGGCTCGGGTGGTTGATGTCCTTGTTAAACTTGTTGGCCTTCCTGAGACATCAGGTGCTGTAGGTGTCCTGGAGGAAAGACAGTGTGCCCCCGGTGATGCGTTGGGCAGGACGCACCACCCTCTGGAGAGCAGTTGTGGGCAGTGCAGTTGCTGTATCAGACGGTGAAACAGCCCGACAGGATGTTCTCAATTGTGCATCTGTAAAAGTTTCTGAGGGTCTTAGGGGTCAAGCCGAATTTCTTTAGCCTCCTAAGGTTGAAAAGACGGTGTTGCACCTTCTTCACCACACTGTCTAAGTGGGTGGACCATTTGAGATCATCAGATATGTGGATGCCAAAGAACTTGAAGCTTTTCACCTACTCTACTACAGTTCCATCGATGTGGATAGGGGCGTGCTCTCTCTGCTGTTTAATGAAGTCTACGATCAGCTCCTTCGTTTTACTGACGTTGAGAGAGTGGTTAATTTCCTGGCACCACTCCGCCAGGGCCCTCACCTCCTCACTGTAGGCTGTCTCGTCAGTGTTGGTAATCAGGCCTACAACTGTTGTGTCTTCTTCAAACTTGATGATTGAGTTGGAGGCATGAATGGCCAAGTAGTCATGTGTGAACAAGGAATCCAGGAGGTGGCTGAACACGCATCCTTGTGGGGTCCCTGTGTTGAGGATCAACGAAGTGGAGGTGTTGTTTCCTACCTTCACCACCTGGGGGAGGCCCGTCAGGAAGTCCAGGACCCAGTTGCACAGGGTGGGGTTTAGATCCAGGGCCCCAAGCTTAATGATGAGCTTGAAAGGTACTATGGTGTTGAAGACTGAGCTATATTTACATAGATATTCCTCTTGTCCAGATGGGATTGGGCAGTGTGCAGTGCGTCTGTGGATCTATTGGGGCGGTATGCACATTTAAGTGGGTCTAGGGTGTCAGGTAAGGTAGAGGTGATATGATCCTTATTGACTAGCCTCTCAAAGCACTTCATGATGACAGAAGTGTGTGCTATGGGCGATAGTCATTTAGATCAGTTACCGTTGCTTTCTTGGGTACAGGAACAATGGTGGACATCTTGAAGCAAGTGGGGACAGCAGACTGGGAAAGGGAGAGATTGAATATGTCCGTAAACACTCCAGCCAGCTGGTCTGTGCATGCTCTGAGGTTGCGGCTAGGGATGCCGTCTGGGCCGGCAGCATTGCGAGGGTTAACATGTTTAAATGTCTTACACATATCGGCCACGGAGAAGGAGAGCCCACAGACCTTGGGAGCGGGCCGCGTCGGTGGCACTGAGTTATCCTCAAAGTGAGCGAAGAAGGTGTTTAGCTTGTCCGGGAGCAAGACGTCAATGTCCGCAATGTGGCTGGTTTTCCCTTTGTAATCCATGATTGTCTGTTGACTTTGCCACATATGTCTAGTGTTTGAGCCGTTGAAATGTGACTCCACTTTATCTCTGTACTGATGTTTTGCTGTTTGATTACCTTACGGAGGGAATAACTACACTGTTTGTATTCAACCATATTCCAGGTCACCTTGTGGTGGTTCGCACTTTCAGTTTTGAGCGAATGCTGCCATCTATCCATGGTTTCTGATTTGGGTAGGTTTTAATAGTCACAGTGGGAACAACATCCGCTATACACGTCCTGATGAACTCAGTGACCGTGTCAGTGTATACGTCAATGTTATTCTCAGAGGCTACCCAGAACATATCTCAGTCCGATTGATCAAAACAATCTTGAAGCATGGATCCCGATTGGTCTGACCAGCATTGAATAGACCTTAGCACGGTTACTTCCTGTTTGAGATTCTGCCTACAGCAAGGGAGGAGCAAAATTAAGTCATGATCTGATTTGCCGAAGGGAGGGCGAGGGAGTGCCTTGTAGGCATCCTGGAAGTTGGAGTAGCAGTGGTTGAGTGTTTTAGCAGCGTGAGTACTACAGTCAGTGTTTGATAGAACTTCGGTACTGTTTTCCTCAAATTTGCTTTGTGAAAATCCCCAGCTACAATAAATGTGGCCTCAGAATATATGGTTTCCAGTTGCACAAAGTCCAATCTAGTTCCTTGAGTGCCGTCGTTGTATCGACTTGAGGGGGAGTATACACGGCGCTGACTATACCCGAAGAGAATTCTCTTGGGAGGTAATATGGTCTGCATTTGATTGTGAGGTATTCTAGGTTGGGTGAACAAAAGGACTTGAGTTTCTGTACGTTAACACAATCACACCATGTGTAGTTAATCATGAAACATACACTTTTCTTCTTCCCGGAGAGTACTTTATTCCTGTCTGCGCGATGTACTGAGAACCCAGCTGGCTCTATGGATGGGGACAGTATTTCCGAAGAGAACCATGATTCTGTGAAACAGAGTATGTTACAGTCCCTGATGTCTCTCTGGAAGGAAACCCTCGCTCTGAGATTGTCTACTTTATAGTCCAGAGACTGAACATTAGCAAGTAATATACTCGGAAGCGGTGGATGGTGTGCACGCCTCCTGAGTCGGACTAGAAGTCTACTCCGAATACCTCTTCTCCACCGGCGGTGGCGTGGAGCGGCCTCTGGGATAAGTTTAATTGCCCTGGCTTGTACTAACCAAGAATTAAATTCAGGAAAGTTGTATTCCTTGTCATAATTCTGGTGAGTTACCACCACTCTGATATCGAAAAGTTATTTCCTGCTGTATGTAATAACACAAAAAACTTTCTGTGCTAATAATATAAGAAATAACACACAAAAAAACGAAATACTGTAAAGTTGCTTAGGAGCTAGAAGTAGAGCTGCCAGGTCTGTCGGCGTCATCTTTCCTAATACAAGGGTTTGAAACTCACACACTTCACATTTAACCAAAACCAGATCCATCATTATCATATTTCCCAGCATGCTCTATTACAGGTTGATTTTTAGAATTGTTTGTTTTAATATCTATGTTTGTGCATGTACATGAATTGATTGATAAATCTTATGCTACATAAGGGAAAATTTGATTTTTGGAAAATCTGTGAATTTTGTGAAAGTAATTGAAATTCTGCAACCATACTTGCCAGCCTAATGAAGTCTGAGGTATGAACTCTGGTACAATTATGTACTTATCGCTAAAGGTACAGATCAAACCTTTTGTTCTGAGATTGTAAAACAATGACCTGAAACTCATGGTTTACAGGCCATATCAGGCCTACATGTCACACTATTCTGTCTTGCAAGTAGATGTGAAATTCCCATTGGAATCCAACCAGTGTGGGGATATCCAACATCTGCAATTGTTTTTATCACCTGCAATCTGTATTCAGAATGACTGCCAGGGTTGGGAGGATTAAGCTACAGGACTACCTGCAGCATCTAAACTGGAACAACCATTTCAATAACGGGTGCAATAAATCCAAGTATCATATTAGACTACAAAATATTTGAAATGTATATTCATGAATCAATGTACAAACACATATTTTTTTTATTTTTTTATTTAACCCTTATTGTACCAGGTAAATTTACTGAGAACACATTCCCATTTACAGCAACAACCTGGGGAATAGTTACAGGGGAGAATAATGAGCCAATTGGAAACTGGGGATGATTAGGGGGCCATGAGGGCCAAATTGGGAATTTATCTAGTACACTAGGGTTAACACCCCTACTCGTACGATAAGTACCAAGGGATTTTTCATAACCACAGAATCAGGACAACCGTTTAATTAACATCCCATCCAAAAGATGCCACCAATCATTGCTCCGGGGCATTTTTTTATTTTGACAAGAGGAAAGAGTGCCTCCTACTGGCCTTCCAACACCATTTCCAGCAGCATCTGGTCTCCCATCCATTACCAACTCTGCTTAACTTCAGAAGCAAGCTAGCAGTGGGATGCCGGTTGGTATGCTGCTGGATTAAATAGATATTGAATAGATATTGACACAACAATTCTAAAAATCCACCTGCAATAGAACATGGTTTTGATTAAAAGTCATGTGTATGAGTTTCAGGCCCCTGTACTGGGGTAAAACTAGGCCCTCATAATAAGGTCTTATGAAATAATATGTTATTGTCTTACATTTTCGTCATTTAGCAGATGCTCTTATCCAGAGCAACTTACAGTAGTGAGTGCATACATTATTTTACTTTTTTGTACTGTTATCACAGGCGTCGTAGTGAACAGACCAAGGCGCAGCGTGTAGAGTGAAGACACTTCAACGAAAACAATCAAACAACCGCCAACAGTTCCGTAAGGTACTTAGACTATATGGAAAACAACCACCCACAAAACCCAAAGGAAAACAGGCTGCCTAATTATGGCTTCCAATCAGAGACAACGAAAGACACCTGCCTCTGATTGGAAACCATACTCGGCCAAACATGGAAAATGAAGCATAGAAAATGAAAACTAGAACAAATTCCCCTTGAACCAAAAAAAAATAAAAACACACAAAACAACCCCCCTGCCACGCCCTGACCATTCTACTATGGCAAATTACCCTTTTCACTGGTCAGGACGTGACAACTGTTCCCCTGTGGGAATTGTACACACAACCCTGATGTTGCAAGCATCATGCTCTACCAGCTGAGTCAATACATTTTTTATGATAACATTTGTTTAGGATCTAACTTGCTGAAGTCCATAGGACCAAGAATGGATAAATGCAACAATCATGTCTCTGTCACTAACACATACAGTCAAGGGTGGTGACTCTACAATTTACTTGAAAGGTAAGGTATTCTGGGAAATATGAATAAGACTTTACACGAAGCAGTGTATTAATTTAACACTGTTCGGATGTCAATATGGTTCCACAGACTCAAGATTTTCAATATACAGTATATAATTTTTACACTGGAGAATTTGCTGTGCATGTTTAAGTGTCTGTATGTGTGTGTACATGCGTGTGTGCATTCATTGCATTTGTGTGTTTGTTTGTCGGTGCATGCGTGCGCATCTGTCATTTGTTTGGCACACTGTCACCACCTCTAATTTCTTGTCCATCCATACCAGTGACCACAGTGGAAATCTAAGGTTAAGTTCGTTGGATCACTATCCAAAAGGATGCTGATTTGAATCTCTGAGCTACCTAGGTGAAAATTCTAACAGATTTGCCCTTGAGCAAGGCACTTAACCTAGTTGCTCTGGATAAGAAGGTCTGCTAAATGACAAAAATGTTAAAATCTCACTTGACAACTTTGATGTTGTGTATGTACAGGGGTTTGAAGCTAAACTGTGTCTGTGTGCTGAATTGGAGGCAGGTGCAGCGTTAAGACCTAATCACATTTGCGGCTCATTACCCATTGACTCTGTGCACATATTTGCCTCTCTATGTCCTTATTAATCAGGCGCAGACAACCCTAAGTGCTCCACTTTACCACATGACTTGCTAGAAGCAACAGTAGAGCAACAACAACATGATGTGACCACCTGCTGCTGGTCCTGGTCTCTAACACCTGCAATGCAAATCTACACTGCTTGTAATCCCTCACTTAACCTCTAATCATCTTCCATTGAGAGCGGGAGAGATGGAGATTTTTTTCCTCATGGCTCAGTGCCAACATTGTTGTCAGTCTACTCCACCCAAATTATGTTGCCAGTTACAGATGTTTTCAGGAGATTGTGCTCTCAACCACATTTCCCCTGGAATTCAAGTGTCTCTGGGAGTGTGAATTCCAAATTAACTCAAATAAAGTGTTGTCTGCTTGAAAATAAGTGCAATTTCATAAAATGTACACAATCTGCATTTTCAGTGTTAAAACTCTTATTACTAATCAAAGGAGAACCATCGCGCTCTCCCAGAAGCGTGGCTGGTGCGTAAAACCTACAAATTCAGACAAACAAAAAAGTGTAATGGGTTCACACTCAAAAAGATGTTGCATACAGCTTAATGCATTATTAAATGTTTTTAATGATTTTCACTGCATCGGGGATAGCGTACACAGATGTTTCGGCTTTACAACCTTTCTTCATTGTGTAGGTACAATTGTACCTACAAAATTGTACCTAAACACTGAAGAAGGCTGTAAAGTCGAAATGTAAAACAAATATATATATGTCATGACGTTGGCCTCTTTGAGTACAGGGAGGACAGTTGACCAGTTGACCCCCTCCCCCCTTTGCACCATCCCCCAACCTACCTTCCCCCACCCAGGCCCTGTGTGAAAGGGTTGTAAAAACTCTAAGAGGAGAATCTCTTGCCACATGGCCCATAGAGAGACACAGGAAATTCTTCCAACTCACAGAATTGGGGAACCGAATGACATTTGTGTTCTGGAGAAGGTATGGAAGATTGGTGAAGAATCCAGCTACGAACTGGTCCACTTGGTACAATTTTGTGATACTCAGAAGAGACAATATAGCCATATTACCATAAAACGGTTTATATAATTGCCTCAGCCTTGAGACTTGCATCTACATGGTTGTATAGAATGTATTAATAAGGATAAAGCTATTTGTAATACATTGAGATGCTATGTACTGATGTTAATGTGATAGAATTATATTTCTGTACCAAGCTTAACTCAGTCATCGGCACGCCCCCAGGGACACAGACAGGACCAGGTGTCATGTGACATGTTCACTATAAAACCATAGCCTGATCTACTTTCTTCAGACCCCGGCCTCCACTCCATTGCGAGTTGGCCAATAGGTTTGACCATCCAAGTACTCTACTGAAAGTGAACTATACCACGTGGTTAACTTTTAGACTATCGATACCGACAGAATAAGAACAAGTCTTTGATATTAATTATTAGTCTGCAGCTAAGTAAATTATATCATTGAACGCGAAGACCAACGAAACATCCATTCTATGACGACATTAATGAATGTCGCTTTGAAAGATCCATCCTAACCGAGAGAGAGAGAGAACTCTCCAACCGAACGACGCTCCAACAAGGATCCCGACGACACACTGAGCGGAAATATATATTGATTGCAATTGTTCTCGAATGAGTGAGCGTTCATGTGCAAAGGATTAGCATATCAATTGTTAATATTAATGAACTCTGTAGGGTCTTCTCAGCTGCCCTTTATGACCCATTGTTCGACAAGACACCAGCCATGCCTGTTTAGACCACTAGGGCACATTACTCTAACAATTCTTTGTGATGATAATTACTGTTTGTATACTTTCTGTGAATTAATTAGTTCAGTAAATAAATGATTTTAAGACAATTGATGTATGGATGACTCTTAGTAAAGACTGGGTTCGTGCAGATACAACAATTTACGACGTTTGGAATGAGACTGGACGCGAGGTAAAACACACCATTTAAACCAGAAGATAATCGGCCTATACTATAATAGAATATAATATATAATGTTATAATATAGGAAAGTTATATTAGGAAAATTATAACTTTGTATTCTGAATATTTTCCTTGGTGCCCCGATCTCCTAGTTAATTACAATTAAACGATTAATCAGTTTAATCGCGTGATAATAATTACAGGGAGTTAATTGATAAACATGTCTTCAGTTTAATGGTTCCCCAAAGACACAACATATATATCCAGTTGAAGTCGGAAGTTTACATACACGTTAGGCAAATGCATTTAAACTCAGTTTTTGACAATTCCTGACATTTAATCCTAGTAACAATTCCCTGTTTTCTGTCAGTTAGGATTACCACTTTATTTTAAGAATGTGAATTGTCAGAATAATAGTAGAGAGAACGATTTAATTCAGCTTTTATTTCTTTCATCACATTCTGTCATGAGAATTTTCAATCCCAATGATGATAACAATCACTATAGCTTTGACCAATTCTCCAGAGGTTGTAAGGCCCTGGTTAACCTCTATGGGCTAGGTGGGACGCTAGCGTGCCACCCGTGGTGCACTCCATCAACAGCAGGTGCATTTCAAGAGCGGCAAATTTGAATCCAAATAAATGTCAAAACTATTTTACACCATTTGAAAGATAAACATCTCCTTAATCTAACCACGATTTCAAAAAGGTTTTACGGCGAAAGCATAAATTTAGAGTATGTTAGGACAGTACATTTACAAGAGTTGTGTGTAATGTTTTGTGAGGTCAAAGACAGGGTCACCACAACCATAAAAACAGCTAAAATGATGCACTAACCTTTTACAATCTCCATCAGATGACACTCCTAGGACATTATGTTAGACAATGCATGCATTTTTAGTTCTATCAAGTTCATATTTATATCCAAAAACAGCGTTTTACTATGGCATTGATGTTGAGGAAATCGTTTCCCTCCAATAACCGGCAGTCAAGTCAGCGTCACAAATTAAATAATTAAAATTAGAAAACATTGGTAAAATATTATATTGTCATTTAAAGAATTATAGATTTACATCTCTTGAACGCAATCAACTTGCCAGATTTAACAATAACCTTACTGGGAAATCACACTTTGCAATAATCTGAGCACTGCGCCCAGAAAAATACGCGTTGCGATACAGACTAGACGTCATGTTGGGGAGATCTAAAATCGAAAATACTATGTAAATAAACCATTACCTTTGATTCTCTTCATCAGATGTCACTTCCAGGTATCACAGGTCCATAACGAATGTAGTTTTGTTCAAAAAAGCTCATCATTTATGTCCAAAAATCTCCGTCTTGTTAGCACATGATCTAAGCCAGCCGGACTTCTCGTCATGAACGAGGGGAAAAAATATATTTCCGTTCGTTCAAACATGTCAAACGTTGTATAGCATAAATCATTAGGGCCTCTTTTATAACGTATTGGAACGAGGGTACCCAACATGAACTCGCGCGCCAGGTGTCTAATGGGACATCATCGTTCCATGGCTCTTGTTCGGTCAGATCTCCCTCCAGAAGACTCAAAACACTTTGTAAAGGCTGGTGACATCTAGTGGAAGCAATAGGAAGTGCCAAAATATTCCTAAACCCCTGTGTTTTTCAATGGGATAGGTTTAAAGTCAATACAACACATCAGGTATCCACTTCCTGTCAGAAAATGTCTCAGGGTTTTGCCTGCCAAATGAGTTCTGTTATACTCACAGACACCATTCAAACAGTTTTAGAAACTTTAGAGTGTTTTCTATCCATATATAATAAGTATATGCATATTCTAGTTACTGGGTAGGATTAGTAACCAGATTAAATCGGGTACATTTTTTTTATCCAGACGTGCAAATGCTGCCCCCTCTCTATAGGGGAGCCACAGGGTTCAATTCTTGGGCCAACTCTTTTCTCTGGATACTTCCAGACTCACATCAAACATCTCTAATCTAAAGTTAAATCTAGAATTGGCTTCCTATTTCACAACAAAGCATCCTTCACTCATGCTGCCAAACATACCCTCGTAAAACTGACCAACCTACCGATCCTCGACTTCGGCGATGTCATCTACAAAATAGCCTCCAATACTCAATAAACTGGATGCAGTCTATCACAGTGCTATCCGTTTTGTCACCAAAGCCCCATATACTACCCACCACTGCGACCTGTACGCTCTCGTTGGCTGGCCCTCGCATCATACTCATTGCCAAACCCACTGGCTCCAGGTCATCTACAAGACTCTGCTAGGTAAAGTCCCCCCTTATCTCCGCTCACTGGTCACCATAGCAGCACCAACCTGTAGCATGCGCTCCAGCAGGTATATCTCTCTGGTCACCCCCAAAGCCAATTCCTCCTTTGGCCATCTCTCCTTCCAGTTCTCTGCTGTCAATGACTGGAACAAACTACTAAAATCTCTGAAACTGGAAACACTCATCTCCCTCACTAGCTTTAAGCACCAGCTGTCAGAGCAGCTCACAGATCACTGCACCTGTACATAGCCCATCTATAATTTAGCCCAAACAACTACCTCTTCCCCTACTGTATTTATTTATTTATTTATTTATTTTGCTCCTTTGCACCCCATTATTTCTATTTGTACTTTGCACTTTCTTCTACTACAAATCTACCATTCCAGTGTTTTACCTGCTATATTGTATTTACTTTGCCACCATGGCCTTTTTTTGCCTTTACCTCCCTTATTTCACCTCATTTGCTCACATTGTAAATATACTTATTTTTCTACTGTATTATTGACTGTATGTTTGTTTTACTCCATGTGTAACTCTGTGTTGTTTTATGTGTCGAACTGCTTTGCTTTATCTTGGCCAGGTCGCAATTGTAAATGAGAACTTGTTCTCAACTTGCCTACCTGGTTAAATAAAGGTGAAATATATATTTTTTTTAAATGTAAGATGGAGGAATATACAGTACAGGGAAACATAGACATAATAATGTTTGAGGTGATAGAGCACATACGAAAAAGGAGAAGGATTGTTGAAAAGTATAAAGAAAGCTATAGGAATGTTGAAGAAAGATAATGAAAAGTCAGACAGGAAGAAGGTTTACAAAACGTCCACCATACACCAGTGGGTAATACCCCCTGGTGTGGTGTCGGGAGTGGTGGAAATAAAGAGAGAAATAGAGGTGGAAGATGATAAGGAGACTCCCTCTGTGCCCTCTTAGGTAAAAGAAAGGGGCCTTGAAAGGACAGGGGAGAATGAGCAAGGTGCAGGAAGGAACCCAGAAATGTTTAACTGTTATGAAAGATTATGCGGAAAAAGACAAGTGTGAATGATTTTGGTAATGTGGGTTATCAATAATAGTGATATTTGAGGCGCTATACTGGAATAAGACATTAAGTCATCTGTATTCTCCAGTAATACATTTGCAGACGTTATAGTATAGGTTCTAATACAAGGTATTAAGTGCCCTGACTAATTAATTATTATCCGCGGATGTGGGTAGCCCTACATTGGAAAATAGTTAATAGAAGGTGTGTATTATAGAAGGGGGGGGAAATGAATTAGCAAAGAGGTTACTAAACCTAAAATGAACTTTAAAATGTTTTAGTTAGTTTATGAACATTGTGGTGGTTGGCAAAACAATCAGAGACAACCACAGGGCCCTGTGAACCCATGGGCGGGGCCTACTCATGGATATTAGGGATGCCCAGAGAATCCTACAGGGTAGGGTCAGTTTTCAATGATATCCACGAGAGCTGATCAAGAACCTATGCTGCAGGTTCAAATAGAGAACAGAGGCATACCCATAATGATAGATACTGGAGCCACTTACACATGTGTAAATCCAAATTATGCCTCTCATCTCCCCGTGTCTGGTAAATATGCCAAAACTATCGGATTCTCGGGACAATCGCAGCTAATTACAATGACCGCTCCAGTTCGTCTAACAGTACTCCCTATTCTAGTGTCAGAACAAACTCTGATTCATTTAAGGGAAGAGATGTAGACTAATGAAGGTAACAAAAGACAGTCATTTGTAAAATAAGAATTTCAAATTTGAATTTGAATGGTTTGGATTGATTAAGAATTGGCTGATGTATTTTCTACATTTGACACATTACAGGTTAATCTTAAAATAATAGATGTTTAATGAGTGTGAAGCAGTGGTTAGTGAAAAAATATAGTCATTGATAAGGACGATTGATGTAAATGTAATGAGTGTTGACAGTATGGGAATGGTAATATGTTATTAGTGCCTTTTTATAGCACTCTAACGATGCAATATTTTAGTAATTTGAAAAGCTGAGGTTTCAATACAAGGTTAAAGGATGAGTAGATGGATTGAACCTTAAGATTGTAAAAAAGGTTAGCTGCGTTTTCTCTGTTTAGTTAGGTCAGGGTGTGATAGGTGGGTGGGCATTCTATGTTTTCTTTTCTATGTTTTGGGCGGGTATGGTTTCCAATCAGAGGCAGCTGTCTATCGTTGTCTCTGATTGGAAGCCATACTTAGGCAGCCTGTTTTTCCCTTTGTTTTTGTAGGATCTTGTTTTTGTGCAGCTGTGTTTCAGCAGTCCCAGAACGTCACATTTGTTTCAGTTTCACTTGTTTTGTTCGGGTTCACTAATAAAATATGTGGAACTACCGGCGCCTTGGCTGATTTATAACAGGGAATTCGAAGATGGCACTCGTGACACTGCGGTTGAAGGCAAGCAGGTAGTGGGACATTTGAAGTAGAGGTATGAGAAACATTCTTTGACAGTTTTTGATTATTGTTGCTTGGTTTTATAGTTAGGTAACTCCAGTGAATTTGAGTAGGAAGTTCTGTTTCCATTACATGGAGCAGTGTCCAGTAATACAAGTAGAAGGAAATAAGTATTAACTGTCAAGCTGATTAGACAGCCCCAACTTTTTGAAGGTTCTACATTTGTTAATTGAAAGTTTTCTATTTTACTAACCTAATGCAACAGGTTAAACTGATAAGATTACTGGAAAGGGGTTTTGGGATTGGTTCTTTTTCAATTCAGTTTTAAATTGGGTATACAGAAGGATGGAAATGTTTTGAAAGGTATTTAAATGGTTTCAGTAGGTCAGGGAAAGAACAGAAAGAGGAAATATTTGAATGGTGTCGAATGCCCTGTATAACTGACTTTTACAGTGAGAACTGATCAATCTCACTGGAAATGACAGGAACAGGTGGGATTTAATTATAAAATGACTGAGAGACACCAGTCTCTATTCAAAGTGTACCATTACTTTGAAATTCTATTATTTCCTTAGGAAATTATAAAGAGTTGTAATCTAAGTTGATTAGTTATTTGAAATTGTTTAAAAAATATCTATAATATTTAACATGTTGTTTTTGAATCATGGATTCAAGTTCCCTGGGGGTCATGGTCTTTGAGTAAATATACAGAGGTTCTTTGTTCAATCTGCAGATTGGGATTTATGGTGTTGGATTCTAGGATGGGTTAGGGTGCTAACTTCATGATCTGGTAACTCTTCCGAGAGGTCACCAGTAGAATAAGGGAGTTATCATGGAAGATGACGTCAGATTGTGTCTTAATGAATGGTAGGAATAATCTGAACACAAACAGTGTGTGTAAACCTCAAAATACTCCCTAACCTGCTGGAGAAAGAGCGACAAAGGCGAAGCAATACGACAGTGACTTTTAGCACTTCTATATGCATTGAGGTACTGATCTTTCATTACCAGGCCACTTATGACAGGAAAACAGGGACAAAGGGGGGCTGTAATGAGAATACTTATTGCTGGTACTAAAAGGTTTTGTTTATAAATGTACATTTTAATAGGGATGGTGTGTGCTAAGTTGAGAAGTTTGAATTTGAGTTAAAGTAAGCACTAAGGACTGTTATTCTGAATTTGGTTTGAATAATTTATAAAATGTTTTAGTTGTGATTTGGATATAGCAAGAGAGAGTTGCTTTTGAACGGTGAGGGTTGGGGGCGCTGTTTACATTTATTAGGCATAGCGAAGGAAGCTCTGGAAATCTTATCTCTAAGCATCCTTTGACAGTGATGTTGTTAGAACATACTGGATGGTAGCTTGGGTTAACATAAAGGTTTGTTTTTAATTTGTTTTTTGTTTTATTATGTCATTAGAATTTTCATGTTAAATTGTATTGATAAATAGAGATGGCTGGATGATATGATATAATTAATTGCATCTAAGGTTTATAGTCTGTGTTTTGCGATAACAGCCAATGATGGAGATGAAGGAGACGACATGCAGACCAACATAACATGGGCATAGATCGTAACAGATGGACGTTTCCCCCCCCCCCCAGTTTTAGTTACATTAAGAGTAGTGGGAAGTTATTAAACATGTATTTCTTTTTACATTTATTTTTCCCTTTTCTTGTTAAGTCAATATGTTTTTAAGTTTTGTGGAACAAAAGAGTCCCTCCTTTTGTTCCAAAGGAGGGACTGATGTATATTGACTAAATTGATTTGAGAATGTTTTAGTATGTTTAAAACTGTGGAAGTACATTAGGAGTAGTGTGTTATGGGTTAGATGGAATGTGACTGTATTGGGGATCTGGGGGGGGGCTCATAAATTAAGGTTGTGGTAGTAGAGGGGTGTTATTTCCAGAGACTATACATATTGTTACAGGAGACAGGTCATAGGTGAGGGATGACAGCTGGCTGTGTAAAATATAGGGACAATTAATTATAAGTAAATTAAAAGTAAACAATTATAAATGAACATTACACATAACTAGAATATGGTGAGAGTAAAAGAGATAGTGGTGGTATTTTAGACATTATGGTAAACGTTTAAGAGATGTGACTTAGTTTTGTTAGGTTGGATATTCTTCCAACTCATTGGCATTTTTCTTAATTTCTAACAGCCGGCGAACACTTGACTGATTCCAGGCAGTAGTTATTCTTACGGCAGTTTCTGTAGGGATCATAATTAAAGAAGGCTATAGTTATGTGTAAATGTATCTGTAGCAGGAGGCGAGGTGTTTGAGACAGAATGTTTACATAGGGCTGTTATTTAAATGTTATGAATTAGTGATCTTGCCATAAGAAGAGAGCCTATGTTGTCAGGAAATCACCCATGTGTTGCAGTGTGTATGTCCTCAAGTGAAAGCAGCACATAAGGAGTCAGAGATGACCAAGGGCATGGGCTGAATTCTGGCGATTGGGTGTACATCAAGATACACCAGGAGGGGGTGTTGGGACAGCGTTGATCTGGTCCACACCCAGTAATCCTTACAGCACCTGCAGCGGTAAAGATCGTCATGTCTCTCTTCGGTGGGTGCATAGTTCTCACGTGAAGTAATGTCCCGCTGCATAATGGGTGAGCTTGAAGACACCATTACAGAGGAAGTGGAGCCAAAGAGAGAGAGAGAGAGAGAGAGACTAGATTCCACTGTAGACATGCAGATAGGTTGGGTCTGGGAGCTACTTTAACATCATAGTTGGGTTAGCTGCTTTATTGGTTAATGCATCATGTGAAAGAGGATAAATGTTGGAGTAATTGTACTCTAAACAACATGTTGAAGGCATTGATGTGAAAGCATATACAGTACTGAGTTACCTCAAGAGGACGTAAAGTTAATTAGGGATATGCACTTGCATATCACGTGACGTGCCTATCAGTTGAAAGGGAGGAGAAGGGGAACAAAGTGAAAATGACATGACCTGGGAACACCTCTCGGAACCTGGGGCCGAAAGAGGAAGACTGGGCAAAAGCATGAGAAAGATTTTTAAGGGCTTTATATATAAGTCCAGCAGAAAAGAATCCTGGAGGCATAGAGTCATGTGAAGAGAGAGTGGGAA
This sequence comes from Salmo salar, assembly GCF_965601325.2. Classification (NCBI taxonomy): domain Eukaryota; kingdom Metazoa; phylum Chordata; class Actinopteri; order Salmoniformes; family Salmonidae; genus Salmo; species Salmo salar. The sequence goes on along the minus strand of NC_138309.1, from coordinate 23,075,980 downwards.
TTGTCATAGTCTCAGACTTTGGTTTTCATGCATATATACCTATGCATAACTTACCACATTGTTAATACTGTTAGGTTTTTCGTTGCTTTGCAAGTCTTATGCTATCACTGTCTTAGGAATCACAAGGAGAAAGGGGAGAAACTAAAAGCAGCTCAGCTGATGTGAAGGAAGTCACCAGCTTCAGCTGGAATGTCATTTTGTTGTGTGATGAGAGATGGAAATAAGATGGTGTATGGTGTAATCATAGAAAAGAGGCCAAAAGTCTCTGAGTTTGAAAACCTCACGGAAAGAAGGGTTCCACGTCCGGTGATTCCAGGGGACCAGGACTACATCCGAGTGTTCCGGAGGAAGTGGAACCAGCCAAGGCTAGAGGGTCCCTACAAAGTGGTCCTAGCAACACCAACAGTCGTCCAGGTGGAAGGAAGCACTAGGTGGTACCTTCGAAACCACTGTATCAGAGTTCTGGAGGGGATCGGCGAGCGACCATCGAGCCATGAGGACGCAGAGGAAGCTGGTAAACCAGGCAGGTGTCCTGAGGGAACGGGAGCAGAGGAGGTCGACGCGCCAGGCAGGAGCCAGGAAGAAGCCGAAGGAGAGGTGGATCAAGGAGCAGCTTCCAACATCCAACAGATGCTCTTGCTTGAATATCCAGAGAGTCCAGGGAAGGAGTGACATGCCTGTAGCCTATATGCAATTATATGCATATAATTGGTAGATTTTGATAGAAAACACTGTAAAGTTTCTAAAACTGTTAAAATAATGTCTGTGAGTATAACAGAACTGATATGGCAGGCAAAAACCCGAGGACAAACCATCCAGAAAAAAAAATGTTCAGCCCACAATTGATGCCTATGGCTATCATTTTTAATATGAAGGGAAAACCTCCCAGATTGTAGTTACTATGGCTTCCACTAGATGTCAACAGTCTTTAGAAAGGTTTTTGGAAAAAATTACCTAGAATTTGTAGTTTGTGTAAGTGGCTCCCTGTTGGCTGTAGTGTTTATTACGCATTCTGGTGAATGCACGTACTTTGTTGTTTATCTCCGGTAATGACAATAACGATTCTCTGTCTTAAATTTGATTGTTTATTTACGTATTAGGGTACCTGAGGTTTGATTATAAATGTTGTTTGACTTGTTTGGAAAAGTTTATTGGTAACGTTTGGGATTCATTTTGTATGCATTTTGAAGGAGGGAAACCGGTGGATTATTGAATGAAGCGCGCCAGCTAAACTACGTTTTTGGGGATATAAAGAAGGACTTTATCGAACAAAATTACCATTTGTGATGTAGCTTGGACCTTTTGAAGTGCCAACAGAAGAAGATCTTCAAAGGTATGTGATTTATTTTAACGCTATTTCTGACTTTCGTGGCGCATCTGCCTGGTTAGAAAATGTTTTTAATGCTTTTGTGTGCTGGGCGGTGTGCTTTCACCGTAAAGCCTTTTTGAAATCTGACACAGCGGCTGGATTAACAAGAAGTTAATCTTTTAACCTCTATGGGCTAGGTGGGACGCTAGCGTGCCACCCGTGGTGCACTCCATCAACAGCAGGTGCATTTCAAGAGCGGCAAATTTGAATCCAAATAAATGACAAAATTCAAATTTTTCAAACATACAACTATTTTACACCCTTTGAAAGATAAACATCTCCTTAATCTAACCACGTTTTACGATTTCAAAAAGGTTTTACGGCGAAAGCATAAATTTAGAGTATGTTAGGACAGTACATTTACAAGAGTTGTGTGTAATGTTTTGTCAATTCAAAGACAGGGTAACCAAAACCATAAAACCAGCTAAAATGATGCACTAACCTTTTACAATCTCCATCAGATGACACTCCTAGGACATTATGTTAGACAATGCATGCATTTTTAGTTCTATCAAGTTCATATTTATATCCAAAAACAGCGTTTTATTATGGCATTGATGTTGAGGAAATCGTTTCCCTCCAATAACCGGCAGTCAAGTCAGCGTCACAAATTAAATAATTAAAATTAGAAAACATTGGTAAAATATTATATTGTCATTTAAAGAATTATAGATTTACATCTCTTGAACGCAATCAACTTGCCAGATTTAAAAATAACCTTACTGGGAAATCACACTTTGCAATAATCTGAGCACTGCGCCCAGAAAAATACGCGTTGCGATACAGACTAGACGTCATGTTGGGGAGATCTAAAATCGAAAATACTATGTAAATAATCCATTACCTTTGATTCTCTTCATCAGATGTCACTTCCAGGTATCACAGGTCCATAACGAATGTAGTTTTGTTCAAAAAAGCTCATCATTTATGTCCAAAAATCTCCGTCTTGTTAGCACATGATCTAAGCCAGCCGGACTTCTCGTCATGAACGAGGGTAAAAAATATATTTACGTTCGTTCAAACATGTCAAACGTTGTATAGCATAAATCATTAGGGCCTTTTTTAACCAGAACATGAATAATATTCAAGGTGGACGAATGCATACTCTTTTATAACGTATTGGAACGAGGGTACCCAACATGAACTCGCGCGCCAGGTGTCTAATGGGACATCATCGTTCCATGGCTCTTGTTCGGTCAGATCTCCCTCCAGAAGACTCAAAACACTTTGTAAAGGCTGGTGACATCTAGTGGAAGCAATAGGAAGTGCCAAAATATTCCTCAGCCCCTGTGTTTTTCAATGGGATAGGTTTAAAGGTAATACAACACATCAGGTATCCACTTCCTGTCAGAAAATGTCTCAGGGTTTTGCCTGCCAAATGAGTTCTGTTATACTCACAGACACCATTCAAACAGTTTTAGAAACTTTAGAGTGTTTTCTGTCCATATATAATAAGTATATGCATATTCTAGTTACTGGGTAGGATTAGTAACCAGATTAAATCGGGTAATTTTTTTTTATCCAGACGTGCAAATGCTGCCCCCTAGCCCTAACAGGTTAACTGATGTATGACACTTGTATTTTCATGAGTGTTAAATATGACTATTTCCGTAATTTGAATTTCGCGCTCTGCAATTTCACCAGAAGTTGTCTAGATGGGATGCTAGCGTCCCACTGATCCGCAAGAAGTTTTAACCTGTTGGGGGTAGGGTGCAGTATTTGCACGGCCGGATAAAAAACGTACCCGATTTAATCTGGTCATTACTACTGCCCAGAAACTAGAATATGCATATAATTATTGGCTTTGGATGGAAAACACCCTAAAGTTTCTAAAACTGTTTGAATGGTGTCTGTGAGTATAACAGAACTCATATGGCAGGCAAAAACCTGACAAGATTCCTTACAGGAAGTGACCTGTCTGACAAGTTCTTGTTCTTCTTGGCTCTGTTTATTGAAAACTGAGGATCTTTGCTGTAACGTGACACTTCCTATGGCTCCCATAGGCTCTCAGAAGGCGGGAAAAACCTGAATGATGTAATTCCAGCCACTGGCTGAAAAACATTAGCGCTTTTCGTAAGTGCTCTATCAGAGGACAATGGGACGGAGGTGCATGCACGAGTCGACACCATGTTTTTATTTTCTCTCCCTTTGAACCTAAACACGCTTTCCCTTTCGGAATATTATCGCTTTTTTTACGAGAAAAATGACATAAAAATTGATTTTAAACAGCGGTTGACATGCTTCGAAGTACGGTAATGGAATATTTAGAAATGTTTTGTCATGAAATGCGTCGTGCGCGTCACCCTTCTTTACCATTCGGATAGTGTCTTGAACGCACTAACAAAACAGAGGATATTTGAACATAACTATGGATTATTTTGAACCAAACCAACATTTGTTATTGAAGTAGAAGTCCTGGGAGTGCATTCTGACGAAGAACAGCAAAGGTAATAACATTTTTCTTAAGGTAAATCTGACTTTGGTGAGGGCTAAACTTGGTGGGTGTCTAAATAGCTAGCCCTATGATGGCCGGGCTATCTACTGAGAATATTGCAAAATGTGTTTTCACCGAAAAGCTATTTTAAAATCGGACATAGCGAGTGCATAGAGGAGTTCTGTATCTATAATTCTTAAAATAATTGTTATGTTTTTTGTGAACGTTTATCGTGAGTAATTTAGTAAATTCACCGGAAGTTTGCGGGGGGTATGCTAGTTCTGAACGTCACATGCTAATGTAAAAAGCTGGTTTTTGATATAAATATGAACTTGATTGAACAAAACATGCATGTATTGTTTAACCTCTTGGGGCTAGGTGGGACGCTAGCGTGCCACCCGTGGTGCACTCCATCAACAGCAGGTGCATTTCAAGAGCGGCAAATTTGAATCCAAATAAATGTCAAAATTCAAATTTTTCAAAAATACAACTATGTTACACCATTTGAAAGATAAACATCTCCTTAATCTAACCACGTTTTACGATTTCAAAAAGGTTTTACGGCGAAAGCATAAATTTAGAGTATGTTAGGACAGTACATTTACAAGAGTTGTGTGTAATGTTTTGTCAAGTCAAAGACAGGGTCACCAAAACCATAAAACCAGCTAAAATGATACACTAACCTTTTACAATCTCCATCAGATGACACTCCTAGGACATTATGTTAGACAATGCATGCATTTTTAGTTCTATCAAGTTGATATTTATATCCAAAAACAGCGTTTTACTATGGCATTGATGTTGAGGAAATCGTTTCCCTCCAATAACCGGCAGTCAAGTCAGCGTCACAAATTAAATAATTAAAATTAGAAAACATTGGTAAAATATTATATTGTCATTTAAAGAATTATAGATTTACATCTTTTGAACGCAATCAACTTGCCAGATTTAAAAATAACCTTACTGGGAAATCACACTTTGCAATAATCTGAGCACTGTGCCCAGAAAAATACGCGTTGCGATACAGACTAGACGTCATGTTGGGGAGATCTAAAATCGAAAATACTATGTAAATAATCCATTACCTTTGATTCTCTTCATCAGATGTCACTTCCAGGTATCACAGGTCCATAACGAATGTAGTTTTGTTCAAAAAAGCTCATCATTTATGTCCAAAAATCTCCGTCTCGTTAGCACATGATGTAAGCCAGCCGGACTTCTCGTCATGAACGAGGGGAAAAAATATATTTCCGTTCGTTCAAACATGTCAAACGTTGTATAGCATAAATCATTAGGGCCTTTTTTAACCAGAACATGAATAATATTCAAGGTGGACGAATGCATAGTCTTTTATAACGTATTGGAACGAGGGTACCCAACATGAAGTAGCGCGCCAGGTGTCTAATGGGACATCACCGTTCCATGGCTCTTGTTCGGTCAGATCTCCCTCCAGAAGACTCAAAACACTTTGTAAAGGCTGGTGACATCTAGTGGAAGCAATAGGAAGTGCCAAAATATTCCTAAACCCCTGTGTTTTTCAATGGGATAGGTTTAAAGTCAATACAACACATCAGGTATCCACTTCCTGTCAGAAAATGTCTCAGGGTTTTGCCTGCCAAATGAGTTCTGTTATACTCACAGACACCATTCAAACAGTTTTGGAAACTTTAGAGTGTTTTCTATCCATATATAATAAGTATATGCATATTCTAGTTACTGGGTAGGATTAGTAACCAGATTAAATCGGGTACATTTTTTTTATCCAGACGTGCAAATGCTGCCCCCTAGACCCAACAGGATAACATAATGTCCTAGGGTTGTCATCTGATGAAGATCATCAAAGGTGAGTGCTGCATTTAGCTGTCTTCTGGGTTTTGGTGACATTATATGCTGGCTTGAAAAATGGGTGTCTGATTATTTCTGGCTTGGTACTCTGCTGACATAATCTAATGTTTTGCTTTCGTTGTAAAGCCTTTTTGAAATCGGACAGTGTGGTTAGATTAACGAGAGTCTTGTCTTTAAATGGCTGTAAAATAGTCATATGTTTGAGAAATTGAAGTAATAGGATTTTTAAGGTTTTGAAAATCGCGCCACAGGCTGGCAGAGGCTGTTACGCTAGCGTCCCACCTAGCCCATAGAGGTTAACGAGAATCTTGTCTTTAAAATGGTGTAAAATAGTCATATGTTTGAGAAATTGAAGTAATAGCATTTCTAAGGTATTTGAATAACGCGCCACGGGATTCAACTGGCTGTTGAGTAGGTGGGACGATTTCGTCCCGCCGACCCTAGAGAGGTTAATCATCTACATACAGTGAGGGGAAAAAAGTATTTGATCCCCTGCTGATTTTGTACGTTTGCCCACTGACAAAGAAATGATCAGTCTATAATTTTAATGGTAGGTTTATTTGAACAGTGAGACAGAATAACAACAAACAAATCCAGAACAATGCATGTCAAAAATGTTATAAATTGATTTGCATTTTAATGAGGGAAATAAGTATTTGACCCCCTCTCAATCAGAAATATTTCTGGCTCCCAGGTGTCTTTTATACAGGTAACGAGCTGAGATTAGGAGCACACTCTTAAAGGGAGTGCTCCTAATCTCAGTTTGTTACCTATATAAAAGACACCTGTCCACAGAAGCAATCAATCAATCAGATTCCAAACTCTCCACCATGGCCAAGACCAAAGAGCTCTCCAATGATGTCAGGGACAAGATTGTGATCCTACACAAGGCTGGAATGGGCTACAAGACCATCGCCAAGCAGCTTGGTGAGAAGGTGACAATAGTTGGTGTGATTATTCGCAAATGGAAGAAACACAAAAGAACTGTCAATCTCCCTCGGCCTGGGGCTCCATGTAAGATCTCACCTCGTGGAGTTGCAATGATCATGAGAATGGTGAGGAATCAGGCCAGAACTACACGGGAGGATCTTGTCAATGATCCCAAGGCAGCTGGGACCATAGTCACCAAGAAAACAATTGGTAACACACTATGCCGTGAAGGACTGAAATCCTGCAGCGCCCGCAAGGTCCCCCTGCAAAAGAAAGCACATATACGTGCCCGTCTGAAGTTTGCCAATGAACATCTGAATGATTCAGAGGACAACTGGGTGAAAGTGTTGTGGTCAGATGAGACCAAAATGGAGCTCTTTGGCATCAACTCAACTCGCCGTGTTTGGAGGAGGAGGAATGCTACCTATGACCCCAAGAACACCATCCCCACCATCAAACTTGGAGGTGGAAACATTATGCTTTGGGGGTGTTTTTCTGCTAAGGGGACAGGACAACTTCACCGCATCAAAGGGACGATGGACGGGGCCATGTACATTCAAATCTTGGGTGAGAACCTCCTTCCCTCAGCCAGGGCATTGAAAATGGGTCATGGATGGGTATTCCAGCATGACAATGACCCAAAACACATGGCCAAGGCAACAAAGGAGTGGCTCAAGAAGAAGCACATTAAGGTCCTGGAGTGGCCTAGCCAGTCTCCAGACCTTAATTCCATAGAAAATCTGTGGAGGGAGATGAAGGTTCGAGTTGCCAAACGTCAGCTTCGAAACCTTAATGACTTGGAGAAGATCTGCAAAGAGGAGTGGGACAAAATCCCTCCTGAGATGTGTGCAAACCTGGTGGCCAACTACAAGAAATGTCTGACCTCTGATTGCAAGTCATGTTTTGCAGAGGGGTCAAATACTTATTTCCCTCATTAACCTCTCTAGGGTATGTGGGACGAAATCGTCCCACCTACTCAACAGCCAGTGGAATCCCGTGGCGCGATATTCAAATACCTTAGAAATGCTATTACTTAAATTTCTCAAATATATGACTATTTTACACCGTTTTAAAGACAAGACTCTCGTTAATCTAACCACACTGTCCGATTTCAAAAAGGCTTTACAACGAAAGCGTTCACAAAAAACATAATTATTTTAAGAATTATAGATACAGAACTCCTTTATGCAATCACAGTGTCCGATTTTAAAATAGCTTTTCGGCAAAAGCACATTTTGCAATATTCTTTGTAGATACCCCGGCCATCACGGGCTAGCTATTTTGACACCCACCAAGTTTGCCCTCACCAAACTCCGATTTACTATAAGGAAAATTGGATTACCTTTGCTGTTCTTCGTCAGAATGCACTCCCAGGACTTCTACATCAATAACAAATGTTGGTTTGGTTCAAAATAATCCATAGTTATGTTCAAATATCCTCTGTTTTGTTTGTGCGTTCAAGACACTATCCGAAGGGTGACGAAGGGTTAAGCGCCCGACGCGTTTCGTGACAAAAAAATTCTAAATATTCCATTACCGTACTTCGAAGCATGTCAACCGCTGTGTAAAATCAATTTTTATGCCATTTTTCGCGTAAAAAAGCGATAATATTCCGACCGGGAAACCCTGTTTTCGTTCAAAGACGAAAAAATAAAAACATGGTGTCGGCTCGTGCACACGTCCCCAGTCTCATTGTTCTCTGATCGACCACAATCCAAATGAGCTACTGTTATTCAGCCTGGACCTGCAAAGTCATCATTCCCCGTTCTGCCGCCTTCTGAGAGCCTATGGGAGCCGTAGGAAGTGTCACGTTACAGCAGAGATCCTCAGTTTTCAATGAAGAGAGTGTAGAAGGCCAAGAATTGGTCAGAGAGGGCACTTCCTGTAAGGAATCTTCTCAGGTTTTTGCCTGCCATATGAGTTCTGTTATACTCACAGACACCATTCAAACAGTTTTAGAAACTTTAGAGTGTTTTCTATCCAAATCAAACAATTATATGCATATTCTAGTTTCTGGGCAGTAGTAATAACCATATTAAATCGGGTACGTTTTTTTATCCGGCCGTGCAAATACTGCCCCCTACCCTAGAGAGGTTAAAATGCAAATCATTTTATAACATTTTTGACATGTGTTTTTCTGGATTTTTTTGTTGTTATTCTGTCTTTCACTGTTCAAATAAACCTACCATTAAAATTATAGACTGATCATTTCTTTGTCAGTGGGCAAACCTACAAAATCAGCAGGGGATCAAATACTTTTTTCCCCTCACTGTACACTGCGTGCACAATTATTAGGCAAGTGAGTATTCTGATCTTATCATTGTTTCTATTCACATTTTCGAACTCCAAACCATATAAACTCGAATGCTTATTGGATTTAATCATTTTCAGGTGATATGTATTTGTGTAATGAGGGAGGGTGTGGCGATAGTGAATAACACCTTATATCAAGGTGTGCATAATTAATAGGCAGCCTCATTACCTCAGGTAAAATGGGCCAAAAAAGAAATTTAACTGACACTGAAAAGCCAAAAATGTAAAATGCCTTTCAGACGGATGCGACACTCTTTAAATAGCTAAACTATTGAGGTGTGACCACCGGATATTGAAACGTTTTGTTGCGAATATTAAACTGGGGCGCAAAAAACGCATGGGGAAGACAAGGCGCAAATTAACCTCTTGGCGTTCCCCTAGGATAGGGGGCGCTAAAGCGATATTTGAAAAAAAATCGTGCCCATTTTAAACGGCCTCCTACTCAAACTCAGAAGCTAGGATATGAATATAATTAATACTTGTGGATAGAAAACACCCTAAAGTTTCTAAAACTGTTTGAATGGTGTCTGTGAGTATAACAGAACTCATATAGCAGTCAAAACCCAGAGACAGATGGAAACAGGAAGTGGAATTCTGAATTGCGAACTCAACTTCATCACGTTGCCTATTAATCACACCGTGAGCTATGGTTCATTGAGCACTTCCTATTGCTTCCACTAGATGTCCCCAGTCTTCACAAATTGGTTTGAGCCTTCTACTGTTAAAATTGAATGAATGAGACGCTGTGGAACGTGGTCACACGGAGAGGGCCATCACCATTATGACGCCGGCGCCCCTGGTTACCCTCCCCTTTCGAAACGTTTTGAAACACAATGCAATCGTCCCCCTCGAATCTTATTGGCTCTCTTGTTGGAAAATGCCCTGAAGATTTATGTTATACAACGTTTGACATGTTTGAACGAACCTAAATGGGGGAAAAATGCATTTTCTTGAAATGGCTGTCCCGTGGCCGACGGAAGTTTTGGAGCAGCCTTCAGACGCTCTAACAAGAACAAGCTCTTGGAACATAAAGGAGTATTTTTTTCGAACGAAAATACATTTGTTGTGGACCTGGGATTCCTCGAAGTGCTTTCTGATGAAGACAACCAAAGGTAAGGGATTATTGACAATAGTATACAAGACTAGATGTGATATGCGATTGTTCCAAGATGGCGCTGAACTGTAACGTTAGCCTATTTTTCAGAGTATCGCATCCCCTTTCATCGCAAAGTATGATTACCCAGTAAAGTTAATTTTAAATCTGGCATTACAGGTGCTTTCAGGAGATATTCATCTATAAATCTTAGAATGACAATATTACATTTTTTTTTAAAATTCGAATAGTAATTCTGTAAATTGTAGCTCTGTTTCATCGGATGCATTTGAGGGAAAATAGTTAGTCAACGTTACGCACCGATGTAAAATGCTGTTTTTATATATACATATGAACTTTATTGAACAAAAGAATGCATGTATTGTGTAACATGATGTCCTAGGGGTGACATCTGATGAAGATTGTCAAAGGTTAGTGCTGCATTTAGCTGTTTTTTGGTTATTTGTGATGCATGTGGTTGGTCGGAAAATGGCTATGTGGCTACTTTTACGATATACTCCTCTAACATAATCTAATGTTTTGCTTTTGCTGTAAAGCCTTTTTGAAATTGGACAACGTGGTTCGATTCAGGAGAGGTGTATCTATAAAACGATATAATAAAAAATAAAAATAAAAATAATTACATTTTGTTATGCTAATGGCGATATGATCTTTCGCTGGATGTCCGTCCGAGGCCGCACAGGGGTTAACTGCAAAAGACTTGAGAAGAATTAAACGTCAAACTACCAGGAACCCATTATCCTCCAGTGCCACCGTATTCCAGAACTGCAGAACTGCAACCTACCTGGAGTGTTCAGAGACATGGCCAAGGTCAAGAAGACTGAAACAAGACCACCACTGAATAAGATTCACAAGTTGAAGCGTCAAGATTGGGCAAAGAAATACCTGAAGACAGATTTTTCAAAGGTTTTATTGACAGATTAAATGAAAGTGACTCTTGATGGACCAAATGGATGGGCCGTGGCTGGATCAGTTATGGACACAGGGCACCACTTTGAGTCAGGTGCCAGCAAGGTGAAGGATGTGTACTGGTATGGGCTGCTATCATTGAGGATGAGGTAGTTGGACCTTTTCGGGTTGAAGATGGACTGAAACTCAACTCCCAAACCTACTGCCAGTTTCTGGAAGATTCTTTTGTCAAACAGTGGTACAGGAAGAAGTCCTCAGCATTCTAGAAGGCCATGATCTTTATGCAGGACAATGCTCCATCACATACATCCAAGTAGTCCACTGTTTGGCTAGCCAGCAAGGGCCTCAAAGATGCCTGAATAATGACCTGGCCTCCTTCTTCACTTGACTTAAATCCTATTGAGAGCTTGTGGGCCCTTCTCAAACGTGAGATTTACAGTGATGGAAGACAATACACCTTTTTGAACAGTATTTGGGAGGCTGTGGTTGCTGCTTCAGCAAAAATTGATCGTGAACAGATCAAGAAACTGACAGACTCCATGGATGGAAGGCTCATGGCAGTTATTGAAAATAAGGGTGGCTATATTGGTCACTGAATATTTTTGAAAGGCAAAAATGTTTATATAATTGTCATTTTGTGTTACTTATCTGTTACACTTACACTAAAAATTTAGAATAAACAAGTGAGTTGAGAGAAATTATTTTTGTAATTTAGTTGCCTAATAATTGTGCACACTTATATATTTCCCTGAGAAAGACAAAACTCACTTTTCCTTTGTTAAAAATTCAGGTTTGAGGTTCAATAACATTTTGGATTGACTGCGAGCATTGTGTTTGTTCAACAATAAAATTAATCCAGAGGAATACAATTTGCCTAATAATTGTGCACGCAATGTAGAGGGGAGTGACCGTGTGTTATCTGAAGGTGGAAACCTATAATGCCTGAGGTCTGTAGCGAGATAATTTAGTTCTTCCATGGAATTGCTCGGCTTTGTTACTTTTTGTAATAATGTCTATTTGAATTCACAAGCTCCAGTATCTGAGAAATATTTCATTCAATATTTCCACGACAAGTGCACCCTTTGCCTTGATGACAGCTTTGCACACTCTTGACATTCTCTCAAACAGCTTCACATGGAATGATTTTCCTGCTGAGCACTTGTTGGCTGCTTTTCCTACACTCGGCGGTCCAACTCATCCCAAACCATCTCAAGTGGGTTGAGGTCAGGTGATTGTGGAGGTCAGGTCATCTGATGCAGCACCCCATCACTATCCTTATTGGTCAAATAGCCCTTACACAGCCTGGAGGTGTGTTGGGTCATTGTCCTGTTGAAAAACAAATGATAGTTCCACTAAGCGCAAACCAGATGGGATGACGTATCACTGCAGAATGATGTGGTAGCCATGCTGGTTAAGTGTGCCTTGAATTCTAAATAAATCACAGATAGTGTCACCAGCAAAGCACCCCAACACCATCACACCTCCTCCTCCATGCTTCAAGGTGGGAACCACACATGCAGAGATCATCCATTCACCTACTCTGCATCTCACAAAGACACAGCGGTTGGAACGAAAAATTATCAAATTTGGACATGTCAAACGCTGTTTAAAATACATTTTTATGCGATTTTTCTCGTAAAATAGCGATAATATTCCAACCGGGCGACGTTGTATTCATTCAAAGACTGAAAGAACAAAATGGAGAATTCACATGAACGCGCATCTCCAGTGTCACTGTCCCCAGGCAGGCCAGTAACAAACTCTGCTGCTGTTCTTTGCCCAGAGACTGCAGACATCTCATTACACTTTCTGGCACCTTCTGAAAGCCAATGGAAGCCTTAGAAAATGTCACGTTACAGCACAGATGCTGTATTTTTGATAGAGAGGCTACAGAAGGACAATAAATTGTCAGACAGGGCACTTCCTGTATGGAATCTTCTCAGGTTTTGGCCTGCCATATGAGTTCTGTTACACTCACAGACACCATTCAAACAGTTTTAGAAACTGTAGAGTGTTTTCTATCCAAATCTACTAATTATATGCATATTCTCGTTTCTGGGCAAGAGTAGTAACCAGTTTAAATCGGGTACGTGTTTTATCCGGCCGTGCAAATACTGCCCCCTAGCCCCAACAGGTGACAGTAATGATGGACTGTCATTTCTCTTTGCTTATTTGAGCTGTTCTTGCCATAATATGGACTTGGTCTTTAACCAAATAGGGCTATCTTCTGTGTACCACCCCTACCTTGTCACAAAACAACTGATTTGCTCAAACGCATTAAGAAGGAAAGAAATTTCACAAATTGACTTTTAACAAGGCACACCTATTAATCGAAATGCATTCCAGGTGACTACCTAATGAATCTGGTTGAGAGAATGCTAAGAGTGAGCAATGCTGTCATCAAGGCAAATGGTGGCTACTTTGAAGAATATAAAATATATTTAGATATGTTTAACACTTTTTTGGTTACTACATGATTCTATATGTGTTTTGATGTCTTCTTACTTTGTAGAATAATAGTAAAAATAAAGAAACACCCTGGAATGAGTAGGTGTGTCCCAACTTTTGACTCGTACTGTAGATGAAAACGTCTTAAAATGTGTATTCATTATTACAGGAAAATAAACACACAACAAGATAAAATGCAAATCATTTTATAACATTTTTGACATGTGTTTTTCTGGATTTGTTTGTTGTTATTCTGTCTCTCACTGTTCAAATAAACCTACCATTAAAATTATAGACTGATAATTTCTTTGTCAGTGGGCAAACGTACAAAATCAGCAGGGGATCAAATACTTTTTTCCCTCACTGTATGTTGATATAGGACTCCTTTTACTGTGAATATAGATACTTTTGTACCCGTTTCCTCCAGCATCTTCACAAGTTCCTTTGCTGTTGTTCTGGGATTGATTTGTACTTTTCGCACCAAAGCATGTTAATCTCTGGGAGACAGAACGCGTCTCCTTCCTGAGAGGTATGACGGCTGCGTGGTCCCATGGTGTTTATACTTGCCTACTATTGTTTGTACAGATGAACGTTGTACCTTCAGGCATTTAGAAATTGCTCCCAAGGATGAACCAGACTTGTGGAGGTCCACAATTGTTTTTTTGAGGTCTTGGATGATTTCTTTTGATTTTACCTTGATGTCATGCAAAGAGGTACTGAGTTTGAAGGTAGGCCTTGAAATACATCCACAGGTACACCGCCAATTGACTGAAATGATGTCAATTAGCCTATCAGAAGCTTCTAAAGCCATGTGGTTATCAGGCCATTGTTGCATTCCGTACGTATGAATGTTGACAGTTGTGATTCAACCTCTTTCCGACCTATTGAGGTGTTTCCTGTTTCCGGTCACAACTTGCAGACTTGTTTACGCTGCTGTGCGTTTTTGTTGCCGATCTTACTTTGCTACCTGACGGTTTTTTACTTTTTCATTACCGTATATTTTTACTTTTTCCCTCACTCAACTTTTTTCATTCAACTTTTTCACCCCGGAGGTTTTATCTGGACATGGTTCGTCAGGACTTCAAACAGCCGAAGCTAAGTAACATTAACATGATGCCTTCTAATTGCAGTCGTTGTACTTATAATATACAGGAGAACGATCGCCTTACGGCAAGGATAGCTGTGCTGCAAGCCGATCGTTAGGCAAGGGTAATTTCAGAGTAGGAAAGGATGAAACAGCGTCTGTGCCACCAGTAAGTACAGATAGTAACGTTAGTATAAACCCCCTCGCACGGTCCCCGCAGCCGGACATCTTTCTCATGGCTTCTGGAGGGAAACGCTGTAGGAATGCTCAACCGGTGTCGCTTATTCAGCCGACAGAAACTTTCAACCGGTTCTCCCCATTAAGCGAGTCGGAGTCGGAGGCCGAGACTTCTCTGGTCTCTACTCCTCCCGTTGTGGGGTCTGAGACGCCGACGGCTCCCACCATTAGCTCTGACAAATTGAAAACCCTAGTCATTGGCGACTCCATTACCCGCAGTATTAGACTTAAAACTAATCATCCAGCGATCATACACTGTTTACCAGGGGGCAGGGCTACCGACGTTAAGGCTAATCTAAAGACGGTGCTGGCTAAAGCTAAAACTGGCGAGTGTAGAGAGTATAGAGATATTGTTATCCACGTCGGCACCAACGATGTTAGGATGAAACAGTCAGAGGTCACCAAGCGCAACATAGCTTCAGCGTGTAAATCAGCTAGAAAGATGTGTCGGCATCGATTAATTGTCTCTGGCCCCCTCCCAGTTAGGGGGAGTGATGAGCTCTACAGCAGAGTCTCACAACTCAATCGCTGGTTGAAAACTGTTTTCTGCCCCTCCCAAAAGATAGAATTTGTAGATAATTGGCCCTCTTTCTGGGACTCACCCACAAACAGGACCAAGCCTGGCCTGTTGAGGAGTGACGGACTCCATCCTAGCTGGAGGGGTGCTCTCATCTTATCTACGAACATAGACAGGGCTCTAACTCCTCTAGCTCCACAATGAAATAGGGTGCAGGCCAGGCAGCAGGCTGTTAGCCAGCCTGCCAGCTTAGTGGAGTCTGCCACTAGCACAGTCAGCGTAGTCAGCTCAGCTTTCCCCATTGAGACCGTGTCTGTGCCTCGATCTAGGTTGGGCAAAATTAAAAATGGCGGTGTTCGCTTTAGAAATCTCACTAGTATAAAGACCTCCTCCATTCCTGCCATTATTGAAAGAGATTGTGATACCTCACATCTCAAAATTGGGTTACTTAATGTTAGATCCCTCACTTCCAAGGCAGTTATAGTCAATGAACTAATCACTGATAATAATCTTGATGTGATTGGCCTGACTGAAACATGGCTTAAGCCTGATGAATTTACTGTTTTAAATGAGGCCTCACCCCCTGGTTACATTAGTGACCATACCCCCCGTGCATCCGGCAAAGGCGGAGGTGTTGCTAACATTTACGATAGCAAATTTCAATTTAAAAAAAAACAAACAACAATGACGTTTTCGTCTTTTGAGCTTCTAGTCATGAAATCTATGCAGCCTACTCACTCACTTTTATAGCTACTGTTTATAGGCCTCCTGGGCCATATGCAGTGTTCCTCACTGAGTTCCCTGAATTCCTATCGGATCTTGTAGTCATAGCAGATAATATTCTAATTTTTGGTGACTTTAACATTCACATGGAAAAGTCCACAGACCCACTCCAAAAGGCTTTCGGAGCCATCATCGACTCAGTGGGTTTTGTCCAACATGTCTCTGGACCTACTCACTGCCACAGTCATACTCTGGACCTAGTTTTGTCCCATGGAATAAATGTTGTGGATCTAAATGTTTTTCCTCATAATCCTGGACTATCGGACCACCATTTTATTACGTTTGCAATTGCAACAAATAATCTGCTCAGACCCCAACCAAGGAGCATTAAAAGTCGTGCTATAAATTCTCAGACAACCCAAAGATTCCTTGATGCCCTTCCAGACTGCCTCTGCCTACCCAAGGACGTCAGAGGACAAAAATCAGTTAACCACCTAACCGAGGAACTCAATTTAACCTTGCGCAATACCCTAGATGCAGTTGCACCCCTAAAAACTAAAAACATCTGTCATAAGAAACTAGCTCCCTGGTATACAGAAAATACACGAGCTCTGAAGCAAGCTTCCAGAAAATTGGAACGGAAATGGCGCCACACCAAACTGGAAGTCTTCCGACTAGCTTGGAAAGACAGTACCGTGCAGTATCGAAGAGCCCTTACTGCTGCTCGATCATCCTATTTTTCCAACTTAATTGAGGAAAATAAGAACAATCCGAAATTTCTTTTTGATACTGTCGCAAAGCTAACTAAAAAGCAGCCTTCGCAAATGGAGGATGGCTTTCACTTCAGCAGTAATAAATTTATGAACTTCTTTGAGGAAAAGATCATGATCATTAGAAAGCAAATTACAGACTCCTCTTTAAATCTGGGTATTCCTCCAAAGCTCCATTGTCCTGAGTCTGCACAACTCTGCCAGGACCTAGGATCAAGGGAGATACTAAAGTGTTTTAGTACTATATCTCTTGACGCAATGATGAAAATAATCATGGCCTCCAAACCCTCAAGCTGCATACTGGACCCTATTCCAACTTTACTACTGAAAGAGCTGCTTCCTGTGCTTGGCCCTCCTATGTTGAACATAATAAACGGCTCTCTATCCACCGGATGTGTACCAAGCTCACTAAAAGTGGCAGTAATAAAGCCTCTCTTGAAAAAGCCGAATCTTGATCCAGAAATTATAAAAAACTATCGGCCTATATCGAATCTTCCATTCCTCTCAAAAAATTTGGAAAAAGCTGTTGCACAGCAACTCACTGCCTTCCTGAAGACAAACAATGTATACGAAACGCTTCAGTCTGGTTTTAGACCCCATCATAGCACTGAGACTGCACTTGTGAAGGTGGTAAATGACCTTTTAATGAGGTCAGACCGAGGCTCTGCATCTGTCCTCGTGCTCCTAGATCTTAGTGCCGCTTTTGATACCATCGATCACCACATTCTTTTGGAGAGATTGGAAACCCAAATTGGTCTACATGGACAAGTTCTGGCCTGGTTTAGCTCTTATCTGTCGGAAAGATATCAGTTTGTCTCTGTGAATGGTTTGTCCTCTGACAAATCAATTGTAAATTTCGGTGTTCCTCAAGGTTCCGTTTTAGGACCACTATTGTTTTCACTATATATTTTACCTCTTGGGGATGTCATTTGAAAACATAATGTTAAATTTCACTGCTATGCGGACGACACACAGCTGTACATTTCAATGAAACATGGTGAAGCCCCAAAATTGCCCTCGCTAGATGCCTGTGTTTCAGACATAAAGAAGTGGATGGCTGCAAACTTTCTACTTTTAAACTCGGACAAAACAGAGATGCTTGTTCTAGGTCCCAAGAAACAAAGAGATCTTCTGTTGAATCTGACAATTAATCTGGATGGTTGTACAGTCGTCTCAAATAAAACTGTGAAGGACCTCGGCGTTACTCTGGACCCTGATCTCTCTTTTGAAGAACATATCAAGACTGTTTCAAGGACAGCTTTTTTCCATCTACGTAACATTGCAAAAATCAGAAATTTTCTGTCCAAAAATGACGCAGAAAAATTTATCCATGCTTTTGTTACTTCTAGGCTGGACTACTGCAATGCTCTACTTTCCGGCTACCCGGATAAAGCACTAAATAAACTTCAGTTAGTGCTAAATACGGCTGCTAGAATCCTGACTAGAACCCAAAAATTTGATCATATTACTCCAGTGCTAGCCTCCCTACACTGGCTTCCTGTTAAGGCAAGGGCTGATTTCAAGGTTTTACTGCTAACCTACAAAGCATTACATGGGCTTGCTCCTACCTATCTTTCCGATTTGGTCCTGCCGTACATACCTACACGTACGCTATGGTCACAAGACGCAGGCCTCCTAATTGTCCCTAGAATTTCTAAGCAAACGGCTGGAGGTAGGGCTTTCTCCTATAGAGCTCCATTTTTATGGAATGGTCTGCCTACCAATGTGAGAGACGCAGACTCAGTCTCAACCTTTAAGTCTTTACTGAAGACTTATCTCTTCAGTAGGTCCTATGATTAAGTATAGTCTGGCCCAGGAGTGTGAAGGTGAACGGAAAGGCTGGAGCAACGAACCGCCCTTGCTGTCTCTGCCTTGCCGGTTCCCCTCTTTCCACTGGGATTCTCTGCCTCTAACCCTTTTACAGGGGCTGAGTCACTGGCCTACTGGTGTTCTTCCATGACGTCCATGGGAGGGGTGCGTCACTTGAGTGTGGTCTTCCTGTCTGGGTTGGCGCCCCCCCTTGGGTTGTGCCATGGCGGAGATCGTTGTGGGCTATACTCGGCCTTGTCTTAGGACGTTAAGTTGGTGGTTGGAGACATCCCTCTAGTGGTGTGGGGGCTGTGCTTTGGCAAAGTGGGTGGGGTTATCTCCTGCCTGTTTGGCCCTGTCCGGGGGTATCATCGGATGGGGCCACAGTGTCTTCTGATCCCTCCTGTCTCAGCCTCCAGTATTTATGCTGCAGTAGTTTATGTGTCGGGGGGCTAGGGTCAGTCTGTTACATCTGGAGTATTTCTCTTGTCTTATCCGGTGTCCTGTGTGTATTTAAATATGCTCTCTCTAATTCTCTCTTTCTCTCTTTCTGTCTTTCTCTCGGAGGACCTGAGCCCTAGGACCATGCCTCAGGACTACCTGGTATGATGACTCCTTGCTGTCCCCAGTCCACCTGGCCGTGCTGCTGCTCCAGTTTCAACTGTTCTGCCTGCGGCTATGGAACCCTGACCTGTTCACCGGACGTGCTTGTTGCACCCTCGACAACTACTATGATTATTATTATTTGACCATGCTGGTCATTTATGAACATTTTAACATTTTAACATTTTGACCATGTTCTGTTATAATATCCACCCTGCACAGCCAGAAGAGGACTGGCCACCCCTCATAGCCTGGTTCCTCTCTAGGTTTCTTCCTAGGTTTTTGGCCTTTCTAGGGAGTTTTTCCTAGGGAGTTTTTCCTAGCCACCGTGCTTCTTTCACATGCTTTGCTTGCTGTTTGGGGTTTTAGGCTGGGTTTCTGTACAGCACTTTGAGAATATCAGCTGATGTACGAAGGGCTATATAAAAATACATTTGATTTGATTTGATGACATAATTTTCTGGAATTGTCCAAGTTGTTTAAATGCACAGTCAACTTAGCGTATGTAAACTTCTGACCCACTGGAATTGTGATATGGTGAATTATAAGTGAAATAATCTGTGTGTAAACAATTGTTGGAAAAATTACTTGCGTCATGCACAAATTAGATGTCTTAACCGACTTGCCAAAGCTATAGTTTGTTAACAAGAAATGTGTGGAGTGGTTGAAAAACGAGTTTTAATAATTCCAACCTACTTGTATGTAAACTTCTGACTTCAACTGTACATGTACATACAATATTACCTCAATCAATCACCCCAACTACCTTGTACCCCAGTACACTGACTTGGTACCGGTACTCTTTGTATATGGCCTGTATATAGCCTCATTATTGTTATCTTATTGTTTTATTTTATTGTGTACTATTTTCTTTCTTTCTATGTTTTCTCAACAATTTATTGCATTGTTGGGAAAGGGCTCGTAAGTAAGCTTTTCATGGTAAAGTCTACGCTTGTTGCATTTGGCGCATGTGACAAATACAATTTGATTTAATTTGAAAGAAAGACAGCTGCTCTCAGATCAGTTTTCTCCATTCAAATCTTACTTTAACATTATAATTTTTACAATACAATACAGAACTGACGTTGGATCAGCTCCTAGATATTATCACCTATGACTGCAGATATTGAGGTGACTTATTCTAATTCTAATTCTTATTCTCATGCTAATTGTAATGCTTAGTCTTCCCTGTGGCTCAGTTGGTAGAGCATGGTGTGTGCAACGCCAGGGTTGTGGGTTCGATTCCCACGGGGGGCCAGTACAATATTTTTTTTTTTTTAAATGCATGAAATGAAATGTATGTATTCATTACTGTAAGTCGCTCTGGATAAGAGCGTCTGCTAAATGACTAAAATGTAAAATGTTAACCTATAAGCATTACCACCAAATCAAATTTGGCACATCGTTGCACACGTTGTTACACATCATGAAATATATTGAGGCAAAAATTACAGACAACCTACAATTAGCAAAATAGAACTCAATTGAATGAACATGAAATTGATTTCAAGATTTTTGAATTATTGGCATGTAGGCTATGTTTCTTTTCATGCAGTCATCTCGGTTTTCATTTGAAGCCTATTTTTATCCTTTGTTTGTTTGTAACAATTACAAAGATATTGGCAACTTTGTATTTGTTGTCAACTTCGTTGTGAAGTTATTTGCGGTCACAGAGAGACAGAATAACATCTTGATTCTATTTTTAGCAGAGGTCTTGTGTGTATAAAGTGATACCGTAGGAAAAAACGCTATTAACAACGCAAATAGTGAGCGTTTCAAATGCAACTTTAGTAATGATGGTTTTGGGATACAGCTGGGAGATTTAACAAGGCTCCTATGAAGGTACTAATGATGAACTTAGCCTTAAAATTATTTTGAGAAACTGTGCCCAGATCAGTAATCATGATTACATTATATCATGTTGTCAGGAATCTATATGATCTTGCCTGCAACGTTCCAGTGTGTGGATTTATTTGTACTGCTGAAATAAACTACACCTGGCAGGAAGTAGAGCCACAAAGAAAACGAATGGCCAATAATAACATCTCTTTGCTTTGAAACAGTCCCCCTGTGTGCTTTGTGGAAACACTAAAAGTATTTTGTCGATGCACAACATTTCTTAACTGCTCGTGTCAGTGCTTGTTGCAGAAAATGTTTAGGCCTTTTTCATGTTTAATTTGTGTTGAAACTACCAACAGATTGTAGTTAGAGTGACATAGATGGACATCATTGCACTTGTCTACATTGTATTTGTTTTCAACTCAAATAAAAGGCTGTTTTGACTTTATGTTTAGACTTTATTCTTACAGTTACAAATCTGTTGAAAACATTGTATTGAGGTAGCTAGTTGTCACGCAAGTAAGATGATGACATTGACCATTTGTCCATGTACCTCTCTCTCTCTCGTTCTCTCTCTCTCTACCACACACAATATGTAGCTGATCAGAGGACATTAATTTGGCCATGCTATTGATTTGGATATTTTCCCATATTCATAGCTCTCCACAATTAAAGGTTCTATTCAATCACTTTCGCTTCAGACGTCATCAACATAGTGTGTTTTGGCTGTGTTGGAGGTGGAACTTTGTTAGAGCTGTCAAATGTACAATCGGCTCCTGCCATTATACCTAAAGAGGACATTGTCATTGGCTGTACGGAGTCGCATTAACAGAAATCCCATGCAGCCTTGTTAACAAGTTCTAACACTGGAATGAGAGATGTAATCTACACCTCCATTTTGATGATAGAAATCCACATTATTTCGTTTAAGGATTTTAAAAAATTCAGCGTCATTATTTCTATATAGCCTAGACTTTCTTGTTCTGAACTTCGAATGCTAGTGGCATAGGTGTGGCTTTGTGACAATGATCAAGAGCAGCTGCTCACCGATTTAACTGCTCCAACGCAGTTACACCTCCCGATTTGACAGGCCCAAAAGTTACACCGCCAAAACATCAGCTATGCGGGTGTCAGCTATCGACGGTTAAAGCTTGATTCTATTCAAACTAGAATAAATTCTTTAAGACAACACAATAAATATTTTATCAAACCATCATTTAAGTGCCTAGTTTTACCCTAATGCAGTGGCCTGAAACTAGTTTACAGGCCACATAAAGCCTGCAAGTCAGATTATGCTGGCTTGTAAAGTGCTGTGTAAATACTACTGGAATTCAGCCAGAGTGGATTCAGAATGACTGCTATAGCAGGAAACATTAAGCTTGAGACTGCCTTTAACATGTAAACTGGAACAATGATTTCAGTAACGAGCGCAATAAGTCCAAGTAACAGATTGGAATAGTTTAGAAAAATGTATGTTATTTATATTTGAGTTACATAAGATTAGGGATTCAATCAATGTACATGCTAAAACCTAGATATTGAAACAAAAATTCTAAAACACAACCTGCAATAGAGCATGCTGGGAAATATAATAATGATGGCCGTGGTTTTGGTTCAAATGGTTATTAAGACCAAGACTGGGGTTCTTTTACACCACTGAGCTTTAATTTAACACTTGACTGTGTTAAATTAACTCTTGAATCAACACTACAAATGTTATACTCAAAATCAACACTATTTAAGACTGGCCAGTTTGCTGTGTGCTATGAAAGGAATGCATCTGCAGGCTTTCATACATTTCAATAACCTTTTAGAATTCTGAAGAAGCGTAGATGCCTTGTTAAGAACTCCACACTTAACTCAAAAGTTCTTTATCAGGCAAGTGTTTTCCAAGGAACCTAAAGACGCATTTAAGAACCTATCTTTTTTCAGTGTATAGAGAATTGTATGGAAAGAGATAAATAAACCATTGGTTTATGGATGGTATAATTCCATCAAGGTGATAAATTGATTAACTACCACTTTATACATGCCTGCAGCCATACATGCTCATATAAATCCCCATAGAGCTTACTTATGTGTAGTTAAACCACAGAACCTCAGCATCAGGGGAAGGTTTCTGCGTAATCAAGGGCAAATTACTTACCCAATATATTCAATGTTTTCACAAAGTATTATTTGCCTATAGAAGTAGTACATCATTTTTTGGGCTTGGATTGACCCTACTGATCTACTGCATCTTTCCTGTTAAAGGTAAGCCCAATCAAGACAAACGACTCATAGGACGCATCCCAAATAGCACCCCTTTCCCAATATAGTGCACTGCTTTTAACCAGAGCCCTATGGACCCTGGTCAAAAGTAGCACACTATATAGAATAGGGTGTCATTTGGGAAGTCAGTCCGATTAGAAGGGAGGTCACATCTCCATAACCCACAACTCCCTTAAATTATAGGGAATATTAATAAATGAGTGATAGGAAATGTGAAAATAAATAACTTCAGTCAGATGTGAGTTTGAGGAGCCCGGACCAGAATCTGCTGTCTAATGGCTATGACAAAGAGGCATGACATAACCCTGGCCCTGGGAAGCATAGCCTACTGTAATGGCATTTCTGAACATAATCAGCTGTCTAGTGCTGGCTGGAGCGAGGCAAATGAGGAGGAAAATAAACTAAATCAATGTCTGGTCTCGGTAACAGTTAGCAGCACCTGGTGAATATTAACTAATGTCTGGTTCTACCTTCACATTTTGAACTGTTGAGTCTCGTCTCACCTTAACATACAAATTAAGAAGTGTATTTGTTTCTGGGTGCCGAGATTACTTGGGTGATTAAGTGAGTGTTTGCAGTATCAAGGATTTTGATTCTTATTTATGTGTTCTGTCCCCTAGCAAATGAATAAATAAAAAATAACATGGACACAAAAATATTCCCATTATTAAAAACAAAATTATTAATTTTCAAAAACTTGTACATCAATACAATATATTGTGAAAGAATTATGCAGGCTGGACAAACATTATCTTCCCCCTATGTATTGTAGTCTACTGCAGTCTGTCACCATGTTCCTTTCCTTTCTTCCTCACATGCTGGAGCTAGGAGGTTGGCCTGTAATAGTGAGTCCTGCCGGGGTTCTTGCCTCATTGTTCCTCTGTGTTATCTCTTATGTTTTGCATGTTCCCGCTGTCTCTGAGGGGCCCCTTGTTCTCCTTTCATTGTTGCCCCCAAAACCGCCTCTAAACTAAGTGGGACACAAAACCTCAGAGAGAGTCCAAATGAAGGCAGCCCACAGACAATGGAATAGTGGGTTTACAACACAAGTGATGCATATTTCATTGTATATACATAGCTTGGAATGGCGAGCTGATCCCACTGAGGATGACAGAATAACACTGCAGTTAAAATCTCTCTCTTTCTCTCTCCATGAAGGAAATAGTATTTAAGCTGCGTATCCAAATGATAAATTATAACTGAATTATTTATGCCCAGCGTGTGTTACGTATACATGCACTGTGCGGAGATTCAGGTGGTCTGTCTGGCGTGGCGCAGAGGAGCCTTAGGGAGGCACTCTTCCACATTGACAGTCCCTGAATCTCTATCAGTGTAATTTTTATTCAAATTGCAGCATGGTAGATCATAAACACCAGCATTAGATTATGGAAATGAAGAGGCTGCATCTTCCGCAGTTAATTCCTTTTGGGAGACATTTAATTTAAACAAATAAATAACAGTGCCGCATCAGGTGTTTGTGAAGGGTATTGTGTAAAGTTAGCCCAGAAAATGGAATAATAATCACTCAATTTGAATGGCTATGTGCGTTCAATCACCCATCACTGAACACTTCATTAAGACTGTGATAGTGTTCTAAATATGAAGGACACACAACTTAAGGCATGCATCAGAAGAAGGGGAAACAAATATCGGCCTTACATTTTGACTCCTCCCCCCCAAAATGAGCAGTGTTATTCTGTCATCTTTAGTGGGATCAGCTCCCCATGCCAAGCTGTGTACATACAATGAAATATGCATCACTTGTGTTGTAAACCCATTATTCCATTGTCTGTGGGCTACTTAAATATATATTTATTTATTTATTTTTTATCTTCACATTTTCAAACAGTACATTTATATTTTCCAACGGGTCTAAACATTTGGGTGAGGTTTTTTTTCTTGCCTGAGAAGCCTCGTTTCACTGCCAAAAATAAAATTAAACCATCTTGTGTTCAGTAAAATAACAACACAATGTCAAATACAGGTAGCCTAGTCAAATAACTAACATCCAATCACATAAACCGTCACTGTCTCGCAGGAAACCTTCACTCTTGTGCAGACATTTAGAAATGAAACATGACAATTTGAAAAATAAGCGGGAGTTTTTGGAGCGAGAATAAAGATGACTTTCTAGTAGTAATACACGTATAAAAGCAACAGATGCCAATAACAAGAAGGGGCTAGAAGTGTTTTATATGTTGAGCTACCGAGTGGCTAGGACAGGCAAGCTCCATACTATTGTGGAGGACTTAATTATTTCTGCTGCCGTGGATATGGCTGGGACAATGCTGGGGGAAAAGGACAAAAAAACGATACAGACAATGCCTTCATCAAACAACACTGTTTTATGACACATCAGTGACATGGCTGGAGATATTTTGAAACAATTTCTGCTTTGCATACTAGCTGGTGAATTATATGCATTACAGTTGGATGAGTCAACAGACGTGGCGGGCCTGGCACAACTCCTGGTATATGTCCGTTACGCTTATGGAGTGTCAATAAAGGAAGGCATCCTCTTCTGCAAACCACTGGAAACCAAGACAACAGAAGAGGATATTTTTTAAGTACTGGACTGCTTTGTGACATCAAATGGACCTTGGTGGTCAAGATGTGTTGGTATCTGTACTGATGGCGCAAAAGCCATGACAGGGAGACATGGTGGAGTGGTAACACTCGTGCAAGCAGTTGCTCCCAACTCCACTTGGGTACACTGCAGCATCCATGGGGAGGCTCTTGCTGCCAAGGGAATGCCTGACAGCTTGAAAAATGTTTTGGACACAACAGTGGAAATGGTTAACTTTGTTAAAGCAAGGCCTTTGAACTCGTGTATTTTCTGCACTATGCAATGGTATGGGCAGTGACCATGTGACATTTTTACAACATACAGAAGTGCGCTGGTTATCAAGGGGCAAAGTATTGACACATTTTTTTTTGAGAGACGAGCTTAAAGTTTTCTTTATTGACCATTTTCATTTGTCTGACCGCTTGCATGATGACAAGTTTCTTACATGACTGGCCTATCTGGGTGATGTTTTTTTTTCGCCTGAATGATCTGAATCTAGGATTACAGGGACTCTCCGCAACTATATTCAATGTGCGGGACAAAATTGAGGCTATGATTAAGAAGTTGAAGCTCTTTTATGTCTGCATTAACAAGGACAACACACAGGTCTTTCCATCATTGTCTGATTTGTTTGAGCAAATTAACTCAAGCTTACGAACAATGTCAAATATGATATAGCGAAGCACCTGAGAGAGCTGGGTGTGCAATTACGCTTGTACTTTCCCGAAACGGACGACACAAATAGCTGTATTTGTTATCCCTTTCATGCCCTGCCTCCAGTCCACTTACCAATATCTGAACAAGAGAGCCTCATCGAAATTGCAACAATTGGTTCTGTGAAAATTGAATTTAAATCAGAAGCCATTGCCAGATTTATGGATTGGGCTGCGCTCTGAGTATCCTGCCTTGGCAATTCACACAGTTAAGACACTGATGCCCTTTGCAACCACGTACCTATGTGAGAGTGGATTCTCGGCCCTCACTAGCATGAACATTAAATACAGGCACAGACTGTGTGTTGAAAATGACATAAGACTGAGCATCCTTTCAAGCACACCCTTCTCATTAACCTGTGGTGAGTTATTGTGTAACGGCTGTCTGAAGAAGTAGACCAAGGCGCAGCGTGTTGAGTGCTCATATTTAATTGACACGAGAACAAAACAAGAAAATGACAGCCAAACAGTTTTGTCAGGTATAACAAAACAGAAATTAACTACCCACAAAACCGAAAAAGGAATAAGGCTGCCTAAGTATGACTCCCAATCAGTGACAACAATGTACAGCTGTCCCTGATTGAGAGCCATACCAGGCCAAAACAAAGAAATACAAAGCATAGAAAAAAGGACATAGAATGCCCACCCAAATCACACCCTGACCAAACCTAAATAGAGACATAAAAAAGGCTCTCTCAGGTCAGGGTGTGACATATTGACAGTTTTCGAAGAACAAAAAAGGTTTTCTATGTAAGATGGTTAAATAAAGAGCAAAATTATTGATTATTTTTATATTATTATTTGTGCCATGTTCCTATAAGAGCTCTTTGTCACTTCCCACGAGTCGGGTTGTGACAAAAACTCACACTCATTTTTATGTTTAATAAATGTATCGTATAGTGTGTGTGTGGCAGGCTTACAATGATGGCAAAAAAACAACATTTGAGAGTGAGCTGACCCTGGTACTAGAGGTGGTACGCAGCTGGAGGTTGAATGTTTGAAGGGGTCCCGGACTATAAAAAGTTTGGGAACCACCGGTGTAGATGAATGGGAGGGAAAAAGGTTAACCTCTTACATCTAGACGTTCCGCTAGCGGAACACCTGCTCCAATATCCAATGATAGGCGTGGCGCGAATTACAAATTCCTCAAAATACAAAAACTTCAATTTTTCAAACATGACTATTTTACAGCATTTTAAAGACAAGACTCTCCTTTATCTAACCACACTGTCTGATTTCAAAAAGGCTTTACAGCGAAAGCAAAACATTAGATTATGTCAGCAGAGTACCCAGCCAGAAATAATCAGACACCCATTTTTCAAGCTAGCATATAATGTCACAAAAAACAAAACCACAGCTAAATGCAGCACTAACCTTTGATGATCTTCATCAGATGACACACCTAGGACATTATGTTATACAATACATGCATGTTTTGTTCAATCAAGTTCATATTTATATCAAAAACCAGCTTTTTACATTAGCATGTGACGTTCAGAACTAGCATACCCCCCGCAAACCTCCGGTGAATTTACTAAATTACTCACGATAAACGTTCACAAAAAACATAACAATTATTTTAAGAATTATAGATACAGAACTCCTTTGTGCAATCGAGGTGTCCGATTTTAAAATAGCTTTTCGGTGAAAGCACATTTTGCAATATTCTGAGTAGATAGCCCAGCCATCACGGCTAGCTATTTAGACACCCACCAAGTTTAGCCCTGACCAAACTCCGATTTACTATTAGAAAAGTTTGATTACCTTTGGTGTTCTTCGTCAGAATGCACTCCCAGGACTGCTACTTCAATAACAAATGTTGGTTTGGTTCAAAATAATCCATTGTTATATCCAAATAGCGGCGTTTTGTTCATGCGTTCAAGACACTATCCGAAGTGTAAATAAGGGTCACGAGCATGGCGCATTTCGTGACAAAAGATTTCTAAATATTCCATTACCGTACTTCGAAGCATGTCAACCGCTGTTTAAAATCAATTTTTATGCCATTTTTCTCGTAAAAAAACGATAATATTCCGACCGGGAATCTGCGTTTAGGTAAAAAGACGAAAGAAAATAAAGCATGGGGTCGACTCGGGCACGAGCCTGAGTCTCACAGTACTGTGACCAGCCACTATCCAAACGCGCTACTTTTTTTCAGCCAGAGCCTGCAATGCCACGATTCAGCTTTTTGCCGCCTTCTGAGAGCCCATGTGAGCCGTAGGAAGTGTCACGTAACAGCAGAGATCCCCTGTATTGGATAGAGATAATCAAGAAGGGCAAGAAATTGTCAGACAGGGCACTTCCTGCATGGAATCTTCTCAGGTTTTGGCCTGCCAAATGAGTTCTGTTATACTCACAGACACCATTCAAACAGTTTTAGAAACTTTGGAGTGTTTTCTATCCAAAGCTAGTAATTATATGCATATTCTAGTTTCTGGGCAGGAGTAATAATCAGATTAAATCGGGTGCGTTTTTTATCCGGCCGTGAAAATACTGCCCCCTAGCCATAACAGGTTAAATAAGGATTTGTTAGCCTTTAGACAATTGAGACATGGATTGTGTATGTGTGCTATTCAGAGGGTGAATGGGCAAGACAAAAGATTGAAGTGCCTTTGAATGAGTTATGGCAGTAGGTGCCAGGCGCACCGGTTTGAGGGTTTTAAGAACTGCAACGTTTCTGGGGTTTTCCACGATCAACAGTTTCCTGTGTGTATCAAGAATGGTCCACAACCCAAATAACATGCAGCCGACTTGACAACTGTGGAAACCATTGGAATCAACGTGGGCCAGCATCCCTGTTGAACACGTTCATTACCTTGTAATCTATTCCCCAAAGAATTGAGGCTGATCTGAGGGAAAAAGTGGGTGCAGCTCAATATTAGGAAGGTGTTCAGAAATAAGAACTACAAAGACATATTTCTACATAATACTTTCATGTTAACTTGTAACAATACATTAACCAAAGGGGGACCAGCTCCTCAAAATAAATATTTATCATCACAGTACTTATGCAGATATCATATTATGTAAAATCTTAAGCCAACCAAAATAACAGAACAGATTACCTGGCTTGACATTCACTCTCACAAGTGGCCAAATTGAACAGACTGAAAGCCACACCACCAATAGGCCATGCCTCCAATTATTCTGATAGGCTGCCGCCACTACATTGCACCCACCGCTATGTGGTGCGAATACACGTGTTGAAAGCAATTTAGAAGCTTTCAAACAATTCAAAAATTCACTTTGACCCATCAAATTCATTATTTGATTTCAGACAAATTTTATATAATAGGTTGAACAAACCATAGCGTAATTTTGGATCACACCAATCAGAAAATACACTTCAGATGGACAACAGTGCCATCTCACTTTTTACAGTGTAGAGGTAGCACGCACGCACATGAACACACACAGTCTTGTGCAGCTAACCTTGTGGGGACATACAATTCAGTCCCATTCAAAATCCTATTTTCCCTAACCTGTACCTTAAACCTAACCCTAGCTCCTAACCCTAAACCTAATTCTAACCTTAACCTTGCCAGGGACCAACAAAATGTCCCCAGTTGGTCAAATTTGTGTTCGTTTACTATTCTTGTGGGGACTTCTGGTTCCCACAAGTATAGTTAAACACATCCACACAAACACACACACAAACACATTCAAATGCCAAATTGGTATTGATACATGTTTTCCAAACATGCTATTATCTCCCTCATCTCAACAATCTCTGCATCTGTTTCTTGGATCTAATTTCATCCAATAGCATCGCTAATGATGTTAAGTCAATATTAGATAAGTCAATATTATCCTAAACAAGTGGAACTAATTAGGATGTAATTTAGAGACCCATATGAGGAAATATAGCCTGCTATTGTGCTTATATGACAGACAGTTTGTAAATATGTTGGGAAAAAATGATGTAATTTATTACAAAGTATTTCCCATTAACTGTTGTAACAGACCTTTACTTTTTACATTTGATGCAACGTTGGCTACATTTGCTGTAAATTTACTTTGGATGTTAACAAAACAGATGGTTGCATTATGCACCAGTATATTGGAAATATTTGTACATAATAAAAGGTAAATCCATCTATTCCTTTCCATCATCATCAACATAACATAAACACCATGTGTGGCAAGGCATTGTCAGGGAAACTGGTGCCAGTCTCCATCATTTTATGCATTAGGCCTATTTGGCAAATATAATAGAACCCATAGTTCTTCTTGTCCTTACCCGTAGCAATATAGCTGCAGCTATTCTGATGACTTGTACTTTTCACAAGTCCCTTTCGATTCGATCAATTAATAAATCATGAAGTATTTAGAATAATATGGAAAATATGCAGTGTTACGTTTTTTTCGAAAATCATGCTGAGCTAACAAAGGCTGTGATCCTTGAAGTTTTGTGCTAAGCTTATCCTTTTGCCATTAAAATCCCCAAGTCTTCCAATTCACCATTTCCCCCAAGGGAAAGCACATACTCAGCTCAAGCATTCCAGGTTCCTGAGTAGTAGGTTGTGATAGAACTGTAAAATAACACAAAACCTAAACAATTAGCGCAGGGTAGCATGAATGACAGTTGAGTATGAAAATGACATCTTTGTCAGTTACAGCTTCTGTTCTGAAAAAAATATGTTTTTACTGGGACTGGATTTCTTCCTAGTTGATAGACATTTACCTTTATTTACGGTTTGTAATACTCATCCCCAACCTCTCTTAACTAGATCTCAAAGTAATTTGGACACATAGGTTTCAATGTAGAGTAGCCTAGTAGCATTTTTACTCGTTGCCAGTGAATAGACATGTTTGCCTGTGTTAAAGTTACACATTGAACACAAACAGAGTAGATTGTGTAGACACGTGTAGATTCCATTGGCGCTTACTCTATCCCGTTTCTGTCTTATTCCACAATCAATCAGAAATACCATAGTATTACCTATGCCATTTCCTTGCAGGAAATCAGTTCAATATGAAAATTGAAAGTCTCATAAATAATGCATGGAGGAACCTTTGTGCCTGTTGGCGGTAGTGTCCTGAATGGTTGATATTTTGCATTATATGGAGAATCAGTCTGTCAAACCAAGGCTATTTTGCTCAGAACACCAGGTGAATTCTAATGGGATCTGTATCTCTATGGGGTCGGCAGAAAGAGTCTTATTACAATACCTGGGCTCAGGTAAAATAATAAGAGAGAGCTTATACGGTTATAAAATGTACTGTATTTTTCGATTAAGCCATATTGGATAGCCTTATTCTGAGGATATATCAAGTTAAAATTCCTTAGTGTCCAACAACTCATCCAACTGGCACCCTATCCCCTATTGTGTGTGGTCAAAAGTTTTGAACTGTATCGGGAATAGGGTGCAATTTGGGATGCAGACTGGGACCCCTGATGAAGTGTAGTGTCACCCCTTGGGGGTTCCAACCAGCAGCACACTTATTGTTTTCTCAGAATACTGAGAATGGTATAAGAGAGCAATCTGTAAACTTCTCTGTGAGAGCGAGACTTGTGCCAACACAGTCTCAGCTGCCTGCCTGGTGTCTGTGTTTCTGGTGCTGGTGCTGGCTATTTTTCAGCTGGATGTAACCCTTACCTTCCCCCTTAGACTCTTATTAGTGTCAGAAGTGCCACCCTTGTACAGGTGTAGAGATGGCATGCCAGGTAGAGATTGGCTTTAATGATAAATGTGTTGTGCTCACAATGTCAATGGTAATGGCTGCTTGGGGAACTCAATATGTATCTGCTCTAATGTGTGTGGAGTCAACCAATTATTCATAGTTTAAAATCCTTAAGAGTCACCCATGCGTCAATCTAAGTAAAGTAATAAAAAAAATCCCATAAAAATCTGTCAGTTTAAGCTAGAGATACAGTATCTGTTTTTTGGGATGGCTGCGTCTCAATCTGTCATATCTGCCTATGTTGGCCTTCTGCATCTGCGGTGGAAGGTGGCTGAGCTACAGCGGTGTTTGTAAGACCATGTCTGTAGTGTTCAAACAGTTTTGCTTTTTTCTACCCCCACAAGTGTCACGGACTCGTCTGAAGGTAACCCATACAAATTAATGGAAGTATGGAGGTAGTTATGTGGCAACAAAAATAAGGGGTTAAATATGTTTCTAAAAAAACTAATATTTCCTGAGCTTTCTTATATCTCCTAGATATAATACAGATACTTTGAAACCTCATTCCTTTTGATTCATTTGACTTTCTTTTTTGCAATTTATGTGTTAAAGGAGTATAAAGGCCAAATTCAATATTTTATCAAATACTTGTTAAAAACAATGTTTGCTACCTAAAGGGGTCCTAAAATTCGCAATCAAATAGCTAAATTATCTATGGTATGACCCCCCCTAATCACATAACCTTTGTATTTCTAACCTTTATGTTCCTTGATAAATCCATATTAGAGAAATAATAATTACCTAATTTTATACATACTTGAAATGTAATCATAATCCGAAGGCATGTAGGATGTGAAGAAGCGTTTACCTTCAAAATGGTTAAAATAAGAATAAAAACCTTGTGCAAAACACAATCAAGACATACAGCACTTTATCCTTAAAATTGGTTTTGGTATGCAATTGACATAAACATGCCAGACCACTTGTTATGACATTCTCTCAGGCTTACAGTTTGTTATGGAATATGAGATAACTTACTATCTATCAACATGTTTTGTTGGAAATAGAGATAGAAGCGCTCTACAGTAGATAAAATGCAAAGCTCCGATGACACAGTAAAGCAAGTTGTCCACTGAAGATAAGTCACTCAGACAATATATATATATATATTTTTCACCATGCAGTTCAGGACTTCCATAATTGTTGAATCCAAACCACTAAACCACTGAGAACTGTTTTGTTTAAAGCACAGTTACATGGCAGGGGTAACTGTATGTATCAATTAAATGCTAGTGATTTATTGTTCCTTTTATCTTAGATATGATGGTATCATTTCATCCTAATTCTGATTTGAGCAATGCATCAGTTACTCAGAACCCACATAGTTCAAAGATGAAGACCTTCATAGTAATTATAAGCTGCACAAACAATACAAATGAACAAAGGAAATGTACTTTTGCTGTGATGTGTGTTCTTTTCATCATTCTAAATGAGACCATTTATCTCATGCTTGCTGCTATGGTACAACAAAGTTGAAAGGCAAATACAGTATGTATTCACCATTGAATGGAATTATGTATTTAACTGTGACATTTAACTAAATATGCATTTCAAATCACACATTTTTTGTTCATCTCTAGGTATGTTTCCATATCCAACCAGACATATCCAGCCAATACCTTAGTAAAGCATTGGTATAATTGGCAACAGGCACTGGTGACATCTGACTGTCCTATTTCCTGGCAGCGTCCAAAATGGCACCCTACTCAACATATAGTGCACTACTTGGTCCTGGTAAAAAGAAGTGGACTATAAAGTAAATAGGGTGCCATTTGGAATGCTCATCTAGATGTAGGCCCTCACTTCTACCCTAAGTGCCAACTGGTCCTCATTACCCAAACAATGATTAATGTCCTATGCTACACCTTGTTTGTATCAATACCTGCTTTCACTAGGATTATGATTTTCAGGCACCCAACATGATGCATTTGAAATATATGCATGTCATGAAAACAAATGTGAAAATATCTGGCAGACAACCTGTCAACTCTAATATATTCACTGTTCAGGCCATTTTATTACCTGAGGTTTCGAATAAAAATAAATACTCTGGCTGCTGTTTAGGTGTAGTATTTTATTCTGTAGGACAGCAGAGGACACCAATGACAGATAATAGTCTTCCTTGCACATCTCCCTGATGGCTTATTCTAGGCCTGGCTGCGTAGGACTGGTACACTATTAGAAAAAAGGATTCCAAACGGGTTCTTTGCGGAGGGATAGGGTTCTACCGAGAACCGTTTTGATCTGAAGAACCCTTTTTGAAAGACAAAGCAAGGGTTCTAGCTAGAAACTTTAACATCCTAAGAATTTTTGGAAGAAATGGTTCTTTGATGATTATTTGGAAGGCAAGAAGGATTCTTTGGAAGGCAAGAACAGTTCCTCATAGAACCATATCCTGTTAGGGCTAGGGGGCAGTATTGACACGGCCGGATAAAAAACGTACCCGATTTAATCTGGTTACTACTCCTGCCCAGTAACTAGAATATGCATATAATTATTGGCTTTGGATAGAAAACACCCTAAAGTTTCTAAAACTGTTTGAATGGTGTCTGTGAGTATAACAGAACTCAAATGGCAGGCCAAAACCTGAGAAGATTCCATGCAGGAAGTGGCCTGTCTGACAAGTTGTGTTTTATCTTGGCTCTTTTTATTGAAGACTGAGGATCTTTGCAATAACGTGACACTTCCTACGGCTCCCATAGGATCTCAGAGCCCGGGAAAAAGCTGAACGATATCGAGGCAGCCTCTGGCTGAAACACATTATCGCTTTTGGCAAGTGGCCGATCAGAGTACTATGGGCTTAGGCGCGTGCCCGAGTCGACCGAATGCTTTATTTTCTTTCGTCTGTTTACCTAAACGCAGATTCCCGGTCGGAATATTATCGCTTTTTTATGAGAAAAATGGCATAAAAATTGATTTTAAACAGCGGTTGACATGCTTCGAAGTACGGTAATGGAATATTTAGAATTTTTTGGTCACGAATTGCGCCATGCTCGTCACCCTTATTTACCCTTTCGGATAGTGTCTTGAACACACGAACAAAACGCCGCTGTTTGGATATAACTATGGATTATTTTGAACCAAACCAACATTTGTTATTGAAGTAGAAGTCCTGGGAGTGCATTCTGACGAAGACAGCAAAGGTAATAACATTTTTCTTATAGTAAATCTGACTTTGGTGAGTGCTAAACTTGCCGGGTGTCTAAATAGCTAGCCCTGTGATGCCGGGCTATCTACTGAGAATATTGCAAAATGTGCTTTCACCGAAAAGCCATTTTAAAATCGGACATATCGAGTGCATAGAGGAGTTCTGTATCTATAATTCTTTAAAAAAAAATTATGCTTTTTGTGAACGTTTAGCGTGAGTAATTTAGTAAATTCACCGGCAGTGTTCGGTGGGAATGCTAGTCACATGCTAGTCACATGCTAATGTAAAAAGCTGGTTTTTGATATAAATATGAACTTGATTGAACAAAACATGCATGTATTGTATAACATAATGTCCTAGGGTTGTCATCTGATGAAGATCATCAAAGGTTAGTGCTGCATTTAGCTGTGGTTTGGGTTTATGTGACATTATATGCTAGCTTGAAAAATGGGTGTCTGATTATTTCTGGCTGGGTACTCTGCTGACATAATCTAATGTTTTGCTTTCGTTGTAAAGCCTTTTTGAAATCGGACAGTGTGGTTAGATTAACGAGAGTCTTGTCTTTAAAATGGTGTAAAATAGTCATATGTTTGAAAAATTGAAGTTTTTGCATTTTTAAGGTTTTTGAATAACGCGCCACGGGATTACACTGGCTGTTACGTAGGTGGGACGATTTGGTGCCACCTACCCTAGAGAGGATATATCATATTTCCCAGCATGCTCTAATGTAGGGTGATTTTCTGAATTATTTGTTTTAATATCTGTGTTTTTGCATGCACAGTGCATTCGGAAAGTATTCAGACTCTGACTTTTTCCACATTTTGTTATGTTCCAGCCTTATTCTAAAATGAATTAATTTGTTTTTCCCTCAACAATCTACACACAATCCCCATAATCACAAAGCAAAAACAGCTTTTTAGATTTTTTTGCAAAAGATAGAAACTGAGTATCAGATTTACATTAGTATACAGACCCTTTACTCAATATTTTGTTGAAGCACCTTTGGCAGCGTTTCCAAACTTGAGTCTTGGGTATGACGCTACAAGCTTGGCACACCTGTATTTGGGGAGTTTCTCTAATTATTCTCTGCAGATCCTCTCAAGCTTTGTCAGATTGGATGGCGAGCATCGCTGCACAGCTATTTTCAGGTCTCTCCAGAGATGTTTGATCGGGTTCAAGTCCGGGCTCTGGCTGGGCCACTCAAGGACATTCAGAGACTTCTCCCAAAGCCACTCCTGCTTTGTCTTGGCTGTGTGCTTAGGGTTGTTGTCCTGTTGGAAGGTGAACCTTTACCCCAGTCTGAGGTCCTGAGCACTCTGGAGCAGGTTTTAATCAAGGATCTCTCTGTAATTTGCTACGTTCGTCTTGCCCTCGATCTTAACTAGTCTCCCAGTCCCTGCCGTCATGCTTCACCGATTGCTGAGTTTGGCCGTGTGGTCAGCTCTAGGAAGATTCTTGGTGGTTCCAAACTTCTTCCATTTAAGAATGATGGCGACCACTGTGTTCTTGGGGACCTTCAATGCTGCAGAAATGTTTTGGTACCCTTCTCCAGATCTGTGCCTCGACACAATCCCGTCTCGGAGCTCTACAGGCAAATTCTTTGTCGTCATTGCTGAGTTTTTCCTCTGACATGCACTGTCAACTGTGGGACCTTATATAGACAGGTGTGTGCCTTTCCAAATCATGTCCAATCAATTGAATTTACCACCGTTGGACTCCAATCAAGTTGTAGAAACATCTCAAGGATGATCAATGGAAACAGGATGCACCTGAGCTCAATTTCGAGTCTCATAGCAAAGGGTCTGAATACTTAAGTAAATAAGTTGTTTCTGTTTCATTTTTTAATACATTTGCAAAAATGTCTATAAACCTGTTTTCACTTTGTCATTATGGGGTATTGTGTGTAGATTGATGAGGTTTTTATTTATTTCATCAACTTTAGAATAAGGCTGTAACGTACCAAAATGTGGAAAAAGTCAAGGGGTCTGAATACTTTCTGAATGCACTTGAAACATTTTATACTACACAAAGATAAATAACATACAGTTTTCTAAATGAATCCAATATCAGTATTCAACCTTTCCTACCCTGGCAGTCATTCTGAATGTAGGTTGCGGTTGATAAACAATGTCCCTTGTTGAATTTTCTAACTCTGTCTGGATTCCAATAGGAATTACACATCATTTTCCAAGCCTGCATAATGTGACTTGCAGGCCTGATGTGGCCTGTAAACCAGGAGATTCCTAACACCACTGTGTTAGGGTATAACTAGGCCCTCAAATAAAGGCCTTATGATATATGTAATATGTTGTCCTAAATTAATTAATTTAAAGGCTAATAAGTCTGGTGGAACTGTTCATAGACAGTTCTAGGAAGAACCCTCCAAAGATAAAAAGGTTATTGGTAGAACCCTTCATAGAGGGTTCCAGGCAGAACCCTTCATAGATGTTTCTAGGTAGAAACATATACAGAGGGTTATTCATATTGAAGAACTCTACATAGAGGGTTCTAGGTAGAACCCTCTACAAAGGGATTTACCTAGCACCAAAAAGGTTCCCCTATGGGGATAAATCAAAGAACCCTAAATGGTTCTACTTAGCACCTTTTTTCTAAGAGTGTAGTAGACTACATGTACACTGGAACAACCTAAATTAGGATATTGTGTAGAATAATTCAAAGACCCAAGATAATATCAAAGTGTGTCAAAGAAAAAAATTAAATAAACCAAACATTGTGTAACATGATGTTCATCGAATTGTACTCAGCTATATACACTACACAATGGACAGAAATCTGAAATGTTCAATAAACATTCAGGGCTTCCTCCCTTTTTCCGAGGACAAAATTGGCGAATTAATAGTTATAAGACAAATGTTGGAATTTCTTCCATGCCTTGGCAGCCTGGCAAAGCTCTCACACCAAAGCCATCCAGACGCAATCGGAAGGAGCTGGAAGTGCCATAGCAAACTAGATCTGGGTTTCAGCTGTAAAATCAAAGCAGTCAAGAGAGCGGTGTGGCACTAAAATACAATATTTCTATCTCTCTCCATAAATATGAAGGGAGGGAGAAGAGGGGGTTGGAGAATGCACATGTAGTGACATGGATTTTTGCTGGCCCTTGCAGAGCGACACTGTTCTGTCAACAGAGAGTATTGCTTGCTTTAGTCAGCTTTGACTTCACCTCTAGAATGAGCATGAACTATCAGAGAGGAGAAAAAAGGCATGGATTTATGTTTTGCAAAAATTACAAGGTATATTCTTTTCCTTTTTCAACAGATTTTCATGTTGCTTTCCACAGCATGTTACATCAAGGATATAATCGGACCATGCAAAAATAGGCTTAACTGAATTCAACATAGCAGATAGTATTTTCAGTTTCCAGAAAGCTGTGTGTAACTCAGTGAGGATATGGATGAATTTCTGTTTAATCCAGACATATTCAATATACAACCTCCCCTGAAATAGAAACCCAAATAGTGGTTACACTTTCTATGTACTACACCTGTGTTTAATGCATTACGAATACATGTATATTGTATTTTATCACACCAAAATACATTACAAGACTAGGCATAATAATTTATTGTAGCTCATTGCTTCTGAAAACAATTCAGGGAAAAGCTCATTTGTGATGGAGTAGCTAAACAATGTAGAAATGTAGCATGCATACAATCAAGCTAATAGAATCAACCGATTGAAATGTTATACACTGCTCAAAAAAATAAAGGGAACACTTAAACAACACAATGTAACTCCAAGTCAATCACACTTCTGTGAAATCAAACTGTCCACTTAGGAAGCAACACTGAGTGACAATACATTTCACATGCTGTTGTGCAAATGGAATAGACAACAGGTGGAAATTATAGGCAATTAGCAAGACACCCCCAATAAAGGAGTGGTTCTGCA
Organism: Salmo salar; assembly: GCF_965601325.2. Lineage (NCBI taxonomy): Eukaryota > Metazoa > Chordata > Actinopteri > Salmoniformes > Salmonidae > Salmo > Salmo salar. The sequence goes on along the minus strand of NC_138309.1, from coordinate 23,036,744 downwards.
GGTGGGAACCACAGACCACTTCTCAGTTCCTATGCTTCCTGGCTGATGTTTTGGTCACTTTTGAATGCTGGCGGTGCTTTCACTCTAGTGGTAGCATGAGACGGAGTCTACAACCCACACAAATGGCTCAGGTAGTGCAGCTCATCCAGGATGGCACATCAATGCGAGCTGTGGCAAGAAGGTTTGCTGTGTCTGTCAGCGTAGTGTCCAGAGCATGGAGGCGCTACCAGGAGACAGGCCAGTACATCAGGAGACGTGGAGGAGGCCGTAGGAGGGCAACAACCCAGCAGCAAGACCGCTACCTCCGCCTTTGTGCAAGGAGGAGCAGGAGAAGCACTGCCCGAGCCCTGCAAATGACCTCCAGCAGGCCACAAATGTGCATGTGTCTGCTCAAACGGTCAGAAACAGACTCCATGAGGGTGGTATGAGGGCCCAACGTCCACAGGTGGGGGTTGTGCTTACAGCCCAACACCGTGCAGGACGTTTGGCATTTGCCAGAGAACACCAAGATTGGCAAATTCGCCACTGGCGCCCTGTGCTCTTCACAGATGAAAGCAGGTTCACACAGCACGTGACAGAGTCTGGAGACGCTGTGGAGAACGTTCTGCTGCCTGCAACATCCTCCAGCATGACCGGTTTGGCGGTGGGTCAGTCATGGTGTGGGGTGGCATTTCTTTGGGGGGGCCGCACAGCCCTCCATGTGCTAGCCAGAGGTAGCCTGACTGCCATTAGGTACCGAGATGAGATCCTCAGACCCCTTGTGAGACCATATGCTGGTGCGGTTGGCCCTGGGTTCCTCCTAATGCAAGACAATGCTAGACCTCATGTGGCTGGAGTGTGTCAGCAGTTCCTACAAGAGGAAGGCATTGATGCTATGGACTGGCCCGCCCGTTCCCCAGACCTGAATCCAATTGAGCACATCTGGGACATCATGTCTCGCTCCATCCACCAACGCCACGTTGCACCACAGACTGTCCAGGAGTTGGCGGAAGCTTTAGTCCAGGTCTGGGAGGAGATCCCTCAGGAGACCATCCGCCACCTCATCAGGAGCATGCCCAGGCGTTGTAGGGAGTTCATACAGGCACGTGGATGCCACACACACTACTGAGCCTCATTTTGGCTTGTTTTAAGGACATTACATCAAAGTTGGATCAGCCTGTAGTGTGGTTTTCCACTTTAATTTTGAGTGTGACTCCAAATCCAGACCTCCATGGGTTGATTGATTGGATTTCCATTGATTATTTTTGTGTGATTTTGTTGTCAGCACATTCAACTATGTAAAGAAAAAAGTATTTAATAAGATTATTTCTTTCATTCAGATCTAGGATGTGTTGTTTAAGTGTTCCCTTTATTTCTTTGAGCAGTATATTTAGCACTTAAAGTTGCATCCCAAATAGCACCGTATTCCCTATATTTAGTGCACTACTTTTGACCGGGGCCCTGGTCAAAAGTAGTGCACTAAATAGGGAATAAGATGCCATTTGGGACACAATCTCTCCTGAATCAACAGGAAGAAGGAACAGAGAAAAGAGCAAAGGCTCCTGCCAATAACACATTTCCCTGCATTGCATATGGTACATGTTCACTGCCAAAGATCAGGCTATGGGGAGCTAGTTAGTTTTTGTTCAAGATTTCTGTTTTCAATAAAAGCGTGATACAATCCCAACCCGAAGTATAGTATTGTTTATGCCTTCATGAAGTCAACCCTGTATGACGTAGTCAATCCATGTGAATGGTTTTATAATGTAACTTAAAATGTGGATCACACTTTTTACATGTGATATTTGATAAATACACACACACACTGCAAAGTCTCCATGGAGGGTCCCACCCAGACCACGATAGGAGAAAAATAAACAAAGAGCAGAAAGGAAGCAAAAAAGGGGACAATCTTTGATATCAAAACAGCCCTAATAAATACAAAGAACCCAACTCGATGAGGTGTGAATTGTGACTAAAATGCCTTTCTATCATAGCTGATGGCCAGAATAACAGATGGCCAGTGAATCACAGTGGTCAACACCACACAATGGGACAATGCCTCTGAAAATAACACAGACAATCAGATTCTTTTGCCTCACAAGGTCTACATTATAACTGCCAAGATATTCAAAACCTCTTAAGGATCTGCCTCTTTTTTTCAATTTTCGCCCAAAATGACATACCCAAATCTAACTGCCTGTAGCTCAGGACCTGAAGCAAGGATATGTATATTCTTGATGCCATTTGTGGAAATGTGAAATGAATGTAGGAAAATATAGCACATTAGATCTGTTAAAAGATAATGCAAAAAAAAATGATGCATCTTTGAACATCTTTAAAATGCAATAGAAAGGCCATAATGTATTATTAGATTTTGGCCACTAGATGGCAGCAGTGTATATGCAAAGTTTTAGACTGCTCCAATGAACCATTGCTTCTTTTCAAAATGTTTTAACTGCCCAAATGTGCCGAATTTGTTTATTAAAAACTTTTCAAGTTCATAACTGTGCACTCTCCTCAAACAATAGCATGGCATTCTTTCCCTGTAATAGCTACTGTAAATTGGACAGTTTAGTTAGCATAACAAGAATTTAAGCTTTCTGCCAACATCAGATATGTCTAAGTCCTGGGAAATGTTCTTGTTACTTACAACCTCATGCTAATTGCATTAGCGTACGTTAGCTCAAACATCCTGTGGGGGACCAACTGATCATGTAGAGGTTAAAAAACATTCTCAGTTAATGAAATGGGAGTTGCTATCTATGAACCCAGCTGTCAGGTATGAACCTAGCTCTTAGGTGGTATGGTAAAAAAAAAATTGGAGAGAAAATAAACTATCATGATAAATGACAGCCATTCAAACATATTGCTTAAGTCAAGGTAATCGAAATGAGGAAAGGTGTTATGTTATTTCTTTCATCTAATGGTGAACAAATCTGAGTAACAAACAGAGAAACGGCCCACCAGCTCATGTGAAGTGTATTAAAAAACGAATGCAATGGAGAAATGACAATGACTCCATCCCAAATAGCACCCTATTCCCTATGTAGTGCATTACTTTTGACCAGATCCCTATGGGCCCTGATCAAAAGTAGTGCACTATAAAAAGAATAAGGTGACATCTGGGATACATCCATTGCTTGTCGTGTTCATACATTGTCATGACAGTTCCACATCTGAGAAGAGACCTATTCAAGTCATGTCCAGCTAATGTTCTTCAATCATTGAATTATTGAAAACTGTAACATATTTTAATCAGGCATCAACTGACGTGGCTCTACAAGTGAACACTTTTCAGGCATCAACACATTGTACATAGGTCACACTATGATGTCACTTTGTGGTATCCCAAATAAAAACAGCTTTATTATACTGTGGTCTAATACTGTAGTATTACTATATTTACATACTTTTACTATTCACTGTACTGTTTTTGTGGACTTTACTGTGTTATTTACTGTACTATACTGCATTATTAACAGTTATCTATAGTATAAATACTTTAATGAAAGAAAACTGTAGGATATACTATAGTAATTAATATAGTGTACAGTGTACTGTAGTATTTACTGTAGTGTTTTTGCGGACTGTAGTACACTGTAGTATTTACTGTAGTGTTTTTGGGGACATTACTGTAGTATTTACTAAAGTGTTTTTGTTTTATCTTTGACATAGGGGGTTTCCTTGAGGAAACCTACTGGAGAATATTTTCCATAACTTGTAGGCAGGTACGATTGGGGTCTGAACAGATAGTTTGGCGCTTCTGTTCTTTTCTATAACCTCTTCTTCTTCTTTGGTATTATGGTGGTCCGCAAACAAATGTTATAGGTGCATGCCGCTACCTACTGTATTGGCTGTGTATTAGCATACTATTCTGTAGTATAAATTCATTACACTTTGTGAAAAAATTGTCCTACCAACTAACCCTACACCCATTAAATCCTCACCACTATTCCACTACTTTGGCCCTATCTGATCCTACACCAGGCCAGCAGCCTGGAAGGACAGGACATGAACTCTTCTGCAGTAAAATCTTGTACACCCAAGTATTTCTCTACAGCTGCCACCACAACATCTATCCTCTGTGAATTATGTTCCATTCCTGCGGTAAAGTTGACAACCATGGCTGTGAACACCAAAAAACCAACCTTACTGAAGCACGTTATTCCTATCACTCTGTACTGACCTCGGCCTACTCACAGGGATCGTCTTAGGACCCTCACCCTGGTTCTATCTTCCTCTACTACTCCCTTCAGTGCCTCTGCATATGGCACCTTCTGCACTACTCTGATCCTGGCAACCTCAACCTACCTTTCTCCCACCGGACACCTTTGATCTCCAGCACCATAAGTACCCCTACAGTTTACACATACAACTTTTTCCACCGATACTACACATTCCTTTGTCTAATTTCCTCCTGCACACTTCTGCCACATGACCATAAGCTTGACACCTAAAACACCGTAATGGGTCCGGGACAAAAGCTCTCACGGGATAACTGACATCCTAACTTGATATTATCTGGTAAAGACTCTACATCAAAACTCAGTAGCAAAGACAGTGTATTCTCTGTTTCAACATGCTCTCCACTGGGTCTGTGTTGCACCAAACAGCGGGTGTCACAGACACCAGGAATCTTCAACTTCAGTTGACCCTCCTCAACACTTAATGCAACTCAAGTTACCACTCCTTTCAACAGCGCCCTGCTCCAGACAGGAAAGCACCTGCCATCACAGTTAATTCATCCTTACTCTTGTCATGTTCATTTTCCTTCTGCAGCACTCCATATTTACTCTCGATATGTCCCACTTGCTTCCATTTTTTTACTGCCCAGCTTCTTACCAACCTCTATGGGTTCCTCTGAGTCCAAGTGCAAGTCCAAGTCCAGCATACACAACATCTTTGTTCCCTCTTTTTATAACGGCTATGGACCATAATATATTCTATACTTGGCATGTAGGTTTCTCACTTACGTGTGGCACAAACTTGGATATGGGCAGGGTATATGCAAATTAAATCCTGTAGTATTTACTATAGTTAAACAAAAATAGTGTTTTTGCAGACATTTCTGTAGTATTTATTACAGTGTCTTTTGGTCGATAATACTATAATATTCACAGTATACTAGAAAATGCTATACTAACTACACATCAAGGGATACTACAGTGTGTAGTATAGTATTCTACTGTATGCTACAGTTAACTACAGAATTCAGTAGTAAGTACTGTAGTATTCTATAATAAACTGTAGTATTTTTATGTGGACAATGATTTACTACCTTTCTCCTGTACACTACTGTCTTTCTCCTGTACACTACTGCCTTTCTTCTGTACACTACTGCCTTTCTCCCATACACAACTGCCTTTCTCCTGCATACAACTACCTTTCTCCTGTACACTACTGTGTTTCTCCCGTACACTACTGTATTTCTCCCGTACACTACTGTGTTTCTCCTGTACACTACTGTGTTTCTCCTGTACACTGCTGCCTTTCTCCTGTACACTACCGCCTTTCTCCTGTATACTACTGCCTTTCTCCCAAACCTTACTTTATTTCCTTCAGTTTGCGTATGGCAGAGTGTTGAACTGACAAAGATTATTATCCCTCTCGTTCCATTTTCTAACACAGTTTATACCGCTACTATAGTAATCCTCAGGCCCTCTGAAAAAGTCATTGGACCGCAGCTTAATCCTCAGCAACATACCACAAATTAGAATTAGCATTTATATTCTGTGCCTATGAACATTATGTAGCTACTGTTCAAAAAGAAAGAAAACACTGTCAGCCATAAAGCGACAAATAGTATTTCCAAACAGGATATGGACAAAATAAATGTTTCTTCTCCAATGATCTTGGCTCTGTTAGAATACTTTCAATGTAAACCCTTACAGAAAAACCACATGAATTTCACGTGAAAATTTCATCCTATGTGAAGTTAATATAATAACATGTGATAACCTGTAAAAGCAACATGTGATAACATGAAACTACACATGTGAAAACATTGGGATGCAAAAGTTTAACATGTGATAATGTTTTAGCACATGTGAAATTCACATGTGAGGTGAAAACAAGTTTTTTTCCTCACATGTGAAAAGGTGGTGTTAACATGTGAACAATTGACCTCAGGTGTCTCTTTTTCTTTTTCGTGAAAATGTCAGCTCAACATGTTTCACATGTGAAACTGCACATTTCAAGTTTTTTGAAGTGGTACGCTGTTTAACTCAAATATTGTAATTAATGTTTAATCAATGACAATCTGATTACATTTGACCTAATCACTTATTACTGACTTTTCAATATGATTTCATATGATTTTCAATGATTTCAAGTCTGTATGTAGGCAGCAGCCTCTCTGTGCTAGTGATGGCTGTTTAACAGTCTGACGGCCTTGAGATAGAAGCTGTTTTTCAGTCTCTCGGTCCCAGCTTTGATGCGCCTGTACTGACTTCACCTTCTGGAGGGTAGCGGGGTGAACAGGTAGTGGCTCGGTTGGTTGTTGTTCTTGATGCTCTTTTTGGCCTTCCTGTGACATTGGGTGCTGTAGGTGTCCTGGAGGGCAGGTAGTTTACCCCCGATGATGCGTTGTGCAGACCGCACCAGCCCTGCGTAGGGCAGTGTGCAGTGTGATGGCAATTGCATCGTCTCTGGACCTATTGGGGCGGTATGCAAATTGAAGTTGGTCTATGGTGACAGGTACGTTGTTGATATGTTCCTTGAATAGTCTCTCAAAGCACTTCATGATGACAGAAGTGAATGCTACGGGGCGATAGTCATTTAGTTCAGTTAGCTTTGCATTCTTGGGTACAGAAACAATGATGGAACAATGATGGCCATCTTGAAACACGTGGGGACAGCAGACTGGGATAGGGAGAGATTGAATATGTCCGTAAACACACCAGCCAGCTGATCTGCGCATTCTCTGAGGATGCGACTAGGGATGCCATCTAGGCCGGCAACCTTGCAAGGGTTAACACATTTAAATGTCTTTCACACGTTGTCCATGGAGAAGGAGAGCCCACAGTCCTTGGTAGCGGGCCACGTCCATGGCATTGTATTTTCCTCAAAGCGGGCAAAGAAGGTGTTTAGTTTGTCTGGAAGCAAGACATCGGTGTGTCTGGTTTTCCTTTTGTAGTCTGTAATTGTCTGTAGACCCTGCCACATTCGTCTCGTGTCTGAGCCATTGAATTGCGACTCCACTTTCTCTCTATACCGACATTTTGCTTGTTTAGGTACCTTTCTCAGAGAATAACTACACTGTTTATATTTGGCCATGTTCCCAGTCACCTTTCCATGGTTAAATGCGGTGGTTCGCGCTTTCAGTTTTGTGCAAATGCTGCCATCTATCCACGGTTTCTGTTCAGGGTAGGATTTAATAGTTACAGTGGGTACAACATCTCCTTTACACTTCCTTATAAACTCACTCACCGAATCAGCGTATATGTCAATATTATTCTCTTAGGCTACCTGGAACACATCCCAGTCCGCATGTTCAAAACAATCTTGAAGCGTGGATTCCGATTGGTCAGACTAGCGTTGAATAGTTTTAGCACGTGTACTTCCTGTTTGAGTTTCTGCCTATAGGATGGGAGGAGCAAAATGGAGTCGTGTTCAGATTTGCCGAAAGGGGTGTGGGGGAGGACCTTGTAAGCATCGCAGAAGTTAGAGTTGCAAAGGTCCAATGAGTGCTACAGTTGATATGCTGACAGAATTTATGTAGCCTTGTTCTCAAATTTTCTTTGTTTTAAATCCCCAGTTACAATAAATGCAGCCTCGGGATATATGGTTTCCAGTTTGTATAAAGTCCAGTGAAGTTCCTTGATGGCCATCGTGGTATCGGCATGAGGGGGGATATAAGCAGCTGTGAAAATAACCAAAGATAATTGTCTTGGGAGATAATATATTTACATTTTAGTCATTTAGCAGACGCTCTTATCCAGAGCGACTTACAGTAGTGAATGCATACATTTCATTTCATGCATTTTTGTTTTGTACTTGCCCCCCGTGGGAATCAAACCAACAACCCTGGTGTTGCACACACCATACTGGCATTGCAAACACCATGCTCTACCAAGTGAGCCACAGGGAAGGCATTTGATTGCGAGGAATTGTAGGTCAGGTAAACAAAGGACTTGAGTTCCCGTATGTTGTTACAATTACAACATGAGTCGTTAATCATGAAACATACATCCCCGCCTTTCTTCTTCCTGGAGAGATGTTTATTCCTGTCGGCGCGACGCACTGAGAAGCCAGGGGGCTGTACCGACGCCGACAGCATATCCCGAGAGAGCCATGTTTCCATGAAACAGAGTATGTTACAATTCCTGATGTCTCTCTGGAATGCAACACTTGCCCTGATTTCGTTGACCTTGTTATCTAGGGACTGGACATTAACGAGTAATATACTCGGGAACAGTGGGTGGTGTGCACGCCTAAGAAGTCTAATCAGAAGACCACTTCATCTTCCTCATCATCCTTTGGGTCGTCATCTGGGATCAGTTCAAATCCCCTGGGTGGTGCGGGCACAAGATCCATTTCAGGAAAGTTGTTTTCCTGGTCATCGTGCTGGTAAGTTGACGTCGCTCCGATATCCAATACTTCTTCCCGGCTGTATGTAATAATGCTTAAGATTTTCTGGGCTAACAATGTAAGAAATACATTTTTTTTAAATACTGCAAAGTTTCCTAAGGACTAGAAGCGAGGCAGCCCTCTCTGTCAGCGTCATGTTTTTATGGTCATATTATGGATCATTTAGCTTTTTAGGACGCCTTTAGGTATGAAAAGAAACATAAAACAATTATTTGATAAAATATTGAATTTGGGAAAAAGAAATTGAGGTGTATGTTGAGGTGTATGTTTCATGATTAACTAATCATGGTGTGATTGTTGTCCCGATCTGGAACACCTCACCATTAAATGCCGACTGCATTACCTCCCGAGAGAATACACTGGACTTTGTGCAAACTAGAAACCGCATATCCTAAGGCCTCATTTATTGTAGCTGGGGACTTTAATAAAGGAAATCTGAGGAAAGCGCTACAGTGTTTTGTCCTTTAAAAGTTGCAGCGTACTGCGGCAGCTTGCATGGTGCCGCAGAATTCTATGGCACGTTATTTAAGTGTGAGCCACTGGTACCATTAATGCTAGTTAGTGCTAGTTTGACCACCAGAGAGCATCTTTGAGAAGCATTTGATAGCCTTCAATAGTGGTTGTGTTAGGGAATGCAGGCTCAGTTGGTAGAGCATGGTGCTTGCAATGGTGTTTGCAACGCCAGGGTTGTGGGTTCGATTCCCACGAGGGGCCAGTACGGGGAGGGAAAAAAAAGGAAATGAATTGAAATGTATGAAATGTATGCATTCACTACTGTAAGTCGCTCTGGATAAGAGCATCTGCTAAATGACTAAAATGTAAAAATGTAGGGTTGAGTTCCCTGATGGGAGTGAAGGAGTAAGCTGTTCTTGCAAATAAGAATTTGTTCTTAACTGATTCCATGTGTGTTATTTCATAGTTGTGATGTTTTCACTACTATTCTACAATGTAGAAAATAGTAAAAATAAAGAGAACCTGGAATGAGTAGGTGTTTCCAAACATTTGACTGGTACTTACTTAAACCTCTCTAGGATATGTGGGATGCTAGCGTCCCACCTCGACAACAGCCAGTGAAATTGCAGGGTGCCAAATTCAAAACAACAGAAATCTCATAATTAAAATTCCTCAAACATACAAGTATTATACACAATTTTAAAGATAAACTTCTTGTTAATCCAGCCACAGTTTCTGATTTAAAAAAGGCTTTACGGCGAAAGCATACAATACGATTATGTTAGGTCAGTGCCTAGTCACAAAAAAACATACAGCCATTTTCCAGCCAAAGAGAGGAGTCACAAAAAGCGATAATAGAGATAAAATGAATCACTAACCTTTGAGGATCTTCATCAGATGGCACTCATAGGACTTCATGTTACATAATACATGTATGTTTTGTTTGATAAAATTCATATTTATATCCAAAAATCTCAGTTTACATTGGCGTGTTATGTTCAGTAATGTTTTGCCTACAAAACATACGGTGATTTTGCAGAGAGCCACATCAATTTACATAAATACTCATCATAAACTTTGATGAAAGATACAAGTGTTATGCATAGGACTTTAGATAAACTTCTCCTTAATGCAACCGCTGTGTCAGATTTCAAAAAAGCTTTACGGTGAAAGCACACCATGCGATAATCTGAGTACAGCGCTCAGCCACCAAAAGAAGCCATACAGATACCCGCCATGTTGTGGAGTCAACAAAAGTCAGAAATAGTGTTATAAATATTCACTTACCTTTGATGATCTTCATCGGAGTGCACTCCCAGGAATCCCAGTTCCACAATAAATGTTTGTTTTGTTCGATAAAGTTCATCTTTATGTCCAAATAGCTCCTTTTTGTTCGCACGTTTAGTTCACTATTGTAAATGTACAAGGCGCGGGCACTAAGTCCAGACAAAAAGTAAAAAAAGTTCCATTACAGTTCGTAGAAACCTGTCAAACGATGTATATAATCAATCTTTAGTATGTTTTCATCCATAAATCTTCAATAATATTCCAACCGGATAATTCCTTTGTCTTTAGAAAGGAAAGGGAACGTAACTCACGCTCACGGCCACGTGCGATCAACAACTAAAGGCTTTCAGCTGAGGCAGTTACTGTGACTGGTCTTATTCGCTCCCCTTTTACAATAGAAGCCTGAAACAATGTTCTAAAGACTGTTGACATCTAGTGGAAGCCTTAGGAAGTGCAATCTGACCAAATTTACACTGTGTATTGGATAGGCAATCACTTGAAAAACTACAAACCTCAGATTTCCCACTTCCTGGTTGGATTTCTCTCAGGTTTTCGCCTGTCATATGAGTTCTGTTATACTCACAGACATCATTTAAACAGTTTTAGAAACTTCAGACTGTTTTCTATCCAAATCTACTAATAATATGCATATCCTAGCTTCTGGGCCTGAGTAGCAGGCAGTTTACTCTGGGCACGCTTTTAACCAGGCATGAAAATACTGCCCCCTACCCCAAAGAAGTTAATTATTTTGATTTAATATTATGGTGTTTCTATTCCAAGTAAAACTAAAAACCCTCTGGGTTTCCGTTAGGATGGAACGGAAAATATGGCGCTGTACAATGTGATGGTCAGGTGTACAGTACTGGGCTATTTAGATAAATAATCCCTGTGTCGTGCCCACGGAGCTTATTATTATTTTGCTAACGGCCCTAAACAGTTTCCCATGCATTGTCAATGGGCTTTGTAAACCAACCGTATGTAATATAATTCTGGCCACATGTTGACTCAGTGGTGCTTCTCCATGCAAAAAGTGGGAGGAGTGAGGGACGCACACTCTGTAAACAGGAATAGGTGTATCGCCGGTGTTGTGCCGAAAATCTCCCCCCCTCCGCATTCTTCATTGATGGGACTTGCTTGCTAGTTGAGATTTCTGCTCTTCACTCCGTTGTCAGTTCAGCCTACATTTCACTGATCTTAGTAGCAGAATGCATTTTTGTCTGCAGTTTTCAGTTTGGCTATTTGTTTCAAGTGTATGTGGTGGTTCCAGCTTGTGTAGAGCCCTGGGCGAACCCCCCCTTCAGCGCCTGAACCCCCCCTTCAGCGACACATTTTCAAAAAAGCGACTAGCAACAAATTTAGCGACCTTTTCTAGTGTTATTAGAGACTTTTGGAGACTCTGACGTGAAAGCACGTATTGTTCTTACTCTTCTCAACGAGCAGCAGATGCTGCCCACCCCATCCCCATCCCAAAGCACTCACAGGCGGCCCAGTCCTCGCGCAGCAGTCCCTCCCAGCTGCAATCAGAGCAGGAGATGTTCACCCCTCCACGCCCAGACTGCAAATGAATCACGCATGCGGGAAGCCGCCGCTGGCTGATCCCGCCCTGACTTACATGAAAAAAAACAATTAACCTGAATTAGGGCCAGACTAGTTACCACAATTTTCTCACATTGCCATTGACAGTTTTTTCTGTTGTCTCTTTTTGGTCCATTTAGATTGTTTATGTAGATTGTATACAAAAAAAATGTCAAAAATGTTATGGTTAAAAATGTTCATGTTTTACTGTGACTTGTTGTCGACTCCTAAATGGAGCATAAGATTAAAAACCAAACCAAATTAACCTCTTATGGCTAGGGGGCAGTATTTTCACGGCTGGATAAAAAACGTACCCGATTTAATCTGGTTACTAATCCTACCCAGTAACTAGAATATGCATATACGTATTATATATGGATAGAAAACACCCTAACGTTTCTAAAACTGTTTGAATGGTGTCTGTGAGTATAACAGAACTCAAATGGCAGGTCAAAACCTGAGAGATTCCTTTACAGGAAGTGGCCTGTCTGACCATTTCTGGAACTTCTTTGCCATCTCTATCTTTTACAAAGGATCTCTGCTCTAACGTGACACTTCCTACGTCTTCCATGGGCGCTCAGAGCCCGGGAAAAAACAGAATGTCGTCATCCCAGCCCCAGGCTGAAACACATTATCGCCTTTCTCAAGTGGCCGATCAAGGGACTGTGGGCTTAGGCGCGTGACCTGGCCGCCCCCGTCTTTGTGATTTTTTCCTCTGTTTGCCGAAAAGGAGATTCCCGGTCGGAATTTTATCGCTTTTCTACGAGAAAAATGGCATAAAAATTGATTTTAAACAGCGGTTGACATACTTCGAAGTACGGTAATGGAATATTTAGATTTTTTTTGTCACGAATAGCGTCATGCGCACGACCCTTCTTTACCATTCGGATAGTGTCTGGGACGCACGAACAAAACGTCGCTATTCGGATATAACGATGGATTATTTTGGACCAACCCAACATTTGTTATTGAAGTGGCAGTCCTGGGAGTGCATTCTGACGAAGACAACAAAAGGTAATCAAACTTTTATAATAGTAAATCTGATATTGGTGAGTGCTAAACTTGCCGGGTGTCTAAATAGCTAGCCCGTGATGGCTGGGCTATGTACTTAGAATATTGCAAAATGTGCTTTCACCAAAAAGCTATTTTAAAATCGGACATATCGAGTGCATAGAGGAGTTCTGTATCTATAATTCTTAAAATAATTGTTATGCTTTTTGTGAACGTTTATCGTGAGTAATTTAGTAAATTGTTAGCAAATTCCTCTGGAAGTTTGTATGCTAGTTCTGAACGTCACATGCTAATGTAAAAAGCTGTTTTTTTTATATAAATATGAACTTGACTGAACAAAACATGCATGTATTGTATAACATAATGTCCTAGGTGTGTCATCTGATGAAGATCATCAAAGGTTAGTGCTGCATTTAGCTGTCTTCTGGGTTTTTGTGACATTATATGCTAGCTTGAAAAATGGGTGTCTGATTATTTCTGGCTTGGTACTCTGCTGACATAATCTAATGTTTTGCTTTCGCTGTAAAGCCTTTTTGAAATCGGACAGTGTGGTTAGATAAAGGAGAGTCTTGTCTTTAAAATGCTGTGAAATAGTCATATGTTTGAAAAATTGAAGTTTTTGTATTTTTGAGGAATTTTTAATTCGCGCCACGCCTATCATTGGATATTGGAGCAGGTGTTCCGCTAGCGGAACGTCTAGATGTAAGATTAAGAAAACTAAACTAAAAAACAAAAAACAAAAAAATGTAATAATAAAAAACTAAGTAACTCCGCCAGTGTCTCTTTTGAGTCCCTTTTGCCGGTCCCAAGCACATATAAAGGAGGAGGGTTGGAATTGTGACATTAAAAAAACAAGAATCGATAGAAGAAAGTTCATTTTGTTAAGTTGCATCAATTCGATCTGGTATCGGAACAAAATAGTCAGCACATAGTAACTTCTGATTTCTTTGTACTTTAACCTGTCGGGGGTAGGGGGCAGTATTGACACGGCCGGATAAAAAACGTACCCGATTTAATCTGGTTACTACTCCTGCCGAGTAACTAGAATATGCATACAATTATTGGCTTTGGATAGAAAACACCCTAAAGTTTCTAAAACGGTTTGAATGGTGTCTGTGAGTTTAACCTGTTAGGGCTAGGTGGCAGTATTTACACCGCCGGATAAAAAACGTACCCGATTTAATCTGGTTACCACTCCTACCCAGTAACTAGAATATGCATATACTTATTACATATGGATAGAAAACACCCTAAAGTTTCTAAAACTGTTTGAATGGTGTCTGTGAGTATAACAGAACTCATTTGGCAGGCAAAAAACTGAGAAGGTTTCATGCAGGAAGTGGCCTGTCTGACATGGTGTCGTTCTTCCTGTCTCTGTTTATTGAAGAGTGAGGATCTTAGCTGTCCCGTGACACTTCCTACGGCTGCCATAGGGTCTCAGAAGGCGGTAAAAAGCTGAATCGTGGCTTTGCAGGCTCTGGCTGAAAAAAAGTAGCGCGTTTGGGTAGTGGCTGGTTACAGTACTGTGAGACTCAGGCTCGTGCCCGCGTCGACCGAAAGCTTTGTTTACTTTCCTCTGTTTAGCTAAATGGACATTCCCGGTCGGAATATTATCGCTTTTTTACGAGAAAAATGGCATAAAAATGGATTTTAAACAGCAGTTGACATGCTTCGAAGTACGGTAATGGAATATTTAGATTTTTTTATCTCGAATTGCGCCATGCTCGCGACCCTGATTTACCATTTCAGATAGTGTCTGGGACGCACGAACAAAACGCCGCTATTCGGATATAACGATGGATTATTTTGGACCAAACCAACATTTGTTATTGAAGTAGCAGTCCTGGGAGTGCATTCTGACGAAGACAACAAAAGGTAATCAAACTTTTATAATAGTAAACCTGATATTGGTGAGTGCTAAACTTGCCGGGTGTCTAAATAGCTAGCCCGTGATGCCTGGGCTATGTACTTGGAATATTGCAAAATGTGCTTTCACCAAAAAGTATTTTAAAATCGGACATATCGAGTGCATAGAGGAGTTCTGTATCTATAATTCTTAAAATAATTGTTATGCTTTTTGTGAACGTTTATCGTGAGTAATTTAGTAAATTGTTAGTGAATTCGCCGGAAGTTTGCGGGGGGTATGCTAGTTCTGAACGTCACATGCTAATGTTAAAAGCTGGTTTTTGATATAAATATGAACTTCATTGAACAAAACATGCATGTATTGTATAACATAATGTCCTAGGGTTGTCATCTGATGAAGATCATCAAAGGTTAGTGCTGCATTTAGCTGTCTTCTGGGTTTTTGTGACATTATATGCTAGCTTGAAAAATGGGTGTCTGATTATTTCTGGCTTGGTACTCTGCTGACATAATCTAATGTTTTGCTTTCGTTGTAAAGCCTTTTTGAAATCAGACAGTGTGGTTAGATTAACGAGAGTCTTGTCTTTAAATAGCTGTAAAATAGTCATATGTTTGAGAAATTTAAGTAATAGCATTTCAAAGGTTTTGAAAATCGCGCCACAGGATTCAACTGGCTGTTACGTAGGTGGGACGAATTCGTCCCGCCTAGCCCAGAGAGGATAACAGAACTCGTATGGCAGGCAAAAACCTGAGAAGATTCCTTACAGGAAGTGCCCTCTCTGACAAGATCTTTTTCTTCTTGTCTCTGTTTATTGAAGACTGAGGATCTTTGCTGTAACGTGACACTTCCTACGGCTCCCATAGGCTCTCAGAGCCCGGGAAAAAGCTGAATGATATCGAGGCAGCCCCAGGCTGAAACACATTATCGCTTTTGGCAAGTGGCCGATCAGAGGACAATGGGCTTAGGCACGTGCACTAGTCGACCCCGTGCTTGATTTTCTTTTGTCTGTTTACCTAAACGCAGATTCCCGGTCGGAATATTATCGCTTTTTTATGAGAAAAATGGCATAAAAATTGATTTTAAACAGCGGTTGACATGCTTCGAAGTACGGTAATGGAATATTTAGAAATGTTTTGTCACAAAATGCGCCGTGCTCGTCACCCTTCTTTACCCTTTCGGATAGTGTCTTGAACGCACGAACAAAACGCCGCTGTTTGGATATAACTATGGATTATTTGGGACCAAACCAACATTTGTTATTGAAGTAGAAGTCCTGGGAGTGCATTCTGACGAAGAACACCAAAGGTAATCAAACTTTTCTAATAGTAAATCGGAGTTTGGTGAAGGCTAAACTTGCTGGTTGTCTAAATAGCTACCCCTGTGATGCCGGGCTATCTACTCAGAATATTGCAAAATGTGCTTTCACCGAAAAGCTATTTTAAAATCGGACATATCGAGTGCATAGAGGAGTTCTGTATCTATAATTCTTAAAATAATTGTTATGCTTTTTGTGAACGTTTATCGTGAGTAATTTAGTACATTTTTTGTAAATTCACCGGAAGTTTGCTAATTCTGAACGTCACATGGCTAATGTAAAAAGCTGGTTTTTGATATAAATATGAACTTGATTGAACAAAACATGCATGTATTGTATAACATAATGTCCTAGGGTTGTCATCTGATGAAGATCATCAAAGGTTAGTGCTGCATTTAGCTGTGGTTTGGGTTTATGTAACATTATATGCTAGCTTGAAAAATGGGTGTCTGATTATTTCTGGCTGGGTACTCTGCTGACATAATCTAATGTTTTGCTTTCGTTGTAAAGCCTTTTTGAAATCGGACAGTGTGGTTAGATTAACGAGAGTCTTGTCTTTAAAATGGTGTAAAATAGTCATATGTTTGAAAAATTGAAGTTTTTGCATTTTTGAGGTTTTTGAATAACGCGCCACGGGATTCCACTGGCTGTTACGTAGGTGGGACGATTTGGTGCCACCTACCCTAGAGAGGTTAAATCTATCTCGGTACCCTCAATAATCCTGGATCACCTACAGATGTCATATATCCCTGTCCTGTTGACATAAGTCTACCATTATTAAACTTATTCACAACAAAATATAATACTATTATATCAATTCCACAGCCTTATTATGTTAAATTTCTTACACTGTTTTCAACCACAGCTGACTTCCTAAAAGAAAATAAACTTATCTAGATCATGTAAAAAAATATTTTCAAATAACATAATCAGATCAAAATGACTAATCTGATTTACTCCACCAAGAAACATTATTGTACCCTTATTGTTCTAGGAAAATAGACTTAAGGAAGCCTACCCTTAGTCTAAGGCTTTGCCCTTTTAGTCTTCTCATTGGTTCAAATTATCAATTGTGTCTAAGAACTTTAACTCCATCATAATTATCAGTTCTACAAATTCCCTTAAAATCAATATCACCAATGACCTTAAATTCACCATCCAAATGGCTTTTCATTGCAGCTGATCAGACCACAAAAGGAAAAGTCACCAGAGGGGTCAAAAGTAATACCACCCTTTCAGAACCGTGTTTCTTACTACTTTAGATAAATGAAGGCTAAGAACTTTATCCACATTTCGTATCTCAAGTTCCCAGAACATTCCCTATCAAAAGAAGTTCACGTGTTTAATTAAAACTCAGAAAACAAAACTTCAAAATGCCATGTGTGTATACCCCTTTAAGATATCCTGTCCCTAGGTATTTTCCAAAGAGAGCTAAGCGCTACTTTTTCCATAAAATAACCACAAACATTTGGTCTTATACTACACCGATTCAGAAACCCAAACGTTAGCTACAAACAAAACCTAATAATAACTCCACTGTACTTCCTCAAATCATTAATCATTTGTTTTAAACTTCCTCAACGGTTCTGTGTACTTTAATTGAACATACACTACCCTTGGATAAAATATTTTACTTCCAATCTATGAAACCCCATATTTTAACGTACTATTTGACTAATTCGACCCAAGATTGCTTAAAACCTTAAACCCCTTTAGTTCGTCTGCAAACCGGCCCATTCTGTTTACTAGGAATACCCTGCCATTATACACAACTGTGTTTAATGTGTATCGTCCCTGTAAAAATAAAATTAACTCCACCTGTAATTCACTTTAATGACTTGATATTTTTCCATGCAATGTTCAATTCACTGGTGTTACTAAACAATCAATACCACGAATCAATAACCAGAATTTATCACATCACAAAATGCTTCCTTCCAGCCAAACATAGCCCAGCGCTCACACCCCACTCTCCTCTTTTCACCCGTATGGAAAAGCATTACCTCTTTTCAAACAGCGTTCTGCCTTTCCTCTATCGCAAGATTAAAACCAATGTTCTACCTGTATCTTGACATTTTCGGCTCCACATACCTTATGCATCTTTCTTACCATTAGTCCCAACTTTAACCCATCCAAACTTCCATCAAATTCATACTTCCTTCTCCACATTGGACCGAAATTAATATTTATTTTATAACATTTAACTCCATGTATCGCTCATCTCCCGTAAATTCCTGCACCTCCTTTGAGAATTTACTAATCATGTTTGTTAAATTACTTATCGTAGTTATTCTGCTCCTTTTCCCACTCTAGAATTTTTAGAAGGAGTATTCGTATGAATGTTAAATAATCTTTTATTCTATGTGTTGTTTTTTTTTTTTTTTTTACTCTGATTCAATTTCAATCTGTGTGTACTTGCTATATCTCTATGTGTGTGCTGTATTTTCCTTTGTCCATGTCCTACTGGTAATTTCCTCTAGGATCCCAGAATAATTTCTTTCATGATTTTTGATAGATCCATTAGGTCTCACATGTATATGGCTTTTGACCCTCTTATCCATCTCACACGCAATTATCCTCTTACCCCTGTGGAAACTTCCCAATGTGTCGCAATATCTCCTTTATTCTACACCTAATTTGGACATAATTTTATCTTCAAACTTCTATTATACTATCATTCTCTTGCCTTTACATTCCTAATTTACTATTCCTCTTTTATCTCGCCTACAACCTCACCTCCTTTCCTAAGAATTACTCCGCCGAACCTAGTCATACCCTCGTAGTCACGAACCTCGCCGGTCACCCAGTATTCTTATCTAAGATTTTCCGATCCTAGTCGTACCCTCGTAGTTACGGACCTCGCCGGTGTAATTCTTCGACCCTAGCCGTACCCTCATAGTTACGGACCTCGCCGATAGCAATTACTAATTCAATTATTCCCTATATCCTCGAACCTAGCCGTACCCTCGTAGTTACGGACCTCACCGAGAGATTTCAGTATTTTCTCCGAACCTAGCCATACCCTCGTAGTTACGAACCTCGCCGGTAGAACAATACTCTATGGTACCATGGTACTAACAACACATTCACCATAGGTTTGCATGTCACAATAATATTTCTTATCTACTCATAACAATTAATAATTTACTTCACTTACATCGAACAGGTGCTTCACAAAATTAATTTCGATAAAGCCAATATGCAGATCTTTAGTTATTATAACAATAGGTGTCTGCTTACCTGTTTTTAGTTGTCCGGACTCTTTGTGAAAGACACAGTTTTCTGAGAGCGAAGTCCAATTGGCTGATCAATACTCAGCGAAGAACGTCGGGGTCACCATGTTAAGTTGCGTCAATTCGATCTGGTATCGGAACAAAGTAGTCAGCACATAGTAACTTCTGATTTCTTTGTACTTTAGTTAATGCAAACACATTTATGGTAAACATGATGTTTCATATATACGGGCTCACTGTGTCACCACGCAGGGCAGACAGAGAACTGAAATGACATCAAGTTCTTCCTTAAATACTTCTTGACAGACGTAGTTCCCTCTCCCTGAGGGCCTGTCATAGTAGAGGCTTGGGTGTGGTTTAGACTTACTCCAGCCTATTGTTGGCGTGCAGGCTGGTCCCAGCCTCTAGACGCATCTTTGTTGCCAAGCATAGTTGTCTTCTAGCTTATCTTCGTGTGTGTAACCGAGAGTCAGACACTCAAGGACAGTGCCTGTTTTTATGTTACAGCCATCTTCCATTCTACCAGCCCCTCCCGTTAGTCATGTCTATTATATGTTGCTCAATCTATGTTAATACAATATAAAACTCTTAGTGCATTACAGTCCATTCATACTTAGGCCTACATCTACTGTAAATGGTAATGCATCACATCTAATAAGTGAAATAAAACCCAACAATTTGTAGTTCTATACATATTTAGGGTGTTTTTTACCCACTTTTTGTCTCTCCCACGACGTACATCACAATTACATGCACATGGCCAATTATGCAAATTAGGTGATGTCGTCATTTAGCAACTTCTAGCGACTTTTAGGACAGCCAATAGCTACTTTCCTTAATGAGGAGTTAGCAACACTGCACGCACCTGAGCTCCCCGTGCCGCCCCCTGCAATTCTTCATCTCTTCCATGTCTTATTCTACTAGTATTTTTGAAAGTGTAAGGATAATAATTCAGCCATAGTTGTTCTGAAATGTTTATTACTTGCCAACATTTTACTCTGTTTAATATAACACACATACATTAATTATTCATTTGCCTGACGTTACGTTTGTTCTATAGAAAGTATTTGACTCTGATGTGTGCCACATAAAGTATTTGACTCTAGCCACAAAATTAATGAAATTAGAAGGGGGGGGTTTCAGCACAACACCGGTCACCGAGCTAGCAAGCTAAAGTTAGCTAATTAGTGACATAAATGTATGTTCAGCCTGTTCATTATTTCAGTCCAATTTGACTTATCTTACGAAGTCAGCATGGCTTAACATAGTTTATTTTATTTTTGACCTCGACATTGTTACTGGATAGATACTTTCATAGCTAACATGCTGGCGCAGCTAACTAGCTAATGCTAACAACGCTAACGGCGCTAGCTAACCTCATATCTGGATGCCTCACTAGTTCCCGAGAGAGAGCAGAATATTGGTAAATCAACTTGGCTTTCAAACTTTGTAATGATCTGTAAAGTTGTTTTACATGCAATCATACAAGCTAGACAGATAGATATTTTGTTAAAAAGCCTGTTGTCATTCACTGGTTGTTTCTTTGGAGCTAGTTAGCTAAGTTATCACTAGCTAACTAGTTGGATAATACTATGATGTACAGTAGGCTACAGTAACGTTACAGTATTACTGAATGACAACAATATAGCCTTGTCACTACCAGTTGGCAAGTTGGTTCATATGGGGTGCAGTAGAATACAGTACAACATTACTAAATGATAACGTAGCCTTGTGACCAGCTAGTAGTTGGTTGATGGGGTACGGTACAGCAACTATAGCCTTCCTACTGTTAGGTTATTCGTTGGGTCCCATGACAAAATTGTTATTTTTGACTTAGTCACATAAGCTAATGGTTGTGTGCACTCTCACTAGATAGAATTGTGTGGTTTGGTGGAAGATAAAAAAAAATGACATTTACAGTATAGCATCATCAATTCTCAATCAGATGAGATACACAGCTAACCCATATTGAATTTCATTATTTCATAAATGTGAACTAGAGGTCGATCGATTCATCGGAATGGCCGATTAATTAGGGCCGATTTCAAGTTTTCATAGCAATCGTAATCGGCATTTTTGGACACTGATTATGGCCGATTACATTGTGCTCCACGAGGAGACTGCGTGGCAGGCTGACTACCTGTTATGCAAGTGCAGCAAGGAGCCAAGGTAAGGTGCTAGATAGCATTAAACGTATCTTATAAAAAACAATCAATCTTAACATAATCACTAGTTAAACTAATAATATCATCAACCATGTGTAGTTATCTAGCTTGTCCTGCGTTGCATATAATCGATGCGGTGCCTGTTAATTTATCATTGATCACAGCCTACTTCGCCAAACGGGTGAGTTAACAAGCACATCCGTGAAAAAAGCACTGTCGTTGCATCAATGTGTACCTAACCATAAACATCAATGCCTTTCTTAAAATCAATACAAGAGTATATATTTTTAAACCTGCATATTTAGTTAATATTGCCAGCTAACATTAATTTCTTTTAACTAGGGAAATTGTGTCACTTCTCTTGCGTTCTGTGCAAGCAGAGTCAGGGTATATGCAGCAGTTTGGGCTGCCTGGCTCATTGCGAACTGTGTGAAGACCATTTCTTCCTAACAAAGACCGTAATTAATTTGCCAGAATTGTACATAATTATGACATAACATTGAAGGTTGTGCAATGTAACAGCAATATTTAGACTTAGGGATGCCACCCATTAGATAAAATACGGAACGGTTCCGTATTTCAGTGAAAGAATAAACATTTCGTTTTCTAAATGATAGTTTCCAGATTTTACCATATTAATGAACTAAGGCTCGTATTTCTGCTTGTTATTATATTATAATTAAGTCTATAATTTCATAGAGCAGTCTGACTGAGCAGTGGTAGGCAGCAGCAGGCTCGTAAGCATTCATTCAAACAGCACTTTCCTGCATTTGCCAGCAGCTCTTCGCTGTGCTTCAAGCATTGTGCTGTTTATGTCTTCAAGCCTATCAACTCCCGAGATTAGGCTGGCAATACTAAAGTATCTATTAGAACATCCAATAGGTATATGAAATACAAATGGTATAGAGAGAAATAGTCCTATAATAACTACAACCTAAAACTTCTTACCTGGGAATATTGAAGACTCATGTTAAAAGGAATCACCAGCTTTCATATGTTCTGAGCAAGGAACTTAAACGTTAGCTTTTTTTACATGGCACATATTGCACTTTTACTTTCTTCTCCAACACTGTGTTTTTGCATTATTTAAACAAAATTGAACGTTTCATTATTTATTTGAGACTAAATAGATTTTATTGATGTATTATATTAAGTTAAAATAAGTGTTCATTCAGTATTGTTGTAAATGTCATTATTACAAATATATAAAATTGTCTGATTAATCGGTATCGGCTTTTTTTGGTCCTCCAATAATCGGTATAGGCGTGGAAAAATAATAATCGGTCAACCTCTAATGTGAAAACTAATTATTGTTAATATTACATTCTCTAGGCCCTCCAATCACAAACCTGAAGCCCCTGTCCTCAGTAGGAAAGACCAGGAAAAAGTGTTGGCTTAAGGTACAACTTCCTGTTGTGGAAATGTAAGACAACTCAATGTCATATTTAGATTTAGAGTTACTCACATGAATAGAAGCATATACAAGCAATCTATCAAATGTATTTTATAAAGACCCTTTTACATCAGCAGTAGTCGCAAAGTGCTTATACAGCTACTCAACCTAAAACACCAAAGAGCAAGCAATGCATATGTAGAAGCACAGTGTCAAGGAAAAACACCCTAGGAAGAAACCTAGAGAGGAACCAGGCTCTGAGGGGTGGTCAGTCCTCTTCTGGCTACCTGGGACAAGGTAGTACCTCCAGTGAGCCTTGAGCAAGTCAGGCTTCCATAGCTGCAGACAGAAACAGCAGAGGCTGGATCAGCAGTACGACCAGGTGGACTGGAGTCAGGAAAGCCAGAAGTCGTCAGGCCAGGTAGTTCTGAGGCATGGTCCAAGTGCTCATGTTTTGCATCTACTTGAGTGTAGCCTACTTGTCAATCCACATCTGAATATTTGTACACTGATATGAATTTTTTCCAATGCTAATCACTGAATGGCCCACAACAAGGATGTGGTCAGGTTGACACTTCTAAGTCATAACACACACACACCAGATTGCAAGGGCAAGTACAATGACCATTTGGGAAAATGAAGTCTGCTGCATGGGTTGCCAGATATACACACACACACACACACACACACACACACACACACACACACACACACACACACACACACACACACACACACACACACACACACACACACACACACACACACACACACACACACACACACACACACACACACACACACACAAACTTAATTAATTTGTTGTCTTGTATTTATTATGGATCCCCATTAGCTGCAGCCAAAACAGCAGTTACTCTTCAATAAACTAGATGAGGTACGATCACAAATATCCTTCCAACGGGACATCAAAAACTGTAATATCCTATGTTTCATGGAATTGTGGCTGAATGACGACATGGATATTCAGCTAGTGGGATAGACGCTGCACCAGCAAGATAGAACATCACACTCCGGTAAGACAAGGGGGGGGCGGTCTGTGCATATTTGTAAACAACAGCTGGTGCACGAAATCTAAGGAAGTCTCTAGATTTTGCTCACCTGAAGTAGAGTATATTGTGATAAATTGCAGGCCACACTACTTGCCTTGAGAGTTTTCAGCTATACATTTCGTGGCTGTTTATTTACCACCACAGACAGATGCTGGCACTAAGACCGCACTCAGTCAGCTGTATAAGGAAATAAGCAAACAGGAAACCACTCACCCAGAGGCGGCGCTCCTAGTGGCCGGAAATGTTAATTCAGGGAAACTTAAATCAGTTCTACCAAATTTCCATCAACATGTTAAATGTGCAACCAGAGGGAAAAAAATTCTAGATCACCTGTACTCCACACATAGACGCGTACAAAGCTCTCCCTTGCCCTCAGTTTGCTAAATCCGACCACAACTCTATCCTCCTGATTCCTGCTAACAAGCTAAAATTTAAGCAGGAAGCACCAGTGACTCGGTCTATAAAAAAAGTGGTCAGATGAAGCAGTTGCTAAACTACAGGACTGTTTTGCTATCACAGACTGGAACATGTTTTGGGATTTTTCTGATGGTATTGAGGAGTACATCACATCAGTCACTGGCTTTATCAATATGTGCATCGAGGACGTCGTCCCCACAGTGACAGTATGTACATACCCCAACCAGAATCCATGGATTACAGGCAACATTCACACTGAGTTAAAGGGTAGAGCTGCCACTTTCAAGGTGCGGGACTCTAACCCGGAAGCTTACAAGAAATCCTGCTATTCCCTGCGACGAACCATCAAACAGGCAACGCGTCAATAAAGGGCTAAGATTGAATCATACTACACCGGCTCCAACGCTAGTCGTATGTGGCAGGGCTTGCAAACTATTACAGACTACAAAGGGAAGCACAGCTGCGAGCTGCCCAGTGACACGAGCCTACCAGACGAGGTAAATCACTTCTATGCTCGCTTCAAAGCAAGTAACACTGAGGCATGCATGAGAGCTTCAGCTGTTCCAGGCAACTGTGTGATCAAGACCTTTAAACAGCTCAACATACACAAGGCTGCGGGGCCAGACGGATTACCAGGACGTGTGCTCCGGGCATGTGCTGACCAACTGGCAGGTGTCTTCACTGACATTTTCAACATGTCCCAGATTAAGTCTGTAATACCAACATGTTTCAAGCAGACCACCATAGTCCCTGTGCCCAAGAACGCAAAGGCAACCTGCCTAAATGACTACAGACCCGTTGCACTCTCGTCTGTAGCCATGAAGTGCTTTGAAAGGTTGGTAATGGCTCACATCAACACCATTATCCCAGAAACCCTAGACCCACTCCAATTTGCATACCACCCAAACAGATCCACAGATGATGCAATCTCTATTGCACTCCACGCTGCCCTTTCCCACCTGGACTAAAGGAACACTTACATGAGAATGCTATTCATTGACTACAGCTCAGCGTTCAACACCATAGTACCCTCAAAGTTCATCACTAAGCTAAGGATCCTGGGACTAAACACCTCCCTCTGCAACTGGATCCTGGACTTCCTGACGGGCCGCCCCCAGGTGGTGAAGGGTAGGCAGCAACACATCTGCCATGCTGATCCCCAACACTGGAGCTCCCCAGGGGTGCGTGCTCAGTCCCCTCCTGTACTCCCTGTTCACCCATGACTGCATGGCCAGGCACGTCTCCAACACCATCATTAAGTTTGCAGATGACACAAGAGTAGTAGGCCTGATCACCGACAACGACAAGACAGTCTATAGGGAGGAAGTCAGAGACCTGGCCGGGTGGTGCCAGAATAACAACCTCTCCCTCAACGTAACCAAGACTAATTGTGGACTACAGGAAAAGGAGGACCGAGCACACCCCCATTCTCATTGACGGAGCTGTAGTGGAGCAGGTTGAGAGCTTCAAGTTCCTTGGTGTCCACATCAACAACAAACTAGAATGGTCCAAACACACCGAGAAAGCCGTGAAGAGGGCACGACAAAGCCTATTCCTCCTCAGGAAACGAAAAAGATTTGGCATGGGTGTTGAGATCCTCAAAAGGTTCTACAGCTGCAACATCGAGAGCATCCTGACTGGTTGCATCACTGCCTGGTACGGCAACTGCTCGGCCTCTGACAGCAAGGCACTACAGAGGGTAGTGCGTATGGCCCAGTACATCACTGGGGCTAAGCTGCCTGCCATCCAGGACCTCTACACCAGGCGGTGCCAGAGGAAGGCCCAAAGAATTGTCAAAGACCTCAGCCACCCCAGTCATAGACTATTCTCTCTTCTACCGCATGGCAAGCAGTACCGGAGTGCCAAGTCTAGGACAAAAAGGCTTCTCAACAGTTTTTACCCCCAAGCCATAAGACTCCTGAATGGCTACCTGGACTATTTGCATTGTGTGCGCCCCCACCCCAACCCCTCCTTTTACGCTGCTGCTACTCTCTGTTTATCATATATGCATAGTCACTTTAGCTATACATTCATGTACATACTACCTCAATCAGCCTGACTAACCGGTGTCAGTATGTAGACTCGTTACTTTTTATAGCCTCGCTACTGTATATAGCCTGTCTTTTTACTGTCGTTTTATTTCTTTACCTACCTATTGTTCACCTAATACCTTTTTTGCACTATTGGTTAGAGCCTGTAAGTAAGCATTTCACTATTCAACGCACGTGACAAATACACTTTGATTTGAAGACAGCAGTTACTCTTCTTTGGGTCCAGCAAAATCAAGGCTGTTATACAATTTTAAAAACATTACAATACATTCACAACACATTAAGTGCGTTCCCTCAGGCCACTACTCTACTACCACATATCTACAACACAAAATCCTTGTGTGTGTGTACAGTGCTTATGTTATTGTGTGTATGCATGTGTCTCTTCACAGTCCCACTGTTTCCATAAGGTGTATTTTTATCTGTTTTTTAAATCAAATTTTACTGCTTGCGTGAGTTTCTTGATGTGGAATAGAGTTCTGTGTAGTCATGGGTCTAAGCACTACTGCGCGCCTCCCATAGTCTGTTCTCTTCAGGTTAGTGTGTAGTCAGGGCTTTGTCATTAAAATTATATTGTGTCCATTTTCCCATCAATTTTGCTGACGACACAACAGTGAGAGGCTTGATTACCAGTAATGACAAGACAGCCTACAGGGAGGAGCTGTGGGCCCTGGTGGAATGATGGCAGGAAAATAACCTTGCCTTCAACATCAACAAAACAAAGAAGCTGATCCTGGACAGCACGGAGTACATGCCCCCATCCACATCAGCGGTGCGCCCAGTGGAGTGGGTGAAAAGCTTCAAGTTCCTCGGCGTGCACATCACTGACAACCTGAAATGGTCCATTCACAAGATAATGTGGTGAAGAAGGCACAACAGAGCCTCTTCAACCGCAGGACACTGAAGAAATTTGGCTTGGCCACCAAGCCATGACCTGTTCACCCCGCTACCATCTAGAAGGCTGAGACAGTAAAGGTGCATCAAAGCTGGGACAGAAAAACAG
Organism: Salmo salar; assembly: GCF_965601325.2. Lineage (NCBI taxonomy): Eukaryota > Metazoa > Chordata > Actinopteri > Salmoniformes > Salmonidae > Salmo > Salmo salar. Next base: position 23,009,333 of record NC_138309.1, on the reverse strand, counting down.
TTTCTATCTCCAGGCCATCAGACTGTTTAATTGTCACCACTAGCCGGCCTCTGCCCAGTTCCCTTCCCTGAACCTTAGTCACTGTTATTAGCCGGCTACCACCTAGTACTCTACCCTGCACCTTAGAAACTGCTGCCTGGTCACTTTAATAATGTTTACATACTGTTTTACCCACTTCATATGTAGATACTGTATTCTAGTCAAGGCTCATCCTATATAACTACTGCTGTACACATCTTTTCTATTCATATACTGTCCATACTGTCTATTTCACACCATTATATACATACAGTATATATTTATATTCCGGACTCTGACACTGCTTGTTCTGATCGTTCTTAATTTCTTTCTTTCTTTTCAAGCAGGATTTGTGTGTATTGTTAGATGTTACTGCACTGTTGGAGCTTTGATAACATCTACAAAATATGTGTACACCGACCAATATAGTTTGATTTGATCTCACAATGAAAATGTTACGTTTTTGTGTCCTTGAAGATCTTTCATGTGTTGAACAGAGCTTGGCTGGTGTTGGAAAAGTGTAAGCTATCACTCTAGAGGGACTGTGAAATACCCAAACATTGATTCAGCCTTGCTTTAGTCAAATAACAATTCTAAGGTGACTGTGTATTATTTTGGTTAATTTGTTTCACCAACCACATAGTATTCTTGGACTTTTTGAACACTGTGAAAAGAGGACAATGAATGAGACATTAACTGTTGACAAGAAAAAAAAACATCTTAACTCCACTGGGAAACCATGTTGAATATCACAGATGTATATTTCAGTGGGACATAACAGCTGTTTTAGCACATAGCATACAGTACTAACTGTATAGAAACTGAGTCAACATACAGTAGTGAAACCACTTGAATGATTATAGCAACAACAAATGTGTATTCCACTGGAACTAAATGTACTAGTGAGTGAAGTATGAAGTGCAAATTTGAGAGTTCAGTTGAGGTAAAAAAAACAATGTATTTCCCTCAACATTTTCATCAGTATTGCAATAATAGACTAATTATTGTTGAACAAACCTTGCATAATTATTTCAAGTTGTATGTGATGAATATGGATGAACAAATAAGCAGTACAAGTCTTTGCTCCTCTCTTGGTTTTCTTTGAATGCCTGCGCTTCATGTATGGCAGACCGAGAACTGTGAGTCGCTAGTAATCAAATTCAGTCTTTTATGCCGAGGACCTGCCCAAGGCCAATAAAGAATGAGGTCTTTTATGAATATTGTGCTTTGTTGTTTTATAAAAGTGCATTTTCAGCATTGAAATAGAAGCATGGGCACAAAAAAATGACTCCCCTGGGAAGAATAATACTTCAGATCAAGTCAGAAAAGTATTTTCTTCCCCTTGAAATTGAGATGGACTGCACATGAAGCCTTCAGTGCATTTTAACCCATGTGATTGATATGGAAACATAACAAATTTGAAATATGGAAAAAGTTCTCATTTAAATCAAAAGGACAACAGAAAGAGCTAATCAAGTGACGTAAGTATGGTGGCATAGTGTATTATCTCACTCAACAATGGGGCTCATTGGTATATTGAGTCTCATGCATCCCCATTGGGTGTTATGAATAACACATTTTCCCTTGGACATGCGTCAGTCAGTGTATTAGCCATTGAGGAAGGCATCCCATTATGCCTCTGAATGCATGTGGAGGGGATCCCATTATGCCTCTGAATACATGTGAGGTCGTCTCATACAGTATCATAAACAATCATAGGCACTTTGGTAATAAATGGGTTAGGGAATGAATAGCAGTATCAGGCAGAGGTAGATATTTGTGACCCGTTTTAGGAAGCTAGGCAAGTGTTGCACGTCACTCCTTCACAGGAGAGGCATTTGAATGTCTTCTTTTTTGTTTTATCATAATGTGTTTTTTGGCAGAAATGCCTTCTGGAACATGTGAACTTTCATGTGCCTGAATAACAAGCTTGTATGCCATCTATAAATATGAATACAATTGTTACATTACGAGCATAGTTAGTTTAGCTACAGAATAAGGAGGGAACCTTCCAGCTAGCCATGATTGGCTGAGATAATGGATGGGCTGGACATGCCGGGAGATGAGTTTGGATTTGTCTGCCATGTAGCATGCTTCTGTCTATAATGTGAGCTGCTCTGTATGTGTTGATGATCCTTTCTAGCGTGGCTTTTTTGAAAGATATAACGTTAGCCATCGAGAACTACTAAAGTTTTGCTACTTTTCTCAACAACATAGATGTGCTGAAATTAGCAGCCGCTATCAACAGATCAATTTCTGCACATGCCATTTTCTGCACACGTCACGGTGTTGCCCGGAGTGACTTCACACAACGTTGGCCAAACAAAACAGAGTTAAATGGTTCCAAAACTTGTTTTCATTGCAAGTTAAAGCATACTCTTAGCTAGCTAGTGAACATTAGCTTCCTGGCTTGTGTAGTAAATGTATTCATAATCAGAAATCCATTTGCATTGCTAGTTATAGTCTAATGTTAGTTAGCTAGCTAACACTGAACCAAGTTGGTTAGCTTTAGCTACCTGCAGATTCATACTACAGCTATGACAGTCAGTTTGTCTTGGTAGTATTAACAGTTGAGATTATGACGGTTCATTGTTTAGCTAGCTAGCTACATGTCTAAAGACAAGACTCCACTTCGTCAGATGATTACATGACCCATCAAGTTAGCCAGCCGTGTCTGGAGGTGATTACGGACATCTATTGGATTTCATGAACATGTGTACATGTCTAGACAATCGTGACCCATCCACTTAGCTAGATGTGGCTGGGGAGTGGTTATAGCATTTCTTTTACTTGATCCATCAATTTTGACAAGTGTGTCTGGGTAAGCATCATCTAATAATTATAAAATATTTTAATCTGGACACTTTCTGTTTTTGATATTGCTACATTGGAAGTAACCATTTCACTGTACCATTTACACCTTCTGCATGTGACAAATAAATATATATTTTATTTTATATAGTGTGTGTTTACCAGAGACGGTTATGTGAAAAATAACATGACCATCGCCAAAGTTAGATTAGGATATAGACCAAGGACTAGATAAAGTGTAATTTTACTTGGAGTTTTTCCTTATTGTAGGCTACTACTTTTACCACCTTTAGTCTGAAAGTCTTTGGTTGTTTACTACACTTCTCACTCTCTTTAAGAGGGTGTGAATTATGCTGAATGGGTGTAGACAACGATGAGCTCTCCAGGAGGTGTACCAAAACATTCAAGAACCATTTTCTCAAAGTGGGGTTACAAGTTTATCAACTTTCGTAGCAGAATTACTTTTCCATTGTTCCTCAACTGCAGTGTACGATATACCACTTTTATTCAATGACAAAAAACAAAATGTCAAATGTTGCTAAATAGGACTGAATCCAGGTGGTGGGTCATATTTAGGAAAAATGCATATTATTTACAAATATTTGATTGTAAGACTCCTCCAAAATGTCAAATATGACTTTAAGCAGTATTTAAAAGTAATAAAAATGCCAGCATGACCATCATAGAACCACATTCACCTTTAAATGTAGCTAAAATAATGAATGGAAAATGGATTTCAGTTTAAGATGTGTAATCCTGCAGAGGACAGACCGTGCCTCAGAATGAACAGTTAGGCCTGGTAAAATTAGATGAATCACAGAGACTAATACCCTGAAATGCTCTACTGCTGCACTGTCTACAAGGATAAATGTAGCAAATTGTTGTATCAATTACTTTCTTGCACCCCCTCCCCTCTTATCTATCTATGTCCTAACAACATAAATTAGTTGGAAAATGTCCTCTCGCCTGGTGATGATGACCTCAACCTTTCTATCATCTCCTCTTTGTTTCAACAGTTCCTCAGACTGCTGCTATAAGGGCTTTAGGTCACTGTTCTCGCCCATGTAGTCGCCCTCCAGGCCTGATATCTGAAAAGTGCCTATACCTATTTCTAGGATTTGTATTCCTCACCATGCTATAAGGAAACACCTGAAAAACTGTGAAACCTACAGACTGTGTTTTGTGTCAAACATTACTGTCTGCCTGTCATGCAGAGCCAGGTGAGCCCATGTACAGATCATTGCTTCCCACAGAGAAAAGAGTAAAACCTGGAGCTGCGCTTTCTTCCACACTGTCGCTCCTCATTACAAAGATATGAATCACTGCTGACTCTGGGTAATTGGCAAATGGTATTTGTGAAAGGATATTTTATGAGGAAAAAATGATCAGTTGGATTTTAGAGATATATAGGATTATGACATGTAGAGTGAGATTGTCTGATTAACTACTTCCTCCCAATGCTTCCTCTCTCTTGCTTGCTGATATTGAAGGTTGACTCATGCACCAGTCACTGGTGAGGCTAGGAGGTTATCTACACCCTGATAATCCCACTACTCGAATTTGTATTCCTCACCATGCTATAAGGAAACACCAGACAGACTTTGAGACCTACAGACTGTTTTTTGAGTCAAACATCAGTCTGTCTGTCATCCAGAGCCAGGTGAGCCCATGTACAGATCATCGCTTCACACAGAGAAAGGAGTTAAACCCGGAGCTTTGCTTTCCTCTCTCACTGTCGCTCCTCATTACAGAGATATAAATCACTCCTGACTCTGGGTAATTGGTAAATGGTAATTTCTGAAAGGATATTTTATGAGGATTTTTTGGGGGGAGATATATAGGATTATGACATGTAGAGTGAGATTGTCTGATTAACTACTTCCTCCCACTGCTTCCTCTCTCTTTATCTCTGATATGGAAGTTTGACTCATGCACCAGTAACTGGGGAGGCTAGGAGGTTATCTACACCCTGATAATCCCACTACTCTGTCCTGATTTTATCCTCCACAGCATACTGTAGCTCTATTTCTATCACAAATTAATTTTTATGAAGGAATCATTTTCACACTGATCTGCTGAGGAACACCATACTGTAACACAAATAAGTCACTTGGGGAAAGACTTTCCTCAGGTTTGATTCAATTAAAGGGATTTTGAGATAATAGAAAGACTAGGAGTTACAGGAGTTATTTTGGAATTTAATAAGGTCAGCATTAGCTGTTGTAAAAGTAGCAGTTACTCCTCGTGGGAAGTGACAAAGAGCTCTTATAGGACCAGGGCACAAATAATAATATAATAATAATCAATAATTTTGCTCTTTATTTAACCATTTTACATATAAAACCTTATTTGTTCATCGATAATTGTGAATAACTGTCACGACTCCCGCCGAAGTCGGCCCCTTTCCTTGTTCGTTTGGCGGTCGACGTCACCGGCTTACTAGTTGCCAACCGATCGATGTTTCACTGTTCGTTTGGTTTTGTCTTTATTGTGTACACCTGTTTTTGATTTCCCTAATTATGTTTATTATTTAACCCTCTGCATTTCCTGTTTGTCTTGTCGGTGATTGTTTCCTGTTTTGTGTTCTTGGAGGGGTTGTTCCCCAATCCTGTATTTTGGTATTAGAAGAAGTTTATTCATGAATTTTAGTAAACACGTATTTTGTTTACACTCATCCAAGTGTCCTGCGCCTGACTCCGACACTTCTTCTAACTAGTGCATTACAGAATCAACGACCAGCATAATGGAGTCAGCAGGAGCAGCTAGCCCTCCTATTCCGATAAAGGAGCGCGTCCAGCAGCACACGATAAGCTTACAGAGTCTCGAGACAGCCATGGATCGCGTGATGCAGACTATGGAGAGAATTGAAAGAAGAGGTGTTCCCTTCAACCCAGCTATTCCACCACCAGCACCTCATCATACACCCATACCCACCCATCCGTTGTCAGTATCCAGTGGGATTCGGCTCTCGCTCCCGGGAGCGTATGACGGAACAGCTGCCGGGTGCCAGGGGTTCCTACTCCAGCTGGAGCTCTACCTGGCGGCTGTCCAGCCGGCACCCTCGGGACGCGAGAGAGTGAGTGCACTCATCTCCTGTCTGACTGGTAAAGCCCTGGAGTGGGCCAACGCCATCTGGGGAGAGGAAGACCCGACTCGGGATAATTACGAGGACTTCTCCTGCCGCTTTCGGGCAGTATTTGATCATCCACCAGAAGGAAGAGCGGCGGGAGAGCGCTTGCTACAGTTAAGACAGGGGATGAGGAGCGCTCAGGATTTTGTGCTGGACTTTAGAACTCTGGCGGCGGGTGCGGGATGGAATGAGCGGGCCCTGATCGACCACTACAGGTGTAGTTTGCGAGAGGACGTTCGTAGGGAGCTAGCCTGCAGGGACACCACCCTCCACCTGGACCAGCTGGTGGACTTATCGATCCTGCTGGCCTCCCGCGGACGTCCGGATCGGGGTCCGTTGGTTCCATCCCCCAGCCCCTTAGACCCTACTCCTATGGAGTTGGGAGGGGCTGGTACTAGGGAGACTGGAGGGGAAACCATTCCATGCACTAGAGGTGACCGCAGAGGGCACACTGCTGGTCGGTGCTGGGGAGGTTTTCCAGGTAGTCGAGGTGGCAGGCGGAACACTGGTGGTTCATCTCAGGTGAGTAGGCACACGACTCACCCAGGCCCCCCTGCTGCTCATATTATCTATAGGATTTCCGGGGTTTTCCCTGCATTCCCAGCATAAGGCGCTAGTAGATTCAGGCGCAGCTGGGAACTTTATTGATCGGTCCTTGGCCCATAGATTAGGGATTCCTATTGTTCCAGTTGATGTTCCCTTCCCTGTACATGCCCTAGATTGTCGTCCTTTAGGGTCGGGGCTGATTAGGGAGGTCACAGCTCCCATTGCTATGGTAACGCAGGGGGGTCATGAGGAGAGGATTAGTCTCTTTCTGATTGACGCTCCTGCGTTTCCCGTTGTGTTGGGTCTTCCCTGGTTGGCTTCCCATGATCCTATTATTTCATGGCAACAGAGGGTTCTCAAGTGATGGTCCTGTCAGTGTTCAGGGAGGTGTTTAGGTGTTTCCTTAGGTGCCACTACGGTGGAAAGTCCAAACCAGGTTTCCACCATGCACATTCCTCCCGAATATGCCGATTTGCAATCGCCTTCTGTAAAAGGAAGGCGACTCAATTACCACCCCATCGACCGGGGGATTGTGCAATAAATCTCCTGGAGGGCGCTCCTCTGTCACAGGAGGAGACGGCGGCTATGGAGACGTATGTCGCTGAATCTCTGGGACAGGGATACATTCGGCCCTCCTTTTCACCTGTCTCCTCGAGTTTCTTTTTTGTGAAGAAGAAGGATGGAGGTTTACGCCCGTGCATTGACTATCGAGGTTTGAACCAGATTACGGTAAAATAGTTACCCGCTGCCTCTTATCGCCAGTATGACGGAGTCATTGCTCGGGGTGCACTTCTTCACAAAATTGCACCTCAGGAGCGCGTACAACCTGGTGCGTATGAAGGGAGGGGATGAGTGGAAGACGGCATTTAGCACCACTTCTGGGCACTATGAGTACCTCGTCATGCCGTATGGGTTAATGAATGCTCCATCTGTTTTCCAATCATTTGTGGATGAGATCTTCAGGGACCTGCACGGGCGGGGTGTGGTGGCGTACATAGATGATATTCTAATATACTCCACTACCCGCACTGAGCATGTGTCCCTTGTACGAATGGTGCTTGGTCGACTGTTGGAGCATGACCTTTACATCAAGGCGGAGAAATGTCTGTTCTTTCAACAGTCCGTCTCCTTCCTTGGGTACCGTTTGTCCGCGTCAGGGGTGGAGATGGACACTGACCGCATTTCAGCCGTGCGTAATTGTCCGACTCCAACCACGGTAAAGGAGGTGCAGCGGTTTTTAGGGTTTGCCAACTGCTACCGGAGGTTTATCCGGGGTTTTGTCTAGCCTTTTTGTTATCCGGGGTTTTGTCTTACCTCCTTACTGAAGGGGGGACTGGTGCAATTGCGGTGGTCGGCTGAGGCGGACAGAGCTTTTGGTAACCTGAAGGCTCTGTTTACCACGGCTCCAGTGCTGGTGCATCCTGATCCCTCCTTAGTGTTCATAGTTGAGGTGGACGCATCCGAGGCTGGAATAGGGGCTGTGCTATCTCAGCGCTCGGGTTAGCCACCAAAACTCCGCCCCTGTGCTTTCTTTTCGAAGAAGCTCAGCCCGGCGGAGCGAAACTATGATGTGGGGGATAGGGAGTTGTTAGCTGTTGTCGGGGCTCTGAAAGCGTGGAGACATTGGCTTGAGGGGGCTAGACACCCTTTCCTCATTTGGACTGACCACCGAAATCTGGAGTATATTCGGGCAGTGAGGAGACTGAACCCTCGCCAGGCTAGGTGGGCTATGTTTTTCACACACTTTGTTTTCACTCTTTCCTACAAACCAGGTTTCCAGAACGTCAAGGCAGATGCACTGTCACGGCTGTATGATACAGAGGAGCGGTCCACAGAGCCCACTCCCATAATTCCAGCTTCATGCCTGGTGGCACCGGTGGTATGGGAGGTGGACGTTGACATCGAACGGGCTTCACGTGCAGAACCCACTCCCTCCCAGTTTCCCATTGGACGTGTGTACGTGCCGTTGGATGTTCGCGATCATTTGATCTGTTGGGCCCACACATCACCCTCCTCTGGTCATCCTGGTATCGGTCGGACGGTGCGCTGCCTTACGGGGAAGTACTGGTTGCCCACGTTAGCTTAGGACGTGAGGGTTTATGTATCCTCCTGTTCGGTATGCGCCCAGTGCAAGGCACCTAGACATCTGCCCAGAGGGAAATTACAACCCCTTCCCGTTCCGCAACGACCGTGGTCACACCTATCGGTGGATTTCGTGACGGATATCCCCCCGTCACGGGGTAACACCACAATCCTGGTCGTTGTGGATCGGTTTTCTAAGTCCTGCTGTCTCCTTCTTTTGCCCGGTCTCCCTACGGCTCTACAGACTGCGGAGGCCCTGTTCACCCATGTATTCCGGCACTACGGGGTGCCTGAGGATATAGTGTCTGATCGGGGTCCCCAATTTACGTCTAGAGTCTGGAGGGCGTTTATGGAACGCCTGGGGTTCTCGGTCAGCCTTCCCTCAGGGTTCCACCCCGAAAGTAACGGGCAAGTGGAAAGAGTCAACCAAGAGGTGGGTAGGTTTCTGCGGTCCTATTGCCAGGACCGGCCGGGAGAGTGGGCATCGTTTATCCCATGGGCAGAGATGGCCCAAAATTCCCTACGCCACTCTTCTACTAACCTTACCCCTTTTCAGTGTGTGCTAGGGTATCAGCCGGTCCTGGCACCATGGCATCAGAGCCAGATCGAGGCTCCTGCGGTGGATGAATGGTTTCGGCACTCGGAGGAGACATGGAACGCTGCCCATGTACGTCTTCAACGAGCCATCAGGCGGCAAAAGGCGAGTGCCGACAGCCACCACAGTGAGGCCCTGGTTTATGCACCGGGGGATCGGGTCTGGCTCTCGACCCGAAACCTGCCCCTTCACCTGCCCTGCCGGAAGCTGGCTCCGCGGTTTGTGGGGCCATTTAAAGTCCTGAGGAGATTGAACTAGGTTTGTTATAGGTTACAACTCCCCCCTGATTATCATATTAACCCCTTGTTCCATGTGTCTCTCCTCAGGCCGGTGGTGGCTGGTCCGCTCCAGCAGTCGGAGGTGCGGGAGGTTCCTCCGCCCCCTCTGGACATCGAGGGGTCCCCGGCGTATACAGTAAGAGCCCTTATGGACTCTAGATGTCGGGCGAGGGGCCTTCAGTACCTCGTGGAGTGGGAGGGGTACGGCCCGGAGGAGCGAAGCTGGGTACCGGCGAAAGACATCCTGGACCCATCGTTAATCCAGGATTGTCACCGCTTCCGTCCGGATCGCCCTGCTCCCCGTCCTCCGGGTCGTCCCCGAGGCCGGTGTCGGCGCGCTGCTGGAGCAACGCATCAGGAGGGGGGTACTGTCACGACTCCCGCTGAAGTCGGCCCCTCTCCTTGTTCGGGCGGCGTTCGGTGGTCGACGTCACCGGCTTACTAGTTGCCACCGATCGATGTTTCACTGTTCGTTTGGTTTTGTCTTTATTGTGTACACCTATTTTTGATTTCCCTAATTATGTTTATTATTTAACCCTCTGCATTTCCTGTTTGTCTTGTCGGTGATTGTTTCCTGTTTTGTGTTCTTGGAGGGGTTGTTCTCCAATCCTGTATTTTGGTATTACAAGAAGTTTATTCATGAATTTTAGTAAACACGTATTTTGTTTACACTCATCCATGTGTCCTGCGCCTGACTCCGACACTTATTCTAACTAGTGCATTACAATAACTCACCACAGGTTAATGAGAAGGGGGGGCTTAAAAGGATGCTCAGTCTCATATCATTTTCCACACACAGTGTATTTAGCTTTCATGCTAGTGAGCGCTGAGAATCCACTCTCACATCGGTACGTGGTTGAAAAGGGCCTCAGTGTCTTAACATCACCATTTGCCAAGGCAGGATAGTCTGAGCGGAGCCCAATCTATAAATCTGGCAGTGACTTCTGAATAAATAAAACTTTAACTGTATTGCTTGTTGCAATTTTGATGAGGCTCTCTTGTTCAGATATCTGTAAGTGGACTGGAGGCAGGTGTAATGGGGTGCGTACTGGCGGCAGAGAAGTTAGGCGCAGAAGAGCAAAAACTGGTTTACAAAGGTATCGTTTAACCTGTTGGGGCTAGGGGGCAGTATTTTCACGGCTGGATAAAAAAACGTACCCGATTTAATCTGGTTACTAATCCTACCCAGTAACTAGAATATGCATATACTTATTATATATGGATAGAAAACACCCTAAAGTTTCTAAAACTGTTTGAATGGTGTCTGTGAGTATAACAGAACTCATTTGGCAGGCAAAACCCTGAGACAGATTGTGACAGGAAGTGGATACCTGATGTGTTGAATTACCTTTAAGCCTATGCCATTGAAACACACAGGGGCTTATTAATCTTTTGGCAATTCCTATTGCTTCCACTAGATGTCACCAGCCTTTAAAGTGTTTTGAATCTTCTACTATGAGATCTGACCGAACAAGAGCCTTGGAACGGTGATGGCCGATTAGACTCTGGCGCGCGAGGTCATGTTGGGTACCCTCGTTCCAATACGTTTTAAAAGAGAATGCATTCGTCCACCTTGAATATTATTCATGTTCTGGTTAAAAAAGGCACTAATGATTTATGCTATACAACGTTTGACATGTTTGAACGAACGTAAATATATTTTCTCCCCTCGTTCATGAAGTGAAGTCCGGCGGGCTTAGATCATGTGCTAACAACACGGAGATTTTTGGACATAAATGATGAGCTTTTTTGAACAAAACTACATTCGTTATGGACCTAGGATTCCTGGAAGTGACATCTGATGAAGAGAATCAAAGGTAATGGATTATTTACATAGTATTTTCGATTTTAGATCTCTCCAACATGGCCGTTTGTCTGTATCGCAAAGCGTATTTTTCTTGGCGCAGTGCTCAGATTATTGCAAAGTGTGATTTCCCAGTAAGGTTATTTTTAAATCTGGCAAGTCAATTGCGTTCATGAGAGGTAAATCTATAATTCTTTAAATGACAATATAATATTTTACCAATGTTTTCTAATTTTAATTATTTAATTTGTTGTGCTGACTTGACTGCCGGTTATTGGAGGGAAACGATTTCCTCAACATCAATGCCATAGTAAAACGCTGTTTTTGGATATAAATATGAACTTGATAGAACTAAAAATGCATGCATTGTCTAACATAATGTCCTAGGAGTGTCATCTGATGGAGATTGTAAAAGGTTAGTGCATCATTTTAGCTGGTTTTATGGTTTTGGTGACCCTGTCTTTGAATTGACAAAGCATTACACACAGCTATTGTCAATGTACTCTCCTAACATAATCTAACTTTATGCTTTCGCCGTAAAACCTTTTTGAAATCGGACAACGTGGTTAGATTAAGGAGATGTTTATCTTTCAAAGGGTGTAAGATAGTTGTATGTTTGAAAAATTTGAATTTTGACATTTATTTGGTTTCAAATTTGCCGCTCTTGAAATGCACCTGCTGTTGATAGGGTGCACCACGGGTTTCACGCTAGCGTCCCACATAGCCCCAAGTTAAGAAACTGACTGTTAGAACTGTTAAAACTTCTTACGGCTGAAATCCCGTTAACAGGATCGATATTACAACAGCCAGTGCAGAGCGCCAAATTCAAAACAGCAAAAATCGCAGAATTAAAATTCTCAAACATACAAGTATTATACACCATTTTAAAATAAGATTCTCATTAATCCAACCACAGTGTCCGATTTCAAAAAGGCTTTACAGCGAAAGCACACCAAACGATTATGTTAGGTCATCACCTAGTCACAAAAAACATACAGCCATTTTCCATCCAAAGAGAGAAGTCACAAAAAGCAGAAATAGAGATAAAATTAATCACTAACCTTTGATGATCTTCATCAGATGGCACTCATAGGACTTCATGTTACACAATACATGTATGTTTTGTTCAATAAAGTTCATATTTATATCCAAAAATCTCAGTTTATATTGGCGCGTTATGTTCAGTAATGTTTTGCCTCCAAAACCCCGGTGACTTTGCAGAGAGCCACATCAATTACAGAAATACTTATCAAAAACTTTGATAAAATATACAAGTGTTGTGCACAGAATTAAAGATACACTTCTCCTTATTGCAACCGCTGTGTCAGATTTCAAAAAGCTTTACGGCGAAAGCAAACTTTACAATAATCTGAGTACAGCGTTCAGATATCAAAACAAGCAATACATATACCCGCCATTTTGGAGTCAACAGAAGTCACAAATACCATTATAAATGTTCACTTACCTTTGATGATCTTCATCGGAATGCACTCCCAGGAATCCCAGTTCCACAATAAATGTTTGTTTTGTTCGATAAAGTCCATCTTTTATGTCCAAAAAATCTTTCAAAGGGTGTAAGATAGTTGTATGTTTGAAAAATTTGAATTTTGACATTTATTTGGTTTCAAATTTGCCGCTCTTGAAATGCACCTGCTGTTGATAGGGTGCACCATGTTTGGGATTTGAGTTGTTGGCATTGGCCCTTGCCCTGCCGGTGTAAGAACTGGGACAGGTTCTGAAAAGAGGTTATGCTCTGAGTCTGTTGAACAGGGCTGAATCCTTGCAATTTCAAAATTTTGACCTTAACTGTTCTACTAACGGGAGGGTTTTGAAACTGGCTTCAAATGATTAATGTAGCCCTGGGGTTTCACCAAGCAGTTCAGGTCATATGGGCAAGGATTTGGAGGAGGGTGGTGGTGGTGGTAGTTCTGGCCAGGTCTTGTTGTTGGTCATCTCCAGTCTTGCAGGGGGAGGAAGGAGAATCTCACAGCAAGCAGACACACTTGAAAGCCTGTGACCCAGAAGTCAATGGAGGCACACCTCAGTGCTCTGCTTGCTCAAGGAGTACAGTATGTGAAAGTGTCATGAAACAGAACAAGTACCGGAATTACATTTACTGTCACGGGTGACCAAAAAGCCACACCCCTACTAAGGCATGCCTCCAGTCTTCTGATCCGACTTGGTGGGTCATCGCTCAATAATCCAACATCAATAAACCAGCAACCAAACTAAGTGACCCAACTGGCTAGGTCAAACCTACCCAATGTGTATTCAGTCAATATATACCCAAATTGGGTTGTTTTTAACCCAGCAATTTTTAGAGTGCATATGTATTTCATAAGGCCTTATTTTGAGGGCCTAGTTTTACCTTAATACAGGGCCCAGGGAACTAATACACAAGTGAATACTTTTCAAAAATATTTGAATACAGATCTCAGAAAGTAATTAATTCTTAAACTATTCTAATGCAGATCTGAGAAAGCAACTACTTTTCCCAAAAATTTGAATACAGTTCTCAGGAAGTGACAACTTTTCTGAAGCTATTGGATTGGATGCCTACAGCTAATGGCAGGGCTGGAACAACATGTTGAATATAGAAATATAATGAATAGCGCACACACAATCTCCTACACGATTCCAATCTATGTGAGTCATATTTTATCTCCACAATACAATTCTATCTGAACATTCTGTAAATGTACAGTACCAGTCAAAAGATTGGACACACATACTCATTCAAGGTTTTTTTTTTTTTTTTACTATTAATAGTGAAGACATCAAAACTATGAAATAACACATATCATGAAGTAACCAATACATTTTAAACAAATCAAAATATATTTAGATTTTATACTCTTCAAAGTAGCCACCCTTTGCCTTAATGACAGCTTTGCAATATATTGGCATTCTCTCAATCAGCTTCATGAGGTAGTCACCTGGAATGTATTTCTATTAACAAGTGTGCCTTGTTAAAAGTTAATTTGTGGAATTTCTTTACTTTTTAATGCATCAGTTGTGTTGTGACAATGTAGGGGTGGTAAACAGAAGATAACACTATTTGATAACAGCTCAAATAAGCAAAGAGAAACGACAGTCCATCATTTCTTTACCTCTTAGGGATCGGACCCTTTTTTTAAATTTTCGCCTAAGATTTGGGTATGTCATTTAATTGCCTGTAGCTCAGGCATTGAAGCAAGGATATGCATATTCTTGATACCATTTGAAAGGAAACACTTTGAATATTGTGGAAATGTGAAATTAATGTAGGATAATATAAAGAAAAAACAAACAATTTTTTTGTACCATCATCTTTGAAATTCAAGAGATAAGCCATAATGTATTATTCCAGCCCAGGCGCAATTTAGATTTTGGCCACTAGATGGCAGCAGTGTATGTGCAACGTTTGAGACTGATTAAATTGACCATTGTATTTCTGTTCAAATGTTGTATCAAGACTGCCCAAATGTTCCTAATTTGGTTTATTAATAACTTTTCAAGTTAATAACTGTGCACTTTCCTCAAACAATAGCATGGTATTATTTCAATGTAATAGCTACTGTAAATTGGACAGTACAGTTAGATTTAAAAAAAGCTTTCTGCCAATATCAGATATGTCTATGTCCTGGGAAATGTTCTTGTTACTTACAACCTCATGCTAATTGCATTAGCCTACGTTAGCTTAACGTCCCGTGGGGGATCCACTGATCCTGAAGTTAAGACATGGTCAGTCAATAAGGAACATTTCAAGAACTTTGAAAGTTTCTTCAAGTGCAGTCGCAAAAACCATCAAGCGCTATGATGAAACTGCC
The DNA here is from genome assembly GCF_965601325.2 of Salmo salar. Taxonomy (NCBI): domain Eukaryota; kingdom Metazoa; phylum Chordata; class Actinopteri; order Salmoniformes; family Salmonidae; genus Salmo; species Salmo salar. The sequence goes on along the minus strand of NC_138309.1, from coordinate 22,994,260 downwards.
ACAGGAAAGGAAGAGTTCATTAGAGTTACCAGCCTCAGAAATTGCAGCCCAAATAAATGCTTCACAGAGTTCAAGTAACACATACATTTCAACATCAACTGTTCAGAGGAGACTGTGTAAAACAGGCCTTCATGGTTGAATTGCTGAAATTTGTCCTTTGGTCTGGAGTTCAAATTTGAGATTTTTGGTTCCATCCGCTATGTCTGTGAAATGCGATGTGGGTGAACGGATGATCTCTGCATGTGTATTTCCCACCGTAAACCTTGGATGAGGAGGTGTATGGTGTGGGGGTGCTTTGCTGGTGACACTGTCTGTCATTATTTAGATTTCAAGGCACACTTAGCCAGCATGGGGTTCTTTAACATTATTTTGTTTTGATGTAACTCTAATACCTTTTAAGACTTTTCCGGATACATGTTTTCTAAGACCTCTTTTCTATCTGTGTGACCAGAAATGAAAGCTTTTGCTTATTCCAAATTTTTTCCCCCAATTTTGTTGATAGAAAGTGGTTGATAAATGTATATAAGTATATCCAGCTAACAATGACCTGTCGGTCCGCAAGCGTTTTTTGGGTGGCATGCTGATAGTCAGCAATTGCTCATCGGTCCACTAGCGTTTCTTGAGTGGCTATGCTAGGTGGAGGTCTGACCTTCTGTGGAGGAACTTCGGAATGTCGATATGCGTGCGTGCATCCTGCTACAGTGGTACCTCCTTTAACTTCTTATTGCTTGGGGGCAGTATTTCGACATCTGGATGAGAAGCGTGCCAAAAGTAAACTGCCTATTACTCAGGCCCAGAAGCTAGCATATGCATGTAATTGGTAGATTTGGATAAAAAACACTCCAAAGTTTCCAAAACTGTTAACATAATGTATGTGAGTATAACTGAACTGATATGGCAGGCAACAACCTGCGGAAAATCCAGGAAGTGGGATTTTTTTATGTGGGTATTTTCAATTGAACGCCTATAAAGTATCTATTGGGTTATGACCCAGATTGCAGTTCCTATGGCTTGCACTAGATGTCAACAGTCTTTAGATATTGATTCAGGCTTGTTTTCTGAAAAATGAAGAAGAATGAGTCCTTTCTCTCAGTGGACTGAGGAAGAATGCAGAGCTGGTTTGTGCGCATGACTGATTGTGCGCCCTTCGTTGTTTTTCCTTTCTATTGAATACGCTATTGTCCAGTTGAAATATTATCGATTATTTAGACAATTGACAACCTGAGGATTCATTTTAAACATCGTTAGACATGTTTTGACGAACTTTACCAGTTCTATTAGGATGTATTCGTCTGCATGTTTTGACCGCCTTGGAGCCAGTGTATTGCTGAACAAAACGCACCAACAGAACAGATTTTTTTATATATAAAGAGGGACTTTATCAAACCAAACAAACATTTATTGTGTAGCTGGGACTCTTGTGACTGCAACCATATGAAGATCTTCAAATGATTAATTTTATCGCTATTTCTGACTTTTTTAATTCCTTTACTTGGTTGTAAAATTTTTGTATGCTTTTGTAAGCGGGGCGCTGTCCTCAGATAATCACATGTTATGCTTTCACCGTAAAGCCTTTTTGAAATCTGACAAAGAGGCTGGATTAACAAGAAGTTCATCTTTAAGCCGATGTATACACTTGTATTTTTTATGAATATTTATTATGACTATTTCTGTATTTTCAATTTGGTGCTCTGCAATTTCACCGGATGTTGTCGAGGTGGGTCGCTAGCGGAACGCCTGCGCCAGAAAGGTTAAAATTAGAGAGATTACACCGCGGCCTTAGAGGTAATTTGTGGTTTAGTACGGTATCCTGTGTCCCCACTTCATTGCTCAAGACCAACGCAAGCGGGAGATAGAGCACTGATTATGCTTTTGGGTCCTACTGTTACTCTGAGTGACAATGAAAGGGCGACATAAACCTAAATAGAATCTGATTATTGTGCACAACCTCAGTATTACTTACTAAAACTGTTGTTGCACTAAGATTTGTATTATTTATTATTTATTTTATTTATTTATTTTATTATTAACTCCCGACCAGTCACGTTGTACAGCGGCTGAGTTGCGCAATGGTCTAAGACACTGCATTGCAGTGCAAGCTGTATAGCTACAGATGCTAGTTCAATAACTTTTGCTACAGATGCTAGTTCGATACCTGTGCCGGCCTCGACTGGGAGACCCATGAGATGACTGTAGGTTTTTGGTTTTCCTCCCTCTAAAAACAGAAGTAAATTATTCTAAATAACAAACTGGATCTATTTACAAATTAGTAACAATGTTCACCCCATGTTCAAGAATGGCCTTTTTCTTGCTCATTTTATGTTATTTGAAAAGGAAATCATCTCCAAAATATTTAAGGGGCATTGCACTAATAATGGTGCTGAAAAGGGAAATGTTCCCGCTATTTGTTCTTAGTGACAGTCTGCACATTCAAACTAAAACAATGTAAGTAATAATGGCATCTTTATGCTTTCGTTAATAAAATAATGATAAAAATACTCTTTCAAAATGCTGATGTTTATTTAGTTATGGATCCATAACAAATTACTATGGGAATAAATATCAATGAATTACAGAAATATTGGAACAAATTGTTGCTTACTGCTTACTGGAAAATACTCTTTCAAACACACGGTGACGTTGTACAGCTCCATTATTGTTATTAGCAGGGCTATATTTTGGCCTTTGTGGGCGGTGCACAATCTCTCCCTCTAAAAACAGAAATAAATGTTTTGGCCTTCACAAATATTATTTTGGCCTTTATTCAAATTACAATCGATCTCTTTCTTTTTTTGAAAATGAAATATAAGTTGATGACACAGTCATATAGCCGGCACCTACATAAAGCTGAGTGACTCACTAACTCATGGCTTTGGATCAAAATAAATAAGTATCTACATTATTTCTGATAGTCTTTAACCTGTTAGGGCTAGGGGGCAGCATTTGCACGTCTGGATAAAAAAATGTACCCGATTTAATCTGGTTACTAATCCTACCCAGTAACTAGAATATGCATATACTTATTATATATGGATAGAAAACACTCTAAAGTTTCTAAAACTGTTTGAATGGTGTCTGTGAGTATAACAGAACTCATTTGGCAGGCAAAACCCTGAGACATTTTCTGACAGGAAGTGGATACCTGATGTGTTGTATTACCTTTAAACCTATCCCATTGAAAAACACAGGGGCTGAGGAATATTTTGGCACTTCCTATTGCTTCCACTAGATGTCACCAGCCTTTACAAAGTGTTTTGAGTCTTCTGGAGGGAGATCTGACCGAACAAGAGCCATGGAACGATGATGTCCCATTAGACACCTGGCGCGCGAGTTCATGTTGGGTACCCTCGTTCCAATACGTTATAAAAGAGTATGCATTCGTCCACCTTGAATATTATTCATGTTCTGGTTAAAAAAGGCCCTAATGATTTATGCTATACAACGTTTGACATGTTTGAACGAACGTAAATATATTTTTTCCCCTCGTTCATGACGAGAAGTCCGGCTGGCTTAGATCATGTGCTAACAAGACGGAGATTTTTGGACAGAAATGATGAGCTTTTTTGAACAAAACTACATTCGTTATGGACCTGTGATACCTGGAAGTGACATCTGATGAAGAGAATCAAAGGTAATGGATTATTTACATAGTATTTTCGATTTTAGATCTCCCCAACATGACGTCTAGTCTGTATCGCAACGCATATTTTTCTGGGCGCAGTGCTCAGATTATTGCAAAGTCTGATTTCCCAGTAAGGTTATTTTTAAATCTGGCAAGTTGATTGCGTTCAAGAGATGTAAATCTATAATTCTTTAAATGACAATATAATATTTTACCAATGTTTTCTAATTTTAATTATTTAATTTGTGACGCTGACTTGACTGCCGGTTATTGGAGGGAAACGATTTCCTCAACATCAATGCCATAGTAAAACGCTGTTTTTGGATATAAATATGAACTTGATAGAACTAAAAATGCATGCATTGTCTAACATAATGTCCTAGGAGTGTCATCTGATGGAGATTGTGAAAGGTTAGTGCATCATTTTAGCTGGTTTTATGGTTTTGGTGACCCTGTCTTTGACTTGACAAAACATTACACACAACTCTTGTAAATGTACTGTCCTAACATACTCTAAATTTATGCTTTCGCCGTAAAACCTTTTTGAAATCGTAAAACGTGGTTAGATTAAGGAGATGTTTATCTTTCAAAGGGTGTAAAATAGTTGTATGTTTGAAAAATTTGAATTTTGACATTTATTTGGATTCAAATTTGCCGCTCTTGAAATGCACCTGCTGTTGATGGAGTGCACCACGGGTGGCACGCTAGCGTCCCACCTAGCCCATAGAGGTTAATAAAGAAATGTTTTGGTTATCCTGACCTGGACACCGTTTACAGTATTATAATAGCCCATTACGGGCTACTAGCAGGACATTATACCTTTACCAACACCTCTCTGTATTCTGATACTTTGTGGATGGGGTCTCCGGAGTGGATGGGGTCTCCCGCAGTGCAAAATGCGTTGCAACAGATGCAGGTTCGATACCCGTGCCGGCCGCCACCGGGAGACCCATGAGGTGGCTTTTGGTTTCAATTTAGTATCCTCCAATCCTCTGTATATAGATATTGGCGGAGAGTCACGTCTTGATAAAATTTCACATTATCACCGTTTGGGTAATGGTTAGACTGTAATAAAAAAATGAGGGTTCAGAAATGTTATGCTCTTAGTGTAACCTTTATTTAAATAGACAAGTCAGTTAAGAACAAATTCTTATTTACAAGGACAGCCTACTCCTTCCTCCCCGTCCGGGAACTGAACCCCAGTCTTCCTGCGTGCCCGCATTCCCATGTTTCCCTGTGTGCCCGCATTCCCATGTTTACTACAGTATGTATTGTAGGCTATGTTTACTTGTCAGACTGCACAGTAGCCTAATAAGCAAATGCTGGTGGCTTATATTTTCAAAATGCTTTAAATGCTTTATTATCCAAATGTAAAAGCGTATACTGTATAGTACTGTATTTCTTCATCAGCATCTTTATGCTTTCGTTAATAAAATAATACTAAAAATACTCTTTCAAAATGCAGATGTTGATTTAGTTATGGATCCATAACAAATTACTATGGGAATAAATATCACTGAACTACAGTAATATTGGAACAAAGTTGTCTAATGAAGGCAAATACCCTTTCAAACACACATGGTCACATTTTACAGTGTCATTATGGCTATTAGCAGGGCTATATTTTGGCCTTTATAAATATTTCTTGGACCTTTTATTCAGATTACAATCACTCATTGTCATTTTTTTGAAAACGAAATAATCTCCAAAATATCATTATATATAGCCTTCCTGCTATGGATGTCTATTTCAGCACCGTTTTGAGCTGCTCTGAGACAAGCATGGATACATTATAATGTTAAATTATATTCCATGATATTCTTAAAATATGTGTGTTGACTGAATATAAGCAAGTGATGTCTGCTAAATAATCTGGTTAGGTTTCTCCAGAAAAAGATTCTAAATAACAAACTGGCTTTATTTACAAATTAGTGAGAATGTCTTACCCCATGTTCAAAAATTGCCCCTTTCTCGCTCACTCTAGGTTAAATGAAAACGAAATCTCCAAAATATCATTACTTTTTAAACAAAGTTATTATTATTAATTAATTCATTTATAATTATATATAAGCCTCTTAGATATTCTCACAGATCCTAATGCAAAATGCCCCTGAGATATTAATTTAGAATCCTCCAATCCTCTAAATGTAATGGTGGAGAGTCAAGTCATTGAAAAAAATATTTTTAGATATACTGTAGGCCTACCGTAGGTAACATGAGTCTCACTAGTGTTGAGTAATGTGCTGTAAAAGGGGTGTGGGTCTTATTTATTTAAAGAGCATATTGAAGTTAGAAGCAATAGTATTTGAAGCAAAAGCCTTCAACTATTTTAGCATCGTTTGGGGACTGGTCTTGATAAATCAATGAGATTTTTATTTTCACTTTATCTCCGTTTGGGTAATGGTTAAACTATAATTAGAATTACATTACAATTAGGGTGTGGAAATGTTATGAATTTACTAAATTACTCACGATAAATGTTCACAAAAAACATAACAATTATTTTAAGAATTATAGATACAGAACTCCTTTATGCAATCGCGGTGTCCGATTTTAAAATAGCTTTTCAGTGAAAGCATATTTTGCAATATTCTGAGTAGATAGCCCGGCCATCACAGGCTAGCTATTTTGACACCCACCAAGTTTGGTACTCACCAAACTCAGATTTACTATAAGAAAAATTGGATTACCTTTGCTCTTCTTCGTCAGAATGCACTCCCAGGACTTCTACTTCAATAACAAATGTTGGTTTGGTTCCAAATAATCCATAGTTATATCCAAATAGCGGCGTTTTGTTCGTGCGTTCAAGACACTATCCAAAGGGTAATGAAGGGTGATGCGCCCGGTGCGTTTCGTGACAAAAACATTCAAAATATACCATTACCGTACTTCGAAGCATGTCAAACGCTGTTTAAAATCCATTTTTATGCAATTTTTCTCGTAAAATAGCGATAATATTCCGACTGGGAGAAGTTGTTTTCATTCAAAGACTCAAAGAAGAAAATGGACTCTTCACGTGCATGCGCGCACCAGTCTCATTGTTCTCAGATCGACCACTTACCAAATGCGCTACTGTTTTTCAGCCAGTAACTGCAGAGTCATCATTCAACGTTCGGGCGCCTTCTGAGAGCCTATGGTAGCCTTAGAAAGTGTCACGTTACAGCAGAGATCCTTTGTTTTGGATAGAGATGACAAAGAAGGCCAAGAAATGGTCAGAGAGGGCGCTTCCTGTTGGGAATCTTCTCAGGTTTTGGCCTGCCATATGAGTTCTGTTATACTCACAGACACCATTCAAACAGTTTTAGAAACTTTAGGGTGTTTTCTATCCAAATCAAACAATTATATGCATATTCTAGTTACTGGGCAGGAGTAGTAACCAGATTAAATCGGGTACGTTTTTTATCCGGCCGTGCAAATACTGCCCCCTATCCCCAACAGGTTAACAATAGTACCTTTAACGTGGTCTTGTGTAACAACCTTTAGCACAAAACGTCAATATAAAGTACTTGCATAGATGTTACAGACTTACCAACAGTGCAGGCTCTAGACATAAAAGGCACCTATTTTCTGTTAAGTCTTCCTTAGTTTTCAGTTTCCATTAAGAAATGTTATAAACAAGTTAAAAAAAAGATACATTTCTCTCAATCGTTGGTGGAATAACTTGATCAGAGATGACGAGTCAGTAAAATGTTCTAACTGAAGATTCATGCCAACCAGGGAAAGCTTTTAAACTGAATATGGGCACTGTAAAGGCTGTCGTAGAGAAAGCGCAGCGTGTTGATTGCTCATAATGAATATTTATTTTAACTCAGAACAATAAATACAAAATAACAAACCAACAGCCAACAGTTCTGTCAGGTAACAGATAACTAAACAGAAAATAAAACAGAAACAACTACCCACAAACACAGGTGGAAAAAAACCCTACTTAAGTATGATCTCCAATTAGAGACAACGAGGACCAGCTGCCTCTAATTGGAGATCATCCCCCCAAAAAACAACATAGAAATAGAAAACTAGAACTAAACATGGATATAGAAAACATAGAAAAACACAAAACACACCTTGTCACGCTCTGACCTGCTCTACCATAGAAAATAACATCTTACTATGGTCAGGACGTGACGGGCACAAACCACCCTATGGGGATATCATTGTGTATGTGTTGCTTAAGGTAAATCAGTACAGTGAAATTCTTACCTTGAGAGCTCTTTCCAACAGTGCAGTGAATACTACAAATAAAAGATTGTAATAGAAAATAGAATAAATATATAACTACTGTATATGTTTCGATCATGACGGTTTACAATCTAAGGTAACGCCAAGTAATTTAGTCTTCTCAACTTGTTCAACAGCCACACCGTTCATTACCAGATTCAGCTGAGGTCTAGCACTTAAGAAATGATTCGTACCAAATACAATACTCCTAGTTTTAGAGATGTTCAGGACAAGTTTATTACTGGCAACTCTTTGTTAGGTGTTTCAATTACTTAGTTAACTGTGGTTGCTGATGCGTATATGGTTGAATCATCAGCATACATGAACACACATGCTTTGTTTAATGCCAGTGGCAGGTCATTGGTAAAAATAGAAAACTGTAGAGGGCCTAGAGAGCTGCCATGCAGTACACCACACTTTACATGTTTGACATTAGAGATGCTTCCATTAAAGAAAACCCTTCGAATTCTATTAGATAGATAGCTCTGAATCCATTATATGGCAGAGGCTGTAAAGCCATAGCACTTGACTTTTTTCAACAACAGGTTATGGTCAATAATATCAAAAGCTGCACTGAAATTTAACAGTACAGCTCCCACAATCGTCTTACTTTCAATTTGTTTCAACCAATCATCAGTCATTTGTGTCAGTGTAGTACATGTTGTGTGCCCTTCTCTATAAGCATGCTGAAAGTCTGTTGTTAATTTGTTCACAGAGAAATAGCATTGTATTTGGTCAAACACAATTATTTCCAACAGTTTGCTAAGAGCTGGCAGCTTATAGGTCTGCTGTTAGAACCAGTAAAGGCTGCTTTACCACTCTTGGGTCGCGGAATTACTTTGGCTTCCATCCAGGCCTGAGGACAAAGACTTTCCTCTAGGCTCAGATAAGAAATATGACAGATAGGAGTGGCTATAGAGTAGCATTCCATTTAAGTTGTCAATGCCAGGAGGTTTAACATTTTTGATCAATAACAATAATTTTTACACCTCTCCCACACTAACTTTACAAAATTCCAACTTGCATTGCTTTTCTTTCATTTTTTTTGCATGAAAATAATTGCTCACTGTTTGTCGTGGGCATTTCCTGCCTAAGTTTGCCCACTTTGCCAATGAAATAATCATTCAAATAATTGGCAACATCAAATGGTTTTGTGATGAATAATCCATCTGATTCAATGAAAGATGGAGTTGAATTTGTCTTTCTGTTCATAATTTCATTTAAAGTACTCAAGTTTTTTTTCCATCATTCGTTATATCATTGATCTTGGCTTCATAATAAAGTTTCTTCTTCTTTTTGTTGAGTTTAGTCACATAATTTCTCAATTTGCAGTAAGCCAGTCAGATGTACAGACAGACTTATTAGCCACTCCTATTGCCCCATATTTTTCAACCATACATTTTTTCAATTCCTCCTTCTTAGGGATGGGTGGCAGTATTGAGTAGCTTGGATGAAAAAGGTGCCCAGAGTAAACTGCCTGCTACTCAGACCCAGAAGCTAAGATATGCATATTATTAGTAGATTTGGATAGAAAACACTCTGAAGTTTCTAAAACTGTTTGAATGATGTCTGTGAGTATAACAGAACTTATATGGCAGGCAAAAACCTGAGAAAAAATCCAACCAGGAAGTGTGGAAATCTGAGGTTTGTAGTTTTTCAAGTGATTGCCTATCCAGTATACAGCATCTGTGGGGTCATTTTGCACGTCCTAAGGCTTCCACTAGACGTCAACAGTCTTTAGAACGTTGTTTCATGCTTCTACTGTGAATGGGAAGAGAATAAGAGAAAATCAGATGATCAGATGACTGAGAAAATGACATGAGCTCAGTGGCGCAAAATCCCGTGGGAGTTAGCTGTGTTCCTTTTCATTTCTGAAGACAAAGGAATCATCCGGTTGGAATATTATGGAAGATTTATGATAAAAACATCCTAAAGATTGATTCTATACATCGTTTGACATGTTTCTACAAACTGTAATATAACTTTTTGGACTATTTGTCTGAACTAACTGCGCGAGCACAGTGCATTTGGATTACTCTACGGAACGCGCAAACAAAAAGGAAGTATTTGGACACAAAAGATGGACTTTATCGAACAAAACAAACATTTATTGTGGAACTGGGATTCCTGGGAGTGCATTCCAATGAAGATCATCAAAGGTAAGTGAACATTTATAATGGTATTTGTGACTTCTGTTGACTCCAAAATGGCGGGTATATGTATTGCTTGTTTTGATATCTGAACGCTGTACTCAGATTATTGTAAAGTTTGCTTTCGCCGTAAAGCTTTTTGAAATCTGACACAGCGGTTGCAATAAGGAGAAGTGTATCTTTAATTCTGTGCACAACACTTGTATATTTTATCAAAGTTTTTGATAAGTATTTCTGTAATTGATGTGGCTCTCTGCAAAGTCACCGGGGTTTTGGAGGCAAAACATTACTGAACATAACGCGCCAATATAAACTGAGATTTTTGGATATAAATATGAACTTTATTGAACAAAACATACATGTATTGTGTAACATGAAGTCCTATGAGTGCCATCTGATGAAGATCATCAAAGGTTAGTGATTAATTTTATCTCTATTTCTGCTTTTTGTGACTTCTCTCTTTGGATGGAAAATGGCTGTATGTTTTTTGTGACTAGGTGATGACCTAACATAATCGTTTGGTGTGCTTTCGCTGTAAAGCCTTTTTGAAATCGGACACTGTGGTTGGATTAATGAGAATCTTATTTTAAAATGGTGTATAATACTTGTATGTTTGAGAATTTTAATTCTGCGATTTTTGCTGTTTTGAATTTGGCGCTCTGCACTGGCTGTTGTAATATCGATCCTGTTAACGGGATTTCAGCCGTAAGAAGTTTTAACAGTTCTAACAGTCAGTTTCTTAACTTGGGGCTATGTGGGACGCTAGCGTGAAACCCGTGGTGCACCCTATCAACAGCAGGTGCATTTCAAGAGCGGCAAATTTGAAACCAAATAAATGTCAAAATTCAAATTTTTCAAACATACAACTATCTTACACCCTTTGAAAGATAAACATCTCCTTAATCTAACCACGTTGTCCGATTTCAAAAAGGTTTTACGGCGAAAGCATAAAGTTAGATTATGTTAGGAGAGTACATTGACAATAGCTGTGTGTAATGCTTTGTCAATTCAAAGACAGGGTCACCAAAACCATAAAACCAGCTAAAATGATGCACTAACCTTTTACAATCTCCATCAGATGACACTCCTAGGACATTATGTTAGACAATGCATGCATTTTTAGTTCTATCAAGTTCATATTTATATCCAAAAACAGCGTTTTACTAAGGCATTGATGTTGAGGAAATCGTTTCCCTCCAATAACCGGCAGTCAAGTCAGCACAACAAATTAAATAATTAAAATTAGAAAACATTGGTAAAATATTATATTGTCATTTAAAGAATTATAGATTTACCTCTCATGAACGCAATTGACTTGCCAGATTTAAAAATAACCTTACTGGGAAATCACACTTTGCAATAATCTGAGCACTGCGCCCAGAAAAATACGCTTTGCGATACAGACAAACGGCCATGTTGGAGAGATCTAAAATCGAAAATACTATGTAAATAATCCATTACCTTTGATTCTCTTCATCAGATGTCACTTCCAGGAATCCTAGGCCCATAACGAATGTAGTTTTGTTCAAAAAAGCTCATCATTTATGTCCAAAAAGCTCCGTGTTGTTAGCACATGATCTAAGCCCGCCGGACTTCACTTCATGAACGAGGGGAAAAAATATATTTACGTTCGTTCAAACATGTCAAACGTTGTATAGCATAAATCATTAGTGCCTTTTTTAACCAGAACATGAATAATATTCAAGGTGGACGAATGCATTCTCTTTTAAAACGTATTGGAACGAGGGTACCCAACATGACCTCGCGCGCCAGAGTCTAATCGGCCATCACCGTTCCAAGGCTCTTGTTCGGTCAGATCTCATAGTAGAAGATTCAAAACACTTTAAAGGCTGGTGACATCTAGTGGAAGCAATAGGAATTGCCAAAAGATTAATAAGCCCCTGTGTGTTTCAATGGCATAGGCTTAAAGGTAATTCAACACATCAGGTATCCACTTCCTGTCACAATCTGTCTCAGGGTTTTGCCTGCCAAATGAGTTCTGTTATACTCACAGACACCATTCAAACAGTTTTAGAATCTTTAGGGTGTTTTCTATCCATATATAATAAGTATATGCATATTCTAGTTACTGGGTAGGATTAGTAACCAGATTAAATTGGGTACGTTTTTTTATCCAGCCGTGAAAATACTGCCCCCTAGCCCCAACAGGTTAAATGTCTCTTTTTGTTTGTTTAAAAGTTCTTTCACGTGTGATAGACACCACTGGCACTGTCCTCAACTATACTCCTGCCGGCTTTGGTCTTTGTCATGGTAGCTAGCAACGTATGTTAGGCTGTTACTCCTCGCAGTTCCAGACAGGGCAGGTCACAGGAAAATTTAAAACAACAAACAGCAGGGATCTAGACAGCCACAAACCCGGGACAATCCGCTGTCCGTGCCACAATGGCTAACCGCGTCACGGCCTGCGTTCAAGAACACCTCGCTAGCTTGATGTCCAGTAGCAGCTAGGCTTGCTGTGACGCCAAATAGCTCATCAGACCACTGGAAGGATCACAGGAAAGATACAAGCTGTCCCAGCAACCGATGCCAACTGTGTCGCGGGATCCAACATAAGAAGCTAGGTAGCTTCCAAGAACTTTCCAATATACTTTTAAACAACAAACTTTCCAAAGAAACAAAACCAAGCTCTTCCTCGTTCTTCGTACCTACACACAGTATTTTACTAATTGATGTGCTACTATTGTGTCCATGAAATCAGCTGATGCATTTTCCTATGTTTACAATTGACAAGTTTATACAGGAATACAATGAATATTCTGACTAAAGCAAATATGTAATTTTTTTACATTAAAAAGTAAAATGTCCAGTTAGTGGAGTAAACATAGAAAAATTCAGAGGTGAGTTGCACAATATTTGCAAAAAAATAATGTCAGGATCTGTGGAAAAGGGGAGAGGCATAATTGTTATGGCATAAGCAATTTTGTGCAAGTGGCTCTTCCAACGCAGGAGTCAAATAGTAGGGTTGTGCCAGCTGATGTTTGCACACTGGTAATTGGTAAGGAAGGTGGGGTTAACGAGAGCTTCACAGAGCACAGAGGAGAGCATTGATGAAAGTACAGATGAGGAGGATGATATCAGAAAGTTACTTTCGGATTGGGCTCTTAGGAAACAAATTCCACATTCATCGTTAATTAAGGATCTACCCCTTTTTTCAATTTTCGCCTGAAATGACATACCCAAATCTAACTGCCTGTAGCTTAGGCCCTGAAGCAAGGATATGCATATTCTTGGTACCATTTGAAAGGAAACAAGTTTGTGGAAATGTGAGCGGAATGTAGGAGAATAACACACAATAGATCTGATAAAAGATAATACAAAGAAAAACCCAACCTTACTTTTGTATTTGTTTTGTACCATCATCTTTGAAATGCAAGAGAAAGGTCAATGTATAATTCCCAAATATGCCTAATTTGTTTATTAGTAACTTTTTATGTTCAAAATTCTGCACTCTCCTCAAACAATAGCATGATATTCTATCACTGTAATAGCTCCTGTAAATTGGACAGCACAGTTAGATTAACAAGAATTTAAGCTTTCTGCCAATATCAGATATGTCTATGTCCTGGGAAATGTTCTTGTTACTTACAACCTCATGCTAATTGCATTAGCCTACGTTAGCTCAACTGCCCCGTGGAATGGACACTTATCCTGAAGTTAACAAAACTACTCAAGATTCTATCCATGAAAATACCCGAATTAGGCCTAACAAATGATTCAGACTTTGTTGAAAACAAAACCAGCGGTGGAAATTAAAGAAGTCTCCGGGGTAACTTATTTCCACGCTGGCATTAAACATGGTGGGCTGTCCTACCTTACAACATCTGCTTATACAAGGTTGTCTGAGTCAGTGTCCCTCCAAATACATTTTGATGGGCTTCCTCTGTACAAGAGCTGAAATGCTCAATTCGGTCCTATCTTAAGGCTAGTAGAAATCTACAAAGGCGTGGTCCAGACAAACAAGTCACCATTTGTCATTGGGATGTTCTTTGGATAGAAGAAACCAACAAGTCTGATTTCTTGCATGACATTGTTGAGGAAATGCAGCAGCTGGAAACTGTGGTGTTTTTTTTGGAGACAGAAATCTTAAAATCCAAATCTCTGCCATTATTTGTGACGCACAAGCAAGAGCCTTTGTCAGAAATGCAAAAGGTCACAATGGCTACTGTGGCTGTGACTAATGTCGTCAAAAGGGAGTCTGCTACCTGAATCGTATGACCTTCACAGAAACAACAGCCCCTCTGAGGTCCAACCACGACACTTTTGATGATTTGACTGATGACTCTCATTACAGTGGGACAACACCTTTAGGATCATTGCAAATTGGTTTGGTGACACCGTTTCCTCTTGACTACACACTCCAGGCATGTTTGGGAGTTACTCGGAAACTTAATTCCATGGTAGAAAGGGCCACTGAAAACACGTTTAGGTCCAGCTGTTGTCAGAAATGTATCTTCACAGCTGACTGACCTAGGACCTCACACTTCATCAGAAGTCAACAGAAAACCCAGATCTCTGAATGAATCTGACCGTTGGCAGGCAACTGAGTTCCATACATGTCTCTTGTACACTGGGCCTGACTGTTTAAAAGGGAATATTCCAATGGTGATATATGAAAACTTAATGTTGCTTGCAGTTGCCATGACCATCTTCCTAAGTGTATCCTTGTGTGCAGACCACGCAGACAATGCCGTAAACCTCCTGGTTTTGTTTGTGGACCACTGCAGCAGCTTGTATGGGAAGGAAAACATAACATATAACATACATTGCCTAACCCATCTCAGTCATGAAGCACAAGCATTTGGTGTTCTTGACAATGTCTCTTGCTTCCCCTTCGATCATTTTCTTGGCCAGGTAAAAATAATGATAAGAAGACCAAACAAGCCTTTAGAGCAGGTTATATGGAGTCTGTCAGAAAGAGAGGCCATGAGAGCAACATAGTCAGATGCAGAGAAAACACTACAAAAGCAGCATGACAATGGCCCAGTCCCAAATGGTCTAACAGTGAAAGAGCAGTATAAAAAAATGCAGTTCACTCACTTCTCTATGCAGATGTCCACTGTGAATAACTGTGTACTGCTGAGGAATAATGAGGTTATCCTAGTGCAAAACCTGCTGGTGGAGGAATTTGGAGACACTTTGATTGTGTACAAAACATTTTGGAACATGCAGACCTTTTCACATATCCCCTGTCATCATCACTGCTTGATATTTTACATATCTCTGGATTGAAGGATTAACTTCTGTTCACTCGAGCCACAAATGTGCTACAGAAGTTTGTTCTACTCAGTTGCAAAGAGGGCTTTGCTGGGATGCCATTACTCCATTTGTAGGATGC
Organism: Salmo salar; assembly: GCF_965601325.2. Lineage (NCBI taxonomy): Eukaryota > Metazoa > Chordata > Actinopteri > Salmoniformes > Salmonidae > Salmo > Salmo salar. The sequence continues at coordinate 22,978,914 of NC_138309.1, read as the reverse complement.
AAAGCACCGATATAATTGTTTTCTTTTTTCCCATTAACTCTTTTAAAGGTAAATTGTCAGTAAAAGACATCACAGAAAATGTATTATTTACTTGAAGGGATTTTCTTAAACTCCTACAATTAGATGTTACTATTGTGAAATGTTTGAGTAAACTAATCTAATTGAGTGCCCTTATTTGCTTTTTTGTTCACAGTACCATGCTTGCTGTAGTTAATTTCCCAATCAAGATGACAGTTTAGCTGTCATCTTAAAAACCTGGTGCACCAAGGACAAATGTTGTTGGCCTCCATACAAAAGCCAAGAGAGGTTAAGGAAGGCAGTGATGTCGCATGAACGGCCGGACATTGATACATGGTATGATACTTGATAAACTTTTACAAAATACATAACAATTATTTAAAGAATTATAGATACAGAACTCCTTTATGCACTCGCGGTGTCAGATTTTAAAATAGCTTTTCGGCAAAAGCACATTTTGCAAAATTCTGAGTAGATAGCTCGGCCATCAAGGCTAGCTAAACAGACACTCACCAACATCGAGGCTCAGTAAACTCAGAATTAATAGTAGAAAAATTGGATTACCTTTGCTGTTCTTCGTCAGAATGCACTCCCAGGACTTCTACTTCAACCACAAATGTTGTTTTGGTTCAAAATAATCCATAGTTATGTTCAAATATCCTCCGTTTTGTTCGTGCGTTCAGGTCCTATCTGAAGGGTGACGCGCGGACGCATGTCGTGACAAAAAAATTCTAAATATTCCATTACCGTACTTAGAAGCATGTCAAACGCTGTTTTAAATCAATATTTATGCTATTTTTCTCGTAAAATAGCGATAATATTCCAACCGGGCGACGTTGTTTTCGTTCAAAGGCTGAAAGAAAAACATGGCCACTTCCCGGGGCCGCGCATCTCCTGTCTCTGAGCCACCAGCCTGACCACTCAGAAACAGCGCTTCTGTACCTAGCCCAGAGACAGCAGAGATCTCATTCCACTTTCTGGTGCCTTCAGAGAACCTATGGGAGCCTTAGAAATTGTCATGTTACAGCAGAGATGCTGTATTTTCGACAGAGATGACACAGAAGCACAAGAAATGGTCAGAGAGGGCACTTCCTGTATGGAATCTTCTCAGATTTTGGCCTGCCATATGAGTTCTGTTATACTCACAGACACCATTAAAACAGTTTTATAAACTTTAGAGTGTTTCTATCCATATCTACCAATTATATGCATATTCTCATTTCTGGAAAAGAGTAGTAACCAGTTTAAATCGGGTACGTTTTTTATCCGGCCGTGAAAATACTGCCCCCTACCCTAGAGAGGTTAACTAACAAAACGACACTACATGTTATAGCTGGGACCCTTTGGATGACAAATCAGAGGAAGGTTTTCAAAAAATCAGTGAATATTAAATCGCTAATTGTGAATTTCTGAAACCTGTGTTGGTGGAAAAATATTTTGATGTGGGGCGCCGTCCTCAAACAATCGAATGGCATGCTTTCGCTGTAATGGCTACTGAAAATCGGACAGTGCAGTTAGATTAACAAGAATTTAAGCTTTCAACCGATATAAGACACTTGTATGTACATAAATGTTTAATATCCATAATTTTTATGATTATTTATATGATTTGCGCCTTCCATTTTTGCCGGAAGTTGTCCCGTTAGTGGGACGCCTAGCCCTAAGAAGTGGAATGTTATACAATGTTAATCTTTAAAAAGAAATGTTGCTGTAAATGACAGTGGCTTACACTGGCTTACAGTGTCAGCATTGGTTGTGCACATTTGGCCCTTGCATTCCATAACTCAGAATCAAACCTGTTTTCACAGAGCTTTTATCTTGTCATTCGAAAGGAATTGGTTTCCAAAGTTTGTAACTTGCCCACTGTCATATGTTAAGATTTTCACAGGCTGATTCTTCAGCACCTGAGGAAATTGTCAGAGATTGTCAAAGTTGCAATACCAGACCACAGTTAACAGGAACCTCTTAATGCAACTGACCAATGGGTCTTATGGTTCTGCCAGAAGTAATTGTGCTTCTTCTGAAGGACAGGCTAATGCTGGAGGAGCTTGAACATCGGCTTGCTGAGAATGAGGAGCTTCAGGAGAAATTGGTAATTGGCAAGAAGATGGTATCACACTACATACAGTAACACCAGAGGTTTTTGGACAGTGACTCTTTTTATTATCATTAGGGCTCCGTCTATGGGATGAAATAAAGTGCAGACTCTTGGGGTATTTTACATGTTAAGTAATTGGGTGCTTATGAAGTCTGTGACTCGGAAGAGCTCCCCACTGCATTTCTTTGGAGGGACTTTAGACCTGTAGTTTCTGTATGGTTCACTGCTCTGTAGACCACTATCTATGGACAATTTATTTTCCAGGTGAGGTTTTTTTTCTTCTAAAGGCGGCAAGTCAGTCAAAGACTCAGTGAGGAGGGTGTTTGCCTGCCTTTACTCCAACGACCTGTCCAGGCTTTGTAACTGGACTGGCTTGGGACATAAGATCTCTTTCAGGCAGCTAGCATTAAAAAGCATTGTTCACAGTAAGTTTTTATTTGTCTATGAATTCACTTTCTGGTAATATAGATATCTTTGATTAAAACCTGGAGACAGTTTTGAATCTGAAACATGATGTGTTTAAATAGTTCTTGACCTTTTCGTTCATGAAAAAATAGATGAATTGTTCTGTGGTTTCAGGAGCGATAAGAAAGAACCCCTCTACAAGAGAGGCAACAGAGGGGATCCTCCAAGAGGCGGTCACACATTTTCGGAAGGGAGTTGCTGATAGAGAAGGGGGTAGGAAAGAAAGACAGGCCAATTGAAGAGGCTCAAGAAACAATTTTCTCTTTGTCTGTGTATATTGTATTGTACATCCTCATAATTCTGTAGTCCAGGACATGATTTTCTGTAATAACAATTAGAAAACCTTAATCTATATATGTACGTATTAATTGTATTATTATTACTAACTGTATAATACATATAAAAAATATATATAAAATGTATAAAATGCATATTCATCGTTAGCATGTATTCAATGTAGATATTTTTATATTGTAATGTGTTTAACAATCAATTTGCAACTATTATTGAGAGTGGTGTACATTATTTTGGATTCATTATTGTGTGGAAAGATACTAATAATATGAATGGTGGACCGACCATGGAACGCCAACAAATACTTATTATGAACCAGCATCCCAGTAGTGGACCTCTGTCGGAAAAGTGCCAGCTGTCGCTGGTGGTCTACTGGAAAAACAATGAGCAAAACGACGGCGAACTGCAGGCAGTGCCTGCCAGTGGGCCGCTAACTTTACCACTGGTGGAAAGCTACTGGCCCGCCGACATATGTGTGCTGGGTAAACTGTTGGCTTCATTTGACACCAAATGCGATGTGCTCCTATGAACTTTACGTTAGTGCTCAGTGGGCCTTTACATGGAAATGCCCAGCTGCTTCTGTAAAACTTTGGGAGTGTGATGTCATAAAGAAATTGAGAAATTGAGCTCACAGTATTTTAATCTACCAACTCTAGTTAATTTTATCACCCTAAAAGAAAAGTGATGGGCGACATTTTGTACAGTTGGGTCCATTATTTATTTACCCAAATTACCTATTCAAGTAACCTAGTGAAAATATTTCACTCACTCCTGCTGTATTGCCTCATTACAGAAAGTATGTGGATACTTGATTCCTGTAGGTGAAGGAGATGACTGTGGAAACTGAACAGAACACGAAGGAACTTGAGAAACATAAAAATGTCTGTGGAGATGAACAATGTTGTCTGTAGCTTGTGAGGTGTGGAAACACTGTTGCTTTTATGGATTTTGTCTTGTTGCTTTTTGTGCTATGTTTCTCTGTGTGCATGCTACGTGTTGCTTGTCCTATGTTGCTCTGCGTGTGCTCACTGCTCATTGATTGTCTGTATTGTTATTGTAATTGTTTTTAATAACCTGCTCAGGGACTGCGGTTGAAAATTAGCCGGTTGGCTAAAACCGGCATTTTTACTGAAACATTGATTAATGTGCACTGTCCCTGTAAAAAAAAAAACACTCAAACATAATGATTTCCTTTAGTGCGGTTGCTCTTTCTTTTCACCTCTTAGTCACTTTTATCTGCTTCGTGTTCCAACCGACTCCTCAGACACAGCTCTGTTAGGTAGAGATGGTAAACAAACAGGCTAGCAACAAAAGTATAGGACACATGTAGGGCTGTGGCGGTCATGACATTGTCATGCAAATAATTGAACTGAATGATGTAGAAAATATACTTTCACATTCCAGAGCAAGTGTGCATATGAAGTGGCTATCTTGAGCGTAAAAGTGATAATTTGAAACAGGTCCTATGTGCTAGATTTAGAGATATTTGGCTAATGTTGTTGTGAATGATAGACACCTTAGAATGTCATAGAAATCAAAACATATACTGAACAAAAATATAAACGCAACATGTAAAGTTTTGGTCCCATGTTTCATGAGCTGAAATAAAGATCCCAGGAATTTTCCATATGAACAAAAATATTATTTATCTCCAATTTTGTGCAGAAATGTGTTGATATCCCTGTTAGTGAGCATTTCTTCTTTGCCAAGATAATGCATCCACCTGACAGGTGTGGCATATCAAGAAGCTGATTAAACAGCATGATCATTACACAGGTGCACCTTGTACTGGTGACAATAAAAGGCTACTTTAAAATGTGCAGTTTGGTCACACAAAACAATGCCACAGAATTTGGCAGTATATCCAATCGGCCTCACAACTGCAGACCACGTGTAACAACGTCAGCCCAGGACCTCCACATACAGCCTCTTCACCTGTGTGATTGTCTGAGACAGCCACCTGAACAGCTGATCAAACTGAGGTGTATTTCTCTCTGTAATAAAGCCCCTTTGTGGGGAAAACCAATTCTGGTTGGCTGAGCTTGGCTCCGAAGTGGGTGGGCCTATTCCATCCCATGCCCACCCATGGCTGCATCCCTGCCCAGTCATGTGAAATCCATAGATTAGGGCCTAATTTATTTATTTGAATAGATTGATTTCCTTATATGAACTGTAACTCAGTTAAATTGTTGAAATTGTTGCATGTTGCGTTTATATTTTTGATCAGATATATATGGGCTGCATGATACAAGTATAGGTTATTGACTATTTTAAAATTACAAAAAAGGTTTGCCATCTGTTCCTTGCCTCACACATTGTTCTCTCATCAAGTGATCATATGTTTTTCCATCAAACTATTCTCAATTTAATCTTGTCTTTAGTAATATGTGAAATGTGTTTAGATTTAGAATGGCCCATTATCAAATGTGTAGGAACAGGGGCAGGGGAAAAAATAGAAATCATTCATATGCACTTGAATAGTGAATGGAGACCGCTTTCCCGCTCTTTAAATCATGAAAGGCAGGCTACTCCGGTTTTATAGCAGAGCAGCTGAAAAATAGGCCTAAAGATTGTAGCAGCTGAGATCCTCCTCTTTTTAGTGGAACCATCAAAACTCTGCTTTCAGACAGGATTGCATATAGAAATCACTAGTCTTATAAGAAAACTTACTTCACGCATCAACTCCTCTTTGAGGAGCATGCAGCCTCTTCCTGCTTGACTAGCATTGCTTAATTTGAGCCGGATCCTGCAGGAACAGGTTCTGGCACCTCTCAGATATAACTTTGTTTGTTCCGGCACCTATTTTCCCAGATCAGGTACCTCACACAGAATAATTTATTAATTGTTTCACTGTTCTCACTGTAGACATTCTAATAAAAGTGATCAGTGTTAAATGAAGTTGCCTCCTCATTATTTATCCAGAGCCCCAGAAAGACCATCATGTAAAAGCATGGTGATCCTTCTGTGTAATCATCCTATCCTGCCACACTGATTCCAGACCAGCTCTCTTATTTGTACATTGCGGTTATGTTGGGGGCCTGTGTTGTAAGTAATTGATCTTGGCACAGGTCTTGGTAGTGGTGGTAAGCTAGTGAAGAGGTCCTTACGTAATTATGTCACATAGCCTAGGGTTAGCTGTCTCCCTATTGAATTTGAATCGTGGGAAGCCAAATAAATAATGGATAAGAAAAGGCAATGGAGTTTGATGACATTTTTCAAGTCCAAAAATCCAGAGAAAGATGGTGAATCGAACCCAGAACGAGCCAGAGAACTGTCATTGCCGGAGGAGAGGAGTGTGGGGCAAACTGTTCCTGATGGCAATGCTTTAGCTAGCAGGGCTGCTAACCCGCCAGTTCAGCATCACCACCGGCACCTCCACTAGCTAGTAGGCCTACTAGCGAGTCAGACTCAGCGGGAGACGGGGAGCTGGGGGAGAGCGGGGCAGTGCATCCACCGATGAAATTCTAGGACCAGATGTAATTTGCAGTTCAAGAACAGGCAAACATACTGCATAACCCTTGGCATGTCATGCAGAATTCAAAGTTGGGCTGTACAACATTCAAAAAGGTAGGAAGCTTGGGTCTAGAAATTACTGGAGGGATTAAACTAGCAAAAGAGTGGGTGGAATGTCCAGTAAATTAACATCCTATGCCTCAGACATTAAAACAAAAAATAAAAATCATGCATGAACCAAGGCGCATTTGGTGGTAGCAAGCCTTGTAGACAAAGATAGAGAGAACACCCAGGTTATAGTTAACACTCAAAATAAAAAAATAGACACTACAGCTGGAGTGTTCAGAACAGCCTTAGATGGAGGCTAAATGTCACAGCCACAAGCCCGCTCATGGCTTTGAGCAAGAAATGGACTCTCAGGAGTTAACCTGTTGGGTCTAGGGGGCAGCATTTGCACGTCTGGATAAAAAAAATGTACCCGATTTAATCTGGTTACTAATCCTACCCAGTAACTAGAATATGCATATACTTATTATATATGGATAGAAAACACTCTAAAGTTTCCAAAACTGTTTGAATGGTGTCTGTGAGTATAACAGAACTCATTTGGCAGGCAAAACCCTGAGACATTTTCTGACAGGAAGTGGATACCTGATGTGTTGTATTGACTTTAAACCTATCCCATTGAAAAACACAGGGGTTTAGGAATATTTTGGCACTTCCTATTGCTTCCACTAGATGTCACCAGCCTTTACAAAGTGTTTTGAGTCTTCTGGAGGGAGATCTGACCGAACAAGAGCCATGGAACGATGATGGCCCATTAGACACCTTGCGCGCGAGTTGATGTTGGGTACCCTCGTTCCAATACGTTATAAAAGAGTATGCATTCGTCCACCTTGAATATTATTCATGTTCTGGTTAAAAAAGGCCCTAATGATTTATGCTATACAACGTTTGACATGTTTGAACGAACGGAAATATATTTTTTCCCCTCGTTCATGACGAGAAGTCCGGCTGGCTTACATCATGTGCTAACGAGACGGAGATTTTTGGACATAAATGATGAGCTTTTTTGAACAAAACTACATTCGTTATGGACCTGTGATACCTGGAAGTGACATCTGATGAAGAGAATCAAAGGTAATGGATTATTTACATAGTATTTTCGATTTTAGATCTCCCCAACATGACGTCTAGTCTGTATCGCAACGCGTATTTTTCTGGGCGCAGTGCTCAGATTATTGCAAAGTGTGATTTCCCAGTAAGGTTATTTTTAAATCTGGCAAGTTGATTGCGTTCAAGAGATGTAAATCTATAATTCTTTAAATGACAATATAATATTTTACCAATGTTTTCTAATTTTAATTATTTAATTTCTGACGCTGACTTGACTGCCGGTTATTGGAGGGAAACGATTTCCTCAACATCAATGCCATAGTAAAACGCTGTTTTTGGATATAAATATGAACTTGATAGAACTAAAAATGCATGCATTGTCTAACATAATGTCCTAGGAGTGTCATCTGATGGAGATTGTAAAAGGTTAGTGCATCATTTTAGCTGGTTTTATGGTTTTGGTGACCCTGTCTTTGACTTGACAAAACATTACACACAACTCTTGTAAATGTACTGTCCTAACATACTCTAAATTTATGCTTTCGCCGTAAAACCTTTTTGAAATCGCAAAACGTGGTTAGATTAAGGAGATGTTTATCTTTCAAATGGTGTAACATAGTTGTATTTTTTTAAAAATTGAATTTTGACATTTATTTGGATTCAAATTTGCCGCTCTTGAAATGCACCTGCTGTTGATGGAGTGCACCACGGGTGGCACGCTAGCGTCCCACCTAGCCCCAAGAGGTTAAATGGACTTGACATGAGGAGAGTCATTGTGGGGATTTTTAAAACTAACGCAGGACATTTTTACATTCCTTTACAAACTTGCTCTTAATTTTGAAGGTAATCTGAATATGTGCTTCATATTATCACATATGCAGGACGCCTATATATTCAAGACTGTTGGAAAACCATTCCTCATGAAGTTGGTTGAGAGAATGCCAAGAGTGTGCAAAGCTGTCATCAGGGCAAATGGTGGCTATTTTGAATAAATGCATTTTGATTTGTTGAACACTTTGTTGGTTCCTACGTAATTCCATATGTGTTATTTCATAGTTTTGATGTCTTCACTATTATTCTGTAATGTAGAAAAAAGTTAAAATAAAGTAAAACCCTGGAATGAGTAGGTGTGAGTGGTACTAAAGTTTTGAGTGGTACTGCATGTATAGATATATATATATATATATATATGATTGGGTGAGATAATGGATGGGTTTGACACGCCAAGAGTTGAGTTTGGATTGGTCTCCCATGAAGCATGCTTCTGTCTATAACATGAGCTCCTCAGTATGTGTGAATAATCCTTTCTACCACAGCTTTTTTTGAAAGATATCATGAAGAAATGAAAAAGTGTTGCGGTGCTGCCCTGAAGTTAAAAGCGCTATGGACAAAGATCAGTGGGGAAAAAGTTGTGATGGACTACTTTTCTGGAGGATGACAATGCCATGCTGACTCTCTTTGACTCTGAAAATTAATCAGACGATGAGGAAATCCCTGATGTAGGTAAAACCATTTTCATTGAACCAGACATTGTAGTCTTCCCCATCACTGTCATCGGGAAAAAATTGCGATCAACAGTGTTGATGTCATGGAAGAAGTTGACCGAGTTTTAAAATCAATGGTATGCCCAGTAGAAGTTAGCATCGGCCTTCTAACTGTCTGAATCGCCGTGTCCCCAGTCAGCCCAACCACTCACTGGACCAATATGTTCACTTGGCTATGCATGCCTCTCTCTAATATCAATATGCCTCATCCATTACTGTCCTGGTTAGTGATTACTGTTTTATTTCACTGTAGAGCCTCTAGCCCTGCTCAATATGCCTTAACCAACCATGTTGTTCCACCTCCTACATATGCAATGACATCACCTGGTTTAAACGTCTCTAGAGACTATATCTCTCTCATCATTACTCAATGCCTAGGTTTACCTCCAATGTACTCACATCCTACCTTACCTTTGTCTGTACACTACGCCTTGAATCTATGCTATCGTGCCCAGAAACCTGCTCCTTTTACTCTCTGTTCCAAACGTGCTAGACGGCCAGTTCGTATAGCCTTTAGCCGTACCCTTATCCTACTTCTCCTATGTTCCTCTGGTGATATGGAGGTTAATCCAGGTCCTGCAGTGCCTAGCTCCACTCCCACTCCCCAGGTGCTCTCATTGGTTGACTTCTGTAACCGTAAAAGCCTTGGTTTCATGCATGTTAACATTAGAAGACTACTCCCTAAGTTTGTTTTACTCACTGCTTTAGCACACTCTGCCAACCCGGATGTCTTAGCCGTGTCTGAATCCTGGCTTAGGAAAACCACCAAAAACCCTGAAATCTCCATCGCTAACTATAACATTTTCCGCCAAGATAGAACTGCCAAAGGGGGTGGTGTTGCAATCTACTGCTAAGATAGCCTGCAGAGTTCTGTGTTACTATCCAAGTCTGTACCCAAACAATTCGAGCTTCTACTTCTAAAACTTCACCTTTCCAAGTCTCTCACTGTTTTAATTTTGGATTGGAGATGCTTAATGTTATTCTGGAAGGAGAGTTTACAGTCTAACCAGACACCCAGGTATTTGTAGTTGTCCACGTATTCTAAGTCAGAGCCGTCCAGAGTAGTGATGCTGGACAGGCAAGCAGGTGCTGGCAGTGATGGATTGAATAGCATGCATTTAGTTTTGCTTGCATTTAAGAGAAGTTGGAGGCCACAGAAGGAGTGCTGTATGGCATTGAAGCTCTTCTGGAGGTTTGTTAACCTGTTGGGTCTAGGGGGCAGCATTTGCACGTCTGGATAAAAAAAATGTACCCGATTTAATCTGGTTACTAATCCTACCCAGTAACTAGAATATGCATATACTTATTATATATGGATAGAAAACACTCTAAAGTTTCCAAAACTGTTTGAATGGTGTCTGTGAGTATAACAGAACTCATTTGGCAGGCAAAACCCTGAGACATTTTCTGACAGGAAGTGGATACCTGATGTGTTGTATTGACTTTAAACCTATCCCATTGAAAAACACAGGGGTTTAGGAATATTTTGGCACTTCCTATTGCTTCCACTAGATGTCACCAGCCTTTACAAAGTGTTTTGAGTCTTCTGGAGGGAGATCTGACCGAACAAGAGCCATGGAACGATGATGGCCCATTAGACACCTTGCGCGCGAGTTCATGTTGGGTACCCTCGTTCCAATACGTTATAAAAGAGTATGCATTCGTCCACCTTGAATATTATTCATGTTCTGGTTAAAAAAGGCCCTAATGATTTATGCTATACAACGTTTGACATGTTTGAACGAACGGAAATATATTTTTTCCCCTCGTTCATGACGAGAAGTCCGGCTGGCTTACATCATGTGCTAACGAGACCGAGATTTTTGGACATAAATGATGAGCTTTTTTGAACAAAACTACATTCGTTATGGACCTGTGATACCTGGAAGTGACATCTGATGAAGAGAATCAAAGGTAATGGATTATTTACATAGTATTTTCGATTTTAGATCTCCCCAACATGACGTCTAGTCTGTATCGCAACGCGTATTTTTCTGGGCGCAGTGCTCAGATTATTGCAAAGTGTGATTTCCCAGTAAGGTTATTTTTAAATCTGGCAAGTTGATTGCGTTCAAGAGATGTAAATCTATAATTCTTTAAATGACAATATAATATTTTACCAATGTTTTCTAATTTTAATTATTTAATTTGTTACGCTGACTTGACTGCCGGTTATTGGAGGGAAACGATTTCCTCAACATCAATGCCATAGTAAAACGCTGTTTTTGGATATAAATATGAACTTGATAGAACTAAAAATGCATGCATTGTCTAACATAATGTCCTAGGAGTGTCATCTGATGGAGATTGTAAAAGGTTAGTGCATCATTTTAGCTGGTTTTATGGTTTTGGTGACCCTGTCTTTGACTTGACAAAACATTACACACAACTCTTGTAAATGTACTGTCCTAACATACTCTAAATTTATGCTTTCGCCGTAAAACCTTTTTGAAATCGTAAAACGTGGTTAGATTAAGGAGATGTTTATCTTTCAAATGGTGTAACATAGTTGTATTTTTGAAAAATTTGAATTTTGACATTTATTTGGATTCAAATTTGCCGCTCTTGAAATGCACCTGCTGTTGATGGAGTGCACCACGGGTGGCACGCTAGCGTCCCACCTAGCCCCAAGAGGTTAACACAGTGTCCAAAGAGGGGCCAGAAGTATACAGAATTGTGTCGTCTGCGTAGAGGTGGATCAGAGAATCACCAGCAGCAAGAGCGACATCATTGATGTATACAGAGAAATGAGTCGGCCCGAGAATTGAACCCTGTGACACCTCCATAGAGACTGCCAGAGGTCTGGACAACAGGCCCTCTGATTTGACACACTGAACTCTATCTGAGAAGTAGCTGGTGAACCAGGCGAGGCAGTCATTTGAGAAACCAAAGCAGTTGAGTCTGCCAATAAGAATGCGGTGATTGACAGAGTCAAAACCCTTGGCCAGGTCGATGAATACAGCTGCACAGTATTGTCTTTTATCGATGGCGGCTATGATATTGTTTAGGACCTTGAGCGTGGCTGAGGTGGAGAAGGTATGGTGGTATTTGAAATGGTCAGTGATCTGTTTGTTAACTTGGCTTTTGATGACTTTAGAAAGACAGGGTAGGATAGATATAGGTCTGTAACAGTTTGCGTCTAGAGTGTCACCCTCTTTGAAGAGGGGGATGACCGCGGCAGCTTTCCAATCTTTAGGGATCTCAGACAATACGAAAGAGAGTTTGAACTGGCAAGTAATAGGAGTTGCAACAATTACGGGCGATAATTTTAGAAAGAAAGGGTCCAGATTGTCTAGCCCAGCTGATTTGTAAGGGTCCAGATTTTGCAGCTATTTCAGAACATCAGCTATCTGATTTTGGGTGAAGGAGAAATGGGGGTGGCTTGGGAAAGTTGCTGTGGGGGGTGCAGAGCTGTTGACTGGAGTAGGGGAATCCAGGTGGAAAGCATGGCCAGCCGTAGGAAAATGCTTATTGAAATTCTCAATTATCGTAGATTTATCAGTGGTGACAGTGTTTCCTAGCCTCAGTGCAGTGGGCAGCTAGGAGGAGGTGGTCTTATTCTCCATGGACTTTACAGTCTCCAAGAACGTTTTGGAGTTTGTGCTACAGGATGCAAATTTCTGTTTGAAAAAGCTAGCCTTTGCTTCTTAACTGCCTGTGTATATTGGTTCCTGCCTTCCCTGAAAAGTTGCATATCTCAGGTGCTATTCGATGCTAATGCAGTACGGCACAGGATGTTTTTGCTGGTCAAGGGCAGTCTGGTCTGGTGTGAACCAAGGGCTATATCTGTTCTTAATTTTTTATTTATTTAATGGGGCATGCTTATTTAAGATGGTGAGGAAAGCACTTTTATATAATAACCAGGCATCGTCTACTGATGGAATGAGGTCAATATCCTTTCAGATACCCGAGCCAGGTTGATTAGAAAGCCCTGCTCACTCAAGCATGCATCTATGTACTGTATACAGATAAGAGTCTAACTGCATTTTCAGATATTATACATTTTTAACCTGTTTGGGCTAGGGGGCAGTATTGAGAATTTTGGAAAAAATATGTGCCCATTTTTAACTGCCTCCTACACCAACTCAGAAGCTAGAATATGCATATTATTGTTCAGGTTTGGATAGAAAACACCCTAAAGTTTCTAAAACTGTTTGAATGGTGTCTGTGAGTATAACAGAACTCCTATGGCAGGCAAAAACCTGACAAGGTTTCATGCAGGAAGTGGCCTGTCTGACAAGGAGTCGTGCGTCTTGCATCTGTTTATTGAAGAGTAAGGATCTTAGCTGTAACGTGACAATTCCCAGGGCTCCAATAGGCTCTCAGAACCCGGGAAAAACCTGAACGATGACGAGGCAGCCTCTGGCTGAAACAGAGTATCGCCTTATCCAAGTGGCCGATTAGAGGGCCATTGAATGAGGCGCGTGCACGATTCGCCCCCGTGGAGAAATTTCATTCGGCTGTTTAGCTTATTGCAGATTCCCGGTCGGAATATTATCGCTTTTCTACGAGATAAATGGCATAAAAATTGGTTTTAATCAGCGGTTGACATGCTTCGAAGTACGGTAATGGAATATTTAGACATTTTTTGTCATGCCATGCGCCATGCGCTCGACCGTTATTTACCATTCGGATAGTGTCTAGAACGCACGAACAAAACAGAGGATATTTGGATATAACGATGGATTATTTGGGACCAAACCTACATTTGTCATTGAAGTAGAAGTCCTGGGAGTGCATTCTGACGAAGAACAGGAAAGGTAAGAACATTTTTCTTATAGGAAATAGGATTTTGGTGAAGGCTAATCTTGCCGGGTGTCTAAATAGCTAGCCGTGATGGCTGGGCTATGTACTTAGAATATTGCAAAATGTGCTTCATCCGAAAAGCTATTTTAAAATCGAACATATCGAGTGCATAGAGGAGTAATGTATCTATAATTCTTAAAATAATTGTTATGCTTTTTGTGAACGTTTATCGTGAGAAATTTAGCAAACTGTTAGTAAATTCCCCGGAAGTTTGCGGGGGGTATGCTTTTTCTGAACGTCACATGCTAATGTAAAAAGCTGTTTTTTGATATAAATATGAACTTGATTGAACAGAGATGCATGTATTGTATAACATAATGTCCTAGGTGTGTCATCTGATGAAGATCATAAAAGGTTAGTGCTGCATTTAGCTGTGGTTTGGGTTTTTGTGACATTATATGCTAGCTTGAAAAATGGGTGTCTGATTATTTCTGGCTGGGCACTCTCCTGACATAATCTAATGTTTTGGTTTCATTGTAAAGCCTTTTTGAAATCGGACAGTGTGGTTAAATTAAGGAGAGTCTTGTCTTTAAATATCTGTAAAATAGTCATATGTTTGAGAAATTGAAGTAATAGTATTTCAAACAATTCAAAAATCGCGCCACTGAATTCAGGTGGCTGTTACGTAGGTGGGACGAATTCGTCCCGCCTTGCCCATAGAGGTTAATTTAGAAAGTCGTTTTCATTGCAAGTTAAATCGTACTGTTAGCTATCTAACATTAGCTGGCTTGCTAGCTAACATTACGTGTATGATCTATGTAGTAATATTATTTGTGTCTCAGAAAGCCATTTGCATTGCTAAGTTATAACCTCGTGTTAGCTAGCTAGTTAACACTGAACCCAACAGTAGTTGGTTAGATTTAGCTAGATTCATGCATGGTGCATTGTAGTATGGGTTAGGATTATGGTTAGCTGGCTAGCTACATGTCTAAACAAAATGCTCTATTGTGCAAGTAACCATTTTACTGTACGATTTACACATTCTGTATCCTGTGCATGTGACAAATAAACTTTGATTATATCTGATATAGTGTGTTTACCAAAGACAGTAATGTGAAGAACAACGTGACCTGCACTAAAGTCAGATTAGGATAAAGCCTTAGGTCTAGATAAAGTGTATTTTTACTACTACTTTTTGCTACTACATTCACCACTTTTAGTCTTGAAATCTTTGGTTGTTTACTACACTACCATATTCTCTATGTTTAGTGCATGGCCTCACGTGAATCCTTAAAGATATGGGTGGGGTTAAGGTTTAAGAGGGTGTGAACAATGCTGAATGTGTGTAGACAAAGAAGAGCTCTCCAGTAGGTGAACAAACCATTCACGGGCCATTTTCTCAAGTGGGTTTACAAGGTTAGCAACTTTCAAAGCAGAATTACTTTCCCATTGTTCCTCAACTGCTGTGTATGATAAAGCATTTTCTAGCTCCGAGTCTACTTTTATCCAATGTAAAAAACAACATTTCAAATTTTGCTACAAAGGACCGAATCCAGGTGGTGGGTCACATATCTTCCTACTACCAGTCTTTTTTTTAAAATCCAGTAAGACCAGTCCTTTTTTTTAAACCTACTTTAACCACTCCAGGACCACTGCACATTGAATGAGGTACTGGCAATGACCTGTATATACTTGCATTCCCGTGTTTCTTTAACTCTCAACATAGTTCATGTGTGTATTTTATTCTGTTTTCTATTACTATCTATATTATTAGTAGTATTATCACTGCATTGTTGGAAAGAGCTCTCAAGGTAAGAATTTCACTGTACTGATTCACACCTGTTTTATCCAGTGCACGTGCCGTATGAACATTGACACTTGAAACATCATACCTGATTAATGTTACAACCCCTTCTCGCAGGTTTAATGGATTCATTGCTTTGACTTAGATTGAGTTGAATATTCAAATATGTAATTACCCTTAACACATTTACATATGATACAATTAAAAGATTGGAAGGCAATATGTTGGTGCACAAAGTTAATGCTACTGAATTGGACTAAATTTATGTCCAAAAGTGCTGCCAAAAGATGCTCGCAATTTAATTGGTTAGACTGTTAATCACACAAAACGGCAACACTGTAACTGTTCCAACAGAAAGATTCCATGCCCTGCCTCTATTCTGTCTCACTGGCTTGTTTAGTTAGTGTCATACGCTGGATGTATTGCCAAAATTGGCTTTCAACAAAATGTAACATGTACATGCAGCATGGATGTGTTCCAAAATATACTGCTCAAAAAAATAAAGGGAACACTTAAACAACACAATGTAACTCCAAGTCAATCACACTTTTGTGAAATCAAACTGTCCACTTAGGAAGCAACACTGATTGACAATAAATTTCACATGCTGTTGTGCAAATGGAATAGACAACAGGTGGAAATTATAGGCAATAAGCAAGACACCCCCAATAAAGGAGTGGTTCTGCTGGTGGAGACCACAGACATCTTCTCAGTTCCTATGCTTCCTGGCTGATGTTTTGGTCACTTTTGAATGCTGGCGGTGCTTTCACTCTAGTGGTAGAATGAGACGGAGTCTACAACCCACACAAGTGGCTCAGGTAGTGCAGCTAATCCAGGATGGCACATCAATGCGAGCTGTGGCAAGAAGGTTAGCTGTGTCTGTCAGCGTAGTGTCCAGAGCATGGAGGCGCTACCAGGAGACAGGCCAGTACATCAGGAGACGTGGAGGAGGCCGTAAGAGGGCAACAACCCAGCAGCAGGACCGCTACCTCCGCCTTTGTGCAAGGAGGAGCAGGAGGAGCACTGCCAGAGCCCTGCAAAATGACCTCCAGCAGGCCACAAATGTGCATGTGTCTGCTTAAACGGTCAGAAACAGACTCCATGAGGGTGGTATGAGGGCCCGACGTCCACAGGTGGGGGTTGTGCTTACAGCCCAACACCGTGCAGGACGTTTGGCAATTGTCAGAGAACACCAAGATTGGCAAATTCGCCACTGGCGCCCTGTGCTCTTCACAGACGAAAGCAGGTTCACACTGAGCACATGTGACAGACGTGACAGAGTCTGGAGACGCCGTGGAGAACGTTCTGCTGCCTGCAACATCCTCCAGCATGACAGGTTTGGCGGTGGGTCAGTCATGGTGTGGGGTGGCATTTCTTTGGGGGGCCGCACAGCCCTCCATGTGCTCGCCAGAGGTAGCCTGACTGCCATTAGGTACCGAGATGAGATCCTCAGACCCCTTGTGAGACCATATGATGGTGCGGTTGGCCCTGGGTTCCTCCTAATGCAAGACAATGCTAGACCTCATGTGGCTGGAGTGTGTCAGCAGTTCCTGCAAGAGGAATGGCTTAAAAGATACGGCTAGCGCTCTGTCAAATTGAACAGGCCCTGAGTGGTACAGCCGTGCCAGGTTATGCTATGGAAGAGAGGGTGGAGGGTCACTATGATTTACAAGCCATCAGGATCTCTTCAATGGCTTATAGCCCCGACTCCAAAGTGACAATTTTAGCATGTGAACAATTTGATAGTGCAAATGCTACCAAGTCTGTAAATTCATATGTATTATCGAAAGCCTGCAAGGATGTGAATTTTTTTATGCCTGTGTTTAGCTTTAAATGGAGGGATTACCCTATATTCATAACCCTGATGAATAAGCTGGACAATCTTTTAAAAAATCGTGAACAATTACGTCGATGGCCGCTTCTATCCTTAAGACACCCGGGCGAGAGTCTACAGGCCAGACGTAGGATCTATCCCTGGGGTGAAAACTTACCGAGTCTTGACGCTGGGGAGATGGACACAGACGGCGGTTGGGGTTCAGTGACAACCCTATAGCCGGGCCCGTTATCCGTAAGAAAGGAACAGTAAAAATGTATTGTATTAATTATGCAAAGGTCTGTACTAAATATTATGAATGAAATAAATGGTTTTAAAGCTACCCCATAACGAACGGGAATCTGTCATTTCTTCAAACGTTGTTTATACATAAAAAACATGAATGCGTGTTACAATATTGCACAAGCTGTTTTTAAAAAGGTCTGTACTAAATATTATGAATGAAATAAAATGGTTTTAAAGCTGTATCTCACCTTTAAAGTTAGGGGCTATGCATTTTCGAGCCATCCCCAGGCAGCGCTTGAGAAAAAAGGAATTCCGGAAAGACGTGTGCGTGCGAGGGAGGGTAATTGTGTGTGTGTGTTTCAAAACAAAAAAAGGGCGGTGTGTGTCTCTGCATGGGGGGCTTTTGAAACCAGAAAAAGTGTGTGTACGTTTGTTTAGGACTGGCACGTGCGCAGGGGGGTGTGTGCATGTGAGGGTGGGTAATTGTGTGTGTGTGTGTCTCTGCATGGGGGTGCTTTTGAAACCAGAAAAGGGGTGTGTAAATTTGTTTAGGATTGCCGGCTTCTCTTCAATTGGTCTGGGCACTTTCCATTTTATTACCCCCCAAGCCCTTTCAAATACGTATTTATCTCACCTTCAAACATGTGGGGGCTAAAAAAGTGAAAAAGCCCAGGCATAAGACATCAGGTCTAGACGAACTCCTAATGTTTAAAACATATGTTATTTTCTAATCAGCGCATATACTAACGGTCCCCCACCCCCGGGATATAAATTTACAACGGACACCCCAACGCGGGTGTCTCGCGGGTGTCTCGAATATGTCGAGACACCCGCCTGTGGTTTTGGGTCTCTAGACATTCGAGTACTTTATATGGCCCTTTTTTTTTGCATACAGGATGACGCCCGAAAAAACGGCACCCCCGCTCTGTAAACTCATTGCAGGATAGTGAAGCCAGACGGTAAGACATCCTATAGAGCACCTCGAAAAGACTCCGGGCCAACAGACAGAAGAGTTATCAGGCCAACAGATAATCTTGGAATCGGTCCTAATGGAGCTTTCTGAAGGTGAGTTAGTGAAAATAATATATTAGATTTGGAGAGGTATTTTCAGGGAATTGTATGGATATTAAAAATGTGATATCACTATTCTAAAACTGATGGACAATGATTTTAAGGTAATATGTCAAATGCCCGTATTCTCATATTTAAAAAATGTGTATATTTCGTATATATGTTAATATTATCTAACGTCTGTAGGCTCGCAATCCTTTACGCAGATGCTCCGTGGGCTAGATGATTTGGAACCGAATTTGTCAGAGAGGGATTCTCAGAATCAAACTGTGTGCAGCGCCGAAAGCAGCCAGTCTCCGTCACACTATTGTAGACGTAAGTTCAATAGTAAAAAAAAATTATAATAAAATAAAATCCCTAAGAAAATGTATACATTAAAAACAAAAAGTGTGACCCCTATATTAAAAGCTATTTTTTGTGTTTACAGCGGACAGACCGAAAAGAAGGATCACGGGTGCTTTGTGTACTCTGAACGAGGACATCGATGCTATTCTGCCTTTCTGTTCGAACGGGTTTACCCTAACACCACCCAGGAACCAAGCGACATATTTCCGCCCCAAACAGGGCACAACATCGGCGCAAGTGCATTGCGAAGAATCTCCCAGGCCCAAAAAGTTACTTCTTCAAGAAACGGCCCTACACGGACATGGTATGAAGCCCTTATGTTATTAGTAATACAGAGTTTATTATAATTTATAAATTTTTATGATTGAAAATGCTAAAACAATGACAAATAATGTTTTTACAGACTCCTCCCCGGCGTATAACGGCACAGAAGACCATACACACCGAGAACCCGCGGAGGATTTCAGAGCGCCTGACATTCACAATAAAACAAGGAAAACTGATGATTTCAACGTTTTAAATGACATTTCACAGGTAGACGACTGGCTATTCTGTAACGCAGCCAATCTTCTTGATTCCTCCAATTCTTATGTAGAAACACCCAAACCTGAAATAGACCAAGCGGAGTTTATCAAGACCTTTTCAAAGGCTCTAAAATCCAGAAATGTCTTGCTACACCAACGAATGGTTGATTTACTCGAGCGGCAATACAGTCAGGATCTATCCTTCTGGCATAGAACAATGCCCCGGTTGTTAAAACGCAAATACCGGCGCTAAAACCAGTTACCGAAATGGACGTGCCTATAATTGAGACAGTTGAAAGCCTTTTGGCGAAAATACCCCCTGATCTACTAGCTTTAATTGAACGGATGAACGAGGGTGGGGTATCAGACATAATTCCGATAGACGAAAATCTATTTTCCCAAATTCCCGCCGACCTAATTGAAATAATTAAACATATGAACGAGTCAGGAACAACATATGAAAACCAATTATCTCAAATCCCGCCAGCCCTAGTGTTTTTAATAAACCAGATGAACGAGAGCCTGAGATCTTCTACACCAGACCCTCCAAGCAGCCCGCTATTAATGCCCCTTTCAGAAGAGTCTGAAACGGAATATGATGTTTTTGAGGAATTGGAAAATTGTCTAATAAATCAGGAGGGAGATGGTCTTGATAGAAGTGTCAGGGTTGTGTACAGAAATAAATTCAGCAATACAGAGATTAAACAGTTTTTCAATTTCACATGGGTGAATCAAAATCTCGATTATGCTGTTTTTTACGTGATGATTATGGCGAACCTCGTGATGTCTTACAGTTGGAAATTTGTGGAGATAGCATGCAAAACACTGTATCTCTTATTTTACCCAATGGTGAAGCAGATCTTGAACAATTTATAGCCCTGCTGGAACGACTTGTTCAATCAAATTTATCCATCATAGCCGATAGGTCGCTGGAGCTTGTTGTGCAAATAATACGGCAACCCCTGGGTGGTGGGGGGCAGAGAAGGAAGCTCGATAGCCTAATGCAATCAGAAATCATAAACAATAAAAGGGCATGCCTCATAAACGTTCACAATCACGGTAATAAGCTATGCTTTGCAATAGGCCTAGCACATTTACTAAACCCAGGATGTACGGATCTAGAGGCGTTGCAAAAGGCTAGAGAGCTTCAAAATGCTGTCGGTCTGGGTACACAGGATGCTGTCGCATTCTCTGACATAGTCAAATTTGAAAACTTTCTGAACATCAAGATTGTGGTTTTGTACCACAGTAGAGCTAATGCTTCTCTCTTGAAATTCCAAAACAACCCCCAACCTCATCCTCAGATCCTGTAGTTTTATGTGCAAAACGACCATTACTATGCAGTTACCAACATCGGAGCGTTTTTAGGCGCACCATATGTGTGTCCAGCCTGTCATACCGGCTACACCCGAAAGGGTGGCCACTCGTGCCGTTATAACTGTTCCGTATGTCTGGATGAAAAATGTCCGATGCAGCCCTTAAACCTGACACCCTGTGCCGATTGTCACAGGACATGCCGTTCGGCCTACTGTTAACAAAAAACATAAAATTGAAACATGGCACCCCAAGGCCTGTAAATCTGTAAGCAGTTGTGCTATTAACAGGAAATGTCCAAAATGTCAATGCAATTACAACCTTAAAATAGACAGCCCTAAACCTCATGTGTGTGGAATCATTCATTGCCCAATCTGTAAAGGGCCTTTGAAAAGCAGAGACTCTGAAGTTGTTCAAGATGTTCCCCACGAGTGTTATATTCAATCCTTGGCTGAAGATGAACATTCAGAGAAATACGTTTTTTATGATTTTGAGACTAATCAACAATCAGGGGTTCATTTGCCTATTTTTGTATCTACCATGACTTTCAAGGGGGATAAGTGGTCAGCTGAGGGACCCAATTGTGCACTCCTCTTTCTAAAACACTTCAGAAAACCCCAGTACAGAAATTTTACGTTTATAGCGCACAATTCTAGAGCATATGATTCGTACCTTCTTTTGAACCCTCTGATACAGCAAGGCGTTGCACCCAGTGTCATAGCTCAAGGTAGGAAAATCTTGTGTTTTGTAGACCCCGCTTTCAACCAGAGATACATTGACAGTTTAAGCTTCTTACCCATGAGATTGTCTCAAATGCCTGAGGCCTTGGGTTTTGAGAACTCTGTGAAAGGTTGGTTTCCCCATTTTTTTACATCTGAGGAGAATTTACACTATATAGGATCTTATCCGAGACCTGAAATGTACGGTTGTGATCAAATGTCTCCCAAAGAGCGAGAGAGATTCATGACATGGTACGAGACAGTATGTCACAGCACTTTTGATTTCCACAAAGAGATGGAGTCATACTGTGACAACGACGTGGTTATCCTTCGCGAGGGGTGCCTCAGATTCAGAGCAGAGGTCATCAAAGATGCAGGCATTGACCCCTGGAGTTGTACAACTATTGCATCGGCATGCATGAAAACCTATCGTACACACTTTCTACCTCTAGCATCTATAGCTATCCCCTCGCCTGACAACTACCGACGCCAATTTAAGTCATACTCTAGTGGCTCCATTCAGTGGTTGGAGTACTTGGCCCAGGATAAAGACATTTTTATTCAACATGCTTTGAATAGGGGTGAGAAGGCGTTTGGGCCTTATCATGTAGATGGATACACACAGATTGACGGTGTTGAGACTGTGTTTGAGTACAACGGTTGTTTCTTCCACGGGTGTAAATCTTGCTTTGAGCCACAGGCCCTGTGTGTCCTAACCCAAAAGACTTTTGGTGAAATGTACCTAGAGTTTCAAGACAAATGTGAATCTTTACAGGCTACTTATGGTTTGAAAGTGAATGTTATGTGGGAGCATGAGTGGACCGCACTCAAAAAGTCTGATCCTCATGTTCGAGCTTTCCTTTCCAGCTTTGACCCACCAGAACCCTTGGAGCCACGACAGGCCCTGTATGGAGGCCGTACCAATGCTTTGACCTTGCGGTATGTAGCGCAACCAGACGAGACAATAGGTTATGTAGATTTTACATCTCTTTATCCTCATGTAATGAGTTCCTCATGCTATCCTATGGGGCATCCTGAAATTATTCACCGCGACTTTGACTTACCCCAAAACTATTTTGGTCTGATTAAAGCAACGGTCTACCCACCTAGGGGTTTGTTTATACCAGTGTTGCCTTACAAGGGACCTCAAGGAAAACTTTTCTTTCCCCTATGTCGCACCTGCAGTGAAAACAACAACCAGGAAAAGCCTTGTGATCACTCAGATCAGGAAAGAGCCCTTACAGCTGTCTGGGTTACATCTGAATTCACAAAGGCTCTAGAGAAGGGGTATCGTGTGGCCAAAATCTTTGAAGTGTGGAACTTTTCCAGGAAATCAGACACTCTTTTTAAAGAGTACATCAAGACCTTCTTGTAATGCAAGCAGATGGCTTCAGGCTATCCTTCATCGGTCACAGATCAAGAGAGCAAAGACAAGTACATTCGAGACTATCACGACAGAGAAGGCATTCTTCTTGACCCTGACAGAATAGAGGTCAACAAGACCAAACGAAATGTGTCGAAATTGTACTTAAACTCGCTTTGGGGGAAGCTTTCGCAGAGATGCAATATGCTAACAACGACGATCATTAAAGACCCGAAGAATTTTTGGAATTTGTTTTTTCGGACCAATACGAAATTTCACATTTTTCATTCTTGAGTCAAGACATTGCCCTGGTGCAATGGAGACGTAACACAAAGTGGGTTCTACCCCCAGGTAATGTAAATGTGTTTCTTGCAGCATTTACCACGGCCTATGGCCGACTTGAATTGTACGCCCTCATGGAGCAGCTTCAGAGGAGGGTTCTTTACCACGACACAGACTCTGTGGTCTATGTAAGCAAACAGGGTGACTGGAGCCCCCCACTTAGCAACTATCTGGGTGGTTTAACGAGTGAACTCAAAGATGGCGACCATATCACAGAATGGTCCTCCTGTGGGCCCAAAAGCTATGCTTTTAGGACTAAAGACAATCACGTGGTGTTGAAAGCCAAAGGTGTGACTCAAAACTACGAAAATGCCTCGCGTGTAAACTTGGAATCAATCACACGCTTGGTCGAGGGGTTCATAAACGATCGGAATAGTGACTTGGAGATTTTGAGCTCCTACAAAAAAATTGTTAGGGATAAAAAGGGCTTCCATCTCAGGAATGCCCCACTTACTAAAAGATTCAGGGTAGTCTATGACAAGAGAATGCTTTTACCTAACGGGACCACACTGCCCTTTGGCTACTGACTTATGCTACAAGCCCCAGTGTGTCTTAAAGCTTAAGATATAATGGCGGCTGTAGAAGGTTTTGACCCCCGGTTGCAACTGCCATTTTCGGCCTTAATCGCAGGCCCCTCCAACAGTGGTAAAACTTGTTTTGTAAAAAGTATTTTAGAGAATTCTGAACATGTGTTATCTCAGAAGCCTGACAATATTGTGTGGTGTTATTCATGTTATCAACCTTTGTATGATGAATTGTTGAAGAAAATAAAAATCAAGTTTGTTGAAGGAATACCTGAATCCCTGTCTGATGATGAACTTTTACCTCCACATAAAAACAATCTGCTGGTTTTGGACAATATGCTATTTGCAGGTAGCGAACATTCTGAAATTGCTCGAGCATTTACCCAATATACTCATCATAGAAACCTGTCTGTGCTTTACTTGGTGCAAAATGTGTTTCACCAAGGTAAAAACAGCCGTACCATCAGTTTGAACGCCAATTACATGGTTTTGTTCAAAAACCCTAGAGACAAACTACAAATTAACACTCTAGCTCAGCAGATGTACCCGGGAAGGAAATCCTACTTTATGGATAGCTATGAGGACGCTACCAAAGAGCCATTTTCTTTATTTAACCTGTTAAGGCTAGGGGGCAGTATTTACACCGCCGGATAAAAAACGTACCCGATTTTAATCTGGTTACCACTCCTACCCAGTAACTAGAATATGCATATACTTATTACATATGGATAGAAAACACCCTAAAGTTTCTAAAACTGTTTGAATGGTGTCTGTGAGTATAACAGAACTCATTTGGCAGGCAAAAAACTGAGAAGGTTTCATGCAGGAAGTGGCCTGTCTGACAAGGTGTCGTTCTTCTTGTCTCTGTTTATTGAAGAGTGAGGATCTTAGCTGTCCCGTGACACTTCCTACGGCTGCCATAGGGTCTCAGAAGGCGGTAAAAAGCTGAATCGTGGCTTTGCAGGCTCTTGCTGAAATAAAGTAGCGCGTTTGGGTAGTGGCTGGTTACAGTACTGTGAGACTCAGGCTCGCGTCGACCGAAAGCTTTGTTTACTTTCCTCTGTTTAGCTAAATGGACATTCCCGGTCGGAATATTATCGCTTTTTTACGAGAAAAATGGCATAAAAATGGATTTTAAACAGCGGTTGACATGCTTCGAAGTACGGTAATGGAATATTTAGATTTTTTTTGTCACGAATTGCGCCATGCGCACGACCCTGATTTACCATTTCAGATAGTGTCTGGGACGCACGAACAAAACGCCGCTATTCGGATATAACGATGGATTATTTTGGACCAAACCAACATTTGTTATTGAAGTAGCAGTCCTGGGAGTGCATTCTGACGAAGACAACAAAAGGCAATCAAACTTTTATAATAGTAAACCTGATATTGGTGAGTGCTAAACTTGCCGGGTGTCTAAATAGCTAGCCCGTGATGCCTGGGCTATGTACTTAGAATATTGCAAAATGTGCTTTCACCAAAAAGCTATTTTAAAATCGGGCATATCGAGTGCATAGAGGAGTTCTGTATCTATAATTCTTAAAATAATTGTTATGCTTTTTGTGAACGTTTATCGTGAGTAATTTAATAAATTGTTAGTGAATTCGCCGGAAGTTTGCGGGGGGTATGCTAGTTCTGAACGTCACATGCTAATGTAAAAAGCTGGTTTTTGATATAAATATGAACTTGATTGAACAAAACATGCATGTATTGTATAACATAATGTCCTAGGGTTGTCATCTGATGAAGATCATCAAAGGTTAGTGCTGCATTTAGCTGTCTTCTGGGTTTTTGTGACATTATATGCTAGCTTGAAAAATGGGTGTCTGATTATTTCTGGCTTGGTACTCTGCTGACATAATCTAATGTTTTGCTTTCGTTGTAAAGCCTTTTTGAAATCGGACAGTGTGGTTAGATTAACGAGAGTCTTGTCTTTAAATAGCTGTAAAATAGTCATATGTTTGAGAAATTGAAGTAATAGCATTTCAAAGGTTTTGAAAATCGCGCCACAGGATTCAACTGGCTGTTACGTAGGTGGGACGAATTCGTGGATTTAAAAGCAAATACTCCAGAACACCTGAGGCTCCGAACAGGCCTGTTCCCGTGGGAGTGGCCGGCGGTGTACATTCCTAAAAAGTAACCGCTATGTCTCTGCGTTTAAAAAGAAACCTGCCCCTCTTGAGAAGCCTAGTTGGGGCTACAGCTAAAGAACGGAAGGTCATCTTGGATCACTGTTCTTCAGATCTCATATTATCCCTATGTGAGATTGCTTTGAATCTTCTCAAAGGGCGCATTCCACTCACCCTGACCCTATTAAAAAAATTAAAGAGACAAAAAAACACGATCAAACTCTTTGCCAATAAAAGAGCCAGTCTTCGAAAGAAAAGACATAGCCTACAACAGTCTGGGGGTTTTCTTCTGCCGTTGCTAACTATAGCAATACCCTTCATCACCAGCCTTATTGCTGCCAGGCGTGGGGGTTGAACACAGAGTGTGATGGCAAATAAAATGTACTTGGTGCCTCAACAAGAGTTGGATAGACTTAAAAAATAAATGCAGGGTCCTGAAAATATCAGACAAACAGCGGGAAATGATTTGGATAAGGCCATGAAGGATGTTTTGAACCGAAAAGGATTGAACCCCTATGATAAGGTTAAAAAATACACAAACCTCTTGCAAAGGTATTTGACCTTGGTAAAACAAGTTGAGAGAGATACCAACCATTTAACGCTTTCCCTACCTGAACCTTTAAAAGATGACGCGCTTAGAGAGAGCCATCCCCCGGTAATGCCTGTACCTGCGATCTTACCGGCTGAAGATCATATGCCTGTTGAAGATAATGTTATGCATGACATGTTGACACATGTTCCGGCACGTAACAGGAAAAATGCTAGATACATTATGAACAAGCTAAAAGACTCAAAGGGGACCGCTACTTGGAATGACAAAGGAGAGTTTATCCTTCAGGGCTCTGTTGTCAAGGGTTCACATATGTTTGACTTGCTTAAAAGTACCACGACAGCCCACAAGGTTGCTGATGACAGAAGACCACCAGGGTGGCCTCAGTTTCTTAAGGCCCTGGCAATCCTCAACATTCCCCTCTCGGGGGTACCTAACCATAAGCTTCGTCAACAGATTCAAGCTTTAAAACAAAACCCTTCACCGAGCTACAGCACCCCTAAAGATGTCCCAACAAACCCTCCCCCCTATGAAGGGGATGATGATGACTCATTTAGCCCCATGAACGCCTCCGGACCTTTTCCTAATCCCGATCTCTCGGGGTGGTTAGACTTTTGAATGAATTTTGAATGACTTTTGAATGAATTTTGAATGACTTATGAACGACTATGATTAAATTCAATAAAGTTTTATTAGAAAAATTAAGCAATTTAACATTTGTGGCATTCTTGAAACATTTGACGTGAGCATACGCCTTGATTACACGGTCTTAAAGGACACATATTTGAACACTTTTGATATTTTCTAACAAAACAATCTACGACGCTATCATTACTTCTTAAATCATCATTATAAAGAGACATAACATCTTCAAAAGAAACTCCACGGGCTCTTTGGCATAGGTAGAATACACAGTGTTGACCACATGTAGTGGAAAGGTTATCTTGCACTTGTTTGATGCTGTAGTAGACCTTTGATCCGTTTTTGGTCAAAAAATCTTTAATAGATTTGGGAAAATGTGAAAAACCAGGAGGAAAGCCGTAGGAATCAAAAAAAGTTGAGATTTTTCTTCCTCCTTCATCTTCTAGTGTCACAGCTAGCCAGTGTTCACCTGGCATGTGTTTAGGATGGGTATTGACAATAAACATGGCCGGCCGCTCAGGCCATTTCTCAATAGGTAATTCATCACAAGCCCACACTCCATAAAATTGTTTTCCAATCAAGCGGGTCATGAGCCCTTCCAACTCTTGGGTATTCATGTCTTTGCTCAACAGTCCTTAATAATAATCCACTAAGACCTGTCTTCGGGCATTCACTTCCAATATTGAATCAGAGCACGCATAAACAATCATGCTAACTGTACAGGCTAAAGGTGTACGGAAACGCATTTCCAGCCTGAGGTTGCCTTGGGACACCACAGACAGATTTCCTGAGGTGTCATCATCAGGGGATAAATTGAAAGCATACAATGTGTAACCCTCTGCAAAATCATTTCTGTCAATAGGTAAAGAGAGATCTTTTAGATGCCTCCCGGTAGCCAGGAATAGATTGTAAAATTCTCGCACAGATATGTGCCTTCCCTGTAGCTCAGTTGGTAGAGCATGGTGTTTGCAACACCAGGGTTGTGGGTTCGATTCCCACGGGGGGCCAGCACCGATAAAAAAATGTATGAAATGTATGAAATTGTATGAAATGTATGCATTCACTACTGTAAGTCGCTCTGGATAAGAGCGTCTGCTAAATGACGTAAATGTAAATGTATATGTTGTTATTAAATTGCGGTTGGAAAGCCTTAGCAGGGACCTGACGTCCGTCCTGACAGAGAGCTACATACTCTGCATTGAAGTGTTGAAAATTAAATGGGTTTTTATGTAATCTGCCCGTATTAGAGGCGTGATCAACCAAACCTATAACCACATAACGGGGTAAAGGGCCTAGTAAAGGTTTTCCTGACTGCAGATTCTACTGCCCACAGGTATGCTAAAGGTTTTCATGGTAATTCTTTGGAGAGGGTAAAGGGCATTTCCTTTCATCAAAGCCTGTGTGTGACCCAGACGAACTGCCGGAGATACAGACACTTTTTTAATAAAAAGCGTTGCCCCCAACACTTTTAAACTAAAGTCCCCGTCTTGGGCAGACATCAGACAAAACTCATCCTTGGCCCTGGTTAATTTGAGTCTTAAATCAACCGAATTTAAGAGTAAACGTTCTTGAAAGAAAATGTCAGAGTGTATAGGCCCTAGCAGATGAAATTCTCGAGATTCGACACAGTAGCGAGCGCGTGCCTCCAGTCCTTTGTTTGCACCGGTGGAAGGGTCTATCGATTCCATAGAGACTCCTGCAGTATCCTTGCTAAACAGCCCGGCGCTGAATTGTGTCTTGAGAGTGTCTTCGGAGTAGTTGAGTAAACACTCCATGATGGCCCTATAGGGGTATGTGGCACTGCTTTGACTGATTAGACGTTCACCCAAAGTCACATCCACTTGGGAGAAGATGGTGGCCAAGGGGTAATTAATGAGACTCACTTTGGCATCGTTTGCAATATTAGTACCATCTCTTTTGGTCACTTTTAGAAGTAAATGCACCAAGGTGTTGTTGAGGTCCAGATAGTTGTCACCGTGGCCTGGTATGAAAAATTCTATAGGACCATTGTCGGTAATGGCAGAGAGTGGGGCTATCTCCACATAACTGGACCTATCTATTGAATGTTGGGTTAAGGGGGCCGTGAAAAGATCGAGCTTAGTCTTTATAGCTTCAGAGGACATGCGGTGTAAAAGAGCCATGTTTCTTGGTTCTTTTAGAAAATACTTCCGAGTATTCTTTTTGTCGTTTTAGGTCCAGACCTCCTCACTTTACCACGTCTTTGACTTACTGAGTTTCTTTTAACGGTTAACCTCTGCTTTTTAGGGGCAGACCTGCGCCTTATACCTGGAGGTCTCTTTTTTGGTCTTCGAGACAACATCATAAGCCCCGAGCCTTCTTGATGCTCGGCATCTGGTGACGCCCTTCGGGTCATAGCATTGGCTACAACCTCACTTACTATATTTTGAGCCGCTGATTTTAAATGCGGTTTGGCTATGCTGAGGCCTCTCTTCATAAACGGTAAAACCATCCTAAAGAGGTTACGAACATTCCTAATTCATAGACAACAACCCTAAGAGCAATAAAATAGGGGGGTGTGGGGTCATCCTCTTTGAAATGTTCAAACACAACCCCCCCAGTTCAATGAGGGCCCTACACATCAATCATCTTGACAACTTCAAAGAGATGCAATATAGATATAACACACACTCTAACACGTGACAGAACAGGATAAAACTATATGAACCTAACCACGTGACACCTTCCCGCCAGGATGTCCAGACCGGATGCCCTCATTTGGGCATGTACAAACCAGCCGGACATAGGGTCATAAATCAGACGCATAGGGTCATAAATCACGATTTTGACCGATGCCGTCTCCTTTATTCTCTCTGTTGGCGGATGTTTTAGTCCAGGTCTGGGAGGAGATCCCTCAGGAGACCATCCGCCACCTCATCAGGAGCATGCCCAGGCGTTGTAGGGAGGTCATACAGGCACGTGGAGGCCACACACACTACTGAGCCTCATTTTGACTTGTTTTAAGGACATTACATCAAAGTTGGATCAGCCTGTAGTGTGGTTTTCCACTTTAATTTTGAGTGTGACTCCAAATCCAGACCTCCATGGGTTGATAAATTGGATTTCCATTGATTATTTTTGTGTGATTTTGTTGTCAGCACATTCAACTATGTAAAGAAAAAAGTATTTAATAAGATTATTTCATTCATTCAGATCTAGGATGTGTTATTTTAGTGTTCCCTTTATTTTTTTGAGCAGTGTATATTTAAGTCTCAATTCCACGTCTTTGCCCATTAATAGAGAAGCACTAAATAGAGAAGCACGAAAAGCCTCACTTTAATTATTAATATTTGACGATGGACATATAATGAGAAGCAATGCCTCTAAGGGTATTTTTGCTGAAGCTCATTTTTTTATCTCTAAAGCACAGGAGGTTGGTGGCACCTTCATTTGGGGTACTGGCTCATGGTAATGGCTGAAGAGGAATAGTGGAATGGTATTAAACACATGGTTTGATTTCCATGTATTAGATGCCATTCCATTTTCTCTGTTACGGCCATTATTATGAGCCGTCCTCCCCTCAGCAGCCTCCACTGCTCTAAAAGAGTCAATGACAATTTATTTCTGTCTCTGTACAATGCACTAAACCACTCAGCTGTCCAGTTATGGTAAGAAGCACATCACGCTGCACAAAACAAGTCAACAAGGCTATCTCCAGTCACTCAAGTTAGAGTGTTGGCCAGTTACCGAAAGGTATCGGGTTCAAATAGTAATTTTCTCCAGGGGTGCCATACCACTATTGCTGACCCTGTAAAACAGCACATTTCACTGCACCTATCAGGGGTGAAAATAAAACATCTTATTTTTTTGTTGATTCCCTTCATTTTCAACTGAAGCTCAGGCTCTCTAAATGTACTGTGCTCAATACAGACAGGCACTCAAGGTTGGAAACAAAGTTTGCAAGACATGCTTTTGTACAACAAAAGTGGTGCTCTGATGTTTCAAATAGATTTTGCATGCATGGGTTTTTGTGCAGTACCAGTCAAAAATTTGGACACACCTACTCATTCAAGGGTTTTTCTTTATTTTTAATATTTTCTACATTGTAGAATAATAGTGAAGATATAACTTTGAAAAACACACATGGAATCATGTTGTAACCAATCTAAATATATTTTAGATTTTAGATTCTTCAAAGTAGCCACCCTTTGCCTTGATGACAGCTTTGCACACCCTTGGCATTCTCTCAACCAGCTTCACCTGGATTGCATTTCCAGCAGTCTTGAAGGAGTTCCCACATATGCTGAGCACTTGTTGACCACTTTTCCTTCACTCTGTGGTCCAACTCATCCCAAACCATCTCAATTGGGTTGAGATCGGGTGATTGTGCAGGTCAGGTCATCTGATGCAGCACTCCGTCACTCTCCTTATTTGTCAAATAGCCCTTACACAGCCTGGAGGTGTGTTGGGTCATTGTGCTGTTGAAAAAAAAATGATAGTCCCAATTAAGCGAAAACCAGATGGCATGGCATATCTCTGCAGATTTATGTGGTAAACATGCTCATTAAGTGTGCCTTGAATTCTAAATAAATCACCAACACTGTCACCAGCAAAGCATCCCCACACCATCACACCTCCTCCTCCATGCTTCACGGTGGGAACCACACATGCGGAGATCAACCGTTCACCTTCTCTGTGTCTCACAAAGACACAGCGGTTAGAACCAAAATCTCAAATTTGGACTACAGACCAAAGGACATATTTCCACCAGTCTACTGTCCATTGCTTGTGTTTTCTGGCCCAAGTAAGTCTCTTCTTCTTACTGGTGTCCTTTAGTAGTGGTTTCTTTCCAGAATTTGACCATGAAGGCCTGATTCACACAGTCTCCTCTGAACAGTTGATGTTGAGATGTGTCTGTTACTTGAACTCTGTTAATCATTTTTTTTAAAGGTAATTTTGTTGTTTGCTTAGGCAATTGGAGATTGGAGAGAGTTCCATGCAATCACGGCTCTGTATAATACTGTGTGTTACTGTGAATTCGTTTTGGACTTGGGGACTGTAAAGAGACCCATGCTAGCATATATTGGGGAGTATGCATGGGTGTCTGAGCCAAATGTTATTTGATTATGCAGACAGTCCGGAATTTTCATTACTATAATATTTGTCATAGAAACTAGAAGTGAAGCAGTTAATCTCTTGTCAACCCTCAACCAGAAAAGACTGGCATGCATGTTGTTGATGTTAGTTATGTATGTGCAGTTAAGGGCAAGGCGTGCTACTCTGTTTTGAGCCATGGACAGCTTTGCTAGATCTTTCTTTGCTACACTTGACCATATTGCCAGACAGTAATCAAGAAGAGCAGAGCCTGAACAACTAGTGCAGTTGATTTTTTAAGCATAATATATTTTTATAACAAACATTCTCCTCCCCATCTTCATAACAACTTTGTCAATATGACTTGACCATGAACATTGCCAATCTAATGTTATACCTAGGAGTTTAGCTTCATCAACTTGCTCAATGGTCACACCCTGTATTCACAACGTGACGTTTAGGTCTTAGAGAATGTTCTAAACCAAATACAATGCTTTTACTTTTCGATGTACCGTATTTAAGACCAGTTTACTATGAATCATCCATTCAGATACTGTCTGTAACTGCTTATTTAGAATTTCAGTAAGCACACTGGCTTTGGGTGCTGACATGTAGAGTGTGGAATCATCCACATACATAGTCATTCTAGTCATTAATTCGCAATTCAACGACTCAGACACGAGAGGTATGTGGCAGGGTCTACAGTCAATCACGGACTACAAAAAGAAAACCAGCCCCGTCGCGGACCACGATGTCTTGCTCCCAGACAAACTAAACAACTTATTTGCTTGCTTTGAGGACAATACAGTGCCACCGACACAGCCCGCTACCAAAACCTACGGGCTCTCCTTCACTGCAGCCAATGTGTGTAAAACATTTAAACGTATTAACCCTCGCAAGGCTGCCGGCCCAGACGGCATCCCTAGCCACGTCCTCAGAGCATGTGCAGACCAGCTGGCTGGTGTGTTCACGGACATATTCAATCAATCCTTATCCCAGTCTGCTGTTCCCACATGCTTCAAGAGGGCCACCATTGTTCCTGTTCCAAAGAAAGCTAAGGTAACTGAGCTAAATGACTATCGCCCCGTAGCACTCACTTCCGTCATCATGAAGTGCTTTGAGAGACTAGTCAAGGACCATATCACCTCCACCATACCTGACACCCTAGACCCACTCCAATTTGCTTACCGCCCCATTAGGTCCACAGACGACACAATCACAATCACACTGCACACTGCCCTAACCCATCTGGACTAGAGGAATACCTATGTAAGAATGCTGTTCATCGACTACTGCTCAGAATTTAACACCATAGTACCCTCCAAACCCGTCATTAAACTCAAGACCCTGGGTCTCGACCCAGCCCAGTGCAACTGGGTCCTGGACTTCCTGACGGGCCGCCCCCAGGTGGTGAGGGTAGGAAATAAGATCTCCACCCCGCTGATCCTCAACACTGGGGCCCCACAAGGGTGCGTTCTCAGCCCTCTCATGTACTCCCTGTTCACCCATGACTGCGTGGCCATGCACGCCTCCAACTCAATCATCAAGTTTGCAGGTGACACTACAGTGGTAGGCTTGATTACCAACAACGACGAGACGGCCTACAGGGAGGAGGTGAGGGCCCTCGGAGTGTGGTGTCAGGAAAATAACCTCACACTCAATGTCAACAAAACAAACGAGATGATCGGGGACTTTATGAAACAGCAGAGGGAGCAGCCCCCTATCCACATCGATGGGACAGTAGTGGAGAAGGTGGAAAGTTTTAAGTTCCTCGGCATACACATCACGGACAAACTGAAATGGTCCACCCACACAGACAGCTTGGTGAAGAAGGCGCAGCAGCGCCTCTCCAACCTCAGGAGGCTGAAGAAATTGGGCTTGTCACCAAAACACTCACAAAATTTTACAGATGCACAATCGAGAGCATCCTTTCGGGCTTTATCTAGCAAAGACGTATAGATGACCTGGAGCCAGTGGGTTTGGTGACGAATATGAAGCGAGGGCCAGCCAATGACAGCATACAAGTCGCAGTGGTGGGTAGTATATGGGGCTTTGGTGACAATACGGATGACACTGTGATAGACTACATCCAATTTGCTGAGTAGAGTGTTGGAGGCTATTTTGTAAATGACATCGCCAAAGTCAAGGATCGGTAAGATAGTCAGTTTTACAAGGGTATGTTTGGATGCATAAGTGAAGGATGCTTTGTTGCGAAATAGGAAGCTGATTCTAGATTTAATTTTGGATTGGAGATGCTCAATGTGAGTGGAAGGAGAGTTGGAAAAAGTATGCACCTGAGCTCAATATTGATTCTCATAGCAAAGGTTCTGAATACTTATGTAAATAAGGTATTTCTGTTTTTTTTGCTTTATCATAAATTTGGAAACATTTCTAAAAACCTGTTTTTGCTTTGTCATTATGGGGTACTTTGTGAAGATTGATGAGGAAAAAATTGTTTAATCTATTTTAGAATAAGGGTGTAACGTAACAAAATGTGGAAAAAGTCAAGGGATTTTAATACTTTTCTGAATGCCATTACCTGGGTAGCTTATCGGATATAGACATAATATACTGTACATATTTTTTTAAAGTAATATTTAAATAAAAACATTGTTTTGCTAATAGAGCCAGTCAATCAGGCACGTGTCAGTGTTAGTTGGTGTTCATTGACTTCAGAAAATATTGACTTTTTTCACATTTTGTTGTGTTACAGCCTGAATTTAAAATGGATCACATTGAGATTGTTTTGTGACTGGCCTACACACAATACCTCATAATGTTGAATAATAATATTTTTTACAAATTTATGTCTTGAATCAATAAGTATTCAACCCCTTTGTTTTGTAAGCCTAAATAAGTTCAGGAGTAAAAATGTGGTCAACAAATCACATAATAAGTTGCATGCACTCTGTATGCAATAATAGTGTTTAACATGATTTTTTAATGACTACCTCATCTCTGTACCCCACACATATAATTATCTGTAAGGTCCCCCAGTCAAGCAGTGAATTTCAAACACAGATTCAACCACACTGACAAGGGAGGTTTTTCAATGCCTCGCAAAGAAGGGTACCTATTTGTAGATGGGTAAAAAAAGCAGACATTGAATATCCCTTTGAGCATGGTGAAGTTATGAATTGCACTTTGGATGGTGTATCAATACACCCAGTCACTACAATGATAAAGGAGTCCTTCCTAACTCAGCTGCATGGAGAGGAAGGAAACTGCTCAGGGATATCATCATGAGGCCAATGACAACTTTAAAACAGTTACAGAGTTTAATGGCTGTGATATGAGAAAACTGAGGATGGATCAACAACATTGTAGTTACTCCTCAATACAAGCCTAATTGACAGAGTGAAAAGAAGAAAACCTGTACAGAATACAAATATTCCAAAACATGCATCATGTTTGCAACAAGGCACTAATGTAATATTGCATAAAATGTGGCAAAGCAATTCACTTTTTGTCCTGAATATAAATTGTTATGTATGGGCCAAATCCAATCCAATACATTACTGAGCACTACTCTCCATATTTCCAAGCATTGTGGTGGCTGCATTATGTTATGGGTAGGCTTGTAATCGCTAAGGACTGGGGAGTTATTCAAGATAAAAAATAAATGGAATTGAGCTAAGCACAAAATCCTAAAGGAAAACCTGGTTCAGTCTGCTTTTCACCAGATACTGAGAGATTTATTCCCCTTTCAGCAGGACAATAACCTAACACACAAGGCCAAATCTACAGTGGAGTTTCTTACCAAGAAGACAGTGAATGTTCCTGGGTGGTGGAGTTACAGTTTTGACTTAAATCTAATTAAAAATCTATGGCAAAACCTGGAAATGGTTGTCCAGCAATGATCAACAACCAATTTGACAGAGCTTTAAGAATTTTGAAAATAATAATGGGGACATTTTGCACAATCCTGGTGTAGAAAGCTCTTAGAGACTTACCCAGAAAGACTCATAGATGTAGTCGCTGCCAATGGTGCATCTACAAAGCATTGACTCAGGGATGTGAATACTTACATGAATTAGATATTGCTGTGTTTTATTTTGAATAAATTGGCAAACATTTCTAAAAACATGTTTTCACTTTGTCATTATGGGGTATTGTGTGTAAATGGGTGAGAGGAACAAAAATCCCCCAAAAATGTACTGGCTGTAACACAACAAAAAGTAAAGCGGTATGAATACTTTCTGAAGGTACTGTGTGTGTATGTGTGTGTTGTTGGGCTGATGCTACTGAACCTGAAGCTTTGCACCATCACTCCTCCTAGGCTTTGAAAGGGAAGGTGGACAATGAGCTTCTAGTAGCTTTCATAACTGGGATAAGTTCTTTCAGCCTCTGGCACACAGCTTCAGAGAAGTCCTCATTGAGGAAAATGTTGATGTCTTTCAAGTTCTTGGCTATCTCCAGAACCTGTCCCCGAATCTTAGGAACTTGACCACTATCGGGCCTGGGTCTGTCACTTCGGCTAATTACAGGTTTTCCAGACCTGTGGGCACGCTCCACCTCAATCTTCCTTTGATCCTACGGTCCGGTAAGTACAAATCAAATTTGTGGGTATTAAAATCTTGGTGGTGAGGTAAAATGTGTTGTGAGTGTTATATCAGAGTGTTGATTATAGTGGGGCAAACACCAGTACGATTGAAATTGACACCATCTCTGGTGAATAAATAAAGTGTTATTTGAATCACAGTGGAATCAACACCACATGGTGTTGTTGTTACTTGACTGTGTTGAGTTAGAGTCGGAAGGGTCGTTCAAAATGCTGACGCAGTTATCATGTCAACATATCAATCAATGCTGTAGTGAACCGCATCACAAGAGACATGCCAAATGGGAAATGTATAAACATAATCACATCATTGATGCAATTTCATAAAATGAAATAGCTCAATTTACCCATAAAATAGCTCAATTTACAGTAAGCATGATGATGACCTGGGTAGTGTTTGTATGGGTTTGTGATTGTGTTATGGGGTTACAAGTGGTTAGATGTACTTACAGGTAGCGTGAGGACCACAGTGTACCTTTCAGACCATGTAATCCATTTAGTCTACCCCTTTTCTCTTTGTAGAAGAAGGACTACAGGTTATCGTCCTTCCACATGCCCTTCTGAAAAATACCTCAAAGTGGCGTCATTTTGGGTACATGAGCATGAGGGAGGGGACAAACCTTGCTATTATGGAGCACAACAAGATATTGGGATTAAAACCAGCAAGGGACACTGAAAGGTATAAAATGAAGACAGCAACAGTAATGACACAACCACCTAATTATTCTCTCTGCAGATTCTGAAAACAATACAAAGACACATCTACAACAATCCCCTGCCACTATTGACAAGAATGATCTGTCAAATCATTGGGCTGGGGGAGGTTTACAGATAGGTATTTGAGATGAGAAAGGGTGGTAGAGACAGTACATTTATTCTGGTGTTCGTATACACCACAATACATACAGGAAAAGGCGGGCCGAACAGGCTCCTATTAACACATCTAGACGTTCCGCTAGCGGAACACCTGCTCCAATATCCAACGATAGGCGTGGCGCGAATTACAAATTCCTCAAAAATACAAAAACTTCAATTTTTCAAACATATGACTATTTCACAGCATTTTAAAGACAAGACTCTCCTTTATCTAACCACACTGTCCGATTTCAAAAAGGCTTTACAGCGAAAGCAAAACATTAGATTATGTCAGCAGAGTACCCAGCCAGAAATAATCAGACACCCATTTTTCAAGCTAGCATATAATGTCACAAAAACCCAGAAGACAGCTAAATGCAGCACTAACCTTTGATGATCTTCATCAGATGACACACCTAGGACATTATGTTATACAATACATGCATGTTTTGTTCAATCAAGTTCATATTTATATCAAAAAACAGATTTTTACATTAGCATGTGACGTTCAGAACTAGCATACCCCCCGCAAACTTCCGGGGAATTTACTACCAATTTACTAAATTACTCACGATAAACGTTCACAAAAAGCATAACAATTATTTTAAGAATTATAGATACAGAACTCCTCTATGCACTCGATATGTCCGATTTTAAAATAGCTTTTTGGTGAAAGCACATTTTGCAATATTCTAAGTACATAGCCCAGCCATCACGGGCTAGCTATTTAGACACCCGGCAAGTTTAGCCTTCACCAAATTCAGATTTACTATAACAAAAATGTTATTACCTTTGTTGTCTTCGTCAGAATGCACTCCCAGGACTGCTACTTCAATAACAAATGTTGGTTTGGTCCCAAATAATCCATCGTTATATCCGAATAGCGGCGTTTTGTTCGTGCGTTCCAGAAACTATCCGAAATGGTAAATCAGGGTCGTGCGCATGGCGCAATTCGTGACAAAAAAAATCTAAATATTCCATTACCGTACTTCGAAGCATGTCAACCGCTGTTTAAAATCAATTTTTATGCAATTTATCTCGTAAAAAAGCGATAATATTCCGACCGGGAATCTCCTTTTCGGCAAACAGAGGATCACAAAGACGGGGGCGGCCAGGGCACGCGCCTAAGCCCACAGTCCCTTGATCGGCCACTTGAGAAAGGCGATAATGTGTTTCAGCCTGGGGCTGGGATGACGACATTCAGGTTTTTCCCGGGCTCTGAGCGCCCATGGAAGACGTAGGAAGTGTCACGTTAGAGCAGAGATCCTTTGTAAAAGATAGAGATGGCAAAGAAGTTCAAGAAATGGTCGACAGGCCACTTCCTGTAAAGGAATCTCTCAGGTTTTGACCTGCCATTTGAGTTCTGTTATACTCACAGACACCATTCAAACAGTTTTAGAAACTTTGGAGTGTTTTCTATCCAAAGCCAATAATTATATGCATATTCTAGTTACTGGGCAGGAGTAGTAACCAGATTAAATCGGGTACGTTTTTTATCCAGCCGTGAAAATACTGCCCCCTAGCCATAACAGGTTAACCTCTCTAGGGGGTGTGGGAC
The DNA here is from genome assembly GCF_965601325.2 of Salmo salar. Lineage (NCBI taxonomy): Eukaryota > Metazoa > Chordata > Actinopteri > Salmoniformes > Salmonidae > Salmo > Salmo salar. Next base: position 22,939,765 of record NC_138309.1, on the reverse strand, counting down.
GCTACCGTCCCACCTGGCCAACATCCGGTGAAATTGCAGAGAGCCAAATTCAAAAAAGAAATACTCATAATAAAAATTTATAAAACATACAAGTGTTATACATCGGTTTAAAGATTAACTTCTTGTTAATCTAACCGTTGTGTCAGATTTCAAAAAGGCTTTACGGCAAAGCATACCATGCGATTATCTGAGGACAGCGCCCAGCACACAAAACATTACATACAGTTACCAGCCAAGTAGATTAGTCACAAAAGTCAGAAATAGCAATACAATTAATCACTTGCCTTTGATGATCTTCGTATGGTTGCACTTACAAGACTCCAGTTACACAATAAATGTTTGTTTTGTTTGATAAAGTCCCGCTTTATATCCAAAAACCTCCGTTTTGTTGGCACGTTTTGTTCAGTAATCCAATGGCTCAAATGCGGTCACAACAGGCAGACGGAAAATCCAAATATTATCAGTGAAGTTCGTAGAAACATGTCAAACGATGTTTTAATCAATCCTCAGGTTGTTTTTAGTCATAATAATCCATAATATTTCAACCGGACAATAGCTTCGTCAAAATAAAATAAAAACAAGAAAGGTGCACTCTCGGTCGTGCGCAGAAACCGCTCTGGGGATTTCCCACTATCCACTGACTCGGAGTGGTCTTACTCCCTCATTTTTCAGAATACAAGCCTGAAACAATTTCTAAAGACTGTTGACATCTAGTGGAAGCCATAGGAACTGCAATCTAGGTCCTAACCATTGACATAGTGTATAGGCAGGCAAGAGAAAAGCACCTACATAAAAAATATCCCACTTCCTGGATGAATTTTACTCAGGTTTTCGCCTGCCCTATCAGTTTTGTTATACTCACAGACATTATTTTAACAGTTTTGGAAACTATAGAGTGTTTTCTATCCACATTTTCCAATTATATGCATATCCTAGCTTCTGGGCCAGAGTAACAGGCAGTTTACTTTGTGCATGCTTTTCATCCGGAGGTGAAAATAGTCCCCCCTACCCTAGTGAGGTCATCGACGGGGCTGTAGTGGAGTGGGTTGAGAGTTTCAAGTTCCTTTGTGTCCTCATCACCCAGAAACTATCATGGTCCAAACATACCAAGACAGTCGTGAAGAGGGCAAGACTGTCTCCCCCTCAGGAGACTGAAAAGATTTGGCATGAGTCCCCAGATCCTCAAAAGGTTCTACAGCTGCACCATCGAGAGCATCCTGACCGGTTGCATCACCACCTGGTATGGCAACTGCGCAGCAACTGACCGTAAGGCCCAGTACATCACTGGGCCAGCTTCCTGCCATCCAGGACCTATTCAATAGTCAGAAGAAAGCCCATAAAATGATCAGAGACTCCAGTCACCCAAGTTTTAGACTGTTTTCTCTGCTACCGCATGGCAAGCGGTACCGGAGCACCAAGTTTAGAACCAAAAGGCTCCTCAACAGCTTCTACCCCCAAGCCATAAGACTGCTGAACAATTAATAAAATCACCACCGGACAATTGACATTGACATCCCAAACAGTTGGTGGTTAAAATCTACGAGCCCTACACCACTTCCGGTAGTCTTATCCAGCAGACGGGTCAAGACCATTCACCACAAGCACTCTGCTTCCACAGACCACCATGCCAAACACCATTGCCAGTGTACAGAAGCTGGATAAAGGACCATAAAATGAATATGGAACTTTTCGATCAATTCTAAAAATATGTCTGCCTTTATGGATTCACATAATATATTTATATAAGCTGTAAAGGGCTCTGTAACATCATTCAGATATCCAAATAATATGTATTTGTCAAAATCAAAAATACAGGGGAGTGTACAATATTTTATGCTAACTCAAAAAAGACCTGGGTATTCAACAAGAATGTTATATGTTTTAGTCAACCAAAAGTCTATTTTACATAGGAATCAGAATGACTGTTTGGGACTTTTAAGTACTATTGTAAGGCCATATACACTTAATATGTAGCTTGCTGACAAACCACCCTTGTCGTTTGATATTAAATAATGGAACTACCTATAACACAAATAAGATACATTGTCATTGGTCCCCAATAATGATTTATCTATTCACATTAATGATAGTGACCGATTTTAGCTATGAGTAGACTAACCTTTGTCTGTGGAAACAACAATACTGGAGGTGGTGACACAAAAAGTTCCCTCCTACTGCTAGGGTGTTGCTGTTGGTTGGACCTTTGGGGGCTATCACGATGCACCATGACAGCTGGCACTGGCTAACATTAGCACAAAGATTAGCTACAGTATCAGTAAAAAGTATTTTTACTATTTTCTACATTGTAGAATTATAGTGAAGACATCACAGGAAAAGAAGACCCAGAGTTGCCTCTGCTGCAGAGGATAAATTCATTGGAGTTAACTGCACCTCAGATTGCAGCCCAAATAAATGCTTCACAGAGTTCAAGTAACAGACACATCTCAACATCAACTGTTCAGAGGAGACTACATGAATCAGGCCTTCATGGTCAAATTGCAGCAAAGAAACCACTACTAAAGGACCCCAATAAGAAGAAGAGACTTGCTTGGGCCAAGAAACACAAGCTTTGTGGAAATCTGAAATCTGATAGACCGGTGGAAATCTGTCCTTTGGTCTGATGAGTCCAAATTTGAGATTTTTGGTTCCAATCACCGTGTGTTTGTGAGACCCAGAGTAAGTGAACGGATCTTCGCATGAGTGGTTCCCATTGTGAAGCATGGAGGAGGAGGTGTGATGGTGCTTTGCTGTTGATACTGTCAGTGATTTATTTAGAATTCAAGGCACATTTAACCAGCATGGCTACCACAACATTCTGCAGAGATACGCCATCACATCTGGGTTGTGCTTAGTGGGACTATCATTTGTTTTTCAACAGAACAATGACCTAACACACCTCCAGGCTATGTAAGGGCTATTTGACAAAGAAGCAGAGTGACGGAGCACTGCATCAGATAACCTGGCCTCCACAATCACCCGATCTCAACCTAATTGAGATGGTTTGGGATGAGTTGGATGGCAGAGTGAAGGAAAAGCAGCCAACAACTGCTCAACAGATGTGGGTGGTTTGAAGGTCCAGTATTTGGCACAGCTTTAGGAGGAGTCGGATGCAAGGTGACGACTTCTTACCTCTGCTGGGTTGGAGGTGAGGGGCTTTGGGCTCGGAATCATGGTGGTCGGTGCAGAGTTCATGATGACGATGGTAGACGGGGCGATGGTGATGTCTTTCTGTACAGTGATATTTCAGTGGCTGTTGGTGGTGTCTTGTCCCAGGGTGAGTATCCAGTGTGATGTCGTACTGGATGGCCTTTTGTATGATGCGCTCGCTGACGATGGGGAGTGTGTGTCCTGTTTATGGAAGAGTTTGGTGTTTCTGGTGTCCAATATGACCTCTCTTGGGGTGTCCAAGGTCCCTCAGGTGATCAGAAGAGAATGCCCTGGAGCAGTGTTTCCCAACCCTGGTCCTTGAGTACCTCCAACAGTACACATTTTTTATGCAACCCTGAAGAAGCACACCTGATTCAATTTGTCTACTAATCATCAAGTCCTCAATGCGTTGAATGAGGTGTGTTTGTACAGGGCTGCAATTGAAATGTGTACTGTTGTGGGAACTGGAGTACCAGGGTTGGGAAACACTTCCGGGGAGCGTCACTGCAGCCGTCCCGGAGAGTTTGGTGAGGAAAGCAGAGGTCATTAGCCAGATGGTTTGCTTAGCCAAAGGATGTGCTCTTCTGTTTCTTTCTCACTACATCCGTGCGGGCATGAGTCTTCCCTGGCTATACCCCTGCTGAACATGAAATCCCTAGTGGGGATAGTGTATGGCAGCCATCCTCACTATGTCTTTGTGTCTGTTGGAAAGGGCGGGTGAGGCTATGGTGTTCCATACTGTTGTGCTTTGGTCAGTCGTCAGTGAGGGAATGATGGTGACTGTGTCTATGTCTGTGATGTGCTTTCTGAGGGCTTTGAAGGACAAGTTCTGGCTTGTTTGTGTCTGGAGCTGTAGGGACATGATTACTTTTTTAAGGTCTTTGTAGTATTTCGGGGGTCTTATGGTCAAGGGTACAGAGCCCTATTGGTCTCATCATGGCGGAGAAGTAGAAAATATTAAAGAGGCTGGCCTTATTGTGTTTTTTTCTGTATGTTGGAGATGGTGTAGCTAAAGCTCTGCACTGCTACAATGAGTGGGATGTTAGGCATTCACTTGCCCCCCTTGTCGATTGTCTTCCACATAGTCAGTTTTTTACCCGTTCCTGGCCGCTGCCCCAGAGGAAGTGGAAGATGACCTAGTTGGTATGTCTAGCTGTATGAGTGGATGGCGAAAAACCTTACCTATGTAGGTCAGGATCGGGTAAATGATGGCTTTGATCACTAATCCCTTCCCAGTCATCAACAGGGATCGCCCTTGACAGCTACAGATGTATTTTTCACCTTGGCAAGGGTGTCTGTCCAGCTTCGGTCTCCCATTGTGGAATCGCCCATTGTGGCACCGAAATGAAGCGCCCCAAACTCTTGGCCTCGCACGCTAGCAGTAAACATTTTGCAGAAACATAGCGATCTGTTGCTGCTTTCTTCTATGCCCTGTGCTCTGCTGACGCCAAATAATTAACACTATTTAATATTAATTCAATGGATTGTGTTCAGTAAACCCATGGAATATGGTCTCAATAATACATTTTTAAAATCTATTAGCAAGTACAAATTACAAATGCATAAATAAACTCAGCAAAAAAAAGAAATGTCCCTTTTTCAGGACCCTGTGTCACGCCCTGACCTTAGAGCCTTTTTTATTCTCTATTTTGTTACGTCAGGGTGTGACTTGGGTGGGCATATCTATGTTTCTATTTCTTTGTTGGCCTAGTATGGTTCCCAATCAGAGGCAGCTGTTTATTGTTCTCTCTGATTGGGGATCATACTTAGGCAACCCTTTTTCCCACCTGTGATTGTGGGATCTTGTTTGTGTGTAGTTGCTTTCTGCACTGCATATAGCTTTACGTTCATTTTTGTATTTTGTTGTTTTTTCCGGTGTCATTTTTATTTAAAGTAAAATGTACGCCTACCACGCTGCACCTTGGTCCAGTTCTTCAGATGATCGTAACAGAAGATCCCACCACCAAAGGATCAAGCAGCGTGCCCAGGAGGAGCAGGGATCCTGGGCCCGGGAGAAAAGGGAGTGGAGGACATCCTGGACCTGGGAGGAGGTAATGGCAGGGGACAAGACCCTGCCATGGAAGCAGGCGGAGGCAGCGAGAGAGGAACGGCGACGAGACCAGGAATCAAGGAGACGACGGAAACCCGAGAGGCAGCCTCAAAAAATGTTTTGGGGGGGCACACGGGGTGGCGAGCGGAGCAAAGGTGGGAACAAGACCCAACTCCCTGTAATTACGATGAGGAGTTGGTCACGGTTCAGATACCAGGCTTTGCGGAGATACGCAATGCGTCTCCAGTGCGCATCCACAGCCCGGTGCGTTCTGTGACAGCTCCTTGCAATTGCCGTGCGAAAATGAGCATCCAGCCAGGACGGATTGTGCCGGGTCAGTTTTCCTGGTCTCCGGTGCGTCTCTTCGGCCCAGGATATTCTGCGCCGGCTCTGCGCACTGTCTCTGGTGCGCCTTCACAGCCCAGTGCGTCCTGTGCCAGCGCCTCGCAGTTGCCGGGCTAGGGTGAGCATCCAGCCAGGACGCGTTGTGCCAGCTCTATGCTCCAGACCTCCAGTGCGCCTCCACGGCCCAGTGTATCCTGTGCCAGCTCCGCGCATCCGGTCTCCAGTGCGTCTCCACACGGACCACATTGTCAAAAGTAGAAATATTGTTTAGTTCTCCCATTTTGGGGATTAGGAGTTTTGAACCAAAAAAGTATTTGTTCTCTTACACTGTCTCAGTACTGCATGGCAGTTTCTACCAGGTATTTATGACCTGTTGTAAAGTCACACAACTGTGGAGAGAGAGAGAGAGCGAGAGAGAGAGAGCTATGGTCCTTCCCCTGGGCACGTCATGACACATGTTAGCCTTAAGTTAGCTTTCTTTATAAGTAATTTTTAGCATATTTGGACAGTACTTGAAAGACAGCAATTGGTTAGTTAGTGATACTTTGTTGGGTGGGGAATAGAGCTCCAGCAGTTGGATTCAGCGTCCAGATATCTAGTTAATAACAGTACTGTCAAAACCCTGCTCATAAAATTTGCTAGGTTGCTAATGAAGCAGCACTGCTAGCTAGACTGGGTAGTCCCTCACGTTAGTTAGTTAGCTTAACCCTTTGATGCGTACGATCATGTATTTGTGATCATTGTTGATTGGTCCCTGCAGCGTACGATCTCAAATATGTGATTGGAACAGTAGCAACAGAACGTATGATGCAACAAACGCATCTAAACAGCATTGTTGTCTGAACAGCATCTAAATATATTTTTGTACTCATGGGAAATAAAGGTCTTCACAACTGTAGTCCTCAATTTCACCTTTTATTGTAAAAGATAAATGCAAACTTCATCATCCAAGCATCAAACGGAACACATCCACAGCCAAACTCATTCCAATAACCTGTCTAAATAACAAGTTGTGCTGACAAAAAACAAAACTTAAGTTAGTGACCTAACAGCTAGACTATTTTGCAATATACCACATCTCAGGTAAGCACAAGAGACTAATGTAAAGTTGTTTAGAAAGTAAATGCGTGTCAGCTAAGATAAAAGCCGTTTAATTATTTATGATGGCAGCCATGTTTGTTTGACTTGGCAAAAACTCCCTAATCCCACAATGAAATTTCCTACAAGACGCAAATAAACAAAGTCAAAGATGGCTGTGCTCATTGCCTGAAAAATATTAAATTAGTTTTGCCAAATTTCAGCATATTACAAATTGCCAATGTTCATGATACAGTGTATACAAGACCAGAGCAAAAGACTTGACAATTCATTTACCGTTTTTGACAAACCACACTAAATAAAAGCCTACTACCTGGGCTAACCATACTGTTAGAGCTAAATAGGGATGATGTCACGTTCTTCAAAAGGAAGGGACCAAAGCTCAGCGTGCGTATAGTTCCACATATTTTATTTCAAAGGGAAACTTAACAAAACAACAAAGACCAAAACTGAACGTGCAGTTCGTAGCACACAATGCACTAAACAAAACAATATCCCACAAAACACAGGTGGAAAAAAGGCTACCTAAATATGATCCTCAATCAGAGGCAACAATTACCAGCTACCTCTAATTGGGAACCATACAACTTACCAACATAGAAATACAATGACTAGAACACCCCGGTAGTCACGCTCTGACCTAAACACCATAGAGAACCAAGGGCTCTCTATGGTCAGGGTGTGACAGTAACCCCCCCCCAAGGTGTGGACTCCGGCCGCAAAACCTGAAAACAAATGGGGAGGGTAGGGGGGTGCCTAGTGTCTGTGGCAGGTCCGGTGCGGGTCGTAGCCCCCGCCCAGACCCCGGATCCGGCCATGGCGCCGGGCTTAACACCGTGCCTAGACTGGGCATCGGCGCAGAGGAAGGCTCCGGCCTTGGAGCAGTACTGGATGCCATGCCTGGACTGGGCACCGGCGCAGAAGAGGGCTCCAGCCATGGAGCTGGGTTGGACGCCGTGCCTGGACTGGGCACCGGCGCAGAGGAAGGCTCCGGCCATGGAGCTGGGTTGGCCACCATGCCTGGATTGGGCACTGGCACAGAGGAAGACTCCGGCCCTGGAGCGGGACTGGACGCCGTGCCTGGACTGGACCCCGGCACAGAGGAAGGCTCCTGCCATGGAGCGGGACTGGACACCATGCCTGGACTGGGCACCGGCGCAGAGGAAGGCTCCGACCATGGAGCGGGACTAGACGCCGTGCCTGGACTCTCCGGGCCGTTGACCATCACTGGAAGCTCCGGGCCATTGACCGTCACTGGAGGATCTGGGCCGTTGACCGTCGCTAGAAGCTACAGACTGTGAACCGTCGCTGGAAGCTCCGGACTGTGAACCGTTGCTGGAGGTTCCGGGCTGTAGAGGCGCACTGGAGGCCTGGTGCGTGGAGCCGGCACAGGACGTCCCGGGCTGGGGAGGCGCACTGGAGGCCTGGTGCGTGGAGCCGGCACAGGTGGCACCGGACTGGTGACACGCACTTCAGGGCGAGTGCGGGGAGTAGGCACAGGACGTACCGGACTAGGGAGGCGCGTGGATCCGGCACAGGTGTCACCGGACTGGTGATACGCACATCTGGGAGGATGCGGGGAGCTGGCCCATGACGCACCAAACTGCTGACAGGATCTTCAGGTCGAATGTTGTGCAGAACACACCTGACCAACATCTCTCTCATCTCTCTGTCTCCCAACTTCTCCATTGACTCCCTGACGGTCTCTGGCTCTTCAGGATGAGTGTGGGGATCTGGCACAGGACGTACCAGACTGGGGAGGCGCACTGGAGTCCTGGTGCGTTGAGCCGGCACAGGTTTCACCGGACTGATGACACGCTCCTCCAAACGCCTGTGTTGCCGCATACTCCTAGCTTACCCCTCTCTCCGGTATCCTTTCTCACACTGTTCCATCGACTCGCAGGTGGGCTCTGGCACTCCCCGCTGCTCGTTCAACCACCCCTCGTGTCCCCCACCCAAAAATCTTGGGGTTCTGTGGCCGCGGTCCCCGGCATCATCGCTGTCCTTCCTGCGTCCTCTGCGACTCCCGCCAAGGAAGGGTCTCGTGTCGTCCCATGATCTCCTCCCATGTCCAAAACTCCTTTACCTCATGAACACTCTGCTTGGTCCTTGTGTGGTGGGATATTCTGTCACGTTCTTCAAAAGGACGGGACCAAAGTGCAGCGTGCGTATAGTTCCACATATTTTATTTCAAAGTGAAACTTAACAAAACAACAAAAAATGAACGTGCCGTTCGTAGCACACAATGCACTAAACACAACAATATCACACAAAACACAGGTGGGAAAAAGGCTACCTAAATATGATCCCCAATCAGAGGCAACGAATACCAGCTGCCTCTAATTGGGAACCATACAACTCACCAACATAGAAATACAATGACTAGAACACCCCCCCTAGTCACGCTCTGACCTAAACACCATAGAGAACCAAGGGCTCTGTATGGTCAGGGCGTGACAGATGAAACCATTTTGGGGGGGGGGGGGGGGGGGGGGGGGTGGTTTGTGGGGAGGGTTCATTTAATTTGTGTGAGGTTTTAAAGTCCATGGGGAGTAGAAATGGGGGAAGGTATCGTGGGGGATATGACGCAGGAAATATTACTATCATATGGGATTTATCAATACATGGGGGTCCAACACAAGAGAAGTTACGCTAAATAAAAATAAAACCCCTAGAAAGGGAGGTCTGAGCTGGCAACCTTGAGGTACCAAAGTTACAATCTGATGCCACGTTCAAAACAACTGAACTGGGAAATCTCTGACTTCAGTGTGTTCAAGACAATTGGGAACTCGGGGAAAAAACGAGCTCCGACTGGGAAAAATTGTTTTGAATGGTCATCCAACTCGGAATTCTAACACGGGAACCCGGACCTCGTTCTAGAGCTCCGACTTTGACGTCATGATTTTACCTAGTATTTTTCAGAGTTAACAGTTGTCTTCAAAGCACCATAAATCAGTAGAGTGAACTATCCATTGTTATAACATCTTTGATATGACAGATGCTTACCTGACAACCAGAATGCATTTGAATGATGTCAACAAACATGGTGCCACTCATAGCTGGAAAATAGCTTAGCATTAGCTCATCATAATCTGTACAACATTCAAAAAAGTATTTTACACACATAACGTGTCCATTACAATCTACACAAGAATCGGAATGCATGATTTGTCACCAGCACTTAAAAATGTGAATAAAACAGTAAATAAATTATTATGACTTCGTCCCCACAGTAACTGTATGTACATATGCCAACCAGAAGCCACGGATTACAGGCAACATATGTACTGAGCCAGAGCTGCCCCTTTCAAAGAGCTATACTCTGAATCGGAAGCTTAAAAGAAATCCCGCAATGCCCTCCGATGAACAATCAAACAGAAAAAGCCGTCAATACAGAACTATGATCAAATCGTACTACACCAGCTCCGACGCTCGTCCGATGTGGCAGGGTTTGTAAACTATTAATGACTACAAGCTATTCCTATTAGCAGGACAATAGACCTTTTATAGCCCGGCTACTGTTGTGAAAATCCTTAAACTTGCAATGTATTCGATGCTTAACCTGTTTAGGATAGGGGGCAGTATTTTCACGGCCGGATAAAAAACGTACCCGATTTAATCTGGTTATTACTCCTGCCCAGAAACTAGAATATGCATATAATTATTTTATTTGGATAGAAAACACCCTAAAGTTTCTAAAACTGTTTGAATGGTGTCTGTGAGTATAACAGAACTCATATGGCAGGCCAAAACCTGAGAAGATTCCATACAGGAAGTACCCTGTCTGACCATTTCTTGGCCTTCTTTGTCATCTCTATCCAGAACAGAGGATCTCTGCTGTAACGTGACACTTTCTAAGGCTCCCATAGGCTCTCAGAAGGCGCCAGAACGTTGAATGATGACTCTGCTGTCCCAGGCTGAAAAACAGTAGCGCATTTGGATAGTGGTCGATCTGAGAACAATGAGACGGGTGCGCGGGTGCACGTGAAGAGGCCATTTTACATTTTCAGTCTTTGAACGAAAACAACGACTCCCGGTCAGAATATTATCGCTATTTTACGAGAAAAATCACATAAAAATTTATTTTAAACAGCGTTTGACATGCTTCAAAGTACGGTAATGGAGTATTTTCAATTTTTTTGTCACGATACGCGCCGGGCGCGTCACCCTTCATTACCCTTCGGATAGTGTCTTGAACGCACGAACAAAATGCCGCTATTTGGATATAACTATGGATTATTTGGAACCAAACCAACATTTGTTGTTGAAGTAGAAGTCCTGGGAGTGCATGCTGACGAAGAACAGCAAAGGTAATCCAATTTCTCTTATCGTAAATCTGAGTTTGGTGAGTACCAAACTTGGTGGGTGTCAAAATAGCTAGCCTGTGATGGCGAGCTATCTACTTAAAATATTGCAAAATGTGCTTTCACCGAAAAGCTATTTTAAAATCGGACACCGCGATTGCATAAAGGAGTTCTGTATCTATAATTCTTAAAATAATTGTTATGTTTTCTGTGAACGTTTATCGTGAGAAATTTAGTTAATTCACCGGAAGTGTTCGGTGGGAATGCTAGTTCTGAACGTCACATGCTAATGTAAAAAGCTGGTTTTTGATATAAATATGTACTTGATTATAGCATTTATGAGGTATTTGTATTTCGCGCCACAGGATTCCACTGGCTGTTGACTAGGTGGGACGCAAACGTCCCACCTTGCCCAGGGAGGTTAAAGGCTATGCTACCAAATACTAATTGAGTGTATGTAAACTTCTGACCCACTGGGAATGTGATGAAAGTAATAAAAGCTGGAATAAATCATCCTCTCTACTATTATTCTGACATTTCACATTCTTAAAATAAAGTGGTGATCCTAACTGACCTTCAACAGGGAATTTCTACGAGGATTAAATGTCAGGAATTGTGAAAAACTGAGTTTAAATGTATTTGCCTAAGGTGTATAAACTTCCGACTTCAAATGTATGTATATATATATATTGTTATCAGAACATTAACCATGTGTGTTCGCTTGTTTTGTAGTGTAATTTCGACCCAATGATTTGTCTGACAAACAAAGACATTTGCGTCCTGCAGGCCCAGGGATGGCACAAAGCTGGTGAGATATTCAATAATGTAATCTTCACAGACGAATCAACCGTGGCCCTTGAGCAATTTTCTCAAAATTGCAACAGAAAAAAAGATCAATCAAAGCTTCCGGTCAAACTCCATGTGTGGGGGGCAGTTTCTCGCCAGGGACCAGGCCCATATTTGATTTTTGATGGTAAGCTATTTACAAAGCAAAACGTACATAAAATATTGTAGCCTATACCTCCCGGACTGTTTTGTGTTCCACAATAATTCACTCTTGCCTCCTTTTTCAGGTATCATGGCTCGAGATTTCTTTGAGGAAGAAATCAAGAGAGGTGTTTCTGGGTACACATCGTTTCTTTCAAGGATGGATTATAGTAATATATTGTTACGTTTAGGCCCATTTACATGTATATTTCTATTATTGTACCTAATTTTGGTTGTTAGGCTAAATGTATTTTTTTCTTCTCCAAATTCAGACAATGACCCAAAACATACTGCCACCCAGGTTTGCATTGCAAATGAAGGCATAAACTGGGTCAAGATGCCAGCAGAGTGAGTAAACCTTTATGTAGTAAAATAAAGTTAAATGAAAATAAATAAAAGACCTACAACACCTTTGGTAGGCCTACAGTATATCTAAAAAATATTTTTTCCATCTCTACATGTTGGTCTCCTGATTTAAACCCGATCAAACTTATTTGGCATCAACTGAAATCATTAATCATTAACTCTGATAAGCAAAGACGAACTGGTCAAGGCCATCAAGATGTTTTGGCTATAGAAATTGATGATACAACAAATACATTGATCATCTCAGCAAGGTTTTACCAGTGGTTGTGGAGCTGGGTGGAAGTGTGACTAAAATGTAGTTTATTTAAACATCTGCATTTAAATGACTTTTTTCTCGTTATTTTATTTTAATAACATAAGCATTAAGATGTTGATGAAGAAATACTGTACTACTGTTTTGAGTTAGAAATGTAACACTTTAGAGTACTTAAGAATCGAATACATTGCAAGTTGAGGGATTTTCACAACAGAAGCCGGGTTACAAAAAGTATATTGTCCTGCTAATAGGAAACATTTGCATAGTGGGCTACACCTGCTACAGTTGTGAAAAACAAGTGTTTGAAAACCTGTTTTCAAAATGCCTCCAGTTGTAAATAACACAGCATCTTGTTTGCATCCTTTATTGTGTCACACAATTGGTATCTACCTTTCCAATTACTTTTAGAGTTTGGGATTTACAAATGTGCGCTTTTAATTATTAGTTACATTGTTTCGATCGAACGTGCAGACTTTTTTCTTTAAAACAATTGTTTTATGTAAGACTCTACATTGTTGTTTTGTTGCAATAATACGTAGGCCTAATAAAAAAAAATCCTACTTCTATTAGTATCAAGGCGAGACCCAAATGCAGACACAGGAGGTGGATGGTTGGAGTCTTACAATGTTTATTAATCCAAAGGGGCAGACGGGTACAAAGTCCAGAAACAGGCAAAGGTCAAAACTGGGAGGACTAGAAAAAGGAGAATGCAAAAAGCAGGAGAACGGTAAAAACACTGCTTGACTTGGAAAAATAAAATACGAACTGGCACAGAGACAGGAAACACAGGGATAAATACACTGGGAAAAATAAGAGACACCTGGAGGGGGTGGAGACAATCACAGGGACAGGTGAAACAGATCAGGGAGTGACAGTACCCCCCCCATACCTGGCTGACTGGGGTGTCGGCGGTGGAAATCGGCGATGAGGGCTGGGTCCAAAATGTCTGACATCCTGCTCTTGTTCAGGGAAGAGTGGAGGCTGATACCTCATGGAGCACTCGAAAGGGGAGAGTCCCGTGGCAGAACTGGGAAGACTATTCCGGGCATACTCCACCCAGACCAGTTGACGGCTCCAGGTAGTGAGATTGGTTGAGACCAGGCACCTTAAAACCTGTTAGGGACAGACGTTCCGCTAGCGGAACGCCTCACCAATATCCAATGGTAGAGCGTGGCGCGAAATACAAATACCTAACAAATGCTATAACTTCAATTTCTCAAACATATGACTATTTTACACCATTTTAAAGACAAGACTCTTGTTAATCTAACCACATTGTCCGATTTCAAAAAGGCTTTACAGCGAAAGCACATTTTGCAATATTCTGAGTAGATAGCTCGGCCATCACAGCTAGCTAATTTGACACCCACCAAGTTTGGTGCTCACTAAACTCAGAATTACTATAAGAAAAATTTGATTACCTTTGCTGTTCTTCGTCAGAATGCGCTCCCAGGACTTCTACTTCAACAACAAATGTTGTTTTGGGTTAGGGTTAGGAAATAATCCATATTTATATTGAAATAGCTCTGTTTTGTTCGTGCGTTGAGGTCACTATCCGAAGGGTGACGCGCGAGCGCATTTCGTGACCAAAAATTTCAAAATATTCCATTACCGTACCTCGAAGCATGTCAAACGCTGTTTAAAATCAATTTTTATGCTATTTTTCTCGTAAAATAGCAATAATATTCCAACCGGGCGACGTTGCATTCGTTCAAAGACTGAAAGAATAAAATGGAGTCGTCTCGTGGATGTGCATCTCCAGTGTCATTGCTCCCTGCCTGACCACTCACAAAAACTTCTGCTGTTTTTCGCCCAGACTGCAGAGACGTCATTCCACTTTCTGGCGCCTTCTGAGAGCCAATGGAAGCCTTAGAACATGTCACGTTTCAGCAGAGATGCTGTATTTTTGATAGATATGCCACAGAAGGAGAACAAATTGTCAGACAGGGCACTTCCTGTATGGAATCTTCTCAGGTTTTGGCCTGCCATATGAGTTATGTTATACTCACAGACACCATTCAAACAGTTTTAGAAACTTTAGGGTGTTTTCTATCCAAAGCCAATAATTATATGCATATTCTAGTTACTGGGCAGGAGTAGTAACCAGATTAAATCGGGTACGTTTTTTATCCGGCCGTGTCAATACTGCCCCCTACCCCCAACAGGTTAATACTCGTTTTTCAACTACTTCACAAATTTCTTGCTACTATAGTTTTGGCAAGTCGGTTAGGACATCTACTTTGTGCATGACACAAGTCATTTTTCCAACAATTGTTTACAGACAGATTATTTCACTTATAATTCACTGTAAAACAATTCCACTGGGTCAGAAGTTTACATACACTAAGTTGACTGTGCCTTTAAACAGCTTGTAAAATTCCCGAAAATTATGTCATGGCTTTAGAAGCTTCCGATAGGCTAATTGACATCATTTGAGACAATTGGAGGTGTACCTGTGGATGTATTTCAAGGCCTACCTTCAAACTCAGTGCCTCTTTGCTTGACATCATGGGAAAATATAAAGAAATCAGCCAAGACTTCAGAAAAACTATTGTAGACCTCCACAAGTCTGGTTCATCCTTGTGAGCAATTTCCAAATGCCTGAAGGTACCACATGCATCTGTACAAACAATAGTATGCAAGTATAAACACCCTGGGACCACGCAGCCATCATTCAGCTCTGGAAGGAGACACGTTCTGTCTCACACAGATGAATGTACTGCGGTGCGAAAAGTGCAAATCAATCCCAGAACAACAGCAAATGACCTTGTGAGGATGCTGTCAGAAACAGGTACAAAAGTATCTATATCCACAGTAAAACGAGTCCTATATCGACATAACCTGAAAGGCCACTCATTAAGGAAGAAGCCACTGCTCCAAAACTGCCATAAAAAAGCCAGACTACGGTTTGCAACTGCACATGGAGAAATATCCTCTGGTCTGATGAAACAAAAATAAAACTGTTTGGCCATAATGACCATCGTTTTGTTTGGAAGAAAAGGGGGAGGCTTGCAAGCCGAAGAACACCATCCCAACCGTGAAGCACGGGGGTGGCAGCATCATGTTGTGTGGGTGCTTTACTGCAGGAGGGACTGGTGCACTTTACAAAATTGATCGCATCATGAGGTTGGAAAATTAGGTGGATATATTGAAGCAACATTTTGCAACTGCACATGGGGACAAAAATCTTACTTTTTGGAGAAATGTCCTCTGGTCTGAGGAAACAAAAATAGAACTGTTTGGCCATAATGACCATCGTTATGTTTGGAGGGAAAAGGGGGAGGGGCTTGCAAGCTGAAGAACACCATCCCAATCGTGAAGCACGGGTGTGGCAGCATCATGTTGAGGTGGTGCTTTGCTGCAGGAGGGACTGGTGCACTTCACAAAATAGATGGCATCATGAGGTGGAAAAATTATATGGACATATTGAAGCAACATCTTAAGACATCAGTCAGGAAGTTAAAGCTTGGTCGCAAATGGGTCTTCCAAATGGACATTGACCCCAAGCATACTTCCAAAGTTGTGGCAACATGTCTTAATAACAAAGTCAAGGTTTTAGAGTGGCCATCAAGAAGCCCTGACCTCAATCCTATAGAAAATTTGTGAGCAGAACTGAAAAAGTGTGTGCGAGCAAGGAGGCCTACAAACCTGACTCAGTTACACCAGCTCTGTCAGGAGGAATGGGCCAAAGTTCACCCAACTTACTGTGGGAAGATTGTGAAAGGCTACCCAAAACATTTGTCCCAAGTTAAACAATTTAAAGGCAATGCTACCAAATACTAATTCAGTGTATGTAAACTTCTGACCCACTGGGAATGTGATGAAAGAAATAAAAGCTGAAATAAATCACTCTCTACTATTATTCTAACGTTTCACATTCTTAAAATAAACTGGTGACCCTAACTGACCTAAGACAGGGAATTTTTACCAGGATTAAATGTCATGAATTGTGAAAAACGTAAATGTATTTGGCTAAGGTGTATGTAAACTTCCGACTTCAACTGTCTATATATTATATATATATATATATTTTTCAGAACATTAACCATGTGTAGGTAGATACATGTGTAAGTAGATGTGGAAAGATAGATACAAATGAATTGTTGGAAGTTGGGGAGGGGGTTCACACCTACCTCGGCTGTTAGACAATTCTTTAGTAAAGGTTGAACAGTCTATTGTTCAGCGAATAGCCCATCCCAGTACTCTTGTGAAAAACGAATTATAATACTTTTCCCCTTTCCACGTTAAAGAATACAATTGATAGTGTTTTTAGCCACAAACAGCCCCAACCCCAATTAATACATTTGGGCACAATCGATAGTGTGACCAAATTATTCCACGGGACAAAACTAGATCCAGGGTATGATTGTGGCAATGCGTAGGTCTCGAGCCAAAGCCGACTGTGTCGATGATGGCTCCGTAAGCTGTTAGGAGTGGGTCTGTGGACTTGTGAATATGCCATGTGAATATTGAAGTCCCCATTAATGTGAATATTATCCGTTCGGAATTCAGGGAACTCAGTGAGGAACACTGTATAGGTCCCAGGAGACCTGTAAACATTAGCTATAAAAAGTGATTGAGTAAGCTGCATAGATTTCATGACTAGATCCTCAAAAGATGAAAACATAGATTTTCCATAAATTGAAATTTGCTGTCAGAACTGTTAGAAACACCTCCTCCTTTGTGGGATACGCGGAGAGATATGGTCACTAGTGTAACCAGGAGGAGATGTCTAATTTAACGTAGTAAATTCATCAGGCTTGAGCCATGTTTCAGTCAGGCCAATCACATCAAGTTTATGATCAGTGATTAGTTAATTGACCATGACCGCCTTGGAAGTGAGGGATCTAACATTAAGTAGTCCTATTTTGCGATAGAGGTATTATCACAATGTCTTTCAATAATGAAAGGAATGGAGGAGGTCTTTATTCCATTGAGATTGCTCGAGGCACAGACAGTCTCTATCGGGAACATTTTGCTGACTACACTGGCTCTGCTAGGGGCATACTCCACTAAGCTGGAAGGCTGGCTAACAGCCTGCTGCCGGCCTACATCCTATCTCATTGTGGAGCTAGAGTAGTTAAAGCCCTGTCTATATTGATAGAGAAGATGAGAGCACCCCTCCAGCTAGGAAGGAGTCCGTCACTCCTCAGCGGGCCAGGCTTGATCCTGTTTGTGTGTATATTAGTCTTTTATAGTATTTCAATAAGGGCTTCACTTTCACACATGCCTGTAATTTAACAAATTACTGTACATCATATGTGACTGGCCGGCTCAAATCGGTCTTATGTAGCAACATTTGAAATTGTGTTTTTACATTGGATAAAAGTACGACTCAGAGTTACAAAATGGTATATCATACAATACAGTTGAGTAAGAACGGGAATATTATTCTGCTTTAAAAGTTGATATTCTTGTAAACAATTTTTTTTTTTAAATGGCCTTGAATATTTTGGTACTACTACTGGAGAGCCTTTCTTTGTCCACACCCATTCAACATTGTTCAGAAGCTTTAGCCCCACCTACCTCTTTAAGGGTTGATCCGAGCATACTGTACTAACAACAGCAGTCAAGCACCCAAGCTAACTTGCTAGCTACTTCCAGATACAAATGAGAGAACAGCTCGCCCTAGCAGAGCTGGTTAGGCTGTTATGTTATCCAGAGTGACTGCAACTGTGCTGTCAGATTGTCAGTTTGTAAATTCTGAGTGTTTTGCTCTCGGAGCGTTCAGAGCGCACACTGGACACTCTGGCCGATGAGTAGGGTTGATCGGAACATTCTGACCTCACAACGGTAGTCAAGCACCCAAGCTAACTGGCTAACATTGGCTAGCTTGCTAACAGCAGAGCTGGTTAGGCTGTTTTAATGTTCTCCAGAGTGTTGGTGACTGTAACTGTGCTGCTGGCAACAATTTGACACTTTGTTGCTGACATTTACTGACATTTACTGACATTTACTGACACCGACCATATTAAACATGTGTTGAGCGTTCGTAAATTCATCAGTTATCCTGCGCTTTGGCACACTCAGATAAGAGGGCTCTGAAATTGGAGTAGATGGCCAGACTGATTTTACGAACACACCCGAATTGGTTCCCTGCACAGTGGAGTCTTTTGTTAAGTCAAATAGCTAGCTAGCTAGGTAAACAATGAACCATAATCCCAACTCACGACGTTATTACCCTGCATGAATCTGCTGGTAACTAACCAACCAGGTTCAATGTTAGCTAGCTAACATTAGGCTACAACTAGCTAAGCAAATGGCTCTGAGATACAAATAATAAGATCATACACATAACGTTAGCTAGGAAGCCAGCCATCTAACATTAGCTAGCGAGCTAACAGTACACTTTATCTTAAATGAAAAGACTTTATGTCAAAAATAGAAACGTGTAATATCTGAAAATGTAGCTAGCTAGACTATCTTACCCATGGTTTGAAATTGGAGAAAATAGCCAGAGCTAATTTACCAGCTTGAACATATATCAATTTTCTTTTTTGTGACATTCTATTGAAATGGATTTTTGCATAGTGGAGTCTTTTGTTAAGACACGTAGCTAGCTAGCTAAACAATGAGCCATAATCCCAAGTCATGACATTACTACCCTGCATGAATATGCGGGTAGCCAAACAACCAGGTTAAATGTTAGCTAGCTAACATAACTAGCCCAGCAAATGGCTCTGAGATGTGAATAATAAGATCATACACATAACGTTAGCTAGCGAGCCAGCCAGCTAATGTTAGCTAGCTACCAGTACACTTTAACTTGAAATGAAAACACTTTCTGGCAGACCAATCCAAACTCATCTCTCAGCATGTCCAGCTCACTCATTATCTCAGCCAATCATAGCTATCGGGAAGGTTGCTCACTTTGTCTGTGGCTGAACCAACAATTGTATTCAGATTTACAGATGGCATACAAGTTTGTTATTAAGCATATGGAAGTTCTAATGTTCGAGAAGGCATTTCTGCCCACTAGCCATCATTGGCTGAGATAATGGATGGGCTGGACATGCCGGGAGATGAGTTTGGATTGGTCTGCCCTGTATCACGTTTCTGTCTATACCGTGAGCTGCTCAGTATGTGTTTCTACCGTGCCATTTTTGAAATATATAACGTAGCCATCAAGAAATATAAAAGTTTTGCTACTTTTCTCAACAACATTTATGCCCTGAATTTAGCAGGCACTATTGACAGGTCAGTAGGAAAAAGTGATGGGCTACTTTCTGCACACGCCACGGTCAGTGTGAATCAGAGTGACTTGACACAAAGCTGGCCAAACAAGATAAAGATACAAACAAAAAGGAGTGAAAAGGTTCCAGTCTGCCGTGAAGCATTTATCCATGTATATGGGAAAGAGTGTAGCTACATTTTCCAGATATAAGTCTCTAATTTAGTCAGAAAGTCATTTTTATCGCAAGTTAAAATATACTGTAAGCTAGTAAATGTTAGCTAGCTAATGTTACGTGTGTGATCTGTGTAGTAGTATTATTAGAATCAGAAACCCATTTGCATTTCTAGTTATAGCCTAATGTTAGCTAGTTAACATTGGACCTAGTTTGTTGGTTTTAGCTTCCTTCAGATTCATACTACAGCTACGACAATGTTTGTATTGGTAGCAGTATGAGTTGGTGTTATGCCGGGTCATTGTTTAGCTAGCTACCTAGCTATCTACATGTCTAAACAAAAGACTCCACTTCAGCTGGATTATTACGTGACCCATCAAATTAGCAGGTGTGTCTAGGGGTGATTACGGCCATCGATTGTATTTCATGAACATGTTAATGTCTAGACAATAGTGACCCATCCACTTAGCTAGATGTGGGTGAGGGGTGGTTATAGCATTTCCTTCACATGAGCCATGAATGTAGACAAGTGTATCGGGTAAGCCTCATTTAATAACAATGAAATATTTATAAAATATTTATATCTGGACACTTTCTGTTTTTGATATTGCTACTATGCAAATACTATCACTGTACCGTTTACACCTTCTGTATCCTGTGCATGTGAAAAATAAACTATTGCATGTGTTACCACATGGCCTTACATGTGAATCCTTAAAGAGATGGGTGGGACTAAGCCTTAACCTGTTTAGGATAGGGGGCAGTATTTTCACGGCCGGATAAAAAACGTACCCGATTTAATCTGGTAATTACTCCTGCCCAGAAACTAGAATATGCATATAATTATTTTATTTGGATAGAAAACACCCTAAAGTTTCTAAAACTGTTTGAATGGTGTCTGTGAGTATAACAGAATTCATATGGCAGGCCAAAACCTGAGACGATTCCATGCAGGAAGTGCCCTCTCTGACCATTTCTTGGCCTTCTTTAGCCTCTTTATGGAAAACAGAGGATCTCTGCTGTAATGTGACATTTTCTAAAGGCCCCCATAGGCTCTCAGAAGGCGCCAGAACCAGCTTTTTACATTAGCATGTGATGTTCAGAACTAGCATACCCACCGAACACTTCCAGTGAATTTACTAAATTACTCACGATAAACGTTCACAAAAAACATAACAATTATTTTAACAATTATAGATACAGAACTCCTTTATGCAATCGCTATGTCCAATTTTAAAATAGCTTTTCGGCGAAAGCACATTTTGCAATATTCTGAGTACATAGCTCGGCCATCACAGGCTAGCTAATTTGACACCCACCAAGTTTGGGGCTCACTAAACTCAGAATTACTATTAGAAAAATTGGATTACCTTTGCTGTTCTTCGTCAAAATGCACTCCCAGGACTTCTACTTCAACAACAAATGTTGTTTTTGTTCCAAATAATCCATAGTTATATCCAAATACCTCCGTTTTGTTCGTGCGTTCAGGTCACTATCCGAAGGGTAACGCGCGAGCACATTTCGTGACAAAAAATGTCAAAATATTTCATTACCGTGCTTAGAAGCATGTCAAACGCTGTTTAAAATCAATTTTTTATGCTATTTTTCTCGTAAAATAGCGATAATATTCCAACCGGGCAACGTTGTATTCATTCAACGGCTGAAAGAAAAAAATGGAGAAGTCTCATGAAAGCGCATCTCAGTCTCACTGTCCCCAGGCTGACCACTTACAAACTCTACTGCTATACTTTGCCCAGAGACAGCAGACACCCCATTCCACTTTCTGGCGGCTTTAGAGAGCCAATGGAAGCCTTAGAAAGTGTCACGTTACAGCACAGATGCTGTAATGTCGATAGATATGCAACAGAAGGACAACAAATTGTCAGACAGGGCACTTCCTGTATGTAATCTTCTCAGGTTTTGGCCTGCCATATGAGTTCTGTTATACTCACAGACACCATTCAAACAGTTTTAGAAACTTTAGAGTGTTTTCTATCCAAATCTACTAATTATGTGCATATTCTATTTTCTTGGCAGGAGTAGTAACCAGATTAAATCGGGCACGTTTTTTTTTCCGGACGTGAAAATACTGCCCCCTATCCCAAAGAAGTTAATTATGTCTAAAAAAACATATATACATTTCCTGATCTTTCTTATATTTCCTAGATATAGACCAAAACCTGGTTTCTTATGACTTATTTTTGACTGTCTTTTTTGCCATTTATGAATGTGTTATTCAACACGTTTCTCTGGGCTATAGTAGTAAAGGCCAAATTAAATATTTTATCAAATATATATATTTTTTTACCTAAAGGGTCCACAACAATTTGCAATTATATGAACTCATCATGGCCAGAAAAGATGAGGTTTAACCTACAAACATCAGTGGAAAAGGTGAACCGACTGGTCTACCATTAATCTGTGCTTTGGATCAGATCAGATAGAGAAAAAATACCTCTTTACCACTGTGAGGTGGGTCCAATTAAATGATTGATGGAACGAATGGTAGCCTATCCTAAGTTGTTGTAGGCCTATAGGTTATTTTGCGAGTGTGAAACCATGAGTCAGAAAATATTAGGAATTTATTCTGTAATGATCATGGAATTAAATAAATATTTGGAAATATATTCCTATTTCTAATTATTTTAGAATACAAAGATTAAACAAAATCATTTTCACTTTTCTCACTAACTGCAAATTATTGCATCCTGTTATTATATTTAGCTACGTGTTTTTTTAAAATTATGTTTAAGAATGTCATCAGGCCAGGCTACTTTTGCTTTCTTGCAATGCAATACTTCAACCACTAGAAACTGTGTGTACGCATAGTCTAACGTTTGCAGGAGGATAAGAAAATTCTCACCTCAAGTTCAGTTTTTATGAACGTTTGTGTGAAAAATGGCACACGTGTTTTGGGGAACGTACGCAATGTTTATAAATGAGGCCTCTAGCTGGTCAAGCTGGTCTGCAAAACCACGCCTATCATTATAATTGTTCCTAGCTTGCTCTATTGCAGTTATAGTTTTAGAATTGATTGTTTCAATAACTGTGTTTTTGCATAACTATGTATTGATCAATTAATCAATGAATTAATCTTACGCTATAAACACATAAATAATACTTTTTTTAACTAATCCAATCTAATCTTTTAATTTGACATTTTGCACCCATTACTGAAATTGTTGTTCCTGTTTAGATGGTTTGGGTAGTCTAGTTTGTTTGTCATATTAACCCTGGCAGTCATTTTGAATGCAGCTTCTTGGTGACTAATTGCTGCATATTACCATTCAGGCTGCATTCCTATAGCAATTCAGCATCACTTTGCAAGCAAGCATAATGTGACTTGATGTGACTTTTGTGGGTGACCTGCATATGCTGTATAGATCAAAACACAGTGAAGACTGGTCACCAGCAAAATCACAGCAAAGGCTGTTCACCAGTCTATGCTGGTCTATGCTGTTTTTTCAGCAGGGAGACTATACAA
Source organism: Salmo salar (assembly GCF_965601325.2). Lineage (NCBI taxonomy): Eukaryota > Metazoa > Chordata > Actinopteri > Salmoniformes > Salmonidae > Salmo > Salmo salar. The sequence goes on along the minus strand of NC_138309.1, from coordinate 22,916,382 downwards.
ATCCAGAAACTCAAGTCTGGATCATTTCAAGCCATTTCACTTTATATTTTTTGAAGGGTGGTAGCCAGCTACTGAGTATTGCTAGCTTTTTCTAATAGCAATTAGGCATACTACAATACATTCCCTTTACAACCCAATTATATGGCCTCATTTGATTAACTCAGAGTCTTCTGATATGATTTGATTAATAACAAGTTGTTCTTGAACTTTTACTTTCATTAGTAAACCTATTAAAGATTTGTTCTAGTAGACTTTAATCATGTTAGTGAATGGTTGATCAAACAGAGTTTTCTTCATGCCTGTGCTTTATTACTGTTCAAATAACACGTTTGATCAATGGCCCAAACAGATGGTAGTTCTACAAATCCAACACTGACAAACCCAACAGGATTTTTTGGACTGAAAACACTTTTTTTTAAATAAATGCTTGATTGTTCTCTTTACCAGCTTGATTGTTCTCTTTACCAGCCTTCCCTGTAGCACAGTTGGTAGAGCATGGTGTTTGCAACGCCAGGGTTGTGGGTTCGATTCCCACAGGGGGCCAGCACAAAAAAAAAAAAAAAAAAAATGTATGAAGTGAAATGTATGCATTCACTACTGTAAGTCGCTCTGGATAAGAGCGTCTGCTAAATGACTAAAATGTAAAAATGTAAAATGTAAATAGTATTTTAAATGATTTGATGAACATCAGGTTATAGTGTATCAATAACTGGGACTTCACATCTGTTTGTGCAGATTGACAGCAACTGATTAAAATAAATAGTCGCTCAGTTTTTCAAATGTGTTTCTTTAATTCTTGATCTACTAAAATCCAGACAGAGGAATTAAATTAGTCTTGCACAGAGCCTTATGCAAAGTCTATATTGGAGTGTACCTCTCACCAAACCAAAATAAATTAAATTGTATCTCTGGCATTAAACATTCACATTATTGTTTTATTTTATTTTGTCAAATAATGATGTTCCCAGACAGACCATCAGTTGTGCAAAGAGTGAGTCAGCAAGTAGGGTATATTATCAACACAGTGCTCCTTTACAGATGATGAGGAGAAAGAGACAATTGAGGCTCGCTTTTCTAGATGCTGAAAAATTATTGAAATGTGTAACAGAGATTTAAATTGGCTCCAGGGAGATTCAATGACAGTAAAGAAGATACCAGTATACCTACTGTAAAGGTACATCTGCATTATACCAAGAGTAAATGTATCTCTGTATTATGCCTAGCCTAGTGCATTCTGAGACAAACAAGATCAAAAACCCAGATCCATTCTGACAGGGACAAGCTCTCCTAACTTGGCCACTCACTATGCTAGCTATAGCTAGTGATTAGCTAGCTACATTAGTTAACTGGCTAGGCACTATAGCTACTGTAGTTGGCTTGCTAGTAAGGCAGAGAACATGTGATTAATGTTAGTGTGTAGCTACTGAGTTAGGATCCACCCTGTAAAGAGGGATACAATTCCCCTGAAAATGACCAGGACTGATTGGATTTATCCTGCCTATTTTAATGAGAGTATAGGTTGTGGATTCCCCCCTACTAGGGGTGATTCCCTTTTATAGCACTGCATGGTTTCAGTTGGAGCCCAAATTCTTTGCCTATAGATGTATATATACTTTTTGTCTTCTTCACTTTTTCTGTTCATGCAGTGCGGCATACCAAAAAAATATTGCTATCAGGTTCTAACAGACAAATGTAACTAAGACTGGTAATGTCAACACAATCAAACTAGCAAGGGCAATGATCCCAAGTCAGTTATAATGTGGCTAATAGGCTAGCATATCTATTTATGTAGCAAGCTAAAAACACAGAGCCTAACATTAGCTAAATAGCTAGCGAGCTTGCTAGCTGCCAGGAGGATGTCATGTCATGTCATTGGAGGAGTGGGTGAGTGACTGATTCTTTCCCCTCATATTTTTTTGATGGCTATACACAGCTAGCTAGCAGTAACTTGAATTACTGTTATTCAGTTAGCATATCTTTTGCAAATTCACTCTGGATTTCTACTCCGATTTCAGAACACTTTCGCCTGTGTGCCAGAGCACAGAATAACTGATGAATGAACGTGGAACACCCGCTGAATAGTAAACAGTAAACATAGGTAAAAAAAGTAATAGTTAGTCAAGATGCTCTAGATAACAACATGTAAACAGCATAACCAGCTCTGATAGGGTGAGTAAAATGGTCAAAGTGAGGTGTTCTCTCATTTGTGTCTTCAATTAGCTAGCTAGCAAGCCAGCCAACTTTAGCCAGTTAGCTTTGGTGCTTGGTTGGGACAAGCATGCATAAGGCAGGCAAGCTGCAAAAGGACGAGTAGGCTACAATTCCCCATCGTTTATCAGTGCAATTTTGACGGCCAACTAGCTGAAAAGGTTTGAGAGGGTTTATGTTCCTTTGTTAGATTTGAGCTAATCTTGCTTTGACTAGCATTAGTTGTTTCTCTTGTTGTTTTCATGGTTATTTGATCAATAGGACTGTACATTTCCCAAATGTAAATGGACTCACGTGGTATTTACATATTATAGAAATCCATAGAGGTACATTTTGTGGCTTTTGATGAATGCATTTGAATTATCTAAAGTCGCACTGTTACAACTGCCTGTAAACATACAGTCCAGTTCGAAGTGAATGATGGCAGGCCTGTGTGGCAAATGGCTTGTTTGCATTATGGTCTACTGTAGCTCTGATTGGCTATGGCGCACCAATCTGTGTAGACTCCCGTCCTGGACGAAACAGATGTTTTTATTCGTTTTTTTTACTGCGGTGTCTATTAATTGTCCAAACACATGGCCACTTTCCAATTCTATATTGATATAGAATTTTCACAAATGCCTTACAATATGTCATTTCGAAAATTACCATATCTAAGTGCTCCCTTGTCAGATTTTTTTTTTAAAGTGTAATATTCTTCATGGGGGAGTATATGAACATATTTTTATGTGAATTAATGTTGCTGAAATGCTGCTAGTTCCACTTTAAGGTATCTATATTTTCCAATATGCCCAATATCTGGGAGCCTCTAAAATGGCCACTTCCTCGCAAAGTCATGTTTTAGGTTGAAAGCATGATTGGCCTAAATCACTAATAAGACTAACCACCCAGCAAACCGGGAATATTTCCCAGGACTAGCTAATATTCCCATTAAGTTGTAGTTAGGATTTTATCCTAACATTAGGATGATAACATCCCAAAAACATTAATATAATATTTTTGAAAACAATTATTATTATTTATTTTTTAGAAAATGTTTTAAATGAAGTATCCTTGGAATGTTTTTCTAACATTCACTAAAATGATTTGCACAACATCTCTAACAACCATCACAGAACATTTGCCTAAGATCCATATTAGGTTTCCAGGTAATGTAATAACAAAATATGTTCTGGGAACATTATTGCAACATCTGTTAAATGTTTAAATCAAAAATTGTAATCATCAGCACAACTAGAATGTGTATGTGTTATTAGAACCTGTGTGGCAACCTAATGAATGTTGTGGGAACATTCACAGAACCAATTTTGGTTTGCTGGGCATGCCCCTCCTGAACAATATTCTGACAAATGTAAATAAAGGTGGTTTTTCACTGGGAATTTAAGACAATACATGAATGATGCATTTATATATAATTTTTGGTAATTTAGCAGATGCTCTTATCCAGTGCGAAATACAGTCAGTGCATTCAACTAAAGGTAGGTAAGTCAACCAACCATGTTTAGAAAGTATACATGAATATTAAAATCTTATATTAAAATATTCAAATCTAAACCTAGTGACTAATATGTGTAAAAGAAGGACCTACAGTAACAACACGTAATATATTTCTTAGAGAGAGGTAAACTATCTATAGCATGTGAGCTCACACTGAAAACAAATTCAATGTTGCAAATTAAAGTGAAACACAGATTTATCAGATATTAGATTAGAAAGTACTGCCCTCAGGTGGAAGAATCAATTACTACAAAGGACTGGATTGTTGCATTGCTCAATGCATCACACAATTAGAAGCATTGAGATGACCACTGCACATACCTGGAGTATATAAACAAACCAATACACTCCAGCATCGTACACACTGAATATAGAGGATACAAATGATGAGGGAGATGAAAACATGCCACACCAGTAAAATGTTGTAATATCAGTATTAATACACTTTTAGATTTCTACAATAGACTAATTGAATGAATGTCTCAAAAGTGAATATACAAAACATAATTGGAAATATATTGATAGTACAAGGTATAATGATATATTTGATGATATTGACTGGTTGTGATTAGGCCAGCTGAATCTCAATATTACCCACATTCCTGGAAAATAATATGAGCTATTGTGCTTTTAAAATTATTTGGTAATGACTGTAAACGATGTAGGCAGTACAGTTTCAAAGGGTTGCTATGGTGACAGTGGTACATTGATGGAGTCATGACCAGACAAGCTCAGACCTTTAGCCCAGTCACCAAGAATGAGATGCAGTGTGTCGAGACCCAGTCCACAGACCACGTAACCCACAGCTGCTGATAACATTACAGTTGACAGACTACAATCCATGTCTCAGTGGTTTTGGAGATCATGGTACTATCTGTTTAGAGAACCATGCATCACTGAAGCTACAGCACACAAACCAGAAAAAATGCAAGCGGTAAGAGATGCTCTCATGCAGCATCAATCTCGACAGTATGTAACATCAACCAAAATAAAGGCTTTGAAGAGGAGAAGAAGAGAGTATTAGTAGCTTGTCCCTTCCTTCATACCCTAGTCTCACCACTAACCCACACACGCTCACACACACGTATATGCTCGATCAAAAATGGCACCCTATTCCCTTTATAGTGCACAAATTTTGACCAGGGCCCATAGGGCTTTGGCTGACCTCACTGCTGGGTTGCAGGCATTGGGTCAGTTAGTTGGGTTGTTATTGAAATTTGACAAAGCTGGTCAGCTCAGAAAACTAGAGGCTTGGCTTATAGTATTCCAACTTTTATATTTAAATACATGACGTGCAAATTTGCAGTGTACAAAGTTAAGACGAATAGGAATGACATTTACTCTTGCGGGTGGCCACACCTCCTGAAAATAACCTATGGATTACATTAGTTTTTCTGATCTTTGAAACTATAGGCTATTTTTGCAAAACTCTACAAACTAATCACAAAACCTTACACTAAACTAGCAAAATATTATACATACATTTCTTGCAAAAGCAAACAATTCTTGCAAAACTCTTCAAACTCTTAAAAACATGTTTTTTTGTTGTTGCATCAATACAGTACATACAAACCATCATTTGAATAAGCACACGAAGCACCAACTAAGCACTGATAGTATAAAAGAAAAACATTAATGTGGCTATTGCTTTTTCTGTGTGCAGGGCATAGCAGTTTGCAATAAAGTTTTGTCATACATGTAGTAAACGCACATACACACAGGTATTCAAATGTGTGAAGTATGGATGTGTATTCCGAACATAACACACTATCAATACAAATGAGGGGGAAAGTGTTTTTTTTTTCTCAACGTTCTAAAACTCCTCAAACAACAATAGCGCAGTAGAAGAAAACAAAAACATTTGTGCTAGAGAAAAATTAGGCTACATCTCGCCTTCTTTGTGGATCTGGCCATAAGATTTTCTCCACATCATATGCGATGTTGTCTTGAGCTAGGCACTGTGGAAAGTATCGCCTGGAGTGCTGTATCCAGGCCTAGCATGACCCCTGATCAATGTCTCCACAAGCCTCCTCCATTGCCTGTAGAAGGAGTATGCGTTGGTGGGGCTGGTGATCATACACCTTCCAACACCATGCAGAGAATAATTATTCAATATGATTCAAGAACGGAGAGAATGGGGGGAGTTTGTGTGCGATGAAAAGTGGGTGACCTGTGAACCAATTACAGACAACAGCAGCCCGGTGGAAACTAACATTATCCCAGATGATAACGTACCTGGGCTGCTCTGGCCCCTGGTCATTAGGGATTAGTCTGTTGTGGAGGGTGTCCAGAAATGTGATAATGTGTGCGGTGTTGTATGGGCCCAGGATTGCATGACGGTGAAGGACGCCGTTTTGACTAATAGCTGTACACATTGTTATGTTGCCACCACGTTGTCCCGGGACGGTGATGATGGCACGGTGTCCAATGATACTTCTGCCGCGGCTCCTTGTTTTTGCAAGGTTGAAACCTGTCTCGTCCACATATATTAGCTCATGATGCACTGCATCTAGCTTAATGACTCTCTGAAAGAGACAAGACAAAACAATGTAGCACAGTACGAAAAGACAGGGATCAGTCAATATGATGTAGCACCAAACCCTTCCAGATCCAGTACCAATGATAGGATAGTATAGCTTAGCTGCACATATTCATATCTCACTTGTTTTACATGGTCTGAGTTTCTTTCGAAAGGGACTCAGTACAGCTGCTTCATCCTAATTCTATTGCGTTTCAGTAGACGAGACAGTGCAGAGAGACTCTCTATTGACGTTTTGGAATATGGTGTTATCTGCCATTATGTGGTTCTGCAGTTCTCTGAGTCTGATGCAGTTATTTGCAATGACTATATTTACAATGTGGGTCTCCTGCACTGGGGTGAACAGTCAACCTCTTCCACTAGATACTGGTTTTCTTGCAATTCTGTAAAAACATTTAAATAGTTTTAGTGAAGATCCTTCTCATTATGAAAGTACAGTACATATTACTGTACCAGTAAGACTACTGCACTTACAGTTACTTACCGGTTCTCATTTCGAAATATCCAGATGATACCGGCAACAGTATAGCGGCTCAGATTTGGTTGAACCCGTTGCCCAGCCTCCCTCATGCTTATCCAATGTTTGATAACATGGTCAACCACAGTCGCTCTGATTTCATCAGTTATTGTGTTCCTGACTCCCCTTCCTCTTCCCCATCCTCTCCTTCTCCCCCATCCTACTTCACCTCTTCCTTCTCCTCCTCGTCCTCCTCTAGTTCTTACCCCACTTATTCTCTTTCCAATATTGGCCTCCATTGTTGCCTATACCAAATGTTTACCTGTGCGAAATAGTGTAGCAATGTAGAGACCAATGTTTACAGTTTTGCTAGGAGTGTTACTAACTTACAAACTGAGTGTAAAGCAGTGAGTGTAAAGCAGAGAATGTGCATTCAGTTTGGCACACTTGGTAAATGCATTGGCTACAAGTGTTAATGGTTTCAGAGATAGTGTTTCAAGAATCACTGTGTTTAAGCATTCAGAAAAAAAATGTAAAAATTACCCAGCTGCTGAGTCAACCCAACGGATGGAAAAAAAAACGAAACAACTGATGGTTCATGCCACATTCAAAACAACTGGGAACTGAAAAATATGAGGTCAAATCATGACTTTGTGATCTTCAGGTCGGAAAGTCGGAGCGCTCGAAAGAGGCCCGAGTTCCTGAGTTGGATGACCGTTCAAATTGATTCTTCCCAGTCAAAGCTAGATTTTTTTCAGAGTTCCCAGTTGTTTTGGATGCACTGAAGGTGGAGATTTCCGAGTTCCCAGGTGTTTTGAACACGGCATCAATTTACCCATGTTTGGGTAATCCAAACAACCCAACATTTTGGGTTATTCATTGAACCCAACTGGCTGGGTCAAAATAGCCTAGTGTGTGTTCTCTTCAATATGTACCCAGAGCTGGGTTACCAAATAGGGTTGTTTTTAGACAGCATTTTTTGGAGTGTACATTAAGCAGCATACACAAACATGCTGGGTTAAAGACAATCCAATTTGGGTAAATATTGGACACAACGCACATTGTGTTATTTTGACCCAGCCATTTTGATCAAAAACAACCCATCATTTAATTGAAGTTGGGTTGTTAATTGGGGATTTATTGAGCTATGATCCACCACATCAGAGCAGAAGACTGGGGGCGTGACTTAGACTTGGATTTCAGATACAGATTTTGGCCACCGATGACAGTAAATATCATTCATGTTAACTTTTTAGGTTGTATTGTCAGAACATATTGAGGTTGAAAACTGTCACGTTTAATGTTTTAGTAAGGCATACCCAAGTGTAAGAGTTCCTTAACTGTCTATGAATATCCAAATGTTGGGATATTTAGCACATGGTAAAAATATTAAAATGTTTCTATAGATTTGACAGTAAAATAGGTAGTGTGCAAAAATATTGAAGTTAAATTCAAATTTGCAGTGTATAAACTTAACATGATGGAGATGAATTACATTTATTCTCACAGGGGGCCAACAATTATTTTCTGAGAGCCACTTCCCCAATAGCCCACGCCTTTGGATTATCCAAACATTGGTTAATTGAACCATCAATTGGGTTTTTATTCACCTTCGTGCTGGGTTGACCCAGCTGATGGGTCTTTAAAAAAATATATGTTATTTTCAGCAGGTGTGGTCTTTTGTGGACATGGCTGTCAGATAGTTTTCTTTGACCACCCGTGAGGGTAAATGTCAGTCCTGTTAATCATATTATGTTAATAAACTGCACCTTTCCCTTCAGTATTTTTGCACATTGTATATTTTGATATACAATTAATATCACTAGCAATTCAATATTATAACATAGTGGTAACTAGCCCAACATTTGGACAGGAAATCATTTAAGCTCCAAAAGCATCAGTACTCAAGCCCAACATATGTTGACAATACAACAGAACACATGAACCGGAATGACATTTACTCTCATGGGTGGCCAAAAACAATGACCTGAAAACCACTCCCCTACTAAGCCTTGCCTCCAGTCTTCTGATCTGACCCTGTGGATCATAGCTCAATAACCCACAAAGTGACCTAACTGGCTGGGTAAAAAAGAACCCAACCTGTGTTATATCCACTATTTACCCAGCGCTGGGTTGTTTTTAACACAGCATGTTTTAGAGTGAGTAGCAGTATTAAAGGGCCAGAGCCATGGGAGCATGTGGTCGGTCATGGTCAAAAGCAGTGCACTATGTAGGGAATAAGGTCCCATTTGGGATACATCAATAGTCTCTGCAGAGTAGGAGGGTTAAGGACAATGGAGAGCAGCCAGCAGAGAGGAAAAAGAGCTCCGGTAAGTGCTGCATGTCATCAGTAAGGACCACATAGATGACACGTCCTTATAAGAATTCAGCACAGCTCCTTATTAGATTCCTATAGACTACTCAATTTTCACTGAATCCTTGTGGACATCCTAAACAGAATCCTATTCCCTATATAGTGCACTACTTTTGACCAGGGGCCTATGGTAAAAATGAGTGCACTATATAGGGAATATGGTGCCATTTGGGAAGCAATCCTATACTCTTTGAGTGAAGCCCTGACAAAAAAACTCATGGGCTTTTTAAAGTAAAGCCTGCTGAGAACAGTGGAGAGAAGGATGACACAGTGCCGCTGGACTGACTGACTCCCCGTGGAGAGAGCACATAAATAGCTGAAATCTCAACGAAAACGGTACATTTTTATATGGATACACTTTTTTTTGAGGAGCTTGAATAATGGGTAATCATTACGTAAAAATGGTCTCACAGTGGTCATTTTATACATTTTAAGAATCAATAAGCAGAACCAAATGTGTTTTGTATGTTGTCAAAAATGATTGCTCAGATTGGTCTGAATGGGTAGAAGAAGCATCTGAATAGACATTAACCCCCCAAAAAACACCTTTAGATAATTTGGGAATATCAGCAGTCTCAAAGACATTGGTTGGAGATTTTTAGAATTGTGTCCCAAATGGCACCCTATTCCCTATGTAGTGAACTACTCCTGACCAGGGCCCATCATGTCTCTGGTCAAAAGTACTGCACTATATAGAGAAAAGGGTACCATTTGGGACATTGACAAAATCTCAGGTCACCCACACTCCCTTCCATCCATTATCTTTGAGAAAACCAATATGTTTAGCCCCTGAATATTTCATCCCAGTTTCAAATTCCTAGAAAATAAGATTCCGCAGATGCAACCACATACATTTTACCTTGCTTTTGTCTGTCACTGATGAGACTTGGCAAATGTTCAATTTCATGGATGGTCACGTATTGTCCTTGGTTAAATCTGATGTATCTAGGAGAGGTCTGAGATGGGAGGGGAAAACAGAAAACTAACTGTTGTTGGCAGAGAGGTTTGGAACTCTCTTTCTTATTGGAGTTTTAGCCTGCCTGGGGCTTTACCACGTGGTAAAGCCCCAGGCAGGCCAAAACTCCATCCCACCATAACAGGCTGAAATTTCAGGCTCTCTAGTCAAACACCTCTTACACTAAAAGGGCATTATCATACATTTCACAATTTCTTATTATTTCAACCTCATAGTGTGGAATTTTAATGTTATTTTACTAAGCTACTTATACCTTAACTGAAGCACTGACCAATAAGACAGTAATTTCATAAAAGCATATTTACTAAGGGGTACTTCAGTGAAATATATCTACTGACACATTATTCGTAAGCATTAAAACTGTCTTTTGACACCAGAAATTAAAATTAACAATAAGAGGAGGACAAACTGTTAAGTGTTGTGGTTTTATCTTACACATTTACATTATGCAGGTCCTCTTGACTCCTCAATTCTCCTCAGTTCAGATTACTCCTCTCTTAATAACAGCCTTCAACTTAATGGTACAGTTCAATATAGGCATCAATCTAAGACTTTATAAATGTACGGGCTCAAAAATTATGCCAAACTTGTTAACATTATACCAGGAGAGGAAGTGGCACATTTCATTTTTTGGGGGGGAACACATAAAATAGTTAAATATGAGAGGATCTTAAAACTTTCCTGAAATGTCATACTTACTGCTGTCTTTTTGGTAGCTAGGGCCAGCTACTTCAAGTGCTGTCTGTCTTCCCAACAGCCTACTTGGTGTGTAAACTGCTGACTGCTCATAACTTGCAGATGATTGTTGACAGATCAATCAGAATTAAGGCGCAGGGCAATTTGTGACTGTTGTTATTTTCATAATCATTGGCTAAATTGGAGGGGGAGGGGTTATTCCTCTCTTAGGCAATCAGCAATTAGTACTGGGAGGTGTGCTTTTCACCTCTGCAAGACAATTAGCAATTAGTGTTTAATTCTCCACAGTCTAAGCCATTGGGGGGTTACAAGCTGACATATGAAATTGTTTTAAGATAGTTGTACTATGAATCATTTAGCAATTTGATTTGGAATGTTGTCCTTTACTACTATAGCCCAGAGAAATGCATTGAAAAACATATTCATAAATGGCAAAACATACAGTAAAAAAATAAATCATAAGAAACAAGGTTTTGAAGTGTCTGTCCTATATCCAGGAGATATAAGAATGCTCAGTTAATATATTTTGTTTATTTACACATATTTAAAAACCTCTATGGGATTGGTGTCCCTCCCGCGGAACGGTTGAGATAACGTAGGCTAATGTGATAAGTATAAGGTTGTAAGTATTTTTTTTTTTCAATCCCAGGACAAAGACATATCTGATATGGGCAGAAAGCTTAAATTCTTGTTAATCTAACTGCACTGTCCAATTTACAGTAGATATGACAGTGATGCTATTACAGCACCATGCTATTGTTTGAGGAGAGTGCACAATTATGCACTTGAAAATGTATTAATAAACCAAATAGGCACATTTGGGCAGTCTTGATACAATATTTTGAACAGATATGCAATAGCACATTGGATCAGTCTAAAATGTTGCACATACACTGCTGCCATCTAGTGGCCCAAATCTAAATTGCGCCTTGGCTGGAATAATACAGTCGTGTCCAAAAGTTTTGAGAATGACACAAATATTAATTTTCACAAAGTTTGCTGCTTCAGTGTCTTTAGATATTTTTGTCAGATGTTCCTTTGGTATACTTACAAGCATTTCATAAGTGTCAACGGCTTTTATTGACAATTACATGAAGTTGCAAAGAGTCAATATTTACAGTGTTGACCCTTCTTTTTCAAGACCTCTGCAATCCGCTCTGGCATGCTGTCAATTAACCTCTGGGCCACATCCTGACTGATGGCAGCCCATTCTTGCATAATCAATGCTTGGAGTTTGTCAGAATTTGTTGTTTTTTGTTTGTCCACCCGCCTCTTGAGGATTGACCACAAGTTCTCAATGGATTAAGGTCTGGGGAGTTTCCTGGCCATGGACCCAAAATATCTATATGGCAAGGTGCTCCATCATGCTGGAAAAGGCATTGTTTGTCACCAAACTGTTCCTGGATGGTTTAGAGGTTGCTCTCGGAGGATGTGTTGGTACCATTCTTTATTCATGACTGTGTTCTTAGGCAAAATTGTGAGTGAGCCCACTCCCTTGGCTGAGAAGCAGCCCCACACATGAATGGTCTCAGGATGCCTTACTGTTGGCATGACACAGGATTGATGGTAGCGATCACCTTGTCTTCTCCGGACAAGCTTTTTTTCCAGATGCCCCAAAGAATCGGAAAGGGGATTCATCAGAGAAAATGACGTTACCCCAGTCCTCAGCAGTCCAATCCCTGTACCATTTGCAGAATATCAGTCTGTCTCTAAAGTTTTTCCTGGAGAGAAGTGGCTTCTTTGCTGCCTTTCTTGATACCAGGCCATCCTCCAAAAGTCTTCGCCTCACGGTGCGTGCAGATGCACTCACACCTGCCTGCTGCCTTTCCTGAGCAAGCTCTGTACTGGTGGTGCCCCAATCCCGCAGCTGAATCAACTTTAGTAGACGGTCCTGGCGCTTGCTGGACTTTCTTGGGCGCCCTGAAGCCTTCACAACAATTGAACCGCTCTTCTTGAAGTTCTTGATGATCCGATAAATGGTTGATTTAGGTGCAACTTACTGGCAGAAATATCCTTGCCTGTGAAGCCCTTTTTGTGCAAAGCAATGATGACGGCACGTATTTCCTTGCAGGTAACCATGATTGACAGAGGAAGATCAATGATTCCAAGCACCACAATCCTTTTGAAGCTTCCAGTCTGTTATTTGAACTCAATCAGCATGACAGAGTGATCTCCAGCCTTGTCCTCGTCAACACTCACACCTGTGTTAACGAGAGAATCCCTGACATGATGTCAGCTGGTCCTTTTGTGGCAGGGCTGAAATGCAGTGGAAATGTTTTTTGGGGATTCAGTACATTTGCATGGCAAAGAGGGACTTTGCAATTAATTGCAATTCATCTGATCACTCTTCATAACATTCTGGAGTATATGCAAATTGCCATCATACAAACTGAGGCAGCAGACTTTGTGAAAATTTATATTTGTGTCATTCTCAACTTTTGGCCACGACTGTACATTAGGGCCTTTCTCTTGCATTTCAAAGATGATGCTACAAAAAATGCATGTTCTAATGTGTTATGTTCTCCAACATTAATTTCAAAGTGCTTCCTTTCAAATGTTATCAAGAATATGCATATCCTTGCTTCAGGTCCTGAGCTACAGGCAGTTAAATTCGGGTATGTCGTTTTAGGCGAAAATGGAAAAAAAGTGTTGGATCCTTAAGAGGTTTTAACCCCTTTTTTGTGGGGTTGGCACAAAACTACCTTCATATTTCCATTCATTTTTTTCAACCGGTACCTGTTACTTTCAGACAAGTCCCGTGACACTTGTGGTTGTAGAGAACACTATCGTGTTCGTGAGAGTCTCCTCTTTCCATAGATTGGTGATAATAGTTTGTAGGTCAAGGCTCCACACCACTCTCCCACTTGATTATCTTACCTAATTATTTACAGATGATTTCCTGTTGCTCATTTGTAGCTTTGGCAACTATGTGTATGTTTTCTATACCTGTTCGCTCCTCTCCCTGTAGGCTTTACAGACACTCCCCAGTCTTTGGCTGCAACCCTTGTAATTTAGTTTACTCTGTGCGCACAAGCCATGTGGAATTCCTGGCCTCCGGCAGCGGTTGGAACTGCTGATCTGCGTTCAAGAACGCTGAGTTCATCTCAGCATATGCTGCCATTCAGTCCATAGACCTTTTGGCTCTGATGGAGACATGGATCAACCCAGACAACACTGCTACTCCAGCTGCTCTCTATTCATCTGACTACATGTTCTCTCATAGTCCTAGAGCATCTGGTCATCGCGGTGGTGGCACACTGATTTCTCCTATGTGTAGATTTTATATTTTCTTCCTCACTCACCTGTCCATCTCCTCATTTTAATTCCACGCTGTCACTGTCACTTGTCCAGTCAAGCTTAACATTATCATCTATCGCCCACCAGGTTCCCTTAGAGAGTTCATCACTGAGCTTGACACCTTAATAATCAGATTTCCTGACAATGGCTTACCACTCTATGTACTGGGTGACTTCAACCTCCTGATATCTGCCTTTGATGAATTTCTTTCCAACTCTTTCTTTCTCCTCCTTGTCTCTTTTGACCTCACCCATTCCCAGTCCCCACCTACTCACAAAGCAGGCGATACGATTGACCTTATCTGGTCTTCCCTGTGTCTCAGTTGGTATAGCATGGTGTTTGCAACGCCAGCATGGTGTTTGCAATGCCAGGGTTGTGGGTTCGATTCCTACGGGGGGCCAGTACAAAAAAAATAAAAAAAATACATGAAATGAAATGTATGCATAAGTTGCTCTAGATAAGAGTGTCTGCTAAATGACTAAAAATGTATATCTGCACTAGAGGCTGTTCACCTACAAATCTCACTGGGGTCCTTGAGGACTGACTTTGGGAAAACACTGCCCTACCCAGATGGTAAATTTCCGTTGCTATCTTTGCTCTCTCACTCCCACTACTCTCTCTTCTTCTATCCTATCATCTTTCCCTTCTGCTAAATCATTCTCCCTTCTGCTAAATCCTTCTCCCTCCTGTATCCTGATTCTGCCTCTTTGATGCAACTCTCCTCCCTTTCCACATCCTATGACTTGCAAGGTGCCCTTTCCTGCCAGCCGGCTCTTCCCGTCCGTCCTGCTTCGTGGCTGAGTGACTCTTTACGAGCTTACAGAACAGTGCTGTGGGCAGCTGAGAGAAAAAAAGGAAAACTAAACTTCCGGAGGACCTATCATCATTTCACTCCCTCCTCTAACTTCTCTTCTGTTTATCTGCTGCTAAAGCCACTTTCTCTCATTCTAAATGTCAAACTTCTCCCTCTAACCCTAGGAAACTCTTTTCCACCTTCTGATCCCTCCTTAATTCTCCACCCCTCCCCTCCCTCTCTGTGGACAACTTTGTCAACCACTTTGAAAAGAAAGTTGAGGACATCCGCTCCTCATATACTGAGCCTGTTGATTCCACTGGTCCCACTCATACAGAACTAACTTACGCCTTGACCTCTTTCTCCCCTCTCTCTCCAGATGAAATCCTGTTACTAGTGAGGTCATATCCCCTTCTCCGTTCTCCAGACCATCTCTGGAGACCTTCTCACATTCCCTCCTTCATCAACTGATCCCTTACCACTGGCTGTGTCCCTTCTGACTCAAAATCTTACGTCAAAAATGACAGACTGGTATACCTTCTTTCTTTTCTTTCCAAAACACTTGAGTGTGTTGTCTCTAAACAACTCTCTCGCTACCTCTCTCAGAACAATCTTTTTGACCCTTAACAGTCAGGCTTCAAGACAGTTCACTCAACTGAGACTGCTTTTCTGTGTCATGGAGGCTCTCTCGTGCCTTTAATACCTTGCACCACCAGATGTTCTTATCCACCGTCTCAAGGCTAGGTGTCCCAGGCTCTGCACACTCTTGGATTTCATCCTACCAGGCAGGCCGATCCTACCAGGTGATGATCTGTGTCTGCACCACATACTTTCACTACTGGTGTCCCCCAGGGCTCAATTTTAGGCCCTCTCCTCTTCTCTCTATACACCAAGTCACTTGGCTCAAGGTCTCTCCTATCATAAATATGCAGATAACACAACTACTTTTCTCCTATCCTTTGTTATCCGTTCTGCTACCTCTGTTCTCTTGGACCTCCCACCCCTGTGGGAGTGCACCTCCAGCTTCGCTCAGTCCAAGTTATTCTCTGTCCTGACACCCCAATGATAGAACCAGCTTCCCCCTGATGCTAGGACAGCAGAGTTCTTGTGCATCTTCTGAAAACATCTGAAACCCTACCTCTTCAAAGAGAATCTTAAATAGTCCCACATCCCCCTCGCACCCGCTAATCACAGCAATTTAGATGGTACAATGATTCACTACACTATACAGTGCTTGCTTTTTCACGTAAACTGGAATTGGGCGAACAATGTAGAATTTTAGCAACCAGGAAATGACAGAGTGATTTTTATATTGGTCACTTGGCCCAATTTCTACTAGATAACACAGCCACAATGTCAAAATAGCTTTCCCATTTTGACAACAAATGGAAAAATGTGCTTTCTATGACTTTGATATGTGTTTGTCCCACCTAGCTATCTTAAAATGAATGTAAGTGTAAGACGCTCTGGATAAGAGTGTCTGCTAAATTAATAAAGTACCAAATATAATTTATATTATGCATCTGAAGTTTTATGTCTTCAAGGATAACGGTCTTAAGGGACTCAAAATAGTAATTTTCAATATTAAGGAACTTAGATTTTGTTCCAGAGGATATGCTGATTTCCAAGGTTGTAAAATATGCATATTCATATGCTGAGTTTACACAATACAAAACAACAAAGCAGCAGTTTACATAACCTTTAAAGTTTCTCATCAACAGAGTATAAACAACATTTGCATGGGGGTGTGTGTATGTGTGTTTGCATTTGTGTGCATGTCTTTGGCGTGTGTCTGATTGTGTGCATCTGTGTGTGTGTCTGATGTGGGACTGCTGGCTGAGATTGCCCAGTTTCCCCATTTCCCCTCTGGCTAATCACAAGAGCCCCCAGTAAATCCTTGGTATCACTGCAGGATCAAGAAAAGGCCTCCAGCCCTGGGGAACCTATCTCCACTGAGAGAAAGGAGAATACAATAATAACACTCCTCTATATATCTGTCTGCCGGCCTTGGGATGGTCATGGTCATGGTCAGAATTCTGTGCATCCCAAATTACACCCCATTTCCTATGTAGTGCAATACTTTGGGCTCTGGTCAAAAGTAGTGCACTATATAGAGAATAAGGTGACATTTAATACAAAAGGAGGACAAAGACGAGGAAAGGTGATGATGTCGTCACTGGTCATCCTTCACGGGCTGCCTTTAGTATAGAATAAAAGTAAAAGTCACCTTCCCTTTAAGATCAAACAACCTTCCTCATTCAAGTATGAAAGGACACGGACTATAGTTAGAGGGCAGGTCGTTAGGAAAGAGAGAGAGGGGAATATTGAGAGGAAGAATAGGAGAAGTTCAGAGTCAGATATCACATTGCAATATTTGACAATGCTACTCTGTTTTCCAGCTGCTCTGGTAACACAGAATCATTAGTTGAGTAGGACCATGGAGGGAAGTTTAACTGGTAGCCTCCTACTCTGATGAGAGCTGAGATATAGTGTCACAGTTGTACACCCTGTGCCCACTCAGAGGAGGCTTTTGATGGTTGTTTAAGCCTTGAGCATCTGACAATTAAACCCTGAATAGCATAAAAGGTCCAAGGAAGTCATATGCACTGGACTTTCCCTGGTGATGGTCACAGGGTGATAGGGGGGTCATAAAGTAAGTGCATTGTGTTGGGAGATGATAGATGACTTGTGGATAGGAATAATAAATAGGGTGCAGGGAGGGAATATAATATGCCCCACCCATGCAGAGCATGGCTCCCTTATCAGTGGAACAGAAATACACAGTTCGGTAGGCAAATGTGATACACTAAAAAATGTTGGGTTGTTTGGAGGACCCAACTGCTAGGTTGCAAGCATTGAATAACATAGTTTGGTTGTTTTCCTTAAAAAGAGCAAGGTTTGTTGTTTATGCTTGGTTATTGTGATATCACCCAACCGCTCAGATCAGAAGACTGGTGGTGAGGCTTAATAGGGGCGTAGCTTTCAGTTAGTTATTTTCTGGCCACCCATGAGAGTAAATGTTAATGTGTTGTATTGTTATGAACTGTTACTTTTGAACACTGATACTTCTGAGGTGTTAATAATGCTTTCACAAGTGTATGAGATCTGTATATGTAATGAATAGTTGCCTGAAATAGTGATACTGAAATAAAGCATTGAGCCAATTGTGTTGAAAATTGGTTTGTTACTTGAGGCTTTGATCAACAATGTACACTAGTTGCACCTGGTCAAAATAATTTAGAAATGCCAAATTAATATATATTATGTTACAAACGCTGTACCGCGTGCGCAGTGTAGCCTTTTTTCTCTTCTACTGAAACCTATGCCAAACCAATCAGGTGGTTGTTCAACGAAACAAATCTTCGTACGTCATTGATCATGTTCTTCTGATAAAGTGTTACAGGCATCAGCCCAGTGCTTCGAAGTAAACTGCTTAGCAATTTGGACACATGCCTCGGAGATCCAGGTATCAAACGTAACATCACTAGCTTTAGGTGAGTAGTGTCCTGCCGAGGTCGAGCGTTACTCCCTTTACACTGGGCCAGCAGCCCTACTCTCCTGTCTTTCTTTTTTTCCATCTGCCCTCATTTGTCCACAACCGACCAGACTAGCAACAGCAGAACGCCAGCCACCTGGAGCAGACCAGACAGCATTACCAGCAGAGGCGCAGAGGAAGGACCAAAGACACCAACCTATGCCTGGAGCGAGCAGACTACAGGGGAGTGCCTCCATTGACCTATGGGTCATGGGCTTCCAGGTGTGTCTGCTCGCTCTGAGGTTTGTCCTTCTTCCCCTTGTCGGGCCGGAGCAGACCAACTAACAGAACAGACCAGAATAAACACCCTCCTTCTCCAAATCCTCTCACCTCCATCTGAACAAGATGATCGGGATGAACCTAGGAGCGATGTGCCACTACAACGCTGTGAGGCTGACGCTAAGCTCCATCAAGGAGGTTGCCGAGAATGGAGCTGTCAATTGCCGGGGCGCAGGAGCAACTTCATCAGCAGCAACAACAACAACAACCACAGCCGTCAGACCAGAAACCATGATCCATCTGGAATTCAGCAGGGCAGTTCTTCAAAGAGATTTGGACTTACACCGTCTGACCTGAACTTCCTGGTGAAACCCCCAGGGCCAAATGAGTCTGGCCACAGTGCTTGCACAGCCATCATCTGCAGGATCTGTAAAGGGGACCATCCCATCGCGGACTATACTTCCACACAACCCTGCAACCTGTGTGGAAAAGGGTCCACTTTTGTAAAACCTGGATAATTCCTATGCCGGCAGGGAAAGGGCCAACACCACCATCCCCAATAACCCAAATCCTAACCACCCACCCCCTCCAGCAGACAACAGCAATGAAGACCCATACCCAGACCTTGACACAGCCACCAGCCAAACCACCACCCAACATGTCCCAGAAATGTTCCTCACCCCGTCACCACCCAAGATATCCCAGAAACAGGCTCCACCCCTATCGGCCCCTCCACCTCTGCACCCCTAACAAATCCTTTCCTTGCCACCTCCACCCCTCCGAACCGCTGGTCAAAGGAGAGCCGGTTTCAAGAGAGACCATACAACCGGAAGAACCCATCACCTTACAACTCAAGGTCTTAAACGACAACCCAAACTGACAAACAACAGACCAGAAGACCAACCTATAACCTAAACCCCAATGCCAGCAAACCCATCTCACAAAACCCCTATCCCCTCTGAGATACCGTCTCCCCCTTCTAGACTCCAGTTCCTGCACAGTTTGGCATTCCGTAGTATGTTGTTTCCGAGTGTGATGGGGATGGGGTGTTGTTGGACTATACCCACTCCGGTTGGTTCAGGTCTTAACAGGTCAAGACATTTTTGTGCCCCAGTCCATACATTGACTTTGTCCAGGATGCATTCATTCTGAAAACTGTAATGTAACTTCATTAGACTCTGTGACGGAAAGGGGGTATGCTCTGAGTTTGTTAAACGGGGCTGAATCTTTGCACTTTCTGAATTTTGACCAAAACTGTTCTAGTAACTGCCAGGTTATGAAACTGGATTCAAATTATTCCTGTGGCCCTGGGGTTTCCCCATCCAGTTCAGGTCAGACGGCACAAAGTAATCACATCTATGGTGAATTGCCCTGTTGAATTCCAGGCGGGTTATAGTTCCTGGTCTAGCAATTGTTGTGGCTGCTCTCGGTAGCTTCCTCGTTGGTGATTAGCGTCAGACTTACTGCGTTGTAGCGTTGAATTGCTCCTGTGTTCCTCCTGGTCATCTTGTTCAGCTGATTGGTGGTGGTTTCTGGGTCATCTCCAGTCCTGCAGGCGGAGAAAGGACAAATCTCAGAACGGGCAGACACACATGGAATCCCGTGACCTGTAGGTCAATGGAGGCACTCTCCCGTGGTCTGCTCGCTCCAGGAATAGGTTGGTGTCTTTGGTCATTCCTCTGGGCGTAGGTTGGTGGTAATGCTGTCTAGTCTATTCTGGGTGGTTGGCATCTGCTGGTTCAGGTCTGGTCGATGGTGGCCTGAGAAAGGAAGCGCTGAGGGCTGCAGGCCAAGGGTAGAGAGAGGCTCGTCTTGGCAGCACTCTACTCGCCTCAAGGACTGCAGTCTGTGATCTCCTCCTCAGGCAGCTGGTTCTGAATGCTGGGGGCGTCTGGGGTGGTCCGTGGACTGGGGAGTCAGGTCGGGCCGTGGTCAAGCCACTGTTACCCTTCCGTCCTCCTCAGTCCTTCAGGCGTTCCTGGCCTTTTCTACTGTACCAGAAAGGCTTTTACCGTTGGTACCAGAAAGGCTGGTACCACTGTTACCGTTGCTGCCTCTTGGTCCGTCCCAAAAAAAGGATAGAGAGAGTGTAGATAGAGAGGAGAAAGAGACACAACCCCAGCAAAATCTCCACCTCACAGGGTTGTGCATATTAAATATAAACCAGAGTCATTAGAAGTTCAAGGTCAATTTATTTGGTTATTCCAAAATTTCAAAGAGAGGCCATACAAACGGAAGAACCCCTTGCCTCACAACTCCAGATCTGAGATGACGATGACTCAAACTGGACAAAAATTACCCAACGTAAAAGACCAGACAAACAACAGACCAACAAGAGACAACCCAAAAACCCAAACCCCAACACCAGCAAACATGACCTGCAAAACCCACTATCCCCTCCAAAAAACTGTCTCCCCCTCCTAGACCACTCCCCAGTCTATTACTTACTCTGATTGCTCCTCCCTGCCCCCTAACTGTCCCTGATTCCCTTAGTCCATTAATGCCGTTGACTCCTTCCCCTTGCTTCATAGTGTCGTGGAATATTACAAAATTAGTCATGCTATCCCGTGTTTTACTGCTTAAAGAATTGTCTATTGTTATATACTAGTGTTTTTTCTAACCTGATAGAAACGTGTCTTTGTGTGACTCATAAGACTGGGTATTTAGCTCCATCTGCAGGAAGTTAGCTGTATGAAAACTTGCAGGAAGGAGCAAATTATAGTGTGAAATGTGACAAAATGCAGATATACTGTTGACCCCTCGGGCTATCTTAATCTGTACAGACAAAACAATCACCTTTAAAAAATATATATATGTATATATTTCACATTTATTTAACCATGTAGGACAGCTGAGAACAAGTTATCATTTACAACTGTGACCTGGCCAAGATAAAGCAAAGCAGTGCGACAAAAACAACAACACAGAGTTACACATGGAATAGACACATGTATAGTCAATAACACAATAGAAACATCCATGTACAGTTGAAGTCGGAAGTTTACATACACCTTACCAAATACATTTAAACTCAGTTTTTCACAATTCCTGACATTTAATCCTATTAAAAATTCCCTGTCTTAAGTCAGTTCGGATCCCCACTATATTTTAAGACTGTGAAATGTCAGAATAATAGTAGAATGAATTATTTATTTCAGCTTTTACTTATTTCATCACATTCCCTGTGGGTCAGAAGTTTACATACACTCAATTAGTATTTGGTAGCATTGCTGTTAAATTGTTTAACTTGGGTAAAACGTTTTTGGTAGCCTTCCACAAGCTTCCCAGAATAAGTTGGGTGAATTTTGGCCCATTCCTCCTGACAGAGCTGGTGTTACTGAGTCAGGTTTGTAGGCCTCCTTGCTCACACACACTTTTTCAGTTCTGCCCACAAATTTTCTATAGGATTGAGGTCAGGGCTTTCTGATGGCCACTCCAATACATTAACTTTGTTGTCCTTAAGCCATTTTGCCACCACGTTGGAAGTATGCTCGGGGTCATTGTCCAATTGGAAAACCCATTTGTGACCAAGCTTTAACTTCCCGACTGATGTCTTGAGATGTTGCTTCAATATATCCACATAATTTTGTTGCCACCACCGTGCTTCATGGTTAGGATGGTGTTCTTCGGCTTGCAAGCCTCCCCCTTTTCCCAACAAACATAACGATGGTCTATAAGACCAAACAGTTCTATTTTTGTTTCATCAGACCAGAGGACATTTCTCCAAAAAGTACAATCTTTGTCCACATGTGCAGTTGCAAACCGTAGTCTGGCTTTTTTTATGGCGGTTTCGAGCAGTGGCTTCCTCCTTGCTGAGCAGCCTTTCAGGTTATGTCGATATAGGACTCGTTTTACTGTGGATATAGATACTTTTGTTCCTGTTACCTCCAGCATCTTCACAAGGTCCTTTGCTGTTGTTCTGGTATTGATTTGCACCAAAGTACATTAATCTGTAGGAGAGAGTACGCGTCTCATTCCTGGGCGGTATGACGGCTGCGTGGTCCCATGGTGTTTATACTTACGTACTATTGTTTGTACAGATGAACGTGCATTTGGAAATTCAGGCATTTGGAAATTGCTCCCAAGGATGAACCAGACTTGGCTGATTTCTTTTGATTTTCCCATTAAGTCAAGCAGACGCACTGAGTTTGAAGGTAGGCCTTGAAATACATCCACACGTACACCTCCAATTGACTGAAATTATGTAAATTAGCCTATCAGAAGC
This sequence comes from Salmo salar, assembly GCF_965601325.2. Taxonomy (NCBI): domain Eukaryota; kingdom Metazoa; phylum Chordata; class Actinopteri; order Salmoniformes; family Salmonidae; genus Salmo; species Salmo salar. The sequence continues at coordinate 22,893,566 of NC_138309.1, read as the reverse complement.
TTCGCCATCTTTTTCTGGAATTTTCCAAGCTGTTTATAGGCACAGTCAACTTAGTGTATGTAAACTTCTGACCCACTGTAATTGTGATTAAGTGAAATAATCTGTCTGTAAACAATTGTTGGAAAAATTACTTGCGTCATGCACACAGTAGATGTCCTAACCGACTTGCCAAAACTATAGTTTGTTAACCTGTTATGGCTAGGGGGCAGTATTTTCACGGACGGATAAAAAACGTACCCGATTTAATCTGATTAGTACTCCTGCCCAGAAACAAGAATATGCATATAATTATTAGCTTTGGATAGAAAACACTCCAAAGTTTCTAAAACTGTTTGAATGGTGTCTGTGAGTATAACAGAACTCATTTGGCAGGCCAAAACCTGAGAAGATTCTGTACAGGAAGTACCCTGTCTTGGCCTTGTTGATTATCTCTATCTATTACAGGGGATCTCTGCTGTTACGTGACACTTTCTACGGCTCACATGGACTCTCAGAAGGCGGCAAAATGCTGAATCGTGGCTTTGCAGGCTCTGGCTGAAAACGGAGATTCCCGGTCGGAATATTATCGCTTTTTTACGAGAAAAATGGCATAAAAATGGATTTTAAACAGTGGTTGACATGCTTCGAAGTACGGTAATGGAATATTTAGAAATCTTTTGTCACGAATTGCGCCATGCTCGCGACCCTGATTTACCATTTCGGATAGTGTCTTGGAACGCACGAACAAAACACCGCAATTTGGATATAACGATGGATTATTTTGGACCAAACCAACATTTGTTATTGAAGTAGCAGTCCTGGGAGTGCATTCTGACGAAGACAACAAAGGTAATGAAACTTTTGTAATAGTAAATCGGAGTTTGATCAGGGCTAAACTTGGTCGGTGTCTAAATGGCTAGCCGTGATGGCTGGGCTATCTACTGAGAATATTGCAAAATGTGCTTTCACCAAAAAGCTATTTTAAAATCGGACATATCGAGTGCATAGAGGAGTTCTGTATCTATAATTCTTAAAATAATTGTTATGCTTTTTGTGAACGTTTATCGTGAGTAATTTAGTAAATCGTTAGTAAATTCACCGGATGTTTGCGGGGGGTATGCTAGTTCTGAACGTCACATGCTAATGTAAAAAAGCTGTTTTTTGATATAAATATGAACTTGATTGAACAAAACATGCATGCATTGTATAACATAATGTCCTAGGGTTGTCATCTGATGAAGATCATCAAAGGTTAGTGCTGCATTTAGCTGTGGTTTTGTTTTTTGTGACATTATATGCTAGCTTGAAAAATGGGTGTCTGATTATTTCTGGCTGGGTACTCTGCTGACATAATCTAATGTTTTACTTTCGTTGTAAAGCCTTTTTGAAATCGGACAGTGTGGTTAGATTAATGAGAGTCTTGTCTTTAAAATGCTGTAAAATAGTCATATGTTTGAAAAATGGAAGTTTTCGGATTTTAGAGGAATTTGTATTTCGCGCCATGCCCATCATTGGATATTGGAGCAGGTGTTCCGCTAGAGGAACGTCTAGATGTAAGAGGTTAACAAGAAATTTGTAGAGTGGTTTAAAAATGAGTTTTAATGACTCCAACGTAAGTGTATGTTTTGCCAGTGCCAGCTTTCTGGGGGAGTTCTGGGGGAAATTCCAGAACGCCCTGAACACCCAGGGGTCCCTGACAGCGATGTTCGATGTGACCAAGCTGACAGATAATAGCATTAATACTGTTATTATCCGTATGTTCAACGAAACCGTATGGCTGGGCAGGTACTGCAACGTGAGGGGGCCCCTGGTTCAGGTGAAGGATCCCGATGGGATCTGGACAGGCCTGGAGGGTCTCTGTTCAGCAGAGGGAGGACCCTGGGGGCTATGGCAGGTTGAAAGCCATTCCATCCACCATAGTCCTCTTAGGGAACAGGGACCATGTTCACTACCAGGACCAGCCCAAGCTGTGCCGTAAGTGTAGTGAACATGGCCACCTAGCAGGCGCCTGTGAAAAGGTGGTCTGCATGAAGTGCCAGGAGGTGGGCCACCGCTATGAGGACTGCACGAATGGAAGGTCGTGCAACCTCTGTGGCGAGCGGTCCCACCTCATCCGCGGCTGCCCCTCCTCCTGGGCCAATAAGGTCAGGGGTGGCAGGAGGGAGATGGCGGTCGCGGACCGGGCTTCCGAGCGCCAGGTGGAAGGAACGGCAGTTGCCGAGGTGGTGGAAGAGGTGGTTGTGGAGCCGGTGGTAGTGGAGGGCGTGGAAGGTGTGGTGGTGGAAGAAGTGGGAGGAGAGGACAAATGCCTACCCACCCCAATACCCCTGCCCCAGACTGATTGTGACCCCTGAAGTAGAAAGGGCCGAGAAAGACGGCTCCGGAGAGGTTTTGAGTGAGAGCTCCCCAAGTGGGTCAGACAGCACGGGAACAGATAGCACCATGGAGACGATGTCAGGAGATACGGGAGAAGGGGGGGAGACTCTGGAGGAACACCTCTCCCCACAAAAAAGAAATGCTGAGGAGCGCTCCGACCCTGAACAGGGTGAGGAGAAAAAGGGCAAAGTCGAATGGGAGAGCTCCCAGGGGGAGGAAGAACCTAGAACCTTCCCCTCCATCTCCCCCAACCAAATCTCCTTTTTAAGTCTTGTTTTAACCTCCTCTCCCTGCCAACTCCCCTTACCTTAGAGGTAGAGAGAGAGAGAGAGAGAGAGAGAGAGAGAGAGAGAGAGAGAGAGAGAAAGTAACTGAAAAGTAACCCATTTTAATATTTTTTAAAACCTCTTACATCTAGACATTCCGCTAGCGGAACACCACTCCAATATCCAATGATAGGGCGTGGCGCGAAACGCAAACTCCTCGAAAATCCGAAAACTTCCATTTTTCAAACATATGACTATTTTACACCATTTTAACCTGTTATGAATAGGGGGCAGTATTTTCACGGCCGGATAAAAAACGTACCCGATTTAATCTGATTATTACTCCTGCCCAGAAACTAGAATATGCATATAATTATTAGCTTTGGATAGAAAACACTCCAAAGTTTCTAAAACTGTTTGAATGGTGTCTGTGAGTATAACAGAACTCATTTGGCAGGCCAAAGCAGGCCAAAAAATACAGCATCTGTGCTGTAACGTGACACTTTCTAAGGCTTCCATTGGCTCTCAGAAGCCGCCAGAAAGTGGAATGGGGTGTCTGCTGTCTCTGGGTAAAGTACAACAGCAGAGTTTGTTAGTGGTCAGCCTGGGGACAGTGAGACTGAGATGCGCGTTCACGAGACTTCTCAATTTTTTTTCTTTCAGCCTTTGAATGAATACAATGTTGCCCGGTTGGAATATTATCGCATAAAATAGCATTAAAATAGTGTTTGACATGCTTCTAAGTATGGTAATGGAATATTTATGGCTGGGTACTCTGCTGACATAATCTAATGTTTTGTTTAGCTGTAAAGCCTTTTTGAAATCGGACAATGTGGTTAGATTAACGAGAGTCTTGTCTTTAAAATGGTGTAAAATAGTCATATGTTTGAGAAATTGAAGTTATAGCATTTTTTAGGTATTTGTATTTCGCGCCACGCGATTCCACTGGCTGTTGACTAGGGTGGGACGCAAACCTAGCCCATAGAAGTTAAGGTAGATAGGTCAAGTGTTTTATTGCAAGGGTTGTGCAGGGATTTTAAACTGACTGACTGTTTTAAAACCCTGAATCCAAGATAGGAGGGCTTCACCTGGACCAGTGGTGATGGCACCAGAGCCTCTCGCATTGACAATCTGTTTACCCGTGACTGTCCCCCAACTGATGCTAGAATAACCCCTGCTTTCTTCTCAGATCACGTAATGCTGACATGCACCCTTTCACTAACTTTGGGTGTGACTGTGGGAAGAGGGCCCTGGAAACTGAACTGCTCCCTTTTAGAAGATGATAGAGTAGTTAGTCAGTACAGGGAGCAGTTCAGCCAGTGGCAGACGCTACAAGACTTCTTTGACACACGAGCAAAGTGGTGAGAAATGGTGAAGGTTAGGACGAGGACCTTCTTTAGAGAGATAGGAAAGAAGAAAAGTAAAGAAAAAGATAGACGCATGGTGGGACTGCAGAGGTGACTGGAAAGGTATTTTAATCTAGGTCAACAGGGCTTTGATTTTAACCATGAAACTAAATAAGTAAAAAAGGAAATGGCATTTTTAGCAGAACAGAAAAGTAAGGAGATTATTTTAAGAAGGGAAAGGGAATTAGAAGAAGGGGAGAAGTGCACAAGGTATTTTTTTAAGAAAATAGTTAGTAAAGGTAAAATAATGACAGGTTTAAAAAACAAAGATGGGGTTTCAAAAACATATACAGAAGGAATAAAGGAAGTAGCCAAGGATTTTAATGGGGAACTGTTTGGAGTAAAGGATGTGTGTGAGGAAACCATGGTCGACGTTGTAACATACATCGACAGGACCTTACCCAACAGAAATCGACCAAGGCCGGAAACATTTTAAGAGGGGTAAGTCACCGGGGGAGGATGGCCTCCCCTTGGAATTTTATCTGACATTTTGGGATGTTTTTAGCCGACAAACTTCTGACTGTTTTTACTGACTTTGAACACCTTGACAGACTACCTGACAGTTTTAGAGTAGGGGCCGTGACTCTTTTACAATAAAAAATGACAGGACTGACCTGAAGAACTGGAGACCAATTACCCTTCTAAATTTTGATTGTAAACTTTTTACCAAGGTTTTAACACTCAGAATGTCTTCTGTTTTAGGGCAGGTGATCCGATCCACCCGGACCAAACCTGTGCCATTCCCAGAAGGAAGATCACTGACAGCCTGGTACTGATCAGAGATGCCATCTGTTATGTGAGAGACAGAAACATGCGGCTTGTAGTCCTAAATTTAGATATTTATAAAAGCTTTTGATCAGGTCTCGTACCAGTACCTCTTCAAGGTACTGTAAAAAATGGGCTTCCCAGACAGGTTCTTAGCTTGGGCGGGACAGCTGTATGGGGATATCACCAGCAAAATCATTGTAAATGGGCATTTGTCAAAAGCAGTGGGAGTACACTGCGGCGTCCGTACGGGCTGTCCATTATCTCCTCTTCTGTTCGTGGCCTGTATTGAACCACTGGCACAGGTCTTGAGAAGGGACAAATGTATCAGTGGGGTGGGTATTCCAGGGAGTGGGGGGATGACCGACTAGTGCGTCTTTTACATGGACGATGTCAACATTTTATGTACTGACCTTTTATCTGTCGACAGGACCCTGGACAGGACAGACTGGTATGGACGAGCCTTTGGAGTGAGACTGAACAGAGAAAAGACAGAGGCCCAATTTTTCAGACCATGGACTGACCCAGACTTGACCAGACTACCACTAACTGTTAAAATGACTGACATAAGGGTACTGGGAGTAAAGTTTGACCGGGAGGGAGAAGGGAGTGGTAATTGGCATGGGATTCTGGGGACAGTACGACAGAGACTGGGTTTTTGGGGACTTCGACAGCTGACTTTTGAGGGCAAGGTTTTAATCATTAAAGCTGTGATTTTACCTGTGCTTTTATGAATCAGTTCTGTTTTATCCCCCCATGAAGAACTCTTTTAGCTCTGGAATGGATGGTGTTTTACTTCCTGTGGGGAAGCAAGTGGGAGAGGCTGAGGAGGGAGGTGGTCAAGAGGCCCAGGTGCAAGGGGGGGGGGGGGGAAGGCTTGCCTGACCTCTAATTGTTTCTGGGCAGCCGCTACACAGCGTTACGTCTCACTCTTGCCACCTCCCCAGTCAACAACAAGACACAGGCCCTCGCACGGTTCTGGCTGGGATCTTACCTCAGAACCCTGAGGCTGATCCCAGTCGACCTGCGAGCCCCAGTCTCTTTCCTGCTCCCCACACACTATGCCCAGCTCCAGAAGTTAAGACATTTTAAACTGGAAAAAGAAGCAGTCACTGTTTTAACTAAACACCGCTCTCTTGTGCAGGAGCTGGAACCAGTGTGTCCAGTGCGCAGGCTTGCTGTAGGCGAGCTCATAACGGTTTGGCGTGACGTGGCCCATCCTGCTCTCCTGAATCGGAACCGGGACCTGTCCTGGATGGTCGCCTACGAGATCCTCCCGGTCAGGGCCGTTATGCACTCCCGGGGCATGGCGAGGATATCCGCGTGCCCCTGACCAGGCTGTGGCCAAGAGGAATCGGTGAGGCACTTGCTCTGGGAGTGCAGAGCCACCAGGGTCCTGTGGAAGGAAGCTGGCCCCTTGATCTCCCCGTGTCTGCCAGCAGGGGAGGACCTAATGCCCCAGCTTGTGCTGTATGGAGTGGGCCAAAGGTCTATTCCACCGAAGGCCTTCACCAAGCTCTGGCCCACCCTCACGTGTCTGAAGGATGCACTGTGGTCCTCCCGCAACCTGCTAGTAGCGAAACGAGTAGACACCACCCCCCAGGCAGTGGCCATGGTAGCCACGGAAGCCCCTGGGTAGTACAGAAGAAATGGGGCCTCGGCCCCAGGCGAAGGGTCGCCACAACACCCAAGGTCCCAGCGGCCACGGCCTGACAGCGCTGCGGTGCCTAGGGCGATGCGCCTAGGGGAGGGATCTCCTCTGGGCCCCGAAGGACAGGACGGTGCTTGATTCAGAAGAGCAGGAGGAGGCGAGTTTGATAAGGACTGACCCCGCTCCTGTACAAAGGACCGAAGACAGCTTTTTAACAAAGTGACTTTTTAACATGTTTTCCATGTCTTAAAATGTTTTACTTTTGTTAAATCATTTGTTCACATTTTAACCTCTCAAGGGTCGGCGGGACGAAATCGTCCCACCTACTTGTCACGTCCTGACCAGCAGATGGAGCTGGTGTAGTAGTTTGGGGGTCAGGACGTGGCAGTCTTGTGTGTGTCTTGTGACTCCTGATCAGGAACAGCTGGGAATCGTTGTTCCTGATTGGGAGTCATATATGTAGGAGTTGTTTGTCACTGGGGGTTGTGGGGAATTGTTGTGAGCACTGCTTTGTTTGGTTGAGCCTGCCACACTATCATATCATATCATATCATATCATATCATATCATATCATATCATATCATATCATGAGTACTGTTCATTGTTTTGGTTTATTGTTTTTCGGTGGATACTTTGCTTGTTTTTTTGTAAATTAAAGAAACATGAGTGTCCACACTTCCGCTGCGCCTTGGTCGTCCTTTCAAATCCACGATGGAAGCCGTGACACTACTCAACAGCCAGTTGAATCCCGTGGCGCGTTATTCAAATACCTTAGAAATGCTATTACTTCAATTTCTCAAACATATGACTATTTTACACCATTTTAAAGACAAGACTCTCATTAATCTAACCACACTGTCCGATTTCAAAAAGGCTTTACAACAAAAGCAAAACATTAGATTATGTCAGCAGAGTAACCAGCCAGAAATAATCAGACACCCATTTTTCAAGCTAGCATATAATGTCACAAAAACCCAGAAGACAGCTAAATGCAGCACTAACCTTTGATCTTCATCAGATGACAATCCTAGGACATTATGTTATACAATACATGCATGTTTTGTTCAATCAAGTTCATATTTATATCAAAAACCAGCTTTTTACATTAGCATGTGACGTTCAGAACTAGCATACCCCCCGCAAACTTCCGGTGAATTTACTAAATTACTCACGATAAACGTTCACAAAAAACATAATTATTATAACCTCTATGGGCTAGGCGGGACGAATTCGTCCCACCTACGTAACAGCCACTTGAAGCCTGTGGCGCGATTTTCAAAACCTTAAAAATCCTATTACTTCAATTTCTCAAACATATGACTATTTTACAGCTATTTAAAGACAAGACTCTCGTTAATCTAACCACACTGTCCGATTTCAAAAAGGCTTTACAACGAAAGCAAAACATTAGATTATGTCAGCAGAGTACCAAGCCAGAAATAATCAGACACCCATTTTTCAAGCTAGCATATAATGTCACAAAAACCCAGAAGACAGCTAAATGCAACACTAACCTTTGATGATCTTCATCAGATGACAACCCTAGGACAATACAATACAAGCATGTTTTGTTCAATCAAGTTCATATTTATATCAAAAACCAGCTTTTTACATTAGCATGTGACGTTCAGAACTAGCATACCCCCCGCAAACTTCCGGGGAATTCGCTAACATTTTACTAAATTACTCACGATAAACGTTCACAAAAAGCATAACAATTATTTTAAGAATTATAGATACAGACCTCCTCTATGCACTCGATATGTCCGATTTTAAAATAGCTTTTTGGTGAAAGCACATTTTGCAATATTCTAAGTACATAGCCCAGGCATCACGGGCTAGCTATTTAGACACCCGGCAAGTTTAGCCTTCACCAAAATCAGATTTACTATAACAAAAATGTTATTACCTTTGTTGTCTTCGTCAGAATGCACTCCCAGGACTTCTACTTCAATAACAAATGTTGGTTTGGTTCAAAATAATCCATAGTTATGTTCAAATATCCTCTGTTTTGTTTGTGCGTTCAAGACACTATCCGAAATGGTAAAGAAGGGTGACGCGCACAACGCTTTTCGTGACAAAAAATTCTAAATATTCCATTACCGTACTTCGAAGCATGTCAACTGCTGTTTAAAATCAATTTTTATGCAATTTTTCTCGTAAAAAAGCGATAATATTCCGACCGGGAAAGCGTGTTTAGGTTCAAAGAGAGAGAAAATAAAAACATGGGGTCGACTCGTGCACGCGCATCAGTCCCATTGTCCTCTGATAGAGCACTTACCAAAAGCGCTAATGTTTTTCAGCCAGTGGCTGGAATTACATCATTCAGCTTTTTCCCGCCTTCTGAGAGCCTATGGGAGCTGTAGGAAGTGTCACGTTACTGCAAAGATAATCATTTTTCATTAAAGAGAGCCAAGAAGAACAAGAACTTGTCAGACAGGTCACTTCCTGTAAGGAATCTTCTCAGGTTTTTGCCTGTCATATGAGTTCTGTTATACTCACAGACACCATTCAAACAGTTTTAGAAACTTTAGGGTGTTTCCTATCCAAGGCCAATAATTATATGCATATTCTAGTTTCTAGGCAGTAGTAATAACCAGATTAAATCGGGTACGTTTTTTATCCGGCCGTGCAAATACTGCCCCCTACCCCCAACAGGTTAAATGGCTTTTACAGAATTTGATGTTTTACATAGAAAGTACTTTTCTTTCTGGTTGTTTTTATTGGTTTTAACAACATGTACTTTTTAGCAAATGTATATGTAATATCCAAATGCTGTTTTTATGCTTTTATGCCGTTTTTGTGTAAAAAAAATTACGTACAAAAATATTTATGAGCTTTTTTAAAGGAAATGTGATAATACAACTTTTCCAAAATAATAAAATGGCAAAAACAATGTTCACTAAATCCCTGTCCTGCACCATTTCTAATGAGACCTGCGTTTAAGCCAGCAACTTATGTACGAGCGGCAGGAGTGCAGCATGAGTCCTGAGACTGCATGTGGAGTGAGATCACATCCAAAATTGGCGGCTCAGGTGAAAGATTTGTGTGTTTCGGAAATCGGATTATTCCACAGATATTGAATATCGGGACATTATCAAGGGCCATCAACTGTGACAGGCATGAGTTACATATGAAGATACGCAGGTGTGGAAAAAGTACCCAATTTTCATACTTGAGTAAAAGTTTAAAATACCACTTGAGTAAAAGTCTAAACGTATTTGTTGTTAAATATACGTAAGTATCAAAAGTAGAAGTAAAAGTATGAATAATTTCAAAATCCTTATATTAAGCAAAGCAGACTGCACCATATTCTTGTTTTTAAAATGCACGGATAGCCTGGGGCACACTCCAACACTCAGACAATATTTAAAAAACATACATTTTGTTTAGTGAGTCCACCAGACCATATGTAGTAGGGATGACCACGTGTTCTCTTGTTAAGTGTGTGAATTTCACAATTTTACTGTAACAAGTACTTTGGGTTGTCAGGTAAAGGTATAGAGTAAAAAGTACAATATTGTCTTTAGGAATGTACTTGTGGTAGTGGCTTGTGAAAGTATTCACCTTAAAAAATAAAAAAAATGTAATAGGGAAAGTGGTGTGGTCATATGTATTCACCCCCTTTGCTATGAAGCACCTTAAGATGTGGTGCAACCAATTACCTTCAGAAGTCACATAATTAGTTAATTAAAGTCCACCTGTGTGCAATCTAAGTGTCACATGATCTCAGTATATATACACCTGTTCTGAAAGGCCTCAAAGTCTGCAACACCACTAAGCAAGGGGCAATATGAAGACAAGGAGCTCTCCAAACAGGTCAGGGACAAAGTTGTGGAGAAGTACAGATCAGGGTTGGGTTATAAAATAATATCCAAAATGTTGAATATCTCACGGAGCAAAATTAAATCCATTATTAAAAAATTGAAAGAACATGGCACCACAACAAATCTGCCAAGCAAGGAGGGCATTAATCAGAGGCAACAAAGTGACCAAAAATAACCCTGAAGGACCTGAAAAGCTCCACAGCGGAGATTGGAGTATCTGTCCATAGGACCACATTAAGTCGTACACTCTACAGAGCTGGGCTTTACGAAAGAGTGGCCAGAAAAAAAGCCATTACTTAATGAAAAAAATAAGCAGTGACATTTGGTGTTCGCCAAAAGGCATGTGGGAGACTCCCCAAACATATGGAAGAAGTTACTCTGGTCAGGTGAGATTAAAATTGAGCTTTTTGGCCATGTCTGGCGCAAACCCAACACCTTTCATCACCTCGAGAACACCATACCCACAGTGAAGCATGGTGGTGGCAGCATCACTGGGGAACTGCTGAGAATTAAAGGAATGATGGATGCAGCTAAATACAGGGAAATTCTTGAGGGATAGCTGTTTCAGTCTTCCAGAGATTTGCGACTGGGACGGAGGTTCGCCTTCCAGCAGGACAATGACCCGAAGCATACTGCTAAAGCAACACTTGAGTAGTTTAAGGGGAAACATCTAAATGTCTTGGAATGGCCTAGTCAAAGCCCAGACCTCAATCCAATTGAGAATATGTGGTATGATTTAACGATTGCTGTACACCAGCTGAACCCATCCAACTTGAAGGAGCTGGAGCAGTTTTGCCTTAAAGAATCGGCAAAAATCCCAGTGGCTAGATGTGCCAAGCTTATGGAGACATTCCCCAAGAGACTTGCAGCTGTAATTGCTGCCAAAGGTGGCTCTACAAAGTATTGACTTTGGGGGGGCGAATAGTTATACACACTCAAGTTTTCTGTTTTTTTGTCTAATTTCTTGTCTGTTTCACAAACAGCTTATTTCTCTCTAATTTTGTGCACACATTTGTTTACCTCCCTTTTAGTGATTATTTCTCCTTTTCCAAGATAATCCACCCGACAAGTGTGGCATTTCAAGAGGCTGATTAAACAGCATGATCATTACACAGGTGCACCTTGTACTGGGGACAATGAAAGGCCACTTTAAAATGTTCAATTTTGTCACACAACACAATGTCACAGATGTCTCAAGTTTTGAGGACCATGCAATTGGCATGCTGACTGCAGGAATGTCCACCAGAGCTGTTGCCAGATAATTTAATGTTAATTTCTCTACGATAAGCCGCCTCCAACATTGATTTAGTGAATTGGCAGTACGTCCAACCGGCCTCACAACCAAAGACCACATGTATGGAGCGGTTTGCTCCCCCACACGTTGTGAATAGAGTGCCCTATGATGGCAGTGGGGTTATGGTATGGGCAGGCATAAGCAATGGACAATGAACACAATTGCATTTTATCAATGACAATTTGAATGCAGAGAGATACCGTGATGAGATCATTAGGCCCATTGTCGTGCCATTCGTCCTCTGCCATCACCTCATGTTTCAGCATAATTATGTACGGCCCCAGGTCACACCAGATACTGACTGTTTTTCTGATCCACGCCCCAATGTTACTGATGTATACTATATATATATGTTTATTTCCAGTCATGTAAAATCCATAGATTAAGACCTAACAAATTTATTTCAACTGACTGATTTCCTTATATGAACTGTAAATCATTAAAAATAAAAATAATTTTGCATGTTACATTTTTATTCAGTATTGAAACAGCCCTGTTGTTGACAGCTGTAGTGATGGTTGGTGTGGAGCTCGGTTGGGTCATATGGGATGTACCGGCTTTATTTTGGGATCAGGGAGGGATTGAGCAGTAATGGGTGGGCATTGTTGGGGAGAGTACGGTGATCCCACAGGATTCGTCTGATGAGCCGGGATTTGATTCATCTGCTCCGTCTATCGATTTGTTTTGGCCATACAGAGCTTGAACTCCACTGTTAAAGCTCAACTTTTTCATTTTTAACCAATTCTGAGAAGTATAATACCTCTGAACACAATTTAATCTCCTTCTTCCATCTCTCGTCGTCCAAACCCTGTTCTTCTTCTGATCAAAGTTGTATGGTGGTGGATATATGGTTTTTGCTCATCTATAATGTTGAAATGAAAGTTGAATTATATCTGAAGAAAAATAGCACTTTGCTGACCTTGTAGCCTGTAATTTGATGCAACCTCAACAAGTATAAGATAGAGGTTGAGCTCAATCTGTCAATAACGTATTAATAACTTCAATAAGGGGCAAAAACATAACTTTAAAACCAAGATTGGCTTTCAATTGAATACAACATTCATTCATTGATACATTCCATCTTTTGAGTGATGGAGCTAAAGTGGGAAGAATATTTTCAGGTCTAACTTTCTGACATGTTGAACCAGACTCTCATCAGTGTATTTCACATCCATCCATCCACAGCAGCCTCTCCTAAGAGACTTCAAACTGGAGCAGAAGCATGCAGTGTGCTGGACTGTACCCAATGAAGACAGATCCCCTCATGTTAGCCAATCCTGCGGGAGATTCAAGAGGCAGCCCTAATGACGAAGGACATGTACTCAGAGCATGACAGTGAAGTATTTATCAATTGGTCTTAGTCAAAAGTAGTGCACTACATAGGGAATAGGGTGCAAAATGGGATGCAATCACAGGCTGAGTTGACTTCAAGGCCTTCAGGCTTGCAGGTTCCTTGAACAGACACAGGGAGTGGAACAGGGCAGGAAAGGGTCTGGCAAACATAATACTCAGGGGGTATCTGAATACAACAGTGATGTACAATATACAGTCTGTTCTGGTCTGTCTGTACTATTGGATAAAGCAGGTGGTTGATCATTGAAGTGGGTATTTTTTTTTCAATTAGACTTGCAGGAAACAGATATAGGAGAATATCCTGTAATAGACTATTACCTCAACCTTGAAAGGGTTGGTTTCCCTGACACTGATTTAGCCTTGTCCTGGACTACAACAAATTCAATTGAGAATCTCTTAGAGAAATGCAATAAAGAAACCGCCTTGTAGTCTCAAATATTATGAACGCTATCAGGAAATAATAGAATGATGAACGGGGAGTTAACAACTTGCATGCAGATTATGTCCCAAGCAGGACTATGTTCAAGGCACACCAGTGACGTACTATTTAACTTTTTCACTCACAATGGAATATCAGAGATCAAATAATGAATTGGTTTGGTCCACTGCTTGACAACAGTATGCAGAGCATGTTCGCTCTGGTGAGATAATTGACAGTTTAGAATCCCGACAGGGAGAGTTGGGTGATGAGTGTGTTGTTTTCAAGAGTTTATTTATGAATCTTCTTATTCATTTCTCAAAGGTTTCATCCAAAATGGCAAGTTATTCCGTGTATAGGGTGCTATTTTGGAAGTGGCCCAAGTATGGAAAGATGGTTTCGACTTGGAGTCTTTTGGCGAACTTAAATGGCAGGACAGAGAGAAAGGCCTGGAGTGATGTTGTGCGGTCAGAGTGGAATGTTGCATAGTCTCGTTAGAAAGAACCAAGCAGGAGTAATGTTGGATTCAAACGTATTATTTTCTTTAGACACAGACATTTGAATGCATTATTAACTTTAAGGTCAAGGCATTTACCAAAGCACTCCCGGGTGAGCAGAGCTGTATGGTGCTCAAACCTGCATACAAAAACAAGCCCCACAGAATATTTTGTGGAGAACATACAATAGCACTTTGGGTATTGCTTGGCTGAATGGAAACATCTCTTGTGTGTCACTGACCCTATCCACACTACAATTTCTATAAACTACAGCATATTGGTGGTAAGGGTTCATGCATGTTTGTTGTAACCTTTGTGTGCATATGCAAGCGTTGCAAAACGTTTTGACAACTAGTTATCGGAAATAGTTGTTAGATATATATTTAACTCTGCAAGTCAGTTAAGAAAAAATTCTAATTTACAACGACAGCCTACCAGGGAACAAAAGCCTACCTGCTTTGCTCAGGTGCAGAACTGCAGATTTTTACCTTGTCAGCTTGGGGATTCAATCCAGCAACCTTTCGGTTACTGGCACAATGCTCTAACCACTAGGCTACCTGCCTACCTTCCCCCTCCTCCCTGTCCATTTTTTCAAGAATATTCAAACAGCTTGGTTTAATGTCAGACTGTCACTCGCTAATATGATATTTAAGTAAACTCCTATTTTGTTTCTCATTCTTTTTTTTACCATAAACATACAGTACCAGTCAGAAGTTTGGACACAGCTACTCATTCAAGGGTTTCTTTATTTTTACTATTTCCTACATTGTAGAATAATAGTGAATACATCAAAACTATGAAATAACACATATGGAATCAAAACCAGTAACCAAAAAAGTGTTAAACAAATCAAAACATTTTAGATTCTTCAAAAGCACCCTTTGCCTTTGACAGCTTTGCATTCTCTCAATCAGCTTCATGAGATAGTTACCTGGAATGCTTTTGCAACAGTCTTGAAGGAGTTCCCACATATGCGGAACACTTGTGGCTGCTTCTCCTTCACTTTGCGGTCCAACTTATCCCAAACCATCTCAAACGGGTTGAGGTCGGGTAACTGGTAGAGGCCAAGTCATCTGATGCAGCACTCCATCACTCTCCTTGATGAAATAGGCCTTACACAGCCTGGATGTGTGTTTGGGGTCATTGTCCTGTTGAAAAACAAATGATAGTCCCACTAAGTGCAACACAGGTGGGATGGCTTATCACTGCAGAATGCTGTGGTAGCCATGCTGATTAAGTGTGTCTTGAATTTTAAATAAATCACTGACTGTCACCAGAAAAAGCACCCCCACACCATCACACCTCCTCCTCCGTTCTTCATGCTGGGAACCACACATGCAGAGATCATCTGTACCCCTACTCTGTGTCTCACAAAGACATGGCGGTTAGAACCAAAAATCTCAAATTTGGACACATCAGACCAAAGGACAGATTTCCACTGGTCTATTGTCTACTGCTCTTGTTTCTTGGCCCAAGCAAGTCTCTTCTTCTTACTGGTGTCCTTTAGTAGTGGTTTCTTTGCAGCAATTCGACCATGAAGGCCTGATTCACGCAGTCTCCTCTGAACAGTTGATGTTGAGATGTGTCTGCACCTCACAGAGTTCAAGAAACAATCTGAGGTGCAGTTAATTGCTGATTTCTGAGGCTGGTAACTGTATTGAACGTATCCTCTGCAGCAGCTGTAACTCTGGGTCTTCCTTTCCTGAGGCGGTCCTCGTGAGAGCCAGTTTCATCATATCGCTTGATGGTTTTTGCGACTGCACTTGAAGAAACTTTCAAAGTTCTTGAAATTTTCCAGATTGACTGACCTTCCTGTCTTAAAGTAATGGACTTCTCTTTGCTTATTTGAGCTGTTCTTGCCATAATATGGACTTGGTATTTTCCCAAATAGGGCTCTCTTCTTCCTTGTTTGTCACGTTCGTCGTAATGAGCGGACCAAGGCGCAGCGTGAGTATTCTACCACATATTTTTAATCTCCGTGAAACAAACAAAACAATAAAGAAGCATGAAGTCATGACGTGCACACAGGAAACTAAACAAAAACAATATTCCACAAACACCAGTGGGAAAAATAGCTACTTAAATATGATCCCCAATTAGAGACAATGATAAATTTCATATTTTTGATGTCTTCAATATTATTCTACAATGTAGAAAATAGTAAAAGTAAAGAAAAACATGGAATTAGTAGATGTGTCCAAACTTTTGACTGGTACTGAGTGTAATTAATGAGAAAATATTAAAGAAACTGTACAAAAAATACATTACGTAATTCATTAGAGTTTGAAACAGTCCATACATATAACTGATCAAATTAAATAAAAAGCTTGGAAATGCTAATCTAACACGGTCTGTCTTTGGAATAAATAAAATATATCTTGATTTTGAATACATAAAACACTAATGGTTTGAGTCCCAAACGGTACCCTATTCCCTACATTGTGAACTATGGGCAAAGGTAGTGCTCTATACGGGCAATAGGGTGCCATTTGGGATGCAGTTTGCTTTAAAATGACTTTGCATGGGCATCTGACATGATTTGCTTCCCTGTGATCCATAGAATGTATTATCTCTATGCAATTTAGCATTCATTATTAACTGCAACAACCCAAATCAATAAAATGTGCTTTTGAATATGGATCAGGGCATAGATTTGTTGAAAAGCAAGCCCTAGGTTTACTGGAAAGAATTTAACAAATTACAAGCTTTCATTAGAAAAGTGTATTCAGTGTATTTTAGCATACACTCTTTGAAATAAGGGTACGGTTAGGGTACTGTATTGTTCCCTGGGGTACAAAAATATCAAATTACATATAATATACCTTCAGTGCTACGCATAATGACTTCACATCTGTTCAGTTCAGTGTGAATATAGAGTATAATGATACATTTCTGTACCCAATATTATGAATGGAAAGTTATTATCATCATATGCTCACTGTCTAAGAAAGGGGTACGGTGTGGCGGTACATTTCTGTTTCACGGGGAGAATATATTTTGTCTACCCTCAATACCCACCATAATGTACAATTCTGAATTTTTGCCACCAAAAAGAAACTAACAGCTTTGTCACTGGGGTGGTACCCTAAACAGGAAAATGTCTTCCGTAATCATTATCATATTTCACAGCATGCTCGACAGCAGGTAGAATTTTTGTATTTTTGCACGTACATTGATTGATTAATCTTATGCTACACAAAGATAAATAATATTCATTTTTCAACCAAAAAATTGCATCAGTTACTGAAATGGTTGCTGCATTTTAAATTACTAAAGTAGTCTCCTTGGCAGTCATTCTGAATGTAGGTTGTGGGTGAATAAATTCCCATACAACTCTGGTTTTCTCTTAATTATGCACAAGCCTGTATGGGGGAGATTTTCTGGTATTGTGTCCCTCTCTTTACCTTCTTTCTCTCTCTTTTTCTTTTTGACATACTAGGGGACAGCGCAAGTAACAGTGGCTTGACCGCAGCTGGTGCTGTTCCCCTAGTCCACTGACCACACCGACACCTGAAGGAGAGGGGAAGAAGGAAAGGTAACTGTGGCATGACGGAGGCCTGACCTGACTCGCAAGTCCACAGACCACCCGGGACCCCCACAGTGTCCAGCACCAGCATCTAACCAGCTTCCTGGGGAGAAGATGATCGACTGCAGGCCTTGAGCCGAGTAAAAGCACTGCCGTGGCAAGCCTTCATAATCCCTCTACCCCCTGGCCTGCAGCCCTGCTCCTATGTTTATTTTTTTGCTATCTGCCCTCCTCAGACCACCACCATCCAGACCAGGACCAGCTGACCACCAATCACTCATAGCAGTTCAACAGAAGGAGAGACCAGACCAGACACAGAACATCACCACAACCAGGGGTCGGCGGAAGAAACCCCTTTAAAGAAACCAACCTAAACTGGAGTGAGCGGACCACAGGGGAGTGCCTCCATTGAACTCAACTCCGGGTTACTGGTTTCCAGGTGTGTCTGCTCGCTCTGAGGTTGTCCTTCCTCCACCCTGCAAGGCTAAAGTAGACCACGACTAGACCAGACATCATCAAGACAAGAACCAAAATAATAAATTGCAAAGATTCAGCCCCATTTAATAGATTTAGAACATATCCCCTTTCTGATACAGAATCCAAGCTAGTAACAGTACAGTTCCACAATTAATGCATCCATGACTACGACATGCAAGATTGTTTAACGCATAACAGTCTAAGCCAGGGGGGTTATAGTAAGCTACTGTATGTGGAATTGTTTTAAGAAGATCATTCCAAGTATAATTTAGCTATATGATTTTGGATTTTAAGACCCCTTGAAGTATCCCCCAAAATTATTTGTAGCCTTACTGCTATTAGCCCATACAAACGCATTGAATAACAGATTCACTACAGCAGTGGTTCCCAAATGTTTATTGTCCCGTACTACTTCAAACATTCAACCTCCAGCTGCGTACCACCTCTACCACAAGGGTCAGCACACTCTCAAATGTTGTTTTTTGCCTACCAGACACCCACTATACGATACATTTATTAAACATAAGAATGAGTGTAAGTTTGTCACAACCTGGCTCGTAGGAAGTGACAAAGAGCTTTTATACGACCAGGGCAGAAATAATGATATAATAATAATAATCAATAATTTTGGTCGCTGCCCATATCATTGCATAGTGCAGGAAATAAATGAGAGTTCAGTGGCCTTGCTTTAACAAAGTTAACCATTTTCACTGTTGTGTCCAAAACATCTTTCAAGCTGTCAGGCATTCCTTTGGCAGCAAGAGCCTCTTGATGGATGCTGCAGTTCACCCAAGTGGCATCGGGAGAAACTGCTTGCACGTGCTTTATCACTCCACAATGTCTCCCTGTCATGGCTTTTGCGCCATCAGTACAGATACCAACACATCTTGACCACCAAAGTCCATTTGATGTCACAAAGCTGTCCAGTACTTAAAAACGATCCTGTCCTGGTTTCCAGTGGTTAGCAGAAGAGGATCTCTTCCTTAATTGACCCCCATAAACGTAAGGGACATGTGCCAGGCCCGCCACGTCTGTTGACTCCCTCCCAGTCTCAAATCTCTGGAAGACTGAAACAGGTTCCCCTCAAGAATTTCCCTGTATTCAGCTCCATCCATTATTCCTTCACTTCTGACTAGTTTCCCAGTTCCTGCCAATGAAAAACATCCCCACAGCATGATGCTGCTGCCACCACCTTGCTTCACTATGGGGTGGTGTTCTCGGGGTGATGAAAGGTGTTGGGTTTGCGCCAGACATAGCGTTTTCCTTGATGGCCAAAAAGCTACATTTTAGTCTCATCTGACCAGAGTACCTTCTTCCATATGTTTGGGGAGTGTCCCACATGCCTTTTGGCGAACACCACACATGTTTGCTTATTTTCTTCTTTAAGCAATGGCTTTTTTCATGGCCACTCTTCCATAAAGCCCAGCTCTGTGGAGTGTATGGTTTAAAGTGGTCCTATGTACAGATACTCCAATCTCCGCAATGGAGCTTTGCAGCTCCTTCAGGGTTATCTTTGGTCTCTTTGTTGCCTCTGATTAATGCCCTCCTTGCCTGGTCCGTGAGTTTTGGTGGGCGGCCCTCTCTTGGCAGGTTTGTTGTGGTGCCATATTCTTTCAATTTTTTAATAATGAATTTAATGGTGCTCTGTGGGATGTTCAAAGTTTCTGATATTTTTTGATAACCCAACCCTGATCTGTACATTGTCCCTGACCTGTTTGGAGCGCTCCTTGGTCTTCATAGTGCCGCTTGCTTGGGGGTGCCCATTGCTTAGTGGTGTTGCAGAGTCTTTGGCCTTTCAGAACAGATGTATTTCTACTGAGATCATGTGACACTTAGATTGCACACAGTTGGACTTTATTTAACTAATTATGTGACTTCTGAAGGTAATTGGTTGCACCAGATCTTATTTAGGGCTTCATAGCAAAGGGGGTGAATACATAATTTTTTAATTTTCTGAAACGTTATTTTTTTTCATTTCAGTTCACCAATTTTGACTATTTTGTGTATGTCCATACATGAAATCCAAATAAAAATCTATTTACATTACAGGTTGTAATAAAACAAAATGGGAAAGGGGATGAATACGTTTGCAAGGCACTGTAAGTGCCTTAATTTCTGTATGTCATGTTGACGTTTCTACTGTAGCATACAGTAATACGTATGGAGCATAATGTATTTACAGTTTTATTCACATGTTTTCAAGTAATGATGACAAAAAATCCATTCCAATTATTGCATAGATTATAATGGACACCTTTGATGTGTGTAAAATACTTTTTTGAAGGTTGTGCTGAATATAATGAATTAATGCTAAGCTATTTGCCAGCTATGTGTGGCACCATGTTTGTTGACATTATTCAATGCATTCTGGGTGTCATGTAAACATCTGTCAGATCAAAGATGTTATAATGAGGTGAAGGGTAAACTTCTGGAAGTGAATGAAGGGAAGTGAATGATCGTAGACGACACACCCACTTCAACATGCGTAAATCAAACAGACCAAAGTCATTTTGTCTCCTCTTTTAATCTTTGGTTGACGCGAAAAAAACATGGCGGTGTGCACAACCTATCCATCGTTGCATTACTTTCGTTTTCTTGAAAGTTTTTAACTCAATTATTTCGATCGATGGTGAGTTCACCCGTGATGTGATGAAATATAAATAGTAATTGCTATTAGCTAATTCACATTGTGGTTTCTGACGGACAAGCGTTATCTGACCGCTTGTGTTACATCAATCTTTCCTCAGTTAGCGCTAGGACTAAGGTAGCCTACATTTTCCGGTTTGGATGATTGTGTATGCAGTCATTACTTCTGTGAATGTCTGATCATCGCATCCAAAAATAAATTGGTCACATTCAGGCCACAACTTTGTAAGGACTGTGTTTGTGCAAAATGTTTCTGTGAAAAAATAGTGTGACTAGCTGACTGTTGCGTCAATCGAAACTGGACGTTCTAAATAAGCATTCTAATCACACTGGTTTGAGCGTATGCTGCAGGGACCACTGTAGAATGATCACACCCGTTTGTTGGTATGTGTGAAAAGGTTAAGTGGTCTGTCGTAAAGGTAGTTATTTTTTACTTACTAGTTACATATGGCGTTGTCACTGTGGTGGTACACTTTTGTACCTGTGGACTGTATGTAAGAAAGGTACAGTTGAAGTCAGAAGTTTACATACACTTATGTTGGAGTCATTAAAACTTGTTTTTCAACACCTCCATAAATTTCTTGTTAACAAACTGTAGATTTGGCAAGTCATTTAGGACATCTACTTTGTGCATGACACAAGTCATTTTTCCAACAATTGTTTACAGACAGATTATTTCACTTATAATTCACTGTATCACAATTACAGTGGGTCAGAAGTTTATATACACTAAGTTGACTGTGCCTTTAAACAGCTTGGAAAATTCCAGAAAATGATGTCATGCTTTAGAAGCTTCTGATAGGCTAATTGACATCATTTGAGTCAATTGGAGGTGTACCTGTGGATGTATTTGAAGGCCTACCTTCAAACTCAGTGGCTCTTTGTTTGACATCATGGGAAAATCTAAAGAAATCAGCCAAGAACTCTCGACAGTCTTGGTGTAACTGAGTCAGGATTGTAATTTCCAAACGCCTGAAGGTACCACGTTCATCTGTACAAACAATAGTACGCAAGTATAAACACCATAGGACCACGCAGCCGTCATACCGCTCAGGAAGGAGACGCGTTCTGTCTCCTAGAGATGAATGTACTTTGGTGCGAAAAGTGCAAATCAATCCCAGAACAACAGCAAAGGACCTTGTGAAGATGCTGGACGAAACGGGTACAAAAGTATCTATATCCACAGTAAAACGAGTCCTATATTGACTTAGCCTGAAAGGCCGCTCAGAAAGGAAGAAGCCACTGCTCCAAAACCGCCACTACGGTTTGCAACTGCACTTGGGGACAAAGATTGTACTTTGTGGAGATATGTCCTCTGGTCTGATGAAACAAATATAAAACTGTTTGGTCATATTGACCATCGTTATGTTTGGAGGAAAAAGGGGGAGGCTTGCAAGCAGAAGAACACCATCCCAACCGTGAAGCATGGGGGTGGCAGCATCATGTTGTGGGGGTGCTTTGCTGCAGGACAGACTAGTGCACTTCACAAAATAGATGGCATCATGAGGATGGACAAATTATCTTGATGTATTGAAGCAACATCTCAAGACATCAGTCAGGAAGTTAAAGCTTGGTCGCAAATGGGGCTTCCAATTGGACATTAACCCCAAGCATTCTTCCAAAGTTGTGGCAAAATGGCTTCAGGACAACAAAGTCAAGGTATTGGAGTGGCCGTCACAAAGCCCTAACCTCAATCCTATAGAAAATTTGTGGGCAGAACTGAAAAGGTGTGTACAAGCAAGGAGGCCTACAAACCTGACTCTGTTACACCAGCTCTGTCAGGAGGAATGGGCCAAAATTCACCCAACTTATTATGGGAAGCATGTGGAAGTCTACCCGAGACATTTGACCCAAATTAAATAGTTTAAAGGCATTGCTATCAAATACTAATTGCGTGTATGTAAACTTCTGACCCACTGGGGATGTGATGAAAGAAATACAAGCTGAAATAAATAATTCTCTCTACTATAACTCTGACATTTCACATTCTTAAAATACAGTGGTTATCCTAACTGACCTAAGACATGGAATTTTTACTTGGATTATATGTCAGGAATTGTGAAAATCTGAGTTTAAATGTATTTGGCTAAGGTGTAAGTAAACTTTCGACTTCAACTGTAAAATCCTGAAGTATGAACTAGAGTGCAATTATGTAGCTATAACTGAAGTTACAAAGGATGACCTTATCCACATCTTTTTAAGAACAAATCTAAACCTTTATTTCTGAGAGCGTAGATAATGCACATAAATTCAGGCACCATTTTAAAACTCACTCTTACAGTGGAATAACACTCATTGTTTAATGTAATTATGATACAGTCCTATGAGGACTAATAGCATTCCTATGGCCTATGATAGGAGAAGAAACTCAACATACCTCAGTGGTTTGGCTGTGGCTATCTCACAATAAAGTGGTGGAGCTCACACAGAGAAGCTGTAAATCTTCAATAACAATCCAGCTCACAATGGTCTGTGAGAAAGGCTTTGATGGGCACCAGTCTTGAAGAAAGTGGCCCCTGAGTACATCCTTACACTCATCCATTCCAATCAATTACAGAAGAATGATACTTACTGCAATGGAACTGTTGAACAGTCAATTACTTATTAATGAATTAATTGCCTGTTGTTGTCTCTATCTGTCTCTTTAGGGTGGCAGACAGCCAAGCGGTTAAAGAGGGCCAGTAACCAAAAGCTGCTAGTTTGAATAATCTGTCGGTCTGTACTTGAACAAGGCATGTAGCCCTTTAATGCAGTAAAGTTGCCCGATGGGTGGAATGTTATTGATATTTTTCATAATTAATATACATTATTTAAAAAAACCTGCATTGTCACTGTCAATAGTGGCTAATCCCCACTCTCCGAGGGTGTCTATTTCACACTTGTACAGTTTACACACATGTACATGTGTGAAACAGGACAAATATAAGCATGTCTGTCTGTATGTATTGTATCTCCTTCATTCTCTCTCAAGCTTGGCCATGACCCCACTCTTAGGGGGAGTGGGATATGCAAAAAAATCATAATAATCCATTTCACACTTGGACAGGTGACACACTTGTAGATGTGTGAAACGAGACAAAACAAACATGTCTGTCTCTCATTCTCTCTCAAGCTAAGCTAGACATTGACTAGACATTTATTAACATGAATCCAACAGTGCATAACCATTTATTGAAGGTACTAGAGAAAAGACCCACATTGTAGTGAAAAAACTCTCAGTACATCTGAATATCTTCCACCTCTGCAATCTCAGAGAGGAAATATGGTCTTGATAAATGAGCGAGAAGTCAGAGGAATCCATTGCCGGATAGCTTCCAATCTGCACCCAGTCAAAGAGAGAAGTGTCAGCTTTTTCACCCACTGAGTGATTTGGACTGCCATCGATGGAAATTGATGAGAGCCTAGGAGATTTATGATGCTTTTCCCAGCACATTAAATATAGACTTTCTAACATGCACTGAGAACCCCTTTTGAAAATGCAATCTTGCAGTAAAGTTGCAAATAAACGGTTGTAGGCATACAGGCAGGTGCAACACACATCATACATTTACTGCAGTGAGACCAAGAAGACTACATTATAAAACATGTACTGTAATTTTTATAGTAAATTACTGGCAGCACAGTAGCCAGTAAATTACTTCAGATATACAGGACAAGGTTTTTAGATTCCACAAATACAGCGTGGTACTGTAGTCTGGTACTGAACTACAGTAAATTACTGGCGGCACAGTAGCCTGTGATTTATTGTAGATTTACAGGACAAGATTTTTAGATTAAATAAATATGGTATGGTACTGTATTCTGTGGGGTACAGAATTTACACTAACGGGTGCAACAAATATATCGTCTTTAAAGGCACGCCTCAAAATATGTTCCCCACCCACATCATTTCCGCCCTCACAACATTATACAGTAAAATAATAGTAAAATTACTGTAAAACTGCTGTAATTTTACAGCAGTGTAGCAGAGTGCCGTTGAGTTCCCATAATGCATTGCATTGCTCCTTTCAGTACTGTACTGTAATATCGAATTACAGCAGCAAACTGTACATTTTTTTGCTGTAAATGTACAGCAATTTGTTGGTGTAGTTGCCTTCAGTCCTTCTCGATCCTCTGCTGATGAATTTAATAGATGTACAGTTTATAAAGCCTTAATGCCTTCATACATAAATGTCTTACAAAGCATCTATAAAATTGTCATGCTTTATAAATGTGGCATTAACTGTGACGTAATCACCAATGTCAAATGTGACACAACCCACTATGTCGAATATGATATAAACATGTGCTGAAGGATGGCTAAAGTGATGTCATATTACACTTAATCTCGTTTCCAGACACTTCCACCCAAATGCGCGGAAGGTCTGGTGAAACAACACATCACACTTGGCCTTCAGTTAGGGTTAGACTTAAAATCAAATTTTAAGAAGATAAATTGTGGAAACGGGCAGGGTTTAGCCATAATTATGATTGTTTGACTGTGTTAATTAGTGATGATGACATACTTTACTCTGTAAGTTCACTCCTATAGAATTCCATGGTCACTCCCACTAAGGCCAACTTTGAATGGTTGCTATCGCTGGTTTATGTGCTGTGTGTGCAATAGCCTGGGAACGACATTACACCAAGAAACACTGACCTTAATAAAAGCCCCCAACCTAAAGAAATTGAAAGGGTCTTTCTTCTGGAACCAAGTAACATGTTCCTCAGTAGACAAACACGCACACAACCAAAATGAGCCATACCGAGCGGTGCTGGGCCCAGTCAGGTCTTTGACACATTCACCCACTCCCCCATTGAAAGATCAGCCACAAAATGTTGCCACCATTGTAACAGGTTACAATCAAGCCCTGGTCTCCAGCATGGGAACAGAAGAATACCTGGTGCGGTAGTCTCAGGTTGGACTACTCCAAATCATCCTGATTCTGACAAACACACACAAACGGCAAGCTTTACAGGTCCATCAACCCATTTAAATATCGCTCTGATCCTACAGAAACCTGTGGATCATGAGAGAATCTTCATAAATCAGCAGAATGTTAATAATTAGTTTGAAGTCAGACACTTTGGGTCATTCATAACACATCTATGAAGACTCTATATCGCACAACGCAGTACTTCATTTAAAGTCAGACCTCTTTGGTCATTTATAACATACATAAATGCCTTTTATCATATGATGCTGTACTTACTATAAAGACAGACCTATTTGGTAATTTACCGTGCATTCAGAAACTATTCATTCAATTAATTGGACACATCTGTCTATATAAGGTCTCACAGTTGACAGTGCATGTCAGAGCAAAAACCAAGCCGTAACGTAAAGTCAGACCCATTTGGTAATTTATAACACATACAAAAATACCTTATATCATATGAAGCTGTACTTATTATAAGGTTAGACACCTTTGGTCATTCATAATACATAGATAAGAGCTTTGTATCATATAATGCTGTACTTACTATAAGTCAGAAACTTTTGGTCATTCAAAACACATATATTTTTTTATTTTATTTAACTAGGCAAGTCAGTTAAAAACTCTTAAAAATTCTTAATTTCAATGACGGCCTAGGAACAGTGGGTTAACTGCCTTGTTCAGGGGCAGAATGACAGATTTTTACCTTGTCAGCTCGGGGATTCGATCTTGCAACCTTTTGGTTACAAGACCAACACTCTAAAACACATCAGGAGATTACTTTTGAGGTCTAGGGAAAAAATAATAATACTTAGATTGAGTGTGGTTGCCCTTTAATTCAGTGAGCATGCCCTGCACTGTTGTTTGGTTAGCGGGGTTTCTGTAGCGCAGTAAGAGCAAATGTGATGTGATTCAGTTGCCAATGGAATGGGTGGAGCAACCCTCCATATTTTTCAGAGCCCCATGAAATGACACCATAGTGTACGTATATACATTCTACAAACCTTACTGACTATTCCCTACAATACTTTTACTGCAGCACCCAGAATAGTTCTTGCTCTAAGCCAAAATGTATTCCATATAAAGTGATTCGCTCAGCTAATTACAAATCACCCTAAATACAGCCACATCTCATAGTCATGTCATGAGATTTGTAAATGAACGAGGAATATAATAATACAAATTTAATGGAGTTTCCCATTTATCAATTTAGAGTTTCTGGCGCAGCACAGAAATGCCCTTATCCAGATGGTGCGACAAAAGCATTTGCTAACAGACCTTGCTAACTTTCTTTGGTGTTACTTTTAAGGTTGCAATCAAAATGCAGTACCTCTTGCAGTAAGAGAGGCAAGAAACATTTGCCCGCCAGTCCAGGGACAAGCTACACAATTCAAAGCCCGGTGTAATGTTCAATGTAACTGCATTGCTGGACTTTTAGAAACGTATTGTATTTTACTTATTTCTACATTTTTAAAAACAAAAGGAAATGTATGGTTTAAACATGTATTTAATGTTTATTTGCTTTAGCTGTCAGTGATGATTCCCTAAGTGTTAATACATTTGTGTTTATATCATTAAGCATTTATATGGGGTGGCAGGTAGCCTACTGGTTAACCTCTTTGGGCTAGACGTGCTGTCACGGTTGTCAAAAGGAGCAGACCAAAGTGCAGCGTGGTTGTAGTTCCACATTTTTTTTAAATCCGTGAAACATAACTGAATTTTACAAAACAACAAACCGTGACGCAGAGAGAATCAAACACTACTCAAAATATAATCACCCACAAAAACCCAGGAAGAAAAAAACTCTACTTAAATATGTTCTCCAATCAGATGTAACGAGGACCAGCTGCCTCCAATTGGAGATCAACACAAAAAACAACAACATAGAAAAACACCCCTTGTCACGCCCTGACCTACTCTACCATAGAAAATCACATCTTACTATGGTCAGGATGTGACAGTACCCCCCCCCCCCCCCAAAGGTGCAGACTCCGAATGCACCTAAAACAAAAGAAACCACAGAACAAAAGGGAGGGTAGGGAGGGTGACAATCCCCGCTCCACCCGCTGATCCTTCTGCTTTATTACCACATAACCGTGGATCATCATCGAAAGAACCGGACTGTAGATCATTGCTGGAGGTTCTGTGCTGCAGGCCGCCGCTGGAGGTTCTGGGCTGCAGGCCGCCGCTGGAGGCTCTGGGCTGCAGGCCGCCGCTGGAGGCTCTGGGCTGCGGAGCGTCGCTGGAGACTGGGGAGCGTCGCTGGAGGCTCCGGACCGGGGAGCGTCGCTGGAGGCTCCGGACCGGGGAGCGCCGCTGGAGGCTCCGGACCGGGGAGCGCCGCTGGAGGCTCCGGACCGGGGAGCGCCGCTGGAGGCTCCGGACCGGGGAGCGCCGCTGGAGGCTCCGGACCGGGGAGCGCCGCTGGAGGCTCCGGACCGGGGAGCGTCGCTGGAGGCTCCGGACCGGGGAGCGTCGCTGCAGGCTCCGTGCTATGGATCATCACTGGAGGCTCTGTGCCATGGATCATCACTGGAGGCGCCGGGCCATGGATTATCACTGGAGGCTTCGTGCCATGGATCATCTCTACAGGCTCCGGGCCATGGATCATCACTGGAGGCTTCTTTCGTGGAGCTGGAATAGGTCTCACCGGAAGAGAACGTCGCTGAGAGTTCTGGACTAGGGAACATCACTGGAGGCTGGGTGCGCGGAGCAGGCACAGGGTATACTGGGCCGTGGAGGCGCACTGGAGGTCTGGAACTTATGGCTGGCACAACCCGTCCTGGCTGGAGAACCTCCGTAGCCCGACAAGCGCGAGGATGTTTTGCTTTCGTTGTAAAGCGTTTTTGAAATCGGAAAATGTGGTTAGATAAAGGAGAGTCTTGTCTTTAACCTCGCTGGGCTAGGTGGCACCAAATCGTCCCACCTACGTAACAGCCAGTTGAATCCTGTGGCGCGATTTTCAAATACCTTAGAAATGCTATTACTTCAATTTCTCAAACATAAGACTATTTTACAGCTATTTAAAGACAAGACTCTCGTTAATCTAACCACACTGTCCAATTTCAAAAAGACTTTACAACGAAAGCAAAACATTAGATTATGTCAGCAGAGTACCCAGCCAGAAATAATCAGACACCCATTTTTCAAGCTAGCATATAATGTCACATAAACCCAAACCACAGCTAAATGTAGCACTAACCTTTGATGATCTTCATCAGATGACAACCCTAGGACATTATGTTATACAATACATCCATGTTTTGTTCAATCAAGTTCATATTTATATAAAAAAACAGCTTTTTACATTAGCATGTGACGTTCAGAACTAGCATACCCCCCGCAAACTTCCGGTGAATTTACTAACAATTTACTAAATTACTCACGATAAACGTTCACAAAAAGCATAACAATTATTTTAAGAATTATAGATACAGAACTCCTCTATGCACTCGATATGTCCGATTTTAAAATAGCTTTTTGGTGAAAGCACATTTTGCAATATTCTAAGTACATAGCCCAGCCATCACGGGCTAGCTATTTAGACACCCAGCAAGTTTAGCCTTCACCAAAATCAGATTTACTATTACAAAAGTTTGATTACCTTTGATGTTCTTCGTCAGAATGCACTCCCAGGACTTCTACTTCAATAACAAATGTTGGTTTGGTCCCAAATAATCCATCGTTATATCCAAACAGCGGCGTTTTGTTCGTGCGTTCAAGAAACTATCCGAAATGGTAAATCAGGGTTACGAGCATGGCGCATTTCGTGACTAAAAAAATCTAAATATTCCATTACCGTACTTCGAAGCATGTCAACCGCTGTTTAAAATCAATTTTTATGCAATTTATCTCGTTAAAAAGCGATAATATTCCGACCGGGAATCTGCGTTTCGGTAAATAGAGGGAAAAAAAGAAAGAAGGGGGCGACCAGTGCACGCGCCTAAGCCCACTGTCCCCTGATCGGCCACTTGACAAAGGCGATAATGTGTTTCAGCCTGGGTCTGGAATGACGACATTCAGCTTTTTCCCGGGCTCTGAGAGCCTATGGGAGCCGTGGGAAGTGTTACGTTACCGCAGAGATCCTTTGTTTTGGAAAGAGATGTCAAAGAAAGCCAATAAATGGTCAGACAGGCCACTTCCTGTAAAGGAATCTCTCAGGTTTTTGCCTGCCATATGAGTTCTGTTATACTCACAGACACCATTCAAACAGTTTTAGAAACTTTAGGGTGTTTTCTATCCATATCTAATAAGTATATGCATATTCTAGTTACTGGGTAGGAGTAGTAACCAGATTAAATCGGGTACGTTTTTTATCCGGCCGTGTAAATACTGCCCCCTAGCCCTAAGAGGTTAAAATGGTGTAAAATAGTCATATGTTTTAGCATTTTTTAGGTATTTGTAATTCGCGGCACTCTATACCATTGGATATTGGTGAGGCGTTCCGCTAGCGGAACGTCTGTCCCTAACAGGATAACCTGGACAGAGAAGACGCACCAGAGACCAGGAACGCTGAGCAGGCATACTCCTTCCTGGCTCAATGCCAACTCTAGCACTGCACCTGTGAGGAGCTTGCACCGAGCGCACCGGGCTGTAGCTGCGCCCTGGCGACACAGTGCGGATCTCAGCATAACATTGTGCTTGCTCGATCACTCGCCCCCCACAGTAAGCACGGGGTGTTGGCTCAGGTCTCCAACCTGACTCTGCTAATCTCCCCGTGTGCCCCCCCAAAAATGTTTTTTTGGGGGGGCTGTCTCTCTCCCTTGCCTCGTTGTTGGTACAGCGCCTCATAATGATGCCGCTCCGCTTTAGCTGCCTCAATCTCCTCCCTCGGATGGTGATACTCCCCAGCCTGCCTCCAGGGTCCTTTTCCTTCCAGAATTTCCTCACAGGTCCATTTCTGTTGCTCCTGGGCACGCTGCTTGGTCCGTTTGTGGTGGGTGATTCTGTCATGGTTGTCAAAAGGAGCAGACCAAAGTGCAGCATGGTTGTAGTTCCACATTTTATTAAATCCGTGAAACTTTGCAAAACATAAATAACTGAATTTGACAAAACAACAAACCGTGACGCAGAGAGAAACAAACACTACTCAAAATATAATCCCCCACAAAAACCCAGGAAGAATAAAACCCTACTTAAATATGATCTCCAATCAGATGTAACGAGGACCAGTTGCCTCCAATTGGAGATCAACCCAAAAAAACTACATAGAAATAGAAAAACTAGAACGTAACCTGTTAGGGCTAGGGGGCAGTATTTGCACGGCTGGATAAAAAAAATGTACCCGATTTAATCTGGTTACTAATCCTACCCAGTAACTAGAATATGCATATACTTATTATATATGGATAGAAAACACTCTAAAGTTTCTAAAACTGTTTGAATGGTGTCTGTGAGTATAACAGAACTCATTTGGCAGGCAAAACCCTGAGACATTTTCTGACAGGAAGTGGATACCTGATGTGTTGTATTACCTTTAAACCTATCCCATTGAAAAACACAGGGGCTGAGGAATATTTTGGCACTTCCTATTGCTTCCACTAGATGTCACCAGCCTTTACAAAGTGTTTTGAGTCTTCTGGAGGGAGATCTGACCGAACAAGAGCCATGGAACGATGATGGCCCATTAGACACCTGGCGCACGAGTTCATGTTGGGTACCCTCGTTCCAATACGTTATAAAAGAGTATGCATTCGTCCACCTTGAATATTATTCATGTTCTGGTTAAAAAAGGCCCTAATGATTTATGCTATACAACGTTTGACATGTTTGAACGAACGTAAATATATTTTTTCCCCTCGTTCATGACGAGAAGTCCGGCTGGCTTAGATCATGTGCTAACAAGACGGAGATTTTTGGACATAAATGATGAGCTTTTTTGAACAAAACTACATTCGTTATGGACCTGTGATACCTGGAAGTGACATCTGATGAAGAGAATCAAAGGTAATGGATTATTTACATAGTATTTTCGATTTTAGATCTCCCCAACATGACGTCTAGTCTGTATCGCAACGCGTATTTTTCTGGGCGCAGTGCTCAGATTATTGCAAAGTGTGATTTCCCAGTAAGGTTATTTTGAAATCTGGCAAGTTGATTGCGTTCAAGAGATGTAAATCTATAATTCTTTAAATGACAATATAATATTTTACCAATGTTTTCTAATTTTAATTATTTAATTTGTGGTGTTGACTTGACTGCCAGTTATTGGAGGGAAACGATTTCCTCAACATCAATGCCATAGTAAAACGCTGTTTTTGGATATAAATATGAACTTGATAGAACTAAAAATGCATGCATTGTCTAACATAATGTCCTAGGAGTGTCATCTGATGGAGATTGTAAAAGGTTAGTGCATCATTTTAGCTGGTTTTATGGTTTTGGTGACCCTGTCTTTGAATTGACAAAACATTACACACAACTCTTGTAAATGTACTGTCCTAACATACTCTAAATTTATGCTTTCGCCGTAAAACCTTTTTGAAATCGTAAAACGTGGTTAGATTAAGGAGATGTTTATCTTTCAAAGGGTGTAAAATGTTTGAAAAATTTGAATTTTGACATTTATTTGGATTCAAATTTGCCGCTCTTGAAATGCACCTGCTGTTGATGGAGTGCACCATAGAGGTTAAACATAGAAATACAAAACATAGAAAAACACAAAAACACCCCGTCATGCCCTGACCTACTGAACCATAGAAAATCACATCTTACTATGGTCAGGACGTGACACTAGCGCCCCACCTCGACAGCATCCGGTGAAATACAAAATTTAAAAGCTTAATTTACTGTTAATCCAGCCGCTTTGTCAGATTTCAAAAAGGCTTCATGGTGTAAGCATACCATGTGATTATTTGAGGACAGCGCCCCGCGAACAAAAGCATTAAAAAGATTTTCCAAACCAGCAGAGGCGTCACAAAAGTCAGAAATAGCGCTAAAATAAATCACTTACCTTTGAAGATCTTCCT
This sequence comes from Salmo salar, assembly GCF_965601325.2. Lineage (NCBI taxonomy): Eukaryota > Metazoa > Chordata > Actinopteri > Salmoniformes > Salmonidae > Salmo > Salmo salar. The sequence continues at coordinate 22,861,201 of NC_138309.1, read as the reverse complement.
CTGCTTGCAATCCCAAGGGTCCCAGCTACATAACAAATGGTCGTTTTGTGAACACACAAAGGAAACCCAAGGTAAATCAGAAAGCGAGAAAAACTAAACTAAGAAAATGGAATTTGGGGAATAAAATCTTAAGTAGGGCAAAACATTCAGCTTTTTTTAAGCCCTACTAGTGCTGTGGCGGTCATTACATTTTTAGAGACGGTGATTGTCAAGCTAATAACTGCAAGTCTCACGGTAATTGACTGTTAATTAACATAAACACATGTAGCATTACCTGGCTTCAGTGAATAGCCTACAAGACTCTGATGCAGCCCTTTGGAACAGTCTAATAAGTCCATATTTTATAGCCTACACCATCACAATACATCCATTATTTATTTTAGACGGGTCTAAAGAAACATTATCTGAAGAAAATGAAGTCTATATCAGAAGAACAGAATAGAATACCCTGAGTTGTCCTTATGTTATGCCGTGATCTGGCTATGCGATATGGCTGTGGGCTACACTAGTCCATTTAGCAGACAAGATTTGTTTAGAATTCCATGGCATTAGTTTATATTATTTTATAGTATGAAGAATACAATTGAACATAGCTTAATAAAATAGAATGGATATTTTCTCTAAACGATGAGGAAATGTGCACATTTGGCTATTTCGTGTTGAATGGTTAACAAAGAAACAGGTATTCCAATATGCTTAATTTAGTTGTGATAAAAATGTTGGCCTATATGTTTGATTTTTAATACATTCTAAGACTGCATGATGCAACTCTAAAAAGTTGTATGAAAGGCATGAGATCAGCTTTGTTTTTGGCGCAGGCTGTACACACTTCATCAGCCTCTCTCATTCACAATTTGTGGGCTAGGGGGCAGTATTGAGAATTTTGAAAAAAATATGTGCCCATTTTTAACTGCCTCCTACACCAACTCAGATGCTAGGATATGCATATTATTAACCTCTATGGGCTAGGTGGGACGCTAGCGTCCCACCCGTGGTGCACTCCATCAACAGCAGGTGCATTTCAAGAGCGGCAAATTTGAATCCAAATAAATGTCAAAATTCAAATTTTTCAAACATACAACTATTTTACACCCTTTGAAAGATAAACATCTCCTTAATCTAACCACGTTTTACGATTTCAAAAAGGTTTTACGGCGAAAGCATACATTTAGAGTATGTTAGGACAGTACATTTACAAGAGTTGTGTGTAATGTTTTGTCAATTCAAAGACAGGGTCACCAAAACCATAAAACCAGCTAAAATGATGCACTAACCTTTTACAATCTCCATCAGATGACACTCCTAGGACATTATGTTAGACAATGCATGCATTTTTAGTTCTATCAAGTTCATATTTATATCCAAAAACAGCGTTTTACTATGGCATTGATGTTGAGGAAATCGTTTCCCTCCAATAACCGGCAGTCAAGTCAGCAACACAAATTAAATAATTAAAATTAGAAAACATTGGTAAAATATTATATTGTCATTTAAAGAATTATAGATTTACATCTCTTGAACGCAATCAACTTGCCAGATTTAAAAATAACCTTACTGGGAAATCACACTTTGCAATAATCTGAGCACTGCGCCCAGAAAAATACGCGTTGCGATACAGACAAGCCGTCATGTTGGGGAGATCTAAAATCGAAAATACTATGTAAATAATCCATTACCTTTGATTCTCTTCATCAGATGTCACTTCCAGGTATCACAGGTCCATAACGAATGTAGTTTTGTTCAAAAAAGCTCATAATTTATGTCCAAAAATCTCCGTCTTGTTAGCACATGATCTAAGCCCGCCGGACTTCACTTCATGAACGAGGGGAAAAAATATATTTCCGTTCGTTCAAACATGTCAAACGTTGTATAGCATAAATCATTAGGGCCTTTTTTAACCAGAACATGAATAATATTCAAGGTGGACGAATGCATTCTCTTTTATAACGTATTGGAACGAGGGTACCCAACATGAACTTGCGCGCCAGGTGTCTAATGGGCCATCATCGTTCCATGGCTCTTGTTCGGTCAGATCTCCCTCCAGAAGACTCAAAACACTTTGTAAAGGCTGGTGACATCTAGTGGAAGCAATAGGAAGTGCCAAAATATTCCTCAGCCCCTGTGTTTTTCTATGGCATAGGTTTAAAGGTAATACAACACATCAGGTATCCACTTCCTGTCAGAAAATGTCTCAGGGTTTTGCCTGCCAAATGATTTCTGTTATACTCACAGACACCATTCAAACAGTTTTAGAAACTTTAGAGTGTTTTCTATCCATATATAATAAGTATATGCATATTCTAGTTACTGGGTAGGATTAGTAACCAGATTAAATCGGGTACATTTTTTTATCCAGCCGTGCAAATACTGCCCCCTAGCCCTAACAGGTTAACAGATGTGGATAGAAAACACTCTCCATTTTCTAAAACTGTTTGAATGGTGTCTGTAAGTATAACAGAACTCATATGGCAGTCAAAACCCTGAGACAATTTCTAACAGGAAGTGGGTATCTGATGTGTTGAATTACTTTTAAGCCTATGCCATTGAAACACACAGGGACTTATTAATCATTGAGCACTTCCTACGCCATCCACTAGATGTCACCAGTCTTTACAAAGTGGTTTGAGTCTTCTACTTTGAAAACTGACCGAACAAGAGACTTGGAACGTTGGTCATAAGCGGATGGCCGATACTACTCTGGTGCGCGAGTGCATGTTTGGGTACTCCCGTTCCAATACGTTTTAAAAGAGAATGCAATCGTCCGCCTTGAATATTATTGAAGTTCTGATTGAAAAAGGCCCTAATGATTTATGCTATACAACGTTTGACATGTTTGAACGAACGTAAATATTTTTTTTCCCCTCTTTGGTGAAGAGAAGTCCGGTGGGCGTCGTTCATGTTTTTGAGTAGCCTACAGGACGCGCTAACAAAACTGAGCTTTTTGGACATAAATTATGAGCTTTTTCGAACAAAACTACATTTGTTATGGACCTGGGATTCCTGGAAGTGCCTTCTGATGAAGATAATCAAAGGTAAGGGAATATTTACATAGTATTTTTGATTTTAGATCTCTCCAACATGGCGCCTAGTCTGTATCGCCAAGCCTATTTTTCTGAGCGCAGTACTCAGATTATTGCAAAGTGTGATTTCCCAGTAAAGTTATTTTTAAATCTGGCAATGCGGTTGGGTTCACGAGATGTTAATCTATAATTCTTTGAATGACAATATAATATTTTACCAATGTTTTCGAATAGTAGTTATTTAATTTGTTGTGCTGATTGACTGGCGGTATTGGAGGGAAAATATTTCTTCAACATCAACGCCATTTTAAAACGCTGTTTTTGGATATAAATATGAACTTGATAGAACAAAAAATGCATGTATTGTCTAACATAATGTCCTAGGAGTGTCATCTGATGAAGATTGTCAAAGGTTAGTGCATAATTTTAGCTGGTTTTCTGCTTTTGGTGACGCCTGTCTTTACATTGACAAAACATTACACACAGCTATTTTCAATGTACTGTCCTAACATAATCTAACTTTATGCTTTCGCTGTAAAGCCTTTTTGAAATCGGACAACGTGGTTAGATTAAGGAGATGTTTATCTTTCAAAGGGTGTAAGATAGTTGTATGTTTGAGAAATTTGAATTATGACATTTAATTGTTTTCAAATTTGGCGCCCTTGATATTTCACCTGCTGTTGATAGGGTGTACCAGGGGTGGGACGCTTGCAATCCTCTCTCCCTACAATTTCACATTTGCACTGCAGCCATCCTAAGCTGTACAGCAAATCAGCAATCTGTTAGCTATCTCAATGGTTTTCAAACTTTTTGACCCACAAACCTCAGAATGGAGTGGTTCAAAGCTTGCATGCATGCGCGCACAGGGCACAAATGTAGTCTGTAATTACAGCCTTTATGTAGTTTCAAAATGCCAGATACAGTAATAAACTGCATTTTAGACCTGCATTTTCAGCTCAAAGTCATTCATGTTAGCAGTCAATATCAACTAGGGATGGAAAGCATGATCTGTCTGTATCCTTATTCTTCCTCAAAAATATTATAATTAATTTGCCAAAATATGCAGCCTGGTCTCATATATTTAAATATACATATTTTATTCCATCACTTTACTTAGATTTGTGTGTATTAGGTAGTTGTTGGCCATAGAAGTTAAGCACTTGATGATGCCTCAAATTTAATGGCTGCATCCCCTTTGTGTGGCTATAATGCCCCCTAAAAAAGTATATTCCTTTTGCAGCAGGTGGCCTTGTGTTCTCTTGGGCTGAATATAATAATTATAATTCCCTTCTCCCGGCTGCGTTCCAAAGCACGTCTCACTCACATGGCTCTCCGTCATGTGATCGGGTCTTTCTCACAGGCTACAAGTGAAGAACCATCCGGGACGCAACTGCGCACGTCCTTATCCAATTCCTTGGCGCATATTGAAGATATTTGAAGAACTTTCATTTACATTTCATCAGCCAACAAGATGAGAAGGCCTAACGAACAGAAAAAGCACTAGCCTATGTCAATCTAATATCACCCATAGTACAAAAGTTGACCTATTCTGTGATAGAAATAATTTTTCCACACAGCCTGATGCAACAGATCAGAACGTTTAGCTTAATATGTTCATAAACTATTAGGCTATTTCTTCTCATTATACAGTGCATTTGGGAAAGTATTCAGACCCCTTGACTTTTTCCACATTCTGTTACGTTACAGCCTTATTCTGAAATTGATTAGATTGTTTTTTCCCCCTCATCAATCTACACACAATACCCCATAATGACAAAGAAAAAACAGGTTTTTAGATTATTTTACAAATTTATAAAAAAATGTAAAACTGAAATATCATATTTACAGAAGCATTCAGACCCTTTACTCAGTACTTTGTTGAAGCACCTTTGGCAGCGATTAACCTGCTATGGCTAGGGGGCAGTATTTTCACGGACGGATAAAAAACGTACCCGATTTAATCTGATTAGTACTCGTGCCCAGAAACTAGAATATGCATATAATTATTAGCTTTGGATAGAAAACACTCAAGTTTCTAAAACTGTTTGAATGGTGATGTGAGTATAACAGAACTCATTTGGCAGGCCAAAACCTGAGAAGATTCTGTACAGGAAGTACCCTGTCTGACCATTTCTTGGCCTTGTTGATTATCTCTATCAATTACAGGGGATCTCTGCTCTTACGTGACACTTTCTACGGCTCACATGGACTCTCAGAAGGCGGCAAAAGGCTGAATCGTGGCTTTGCAGGCTCTGGCTGAAACAAAGTAGCGCGTTTGGGTAGTGGCTGGTTACAGTACTGTGAGACTCAGGCTCGTGCCCGCGTCGACCGAAAGCTTTCTTTTCCTTTGTCTGTTTAGCTAAACGGAGATTCCCAGTCGGAATATTATCGCTTTTTTACGAGAAAAATGGCATAAAAATGGATTTTAAACAGCGGTTGACATGCTTCGAAGTACGGTAATGGAATATTTAGAAATCTTTTGTCATGAATTGCGCCATGCTCGCGACCCTGATTTACCATTTCGGATAGTGTCTTGGAACGCACGAACAAAACGCCACTATTCGGATATAACGATGGAATATTTTGGACCAAACCAACATTTGTTATTGAAGTAGCAGTCCTGGGAGTGCATTCTGACGAAGACAACAAAGGTAATGAAACTTTTGTAATAGTAAATCGGAGTTTGATCAGGGCTAAACTTGGTCGGTGTCTAAATGGCTAGCCGTGATGGCTGGGCTATCTACTGAGAATATTGCAAAATGTGCTTTCACCGAAAAGCTATTTTAAAATCGGACATATCGAGTGCATAGAGGAGTTCTGTATCTATAATTCTTAAAATAATTGTTATGTTTTTTGTGAACGTTTATCGTGAGTAATTTAGTAAATTCACCGGATGTTTGCGGGGGGTATGCTAGTTCTGAACGTCACATGCTAATGTAAAAAAGCTGGTTTTTGATATAAATATGAACTTGATTGAACAAAACATGCATGCATTGTATAACATAATGTCCTAGGGTTGTCATCTGATGAAGATCATCAAAGGTTAGTGCTGCATTTAGCTGTGGTTTTGTTTTTTGTGACATTATATGCTAGCTTGAAAAATGGGTGTCTGATTATTTCTGGCTGGGTACTCTGCTGACATAATCTAATGTTTTGCTTTCGCTGTAAAGCCTTTTTGAAATCGGACAGTGTGGTTAGATTAACGAGAGTCTTGTCTTTAAAATGCTGTAAAATAGTCATATGTTTGAAAAATGGACGTTTTCGGATTTTAGAGGAATTTGTAATTCGCGCCACGCCCATCATTGGATATTGGAGCAGGTGTTCCGCTAGCGGAACGTCTAGATGTAAGAGGTTAATTAAAGCCTTGTGTTTTCTTGAGTATGACACTACACGCTAAGAACAACTCTATTTGAGGAGTTTCTCTTCTACAGATCCTCTCAAGCTCTGTGAGGTTAGATGGGGAGAATCGCTGCACAGATTATTTTCAGGTCTCTCCAGAGATGTTAGATCGGGTTCAAGTCCGGCCTCTAACTGGGCCACTCAAGGACAATTAGAGACTTGTCCAGAAGCCACTCCTGCATTGTATTGGCTGTGTGCTTTGGGTCGTTGTCCTGTTGGAAGGTGAACCTTTTCCCCAGTCTGAGTTCCTGAGTGCTCTGTAGGAAGGATCTAGTTGTACTTTCCCTCAATTCTGACTAGTCTCCCAGTCCCTGCCTCTGAAAACATACCAACAGCGTGATGCTGCCACCACCATGCTTCAAAATAGGGATGGTGCCAGGTTTCCTCCAGATGTGATGCTTGGCTTTCATGGCTAAAGGTTCAATACTGATTTCATCAGACCAGATAATCTTGTTTCTCATGATCTGAGTCCTTTACGTGCCTTTTGGCAAACTCCAAGTGTGCTGTGATGTGCCTTTTACTGAGGAGTGGCTTCCGTCTGGCCACTCTACCATAAAGGCCTGATTGGTGGAGTTCTGCACAAAGGTGGTTGTCCTTCTGGAAGATTCTAACATCTCCACAGAGGAACACTGGAGCTCTGTCAGAGTGACCATCGGGTTTTTGTTCACCTCCCTGACTGCTTGGCCGGGCGGACATCTCTAGGAAGAGTCTTGGTGGTTCCAAACTTCGTACATTTAAGAATGATCTGTGCCTTGACACAATCCTATCTCGGAGCTCCACAGACATTCCTTCGACCTCATGGTTCAACCTCATAACATACATTTTTGCTCTGACTAGGGGACATTATAAAGACAGTTGTGTGCCTTTAGAAATCATGTCAATTCAATTGAATTTACTACAATTGGACACCAATCAAGTTGTAGAAACATCTCAAGGATGATCAATGGAAACAGGATGCACCTGAGCTACATATCGAGTCTCATAGCAAAGGGTCTGAACACGTATGTAATAAGGCATTTCTGTTTTTATTTTGAAAAATTTGCAAAAATGTCTCAAACCTGTTTTTGCTATGTCATTATGGGGTAGTGTGTGTAGATTGATGATTTTTTTAAAATACATGTCAGAATAAGGCTGTAACAAAATATAGAAAAAGGGAAGGGGTCTGAATACTTTCCGAATTTTATAAGCGCCAATGTTCCATTAGCAGGAAAACACCATTCTCAAAAGTGATCGTAAATGTGATTATGCATATGCTTTTATTATAAAGGTGTGATTTTATGGTGAAGATGGTCTTCCCCAAACTTGAAACTCACGCGCTATATACAGTACCAGTCAAAAGTTTGGACACACCTACTCATTCCAGGGTTTTCCTTTATTTTTTACTATTTTCTACATTGTAGAATAATAGTGAAGACATCAAAACTATAAAATAACACATACAGAATCATGTTGTAATCAAAATATATTTGAGATTTGTCAAATAGCCGCCTTGATGACAGCTTTGCACACTCTTGGCATTTTCTCAACCAGCTTCACCTGTAATGCTTTCCCAACAGTCTTGAAGGAGTTCCCACATATGAAGAGCAGTTATTGGCTGCTTCTCCTTCACTCTGCAGCCCGAGTCATCCCAAACCATCTCAATTTGGTTGAGGTCGGGGGATTGTGGAGGCTATGTCATCTGATAGTCCTGTGTGGCTCAGTTGGTAGAGCATGTTGTTTGCAACGCCACGGTTGTAGGTTCGATTCCCACGGGGGACCAGTACGGGGGGGGGAAAAAGTATGAAATGTATGCATTCACTACTGTAAGTTGCTCTGGATAAGAGCGTCTGCTAAATGACTAAACTGTAATGTAAATATAATGCAGCACTCCATCACTGTCATTCTTGGTAAAATAGCCCTTACACAGCCTGGAGGTGTGTTGTGTCATTGTCCTATTGAAAAACAAAAGATAGTCCCACTAAGCCCAAACCAGATGGGATAGCGTATCGCTGTGGTTGCCATGCTGGATTCTAAATAAATTACAGACAGTGTCACCAGCAAAGCACCCACACACCATAACACCTCCTCCTCCATGCTTTACGGTGGGAAATACACATGCGGAGATCATGTAAATTCAAAGATGGCGTAGCAGTCAGATGTGAGTTTCGTCTTGTCTTGTCCCAATTGTTTTCCTCGTTTTAATCTCACTTTCCAACTATGGACTGAATATACTCTCCTGCAACCCACCTCACCCAATGTTGTACGGATCTGCTATTTTTATACTTTAGATCCGGAACCCCGATTAGAAGCTAGCCAGCTAACTAGTTACTAGCTAGTAGTCAGTTAGCCACTGCTAGCCGTCTTCACCGTTAACTTGGACACCAGCCAGCCTCAGCTTGGTCAATACCTGCCAGTCTGCACAGCGCAATATCAACCCAGAGCATATCGGACTGCTTCCTCTCTACCACATCTCCGCATTCCTACTGCAAGCTCTGGACCATTATACCGGATCATCGCAGCTAGCTTGCTGCAATCCGAGTGGCTACTCCTGGCTAACGGCTCTGTCCCGAAGCAAGCACCAGTTCGCCTTAAGCTAGGCCCATCTCCCGTGTAGCCGAAGAGGTCTACCAGCTAATTCTTGGGCTACAATACCACTTTTGCCAATTGGCCTGGATCCTTTATTGCCGACACGGAGCCCCGCAATCCATCCCAACTGGTCTGCCAACATAATCGTCCGAAGTGGTTTCAACATGCTTTTCCGTTGCGACGTCGCCAAAGACCAATCTGCTGGCCACGGCCCACTAGCTTACTGAATCGCCGTGTCTCCAGCTCGCCGAGTGTAGTAGCGATTACCAAATGGCTCCCTGACTCACCTATTGCTGCTCATTGGACCCTATGATCACTCAGCTACACATGCCTCTCCCTAATGTCAATATGCATTGTCTACTGCTGTTTAGGTTAGATATTATTGTTTTATTTCACTGTAGAGCCCCCAGCCCCGCCCAAAATGCTGTAGATCGCTCTTTTGTCGTACCCTCAATACATGCGGAGACCTCACCTGTCTTAACTGGTGCCTCCAGAGACGCAACCGCTCTCATCGTCATTCAATGCCTAGGTTTACCTCCACTGTACTCACATCCTACCATACACTTATCTGTACATTATGCCCTGAATCTATTCTACCACACCCCAAAACCTGTTCCTTTTATTCTCTGTCCCCAAAGCGCTAGATGACCAGTTCTTATAGCCTTTAGCTATACCCTTATAGTACTCCTCCTCTGTTGCTCTGGTGATGTAGAGGTTAACCCAGGCCCTGTAGCCCCCAACACCACACCTATTCCCAAGGTGCTCTCATTTGTTGACTTCTGTAATTTAAAAGCCTTGGTTTCATGCATGTTAACATCAGAAGCCTCCTCCCTAAGTTTGTTTTATTCATTGCTTTAGCACACTCCACCAATCCTGAAGTTCGAGCCATAACGGAATCCTGGCTTAGGAAGGCCACCAAAAATTCAGAAATGTCCATCCCCAACTACAACATTTTCCGACAAGATAGAACTGCCAAAGTGGGTGGAGTTGCAATATACTGCAGATATAGCCTGAAGAGTTCTGTCATACTATCCAGGTCTGTGCCAAAAAAAATGTAGCTTCTATTTTTAAAATCCACCTTTCCAGAAACAAGTCTCTCACTGTTGCCGCTTGTTATAGAGCCCCCTCAGCCCACAGCTGTGCCCTTGACACCATATGTGAATTGATTGCTCCCCCATCTATCTTCAGAGTTCGTACTGTTACAGTGGGGGAAAAAAGTATTTGATCCCCTGCTGATTTTGTATGTTTGCCCACTGATAAAGAAAGGATCAGTCTATAATTTTAATGGTAGGTTTATTTGAACAGTGAGAGACAGAATAACAATATCCAGAAAAACGCATGCCAAAAATGTTATAAATTGATTTGCATTTTAATGAGGGAAATAAGTATTTGACCCTCTGTCAATCAGAAAGATTTCTGGCTCCCAGGTGTCTTTTATACAGGTAACGAGCTGAGATTAGGAGCACACTCTTAACCTGTCTGGGATAGGGGGCAGTATTTTCACGGCCGGATAAAAAACGTACCCGATTTTAAACTGGTTACTACTCTTGCCCAGAAACGAGAATATGCATATTATTAGTAGATTTGGATAGAAAACACTCTAAAGTTTCTAAAACTGTTTGAATGGTGTCTGTGGATATAACATAACTCATATGGCAGGCAAAAACCTGAGAAGATTCCAAGCAGGAAGTGGCCTGTCTGACAATTTGTAGTCCTTCTGTTGCATCTCTATCAAAATTACAGTATCTGAGCTATTACGTGACACTTTCTAAGGCTTCCATTGGCTCTCTAAAGCCTTCAGAAAGCAGATTGACGCGTCTCCTGTCTCTGGGAAGAAAACAGCAGCACAGTTTGCAGCACAGTTTGTCATGCATGTATCTGGTGACAGAGAAACTGGAGATGCGCTTTCACGAGACCTCGCCATTATTATTTTTGTCTTTGAATGAATACAACATTGTCCGATTGGAATATTATCGCTATTTTACGAGAGAAAATAGCATAAAAATTGATTTTAAACAGCGTTTGACATGCTTCTAAGTAGGGTAATGGAACATTTAGAATTTTTTTGTCACGAAATGCGCTCGCGCATTACCCTTTGGATAGTGACCTGAACGCACGAACAAAACGGAGGTATTTGGATTTAACTATGGATTATTTGTAACCAAAACAACATTGGTTGTTGAAGTAGAAGTCCTGGGAGTGCATTCTGATGAAGAACAGCAAACGTAATACAAATTTTCTAATAGTAATTCTGAGTTTAGTGAGCCCCGAAGTTGGCGGGTGTCTGAATAGCTTGCCTGTGATGGCTGAGCTATGTACTCAGAATATTGCAAAATGTGCTTTCGCCGAAAAGCTATTTTAAAATCTGACATAGCGATTGCATAAAGGAGTTCTGTATCTATAATTCTTAAAATAATTGTTATGTCTTTTGTCAACGTTTATGATGAGTAATTTAGTAAATTCACTGGAAGTGGTGGGTATGCTAGTTCTGAACATCACATGCTAATGTAAAAGCTGGTTATTGATATAAATATGAACTTGATTGAACAAAACATGCATGTATTGAATAACATAATGTCCTAGGAGTGTCATCTGGTGAAGATCCTCAAAGGTTAGTGCTGCATTTAGCTGTGGTTTGGGTTTTTGTGACATATATGCTTGCTTCGAAAATGGCTGTGTGATTATTTTTGGCAGGGTACTCTCCTGACATAATCTAATGTTTTGTTTTCGCTGTAAAGCCTTTTTGAAATCGGACAATGTGGTTGGATTAACAAGAGTCTTATCTTTGAAATGGTGTAAAATAGTCATATGTTTGAGAAATTGAAGTTATAGCATTTTTAAGGTTTTTGTATTTCGTGCCACGCTCTACCATTGGATATAGGTGAGGCGTTCCACTAGCAGAACATCTAGATGCAAGAGGTTATTAAAGGGAGTGCTCCTAACCGCAGATTGTTACCTGTAAAAAAGACACCTGTCCACAGAAGCAATCAATCAGATTCCAAACTCTCCACCATGGCCAAGACCAAAGAGCTCTCCAAGGATGTCAAGGACAAGACTGTAGACCTACACAAGGCTGGAATGGGCTACAAGACCATCGCCAAGCAGCTTGGTGAGAAGGTGACAACATTTGGTGCGATTATTCGCAAATGTAAGAAACACAAAGGAACTGTCAATATCCCTCGGCCTGGGGCTCCATGCAAGATCTCACCTCGTGGGGTTGCAATGATCATATGAATGGTGAGGAATCAGCCCAAAACTACACAGGAGAATCTTGTCAATGATCTCAAGGCAGCTGGGACCATAGTCACCAAGAAAACAATTTGTAACACACTACGCCGTGAAGGACTGAAATCCTGCAGCGCCCGCAAGGTCCCCCTGCTCAAGAATACATGCCCGTCTGAAGTTTGCCAATGAACATCTGAATGATTCAGAGGACAACTGGTGAAAGTGTTGTGGTCAGATGAGACCAAAATGGAGCTCTTTCGCATCAACTCAACTAGCCGTGTTTGGAGGAGGAGGAATGCTGCCTATGACCCCAAGAACACCATCTCCACCGTCAAACATGGAGGTGGAAACATTATGCTTTGGGGGTGTTTTTCTGCTAAGGGGACAGGACAACTTCACCGCATCAACGGGACAATGGACGGGGCCATGTACTGTCAAATCTTGGGTGAGAACCTCCTTCCCTCAGCCAAGGCATTGAAAATGGGTCGTGGATGGGTATTCCAGCATGGCAATGACCAAAAACACACGGCCAAGGCAACAAAGGAGTGGCTCAAGAAGAAGCTCATTAAGGTCCTGGAGTGGCCTAGCCAGTCTCCAGACCTTAATCCCATAGAAAATCTGTGGAGGGAGCTGAAGGTTCGAGTTGCCAAACATCAGCCTCGAAACCTTAATGACTTGGAGAAGATCTGCAAAGAGGAGTGGGACAAAATCCCTCCTGAGATGTGTGCAAACCTGGTGGCCAACTACAAGAAATGTCTGACCTCTGTGATTGCCAACAAGGGTTTTGCCACCAGGTACTAAGTCATGTTTTGCAGAGGGGTCAAATACTTATTTCCCCCACTGTAGGTGACCTAAACAATCTAAGCTAGATGCCCTAAATCTCACACAAATTATCAAGGAACCTACCAAGTACAACCCTAAATCCATAACCATGGTCACTCTCATAGATATCACCCTGATCAACTTGCCCTCTAAATACACCACTGCTGTCTTAACCCAGGATCTCAGCGATCACTGCCTCATTTTTTGCATCCGTAATGGGTCCGCGGTCAAATGACCACCCCTCAGCACTGTCAAAAGCTCCCTTAAACACTTCAGCGAGCAGGCCTTTCTAATTGACCTGGCCCGGTTATCCTGGAAGGATATCGACCTCATCCTGTCAGTAGAGGATGCCTGGTTGCTCTTTAAAAGTGATTTCCTCACCACCATAAATAAGCATCCCCCTTTCAAGAAATGTTGAACTAAGAACAGATATACAGGAGGGAAAAAAGTATTTGATCCCCTGCCCTCTGACAAAGAAATTATCAGTCTATCATTTTAATGGTAGGTTTATTTGAACAGTGAGAGACAGAATAACAACAAAAATCCAGAAAAACGCATGTCAAAAATGTTATAAATTGATTTGGATTTTAATGAGGGAAATGAACGTATCCTCTGCAGCAGAGGTAACTCTGGGTCTTCCATTCCTGTGGTGGTCCTCATGAGAGCCATTTTCATCATAGAGCCTGATGTTTTTTTTTGCGACTGCACCTGAAGAAGCTTTCAAAGTTCTTGAAATGTTCCGTATTGACTGACCTTCATGTCTTAAAGTAATGATGGACTGTCGCTTTTCTTTGCTAATTTGAGCTGTTCTTGCCATAATATGGACTTTGCATTTTACTAAACAGGGCTTTCTTCTGCATACCACCCCTACCTTGTCACAACAAAACTGATTGGCTCAAACACATTAAGAAGGAAGGAAGGAAATTCCAAAAAGTAACTTTTAACAAGGCACACCTGTTAATTTAAATGAACTCCAGTTGACTACCTCATGAACTGGTTCAGAGAATGCCAAGTGTGTCAAAGCTATCATCAAGGCAAAGGGTGGCTACTTTGAAGAATCTAAAATATGAAATGTACTTTTATTTGTTTAACACTTTTTTGGCTACTACATGATTCCATATGTGTTATTTCATACTGTTGATGTCTTCACTATTATTCTACGATGTAGAAAAACCCTGGAATGAGTAGGTTTTCCCAACTTTTGACTGGTACAGTATTGTTATGGAATTTATAGACATTGTGGACAGTATGTGGATAGACTTTGTAGTACATCTGAAGAATATAGACAATATATTAGTATATGTACAACAATAGATGAATAAGATGGCTTTGACTAGAATACAGTAATATATATATATATATATATATATATATATATATATATATACATATATGTATTTGTTTTTTTTTGTTTCCTTTTGTAAAACTGTATATAAACATTATTAAAGTGACCAGTGTTCCATTATTAATAAAGTGACCAGTGTTGCATGTCTATGTACATAGGGCAGCAGCCTCTAATTTGCAGTGTTGAGTAACTGGTAGGTAGCTGGTTAGTGACAGTGATTAAGTTCAGGACAGGTTACTGGGTGGAGGCCGGCTAGTGATTGCTATTTAACAATATGATGTCCTTGAGATAGAAGCTGATTTTCAGTCTTTCGGTCCAAGCTTTCACCTGTACTGACATCACCTTCTGGATGTTAGCGAGGTGAACAAGACGTGGCTCGGTTGGCTGAGGTCCTTGATGAGCTTCTTGGCCTTCCTGTGACACCGGGTGGTGTAGATGTCCTGGAGGACAGTTAGTATGCCCCCGGTGATGTGTTGGGCAGACCACACAACCTTCTGGAGAGCCCTGTGGTTGTGGACGTGCAGTTATCGTACCAGGTGGTGATACAGCCTGACAGGATGCTCTCAAAGGTGGATCTGTAAAAGTTTGTGAGGGGCCAAACCGAATTTCTTCAGCCTCCTGAGGTTGAAGAGGCGCTGTTGCGCCTTCTTCACCATACTGTCTGTGTGCGATGGCGTCATCGGTGGATCTATTGGAGCGGTATGCAAATTGAAGTGGGTCTGGGGTGTCAGGTAAGTTGGAGGTGATATGATCCTAAACTAGCTTCTCAAAGCAGAGGCTAGTTCCTGCACATGTGCGAAGCTTAGAGGGAACATTGGTATCAAATATTGTTGCTGTAATTGCAGGCAGCTCAGTAGCGAGTAAAATGTATTTCATGTTAACCTCTCCAGCGTCTCATCCCGTCAGCGGGATCAAAATCCAGCGAAAAATCATATCGCCAATTAGCATTAAAAAAAAAATCATAATTAAAAAAAATAAAAATTATATATATATATTTTTTTTATAGATACACCTCTCCTGAATCGACCCACGTCGTCCGATTTCAAAAAGGTTTTACAGGAAAAGCAAATCATTAGATTATGTTAGATGAGTCCATCGTAAAAAGCAGCTTCATAGCCATTTTCCGACCAACCACTTGCATCACATATAATCAAAAAACAGCTAAATGCAGCACTAACCTTTTACAAACTTCATCAGATGGCACCCCTAGGACATCATGTTATACAATGCATGCATTCTTTTGTTCAATAAAGGTCATATTTATATATAAAAACAGCATTTTACATCTCTGTCTGAGGTTGACTAAATAATTTCCCCTCAAATGCGTCCCGGTAAACAATGCTACAATTCCCTAAATTACTATCCGATAACGATTTTTTAAATGTATATTGTCAATCTAACATTTATAGATGAATATCTCTTGAGAACACCTGTCATACCAGATTTTAAATTAACTTTACTGGGTAATCACACTTTGCGATAAAAGGAGATGCGATACTCAGAAAATGAGCTAATATACAGAGCTCGGCGCCATCTTGGAAACAATCGCATGTCACATCTCATCTTGTATAATATTGTCAATAATCGCCTACCTTTAGTTGTCTTCATCAGAAAGCATCCCAGGTCCACAACAGATGTATTTTCGGTCAAAAAGTCCATACTTCACGTTCCATTAGCCTGCTGTTGGTAGCGCGTCCTATGGCTCTCTCCAAGCGCAGGGCTGAAGTTCCGGATAAAATGAGATTCTCCCGCCTGTAGGTTCGTTCAAACATGTCAAACGTTGTAAAACATTAATCTTCAGGGCCTGTAACACCAAGAGAGCCAATAAGATTCGAGGGGGATGATTTCATTGCCTTTAAAACCGTTTCCAAAGGTGGGGGTAGACATGGCCGCCGGCGTCATAATGGTGATGGCCCATCCCCTGTGACCAATTTCCAACGCGTCTCATTCACTGAGTTTGGACTGTATAAGGCTCAAACCACTGTGAAAAGACTGGCGACATCTAGTGGAAGCAATAGGAAGTGCTCACTGAACCATGGTTAACGGTGTGATTTATAAGGAAAGATGAGAAGTCGAGTCCACAATTCTGAATTCCACTTCCTGTTTCAATCGGTCTCGGGGTTTTGACTGCCATTTGAGTTCTGTTATCCTCTTGAGGATACCGTAGGATAGGGGGCGCCACAGCGCATTTTGAAAAAAAATCGTTCCCATTTTCAACGGCCTACTAATCAAACTCAGAAGCTAGGGCATGCATGTACTTATTATATATGGATAGAAAACACTCTAAAGTTTCTAAAACTGTTTGAATGGTGTCTGTGAGTATAACAGAACTCAAATGGCAGTCAAAACCCAGAGACCGATTGAAACAGGAAGTGGAATTCTGAATTGTGGACTCGACTTCTCATCTTTCCTTATAAATAACACCGTTAACCATGGTTCAGTGAGCACTTCCTATTGCTTCCACTAGATGTCGCCAGTCTTTTCACAGTGGTTTGAGCCTTATAGAGTCAAAACTCAGTGAATGAGACGAGTATGAAATTGGTCACAGGGGATGGGCCATCATCATTATGACGCCGGCGGCCATGTCTGCCCCCACCTTCGGAAACGGTTTTAAAGGCCATGACATCATCCCCCTCGAATCTTATTGGCTCTCTTGGTGTTACAGGCCCTGAAGATGAATGTTTTACAACGTTTGACATGTTTGAACGAACCTACATGCGGGAGAATAGCATTTTATCCGGAACTTCAGCCCTGTGCTTGGAGAGAGCCATAGGACGCGCTACCAACATCAGGCTAATGGAACGTGAAGTATGGACTTTTTGACCGAAAATACATCTGTTGTGGACCTGGGATGCTTTCTGATGAAGACAACTAAAGGTAGGCGATTATTGACAATATTATACAAGATGAGATGTGACATGCGATTGTTTCCAAGATGGCGCCGAGCTCTGTATATTAGCTCATTTTCTGAGTATCGCATCTCCTTTTATCGCAAAGTGTGATTACCCAGTAAAGTTAATTTAAAATCTGGTATGACGGGTGTTCTCAAGAGATATTCATCTATAAATGTTAGATTGACAATATACATTTAAAAAATCGTTATAGGATAGTAATTTAGGGAAATGTAGCATTGTTTACCGGGACGCTTTTGAGGGGAAATTATGTAGTCAACCTCAGACAGAGATGTAAAATGCTGTTTTTATATATAAATATGACCTTTATTGAACAAAAGAATGCATGCATTGTATAACATGATGTCCTAGGGGTGCCATCTGATGAAGTTTGTAAAAGGTTAGTGCTGCATTTAGCTGTTTTTTGATTATATGTGATGCAAGTGGTTGGTCGGAAAATGGCTATGAAGCTGCTTTTTAAGATGGACTCCTCTAACATAATCTAATGATTTGCTTTTCCTGTAAAACCTTTTTGAAATCGGACGACGTGGGTCGATTCAGGAGAGGTGTATCTATAAAAAAATATATATATATATTATTATTATTTTTTTTAAATTATGATTTTTTTTTTAATGCTAATTGGCGATATGATTTTTCGCTGGATTTTGATCCCGGTGACGGGATGAGACGCTGAAGAGGTTTTAAACTCAGACACCATTCAAACAGTTTTAGAAACTTTAGGGTGTTTTCTATCCATATATAATAAGTATATGCATGCCCTAGCTTCTGAGTTTGATTAGTAGGCCGTTGAAAATGGGAACAATTTTTTTTCAAAATGCGCTGTGGCGCCCCCTATCCTAGGGTATCCTCAAGAGTTAATGAGCCAGAAACAACAATACCTTGGACCCACCAGTGGTAAAAAGGTTCTTGGCGCTCAAAGATACGTAAGGTATTGTATTCTGTGGGTGGAAGTACAGTACCATTCGAAATACAGCAATTTTCCACAATGCACCATCATTTACAGTATGCACAGTAAAACATTTTTTTTATTTTTATTGTTGATTATACCTAAACTTAACGTATAAATTACAGTTTTCCATTACAGTGCATATTTCCTAGAGTGCCTTGTCTTTTGAATGAATGTCACGGTTGTCGTAGGAAGGAGCGGACCAAAGTGCAGCGTGTGTGTCGTTCCACATTTTATTTTCACTGTGAAACTATGCAATACATACACAATAAACTGAATATTTGTGAATATTCAAAATAGAATGCCCTACAAAAACCATATGGGCAAAATCATTACTTCCGGGTTTGGAGCGAGTAGTCGTGCCGCACCTCGCTCCGCAGGTAATATTACATTTCATTACATTACAACGGTTTGATTTGTTTGATCTGAGCAATTTTTTTTAGTTAGCTACATAGCCGTCTTTGTATCAAAGATAATTGTGTAGTTTAGAGTAATTATCGAGGTTAGCTATTTTCGTCCTCCGCGACGCGTTCTTCAAACTCAGTCAACACTGCTATCCAACTTCTACCGACTAGCAGCACTGTAGAAACTAATACATTACAATGGAACGATTTGATTAGTGTAGTGTTAGCTAGCTACATAGCTGTCTTTGCATCTAAGATAATTGTGTAGTTTAGAGTAATCATTGAGGTTAGCTAGCCAGCTATTTTCGTCCGGCGCAACGCGACCCCGTTCCCCAGGCTCCAGACTTAGTCAACACACCTAGTCATCATCAAACCCACTGCTAGCTAGCCAACCGTTACCGACTAGCAGCACTGTAGAAACTAATACATTACAACGGAACGATTTGACTAGTGTGGTGTTAGCTAGCTACATAGTTGTCTTTGTCGTAGTTTAGAGTAATTATCGAGGTTAGCTAGCCAGCTATTTTCGTCCCCCGCGACGCCATTTCCAAACCTAGCCAACTTTTACTGACGAGCAGCTTGTAGAAACTAAATATATTACAAAGGAACGTCTTGATTAGTGTTATGTTAGCTAGCTACATAGTTGCCTTTGTATCATGATAATGGTGTAGTACTGAAACTATCGAGGTTACCTAGCCAGCTACACTTTCAAACAAAGTCAACAACGCAGCCACTGCTAGCTAGCCTACTTCACCAGCCAGCAATACTGTATCATTTTAGTCTTTTTAGTCAATAAGATTTTTGCAACGTAAGCTTAACTTTCTGAACATTCGAGACGTGTAGTCCACTTGTCATTCCAATCTCCTTTGCATTAGCGTAGCCTCTTCTGCAGCTTGTCAACTATGTGTCTGTCTATCCCTGTTCTCTCCCCTCTGCACAGGCCATACAAACGCTTCACACCGCGTGGCCGCTGCCACTCTAACCTGGTGGTCCCAGCGCGCACAACCCACGTGGAGTTCCAGGTCTCCGGCAGCCTCTTGAACTGCCGATCTGCGGCCAACAAGGCAGAGTTCATCTCAGCCTATGCTACCCTCCAGTCCCTCGACTTCTTGGCGCTGACGGAAACATGGATTACCACAGATAACACTGCTACTCCTACTGCTCTCTCCTTATCTGCCCATGTGTTCTCGCACACCCCGAGAGCATCTGGCCAGTGGGGTGGTGGCACTGGAATCCTCATCTCTCCCAAGTGGACATTCTCTCTTTCTCCCCTGACCCATCTGTCTATCGCATCCTTTGAATTCCATGCTGTCACAGTTACCAGCCCTTTCAAGCTTAACATCCTTATCATTTATCACCCTCCAGGTTCCCTTGGAGAGTTCATCAATGAGCTTGACGCCTTGATAAGTTCCTTTCCTGAGGATGGCTCACCTCTCACAGTTCTGGGTGACTTTAACCTCCCCACGTCTACCTTTGACTCATTCCTCTCTGCCTCCTTTCCTCTCCTCTTTTGACCTCACCCTCTCACCTTCCCCCCCTACTCACAAGGCAGGCAATACGCTTGACCTCATCTTTACTAGATGCTGTTCTTCCACTAATCTCATTGCAACTCCCCTCCAAGTCTCCGACCACTACTTTGTATCCTTTTCCCTCTCGCTCTCCACCAACATTTCTCACTCTGCCCCTACTCGGATGGTATTGCGCCGTCGCAACCTTCGCTCTCTCTCTCCCGCTACTCTCTCCTCTTCCATCCTATCATCTCTTCCCTCTGCTCAAACCTTCTCCAACCTATCTCCTGATTCTGCCTCCTCAACCCTCCTCTCCTCCCTTTCTGCATCCTTTGACTCTCTATGTCCCCTATCCTCCAGGCCGGCTCGATCCTCCCCTCCTGCTCCGTGGCTCGACGACTCATTGCGAGCTCACAGAACAGGGCTCCGGGCAGCCGAGCGGAAATGGAGGAAAACTCGCCTCCCTGCGGACCTGGCATCCTTTCACTCCCTCCTCTCTACATTTTCCTCTTCTGTTTCTGCTGCTAACGCCACTTTCTACCACTCTAAATTCCAAGTGTCTGCCTCTAACCCTAGGAAGCAGGAAGCTCTTTGCCACCTTCTCCTCCCTCCTGAATCCTCCCCCCCCCCCCCCCTCTGCGTATGACTTTGTCAACCATTTTGAAAAGAAGGTTGACGACATCCGATCCTCGTTTGTCAAGTCAAACGACACCGCTGGTCCTGCTCACACTGCCCTACCCTGTGCTTTGACCTCTTTCTCCCCCCTCTCTCCAGATGAAATCTCGCATCTTGTGACGGCCGGTCGCCCAACAACCTGCTCGCTTGACCCTATCCCCGCCTCTCTTCTCCAGACCTATTCCGGAGACCTTCTCCCTCACCTCGCTCATCAACTCATCCTTGACCGCTGGCTACGTCCCTTCCGTCTTCAAGAGAGCGAGAGTTGCACCCCTTCTGAAAAAAACCTACACTCGATCCCTCCGATGTCAACAACTACAGACCAGTATCCCTTCTTTCTTTTCTCTCCAAAACTCTTGAACGTGCCGTCCTTGGCCAGCTCTCTTGCTATCTCTCTCAGAATGACCTTCTTGACCCAAATCAGTCAGGTTTCAAGACTGGTCATTCAACTGAGACTGCTCTTCTCTGTGTCACGGAGGCTCTCCGCACTGCTAAAGCTAACTCTCTCTCCTCTGCTGTCATCCTTCTAGACCTATCTGCTGCCTTTGATACTGTGAACCACCAGATCCTCCTCTCCACCCTCTCCGAGCTGGGCATCTCCAGTGCGGCCCACGCTTGGATTGCGTCCTACCTGACAGGTCGCTCCTACCAGGTGGCGTGGCGAGAATCTGTCTCCGCACCACGTGCTCTCACCACTGGTGTCCCCCAGGGCTCAGTTCTAGGCCCTCTCCTATTCTCGCTATACACCAAGACACTTGGCTCTGTCATATTCTCTCCTATCATTGCTATGCAGACGACACTCAATCTTCTCCTTTCCCCCTTCTGATAACCAGGTGGCGAATCACATCTCTGCATGTCTGGCAGACATATCAGTGTGGATGACGGATCACCACCTCAAGCTGAACCCCGGCAAGACGGAGCTGCTTTTCCTCCCGGGGAAGGACTGCCCGTTCCATGATCTCGCCATCACGGTTGATAACTCCATTGTGTCCTCCTCCCAGAGTGCTAAGAACCTTGGCGTGACCCTGGACAACACCCTGTCGTTCTCCACTAACATCAAGGCGGTGACCCGATCCTGTAGGTTCATGCTCTACAACATTCGCAGAGTACGACCCTGCCTCACACAGGAAGTGGCGCAGGTCCTAATCGAGGCACTTATCATCTCCCGTCTGGATTACTGCAACTCGCTGTTGGCTGGGCTCCCTGCCTGTGCCATTAAACCCCTACAACTCATCCAGAACGCCGCAGCCCGTCTGGTGTTCAACCTTCCCAAGTTCTCTCACGTCACCCCGCTCCTCCGCTCTCTCCACTGGCTTCCAGTTGAAGCTCGCATCCGCTACAAGACCATGGTGCTTGCCTACGGAGCCGTGAGGGGAACGGCACCTCCGTACCTTCAGGCTCTGATCAGTCCCTACACCCAAATGAGGGCACTGCGCTCATCCACCTCTGGCCTGCTGGCCCTCCTACCTCTGAGGAAGCACAGTTCCCGCTAAGCCCAGTCAAAACTGTTCGCTGCTCTGGCACCCCTATGGTGGAACAAGCTCCCTCACGACGCCAGGACAGCGGAGTCAATCACCACCTTCCGGAGACACCTGAAACCCCACCTCTTTAAGGAATACCTGGGATAGGACAAAGTAATCCTTCTAAACTCCCCCCTAAAAGATTTAGATGTACTATTGTAAAGTGTTTGTTCCACTGGATATCATAAGGTGAATGCACCAATTTGTAAGTCGCTCTGGATAAGAGCGTCTGCTAAATGACTTAAATGTAAATGTAAATTCATTGTCACGTCCTGACCATAGAAAGCTGTTATTTTCTATGGTAGAGTAGGTCAGGGCGTGACGGGGGTTTTCTAGTTTAGTTTTTCTATGTTGTCATGTTCTAGATTTGTATTTCTGTGTTGGGTTTTGTTTGGGAGGATCTCCAATTAGTGGCAGCTGGTCATCGTTGTCTCTAATTGGAGATCATATTTAAGTAGGTGTTTTTCCCACCTGGGTTTGTGGGAGATTGTTTTTGAGTTTGTGTATGTTTCAACTCTGCGTCACAGTTTGTTGTTTTTTCGTTCTTTAGTTTATGGGAATGTATTGTATAGTTTCACAGTTAAAATAAAATGTGGAACGACACACACGCTGCACTTTGGTCCGCTCCTTCCTACGACAGCTGTGACAGGTACAGCCTCAGTGTTCGCAGTAAAAATGCTCTGGAAGTTGCACAGAATTTTCACAACATTCAAGTTTGATCTCAGCAGACCTGAAGTTTGCAATGCAGTTAAAAAAGTGTTGTGTTTTTGCAGACTATTGTTTTTGCCGACATTACTGTAGTATTTACTACAGTGTTTCTTTGTGGATAATACTGTAGATTTACTATAGTATTCTACAGTATACTACAACATTCTATAGTAAATACTACACATGATCAAGGGATACTACAGTATAGTATTCTACAGTATACTACAGTTTACTATAGAATTCTATTGTAAGTAAATCTAGTATTCTATAGTAAACTGTAGTATTTTTCATGTGGGCTTACTGCCTGCAGAAATATTGTCATCACCGTCCTCAATTTCTGTCCTGGGCCTAAAATATAAATCAATACATTAATTAGTATGTGTAGAATACAAAACAACTCTGCAAGGGTAAATGGATACTTCTGACAATGACAACCCTAAAGAAATTGATAAAGCATCGCATGGCCCGGACTGTCAACTGTCCTTTGAGCTCTACAGCAAATAAAGAATCAGGAGTAGATATCTTGGTCATATATTTATATATTTGCATTCCAGTTTCATAATTAATTCCCTCAGATTGTCTGTAACATGAAGTCAATAAAAATAATTATTACTGAATGCAGAGGGGGGATAAATAACTAGTGGTGTTGCTGGTGGAAATAAATCTCTACATAGGCTGCTTCTGCCTCTCTATCTCACTCTCTCTTTATCTCGTGCACTCTCTATCGCGCTCTCTGAAAATAATGTCACACGCTTGTCAGCCCCTAACTTTGTAGCCTTTTGTTTGATGCATCCAGATATAATTTATTTAATGCAGTCTGTGTAATACCTTAAGATGTCATCTGTTCACCTGCTGAATAATAAGAGTGCGTCCAAAATGGCAACCTATTCCCTATATAATGATAATGCACAGCTTTTCACCAAAGCCCCATGGTGTCACAATGGGTGGCTTGTGGATTCCGAAGAGTCAGGCGTAGGAGACAGAAAGATTCCGTTAATGAATTTAATAAAAATATGCAAGGTATGGAGTGCAAGGTGTGCAAAAGTAACGCACCACCCTTAAAAGAACGTAACCAGGGACGCAGCCCAAAAGGAATAGCGTAACTCCACAATATACAGAACCACATGAAACACACCCTGACAAACGAACAATCCCGCACAAACAACAAACCTAACTAACTAGCCTAAATACCCCTCCCCACTAACAACTAACACAAAACAGGTGCGCAACTAACCTAGGCCTAACTAACAGAACGTGAAACATAAATCGATGGCTGCTAGTAGGCCGGCGACGACGACCGCCGAGCGCCGCCCGGGCGAGGAGGGGCGCCACCTTCCGTAGGTGTCGTGACACATGGGCCCTGGTCTAAAGTAGTGCACTATAAAGGGAATAAGGTGCCATTTGTGGCACAGCAGTCATAGTGATGAAGTGTCTCTCACGACACAGTTGAAAGTCACGCAATTGGTGTCCAAAGATAGACACACACAGAAAGTCAAACCTTAAACAACGTCTTCATAAACCCTTTATGAGGCCTTACATACATTTATCATAAATCATGTATAAGCAAAAGTCCCAAAACATAAGTGTGATATAACAAGTGTTGCTTTGCCAAATGTAGAATAACCTTTTGCCACCATTTATACAATATGGCATTTGCTTACAAATGGTTTGTGAAGCATTTATGTAGACTTATAAAGGGCTTATGTAGGCTTAACTAAGCCTTTATGAGACACTTAATTAGTAGTCATCACAGTATAACCCACAGAGAAATTGTTTCCCCCTGGATAATGACCTAAATGCAAAGTAGAATGGAAAGTGATTACTACGTTGCCTATTATGTATAATTGTTTTCAATATACAACTGGATTGGGCATGCAGGAATCCACATACTTCAAATCATTACCGCTAATATGCTAAATCAGCCAATGATTTATTTTGTCTCCCCTGATATATGCAGACAGTCATATTGAGCTTAGAGGGTTAACAAATGAACATGGTTAATACTGAAATCTCAAGGATTTCCACAAGGGTACATTGTGTGAATGTTATATGAGTTTCTATTAAAAAGTACTAGTGCCATAGAGATGCCACACAGACAAGTGGGGGTTGATTGATTGTGACTAACATGTATGAAAAAAAACTATAAATAAAAAACCTTAACAGCATTTTCAACAGCTTTATAGTTGAAGGCTGTGGATTTGTTTTCAATATGTCTTCTCCCAAATGAAATGGTAGGATGGTTCAAGGTTGAATTTAAATGGGTCATGCAGGGTGTCTGCATCGTGACAGGCATAGTTGAGTCTGCATGTACAAGCATAATGGGCACAATATCAGTCCTTGACTCACTGCCTCAATATATCAGTGTTTCTATGAATGAGGTTCAATGAGGTTGTTTAACACTGCATTTAATGAACCATAATGACCCATTAATGCACTGAAAATATAAGGTTGTTGGTAGTGTTTAGGCCAGGGTTATCAATTCACATCACATCTTTACAGAATACAGGCATTGAAATTGTTAGATATTGGTATAATTTACACCATGGACATTTTTTTTTATATAACTACGAATGTTTTACTAAGACGATTATGGCTGTAGATTATAAAAAATACATGTTCCATGAACTTGCATTAAGTCCAGATATTCACTGATATATGAATTTAATTAATTTAATTCTCAGATTATAAAGTAATTAGATTTTATGGGCAAGAGGCAGAGCAGGGATCCATGTCTGTTCTCCAACTCAGGGTAAGTACTTTGGTTCCATTGAAATAATTCATTATACTGCAAGTATGGGTGCATTAAAATATAATTGTGTTAATAATGGCACAATCAAATAATCTCGTGACTAGAGCAACATTGAAAGAATTGACACTGAGATTAAAATTGAGTGTCCTGTCAGGTTCATGTAGCTTTTGGCTTAACTGTAAATATCAAATCTTCTCAACTGTTCAATTATATGAGGAGATAAATAAACTGTAACGGGAAACTGCAGTTTAGACAGTCATTTTAGGTATTATCAAGTATTTAAAAAAATGTACTGCAGCATTCTGTAAATGATAGTGCATTGTGTAAAAAACATGTATTTTCAAATGGTGCTGTAAATCCACCCCACAGAATACAGTACCATATCTTTGGAGCACCAAAAACTTTTGGACTACTAGTGGGTGCAAGGAATTGTTGTTTCTGGCTCATTAACATATGTTGAGGCGTGGCTTGTAAGTGGCTATATTTGTTGCACCAATTTGTGTACCAATTTATTTCATATGTGATTATAATACTTACACATATTTTAAGTCACAAATGTTAAAATGCATGTATTTTGGGGGAATTGGATGATATGTGGATGAACCTCTAACTTTTGAGTCTACATTGATAAAGTTTGACAATAAAGTTACTGCTTCCCAGCCAAGTGTCAAACACTTGGATTCAGGATGCTCAATACCTAATATAATTAAATACCGCCATGTACCCAACATCGGAGAAGGTGTGTTTGTAGAAGGGCGTGGTTTACATACTGTAGCTAGATAGCTACTCTACTGGTACCAACATTTTACTGTACTGTGTCTGCAAACGTAATTAAAAGTTTATTCCATTTATCTGTGGCAAAGATACTAGCTAGTTACTGGCTAAATAGTTCTAAAGCCAGCGTGGAATGAGGGGGAAAGGGTCGCTCAAAACTCACTCAAAACTCAAACGAACTTGTGAAATCTACACATCTGAACAACATCACAGAAAGACATTCCAAAAGGGAGATGTATATATTTTTTTAAATCATTGATTGCAATTTCAATGTTTGAGTTGCTTTGTGTATCACCAAATGTGACCGACCGGGTCGATTTGGTCTTATCTAGCAAAATTTGCAGAACCCCTAGCCAACAGCCAATGGCGTCGCACGGCGCGAAATACAAAACCAACTAAAATACCACAATTCAATTTTCTCAAACGATCAACTATTTTACACCATTTTAAAGACAAGACTCTCGTTAATCTAACCATATTGTCCGATTTCAAAAAGGCTTTACAGCGAAAGCAAAACATTAGATTATGTCAGGAGAGTACCCTGCCAAAAATAATCACACAGCCATTTTCAAAGCAAGCATATATGTCACAAAAACCAAAACCACAGCTAAATGCAGCACTAACCTTTGATGATCTTCATCAGATAACACTCTTAGGACATTATGTTATACAATACATGCATGTTTTGTTCAATCAAGTTCATATTTATATCTAAAAACAGCTTTTTACATTAGCATGTGATGTTCAGAACTAGCATACCCACCGCAAACTTCCGGTGAATTTACTAAATTACTCACGATAAACGTTGACAAAAAAACATAACAATTATTTTAAGAATTATAGATACAGAACTCCTTTATGCAATCGCGGTGTCAGATTTTAAAATAGCTTTTCGGTGAAAGCACATTTTGCAATATTCTGAGTACATAGCTCGGCCATCATGGCTAGCTAATTTGACACCCACCAAGTTTGGCCCTCACCAAACTCAGATTTACTATAAGAAAAATGGGATTACCTTTGCTGTTCTTCATCAGAATGCACTCCTAGGACTTCTACTTCAACAACAAATGTTGTTTTGGTTCGAAATAATCCATAGTTATATCCAAATACCGACGTTTTGTTCGTGCGTTCAGGTCAGTATCCAAAGGGTGACGCGCGAGCGCATTTCGTGACAAAAATTTCAAAATATTCCATTACCGTACTTAGAAGCATGTCAAACGCTGTTTAAAATCATTTTTTATGCTATTTTTCTCGTAAAATAGCGATAATATTCCAACCGGGCGACGTTGTATTCATTCAAAGGCTGAAAGAAAAAAATGGAGTAATCTCGTGGACGCGCATCTCCAGTGTCACTCTTCCCAGCCTGACCACTCACAAAATCTCCTGCTGTTTTTGCCCAGAGACAGCAGACACCCCATTCCACTTTCTGGCGCCTTCTGAGAGCCAAAGGAAGCCTTAGAAAATGTCACGTTACAGCAGAGATGCCGTTTTTTCGATAGATATGCCACAGAAGGAGAAAAAATTGTCAGACAGGTCACTTCCTGTATGGAATCTTCTCAGGTTTTGGCCTGCCATATGAGTTCTGTTATACTCACAGACACCATTCAAACAGTTTTAGAAACGTTAGTGTTTTCTATCCAAATCTACTAATTATATGCATATTATAGTTTCTGGGCAGGAGTAGTAACCAGATTAAATCGGGTACGTTTTTTATCCGGCCGTGAAAATACTGCCCCCTATCCCAAACAGGTTAATTAAGGACTCACATGTGAGGCCAAGTGCTAAACAGGGTGAATACTATGACAGTGTACTAAACAACCAAAGATTTCAAGACTAAAGGCTGGTTTATACTACGTTTGATGGTCGTCCACAATTTCATTTGTCATTGTCGTTATGAAAAGTATAAACACTAAAATTACAGAATGCATGACATCATCAGCATGGTGGTCCAATAAAGCATAAGTGATATATGTAAAAGCACATCCGTTTAAAAATGAATTTAGGGAATGCCAATCTATCAAACCAGGCAACTATCTAAACAATGTTTTGGTTCATTTATAACTTGTTAGCTAGCTAGCTAACATTAAGTTAGCTGGCTAGAGAGTTCAAACATACACTTAGGTTGGAGTCATTAAAACTCGTTTTAAAACAACTCCACAAATGTCTTGTAAACAAACAATAGTTTTGGCAAATCGGTTAGGACATCTACTTTGTGCATGACACAAGTAATTTTTCCAACAATTGTTTACAGACAGAGTATTTCACTTATAATTCACTGTATCACAATTCCAGTGGGTCAGAGGTTTACATACACTAAGCTGACTGTGCTTTTAAACAGCTTGGAAAATTCCAGAAAATGATGTCATGGCTTTAGACGCTTCTGATAGGCTAGTTGACATAATTTGTGTACCTGTGGATCTATTTCAAGGCCTACCTTCAAACTCAGTGCCTTTTTGTTTGACATCATGGTTAAGTCAAAAGAAATCAGCCAAGACCTCAGAAAAGAAATTGTAGACCTCCACAAGTCTGGTTCATCCTTGGGAGCAATTTCCAAATGCCTGAAGGTACCACGTTTATCTGTACAAACAATAGTATGCAAGTATAATCGCCATGGGACCACACAGCCGTTATACCACTCAGGCGTGTTCTGTCTCCTAGAGATGAATGAACTTTGGTGTGAAAAGTGCAAATCAATCCCAGAACAACCGCAAAGCATCTTGTGAAGATGCTGGAGGAAACAGGTACAAAAGTATCTCTATCCAGAGTAAAATGAGTCCTATATCAACATAACCTGAAAGGCCGCTCAGCAAGGAAGAAGCCACTGCTCCAAAACCTCAAAAAAAAACTGCACATGGGGACAACTGCACATGGGGACAAAGATCGTACTTTTTGGAGAAATGTCTTCTGGTCTGATGAAACAAAAATAGACATGTTTGGCCATAATGACCATCGTTATGTTTGGAGAAAAAAGGGGGAGGTTTGCAAGCCGATGAACACCAACCCAACCTTGAAGCACGGGGGTGGCAGCATCATGTTGTGGGGGTGCTTTGCTGCAGGAGGGACTGGTGCACTTCACAAAATAGATGGCATCATGAGGATGGACAAATTATCTTGATATATTGAAGCAATGTCACGTTCTGACCAGTAAAGGGGTTATTTGTTATTATAGTTTGGTCAGGACGTGGCAGGGGGTGTTTGTTTTATGTGGTTCGGGGTTTGTTGGGTTATGTTATTATGTAAGAGGGGTGTTTGTTTAGAGTGTTCCCGGGGTTTTTGGGATATGTTCTTGTTAGTTTTTTTCTATGTTAGGTCTAGTCATTCTGTCTACGTTTAGTTAATGGGGTTGACCTTCAATTGGAAGCAGCTGCTCCTAGTTGCTTCTAATTGAAGGTCCTATTTAAGAGAGATGTTTTTCTGTGGGATTTGGTGGGTAGTTGTCTCCTGCTTAGTGTCTGAGCAACTGATAGAACTGTTAGTGTCGTTCGTTTGTTTTGTATACGTGATTTGTTTGTTTTCCCTTCTTCACATTAAAAAGAAGATGAGTATACACGTTCCCGCTGCGTTTTGGTCTGATCCTTACGACACCCGTTACAAGCAACATCTCAAGACATCAGTCAGGAAGTTAAAGCTTGGTCCCAAATGGGTCTTCCAAATGGACAATGACCCCAAGCATACTTCCAAAATTGTGGCAAAATGGCTTAAGGACAACAAAGTCAAGGTATTGGAGTGGCCATCACAAAGCCCTGACCTCAAACCTATAGAACATTTGTGGGCAAGAAGGCCTAAAAACCTGACTCTGATACACGAGCTCTGTCAGGAGGAATGTGCCAAAATTCACCCAACTTATTGTGGGATTCTTAGCGAAGGCTACCCAAATCGTTTGACCCAAGTTAAACAATTTAAAGGCAATGCTACCAAATACTAATTAAGTGTATGTAAACTTCTGACCCACTGGGAATGTGATGAAAGAAATAAAAGCTGAAAGAAATAATTCTCTTTACTATTATTCTGACATTTCACATTCTTAAAATAAAGTGGTGATCCTAACTGACCTAAGGCAGGGAATTGTTAGTATGATTAAATGTCAGGAATTGTGAAAAATGGAGTTTAAATGTATTTGGCTAAGATGTATGTAAATACTGTAAATGGTGAATACTTTCTCAAGCCACTGTATCTCAAAAAAAAAAAAAATGTAAAAAATTGTGCATGTAATGCTCTTATTATAAAGATGCATTTAATGGTGAAAATGTTCTTCCCCCAGCTTAAAACTTAATGAGCTGCGTGTGTGTATGTAAGTTAGGCTCTACAACCATTGTAAAATGGATTAATGTGCTTCATTTTAAGAGGTTATTTGGCAACTTAAGTGGTGATCCAAACCTTATCAAAACATTTAGGCCTATGGGCTAGGCTACATGAGGTGCACAACTATGACTTGAATTTTTTTTTAGAAAAGCATACGCTGTTTGCCTTAAGCTGTGCATCATTCACATTTATTTTAAAAGCACCCATCAAACTACTTTTGATTTAATCTTGTCTTTACATTTACTAAATGATATATGTGTGAAATGTGTTTTGGATTTAAAATGTACCATTATCATGCGCCAGTCTCGAAACAGGGGCAGCAGGGAAAAAATACATGTCATCTATGTACTTAAATAGCGAATGGAGGACGCTTTTCCCGTGGTTCATTTTCATGCCAGCCAGGTAGACTTTTCTCCTGTTTTAAGGAGAAGCGATGTGCTTAATATTAGGAAAGCTGAGAAATAAATATAGTAGGCCTAGCCTATAGAAAGCTGATAGGACACTTCACTTTTTAGTAGAGGCCATCACTTTGTTTTCTCACGCAATTGCATAGCCTATAGAAATGTTGCGCAACATGAGCTCATGGGCTCTCATGAAGTGTTTGATTAGATTTTTGATTACATTTGCATTGATGTCAGAGTGATTAGAGGGACAGTAGAGTGCTGAGAACCAGGCAGTTAGCAAGTTTGGTAGGCTACTAATGACCATCAGCAGCATCAGAGTTTGGAGTAGCCTAAGAATTTGACTGCCATGTTGACTCATGACTGCCAGTGTGGCGGTTATACGGTCACTGTAACAGCCCCAGTCATCATACTTTGGTCTGGTTTTACCCAAATATCATCCAATTTCATGAAAAACATGATTTTGTCTGTCCATGACCTTTAAATCTATCATATAGTGTAGCACACTGACATCAATCCTCTTTGTATTTGTTTTTCGTGTCATGTCACATACTGTAGGACTGTATGTTTGTCCATTGGAATACAATGTTACAGTGCCTCAGTCATAGTGCCTTCTACTCGCCATGTTTCTACAAAAAGAACAATAAAAGGAACACTAGAATTCAATGGATGCTAGAACTCAACTGATGTTTCAAGGAACTTTAAACTCTACTTCCACTTTCTGACCCTACCTACTTTTAACAAGCATGAGTCAGACGGAATGTTGACACCTCAAGGTGAAATTTAACAGGTGATTATATCCTTATATCCCTTTTAAAACCTATTACCCCTATAGCTCTGTAGGTTTTCTGTATGGTTGTGCAGGGAGCTGGGGCTTTGAACTTCAAAGCTGACCTCCCCTTTCTTGATTGATTGATATGGCCCACCATTGATGCCGGTATATCCATCAAGGAAAGCCACCCGTGATGAATGAATATGCCCTCTATCAACCGTGCATCACATCATGAAGTATTGTCCATTTTCACCAAATGTATTCATCCTTCAGCCAAAGATTGATTAACTATGGACGTGATTCAGTCAGCAATTATGACTTCACCGCTAATCAATCTCCCTTTAGCCAAGGGGGACCTTTACTTAGCGTTTCACACACGCACCCACACACACTTTATCAGTGGACAGTTTTATCCCATTCTAAAGGATCATTGGAAAGTTTTAGTGACGCAAGTATTTAGTTGTCTCATTGTAGTGCTGATAACCTCTACTCAATATTCCTCAACCAGCAAAATTCATAACTGAAATAAGCAACTACTAAATTGTAATTCGATGTTCAGATTTATTGAAGGCAATTTACATTCTGATTATAAAAAGGACATGACATGAGTGTGAGTGTGAGTGTGTGTGTGTGTTTGAATCCACCTCTGCCTACGGCGCTCTCTGTACAAGTGGGATTGCCTGTGTTGTACTGATATATTCTCCGTGGAGTCTGCCAAAGCCTGTGCCAGTCATATTCATTTCTGTCAGTCAAAACAGAACGATCACAAGCATAGTACACACTGTACATAATTGAAGATATCTAGCCTTCACATAACATGTTGCAGATCAATCAATTAGATTTCGTAGTTGTTGTATTCTGATTGATATTCAGCACATTGTCCGCAGCCTACTTTTCCAATGCCATGAAAAATGATTTGCCACCTTTCTTAATATCTCTATTTTTGCCTATTTTTGATAATGAATGTTATCAGATTTTCTACCAAAACCTAGTATTAGATAAATGGATCCTAGAAAACTGTATACTTATTTGATTTATTTAATTAACAAAGTTATGCAACATCCAATTCCCCTGTGTGAAAAAGTAATTGACCCCTTACACAGGAGGGACTTAAAAATAATCCCCTTGGAAACATTAGAGGTGGACAGAATGCGGATGCAGATAGCTGGGGTAATTTTTGCCACTCTCCGGTCAGTGGTTGTAAACTTGTAACGCTAACGTCATGACGCATGCAAACTACTCAGCTACGAAACACACTTAATAAAAAAATCTAGCTATCTACTGGAAATGATTACGGCAGGACATGGATGGCTAAGGCTCTGGACGGATATCCAGCGGGGTCCCAACTCTGCCCTTTCCTCCCTGCCAAACAGGCGTTGGTCTAAGTACACACATTAGCATTCAAAAGTTTGGGGTCATTTAGAAATGTCCTTGTTTTTGAAAGAAAAGCAAATTATTTTGTTAATTAAAATAACATAAAATTGATCAGAAATACAGTGTAGACATTGTTAATGTTGTACATGACTATTGTAGCTGAAAACGGCTGATTTGTTATGGAATATCTACATAGGTGTACAGAGGCCCATTATCAACAACCATCACTCCTGTGTTCCAATGGCACGTTGTGTTAGCTAATCCAAGTTTATCATTTTAAAAGGATAACAGCTGAAAACTGTTGTTCTGATTAAAGAAGCAATAAAAAATGCCTTCTTTTATAGGCTCAAAATGGCCAGAAACAAATAACTTTCTTCTGAAACTCATCAGTCTATTCTTGTTCAGATAAATGAAGGCTATTCCAATGTGAGAAATTACCAAGAAACTGAAGATCTCGTACAACACTGTGTACTACTCCCTTCACAGAACAGCACAAACTGGCTCTAACCAGAATAGAAATAGTGGGAGGCCCCGGTGCATATCTGAGCAAGAGGACAAGTACATTAGTGTCTAGCTTGAGAAACAGACGCCTCACAAGTCCTCAACTGGCAGCTTCATTAAAAAGTACCTGCAAAACACCAGTATCAACATCAACAGTGAAGAGGTGACTCCGGTATGCTGGCCTAAAAATGGTCAGAATGAGCTGTTCTCTCATTTGTGTCTGTAAGTAGCTAGCAAGCTAGCCAATGTTAGCTTGTTAGGTCAGAACGCTTGGATCAACCTTACAGTACTTTTCGGCCAGAGCGTCCAGCGTGCACTCTGAACGCTCCGAGAGAGAAACGCTCTGAATTTACGAACGCCCAGAGCACACTCTGGCACTCCAGATTAAATTTCCAAACACACCCGTAGTATAAACCAGCCTTTAGTCTTAATCTTTGGTTGTTTAGTACATACCCTCACATGTGAATCCTTAAAGAGATGTGTGGAGCTAAAGCTTAAAAGGGTGTGAACAATGCTGAATGGGTGTAGACAAAGAATAGCTTGCAGTAGCTAACAAAAAAGTTCAATTTTATTAAAAGTGAGGTTAGAAGTTTATCAACTTTCAAAGCAGAATGACTTTCTCATTGTTCCTCAACTGTAGTGTATGATATACCATTTTCAAGCTCTGAGTCTCTACTTTTCTCCAATGTAAAAAACACATTTTCAGATTTTGCTACTTAAGACCGAATCGAGCCAGTCAGTCTCATTTATAATCCAAATGTGTGCTGACTGATCTGTGAACACAATCCACACAATGAACCATGTTAAAACAACATCAGAATCACTGCTTGCTTAGGTGACTTGTTGTGTGCCAGCCTGCGCACATAGATTGGATTTAACATAGTAGGTTTAAATCCATAACACTGAAATTAGTATGATATGTTACGCTTTGAGTATATTGATGTAGGTATTTTTATATGTACACAAAATTTCAAAACACTCCGAGACGCACAAAATGAATTATAACATTGCAGATCGAGTTTTCAATGACACAATTCTATGTGTACAACATCTAAAGACCTACATCACTATACTGAGAGCGAATCAGACTCTAAAAGGACATATTTGGGTGTTTTTGAAGCTTGTTCATGTCTTTTGCATGCCCTGATACTGCACACCGAGCAATGAGGAAGTGAATCGTGGCTGGGGTAAGACATGCTAACCTCAACCATTGGGAACTTAGCGGGTTTTTTTTTGGGGGGGGGGGGGGGGGGGGTGATATTTATGCCTCTGTAACTTTCCCACTCCTCATTATTCACAATTCATTCAGGATTATCCATAATCACGGTAGCATCCAGATTAGTGTAGAAGTGTTTAGACACATTCTATTATTTACAATAAGTGACTTCAAAATGATACAATAACTTATTTACCATTTATTTCTATTGGGCGCAAAATAATCTGAAACACAACAAAAACAAACAGCAAATGCACCCAACAATTGTGTAGTTGTTAATGTCGTGTAGATAGGTGGCAGGGAAGTCAGGCGCAGGAGAAAACCAAATTGGTAAACTGGAGTATTTAATAATAAAACAATCTCCAAAACCAAATTACAAAAAAACATGGTTCAAATAAACCCATCGCACACCGATACAACATCACGCGTACATAACATCACAAACAATCACCGACAAGGACACGAGGTGAAACAGAGGGTTAACCTGTTATGGCTAGGGGGCAGTATTTTCACGGCTGGATAAAAAACGTACCCGATTTAATCTGGTTACTACTCCTGCCCAGTAACTAGAATATGCATATAATTAGTGGATTTGGATAGAAAACACTCTAAAGTTTCTAAAACTGTTTGAATGGTGTCTGTGAGTATAACAGAACTCATATGGCAGGCCAAAACCTGAGAAGATTCCATACAGGAAGTGCCCTGTCTGACAATTTGTTCTCCTTCATTGGCATCTCTATCAAAAATACAGCATCTCTGCTGTAACGTGACATTTTCTAAGGCTTCCATTGGCTCTCAGAAGGCGGAATGATGTCTCTCCAGTCTCTGGGCGAAAAACAGCAGGAGATTTTGTGAGTGGTCAGGCAAAGAACAGTGATGCTGGAGATGCGCGTTCATGTGAATTCTCCATGTTTTTCTTTCTCTCTTTGAATGAATACAACGTTGCCCGGTTGGAATATTATCGCTATTTTACGAGAAAAATCACATAAAAATGTATTTTAAACAGCGTTTGACATGCTTCGAAGTACGGTAATGGAATATTTAGATTTTTTTTGTCACGAAATAAGTTTGCGCGTCACCCTTCGGATAGTTACCTGAACGCATGAAAAAAACAGAGCTATTTCAATATAACTATGGATTATTTCGAACCAAAATAACATTTGTTGTTGAAGTAGAAGTCCTGGGAGTGCATTCTGATGAAGAACAGCAAAGGTAATCAAATTTTTCTTGTAGTAATTCTGAGTTTAGTGAGCACCAAACTTGGTGGGTGTCATATTAGCTAGTCGTGATGGCTGGGCTATCTACTCAGAATATTGCAAAATGTGCTTTCGCCGAAAAGCTATTTTAAAATCTGACACCGCGATTGCATAAAGGAGTTCTGTATCTATAATACTTAACATATTTGTTATTTATTTTGTGAACGTTAATCGTGAGTAATTAAGTAAATTCACCGGAAGTTTGCGGTGGGTATGCTAGTTCTGAACATCACATGCTTATATAAAAAGCTGGTTTTTGATATAAATATGAACTTGATTGAACAAAACATGCATGTATTGTATAACATAATGTCCTAGGAGTGTCATCTGATGAAGATCAAAGGTTAGTGCTGCATTTAGCTGTGGTTTTGGTTTTTGTGACATATAGGCTTGCTTTGAAAATGGCTGTGTGATTATTTTTGGCAGGGTACTCTGACATAATCGAATGTTTTGCTTTCGCTGTAAAGCCTTTTTGAAATCGGACAGTGTGGTTAGATTAACGAGAGTCTTGTCTTCAAAATGGTGTAAAATAGTCATATGTTTGAGAAATTGATGTTATAGCATTTATGAGGTATTTCTATTTCGTGCCACGTGATTCCACTGGCTGTTGACTAGGGTGGGACGCTTGCCCAGGGAGGTTAACCTATAACATACCTCATTCACTCTCCTCAGGACTTTAACCTCTCTGGGCTAGGCGGGATGAATTCGTCCCACCTACGCAACAGCCAGTCTAATCCAGTGGCGCGATTTTCAAATACCTTAGAAATGCTATTACTTCAATTTCTCAAACATATGACTATTTTACAGCTATTTAAAGACAAGACTCTCGTTAACCTCTTGGGGCTAGGTGGGACGCTAGCGTGCCACCCGTGGTGCACTCCATCAACAGCAGGTGCATTTCAAGAGCGGCAAATTTGAATCCAAATAAATGTCAAAATTCAAATTTTTCAAAAATACAACTATTTTACACCATTTGAAAGATAAACATCTCCTTAATCTAACCACGTTTTACGATTTCAAAAAGGTTTTACGGCGAAAGCATAAATTTAGAGTATGTTAGGACAGTACATTTACAAGAGTTGTGTGTAATGTTTTGTCAAGTCAAAGACAGGGTCACCAAAACCATAAAACCAGCTAAAATGATGCACTAACCTTTTACAATCTCCATCAGATGACACTCCTAGGACATTATGTTAGACAATGCATGCATTTTTAGTTCTATCAAGTTCATATTTATATCCAAAAACAGCGTTTTACTATGGCATTGATGTTGAGGAAATCGTTTCCCTCCAATAACCGGCAGTCAAGTCAGCGTCACAAATTAAATAATTAAAATTAGAAAACATTGGTAAAATATTATATTGTCATTTAAAGAATTATAGATTTACATCTCTTGAACGCAATCAACTTGCCAGATTTAAAAATAACCTTACTGGGAAATCACACTTTGCAATAATCTGAGCACTGCGCCCAGAAAAATACGCGTTGCGATACAGACTAGACGTCATGTTGGGGAGATCTAAAATCGAAAATACTATGTAAATAATCCATTACCTTTGATTCTCTTCATCAGATGTCACTTCCAGGTATCACAGGTCCATAACGAATGTAGTTTTGTTCAAAAAAGCTCATCATTTATGTCCAAAAATCTCCGTCTCGTTAGCACATGATGTAAGCCAGCCGGACTTCTCGTCATGAACGAGGGGAAAAAATATATTTCCGTTCGTTCAAACATGTCAAACGTTGTATAGCATAAATCATTAGGGCCTTTTTTAACCAGAACATGAATAATATTCAAGGTGGACGAATGCATACTCTTTTATAACGTATTGGAACGAGGGTACCCAACATGAACTCGCGCGCCAGGTGTCTAATGGGACATCATCGTTCCATGGCTCTTGTTCGGTCAGATCTCCCTCCAGAAGACTCAAAACACTTTGTAAAGGCTGGTGACATCTAGTGGAAGCAATAGGAAGTGCCAAAATATTCCTAAACCCCTGTGTTTTTCAATGGGATAGGTTTAAAGTCAATACAACACATCAGGTATCCACTTCCTGTCAGAAAATGTCTCAGGGTTTTGCCTGCCAAATGATTTCTGTTATACTCACAGACACCATTCAAACAGTTTTGGAAACTTTAGAGTGTTTTCTATCCATATATAATAAGTATATGCATATTCTAGTTACTGGGTAGGATTAGTAACCAGATTAAATCGGGTACATTTCTTTTATCCAGACGTGCAAATGCTGCCCCCTAGACCCAACAGGTTAATCTAAACACACTGTCCGATTTCAAAAAGGCTTTACAACGAAAGCAAAACATTAGATTATGTCAGCAGAGTACCAAGCCAGAAATAATCAGACACACATTTTTCAAGCTAGCATATAATGTCACAAAAACCCAGAAGACAGCTAAATGCAGCACTAACCTTTGATGATCTTCATCAGATGACAAACCTAGGACATTATGTTATACAATACATGCATGTTTTGTTCAATCAAGTTCATATTTATATCAAAAACCAGCTTTTTACATTAGCATGTGACGTTCAGAACTAGCATACCCCCCGCAAACTTCCGGGGAATTCGCTAACAATTTACTAAATTACTCACGATAAACGTTCACAAAAAGCATAACAATTATTTTAAGAATTATAGATACAGAACTCCTCTATGCACTCGATATGTCCGATTTTAAAATAGCTTTTTGGTGAAAGCACATTTTGCAATATTCTAAGTACATAGCCCAGCCATCACGGGCTAGCTATTTAGACACCCGGCAAGTTTAGCACTCACCAATATCAGATTTACTATTATAAAAGTTTGATTACCTTTTGTTGTTTTCGTCAGAATGCACTCCCAGGACTGCTACTTCAATAACAAATGTTGGTTTGGTCCAAAATAATCCATCGTTATATCCGAATAGCGGCGTTTTGTTCGTGCGTTCAAGACACTATCTGAAAGGGTAAATAAGGGTCGCGCGCATGGCGCAATTCGTGACAAAAAAATCTAAATATTCCATTACCGTACTTCAAAGCATGTCAACCGCTGTTTAAAATCCATTTTTATGCCATTTTTTCTCGTAAAAAAAGCGATAATATTCCGACCGGGAATGTCCATTTAGCTAAACAGAGGAAAGAAAACAAAGCTTTCGGTCGACGCGGGCACGAGCCTGAGTCTCACAGTACTGTAACCAGCCACTACCCAAACGCGCTACTTTGTTTCAGCCAGAGCCTGCAAAGCCACGATTCAGCTTTTTGCCGCCTTCTGAGACCCTATGGCAGCCGTAGGAAGTGTCACGGGACAGCTAAGATCCTCATAAACAGAGACAAGAAGAACGACACCTTGTCAGACAGGCCTTCCTGCATGAAATCTTCTCAGGTTTTTGCCTGCTATATGAGTTCTGTTATACTCACAGACACCATTCAAACAGTTTTAGAAACTTTAGGGTATTTTCTATCCAAAGCCAATAATTATATGCATATTCTAGTTACTGGGCAGGAGTAGTAACCAGATTAAATCGGGTACGTTTTTATCCAGCCGTGTCAATACTGCCCCCTATCCCCAACAGGTTAAACGGCCCCACAAACCGCAGACTCAGCTTCCGGCAGGGCAGGTTTCTGGTCGAGAGCCAGACCCTGTCCCCCGGTGCGAACACCGGGGCCTCACTGCGGTGACGGTCTGCGCCAATTTTCTGGCGTGGAACGGCGCGCTGAAGGTGGACGTGAGCAGCATCCCAGGTCTCCTCCGTGCGCCGGAACCAATAGTCCACCGCAGGAGCCTCAGTCTGACTCTGATGCCAAGGGGCCAGAACCGGCTGATACCCCAACACACACTGAAAGGGAGAGAGGTTAGTGGAGGAGTGGCGGAGCGAATTCTGCGCCATCTCTGCCCAGGGCACGAACACCGCCCACTCCCCCGACCGGTCCTGGCAATAACACCTCAGAAACCTACCGACATCCTGGTTAACTCTCTCCACCTGCCCGTTACTCTCAGGGTGAAAACCTGAGGTAAGGTTGACCGAGACCCCCAGGTGTTCCATGAACGCCTTCCAGACCCTTGACGTGAACTGGGGACCCCGATCAGACACAGTCTCCGCAGTCTGTAGGGCCATAGGGAGACCGGGCAAAGGGAGGAGATGACAGGACTTAGAAAAATGATCCACAACGACCAGGATCGTGGTGTTACCTTGTGAAGGTGGAAGATCGGTTATAAAATCCACCGATAAATGTGACCATGGCTGTTGTGGAACGGGTAAGTGTTGTAACTTACCTCTGGGTAGGTGTCTAGGAGCCTTGCACTGGGCGCACACTGAGCAGGAGGAAACATAACCCCTCACGTCCTTAGCTAAGGTGGGCCACCAGTACCTCCCAGTAAGACAGCGCATAGTCTGCCCAATCCCAGGATAACCCGAGGAGGGTGACGTGTGAGCCCAATAGATCAATCGGTCGCGGACAGCAGACGGAACGTACAGATGGACACTGAGGGGGAGCGGGCTCTGCACGTGACACCTGCTCAATGTCTGCGTCCAGCTACCATACTACTGGTGCCACTAAACACGAGGCTGGGATTATGGGAGTGGGATCCATGGACCGCTCCTCTGTGTCATACAGCCGTGACAGGGCGTCTGCCTTAACGTTCTGGGAACCTGGTCTGTAAGAGAGGGTAAACACAAAACGGGTGACAAACATGGCCCACCTTGCCTCGCGAGGGTTCAGTCTCCTCGCCTCCCGGATGTACTCCAGATTGCGGTGGTCAGTCCAGATGAGAAAAGGGTGTTTAGCCCCCTCAAGCCAATGTCTCCACATCTTCAAAGCCTTGATGACAGCTAACAGCTCCCAGTCCCCCACATCATAGTTTCGCTCCGCCGGGCTGAGCTTCTTAGAGAAGAAGGCACAGGGGCGGAGCTTAGGTGGCGTACCCGGACGCTGAGAGAGCACAGCTCCTATCCCAGCCTCCAATGCGTCCACCTCCACTATCAATTGCAAAGATGGATCCGGATGAGCCAACACAGGAACCGAGGTAAACGGAGCCTTCAGTTTCCTAAAAGCCCTGTCCGCCCCAGCCGACCACTGCAAGCGCACCGGACGCCCCTTCAGCAGTGAGGTAATGGGAGCAGCCACCTAACCAAAACCCCGGATAAACCTCCGGTAGTAATTGGAAAACCCTAAAAATCGCTGCACCTCCTTCCCCGTGGTTGGAGTTGGCCAATTACGCGCGGCTGCAATGCGGTCAACCTCCATCTCCACTCCTGACGTGGATAGGCGATACCCTAAGAAGGAGACGGACTGTTGAAAGAACAGGCATTTCTCAGCCTTGAAATACAGGTCATGCTCCAACAGGCGACCAAGCATTTGCGCACCAGGGACACATACTCGGCGCGTGTAGCAGAGTAAATCAGAATGTCATCAATATACACCCCTACCCCCTGCCCGTGCAGGTCCCTGAAAATCTTGTCTACAAACGATTGGAAGACTGATGAAGCATTCTTCAACCCGTACGGCATGACGAGGTACTCATAATGCCCTGAGGTGGTATTAAATGCTGTCTTCCACTCGTCTCCATCTCGGATACGCACCAGATTGTAAGCACTCCTGAGATCCAGTTTAGTGAAGAAGCACACTGCGTGCATTAACTCCATCGCCGGGGCGTTCAGGGGTAGCGGGTAACTGTACCCCACCGTAATTTTATTGAGACCTCGATAATCAATGCACGGGCACAGACCTCCATCCTTCTTCTTCACAAAAAAGAAACTCGAGGAGACGGGTGAAATGGAGGGCCGAATGTACCCCTGACGCAGGGATTCAGAGACATATGTCTCCATAGCCACCGTCTCCGCTTGCGACAGGGGATACATGTGACTCTTGGGAAGTGCAGCGTCTACCTTGAGATTTATCACACAATACTCCTGTCGATGGGGTGGTAATTGAGTTGCCTTCCTTTTATAGAAGGCGAGAGCCAAATC
Source organism: Salmo salar (assembly GCF_965601325.2). NCBI lineage: Eukaryota > Metazoa > Chordata > Actinopteri > Salmoniformes > Salmonidae > Salmo > Salmo salar. The sequence goes on along the minus strand of NC_138309.1, from coordinate 22,818,843 downwards.
GGCATATTCGGGGGGAATGCGCACGGTGGAAACCTGGTCTGGACTTTCCACCATGTTAGCACCAACGGAAACCCCTACCTGAGCACTCTCGCGACCACCCCGTGAGAGTTTTCTGTGGCCAAGAGAAAGTGGGGTTATGACTAGTTAACCAAGGTAGGCCCAGCACTACGGGATACGCAGGAGTGTCAGAGAGAATAAAGGAGACGGCATCGGTCAAAATCGTGATTTATGACCCTATGCGTCTGATTTATGACCCTATGTCCGGCTGGTTCGTACATGCCCAAATAAGGGCATCCGGTCTGGACATCCTGGCGGGAAGGTGTCACGTGGTTAGGGTCATATAGTTCTATCCTGTTCTGTCACGTGTTAGAGTGTGTGTTATATCTATATTGCATCTCTTTGAAGTAGTCATGATGATTGATGTGTAGGGCCCTCATTGAACTGGGGGGGTTGTGTTTGAACATTTCAAAGAGGATGACCCCACACCCCCCTATTTAATTGCTCTTAGGGTTGTTGTCTATGAATTAGGAATGTCCGGGGGGTTATGTGTTGGAGGCAGACGTCTTATAAATACGCCCCAGACACACATGCGGCCCCAGAACACTAAACAAGATTTAAAAAATAAAAACCCTGAACATTAAACAGAAAATTATGACTCCTAGGCCAATTCTCGGGGTACTATGCGTCTCTTGTCGCGAACCCAATGATAAAAGCATCGAGGATCTTTGGGGTGAGGCCCCAGAATGTTTTAAAGAGTTTTTGGATACTAGTGATGGCCACATGACATATATGTTCAAACCTGAGGATTCAACGGTGAAGATTTTCACAGACAGCGGCCCCAGACCCCTTTATCATGCAAAAGCCGGGAGTTTTTCTCCTGCACTGCGTATGAGAGAATGGCTTAAGATACGGCTAGCGCTCTGTCAAATTGAACAGGCCCTGAGTGGTACAGCCGTGCCAGGTTATGCTATGGAAGAGCGGGTGGAGGGTCGCTATGATTTACAAGCCATCAGGATCTCTTCAATGGCTTATAGCCCCGACTCCAAAGTGACAATTTTAGCATGTGAACAATATGATAGTACAAATGCTACCAAGTCTGTAAATTCATATGTATTATCGAAAGCCTGCAAGGATGTGAATTTTTTTATGCCTGTGTTTAGCTTTAAATGGAGGGATTACCCTATATTCATAACCCTGATGAATAAGCTGGACAATCTTTTCAAAAATCGTGAACAATTACGTCGATGGCCGCTTCTATCCTTAAGACAGCTGGCGAGAGTCTACAGGCCAGACGTAGGATCTATCCCTGGGGTGAAAACTTACCGAGTCTTGACGCTGGGGAGTTGGACACAGACGTCGGTTGGGGTTCAGTGACAACCCTATAGCCGGGCCCGTTATCCGTAAGAAAGGAACAGTAGAAATGTATTGTATTAATTATGCAAAGGTCTGTACTAAATATTATGAATTAAATAAATGGTTTTAAAGCTACCCCATAACGAACGGGAATCTGTCATTTCTTCAAACGTTGTTTATAGCTCGAACATTAATGCGTGTTACAATATTGCACAAGCTGTTTTTAAAAAGGTCTGTACTAAATATTAGGAATTAAATAAAATGGTTTTAAAGCTGTATCTCACCTTTAAAGTTAGGGGCTATGCATTTTCGAGCCATCCCCAGGCGGCGCTTGAGAAAAAAGGAATTCCGGAAAGACATGTGCGTGCGCAGGGGGGTGTGTGCGTGTGAGGGAGGGTAATTGTGTGTGTGTGTGTGTTTCAAAACAAAACAAAAAAGGGGGGTGTGTGTCTCTGCATGGGGTGCTTTTGAAACCAGAAAAAGTGTGTGTGTGTACGTTTGTTTAGGACTGGCACGTGCGCAGGGGGGTGTGTGCGTGTGAGGGTGGGTAATTGTGTGTGTGTGTGGGTGTGTCTCTGCATGGGGGGGGTGCTTTTGAAACCAGAAAAGGTGTGTGTAAGTTTGTTTAGGATTGCCGGCTTCTCTTCAATTGGTCTGGGCACTTTCCATTTTATTACCCCCCCAAGCCCTTTCAAATACGTATTTATCTCACCTTCAAACATGTGGGGGCTAAAAAAGTGAAAAAAGCCCCGGCATAAGACATCAGGTCTAGACGAACTCCTAATGTTTAAAACATATGTTATTTTCTAATCAGCGCATATACTAACGGTCCCCCACCCCGGGATATAAATTTACAACGGACACCCCAACGCTGTGCTATGAAGCATAAGTGCAATATCGGCAGACCGAATATGTCGAGACACCCGCCTGTGGTTTTGGGTCTCTAGACATTCGAGTACTTTATATGGCCCTTTTTTGCATACAGGATGACGCCCGAAAAAACGGCACCCCCGCTCTGTAAACTCATTGCAGGATAGTGAAGCCAGACGTTAAGACATCCTATAGAGCACCTCGAAAAGACTCCGGGCCAACAGATAATCTCGGAATCGGTCCTAATGGAGCTTTCTGAAGGTGAGTTAGTGAAAATAATATATTAGATTTGGAGAGGTATTTTCAGGGAATTGTATGGATATTAAAAATGTGATATCACTATTCTAAAACTGATGGACAATGATTTTAAGGTAATATGTCAAATGCCCGTATTCTCATATTTTAAAAATGTGTATATTTCGTATATATGTTAATGTTATCTAACGTCTGTAGGCTCGCAATCCTTTACGCAGATGCTCTGTGGGCTAGATGATTTGGAACCGAATTTGTCAGAGAGGGATTCTCAGAATCAAACTGCCTGCAGCGCTGAAAGCAGCCAGTCTCCGTCACACTATTGTAGACGTAAGTTCAATAGTAAAAAAAAAAAAAAAAAAATCCCTAAGAAAATGTATACATTAAAAACATAAAGTGTGAACCCTATATTAAAAGCTATTTTTTGTGTTTACAGCGGACAGACCCAAAAGAAGGATCACGGGTGCTTCGTGTACTCTGAACGAGGACATCGATGCTATTCTGCCTTTCTGTTCGAACGGGTTTACCCTAACACCACCCAGGAACCAAGCGCAAGTGCATTGCGAAGAATCTCCCAGGCCCAAAAAGTTACTTCTTCAAGAAACGGCCCTACACGGACATGGTATGAAGCCCTTATGTTATTAGTAATACAGAGTTTATGATAATTTATACATTTTTATGATTGAAAATGCTAAAACAATGACAAATAATGTTTTTACAGACTCCTCCCCGGCGTATAACGGCACAGAAGACCATACACACCGAGAACCCGCGGAGGATTTCAGAGCGCCTGACATTCACAATAAAACAAGGAAAACTGATGATTTCAACGTTTTAAATGACATTTCACAGGTAGACGACTGGCTATTCTGTAACGCAGCCAATCTTCTTGATTCCTCCAATTCTTATGTAGAAACACCCAAACCTGAAATAGACCAAGCGGAGTTTATCAAGGCCTTTTCAAAGGCTCTAAAATCCAGAAATGTCTTGCTACACCAACGAATGGTTGATTTACTCGAGCGGCAATACAGTCAGGATCTATCCTTCTGGCATAGAACAATGCCCCGGTTGTTAAAACGCAAATACCGGCGCTAAAACCAGTTACCGAAATGGACGTGCCTATAATTGAGACAGTTGAAAGCCTTTTGGCGAAAATACCCCCTGATCTACTAGCTTTAATTGAACGGATGAACGAGGGTGGGTTATCAGACATAATTCCGATAGACGAAAATCTATTTTCCCAAATTCCCGCCGACCTAATTGAAATAATTAAACATATGAACGAGTCAGGAACAACATATGAAAACCAATTATCTCAAATCCCGCCAGCCCTAGTTTTTTTAATAAACCAGATGAACGAGAGCCTGAGATCTTCTACACCAGACCCTCCAAGCAGCCCGCTATTAATGCCTGAGTCAGAAGAGTCTGAAACGGAATATGATGTTTTTGAGGAATTGGAAAATTGTCTAATAAATCAGGAGGGAGATGGTCTTGATAGAAGTGTCAGGGTTGTGTACAGAAATAAATTCAGCAATACAGAGATTAGACAGTTTTTCAATTTCACATGGGTGAATCAAAATCTCAATTATGCTGTTTTTTACGTGATGATTTTGGATACTCTGAACGAACTGTTAGAGAGGGCAAGAGATTATGGCGAACCTCGTGATGTCTTACAGTTGGAAATTTGTGGAGATAGCATGCAAAACACTGTATCTCTTATTTTACCCAATGGTGAAGCAGATCTTGAACAATTTATAGCCCTGCTGGAATGACTTGTTCAATCAAATTTATCCATCATAGCCGATAGGTCGCTGGAGCTTGTTGTGCAAATAATACGGCAACCCCTGGGTGGTGGGGGCAGAGAAGGAAGCTAGATAGCCTAATGCAATCAGAAATCATAAACAATAAAAGGGCATGCCTCATAAACGTTCACAATCACGGTAATAAGCTATGCTTTGCAATAGGCCTAGCACATTTACTAAACCCCGGATGTACGGATCTAGAGGCGTTGCAAAAGGCTAGAGAGCTTCAAAATGCTGTAGGTCTGGGTATACATGATGCTGTCGCATTCTCTGACATAGTCAAATTTGAAAACTTTCTGAACATCAAGATTGTGGTTTTGTACCACAGTAGAGCTAATGCTTCTCTCTTGAAATTCCAAAACAACCCCCAACCTCATCCTCAGATCCTGTACTTTTATGTGCAAAACGACCATTACTATGCAGTTACCAACATCGGAGCGTTTTTAGGCGCCCCCTATGTGTGTCCAGCCTGTCATACCGGCTACACCCGAAAGGGTGGCCACTCGTGCCGTTATAACTGTTCCGTATGTCTGGATGAAAAATGTCCGATGCAGCCCTTAAACCTGACACCCTGTGCCGATTGTCACAGGACATGCCGTTCGGCCTACTGTTACGAAAAACACAAAATTGAAACATGGCACCCCAAGGCCTGTAAATCTGTAAGCAGTTGTGCTATTAACAGGAAATGTCCAAAATGTCAATGCAATTACAACCTTAAAATAGACAGCCCTAAACCTCATGTGTGTGGAATCATTCATTGCCCAATCTGTAAAGGGCCTTTGAAAAGCAGAGACTCTGAAGTTGTTCAAGATGTTCCCCACGAGTGTTATATTCAACCCTTGGCTGAAGATGAACATTCAGAGAAATACATTTTTTATGATTTTGAGACTAATCAACAATCAGGGGTTCATTTGCCTATTTTTGTATCTACCATGACTTTCAAGGGGGATAAGTGGTCAGCTGAGGGACCCAATTGTGCACTCCTCTTTCTAAAACACTTCAGAAAACCCCAGTACAGAAACTTTACGTTTATAGCGCACAATTCTAGAGCATATGATTCGTACCTTCTTTTGAACCCTCTGATACAGCAAGGCGTTGCGCCCAGTGTCATAGCTCAAGGTAGTAAAATCTTGTGTTTTGTAGACCCCGCTTTCAACCAGAGATACATTGACAGTTTAAGCTTCTTACCCATGAGATTGTCTCAAATGCCTGAGGCCTTGGGTTTTGAGAACTCTGTGAAAGGTTGGTTTCCCCATTTTTTTACATCTGAGGAGAATTTACACTATATAGGATCTTATCCGAGACCTGAAATGTACGGTTGTGATCAAATGTCTCCCAAAGAGCGAGAGAGATTCATGACATGGTACGAGACAGTATGTCACAGCACTTTTGATTTCCACAAAGTGATGGAGTCATACTGTGACAACGACGTGGTTATCCTTCGCGAGGGGTGCCTCAGATTCAGAGCAGAGGTCATCAAAGATGCAGGCATTGACCCCTGGAGTTGTACAACTATTGCATCGGCATGCATGAAAACCTATCGTACACACTTTCTACCTCCTGCATCTATAGCTATCCCCTCGCCTGACAACTACCGACGCCAATTTAAGTCATACTCTAGTGGCTCCATTCAGTGGTTGGAGTACTTGGCCCAGGATAAAGACATTTTTATTCAACATGCTTTGAATAGGGGTGAGAAGGCGTTTGGGCCTTATCATGTAGATGGATACACACAGATTGACGGTGTTGAGACTGTGTTTGAGTACAACGGTTGTTTCTTCCACGGGTGTAAATCTTGCTTTGAGCCACAGGCCCTGTGTGTCCTAACCCAAAAGACTTTTGGTGAAATGTACCTAGAGTTTCAAGACAAATGTGAATCTTTACAGGCTACTTATGGTTTGAAAGTGAATGTTATGTGGGAGCATGAGTGGACCGCACTCAAAAAGTCTGATCCTCATGTTCGAGCTTTCCTTTCCAGCTTTGACCCACCAGAACCCTTGGAGCCACGACAGGCCCTGTATGGAGGCCGTACCAATGCTTTGACCTTGCGGTATGTAGCGCAACCAGACGAGACAATAGGTTATGTAGATTTTACATCTCTTTATCCTCATGTAATGAGTTCCTCATGCTATCCTATGGGGCATCCTGAAATTATTCACCGCGACTTTGACTTACCCCAAAACTATTTTGGTCTGATTAAAGCAACGGTCTACCCACCTAGGGGTTTGTTTATACCAGTGTTGCCTTACAAGGGACCTCAAGGAAAACTTTTCTTTCCCCTATGTCGCACCTGCAGTGAAAACAACAACCAGGAAAAGCCTTGTGATCACTCAGATCAGGAAAGAGCCCTTACAGCTGTCTGGGTTACACCTGAATTCACAAAGGCTCTAGAGAAGGGGTATCGTGTGGCCAAAATCTTTGAAGTGTGGAACTTTTCCAGGAAATCAGACACTCTTTTTAAAGAGTACATCAAGACCTTCTTGAGATGCAAGCAGATGGCTTCAGGCTATCCTTCATCGGTCACAGATCAAGAGAGCAAAGACAAGTACATTCGAGACTATCGAGACAGAGAAGGCATTCTTCTTGACCCTGACAGAATAGAGGTCAACAAGACCAAACGAAATGTGTCGAAATTGTACTTAAACTCGCTTTGGGGGAAGCTTTCGCAGAGATGCAATATGCTAACTACGACGATCATTAAAGACCCCGAAGAATTTTTGGAATTTGTTTTTTCGGACCAATACGAAATTTCCCATTTTTCATTCTTGAGTCAAGACATTGTCCTGGTGCAATGGAGACGTAACACAAAGTGGGTTCTACCCCCGGGTAATGTAAATGTATTTCTTGCAGCATTTACCACGGCCTATGGCCGACTTGAATTGTACGCCCTCATGGAGCAGCTTCAGAGGAGGGTTCTTTACCACGACACAGACTCTGTGGTCTATGTAAGCAAACAGGGTGACTGGAGCCCCCCACTTAGCAACTATCTGGGTGGTTTAACGAGTGAACTCAAAGATGGCGACCATATCACAGAATGGTCCTCCTGTGGGCCCAAAAGCTATGCTTTTAGGACTAAAGACAATCACGTGGTGTTGAAAGCCAAAGGCGTGACTCAAAACTACGAAAATGCCTCGCGTGTAAACTTGGAATCAATCACACGCTTGGTCGAGGGGTTCATAAACGATCGGAATAGTGACTTGGAGATTTTGAGCTCCTACAAAAAAATTGTTAGGGATAAAAAGGGCTTCCATCTCAGGAATGCCCCACTTACTAAAAGATTCAGGGTAGTCTATGACAAGAGAATGCTTTTACCTAACGGGACCACACTGCCCTTTGGCTACTGACTTATGCTACAAGCCCCAGTGTGTCTTAAAGCTTAAGATATAATGGCGGCTGTAGAAGGTTTTGACCCCCGGTTGCAACTGCCATTTTCGGCCTTAATCGCAGGCCCCTCCAACAGTGGTAAAACTTGTTTTGTAAAAAGTATTTTAGAGAATTCTGAACATGTGTTATCTCAGAAGCCTGACAATATTGTGTGGTGTTATTCATGTTATCAACCTATGTATGATGAATTGTTGAAGAAAATAAAAATCAAGTTTGTTGAAGGAATACCTGAATCCCTGTCTGATGATGAACTTTTACCTCCACATAAAAACAATCTGCTGGTTTTGGACGATATGCTATTTGCAGGTAGCGAACATCCTGAAATTGCACGAGCATTTACACAATATACTCAACATAGAAACCTGTCTGTGCTTTACTTGGTGCAAAATGTGTTTCACCAAGGTAAAAACAGCCGTACCATCAGTTTGAACGCCAATTACATGGTTTTGTTCAAAAACCCTAGAGACAAACTACAAATTAACACTATAGCTCAGCAGATGTACCCGGGAAGGAAGTCCTACTTTATGGATAGCTATGAGGACGCTACCAAAGAGCCATTTTCTTATTTAATCGTGGATTTAAAAGCAAATACTCCAGAACACCTGAGGCTCCGAACAGGCCTGTTCCCGTGGGAGTGGCCGGCGGTGTACATTCCTAAAAAGTAACCGCTATGTCTCTGCGTTTAAAAAGAAACCTGCCCCTCTTGAGAAGCCTAGTTGGGGCTACAGCTAAAGAACGGAAGGCCATCTTGGATCACTGTTCTTCAGATCTCATATTATCCCTATGTGAGATTGCTTTGAATCTTCTCAAAGGGCGCATTCCACTCACCCTGACCCAATTAAAAAAATTAAAGAGACAAAAAAACGCGATCAAACTCTTTGCCAATAAAAGAGCCAGTCTTCGAAAGAAAAGACGTAGCCTACAACAGTCTGGGGGTTTTCTTCTGCCGTTGCTAACTATAGCAGTACCCTTCATCACCAGCCTTATTGCTGCCAGGCGTGGGGGTTGAACACAGAGTGTGATGGCAAATAAAATGTACTTGGTGCCTCAACAAGAGTTGGATAGACTTAAAAAACAAATGCAGGGTCCTGAAAATATCAGACAAACAGCGGAAAATTATTTGGATACGGCCATGAAGGATGTTTTGAACCGAAAAGGATTGAACCCCTATGATAAGGTTAAAAAATACACAAACCTCTTGCAAAGGTATTTGACCTTGGTAAAACAAGGTGAGAGAGATACCAACCATTTAACGCTTTCCCTAACTGAACCTTTAAAAGATGACGCGCTTAGAGAGAGCCATCCCCCGGTAATGCCTGTACCTGCGATCTTACCGGCTGAAGATCATATGCCTGTTGAAAATAATGTTATGCATGACATGTTGACACATGTTCCGGCACGTAACAGGAAAAATGCTAGATACATTATGAACAAGCTAAAAGACTCAAAGGGGACCGCTACTTGGAATGACAAAGGAGAGTTTATCCTTCAGGGCTCTGTTGTCAAGGGTTCACATATGTTTGAGTTGCTTAAAAGTACCACGACAGCCCACAAGGTTGCTGATGACAGAAGACCACCAGGGTGGCCTCAGTTTCTTAAGGCCCTGGCAATCCTCAACATTCCCCTCTCGGGGGTACCTAACCATAAGCTTCGTCAACAGATTCAAGCTTTAAAACAAAACCCTTCACCGAGCTACAGCACCCCTAAAGATGTCCCAACAAACCCTCCCCCCTATGAAGGGGATGATGATGACTCATTTAGCCCCATGAACGCCTCCGGACCTTTTCCTAATCCCGATCTCTCGGGGTGGTTAGACTTTTGAAGGAATTTTGAATGACTTTTGAATTAATTTTGAATGACTTTTGAACGACTATGATTAAATTCAATAAAGATTTATTAGAAAAATTAAGCAATTTAACATTTGTGGCATTCTTGAAACATTTGACGTGAGCATACGCCTTGATTACACGGTCTTAAAGGACACATATTTGAACACTTTTGATATTTTCTAACAAAACAATCTACGACGCTATCATTACTTCTTAAATCATCATTATAAAGAGACATAACATCTTCAAAAGAAACTCCACGGGCTCTTTGGCACAGGTAGAATACACAGTGTTGACCACATTTAGTGGAAAGGTTATCTTGCACTTGTTTGATGCTGTAGTAGATCTTTGATCCGTTTTTGGTCAAAAAATCTTTAATAGATTTGGGAAAATGTGAAAAACCAGGGGGAAAGCCGTAGGAATCAAAAAAAGTTGAGAGTTTTCTTCCTCCTTCATCTTCTAGTGTCACAGCTAGCCAGTGTTCACCTGGCATGTGTTTAGGATGGGTATTGACAATAAACATGGCCGGCCGCTCAGGCCATTTCTCAATAGGTAATTCATCACAAGCCCACACTCCATAAAATTGTTTTCCAATCAAGCGGGTCATGAGCCCTTCCAACTCTTGGGTATTCATGTCTTTGCTCAACAGTCCTTAATAATAATCCACTAAGACCTGTCTTCGGGCATTCACTTCCAATATTGAATCAGAGCACGCATAAACAATCATGCTAACTGTACAGGCTAAAGGTGTACGGAAACGCATTTCCAGCCTGAGGTTGCCTTGGGACACCACAGACAGATTTCCAGAGGTGTCATCATCAGGGGATAAATTGAAAGCATACAATGTGTAACCCTCTGCAAAATCATTTCTGTCAATAGGTAAAGAGAGATCTTTTAGATGCCTCCCGGTAGCCAGGAATAGATTGTAAAATTCTCGCACAGATATGTTGTTATTAAATTGCGATTGGAAAGCCGTTAGCAGGGACCTAACGTCCGTCCTGACAGAGAGCTACATACTCTGCATTGAAGTGTTGAATATTAAATGGGTTTTTATGTAAGCTGCCCGTATTAGAGGCGTGATCAACCAAACCTATAACCACATAGCGGGGTAAAGGGCCTAGAAAAAGGTTTTCCTGACTGCAGATTCTACTGCCCACAGGTATGCTAAAGGTTTTCATGGTAATTCTTTGGAGAGGGTATAGGGCATTTCCTTTCATCAAAGCCTGTGTGTGACCCAGACGAACTGCCGGAGATACAGACACTTTTTTAATAAAAAGCGTTGCCCCCAACACTTTTAAACTAAAGTCCCCGTCTTGGGCAGATTCAGACAAAACTCATCCTTGGCCCTGGTTAATTTGAGTCTTAAATCAACCGAATTTAAGAGTAAACGTTCTTGAAAGAAAATGTCAGAGTGTATAGGCCCTAGCAGATGAAACTCTCGAGATTCGACACAGTAGCGAGCGCGTGCCTCCAGTCCTTTGTTTGCACCGGTGGAAGGGTCTATCGATTCCATAGAGACTCCTGCAGTATCCTTGCTAAACAGCCCGGCGCTGAATTGTGTCTTGAGAGTGTCTTCGGAGTAGTTGAGTAAACACTCCATGATGGCCCTATAGGGGTATGTGGCACTGCTTTGACTGATTAGACGTTCACCCAAAGTCACATCCACTTGGGAGAAGATGGTGGCCAAGGGGTAATTAATGAGACTCACTTTGGCATCGTTTGCAATATTAGTACCATCTCTTTTGGTCACTTTTAGACGTAAACGCACCAAGGTGTTGTTGAGGTCCAGATAGTTGTCACCGTGGCCTGGTATGAAAAATTCTATAGGACCGTTGTCTGTAATGGCAGAGAGTGGGGCTATCTCCACATAACTGGACCTATCTATTGAATGTTGGGTTAAGGGGGCCGTGAAAAGATCGAGCTCAGTCTTTATAGCTTCAGAGGACATGCGGTGTAAAAGAGCCATGTTTCTTGGTTCTTTTAGAAAATACTTCCGAGTATTCTTTTTGTCGTTTTAGGTCCAGACCTCCTCACTTTACCCCGTCTTTCACTTAATGAGTTTCTTTTAACGATTAACCTCTGCTTTTTAGGGGCTGGCCTGCGCCTTATACCTAGAGGACTCTTTTTTGGTCTTCGAGACAACATCATAAGCCCCGAGCCTTCTTGATGCTCTGCATCTGGTGACGCCCTTCGGGTCATAGCATTGGCTACAACCTCACTTACTATATTTTTAGCCGCTGATTTTAAATGCGGTTTGGCTATGCTGAGGCCTCTCTTCATAAACGGTAAAACCATCCTAAAGAGGTTACGAAATATACCGCCTATCCCCGAACCGTACATGGTCGGGGATCCATGATAGCCGGGTAACCCATTACCCACTTGATCAACATAGTATGAGACGTAGCGGTTAGGGTCGAGATGGTGGTTTTGTTCCATAACCATTTTTATTTTATTTTGTATTATGTTTATAAAAAAACGATATAAAATTATAATATATAATACTAATAAGATATTATATATGTAGAGAGGCTTTGGAAGGCCTAAAGTGGAGTTTTACAATCGTTTTACCATAAGTAAATTCGATGTTTTCGTTCTGATCCGTTTTAAGCTCAACCAGAATGTTCTCAATATATTTCTTGCTTACAGGTACGTAGTGTGGCTTGTCGTAGATGACAGTGACTATCCCTCCATCCTTTCCCTCTATATGAACTGTTCTCAGGAGGGGCACACAACTGTCTCCTACCCTCTGATATGATATGATGTCGGTATACACAAATATGTTGTAAAACCCTGCATGTATATCCGCAGGGAATGGGGTTAATTTATCTTTCACATACGTCCATTTATTGGGAACCAGCCCCAACATGTAGGCTAAATTACCGGTGGTCTTTATACCCCTATCCGCAGCCCCTGAGATTTGTACACGTTTATGAATAGGGTTGTAGCTCAAGAGTATTTCCGTATTGTTCTGGGTTAGGAGTTCATTCAACTCTGAGACGATCCTGTCGACGGTTCTATAGAACCCTTTTTTAATCTTTATAAGTTTCACAGGTTCCGATATCCTTTTGCAATAAAAATCCCGGTCCTTCTCTTTGATATTATACCAGCTGTGGGGTTATGTAATCTCGCTGAGACCTACTTCCCAGGCCTCGGATAACTCTATAGGCTTTGGAAAGTTGGTTGTATAATTAGAACTTTGGTTCTTACTATATATGTGTGCAGACGCATTACTGGGGAGGGTCAGGTAGAAGCCGCTATGTTCCATGATGCACTCCTGTGTACACGCGAATGACGATGTATTTATCATGCCTGAGGGTTTAAGTTAACCCCCGTTGCCTCCACCACATCTTGCTCTAAAACCCAACTGTTAAACTTTTGGGGCCAGTTTTTCCAATGGACCAAGACCCATTTTTTGCCCCTTTCTCTCTTATGATCTAGAATTTCCTCCACGTGAAAGACTTTGTCTTTAACCACCTGTACCTTCTGTAGCTCCTTCTCGTAAAACGATCCCTCTATAAGCTCCCCGTCATAATCTTTTAATTTGTAGACAGGGGGTATGCGAGGTAGACATTCGTTAACGGTGAACACTTCGTCACTATAACCATGCTCATATTTCTTGTCGAAAACACCCCTCAACTTTGATATACGTACCATGTCCCCCACTATGAATTTAAAATCAATTTTTTTCTTACGGCGAAGGGGGAACAAACCATACAGATTTTTAAAGACTTGAAAATAGTTTTCAGAAGAGACCTCTGCGGGCTTCATCCTTATACTCTTATGGTAGCTGTAGTTGTAACTCTTTACTAAATCTTGAACTATATCGATATATCTATGCGTGTTGTGAGCTGTAAAATATCTCCACATCCGCTCCTTCAGAGTGCGGTTAAAGCGTTCGACAACTGAAGCTTTCAAATCCGAGCCAGTAGCAAAATGTACTATATTATGCTTCTTCATGAGTTTCTGAAAAGTATTATTAAAAAATTATTTTCCGCCATCAGTCTGCACTTTCTTGGGGACTCCTCCATCCTTCAAGATAGATTCAAAGGCCCTGGTCACCTCTGCCCCACTCTTAGACCCTTACAAAGGCCATTTTAGAGAAAATATCTATAACCGTTAGCATGTATCGATTTCCATCATTTTTATCTGCATGGGCCTGCATGTCACATAGATCCGCCTGAAACTGGGACAGGGCATGAGTCGAAAAAACTATATTTCTTGGAAATTGTTTTCGTACAGGTTTATGCAGAGTATAAGCATCCTGCGCGGCTAACCAATCATCCACTTGAGCAACGCCTAACCGGCTACCTGTTCCCTCGGCCAAAGCTCTCTGTAAACGCTCCTTACCCCCATAAGACCCAGGGTTAGAGGGGGTGTAATACACCTTTTTCAACATCTGCTCCGCCATCCTTCCTGCCTCTCTGAGGTACAATAACGTTAATGAGCCACTTTCAAATAACGACAACATTTCAGTTTCATTTTTTATTTTTTTTTATTTTTGCAAACATCATGTATTACATATACAGACAATTTAGGATTCGTTGCAGGATACTTGTCCCCGTTTTCTCAATGATCCCAGCATGCAACACCCTGTATATTTGGTTTAGATTTACAGGCTTTTGTCGCTGAATTTTTAAAACACACACATCAGATATATAAGTATATAAACAACACATGTGATACATGTTACAATTAAACGGTGTTTCAAACAAATAAACTAAAATCTTAGACAAGTTTGTTTCTAGTTCTTCAGAATCATCCACAAGACGGGAGACCAGTTGTGTCCATTGCATACTCTCGCCCGTATGTCGTACATGATTCATGATTTGCTCCATTTTTAGCACACGCTCTACATTAGCCCAGGTATTATGGGTTGTGTAGAATGATACATTGTTCACTTTATTTTCAATAATTTGATGCATCACATTTGTAAGTTCTCTCAAAAGAAAAAACGTATTTATTCTCTCTAACAACGTATGTATATAGTTCCCCATTGCTTTACATCTAAATAACAAATAGGTATTGTCACTCGGTCTCTGGGGTTTTGTTGAGCCAGAAAGTCATCACGTCCTCCACCACAGCTTCCCGGTATTTGTTGTCGTCCACCAGGGTTTGTCGGATTTCTTTGAGTTTCTCGTGGATGTAGATCGCCTCCTTCAGTTCATGTAGGAAAGCCTCGGTTACCTCGTAAACTCTGGGAATAGAAGGCACAAGACCCATAGACTCCAGGGCTCTGACCAGCGCAGGTATAAACCTGCAGGACCACAGTCTTTTCACCAGATCCTCAAAATGGTTGAAGAAGTAGTATTTTGGGGGCTCGTATAAACACGGATGCCGGCGCTGGCTGGGGTGATTGATCTCACAACCTATGCATTTTTCACATATATACTCTCCAATCACCACGTTTAAAAGTGTGGCTACAGAGGCCTTGATGGTGTCCACAAAAATAGTACTGACCACCCCATCAAACACATCCTCAGGCTGTGGACATGTGGGGGGTGTCGAGGGTCTTGGCTGGGGGGAGTAGAATGGTTGGCTGCGAGGCATACAGTCCTTAGGGTCTGGCCCCCATGACGTATCAGAGTCCAGGTATGTTGTAGGAATATCCATGGTATATGCTGAAATTAAGAAGTGGAGGCTTTAACGGACCTCCTTTTATTGTAGAACCAGGCCTTTGGGTGGGGTCAGGGCGTGGTTAACGCAGCCGCGTACTTCGTTTTCTTCAGGGGCTGACCCTTCTGAGGATGAGCCTTCTTGGGATTCCTTTGAATCATAATCCTCAGGATTCGTATATATTATGCACTTCCTTAGCCGAACAATGCTCTGCCACTGTTGGCTCTGTACAAAAAGAACGTCCAACAACTCTAACATGCTCAATTCCATTAGATCCCAACTTTTAAAAGGAATAAGCATGCGCAACCTGAAATCCCCAGTCAGGCCACCATCACGAATGTTTTGGTTGCGGGTTTCCTCGTTGCTGATATAGAACTCCACGCAGCCACATGGAAGTCCATTCTTTCTCTGTATTTTCACCCTGTGAAATACTCTTCCTGAGGAGTCTGGGGTACCTTCCCAATGGGTCTCGTAGCCCGTGAACAAGCTATACCCCATGGTGATAACTCTCAGTTCGGGACACAAAACCTTGCGAAAAACCGCCCAGTCTTCAACCCCATAGACCACTCCTAAAGTCTGGTCTGTATATTCTCCACCTTCGGCTACAGTATAGAGTTTCACTCTACGGGCCTGGTAATCAAACTGATACCCCCAGTGCTGTCCATTAGACATCATCACTTGATCTTTCAGTGCAGTTGCGGGAGGTATTTGGGTTCTACACACACATATAAACCGCTTTTTTGGCGCATCATATATTGTTGCTTTATACTGGGTCTTTTCTCTATGTTTCAACCGAGGTCCTGCTTCCGTTGTTACGGTCATCACTGCTTTACCAAAATCCATGTTTATTTTTAAAATCTTGTTTAGTGTTCTGGGGCCGCATGTGTGTCTGGGGCGTATTTATAAGACGTCTGCCTCCAACATACAACCCCCCGGACATTCCTAATTCATAGACAACAACCCTAAGAGCAATAAAATAGGGGGGTGTGGGGTCATCCTCTTTGAAATGTTCAAACACAACCCCCCCAGTTCAATGAGGGCCCTACACATCAATCATCATGACTACTTCAAAGAGATGCAATATAGATATAACACACACTCTAACACGTGACAGAACAGGATAAAACTATATGACCCTAACCACGTGACACCTTCCCGCCAGGATGTCCAGACCGGCTGCCCTTATTTGGGCATGTACGAACCAGCCGGACATAGGGTCATAAATCAGACGCATAGGGTCATAAATCACGATTTTGACCGATGCCGTCTCCTTTATTCTCTCTAGTGTCAATAAGGAAAATACAGATTTTTTTCCTTGTGAGCCCCTGCGTCACCACACTCAAAGGAGCTGTGGCCTCCTTGATCAACCCTGACCCTAATAGTCGACTATCTAAGGTGTGCACGGGGAAAGGCACATCCACGGGTACAATAGGGATCCCTAAACTATTAGCAAAAGCTTGATCAATGAAATTCCCAGCCGCGCCTGAATCTACTAGCGCCTTATGCTGGGAACATTGGGAAAAATCAGGAGAAGGAACAGACACAAATATATGTGCAACAAAGGGCTCTGGATGAGAATGGTGCCTACTCACCTGGGGTGGCGCCAGAGCGCCCTGCCTGCTATCTCGATTCCCAGAAGAACCTACCCGGCACCAACCAGCAGTGTGCCCTCTGCGGCCACCGATGGTGCACGAGCGGGAACCCCCTCCGGTCTCCCTGTGCACCCTCTCTCCCGGCTTCCTGGGTATAGGAGAGGGGGTGCGGGAGGATGGAACCACCAGACCCCAATCTGGACGTCCGCGAGCAGCTAGCAAGTTTTCCAGCCGGATGGACAGATCCACCAGCTGGTCGAAGGTGAGGGTGGTGTCTCTGGAAGGCCAGATCCCAACGGACGTCCTCACGCAGACTGCAGCGATAATGGTCGATCAGGGCCCTGTGATTCCATCCTGCACCGGCTGCCAGGGTCCTGAACTCCAAAGCAAAATCTTGGACTCTCCTCGTCTCCTGCCTCAGATGGTAGAGGCACTCACCCACCGCTCTGCCCTCGGGTGGGTGGTCGAAGACTGCCCGGAAACGGCAGATGAACTCCTCATCACGGTCCAATGCCGCATCTCCTCCATCACACACAGTGCTGGCCCATTCCAGTGCTCTCCTGGTGAGGCACGAGACGAGGGCGAAACTCTTCTCACGGTCTGATGGAACTGGGTGGACCGTGGCCAGATAAAGGTCTAATAGGAGGAGGAAACCCTGGCAGCCGGCAGTATTTCCGTCATACCCCTGAGGCATGGATATACGGATTCCATCAGGTTCAGGTTGAGAAGGGGCATGCAGTATAGACCCCGGTTGGGCTGGTGGAGGCGCTGGAAGAACTCCCTGTCTCTCCCAGCGGTCCATCTTCTGGACAATGCGATCCATGGCAGCGCACAGATGGTGAAGCTTCTTCGCTTGCTCCTGGATGCGCTCCTCCACCTCCATGTCCGGGGTATCCTCTCCTGCTGACTTCATAATTCAGGTCGGTGATTCTGTCAGTGTCGTGTAAGTAGGTGGCAGGGAAGTCAGGCGCAGGAGAAAACCAAATTGGTAAACTGGAGTATTTAATAATAAAACAAACTCCAAAACCAAATTACAAAATAACATGGTTCAAATAAACCCATCGCACAGCGATACAACATCACGCGTACATAACATCACAAACAATCACCGACAAGGACATGTGGGGAAACAGAGGGTTAAATACACCGCAAGTAATTAATGGGATTGGAAACAGGTGTAATTGAAGACAAGACAAAACCAATGGAAAATGAAAAACTGATCAATGATGGCTAGAAGACCGGTGAAGTCGACCGCCGAGCACCACCCGTGCAAGGAGGGGCATCGACTTCGGCAGAAGTCATGACAGTAGTCAATAGCTTGATGTAGTCATTGCGTGCTATGAATATGGGACCAAATACTTAACTTTTTACTATTTTAATACACTTTTGTCCCAATCCTTTTGGTCCCCTAAAATGGGGGGGACTATGTACAAAAAATGCTCTAATTTCTAAACAGTTCACCCGATATGGATGAAAATACCCTCAAATAAAGCTGACAGTCTACACTAGTATATTATGTCAAATCCAAAGTGCTGGATTACAGAGCCAAAACAACTAAAAATGTGTCACTGTCCCAATACTTTTGAGCTCACTGTATGTACAGTACATCCTTGATGTCCTCTTAGCAGACTGTCTATATCCTGTCTCCTTCCTCCTCAAAGCCAGCTGAGACATTCATTTTGAGATTGATTGCTTTTCCTAAATGACCCTTTAGGGTCAACCTGTAATGGACTGGCTTCCTACTCAGAAACCTCTCTCTCTCTCTCTCTACAACATTGTGTCTGCTTCTGAAATGGCATCCCTATTCCCTACATTTTACACTACCTTTGACAAGAGCCCTATGGCCTTGGTCAAAAATAGTGCACTATATATGCAATAGGTTGCCATTTGGGACGTACCCTCTCTCTACAGTCTGGTCTGTCTGTCTGATGCTTCTAATCATTGTGTAATCCCTATAGCAGTGTGACCAGAGGTGCACAACAGAGTGAGAGGCAGGGACAACATTTTTCCAGAGTTCCCAGTTGTCTTGAACTCACTGCAGTCAGATTTCCCACTTCCGAGTTTCCAGTTATTTGAAAGTCATGCTGGATTGACAACATGGCCAATGTATTCAACCTTTTAGTGTAATAATAGCCTAAACAAGCCGGTATAGCTCCGTTATTGTCTTTACATGCTTTCACCAACATTATCTTAGCCTATATTATTGAGCATTTGACACTATAGAAAACTCTGTACAATGCAAAACCCAAACTCACCTCTTTTACCGAGCTAATTTGATCCAAATTAACCAGGCATTTTGCCCGGTGTTGAAACAGCCAGTTGCATTTAAACCCAGACTTGAACCACACACCCACTCCACTGAATAGCAGGCTAGTGATTGCTTTGCAATGCTTTGAGTTAGCCACTGATTCCTTCCAAACCACTCATTGTTGAATTTGGGAAAACCAACGTGTTGTGTAATGTTTATGTCCAATAGCCGATGAGCACCGATACGTTCAATCTATTATTTCTCTTCATGTGACAAGGATTAAAAAGGATTTGCAAGTAGATTGTCAACTTCATTCATGATATTGACTGCTTGTCTAGCTTGCTTGCTAAGGTTTTGAAAGTATGATGTTGACAATCAAAGCTGCTGTAGATATAATGTGATTTGATGTCATTTTATCTGTGGCCAATGACCTTGAGCCTTCTTGGATGGGCACTTCTAATGTAACTCAATGACAGAACCCAAGGAGCTTGAATTTTCTAGCTCTACCCTTAGATTTGGGAGTTAACTAGTGTCCCCATGAATGACAGAACACTGAGCCAGTCACGGTGCAACTAGAGAACATTACGCTTCGTATCTTCCGCTGGCTGCCCCGCCACCACAGAAAGCACTGAATTTTGGGAGCTGCCATACTCAAGAAATCCAAAAATAGACCATGTTTGTATGTGGCTTTATTAACTCAATTATATATATTTTTTACATTACTTGCAAACTGATATGTGACATAACACGTCTTAATGCCAAAATAACATGCAAAACTGGAAGGGGTGGGGTGGGGGGGGGGGGGTGCTAAACAGGTGGGGCTCAAAACCTGAATGACAGGTTGCCACTGATAGCAGGTATCACCAACAAACACCCTCCCATCCACCCACCCACCCAGTATGAGTGAATGTTGAAACTAACACTGTGTTAACATGGTGTATTTACAACCAAGACCACACCTGTACCAACTGAATCACATGGAAATGGGTCTCCTTACTGTGTAATTTCAAACCATAACCTGTGAGCATAATGCATGAATGAATGATCTCTTGCTCAATTTTTTTTTTTAAATAACTATATTAAGTGCCAAATAAAGTAATAGGGTTGATGATTTCTTTAAAACGTCTCCATACCGTAGGAACACACCATCTTGAAGTGAGAGTATTTTATTTTAGTACTTGTTACAGGGTATTGCCAGTACCCATAGCAACTTATACAACTATTCTGATACTTTTTTCTTTAATGCCCACAAACTAAGTTACACAAGTGCCTTACTCAGTTGAAAATAAATGAAGATGTGTATTTTTGTCTTAAAACTTTATAGTACACATAGTAGATATTAAAGGGACTCCGCACATCCAGACCCCTTGTAAAGATTAAATCAAGGATGCTTTGTGTAGTGAGAGCAGATTTAAATATTGTCTGTGATTTCTCAGTTACACTCCACTTTGGGAGCCTAAACCAGCCATAAATCCTCTTGTGACAAGCTTGTTGTGTGAGTGTTAACTGAATGAGTGGCAACTGAATGCATGCTTCCCAACAAAAAACTCAGCTCACCTGCTTTTACTCCATGATTTGACTATTAGATGTTCAATGTAAAACAAACAAAAAAATATATAAAAAGGAATATTTGTGTGAGTGGCAACTGAATGAGTGGAAACTGAATGCTTGCTTCACAAAAACAAACAACAACAGCTCACCTACTTTTACTCTATGATATGACTATTAGATGTTCAATGTAAAACATTTATTTTAAAGGAATCATTTTTACCATACAGTTATGATTATAACTACTGTTCCCTAAAGGGAAACGAGGTACAAAACAGCAATGGGGAGTTCGCACTCTAGAGCCCCCTACTGAAGAACAATATAATCACGCTTGACTAGGCCAATGAACGCCGTGCATCACCGGAAATGGGCGGCGTGGGGCCGATCAGGGGTTGTACCTTGTTTCCCTCCTTCATAGAATGGTAGTTATAGTCATAACCATAACATGTACGTTCCCTTTCAGTAGGTCAACTCGGTATTACACAGCTATGGGACATGAAATCATGGCCTAAGCCGAACCCACCAGATACCATATGAAATTGCCCATGGCAGACGACCCAGAGTGCCAACACAAAAACTTGCTTCCTAATGACCCTCTCCTGCCTAAGCTGTAGGCACACTGTGGGTGACAGGGATATCCAAGCGATAAAGCCTCACAAAAGTGTGTGGTGTTGCCAAACTTGCTGCAGCACAAATATCTCCTACAGGCAACCCTATAAACAACACCCAAGATGTCTCCAGATCCCTGAGTGGACATGTAATTCTTGCCTTTTGCAGTCATATGCCAGAGCAATAGCCTTCACTATCTAGTGGGAAGATGCTGCTCCATAGGTTTAGAAACCGGCCTGAGATGGCACACACCTTTAAAAATCGCACCACCAGGGGATGAGCCCTTGAAGTGGCACCATCAATTCCCACATGACATGCTGCAATAGCTGCCATATACACCTTCAGCGTGGAGAATGAACGCCCCTGCGCGAAAAGCCCCTGTAGGTAACTAAAATATCTACTAGAGAGAGCTCTAAAAATGAACAATCCCTTTATTTTCGCACCAAAGCTCAAACTCCCGCCACGTATATGATACAACCCTCTTGTGGAGTGTGCCCTTGCGGACTAAATATTAGCAATACCATTTGGCAGTAAACCCCTTACCATGATATTGAACGTTTCATCGGCCAAATAAAACTTGTAGCCTACAGGCTCAAAATGGAACTTCCAGAACTTCAAAATGGAACCTCAGGAACTTCCTGTGAGGGTGAAATATACAGCCAAATGAAAGTATGTGTCCTTCAGGTCAAATGAAATCAAATATAATTTTATTGGTCACATACACATGGTTAGCAGATGTTAATGTGAGTGTAGCGAAATGCTTGTGCTTCTAGTTCCGACAGTGCAGTAATATCTAACAAGTAATCAAACAATTCCCTAACAACTACCAAATACACACAAATCTAAAAGGGGGAATGAGAATATGTACATAAAAATGTATTGATGAGCGATGGCCGAAAGGCATAGGCAAGGCGCAATACATGGAATAGAATACAGTATATACATATGATATGAGTACTGTAATATATGTAAACATTATTAAACTTCTTCGGGATTGGTGTCCCGTCCACGGGACGGTTAAGCTAACATAGCTAATAGAATTAGCATGAGGCTGTACAGTGCATTGCAAAAGTATTCAACCCCCTTGGCGTTTTTCCTATTTTGTTGCATTATAACCTGTAATTTAAATGGATTTTATTTGGTTTTCATCTAATGGACAGACACAAAATTGTCCAAATTGATGAAGTGAAAAAAATACAGGTGATATCAGTCATTGATACAGCAATTGTGGTAGAAGCTCGGAAAGCTATGACCCAAGACACTGTGAGTTCAAATCCCAGGAGAGGACATGTTGAATAATAATTACTGTATAAATAAACATACAAAATGTAATTATGTGTGTCAAATATGTAAGTTGAAAACACTATGTTAAAAGCTCAGTCTGTGTGAATATTCTAACTAATATTGATTTGCAGGGCATCCATCACCTGTGAAAACTCATGTGGAAAATATTTGAATCCACTGGAAACATTTTGTTCATGTGAATATCCATGTAAAACTTCATGTGAAATATCATCACATCTTAAGTGTTCCAAAAACTTGGTTTCTCATGTAGAATTTTGCATGTGGTTTTTCAGGAAGGACCATTTTATGTATTTTTATGACATTAACATATTCAATTTCTTGTATACAGCGCCTTGCAAAAGTATTCATCCCCTTGGCGTTTTTCCTATTTTGTTGCATTACAACCTGTAATTTAAATGGATTTTTATTTGGATTTCATGTAATGGACATACACAAAATAGTCCAAATTGGTGAAGTGAAAAAAAAAAATTGTGTCAAAAAAATTAAACATTTAAAAAGTGGTACGTGCATATGTATTGACCGCTTTGCTATGAAGCCCCTAAATAAGATCTTGTGCAGCCAATTACCTTCAGAAATCACATAATCAGATAAATTAAGTCCACCTGTGTGCAATCTAAGTGTCACATGATCTGTCACATGATCTCAGTATATACAGTTGAAGTTGGTTGGCGAAGGTGTATGAAGTTTACATACACCTTAGCCAAATACATCTAAACTCAGTTTTTCACAATTCCTGACATTTAATCATAGTAAAAATTCCCTGTCTTAGGTCAGTTAGGATCACCACTTTATTTTAAGAATGTGAAATGTCAGAATAATAGTAGAGAGAATGATTTATTTCAGCTTTTATTTCATTCATCACATTTCTAGTGGGTCCGAAGTTTACATGCACTCAATTAGTATTTGGTAGCATTGCCTTTAAATTGTTTAACTTGGGTCAAACGTTTTGGGTAGCCTTCCACAAGCTTCCCACAATAACAGAGCTGGTGAAACTGAATCAGGTTTGTAGCCCTCCTTGCTCGCACACGCTTTTTCAGTTCTGCCCAAAAATGTTCTGTGGGATTGAGGTCAGGGCTTTATGATGACCACTGCAATACCTTGACATTGTTGTCCTTAAGCCATTTTGCCACAACTTTGGAAGTATGCTTGGGGTCAATGTCCATTTGGAAGACCCATTTGCGACCAAGCTTTAACTTCCTGACTGATGTCTTGATGTTCCTTCAAAATATCCACATAATTTGTTCATCCTCATGATGTGATCTATTTTGTAAAGTGCACCACTCCCTCCTGCAGCAAAGCACCCCCACAACATGATGCTGCCACCCCCGTGCTTCATGGTTGGGATGGTGTTCTTCGGCTTGCAAGCCTCCCCCTTTTTCCTCCAAACATAACGATGGTCACTATGGCCAAACAGTTCTATTTTTGTTTCATCAGAACAGAGGACATTTCTCCAAAAACTACGATCTTTGTCCCCATGTGCAGTTGCGAACCGTAGTCTGTTTTTTTATGGCGGTTTTGGAGCAGTGGCTTCTTCCTTGCTGAGTGGCCTTTCAGGTTATGTCGATATAGAACTCGTTTTACTGTGGATATAGATAATTTTGTACCTGTTTCCTCCAGCAACTTCACAAGGTCTTTTGCTATTGTTCTGGAATTTATTTGCACTTTTCGCACAGAACGCGTCTCCTTCCTTAGTGGTATGACTGCTGCGTGGTCCCATGATGTTTATACTTGTGTAAAATTGTTTGTACAGATGAACGTGGTATCTTCAGGTGTTTGGAAATTACAAACCTGACTCAGTTACACCAAGTCTGTTGAGAGGAATGGGCCAAAATTCACCCAACTTATTGTGGGAAGCTTGTGGGAGGCTACCCCAAACATTTGACCCAAGTTAAACAATTTAAAGGCAACGCTACCAATACTAATTAAGTGTATGTAAACTTCTGACCCACTGGGAATGTGATGAAAGAAATAAAAGCTGAAATAATTAATTCTCTCTTCTATTATTCTGACATTTCACATTATTAAAATAAAGTGATGATCCTAACTGACCTAAGACAGGGAATTTTTACTATGATTAAATGTCAGGAATTGTGAAAAACTGAGATCAGTTGTATTTGGCTAAGGTGTATGTAAACTTAGGACTTCAACTGTATATTTGAACTGGCTAGCCAGCTAACTTGAAGTTAGCTAGCTAGCTAACAAGCTTGAAACAAACCATAATGTTGTTTGGAAAGTTGTTTTGCTATGTTGACATATTGTTAAAATGTATTTGTTCATACACTGCTCAAAAAAATAAAGGGAACACTAAAATAACACATCCTAGATCTGAATGAATGAAATAATCTTATTAAATACTTTTTTCTTTACATAGTTGAATGTGCTGACAACAAAATCACACAAAAATAATCAATGGAATCCAATTTATCAACCCATGGAGGTCTGGATTTGGAGTTACACTCAAAATTAAAGTGGAAAACCACACTACAGGCTGATCCAACTTTGATGTAATGTCCTTAAAACAAGTCAAAATGAGGCTCAGTAGTGTGTGTGGCCTCCACGTGCCTGTATGACCTCCCTACAATGCCTGGGCATGCTCCTGATGAGGTGCCGGAGGGTCTCCTGAGGGATCTCCTCCCAGACCTGGACTAAAGCATCCGCCAACTCCTGGACAGTCTGTGGTGCAACGTGGCGTTGGTGGATGGAGCGAGACATGATGTCCCAGATGTGCTAAATTGGATTCAGGTCTGGGGAACGGGCGGGCCAGTCCATAGCATCAATGCCTTCCTCTTGCAGGAACTGCTGACACACTCCAGCCACATGAGGTCTAGCATTGTCTTGCATTAGGAGGAACCCAGGGCCATCCGCACCAGCATATGGTCTCACAAGGGGTCTGAGCATCTCATCTCGGTACCTAATGGCAGTCAGGCTACCACTGGTGAGCATATGGAGGGCTGTGCGGCCCCCCAAAGAAATGCCACCCCACACCATGACTGACCCACCGCCAAACCGGTCATGCTGGAAGATGTTGCAGGCAGCAGAACGTTCTCCACGGCGTCTCCAGACTCTGTCACGTCTGTCACATGTGCTCAGTGTGAACCTGCTTTCATCTGTGAAGAGCACAGGGCGCCAGTGGCGAATTTGCCAATCTTGGTGTTCTCTGGCAAATGCCAAACGTCCTGCACGGTGTTGGGCTGTAAGCACAACCCCCACCTGTTGACGTACCACTAGAGTGAAAGCACCGCCAGCATTCAAAAGTGACCAAAACATCAGCCAGGAAGCATAGGAACTGAGAAGTGGTCTGTGGTCCCCACCTGCAGAACCACTCCTTTATTGGGGGTGTCTTGCTAATTGCCTATAATTTCCACCTGTTGTCTATTCCCTTTGCACAACAGCATGTGAAATGTATTGTCAATCAGTGTTGCTTCCTAAGTGGACAGTTTGATTTCACAGAAGTGTGATTGACATTGTGTTATTTAAGTGTGTTGTTTAAGTGTTCCCTTTATTTTTTTGAGCAGTGTACATTTTCATAATGACAACATGGTGTGAATGATGCTGACTGGGTGTAGACAAAGAATAGCTCTCCAGTAGGTGTACCAAAATATTCAAGGGCCGTTTTCTCAAAAATGGGGTTTCAACATTAACAACTTTCAAAGCAGAATGACTTTCCCATTGTTCCTCATCTTTATTGCATGATATACCATTTTCTAGCTCTGTGACTCTACTTTTATCCAATGTAAAAAACACAATTTCAAATTTTGCTCCATAAGACCAACTTTACCCGGTCAGTCACATAAAAATAACATGCATTTTTCGAAACTATTCCAATCTGTTACTTGACCTTATTGCACCCGTTACTGAAATGGTTGTTCCAGTTTAGATGTTAAATAACCCCCTAGAGTTGATTTCCATGGTCCCAAAGAAATCTAATTAGTGTAATATGAACATCCCTATTGAAATCTGTTAGTTTCAGACCGGGTTCGATCCCAGGCTTTGTAACAACCGGCTGTGACCCATGAGGCGACGCAAAGCTGTCCCAGCGGCGTCCGGGTTAGGGGAGTGTTTGGCCGGCCTGGATTTCCTTGTTCCATTGCTCTCTAGATTATCCTTGTGGGTGCCTGCAAGCTGACTTTGGTTGCCAGCTGGACGGTGTTTTATCCGAGACATTGGTGTGGCTGGCTTCCAGGTTAAGCAAGCAGTGTGTCAAGAAGCAGTGCGGCTTGGCATGGTCGTGTTTCAAAGGATGCATGGCTCTCGACCTTCGCCTCTCTTGAGTGCGTAGGGGAGTTGCAGCGATGGGACAAGACTAACTACCAATTGGATATCACGAAATTGGTGAGAAAAAGGGGTAAACGTACAAAAAATTATAATAATGTGTCTCCATTTGCCGATGTCACACTTCTGCAGCTGCGGTAAAAGGTGTCAGAGCTAGACTGCTGTTTGTCACACCAAAAATCTCCCAAAAATCTGTCTTCTCACTAAATCGTCTGTAGCATCCAAACGGTTTGACCTACACACCCCTCTATGGAAAGATGAGACTCTCACGAACACAATGGTGTTCTCTGTTTTGCTCCACAACTCTCACAAGTGTGTTATGACTCGTCTTTAGTCAGTACAGTCGATCTACCAACTTCTGTCTGTAGTGTCCGAACAGTTTGAGCTTCACACTAATATGATCCCTCTGTGGAAAGGTGAGACTCTCATTAACACATACATGTCGGTTGTGTTGCTCTAAAACACCTCACAAGACTCGTCTGAAGGTCCCCCGGTACCAGTTAAGAAAATTTATGGAAGTATACAGTGCATTCAGAAAGTATTCAGACCTCTTGCCTTATTCCACTTTTTATGTTACAGCCTTATTCTGAAATTGATTAAATAAAGACATGTCCTCGTCAATCTACACACAATACCCCATAATGACAAAGCAAGAACAGGTTTTAGACAGTTTGAAAATGTGTAAAAAATTTAAAGCAGAAATAGTTTATTTCCATAAGAATTCAGACCCTTTGCTATGAGACTCGAAATTGAGCTCAGGTGTATCCTGTTTCCATTGATCATCCTTGAGATTGTTTCTTCAACTTGGAGTGGTAAATTCAATTGATTGGATATGATTTGTTAAGGCACACACCTGTCTATATAAGGTCCCACAGTAGACAGTGCATGTCGGAGCCCAAGCCAAGCCATGAGGTTGAAAGAATTGTCCGTAGAGCGCCGAGACAGAATTGTGTCGAGGTACAGATCTGGGGAAGGGTAGCAAAAAATGCCTGCATCATTGAAGGTCCCTAAGAACACCGTGGCCTCCATCATTCTTAAATGAAAGAAGTTTGAAACCACCAAGACTCTTACAAGAGCCTGGTCAAACTGAGCAACCGGGGAGAAGGGCTTTGACCAAGAATATGATAGTCAGTCTGACAGAGCTCTAGAGTTCCTCTGTGGACTAGAGTTCTAGAGCTCTAGAGTTCCAGAAGGACAACCATCTCTGCAGCACCACCAATCAGGCCCTTATGGTAGAGTGGCCAGACTGAAGCCACTCCTCAGTTTAAGGCACATTACTTTTCCAAAAGACTATCAGAATATCTGGTCTGATGAAACATCATGAATGCCAACCGTAACGTATGGAGGTACACTGGTACCATCCCTACGGTGAAGAATGGTGTTGGCAGCATCATGCTGTGGGGATGTTTTTCTGGGCCTTTAAGACTAGTCAGAATCTAGGGAGAGATGAACGGAGCAAAGTACAAAGAGATCCTTGATGAAAGCCTGCTCCAGAGCGCTCAGGACCTCAGACTGGGGCAAAGGTTCACCTTCCAAAAGAACAACAACCCTAAGCACACAGCCAAGACAACGCAGCAGTGGCTTCGGGACAAGTCTCTGAGTTGCCCAGCCAGAGCCCCGACTTGAATCTGATTGAATATCTCTGGAGAGACCTGAAAATAGCTGTGCAGCGACGCTCCCCATCCAACCTGACAGAGCTTGAAAGGATCTG
This sequence comes from Salmo salar, assembly GCF_965601325.2. Classification (NCBI taxonomy): domain Eukaryota; kingdom Metazoa; phylum Chordata; class Actinopteri; order Salmoniformes; family Salmonidae; genus Salmo; species Salmo salar. The sequence goes on along the minus strand of NC_138309.1, from coordinate 22,790,455 downwards.
CAAAGAAGAATGGGAGAAACTCCCCAAATACAGGTATCCTGTGTGTATTTCTTTTCTCTCCTTCTCCCCTCACAGGTGACAATCATCATTCCCCAATCAGTCATCAGAAGACACCTGCACCTTTTCATTTACCCTATCACAGCCCCTTTCCCTTGGTTTAAAAACCCAGTCTCTCTCTCTCTCTCTCTCTCTCTCTCTCTCTCTCTCTCTCTCTCTCTCTCTCTCTCTCTCTCTCTCTCTCTCTCTCCTCTCTCTCTCTCTCTCTCTCTCTCTCTCTCTCTCTCTCGTAGCAATATTAAAGACAATGTGCTCTTCAGAGATGGCATCTAGAAGGAAAAAAATGAAAGGATGTACTGCTCAATTATGAATTGGACTCTACCCAAAAATGATTGCCGGTTTGCATATTTCAAAGAACACTACTATGATTACAAGTAATAATTTTCTCAGCAGTGAGAGGTCAAAGGTCATGTAAAGTGAGAGTAAATTCACCAGAAATTTCTCTAATTTCAGACGCATTTCCTGGATTACAATATGCATCACATAATTAACCTCCTGAGATAATTAGATCTGATGAAGGCTACTGTTGATAAAATTCACATTCTCATTATTTTCTAATTACTTCATGTACAGTACCAGTCAAAAGTTTGGACACCACTACTCATTCAAGGGTTCTGCTTTATTTTGACTATTTTCTGCATTGTAGAATAATAGTGGAGACATCAACACTATGAAATAAGACATATGGAATCAGGTAGTAACCAAATAAAGTGTTAAACAAATAAAAATATATTTTAGATTTTAGATTCTTCAAAGTAGCCACCCTTTACCTTGATAACAGCTTTGCACACTCTTGGCCTTCTTTCAACCAGCTTCATGAGGTAGTCACCTGGAATGCATTTCAATTAACAGGTGTGCCTTGTTAAAAGTTAATTTGGAGAATTTATTTCCTTATTTTTTATTTATTTAAGAAAAAGAAAATGGAACTCAGTCCGGCTTTCAATTTACTCTTGAAATTTGTAATAATAGAATGCACATGTCAGTCATTGTCATGTCAGTCATTGTATACCTTGTTTTCGCTGAACCCAATGACAACATTTGTAGAATTGCAGGTAATAAGCTTTAAAACATGCAAGAGTTTCTCTCCACCAACAAGAGGGGTGTCAAAAGTTTGTGTCATGAACAGTGCTTGTGTCCATAGAAAAAGACGTGGCGCAGGATGTTCCCCAATGCTGGAAGAGGGGCCATTGCAAAAATGTTTGTGTTAGGCAACCTGTCCTCAAAACAGCTAGTCTTGCAATGTAACATTGCATCTTTAAAAAATGTTATTTTCAAGACAACCCATTCTGTACCTATCAGCAGACTTCTGTCAGCCATCAGTTGCTGTGTGGCAGATGTCACAACATTTATTGACAATATGATTTATTGGTTTAGTTGGTCGACAGCCACAGGGAAGAACACATCAACAAGGCTGGACAACAAACAGTAGGGAGAGAACCTCAGAATGCCAACACTCAAACCCCCCCCCTCGAAGCCGCATTTAGCCATCTGTTTCATATTAAGCCTCCCAGAGTTTTCCCACTAAGTAAACACGGTTCTTCTGCCACGCATGGTCACCTTCCTTTTGCCCCACTAATATCAACCCTACAGCGGTCCATCATTCCAGAGGTTAGCCACTGATTCACTAGCAACCCAACTGTGGCACATGTTCATGTGAAGAGAAGGAAGATGTTTTTTGTTTTGTTTAGTATTTTTTCCCATTTACGTTGCTCTTTGTGCATGTACTGTACAGTCGTGGCCAAAAGTTTTGAGAATGACACAAATATACATTTTCACAAAGTCTGCTGCCTCATTTTGTATGATGGCAATTTGCATATACTCCAGAATGTTATGAAGAGTGATCAGATGAATTGCAATTAATTGCAAAGTCCCTCTTTGCCATGCAAATGAACTGAATCCCAAAAAATTATTTCCACTGCATTTCAGCCCTGCCACAAAAGGACCAGCTGACATCATGTCAGGGATTCTCTCGTTAACACAGGTGAGTGTTGACGAGGACAAGTCTGGAGATCACAACAGAGTGAAAGCTTCAAAAGGAGGGTGGTGCTTGGAATCATTGTTCTTCCTCTGTCAATCATGGTTACCTGCAAGGAAACATGTGCCGTCATCATTGCTTTGCACAAAAAGGGCTTCACAGGCAAGGATATTGCTGCCAGTAAGAATGCACCTTAATCAACCATTTATCGGATCATCAAGAACTTCAAGGAGAGCAGTTCAATTGTTGTGAAGAAGGCATCAGGGCAGAGAAGAAAGTCCAGCAAGCGCCAGGACCGTGTCCTAAAGTTGATTCAGCTGCGGGATCGTGGCACCACCAGTACAGAGCTTGCTCAGGAATGGCAGCAGGCAGGTGTGAGTGCATCTGCAAGCACAGTGAGGCGAAGACTTTTGTTGGATGGCCTGGTGTCAAGAAGGACAGCAAAGAAACCACTTCTCTCCAGGAAAAACATCAGGGACAGACTGATATTCTGCAAAAGGTACAGGGATTGGACTGCTGAGGACTGGGGTAAAGTCATTTCTCTGATGAATCCCCTTTCTGATTGTTTGGGGCATCCGGAAAAAAGCTTGTCCGGAGAAGACAAGGTGAGCGCTACCATCAGTCCTGTGTCATGCCAACAGTAAAGCATCCTGAGACCATTCATGTGTGGGGTTGCTTCTCAGCCAAGGGAGTGGGCTCACTCACAATTTTGCCTAAGAACACAGCCTTGAATAAATAATGGTACCAAAACATCCTCCGAGAGCAACTTCTCCCAACCATCCAGGAACAGTTTGGTGACGAACAATGCCTTTTCCAGTATGATGGAGCACTTTGCCATAAGGCAAAGTGATAACTAAGTGGCTCGGGGAACAAAACATAGATATTTTGGGTCCATGGCCAGGAAACTCCCCAGACCTTAATCCCATTGAGAACTTGTGGTCAATCCTCAAGAGGTGGGTGGACAACCAAAAATCCACAAATTCTGACAAACTCCAAGCATTGATTATGCAAGAATGGTCTGCCATCAGTCGGGATGTGACCCAGAAGTTAATTGACAGCATGCCTAGGTGGATTTGCAGAGGTCTTGAAAAAGAAGGGTCAACACTGTAAATATTGACTCTTTGCATCAACTTCATGCAATTGTCAATAAAAGCATTTGACACTTATGAAATACTTGTAATTATACTTCAGTATTCTATAGTAACATCTGACAAAAATATCTAAAGACACTGAAGCAGCAAACTTTGTGAAAATTAATATTTGTGTCATTCTCAAAACTTTTGGCCATGACTGTACTGTTGCACTCAAATCACAGGTCCAAATTAGGTCATGCCTTATCTGCAAACAATTCTTCAGATACTGTAAATACAGTAAGTCAGAATATTTTGAGTCCATATTTCTTTAATGTTTGTTTTACTATTTCTGATCTGCACATTTTGTGTATATTCTTTTCAAACATATCTCACAGTGAGTACTCGTCACTCAACGCCGGCTTCATATTTCTCTAGCTAAATCTATTGGAGGTGAAAAGTGCCATTTCAGGCAATGTACCCTCCATAGTTAACTAATAAACCTATTGATTTATTTTAACAGTGAGACTTCATGCACACCGTCTTCTTTCATTTCAGACATGATGATACCAGGGATGCAGCAGCCTATCATCTGATGTTTCACCTTGGCTGCATCCCAGATGGCAACCTGTTCTCTCTATAGTGCACTACCTTGACTCAAACCCTGTAGGCGCTGGTAAAAAAAAGGTGCACTATTTAGGGAAGAGGGTACCATTGGGGACACAGCCCTTGAAGGCATGACCTTGGAGACGGCTATTATCTGCTAATGCTGCCAGAGATAAAAACTATGATTGACCCGCCCACCAAGGACACATGCATTATCACTTTACTTGCCTATCTGCCCCAGTAATGCATGGCTTCTAGAGAGTCAGTCAGACAGCGGCAGTATCTATAACAAACTACTGTATGTGACTGAGGCAGCAGTAGCAGCAGCACCCAGGCTCACAGACACCAAGGCACAGAGACATCAAGGAACACAGACCAAGTAACAGAATAAGCTATTTTTCCAGTGTATTCACACAGGTAGCAGCATAACTACAGCATAATTTTAATGGTTTTTAAATTATAATGCTATTACTTGAAAAGTTGCTAAATTAAGGAAAATACTTTCAATATCTTGAATAAAATGAATGCATATTTGTCAGATAACTCTTGACCTCTATGGTCTGCATACTGCATATTATCTGTGCAAATGCATCAAGTCAATGTTTGCAGGAATTTTAAAGAACAGGTTTAGAAGTGTTGGCTATACAGCTAATCCATGCTCCAAATATGCCATCAGACCTAACCTTAACCTTGCTGCATGATCGGATGATCATAGAAATACACCTTGGAGGAAAGCATGAATACACTGAGTCAATTCAAAAGTCGTTTGAAAAGCTATTCATTGAACTATGCAGCTATGCATATAGTGGAGTAAGGACAGACAGCTCAAGACTCTAAGGCAAGTGAACAGCGAGGGATTCTCAATGCAGAGAAAAATACATCTAGAGCCTCGTCACACTTACTACACTTTTCGTAAAAGTATTGTCGGCTACACATATTACTCTAATGTAAACTTGCATACTTGCTACGTCTCGACCGCTACCTCTGGAGGTAGCACACGATACTTGCCCGACAGTTGCCCCCATTGTAGCAGGGCAGTTTAAACAGAATTGTCTCGTTGAGCCAACACTCCTACAGTATAAATGGTAATAGCAGAGCAATGTTTTTGAAACAGCAGAAATGTATAGAAATGTTTCTAACATTTGAGACTTGTTTTGTTGAGTTTGTACCTGAAATTGCAGTAACAGCCTGTTACATTCAGAAATTGTCACAGTAAAGTCAGCCACGTAAATCTATGGAAGCTCATCCCCATCACCAAAAACATGTAAAATATAGATCATACAAATATGACACGGTTTTTATATGTAACATTGCATGGTAATTTCAGTGGTGGCACCACAGGTCCCAGAGTGGTGAAAGGGGGGGGGGGGTGGGGTTGTTTTCCTGGGGCCCAGAGTTTTTCCTGATCTGGTAGTAGGCTAACCTAAACAACTCCGGACCCTAGTTGTAGCGTATGACATAGTTATAAATCAGCTGTAAAAAAAAAAAAACGGTTTTATTTGGGACCAGATTTTTTTCTAATCAGGTCAAATGGTTAAAGAAAACTCCTGGCCCTAGGGAGGATGAAAACAAACAAAAATCTTTACACCAGCATTTCCTAAATTCGGTTCTCTGGACCCCATGGGGTGTATGTTTAGTTTTTTGCCCTAACACTACATAGCTGATTCAAATGATCAAAGCTTGATGAATAGTTGATTTTTTTGAATCAGCTGAGTAGTGCTAGGGGAAAAAAACTAATCCTGAACTCCTTGGGGTCCCAAGTTTGGGAAACCCTGCTTTACACAGATAAAGAGACAATACAACTAACAGGGCTGAGCTCACTCTATGCAGAGTTGTATCGTGTAGGTCTTTGCATCTGTAATTAAAAAAGAAGCATGTCATCACTATTGTGTTGACTATCTAAATCCTATCAATAATTTGGGATTAAAAAGGGCTAGGTAGCCAAGCCACCCGAAGTGTGAATAAAACCACATTTTCTCAGAGCACCAGTAAATGGGCCTATTTTCGGTTATAAAAACATGGCGTTATTTTTCCCCTGGCCAGGCCGAGTGTGGATCAGTTGAAAAGACTGAAGCACAGACTAATTGTGCAAATTGACAAATCATGAGGCATTTTATTTAATTGTTTTGGTGGCAGGTATGTTCTTCCATATTCAACAACTTGTTGCAGAGAATTTACTTATACGCACATTTTCAGTCAATACTACATTTTGTATGATAAAGAGTTGAAGTCGGAAGTTTACATACACTTAGATTGGAGTTATACACTTGTTTTTCAATCATTCCACAAATGTCTTGTTAACAAACTATAGTTTTGGCAAGTTGGTTAGGACATCTACTTTGTGCATGACAGAAGTAATTTTTCCAACAATTGTTTACAGACAGATTATTTCACTGTATCACAATTCTAGGGGGTCAGAAGTTTACATACACTAAATTGACTGCCTTTAAACAGCTTGTAAAATTCCAGAAAATTATGTCATGGCTTTAGAAGCTTCTGATAGGCTAGTTGACATAATTTGTGTCATTAGGAGGTATACCTGTGGATGTATTTCAAGGCCTACCTTCAAACTCAGTGCCTTTTTGCTTGACATTATGGGAAAATCAAAAGAAATCAGCCAAGACCTCAGAAAAAAAATTGTAGACCTCCACAAGTCTAGTTCATCCTTGGGAGCAATTTCCAAATGCCTGAAGGTACCACGTTCATCTGTACAAACAATAGCACGCAAGTATAAACACCATGGGACCACGCAGCCATCATACCACTCAGGAAGGAGACGAGTTCTGTCTCTTAGAGATGTGCGAAAAGTTCAAATCAATCTCAGAACAACAGCAAAGGACCTTGTGAAGATGCTGGAGGAAACAGGTACAAAAATATCTATATCCACAGTAAAACAAGTCTAATATTGATATAACCTGAAAGGACACTCAGCAAGGAGGAAGCCATTGCTCTAAAACCGCCATAATAAAAGCCAGACTACGGTTTTCAACTGCACATGGGGACAAAGGTTGTACTTTTTGGAGAAATGTCCTCTGGTAAAACAAAAATAGAACTGTTTGGCCATAATGACCATCGTTATGTTTGGAGGAAAAAGGGGGAGAGTTGCAAGTCGAAAAACACCATCCCAACCGTGAAGCACGGGGGTGGAAGCATCATGTTGTGGGGGTGCTTTGCTGCAGGAGGGAGTGGTGCACTTCACAAAATAGATGGCATCATGAGGGAGGAAAATTATGTGGATATATTGAAGCAACATCTCAAGACATCAGTCAGAAAGTTAAAGCTTGGTCGCAAATGGGTCTTCCAAATGGACAATGACCCCAAGCATACTTCCAAAGTTGTGGCGAAGTGGCTTAAGGACAACAAAGTCAAGGTATTGGAGTGACCATCACAAAGCCCTGACCTCAATCCTGTGGAAAATGTGTGGGCAGAACTGAAATAGCGTGTGTGAGCAAGGATCACCACTTAATTTTAAGAATGTGAAATGTCAGAATAATAGTTGAGATAATGATTTAATTTCAGCTTTTATTTCTTTCATCACATTCCCTGTGGGTCAGAAGTTTACATACACTCAATTAGTATTTGGTAGCATTCCCTTTAAATTGTTTAACTTGGGTCAAACATTTCTGGCAGCACTCCACAAGCTTCCCACAAGTTGGATGAATTTTGGCCCATTCCTCCTGACAGAGCTGGTGTAATCGAGTCAGGTTTGTAGGCCTCCTTGCTCGCACACGCTTTTTCAGTTCTGCCCACAAATTTTCTATGGCATTGAGCATATGTATTGACCGCTTTGCTATGAAGCCCCTAAATAAGATCTTGTGCAGCCAATTACCTTCAGAAATCACATAATCAGATAAATTAAGTCCACCTGTGTGCAATCTAAGTGTCACATAATCTCAGTATATACAGTTGAAGTCGGTTGGCGAAGGTGTATGAAGTTTACATACACCTTAGCCAAATACATCTAAACTCAGTTTTTCACAATTCCTGACATTTAATCATAGTAAAAATTCCCTGTCTTAGGTCAGTTAGGATCACCACTTTATTTTAAGAATGTGAAATGTCAGAATAATAGTAGAGAGAATGATTTATTTCAGCTTTTATTTCATTCATCACATTTCCAGTGGGTCAGAAGTTTACATGCACTCAATTCGTATTTGGTAGCATTGCCTTTAAATTGTTTAACTTGGGTCAAACGTTTTGGGTAGCCTTCCACAAGCTTCCCACAATAACAGAGCTGGTGAAACTGAATCAGGTTTGTAGCCCTCCTTGCTCGCACACGCTTTTTCAGTTCTGCCCAAAAATGTTCTGTGGGATTGAGGTCAGGGCTTTGTGATTGCCACTCCAATACCTTGACTTTGTTGTCCTTAAGCCATTTTGCCACAACTTTGGAAGTATGCTTGGGGTCATTGTCCATTTAGAAGACCCATTTGCGACCAAGCTTTAACTTTCTGACTATTGTCTTGAGATGTTGCTTCAAAATACCCACGTAATTTTCCTCCCTCATCATGACATCTATTTTGTGAAGTGCACCATTCCCTCCTGCAGCAAAGCACCCCACAAAATGATGCTGCCACCCCCGTGCTTCACGGTTGGGATGGCGTTCTTCGGCTTGCAAGCCTTTCCTTTTTTCCTCCAAACATAACAATGGTCATTATGGCCAAACTGTTCTATTTTTGTTTCATCAGACCAGAGGAGATTTCTCCAAAAATTACAATCTTTGTCACCATGTGCAGTTGCAAACCACAGTCTGGCTTTTTTTATGGTGGTTTTGGAGCAGTGCCTTCTTCCTTGCTGAGTGACCTTTCAGGTTATGTCGATATAGGATTCGTTTTACTGTGGATATAGATACTTTTGTACCGGTTTCCTGCAGCATCTTCACAAGGTCCTTTGCTGTTGTTCTGGGATTGATTTACACTTTTCGCACCATAGCACTTTCATCTCTAGGAGACAGAGCGCATCTCCTTCCTGAGCAGTATGATGGTACATGGTCCTATGGTGTTTATACTTGCATACTATAACATGGTACCTTCCAGGCATTTGGAAATTGCTCCCAAGGATGAACCAGACTTGTGGAGGTCTACAATTGTTTTTCTCAGGTCTTGGCTGATTTATTGAGGTTTTCCCATGATGTCAAGCAAAGAGGCACTGAGTTTGAAAGTAGGCCTTGAAATACATCCACAGGTACACCTCCAATTGACTCAAATGACGTCAATTAGCCTATCAGAAGCTTCTAAAGCCATGACATCATTTTCTGGAATTTTCCAAGCTGTTTAAAGGCACAGTCAATGTAGTGTATGTAAACTTCTGATCCACTGGAATTGTGATACAGTGTATTATAAGTGAAATAATCTGTCTGTAAACAGTTGTTGGAAAAATTACTTCTGTCATGCACAAAGTAGATGTCCTAATCGACTTCCCAAAACTATAGTTTATTAACAAGAAATTTGTGGAGTTGTTGAAAAACGAGTTTTAATGACTCCAACCAAAGTGTATGTAAACATCTGACTTCAACTGTATGTGGTAATCATCTCATATTGTCATAGTCATATCTAAGTAAAATGGCAGGGAATATTTTTTGTCTTTCATCAAAATATATTATAGGAAGTAAGTCACAATGGTGGATTAAATGGATTTCATTTATATGTTAAACAGTTTTTTCCATCGTCAACTTACATTTTTCTAGATGTTTGTCATATCAATTAATGAGGACACTGATAAATATTCAAAAATGTCTTCATACCCTGTCACTATGGGAAAATAACAAAATGGAGACTCAAGACTAACACCTTATTAATGAGTTTTTAACTTTGTTCACAAACTGTCAAATGTTTTTTCCTCATTTTAACATTACGCATTTATTGAGAATGTACTGTATAAAGCATTTAAAAAATGGTATTAAAAACACTTTGGAGTCAATCAATGTGAAAAACATATCATCATCATGTGACATGTAGGAAGCAGAAAGTTTGAGTGGCGATACAGTGCTATGTTTTATACTTTTTAAAACACTTATACCTTTTATATTTTTAAGACATTTATACATTTTATACCTTTAAGTCTTTTAGTTATTATGTTTTTTCTGCTCTTAACAGACAGTGTTGGTTGGATTTTACTCTCTCCTGGAGCTAACTTTAGCAGGCTAGCACCGGCTAGCTCTGACTAGCTAGGTTACTTGGCTGTCACGGGCAAAGCTTATCTCAGTGTGGTTCACTCTTGTCGCCCGGTCTGCTGTTTCGGATCCGAGTAAAAGCAGGTTGGATTCCTCTGATTTGGAGTCGGATCCAGAGATGGACGGTAAAGCCATGATATGTGAGACGTGAATATGTTCACCATAGTGAAAGAGGAAGAATATACTGACTTATACACTTGTGAAAAGTGTAAGCAACTAAAGCAACTAAATGCCACAAAAGACTGCATCATTGAACTACTAGGAGATAAGAGGTTCCTAAAAAAAATGTCTCACTATGGCTAAGGAGACTTAAAGATTGCATGCTGTTTTGATGCAACAATTCTAAATGACCAAGGGGATAATCCAAGGTGCTCTATGAGATTGGGCTCCTCTGCAGTATCCACTTAGGATACTACCTTGGACCATTTCCCGTATTAACTCTCCCACCGACGAGAACCAGAGTACATCTTGCTCTACACCATAGGAGGCAAAGTGGAATCGAGTTAGAGGTAAGAGAGGAGGAACATTTCAACATATCCTCCCTCTGCCCTCTCATCCAGACCTGCGGCTCTCTAACCGTTTTATGGATCTGAGCCCCCTGACTTTACCGGGGCCCTCCGACAAGGCCCTCCGCCGCTCCCCCGTCCATCCTACTCACCTCAGCAAAGCAGCGCAAGCTCCTCTGGATCTGGTCATGGGTTACTGAGCCGGCCATCCCCTGGATCAGCCCCCATAGCACATCCCACAGGCTCACAGTGACCCTCTCGTCATCCTCCAGTGGTGGTTTTTACTGTAGTTAGGGATTTAGTGGTTGAGGAAGCAAGGCCCCACTGCTTCTCCCTGAAGCCTGTATTCTGGACATAGGTCACCGGGTCCCTGCTGTGATGGAGAAGCACCCTAATGCTCACACAGTAGTCATACATGTTGGTGCAAACAACATCAATCTTCATAAATCGGAGTAATTAAAATATGACATCAGAGGGCTCAAGGCAGGCTCAAGGAGACAAGCAAGCGGGTTCTCATTTCCGGGCCTATCCCAACAATAGGTCACGGAATGGAACACTTTAGTCGTCTTCTCTGAGTACACTACTGACTTAAAACCTACTGTTCCTCGATGCATTTGGAGCATATTTACAATTTTGACCACTTTTGGGAGAGGCCCCAGTTTTAAAAGAGGGATGGCTTGTATCCAAATATGAAAAGGGCAAAAGTTATATCGGACAAAATCGAGGAGACTCTTATAAAACATTGACTCAAAAACAGCCCAACCCCTGCTCAGGTAACTCATCCCATTCCCACTATTTCACAACTTTATCATTGTACTGCTACAGATATCCATAGTCACAGGTTTGTTTTCGCTAGTAATTAGTTATGGGAAACTGAGGCTTTCTGAAGGCTTCGGAGCTTTCTCCAAATTGTGCCGAAAAACAGTTCATTACTCAGAGATTCATAATGTGCATTGTGAATGCACATAATGTGCATTCACAATGCACATTAGGGACATATGCTGGTCATCAATAAATAGCAGAATGTGATTATCAGATAGTCGTGTTTTTTCTCCACTGTTTTTATCAATATTCTGTGGCACAGCGGTAAGTCGTTGGATTTAGTAGCCTATAATCAGTTGGAATACCAGGTTTGCATCTTATATCATGTTTCCCTTTTTTGCCTTCAAGTTTACTATTTTTCAAAAACTGAATCTATGGTATTATTTAGGATGCTTAAGACATAAGCTTAAACAAGAGTGCAGAAAGTATAGTTTCATATAAAACTTGCCTTCAACAAGATTGGACCTCAGAACCTCACATTCTTGAATATGACATAGTTCCCTACTCTACCTGCTAAGCTACCTGTCAGGTGAAACTACATGTACAAAATCCTAACTATATTTGTAAGTAAGATGTACAGTAGTGGTCGTGTTTGAAAGCAGCTAGGAAACTAAGAAAGCACTGGAACCATGGCCAAATCAGTGGGATCTCACATTTTGCAACACTTGTTTTAAAAAAAAAACACGTTGATCAAGCAAAGCTTCGGACGTCATTGATTGTGTCCCCACTTATAAATATCTGGGCATCTTGATTGACGGAAAGCTATATTTCAAAAAGCATGTTGATGCGTTAGAAGAAGCCTATTTTAATTCTTAATTACTATCGGAACAGGTCCTGTCTTTTGTTAAATAAGAAAACAAATAATTCAGTCACATTCATCTTGGTTATTGAGTGTGGTGATATCGTAAATATGAATGCAGCTCCCACTGTATTGAAGCCATTGGATGCAGTTTATCATAGCACATTGCACTTTATTATGGGTGATAGGTTCAGTACACATTGCAATTTGTATCAGAAAGTAGGCTGGTCCTCCTTGAAGGCTCGTAGATCGATGCACTGCACTCTTTTTGTCTATAAAGCTCTCTTGCATAAAATTCTGCCATACCTTACCTCATTGTTAACCTTCAGACATATAAGTTACCAGACCTGGACTCAGGAATGGCTAACCCTGGAGATGCCTTCTATCTCCACCGAGTTAAAGTTGGTGGAATTGGTGCCTCTAGGGCAATTCAGGTGGATGTTAGATGCTCTTTTTATGGAAGAATGTGTTTTTTTCATGATTGTGTTTTCCTTTTTTGTGTTTTGTGTTTGCTTTTCATGTATTTTGTAATTGATGTGTATATAGGCTATGTAAAGTAGATTTTCTTGGGTGATGTGTTCATGTAGGGCTCATATGCGAAAGAGACCGTGGTCTCAGCATGACTCTGCTTAAATAAAGGTTAAATATATATATATATTTTAATTGTCACACAAACTATGTAGTTAGTAACGTGGTATATTACAGCAAAAAATGTATATATCCCAGCTCAAACAAACCAGCAATCCTCACAGTTATATCCACAGAGTGGGTGGGTTTAGGGTTATGGAAATATTGTGTGGATGAAAGGCGGGTGGGTGGCGGGCAGGGTGAATAAAGAGAAAACAATGCATCCAAAATAATTGTGCAATTCATATTTTTATAGGCTACATTGAGGTTTTTCATTTCATTACTTTTATCAGGTGTTATTGCTTAGCCTAAGCCTAAGCTTTAGGGCCTAACTGTAGCATGCCAAATATACACCAAATTGCCAAATGCTTTTCGGAACTTGAGCATAAAAAATTTACGTTGATCCACTGAGGCAAAAAGTACAATGTCGGAGTTTAATTCAATAAGAGAAAAGCTATGAAATTGAGTTGAAAATTAATAAAAGGAATGGCCAGAACAGTAGTCTTATGTTTGTGAAAGATTTGGTGAAGTGGTAAGAGGAGGATAGCAGTGTGTACTGTGTTACAGTATGTGTGATGATTGTGAGGTGCTATACACATTTGACAGACACAAGATGGGTTTGATATGGGTTAAAAAAATCTGGACACTGGCTGTAGGTCTATAACCTCTCACATAGTATAATATAATATTAACTCCTGCCGAAGTTCTTGCAGTAAAATGATACACCAAATGTACATTTTGACCTGGGAACAGGAGTAGTGAAATATTATTTATTTATTTCAGCATCTTGAGAGAATTAATGTGCGGTTACGGACCATATGTAACGGTGGCTGTGCTATCTTTATCAGCATTATAACAATATAAAATATGTGTAACGGCTTTCTTCGGAAGGAGTGGACCAAAGCGCAACGTGGTAAGTGCTTGTGATATTTTATTTACATAAACACTCAAACAAAAATAACAAAACGAAAAGCCAAACAGTTCCGTCGTGTACACTAACAAAACAGAAACAACTACCCACAAACACAGGTGGGAAAAAGGCTGCCTAAGTATGATTCCCAATCAGAGACAACGATAGACAGCTGCCTCTGATTGGAAACCATACTCGGCCAAAACAAAGAAATAGAATGCATAGTATGCCCACCCCACACCCTGACCTAACCAAATAGAGAAAAAACACGGCTCTAAGGTCAGGGCGTGACAATATGCATCCAAGCCGAACTGAAATTTTATCAAATAACATGTTGGATTGTTTTCACAGCTTTCAATTTTCTTAAAACAGGTTAAACTGAAATATGGAAATTTTGCACTGAAAATATTTCCCGGTTGTTTTTGTTATTGCATTTTCCCCTGGTCCCTAAATGTCTTTGCTGTGAGAGACAAGCAGAGATGAAAGAGGAAAGAGATGACAAACTTTACCCATGTCAACTAGATTGAAGAATTCATTATATTGATTTATGACATTCATGACATTATTCTGCTTACCAAGGTTTTTTTGTCTTCTAAAAGTCTAGGGCAACAAATAATGACAGAAGAGAAAGCTGCATGTATCTACTTATGTACAGGTTGACTAACAAAGAGCCTACCAAAATGTCAGAAACTATAAGCAGAAGCATCCATCTAAAAAGGCCTGTCAAAAAATATTTTGCTATCTCGGACCATACCACACATTTTCTATATTTGCGGGTTAGGGTCGGGTGCATGCCTCAGATTTTCACTTTATCACATATAGACAGGCAGTTACAGATGGCTTATTAGCCATTGGGGCCAGTGTGGGTAAACAAACGGTTGACCTGCGCATCACTACTGCAGGTCCTGGACTTCTTGTCGGGCCATCCCCAGGTGGTGAAGGTAGGAAACAACACTTCCACTTCGCTGATCCTCAACACTGGGGCCCCACAAGGGTGCACGCTCAGCCACCTCCTGTACTCTCTGTTCACCCATCACTGTGTGGCCACACACGCCTCCAACTCAATCATCAGGTTTGCAGACGTCATAACAGTAGTAGGCTTGATTACCAACAATTTCAAGCGGCATCATCACTTCCTGTTGTAAGCGGAACGATGAAGAACTCGGTTTTGTTTGGAAAGTTTGTTGTTTAAAAGTACATTGGAAAGTTCTTGGTAGCTACCTAGCTTCTTATGTTGGATCCTGCGACGCAGTTGGCATCAGTTGCTGGGTCTGCTTGAATCTTTCCAGTGATCCTGCCAACCAAGGACAGGTCTGAGGAACTTTTGGGCGTCGCAGCTAGCCTAGCTGCTAGCTAGCTGGACATCAAGCTAGCGAGGTGTTCTTGAACGCAGCCCGCGATGTGGTTAGCCATTGTGGCTGGGACCACAGATTGTCCCAGGTTTGTGGCTGTCTAGATCCCTGATGTTTGTTGTTTTCAATTTTCCTCGTGACCTGCCCTGTCTGGAATTGTGAGGAGTAACAGCCTAACATACGTTGGTAGCTACCATGACAAAGACCAAAGCGGGAGTACCGTTGAGGACAGTGCCAGTGGTGTCTCTCTATCACACGTGAAAAATATTTTAAATGAACAAAAAGAGACCTAGAAGCAGTTGTTATAACAACAAGAAAATAGTTTCAAGCGTTTTGTCCAAATACTCGTGGGTTCTACTAATAAAAGAATGGACGACCTGACAAGAGGTCCAGGACCTGAAGAACAGTTTGCAGTTCTCCCAGGGTCAGCTCGACGAGTTGAAACAGGAGAACGGCAAGATTACAGCAATCTGTAAGTCTTTGAGAGAGGACAACAGTTCTGTGTGTGAATCCATGATAACAATGACAGATAAATTAGACTATCTCGAGGGACAATCAAGGCGAAACAACATGGCTGTGGACAGAATTGCAGAATCTCCACATGAGACCTGGATGGAGTCTTAGGACAAAGTGAGGGAAATGATCTCTGAGAAATTGAAGATGAACCACAGGAAGATTGAGGTGGAGCGCGCACACAGGACTGGAAAACCCACCACCGGCCCAGGCCAATAGTGGTCATGTTCCTGTGGTTCAAAAACAAGGTAGCTGTTATGGAAAGAGCCAAGAACTCAAAGAGGACTATCCTGAAGCTGTGCACCAGAGAAGGAAAGAACTGATCCCAGCCATGAAAGCTGCCAGAGCACGTGGGGACATTGCGTACTTCCGCTATGACAGACTCAATGTCCACCCTCCCTCCCAGAAGACAGGAAGGGATAAGAGAACCAAGCCTATGGGTTCGTAGCCTCAATCCTGCAGCACACACACACTGTCACAGCGGTCAATGAAAGGGGACCAAGGCGCAGCGTGTAGAGTGCTCATTCTTACTTTATTATATGAGAACACTTTAACAAAATGACAGCCAACAGTTCCGTAAGGTACTCAGACAAAACGGAAAACAACAACCCACAAACCCCAAAACAGGCTGCCTAAGTATGGCTTCCAATCAGAGACAACGAAAGACACCTGCCTCTGATTGGAAACCATACCTGGCCAAAACATGGAAAACAAAACATAGAAATCGAATACTAGAAAAACCCCACATAAACAGAAAACCCAAAACCACCCAAAACAACCACCTGTCACGCCCTGACCGCTCTACTATGGAAAATGACCTCTTACAAGGGTCAGGACGTGAAACACACACACACCAATTGATTAATGGACTGCTGAATGTATATTTTTCTCTCTTGCTTTGTCTGCTCTTTTCAATATTATGTCTATCTCTGATAAGCTACCCAGGAAAGGGCTGAAAATAGCCCATATTAATATATGTAGCCTTAGAAATAAAGTCCATGAAATCAATAACTTGCTAACATCAGATAATATTCATATATTAGCCATTTCTGAGACTCAGTTAGATAAATCATTTGATGGTATATCAGTAGCAATACAAGAATATAACATTTATAGAAGAGACAGAAATGCTTATGGGGGAGGAATGCTGTATACATATATTCAGAGCCATATCCCTGTAATGCTTAAAGAATATCTTATGTCAAATATTATTGAAGTGTTGTGGTTGCAGGTTCACTTGGCACATCTAAAGTATTTTCTTTTGGGGTGTTGCTATAGGCCACAAAGTGCTAACAGTCAGTAACTAAATAATATGTGCGAAATGCTTGATAGTGTATGTGACGTAAACAGAGAGGTCTACTTAATTGGGGACCTGAATATTGACTGGTTTTCATCAAGCTGTCCGCTCAAGAGGAAGCTTCTTACTGTAACCAGTGCCTGTAATCTGGTTCAGGTTATTAATCAACCTACCAGGTTGTTTACAAACACTACAGGAACAAGATCATCCACATGTATCGATCACATTTTTACTAATGCTATAGAACTTTGTTCTGAAGATATATCCGTACCCATTGGATGCAGTGATCACAATATTGTGGCTATATCCAGGAAAGCCAAAGTTCCAACAGCTGGGCCTAAAATAGTGTATAAGAGATCATACAAAAGATTTTGCTGTGATTTATGTGGATGATGTTAAAAATATGTTGGTCTGATGTGATTAATGAGGCGCATCCAGACGCTGCACTTGATGCCTTTATGAAATTGCTTCTTCCAATTATTGATAAATATGCACCTGTTAAGAAACTGACTGTTAGAACTGTTAAGGCTCCGAAAAACTGTATGGTTGAAGGAGATGGGGCAAAAGGAGTGACTAGTAAGTCAGGCTGTACATCTGACTGGCTTACTTACTGAAAATTGAGAAACTATGTGGCTAAACTCAACAAAAATAAGAAACATTTTTATGAAGCCAAGATCAATGATATAAAGAATGATGGAAAAAATCTTTGGAGTACTTTAAATGAAATTATGGGCAGAAAGACAAATTCAACTCCAACATTCATCGAATTATATGGCTTATTCATCACAAAACCATTTGATGTTGCCAATTACTTTAATGATTATTTCATTGGCAAAGTGGGCAAACTTAGGCAGGAAATGCCCACGACAAACAGTGAGCAATTATATTCATGTATAAAAAAACAAATAATGGAATAAAAGCAGTGCAAGTCTGAATTTTGTAAAGTTAGTGTGGGAGAGGTAGAAAAATGATTGTTAACGATCAATAATGACAAACCTCCTGGCATTGACAACTTAGATGGAAAGCCAATGAGGATTCTGGCTGACTCTACAGTATAGCCACTCCTATCTGTCATATTTTTAATATGAGCCAAGAGGAAAGTCTTTGTCCTCAGGCCTGGAGGGAAGCCAAAGTAATTCCACTACCCAAGAGTAGTAAAGCGGCCTTTACTGGTTCTAACAGCAGACCTATAAGCTTGCTGCCAGCTCTCAGCAAACTGTTGGAAAAAATTGTGTTTCACCAAATACATGCTATTTCTCTGTAAACAAATTAACAACAGACTTTCAGCATGGTTATAGAGAAGGGCTCTTAACATGTACTGCACTGACACAAATGACTGATGATTGGTTGAAAGAAATTGATAATAAGAAGATTGTGTGAGCTGTACTGTTAGATTTCAGTGCAGCCTTTTATATTATTGACCATAACCTGTTTTTGAAACAACTTAAGTGCTATGGCTTTAGTGCTATGGCTTTTCAACCTCTGCCATATCACGGATTCAGAGCTATCTTTCTAATATAACTCAAAGGGTTTTCTTTAATGGAAGCCTCTCTAATGTCAAACATGTAAAGTGTTGTGTACCACAGGGCAGCTCTTTAGGCCCTCTACTCTTTTCTATTTTTACCAATGACCTGCCACTGGCATTAAACAAAGCATGTGTGTCCATGTATGCTGATGATTCAACCATATACTCATCAGCAACCACAGCTGAAGTCACTGAAACCCTTAAAGAGTTGCAGTCTGTTTTGGAATGGGTGGCCAGTAATAAACTGGTCCTGAACATCTCTAAAACTAAGAGCATTGTATTTGGTACAAATCATTCCTTAAGTGCTAGACCTCAGCTGAATCTGGTAATGAATGGTGTGGCTGTTGAACAAGTCAAGGAGACTAAATTACTTGGTGTTACCTTAGATTGTAAACTGTCATGGTCAAAACATATAGATTCAATCGTTGCAAAGATGGGGAGAGGTCTAGCCATAATAAAGAGATGCTCTTCTTTTTTTGCCACAACACTCCAAAAAGCAAGTTCTGCAGGCTCTAGTTTTGTCTAATCTTGATTATTGTCCAGTCGTGTGGTCCAGTGCTGCAAGGAAAGACTGAGTTAAGCTGCAGCTGGCCCTCAACAGAGCGGCACGTTTTGCTCTTATTTGTAATCAGAGGGCTAATATTAATCCTATGCATGCCAGTCCCTCTTGGCCTAGAGTTGAGGAGAGACTGACTGCATCACTTCTTCTTTTTATAATAAACATTCATGTGTTGAAAATCCCAAATTGTTTGCATAGTCAACTTACACACAGCTCTGACACACACACTTATTCCAACAGACATGCCACAAGGGGTCTTTTCATAGTCCCCAAATCCAGAACAAATTCAAGAAAACGTATAGTATTAAATCGAGCCCTTATTGCATGGTCCTTCCTTCCATCTCATATTGCTCAAATAAACAGCAAACCTGGTTTCAAAAAAACAGATAAAGCAACACCTCACGGCACATGCCTCTCCCCTATTTGACCTAGATAGTTTGTGTGTATGCCTTGATATGTAGGCTACGTGTGACTTTTTTCAAAATGTATGTAGTTCTGTCCTTGAGCTGTTCTTGTCTAATGATGCTCTGTATTATGTCATTCTGTATTATGTTTCATGTTTTGTGTGGACCCCAGGAAGAGTAGCTGCTGCTTTTGCAACAGCTAATGGGGCTCCCAATAAAATACCACATACCAAATGACGAGACAGCCTACAGGGAGGAGGTGAGGGCTATGGGAGTGTGGTAGCAGGAAAATAACCTCTCATTCAATGTCAACAAAACAAAGGAGACGATCATGGACTTCATAAAACAGCAGCGGGAGCATCCCCCTATCCACATCGACTGGACCGCAGAGGAGAAGGTGGAAAGCTTCAAGTTCCCTGGTGTACACAAGTTCCCTGTGGCTCAGTTGGTAGAGCATGGTGTTTGCAATGCCAGCATGGTGTGTGCAACGCCAGGGTTGAGGGTTTGATTCCCACGGGTGCCATTACAATTTTTTATTTTTTTTAAATGAATAAATTATGAAATGTATGCATTCACTACTGTAAGTCGCTCTGGATAAGAGCGTCTGCTAAATGACTAAAATGTAAAATGTAAATGTACATCACTGACAAACTGAAATGGTCCACCCACACAGACAGTGTGGTGAAGAAATTTGGCTTGGCACCTAAAACCCTCTCAAACTTTTAAAGGTGCACAATTGAGAGCATCCTGTCGGGCTGTATCACTGCCAGGTATGTCAACTGCACCGCCCTCAACCACAGGGCTCAACAGAGGGTGGTGCGGTCTACCCAATGCATCATCGGGGGCAAAGTACCTGCCCTCTAGGACACCTACAGCACACGATGTCACAGGAAGGCCAGAAAGATCATCAAGGACAACAACCACCCGAGCCACTGCCTGTTCACCCCAGTGTCATCCAGAAAACTACGTCAGTACAGGTGCATCAAAGCTGGCATCGAGATACTGAAAAACAGCTTCTATCTCAAGGCCATCAGACTGTTAAATAGCCATCACTAGCGCATTAGATGCTACTGCCTTTATCTATAGACTTGAAATCACTGGCCACTTTAATAAATAGAACACTCGTCACTTTAATAATGTTTAAATATTTTTGCATTACTCATCTCATATGTATATACTGTATTCTATTATATTCTACTGTATCTTAGTCCATGCCGCTCTGACATTGCTCATCCATATATTAATATATTCTTAATTCCATTCCTTTAGATTTGTGTGTATTGGGTATATGTTGTGAAATTGTTAGACATTACTTGTTAGATATTACTGGACAGTCGAAGCTAGAAACACAAGCATTTTGCCGCAATAACATCTGCTAAACACGTGTATGTGACCAATAAATTTGATTTGATTTGACATAATGTGCTATATAGCTACAGTATATATGCATCATGTACACTGAATGTACAAAACATTAGGAACACCATCCTAATAATGAATTGCACCCTTTTTTGCCTAAATAAAAGTCGTAGGGCCAAGGACTCTACAAGGTGTTCCACAGGGATGCTGGCCCATGTTGACTCCAATGCTTCCCACAGTTGTGTCATGTTGACTGGATGTCCTTTGGATGGTGGACCATTGTTAATACACGTGGGAAACTGTTGATTGTGAAAAACACTGCAGAGTTGCAGTTCTTGACACACTCAAACTGTTAAGCGTGGGACCTACAACCATACCTAGTTCAATGCCACTTAAAACTTCTTAGTGCTAGGCCCATTTTTCTCCACTTCCTGTCTGAATGACATGCCCAAAGTAAACTGCCTGTAGCTCAGGCCCTGAAGCCAGGATATGCATATACTTGGTACCATTGGAAAGATAACACTTTTAAGTTTGTAGAAATGTTAAAATATTGTAGGAGAATATAACACAATAGATATGGTAGGAGATAATCCAAAGAAAAACCAACCAGAAACTTTTTGGGGGGAGAGACCATCGTCTTAGAAATGCAAGAGTTTGGTCATATTGAAAATTAGCTCCCTGGATGCAATTCATATGGCTTCCACAGGGTGTCAGCACTCCATGTTCAAGGTTTCAGGCTTGTAACTTCAAAAACGAATAAGAAATATCAGTTTTAGCAGAAGGACACAGTCTTAGAAATTCGTGTTTGCATGCGCCATGAAGAAATGATGCACCTGCTAAAATTGGTTTCCTATTGAACATACTTCTTTCTGTAAGAAATATTATAGTTTGATTACATTTTAGGGTATCTGAGGAGTAAATAGAAATGTATTTTGAGTTGTTGGAACAAAGTTTAGGGGTAGATTTTCGGATTCCTTTCTCTGCATGTTGAACAAGTGGATTACTCAACTCGATGGCGCCAACTAAACAGACTTTTTGGGATATAAAGAAGGATTTTATCTAAAAAAAACAACACTACATGTTATAGCTGGGACCCTTTGAATGACAAATCAGAGGAAGATTTTCAAAAAGTAAGTGAATATTTAATCGTTATTTGTGAATGTATGAAACCTGTGCCAGTGGAAAAATATTTTGATGTGGGGCCTGTCCTCAAACAATTGCATGGCATGTTTTCGCTGTAATAGCTACTGTAAAATGGACAGTGCAGTTAGATTAACAAGAATTGTAGCTTTCAGACAATATAAGACACTTAAATGTACATAAATGTTTAAAACCCATAATATTTATGATTATTTATTTGAATTTTGTGCCCTCAAGTTTCACCGGAAGTTGTCCCGCTAGCGGGATTCATATCTTTTTAAATATTTTGCCTTGCCCATTCACCCTTGAAATGTAGCACACACACAATCCATGTCTCAATTGTGCCAAGGCTTAAAAATCTTTCTTTAACTCTTCACCTACAATTTCTGCGCCCCGTCGGAAATCTAATTAACATTATAAAAAATCCACATAAAAATCAGTCTGTTTAAGCTAGAGATATATTTTTTGCGTGGGTTGCATCTCAATATACCGCATCTGGCGATATCGCCCTTCCGCATCTGCGGTGAAAGCAGGCAGAGCCAGTACAGTACAGTTGGATTTGTCTGTTCGCTGAGAGTAAAATCGACACCATTGATATTGCTGTTGATATTGATGTGATGAGTGTCAAATGTGAAAGGCAACTTAAGTGTGTGTATAGCCTTGGGCTGTTTATGGTGCAAGCCCTATAGAGACTGAGTGGAGTAGATAGAAAATTGCTCTTAGGCAAATATCGGTTTTAGTGTGTGTAAGTGGGTTAACATCACCCATGAGAGAGGCTTGAAACTAAATTAAAACTGGACGGAATGAATAGCTAATGTAGATGAAATGTTTTGCAATAGCAGCTACAGTTTGATGTTGTTGTGCATGTACACTAAGTGAACAAAACATTAAGAAAACCTAATGGCGCCGGAGGGGATTGCTCCTGACCAACTGTACTATTTAATTATTATTTTTTGCGTTGTTTGTAACTTATTTTTTACATAATGTTGCTGCTACTATCACTTAGGACCGAAAATAACTTCTGGGCATCAGAACAGCGATTGCTCACCTGGAACTCTACCTCCAAGCCATTGTCCCATTTTGTGAAATCTTGTTTGGTGAGCAGACCCCAGACCTCACAACCATAAAGGGCAATGGGTTCTATAACTGATTCAAGTAGTTTTAGCCAGATCCTAATTGGTATGTCACATTTTATGTTCCTTTTGATAGCATAGAAGGCCTTTCTTGCCTTGTCTCTCAGATTGTTCACAGCTTTGTGGAAGTTACCTGTGGCGCTGATGTTTAGGCCGAGGTATGAAAAGTTTTTTTGTATGTTCTAGGGAAACGGTGTCTAGATGGAATTTCTATTCGTGGTCCTGGAAACTGGACCTTTTTTGGAACACCATTATTTATGTCTTACTGAGATATACTGTCAGGGCCCGGGTCTGACAGAATCTGTGCAGAAGTTCAAGGTGCTGATGTAGGCCCTCCTTGGTTGGGGACATTTGACTTCAGATTCTAGTAGGGTGTGGCCGGGTGCTGCAGACTGTTCTAGTGCCCTCACCAATTCGTTGATATATATATTGAAGATGGTGGGGCTTAAGCTGCATCCCTGTCTCACCCCCCTCCCCCCTCCAGCCCTGTGGAAAGAAAAGTGTGTTTTTTGTTTGTGTAAATGGAATTTAGAATGTTGTATGTTTTTCCCCCAACACCACTTTCCATCAATTTGTATAGCAGACCTTTATGCCAAATTGAGTTGAAAGCTTCTTGGAAATCAACAAAGCATGAGCAGACTTTGCCCTTGTTTTGGTTTGTTTGTCAATTAGGGTGTGTCAATCTGACATTTGCTCAGTACATTGTTTTCGCTGAGGAAATGTACGAGTTTGCTGTTAATGATAATGCAGAGGATTTTCCCAAGATTGCTGTTGACGCATATCCCCCGATAGTTATTGGTGTCAAATTTGTCTCCACTTTTGTGGATTGGGTGCTTGGTTCCAAATATTGTGGAAGATGCCAGAACTGAGGATGATGTTAAAGAGTTTAAGTATAGCCAATTGGAATTTGTGGTCTGTATATTTAATTTAGGATACCATCAACCCCACATTACTTTTTGGGTTGGAGGGTTTGTATTTTGTCCTGTAGTTCATTCAATGTAATTGGAGAATCCAATTGGTTCTGGTAGTCTTTAATAGGTGATTCTAAGATTTGTATTTGATCATGTATATGTTTTTGCTGTTTCATCTTTGTTATAGAGCCAAAAAGATTGGAGAAGTGGTTTATCCATACATCTCCGTTTTGGTTAGATAACTCTTCATGTTGTTGTTTGTTTAGAGTTTTCCAATTTTCCCAGAAGTAATTAGATTCTATGGATTCTTCAATTACATTGAGCTGCTGTTCCTTTTTCCATAGTGTATTTCTGTATTGTTTTAGTGATTCACCACAGTGAAGGCATAGGCTCAGGTTTTCTGAGTCTCTGTGTTATTGGTTGGATAGGTTTCTCAATTTCTTTCTTAGGTTTTTGCAATCTTCATCAAACCAATTGCCATTGTTGTTAATTTTCTTAGGTTGTCTGCTTTACATTTTTTAGATTTGATAGGGAAGCTGAGGTCAAATATACAGTTTAGGTTTTCTACTGAGAAGAGTATACCTTTTTGTCCCGGAAATTGTCTAGAAGGGATTGAATTTGTTATTTCCTAATGTTTTTTTGGGGTATATTTCCACACTATTTTCCTTCCAGCTATATAATTTCTTAATATTATTCAGTTCCTTTGGCTTTTATGCCTCATGATTGAGCATAGCTCTGTTCAAATGGAGTGTGATTTTGCTGTGATCTGATAGGGGTGTCAGTGGACTGATTGTGAACACTCTAAGAGACTCTGGGTTTAGGTCAGTGAGAAAGTAGTCTACAGTGCTTCTGCCAAGAGATGAGCTATAGGTGTACCTACCATAGGAGTTCCCTCGAAGCCTTACGTTGTCTATGTACATGACCAGTGTCTGACAGAGCTGCAGTTGTGTCTAGGGGGGAATGCTGTCACCTCCAGGTAGGTGTTTGTCCCCCTGTGTGATGAGGGTGTCGGGTTCTTGTCCAGTTCTGGCATTTAGATCGGCACAGACTAGTACATGTCCTTGAGCCTGGAAATTGTTAATCTCCCTCTCTAGGATGGAGAAGCTGTCATTGTTAAACTATGGGGATTATATTGGGTAGCACACATGAGGACATTGAGATAATTTCCTTATAATTTTTTTGCCAGACTAATTTAATCGAATGGGTTAGGTCTGCTCTACCAAATTAGCATACCCCATGATTCTCTTACCTGTTTCACACCTGGTAGTTTGGAGGATGGGACTACCAGCTCTCTGTAACCTAGAGGGTCCCCAGTGGGTCCGTCTACTTTATTCTTGTAGGATGACAAAGTCTGTATTTCCAATTTCTTTGATGAAGTCTGGGTTCCAGCTCTTTAGGCCAATAGCAGATTACCCCAGATCTCATATATTCCAGGATGAGATAGTAAAAGCTTTGTGTTCAATAGTGTCTCGTGTTGTTTTTGTATGGTTTAGACTCAGACCATCACAGTCGGTGTGAGCAGAGCATACTGAGCATCTGATACACACCTCTTAGGTCACAGGATGTGGCTTGGGTGGGTGTAATATTGGGGGTTGGGCCTGTTGCTCTGCTCACGGCCTGGGCATATGTGACCCGATTAAGGAAACTAGGCATATGTTGCAAGTCACGACTTCACAGGAGAACCATTTGAACGTAAAAAATAGTTTATCAAAATGCCAGAAATACGTTCTCAAATGTGAACTTTAAAAAAATTATATTTGACCTTTATTTAACTAGGCAAGTCAGTTAAGATCAAATCCTTATTTACAATGATGGCCTACCGGGGATCAGTGGGTTAACTTCCTTGTTCATGGGCAGAACATCAGATTTTTACCTGGTCAGCTCGGGGATTCAATCCAGCAACCTTTCGGTTACTGGCCCAACACTAATCACTAGGCTACTGCCTTAAAAACAAATGTGTATGCCGTCTGTAAATACAAATACAATTGTTAGATTAGGAGCCTTGTTGGTTAAGCCACAGAAAAAGTTGGCAACCTTCCCACTAGCCATGATTGGCTGAGATAATGAGTGGGCTGGACATGCCGAGAGAGGAGTTCAGATTGGCCATATTGAATGCTTCTGTCTATTTGAGCACGTCAGTCTGTGTTGGCAATGCTGTCGAACGCTGCTTTTAAAAAAAAATGTATTGTGTAGTGGAGCTGTTTAAGTTTGCACTCCACTTTCTGGAGGATCATATTTTGAAATCAGTGGAATTAGAGTATGATAGCTAAAGAGACTGAGAATACAGCTAGCAAGCTACATTTTCAGATATTACACGTTTCAAGCTAAAATGTCCTGTTAGCTGGCTGGCTCCTTAGCTGACGTTATTTGGTTACCAGAGCTGTTTGCTTTTCTAGTTAGAGCCAAATGTTAGCTAGCTAACATTGGACCCTGGTTGGTTAGCTCCCAGCATTGTGGCATTGTTGGCACGTTGTTCATTGTTGTTTAACTAGCTAAAGTTAGCTGAATTACATGACGTGTGTGGTCTTAAACGTTGTTTACCAAGCTAGCTAGATATATTTCTTAAGCTAAAGTATACTGTTAGCTAGCCAGCTAACATTAGCTGGCTGGCTCCCTAGCGGACGTTATTATTAGTTTTCCAGAACTATTTTATTTTCTAGTTTGAGCCTAATGTTAGGCATTGTTGGCACTTTGTTTGTTGTTGTTTAACTAGCTAACGTTAGCTGGCTGGCTCGTTAGCTAACGTTACGTGACGTGTGTACAACACCTGTTGAATATGGCCAGTGTCAGTTAACGTCTGCAAAAAACATAATGAAATTGTTGCCAGCAGAGCTGGTTAGGCTGTTTTCATGTTATCCAGAGGTAGACAAATCATCGGCCAGAGCAGTGTGCGCACTGAGAGTGAAACGAGATGGGTGGGGCAAAAGCTTAAGAGGGTGTGAACGATGAATGGTTGTAGACAAAGAGCTCTTCACTAGATACCATACCATTCAAAGGCAATTTTCTCAAAAGTATTTTACAAGTTGATCAACTTTCAGAGCAGAATTACTTTCCCATTGTTCCTCAAATGATGCGTATGATATACCATTTTGTAGTTCTGAGTCTCTACTTTTATCCAATGTAATAAACACCATTTCACATTTTGCCAAATATGCTGTGGTCTGGGTGTAGGTCCTCTTGGAGTGGGTTCTCTCGGTGCAGGTCCTTCAGGAGGTGGTCTTGCAGGTCTGGGAGGGTCTTGCTGGTCTGGGCGGGGGGTCCGTTGCTCCTGCGTGAAGTGCAGGGACTACGGTTGAGGGTGACGTCCTTCAGGGGTCCTGGCAAAAGTTGGGTTTGCTGCCTTGTTGAGTTGGACCTTGTCGTAAAGGCTGTTCAAGTCCAGGGTGGAGTGGTGGGACAGATATACATTAGGTTTTGAGGCACAGTCTTGCAAAATGCTTGCATTCACCTGCTGTATGGTGGCAGGGTGAAAGTATTTTCGTGGTAGCAGGGTGTAGATTACCATTTGTGCGTTGGGGAAAGTGGAAGAAGCTTTTTCTATCACTCCCTTGGGTGCTGTTGCCACCCTTTCCTGCTGGGCCCTTAAGTAATTTGTGCCCGTGTGAATTATGATGTGGCTGGGGAACCCTAGTCTGTCCTCTGACAACAGCTCCAGGACATGCCTAGTGTTTGGGCACCAGAGTTTGAATGTATTTGCCACTTGAGTCAATGAGAAGCACAATCTCTGGCTGTTGTGTGTCCTCAGTGAATATGGGGGTGGGGGGGCTGTTGGCTTGGTGGGTTGGTGGGTCCTGTATTGTCTGTCCTATTGTGGTGTTGAGGTTGTGGTCTGGGTCTGAGGTGGGCTGTTCTGCTGGCTTGTCTGGGGAAATGTCCTGCTCTCTCTGTCTCTCTCCCCTGTCTCCCTCTCTCTCTCCTCCCCCCTTCGTGTCTTGCTCTATTTCCCTAGATGCCTGGCTTCCTCGGCACATTTACATAACTTCGGCACACAAGAGAATGCTATTATTTTGCATAATCTGGACACTGAGGCTATGGGTTTTAAAACAGCTGTATCGCCAAATCCATGGAAAGTTGTACCTGGAGAAATGCACTGTTGTGAGTGTCCTCTGATGTCACAGTCGTTGTACCAAACCTTGTATGAGAGCATAGCAAAAACAGAGTACAATTCCTCAAAATAGGGTCAAAGACAGTAAATGACTAATGTTTCATCCAATGCTGTTGTTTAACTGATAGAGAAATTAGTATATATTTTAAATCAAATCATATTTTATTGGTCACATACACATGGTTAGCAGATATCATTGTGAGTGTAGCGAATATCTTGTGCTTCTAGTTCCGACAGTGCAGTAATATCTAACAAGTAATCTAACAATTCCACTACAACTACCTAATTCACACAAATCTAAGTAAAGGGATGGAATAAGAATATATACATATAAATATATGGATGAGCGATGACCGATCGACATAGGCAAGATGTAATAGATGGTATAAAATACAGTATATACAGTATGTACGAGATGAGTAATGCAAGATATGTAAACGTTATTTAAGTGACTAGTGATCCATTTATTAAAGTGGCCAATGATTTCAAGGCAGGCAAGGTGGAGGTAATATGATCCTTGACAAGTATCTCAAAGCACTTCATGATGACAGAAGTGAGTGCTACGGGGCGATAGTCATTTAGTTCAGTTACCTTTGACTTCTTGGGTACAGGAACAATGGTGGTTATCTTGAAGCAAGTGGGTACAACAGACTGGGATAGGGAGAGATTGAATATGTCCGCAATGCTTGGAGAACGCAGCTAGGGAGGCCGTCTAGGCTGGTAGCCTTGTGAGGGTTAGCACATTTAAATGTCTTACTCACGTCAGCCACGGAGAAGGAGGGCCCACAGTCCTTGGTAGCGGGCCGCGTCAGTGGCACTGTATTATCCTAAAAGCGGGCAAAGAAGGTGTTTAGTTTTTCTGGAAGCAAGACGTCAGTGTCCATGACGTGGCTGGTTTTCTTTTTGTAGTCGGTGATTGCCTGTAGACCCTGCCACATACGTCTCGTGTCTGGCCGTTGAATTGCGACTCCACTTTGACCCTATACCGACGTTACGCTTGTTTGATTGCCTTGCGGAGTGAATAACTACACTATTTGTATTTGGCCATATTCCCAGTAATCTTTCCATAGTTAAATGCGGTGGTTCGCGGTTTATGTTCTTCGCGAATGCCGCCATCTATCCACGGTTTCTGGTTAGGGTTGTTTTTAATAACATCTCCAATGCACTTCCTTATAAACTCACTCACCAAATCAGCATATGGTCCACGTGATCAAAACAATATTGAAACATGGATTCCGATTGGTCAGACCAACCTTGAATAGTTCTTGTCACAGGTACATCCTGTTTGAGTTTTTGCCTGTAGGACGGGAAGAGCAAAATGGAGTCGTGATCAGATTTGCCGAAGGGATCGAGGGGAGGGCCTTGTATGCATTGCATAAGTTAGAGTAGCATTGATCCAGTGTATTGCCCGCATGAGTGCTACAATCAATATGATGATAGAATTTAGGTAGCCTTGTTCTCAAATTTGCTTTGTTAAAATCCCCAGCTACAATAAATGCAGCCTCAGGATATATAGTTTCCAGTTTGCATAGAGTCCAGTGAAGTTCCTTGAGGGCCGTCGTGGTATCGACTTGATATTTGTGTTTGTAGCACCGTTGGCTACATTTTTCAGCCAAACACAACTTGAAGTGACTAAGTTATTCTACTGACTGAACCCAGTTGAGCAGCGAGCATGGCACCCTGTTCACTTTACAGTGCACTACTTTTGACCAGAGACCTACAGGAATACGGTGCCTGCCATTTGAGATTCAGTCTTAGACAGTGGACTTGGAGGAGCACAATAAGGCTGAGGAAAGTGGTGGGGCCAAACGCTAAATCAGAAATCAGTAAGTTGAACTGTATAGGTCGCGAACCTGCAATCAATTGTTTCGGGCTGTTGACTTCGGGACTCTCAGCATCTTGCCCCTTGCTGCTCTCTGAGGGAGAGGAAGACATGGCGGGATGGTGACATGAAGTCCAACTGGACTGGGCCGTCTCTCTTATTCTATTGATTTATTCAACCTGCTAGTAGTGCACTACACTTTGACACTTGTATAGACACTGAAGACAAGGTTTGCTGGCTCCTTTGGTTTCTCAAGAGAAGCATGCACATCTCTATTAATGCTAAGTAATTCCAATTTATGCAACTAACCTTAAATGTGTCCTTTTCTGTCTTATGGTTTATGTTGTGTAATTAGGATTGATGGGGAGTGATGGACATTCTGGTGCCGTACTCCCTTGGAAGATGATATGAAGCACAGCAGTAGTTCTGTCTAATCTGTCAAATACACCACACAGAACATGTGGAGCAGAAATCTGCATTCACCAGCTGGGATTCAAATAAATATTCGAAAGAGAGGTGTGGCTATCTGTCAATATCCAGTAAAAATGTCTGCGGAATGTTTGAGAGGACCGGATGCAATGGGAGGCCCAACAAGTCAGCCATAACATGGTTGACAACTCCAATTAAACTGTGAGTGAGTGAGTGAGTGAGTGAGTGAGTGAGTGAGTGAGTGAGATTTTTTTTTCTATGATGTGTGCAGAAAAGTTAGTGGGCAGTATTTCAGACAACATTAAATACTGCATAATTATAACATGCAATATAAAAGCCTCCATTTATCTTCACAATGGGTGTCAAAAGCATTTTCAGAGGCTTGCCTGCAATCACAACCGTATTACTTAACTGAAAACAAAACGATTTTTCATAACCATTAATTGAAATGTTGACAGATTTAAATGGGGTTGGTTAACAATGGGAATAAAGCCTAATTAAAGTTGTAAAGACTGTGTTGTGAACTAAAACAAGAAGTAACGTAGACATCTGCATAACACTGACATAAAACTGTCACTTCTTTAATGATAAAGGGGATAACTAGAAAATAACACTGACAGGAGAGACCACAGGGGAAATAGCCTCACTGTATTTCTAAGTGGAAAAAAAAGAAATATAGAAATACATTTCAAAAGACACTGAGTTGGTGGGCCATTGTGTGTGGTGGGATAGAAGATACGGTAATAACGGTTTGTTTAAAGACAGACTTAAGACAATAAAACCTCCTGTCAGTCAACACTCAATATGCACCATTGGGAGAGGAGACTAATCTCAAACACACACCCTTCCCCCAACAACAAACAGCACTGAAGACCAGTTTGTATTTGTGCATCTTTCACAGATGTAGTTAGTATTGACAGGCATTCAAAACACGTAGCTCATGAGGGAGCGTTAAATGCAGAGCCCCGGTAGGCTTGTGTGTTGCATTCCGTTAATAACTCCCCTGCCTGTAGGTGGTGGAAGCTCTTTCTTTTTGTGTCCCTGGTTGTCCACTTCGAGCTGCCTTTCCTTAGGGTGGGGAGCCGGGGCTGATGAGCACAGCGGGAGGCCCAGGAAGCAGCAGAGATTACGCCCATCATAATGAACCCCAGACTATCTTACACACAATCAAATGCTTAACTAGCATCCTTCAAAAAGACAAGGAAATCCAGAGTTAATTATTTTTATCTTGTTGTCGTTTTTGTTTTCCTCCTAGATGTGTTGCCTTGATTGCACAGCTAATGTGACCACAGGAAACAACTTTATATTATTCAGGAGATATGGATCATGGATGACTTAATGTGATGTCATTCAACACTCTAAAAGACATGTAATCAAATACTATGTGCAAGGAGGTAAACATTAAAACAACAATTATGTTTACATTATTTATCTGTTTTTTAACTTAAAATACATCATCACTTATAATCTAGAAAACAAATCAAACATAATGTACACACGTACACATGTACATTGGGGGCCAGAAAGTTATATTTTTATTGTGATTAGCTGTCTACAAGCTATGATGAGGGACTCAACGGGAGTTTGTGTTAAACCTAACCGATGGCTGTTTCTCATCAGCAGAAGCAACATTTAGGCAGATGGCTAGGGACAGGCACAGCTCTACTGGTATAAACAGGTTATTTGGTTTCAAAGGAAATCAGACAATCAAGCGTGAGATATTGACACAGCTCACCTCTGCTGGGAGTTGAGAAAACTGGAGAATAAGCAGGATGTTTTTGAAGGAAATTATACATTAAGCCCTTCTCACAGCAGAGGAGAAGTGGAATGGTATTGGAAATCAAAATGACTTTTTCCCTCTCGTGACCAATTGATAAGAAGCAGAAAGCTCTTGGGGGAGTGACAAATTCGTCAAAATAACATGTTATTGATACTTTTTCTAAAACAAAATCCACATACTTTTCCAAAACCATGAGTCATGTGTGTGAGAGGACAGCCTGTGGCAGATACTCTGTCAAAACGAAGGGCTTTGTAACACCAAAACTTATGGCATCTGAGCTTCCACCAATGCGAAGGAGACTAAACCTTAACTTTGCTGGAGTATTGGAAAACATCTTCCTGAGATGTTTTAAAACATTATATGGTGTGTTGCCAGGGACTGGGAGCACTACCGGAAAAGGTTGAAAACACTATTTTGGTGTTTTGAGTTTTGTTTAGTGCAGAGTTAGATCCCTTCTCTATTGGTGTTGTTTCCTCCCTCTTTAACTTATAAACACTTATCACAGAGTTTCTAAACCCAGAGAAGTAACATCGCGAGACTTCCGGGAACACTTGCAAAACAGACCAAACAGACCACGCTGAAGTTTGGGGTTTGAGAAGTCAATGAGAGAAGTGAACAATTTTTCCCTAGTTGTTAATAAAAAAATTAAAACTTTAATTACTCCAACCTCATCAAAGTGACAAGCTGAACGTTTTCAAAAACTTTATATTGAAGGAGTACCTTTGATTTGTAGGCCTGCAAATGCGCAGTTCGGCGCAAGACGAGATCCTAACAGTGTGGCAATAAGGACTCAAGACCTAACTGTAGCAGTCTCACAATTGGATTGAGTTAGTATTTGGGCCCTGTTTCAGATTTCATTGTAATGATAGACTGTAAAAACATTGTTTTTGAATCCTTGGAAGAATGAACAGTTTTAACCTGCAATGCCTTCAGAAAGTATTCACATCCCTTGACTATTTCAAAAGAAATTGTGTTAATTACAGCCTGAATTTGATATGGGTTAAGTTTAGATCTTTTATCACTGGTTTACAAATTAATAAAAAATTTAAAACTGAAATGTCTTGCATCAATAACTATTCAACCCCTTTGTTATGGCAAGTCTAAATAAATTCAGGAGTAAAACTGTGCTTAACAAGTTAGACACTGTAAGTAGCATGGACACACTCTGTGTGCAATCATTTTTGAATGACTACCTCATCTCTGTACCCCACACATACAATTATCTGTAAGGTCCCTCAGTCTAGCAGTGAATTAAAAACACAGGTTCAACCACAAAGACTAGGGATGTTTTAAAATGCGTCACAAAGAAGGGCATCTATTGGTAGAGGAAAACCTGTTCACTCTGCATTCCACCCGACACTGGGAGATGAATTCACCTTTCAGCAGGACAATAACCTAAAACACAAAGCCAAATCTACACTGGAGTTGCTTACCAAGAAGATAATTATTGTTCCTGAGTGACCGAGTTACAGTTTGACATACACTACCGTTCAAAAGTTTGGGGTCACTTAGAAATCTCCTTGTTTTTGAAAGAAAACCTATTTTTTTTGTCCTTAAAATAAAATGAAATTGATCGGAAATACAGTGTAGACATTGTTAACGTTGTAAATTACTATTGTAGCTGGAAAAGGCAGATTCTTAATAGCATATCTACATAGGAGTACAGAGGCCCATTATCAGCAACCATCACTCCTGTGTTGTAATGGCACATTGTGTTAGCTAATGCAAGTTTATAATTTTTAAAGGCTAATTGATCATTAGAAAACCCTTTTGCAACTACGTTAGCACAGCTGAATACTGTTGTTCTGATTAAAGAAGCAATAAAATGGGCCTTCTTTAGACAAGTTGAGTGTCTGGAGTCAGCATTTGAGGTTTCGAATACAGCGCCCTGCAAAAGTATTCATCCCCTTGGCATTTTTCCCATTTTGTTGCATTACAACCTGTAATTTAAATTGATTTTTATTTGGATTTCATGTAATGGACAAACAACAAAATAGTCCAAATTGGTGAAATGAAATTCTAAAAAATAAAAAACGGAAAAGTGGTGCGTGCATATGTATTCACCCCCTTTGCTATGAAGCCCCTAAATAAGATCTGGTGCAACCAATTAAAGTCCACCTGTGTGCAATATAAATGTCACATGATCTGTCACATGATATATATACAGTATATATACACCCGTGCTGAAAGGCCCCAGAGTCTGCAACACCACTAAGCAAGGCACACCACCAAGCAAGCGGCACCATGAAGACCAAGGAGCTCTCCAAATAGGTCTGGGACAAAGTTGTGGAGAATTACAGATCAGGGTTGGGATATAACAAAATATCAGAAACTTTGAACATCCCACAGAGCACCATTAAATCCATTATTAAAAATTGAAAGAATATGACACCACAACAAACCTGTCAAGAGAGGGCCACCCACCGAAACTCACGGACCAGGCAAGGAGGGCATTCATCAGAGAGGCAACAAAGAGTCCAAAGATAACCCTGAAGAAGCTGCAAAGCTCCACAGTGGAGATTGGAGTATCTGTCATAGGACCACTTTAAGCCGTACACTCTCCAGAGCTGGCCTTTACGGAGGAGTGGCCAGAAAAAAGCCATTGCTTAAAGAAAAAAATAAGCAAACACATTTGGTGTCCTCAAACATATGGAAGAAGGTACTCTGGTCAGATGAGACTAAAATTGAGCTTTTTGGCCATCAAGGAAAACGCTATGTCTAGCGCAAACCCAACATCTTTCATCACCCCGAGAACACCATCCCCACAGTGAATTATGGTGGTGGCAGCATCATGCTGTGGGGATGTTTTTCATCGGCAGGGACTGGGAAACTGGTCAGAATTGAAGGAATGATGGATGGAGCTAAATACAGGTACATTTTTTGAGGGAAACCTGTTTCAGTCTTCCAGAGATTTGATACTGGGACAGAAGTTCACCTTCCAGCAGGACAATGACCCTAAGCATACTGCTAAAGCAACACTCAAGTGGTTTAAGGGGAAACATTTACATGTCTAAGACTGTCCTAGTCAAAGCCCAGACCTCAATCCAATTGAGAATCTGTGGTATGACTGAAAGATTGCTGTACACCAGCGGAACCCATCCAACTAGGAGATGAATAAGTTTTGCCTTGAAGAATGGGCAAAAATCCCAGTGGCTAGATGTGCCAAGCTTATAGAGACATGCCCCAAGAGAGTTGCAGCTGTAATTGCTGCAATGTGTGGCTCTACAAAGTATTGACTTTGGGGTGGTGAATAGTTATGCACGCTCAATTTTTCAGTTTTTTTGGTCTTATTTCTTGTTTCTTTCACAATAAAAAATATTCTGCATTTTCAATGTGGTAGGCATATTGTGTGAATCAAATTATACAAATCCCCCTAAAATCAATTTTAATTCCAGATTGTAAGGCAACAAACCAGGAAAAATGCCAAGGGGGTGAATACTTTCGCAAGCCACTGTACAGACTGAAAATGGCCAGAAACAAATAACTTTCTACTGAAACTCGTCATTCTATTCTTGTTCTGAGAAATGAAGGCTATTCCATGCAAGAAATTGCCAAGAAACTGAAGATCTCGTATAACGCTGTGTACTACTCCCTTCACAGAACAGAGCCATCTGGCTCTAACCAGAATAGAAAGAGGAGTGGGAGGTCCCGGTGCACAACTAAGCAAGAGGACAAGTACGTTAGAGTGTCTAGTTTGAGAAACAGATGCCTCACAAGTCCTCAACTGGCAGCTTCATTAAATAGTACCCACAAAACACCAGTATCAACGTCAACAGTGAAGACATTGAGACAGCAGGAGCGGTAGAGATACTCTCAAAGATCGGCTATGAAAAAGCCAACTGACACTTTCTCGTGTTACTGACTTGTTGCACCCTCGACAACTACTATGATTATGATTATTTGACCATGCTGGTCATTTATGAACATTTGAACATCTTGGCCATGTGCTGTTATAATCTCCACCCGGCACAGCCAGAAGAGGACTGGCCACCCCTCATAGCCTGGTTCCTCTCTAGGTTTCTTCCTAGGTTTTGGCCTTTCTAGGGAGTTTTTCCTAGCCACCGTGCTTCTACACCTGCATTGCTTGCTATTTGAGGTTTTAGGCTGGGTTTCTGTACAGCCCTTTGAGATATCAGCTGATGTAAGAAGGGCTATATAAATACATTTGATTTGATTTGATTTGAAGAGGCAACTCCGGGATGCTGGCCTTCTAGGCAGTCTAAAGAAGGCCAGTTTTATTGCTTCTTTAATCAG
The DNA here is from genome assembly GCF_965601325.2 of Salmo salar. Lineage (NCBI taxonomy): Eukaryota > Metazoa > Chordata > Actinopteri > Salmoniformes > Salmonidae > Salmo > Salmo salar. The sequence goes on along the minus strand of NC_138309.1, from coordinate 22,754,331 downwards.
AACAACAGTTTTCAGCTGTGCTAACATAATTGCAAAAGGGTTTTCTAATGATCAATTAGCTTTTTTTACTTCTATTTTATTTTAAAACACTTCCTGTGTATCAATACACTTACATTGGTTTTACATTCAAACACTCCAAACAGTATTATTTCTCTGTCTCTAGTTATACCGCTCACAATAAAAGCCAGACTCCCTACTCACATTAGTCTCAGAAGGCTAGGGGTACTTGGCAAATAGAAACATACTTGGCATGGAATGGATCCAAGTATATCTTCTTGTCATAAAATGTCTCCTTGGGAGATAAGCCATGTTGACGATAATTACTCTGATTAATTTTGTGTTACCAGTCTGTTCGATAATCAGTTCGTCAAAGTCAGCCAGGATTTTATCCCTCCATCTCTCCATCCCTCCATCCACATCCAGCATTGCCTCAAGTCTTCATTTTTGGTGTGTTTTCTTTTCTTTTTTTTCTTCTTGTTGGCTTGCGGGCGTCTTTCAACAGACAACCCAGAGGAGCTGCCTGCCAAGTAGAGAAGGACCTGGCTGGCAGTGTGTGACTACGCCAACCCAACAGGGCACAGAGAGACACAGACATGTGACATTGCTCGATTCTGGCTGTGCTGGCACCTTAGCTTCCTTTGTGATGATGACAAAAGGTGCTTCTTGTAAGACGCAGACTTACAGCAGCTCATCAATACATAATAGATTGGCCCTCAGTTGGGTCAGCATGAAATGTAATATCTGGGCACAAGGCACCTATATTACAGCTTTTGTTGTTACGCTGGTGAACTTGTTTTTTGTGAGCTTTTCTTACACCCCCTCATCTTCCTGCAATTGTAGATGTGAATGACTGTATTGAGATCCTAACAGTGTGGCAATAAGGACTCAAGACCATACTGTAGCAGTCTCACAATTGTATTGAGTTAGTACTTGGGTCCTGTTTCAGACTTCATTGTATTGTTAGACTGTTAAAACATTGTCCTTGAAATCCTTGGAAAAGTTAACAAAAAGGTGAGGGAGGGCATCTCTCAGCACTTGAGAAGAACTGTAAGACATCAGATTTACATAATGTACCAATAATATATTGATGCTTCATTATGTACCTAATTCTATTTGGACTGAGTGTACCATGTTCATGTTTTCAGTGTTTCACATTCCTGAATCCAGTGAGAATTGTTACACATTTAACAAGAACAAAATATGTACTTTTTCTGTGGCAGAAACTACATGCATAATGTATTCATATCTGTTATTTAGAGTGCTGATTGGCTAACGGTAATGCCCATAGGGCAGAAGACAACACATTAAAATACAAATGTAATAGTCTTCACAGAAGGATAAAGCATGCTTCAAGGATGAAGATTTTTGTTGTTGTTGTATTTTACCTCCTTTTTCGTGCTGTCCAACTGCGATCTTGTCTCATCGCTGCAACTCCCCAACAGGCTGGGGAGAGGCAAAGGTCAAGTCATGCATCCACTGAAACAAGACCCGCCAAACTGCACTTCTTAACACCTGCCTGCTTAACCCAGAAGCCAGCTGCACCAATGTATCAGAGGAAACACCGTTCAACAGATGACTGAATTCAGCCTGCAGGCACCTGGCCTGCCACAAGGACTCAATAGTGCGAAATTAGCCAAGAATGAGCCCCCCCACCGGCCAAACCCGGACAACAATGGGCCAATTGTGCGCCGCTCTATGAGACTCCTGGTTACAACACAGCCTGGGATGGAACCCAGTTCTGTAGTGACACCTCAAGTACTGTGATGCAGTGCCTTATACTGCTGTGCCACTCAGGAGGCCCCAATGAAGAACCCTTTTGATTTGTGAATGGTATTTCCAACTATTTACATTTACGTAATTTAGTAGACACAATTATCCAGAGCCACGTAAATGAGCAATTAGGATTAAGTGCCTTGCTCAAGGTCACAGACATATTTTTCACCTAGTCGGCTCAGGGATTCAAAAAGGCGACTTTTCAGTTACTAGCCAAATGCACTCACCACTAGTTTACCTGTCACTTTAGTAGGGTAGGGTAGTAAAACCAATAAAAGAACCCTCTGAACTTTAAAATCCATTTAAAAAATACATTTATTTTAAGACTAGTTCAATCTGTGTGGTGCTCCAGGCTTGAAACTGCAATCATACAGATCAATATTTTATGAGCAAGTGAAATGATTGAGGCACTAAATGGTTTCAAATCTCAGAAAGAGACAATGGGAAGAGTAACACTGTAAAAACCACACAATGAATTGCTTGAGACAGTCTAGCTCCCCAGAAACACATTGCATTCAAATACTCACAGCTGATAGACAGTATCATATCAGTTCAGTTCTAACAATTCACATCAATGTTGACTTGAAAACTCAATTTAGCTTGTTTCAACCAAACAACTGTGAACTCGACCCATATGTTGTGTACTGTGAAGATCAATTTATCCTGTTATGCTCACAATTGTCATTGTTAAGCTTTAGCTAAAATGGTTAGTTTATAATGAAAAGTAGACTACTTCAAAACAGACTGCTAGTACAATTTAGAGACACCATTTGGGAGAAGTGATTTGGATTTTGCAAGACCACTAAATGAGGTTTCAATTATAAAATTAAAAAAGGAAATGCTTATTTTAAATGTTGAACTTTTTCCTCTGAGGAAAACAAAGAGAAGAAAGGCAGGTATTGAATCGAATACAGATTTTGCTGGATTTTGTCCAGTCTCTATCATATCACGGAGAGGCTAGTGATGTCTATGAGATGTGACTGAAAAGCCTCTGATGCAATATACTTGTCAGGCTGTCTCAAATTAGATTAAAAGGAGCATACAAAGTCATAACCAAAATGGCACTTCACTGCAGCAGTGAAGACTTCGAACAGCAGCAATCAGGTATCCCATTCAGTATGAAGCTCGAGATTTAAGGTTGAATATTCTCGTCTTGGCTTTGTCTGCATCTATGTCAAACAACACTTTAATCAGCCCAGCTTAGTGCTGGAGATGCTCCTCTCTCAACACTTTCTACAATATGACACCGCCTCACAAGTTTAATCAGTACAATCCCTCTGAACTTTTATGGCATATCAGGAAGAGGATCAGCTAAAATTAATTTAAGACGAGAGAGATCAGAGGCACTGTGTGTGCTCATTTGAGGAGGGGATAAATCAAGGCAATATAGAAATAGAAGACCTAAACTTTTATCTATCTCACCCAAATTCAAAATTCCCAGATTTTGGATATGGGGATATAGAACATTATTTTCATACGGTCTTAATACATTGCGACATGACTGTGTAGCAGTTTTCTCGATAAACTAGTTTAATAATGGGATACGGACAGTGTTTCTAATCCGCAGAACATCTTTCTTTTTGGCTCCGTGGTCCGACAGGCAAGAAGAGGACAACATGATAAAAGGATGGTGGCAAACATGGGCAAAAATCACAATTTCAAAATTGAATGTGTGTTGCCCATTTCATATCAAAAATTCCAAAAGACCCTAAAGACTAACGTATCAAAATAAAATACAAATCTTGTATTTTCAAAATACTAAATATATTTTTAGTAGATAAAGGACAAATACAAATAGGTGTAGTGTAGATAAATTTTATATATATATATATATATATATATATATATATATATATATATTGTTGTTGTTGTTGTTCACAGCCCCTTTGGGTATGAAGATAGCATCCTTGAATGTCTTCGGTTGAGGGTTTGAATCTGAGCCCAGGATAGGCTTTTAAGGGGTAAGGTGGGGGCTTGGATAAGAACCCCATTTAGGGTAAGGACTTGGTTTTGGGTGAGGGGTAGAGTTGGGTGGTTTTCTTGTAGGTCAGGTGTCCAGTAAGGTGGAGAGTGGAGTGTCCTTGTAATTTATTGCTTCTTATATTGTTTTCTTTACTGATTGGTTGTCTTTTGCTTTGGATATGTATTGTTTTCCTAATATCCTAACAGATCCAGGCGTTCATTGGTGGTTTTCATGCCAGATATATTAAGGAGGTAGGTATAGATAGGTAGCTTGGGAGGTGGTGGGCTGCTCTTATTGCGGTGTTCTGTATGACTTGCAGTTTGTTTTTTAGTTTGGCTGATGCCATTATCCAGGTCGGGGAAGAGTACACGAAACAGGCCTGATGTAGTTCTGGTACACTTTCAGTACTGTAGTTAGCGCTGTTCCGGTACTCCTCCCACACAAGGCTTTTAGATGGTCTATTTAATGTTTTCCTTCTGTTTCAAGGTTATGAATGTGTGTTGTCCATTTTATATCTTGCTGGAATGTCACTCCCAGGAAGTTTGCGTTTCCTTCTGTCGTTTGGTTTTGTCCATACAGTTTTAAGGTGATTGGCATTTTAGAGGGGTTATTGTGTATGATTAAGGCCTCATTTAGGGGGTTGGAAGAAATGTGGATGATGTCTACAGAGCCTATCCACAACCTCTGCCTGTTGTTTCAAATAACCCCATGTGTATGAAACACACTAGCCTACACTGTGCTATTCAATGGCTCTGACAAGGAAATTATAGCTATTTTGCCTTAGCATTATATTTGCATTGAACAGTTTTTGTGATATATAAATGTGTATTTTGGGTCAGAGGAGGTTGGTGTTTATCTACTGCTAGCCATGAGTGTTGATAAACGAGGATAGAACTGACAGAACATGACATTTTCTGTTTGTTGTTTCCTTTACACATATACAGTGTATACACATATACAGTGTGTATATATATATATATATATATATATATATATATATATATATATATATATATATATATTGTTGTGTATATTTTTTTCATCTCATTTATGTGATCTAGATGTACATATTGTATACAACATTAACAATGTACCACTGAATCAATACTGGCAAGTAAATAAACAGAATTCACATTGGAATAAAACGTTTCAGAAGCACCTAATCACAATGTAACAGAAACAACGTATCCAGGCAACCAATGTAAGGAAATAATGTGTCCACGGCATTTACATCTACACAGATACATGTGCTGTTGAAAGACAGATTGAACAATGTATGCCTAGAATACTAAGTTGGTTCAAAACATCCCTTAATAGTAGGTTTGATGATTACAGCATGTTCCATGAGGCTGGGAGATTGCCATTTCATGCAGTATAAAGCCACTTCAAGTGGCATATGTATGGATCGTGTTATATAAGCATATTACACAAGCCAGCTAAGAACCCGCTAAGATTTACGCCAAATTATTTAAACCCGGTAAATTACATAACTAAGAACACATAATAGTTAACCACCTGGTAAAATAATACCTGATAATAAATCCTAACTATGACCATTTTAAGATACTATCCAATGGTTCCTATCAAGTGTTTGTTTTTCTCGACTAAATCAAGTCTTCTATCTGGTACTAACTTCCTCTATGAACTTAATATTTTCCTGGCTTATTGGCCTTAATGCTGTTATTCATCCAATGAGGTGCAAATTTTAAGCATCCCGAGTAATAAACTGCCAAGATAAAAAGGGAGGATTTGTTGATGTCGTTCCCTGCCTATAGACACTGAAAAATACAATGATTATTTTATTTAACAACACAGAGGAATATTGATTCACATTCTATTAAGAATTCATGATTTGCTCGTCAACCTTACAAGTCTTGAGGTACAGTACTTCCCAATTAGAGTAGAAGAGATGTGTCCGGCATCTAAATCTCACAGTCATATATCAGTGCCCAGACAGCAAATACCAAGTTACTCATTAATGCCTTTCATGCAAAGGGTTTTTCATACCCCAAAACCCTCTCTTCTGCATTTATTGCATTTGGCATTATTGCATTCTGCATTTATTTATTGATCAATTTATTGGACATTCAGATAAATATAAGTTAAAATCTTCATCTTAAATGTAGTGGGGAGGTTTCTGACAAAGGCATTTTCATGAATCACTCATTCTGCATCGGAGCAGTAATCCGTGTTGTGATTATAAGTGTTATTGAATGTCACCTCAGCAGCAATCAGGAATAAAATGGGGTCTGTTTGTGTATGAACATTTAATTTGACTTTGTGCCTTTCGTTTTCAGCAGTAAGTTATTTCCGATTTCAGTAAGTAAGTCAGCATTGTAATATTGAAAATGTAAAACTATTGCTAGGGGTTAAGGTCTACCAGCCCTGGCTGTAGGCTTCCACAGTGCATCTGCTAACATCCATGTATCACATCCAATTTATGGGAATGTCTCTTGGTGGCAGTACTAGAGTAATCTTATTACTTTGTAGGACAGCTCATGGTTAATCGTATAAAAAAACTGTCCATCAGATCCGGCCATCACCACCCCCATTCGGATTCCTGAAAATACATGGCAGGCATCAGAGGTCAGCTGTGGTACTGACAAGTCTGTAAGCAATCTGGCGTCTGTCAATTGATGTAGCCTGTCCCAGTTGCACCAGCTGGTCAGTACACAGATAATTTATGTCCTGGAATTGAGTTGCTTTCCAGTCACCTGTTCCCTGCTCCCCTTCATGTAACTGACTCAGATATAATAATACCCCTTACAGAAAAACACACAGATTTCACATGTGATCATGTGATATTATGTGAAGTTAATTTGATAACATATTACAACATGTAAAATCAACATGTAATAACATGAAACTACACAGGTGGAAACATGATCTCGTGAAATAAATGTGACAAATGTTTTCACATGTGAATTATTATTATTATTATTTTTTAATTTAACCTTCATTTAACTAGGCAAGTGAGAGTGTGAGAGTGCAAACATGTTATTCTCCTCACATTTGAAAATGTTGTGTTAATATGTGAACTCCAAATGTAACACGTGAACATGCACTAAATGTATAAAACAATAGGAACAATTGTTCTTTCCATGACATAAACTGACCAGGTGAATCCAGATGAAAGCTATGATCCTGTATTGATGTCACCTGTTAAATCCACTTCAATCAGCGTAGATTAAGGGGAGGAGACAGGTTAAAACCTGTTGGGGCTAGGGGGCAGTATTTGCACGGCCGGATAAAAAACGTACCCGATTTAAACTGGTTACTACTCTTGCCCAGAAACGAGAATATGCATATAATTAGTAGATTTGGATAGAAAACACTCTAAAGTTTCTAAAACTGTTTGAATGGTGTCTGTGAGTATAACAGAACTCATATGGCAGGCCAAAACCTGAGAAGATTCCATACAGGAAGTGCCCTGTCTGACAATTTCTTCTCCTTCTAGGGCATCTCTATCAAAAATACAGCATCTCTGCTGTAATGTGACATTTTCTAAGGCTTCCATTGGCTCTCAGAAGGCACCAGAAAGTGGAATGACGTCTCTGCAGTCTCTGGGCGAAAAACAGCAGGAGTTTTTGTGAGTGGTCAGGCTGAGAACAGTGACACTGGAGTGCGCGTCCACGAACATGTTTTTCTTTCAGTCTATGAATGAATATAACGTCTCCCGGTTGGAATATTATTGATATTTTACGAGAAAAATCGCATAAAAATTGATTTTAAACAGCGTTTGACATGCTTCGAAGTACGGTAATGGAATATTTTTTTGTCACGAAATGCGCTCGCGCGTCACCCTTCGGATACTGACCTGAACGCACGAACAAAACGGAGGTGTTTGGATATAGCTATGGATTATTTCGAACCAAAACAACATTTGTTGTTGAAGTAGAAGTCCTGGGAGTGCATTCTGACGAAGAACAGCAAAGGTAATCCAATTTTTCTTATAGTAGATCTGAGTTTGGTGAGGGCCAAACTTAGTGGGTGTCAAATTAGCTAGTCGTGATGGCCGGGCTATCTACTCAGAATATTGCAAAATGTGCTTTCGCCGAAAAGCTATTTTAAAATCTGACACCGCGATTGCATAAAGGAGTTCTGTATCTATAATTCTTAAAATAATTGTTATGTATTTTGTGAACGTTATTCGTGAGTAATTAAGTAAATTCACCGGAAGTGTGCGGTGGGTATGCTAGTTCTGAACATCACATGCTAATGTAAAAAGCTGGTTTTTGATATAAATATGAACTTGATTGAACAAAACATGCATGTATTGTATAACATAATGTCCTAGGAGTGTCATCTGATGAAGATCATCAAAGGTTAGTGCTGCATTTAGCTGTGGTTTTGGTTTTTGTGACATATATACATGCTTTGAAAATGGCTGTGTGATTATTTTTGGCAGGGTACTCTCCTGACATAATCTAATGTTTTGCTTTCACTGTAAAGCCTTTTTGAAATCGGACAGTGTGGTTAGATTAACGAGAGTCTTGAGTACCAAGCCAGAAATAATCAGACACCCATTTTTCAAGCTAGCATATAATGTCACCAAAACCCAGAAGACAGCTAAATGCAGCACTCACCTTTGATGATCTTCATCAGATGACAACCCTAGGACATTATGTTATACAATACATGCATGTTTTGTTCAATCAAGTTCATATTTATATCAAAAAACAGCTTTTTACATTAGCATGTGACGTTCAGAACTAGCATACCCCCCGCAAATTTCCGGGGAATTCGCTAACATTTTCCTAAATTACTCACGATAAACGTTCACAAAAAGCATAACAATTATTTTAAGAATTATAGATACAGACCTCATCTATGCACTCGATATGTCCGATTTTAAAATAGCTTTTTGGTGAAAGCACATTTTGCAATATTCTAAGTACATAGCCCAGGCATCACGGGCTAGCTATTTAGACACCCGGCAAGTTTAGCACTCCCCATAATCATATTTACTATTATAAAAGTTTGATTACCTTTTGTTGTCTTTGTCAGAATGCACTCCCAGGACTGCTACTTCAATAACAAATGTTGGTTTGGTCCAAAATAATCCATCGTTATATCCGAATAGCGGCGTTTTGTTCGTGCGTTCCAGACACTATCCGAAATGGTAAAGAAGGGTCGTGCGCATGGCGCAATTCGTGACAAAAGAATTCTAAATATTCCATTACCGTACTTCGAAGCATGTCAACCGCTGTTTAAAATCAATTTTTACGCCATTTTTTTCGTAGAAAAGCGATAATATTCCGACAGGGAATCTCCTTTTCGGCAAACAGAGGAAAAAATCACAAAGGCGGGGGCGGTCGGGTCATGCGCCTAAGCCCAGAGTCCCTTGATCGGCCACTTGAGAAAGGCGATATTGTGTTTCAGCCTGGGGCTGGGATGACGACATTCTGTTTTTTCCCGGGCTCTGAGCGCCTATGGACGACGTAGGAAGTGTCACGTTAGAGCAGAGATCCTTAGTAAAAGATAGAGATGGAAAAGAAGTTCAAGAAATGGTCAGACAGGCCACTTCCTGTAAAGGAATCTCTCAGGTTTTGACCTGCCATTTGAGTTCTGTTATACTCACAGACACCATTCAAACAGTTTTAGAAACTTTAGGGTGTTTTCTATCCATATGTAATAAGTATATGCATATTCTAGTTACTGGGTAGGAGTGGTAACCAGATTAAATCGGATATGTTTTTTATCCAGCCGTGTCAATACTGCCCCCTAGCCCTAACAGGTTAAAGAAGGATTTTTAAGCTTTGAGACAATTGAAACATGGATTGTGTATGTGGGGGAGGCCAGAGGGGCCAGCATCCCTGTGGAACACTTGACACCATGCCCCGAAAATTGAGGCTGTTCTGAGGTGAAAAGGGATGCAACTCAACATTAAGGTGTTCCTAATGTTTTGTACACTCAGTGTATGATTTCATATGTGAACACCTGGCATCACATTTCTTATTTTTACATGTGAACATTTTTGCTCAACATGTGTTCTTTAAGGGAATTAAATGATACGGGGGGATAAAGTAAGTGGTACGCTGTTCAGTTAAAATAGTGTAAAAATCTTTATCAATGACAATATGATTACATTTGACCTGACCACTTAGTACTTATCACTAGTACATGTTAACCTGTTGGGGCTAGGGGGCAGTATTGAGAATTTTGAAAAAAATATGTGCCCATTTTGAACTGCCTCCTACACCAACTCAGAAGCTAGGAAATGCATATTATTAACAGATTTGGATAGAAAACACTCTGAATTTTCTAAAACTGTTTGAATGGTGTCAGTATAACAAAACTCATATGGCAGGCAAAAATCTGAGAAAAATACAAGCAGGAAATGAAAATGTTGTGGCTGTACTATTTTCGAGTCATTGCTAATAGAACACACAGTGACAAAAGATTCATTTTGCACTTCCTACTAGATGTCAACGATCTTTATATTCTCTCATCATTGATTTAATTTACTTATTTCAGCAATTGGAGGGGTTTTCTGTATAGTTGTCTGATGTTGGTGCGGCATATTATTCTGTTTTAATGTTACTCCTTAATCACTATAATAATGACTAATATTTTCTTCTGTCAATTTTTATCAAAGCTGAGATTTACATTACTTAAGTCCAAATGGTAGGAATACAGGTGATGTCAGTCATTGATACAGACATGGTGGTGTACAAGGAAGCTCGGAATGCTATAACCCAAGACATTGTGAGTTCAAATCCCAGGAGAAGACTTGTTGAATAATAGTTACTGTATAAATAAGCATACACAATGTAATTATGTGTGTCAAATATGTAAGATGAAAACACTATGTTAAAAGCACAGTCTGTGTGACTATTCTAACAACTAATATCGGTTTGCAGGGCATCGATCACTTGTGAAATCTTATGTGGAAAATATTTGATTCCACTTGAAAGATTTTGTTCACATGTGAAAATCCACATAAAACTTCATGTGAAATATCATCACATGTTAAGTGTTCCAAAAACGTGGTCTCTAATGTGGAATTTTGCATGTAAAGAGCATTTTTTGTATTTTTTATAACATTAACATATACAATTTCTTGTATACAGTGCCATGCAAAATCATTTATCCCCTTGTCGTTTTTCCTATTTTGTTACATTACAACCTGTAATTTAAATAGATTTTTATTTTTATTTCAAGTAATGGACATACACAAAATAGTCCAAATTGGTGAAGTGAAATGGAAAGAAAATAACTTGTTTCAAAAAAAAAAAAAACGGAAAAGTGGTGCGTGCATATGTATTCACCCCCTTTGTTATGAAGCCCCTAAATAAGATCTGGTGCAACCAATTACCTTCAGTCACATAATAAGTCACATAATGGGGCGGCAGCGTAGCCTAGTGGTTAGACCATTGGACTAGTAACCGAAAGGTTGCAATATTGAATCCCCGATCTGACAAGGTACAAATCTGTCATTCTGCCCCTGAACAAGGCAGTTAACCCACTGTTCCTTGGCTGTCATAGAAAATAATAATTTGTTATTAACTGACTTGCCTACATTTTTAAAAAATAAAGTCTACCTGTGTGCAATATAAGTGTCACATGATCTCAGTATATAAATATACACCTGTTCTGAAAGGCCCCAGAGTCTGCAACACCACTAAGCAAGGGGCACCACCAAGCAAATGGCACCATGAAGACCAAGGAGCTCTCCAAACAGGTCAGGGACAAAGTTGTGAAGAAGTACAGATCAGGGTTGGGTCATAAAAAAATATCTGAAATGTTGAATATCCCACAGAGCACCATTAAATCCACTATTAAAAAATGGAAAGAACATGGCACCACAACAAACCTGCCAAGAGAGGGCCGCCCACCAAAACTCACGGACCAAGCAAGGAGGGCATTAATCAGAGAGGGAACAAAGAGACCAAAGATGACCCTGAAGGAGCTGCAAAGCTCCACAGCGGAGATTGGAGTATCTGTCATAGGACCACTTTAAGCCGTACACTCCACAGAGCTGGTCTTTACAGAAGACTGGCCAGAAAAAAGATACTGCTTAAAGAAAAGAATAAGCAAACATGTTTGGTTTTCGCCAAAAGGCATGTGGGAGACTCCCCAAACGTATGGAAGAAGGTACTCTGGCCAGATGAAAAAGAAATGTAGCTTTTTGGCCATCAAGGAAAACGCTATGTCTGGCGCAAACCCAACACCTTCCATCACCCCGAGAACGCCATCCCCACTGTGAAGCAAGGGGGTGGCAGCATCATGCTGTGGGGATGTTTTGCATCGGCAGGGACTGGGAAACTGGTCAGAATTGAAGGGTGGAGCTAAATACAGGGAAATTCTTGAGGGAAACCTGTTTCAGTCTTCCAGAGATTTGAGATTGGGATGGAGGTTCACCTTCCAGCAGGACAATGACCCTAACCATACTGCTAAAGCAACACTCAAGTGGTTTAAGGGGAAACATCTACATGTCTTGGAATGGCCTAGTCAAAGCCCAGACCTCAATCCAATTGAGAATCTGTGGTATGACTTAAAGATTGCTGTACACCAGCGGAACCCATCCAACTTGAAGGAGCTGGAGCAGTTTTCCCTTGATTAATGGGCAAAAATCCCAGTGGCTAGATGTGCCAAGCTTATAGAGACATGCCCCAATAGACTTGCAGCTGTAAATGCTGCAACGTGTGGTTCTACAAAGTATTGACTTTGGGGGGGGGGGGGGGGGGGGGGGGGGGGGGGGGGGGGGTGAATAGTTATGCACGCTCAAGTTTTCATTTTTTTTGTCTCATTTCTTGTTTGTTTCAAAATAAAAAACATTTTGCATCTTCAAAGTGGTAGGCATGTTGTGTAAATCAAATGGTACAAACCCCCCAAAAATCTATTTTAATTCTGGGTTGTAAGGCAACAAAACAGGAAAAATGCCAAGGGGGTGAATACTTTCGCAATCCACTGTATTTCTTGTTGTATATTGTGTATTATTCTAACTTACATATTGTCTTTTCCAATTTCATACAGATTGTTCCCGTATAGCACTTGCTTGTTTTTTTGGTGATATTTTTTAGATAGCACAGTATAGTCAAGTAACAGTACAGATGTCCCTATAGGATGACCATTTTAAAGCCACTAGTCAACTTTGCCTGGATTATAATATGCTGAGGTTCTCAATTATTAGTTTAGCCACATCGGCATGTTGGACTGACAACAATGTCCTAAGGCTTGCACAATTACCATGTAGCTCCATCTAGCCTCTGGCTTAAGTAAGAATAGAAGGCAATTATAAAACTCGAACCTGTTGACCACAGACAGAATGAAACAGTCATCTCCTCAGTGATATTGGAAAGAGAATAAATTCTCTGAGACTTAAAAAAATATGATAACAACATGCACTGCCTTTTCCCTGCGATTGTTACTGGAAGGAGCTGAACGCTTGTCTGAGTGTAAAACAATGTGGCTGATTTCCTGGGGGCAGGCTGTCAGTAATGTTTGATGTGTTATTAGGTTTTAAGATGTCTTGTTAAGGAATGCTTTTAGATGCCTGGACTAATTAAACTGGCTTATGAGCAGTGTGTGACTGCTGTGGCTTTCTTTGGTAGTGATGTGTTTGGGAACGAGTTGGGATAAAATGCAATACATGAATAAAGACAAATACATAAATTATTGATTCCTAACTACAATAAGCCACACATAAGAGAGTAAGTAAATAGTGTGCATGACACTTTCTGCAGTTTGAGTTTTTTGATGATGATGTTGGTCTTATGTTATCTAATGCTCACAAGTAAATTAAATGTTCACTCTTATGAAGAGACAACTTGAGCCCCATAGAGAAGGATTGCTCTAAAGGGCAGGCTATGTATTAGTGTAAAATAAACAGATAAGAAAATGACAGGCCAAAATGCATATGCCATTATTCTGTACGTGTAGGGATAAACATAACTATGTCCTCATAATGTCCAAAACTCACCCAGACTTAGGTCTGATTAAGTATTGACAGTACCAAACAGTGTCGAAGATCTAAGGGTTGCCAGCCAACAAAGACAGTTTTACTTCCCACCTACCTGACAGATCTAAGGGGAACATTTGATTTTAATTGGTCAAGTATTCAAACCTTGTCATCTAGCGTTTGTTCACTCCAGACCTTTTATTTTATTCTCAAACTGCATGCTAATTATTCTAGGTCTCATACTGAAACTAGAAGTATGCAGACTGGCAACACCAAATCAATCAATCAAATGTATGTATAAAACCCTTTTACATCAGCTGATGTCACAAAGTGCTGTACAGAAACCCAGCCTAAAACCCCAAACAGGAAGCAATCCAGGTGTAGAAGCACGGTGGCTATGAAAAACTCCCTAGAAAGGCCAAAACCTAGGATGAAACCTAGAGAGGAACCAGGCTATGAGGGGTGGCAAGTCCTCTTCTGGCTGTGCCAGTTGGAGATTATAACAGAACATGGCCAAGATGTTCAAATATTCATAGATGACCAGCAGGGTCAAATAATAATAATCACAGTGGTTGACGAGGGTGCAACAGGTCAGCACCTCAGGAGTAAATGTCAGTTGGCTTTTCATAGCCGATCATTCAGAGTATCTCCACCGCTCCTGCTGTCTCTAGAGAGTTGAAAACAGAAGGTCTGTGACAGGTAGCACATCCGGTGAACAGGTCAGGGTTCCATAGCCGCAGGCAGAACAGTTGAAACTGGAGCAGCAGCTCGGCCAGGTGGACTGGGGACAGCAAGGAGTCATCAGGCCAGGTAATCCTGAGGCATGGTCCTAGGGCTCAGGTCCTCTGAGTGAGTGAGTGAGTGAGTGAGTGAGTGAGTGAGTGAGTGAGTGAGTGAGTGAGTGAGTGAGTGAGCATACTTACATTCACACATGACACCGGATAAGACAGGAGAAATACTCCAGATATAACAGACTGACCCTAGCCCCCTGACACAAACTACTGCAGCGTGAGACAGGATGGGTCAAGAGACAGTGTGGCCCCGTCCGACGATACCCATGGACAGGGCCAAACAGGCAGGATATAACCCCACCCACTTTGCAAAAGCACAGCCCTCACACCACTTCAACCACCAACTTACCATCCTGAGACAAGGGCGAGTATAGCCCACAAAGATCTCCGCCACGGCACAATCCAAGAGGGGGTGCCAACCCGGACAGGAAGATCACGTCAGTGGCTCAACCCACTCAAGTGATGCACCTCTCCTAGGGATGGCATGGAAGAGCACCAGTAAGCCAGTGACTCAGCCCCTGTAACTATGGTTAGAGGCAGAGAATCCCAGTGGAGAGAGGGGAACCGGCCAGGCAGAGACAGCAAGGGTGGTTCGTTGCTCCAGTGCCTTTCCGTTCACCTTCACACTCCTGGGCCAGACTACACTCAATAATAGGTCCTACTGAAGAGATCTTCAGTAGGACCTTCAATAAATACTTAAAGGTTGAGACCAAGTCTGCGTCTCTCACATGGATAGGCAGACCATTCCATAAAAATTGAGCTCTATAGGAGAAAGTCCTGTTTCCAGCTGTTTTCTTAGAAAATCTAGGGACAGTAAGGAGGCCTGCGTCTTGTGACCATAGCGTACGTGTAGGTATGTACGGCAGGACCAAATCGGAAAGATAGGTAGGAGCAAGCCCATGTATGGCTTTGTAGGTTAGCAGTAAAACCTTGAAATCAGCCCTTGCCTTAACAGGAAGACAGTGTAGAGAGGCTAGCACTGGAGTAATATGATAAAAAAATGTGGTTCTAGTCAAGATTCTAGCAGCCGTGTTTAGCACAAACTGAAGTTTATTTTGTGCTTAATCCGGGTAGCCGGAAAGTAGACCATTGCAGTAGTCTAACCTAGAAGTGACAAAAGCATGGATGCATTTTTCTGCATCATTTTTGGACAGAAAGTTTCTGATTTTTGCAACGTTACATAGTTGGAAAAAAGCTGTCCTTGAAACAGTCTTGATATGTTCGTCAAAATAGATATCAGGGTCCAGAGTAACGCCGAGGTCCTTCACAGTTTTATTTGAGACGACTGTACAACCATCCAGATTAATTGACAGATTCAACAGAAGATCTCTTTGTTTCTTGGGACCTAGAACAAGCATCTCTGTTTTGTCTGAGTTTAAAAGTAGAACATTTGCCGCCATCCACTTCCTTATGTCTGAAACACAGGCTTCCAGGTAGGGCAATTTTGGGGCTTCACCATGTTTGATCGAAATGTAAATCTGTGTGTCATCCACATAGTAGTGAAATTTAACATTATGTTTCCGAATGACATCACCAAGAGGTAAAATATATAGTGAAAACAATAGTGGTCCTAAAACGGAGCCTTGAGGAACACCGAAATGTACAGTTGATTTGTCAGAGGGCAAGCCATCCACAAAGACAAACTGATATCTTTCCGACAGATAAGCTATAAACCAGACCAGAACTTGTCCGTGTAGACCAATTTGGGTTTCCAATCTCTCCAAAATAATGTGGTGATCGATGGTATCAAAAGCAGCACTAAGGTCTAGGAGCACGAGGACAGATGCAGAGCCTCGGTCTGACGCCATTAAAGACTATCAGAAATAATGTAGATACTTATTTATTTTGATCCAAAGCCATGAGTTAGTGAGTCACTCAGCTTTATGTAGGTGCCGGCTATATGACTGTGTAATCAACTTATATTTCATTTTCAAAAAAAGAAAGAGATCGATTGTAATTTGAATAAAGGCCAAAATAATATTTGTGAAGGCCAAAACATTTATTTCTGTTTTTAGAGGGAGAGATTGTGCACCGCCCACAAAGGCCAAAATATAGCCCTGCTAATAACAATAATGGAGCTGTACAACGTCACCGTGTGTTTGAAAGAGTATTTTCCAGTAAGCAGTAAGCAACAATTTGTTCCAATATTTCTGTAATTCATTGATATTTATTCCCATAGTAATTTGTTATGGATCCATAACTAAATAAACATCAGCATTTTGAAAGAGTATTTTTATCATTATTTTATTAACGAAAGCATAAAGATGCCATTATTACTTACATTGTTTTAGTTTGAATGTGCAGACTGTCACTAAGAACAAATAGCGGGAACATTTCCCTTTTCAGCACCATTATTAGTGCAATGCCCCTTAAATATTTTGGAGATGATTTCCTTTTCAAATAACATAAAATGAGCAAGAAAAAGGCCATTCTTGAACATGGGGTGAACATTGTTACTAATTTGTAAATAGATCCAGTTTGTTATTTAGAATAATTTACTTCTGTTTTTAGAGGGAGGAAAACCAAAAACCTACAGTCATCTCATGGGTCTCCCAGTCGAGGCCGGCACAGGTATCGAACTAGCATCTGTAGCAAAAGTTATTGAACTAGCATCTGTAGCTATACAGCTTGCACTGCAATGCAGTGTCTTAGACCATTGCGCAACTCAGCCGCTGTACAACATGACTGGTCGGGAGTTAACCTCTTGGGGCTAGGTGGGACGCTAGCGTGCCACCCGTGGTGCACTCCATCAACAGCAGGTGCATTTCAAGAGCGGCAAATTTGAATCCAAATAAATGTCAAAATTCAAATTTTTCAAAAATACAACTATTTTACACCATTTGAAAGATAAACATCTCCTTAATCTAACCACGTTTTACGATTTCAAAAAGGTTTTACGGCGAAAGCATAAATTTAGAGTATGTTAGGACAGTACATTTACAAGAGTTGTGTGTAATGTTTTGTCAAGTCAAAGACAGGGTCACCAAAACCATAAAACCAGCTAAAATGATTTACATTTACGTCATTTAGCAGACGCTCTTATCCAGAGCGACTTACAGTAGAGTGCATACATTTTTAAATACTGGCCCCCCCGTGGGAATCGAACCCACAACCCTGGCGTTGCAAGCGCCATGCTCTACCAACTGAGCTACAGTGGGACAACTCATCTCTACTCACCTGTCTGTCTACTTACCTAACTTGCCTGTCTACTCACCTCTACTCACCTGTCTGTCTACTTACCTAACTTGCCTGTCTACTCACCTCTACTCACCTGTCTGTCTACTTACCTAACTTGCCTGTCTACTCACCTCTCCTCACCTGTCTGTCTACTCACCTCTCCTCACCTGTCTGTCTACTCACCTCTCCTCACCTGTCTGTCTACTCACCTCTCCTCACCTGTCTGTCTACTCACCTCTCCTCACCTGTCTGTCTACTTACCTGTCTGTCTACTCTCCTCACCTGTCTGTTTACCCACCTCACCTATCTCACTTATTCATATTGACTTGAATTACAGTCTCACATCGTCAGGACAGTCTCACCATTTACTTTTTGTCATCTTGGCTTAAACTGTAGAACAACTTTGCTGAAACTGTTTCCAGACAGTTGTATGTACAGTACAGTTTTTGAGATTGCCAGAAATGCTAGACTTGACTGGAGGTGCTATGGTGTGGTACAGTGGGGGGGGGGGGGGGGGGGGGGGTATTTGATCCCCTGCTGATTCTCCACGCCTGCCCACCGACAAAGAAACGACCAGTCCACAATTCCAATGGTAGGTTCATCCGAACAGCGAGAGACAGAACAACAACAAAAAAATCCAGAAAAACGCATGTCAAAAATGTTATAAATTGATCCGCATTTTAAAGAGGGAAACAAGCACCTGACCCCTCTGCAAAACATGACTTAGTACTTGGTGGCAAAACCCTTGTTGGCAATCAGAGGTCAGACGTTTCTTGTAGTTGGCCACCAGGTTTACACACATCTCAGGAGGGGTTCTCACCCAAGATTTGACGGTACATGGCCCCGTCCATTGTCCCTTTGATGCGGTGAAGTTGTCCTGTCCCCTTAGCAGAAAAACACCCCCAAAGCATAATGTTTCCACCTCCATGTTTGACGGTGGGGAGGGTGTTCTTGGGGTCATAGGCAGCATTCCTCCTCCTCCAAACACGGTGAGTTGAGTTGATGCCAAAGAGCTCCATTTTGGTCTCATCTGACCACAACACTTTCACCCAGTTGTCCTCTGAATCATTCAGATGTTCATTGGCAAACTTCAGACGGGTATGTATATGTGCTTTCTTGAGCAGGGGGACCTTGCGGGCGCTGCAAGATTTCAGTCCTTCACGGCGTAGTGTGTTACCAATTGTTTTCTTGGTGACTATGGTCCCAGCTGCCTTGAGATCATTGACAAGCTCCTCCCATGTAGTTCTGGGCTGTTTCCTCACCGTTCTCATGATCATTGCAACTCCACGAGGTGAGATCTTGCATGGAGCCCCAGGCCGAGGGATATTGACAGTTCTTTTGTGTTTCTTCCATTTGCGAATAATCGCACCAACTGTTGTCACCTTCTCACCTAAGCTGCTTGGTAATGGTCTTGTAGCCCATTCCAGCCTTGTGTAGGTCTACAATCTTGTCCCTGACATCCTTGGCCATGGTGGACAGTTTGGAATCTGATTGATTGATTGCTTCTGTGGACAGGTGTCTTTTATACAGGCAACAAACTGAGATCAGGAGCACTCCCTTTAAGAGTGTGCTCCTAATCTCAGCTCACTACCTGCACAAAAGACACCTGGGAGCCAGAAATCTTTCTGATTGAGAGGGGGTCAAACACTCACTTCCCTCACCAAAATGCAAATCAACTTCCAACATCCCCGACGCGTTTCTCTGGAATTCTTTGCTATTCTGCCCCACTGTTCAAACAAACCCACCACCGAAACTACAGACCGATCACCTCCCCGTCAGTGGGCAAACGCAGAAAATCAGCAGGGGACCAAATACTTTCCCCCCCCCACTGTACATCTACTTTCAAAGCAGTTTAGAAAATGGCAATGCATATACTAGAACGGAGGCAAATGCAATAAAAAAAAAAAATTAAAAAAAAAAAAAAAAAAATGATGCACTAACCTTTTACAATCTCCATCAGATGACACTCCTAGGACATTATGTTAGACAATGCATGCATTTTTAGTTCTATCAAGTTCATATTTATATCCAAAAACAGCGTTTTACTATGGCATTGATGTTGAGGAAATCGTTTCCCTCCAATAACCGTCAGTCAAGTCAGCGTCACAAATTAAATAATTAAAATTAGAAAACATTGGTAAAATATTATATTGTCATTTAAAGAATTATAGATTTACATCTCTTGAACTCAATCAACTTGCCAGATTTAAAAATAACCTTACTGGGAAATCACACTTTGCAATAATCTGAGCACTGCGCCCAGAAAAATACGCGTTGCGATACAGACTAGACGTCATGTTGGGGAGATCTAAAATCGAAAATACTATGTAAATAATCCATTACCTTTGATTCTCTTCATCAGATGTCACTTCCAGGTATCACAGGTCCATAACGAATGTAGTTTTGTTCAAAAAAGCTCATCATTTATGTCCAAAAATCTCCGTCTCGTTAGCACATGATGTAAGCCAGCCGGACTTCTCGTCATGAACGAGGGGAAAAAATATATTTCCGTTCGTTCAAACATGTCAAACGTTGTATAGCATAAATCATTAGGGCCTTTTTTAACCAGAACATGAATAATATTCAAGGTGGACGAATGCATACTCTTTTATAACGTATTGGAACGAGGGTACCCAACATGAACTCGCGCGCCAGGTGTCTAATGGGACATCATCGTTCCATGGCTCTTGTTCGGTCAGATCTCCCTCCAGAAGACTCAAAACACTTTGTAAAGGCTGGTGACATCTAGTGGAAGCAATAGGAAGTGCCAAAATATTCCTAAGCCCCTGTGTTTTTCAATGGGATAGGTTTAAAGTCAATACAACACATCAGGTATCCACTTCCTGTCAGAAAATGTCTCAGGGTTTTGCCTGCCAAATGAGTTCTGTTATACTCACAGACACCATTCAAACAGTTTTAGAAACTTTAGAGTGTTTTCTATCCATATATAATAAGTATATGCATATTCTAGTTACTGGGTAGGATTAGTAACCAGATTAAATCGGGTACATTTTTTTTATCCAGACGTGCAAATGCTGCCCCCTAGCCCCAACAGGTTAAAAGGTAATTTAGCACCTTCACAAGTGCAGTCTCAGTGCTATGATCTGGTCTAAAACCAGACTGAAGCTTTTCGTATAAATTGTTTGTCTTCAGAAAGGCAGTGAGTTACTGCGCAACAGCTTTTTCTAAAATGTTTGAGAGGAATGGGAGATTCGATATTGGCCGATAATATTTATATTTTCTGGATCAAGGTTTGGCTTTTTCAAGAGAGGCTTTATTACTGACACTTTTAGTGAGCCTGGTACACATCCGGTGGATAGAGAGACGTTTATTATGTTCAACATAGGAGGGCCAAGCACAGGAAGCAGCTCTTTCAGTAGTTTAGTTTGAATAGGGTTCAGTATGCAGCTGATATACTATAATTTGAGCATCACTGCATCCCAATTGCCACCCTATTCCCAATATAGTGCTCTACTTTTGACCAGAGGCTCTGGTCAAAAGAGGCTCTGGTCAAAAGTAGTGCACTATAAAATGAATAGGGCTTATTTTATACGGAAATGCTCACAGTGGAGGCAAAGAAAAAGGTCATCCTGACAGGAGGCCGATGAAAAAAATATATTGACAGGTATTTTTATTAAAATGCCAATATTTTTGCTAAACAGGTCATCAGGATTAGACCTTTACACTGTTTTGCCATTCTGTCGATCTCTGGCATTTTCTACAAGGTGAGTTATGGACATATATGTCATTTTGAGGGTGAGGAATGTTTGGTGCTCTCACACTATTCTTGCCTGTTTTTTCTACAAATATGTCTACTTTATTAAGCCTCATTGACATCTTGGTCATGTTTATTTTATATGGGCAAAATCATTGGCTAGATATCAACAGATATGCATCTTTTTTAATTTCACTTTAACATATCTTCAGTCCAGTAGTTAACTGTTTGTCAGATAGTGTATTACCTGGCATGATCTCTATCTGGTATTTTCATTATTTGGACTGGAATATACAGTGCCTTCAGAAAGTATTCATTCCCCTTGACTTATTCCATGTTTTGTTATGTTACAGCCTGAATTCAAAATGGATTAAATATATTTTTGTCTCACCCATCTACATACAATACCCCATAATGACAAAGTGAAAACATGTTTTTAGAATTTTTTGCAAATTTATTGAAAAATAATACATTCACACCCCTGAGTAAATACATTTTAAAATCACCTTTGGCAGCGAGCTTTGCACACCTGGATTGTACAATATTTGCACATTATTCTTTTTAAGATTCACCAAACTCTGTCAAGTTGGCTGTTGATCATTGCTTGACAGCCATTTTCAAGTCTTGCCATAGATTTCCAAGCCAAAAAACAGAGTGTACAAACATCTGCTCTACATAGACTGACCAGGTGAATCCAGGTGAAAGCTATGACCACTTATTGGATTTTTAAGCATTTTACATTTTAGTCTTTTAGGAGATGCACTTATCCAGAGCGACTTACATTAGTGAATGCATACATCTCATTTCATGCATTCTTTTTGTACTGGCCCCCCGTGGGAATCGAACCCACAACCCTGGCATTGCAAACACCATGCTCTACCAACTGAGCCACAGGGAAGCCTTGAGACAATTCCGACAAGGATTGTGTGTGTGCCATTCAGAGGGGGAATGGGCCAGATAAAGATTGTGTCTTTGAACAGTATATGGTAGTAGGTGCCAGGCGCACCGGTGTGTCAAGAACTACAAAGCTGCTGGGTTTTTCATAATCAACCGATTCCCGTGTGTATCAAGATTGGTCCACCACCAAAAGGACATCCATCCAACTTGACACAACTGTGGGAAGCACTTGTAGAGTCCATGCCCGACAAATTGAGGCTGTTCTGAGGGCAAAAGGGGGTGCAACTCAATATATGAAGGTATTCCTAATGTTTTGTACACTCAGTGTAAGTCAAAACTGTAACTAGGCCACTCAGGAACATTCAATGTTGTTTTGGTAAGCAACTCTAAGTGTATATTAGGTGTTGTGTTTCAGGTTATTGTCCTGCTTAAAGGGGAATTTGTCTGCCAGCGTATGTTGGAAAGCAGACTGAACCAGGTTTTCCTCTAGGATTTTGCCTGTGCTTAACTCTATTCTGCTTCTTTCGATCCTAAAAAACTCCCCAGTCCTTGATGGTGACAAGCATACCCATAACATGAAGACACCACCATGCTTGAAAATACGAAGAGTGGTACTCAGTGATGTGTTGTGTTAGAATAGCTTGAAAATACGAAGAGTGGCCTATGTTGTGTTAGAATAGCCCCAAACATAACTCTTTGTATTCAGGACATAAAGTAAATCCCACAGCCGGTGTGTCAATCTAAGTAATATAATACAAAAATCCCCATCAAAACATGTCTGTTTTTTGGCATTGGATGCATCTCAATCCACCTCATCTGCGGTGAAAGGTAGCAGAGCTTGAGCTTTTGTTTGTCAGATCATGAGGCATCTAAAAAAAAAAAAATCGGTCAACTCACGAAAATGTTTGTAACGGTTTTGCTATACAACCCACACAAGTGTCGGGGGACTTGTCTGAAGTTGATAAGCCAACTTCTGTTTGTAGCATCCGAACCATTTGGACCACAAACTAAGAAATTCTCATGAAATGAAGGTGTTCTCCGTTTTGTTCTATGACCCCCACAAGTGTCACGGGACTTGTCTGAAGGTAACCGCTACCGGTTTTTACAAATTAATGGAAGTATGAAGTAGGGTTGAATGTTCGGGAACCCGGTTACCGAGATTTACTCCCTTTTCCCAGGATAAATAACTGTGAAACTGGCAAATTATAATATGAACATAACATTTTTTATATGAACAGCACGACTTTAAATGGAACTGTTAAATGATATGCAATGTCTAAATCTGGCTTATCTATGGCCTCTGCATGATGAATCAACAATGCTCAGGGTGGGGATTGACAGCCCATCTCAGAATGGAGTGCAGTTCACAATGCATGTAGACCTATCATCTAATCATAGTAACATTTTTTCCTTGTGACAGGCAGGCCTGCATTTGCTGCAGCATAGTTTGTGCTACAGTAATATAAAGACCGAATGCGCATCTAATTTAACCGCCATCTGGCTTTTGGGGGTCTTTATTTTTTTTATTTTAAAGATTACATTTTTTTAATTACAGCTGCTATCACTCAAGTATCATTGCTTTAAATCAGAGCATGGCGAGCACTCTCACAGTCTTTCTCTCTCTCCATCAACTCCATTCAAATGCATCCAAAATACATCATCCTGTTCTAGATTGATATATAGTTGTCCTAGCCTACCAGGTAATAAATGTAATGCAGAATTAGCCATATATTTAGTTAATGAATGATGGGTTATGCACAAAACGTTTCCAATTTATAGTCTCTATCTCTTGCACCTGTGCTCCAATGCTCCTTAACTATTGGAGTCCCATGCAAGGAAAGCTAGACTAGAATAGCTTGCTTGACATGAACATTTCTTATACCAATAGACTATTCGAAGAGGGACGCACGTTGGCGGTAGGCTATTGCAGTTATTTATTCAGACCCATAACCATTCAATATTCGTAAAGAGAAGTCAAAGCCGTCTGCATCTAATTGTAGTCCTATATTATTCAAGGATGTCATTAGAATGATGAAGATAAGGACAAAAAAAACGTATTTCATTTAGCTGTTGAAAGCGAGGAAAGAATGAAGCAACAACAGAGAGAAAGAGGAGGTAGGCTAATAACATTAGGGGAAATATTATGAAAGGTAAATATGTGTCAGCCAACCAATTAAACAAATAGGCCCTATTATATTTCAAAATGAAATCATATTCGCGAGACTATACTTGTAACTTTGTAGGCTGCATGTGCCGCACCAGAAGTGCATGTTCACTCCCTGCTTTATCATGGTTTGAATGAGGTGTGTAATTCCAGTCCATATAATACAAGACAGTACACTAATACAGTTCACACTCAAAAAGATTAGCCTACTGGAGCTTGTTTCATTTACTTACCCAAGAGCGCATATACATAGCTAGCTACTTCTATAGGCTTTAATGTTTTTCTGTCGTGTAGAATGTGCAGTAGCCTATATTGTATAGCCTATGTATTGGATAATGGCACAATCATTTGGGCTTGGGATTATTAAATGTCTTTAATGTAGGGCCAGTAAAATGTATTTAATGTTTGGTTCATCAGGCTCAGGGGGCATCAGGCTTGAATTTTTGATCAAAGCTCTTGTCAAAATGTAGACATAGGCCTATTTATATGCTTTATAATGCTTTTGAATGACACTTCTGGTTTTGGAGGGAAACACTGGTTACCCAGGAGAAAAGTGATTTATTCTCAGGAAGGAACATTTGTAAAACACAGGGAAAATATTCAACCCAAGTATGAACGTAGTTTGTGCCTACCCAAAAAAGGGGTTAAATATGTATTACAAAAAAATATATCTATTTCCTGAGCTTTCTTATGTCTCCTAGATATAGGACAAACACTTCAAAACCTTGTTTCTTAAGATACATTTTATTGACTGCCTTTGCCATTTATGAAAGAGAGCAATTTCTCTGGGCTATAGTTGTAAAGGCCAAATTCAATATTTTATCAAATATTTTGTATATATTTTTATTTAATACCTAAAGGGGTGAATGGTTCATATTTTGACCATCTTAAAACAATTCCATATTTCAGCTTAGAACCAGTAGAAGTTTTTTCTTTGCATCTGCTAATAGGTGCCCTTCTTTGCGGGGAATTGGAAAACCTCCCTGGTCTATATGGTTGAATCTGTGTTTGAAATTCACTGCTCGACTAAGGGACCTTACAGATACTTGTGTGTGTGGGGTACAGAGACAGTGTAGTCATTACAAATCATGTTAAACACTATTATTCTCCTAGAGTCCATGCAACTGAATATGCAATTCTTTTTTATTTTTTTTTATTTACTCCTGAACTTATTTAGGCTTGCCATAACAAAGGGGTTGAATATGTATTGACTCAAGACATTTCAGCTTTTCATTTATAATTAACTGTCAGAAAATAAAATCTACAGAATTCCACTTTTATATTATGGGGTATCGTTTGTAGGCAAGTGACACATCTCAAAAACACAGCAAAATGTGGAAAAAGTCAAGGGGTGTGAATACTTTCTCAAGGCACTGTACAGTATATACAGTTGAAGTCGGAAGTTTACATACACTTAGGTTGGAGTCATTAAAACTTGTTTATTAACCACTCCACAACTTTCTTGTTAACTATAGTTTTGGCAAGTCGGTTAGAATATCTACTTTCTGCATGACACAAGTAATTTTTCCAACAATTGTTTACAGACAGATTATTTCACGTATAATTCACTGTATCACAAATCCAGTGGGTCAGAAGTTTACATACACTAAGTTGACTGTGCCTTCAAACAGCTTGGAAAATTCCAGAAAATGATGTAATGGCTTTTAAAGCTTCTGATAGGCTAATTGACATCATTTGAGTCAATTGGAGGTGTACCTGTGGATGTATTTCAAGGCCTACCTTCAACTTCGTGCCTCTTTGCTTGACATCATGGGAAAATCTAAAGAAATCCGCCAAGACCTCGGAAAAAAAATTGTAGACCTCCACAAATCTGGAACATCCTTGAGAGCAATTTCCAAACGCCTGAAGTTACCACGTTCATCTGTACAAACAATAGTACGCAAGTATAAACACCATAGGACCACGCAGCCGTCATACCGCTCAGGAAGGAGACGCATTCTGTCTCCTAGAGTTGAACGTACTTTGGTTTGAAAAATGCGAATCAATCTCAGAACAATGGCAAAGGACCTTGATGGAGGAAACAGGTACAAAAGTATCTATATCCACAGTAAAATGAGTCCAATATCGACATAACCTGAAATCCCACTCAGCAAGGAAGAAGCCACCCCTCCAAAACCCCCATAAAAAAGCCAACTGCACATGGGGACAAAGATCATACTTTTTGGAGAAATGTCCTCTGGTCTGATGAAACACAAAATAGAATTGTTTGGCCATAATGACCATCATTATGTTTGGAGGAAAAAAGGAGAGGCTTCCAAGCCGAAGAACACCATCCCAACCGTGAAGCACGGGGGTGGCAGCATCATATTGTGGGGGTGCTTTGCTGCAGGAGGGACTGGTGCACTTCACAAAATAGATGGCATCATGAGGATGGAAAATTAGGTGGATATATTGAAGCAACATCTCAAGACAATAGTTAGGAAGTTAAAGTTTGGTCGCAAATGGGTCTTCCAAATGGACAATGACCCCAAGCGTACTTCCAAAGTTGTGGCAAAATGGCTTAAGGACAACAAAGTCAAGGTATTGGAGTGGCCATCACAAAGCCCTGACCTCAATCCTATAGTAAATTTGTGGGCAGAACTGAAAAAGCATGTGCGAACAAGGATGCCTAAAAACCTGACTCAGTTACATCAGCTCTGTCAGGAGGAATGGGCCAAAATTCACCCAACTTATTGTGGGAAGCTTGTGGAAGGCTACCCAAAACATTTGACCCAAGTTAAACAATGTAAAGGCAATGCTGCCAAATACTAATTGAGTGTATGTAAACTTCTAACCCACTGGGAATGTGATGAAAGAAATAAAAGCTGAAATACATCATTCTCTCTACTATTATTCTGACATTTCACATTCTTAAAATAAAGTGGTGATCCTAACTGACCTAAGACAGGGAATTTTTACTAGGATTAAATGTCATGGATTGTGAAAAACTGAGTTTAAATGTATTTTGTATGTAAACTTCCGACTTCAACTGTATAGCAATGTCACATCATATTTAAGGAAATAAATGAAAACTGTCTTAAAGACGGACATAAAATAATTTCACAATTTTCGCTGGTAGCCAAATTATAAAGCTCTGTTATAGTGTTGTTTCTTGAGCTGAAACAAAAGATCCCAAAACTTTTGCATATGCACAAAAAGCTTATTTCTCTCAAATTCTGTGCACAAATTTGTCCGCATTTCTCCTTTGCCAAGATATTCCATCTACCTGACAGGTGTGGCATATCATTACAGAGGAGCACCTTGTGCTGGGGACAATAAAAGCCAGTCTACCATGTGCAGTTTTGTGTCACAACACAATGCCATGGATATCTCAAGTTTTGAGGGAACGTGAAATTGGCATGCTGACTGCAGGAATGTCCACCAGAACTGTAGCAAGATAATTAAAAGTTCATTTCTCTAACATAAGCCACGTCAAACATTGATTTAGAGAATTTGGCAGTATGTCCAACCGGCCTCACAACCGCAGACCACCTGTTATGGTATCATGTGGGCAAGCGCTTTGCTGATGTCAACGTGGTGACGGTGGGGTTAGGGTATGGGCAGGCATAAGCTATGGAAAATGAACAGAATTGCATTTTATCGATGGCAATTTGAATGCACAGAGATACAGTGACGAGATCCTGAGGCCCATTGTCGTGACATTCATCCGCCACCATCACCTCATGTGTCAGCATGATAATGCACTGCCCCATGTTGCAAGGATCTGTACACAATTCCTGGAAGCTGCTGATGTCCCAGTTCTTCCATGGCCTGCATACTCACCAGACATGTCACCCATTGAGCATGCTCGGGATGCTCTAGATTGAAGTGCGCTATAGC
This sequence comes from Salmo salar, assembly GCF_965601325.2. Lineage (NCBI taxonomy): Eukaryota > Metazoa > Chordata > Actinopteri > Salmoniformes > Salmonidae > Salmo > Salmo salar. The sequence continues at coordinate 22,726,107 of NC_138309.1, read as the reverse complement.
GTGTTCCGTTTTCCGCCAATATCCAGAAACTTCGCACAGGCATTGAAGAGGAGTGGGACAACATTCCGTATGAAATATCATCAAATGTGAAGTGTTCCAAAACCACATGGTTTCACATGTGATAATATTTTTACATGTGCAAAATGTGTTTCCTAAACTGACACAATACTCTATCAAGACCTGTTATCCTCCTAGCACCTGAGTTAGATTGGATTTTTAAATATATCTTGTTGAAATTGATGAATTTCAGGTTAGGCCTGCCACTGTTTACTGACGAAACCAATACAGTTGTTGAGTTCTAAACCAGATGCAATCAGAACAGTATAATATGTTCCTGTGTAGAAATGGAAACCACTATCATCCCTATCAGTGCTGTACTATTCTAGGGTCTAAAGATAGTAATTTGCATTTAAATAATTGTAATAACGAATGTGTTAACACCGCCTCACATGACATTAGCATAGCCTGGACTGTGCTACTGCGTCCTGCCCTCTCACCAAAAGGTCAGCCTAATCACAGCATTCTCAATGGTGTCATTTCACATGTCAGTAACTGCGGCTAATGCCTAGTCAGTCTTCACAGTGCAGAAGAGAAGTATTATAGAAATGACCGTCTGATGTCTCTCCTCGTCTGATCCAAGTGCAATTACAGTGGATACCTTCTTGATAATTAAAATAAATTGTACATTTGATGACTGGAAACTCGAAAATTACACCTAAAATTTGATGACTGGAAATGTTTAAATTACACAAAGAATTTGATGACTGGAAATTTTTTAATTACACTTTACAATATCCAATTGTCCCCTCTTCATTAAAGTATTTTGGGAAAGATGATTGCATCAGCCGAATGTAAAGGTCACGATCTCAAAGGTCCTTTCCACTTTGCACCAGAAGAAAAACAACATCACTCTACTGAATTCATTAGCCTATTGATAATGAAGGGAAGCTCCCATCTGCCTGGCCTGAAGCAAATAGGACATTGGGTTTAATATTAAAGTATAAAAATCCTTGTCCAAACCATAATGGCCCATACACAAACCGAAAAAAGGGTTCCAAAATGATTCTTTGGCTGACCCCACAGAATAACCCTTCGTGGTTACAGATAGAACCCTTTTTGGTTCCATGTAGAAAAGGCTTCTCCATCGAACTCAAAAGGGCTCTACCTGGAACCAAAAGCGATTCTTCAAAAGGTTCTTTGATGGGAACAGCCAAAGAACCTTTTAAGGGTCTAAATAGCACCTTTTTTTCTAGAGCAGGAGCCTATTTCCTGTTTGTGTAGTGTGAGGATGCTTGATGTACAAGTACATCCCCTAGACAGGACCATAGTGTTTATTGATATTAGCAGTGACTTATGTCAGTCAGATCCAAGAGTTTAAACTATAACATTTTTTTTTAAACATTCTACTATTTCTAAGGATTTCTCTCCATTTCATCTCCACCTGATATATTATTTTCTTCATTGAAGTAGTCACCCATGCCCTCCCAAATTGGACAGAAAGACCTCCACAGCCACCTGCTCACATCAGAAAATTCCTAATAAGTTTCTCCCTGTCCATGTAGCCTTACTTTGACCAAGTCGCTAGGGAGCAGCTGAGCCCAGGGAGACTATTACTACTCAGTCTCCAACCAACTAGCACTTAATCAGAGCTAAATCAAACCGATTTCTTTGACTGGATGCCAAATGGCACCATATTCTCTACATAGTGCACAACTTTAGTCAAAAGTTGTGCACTATATAGGGAATAGGGTGTGATTTGAGATACAACCTTTACCGTGAGGCTCTGCACATCACTTTGGTCTAGAAGGGTTAATATATATAACTGGATCAGTGGTTTACTTCGAAACTCACCTCAAATTTAAGTGTTTATAGTTGCCTAAATGGCATAAAGCAGAATGATTTTGTTTTTTACCACAAAGAAACAATTCTGGCATTTAGGCTATCGCTTCCACAATCATTACACTCATTATTAGAATGTTATAAAAAATAAATAACAGAAATTCAGAGAAAAAAAATTGATTAGGATATAATTTTGAAGCTAATCACTGCTATTACGAACAACTTTGAGGCGTTTACACACATACAGTGCATTCGGGAAAGTATTCAGAACCCCTTGACTTTTTCCACATTTTGTTACGTTACAGCCTTCTTCTAAAATTGATTACATTGTTTTCCCCCCTTCATAAATCCACATATAATGACAAAGCAATAACCGATTTAGACATTTTAGCAAATGTATAAAAACAAATACGGAAATATCACATTTACATAAGTATTCAGACTCTTTACTCAGCACTTTGTGGAAGCACCTTTAGCAGCGATTACAGTCTTGAGTCTTCTTGGGTATGAAGCTACAAGCTTGGCACACTTGTATTTGGCGAGATTCTATCATTCTTCTCTGCAGATCCTCTCAAGCTCTGTCAGGTTGGATGTGGAGCGTTGCCGCACAGCTATTTTCAGGTATCTCCAGAGATGTTAGATCGGGTTCAAGTCCGGGCTCTGGCTGGGCCACTCAAGGATATTCAGAGACTTGTCACTAAGCCACTCCTGCATTGTCTTAGCTGTGTGCTTAGGGTCATTGTCCTGTTGGAAGGTGAACCTTTGCGCTAGTCTGAGGTCCTGAGTGATCTGGAGCAGGTTTTCATCAAGGCTCTCTCTCTAATTTGCTCTGTTCATCTTTCCCTAGTCTCCCTGCAAATGAAAAACATCCCCACAGCATGATACTGCCATCACCATGCTTCACCGTAGGAATGGTGTCAGGTTTCCTCCAGACATGACGCTTGGCATTCAGGCCAAAGAGTTCAATGTTGGTTTCACCAGACCAGAGAATCTTGTTTCTCAGGGTTTGAGAGTCCTTTAGGTGCCTTTTGGCAAACTCCAAGGGGGCTGTTGTCCCTTTACCTGAGGAGTGGCTTCTGTCTGGCCGCTCTACTATAAAGGTCTGATTGGTAGAGTGCTGCAGAGATGCTTGTCCTTCTGGAAGGTTCTCCCATCTCCACAGAGGAACTCTGGAGCTCGGTCAGAGTGACCATCGGGTTCTTGGTCACCTTGACCAAGGCCCTTCTCCCCCGACTGCTCAGTTTGGCTGTGCGGCCAGCTCTAGGAAGAGGCTTGGTGGTTCCAAACTTATTCCATTTAAGAATGATGGAGGCCACTGTGTTCTTTTGAACCATCAATGCTGCAGAAATGTTCCAGTACCCTTCCCCAAATCTGTGCCTCAACACAATCCTGTCACGGAACTCAACGGACAATTCCTTCGACCTAATGGCTTGGTTTTTGCTCTGACATGCACTGTCATCTGTGGGACCTTATATAGACAGGTGTGTGCCTTTCCAAATCATGTCCAATCAATTTGATTTACCACAGGTGGACACCAATCAAGTTGTAGAAACATCTCAAGGATGATCAATGGAAACAGGATGCACCTGAGCTCAATTTCAAGTCTCATAGCAAAGGTTCTGAATACTTATGTAAATAAGGTATTTTATGTTTTTTACTTTGTCGTTATGGGGTATTGTGTGTAAATTTATAAGGAAAATGTTTTATTTAATCCATTTTAGAATAAGGCTGTAACGTTACAAAATGTGGAAATAGTCAAGGGGTCAGATTATTTTCCGAATGCATATCATATAGATGTGGCTTCTTTTTCCCCTGTTCATATACCTTAATAATGTAGAGACCAATTAGCAGCTGGAGACCTGTTAGGTTTGGACAGGATGCTTATGTCATGTCATGCCTCATAGCACTAAGAGTTAATTATGAGAACTGGTAAGAGAAGTCTGGCTGGGGGAAGACAGACAAGACTGTGAGCAGGGAATGGGCTCTTCTAACCTTTTGGGAGTGGTGACAAGATTGCCAGGAGTCACCAGAGAAAACAAAATATCTGTGGGCATGTAGAGCTACTGGCAAGACCTTTGTGAAAGGGAATACAAATATTAAGTGGAAAAACTCCCCTTGGTCTCCTGGCAGAGTCTCTAACAATGAATGACTCTCTTGCCACTAGGCAGATTAAACTTTTCACATTTTTTGTCCGTCTCCCTCAATCCTCCTTCCATTAGATTGATAGGTAGTGTGTGATTAGGAACTAGGGCAGCGGTAAGATGGAGTGCCCTGCAATTACACAGATTTGTTGGAGACACAACCTCAGCGCATGAAGGCTAGCGTTCACAATGCAGGCAATGCATGAGAACAGAGCCGCCACAACAAACACAAACATGATTTTGCACAGTGTGTTATATTCCTCTACCGGTTAAGGTGATGGGACTGTGGTACTTTGACTTACTCCATAATGGAACAATATGAACAGTTTTTCTTACAAAACCTCCCCTGCATCAATATGGTCTTTAGGTCAACTGACTGATTGTCTATTGTTAGATAGTGTAGGTAGTGTGCATGAGAGCTTGGCCAGTGGCGATCTGAGCCAATGTGGAGTCACCCAGGGTTAAACTTGTTGAACACCCTCCTTGCCTGTTAAAAACATTTGTAGGGGTGCATCTCAAATGCACCCTAACCCCAATATAGTGCACTTCTTTTGACCAAGTCCCATAGGGCTCTGGTGAAAAGTAGTACACTAATTAGGGAATATGGTGCCATTTGGAATGCAGTTTAAGTTATTTTATCCGAGTTACACAACTACACTGCTCCCATTTTGCTTTCAAACAGTGTTAGATGATCTCTGGTTCGATTCCGCTCAGTCATTGATGCACATTTTAATGTTGTATCAGCCAACTGAACGATCAGTATGATTATAAACAGTGTTTTTGCTCTCATTTCAACACAGCCAGAGCCACTGATGTCTTTAGGGGATGGAGGGACTTGTTTCACTCAGTCAATTGAAACAAGATGAATCAAAGTTGGTGAGCTTGGGGGAATAAGGAATACGGACTGATGGATGTCAATAACTCTTACCCTTCAACAAGAGTATATAAGCTGTTTTAAAGTCAAGTGGATATGTGATTACTCTTCTTCAGGTAAGACAAAGAAAGTTCATATTAATATTGGATGGAAAATGTTGTATTAGCCTTACTGATAGAAAGGTGACCCTTAATGTACGAAGAGTACAAAATACACATTTTCATATTAGGTGAATTTTCATTTTCTGAAATACATGTAATATATTTTTAACCTTCCATATTAGAATGCAACTATAGAGTATGAAACAAAGGCTGCTGAGAGGACAATATATTGCAGTATTTCATTTGACTGGCCATTGCCCTGTCATGGAAATGAGTTATGAATTCCGGACACCATTAAGCATGTAAATGTCTTGGCTGATAAATCGCTCTCATCTTTTAAATGAAATACAATCAAATCATCAGCCTTTCCTTTTGATTAATCCTACGTTGTGCACACATAGGCCTATGTTCTTTCATATTATTAAAATAAATAAAAATATGTGTTAAAAACAACCCAGCACTGGGTAAATAGTGGACAGAACACAAGTTGGGTTATTTTTGACCCAGCCAGTTGGGTCACTTAGTTGGGTTATTGCGCTGTGCTCCACCGAGTCAGATCAGAATGATAGAAGTGTGGAATAGTAGGGGTGTGGCTTTCATATTGTTATTTTTGGACACCCTTGAGAGTGAATGACATTCTGGTTCATCTGTCCATGATAAGCACTGACACTGTTGTAGTTTAATGCAGCTTATACAAGTGAGGTGCAAATGCCTATGTGGGATAGTAAGACATTTGTTATAATAATTAATATTGTTGTTAATTGTATATTAAAATATTGAAGAGAAATTGCAGTGTATGGAAAGTAATTAACATTTATACTCATGGGTGACCAAAACTTACAATCTGAAAGTCACCCCTCCCCCCACCAATTATTATTTAAATATTATAAAGTGGTAACTATCACAACACTGGGACATGTATAGACACTTGTGTAAAAGGTCAATTTACAGTTGAAGTCGGAAGTTTACATACACTTAGGTTGGAGTCATTAAAACTCTTTTTTTCAACCACTCCACAAATTTCTTGTTAACAAACAATAGTTTTGGCAAGTTGGTTAGCAGATCAACTTTGTGCATGACACAAGTAATTTTTCCAACAATTGTTTACAGTCAGATTATTTCACTTACAATTCACAGTATCACAATTCCAGTGGGTCAGAAGTTTACATACACTAAGTTGACTGTGACTTTAAACAGCTTGGAAAATTCCAGAAAATGATGTAATGGCTTTAGAAGCTTCTGATAGGCTAATTGACATCATATGAGTCAATTGGAGGTGTACCTGTGGATGTATTTCAAGGCCTAACTTCAGATTCAATGCCTCTTTGCTTGACATCATGGGAAAATCAAAAGAAATCAGCCAAGACCTCAGAAACAAATGTGTAGACCTCCACAAGTCTGGTTAACCCCTGTGCGGACATCCAGCGAAAAATCATATCCCCATTAGCATAACAAAATGTAATCATTTTTTTTTTTCAAATTTTTTTTCAAATTATATAGTTTTATAGATACACCTCTCCTGAATCGAACCACGTTGTCCGATTTCAAAAAGGCTTTACAGCAAAAGCAAAACATTAGATTATGTTAGAGGAGTATATCGTAAAAGTAGCCACATAGCCATTTTCCGACCAACCACATGCATCACAAATAACCAAAAAACAGCTAAATGCAGCACTAACCTTTGACAATCTTCATCAGATGACACATCTAGGACATCATGTTACACAATACATGCATTCTTTTGTTCGATAAAGTTCATATTTATATATAAAAACAGCATTTTACATCGGTGCGTAACATTGACTAACTATTTTCCCTCAAATGCATCCAATGAAACAGCGCTACAATTTACTAAATTACTATTCGAAAACATTTTTAAAATGTAATATTGTCATTCTAAGATTTATAGATGAATATCTCTTGAAAGCACCTGTAATGCCAGATTTAAAAATAACTTTACTGGGTAATCATACTTTGCGATGAAAGGGGATGCGATACTCTGAAAAATAGGCTAACGTTACAGGTCAGCGCCATCTTGGAACAATCGCATATCACATCTAGTCTTGTATACTATTGTCAATAATCCCTTACCTTTGGTTGTCTTCATCAGAAAGCACTTCCAGAAATCCCAGGTCCACAACAAATGTATTTTAGTTCGAAAAAATGACTCCTTTATGTTCCAAGAGCTTGTTCTTGTTAGCGCGTCTGAAGGCTGATCCAAAAGCTCCGTCGGCCGCGGGACAGCTATTTCGAGAAAATGCATTTTTTTTCCATTTAGGTTCGTTCAAACATGTCAAACGTTGTTTAACATAAATCTTCAGGGCCTTTTTCAACAAGAGAGCCAATAAGATTCAAGGAGGATGATTGCATTGTCTTTCAAAACGTTTCGAAAGGGGAGGGAAGCCAGGGCCGCCGGCGTCATAATGGTGATGGCCCTCCTCATGTGACCAATTTCAACAGCGTCTCATTCATTCAGTTTTAACAGTAGGAGACTCAAACCACTTTGTAAAGACTGGGGACATCTAGTGGAAGAAATAGAAAGTGCTCAATGAACCATAGCTCACGGTGTGATTAATAGGCAACGTGATGAAGTTGAGTTCGCAATTCAGAATTCCACTTCCTGTTTCCATCTGTCTTGGGGTTTTGACTGCCATATGAGTTCTGTTATACTCACAGACACCATTCAAACAGTTTTAGAAACTTTAGGGTGTTTTCTATCCACAAGTATTAATTATATGCATATCCTAGCTTCTGAGTTTGAGTAGTAGGCCGTTTAAAATGGGCACGAATTTCTTTCAAAATGCGCTGTGGCGCCCCCTATCCTAGGCGACCGTCAAGAGGTTAATCCTTGGGAGAAATTTCCAAATGCCTGGAAGGTACCACATTCATCTGTACCAACAATAGTACGCAAGTATAAACACCATGATACCATGCAGCCATCATACCGCTCAGGAAGGAGACGCATTCTGTCTCCTAGTGTTGAACGTACTTTGGTGCAAAAAGTGCAAATCAATCCCAGAACAACAGCAAATGACCTTGTGAAGATTTTGGGGGAAACAGGTACAAAAGTATCTCTTTCCACAGTAAAACGAGTCCTATATCGACATAACCTGAAAGGCCGCTCAGCAAGGAAGAAGCCACTGCTCCAAAACCACCATAAAAAACAGACTACGGTTTGCAACTGCACATGGGGACAAAGATCATACTTTTTGGAGAAATGTCCTCTGGTCTGATGAAACAAAAATAGAACTGTTTGACCATAATGACCATCGTTATGTTTGGAGGGAAAAGGGGGAGGCTTGCAAGCCAAAGAACACCATCCCAACTGTGAAGCATGGGGGTGGCAGCATCATGTTGGGGTGGTGCTTTGCTGCAGGAGGGGATGTTGCGCTTCACAAAATAGATGGCATCATGAGGGAGGAAAACTATGTGGATATATTGAAGCAACATCTCAAGACATCAGTCAGGAAGTTAAAGCTTGGTCACAAATGGGTCTTCTAAAGGGACAATGACCCCAAGCATACTTCCAAAGTTGTTGCAAAATGGCTTAAGGACAACAAAGTCAAGGTATTAGAGTGGCCATCACAAAGCTCTGACCTCTATCCTATAGAAAATGTGGGCAGAACTGAAAAAGCGTGTGTGAGCAACTAGGCCTACAAACCTGATTCAGTTACACCAGCTCTGTCAGGAGGCAATGGGCCAAAATTCACCCAACTTATTGTGGGAAGCTTGTGGTAGGCTACCCGAAACATTTTACCCAAGTTAAACAATTTAAAGGCAATGCTACCAAATACTAATTGAGTGTATGTAAACTTGTGACCTACTGGGAATGTGATGAAAGAAATGAAAGCTGAAAGAAAGAAATTCTCTTCATTATTATTGAGATTTCACATTCTTAAAATAAAGTGGTGATTCCAATTTTTACTAGGATTAAATGTCAGGAATTGTGAAAAACTGAGTTTAAATGTATTTGCTTAAGGTGTATGTAAACTTCCGACTTCAACTGTACCAGAGCTGCGAGAAAAGTTCTATATGTTATTGAAACAATGTTGCGATTGTTTGTGAGAATGCCAACAGGGGTGGTTCCCGTGGGGGAATGTGGGGTCCGGGAGCGGAAGTCAATCTGATGAATGGGCATGTGCCTGAACTCAATTGTATACACTAATTGTAGTCTCACCCATTAATTTCTAATGACCGGTTATTTTGACCGGGTACACCACGTGTACAAAAGTTAAATAAACTCCCAAAATGTAACAAATCATCAAAATGTATTTTGTGTGTTCAGATGCCCTGTGTGGACAAAGTCATGGAACCTTTTGATAATCAGATTAAATGAACTACATCTTTCAGATAGAAAACGTGTAAATCGGTCTAATTAGACCAGAAAACAGCAGGAGGGTTGAGGAGTGAGTGTAGATTGGGTTAGAATCTTCCTTATTTGGTTGGTCTGGTGAAGTTTCTGATGGTTTGTTTGAGTCTTTGTGTTGGGAGGAGTCTGGGCTGGCAGTGGTTGTGTAATCATTATAAAAGCTACAAAATTGTCGGTACTCAGTTTTAAGATGTGCTGTCAATACAACAGAACAGATTAACCAGAATGACATTGACTCTCATGGGTGGCCAAAAATAACAATCTGAAAGCCAGGCCTCTACTAATCCACACCCCCAGTCTTCTGGTTTGACACTGAGGATTATATCTCAATAACCCAGCATCAACAACCCAATTTAAAGAAAACAATTGGTTGTTTGTGACCCAACTGGCTGTCCAATATTGACTCATATGGGGTTGTTTTTAACCCAGCACTTATTTGAATGTAATACAACTAGCTATTCTTGCTGCAAGTTACATTATTTCTATTGTGTGTTGGGTTGTATTTTTTATCATTTCATCTAAATGCAAATGTGTATAATGAGTAATCTATATATTTTCAGCTGAGAAACGTAAATCTACACATTTACAGGTCGACAGAGAATCTATTGATTTCCAGAGGAATTTATAGATTTCCCTATTTTTAACATTAACTCTAACACATAGGTCAGATACAAACCAATAAACATAATGTAAAAGCACAATGAAGGCAGCTGAATTCCATGCCAAGTGGTCTAGATCATTTCCGGCTTTGGAGACTTGGCACAAATATGAAATGGCAGAGCTACTCGGTGCCATTGAAAGAGGCAGGGTGATGGTAAATGCTAGATTCAGGTAGGAACAGGCACTGTTCCTGACTGATAAGAGGAAGGCTGAAACCGTAGCACCCTAGAATTCCCCTGGGATTTATCTGCATGTCAGAAAGATGAAAAAAGATCAGGGCAGAGGGAGTAAAAGAAGAGTGACACTTGGGCAGCATTTCCCAAACTCGGTCCTCGGGACCCCAAGGGCTGCACGTTTTGTTTTTCGCCCTAACACTAAACAGCTGATTCAAAGCTTGATGACAAGTTGATGATTTGAATCAGCTGTGCAGTGCTAGGGCAAAAACCAAAGCTTGCAACCCTTGGGGCCTTTTTTTCTCCACACAGTGTTGCGTTCCTTCCAAACAACTCAACTTTAGTTTCATCTGTCCACAGAATATTTTGCCAGTAGTGCTGGGTGGCATATCCAGGTGCTCTTTTGCAAACTTCAGACGTGCAGCAATGTTTTTTTTGGACAGCAGTGGCTTCTTCCGTGGTTTTCTCCCATGAAGACCATTCTTGTTTAGTGTTTTACGTATTGTAAACTCGTCAACAGAGATGTTAGCATGTTCCAGAGATTTCTGTAAGTCTTTAGCTGACACTCTAGGATTCTTCTTAACCTCATTGAGCATTCTGTGCTATGCTCTTGCAGTCATCTTTGACAGCTTGTATAGCATTGTGTTGGCGAGCACGTTCGATGATGTCAATGTTGTGAACAGAGTGCCCCATGGTGGCGACAGGGTAAAAACAAAAAAAGAAGGGGACTCTAGTCATTTGTACAACTGAAATGTGTCTTCTGCAGAGAGGTGTGGGGGGCTGCCTTAATCAACATCCACATCACACAGGGAACAGTGGGTTAACTTCCTCACTCAGGGGCAGAACAACAGATTTTTACCTATTCAGCTCAGAGATTTGATCCAGTAACCTTTTGGTTACTGGCCTAATACTCTAACCACTAGACTACCTGCCACCCCAGGGTTATGGTATGGGCAGGCATAAGTTATGGACACAAACACAATTGCATTTTATCAATGGAAATTTAAATGCACAGAGTTACCGTGACGAGGTCCTGAGGCCCATTGTCATGCCGTTTATCCACTGCCATCACCTCATGTCACAAGGCTCTGTACACAATTCCTGGAAACTGAAAATGTCCCAGTTCTTCCATAATCACCCACTGACCATGTTTGGAATGATCTGGATTGACGTGTACGACAGTGTGGTCCAGTTCCCGCCAATATCCAGAAACTTTGCACAGCCATTGAAGAGGAGTGGGACAACATTCCATAGGCCACAATCAATAGCCTGATCAAGGCTATGCGAAGGAGATGTGTTGCACTGCATGGGGCAAATGGTGGTCGCACCAGATACGGACTGGTATCTGTGACCAACAGATGCATATCTGTATTCCCAGTCATGTGAAATCCATTGATTATTGCCTAAGGAATATATTTAAATTGACTGATTTATTTCTTTATATGACCTAACTCTTATATGAACTGTAATCTTCGAAAGTGTTGCATGTTACGTTTATCATTTATATTTTTGTTTACCATCCCCCTGCCTCATCCTATGGCCCTGAGTAGTTCTGCCATTTCTGATTTATGCGAAGTCCCTGAACAGCATGGTCTAGCTGGTGATACTGGCTGGTGATACTGGCAGACCAGCCTTTGTTGTGTATTCGCTGGTGACCAGACTTCATTGTGTTTTCACTGGTGACCAGCCTCCGTTGTGCTTTCGCTGGCAGATCAGCCTTCATTGTGTTTTCACTGGGGACTAGCCTTCATTGTGTTTTTCGCTGGTAACCAGCCTTTGCTGAGTTTTGGACACTGGTGACCAACATCAAATGATATTATGCTGTTTTACAATATAATGTTTTATTTGAATTGGATTCCAGCCAGAGTGAATTCCCCCAATTTGCATTCAGAATGACTGCCAGGATAAGAAAGATGAATAAATTACACTACCTAAACCATCTAAATTGGAACAACCATTTTAGTAGTGAAGGAGAAACTAAGCTTCCTGAAGCATTGAGCATTTCCAGCCAATTCTTTCGAAAATAGGTTCATTACTTGAGGCTTCGATCAACACGTTGTACACTAGTGGCATCTGCTGGTCAAAATAATTTATAACAACCACATTATTCTAGACGATGTCGCACACACCGTAGCGTGTGCGTATGATAGCCTTTTTTTAGTTTACTAAAACAATACCACACCAATCAGGTGGTCGTTTGACAAAACAAAGCTTCAGACGTCATTGATCCCGTGCCTCTAATAAAGTGATACAAGCATCAACACACTATCCTCGAAGTAAACTGCTTAGCGATTTCGACACAGGCCTTGGAGCTCCGAATGCTGATTCGTGGTAAATAAAATACAATTGGATATCCCCACTCAGGCTGGATTCCAATAGCAATTAGACATCACTTTCGCAAGCCACCATAATGTGACTTGATGCTGGTGTTGCGGGTGACCAGCATATGTTGGCACGGTGGCGACCAACAAAAGCACAGCGAAGGCTGGTCACCAACTGGTGTATACTGTTTTTTTCAGCAGGGACTACACTAAATACTCTATGTGTCCATAGGACTGCCAGGGTGGGTGAAGGCAGCAGTTGTGTCAGGCAGTGAGGTGCTCACTCTGGAGTCCCTCTTGGCCACTAAGCTACCTAACAGGTAGTGGAGCAGCGGTCTAAGGCACTGCATCTCAGTGCAAGAGATGTCACTACAGACACTGGTTTGAATACAAGCTGTATCACATCTGGCTGTGATTGGGAGTCCCATATGGCGGCGCACAATTGGTCTAGCGTTGTCTGAGTTTGGCTGGGGTAGGCCGTCATTGTAAATCAGAATTTGTTCTAAACCAACTTGCCTAGTTAAATATAGGTTAAATTAAATAAAACAGATGAGACGTGTCCACTTTCTTGAATGGTCACAGGAAAAAACAGAAGGTGTTATCAAAGACCTCAGCTTTCCCTGCTCTCTATCAAGTCTCCACTTGGCTAATGCCTGAATCTGTAATGTCCCAGTGGTTGCCTTATCTCCCCCGGCCACTTGGATTCAGTGCCAACCTCTGGTTCATGGCAAAGCTCTGATCTGAAGACAAGCCAGTTGTGTGCGAAAGTGGGCAACATTAAAAAATAACTCCCACCACCAGCACTCATCTGCTCTCTCCCTCCCTTTTCACACAAGGACACCAACTGCTCCCAACTTCTCTGCTCCCTCAGCACTCTCAGAAGGTTGGAGTAATGCGTGGCTCTTTAGATTACCCTAGGCTGTTCCTATATGTTGACACAACTCAGGCAGTTGGATTGTCACAGGTGTCGTAGGGTAGAGACCAAGACGCAGCGGGAAAATGTACACTCATCTTCTTTTTTATTTGGTGAAGAAGGAAAACACAAACGTATACAAAACAAAACGAACTTAACAGTATTGTCAGGAAAACAGCTAAACAAGAACAATCTCCCACAAAATCCTATGAAAAACAAACTCCTAATTATAGGACCCTCAATCAGAGGCAACAATAACCATCTGCCTCCAATTGAAGGTCCAACCCCAATTAACTAAACATAGAACTACAAAAGACTAGATAGAACATAGAAATATACTAACATAGAACAATGACTAACAAACCCCGGACTAATAAATCAAATACCCCCTCTACCTAAACACATACACAAAACACACCCTGAACCATATAAAACAAACACCCCCTGCCACGTCCTGACCAAATTACAATAACAAATAACCCCTATACTGGTCAGGACGTGACATGGATAAATACATGGCTTTTTAGACTACCCTGTGCAGGTCCAATACACTCTGTTATTTTTTAACGCACCTGTGTGTCTAGTTAGGGATGACACATGTTAAAATTAACACAATCACTGTGTTGGCACAACATGATTTCTGTAAAACTTTCAGCACATTTTGTGTCAACTCCTGCAATTAATGTGTTAAAAGCTGAAAAACATGCAACACACCCTAAATGTGTTAAATTATTGACCAATCACATTGCGGATCTGAAGTGTTCATGCATCTTTGCCGCAACCCCACACCAAGGCCCCTTGAGTGATCCTCATCCAGCCAGAACGGAGGAATACGAAACAAGAAACAAAGTACATTTATTGTTTATCTGAATAAGGTGTCAGCCCTGATTTATCCAAATATCATGTCGAAAAGTTTTAAAGAAGTTAGCCTTATTAGGCACATTTTTACCATAATCATTATAATTATATTTCCCAGCATGCTCTACTGCAAGTAGATATTTTACAATTGTTTTTAACCCTATCAGTCTGTGTTCTTTGCATGTATACTGAACACAAATATAAAAGCAACAATTTCAATGATTTTACTGAGTTACAATTAATATAAGGAAATCAATCAATTGAAATAGATTCATTAGTCATCAAGCTATGGATTTCAAATGACTGGGCAGGAACGCAGCCATGGGTGGGCCCACTGCGGAGCCAGGACTTGCCAATCAGAATTTGTTTTCCCCACAATAGGGCTTCATTACAGACAGAAATACTGCTCAGTTTCATCAGCTGTTCTTAAACATTCCTGCAGGTGAAAAAGCCGGATGAGGATGTCCTAGGTTGGCATGGTAACACGTGGTTGTGGGGCCGGTTGGACATACTGCCACATTCTCTAAAACAATGTTGGTAGAGAAATTAACATTTAATTCTCTGGCAACAGCTGTCATGACGTTGGCCTGTGGGTAAGGTTTATGACCCCCCCCCCATAAATACCTTTCTCCCTTCCCCTCTCTGACCCTACTTAAGGACTTGAATAGCCTGTGTTAAATATAGAGAGTCTGGGAACATCAAACAAATGGGGAAAAGGAACCATATTTTGGTAATAAAACCAGTTGGAAATATGCTTGGGAACGTAATGAGTATCTATGTCAGTTCGGTTGTCATCTGAGACATTACGACTGATGACAGGACGACATAAACTGTACCTGGGAAAGTATACACCCTCTAGTTATCAGAGTCACATGGAATTGTTATGCAATTGAAATGTTTGATATTGAAATTGTTTGTTAGGAGATTAAATGTAATTTTAGCTTCCAAATGAGAGAATTGGGTTTTCATAAGGAAGGTGCGCAGCTTGATTAGTGGCCCACCCCTGTGAAGAGACAGGGGTTATAAACGATGAAACACCTCCTTCCCCCTCTCCACTATATAAGCCTTTGACGAAAAGATAACCAGGTTGTTCCAGTACGTGAGGTCTGCAGCCTCTACGTTAGAAGGACACACGTCAAGTACAGAACTAAGCCAACCTCGGCGTGAGCTTTGGTGGCGAATGGTATGAACTTTGAGCTTATTCACTACAGAAGTGATACTTCCTAGCCGTTGAGTTAGCAGCGGCCGCTGTAGACGGGCGCTAGGAAAGGACGGACGACGGATCCAGTCTAACAGACGGACGAAGATACCACCACGTATCCAATTTACCACCAGAGACATTCTTCCGAGGACAGGAAGATCTGTTGGCCAACCCGGCCAGCATCTACGACCAATATACCGAAGCGCAGCTCAGAGTAAATATTTATTGCATTTTCCTTTTCCAAATGGGCGGTAATTTAGTAATGCATAAGATAATGTATTTACGATAGCATAGCTGCTGTTTCTTCGTTCCTAAATCTTCCCGCTCTTTCATTCAAGCCCAACCCCCTTTCCTTTGTGTAACCAGCTTTCATACAGGTTCTGTCCACCAGGACGTTTTCTGTATGACATCATTTGTTTTCTGTGTATATGTAATTCTGTGTGATTAGTTTAGGTATTTAGTAAATAAATAATTAAACCCAATTTGGTATTGCTGATTCAACTTGTTAGCCAGGGTTCGTGAAGATAGCCAAGAATTTACAACTTTCATTATGAGACTGAAAATAAGATAAGGGTTAATATTGACTGCTACCGATGTAAAGTATTACTAAGTATTTTAAGAGTTTATTTGGAAGATAACGGCTCTATAAACGTTCTTCCGTGGTGCCCCGACTTTCTAGTTAATTACATTTACATGATTAGCTTAATCAGGTAATATTAATTAGAGAAAGAATTTTATAGGTTAGCATGTCATATCACTTAATCCGGCATAGCCAAAGACACGACATATTGGAGCCCCCGTGCGAGGAATCTAAAATAGGATGAAGCTTTCATTTTGATTCAGCCTATATAAAATTGAAAAGCAGATTACATAATATACCAAGTTTATTATATACATTATGGGAATTGTAGACCGGAATTATTGGTGCGTGTGTGCTCTGGAGAATTGCCTCCGTGTTGTGCTCTGACGTAGTCAGTGGCGAGCATAAGCTATACAGTTCTGTATTAGGGCTGATAAAGCTATCTGAGAAATAGCGCGTTTGGCCAAACGCTGGGCTATTTCTGCCTCGCACGTTTCAGACGCGTGTTGGCTAGGTCATTTTTAATTTCTCGAGCGAGGACAAAGAGCCAGCCGATTGAAATTTAGGAGAGATTAGCTTGACCAGCGATAAGTATCTCTCTGTCTCTCTCGCATTTCGATGCGAGTAGACCACGGTGCATTTCGTTGTTTGCCGCGAGTTCCGGTTAAAATATCGTCAAATATCGCCGAAAAGGGTTTGAACATAATACGTTATAAGTAAAACCTTTCCCTTGCCAAGGGAATCCTATGTTGAGCATTTTTCAGGCATAAAGTAGCATTAGCTTGCTCGAGATGCTAAGCTAACAAAAGGGAAAACAGCCATTTTGTTATGTGCCACATTGTAAATCCTCCGCCTTGGGTACTTCCGCTTGATTTCAGCGTGTGCCAGCAGGGACCTCTGAAGAGTCACCAGTACTTTCCTTCAAGAAGAATTAGTCAGGTGACACTCAAGTCGTTACTCGTGATATCCAGACGGATATCGATGTCTTATTCAATTGAACTAATAAGTGAAATTGCCAGATTTACATTCTCAAGTGGATCTTTTAAATAATATCCAAATTTATGAGTTTTCTAAATGAGACATTGTAATCTTTTTTCCACATTAACCTAGATGAATGACCTCTCAGGTTAATTAAAGTTTAAATCCCAAATAGCCTATACATGTTTGATTGATCATTAAAATTGATCAATCAGTAAAATTTGGTTTTTGCAAAACCCATTCAGTAATCCAGTACTGACAGAAGTCCCGCCCCCGCGGGAATCCCATGTGGCTTCGGCCCAAGGAAGAAGTGTACCATAGTGGGGAGTGTTCCCAACATTTGAACTACTGTTTACACTTATGATATCCAATCAATGGAGATTGTATGGATTATCATCTCATTCAATTTAATAAATTAAATTGTTGAACATACCTTAATGTTCTTGCAATCAAATGAGACACTTTTAAACTTCCCATATTAACCTGGATGAAGCAACCTCTCAGGTTAATTCAAGTTTAATACCCAGATAGCCTACCCAGGTAGGATTAATCATTGGCATTGATTAATTAATTCAATTTGCTTTTGCAAATTCATTCACGTCCAACTTCCACATTACTGGTACAGTACTGATGGTTCGTCACCATCTATGAATAGATTAAACTTGTCTTTGCAGCTTCCAATGAATTCCAAACCCAAACATTGAAAAAAAAAATAGGAACATTTTTCCTCTAAATTTTTCTAATAATGTGCAAGCTACCAAAGGAGGTGGTCACCACTCCTCCGCTAATTAGTGAACCTCAACCCATAAAAGGATCGATCTCTGACCTCAGCAGGGATACCAACCCTAATTATGACATTAGCGAAAACACAGCCGAAATTGCGAACGCTCTCCAAAATCAACCATCAAACACAGGCTTTGTGACGGTTCTCTCCACTTTAGCACTTATGTATCGCCATCAAAGGTTGACATCGATCCAATACCACAGTGCACAGCTGAAGCACGTGCAAGACATGGCTAACATGAGGGCACAGGTGGAGAGAACTGAGCAACTATTGACAAAAGCAGGAAATGAAAACATTCTGCTAGTCGAGGAACTGCGTTTGAAATCGGAACAATTAAAAGTAATTGCAAATACTTATGACGATGAACGAGCACAAACTCTCCAACAAAATCATCGTCTGCAGGAACAACTCGATTTAGCCAAAACTAAATGCGATGTAGTCCACGCCAAACTAGATAAATCTGTCGCGTTATCTACAAACAGGAGCGCGCAATTTGATAACATGCAGGCAGTTTTGTTGAACGTTACTCAAGGTAACAATGTTCTACTCCAAATTCTGCAGACCAAAGACGATCAGTTGATGAACACAATGACTAAGTTGGATGACAAATCAGCAGAACTTATTGAAGTTGCTGACCAAATGAATGATGAGAGAACTCAGGTGATGAGGATGGAAATATTGATTTCTAAGCAAGCAAAGGAAATCTCATCACTGAATCTCTCGCTCCGTACTCGAGACCTCGATCTGCAAACCATGACAGATAAGTTTGAGACCGAAAGGAGCAGGTGTGACACTCACGTGTCCAAAATCGGTACTCTAAGCGCTCAAGTGGACTCTGCAATGCAGCAGAAGGTACCATCTGGAGGAAGTCCAGAATGGTCATGCTCTACAGCATGACTACCCATCCAAGCAACCGGAGTCCGGTACTCAAAGGAGTGAAGACGATAGGTTTCAGACATTGCCTCCATCATGTGTCCCTCAGTCTTCTCCTCTTGGCCATTCGGCACTGAGTAATATGGAGTCTCTTGGCCAACAAAGCCAAAGCTTGGCTTCTCCTCTTGGCCTGTCGGCCCCAATTTCTCCACAGGATGAAGCCAACCCTCTCCGCCCGCTTGGCGCGGAATACCTTGACAAACTCGTCAAGAATTTCCCCACCTTTGACCCCGTTCCAGGTCAGCCAAACGATACTGAGACGTTCCTAGCTGACATAGAGGACGCGTTGGGTGGCTACCCGAATGCTACGGGTTCTGACAGGGTTTACATGTTGAAGCGAACGTCGAATAGACACGTGACGAGGTTCATTCGCCTACAACAGCAACATGTGCTAAATGACTACGCTAAACTTGCCACAGCTTTGAAATTAGAATTCAGTGGTTCTGTGACTCGCAAACACGATAGCTCACTGGCTAACACGGTCAAACAAGCTCGGAACGAACACCCACAAGCTTTCTATCATAGGCTTCGTTCAGCTTACTTTGGCCTACTCACGGAAACAGGAATGGAAGAGCTGTTACCATTCAAACAAATGTTTCTGTCGAACATGTATCCCACCTTCATTACCTACTTGGGCCCTGCAGCCCACGTTGGCTTGCCTATCTTACAACTCAAAGAGCTTGCAAGCACAGCTTTTGAGGCATCAAAAGCTCGTAACGCTAAGAGCCCTGACCACTCGGTTTTGAAGTTTGACCAGGAGCACTCACTCCAGTTAGAGGGTGCATTATCAGGTATTGGAGCGTCGAGAGCTGACGCACATCAACAGTTTCTACCACGAAACCATGATTCCAATAACCGCCGCGGTCTAAATAACTGTAAAGTACGTCGCCTTCAAAACGACTACCGCTACAATCAACCTGTTCGCTACGTTCCTGCACCCAACCCACACAAAGTGTCAGAACACAAGGGTAACAAAGGGTTGAAGGACGATCAAAACGTAGACCAATGTTCTCCAGAAGTTCCACTACGTGAAGAACTAAAGCGAGAACAATTTGAGAAAAGGGTAAAAGATAAGTCACAAGGACTAGACGGGGAATTACCGGACACCAGGTCCGCAGAAATTAACACCCATAACAAGGACGTTAAAGTTCAAATTTCTCCCGCTCTCATTCAAGACCCTATCCAGGGCCCGCTTGATCAAGAAGCAAGCCCCCGGGCTTTGTCTGTAGACTCTGATACAAAAGTTGCGAAGAAAAAGGTCAAACGCTTCGTTAAAGCCAAGCCCACTCAAAATCGGAAAAGTCAATCTGCTTCCACCTTGAACAGAAAGGGCACATCACGTCGTTGCGAACGACCACTCCACTTTGTGGGGAATATGTCCACTAACCACGAATCCAAACGGCCATACCTGGAAACAGTCCTGGAGGATTGCTTAACTTGTCATGCGCTAATTGATTCGGGTGCGACAATATCACTCATCTCTCAAACATTGTTTGATGATCTCAAAAGGGCTTTGAAGCCAACTAAACGTTGGTTAAAAGTGGAACGATGCGAAACTACACTTTGAGGGGTCACTCAGACTACCTCGCCTCTCACATTGAGAGTCATGCTGAAACTTCAGTTCAAGGACGTATTGCTCGTTCACCCTGTGTATGTTACCAGCCTCGAAACTGTACCCCTGCTACTTGGAGCAGACTTGATGGATCGATTACTCCCATTGATGGATTGGAAAACCAACCAGGTATGGTCACAGGCCACAGTGCCTTCTCCACTGACCACACTGTCTTCCCCTAACGCTAGCTGCAATGCAGTCATTCACGAGGGGTATCTGTCGAAAGCACCCCTTGGGAAAAAGACGTTTAGAAACCTCTTGGTGCAGAATCCGATCCAAGGAGATATTATGATATCTCGACACATTCCATCAGCCAATCTGATTGACCATTCTTTTCATGATTTCGAGCCAGCTGTCTCTGTGAATGAGCAACTTCCCTCCTCCTTGCAGTCGTGCAATACGGTAGTTGAGATGAACTTCTCTTGCCCTTCGGACACTTCCGCAAGCAATGCGGCCGTCTCAGCAAGAAAAACATCGATGCGCAGAGTATACTCTGCTTCCGATGATACACCTTCCGCTTTGTGGGGGACTGTCAACCCTTACAATGACACTAATGGTGTCAGTCCAGCAACTGACCCGATGACTCCCACTGGTGAAACACTTTGCGATATCACAGACCGATATCCTCGTTTCAGTTTGCAGGTACTGAAGAGGTTGCCACACGTGGACGTGGTGGTGACTGACATACCTCGACAGCCACTGAGTGCTTTGAAGCACAGACACCAAGAGATTTGGTTGAAAGGTTACAGCCATTCTCATGATAACGCGGCCACTGACAACTCGTACATAGGGTCCGACTCGTACATAATCTCCATTGCACTCTTCCAATGGTTAACACATGCCACTAATAAATAGAACCCTCTGTTCAGGAGAAAAGTTATTAGAAGTCATGAACCATGATCACACCACGTATGACTGGTCCAATACTTAAAGAGTACTTCTGTCGTGAGGTTAGCTCCTCCGTGGATAACATAGCTATGAAATAGACTTCATACCTATCGCCACTACAATAGTGGAAGACACCGTGACTTGTAGAAAACTACTACAGACTCCCTTGACACCAATTCTGACTGATCTCCAGGCATTGAGCTGAAAATTACCTGACTACGTCAGACTCATTCTGAACAAGTTGTAATCTGCCAGGATACTTGGTTTTCTTCCCTTGACAAAGGGACGCACATGCACAACGGAACATCCAATTAGGATTTATGCTAGGATCACTTAAGGGTCCAAGCAAAATACCAGCCTTAGTAAAGTTGAACATTTACTTCTAGGCCTTTGACTCTACAGCACTCACCAGTTTTCTTCCCAGAAGTCCATAGGTCATCCCTGTAGACTGCCCAAAACTAGTGCCTTACAGCTGTAGACTTATCATATAGTTGTCAACTTAGGATAGTACCCTAAGCGCCACCCCGCAAATTAGGAAAGCCCTAAATATGACATTAGACAATGCCATGATTGGGTCATTTTGCCAAGACCATGGACGTAGATAGAATACAGTCCAATTAGATGATTAAGGTGGCATAACTATATTTTGTTTTGTTTATGCTTTCATTCATTTTGTTTCATTTTCTTCGGCACATAGAAAGTGATAAAGCCATAAACAACTCCCCCATAGCCAAAGACACGACACAGCTCTGGTGGACATTCCTGCAGTCAGCATTCCAATTGCATGCTCCCTCAAAACTTGAGACATCTGTGGCATTGTGTTGTGTGATAAAACTTCATATTTCAGAGTGGTCTTTTATTGTTCCCAGCACAAGGAGCACCTGTGTAATGATCTTGCTGTTTAATCAGCTTCTTGATATGTGGATGGATTTTCTTGGCTAAGGAGAAATGCTCACTAACACGGATTTAAACAAATTTGTGCACACAATTTGAGAGCATTTTGTTCTTGTGTGTATAGACAATTTCTGGGATCCTAAAACATGGGACCAACACTTTACATGTTGCGTTTATATTCTTGTTCATTTTGCATTGATTGATTGATTCCTCTTATGCAACAGAAAGATAAATAACATGCATTTATCTAAACCAATTCAATCAGTTAGATTTTTTTGCACGTTACTAAAACGGTGGTACTATTTTAAATGGGTTAGGTAGTCTCCTTACAATTTTCTGAATTAAGGTAGCAGGTGAATAGAAATTCCAACTGCTGGATATCCTAACACTGCCTGGATTCCAATAGGAATTGCAGCTCACATTGCAAGCTGCATTATCTGGCTTGCAGGTAGGGTTGGAAAAAAGTGGTTGGTAACTTTTACAAATTTCCCAGGATTTACAGAAATCCCAGTTGGAAAGCTTCTGAAAACAGGAGTACATGAGCAGGATATCTGGATTATTTTCACTTTGAATTTTGGGAGTTTACAACCATGAAATTAATTCCATTTCACGAGGCTGAAAATAGGCTTTAAAGAACAGCGTCATGTACAGTTGAAGTCGGAGGTTTACATACACCTTAGCCAAATACATCTAAACTCAGTTTTTACAATTCCTGACATTTAATCCGAGTAAAGCTTTCATGTCTTAGGTCAATTAGGATCACCACTTTATTTTAAGAATGTGAAATGTCAGAATAATAGTAGAGAGAATTATTTATTTCAGCTTTTATTTCTTTCATCACATTCTCAGTGGGTCAGAAGTTTACATACACTCAATTAGTGTTTGGTAGCATTGCCTTTAAATTGTTTAACAAGGGTCAAACGTTTCAGGTAGCCTTCCACAAGCTTCCCACAATAAGTTGGGTGAATTTTGGCCCATTCCTCCTGACAGAGCTGGTGTAACTGAGTCAGGTTTGTAGGCCTCCTTGCTCGCACACGCTTTTTCAGTTCTGCCCACAAATTTTCTATAGGATTGAAGTTAGATCTTTGTGATGGCCACTCTAAAACCTTGACTTTGTCCTTAAGCCATTTTGCCACAACTTTGGAAGTATACTTGGGGTCATTGTCCATTTGGAAGACCCATTTCCGACCAAGCTTTAACTTCCTGACTGATGTGTTGCGATGTTGCTTCAATATATCCACATAATTTTCCACCCTCATGATGCCATCTATTTTGTGAAGTGCACCAGTCCCTCCTGCAGCAAAGCACCACCCCAACATGATGCTGCCACCCCCATGCTTCACAGTTGGGATGGTGTTCTTCGGCTTGCAAGCCTCCCCCTTTTTTCCTCCAAACATAACGATGGTCCTTATGGACAAACAGTTCTATTTTTGTTTCATCAGACAAGAGGACATTTCTCCAAAAAGTACAATCTTTGTCCCCATGTGCAGTTGCAACCTGTAGTCTGACTTTTTATGGCGATTTTGGAGCAGTGGCTTCTTCCTTGCTGAGCGGCCTTTCAGGTTATGTCAATATAGGACTCGTTTTACTGTGGATATAGATCATTTTTTACCTGTTTCCTCCAGCATCTTCACTAGGTCCTTTGCTGTTGTTCTGGGATTGATTTGCACTTTTCTCATCAAAGTACATTAATTTCTAGGAGACAGAATGTGTCTTCTTCCTGAGCGGTATGACGGCTGTGTGGTCCCATGGTGTTTATACTTGCGTACTATTGTTTCTACAGATGAACATTGTACCTTCAGGCGTTTGCAAATTGCTCGCAAGGATGAACCAGACTTGTGGAGGTCTACAATTTTCTTTCTGAGGTCTTGGCTGATTTATTTTGATTTTCCCATGATGTCAAGCAAAGAGGCACTTATTTTTAAGTTAGGTCTTGAAATACATCTACAGGTACACCTCCAAAATCTTCTAAAGCCATGATATAATTTTCTGGAATTTTCCAAGCTGTTTATAGGCACAGTCAACTTAGTGTATGTAAACTTCTGACCCACTGGAATTGTGATACAGTGAATTATAAGTGAAATACTCTGTCTGTAAACAACAATTGTTGGAAAATGACTTGTGTCATGCAGTGGTTGAAAAACAAGCTTTAATAACTCCGATCTAAGTGTATGTAAACTTCTGACTGCAACTGTATGTGTTGACATATTTCAACTGTAATGAGTTCTTCTAGAAACTCACTTGTGATAGCCGTTAGTGTGCGAATTCAACAACAATATCTCTGTCAATAGAAAATACTCATGGGTGGTAACTACAATTCACTCAAAAAGGAAAGGCACACTGGGAAATTATATTGGAAACGGGGTTTAGTGGGGAGTGGTTTTCAGTGAGTTATTTTTGGCCAACCGTGAGTGGATGTGGTAGAGGGGCATCTTTGTCTCTGAAAAGGAATAAATAACTACCAAATTCAACAACAGTCAGTTATTCTGTTTATCATGTACTACATTGTTTGTGTCAAATGACTGAGTGTCTAACTGAAATGTTTCAAGTCATTAAAGAAATATATTTTGCATGTATATAATGTTTCATACGACTTTGAATAGTACAAGTCAGAGTTTTGACCCACTGACTTATTCCAGAGTTTCTTTATTTTTACTATTTTCTACAGTGTAGAATAATAAGGAAGACATCAAAACTACGAAATAACAGAAATGGAATCATGTAGTAACCAAAAGTGTTAAACAAATCAAAATCTATTTTATATTTAAGATTCTTCAAAGCCGTTCTTGGAAATGAGCGGTCCAAGGTGCAGCGTGAGTATAG
Source organism: Salmo salar (assembly GCF_965601325.2). Classification (NCBI taxonomy): domain Eukaryota; kingdom Metazoa; phylum Chordata; class Actinopteri; order Salmoniformes; family Salmonidae; genus Salmo; species Salmo salar. The sequence goes on along the minus strand of NC_138309.1, from coordinate 22,701,165 downwards.
TTCCATATCATTTTAATCTCCGTGAAACAAACAAAACAATTAAGAAACGTGAAGTCAAGCCATGCACACAGACAACTAAACACAAACAATATCCCACAAAACACAGGTGGGAAAAATAGCTACTTAAATATGATCCCAAATTAGAGGCAGCGATTACCAGCTGCCTCTAATTGGGAACCATACAAAACCACCAACATAGAAATACACATTCTAGAACACCCCCCTTGTCACACCCTGACCTAAACCACTATAGAGAATCCAAGGGCTCTCTATGGTCAGGGTGTGAAAGCTTTGCCCTGATGACAGCTTTGCACACTCTTGGCATTCTCTTAACTCCAATTTCTTAAAACTGCATTGTTGGTTAAGGGCTAGTAAGTAAACATTTCACAGTAAGGTCTACACCTGTTTTATTCAACGCATATGACACATCAAATTTGATTTGATTTGAAGTAACACAACATGTGTCGTCCCAAACTAGACAGATGTATGTGTTAAAAAAGAACACGTATGTAGACCCATAGCCTCATGCAGGGATGGGTATGATAGTTATTTCGGTTTTGTCTAAAGCAAATTAGCTATTAAAAAAATTGTCAAATCAGTTATTGCTATGGGACAATATTATATTCACCAAATGGAGATTCAATAACAGCATCACTACTCACGTTCTGTTACTTACAATATCTGGATATTACATTCACCCGGCTAGCTCAAATTAACTTGACTGGGCCTGTGAAACGAATACATCTCCACAGTTCCCAAATACATATCAGTACTGCTGTTCCAAGCCCAGAGTAAGAAACATTGATACTGTATTAAAGTACATGTTGCATTTCATAACAAAGCTTAAGAAACCCATTTACAGTATTATGTATTATGTCCAGACCTGGGATAACTATAGTTTTAAATGTGCTTTGTGGAAAGTAAAACATTTTTTGGCTGAACAAATAGTTAAGTTTGAGGTGACAACAACTATTTGAACACAGATCTCAGAAACTGACTACTTTTCAGAAACTATTCGATTAGCTGCCTTCAACTAATTGCAGGGCTGCATCTGGAACTGCATGTTGCGTATAGAACTATAATGAATAGAGCACACCCATCTTCCTTTTTTATTTCAATCTATCTGACAGTAGACACAATACATTTCTTTCGGAACATTCTGTACATTTCCATTCTTCTGAACAGGCCCGAGGTGTAGATATCAAGTCAAATCCGTCAACCAATGATATTGTATACAGATAACTTTAAATAAGTTTTGACACAATATTGCAAAGGAAATTCCCCATTGTTCAAATTGTTATATAATTAACACTGACAGTGTTAAAATAACACTGAAAGTGTTGAGTCTGTGGACTCATATAGACACCAGAAGAGTGTTAAATGAACACACTGCTTAGGGTAAAACCTTAATAAAATATTTCCCAGAGTTGCCTTGCCTTTTGAGAAAATTGTACAGTACCACCCATGATTGTATTTGTTAAGGACAGAGACATGTTTGTTGCATTCATCAATTTTTGGTCCAATAGATTTCAACAAGTGAGATCCTCAGTGAATATGTCGTCATAAAGAAATATTAACAAAATACTATACATATTTCAAAAGGCCTTATTTTGAGAGTTTAGTTTTACCTGAAACTCATACACATCACTTTGAATGAAAACCACACCCATCATTGTAATATTGAGAATTGTTTGTTTCAATATCTATTTTTGCATTTACACTGATTGACTGATTAATTCTATGCTACTCAAATATATGTAAATTACAAACAGTTTCTTAACTAATCCAATATTTTACATGGATTTATTGAACCCATTACTTAAATGTGTTTTCCAGATTAGATCCTTTAAGTAGTCTTATAGTTTAGTCTTCCCAATCCTGGCAGTCATTCTGTATACAGTTTGCGGATAATTGAAAATGAGAAAAGTTGGATATCCCCACACTGGCTGGATTCCAGCAGGAATTACACATCACCTTGTAAGCCAGCGCAATGTGACTTGCAGACCTGACGTTGCCTGTAAACCATGAGTTTCAGGACATTGTATTACATTAAGAAAAACATGTTTAGATTTGCTCTGAAAGGTGAACAATCACCTGTCCATGTAGTGGTACCGAGAAATGTTATCCTTTGTACAGTTAGTAATTGGCCTGCGAGTAGGGTTGCAAATTTCCTGTTTGAATGATTTTGGATTTTCTACTTCCATTTCCAGGAAACATCCAACCAGGATTTTCGGGAAAACCCTGTTGTTTTTCAAATGTTTCCAGATTCAAGAATCCTACCTGCAAGTCACATTATGCTGGCTTACAAAGTGATGAATACTTCCTATTGGAGTCCAGCCAAAGCTTTGCTAGCCAACAATTGGCATTTAAATTCAGAACAACTGTCAGGGTAAAGGACATTTTCAGGAGACAACCTAATGCAATTAAAATGGAACAAACATTTCAGTAACGGTTGCAACAACAAAACACATCAAACTAACCGATCGGATTAGTTTAGAAAAATGTGTGTTATTTATTACTGTCTAGCATAAGATTAATGAATCAATCAATGCACACCCACAAACAGACTCCACACATTCTGTGTTGTTTTAGCTCTCAGCTTTAATTATAATTATTAACCTGTTGGGGCTCGGGGGCAGTATTGAGACATTTTGAAAAAAATATGTGCCCATTTTTAACTGCCCCCTACACCAACTCAGAAGCTAGGATATGCATATTATTAACACATTCGGATAGAAAACACTCTGAATTTTCTAAAACAGTTTGAATGGTGTCTGTAAGTATAACAAAACTCATATTGCAGGCAAAAACCTGTGAAAAATAGATCAAAAAAAATGTGAATTTTGTGACTGTACTATTTAGTGTCATTGTTTTATAGATACCATAGTGAGAAAGGATTCATTTCGCAACACCTACGGCTTCCACTAGATGTCAACGATCTTTATAAAGTTGTTTGAAGCGTCTATGATAAACAGAGAGCAAATTAGAATCCAAGGAAGTTGACATGTCATCACTTCATTTTTTTGCGCCTGCGCATAAATCTGAGAAGCGTGAGTTTGTCATCATTGTTTATCTAGACATAGGATAGGTTGTGTGAAAATATTACTGATGTTTAACATTAAAAATGGACCAAAAGATTAATGCTAAACAACATTTGACATGTTTGAACGAACATAAATAGATTATTTACTAGGTTTTTTTAGCTTTTCGGCGTGATTTTACACTCCCCCCACCACGTTTTGTGGGAGCATAATGAACGCTAAGTACTTGGTGTTATTTGGACATAAATTATGAACTTTGTCAAAAGAAACCACATTTGTTCCGGACCTGGGATGCCTTCCGGACCTGGGATGCCTGCCTTCTGATGGAGATAATCAAATTTAAGGGGATATTTACAATGTTATTATCGATTTTAGATGATGCTAACTGTATAGCATAGCTTAGTGTTCTTAGCATAACACCCCGTTTATTGCAAAATGTGATTTCCCAGTAAAGTTATTTTGAGATCTGGCCATTCGGTAGCAATTACGAGATGATAATATATTATTCTTTGAATGACAATATTATAATTTACCAATGTTTTCGAATAGTAATTTTGTTATGTTCAACGGAAGCATTTCAGAGAAGAAAAAAAATCTGAATTTCACGCTACTGTAAAATGCTGTTTTTGGATATAAATATGAACTTGATGGAACAAAAAATGCATGTATTGTATAACATAATGTCCTAGGAGTGTCATCTGATGGAGATTGACAAAGGTTAGTACATAATTCTAGCTGGTTTCTGCTTTTGGTGACGCCTGACCTTGAATTGAAAATGGATGTTTGTACTTTTGTGGCTATGTACTGTCCTAACATAATCTAACTTTATGCTTTTGCCGTAAAGCCTCTTTGAAAATCGAACAATGTGGTTAGATTAAGGAGATGTTTATCTTTTAAATTGTGTAAAATAGTTGATTGTTTGAGAAATTGAAATTATTAGATTTTTGATGTTTTGAATTTCCAGCCTTGTTAGCAATCCCGACTCGGGGTTCATTGCTAACCTGTAGCCCCAACAGACGATAATAGAGGTTGCATCTCTGGACGCACTAGTTATACAGGGTGAGGTCACCGCATGTGTGGGAGGTGGGACAAAAGAGGTATCTGAGGCATGTTGAGTGGGACTAGGGACTCCGCAGTAAAATAAAACAATGATAACTATCCTAAACAACAGTATACAAGGCATGTTGACATTAGAGAGAGACATAAAGCAAGGCATAAAGCAATCACAGGTGTTGATTGGGAGAGCTAGCTAAGACAACAACGGGTAAGACAACAACATCTAATCAGCTGAGACAACAACAACAGTTAAAATGGCGATGAACGGGCAGAGAGGCTGGGGCAGACAGATAAACAAAATGGAGTACCGTGATTAATGAACAGTCCAGCAGGCATCAGCTATGTAGCCAAGTGATCATAGGGTCCAGTGAACAGCAATAGATGAAACAGGGAAGCACCTAGGTAGTCGTTACTACGCTAGCAATCGGAAGACACAGCGTTTGAAAGTTAGCAGGACGGGGCTAGTAGAAGCGTCTTCATCGACGTCTGGCAAAGGCCGGTTGAGGGCACAACGAATGGAATTACGTCGGCAGACCAGTCGTGATGGATCGGTGGGGCTCTGTGTCGACAAAGGGTCCAGGCCAGTTGGCAAAAGAGGTATTGTAGCTGGAGTAATTTTGTTTGCTAGCCGGGAGATGCGCCTGGCTCGATTTAAAAATATGGCTTGATTTAAAAATATGTTATTATCAAATAAACTACAAAATACTATTTTCTGCCCAGGTCTGATTATGTCGGGGGAAAATTGACAAATTACCATATTTATTTCCATTACAATCCATTGTAGTTGTAGTAAACCATTGTACTTAAATTAATCCCATCACACTGCTGTCAACCAATGCTAGTGCTTAGCACATTAAAGAGGTAAAAATAGATGCTAATACTAAATCAATATTGTACAATTATTGACTGGGATATCAAATGAATGTCACTCAATCCCAATCTGGTGGTATTTTTAATGACCACAGGCCTCCATTACTTATTCATATACCTGCATGAATAAATTGTCATCTGCTTTGTATGAATGGTACATTACAGAATATGCTATGCACTGTAGGATTACAGTAGTTTACATCATTTAGACAGTTTCTGCATTATTGCAGCTATTTTCAATGTGTTTGGATACTGCTGCTCTACAGTAAATCCCCTCAACAGAACTACAACAACAGTTGAAGAGTGACATCTTTGGTTTACAACTGACTTTGTCTATGTTTCAATTTCCCAAGATAACTTTTCATTTATGGCTCAAATGCAACAATAAGAACCAAACTAAAAACACTATCACAGAGTACATTACAAGCTGCAGTATCAGACTACTGTCAATGCTAGCATAGAAAACGTTTAGTTTCAAAGTTGTTGCTATAGAGTACATCAGCATTATATTTTATCCCTTTCTTGATCTTCCATCACCCTTAATTAGCATTATTGCCCTCTGCGGTGCAGAAAGTCCTCCGCAACTCGCTTCAAGTTACTGTGTGGATGCAGATGAAACAGCTTTCCCTGGCAATGGGCCAACAAGGGACGTGGTCAACCACACAAAACAGCACGGGACGTCTGATCAAAAGTAGCCTGATCGGCATTCTTTCCCTTGGTGACGGATACTGCGAAGGCAGATCTCTTTACCGCTCAGTTTTATTTAGCCCTGTGTATGGAGGGAGAAAGAGAGTGATAGAGGAAAAACAAGCCCACACCCAACACACCAACCTTGAAAAGCAATCCAGTGCAGCCTTGCCTCAGATCCTGCAGTCTCATTAGATTCCCTGCTAAAGCCTAGTTTCTTTATCAAAGTCTCGCCCGTTAGAAATATTTTACCATAATGAGCCGCTCACCTCCTCCACACGTGTGCTTCTTAGAGAGGCAGTCTCCAAATGTATTCCATTGCAGTTACTGTTTCAACACAATTATATTTACCTTACTTCTCTTGAAAAATACTGGACTGTCTGCTAATATAATCAAAATATAGGTACACGACAAATACAATTTATACATCAGAAATTGTCACATTAACTTTGAATCATTTCGGACTGGCCTCAGAAGGCCATCCTGTAGCCATCAAACATCACTTTAGACAAGACTCAGGTTTCCTCAACTGCAAATCAACTGAATAAGTATTTCCCAACCAAAATGGTAAACTAACTAAATCATTCATCTGTAAAAAAGTTATTGGGACCTGGTTGGAAGAGAGAGCTTAATTTCTGTACTGATTGGGTACTTTAGGTTGTTAGCAGATCTTATTGCTATGTGGGTCGTTCCATTTGATTTCAATCCCATTTTGACCGCACAACTTTTGATTTCAACAAAACCTCAATGCATATTTTCCAAGAGTGGAAGTGGTCAGAAATGTACTTCTTGGACCTGAATGCCAAAACATTCAGGAAATAGAGGTGCTCAAATTTGACCCATTTTGCATACCCCACCATACCATGAGACATCCATGTCTTCATCACTGGAAAGGATTAACAGTTTGATATCATTTTAAATCCTACAAACAGGGTTGTCAAACTATTTAATTATTATATATTTTTTTAATCCCAGTTGACTTTCAAATGTGTAATTACAAAACAATAGTTGCACAGTGGAACAACAAAATGTGTAATATCAATATTTACACATTTGGAATAATCTTCAGCAAATAAATGTCTAATTACACATTCCTTGTTCCAATTGTGTAATAACTGATTCTGCAACAACCATATTACCATGTAAATACATAGTAAAAACGTATATAACTACTATTTTAAAACAGTTATTACTGTGTTATTAACATGGTAATAGAGCCAGCTTAATGTAAAGTTTTACAACCCAAAAAATACAATCAGAAAGGCACATCAAACAAAAAATTGTTTCCCATTGTTTAAAGTAAACACACAAAATAGGAGCAACATGTAAAATGCACGCCCCTTGTGGAACGCCCCTTGTACCGTAAACGCACGCCCCTTGTACCGTAAGAAAAACTACAGTATCATTATCCTATTTCCCATCATGCTCTACTGATTGATTGATTTATTTATTAAATATGCTACACTAAGATAAATAACTTGCATTTATCTAAACTAATCCAAATCCAATTAGATTTAATGCAACCGTTACTTGCTCCACTTTAAATGGTGTGGCTAGTCTACTTAATCAATGTTCCTGACAATGACATTAATTCTGAATGCGGGTGAATACAAATTCCAACTGTTGGCTATCCTATAGCTAGGCATACATTAGACAACAATAAATAATAGTTACATTGTTGGAGCACTCACATTATGTGAATTGTCTGCATAATCTTCTCATCCTGAAGTCTGCGACCGGTGTGCTTACATTACACAAGTTTGTTCACATTGCGACCCCTCCCTGTCCTGCGATTTCCAGATGTGTTGTGGCCTGCCTTCTGATCTGTGGCTGTAGATGAGAAAAGGAGGAAAAGTTGCAAATCACATCATAGCACCCTTCTCACTACACAAGATACAACTGAAAATGTATGGCATGTCGGAAAAATATTTGGTACCTAAGATGTGGATCAAGTGAGTGGAAGACCCATAATCACACTTCTTTCACCACTCAAATTGCGCGACTTAGGAAGTCTTGTTTGGAGTTTACGACTTTAAGATTACTTGCAATCTCAGAAATGAGTCATGGATCCCAAATTGTGGCAAAATCTCAGTTTATAGTTGTATAATGTATGACCAGCTTTACACGGGCTGGATTCCAATAGCAATTACACATCACTTTGCAAACCAGCATAATGTGACTTGTGTGGGATGCAAAATTCTAGTTATCTTTCCTAGAAATCTTGGTTTGAAGGATTCTGGATTTCCTGCTTATTCTCTCCTCTTTCCAGAAACCTCCCAACCGGAATTTCTAGAAAACCGGGACACTATGGGAAAGTTATCAGAATTTTGCAACCCTCCTGATGTGGCAACTGTAATAGGACGAAAACTAGGCCTCAAAAAAAGATATTTCCCCCTGCATTTCGATCATCCGACTTCAAGAGGCCAATATAGCACCTTGTCACACCATGTGAATTCATTGTAATGTGTGCATACCCTGATCATCTAACATATCTATCATATTAGTGCCAAATAAATTCCCCAAATAAATGTTTGCCAACAATTATTCTCATCAGCAGCCTACGCTTTAGCCTAATGCACCATATTAGCCTATCTTTAGTACATTAACATAAATATTTCACTTAATTTTCTGTTATCAACATTATATGGGAATAATAGGCATCTAGCCTATTTAAAAAAAAGTAGCCATTTTAATTGCTATAGAAATACATCCAAAAACATAAATGCTGAGGATATGGTTTTTGCAAGAGCCAACATCCCTCTTGAAAAAGTTGACAATCCCAAAATGCGCACATTCATTAACACATATGTAAAGAATGAAGGTGTAGTCTGTTAAAAAAACTGAAAGCATCTCCATAATAAGGGAGGAATCCACTGACACACAAGACCAATATGTTCTTCACATATTGTAAGAGAGCTGGGAGAAGACGTTAAAGTTGTTCTGGCTGATATAGTGTATTTACAGGCAGTGAACTATTCAACAGCGTCATCATTCCGAGTGCTGCGCTTTTACACACGCTATGTGGAGGTCAGAGAAGCATATCTCTCGAAATACTGCAGTCTCAATAGTGTTGAAGTTGTTGGGTTGTTATTTCTATACCGAATGAAAATAGGCTAGCCATTTATTTTCTGAAAATAGTCTACATTTCCCACTCTACATTTTCTGATATTAAAATGTCTATCATACTCATATGTTAAGAACTGACAACAAATATGTTGTGAAATATTTTTGTTGATTGATGTTATGTAAGGATGAGACTGTTTCACAATCCCCTCCACAGCCTTCTAAGGTAGAAACATTCTTCTGAGACAGCTTAATGTTTTTTGTAATTTTTTGATGTCTGTCTATCCTGTCTTTCCATTAATAATGTAATGAATGCTACATTGCAGGTTTTGCAGAATATATTGTTGCCTGCAAAGAGCATCCCAGCGGGGTATTGGCACACTCTTTTTTTCATGTGATAGTGATTTTTAATTGTTGGTATTTTCTGACTATATTCATATTCTCTCCCCTTTAACTATCCTAATTGCCCCATTTTTATAACCTCTGATGACCAGGGATATAGACTGTTGGAGAGGATCAGCTTGAGCAAAGTGAAGTATAGAATTACTGATGTACAAATAGGATTCCCTGCCAAATAATATACTTTGTGATTTGTATGCTACACTTTCTCTGGTTTAGGTGATCCCCCCACCAAACACTCATGCACAACCAGACATTGAATGATTGATTGGAGACAGCTTGTGTCAATTAAAGAGCATTTCCTGGAATTGTCTGCCTGCAGCCAGCAAATCCAGTGTATATAGCTGGAAATACCCAAAGACAAAAAACTAAAGAAATAACCAAAGCGCCTGGCCCTATTTATGACATATGTAATGTATCATTATAAAGAGTTACATTTTACTTTTACAACGGGTGTCACGTCCTGGCCAGTATAAGGGTTAATTGTCATTTTAGTTTGGTCAGGACGTGGCAGAGGGTATTTGTTTTATGTGGTTCAGGGTGGTGTGTTAGTTAGGAGGGCGTTTGATTTATTATTTCCGGGTTTTGAGTTATGGTCTATGTTGATGTATTTCTATGTGTAGTCTGGTTGATCTATTTCTATGTTGAGTTAATTGGGGTGGACTTCCAATTGAAGGCAGCTGTGTGGTGTTGCCTTTGATTGGAAGTCCTATATTAGTTGGGTGTGTTTGTCTGTGTATTTGTGGGAGATTGTTCTGTGTTTAGCCTTGTGCCTTGCCTTGCCTTGCCTTGCCTTGCCAGTCTGTCTGTCTGTCTGTCTGTCTGTCTGTCTGTCTGTCTGTCTGTCGGTCGGTCTGTCTGTCGGTCTGTCGGTCTGTCTGTCGGTCGTTCTCTTGTTTGTTATTTTTGTACGTTCATTCTGAGTTAATAAACATCAAGATGAGCTTACACGTACCTGCTGCGTTTTGGTCCTCCATTACCAACGACAATCGTGACAACGGGTGGATCTAATCCGGAATGCTGATTGGTTAAAACCGCATTCCAGTTGGTGACTATTCCACAAGTTACCACCAACTAAATCTATGAAGTTAAAATACCTATTTACTCTGTTCCGTCTGACTGCACAATCCACTGTATCCACTATAAAAAGCATCTAGACGTTATCTCACATTTCTTTTAGACTAACATTTCGTTTTCAACAGCAGAGATTTGTATAAACCTTGCTGTCTGTCTCTCCGACATTTGCAATATTGTTTCAATATTCAAATTTGATCTCCAGCTGTCCCATAGAAATGAATGTGTCAGGATTTGGAACGAGACAGACAGGCAGGCAGTGTTTCTCAGCCAGTCGAAATCATGAATCAGCTGGCATCATTTTTATGGATATATACAAATAAATGTCAATTGAAAAAAGGTTCAAACAAAACTAAGTGCAACTAGTTTGCAGTCTTTCCAGCTTGAATTTGAAGTGATTGTGTTCGATGTGTTGTTGGCTATCTACTCTGAACAACAGTGTCCTGACGAGAGAGCACATTTTCTATGCAAGGCGTAATCGCGCCTCATTAGCTCATTGTTATGGATATACCAAAATTAATGTCACTAGCAAACAGCTTTAACAAATGCAAGTGAAGCTACTGTTGTTATTCTGGCTGCACTGTTTGATGTGACTGTAAGTTAGCCATAGTTTGCTAGCTAGCAAGTAAGGGATAAGAACGTTGCCAGCCAATGGAACAATGGAACATTTGGAACAAACGACTGGGTCGCGCCATAGATAAAAAACAAAAAGGCTGAATGACTGGGTTTGCGTCTCTGGCAACCAAACTGATAGAACGAACGACCAGCTGGCTTGGGTAGCAAACCTAGATTTGTGTCGGGACTATGTCTTGTGGAAGAATGAAATAGTATGAATAAATTAAACAAAATAACATTAAGGAAAACATGTCAACCATTATTTGAATGTGTTAGTAACCCGTTGTATAAAAGTGATAATGCCCTAGAAGCTGGCATTATTACTTAATGATACATTCACCTCTGAAGGTAAATAATGTACTTGAATTTAGTAATCTTGCTCTGATTTGTCATCCTGAGGGTCCCAGAGATAAAATGTAGCATAGTTTTGTTTGATAAAATCTATTTTTATATCAATCAATTTTTATATTCAAATGTAGGAACTAGGTTCTACAGTTTGACCCCACTGCTGTCTCTGTTTTCTGTAGGGAAGCTAATTATCCATCATGTATGACATTTCTGGGAGTGTGTAAATGTAATTTTTTTATTACCATAGCATTGTTGTATGTTCTCTATAGTTATGTACTTGAAAATGTATAAATTGACCACTTCGGCACATTTTGGCAAACTCCTAGCAGACTTGATACAAAATATTGTAATTCTTCACTGGAACAGTCTGAAACTTTGCGCACACACAGCTGCCATCTTGTAGACAACATCTAAATTCACACATACAATCCTATCTCAATGTTTGCCTTTCTCTTGCATTTCAAAGATGATGGAACAAACAAAAAAGAAAACACATGTTTTTTTGTTTGTATTTTCTTTTACCATATCTAATGTGTTATATTCTCCTACATTAATGTCCACAAACTTCAAAGTGTGTCCTTTCAAATGATATCAAGAAAATGCATATCCTTGCTTCAGGTACTGAGCTACAGGCAGCTGGATTTGTGTATGTCATTTTAGGCGAACATTTAAAAAAAAGGGTCCGATCCGAGGTACTACTGTCCCAATTATTCAAATGAACTGTTTAAACTTGCAAAACAATAATAATCACAATTCATGCATCAACAGCACAGATAATTCAGGCTGAAAGAAAATACAGCTCCTGTATATTCCTCAGCCAGATGAGCTGGCAGATGTAGGGGAGGCAGATAGCAAGAAGGCATAAGAAGCTTCAGAGGGAAGAATTTGCTAATCTTGTGTGAAGCCATGACATTTGAACATTGACAACTTTATGTCTTCAAATGTAGATTAGCGAAAGATACATTGATAAATGTGACACCACCTGGATTTTGTATAAAATTTCTTATGATTTCTTATGTAGCAAAATGTGTTTTTTTCATTATATAAAAGTAGACTCAGAGCTACAAAATGGTATATCAAACACTGCATTTGAGGAACAATGGGAAATTAATTCTGCTTTGAAAGTTGATCAACTTGTAAACTCACTTTTGAGAAAATCGCCTTTAAATGTTTTGCTATCTAGAGAAGAGCTCTTCGTCTACACCCATTCAGCATCATTCACACCCTCACCCTAAGCTTTAGCCCCACCCATCTCATTTTTCTCTCGTAGTGCACACTTGACGCTCTGGCCAATGGTTTGTTTACCTCTGAACAACATGAAAAAATCCTAAGCAGCTCTGCTGGCAACAATTTCATTACGCTTTTTTGCAGACGTTTACTGATACCGGCCATATTCAACGGGTGTTGTACACATGTCACGTAACCTTAGCTAACGAGCCAGCCAATGTTAGCTAGTTAAACAATAAACAGTGCCAACAATGCCACAGTGCTGGGAGCTATCCAACCATGTTCAATGTTAGCTAGCTAACATTATGCTCTAACTAGAACAGCACACGTCTCTGGGAAACAAATAATATCAGCTAGGGAGCCAACCAGCTAGCGTCAGCTAGCTAGCTAACAGTACATTTTAGCTTGAAATGGAACCACTTTCTGTAAAAATTAGAAAACGTGTAATATCTGAAAATGTAATGTGAGCTAGCTAACACTAGACTATCTTACCTGTATACACCATCGTGCAAGGATGCATCTCCCTGTCAGGAATGCCATGCCAAGGTTGCCCTTAGTTTGAAGATGTAATCTGGAGACAGGTTTTTCCTCCATCTCTTTAGCTATCATAGTCTAATTCCACTGATTTCAAAACTTGATCCTCCAGAAAATGGAGAGCCACACTTATGCAGCTCCACTACACAATTAATTTTAAAAAAAGCAGCGTTCGACAGGATTATCAACACAGACTGACTAGCTTCCATGGCAGACCAATTCAAACTAATTTCTCAGCATGTCCAGCCCCAACTGTGGCTCAGTTGGTAGAGCATGGTGTTTGCAACGCCAGCATGATGTGTGCAATGCCAGGGTTGTGGGTTTGATTCCCACGGAGGGGCCAGTACCAAAAAAATAAAAAATGAATGAAATTAAATATATGCATTCACTACTGTAAGTCGCTCTGGATAAGAGCGTCTGCTAAATGACTAAAACGTCAATGTAAAATTATCTCAGCCATTCATGGCTAGTGGGAAGGTTGCTAACTGTTTCTGTGGCTTAACCAACAAGGCTCGTAATTTAACAATTTTATTCGTATTTACAGATGGCGTACAAGTTTGTTATTAAGGCACATTTAAGTTCACATGTTCAAGAATGCACTTCTTCAAAAAATATATATACGTTCTAAAGGCTCTCCAATGAAGTCGTGACTTCCGACATACCTAGTTTGCGGGATTGGGTCACAAATGAAGTAATGCAATCATATTGCTGTGCTAAGGATTATCTAAGTGTAATGTTTTTTCTCCATTACACTATTACCAGCTGGAAAATGTATACACCATGGAAGGAAACACTGTTCACATATCACTGTTGTCATAAAACAGCAATAATGCTACAACTGAAAATAATGACAACAATACAAATTGCTAACTTAATTTAAAGCTACAGTACATACTGTCAATATGGTAGACTATACTTCTATCATTTTTGGAAGTAATTTCTTCTCTCAGAGACCATGTCTTATTTTGATTGACAGCTGTGGCTAATGAGCAAGAGGTACAATGCAGTAGGGAAGGATGGCATGAGTACAGATATGCTGTGCAGTGATAGTTTCCTCTCAAAAGAGCTCTGCTCCACAGCAATCTCAGCTGAATGCATCAATGTTGATGTGGTCAAGTACTTTTTGTTAAGCCTCACAGATTTAAGGTAAGCATCAATCAAAGTCTTGATGGAAAGGAAAATAAAAATCTATAAACTGTTTGGGTTGGTTTTCCCATTCATGGCACAAATACTGCATTTTGATAGCAATAGACTATGCAGTACACAATATATGATATGTTCTTCATATTTGGGTAGATGATTTGACAACAGAGAGAGGAGCAACATTTCACCAAAAACGTTTTATTAGAGGCCCTGTAGGCTAAGTATGAGAATTAATTTGAGTGTACCTGTTATACATGCATTGATATATGGTTCATAATGATTCTAAGTTACACGTCATCTGGGAAAAATGTAACAATTTCTCTCATCTGCCTAGTCCTCATTTAATTATGAGAGAAGCTACACACAGCCCATAGCCCATTACTCTCCCATGGCACTATCCCAAAAGGACATAATTTATGACTGAAATCATTACCATGCTCTGCAGATGAGCCAAATGTTATATATTGCTGCAGGTGTAATGAAGCTGGGGTTAGAGTATTAGGCTTATTGAATATATACAGGATGTCATTCTTATTATTGTATGTTCTGTGTTAGGCCTATTCTAGTATGCATTGTATTCTCTTCACTTTATAGTTTTTGCATTTATATTTTTGTATCGTTCATCCGTGTGGTACAGTACATCATGCATCCAAAGTGTGCATGTTAGTTAAACTCATATTTGCTGTGGGATATATCTTACAAAGTACTTGGCAATTAATGATTTTATTTGACTGTGAATTCTTCGTAGAATATCCATCTATCCAGCTACGGTTCATAAATCCTATACCGACTAGAAGGTGGGTATTTTGCATCCACACAAAGATATTGCAATGGCATTCAGGGTTTTATTGACAATATTTCCATCGCACATCAATCAACTTATCCCTGGAGATGGGGATTATGATGTAAAATTGCATCAGGACCATGAGTAATCTGTTAAAACATCTCCAGGTGTTTGAAATTGGGTTTTATGCCAATACACTTCCCTCTTTGGCGGGATCCACAGTACGGAAGTTTAGGTCCAGGCATTACTCAGTTTCTCCAATAATCTAAACTGATTTTATGAAAGGCTAATAGATGGCATCCGATTTGCATGTAAATCATTGTGAAGTCCCTGGTGATCTATGACTTTCTATCAGATTTACCCAGTGATGGAAAAGCAAGGGAGAAAGGAAGAGTTAGATAGAGGGGGGAGATAGAAAGAAACAGGCATGTGGGGTACATAGAAATGTGAGGGTCCTCTGGCTAGGTTTTTAACATTTAAAATACATTTACATTGTAATTGTATTTTAAGATTCAGAATAGCCACAGCAAATTGTCCAATGTAAAAAAACTAAATCAATTTTACACTGAGAGCATTACATCAACACTGAACGTGTATGTGGACCCATATAGACACTGGAAAAGTGTTACATTAACACACTGCTTACTGTAAAGCCTTTCGAATAAATTGTAGAGTTACCACCCATGACTGTATTTGTTAGTGACAGAGACATAGTTGTTGCATTAAATTGTTTTTGGATTTATGGACTTCACCAAGTGAGATCCTGAGCAAATATATTATCATAACAAAAAGAGGCCTAATTTAAACCTAATATAGGAGCTCATTTAAATATAACATATTAACTTAAAATCTCATCTGGTAAAAATAGATGAATGCAACAGCCATGTCTTTGTCACTGACAAATACAGTCATGGGTGGTAACCCTACAATTTACTCAAAAGGCAAGTCACTCTGGGAAATATTTGAATAAGGCTTTACACTAAGCAGTGTGTTAATTTAACACTCTTCCTGTGTCTATATGGATCCACAGACTCAACACCTTCAGTGTTGATTTAACACCCTCAGTGTATTTAGCACTCTCCTAATATAAGGCCGGTGTACCTTGTGTTTGTCCCTCTGAGAATAATGGCCGTGAAATTAGCTCAGCCTAATGCCACAAAGTATGTAATTAATTAGGATTTCTTTCAAGTCCTTCTCTGAGTTTTTTTTTTTTTATCGCGTGATAAGGCCCCCATAATTACTGGCTGATGAATTGGCTTTCCGCTCCCATATTTGATTTGTTGGCTGCTTATAACAGAGTCACACCTATCTCAGCATCAAAATGAGCCCAATCAATAATTGTGTAAAGCAGACAATAAATATATGCTCGTAATGAGAATTAGTTGATTTATTGTGCACTGAGACTGATGGTTATTGTCTGAGAAGGTATTGGAGCCAAAATCTGATATCTTTCGGGTGCCAAGTAAACATGAAAAGTCACCTAAGTTGCTCTTGTACTGGATTGGCTCTTTCCCATGATAATTATAGGCTTTATTATTCTTGTAAATATGATAAAGGATCATCATATTTTATAAACGTAAGGTAGTGGGGACTGTGTGCACATGAACATTTGAGCAATCGACCACGAAAACGCCTGTAGTTGGTCGACCGTTCCAGCACTTCTATTACATTTTTCTTTACTTTAAGTATGTGTAAGCAACGGAGGGAGCTAGTATCTAAAATCAATAGGAACACAATTGGCGGGTTTCAGAGTCTGATACCACATACCGAGGCTGTACATTACTTTGTCCGCACCACAGCTGGTACGGTTGTGTTACTATCTACATGTATCCCCTTCAGTTAGCTGGAATACAGACGTATCCAATTCAAAACCATGATTGTAATTTTGTTAAATCATCACCGTAATAACGGTTCAAAATGTCCATTATTTCAGAACAACATATGGATTCTTTAGACATTCAGAATAGTGAAAAAATGCATGCTGAGGGAAATAGCCTCCTGCAAATTGTTACTAACTCAAACAGTGGGGAACAATAGGCCTTCTACGCCTTCAGAGAAGGGCTAAGGATTTATAAAATAATTTTTATAATATTAGTATAATTATATTATTATTTCAATGATGTTCTGATTTAATCACTTCATTTTTATTTGAAAGGAAAGGGTTAACACTAAAGAGAAACAAATATCAAATGAGGATTTTTCTTTGCTGGTCTCTGGGGAGATAAATCAAGCTAGTTAAGTCAGCCATTGACTAGGCCATCAGATGCTAGATAAAGTGCAGATAAAGGCATCTGCCATTCAACTCTATTAGTGCAACATTTTTGGAGTAACAATGGAATAAATCAATCACATTTTGACTTAATGGGTGGGACCGTTTTTACAAAAACCTATGGACACTTTCTGCCTTCTTGAAGGCCAACAGGACACTGCACAATAGCGATCAGTAGTTTTCCAACGGTCTAGCTAGCTAGCTTTTGTTGTTGGCTAGTTTGCAGCGGCTGCAGCAGGTGTTATCAAATAGGATGTTGTTGCTAATTTGTTAGCATCTCCATTTTCAAGAATAACTTTCAACAAGAAGTTAAGTTTCAAGTGATCATTATCTGGTGAGTGGAACATAGTTTGTTTAGTGTAACATGCTTGCTGCCTCTCTTTGAAAATAACGTGTGTGTTGCATGTAAAGTTTGAAATATTGTTGCATGTAAAGTGGAACTGGCAGCATTTTAGCTGTAATATTTGTGTTCTGGAGAAATTACCAGGCAGGAGACGGGAGAACAGTTCGTTTCATTTATTCAAAACCTCTCATGATCTACAGCCCCCGGCACAATCGCGCGCATGTACATTTCCTAATAGGTGTAGTAACGTAACACTGCCGCAATACATTACAGCTTAGTAACAGCATAGTAACTAATATAAACATATGTAGATCACAGATACTACATTAGCAATATGAAATGTTATTCAAATATGTTCATTTACACCCCCAGGAAGAATGTGACACATTTTTTTACATTTTCTGACAAGCGACCTCTTAGATATGGTCATTTTCATAAATTCTTAGAATGTTTAGAAATGACCTATACTAAGGCATTTGTGAAATGCACAGACATGTGCACTATAGCCAATCAGAGCTACAGTAGACATTTATACAAACTTGCCATTTGTCACAGGGGCCTGCCATCATTCACTTTGGACTGGACTGTGTGTTTCCAGGCAGTTGCAACAGCATGAGTTTGGATTATTAGAATGCATGGCAGCTTGCCTGCCAATGCATGCTTGTCCCAACCAAGCATGACACCCATGCTAACTGGTTAAAAAAATTGTCTAGCTTGCCAAATAGCTACTTCCAGACATAAACGAGAGAACACCATACTCTGACCATTTTACTCGCCGTAACAGAGCTGGTTAGGCTGTTTACATGTTATCTAGAGCATTCTTCACTAAAAATGACTTTTTTTTGCCCACGTTTAATTACACCGGTCATATTGTTCAGCGCTCTGGCACACTCAGACGAGTGCTCTGAAATCGGAGTAGATAGCCAGAGTGAATTTGCGAACACAAGAGATATGCTAACTGGATAACAGTCGTTCAATTTCTTGCTAGCTAACCAAATAACACCTGCATCTCTAGCTGTGTATAGCCCCCGAAAAACGATATAAGGGGAAAAAGTCAGTCACTGAACCAACTCCTCCAATGGCATGACATAACATCCTCCTAGCAGCTAGCTGTCTAGTTAACGTCAGGCTCCATGTTTTTATCTTCTTTCATAAATAGATACACTCGCCTATTAGCCACGTTATGACTGACTTGTGATCATTGCCCTTGCAAGTTTGATTGTATTAACATTCTTAGCCTTAGTTACATTCGTTCGTTTTTGTCCAGAATATTGAGTAATTGAAACTGAAACAGTGCATCCCGAATGGAAGCAGCAAACAAGCTGTGATTTACAACCTGAGAGCAATATTTTTGCAGACTACCAAGAAATGTATTGGTGAATTATATTAACCATGCATTGAACAGCATCCATCTATTCTGTACGTCATGGAACTTTGAGTCAAATATAAACCTCTTGTAAAGCTGGTTTAATAGCATAAACTGGGATTTTGATATTTTTTACTGATATGATTGTCTGTTTGTTTCATATCTGCTAAGTAGTTAAAATGCTGTCAGCTCCATATCAAACTTTAGGTCACCGGTTACTTTGTGTGCTTTACTTTGTGGGCAAACAACTAAGTAATAGTTGTACATTTCGATTGGGAAATGCTTAATGGTTGTGTTTTTGTATTCTTATGATTGGGATCCACTGGCTTATTATGTCAAGTTTATGGACTGCTTATCCTTAAACATCATGCTGTGTTTGACTGCTGTCTTTCCATCAGCCCTATGCTGTGGTGTGGTAGTGCCTGGAGAAGTAGGCATACTAAAACAAATCCGCTGAGCAAAGGAAATGCACCCTGTGTGAAAAATCCTAGGTTTTCCTATGGTTTTTGAATGAGTTTCCTATAGATTTTTCAGATTTTCACTCTCAAAATCACATTTTTTTTAAATAGAAAAATACACAACAATGCTTAAACCACATCAACCTGATTGGGTGGGCCTGTGAAGGCCTGGCACCCCAGTGAGTGGGCCTGTGTCTACCCAGGCCCATCCATGTCTACACATCACAATTAGCCTACTAAACAACACTTCGGACTAAGCTTTTTCAATACCTGGTTGGCATAACCATTGTTGCCTTAGTTAGCATTTACTGGTAGATATTATAAGTTCAAATGTCTTTCCTGCCCTACCGGCTACCGATGTCATTCTTCTGTGAGTAGCTCCATGCCAACACAGTTCAGAGCTGCACACTCTTGCTGCCTGAAGATGATATTCCGCTGAAACTAGGCTATATGTTAGGCGGGTATGTGAATATATTTCACGTGCTTTGCAATTTTGTAGGCTACTTTGTGAATGATTTGTCTATTGTACTACATGCATAATTGATAAGTCGTACCTCCTCTACACTTCTTTAATACGCATCAGTAGGGATTAAGAAGTCAGAATAAAAAAGTGGGTTTACGGTTTATACTTGAGTATACCCTCCACTACACCACTGGCCCTTTTCTGTTTTACAAAAAGTGCACCCTTAAAAAATTGCTGGTATTACGATTGCTGTCCTTTCAGAATCACGAACGTGTCACATACTGAAGGTCTATAGGTTTTCCACTGCGCAAACATGTCTATAATAGATAAGGCTGTTAAGATATTCATGTTTTAAGAAAAAAGTGTATATATTTGGCCTGACAAAGTGGTTTTATGCGCTGACTGAATTACGAGTTTTTAACTCTGCTGATCATGGCTGGTCTCTGAGAGAAATTAGGAGTCCTCACAGTCTGAGACTGAGTCAAGACCGAGTACAAGTGTATCCAACACCGAGACAAGACCAAGACACTCAATATGTGTCACGTCCTGACCAGTATAAGGGTTATTTGTTATTGTAGTTTGGTCAGGACGTGACAGAGGGTATTTTGTTTATGTGGTTCGGGGTGGTGATTTATGTAGTATGGTGTTTGATTTATTATTTCCGGGTTTTGGTCTATGTTCTATGTTTTGTATTTCTATGTTCTTTCTGGTTTGTGGTATTTCTATGTGTAGGTTAATGGGGGGTTGGACTCTCAATTGGAGGCATGTGCTTTCTCGTTGCCTCTGATTGAGAGTCCTATATATGGGTAATTGTTTGGCGTAGTGTTGTGGGAGATTGTTTCTTGTTTTGCCTGTGTGAGCATGACAAGACTGTTTTGGTGTTCTCTTTACTTAAAAATAAATAAGAAGATGAGCATCCACATTCCTGCTGCGTTTTGGTCCTCCATTCCCGACGACAGCCGTTACAATATGTGGTCTCGAGACAGGTCTCGAGTACTAACATACTTCTGTAAATGTTGTATATTTTTGGGCTGACTACTTGCAAATGTATCTTAAAATATAACATCCATGTATTTTTATTAAATACATTAGAACAGTGGTTCCCAAACCTTTTAGAGTCCCGTACAACTTGTCGTCAACAGGTGCAGGTGTAGTACTGCTGGTAGTAGCAGTACAAACAGTAGAGCTGGTATGTGTCTCTATGGATGCGGCCCTTACTTTTTTTTAACTGTTTATCAATTTTTGAGCAAACGGAATGAGCAGCAGTGAAACGAGGCTACTCAGGCGAGAAAAAAACCTCACCCAAATGTATAGCCCTGTTAGAAAATATAAATGTTTGACTGTTTGAAAACACCTACCCCAGTTTGGCAATACCTGCATTAGAAAATACAAGTATTTTGTAGTTTATTTTGATACATTGATCTTGGTATTTTGTAATTGTATTTTGTAATTTTTGCCCATTCCTTGCCCCAGATATGGAGAATCTCCATAGTGCACATACTGTCCCGTCTTATGGATGCTCTTTTGTATAGAAGGGGAAAGCTTGGATGGTAGGACGTACATGTTAAATGAGTCATTACCTATTGTAAAGAACATAGGTGCTGTCTTCATATGACAATTAGAATGTACATGGCCACATTTTTTTATTTATTTCACCTTTATTTAACCAGGTTGGCCAGTTGAGAACAAGTTCTCATTTACAACTGCGACCTGGCCAAGATAAAGGAAAGCAGTGCGACAAAAACAACAACACAGAGTTACACATAAACAAACAGTCAATAACACAACAGAAAAATGTACAGTGTGCAAATGTAGAAGATTAGGGAGGTAAGGCAATAATAGGCCATAGAGGCGAAATAATTACAATTTAGCATTAACACTGGAGTGATAGACATGCAGATGATGATGTGCAAGTAGAGATACTGGGGTGCAAAAATACAAATAACAATATGGGGATAAGGTAGTTGGGCGTGCTATTTACAGATTGGCTGTGTACAGTGATCAGTAAGCTGCTCTGACAGCTGATGCCTAAAATTAGAGAGGGAGATACAAGTCTCCAGCTTCAGTGATTTTTGCAATTCGTTCCAGTTATTTGCAGCAGAGAACTGGAAGGAAAGGCGGCCAATGGAAGTGTTGGCTTTGGGGATGACCAGTGAAATATACCTGCTGGAGCACGTGCTACAGGTGGGTGTTCCGATGGTAACCAGTGAGCTGTGATAAAACGGGGCTTTACCTAGCATCTAGGGGGGCATGCTGGGTGAACATTTCTCACGTATATTAGCTATCATTGTTGTCCAACCAATCAGAAATAACAGAACATGTTAACAGTCCACCATTGTCATCATCATCAACCTTTTCATTATTATTTTTATCATCGCCATAATAATGAATCTCGTTGGAAGTAGGGCACATGTATCTTGAAGAAGATCATCATCAATGAGCACACAGCAAATGTGTGGGTGTTAAAATCTTGGTGTTGAGGTAAAAAGTGTTGTGAGTGTTGTCAGTTAACCTGTCTATAATGTCAAGAAAATAATGCACACGCGTCGATGTGGGCGGAATATGTGCATTGTTATGATTTTGAACGGTCAGATAGCTAGCAATTATATCAAGAATATGCCTTGTTGGGAATCGTAGGTGGCTCATTTCAGCTCGTTTTATATATTATTGATACCATTTATTGTTTTGAGGTGTTTTGACTGGTGTCATGTCTATGGTAATAAGGCAACAACAAAAAATCGCTAGCTAGCTAACCAATTACTGTAACAATGTATTTAAGACAGAATAAATGCTCATTGTGCAAATGTTTTTTTGTTTTCAATAAACATCTGGATACTAAATATAGTTAGTATGTTGTCAACAGTCTAAGCCAACCCCATCTCTTTTGCACAATAGTTGCACACACCCATTGTTGCTAAACAACCAATTTAACAACACTGGTTAACACCAGTGGGATTGAAATTGACACCACCTGCTGTGAATAGATTAAGTGTTAACCTGGTGGTGGTCTTGTTTCTCGACTGTGTTGAGTTAATTTCCACCAACTCTCTCAGAGTGAAAAAGACATGGGAGGGGCCTCATTATCATATTTTCCAGCATGCTTTGTTGCGGAATTGCTTTTTAGAATAGTTTGTTTTAATATAAATTACAGCTTTCAAACCAATACATTTTCCCACCAAGTTTAGCATCCCGCTAACTTTTTGTCAACTTTTCTTTATATATGAAATGTATTGTTATTACTATCCTCCTGCTAGTTCTAAACTATGTGAGGCATGTCACTTCTCCCATCTCTTCGCACAGCTCACCACATGCACTGTTATCTTAACTGAAAACATATATTGTTATTATTTGATGATATCATGATGAAGATACTCTCAACGTAAGACCCTATGCCGGCTCCCTAACAAAGCGGAGTGAGGGTAGGAAAGAGATACAATTTGGATCAAAAAAGCATGGGCTTGCCTTGGTCTCTGTTTCAAAGTATCACTTTTTTTATATGACAGCCATTCCACATGTTGCTGTGATGCAAGTTGTGTGGGAAAAATATTATTTGTATTTTTTTCTGTTTTATTTCATTAAATTCTTAGCCTACTATAAAATGTGTGTTGACTGTGATCAGGGTAGCCTAAGTGTGTCTGGTCTGTTTATTAATGAACAAAATAACTATTGATTTAATGTGCATAGCACAACCATGTAGCCTATAGGCTGCACAGACCGATAAGATAATTAATCTGAAAATATGCCATTATACTCTTTTGAAAATGCATCTAAGGACCTGTCGAAAACAAATGAATAAGGGATTTCTTTGTGATGGTATATATTCAATGGATTTATTAAAATAAACATTCACCCACGTCTACTCCCACATCTAAACTTGCCGGCATGTGCGGGAAATATAAAAGCCTTATACCGACAAGAATGTGGTAAAAATGGGACTGTATGAATTGTGTTCTTAATAAGCATTGCCTGTTTGTTTTTTTACAGGAAACATTCCGTAAAGTCTGTCTTTAATGAGTATTTATTTCTGCATGCCCAAATATCTTATACTACAGAAAGATATACTACCGTTCAAAAGTTTGGGGTCACTTAGAAATGTCCTTGTTTTTGAAAGAAAAGCTACATTTTTGTCCATCAAAATAGCATCAAATTGATCAGAAATACAGTGTAGACATTGTTAATGTTGTAAATGACTATTGTAGCTGGAAACAGCAGATTTTTTTAATGGAATATCTACATTGGCGTACAGAGGCCCATTATCAGTTAGCTAATCCAAGTTTATCATGGGGTGGCAGGTAGCCTAGTGGTTAGAGCATTGGACTAATAACCGAGAGGTTGCAAGATCGAATCCCCAAGCTAACTAGGTAAAAATCTGTCGTTCTACCCCTGAACAAGGCAGTTAATCCACTGTTCCTAGGCCGTCATTAAAAATAAGAATTTGTTTTCAACTGAGCTGCCTAGATAAATAAAGATAAAATAAACAATTTTAAAAGGCTAATTAATCATTAGAAAACCCTTTTGCAATTATGTTAGCACAGCTGAAAACTGTTGTTTCTGATTATAGAAGCAATAAAACTGGCCTTCTTTAGACTAGTTGAGTATCTGGAGTAGCAGCATTTGTGGGTTCGATTACAGGCTCAAAATGGCCAGAAACAAATACCTTTCTTCTGAAACTCGTCAGTCTATTCTTGTTCTGAGAAATGAAGGCTATTCCATGCAAGAAATTGCCAAGAAACTGAAGATTTCGTACAACGCTGTGCACTACTCCCCTTCACAAAACAGTGCAAACTGGCACTAACCAGAATAGAAAGATGATTGGGAGGCCCCGGTGCACAACTGAGCAAGAGGACAAATACATTAGAGTTTCTAGTTTGAGAAACAGACGCCTCACAAGTCCTCAACTGGCAACTTCATTAAATAGTAGCCACAAAACACAAGTCTCAACATCAACAGTGAAGAGGCGACTCCGGGACTCCAGGATGTTTCTCAATCTAGATTAATTGACTCCAAATAGGGGAGGTGTGGTAGGGTTAGGATAAAGTAATAAAGAAGGAAAATATATTTTAAAAACGAAGAATACAAATATATTGGAGATTGGAAGTGATGCAGACAATAACATTGATAGATTGTGATTTCTATCTCCAATATTAAAGCTGAATTACACACACCCCCCCCCCCCCCATTATTGAGCATGGAACACCCCAAAAACCTTTTATTCATGCATTTTTTTTAAATTTCTTATCATAACAACACTTCCTCAGATACTTTCAGTGTTCGTCATCACCACCAATCAGCAAGTGAATATATAATGTCCATTTGGCCTCTGAAGAATAAGAGCGAAGAGCGTTGGTGGTGCTGTTATTTGATTAGGTTGGCAGTGGCGACCTGAAATAGAGCCAACACCAGCACCAACCCTGGACACAGCACCGACAACTGCCACTTCCATCCAGCAAATGCCAACCCAGACTCCATCACACCCCCCCCCCCCACATTGGTATTACATTTTTAAATACACAAACATAATCTTGTGTTTGATGAGATTCAAGGCTGATTTTCGATGGTGGCTTTTCTTGTCGGACCAATGAACCTGGTTGAATTCAAATTTCTGGAATGGAACATTTGATGTGCCCTGGTTACTGCTTAGAAAACAGTTCAGTTGATCCACAATCAATGTCGGGATCCTCAGGCTCAGAGGGTGTGTGTTTGTCATAGAAGTCCCAACAGGAATTTCTTAGTCAAGCTGTTCACAAAGCTGCCACCTTGCATATGTGTCATTCTCAGATTCAGATTAATCATTCTAGTTCGGTGAATTCAGAAATTCTAGATTTTAGGCAGATAATCAGAACTCTGTTAGTCTCTCTCTCTCCTCTCTCGCAGTGCATGCTGGGAGTTTTTTGGAGTTGGAGTGTTTGGTGTAGAGCGCTCTGTCCTACCATATTTTCTTGATTCTGTCCTTGGTCTTTTCTTTCAATTAAAATGTTTTATGGTGGAGGGTTAATGCACTATCTGTTTTAGTGGTATCCACAGGTTTTTTCAAAGTTAGGGTGGAAGAGGACCGAGTTAGTTTCCTGGGGTTTTAAAGGTGCGATGTGCGCGATGGCTTCTCAGCCTAAAGCGGAGGAGACACTATCGATACGGCATGGATTCAGGTGTGTTCCTGAGAATGGATGTCACGTCCTGACCATAGAAAGCTGTTATTTTCTATGGTAGAGTAGGTCAGGGCGTGATAGGGGGGTTTTCCTAGTTTCGTTTTTCTATGTTGTCATGTTTGATTTGGATCTCTTTTAGTCCCCATTTGGACTAATCTTCCAAGAGTCCGTAAACATTAAAATACAATTTATAATACGAACACATTTTCACATATAACACACTATTACAAACATACATAATATACTAACATAATGACCCAATAAATACTCAATCTAAAAAATATTGATTCTTCATCTACTATAGTCCCACAACATTTCTATGTATTATATTTAAATCGTTTTAAAATAATGTTTAAATGTATATATTGAAAGATTTCTGGTTAGCTCAGTTAATTTATTCCATTTCTTTATTGCTCTAAATTGAAATGTTCTTTTGCCTATTTCTCTTTTCTGTCTGGATAACGTATAGATGGTGGACAATCTATTCCTAGTATTTACGGAATGTCTGTCTCTTACCAACTGAATACCATTGTGAATAGAACTTGGCCGTTTTAAATGATGAATATTATGAAATAAAATAAGCATGTTTTTTTCTATTTTCTTGTGGATAGATGACCAACCAAGAACATTGCGCATGACTGCAACAGAAGAACCATATCTCCACCTTAAAACAATCCTTGCTGCTTTGTTCTGTGCAATCTGCAACCTCCTAATTTCACTTGATGATGCATTTCCCCAGACCACAGAACAGTAGTTCACCTGACTCTCAATTAATGCTTGTGTTATTTGCGTAAGAATTTTTTCTGGTAAATATTTAGCTATCCTTCTGATTATGCATGCTGTTTTAATATTTTTTTTTACATAGATTATTTATTTGAAACAACCATGATAAGCAGTTGTCTAGCAGCACTCCTAATAGTTTGGTTTCTGCCACTTCTTCAATTAGTACTCCTCCCATACTTAATTGTATCTAATGCTGTTTTGGCCTTTTCCTAGTGGAACAGACCAACATAACTTTGGTTTTCTTGGTGTTTAAAACAAGTTTGTTTTGGCAAACCCACTCCCTGATATTCTCCAAATCTCCTTGTAAAGCTTGCTGTACCTGTTGAAACGATTGTCTTGCTGCATAAATTGTAGTATCATCTGCAAATATAGTAGCTTGAGTTCCAGCTAACATTTACATTTACATTTACGTCATTTAGCAGACACTCTTATCCAAAGCGACTTATAAATTGATGCATTCACCTTAGCTAAGGCATAGGGAAGGTCGTTGGTATATATTAAATAAAGAAGTGGCCCAAGGCAGCTGCCCTGCGGTATTCCACAGTTTAACACATGAGGGGAAGAAAATAAACCATTGATATAGGTGGACTGTTTCCTATTAATTAGATATGACTGTTCCCAATTCAATGCTACCTCCTTAAAACCATAATGCATTCATTTTGTCAAAATTATTTCATGATCCACTAAATCAAATGATGCACTGCAATTTTAAAATAGCACACCCACAAACTTGCAATTATCCATAGCATTGAGCCACTGGTCAGTCATATCAACCAATGCAGTGGTAGTGGAATGGTTTCTGCGATAAGCATGCTGATTGGCTGTAATCAGGTCATTCTTTTCCATGTACTCCCATGTTTGTCTACTCACAATACCCTCCAACATCTTACTGAGTGTAAGGAGTAGACTAATTGGTCGACTATTGGCAGGAGTAATGTGTTCCTTGCATTCTTTCGGAATAGGACACAGTTTCGCATGCTTCCATATATTTGCAAACATCCCCTTTTCCAGTGACCAATTAAATATGTATCTCAGTGGAACTGCAATCTGGGGAGCAGCACAGCGAAGCAAAAACATATCCATAAGACCAAGATTTACCATCAGGTAATGACTTCAATAGGTTTAACACCTCCTCCACTGACACCGTTTGTAGACTAAAAGAGCAGACCTTATTGCTCATAATATGATCATCAATCCATTGGATAATAGCTTGTTTGGAAGAATGTATGTTTACATTGTTGCTCAGTAAATTAATTTTCTTTGTAAAGAAAATCTGCAAAATGATTGGCAAAATCAACTGGTTTTGTTATTGTTCTCCCTTCAACCTCCACACTAGATGGGCATGATGAGATAGATGTACCAAGTAAGCCCTTAACTGTGTTCCATACCTTTTTAGAATAATTTTTACAATCAATAAAAACATTGTTATAAAATAACTTTTTTTTCTTTCGATTCAATTTAACTGCATAATTACGTAATGTTCTATAATTCTGTTCATCAATTTCTAATTTTGTTCTGGTTTTGTATTTCTAATTGAGTTTTGTTTGGGATGATCTCCAATTAGAGGCAGCTGGTCATCATTGTCTCTAATTGGAGATCATACTTAAGTAGGTGTTTTTCCCACCTGGGTTTGTGGGAGATTGTTTTTGAGTGTTTCACCTCTGCGACACGGTTTGTTGTTGTTTGTTCTTTAGTTTATGTGTAAGTATTGCATAGTTTCACAGTGAAAATAAAATGTGGAACGACACACACGCTGCACTTTGGTCCGCTCCTTCCTACGACAACCGTGACAGAATCTCCCACCACCAAAGGACCAAGCAGCGTGGAATGGACCAGTGGACTTGGGAGGAGATACTGGACGGGAAAGGACCCTGGAGGCAGGCTGGGGAGTATCGACGTCCTAAAGAGGAGATTGAGGCAGCGAAAGCGGAGCGGTGATATTACGAGGCACTATACCAACCACGAGGCAAGTGCGAGAGGCAGCCCCAAAACTTTTTTGGGGGCTGCCTCTCGCATAACAAACAGGAATAACGTATCTTACGCTGCTGGAGAGATTCCTGGTAAGGGGGGTCTTTGAGCAGCAAAGGGGGAGGGGCCACCAATGTTACCGCCACTGCAGGTGACGGCAGAGACTGGGGACTGGCAAGGGTCAAGGCTCTACAAACTGGCAAGGCTCTACAAACCCCAGTACCAAAGAGGTCAGGGGACCTCCAGTGAAGGGTTTTACATGGAGCCCTGGCCACTAACAGCTGGTTGGCACGGGTTGAACCGAGAGTTGGGCAGGGGTGTCCTTTCTGTGTTATGAGAGAAACTGTGATTCATGTGTTTTCTGGGTGCGCCAGATTAATGCCATTAATATCTCTGTTGGAATGTCTGTGTGAGAGGTTGGGGATGGTTTTTACGGTTGGGATGTTTATAATGGGGTACAGGTATTCAAATAATAAGGCCAAATGTGTTTTGTTGAATTTTCTGTTTGCTCAGGCAAAGTTGGCTATTTGGATAACAAGGAAGAACAGGGTCAAAGGTGGGGAATAACAGACCCTTTACTATTATTTAATGGGATTGTCTCTGGGTGGAATTTGAGTTCTATAAAATTATAAAAGTGTGGAGATGTTTCAGGAGATATGGTGTGTTGGGGGTCTGTTTAGCTGAGGAGAGACGTTTTGGATATACGGTTGTTGAAGTGATGAGGTTTTTTGGTTATTGTGATGTGTGGTGTTGTTTTGTATCGTGTGGTAGAGGGAAAGGTGAATATGGTACATGTATGCAATACAGGATATATTTGTGTTTTATTTTAAGGGGGTGGTGAGGTTTTAATGAAATTATGTTTCATTAAAAAAATACAAAAAAGTCAGTCTCTCTCTCTTATTTATATATATATATATATATATATATATATATATATATATACTGCTCAAAAAAATAAAGGGAACACTTAAACAACACATCCTAGATCTGAATGAAAGAAATAATCTTATTAAATACTTTTTTCTTTACATAGTTGAATGTGCTGACAACAAAATCACACAAAAATAACCAATGGAAATCCAATTTATCAACCCATGGAGGTCTGGATTTGGAGTCACACTCAAAATTAAAGTGGAAAACCACACTACAGGCTGATCCAACTTTGATGTAATGTCCTTAAAACAAGTAAAAATGAGGCTCAGTAGTGTGTGTGGCCTCCCTACAACGCCTGGGAATGCTCCTGATGAGGTGGAGGATGGTCTCCTGAGGGATCTGCCCCCGGACCTGGACTAAAGCATCCGCCAACTCCTGGACAGTCTGTGGTGCAACGTGGCGTTGGTGGATGGAGCGAGACATGATGTCCCAGAGGTGCTCAATTGGATTCAGGTCTGGGGAACGGGCGGGCCAGTCCATAGCATCAATGCCTTCCTCTTACAGGAACTGCTGACACACTCCAGCCACATGAGGTCTAGCATTGTCTTGCATTAGGAGGAACCCAGGGCCAACCGCACCAGCATATGGTCTCACAAGGGGTCTGAGGATCTCATCTCGGTACCTAATGGCAGTCAGGCTACCTCTGGCGAGCACATGGAGGGCTGTGCGGCCCCCCAAAGAAATGCCACCCCACACCATGACTGACCCACCGCCAAACCGGTCATGCTGGAGGATGTTGCTGGCAGCAGAACGTTCTCCACGGCGTCTCCAGACTCTGTCACGTCTGTCACGTGCTCAGTGTGAACCTGCTTTCATCTGTGAAGAGCACAGGGCGCCAGTGGCGAATTTGCCAATCTTGGTGTTCTCTGGCAAATGCCAAACGTCCTGCACGGTGTTGGGTTGTAAGCACAACCCCCACCTGTGGACGTTGGGCCCTCATACCACCCTCATGGAGTCTGTTTCTGACCATTTAAGCAGACACATGCACATTTGTGGCCTGCTGGAGGTCATTTTGCAGGGCTCTGGCAGTGCTTCTCCTGCTCCTCCTTGCACAAAGGCGGAGGTAGCGGTCCTGCTGCTGGGTTGTTGCCCTCCTACGGCCTCCTCCACGTCTCCTGATGTACTGGCCTGTCTCCTGGTAGCGCCTCCATGCTCTGGACACTACGCTGACAGACACAGCAAACCTTCTTGCCACAGCTCGCATTGATGTGCCATCCTGGATGAGCTGCACTACCTGAGCCACTTGTGTGGGTTGTAGACTCCGTCTCATGCTACCACTAGAGTGAAAGCACCGCCAGCATTCAAAAGTGACCAAAACATCAGCCAGGAAGCATAGGAACTGAGAAGTGGTCTGTGGTCCCCACCTGCAGAACCACTCCTTTATTGGGGGTGTCTTGCTAATTGCCTATAATTTCCACCTGTTGTCTATTCCATTTGCACAACAGCATGTGAAATTTATTGTCAATCAGTGTTGCTTCCTAAGTGGACAGTTTGATTTCACAGAAGTGTGATTGACTTGGAGTTACATTGTGTTGTTTAAGTGTTCCCTTTATTCTTTTGAGCAGTGTGTGTGTGTGTATATATATATATATGTATATATATATATATATATATATATATATATATGGCAGCTCCCAGTCACAGAATTACAGTTGACAGCTGTTCTGTCAATCCTAGAAACCTTCCATGACAGATTCTTCATGGGATGTCCAGCAATCACCACCTCATTTTACACCAGTCCAATTTGAGCTATACAGAACCGTGACAACTTCTTGTCAAATAAACAAATGTCAGAATAGATGGATGTGAGAAGGGGGTGCGGGAGGGTGCGTGGTATTATTTAAGATACTCTTTGAAGAGGTAGTGTTTCAGATGTTTTTGGAAAATGGGAAGGGACTCCACTGTCCTAGTTTCAAGGGGAAACTGGTTCCACCATTGGCGTGCCAGGATAGAGAAGAACTTGAAGTAGGCTGAGCAGACACTGCCTCCCATAAGGGGTGGGAGGGCCAAGAAACCAGAGGTGGCTGAACGGAGTGCTCGGGCTGGGGTGTAGGGTTTAAGCATAGCCTGATGGTAGGGAGGGGCAGTTTCTCTTGCTGCTTCGTAGGCAAGTACCATGGTTTTGTAGTGGATGCCAGCTTTGACTGGAAGCCAGTGGAGTACACAGAGGAATGGGGTGACAAGTGAGAACTTGGTAAGTTTGAACACAAGGCAGGCAGCAGCGTTTTTGATAAATTGCAGGGGTTTGATGGCACAAGCGGGGAGCCCAGCCAACAGCGAGTTACAGTAGTCCAGACGGATGACACGTACCTGGATTAGGACCTTAGAGCATGAACCTGCAGTAGCGAGTCACTGCTTTCATGTTTGCAGAGAACGACATGGTGTTGTCCAGGGTCACGCCAAGGTTCTTTGCACCCTGGGAGGGGCATATTGTGTAGTTGTCAACCGTGGTGGATAGGTCTTTGAGCGGGCAGGCCTTCCCCGGGAGGGAGAGTAGCGCTGACTTGTCGCAGCTGTGCTTGAGGCGATGGGCTGACGTTCAAGTTGACATATCTGTAACCAGAAGGGGGGAAGGACAAAAGTAGTTGAGTGTCGTCCGCATAGCAATAATAGGAGAGACCATGTGATGATATGATGGAGCTGAGTGACTTGGTAGATAAAGAGAAGAGGACATAGCCTAGAACTGAGATCTGGGGGACACCAGTCGTGAGAGAACATGGTGTAGACACAGATCCTTTCCACATCACCTGCTAGGAGCGGCCTGCCAGGTAGGATGCAATCCAAGAGTGTCCAGAGCCTGAGATGTCCGGTCTGTACCCCACAGGAAACAGTAATATACTGTATTTTAAGAACTTCTACAAACCTTGTCTTGAAAATGTATAGTAATTTACTGTTATTGAGAATATAGTAACATACCGCATTTTGGGAGTGCCAAAAACCTGGGTGCATGGTGTAGTTGTTTCTTACTCATTAACTTATTTTACGGTGTGTCTTATAAGAGGCTATATTTTTTGCACCCATTATTGAGATTGCTGTATGAATATAACTGATATGTGGTAGTGGTACTGTTTAACAATTTAATTTCTATAGGGACAGAAAGAGTGATAGCAAGTCTCAAATCTTTAGTGGCAAGATCTTTTAAGACAACCATCCCACCTCAGACTGTACCTCCACACGCCCCTGCAACCTGTGTGGGGAAGGGTGCCATTTCATCAGAACCTTCCACAGTTCCTATGCCGGCAGGGCAATGGTCAACGCCACCAACCCAAACCAAAACCAACAACCCCCAACCCTCTACCAGACAACAACAACAAAGACCCAGACCTTTCCACAGGCACTGCCAAACCAACCACCCAAGATGTCTCCCGAGATATCTCAGAAACAGCCACCATCCCTGTCAGACAAGGGTATTGTAGGATGTGAGTACGGTGGAGGTAAACCTAGTCATTGAGTGACGATGAGAGTGGTTGTGTCTCTGGAAACACCAGTTAAGCCAGGTGAGGTCTCCGCATATGTGGTGGGTGGGACAAAAGAGCTATCTAAGGCATGCTGGGCGGGGCTGGGGGCTCGGCGGGGCTCCGTGTCAGCAATAAAGGGTCCAGGCCAATTGGCAAAAGAGGTATTGTAGCCCAAGAATTAGCTGGTAGACTTCTTCGGGTAGCCGGGAGATGGGCCTAGCTTGAGGCTAGCTCAAGGCTAACTGGTGCTTGCTTCGGGACAGAGGCGTTAGCCAGCAGTAGCCACTCAGGTTGCAGCTAGCTAGCTGCGATGATCCGGTGTAATGGTCCAGAGCTTGCGGTAGGAATCCGGTGATGTGGTAGAGAAAAAGCAGTCTGATATGCTCTGGGTTGATATTGCGCTGTGCAGACTGGCAGGTATTGACTGAGCTGAAGCGAGCTGGTGTCCGAGTTTACGGTGAAGATCGCTAGCAGTGGCTAACTGACTACTAGCTAGTTAGCTGGCTAGCTTCTGATTGGGGTTCTGGTTCTAAAGTATAAAAATAGCAGATCCGTATCACATTGGGTGAGGCGGGTTGCAGGAAAGTATATTCAGTCCGTAGATGGAAAGTGAGATTAAAATATATACGAAATACATTTAAAAAAAAAGGAAAACGACTATTTACATGGGACAAGACGGGACAAGACAAACACACGTTCGACTGTGGACTGACTGACAGACTGAATTGACTGACTGACTGATTGTTTTTTTCTGATTCCTTTTTTTGGGGGGGATTGATTGCTTTTGTTTCTTTTTTTACTTTTGTTTGATTGGATGACTATTTGGTTTGCTTAATTTGAATTGATTACTTTTTTATTGTTTATTATTATTTGGAATTTTTAAATAATGATGGATAAATATTTTTACTTGTTGAATATTTTAAACTGTAATACATTTTTGAAAAAACAAATAAATGTACCTTTTGTGGTTGGGTTTCTAGCCAGACATGTCCTTTTGAGCCATTTTGCTGTCAGTTTAGAAGCCTTTGTTAAGGCCTAAAGTGCAAGTGGTATAAAACACCAAATATCAGTTGGTAATTACATATTATAATTACATATTCACTATTAACAATTCTGAATAATTGTTCAATACAATTCATCAATAAAGTGCTGTTTTGCTGTATATTTATGGCAGCAAACTAAATTATCATGCCTTGTGAAAAAATATTGTGTTAGGAGTAATAATCTGCTCATTAATTCTTCAGAGTCTAAGACATGGGGGAGAGGGAGGGGGTGGTAAACTGACATGGAATTGTTTTAAGATGGTCAATCATATGGATCATTTAGCTATTTGATTTTTAATCTTAGGACCCCTTTAGGTATAAAAAAAATATGGAAAAACATATTTGATAAAATATAGATTTTGGTATTTACTACTAAAGCCCATAGAAATGCATAAAATAACACATTCATCAATGTCAAAAAGGACAGTCAAAAGATATATCATACGAAACAAAGTTTTGAAGTGTCTGTCCTAAATCTAGGAGATATTAAAAAAAACTCAGGAAATATGTTGTTAACCCCTTTTTTGGGAAGGCACAAAACTACCTTCATACTTCCATTGTTTGTTTGTTTGTTTGTTTTAACCAGTACTGATGAACTTCAGATGAGTCCCGTGACACTTCTGGGGTTCCTACAGCAAAACGGAGAACACCATTGTGTTCGCGAGAGTCTACCTTTTCCATATGTCAAACCTCATGGTCTGACAAACAGCGTTCTAGCTATGCCACCTTTCACCGCAGTTGCGGAGGTGCGACACTGGCAAATGCGGTGGATTGAGACGCATGATATATTTTTTTTATATCTCTAGTTTAAAATTACATAATTTGATGGGGATTTTAATGTTATGTAACTTAGATTGACGCACCTGTTTGTCCATCGACTCTAGATTTTTTTTAAGGCTTGCCTTGTAAATGGATATAATTGTTGGACCAATTAGTGAGAGTCCTGTCCAGGGCGGTTTCCCAAAATAATCTAATTTTAGGTCCATATAGTCATTCTTATTCCAATGTAAAATGGCCTTTCGCGGGAACTCAGCAAAAAACGAAACATCCTCTCACTGTCAACTGCGTTTATTTTCAGCAAATTTAACGTGTAAATATCTGTATGAACATAACAAGATTCAACAACTGAGACATAAACTTAACATGTTCCACAGACATGTGACTAACATAAATTGAATAATGTGTCCCTGAAAAAAGGGGGGGCAAAATCAAAAGTAATTGTCAGTATCTGGTGTGGCCACGAGCTGCATTAAGTATTTCAGTGCATCTCCTCCTCATGGACTGCATCATATTTGCCAGTTATTGCTGTGAGATGTTACCCCACTCTTCCACCAAGGCACCTGCAAGTTCCTGGACATTTCTGGGGGAATGGCACTAGCCCTCACCCTCCGATCCAACAGGTCCCAAACGTGCTCAATGGGAGTGAGATCCGGGCTCTTTGCTGGCCATGGCAGAACACTGACGTTCCTGTCTTGCAGGAAATCATGCACAGAACGAGCAGTATGGCTGGTGGCATTGTCATGCTGGAGGGTCATGTCAGGATGAGCCTGCAGGAAGGGTACCACATGAGGGAGGAGGATGTCTTCCCTGTAACGCACAGCGTTGAGATTTCCTGCAATAACAACAAGCTCAGTCCGATGATGCTGTGACACACCGCCCCAGACCATGATGGACCCTCCACCTCCAAATCGATCCCGCTCCAGAGTACAGGCCTCAGTGTAACACTCATTCCTTCGACGATAAATGCAAATCCGACCATCACCCCTGGTGAGACAAAATCGTGACTCATCAGTGTAGAGCACTTTTTGCCAGTCCTGTCTGTTCCAGCGGCGGTGGGTTTGTGCTCATAGGTGACGTGTTTGCCGGTGATGTCTGGTGAGGACCTGCCTTACAACAGGCCTACAAGCACTCAGTCCAGCCTCTCTCAGCCTATTGCGGACAGTCTGAGCACTGATGGAGGGATTGTGCATTCCTGGTGTAACTCGGGCAGTTGTTGCCATCCTCTACCTGTGATGTGATGTTCGGATGTACCGATCCTGTGCATGTGTAGTTACACGTGGTCTGCCACTGCGATCAGCTGTCCGTCCTGTCTCCCTGTAGCGCTGTCTTAGGCGTCTTACAGTACGTACATTGCAAGTTATTGCCCTGGCCACATCTGCAGTCCTCAAGCCTCTCTGCTGCATGCCTAAGGCACGTTCATGCAGATGAGCAGGAACCCTGGGCATCTTTCTTTTGGTGTTTTTCAGAGTCAGTAGAAAGGCCTCTTTAGTGTCCTAAGTTTTCATAACTGTGACCTTAATTGCCTACCGTCTGTAAGCTGTTAGTGTCTTAACGACCGTTCCACAGGTGCATGTTTATTAATTGTTTATGGTTCATTGAACAAGCATGGGAAACAGTGTTCAAACCCTTTACAATGAAGATCTGTGAAGTAAATTCGTGCAAATCCAAATATCTTTCTAAGACAGGGTCCTGAAAAAGGGATGTTTTTTGTTGTTGCCGAGTTTACATACACAAATATATATGTTTATACATCTCCTACTTGGCATGTTTCTTGTGATGCAGTTCAAAAGCAGCACTGATGGATGTGCTGACATGACAGCTGTGTCAGAGTTTTGAACGACCCATCCCCCCTTTTGTTCCATGCAAGCTTGAAGACCTCGCTCCAGGTGATGGTCTGGTGTTTGGTCCCTCCTCCGCGCCTCTTCCTGTGTTCTGGTGCTGTGACTGGGTCTGGTACTGGAACTGGGTCTGCTGCTGGATCTGCAGATGGAAAGAAGGAAAACCTGAGGAGTGCGCAGACACACCTGGAAGCACAATACCCGGAAGTCAGTGATGATACTCCCCATGGCCTGCTTGCTCCAGGTGTCGGTCTAGAGCTTTGGTCCTTCCTCCATGGCTTTTCTAGTGTCGTGATTAATGGTTCCTGCTTCTGGTCTGGTTCTGCGAGAGTGATACGTGTAGAGGGAGGAAGGCTGAAAGGGAGAGAAAGAAACAGGGCAGTGGTCGAGGGTATGTCCATCAGCCAGTACTGGTGTTCAAGGAGGAGAGATGCGTCAGCAAGGCTGGAGGCTAAAGTCAGAGGGAGCAAACGGGACTCTCACGTACATGTCTGAGGGCCCCCGGTACCAGATTAAAACATTTATAGAAGTAAAAATGGAGACTGTTTAGTGCCAAAAATAAGGCATTAAATACATGTAAAAATGTAATAAAATGTTTCCTGATCTTCCTTATACCTCTCAGATATAGGACATACACTTCAGAACAAACTTCCTTTAGATCTTTTGGTGGGGGGGCTATCTGTTGTTCCATGTAGTGAATCTGTTATTCAATGTGTTTGTATGGGTTAATAAAAGCAAGGCCAAAAATATATGTATTTTTTATACTTCAAGGGGTCTTAAAATTCTAAATCAAATAGCTAAATGATTCCATATAGCGTAGTATAACACCGGCTTAGACAGGGTGTAGACACTTATGGGTTAACTTTTCCTTATGCGCGAGTGTAAATTTGAAATGGAAGTTATGGAACGGAAGGTTTGGAACTCCTTCGTGTGCTTCTGTTATGGTGAAAAGTCCTCAATGAAACTGACATGAAATTTGTAGAATGATACATTTGCATCTGTTGGCCATCAAGTAGCCTATTCATTTACATGCCATTGTAGGCTGCTGTTGGCTTCCATTTGATACAATAAATATGTTGAAATGACTACAGTTTATCACTGGAGTCATTGCAAATCAAATTGTGTCACTTGTATAGCCTAACTGGAGCTGGCAAACAGATTTAATAAATAGCCTATAACTTCAGTGTATTGTTGTGTAGCCTTGTGTTATTATGCAATTATTAATGGCCATGTTTAGTAAATTGGAAGTTATCAAAGCTCTATCGCATTGCGGATCAGTTGTTAGAACACAGGTAAATAAATAAATAAACACTGGTTGTTGTTGACAAGCTTATTCCGTTCATATACATATTATTAATTTTGAATTCAGTGATTGAAATTACAATCCCATCCTCGGAAGCCTATTCCAGCAGGCTATTGGGAAACACAACCACTTCATAGCCTCTGTCACATGCGTCGATGAACAGTGACCAAAATGCAGCGAGTATAGTGCTCATCTTTCTTCTTTATTTTAGAGAGAACACTCAAAACAAAATAAACAGACGACGAAACAGTTCCATAAGGCACACAGGCTATACAGAAAATAACCACCCACAAAAACACAGGAAAAAACAGGCTACCTAAGTATGGCTTCCAATCAGAGGCAACTGGTCAGAACGTGACAGCCAAGCTATTCATGTTGATTAAATTAGTCTGTTAATTTGCACTATGCAAGCTGCTAAATCGTTCAGTTTACATCTTGCCTACATTTTGCCTAGACTACTGTAGACTATCAGGGTCTATAGTCTACCTGCATCTATCGAAGCAAAACATGGCAAAGTTGAATAACATTCATAAACTCAGATTTTAGTCAATCTCAGAAATGTATAATTTTTGTTTGTTTGTGGTCTTAACATCTGGCATATAATAACAGCACAATTGCCAGAAAGTCGAACATTTGTTTTTTTCAGTTCATCCAAGTGTTTCTTGTTCAGAGATTTCGAGATCCTCTGTCCAACTTTCATCACTCAAACTCTCCCGTCGGATTTATCTATAGTTATGCGCAAAATGTATTTATTTACAATTATAAACTGGGTTCTTTACAATTATAAACCGGGTTCAAGCCCTGAATGTTGACTGTCTGCTTTTGAGATCCGCTGTACAACTTTCATCACTCAAACTCTCCCGTTGGATTTATCTATAGTTATGCACATGTGCAAAAGGTATTTATTTATAATTAGGAACCGGGTTCGAGCCCTGAATGCTGATTGGCTGAAAGATGTTATATATCAGACAATATACCATGGGTATGTCAAAAATGTATTTTTACTGTTCTAATTACGTTTATAATAGCAATAAGGCATCCCGGGGGGTTGTGGTACAGTGGGGGAAAAAAGTATTTGATCCCCTGCTGATTTTGTATGTTTGCCCACTTACAAAGAAATTATCAGTCTATAATTTTAATGGTAGGTTTATTTGAACAGTGAGAGACAGAATAACAACAAAAAAATCCAGAAAAACGCATGTCAAAATTTTTTATAAATGATTTGCATTTTAATGAGGGAAATAAGTATTTGACCCCTCTGCAAAACATGACTTAGTACTTGGTGGCAAAAACCCTTGTTGGCAATCATAGAGGTCAGACGTTTCCTGTAGTTGGCCACCAGGTTTGCACACATCTCAGAAGGGATTTTGTCCCACTCCTCTTTGCAGATCTTCTCCAAGTCATTAAGGTTTCGAGGCTGACATTTGGCAACTCGAACCTTCAGCTCCCTCCACAGATGTTCTATGGGATTAAGGTCTGGAGACTGCCTAGGCCACTCCAGGACCTTAATGTGCTTCTTCTTGAGCCACTCCTTTATTGCCTTGGCCGTGTGTTTTGGGTCATTGTCATGCTGGAATACCCATCCACGACCCATTTTCAATGCCCTGGCTGAGGGAAGGATGTTCTCACCCAAGATTTGACGGTACATGGCCCCATCCATCGTCCCTTTGATGCGGTGAAGTTGTCCTGTCCCCTTAGCAGAAAAACACCCCCAAAGCATAATGTTTCCACCTCCATGTTTGACGGTGGAGATGGTGTTCTTGGGGTCATAGGCAGCATTCCTCCTCCGCCAAACACGGCGAGTTTAGTTGATGCCAAAGAGCTCCGTTTTGGTCTCATCTGACCACAACACTTTCACCAGTTGTCCTCTGAATCATTCAGATGTTCATTGGCAAACTTCAGAAGGGCATGAATATGTGCTTTCTTGAGCAGGGGGACCTTGCTGGTGCTGCAGGATTTCAGTCCTTCAAGGCATAGTGTGTTACCAATTGTTTTCTTGGTGACTATAGTCCCAGCTGCCTTGAGATCATTGACAAGCTCCTCCCATGTAGTTCTGGGCTGATTCCTCACCGTTCTCATGATCATTGCAACCCCACGAGGTGAGATCTTGCATGGAGCCCCAGGCCAACCGATATTGACAGTTCTTTTGTGTTTCTTCCATTTGCGAATAATTGCACCAAATATTGTCACCTTCTCACCAAGCTGCTTGGCGATGGTCTTGTAGCCCATTCCACATTCCAGCCTTGTGTAGGTCTACAATCTTGTCCCTGACATCCTTGGAGAGCTCTTTGGTCTTGGCCATTGGTGGAGAGTTTGGAATCTGATTGATTGATTGCTTCTGTGGACAGGTGTCTTTTTTACATGTAACAAGCTGCGGTTAGGAGCACTCCCTTTAAGAGCGTGCTCCTAATCTCAGTTCGTTACCTGTATAAAAGACACCTGGGAGCGAGAAATCTTTCTGATTGAGAGGTGGTCAAATACTTATTTCCCTCATTAAAATGCAAATCAATTTATAACATTTTTGACATGTGTTTTTCTGGATGTTTTTGTTGGTATTCTGTCTCTCACTGTTCAAATAAACCTACCATTAAAATTATAGACTGATCCTTTCTTCATCAGTGGGCAAACGTACAAAATCAGCAGGGGATCAAATACTTTTTTCCCCCACTGTATATGGCCAATATACCAATGCTAACGGCTGTATCCAGGCACTCTGTGTTGCGTCATTCTTAAGAACAGCCCTTAGCCGTGGTATATTGGCAATATACCATACGCCCTGGTGCCTTATTGCTTAATCATAGCATTCAAACGAATTAAATCAACATCCATTGATGGAAAATGATCTGGCGAGTTTAATAAGGTCAAATTACCTTTTCAGTTTCTACATATTCAAATTAGTTTATTAAGTCATGTCATAGTTAGAAATAATTATTATTTTGATGAATACCTAATTTTGCTTCAAACTTTGTTACAAGTTATGTCGATATTACTTCTTAATTGGCTTGATAACGTTATGGAAAAAGAAATATTGTATAAATGTGGCAACTCCTCTCTAGCTGTGTAAAAAAATGTGGGCTAGTTTTCAGGCCTTTTGGGCATTTTATTTTTGTTGCTAAACTGGCAACCCTGCAAGAAACGTTATTGACATCATTGATGTAATTTCAATGTTTGAGTTACTTTGACGATCACCAAATTAGCCTGAGATGAATTTACTGCAACGCTGCTCACTGTATCCAAGTTGCTTGACATAGGTGTTTCAAAGAGCTGTCAGTCAAGGTGAGCTCATGCATATAAGTTCCTGGTCTCTCCATGGGAGAGAAATTCTTTATCTTAAAATGTTGAGCATTTCAATCCAAAACAAATATTATAGGTGATTTTTTATTTATTTTTACTCAAAAGGCTATAAGAATGACTGTTCAGGACCTTTAAAGAATATATGTTGTTAAGGATGACAAATTGACTTAGAATCTCACTTGGTGAAGTCCATAGGATAAAACATTCATGAATGCAACAAACACATCTCTGTCACTACCAAATATAGTCATGGGTGGTACATCTACAATTCAATCGAAAGGCAAGGTACTCTGGGAAATAATCAAACAAGTTTCACTCGAAGCAGTGTGTTAATATAACGCTGGTTCCATTATATGGTCCCACTCTTTCAGTGTTGATTTAATACTGGATCATTTGCTGTGTACTGTAAGGTCACTGACCACCTGTCTTTCCTCAGTAATGTAGTTCAGACTTAATTTTAACTGTAGGTCCCCAAGATACTACTTCTTGTATTACATGTTGTTATAGGCACTCCATTCTCCCCCTCAACGAGATATATCCCAGAGTTTGTGTGCATATCTGTTTACTTTTTGTCCACAAACTCCCTTTTTATTGCTTATTTTCTTGGCTTGATAAACTCAGTCCAGGAATAAAATAGTTTTTACTGTTGCGGCTGTTAAAATGTGATTTGGCCTCAAAGTGAAAAGGATGGTTAGTATAAAAATAAGAGTGCATGCAGTCACTAATGACCAGGAGGTTGCAGAGTGATGGCTCATATACAGCTGGAAATAAATTACTTCCCTCATCGTATCGTGGTCTGCATCCCAAATGGCACCCCATTGCCTTTATAGTTCACTACTTTTTTTGTCCATTTTAATCAAATCGTATCGGTCACACACTGTACACATATTTAGCAGATGTTATTGCGGGTGTAGAGACATGCCTGTGTTCCTAGCTCCAGCAGTACAGTAGTATCTAACAATTCACAAAAATAAACACAAATATAAAAGTAAAAGAATGGAATTATGAAATATATAAATATTAGGATGAGGAATGTGGGAGTGGCATTGACTAAAATACAGTATATACATTTGAAATGAATAAAGCAGTATGTAAACATTATTAAAGTGACTAGTGATTCCATGTCTATGTAGATAGGGCAGCAGCCTCTTAGGTGCAGGGTTGTGTAACCGGGTGGTAGCCGGCTAGTGATGGCTATTTAACAGTCTGATGGCCTTGACATAGAAGCTGTTTTTCAGTCTGTCGGCCCAGCTTTGATGCACCTGTACTGACCTCGCCTTCTGGATGATAGCGGGGTGAACAGGTCGTGGCTTGGGTGGTTGATGTCCTTAATGATCATTTTGGCCTTCCTGTGACATTGGGTGGTGTAGGTGTCCTGGAGGGCAGGTAGGTTGCCCCCGGTGATGCGTTGGGCAGACCGCACCACCCTCTGGAGAGCCCTGCGGTTGCGGGGAGTGCAGTTGCCGTACCAGGTGGTGATACAGCCTGAAAGGACGCTCTCAATTGTGTATCTGTAAAAGTTTGTGAGGGTCTTAGGGGCCAAGCCAAATTTCTTCAGCCTTCTGAGGTTGAAGAGGCACTGTTGCACCTTCTTCACCATACTGTCTGTGTGGGTGGACCATTTCAGATTGTCAGTGATGTGTACGCAGAGAAACGTGAAGCTTTAAATAGGAATAGGGTGCCATGTGGGGGACACACATTAAGGTTCCCAAGGTGTCAGAATTTCTATGTCAACAGACGTATGTTGCCCTGTCAGACCCAGATGATTGGCCGAGGAGTAAATCTAGTGAAGCCGAAGAGACATTACTGTGATTGGCAAGGGCAATGACAAAGATAACTATCCAATTCAAATGTAAAATTACTTATCGTTAATTATGCATATACCTACTGTAGATAAGATATTTAATTTTTAGATCCGCTGTTCTGAATCTCTGGTCTGAGTTCGTATGGCAGCAAGCAAACAGTAACTCCTACCTGACTTTGATGAAGAGAGAATCCAACTGGGAAAAGGCAAACGACAGCGATCAACACCAGTTTGGAGGATATAATAGTTAGTGATGAAGTGTTATGTAAACAAGTGTATAAAAGGCTTTCACTTGTGTATACCCCCCGGGTGCACGTTTGGGGTTTTACTCTAGCACTACACAGTTGATTCTAATAATCAAAGCTTGATGATGAGTTGGTTATTTGAATCAGCGGTGTAATGCTAGGGAAAAAACTAAACGTGCACATAGGAGGACCCCAGGACCGAGTTTGGGTAACCCTGCTGTACACCACTGGATAATGTCAGGGATGGGCAGAATTTACAAAACGCAATTACAAAATACAGATACAAAATACCATAAAGATCAATGTATCAAAATAGACTACAAAATATTTGTATTTTGTAATGTATTTAATTAAAATACATGTGTTTTGTATTTTAAAATACAAAAATATATTAGCGTCCTTTCAGTAGTTCCGAAAAGCAACAACATTCAGTAACTATTACAAAACGCTTTTCTTCCTATGTGATACGTTGTTGTTTTTCTACCTTCAATGAGCAAGTCACTCTGGATAGGAGTGTCTGCTAAATGAACAAAATGTAAATGCATATGTAAAATTAACATACCCATTGTGCTTTGCAGTTCATTTTGGCATTATTTTTGGCCTTGTTTCTGGGCGAAGCTCATTACTCAGCAAGCTTTGTAATTGCACATTTTTATATTTACATTTTAGTCACTTAGTAGATGCTTTCATCCAGAGCAATTTACAGTTAGTGCATTAATCTTAAAGCTGCAATATTTAACTTTTTTGGCAAACCAACCAAATTCACATAGATATACTGTATATAGATCTGTCATTCTCATTGAAAACAGGTCTAAGAAGCGGTAGATCTGTTCTACATGCACTATTTCTATGCTTCCCATTCTTAAGTTTAGTTTTTTTGGTTTTGTACACCAGCTTCAAACAGCTGAAATACAGTATTTTTGGTTATGGAAAATATATTTCACAGCTGTTAAGATGGGACAATGATTCTCTACACCAGGGGTCATGAACTACATTCAGCAGTGGGCTGATTATTTTCTTGAGCGCATGGTCTGGGGGCCTGAACATAATTACAAATAATTTAAAGACTGCAAATTGACCGCAAGAAGCACAAACAGATATATTATTTGACTAAAACATAATAATTTCAAACCTTGAATACAATTGTATACGATCACGTCTCTCTATTATCAAATCAAAACAAAGTTTATTTGTCACGTGCCCCGAATACAACAGGTGTAGACCTTACAGTGTAATGCTTACTTACAGGCTCTAACCAATAGAGTGAAAAAAGGTATGTGTGTGTGTGTGGGTAAGTAAAGAAATTAAACAACAGTAAAAAGACATTTGAAAATAAGAGTAGCAAGGCTATATACGGACACCGGTTATTCAGGCTTATTGAGGTAGTATGTACATGTAGGTATGGTTAAAGTGACTATGCATATATGATGAACAGAGAGTAGCAGTAGTGTAAAAAGAGGGGTTGGCGGGTGGTGGGACACAATGCAGATAGCCCGGTTAGCCAAAGTGCGGGAGCACTGGTTGTTCGGGCCAATTGAGGTAGTATGTACATGAATGTATAGTTAAAGTGTATGCATATAAGATAAACAGAGCGTAGCAGCAGCGTAAAAAGAGGGGTTGGGGGGGGGGGGGCGCACAATGCAAATAGTCCGGGTAACCA
Organism: Salmo salar; assembly: GCF_965601325.2. Lineage (NCBI taxonomy): Eukaryota > Metazoa > Chordata > Actinopteri > Salmoniformes > Salmonidae > Salmo > Salmo salar. The sequence goes on along the minus strand of NC_138309.1, from coordinate 22,656,170 downwards.
TTTGGTTACCTGTTCAGGAGTCTTATGGCTTGGGGGTAAAAACTGTTGAGAAGCCTTTTTGTCCTTGACTTGGCACTCCGGTATCGCTTGCCATGCGGTAGTAGAGAGAACAGTCTATGACTGGGGCGGCTGGGGTCTTTGACAATTTTTAGGGCCTTCCTCTGACACCGCCTGGTGTAGAGGTCCTGGATGGCAGGCAACTTTGTCCCAGTGATGTACTGGGCCGTACGCACTACCCTCTGAAGTGCCTTGCGGTCGGAGGCCGAGCAATTGCCGTACCAGGCAGTGATGCAACCGGTCAGGATGCTCTCGATGTTGCAGCTGTAGAACCTTTTGAGATCTCAGGACCCATGCCAAATCTTTTTAGTTTCCTGAGGGGGAATAGGCATTGTCGTGCCCTTTTTACGACTGTCTTGGTGTGTTTGGACCATTCTAGTTTGATGTTGATGTGGACACCAAGGAATTTGAAGCTCTCAACCTGCTCCACTACAGCCCCATCAATGAGAATTATTATGTGTGGGAATACTTGGGAACAGATTTCCAAAATTAAAATTTGATGGTGATTTGCTGGTGTTTTTAGTCTTATGTCCAACCATGAAAAAAAAATCATAGAAATATATGCATTTGTTACTCAGAAAACTTGAGGGGCCAAATAAAAACACCAGCGGGCCAAATTCTCCAGTTGGGACACCCTGCTCTACACTAAATTGAAATTAGGGGAACTATTCAAATTTTTACAACCCGGAAATGGCGGAGTGATGTCTGTATAGTGCATCTTTAAGGTTGCTAGGTGAGACAACATCACAATCTTATCAAGTACATTTTCCCTCAACAAAGAATTTATCAAAATGTTTACATGTACATTTATATTTAGTTAATTTAGCAGATGCCCTTATCACACCAGAGTGCTATCAAACTTCTGATACCAATGCATGGTGAAAGGAGGGGCACAAAATGTAGACCACTATAAAAAAAAGGGTACAGAAAAGGATTTTGTGTTTTGAAAATACAAAATACATTGAAGTGTTGTTCAGCCCAGTGAACTAGAAGCAATCAGGGCTCCCGAGTGGAGCAGGGGTCTAAGGCACTGCATCTCAGTGCTAGAGGCATCACTACAGACCCTGGTTCAATCCTGGGCTGTATCACAACCAGACATGATCGGGGGTGCCACACAATAGGCCCAGCATTGTCTGGGTTAGGGGATGGTTTGGCTGGTGTAGGCTGTTATTGTAAAATAAGAATTTGTTCTTAAGTGACTTGCTGGGTTAAATACATTTTTTATAAAAATATGGATTTCAAATACATGTAACAGATTTAGTGGCCATCTCTGGATAATGTAATCCACAAAGCCTACTCGCTGAGGACCGACCGTGAGAGAGAGAGAGAGCAAACAAGCAAACCCTTACAGAAAATCACATTATTTCATATTTTCATCAAGAAACCACAACTAACCATCAAACAACAACAGGTAAGCAGCGCAAACATTACTCACACATTCACAGGCCCAAATGTAGCCCCACAGTGGAGGTGTCATAATGCCCATAAACCTAACGGTCAAACAGGGAAATGGTTCCAAACTATTTTCCACAATTCATTTTTCCCATAGGGAATTTTTGAAAGAACTAAAATAAGGGCTGTGTTTATAGTAGGCTTACAGTGGCTTGCGAAAGTATTCACCCCCTTGTCATTTTTCCTATTTTGTTGCCTTACAACCTGGAATTAAAATAGATTTTCTTTGGGGGGGTTGTATCATTTTATTTACACAACATACCTACCACTTTGAAGATGCAAACTGTTTTATGTGAAACAAACAAAAATTAGACAAAACAACTGAACACTTGAGCGTGCATAACTATTCACCCCCCCCAAGTCAATACTTTGTAGAGCCACCTTTTGCAGCAATTACAGATGCAAGTCTCTTACGGTATGTCTCTATAAGCTTGGCACATCTAGCCACTGGGATTTTTGCCCATTCTTCAAGGCAAGACTGCTCCAGCTCCTTCAAGTTGGATCAGTCCGCTGGTGTACAGCAATCTTTAAATCATACCACAGATTCTCAATTGGATTGAGGTCTGGACTTTGACTAGGCTATTCCAAGACATTTAAATGTTTCCCCTTAAACCACTCGAGTGTTGCTTTAGCAGTACGCTTAGGGTAATTGTCCTGCTGGAAGGTGAACCTCCGTCCGAGTCTCAAATCTCTGGAAGACTGAAACCGCTTTCACTCAAGAATTTCCCTGTATTTAGCTCCATTCATCATTCCTTCAATTATGACCACTTTCCCAGTCTCTGCCGTTGAAAAACATCCCCACAGCATGATGCTGCCACCACCATGCTTCACTGTGGGCGATGAGAGGTGTTGGGTTTGCACCAGACATAGCATTTTCCTTGATGGCCAAATAGCTCAATTTTAGTTTCATGTGATCAGACTACCTTTTTCTATATGTTTGGGGATTCTCCCACATGCCTTTTGGCAAACACCAAACGTGTTTGCTTATTTTTTTATTTTAGCAATGGCTTTTTTCTGGCGACTCTTCTATAAAGCCCAGCTCTGTGGAGTGTACAGCTAAAGTGGTTTTATGGACAGATACTTAAATATCTGCTGTGAAGCTTTGCAGCTCCTTCAGAGTTACAGTAACAGGCGGCAGGTAGCCTAGTGGTGAGAGCAGTGGACTAGTAACTGAAAAGTTGCAAGATTGAATCCCTGTGCTGACAAGGTATAAATCTGTCGTTCTGTCCCTGAACAAGGCAGTTAACCCACTGTTCCTAGGCCGTCATTGAAAATAAGAATTTGTTCTTAACTGACTTCCCTAGTTAAATAAAGATCAAATTAAAAAAAATACATCTCTTTGTTGCCTCTCTGATTAATGCTCTCCTTGCCTGGTCTGTGAGTTTTGGTGGGCGGCCCTCTCTTGGCAGGTTTGTTGTGGTGCCATATTCTTTCCATTTTTTAATAATACTCCGTGGGATGTTCAAAGTTTGATATCTTTTTTTACCCAACCCTGATTTGTACTTTTCCACAACTTTGTCCCTGACCTGTTTGGAGAACTCCTTGGTCTTCATGGTGGCACTTGCTTGGAGGTGCCCCTTGCTTAGTGGTGTTGCAGACTCTGGGGCCTTTCAGAGCAGGTGTATATATACTGAGACAAGGTGACAGATCATGTGACACTTAGATTGCACGCAGGTGGATTTTATTTAACTAATTATGTGACTTCTGAAGGTAATTGGTTGCACCAGATCTTATTTAGGGGGTCCATAGCAAAGGGTGTGAATACATATGCACGCACCACTTTTCCGTTTAAATTTTGTATTACATTTTACTTCACCAATTTTGACTATTTTGTGTATGTCCACTACATGAAATCGAAATAAAAATCCATTTCAATTACAGGATGTAATGCATGAAAATAGGAAAAACTCCAAGGAGGATGAATAATTTTGCACCCTTGTGTGACATTTTGATAACCATATAAATCTCATATGGTGACTTTCATCAATATATCCGGCAGTATTTACTCTCGGATTCGAAAAATGCCTATTTGTGTCAAAGTAGGCATCATGCAAGACTCAGAATCCCTGCAAGCACCTGCACGTCATCTCTAGCTGACACCTTTGCTAACAGGTATTGTGTTAATTTTGAACTTGCATACGACAGTTCACATAATTATCCATTTAAAGAAATGTAGCCAATTTATTCATTACTACATTTAGCTAGTTAACATTTGATAGTTAATCCAGTGATTCTTACCTTTGCCTCGATTCGGCAGTCTCGTCCAAATCATCATGGCATTTGTAGTTCTTTATGATAGCCACATTAGCAGCTAATTAGCATTTCCTTTTTGGGGGGTAAATACAGGCGAATATATTGATAAAAGTCACCTTGTCTTAGAGATTTACATGGTTGTCAAAACGTCATGCCATGGTAAGCCTACACAAAACACTGCCCTTATTTTATGTGTTTCTAAAATCCCCTATGGGGAAAATGAATCGTGATAAAACATTTGGTACCATTTCCTTGTTTGACCGCTAAGTTTAATGTGTATTATGACTCATAGTGTGGTACTCTATAGCTTGTGCCCCACACATCTGCCCTGCAGGAACAGGAGAATTTCAGCAGCACAGACAGGGCCCAAATGCCAGCGAGTAGGCCTACTTGTAGATAGCGCTACACACACAAAATGCCTAGTAGTCAGCGCTACTGATTAAGATGTATACTTACGCAATAGACATGTAATGCGCAAAGGCGCTACTGTAAATAAACACTTGCACTTACTTGTAAACAAAGTCCATCCGTCTATCCTTCTGGGTAAAGACATCAGTGACTGTAAAACTCCTCCAAGGTTTGCCCTCAGTTTTAAAAGTTTCTAAGGTCCCGATATGCGATGGAGATGATGGCAAGAGATGAGAGTCGTTCTTGATCGGTCCGGTTTCGACTGTATGTCTTTTCCGATTCAGCACAGAAAATTACCTCTCAATGGATGCTGCTGTGACTGACGATGAGGACCAGCTGCAGTAACTGTGTTGCCTTGGGACAGTCTGTGTCAGGTCATGCTGGAACTAAAAGCTGAGGAGCTGTCCAGGGGCCTCATTTATAAACCGTTCATACGTACAAAACCGACCCCATAATGTACATGCGCCAGTTTTCACACAAAAGTTGGAATTTATAAAAACTGAACTTGACTTGAGAATGTGCTTTCCTCCCCGCAAACTTTAAACCATGGGTACACAGTTTCTAGTGGTTGAATTATTGCATTACATGAAGGCAAAAGTAGCCTTCTGTAAATAGGGAATATAATATGACACTCTTATTCACGACAAAAAACAGGCAGCTAAATATAATAAGAAGATGCAATAACTTGCCGTTACTGAGAAGAGTGAAAATCTCTTTATTTTATCTTCACATTCTAAAATAATTAGAGATAGGCATATATTTTCTATTTATTTCATTACCATGATCATTGCAGAATAAATATGTTCTAACTGTGATGATTTCATACTCGCGAAATAGCCTATAGGCCTAAAAGAAGTTAGGATAGGCTACCATTCGTCCCATCTCTCATCTAATTGGACCTACTTCACAATAGTAAATAGATAAGCTATTTCAAGTATTTTGCTCTATACAATCCGATCTGAAGATAAACGGCAAAACAGAAGGTTCAGCTTTTCCATTGACGTTTGTAGGCTATGTCTGAGTACTGTAATGTAACATTTCTCAGGTAGACAATATTTCATTTATAAATATACATTATACATATATCATAACCATTGCAAATTAAATTCCTCACGCTTTCTGGCAATGATGAGTTCATATTCCAGAAGTAACCATGCACCAATTTACCATGCACATCTCTTATTTAATTGTGCCTAATAGATAGGCCATTATATTTTCTAGTTTTTGCTCTATGAATCTGAAAGGGAGTGTGGTTTATGACATACAGTAGAATTTAACAGGTGAACGTACAGTTAGCGCCAGAGAAAAAGAATGACACCGGAGGGGATGGCTGCCGTTTTATGGGCTCCTAACCAATTATGCTACTTTATGTTTTTCACATTGTTTGTAACTTATTTTGCACATAATGTTGATTCTACCATCTCTTACGACCGAAAATAGCTTCTGGATATCAGAACAGCAATTACTCACCTCAAACTGAACAAATATTTTTTTTTATGAGTCTGACGTGAATGATATAATGTTGCTCCAAGACAAGACCCAAATCCCCGTCATTTGCATGAAGATGAGAATGAAATACAGTGGGATGAGATCAAGGTGACTTGTGAGAATTTGTCTGCGAGTGGGTAACTCGCTTCTACCATCCGTTCTATTGGCCAATGTGCAATCACTGGAGAATAAACTGGATGAGCTCCGTTCAAGGCTATCCTACCAACGGGACATTAAAACTATAATATCTTCTGTTTCACCAAGTTGTGGTTGAACGACAACACGGATAATATACAGTTGGATAGGTTTTTCGAGCATTAGCAGGACAGAACAGCTACGTCCGATAAGACGAGGGGTGGTGGTGTGTGTCTATTTGTCAATAACAGCTGGTGCGCTGTTTAATATTAAGGCAGTCTCGAGGTATTGCTCGCTGAGGTAGAGTACCTCATGATAAGCTGTAGACCACACTATCTACCAAGACAGTTTTCATCTACACTTGAAGTTGGAAGTTTACATACACTTAGGTTGGAGTCATTATTAATACTCGTTTTTCAACCACTCCACAAATTTCTTGTTAACAAAGTGTAGTTTGGTCAAATCGGTTAGGACATCTACTTTGTGCATGACACAAGTAATTTTTCCAACAATTGTTTACAGACAGATTGTTTCACTTATAATTCACTGAATCACAATTCCAGTGGGTCAGAAGTGAACATACACTAAGTTGGCTGTGCCTTTAAACAGCTTGGACAATTCCAGAAAATGATATCATTGCTTCAGAAGGTTCTGATAGGCCAATTGACATAATTTGAGTCAAATGGAGGTGTACCTGTGGATGTATTTCAAGGCCTACCTTCAAACTCAGTGCCTCTTTGCTTGACACCATGGGACCATGCAGCCGTCATACCGCTCAGGATGGCGACACATTCTGTCTCCTAGAGATGAACGTACTTTGGTGCGAAATGTGCAAATCAATCCCAGAACAACAGCAAAGGACCTAGTGAAGATGCTGGAGGAAACAGGTAAAAAATTATCTATATCCACAGTAAAACGAGTCCTATATTGACATAACCTGAAAGGCCGCTCAGCAAGGAAGAAGCCACTGCTCCAAAATCGCCATAAAAAGTCAGACTACAGTTTGCAACTGCAGATGGGGACAAAGATCTTACTTTTTTGAGAAATGTCCTCTGGTCTGATGAAACAAAAAAAGAACTGTTTGGCCATAATGACCATCATTATGTTTGGAGGAAAAAGGGGGAGGCTTGCAAGCCGAAGAACCAACCGTGAAGCACGGGAGTGGCAGCATCATGTTTTGGGGGTGCTTTGCTGCAGGACAGACTGGTGCACTTCACAAAATAGATGGCATCATGAGAATGGAAAATTATGTGGATATATTGAAGCAACATCTCAAGACATCAGTCAGGAATTAAAGCTTGGTCGCAAATGGGTCTTCCAAATGGACAATGACCCCAAGCGTACTTTCAAAGTTGTAGCAAAATGGCTTAAGGACAACAAAGTCAATGTATTGTAGTGGCCATCACAAAGCCCTGACCTCAATCCTATAGAAAATGTGTGAGCAGAACTGAAAAAGTGTGTGTGAGCAAGGAGGCCTACAAACCTGACTCAGTTACACCAGCTCTGTCAGGAGGAATGGGCAAAAATTCACCCAACTTATTGTGGGAAGCTTGTGGAAGGCTACCCGAAACATTTGACCCGTTAAACAATTTTAAAGGCAATGCTACCAAATACTAATTGAGTGTATGTAAACTTCTGACCCACTGGGAATGTGATGAAAGAAATAAAAGCTGCAATGAATCATTCTCTCGACTATTATTCTGACATTTCACATTCTTAATATAAAATGGTGATCCTAACTGACCTAAGACAGGGAATTCTTGTCAGGAATTGTGGAAAAACTGAGTTTAAATGTAGTTGGCTAAGGTGTATGTAAACTTCCGACTTCAACTGTATATCATTCGTAGCTGTCTATTTACCACCACAAACCAACACTGGCACCAAGACCACACTCAACGAGCTGTATAAGTCCATAACCAAAGAAGAAAATGCTCATCCAGAAGCGGCACTCCTAGTGGCCGGGGACTTTAATATTGGGAAATTTTACCTAATTTCTAACAGTGATACTATCAAGAGCAGTGTGCGGTTTCTTTTTTCCTTCATCTTGTTCAACTGTTACCATGCACCTGCAAAAAGTATTTCTCAGATGTGCGAGTGCCTTTAGAATTTTGACCTCATTTCTACCTGCATGTCACGTGCAATCAGGGGAAAAAAAACTCTAGACCACCTTTACTCCAAACACAGAGACATGTACAAATCTCTCTCTCACCCTCCATTTGGAACATCTGACCAGAATTCTATCCTCCTGATTCCTGCTTACAAACAAAAACTAAAGCAGGAGGTGCCAATGACTCGCTCAATACAGAAGTGTTCAGATGATGCAGATCCTACGCTACAGGACTGTTTTGCTAGCACAGACTGAAATATGTTCCAGGATTCATCCAAATGGCATTGAGGAGAATACCATTTCAGTCACCGGCTTCATCAATAAGTGCATCGACGACATTGTCCCCACAGTGACCATACGTACATATCCCAACCAGAAGAGCTGCTGCTTTCAAGGAGCGGGACACTAATCCGGACGCTTATAATAAATCCTGCTTTGCCCTCAGACAAACCATCAAACAGGCAAAGCATCAATACAGGACCTAGATTGAGTCCTACAACACCAGCTCTGATGTTCGTCGGACTACAAATGCAAGCCCAGCCGCGAGCTGCCCAGTGACACGCGCCTTCCAGATGTGCTAAATGCCTTTTATGCTTGCTTCAAGGCGGCCAACAATGAAGCATGCATGAGATCACCAGCTGTTCAGGATGACTGTGTGATCACGCTCTCCATAGCCAATGTGAGCAAGACCTTTAAACAGGTCAACATTCACAAGGCCGCAGAGCCAGATGGATTACCAGGACTTACATGTTTTAAGCAGACCACCATAGTCCCTATGCCCAAGAAAGCAAAGACACAGGGGCCCCTTAGAGGTGCGTGCTTAGTCCCCTCCTATACTCCCTATTCACCCATGACTCCAAAACCAACATTAAGTTTGCTCCAACACAACGGTGGTAGGACTGATCACTGACAACGATGAGACAGCCTATAGATAAGAGGTCAGAGACCTGGCAGTGTGGTGACTGGACAACAACCTCTCCCTCAATGTGAGCAAGACAAAGGAGATGGTCGTGGACTACAGGAAAAGGAGGGCCGAACACGCTCCCATTCACATTGACAGGGCTTTAGTGGAGCGGGCCGAGAGTTTCACCAAGAAAGTCAATGCCTTTTCTGCCTCAGGAGACTGAAAAGATTTGGCATGAGTCCCCAGATCCTCAAAGATCTACAGCTGCACCATCAAGACCATCCTGACCGGTTGCATCATGCCTGGCATGGCAACTGCTCTGCATCCAACCGTAAGGTGCTACAGAGGGTGGTGCATACAGCCCCGTACATCACTCGGGCCAAGCTTCCTGCCATTCAGGACCTATGCAGTGTAAGAGGAAGGCCCAAAAAAATTGTCGGACTCCAGTCACCCAAGTCATAGCATGTTCTCTCTGTAAACCACATGGCAAGCGGTACCGGAGTACCAAGTCTAGGTCTAAAAGGCTCCTTAACATAAGACTGTGAACAATTAATCAAATGGCCACCCGGACTATTTACATTGACACCCGCTCACATCTTTGTTTTTAATAATCAAATTAAATTTTATTAGTCACATTTGCCGAATACAACAGGTGTAGACCTTACAGTGAAATGCTTACTTACGAGTCCCTAACCGACAGTGCAGTTTAAAAAAATATGGATAAGAATAAGAGCTAAAAGTAACAAGTAGTTAAAGAGGAGCAGTAACAAATTAGCAACATACACAGGGGGGTGCTGGTACAGAGTCAATGTGCAGGTGCACCGGTTAGTTGAGGTAGTATGTGCATGTAGGTAGAGTTAATTAAAACTCTTTAGGGATAGGGGGCAGCATTGGGAAGTTTGGATGAGAAGCGTGCCCAGAGTAAACTGCCTGTTCTAGCCCAGAAGCTAGAATATGCATATAATTAGTAGATTTGGATAGAAAACACTCTAAAGTTTCCAAAACTGTTAAAATAATGTCTGTCAGTATAACAGTACTCATATGGCAGGCGAAAACCTGAGACAAATCCAACCAGGAAGTGGGAATTCTGAGGTTTGTAGTTTTCAAGTGAATGCCTATCGAATATCCAGTGTCTGTGGGGTCAGATTGCACTTCCTAAGGCTTCCACTAGGAGGGCCCAGTCTTTAGAACGTTGTTTCCTTCTATTTTAAAAGGGGAGCGAATAAAAGCTGTTGGAACCAGTGTTCTGGCTGAAAGCCTTTAGTTTAGTCAGGCGCGCAGCCGTGAGCACGAGCTCCGTTCCCTTTCATTTCTAAAGACAAAGGAATTGTCCGGTTGGAATATTATTGAAGATTTATGATAAAAACATCCTAAAGATTGATTCTATACATCATTTGACATGTTTCTACAAACTGTAATGGCACTTTTTTGACTTTTCGTCTGGACTTAGTGCCCACGCCAAAAAGGAGGTATTTGGACATTAAGATTAACTTTATCGAACAAAATTAACATTTATTGTCTAACATGGAGACCTGGGAGTGCCATCAGATGAAGATCATCAAAGGTAAGTGATTCATTTTAATGCTATTTCTGACTTTTGTGACACCTCTCCTTGGTTGGAAAATGGCTGTATGGTTTTTGTGGCTAGGCGCTGACCTAACATAATCGCATGGTGTGCTTTAGCCGTAAAGCTTTTTTGAAATCGGACACAGCGGCTGGATTAACAAGAAGTGTATCTTGAATCGTATGTATAACACTTGTATTTTATATCAATGTTTATGATGAGTATTTCTGTAATTTGATGTGGCACTCTGCATTTTAATCGGATGTTTGTTTGAGACAATGCATTTCTGAACATAACACGGCAATTTCAAATGAGGTTTTTGGACATAAAGATTATATTTATCGAACACAACAAAAATGTATTGTCTAACATGGAGTCCTGGGAGTGACACAGATGAAGATCATCAAAGGTTAGTGGTTCATTTTAACGCTATTTCTGACTTTTGTGACACCTTTCCTTCGGAAAATGGCTGTATGGTTTTTTTGTGGCTAGATGCTGACCTAACATAATCGCATGGTGTGCTTTCACCGTAAAGCCTTTTTGAAATCGGACAATGTGGTTGGATTAATGAGAAGTTTATCTTTAAGATAGTGTATAATACTTGTATGTTTGAGGAATTTTAATTATGGGATTTCTGTTGTTTGAATTTGGCACCCTGCAATTTCACTGGCTCTAGGCCAGGTGTTCCGCTAGCGGAACCCCCTTCCCAGAAAGGTTAAAGTGACAATGCAAAGATGACAACAGAGAGTGGCAGTGGTGTGGAGGGGGGGTGGCAATGTGAATAGTCTGGGTTGCCATTTGACTAGATGTTCAGGAGTCTTATGGCTTGGACAATTTTCAGGGCCTTCCTCTGACACCGGCTGGTATAGTGGTCCTGGATGGCAGGAAGCTTGGCCCCAGTGATGTACTGGGCCGTTCGCACTACCCTCTGTAGTGCCTTGAGGTCGGAGGCCAAGTAGTTGCCATACCAGGCAGTGATGCAACCAGTCAGGATGCTCGCGATGGTTCAGCTGTAGAACCTTTTGAGGATCTGAGGTCAAATCTTTTCAGTCTCCTGTGGGGGAATAGGTTTTGTCTTGCCCACTTCACGACTGTCATGGTGTACTTGGACTATGTTAGTTTGTTGGTGATGTGGACACCAAGGAACTTGAAGCTCTCAACCTGCTTCTCTACAGCCCCGTCGATGAGAATGGGGGCGTCTTTTTTCTGTAGTCCACAATCATCTCCTTTGACTTGATCACGTTGAAGGAGAGGTTGTTTACATTGCTGCTACTCGCTGTTTATTATCTATGCATAGTCACTTTACCCCTACCTACAGTGCCTTGCAAAATTATTCATCCCCTTTGGCGTTTTCCTATTTTGTTTCATTACAACCTGTAGTTTAAATTTCATGTGATGGACATACACAAATTAGTACAAATTGGTGAAGTGAAATGAAAAAAATTACTTGTTTAAAAAAATTCAAATAAATAAAAACGGAAAAGTGGTACGTGCATATGTATTTGCTATAAAGTCCCTAAATAAGATCTGGTGCAACCAATTACATTCTGAAGTCACATAATTAGTTAGATTGCACACAGGTGGACTTTATTTAATTGTCACATGATCTCAGCATACACCTGTTCTGAAAGGCCCCAGAGACTGCAACACCACTAAGCAAGGGGTCCCACCAAGCAAGCAGCACGATGAAGACCAAGGGGTTCTCCAAACAGGTCAGGGACAAAGGGGTCTGAATATTCCGTACTGCCCCTAACTTCTCCACCCTGCTCCGTAGCGATTCAGATCCACACCCCTTACCCCTCCCGGCCCCTGATCCCACACAGCAGCAAACCAGCCAGCCTCAGTCCAGACCCCTCGGACCCTCCGAAACACCTTCACCCCTCCCAGCATCTCCCATTCCATCACCAAGACTGTACAGGTTTTCAACAGACAGTATGTGGGGAGGCATGTCTAGACCAGTGAATAGCCAAGAACCACCCAACACAAATGACCCACTAGAGGCACTCCAAATCTGCAATCACATAGCCAACACCAGACATGGACATCTCCCCCAACAACCCATCACCATGACCCTGAGAACACACTCCAAACAGAAGGATTTTCCCCAGGTGGCTGTTCATAGTTGCCTCCGCACTAGGGAATCCATCTATAGATGCCACAAGGTATGTACAAAGAGCTGCCCCCATTTAGGCGCTGAACACACCTACCAACTGTCTGTGAGTTCTCCATGGCCAGGTGGATCTGGGCCCCACTGTTCCCTCTGTCTTCCAGCATCCAGCCTTGCCGCCACATAGCTCCTTCTCCAACACCAGCTTAGGCCGATGGATATACCACCCCCACCTGCTCCCACTCAATCCCTTACCCCCTTCATTCCTGTAAACTTAGAACCAGTACCAGGAACCATTCACCACCACACTAGAAGAGGCGCGGAGGAAGGACCAATGCTCTAGACCAATGCCCGGATCAAGCAGGTCACAGGGGAGTCCCATCACTGACATACGGGTCTTGTGCTTCTAGGTGTGTCTGCTCACTCCGCAGGTTGTCCTTCCTCCCCTCTGCAGATCCAACACCAGTCCCAGCACCAATCCAGATCACAATGGCCAGTCCCAGCAACAGACCACCAGACCAGGCGCGAAGGAGGAATCAAAGATCACATCTTCACCTGGAGTGAGCCGGCCACAGGGAAATACCACCATTGACCTCTGGGTCTGTGGCTCCCTAGTGTCTACTTGCTTCTCAGGTTGTCATTCCTCCCCTATACAGACCCAGATCCAGCACCTGCAGCAGTCCCGGTTCCTGGTTCTCGGTTCATGTTTTTTTCCCGGTTCCCAGCACCACATCCAGCAACAATCAATGGCCTCCAGTCCCGTCCGAGCCACAACATCAGCACCAACCCTGGACACAGCCCCGAACAACCACAAGTACCAATTCCTTTTAGCAACTGCCAGCCCAGACCTCACCCCTTCCCCTCCCATACATAATCACACAAACACATTGTGGACTGACAGACTAATGGACTGATTGACTGACAGATTTGAATTCTTTACTTATATTTGTCATTTTAAATTTATAATGGAAGTTGTTTAACATTGTAAACTGTAATGAATTTTGGAAAAAACTAATAAATTGACATAATTCAGATTGCAATCATGTTAAAATGTTTAAAGCAAGATATTCAATACATGTTGAGTCAATAAATCATAAGCAATCAATCAGTTATTAAATCAAAAATAGACAAGGAAAAAAAGGCAACAAAAGCAAGCATAAGGTATGTGCATGGTCAATGTAAATTATTTTGACCAGTAGGTCACTAGTGTACACTGTGTTGATCAAAGCCTTGAGTAATGAATGTATTTTCAACAAAATTGTCTGGAAAACCTCAACGTGTCAGGAAGCTTCGATTCACCATCACTATTAAATATATTTATGATAACATATTCACTCTGAATCTCACTTGGTGAAGCTCGTAAGACCGGAAATTGATGAACACAACAATCGTGCCTCTGTCACTAACAAATACAATCATGGGTGGTAACTCTACAATTCACTTGAAAGGCAAGGCATTCTGGGAAATATTTGAATAAAGTTTAACACTAAACAGTGTGCTAATTGAACATTGGTTCCAGTTTGTATATTGTCCCACTCTGTCAGTGTTGATATAACACTCTTGATTTAATTTAACACTGGTTCCAGTGTGTATATGGTCCCACTCTTTCAGTGTTGACTTAACACTGGACAATTTGCTTTATGGAAACTCAAAGGATAGGCCATAGTTTATGTCAACAATACTGCCCTCGGTAAACACTCATTTTGCCAAAATAAACATTTTAAGAGCACAAAAAATAACACTTCAAAACTGTGCTTATTTTTTACCCAAGTGATGGTTGGGTTACTATGGGTCTACATCAGAAGAGACTGGTGGGAGGAGCTGTATGAGGACAGGCTCATTGTAAAGGCTGTACTGGAATTCATGGACTGGAGTCAAACATGTGGTGTCCATCTCAAAATCAAATCAAATGTATTTATATAGCCCTTCTTACATCAGCTGATATCTCAAAGTGCTCTACAGAAACCCAGCCTAAAACCCCAAACAGCAAGCAATGCAGGTGTAGAAGCACGGTGGCTAGGAAAAACTCCCTAGAAAGGCCAAAACCTAGGAAGAAACCTAGAGAGGAACCAGGCTATGAGGGGTGGCCAGTCCTCTTCTGGCTGTGCCGGGTGGAGATTATAACAGCACATGGCCAAGATGTTCAAATGTTCATAAATGACCAGCATGGTCAAATAATAATAATCATAGTAGTTGTCGAGGGTGCAACAAGTCAGTAACACAAGAGAAAGTGTCAGTTGGCTTTTTCATAGCCGATCTTTGAGAGTATCTCTACTGCTCCTGCTGTCTCTAGAGAGTTGAAAACAGCAGGTCTGGGACAGGTAGCACGTACAGTGAACAGGTCAGGGTTCCAGCAGGTCTGGGACAGCAGGTCTGGGACAGGTAGCACGTCCGGTGAACAGGTTCCATAGCTGCAGGCAGAACAGTTGGAACTGGAGCAGCAGCACGGCCAGGTGAACTGGGGACAGCAAGGAGTCATCAAGCCAGGTAGTCCTGAGGCATGGTCCTAGGGCTCAGGTCCTCCGAGAGAGAGAGGGAGAGAAAGAAAGAGAGAAAAAAAGAGAGAATTAGAGAGAGCATATTTAAATTCACACAGGACACCGGAAAAGACAAGAGAAATACTCCAGATGTGACAGACTGACCCTAGCCCCCCGACACAAACTATTGCAGCATTAATACTGGAGGCTGAGATAGGAGGGGTCAGGAGACACTGTGGCCCCATCCGATGAAACCCCCAGACAGGGCCAAACAGGCAGGATATAACCCCACCCACTTTGCCAAAGCACAGCCCCCACACCACTGGAGGGATATCTCCAACCACCAACATACCATACCGGGACAAGGCCGAGTATAGCCCACAAAGATCTCCGCCACGGCACAAACAAGGGGGGGCGCCAACCCAGACAGGAAGACCACGTAAGTGACTCAACCCACTCAAGTGACGCACCCCTCCCAGGGACGGCATGGAAGAACACGAGTAAGCCAGTGACTCAGCCCCTGTAATAGGGGTAGAGGCAGAGAATCCCAGTGGAAAGAGGGGAAACCGGCCAGGCAGAGACAGCAAGGGCGGTTGGTTGCTCCAGCCATTCCGATCACCTTCACACCCCTGGGCCAGACGACACTTAATCATAGGACCTACTGAAGAGATGTGTCTTCAGTAAAGACTTAAAGGTTGAGCCTGAGTCTGCGTCTCTCACATCGGTAGGCAGACTATTCCATAAAAATGGAGCTCTATAGGAGAAAGCCCTGCCTCCAGCTGTTTGCTTAGAAATTCTAGGAACAATTAGGAGGCCCGCATCTTGTGACCGTAGTGTACGTGTAGGTATGTACGGCAGGACCAAATCGGAAAGATAGGTAG
Source organism: Salmo salar (assembly GCF_965601325.2). Taxonomy (NCBI): domain Eukaryota; kingdom Metazoa; phylum Chordata; class Actinopteri; order Salmoniformes; family Salmonidae; genus Salmo; species Salmo salar. Next base: position 22,640,337 of record NC_138309.1, on the reverse strand, counting down.
GAGCAAGCCCATGTAATGCTTTGTAGGTTAGCAGTAAAACCTTGAAATCAGCCCTTGCCTTAACAGGAAGCCAGTGTAGGGAGGCTAGCACTGGAGTAATATGATCAATTTTTTTGGTTCTAGTCAGGATTCTAACAGCCGTATTTTGCACTAACTGAAGTTTATTTAGTGCTTTATCCGGGTAGTCGGAAAGTAGAGCATTGCAGTAGTCCAACCTAGAAGTAACAAAGGCAAGGATTAATTTTTCTACGTCGTTTTTGGACAGAAAGTTTCTGATTTTTGCAATGTTACGTAGATTGAAACAGTCTTGATATGTTCTTCAAAAGAGAGATCAGGGTCCAGAGTAACGCCGAGGTCCTTCACAGTTTTATTTGAGACGACTGTACAACCATCCAGATTAATTGTCAGATTCAACAGAAGATCTCTTTGTTTCTTGGGACCTAGAACAAGCATCTCTGTTTTGTCCGAGTTTAAAAGTAGAACGTTTGCAGCCATCCACTTCCTTATGTCTGAAACACAGGCTTCTAGCGAGGGCAATTTTGGGGCTTCACCATGTTTCATTGAAATGTACAGCTGTGTGTCATCTGCATAGCAGTGAAATTATTATTATGTTTTCGAATGACATCCCCAAGAGGTAAAATATATAGTGAAAACAATAGTGGTCCTAAAACGGAACCTTGAGGAACACCGACATTTACAGTTGATTTGTCAGAGAACAAACCATTCACAGAGACAAACTGATATCTTTCCGACAGATAAGATCTAAAGAAGGCCAGAACTTGTCCATGTACACCAATTTGGGTTTCCAATCTCTCCAAAAGAATGTGGTGATCGATGGTATCAAAAGCAGCACTAAGATCTAGGAGCACGAGGACAGATGCAGAGCCTCGGTCTGACGCCATTAAAAGGTAATTTAGCACCTTCACAAGTGCAGTCTCAGTGCTATGATGGGGTCTAAAACCAGACTGAAGCGTTTCGTATACATTGTTTGTCTTCAGGAAGGCAGTAAGTTGCTGCGCAACAGCTTTTTCTAAAATGTTTGATAGGAATGGAAGATTCGATATAGGCCGATAGTTATTTATAATTTCTGGGTCAAGATTTGGCTTTTTCAAGAGAGGCTTTATTACTGCCACTTTTAGTGAGTTTGGTACACATCCGGTGGATAGAGAGCCATTTATTATGTTCAACATAGGAGGGCCAAGCACAGAAAGCAGCTCTTTCAGTAGTTTAGTTGAAATAGGGTCCAGTATGCAGCTTGAAGGTTTGATACCGTTCCGTATATTCCTTTCTGAACTGCCTCAAGACATCTGAAGCTGTGGAAGATCATTAAATATGAACGGCAAGATCCCTACATTTGTTTTTCTGTTCAATGTGACTTTGAGATTCTTGTTTGTAATGAAAAGAGCTATAGATAATAAATGTATTATTACTATTATTATTATTATTATTATTATTATCATTCCATACCAGCCATTACAATGATCCCATCCTCCTATAGCTCCACCCACCACTCTCTTCTGGTCTAACAAGGGCACTTTTTACATGAGGCCATGATGGGTAATATGTGGATTCAGGATTAGCACCCAGTGACCTCTCCTAAATCCTGTCATCAACAGGTTAATGCAGAATCTCTGTGCTACAGGGCTGTGCTGAGGGGATTACAGTGGAAGCTCTATGACAGCTCATTAGAAACAACCAGTCAGTTACTTTTAATATGTCATCCATTGCGCTTGTTAGAGCATTGTTGAGAACTGCCACTGTAAATGAGGATAAAGAGGGCAGCTTAACTTCAGAAATAAATATCTATATATATATATATTTTGTTTTACGTTTCCTGAATGATCGAACTGACAGGAGTTCTTTATGTCCGACGTTTGAAAAGAGCGTTGGAGAGTGTCAGATATCATTTGCATGATACTTTTTCAATTCTGGGGACTTTTCGCTCTCTTCCAAGACTAGTAGCAATGAGAAGAAACGTTTAGACATTCAGTGTGCCCTCACACTGAGAAGGTCTTCTTAGCTCTCTGCAAATGAACAAAGGGGTGAGTCTGTCTGCACACACAGTGAATTCTTTGAACAAAGTCACATTTGTGGATTTTCTTTAGAAGGAAACCAATTATTTGTGAATAGTCAATGAGTTTGCGAGAAAGATCAGCAAACAATAACCCATAAAAAGACAGGCAGAGAGATGTCTCCACCGGAAGAGAGCCAAGAGAAACATAATTAGTCTGTCAAATTTAAGCCAGCTAGCTCTCAGTCCTTCTAGTGAAAATGATGCACCATGCAGAATCAGTGTCATGAGTGTCTTCAGTGTCTTTTTGATTGCTGCATGAATGATACAAATACAGCTTACTTTAGACGTGTCCATGGTGGCCTTCAGAGCCTCTTTCTACCCATTTGGAACTACCTTATGCACTGCTTATGATTGGGAAATGCAATTATATGTGTGGGTATTCCCATTATCAATACTTTTAATACATGTTCTTTAGAAATGTTTTAGTTTACAATGTGAATAAAAATGGATCCAAAATACACTAATAACTATCAGAATGGCCTATTACAGGTTTATCCATCTAATCAACATTTAATCAAAATCTGGAAATTTATGGGTGAATAATCCCATCAATATTCCAATTACTGTATGTGTCTACATAGATAAAACATTACCGTAACAATGTGTTGGAAAACAATACTTCCTCTCCACCCTGCTCTCTCCAGTGTCCCCTGCTGGATTTCCTGCAATAAGACACAAATCAACACCTACCGCACCTCGGACATGACACACGCACGCTTGCACGCATGCAAGCTCGCACGCACGCAAGCTCGCACGCACACTTGCCCACACACACTTGCCCCCCCACACACACACACACACATATGCCCGTACACATTCAACTCTACTGGCCCTCTGCGCCCCGTCTGTTGGAACCTGATGACAAACCTCAAATGTAATCATCCACAGTCAAACATGGCAATGATGTATGAGCAGCCATCTAGGACACTTATGTTGCCATCTCGCATTATGATGAATTACCCGCCGTGATCTCCACAATCCAGTCATCCGGCTGGGCAATAAAGATTGGTATACAAAAATAAAGCAAACATGACACGAGGAGTAGGGAGGGAAAACAGAAATTGACTATTGTTTTTCGAGGAAAGGAACTGTAGCTTGGGCAGTGATCTATGAGTGTATATCTCCAGCACACTCCTCATGTATTAGTTGTCCCGCTGCCACAGGTGTTCTTTTCTCTGTATGAAGTCAAGGGAGAGAACAATGCCTATATTAGGCCTGCAGATTTGTTTAAAGTTTTAAAAAATATAAACATTTACTCAATTGAATCTATATACACTACCATTCAAAAGTTTTGGGTCACTTAGAAATGTCCTTGTTTTTGAAAGAAAAGCACATTTTTTGTCCATTAAAATAACATCAAATTGATCGGAAATACAGTGTAGACATTGTTAATGTTGTTAATGACTATTGTAGCTAGAAGCGGCTGATTTTTTTGTGCGCCTATATAGATATTCCATAAGAGGCCCATTATCAGCAACCATCACTCCGGTGTTCTAATGGCACGTTGTGTTAGCTAATCCAAGTTTATCATTTTAAAAGACTAATTGATCATTAGAAAACCATTTTGCAATTATGTTAGCACAGCTGAAAACTGTTCTGATTAAAGAAGCAAAAAAACTGGCCTTCTTCAGACTAGTTGAGTATCTGGAGAATCGGCATTTGTGGGTTCGATTACAGACTCAAAATGGCAAGAAACAAATAACTTTCTTCTGAAACTCGTCAGTCTATTCTTCTTCTGAGAAATGAAGGCTAATCCATGCGAGAAATTTCCAAGATACTGAAGATCTCGTACAACGCTGTTTGCTACTCCCCTTCACAGAACAGCGCAAACTGGCTCTAACCAGAATTGAAAGAGGACTGGGAGACCCCGGTGCACCATGGAGCATGAGGACAAGTACATTAGTGTGTCTAGTTTGAGAATCAGACGCCTCACAAGTCCTCAACTGACAGCTTCATTAAATAGTACCCGCAAAACACCAGTCTCAACATCATTAGTGAAGAGGCGACTCCGGGATTTTGGCCTTCTAGGCAGAGTTCCTCTATCCAGTGTCTGTGTTCTTTTGCCCATCTTAAGATTTTATTTTTATTGGCCAGTCTTAGATATGGCTTTTTCTTTGCAACTCTGCCTAGAAGGCCAGCATCCCGGAGTCGCCCCTTCACTGTTGATGTTGAGACTGGTGTTTTGCGGGTACTATTTAATGAAGCTGCCAGTTGAGGACTTGTGAGGCGTCTGAACTTTTGAACGGTAGTGTATATTACACAAAATCAAGATAATCAAGATTATGCAGAATCATTCAGACAATTTTTTAATAAGAAACTTCACATATTGAAACATTGTGAAACCAGAAAGTTCTCAGACAGTGGTTACGTCCCAAATGACTATTCCGTACATAGTGCACTACTTTTGACCAGAGCTCTATGGGACCTCGTTAAAAGTAGCATACTATGTAGGGAATAGGGTACCATTCGGAACACAGTCAGTGAAATAGATGGGAGAACAAGTCTGGGTTGCTATGCAGTGACATAGCTGTCTTCATTACTTTAGCGTCATTGTTTGATGTTCAGTCTTTTCCTCCAGTTTAATATGGAAAAAAGCAGCCATTACTTGGCACCATCTCTGAAAGAGATGTCTCGCCATGACTAGCAGGCAGTCCAAATGATAAAATAAACACTTGTATTTGCTAATTAACAAGAATGCTCTCTGTTGATAAATATTTGAATGTTTCATTTCCTGATGTAATTGGAGAGGCACTAGCTGTTTTTTTACACATTGTATAGGGCTACCACATTGGTAATGACAGTGACTGTTCCCAGTGGGATGGGACTTTGGAGACTGTGGCTTTGTTGCAAATGACACCCAAATTACTAGTCCACTACTTTCCATAGGGTTCTGGTCAAAAGTAGTGCACTATGTAGGGAAAACGGTACCATTTGGGACTGAACCTATGTATTAAGTCTCATGCTGCTTGGAGGGTTGCAGTGGCTTAAGGACCAGAGGTGAACTCTGTCTGCAAGCAACGTTTTTATAGCCGAGGACACAACTCTGGAGCTGTCTTACTCTTATTAATGTACTTGAACAATAATGTTGTGCCATTTTCTTCACAGACAAATCTATAGCAGTAGTTTATTAGCTATCTGACAGTATGGGGCAAACTCTCCCTATATCTCTGAAGGCTCTAAGAATCGGGGCTGATAATGTGCAACATATCAAAATATAAAAGCCTGAGTTATGCCAGTAGTACTGGTGGAATATTCCTCAGCCAGAGAAAGCATCTGGTGTAGGAGCGAGGAGCCTTAACCCTCCCAGCAGGCATAGTCTGTGCCACACACACACACACACACACACACACCATTTGGGAGGTCCCACTAGGGTCGGTCTCTAAGCCAGTGATAGACATCCAGGATTCGACAACACCTGAGTACCTTCTGTGGTTAATACAGGATTCACCCATAATCAGGGAAGCACATTTGACAGAAAACTATGGCACAATAGGCAATAATTGTGTTGTTCCAAAAAAAGAGTGCCTTTTGCGTCCCTTTGATATTTTAAGCATGTGTCCTTATGGAATTTTAAAAGTCTGTCATAAAAAAAAGTCCCTTTTAACATAGACCACAGGGGGAATTCAATAAATCTGATTTTCAATATGAATAAAGTGCACCTCCTTGCACCCTCTGTGACTTCTAGGAATATTTTAACCCTCTGAACCCCAACATTTCTGAGTTTTCACCATCATTGTTGAGCTGTAGTTATTTTGCTGCTTTGACAAAGTCACTTCTGAAGATTATTATTTATTTAATTTATGTAATTAGCTGTCCTTCATTTTAAGGTCAACCCTGTTATGTGAACTGAAATCTTGTTTTAATATGGTAAAACCATAACTTTAAAAAATATATATTTAAGAAACAAAAGAACGTCTAATGGTCAAATCATAATGTAAAAGCAGATGCCCTGCTTCTACTATTTTTGGGCATTTCTGGTGGAACACTGAGCGAGTTGAGCTTGAAACATGTCAACCCTGTTGCCTATAGATAGACAGGCTAGAAATGTTTTAACAATTTAAAAATGTTTGTGAAGCTTGCATTCGATTGCCCCTACTTGTTGCACACAACAAGTTTACATTCCCTCTGTCACAAGGGGATTTATGATTGATTTAAGATGAAATCATCAACACTGTTGTGAACCCTGTTACTTTATTTGGCACTTACTATTGTCTTTTTTAAAATTAAATTCACGGTGGCAAAACATGTTTTTATGAAGGTGATTATGTGCTCTTTACGACAGAATGTTAAAATTAGGTGAAATCAAATGTTTTTTGGACCAGGTAACACTTCTCAAAAGGCACTGAATTGGTGGAACGACCAAATTAATGTAAGGCTATTGGTGTACTTTATTTTAGGCTACAAAAACAGAAGATAGGCTCCTGCACTGTGGGCTGTTCTGGCTTGGGCCAGGTGTACTTTTTGACAAAAATGGGCTATAATATTTTTTACATGTATTACACAGTATTAGGTTACACATGCACATGGATCAACAACACATCTCTTCCAGATTTTCGTAAAACAAAATATTTGTACATATTTGTTTTATTATGTTGAAGGATGGCATTTCAGCCAGCATGAAAAAAACAATAGTTTTGTCATTTTGATTTACATAGGTACAGTGCTTTTGGAAAGTATTCAGACCCCTTGACTTTTTTCACATTTTGTTAGGTTACAGCCTTATTCTAAAATGTATTTAAAAAAATAAATCCTCATCAATCTACACACAATACCCCATAATGATAGAGCAAAAACAGGTTTTTAGAAATTCCAGCTGTTATTACAAAAAACTGAAATGTCACATTTCCATAAGCATTCAGACCCTTTACTCAGCACTTTGTTGAAGCACCTTTGTCAGCGATTACAGCCGTGAGTCTTTTGTGTAAGATGCTACAAGCTTGGAACACCTGTATTTGGGGAGTGTCTCCCATTCTTCTCTGCAGATCCTCAATCTCTGTCTGGTTGGATGGGGAGCGTTGCTGCACAGCTTTTTTAAGGTCTCTTTAGAGATGTTCCATCGTGTTCAAGTCTGGGCTCTGACAAGGCCACTCAAGAACATTCAGAGACTTATCCCGAAGCCACTCCTGCATTGTCTTGGCTGTGTGCTTAGGGTCATTGTCCTTTTGGAAGGTGAACCTGTGCCCCAGTCTGAGGTCCTGAGGGCTCTCAAGGATCTCTCTGTACTTTGCGCCGTTCATCTTTCGCTCGATCCTGACTAGTCTCCCAGTCCCTGCCGCTGAAAAACATCCCCACAGCATGATGCTGCCACCACCATGCTTCACCGTAGGGATGGTGCCAGGTTTCCTCCAGATGTGACACTTGGAATTCAGACCAAAGAGTTCAATCTTGGTTTCATTAGACAAAGATTAGCCCTTATGGAAGGCTCTCCCATCTCCGCAGAGGAACCCTAGAGCTCTGGCAGACTGACCATCGGGTTCTTTATCACCTCCTTCACCAAGGCCTTTCTCCCTCGATAGCTTATTTTGGCCGGGTGGCCAGCTGTAGGAAGAGCCTTGATGGTTCCAAACTTCTTCCATTTAAGAATAATGTTCTTGGGGACCTTCAATGCTGCAGAATTGTTTTGGTATCTTTCTCCAGATCTGTGCCTCGTCACAATCCTGTCTCGGAGCTCTATGGACAATTCCTTCAACCTCATGGCTTGGTTTTTGCTCTGACATGCAACATCAGCTGTGGGACCTTAAAGACAGGTGTGTGTCTTTCCAAATTATGTCCAATCAACTGAATGTACCATTGGTGGACTCCAATCAAGTTGTAGAAACATTTCAAGGACGATTGACAGAAACAGGATGCACCTGATGTAAATTTCGAGTCTCATTGCAAAGGGTCTGAATACTTACGTATTTCAGTTTTTTATTTTCAATACATTTGCAAACATTCTAAAAACATGTTTTCAATTCGTCATTATGGGCTACTGTGTGTAGATTGCTAAGGACATTTTTTGATTTAATCCATTTTAGAATAAGGCTGTAATATGTGAAAATGTGAAACAAGTCAAGGGTTCTAAATATTTTCTGAAAGCACTGTACCTATGTAAATCAAAATAACAAAGGTTGTTTTTTCAGGCTGGCTGAAATGCCATCCTTCAACATAATACAACAAAGGCACTGTATCTCTGAGGTCTCATCCAACGCAAAACAGAGCCTCTATCTATTTTTTAGTCGCTCCACATCTTTCTTCTTTATGCTCTCGCTCTCTCTATATATGCAGTGCAAGGGACGTCTCTTTCATAGCCACCTTCTGTTCCACTAGTAGACATGCCGTGCACACTCTTGCCTAGCTTGTCTCCTGCATTGTCAGAGCAGCCAGTGTGAAAGAACAGTGTAGTTCGATACTTCCTGATTTGATTTATCTGTATATGACTTCTCAAAGAAAACACTAAGAGCAGAATGCTGGCAGCCCATAGCGAGGAAATTTGCAACCCTCTTCTTAATGGGGGAGACAAGATTGGCAGTCTATTGTCACTGCTAGTCAGTCAGGAAAGGGGAAAGGTACGTTGTGGAAATAGAGTTGTTCTGAAAGTACTTTTATATGCTACTCTCTGCTGCTAGCTACAGTGCCTTGCGAAAATATTCACCCCCTTAGCATTTTTCATATTTTGTTGCCTTACAACCTGGAATTAAAATAGATTTTTGGGGGATTTGTATCATTTGGTTTACACCACATGCCTACCACTTTGAAGATGCAAACAATTTGATGCAAACAATATTGTGAAACAAACAAGAAATAAGACAAAAAACGGAAAACTTGAGCGTGCATAACTATTCACCCCCCCAAATTCAAAACTTTGTAGATCCACCTTTTGCAGCACAGCTGCAAGTCTCTTGGGATGTGTCTCTATAAGCTTGGCACGTCTAGCCACTGGGATTTTTGCCCATTCTTCAATAAATAACTGCTCCAGATCCCTCTAGTTGGATGGGTTCCGCTGGTGTACAGCAATCTTTAAGTCATACCACAGATTATCAATTGGATTGAGGTCTGGGCTTTGACTAGGCCATTCCAAGACATTTAAATGTTTCCCTTTAAACCACTCGAGTGATGCTTTAGCAGTATGCTTAGGGTCATAGTCCTGCTGGAAGGTAAACCTCCGTCCCAGTCTCAAATCTCTGGAAGACAAACAAGTTTCCCTCAAGAATTTCCCTGTATTTAGCGCCATCAATAAATCACATTTATTTATAAAGCCCTTCTTACATCAGCTGATGTCACAAAGTGCTGTACAGAAACCCAGCCTACAACTCCAAACAATGCAGGAGTAGAATCATGGTGGCTAGGAAAAACACCCTAGAAAGGCCATAACCTAGGAAGAAACCTAGAGAGGAACCAGGCTATGAGGGGTGCCCAGTCCTCTTCTGGCTGTGCCGGGTGGAGATTATAACAGAACATTGCCAAGATGTTCATAGATGACCAGCAGGGTCAAATAATAATAACAGTAGTTGTAGAGAGTGCAACAGGAGTAAATGTAATTTGGCTTTTCATAGCCGATCATTCAGAGTATCTCTACCGCTCCTGCTGTTTCTATAGAGTTGAAAACAGCATGCCTTGGTCAGGTAGCACGTCCGGTGAACAGGTCAGCGTTCCATAGCCGCAGGCAGAACAGTTTAAACTAGAGCAGCAGCACGACTCAGTGGACTGGGGACAGCAAGAGTCATCAGGCCAGGTAGTCCAGAGGCATGGTCCTAGGGCTCATGTACTCCTAGATAGAGAGAGAGAGAAAGAAAGAGAGAGAAAAAGAGAGAGAATTAGAGAGAGCATATTTAAATTCACACAGGACACCGGATAAGACAGGAGAAATACTCCAGATAACAGACTGACCCTAGCCCCCCGACACAAACTATTGCAGCATTAATACTGGAGGCTGAGACAGGAGGGGTCAGGAGACACTGTGGCCCCGTCTGACAATACCACCGGACAGGGCCAAACAAGGGAGGATATAACCCCACCCACTTTGCCAAAGCACAGCCCCCATACCATTAGAGGGATATCTTCAACCACCCAGTTATCATTCTGAGACAAGGCCAAGTATAGTCCACGAAGATCTCCCCCACGGCACAAACCCAAGGGGTGGCGCCAACCCGGACCGGACGATTACGTCAGTGACTGAACCCACTCAAGTAACGCACCCCTCCTATGGACGGCATGGAAGAGCACCAGTAAGCCAGTGACTCAGCCCCTGTAATAGAGTTTGAGGCAGAGAATCTCAGTGGAGAGAGGGGAGCCGTCCAAGCAGAGACAGCAAAGGCGGTTCGTTGCTCCAGTGCCTCTCCGTTCACCTTCACACTCCTGGGCCAGACTACACTCAATCATAGGATCTACTGAAGAGATGAGTCTTCAATAAAGACTTAAAGATCGAGACCGAGTCTGGTCTGCTTATCCATGTGAGAGACGCATTCCATAAAAATGTAGCTCTATAGGAGAAAGCTCTGCCTCCAGGTGTTTGCTTAGAAATTCTAGGGACAGTAAGGAGGCCTCCGTCTTGTGACCGTAGCATACGTGTAGGTATGTATGGCAGGACCAAATCAGAAAGATGGGTAGGAGCAAGCCCATGTAATGCTTTGTAGGTTAGCAATAAAACCTTGAAATTAGCCCTTGCCTAACCTCTTACATCTAGACGTTCCGCTAGCGGAACACCTGCTCCAATATCCAATGGTAGGCGTGGCGCGAATGACAAATTCCTCAAAAATACAAAAACTTAAATTTTTCAAAAATATGACTATTTCACAGCATTTTAACCTCTATGGGACCGGCGGGACGAATTCGTCCCACCTACGTAACAGCCACTGCCATCCTGTGGCGCGATTTTCAAAATCTTCAAAATCATATTACTTCAATTTCTCAAACATATGACTATTTTACAGCCATTTAAAGATAAGACTCTCGTTAATCTAACCACACTGTCCGATTTCAAAAAGGCTTTACAACGAAAGCAAAACATTAGATGTCAGCAGAGTACCAAGCCAGAAATAATCAGACACCCATTTTTCAAGCCAGCATATAATGTCACCAAAACCCAGAAGACAGCTAAATGCAGCACTCACCTTTGATGATCTTCATCAGATGACAACCCTAGGACATTATGTTATACAATACATGCATGTTTTGTTCAATCAAGTTCATATTTATATCAAAAACCAGCTTTTTACATTAGCATGTGACGTTCAGAACTAGCATACCCCCCGCAAACTTACGGGGAATTCGCTAACATTTTACTAAATTACTCACGATAAACGTTCACAAAAAGCATAACAATTATTTTAAGAATTATAGATACAGACCTCCTCTATGCACTCGATATGTCCGATTTTAAAATAGCTTTTTGGTGAAAGCACATTTTGCAATATTCTAAGTACATAGCCCAGGCATCACGGGCTCGCTATTTAGACACCCGGCAAGTTTAGCACTCACCATAATCATATTTGCTATTATAAAAATGTCATTACCTTTTGTTGTCTTCGTCAGAATGCACACCCAGGACGTCTACTTCAATAACAAATGTTGGTTTGGTCCAAAATAATCCATCGTTATATCCGAATAGCGGCGTTTTGTTCGTGCGTTCCAGACACTATCCGAAATAGTAAAGAAGTGTCGCGCGCTTGGCGCAATTCCTGACAATAAAATTCAAAGTATTCCATTGCCGTACGTCGAAGCATGTCAACCGCTGTTTAAAATCAATTTTTACGTCATTTTTCTCGTAGAAAAGCGATAAAATTCCGACAGGGAATCTCCTTTTCGGCAAACAGAGGAAAAAATCCCAAAGGCGGGGGCGGTCGGGGTCACGCGCATAAGCTAGTGTCTCTTGATGGGCCACTTGAGAAAGGCGATAATGTGTTTCAGCCTGGGGCTGGAATGACGACATTCTCTTTTTTCCCGGGCTCTGAGAGCCTATGGACGACGTGGGAAGTGTCACGTTAGAGCAGAGATCCTTAGTAAATGATAGAGATGGCAAAGAAGTTCCAGAAATGGTCAGACAGGCCACTTCCTGTAAAGGAATCTCTCAGGTTTTGACCTGCCATTTGAGTTCTGTTATACTCACAGACACCATTCAAACAGTTTTAGAAAATTTAGGGTGTTTTCTATCCATATGTAATAAGTATATGCATATTCTAGTTACTGAGTAGGAGTGGTAACCAGATTAAATCGGGTATGTTTTTTATCCAGCCGTGTCAATGCTGGCCCCTAGCCCCAACAGGTTAAAAGGTAATATACCACCTTTACAATTGCAGTCTCAGTGCTATGATGGGGTATAAAACCAGACTTAAGCGTTTCAAATACAATGTTTGTCTTCAGGTAGGCAGTGAGTTGCTGCACAACAGCTTTTTCCCCAAACATTGAGAGGAAAGGGAGATACATATAGACCGATAGTTTTTATATTTTCTCGATCAAGGTTTGGCTTTTTCAAGAGGTGGCTCCAATCACGCCAGCTCCAATCACTAATGACCCTCCTCTGCCTGCAGGAGGAACCGCCCCTGCACTGCAGAGGAGGAGCCGTGACACCCCCCTCCTTAAAATGAGGGTCCCACCCTCAATCCAAATTATGACCCAACATACTCAAAACAATCCATAATTCCCAAAAAAGAACAAAAAAACAGATACCAGTCCAGGCTCCTAGTAGTAGCCCCGTGTCCCCTAGCTGACTGTTCGTCCTCAAACTCAGCAGCCCTGGTACCCGGGGAGCAAATTAAGAGGAAAGAGGCGCAGACAGCCTGCAGGGGTCAGCAGAGAGAAAATACAAACTAGGCTAACGGAGCACGGGACAGAGCATCATCAATAATATTATTATCCTTACCCCTAATGTGTCTAATATCAAGGTTGAATGGCTGCAAGAACAAAACCCAACGCATCAGGCGCTGGTTGGGATTTTGCAGGGACTTCAGAAAAGTAAGTGGGTTGTGGTCAGTGAACACAGTTAAAGGGGTTAAACCAGAACCAACAGACCTTGAAGTGCTGTAAAGCCCAAATGAGACCTGAAGCCTCCTTTTCAATTACAGAATAGTTTTGCTGACACTTATTCAATTTCCGGGAAAAGAAACTGACTGGACACTCAACATTGTTATCATTTTCCTGGAGAAGCACAGCCCCAGCACCGATTTGACTGGCATCTACCTGCAATTTGAAAGGTTTCCCAAAATTTGGTGCTACCAACACGGGTGCCAAACACAAAAGAGCCTTAACTGCATCAAATGCCTCTTAACACTGGATGGACCAGATAAATTCAGCCTTGGCCTTCAACAGATTGGTCAGGGGGGACACTACTACCGAAAAGTTTACAAAAAGCACGGTCGTACCCCACCATTCCCAGGAAGCGCATCAGTTCTTTCTTTGTGGAGGGCTCTGGAAACTGCTTCACAGCCTGAACCTTGGCTTCCACGGGACAGACAACACCCTGACCCACAACTTTGCCTAGGTATGTGACTGTAGCTTTGGCAAACTCACACTTGGCCAAATTGATAGTCAACCTGGCCCACACCAGTCTTTCGAACAGGGCTTGCACTCTACAGACATGCTCCTCCCAAGAGTCTGAGTAGACGACCACGTCGTCCAAGTACACGGCACACCCTTCCAGACCTGAGACCACCCGATTCATCAGCCTCTGGAAAGTGGCTGATGCATTCCGCAACCCGAAAGGCATCACTGTATAAGAGAACAAACCAGATGGAGTTATAAAGGCAGCAATCTCACAAGCTCTTTTGATAAGGGGTACTTGCCAATATCCCTTTAAAAGATCAAATTTGCTAACATACTTTGCTGACCCAACTTGATCAATACAGTCCTCCATCCTAGGAAGAGGGTAAAGGTCTGATTTAGTAACATTGTTAACTTTTCTATAATCAGTGCAAGGTCTGAAAGTGGAATCAGACTTTTTGACCAGAAGACAGGGTGAAGCTCAATTTGAATAACATGGCTCCGCAATACCATTGTCCAACATATACTGCACCTCTGTTTCCAATTACACTCTCTTCTCCTGAGATACATGATAAAATCTCTGTTTAATAGGCTTAGCATCTCTGATGTCTATGTCATGCTCAATTAAATGGGTTTTCGATAGTGTCTCAGAAAACAAAACAGGGTAGCTTCTAATAAGAGCTACCAATTCATCACGTTTCTCAGAGTCTAAATGATCTACCAAAACCCCAAGGTTTTGCAAAGTCTGGGAATTTTTCAACCGACCTTGTAAGACCTCATCCGAAACCCTAACTACCTCCTCTTCTCCCCCCTCCACAAAGTTAAAGCCACAAGATGCAGTGACTGGAGCAGCAGTCAACGCTGACCTCACCGCTGAAGTGCCTTCCACCTTGCTTAGATCACGGGAGTGATAACATTTTAACAGGTTCACATGGCATAATTTAGAGGACTTCCTATGACATGGGGTTTCAATAAGATAGTTCAAATCTGACACTTTGCGCAACACAGTGAAAGGACCACAGTATTTTGCCTGAAAAGGTGAACTTACAAGAGGCAAAAGAGCAAGTACACGATCACCGGGACTAAACTCACGTAACTCAGCCTGTCCGTCATATTTCAGTTTCATTTTCTGTTGAGAACATTTTAGTTTTTCTTTTTTTGCCAGTTCACCAGCCCTATACAACTTCAACCTAAAACCATTTACAGTCAATAAGGTTCCAAGGTGGTTCCTCAGGCAAACAACCATCCTGCAGCACTGCTAAAGGCCCACGCACGTTATGACTGAACACTAAGTCATTTGGGCTAAACCCTGTGCTTTCCTGCACTACTTCACAAGCAGCTAGTAACAGCCAAGGTAACCCCTCCTCCCAATCTGCAGGCAGTTCTGTACAATATGCACGAAGCAAGGATTTTAAAGTTTGATGAAAACGTTCCAAAGCTCCCTGACTTTGGGCATGGTACACAGTAGACTTATTGTGTTTAACTTTAACCTCTCTAGGGCAGGCCGGACGAATTCGTCCCACCTACGTAACAGCCAGTTGAATCCTGTGGCGCGATTTTCCGGGGAATTTACTAACAATTTACTAAATTACTCACGATAAACGTTCACAAAAAGCATAACAATTATTTTAAGAATTATAGATACAGAACTCCTCTATCCACTCGATATGTCCGATTTTAAAATAGCTTTTTGGTGAAAGCACATTTTGCAATATTCTAAGTACATAGCCCAGCCATCACGGGCTAGCTATTTAGACACCCGGCAAGTTTAGCCTCCACCAAAATCAGATTTACTATTATAAAAGTTTGATTACCTTTTGTTGTCTTCATCAGAATGCACTCCCAGGACTGCTACTTCAATAACAAATGTTGGTTTGGTCCAAAATAATCCATCGTTATATCCGAATAGCGGCGTTTTGTTCGTGCGTCCCAGACACTATCCAAAATGGTAAATCAGGGTCGTGCGCATGGCGCAATTCGTGACAAAAAAATTCTAAATATTCCAATACCATACCTCGAAGCATGTCAACCGCTGTTTAAAATCAATTTTTATGCAATTTATCTCGTAAAAAAGCGATAATATTCCGACCGGGAATCTCCTTTTCGGCAAACAGAGGAAAAATCACAAAGACGGGGGCGGCCAGGTCACGCGCCTAATGCCCAGTGTCCCTTGATCGGCCACTTGAGAAAGGCGATAATGTGTTTCAGCCTGGGGCTGGGATGACGACCTTCAGGTTTTTCCCGGGCTTTGAGAGCCTATTGGAGCCGTGGGAAGTGAGTGTCACTTTACCGCAGAGATCCTTTGTAATTGAATGAGATGTCAAAGAAAGACAATAAATGGTCAGACAGGCCACTTCCTGTAAAGGAATCTCTCAGGTTTAGACCTGCCATTTGAGTTCTGTTATACTCACAGACACCATTCAAACAGTTTTAGAAACTTTGGAGTGTTTTCTATCCAAAGCCAATAATTATATGCATATTCTAGTTACTGGGCAGGAGTAGTAACCAGATTAAATCGGGTACGTTTTTTATCCAGCCGTGTCAATACTGCCCCCTAGCCCTAACAGGTTTTAAGCTGTTTGAGAACATGAGCAAATAAATGGGAGGTAAAGTTAGATCCCTGATCTGACTGGATGATTTTTGGAACCCCAAATGTTGAAATAAATTGAGTTAACGCTTTAACTACTGATTTTGAAGTTATGGTACGCAAGGGAAAAGCTGCTGGATATCTAGTTGCTTGACACATAACAGTTAATAAGTAGCTATGACCTGACTTGGACCGTGGTAAAGGCCCAACACAATCGATAATAAGATGCTCAAAAGGTTGCCCTACGGCTGGTATTGGATACAAAGGTGCTGGCTTTACAACCTGGTTTGGCTTGCTTGTGCGCTGACATGTATCACAAGTTTTAATAAACTGAGATACATCCCGCTTTAAACGTGGCCAGAAAAAAATAACGGAGTATGCAATCATAAGTTTTACGAACACCCATATGACCTGCCATATCACCATGTGAAGTTTGCAACACTTTATTTTGCAAAGTAGTAGGTACAACTATTTGAAAGACTGGTTCTCCTAGACCCTGATCATAGTGTGGAACCCATTTCCTAATCAACAGCCCATCAAGAAGAAAATAACACTGAGCACTATTCCTCACCACTGAATCAGGAACAACTTTATCAAACAGATCAGCCACGGTAGTATCGGCCTTTTGCTCAGCAATCAATGAATCTCTAGAACTAGTCAACTGTTCTGTCTGGAGTTTGACTGGCAACTCAAGTCTTTCTGGCTTACTCTCAACCTTATTACGAGAGGCAGCGCGGGTAACAGCACAAACTGGAAATACCTCAGGAGATACACAGTTGCTATCTGGAGATACCCTTGGTGGGGACACTGAAGGTTGCTTTGTAAAGATGTTTAGTTTGCCATCTGCCCACACCTTACTACCTGCCAAGTCATTCCCCAAAATCATGTGGACTCTCTACTGGTAACTGGGGTCTAACCCCAACATCTACATCACCCTCTACCAGACCACATTTTAGGGTAACTTCATGTAAAGGAGAAGAGAATGGAACTAAACCCATACCACGTACCATTACACATCTGCCAGTATCAGACTCCTTAGAGAACGGCAAAACAGATTCCAGGATAAAATAATCTAAAGCTCCAGTGTCTCTTAAGATCTTGATCGAAACATTTTGGTTGCCATCTTTCAGGGACACTACACCATCTGAAATAAAGGCTGAAAAATCACAGTGGGAAGACTGAGAATCAAACTCAACTAGTGGCTGAAAAAACTCACCCTGGTGGTCAGAGGCTGAAACAGGAGCTGCCATCACAGCAGGTTTAACTTGACCTGACCTTTTTGATTTAAGTAGAGGACAATCTTTCTTCCAATGTCCTTCAACTAAACAGTAGCAACAGGTATTAGCATTAACTGGTGCTTTAAGTCCTCCAGACCCAAACTTCTGCTGAGGCCTTTGGAAAGAAGCTCCAAAAAAATGTGACCTACTATTCCTAGAAGTAAAGTTATTTTTATGGTACATGTCACTGTTTGACTCAAAATGGCTTTTATATGTTAGCCTGTACTCATCCGCAAGGACTGCTGCATCACTTGGAGACTTAACTTTACGTTCATTCATGTATGTAGCAACCTGGTCAGACACAGAATTTTTGAACTGTTCTAACACAATCAAATTAGACATATCCTCAAAAGTACTAACTTCAGAAGCTGTACACCAACGATTAAATGCAGAAGTCAAATCACGAACAAACTCAGAATAGGTTTGTGAATCTAACTTTTTCCTGTAACGAAAAGGTTGACGATATGCCTCTGGCACAAGTTCATAAACCTTCAGAACTGCTGATTTAACTTTAGCATACACTTTACTGTCAGCTACACTCAGTGCTGCAAAAGCCTCACGTGCTTTACCTGTAAGTACACATTGCAACAACATAGTCATGTCCAAATCAGACCAAGCTCTAGCTTCCGCAACACGCTCAAATAAAACAAAGTAAGTATCTGGATCTGACTCATCAAATTTAGGCAACAAATTAAGATTCTATGAAACATCAAACTGTGAATTCTTTTGGTCTATTAGCATGTCGCAATCGCTCTATCTCCAACTGCATTTGCAACAGCTCCCGCTGCTGCTCAAAAGTTAATGAAGGACTAGACTGAAAACTTGAACCCTCACTACTAGCAGACTGACCCGAAAAAACACCTATTTCCTTAAGACCCTGCTTTAATTTAGTTTTAACAGTCTCTTTAAAAAAAATTATCAACAAACTCAATCTGATAATGTTCAGCAATTTCAATTAACTGCTCCTTAGTACACAACTCTAAGGCTACCTCTGAAGGAGCTTAAACAAAACTACTCAGAATGGAAGACATTTTCCTCAACCAATACAACTATTACAAATGCTAAAAAAAAAACACAACTCACCTGCTGTTAGTCTCGGTTCAAGGACAGGAGCCACACCCCACTATCCTCCAAAAACAACTAACTAACTGGCCCTGGTCTTCGTGCAGTCACATGTGGTGGGGTTTTATGCACACAACCAGTGGAGTGGAAAAGACAACCAGAAACTGGCGGCCCCCCCATAACCACGGAGGTGCTCCCGAGCTGATGTAGGGGAAAAGGAAAAGGGAAGCTCTACCCACGTTCACTGCCACCTAAAACAAAAACACCACGAGCCTCCTACTGTCACTCGCTGATAAACCTGAACAGGAGAGGTCTCCCACTTGAACAAAAACCCAGAAAAACCCAGAGTGAATTGTTAACCAAATTTAGCTACCAAGCTAACTGAACCAAAAGAACACATGGCTCTCAATGCTCTCTCCAACAATATTGGCCCAACCAAAACATCCCTTCAAACAAAAAAAATATGGCAAACTAAACTAACCCAACTATAAAACAAGTCAAATAAGCCAAATTACAAATAAACAAACGTATCAATAATAAAGTAAAGACAATAGACAAAACCTTAACCAACTATGACAAACTGTTAAACTAAACTAAAATACTAAAGTAAGACTAAAGTACAATTAACTTTAACTTATGGATGAGCCCCCACTTGTCACAGGCCGGCTCATAGCCTGTGGCAAAAACGAGGGGACATCAACAACCGGTATAGGTCAATTCAAAAGGTTCTTTATTATAAAACAAAACTATTAACTCTAAACAAAGAAAAGGGAATGAGGTGTGGAAATGTCATAATGTAAGGTGTATGTAAGGTGCATGGATGCGTGAACATGACTGAGTGGAAACTAAATAAACCTACAAAGGAACAAACAAAACAGGATCATACCTGGAGGAGCAGGGAGAGAGAGAGGTTAGTGGAGCAGTTTTATACCCTGAGCCCAGGTGGCTCCAATCACGCCAGCTCCAATCACTAATGACCCTCCTCTGCCTGCAGGAGGAACCACCCCTGCACTGCAGAGGAGGAGCCGTGACATCAGTATACTAGGGTGACAGTTTCTTATGACAAATATTTTTTGTTTTTAGGTTAAATTGAGTTCCTCAGTTAGGTGGTTAAACCTCTTACATCTAGACGTTCCGCTAGCGGAACACCTGCTCCAATATCCGATGATAGGCGTGGCCCGAATTACAAATTCCTCAAAAATACAAAAACTTCAATTTTTCAAACATATGACTATTTCACAGCATTTTAAAGACAAGACTCTCCTTTATCTAACCTCACTGTCCGATTTCAAAAAGGCTTTACAGCGAAAGCAAAACATTAGATTATGTCAGCAGAGTACCAAGCCAGAAATAATCAGACACCCATTTTTCAAGCTAGCATATGTCACAAAAACCCAGAAGACAGCTAAATGCAGCACTAACCTTTGATGATCTTCATCAGATGACACACCTAGGACATTATGTTATACAATACATGCATGTTTTGTTCAATCAAGTTCATATTTATATCAAAAAACAGCTTTTTACATTAGCATGTGATGTTCAGAACTAGCATACCCCCCGCAAACTTCTGGAGGAATTTGCTAAGAATTTACTAAATTACTCACGATAAACGTTCACAAAAAGGATAACAATTATTTTAAGAATTATAGATACAGAACTCCTCTATGCACTCGATATGTCCGATTTTAAAATAGCTTTTTGGTGAAAGCACATTTTGCAATATTCTAAGTACATAGCCCAGGCATCACGGGCTAGCTATTTAGACACCTGGCAAGTTTAGCACTCACCAATATCAGATTTACTATTATAAAAGTTTCATTACCTTTGTTGTCTTCGTCAGAATGCACTCCCAGGACTGCTACTTCAATAACAAATGTTGGGTTGGTCCAAAATAATCCATCGTTATATCCGAATAGCGACGTTTTGTTCGTGCGTCCCAGACACTATCCGAATGGTAAAGAAGGGTCGTGCGCATGGCGCAATTCGTGACAAAAAAAATCTAAATATTCCATTACCGTACTTCGAAGCATGTCAACCGCTGTTTAAAATCAATTTTTATGCCATTTTTCTCGTAGAAAAGCGATAATATTCCGACCGGGAATATCCTTTTCGGCAAACAGAGGAAAAAATCACAAAGACGGGGGCGGCCAGGTCACGCGCCTAAGCCCACAGTCCCTTGATCGGCCACTTGAGAAAGGCGATAATGTGTTTCAGCCTGGGGCTGGGATGACGACATTCTGTTTTTTCCCGGGCTCTGAGCGCCTATGGACGACATAGGAAGTGTCACGTTAGAGCAGAGATCCTTTGTAAAAGATAGAGATGGCAAAGAAGTTCCAGAAATGGTCAGACAGGCCACTTCCTGTAAAGGAATCTCTCAGGTTTTGACCTGCCATTTGAGTTCTGTTATACTCACAGACACCATTCAAACAGTTTTAGAAACTTTAGGGTGTTTTCTATCCACATATAATAAGTATATGCATATTCTAGTTACTTGGTAGGATTAGTAACCAGATTAAATCGGGTACGTTTTTTATCCAGCCGTGAAAATACTGCCCCCTAGCCATAAGAGGTTAAATGATTTGGGTACTCTGACGTCCTTAGGTAGGTGGAGGGAGTCTGGAAGAGGATCTAGGAATCTTTGGGTTGTCCGAGAACTTATAGCACGGCTTTTGATGATCCTTGGTTGGGGTCTGAGCAGATTATTTGTTGCGATTGCAAACGTAATAAAATGGTGGTCCGATAGTGCAGGATTATGAGGAAAAACATTAAGATCCACAATATTTATTCCACGGGACAAAACTAGGTCCAGAGTATGACGGTGGCAGTGAGTATGTCTGGAGACATGTTGGACAAAACCCACTGAGTTGATGATGGCTCCGAAAGCCTTTTGGAGTGGGTCTGTGGACTTTTCCATGTGAATATTAAAGTCACAAAAAATTTGAAAAATTTCTGCCATGACTACAAGGTCTGATGGGAACTCAGTGAGGAACGCTGTATATAGCCCAAGACGCCTGTAAACAGTAGCTATAAAAAAGTGATTGAGTTGGCTGCATAGATTTCATGACAAGAAGCTCAAAAGATGAAAATGCAGTCGTTTTTATTTTTGTAAATTTCAATTTGCTGTCGTAAATGTTAGCAACACCTCCGCCTTTGCAGGATGCACCGGGGATATGTTCACGAGTGTAACCAGGTGGTGAGGCCTCATTTAACATAGTAAATTCATCAGGCTTAAGCCGGGTTTCAGTCAGGCCAATCACATCAAGATTATGATCAGTGATTAGTTCTTTGACTATAACTGCCTTGGAAGTGAGGGATCTAACATTAAGCAGCCCTATTTTGAAATGTGAGATATCACAATCTCTTTCAATAATGACAGGAATGGAGGAGGTCTTTATTCCAGTGAGATTGCTAAGGTGAACACCGCCATGTTTAGTTTTGCCCAACCTAGATCAAGGCACAGACACGGTCTCAATGGGGATAGCTGAGCTGACTACGCTGACTGTGCTAGTGGCAGACTCGACTAAGCTGGCAGGCTGGCTAACAGCCTGCTGCCTGGCTGTTCGACAGGGGAGTTACAGGGGAGTTAGAGCCCTGTCTATGTTCGTAGATAAGATGAGAGCACCCCTCCAGCTAGGATGGAGTCTGTCACTCCTCAAAAAATGTACCTGTATTTAGCTCCATCCATCATTCCTTCAATTCTGACCAGTTTCCCAGTCACTGCCAATGAAAAACATCCCCACAGCATGATGCTGCCACCACCATGCTTCACTGTGGGGATGGTGTTCTCGGGGTGATGGGAGGTGTTGGGTTTGTGCCAGACATAGCCTTTTCCTTGATGGCCAAACAGTTTAATTTTAATCTCATCTGACCAGAGAACCTTCTTCCATATGTTTGGGGAGTCTCCCTCATGCCTTTTGGCGAACACCAAACGTGTTTGCTTAACTTCTTCTTTAAGCAATGGCTTTTTTTCTGGCCACTCTTCCGTAAAGCCCAGCTCTCTGGCGTGTACGGCTTAACCTCCTGACGGTCGCCTAGGATAGGGGGCGCTACAGCGATTTTTGAAAAAATGTTGTGCCCATTTTAAACGGCCTCCTACTCAAACTCAGAAGCTAGGATATGCATATAATTAATACTTGTGGATAGAGAACACCCTAAAGTTTCTAAAACTGTTTGAATGGTGTCTGTGAGTATAACAGAACTCATATGGCAGTCAAAACCCCGAGACAGATTGTAACAGGAAGTGGAATTCTGAATTGCGGACTCAACTTCATCACTTTGCCTATAAATCACACCGTGAGCAATGGTTCATTGAGCACTTCCTATTGCTTCCACTAGATGTCCCCAGTCTTTACAAAGTGGTTTGAGCCTTCTACTGTGAAAACTGACACAATGAGAGTCTGTGGAACGTGGTCACATGAGGAGGGCCATCACCATTATGACGCAGGCGCCCCTGGCTACCCTCCCCTTTCGAAACGTTTTGAAAGACAATGCAATCGTCCCCCTTGAATGTTATTGGAGCTCTGGTTTAAAAAGGCCCTAAAGATTTATGTTATACAACGTTTGACATGTTTGAACGAACCTAAATTAAAAAAAATGCATTTTGTTGAAAGAGGAGTCCCGGCACGGCGGAACTTTTGGAGCAGCCTTCAGAACGCGCTAACAAGAACAAGCTATTGGAACATAAAGGATTAACTTTTTCGAACTAAAATACATTTGTTGTGGACCTGGGATTCCTGGAAGTGCCTTCTGATGAAGATAATCAAAGGTAAGGGATTATTGACAATAGTATACAAGAGTAGATTTGATATACGATTGTTCCAAGATGGCGCTGACCTGTAACGGTAGCCTATTTTTCTGAGTATCGCATCCCCTTTTATCGCAAAGTGTGATTACCCAGTAAAGTTATTTTTAAATCTGGCATTACAGGTGCTTTCAAGAGATATTCATCTATAAATCTTAGAATGACAATATTACATTTTAAATTTAGTAAATTGTAGCGCTGTTTCACCGGATGCATTTGAGGGAAAATAGTTAGTCAACGTCACGCGCCGATGTAAAATGCTGTTTTTATATATAAATATGAACTTTATCGAACAAAAGAATGCATGTATTGTGTAACATGATGTCCTAGGAGTGTCATCTGATGAAGATTGTCAAAGGTTAGTGCTGCATTTAGCTGTTTTTTGGTTATTTGTGATGCATGTGGTTGGTCGGAAAATGGCTATGTGGCTACTTTTACTATATATTCCTCTAACATAATCTAATGTTTTGCTATTGCTGTAAAGCCTTTTTGAAATCGGACAATGTGGTTCGATTCAGGAGAGGTGTATCTATAAAACGATATAACATAGTGCTATATTTGAAAAACCAAAAAATATAACATTTTGTTATGCTAATGGCGATAGGATTTTTCGCTGGATGTCCGTCCCGCATACGGAGCCCGCCCAGAGGTTAAAGTGGTCCTATGGACAGATACTCCAATCTCCGCTGTGGAGCTTTGCAGCTCCTTCAGGGTTATCTTTCGTCTCTTTGTTGCCTCTCTGATTAATGCCCTCCATGCCCGGTCTGTGAGTTTTGGTGGGTGGCCCTCTCTTGCCAGGTTTGTTGTGGTGTCATATTCTTTCCATTTTTTAATAATGGATTTATTGGTGCTCCGTGGGATGTTCAAAGTTTCTGATATTTTTTTATAACCCAACCCTGATCTGTACTTCTCCACAGCTTTGTCCCTGACCTGTTTGGAGAGATCCTTGGTCTTCATGGTGGCGCTTGCTTGGTGGTGGCCCTTGCTTAGTGGTGTTGCAGACTCTGGGGCCTTTCAGAACAGGTGTATATATACTGAGATCATGTGACACTTAGATTGCACACAAGTTGACTTTTTTAAATTCATTATGTGACTTCTGAAGGTAATTGGTTGCACCAGATCTTATTTAGGGGCTTCATAGCAAAGGGTGTGACTACATATGCACGCACCACTTTTCAGTTTTACATTTTGAATTGTTTGCAAGAAGTAATTTTTTTCCATTTCACTTCACCAATTTGGACTATTTTGTGTATGTCCATTACATGAAATCCAAATAAAAATCTATTTCAATTACAGGTTGTAATGCAACAAAATAGGAAAAACGCTATTGGAGGTGAATACTTTACAAGGCACTCTATCTGCTAAATAAAGTAGCAGAGAATAGGTTGAATTGAAGGAGGGATAAAGTATGATCATGGCAACAGAAAAATAGCAAAAGGACATAAGTAGTAGACAATGGATGCCATTGTGGAAATGTAGTTGTAAGGGAATGAGTCACTCTGGATATGCTTGTGCTAAATTAGCAAAATGTCAAATGTGAATGTAAGGGTAATATTGGAGGATGTGTATGACCATGGCAACAGAAAAATAGCAAGAGGACATAATGGAACTAGAGAATAGATGCAATTGAGGAGATGTAGTCTTCAAGGTAATGTTGAAGTTATAAATCACTAATTGTAGCAGCAATAAGACAGCATGACTAGAATTTTATCAGCTTTCTTATCTTTCTTGTCCTGGAGGTGAGTGTTATCGTGGGAGATGAGGATGATTTTGCAAATGTCACTAGCCCAGCATCCTTCAGCAAAGTTACTTCACCTTCTCAGTGCTAACTACCTGAAAAATATGGGATGCCAAGGACAGATTTTATAAACTCAACTATTTGTATTTATTCTGAGTTATGGGGATCATTTCATATTACAAAATACCACAGAGTGAACTGATTGCTAATGTGAAACACTGATGTGGGAAATCAGTGCTAGAATGTATACTCATCTGACTCACTGTGTCCATTCA
Source organism: Salmo salar (assembly GCF_965601325.2). Classification (NCBI taxonomy): domain Eukaryota; kingdom Metazoa; phylum Chordata; class Actinopteri; order Salmoniformes; family Salmonidae; genus Salmo; species Salmo salar. The sequence continues at coordinate 22,615,063 of NC_138309.1, read as the reverse complement.
ATTTTATATCTGGTATTACCCCTAATGTGGCATGAAATTATTTGGGAAACAATATCATATGTATGTCTTTCCAGATCTGTGGCTGTATTTCACTCATGGTCCAGTGAGGGGATGAGAGTTGTTTCCCTCTTAGAAGGCATGCAGTCAACAGAGTATAAAATACATTATCACATCATTTTCAGATGATACAATAGTTTTTTTTGTTTTTCTCACGATCGGCATGAGAACAAGGACTTCAGAATTCATTAACGTGTCATAGTATATACAATCTGCTTCGATTTGTTCCATTGCTACACCATTTTCGACTCACATCCTCCTTGTGAAAACAGCCAATCCACACATGATTTGATTTATTTCATTCATGCTTGCAGTCCACGAGACTGAATTATGCAAAATGCAGTTACATTTAAACAAAAGCTTCAGAAACATAGGATACTCAAATACATCAGAAAAACTAAATACAGGAAGCAGTAAGGAGGCATGGATGCAGCAGAGGGACTGGGATGTGTCCTAAATGGCACCCTATTCCCTACATCAGTGTTACTCACAATTTGTTGAAAGGGGGCCAGTTTGGATTGAGATAGTCATTCAGAGGGCCGCACAGATCTTTAATTTGTTGTACTTTTTCTTCCGATATTATCAATTATCAATTGAGATCAAATTCAGAGTAATAGAGCACATGCAATTGATTTGATGTGCAACATATCACAAATATACACACATCAAAATAGACTACATCACATGTTTAAGACCCATATTAATGGTTACCTCAGTAGTTGAGGATGAGCGAAAATGTCCCTTCTGCTCCTTGACTAAATTCATTCTAAATTGTGACTCACAACCTGGATTCGGTCTTATGTAGCAAAATGTAAAATGGTGCTTTTTACATTGGATAAAAGTAGAGACTCAGAGCTACAAAATGGTATATCATACACTACATTTGAAGAACAATGGGAAGGTCATTCTGCTTTGAAAGTTGATCAACTTGCGAACTCACTTTTGAGAAAATCGTCTTTGAATGTTTATGGTTTCTCGTGAAGAGCTCTTCTTTGTCTACACCCATTCAGCATCGTTCACACCCTCTTAATAATAAGCTTTAGACCCACCCATCTTGTTTCGCTCTCGGAGCACATACTTGATGCTCTGGCCGATGATTTGTTTACCTCTGGATAACATGAAAACAGCCTAACCAGCTCTGCTGGCAACAATTTCATTACACTTTTTTACAGACGTTTACTGCCACCGGCCATATTCAACTGGTGTTGTACACACGTCAAGTAATGTTAGCAAACGAGCCAGCTAACGTTAGCTAGTTAAACAACAATGAAGAAAGTGCCAACACTGCCTACTATTAGGCTCTATCTAGAAAAGCAACCAGCTCTGGGAAACGAATAATAACGTCCACTATGGAGCCAGCCAGTTAACGTTAGCTAGCTAGCTTATGACATATAGCTAGCTAGCTAGGTAAACAATGAACCTAGCTAGGTAAACAAAGTTTAAGATCACTCACACGTCACGTAATTTAAGCTAATTAGCCAGCCACCTAACGTTAGCAAGTCAAACATCAATGAACAAAGTGCCAACAATGCCTAACATTAGGTTATAACTAGAAAAACAAACAGCTCTGGGAAACTAATAATAACGTCTACTAGGGAGCCAGCCAGCTAACGTCAGCTAGCTAGCTAACATTACAATTTTACTTAAGATATATAGCTAGCTAGCTAGCTAGCTAGGTATACAATGAACTTAACTAGGTAAACAATGTTTAAGCTCACACACATCCTGTAACGTTAGCTAACGAGCCTGCCAGCTAAACAACATTGAACAAAGTGGCATCAATGCCACAGCGTTGGGAGCTAACCAACCAGGTACAATGTTAGCTAGCTAAAATTAGACTTTAACTAGAAAATCAAATGGCTCTGGGAAACAAATAATGTTAGCTAGGGAGTCAGCCAGCGTTAGTTAGCTAGCTAGCTAACAGTACACTTTAGCTTGAAATGAATCCACTTTGTCAAAATTAGAAATGTGTAATATATGAAAATGTAGCTAGCTAACACTAGACTATCCTACCTGCATACATCAACATGTCTCCCTGTCAGGAATGCCATACCACGGTTGCCCTTAGTTTGAAGATGTAATCCGGAAACAGTTGTTTATTCCATCTCTTTAGCTATCATACTCTAATTCCACTGATTTCAAAACTTAAATAATGTGTGTCTCGACGTGATTTTCGTATTTTCATTGTACAGAACGATGAAACAATTTCAATTCAATATATTTAGGGCTAGGCGTCCCACCAGCGAGACACCTGTCGACAACTACCAGTGAAAATGGAAGGGCGCGCAATTCAAATAAATAATCTTAAAAATTATGGAAATTAGACATTTAGGAACATACAAGTGTCTTATATCGGTTAACCTGTTGGGGCTAGGGGGCAGTATTTGCACGGCCGGATAAAAAACGTACCCGATTTAATCTGGTTACTACTCCTGCCCAGTAACTAGAATATGCATATAATTATTGGCTTTGGATAGAAAACACCCTAAAGTTTCTAAAACTGTTTGAATGGTGTTTGTGAGTATAACAGAACTCATTTGGCAGGCCAAAACCTGAGAAGATTCCTTATAGGAAGTGGCCTGTCTGACCATTTCTTGCCCTCCTTGATCATCTCTAACAAATACAGGGGATCTCTGGCATGACGTGACACTTCCTACGGCTCCCATGGGCTCTCAGAAGGCGGGAAAAAGCTGAATGATGTAATTCCATCCCCAGGCTGAAACACATTAGCGCGTTTGGCAAGTGCTCTATCAGAGGGCCATTAGACTGAGGCTCGTGCATGAGGGGATAGCATGCTTTTACTTTCACGCTCTTTGTAATAAAAAACGATTTCCCGGTCGGAATATTATCGCTTTTTTTACGAGAAAAATGGCATAAAATTTGATTTTAAACAGCGGTTGACATGCTTCGAAGTACGGTAATGGAATATTTAGAATTTTTTTGTCACGAAATGCGCCATGCTCGTCACCCTTATTTACCCTTTCGGATAGTGTCTTGAACGCACGAACAAAACGCCGCTATTTGGATATAACAATGGATTATTTGGGACCAAACCAACATTTGTTATTGAAGTAGAAGTCCTGGGAGTGCATTCTGACGAAGAACAGCAAAGGTAATAACATTTTTCTTATAGTAAATCTGATTTTGGTGAGTGCTAAACTTGCTGGGTGTCTAAATAGCTAGCCCTGTGATGCCGGGCTATCTACTTAGAATATTGCAAAATGTGCTTTCACCGAAAAGCTATTTTAAAATCGGACATATCGAGTGCATAGAGGAGTTCTGTATCTATAATTCTTAAAATAATTGTTGTGTTTGATGTCATGGCTTTAGAAGCTTCTGATAGGCTAATTGACATAATTTGAGTCAATTGGAGGTGTACCTGTGGATGTATCTCAAGGCCTACCTTCAAACTCAGTTCCTCTTTGCTTGATATCATGGGAAAATGAAAAGTAATCAGCCAAGAACTCAGAAAAAAATGTAGACCTCCACAAGCCTGGTTCATCCTTGCCTGGTTCAATTTCCAAACGCATGAAGGTACCAAGTTCATCTGTACAAACAATAGTATGTAAGTATAAACACCATGGGACCAAGCAGCCGCCATACCGCTCAGGAAGGAGACACATTCCGTCTCCTAGAGATTAATGTACTTTGGTGCGAAAAATGCAGATAAATCCCAGAACCACTGTAAAGGACCTTGTGAAGATGCTGGAGAAAACAGGTACAAAGTATCTATATCCACAAACAAAGCCTATATTGACATAACCTGAAAGGCTGCTCAGCAAGGAAGAAGCCACTGCTCCAAAACCACCATAAAAAAAGCCAGACTATGGTTTGCAACTGCACATGGGGACAAAGATCGTACTTTTTGGAGAAATGTCCTCTGGTCTGAAGAAACAAAAATAGAGCTGTTTGGCCATAATGACCATTGTTGTGTTTGGAGGAAAAAGTAGGAGCCTTGCAAGCCGAAGAACACCATCCCAACCGTGAAGCACAGGGGTAGCAGCATCATGTTGTGGGGGTGCTTTGCTGCAGGAGGGACTGGTGCACTTCCCCTTAATAGATGGCATCATGAGGATGGAAAATTATGTGGATATATTGAAGCAACATCTCAAGACATCAGTCAGGAAGTTAAAGCTTGGTCGCAAATGGGTCTTCCAAATGGACAATGACCCCAAGCATACTTCCAAAGTTGTGGCAAAACGGCTTAAGGACAACAAAGTCAAGGTATTGGAGTGGCCATCACAAAGCCCTTACCTCATTCCTATAGAAAACTTGTGGGCAGAACTGAAAAAGTGTGTGCGAGCAAGGAGGCCTACAAACCTGACTCAGTTACACCAGCTCTGTCAGGAGGAATGGGCCAAAATTCACCCAACTTATTGTGGGAAGCTTGTGGAAGGCTACCCAAAACATTTGACCCAAGTTAAACAATTTAAAGGCTTCTGACTTCTGACCCACTGGGAATGTGATGGAATTAATAAAAGCTGAAATAAATAATTCTCAACTATTATTCTGACATTTCACATTCTTAAAATAAAGTGGTGATCCTAACTGACCTAAGACAGGGAAGTTTTGCGAGGATTAAATGTCAGGAATTGAGTTGTCATTTCAAAAACTGAGTTTAAATATATTTGACTAAGGTGTATGTAAACTTCCGACTTCAACTGTATGTTTAATTGTTACTCAATTAAATTAATCACGTAACAATTAACTCATAAGGATTTGGTGCACCACGGAAGAAGTTGTTTAATGAGTTACCATCTCCCGAATTAAGCTCTGGAAGATATATACACTACATGTCAAAAAAAGTGAAAACATCAAAACTATGATATACTTATGGAATCATGTAGTAATCAAAAAAGTATTAAATAAATCAAAATATATGTTATATTTGAGATTCTTCAAATAGCCACCCTTTGCCTTGACAACAGCTTTGCATACTCTTGACATGCTCTCAACCAGCTTCACCTGCAATGCTTTTCCAACAGTCTTGAAGGAGTTCCCACATATGCTGAGAACTTGTTTCCTGCTTTTCCTTCACTCTGCGGTCCGACTCATCCCAAACCATCTTAATTTGTTTCAGGTCGGGGTATTATGGAGGCCAGGTCATCTTCTGCAGCACTTCATCACTCTCCTACTTGGTAGAATAGCCCTTACACAGCTTGTAGGTGTGTTGGGTCATTGTCCGGTTGAAAAACAAATGATAATCCCACTAAACCCAAACCAGATGGGATGGTGTATTGCTGCAGAATGCTGTGGTATCCATTCTGGTTAACTTCTTATGGGCTCGTGAAATTGCAGAGCGTGAAATTCAAACTACAGAATTATAAATATTTAACTTTCATAAAATCACAAGTGTAATACATCAAAATAATGCTTACCTTTTTGTTAATCCAGCCTCTGTGTCAGATTTCAAAAAGGCCTTACAGCGAAAGCACACCAGGCAATTATCTGAGGACAGCGCCCCGCATACAAACACATGAAAAACGTATTTCAAACAGGCAGGTGTGCCACGAAAGTCAGAAATAGCGATATAATAAATGCCTTACCTTTGATCTTCTTCTGAAGGCACTCCAAAAGGTCCCAGATACATCACAAATGGTCCTTTTGTTCGATAAAGTCCTTCTTTATATCCATAAAACTCAGTTTAGCTGGCGCACTTCAGTCAATAATCCACCCAGTTTCCCTCCATCAAAATTCATACAAAATGAATCCCAAACGTCACTAATAAACTTTTCCAAACAAGTCAATCAAACCTTAGGTACCCTACTACGTAAATAAATGATAACATTTAAGACAGAGTATTGTTATTGTCTTTACCGGAGAAAATACCAAAGAACGCACTCTCTTCCAAGCGCTTGGAAACACTACAGCCAAAATGGGAGCCACCTTGAAAAACTACAATTTCTGGCAAATTTTTTAAAAAACCAGCCTGAAACTCTTTCTAAAGACTGGTGACATCTAGTGGAAGCCCTAGAAACTGCAATCTGGGAGGATCTTGCCTTATAATAAATGTGTCAGTCATTGAAAACAATGGTAGGCTGAATATAATGTTTTGGGGGATGGTTTGTCCTCTGGGTTTCGCCTGCCATATCAGTTCTGTTCTACTCACAGACATGATTTTAACGCTTTTAGAAACTTTAGAGTGTTTTCTATGCATATCCTAGCTTCTGGACCTGAGTAACAGGCAGATTACTTTGGGCATGCTTTTCATCCGGATGAGAAAATACTGCCCCCGACCCAAGAGAGGTTAAGTGTGCCTTGAATTCTAGTGTCACCAGCAAAGCACCCCCACACCATAACACCTTCCCCGAACCATAACACCTCCTCCCTCGTGCTTGAAAGTGGGAAAACCACATGCAGAGATCATCCGATCACCCATACCGCATCTAACAAGGACACGCGGTGGAACCAAAAATCTCAAATATGGACTACAGAGCAAAGGACAAATTTCCACCGGTCTAATGTCCATTGCTCATGTTTCTTGGGCCAACTAAGTCTCTTCTTCTTATTGGTGTCCTTTAGTAGTGGTTTCTTTGCAGCAATTCGACCATGATTCAGGCCTGATTCACACAGTCTCCTCTGAACAGTTGATGTTGAGATGTGTCTTTTACTTGAACTCTGTGAAGCATTTATTTGGGCTGTAATTTCTGAGGCTGGCAACTCTAATGAACGTATCCTCTGCTGCAGATGTAACTCTGCTAACTCTTCCATTCCTGTGGCAGTTCTCATGGGAGCCAGTTTCCTCATAGCACTTGATGGTTTTTGCGACTGCACTTGAAGAAACTTGCAAAGTAATTTACATTTTCCATATTGACTGACCTTCGCGTCTTAAAGTAATGATGGACTGTAATTTCTCTTTGCTTATTTGAGCTGTTTTTGCCATAATATGGACTTGGTCTTTTACCAAATAGGGATATCTTCTGTATACCCACCCTACCTTGTCATAACACAACTGATTGGCTCAAACACATTAAGGAGGAAAGAAATTCCACAAATTAACCTCTTGACGGTCGCCTAGGATAGGGGGCGCCACAGCGCATTTTGAAAAAAATTAGTGCCCATTTTAAACGGCCTACTACTCAAACTCAGAAGCTAGGATATGCATATAATTAATACTTGTGGATAGAAAACACTAAAACTGTTTGAATGGTGTCTGTGAGTATAACAGAACTCATATGGCAGTTAAAACTCCGAGACAGATGGAAACAGGAAGTGGAATTCTGAATTGCAAACTCAACTTCATCACGTTGCCTATTAATCACATCGTGAGCTATGGTTCATTGAGCACTTCCTATTGCTTCCACTAGATGTCCCCAGTCTTTACAAAGTGATTTGAGACTCCTACTGTGAAAACTGAAAGAATGACACGCTGTGGAACGTGGTCACACGGAGAGGGCCATCACCATTATGACGCCGGCGCCCCTGGTTACCCTCCCCTTTCGAAAAGTTTTGAAACACAATGCAATCATCATCCTTGAATCTTATTGGCTCTCTTGTTGAAAAACGCCCTGAAGATTTATGTTATACAACGTTTGACATGTTTGAACGAACCTAAATGGGAAAAAAATGCATTTTCTCGAAATGGCTGTCCCGCGGCCAACGGAGCATTTGGATCAGCCTTCAGACGCGCTAACAAGAACAAGCTCTTGGAACATAAAGGAGTAATTTTTTCGAACGAAAATACATTTGTTGTGGACCTGGGATGCCTGGAAGTGCTTTCTGATGAAGACAACCAAAGGTAAGGGATTATTGACAATAGTATACAAGACTAGATGTGATATGCGATTGTTCCAAGATGGCGCTGACCTGTAACGTTAGCCTATTTTTCAGAGTATCGCATCCCCTTTCATCGCAAAGTATGATTACCCAGTAAAGTTAATTTTAAATCTGGCATTACAGGTGCTTTCAAGAGATATTCATCTATAAATCTTAGAATGACAATATTACATTTTAACCTCTGGGCTAGCCGGGACGAATTCGTCCCACCTACGCAACAGCCAGTTGAATCCCGTGGCGCGATTTTCAAATACCTTAGAAATGATATTACTTCAATTTCTCAAACATATGACTATTTAACAGCATTTTAAAGACAAGACTCTCGTTAATCTAACCACACTGTCCGATTTCAAAAAGGCTTTACAACGAAAGCAAAACATTAGATTATGTCAGCAGAGTACCCAGCCAGAAATAATCAGACACCCATTTTTCAAGCTAGCATATAATGTCACAAAAACCCAAACCACAGCTAAATGCAGCACTAACCTTTGATGATCTTCATCAGATGACAACCCTAGGACATTATGTTATACAATACATGCATGTTTTGTTCAATCAAGTTCATATTTATATCAAAAACCAGCTTTTTACATTAGCATGTGACGTTCAGAACTAGCATACCCCCCGCAAACTTCCGGGGAATTTACTAACAATTTACTAAATTACTCACGATAAACGTTCACAAAAAGCATAACAATTATTTTAAGAATTATAGATACAGAACTCCTCTATGCACTCGATATGTCCGATTTTAAAATAGCTTTTTGGTGAAAGCACATTTTGCAATATTCTAAGTACATAGAACAGCCATCACGGGCTAGCTATTTAGACACCCAGCAAGTTTAGCCTTCACCAAAATCAGATTTACTATTACAAAAGTTTGATTACCTTTGTTGTCTTCGTCAGAATGCACTCCCAGGACTGCTACTTCAATAACAAATGTTGGTTTGGTCCAAAATAATCCATCGTTATATCCAAATAGCGGCATTTTGTTCGTGCGTTCCAGACACTATCCGAAATGGTAAATCAGGGTCGCGAGCATAGCGCAATTCGTGACAAAAAAAACATCTAAATATTCCATTACCGTACTTCGAAGCATGTCAACCGCTGTTTAACCTGTTGGGGCTACAGGTTAGCAATGAACCCCGAGCCGGGATTGCTAACAAGGCTGGAAATTCAAAACATCAAAAATCGAATAATTTCAATTTCTCAAACAATCAACTATTTTACACAATTTAAATGATAAACATCTCCTTAATCTAATCACATTGTTCGATTTTCAAAGAGGCTTTACGGCAAAAGCATAAAGTTAGATTATGTTAGGACAGTACATAGCCACAAAAGTACAAACATCCATTTTCAATTCAAGGTCAGGCGTCACCAAAAGCAGAAACCAGCTTGAATTATGCACTAACTTTTGTCAATCTCCATCAGATGACACTCCTAGGACATTATGTTATACAATACATGCATTTTTTGTTCCATCAAGTTCATATTTATATCCAAAAACAGCATTTTACAGTAGCGTAAAATTCAGATTTTTTTCTTCTCTGAAATGCTTCCGGTGAACATAACAAAATTACTATTCGAAAACATTGGTAAATTATAATATTGTCATTCAAAGAATAATATATTATCATCTCGTAATTGCTACCGAATGGCCAGATCTCAAAATAACTTTACTGGGAAATCACATTTTGCAATAAACGGGGTGCTATGCTAAGAACAACAGGCTATGCTATACAGTTAGCATCATCTAAAATCGATAATAACATTGTAAATACCCCCTTACCTTTGATTATCTCCATCAGAAGGCAGGATCCCAGGTCCGGAAGGCATTCCAGGTTTTGAACAAATGTGGTTTCTTTTGACAAAGTTCATAATTTATGTCCAAATAACACCAAGTACTTAGCGTTCATTATGCTCCCACAAAACGTGGTGGGGGCTGGTAAAATCACGCCGAAAAGCTAAAAAAACCTAGTAAATAATCTATTTATGTTCGTTCAAACATGTCAAATGTTGTTTAGCATTAATCTTTTGGTCCATTTTTAACGTTAAACATCAGTAATATTTTCACACAACCTATCCTATGTCTAGATAAAAAATGATGACAAACTCACGTTTCTCAGATTTATGCGCAGGCGCAAAAAAATGAAGTGATGACATGTCAACGTCCTTGGATTCTAATTTGCTCTCTGTTTATCATAGACGCTTCAAACAACTTTATAAAGATCGTTGACATCTAGTGGAAGCCGTAGGTGTTGCGAAATGAATCCTTTCTCACTATGGTATCTATAAAACAATGACTAAATAGTACAGTCACAAAATTCAAATTTTTTTGGATCTATTTTTCACAGGTTTTTGCCTGCAATATGAGTTTTGTTATACTTACAGACACCATTCAAACTGTTTTAGAAAATTCAGAGTGTTTTCTATCCGAATGTGTTAATAATATGCATATCCTAGCTTCTGAGTTGGTGTAGGAGGCAGTTAAAAATGGGCACATATTTTTTTCAAAATGTCTCAATACTGCCCCCGAGCCCTAGGGAAAATGTGTCACTTCTCTTGCAAACAGAGTCAGGGTATATGCAGCAGTATGGTCCGCCTGGCTCGTTGCGAACTATGAAGACTATTTCTTCCTAACAAAGTCAGCCGACTTGGCCAAAAGGGGGATGATTTAAGTGCATTTGCGAAAAAAGCACAATCGTTGCACGACTGTACCTAACCATAAACATCAATGCCTTTCTTAAAATCAATACACAAAAGTATATATTTTTAAACCTGCATATTAAGCTAAAAGAAATCCAGGTTAGCAGGCAATATTAACCAGGTGAAATTGTGTCATTTTGCGTTCATTGCACGCAGTCAGGGTATATGCAACAGTTTGGGCCGCCTGGCTCGTTGCGAACTAATTTGCCAGAATTTTACGTAATTATGACATAACATTGAATGTTGTGCAATGTAACAGGAATAACGTTTTGTTTTCGAGATGATAGTTTCCGGATTCGACCATATTAATGACCAAAGGCTCGTATTTCTGTGTGTTATTATGTTATAATTAAATCTATGATTTGATAGAGCAGTCTGACTGAGCGGTGGTAGGCACCAGCAGGCTCGTAAGCATTCATTGAAAATAGTACTTTCGTGCGTTTTGCCAGCAGCCCTTGTAACGGCTGTCGTAGGAGAGAGAGGACCAAGGTGCAGCGGGTTGCGTGCTCATCATTATAATTTATTCAATAAACGTGAACACGGAAAACAAAGAACGACAGACCGACAGTTTCACAGGCTACAATAATAACAGCAGTGCGAAATACAACAACCCACAAACCCCAGGTGAAAAACACACACCTAATATATGACTCCCAATCAGGAACAACGATAACCAGCTGTTCCTGATCGGGAGCCACACAGACCAACAAAGAAACAAACATACTAGAAAAGCCATACAACACAACCCTACTGCCACGTCCTGACCAAAATCTAATACAATACTCCCTCTGCTAGTCAGGACATGACAGTACCCACCCCCCCCCCCCCCCCCCCCCTAAAGGTGCAGACCCCGAATGCACCTCAAAAGAAAAATCCCCCAATACCACAAAATTTTTTTTACAAAAATAAAATACCCCCTAAAAAAAAAGGGAGGGAAGGGAGGGTGGCTGCCGTCAATGACGGCACTTGTGCACCCCCCCTCCCCAACCCACCTACACTGGAGGAGGCTCTGGTTCTGGCCTCCTGTCTTCCCGACTGACATAGGCTCTTGGTTCTGGACCGTAGGCAGACTCCCTCAGTTCCGGGTTGTAGGCAGACTCATTTGGTTCATAGTTAATTTCAATCTCACCCGGTTCCGGGTCGCAGGCAGACTCACCCGGTTCCCGGGTCGCGGGCAGACTCACCCGGATCCGGGTCGCGGGCAGACTCACACAGTTCATAGTTCATTTCAATCTCACCCGGTTCCGGGTCGTGGGCAGACTCACCAGGTTCCGGACAGTGGGCCGTCTCCCCCGGTTCCGGACAGTGGGCCGTCTCCCCCGGTTCCGGACAGTGGGCCGTCTCCCCTGGCACTGTTGCCGGACAGTCTGGACGGGGCACTGTTGCCGGACACTCTGGACGGGGCACTGTTGCCGGACACTCTGGACGGGGCACTGTTGCCGGACACTCTGGACGGGGCACTGTTGCCGGACACTCTGGACGGGGCACTGTTGCCGGACACTCTGGACGGGGCACTGTTGCCGGACACTCTGGACGGGGCACTGTTGCCGGACACTCTGGACGGGGCACTGTCTCCGGACACTCTGGACGGGGCACTGTCTCCGGACACTCTGGACGGGGCACTGTCTCCGGACTCTCGAGGCTGGGCTGACGCACTGGAAGCCTGATGCGTGAGGCTGGTAGAGGAGGTACCAGCCTGGAGACACGCACCCTAGGGCTAGTGCGGGAAGCAGGAACCAGCCGAGAGGAACTACTATTACGCACTAGAAGCCTGATGCGTGGTGCTGGTACTGGAACTGCCCGTTTCAGAACACGCATCCCATGGCTAGTGCGAGGAGCGGGAACAGGCTGAATAGGACTAGGCTGACTCACTGGAAGCTTGATACGTGGTGCTGGTACTGGACGTGGTAGACTAGGGGTTCGCACTTCCGGGTCAGCACGAGAGACAGGAACTGGAAACACCAGGCCATGGAGGCGCACAGGTGGTCTTGAACGCACCTCCTGCACAACCCGTTCTGGCTGGATGGAACTAGTAGCCCTGTACGCATGGAGTGCTGGTACAGGGCGAACTGGGCTGTGCAGGGGCCTGATGGTTGCTGTGCGTAGAGCGGGAGTAGGGTAGCATGGTCCTAGGAGGCGTACCGGCGACCAGACGCGCTGCGCAGGCATCCTCCTACCAGGCTGGATGCCCACTCTAGCACGGCATCTGCGAGGGGCTGGAATAACTCGCACTGGACTGTGCGTGCGTATGGGCGAGATCATGCGCACTTCTGCAAAACACGGCGCCCTCCACTCCATACGCTCCTCCATATAAGCGCGGGTAGCTGGCTTATGACTCTTCCTTGGCCTAGCCAAACTACCCGTGTGTCCCCCCCCCAAAAAAATTATTGGGGGTGCCTCTCGTGCTTCTCCATCAGCGCATTCCTGGCCTCATACCGCCGCCTCTCTGCCTCAGCTTCCTCTATTTCCTCCCCTGGGCGACGGTATTCCCCAGCCTGGTGCCAAGGTCCAGCCCCGTCCAGAATCTCCTCCCAAGTCCATCTCTCTCTATAGTCCATGTACTCCACCTGCTGCTCCTTCCTCCGCTGCTTGGTCTTTGTTTGGTGGGTAGTTCTGTAACGGCTGTCGTAGGAGAGAGAGGACCAAGGTGCAGCGGGTTGCGTGCTCATCATTATAATTTATTAAATAAACGTGAACACGGAAAACAAAGAACAACAGACCGACAGTTTCACAGGCTACAATAATAACAGCAGTGCGAAATACAACAACCCACAAACCCCAGGTGAAAAACACACACCTAATATATGACTCCCAATCAGGAACAACGATAACCAGCTGTTCCTGATCGGGAGCCACAAAGACCAACAAAGAAACAGACATACTAGAAAAACCATACAACACAACCCTACTGCCACGTCCTGACCAAAATCTAATACAATACTCCCTCTGCTGGTCAGGACGTGACAGTTCTTCGCAATGCATTGCGCTGTTTATGACTTCAAGCCTGTCAATTCCTAAGATTAGGCTGGTGTAACCGATGTGAAATGGCTAGCTAGTTAGCGGGGTGCTCGCTAATAACGTTTCAAACATCACTCGCTCTGAGACTTGGAGTAGTTGTTTCCCCTTCCTCTACATGGGTAACGCTGCTTCGAGGGTGGCTGTTGTCGATGTGTTCCTGGTTCGAGCCCAGGTAGGAGCGAGGAGAGGGACGGAAGCTATACTGTTACACTGGCAATACTAAAGTGCCTATAAGAACATCCAATAGTCAAAGGTATATGAAATACAAATCGTATAGAGAGAAATAGTCCTATAATTCCTACTATAACTACAACCTAAAACATCTTACCTGGGAATATTGAAGACTCATGTTAAAAGGAACCACCATCTTTCATATGTTCTCATGTTCTGAGCAAGGAACTTAAACAGTAGCTTTTTTACATGGCACATATTGCACTTTTACTTTTTTCTCCAACACTTTGTTTCTGCATTATTTAAACCAAATTGAACATGTTTCATTATTTATTTGAGGCTAAATTGATTTTATTGATGTATAATATTAAGTTAAAATAAGTGTTCATTCAGTATTGTTGTAATTGTCATTATTACAAATAAATAAATTAATTAATTGGCCGATTAATCGGCATCGGCTTTGTTGGCCCTCCAATAATCGGTATCGGCGTTGTGAATCGGCCGACCTCTAACTTCAAGACAGCTACGACTGGAAGTGACTTTTTTTGTAGCAGGTTAGGAGAACTTACGAAGCAGGTTAGGAGAATTAAGGTAGCAGGTTTAAGAGAATTAGGTTAAGGTTATGAAAAGGGTTAGGGTTATTGAAAATGCTTTCCTAACCTGCTAATAGCTGTATTGAAGTGGCGTGAAAAGAGTGTGTCCCTGAAACACATAGTTGTCACAGCGTTGTTACAACTAAGGAGGACACTATGTTCTGGTGTTGTTGCCATTGATTCTCTCCTTATTGAGTAGACTATATCAAGGTGACATCTAGATAGCTATCAATACTAGTTATTTCTTGTGTAGGCTACTTGTTCTACTTTGGAGTATAATTCTGGGAGGAAAAATAATTGGCCACGTTACTAGCTACCGCTGGCGACACTGTGATAGAGCTGCCCAGTGGAAGTGTCTTAGGTCGGCAGGCATCTCGATACAACACCGGTGCATCGGTCAGTTTAACGGCCCACGAAGTGGTTCGTCTGTGGAATGCGGCCCGTCAATCCCATTTTTTTAATATGGATCACATCTTTTGAACTTCTAGAAACAAGACATTTTGTCTGTAGTAGTGGTGAAAACAGGTTGCACAGCAAGATATTTACAAGCAATTTAGAGCAGGCTAGCTAAGAAAACATGCAGTAATTCAATGTTGGCTAGCAATAATGTTATTTACTGTATAAACAAGTCAAGGTACCTACCCAGAAGCTGCTGGAAATATTCTTCCATTTCACTGCAGCTTCATGTGTCTCATCCAACAGCATGAAGGTGGTGCCTGAAACGGATCATTTGAATCTACAGTAGGCATAAGATATTACTGTAAAGAAATACCATATGTTAGAGTACATTTTACAGGAGACTTTCCATTAAAGTTAATAACAGTATTTTTCTGAATTTTACACATGATGCAGTGCAATCTACAGCATTATTGCTGGAAAACAGATTTACGGTATTTTACTGTGCATTTGACATTGTTTTACTGTTGAAATTACAGAAAAGTCTTAGTGTAGCTACCTGGCTGTGTAAGCCACGCTTCTCTGCGAACACACCTTTTGCGATGTTTATTACAAGGCGGTGTTATATATTCCCCTATATAGTGCCCTACTTTTGACTAGAGCCCTATGAGCTTACATAAAAAGTAGTGCACTATAAATAGGGTGCCAACAATGGTCTGTAGATATTTCACTGAAAGCTCAATTGGTTGTGTGGTTTTATATTTTCTCTACAGACAATGTTTGTGTCCCAAATGGAACCCCTTTCTCTACATAGTGCACTGCTTTTGATCAGAACCCTATGGGTCCTGGTCAAATAGGGAATAGAGTGCCATTGGCCCTTACACACTACCTCCTGGCATATACTCCTGGCGAAGTCTGAAAGATCACAGCTTCAATAAGGTGAATGGGAGTGAATGTGGAGGTGAATGGGAGTGCAAGCTGATAGGATGCTGATAGGAGCAGACACAGCGTCAGCTACCCAAATGGCACCCTATTCCCTTTATAGTGCACTACTTTTAACGTAGGCTCATAGGGCTCTGGTCAAAAGTCATGCATTATATAGGGAATAGGGTGCCATTTGGGTTGTAGAGGACAATTGGGATAGCATCCCTGAAATGCACTTACTTGAGATAGCTGTTGCTGCCCCTGGAATAAAATGGTTTGATTAAATGCAACAAGTACTTCTCACTACATAGTAGTAAGTGAAGACACTGTACCAAGAGGTGGTAGAAGAATAGAGGGCAAGTGACATGGATTGGAAAAGAAAACTGTTTGCCAGGCAGTGGAATACTTTTACTAAGCTAGCTACTGATGTACTTAGAGCTATACTGTAAGTACTGCACCTAGGTGAGTGATTTGTTGGCGGTGTGTGTGAGAGAGTTTTGGACCATTGCAGGTTATTTTTTTTAAATGTTTTTGCATGTACATTGATTGATTAATGAATGTTCTGCTGCTCACATATCAGTAACATGTATTTTTCTAAACTATTCAAATCTGTAACTTGGACTTATTGCACCCGTTACTGAAAATGTTGTTCCAGTTTAAATGTGTAATTAAGGTAGTCCCATACCTTAGTCTTCCCAACCCTGGCAGTCATTTTGAGTGCAGGTTGCAGGTGATTTATTTTCTCCAGATGTTGGATATCCCGACTCTGGCTGGATTCCAATAAGATGAGTTTCAGGCCACTGTATTAGGGTAAAACTACGCACATAAAATAAGGCCTTATGAAATATGCATTTTATTGTCTTAAATAATTCAATTTTAATTACAAGGTGTTCAAGTAGAATCTCATTTGGTGAAGGGCACAGACTGAAAATGAATGAATTCAACAACCATGTCTCTGTCACCAGCAAATATAGTAATGGGTGGTACTGGTAACAAGATAATTAAGGATGTAAATGACAAGAAAATTAAAACAAATAACCTGTTTATGTACAAAATAGCCTGTTTTTACACTGGCTTGTTACACACACAAATGGGGACACATCGATACGACATGCGCAGACACACTCACGTACACACGTACGCACGCACAAACACACACAGAGACACACACACACACACACAGTTACCCTATATATCTCTCATGACAGCAGAAACGACACAACTGTAAATTATGAAGGATGTGGAGTTGGCTTCACATCAGAGAAAGGCTACCTCAGTGCCTGTGTTAATTAGTTTAACCTGTTTGCATTTTGATTGATTTATTTATTTATTTATTTATTTATTTATTAGGTACAATTTGTCTGCATCTCAAGTGGCACCCTATTCCCAACATAGTGCACACCTTTTGGCAAATAGAGACATTGAGTTAATCATCTATCCACACTGATAGTGGGAGATACAACTTGTGCTAGGATGAGGGCTAGTGGACTGACTGCAGACCCTGAGGGACATCCCATGCATTTCAAAGTTTCTCCATCACATCATTTATCAGCTCAAGATACATGTATGTGTATTGGCATGTAATTCTCTCTCAACTAAATTAAAATGCTGTATCACTTTCAAAAGGCAAATAATGAAAAGATATGATTGAGTGCTGCCTGCCTGGACAGACTTCCTGCTCGCACACACTACGTTTCACTGCTGGCTGGTTGGCCAAGTCACCAGGCGGCGATGGAGATGGAGAAACATCCTCCCTCTGAGAGGGTTATTTACAACTCATGCCTGGTTTCTCCTTCATTCCATTGTCATTGAAAGGAGATTAGATCCGGACGATTGCTTTAGACATCGAACATCACAGAGTCAATCCGTAAGTCGCTCTGGATAAGAGCGTCTGCTAAATGACGTACATGTAAATGTAAATAAGAGTAGCTTAGTACATCCTAGCATAGACTAGTGATCCTCCTTTCTACATAGCTGCCTTTCCCCCTTTCTCCCTGCGTTCACATGGAGATCTTTCTGTGCCATCCAGGAGTCCACGCCCCTTCAGCCTCCTAACCTCCCCATCCTCAATTCCACTGCTGCTATAGTCAACTGTTGGGAGTAAGGACACTCTCCTTTCCTTGTCCCCTTGTTGCCATTGCTCCTTTTTCTTTTCTCTCTTTTTTTCTTCTCCGCTTCAGTCTTCCCGACATCCACAGCAAGATGTGATGCAGCGAGAGAGAGAGAGAGAGAGAGAGAGAAAGAGAGAGAGAGAGAGAGAGAAAGAGAGAGAGAGAGGAGAGAGAGAGGCAGAGAGAGAGAAAGAGGGAGGGAGATAGGCAGGGAGAGAGAGGTTGGAAAGACAGAGGGTGGGGGAGAAGAGAAAAAAAGAGAGGCAGGGGGTGGAGAAATAGAGGGAGGGGGAGGGAGAGTAGCAGGCTGAACAGACACTTACACTCACACTCGCTCTCACAGCACTGTTGTCAGTCTTGGAATGTAAGTGCAGCCGAGAGGATTCAGAATAAGCGCCACCTCTAAGCACTGCTACGTGAGGAGTAGGGACAGTAACACGACACTCAGAAACACAGATGGACACTACTAAGCTGTAAATACAAAAGGTAAGGTTTCTGATTTTCTGTTCTCTGTTTTAAAGGATATTTTGCCTCACTTTTCTGGATGGTGGGGTGAAATAACCCACCTGCAATAGATAGGTGCTGGATTGTTGAGAACAGGTAAATAATTAAATCAATGCATTACATGTTGTTAACGTGCAGTATTCTTTACTTTGGACACCTGCCATGCTACAAATAACATATAATCAAGGGGTTGATATCTGGAACCTCTGTGTTGAATATTTTATGAAGTTTTAGTCCTACCAAATCTCTGGGGCAACTTTCCTCTCCATCTCTGTAAAACCACTGCAGTCTTAGGAAACTCCAAAATAGAAAGTGCTAGAAGAAGGACAGTAGCTACATGTGTTCAGATACTTTTCTTAAACAAAATCGGATGGACACAGTGCTCGTGTGACAGATTTACAGATGTGAAAGGCAGTAGCTGCATACATTCAGATACTTTTCCTAAACAAAATAGGACTGGCATTGTGTTTGCGCATGTAGGGGATTTACAGATGTGAACGCTAACGGCAGTTTACTTCCTCCAGTGTATCACTCTGATTTAGATGTTTTAATGAACGGCCTTTCACCAATAAGCTAAGTGATATTCAGACTTATGTCAGCTGCCAGAGGGATTTGTGTGTGTTTGTGTGTGCGTGTGTGTGTTGTAGAGATGGCATAACGTTACCTGTAATTAAGTGTGAGCAGAATTGATGGTGAGGCACTGTACTACTGATCCTATCTCAGCTCAAATGCATGGAAGGGTGAAGGGGTTGATCATGGGGTTTTGAGCACTGCACTCAATGAGTATGTTAGGATGTCGTATGTACACTGAAGCAAAGAACGCACTTCTCTGTCCTTCTGTCTCTCTCTCTCTCTTTTTCTCTCTCTCCCTCTCTTCCCCTCATTCTCTCTGCTGCTGTGTTTTGTGGGGCTTGGTGGAGACAGCTTTATAATCACACAGGTGATTTATAAGGGTGCATTTTGTACTGGGTCGTTTGTGTAATGCATTATTGTTTAACACAAATTAACCACTAACATGTTCCCTAAATTATTGTCAGATATGTAATGGCCTTTCAGTGTTGGAACGAATAATAGCAAATCCCTGCCCTCCCACACACACAAACTGCATGGCTCTCATACAAACACTAAACCAAATCTTTAAACAGCCTCAATGTAAACATAACGGACGTTCTCTAAATTAACATGTTGGATATAGTTAGGAAAAAAAGCTCTATAAAAATATATATATATCATGTGGGTTGTCATTGTTCGAAATTGCTGGGATCCTGTAACAAAGTGAATTTTGTGTAGTGGGGCTCATTCAAAACACATAATTTAAAATATGATCAATAAACTCATAAATAGACTGCAAAAGAAACTTTCAAAGAAATTATAATCTTCCACTTATTGTGTCACATTCAGATCAAAATTACAGCTCTAACTATAACTATCTACAGTGATGATTTATTCAATGGGATTGATATTGTCTGTTTATGGCCTCACATATGTAAGAAGTCTACCCCCTTTTGGACCAGTTTTCAAGTTACAAAGTGAAGAGAGCATTTCAAAATTGCGGCAGATTTCAGAGCATCTATAAAGGGCTGTCAAGCATTGCCAAAGACTGCAGCCAGCAGCCGGGATGCTAGCGATGTTGGAAAGGTCTAGGGCTCCACCAAGTGGGCACTTTTACAGGTCTGCTGCTTTTTCACAGCTGTATCACCGCCCGACTGTAGACAGGCTCTGTGGTGGTCTGTGAGTGTGCAATCAGAAGGCAAGAGCCACTCAATCTCTAAATCACAAAACAGCCATTAATAATTATTATAAATATCCCTTGACCTCAATAGACCACAACTGCCTAAACCTAAATATCCCTTGACCTCAATAGACCACAACTGCCTAAACCTCAAGTGCCCAATTTTTCTAAAATGTTTAGATTTTCAAGAAGTACCACGTTTGATTTTTGTCAAATATGTATTCAAACCATCTCTCTGTCTTTTTAAGATAGATCCATCCACATGGACATCATATAAACCAAATATAGAATATGTTGTATTTGACCAATTTTCTTTTTAATGACGTAATGTCATAAGCACAACATTCTCAAATTGTGGCCATAAGGTATCCCTTAGTGCCCTTCAGTGAGTTTGTTGATGGCAAAGCAAGATACAGTATGTATGTGATTTAAGTTTGATTATTGCAGAGGGAGATGTGATCATCAGTGTCCACTTTATTATAAAGGTCTAGGGAGCATTCTATTGTAAAATGGAATGGCCCGAGCTGGGCTCCAAGTGGTTATATATTCCCTATTAAGGCTGCTGTTGCAGATAGGTTTTCGGATTTCAGGAGAAATGCACCCAGGATACTCATATAGTATAAAGGGCGAGTGCAATTCCACTGACCATGTCTGTTAGGAGTCTAAACACTCCCAACTGTGTGTGTGTAATAGTGTTTATTCCACTAGCGTTTGCCAGAATAGACAACCATAAATTAAACGCTCTACTCAAAGACTTAACTTATAAGAGCATATTTAACGATTTTGTCCTTTCATGCCTCTCTCTGGCTGTTTGCATGCCAAGCCTCTCAAGCTTTCTACCACCTAATCTAATCATAAACAACTTTTTAATACACTGTAGGCATTTAATGGACTAATCAAGTCTAGATAATTCAGTGAGCGGAGTCTATAGCATCTGGACAAGAAATCCAGTCAGTACACTCTGCTCAGCTCATCCTTTAATGGAGGGTTTGGAGGAATTCTAAAAAGACACACTGGCCTAATGCTTAATAGGCATGGTGCATCAAAGCTTAATATCCAGAATGCTATTAAAACTCAAGGACAGCCTTGAATGATAATTAGAAAATGCAATCACGGGAATCAGCCCAGATTAATTTCCAGCCAATGTTTCCCGATTTCTGGGATGCTGCGCCCGCCTGCAGCCTGTCATATTCATGGCAAACCCTGGGCACGTAGTGAAGTGATAACAGTACATCATCATCAGTTTATGGCTTACTGGCACCCCACGACATCCCCAATGTTCTTGGTTTCATTCTATATCTGGTGGTATGGAGAGAGAAAACCACAGTCGATATCAAATGTTCTTGGTTCATAGATGTTATCGATCTCATGCTTTGTGAAAATTATGAATTTGTCCTCATGTATTGTCAATTTTTCTGAATTTAGCGATTTTTTTATGTTCTGCTGTTTTACTGAGATTAGACTTCTGGGAAACTGGTTGGTTTTCCTTACTCTAAATTACCATTAATGGTCTAGTCCCGCTTAATATTTTGAAGTATTGACCTTGGATGACAACTGAGACCGTACCAGTATTTCCAATCTCAACTGTCTCTCTCTGATATTGTCAAAACCTTTTAACATTTGGATACAAGACATAACCTGTCTGTATGAGAGTCATGGTTTGATTCAGTACAGGCATTAGCTCAATCTCTAATGACATGAATTACATTCCGCAGAGCTCTTTAAGACTCTTTAATATTTCATTTTTGGATCTCATTAGCTTAATTATTTGATTTGCATTCATGGGATAATATTAATTTACATGTGGCGGTGCTTCAGTTCCATCAATGAAAAACATAATACTAATTTGTTCACAGAAAAACAGGGTCCTTTGTTCATTCAAATCTAATGCCTTCATTGATATTAGGGTTATTTTTGTTGAACAAAAGTGGGGGAATTAAAAAAAATCGGTCTTTGTTTGTTCACGGTCCCTCATTAGATACACAATGAAGGCCTTTCCACTAGCCTCTCACTAAATGGGCTCCACCTACCTGTATCCTCCTCTTGTTTCAAAACTGTCTTAAAAATACCCCCTATTTATTTATATCCACAGTACACACACACACACACACACACACACACACACACACACACACACACACACACACACACACACACACACACACACACACACACACACACACACACACACACACTAAACGTATATATATTTAAAAAAGTATCCCATGCTTGATGAGAATAATTGACTTGCTGGCTGTGACTTCTAAAGGTACTGTATTATTGGCTTCATGGCATGTTCGATAGAGTACCGAGATGAAGTAAATTCCCCATCAGGGCCTGACTTGATAGGTAATTTGGGGATTCATACATAATTTATGGTCTTTGGGAAGTTAATCCTAATAAATCTTGTCCTCCTTTTCTAAAGGAGACAATTTAGTGGGAGGCTTGTGGAAAGGCCATAGTGCCAGTGCCATCCTGACAAGCATTCATTGTGTATCTAACGAGGGACCGTGAACAAACAAGGACCAGATTTTAGAATTCCACCACTTTTGTTCAACAATCTGAAAAAAGAACACTAAAGTCAACGAAGGCATTAGATTTGAACAAATGACCCAGTTTTTTTCTGTGAACAAATTAGTATTATAGTTTCCATTGATGGAACTGAAGCACCGCCACATGTAAATGAATATTATCCCATGAATGCAAATGAAATAATTAAGAGATCCAAAAATGAAATATTAAAGAGGGTGGATGCTTAGGATTGAAGCCCAATACCCAATAGATAATCATATGTGCGACTTGTGCCCGGGAGTGTTACCACTACACCACAGCTCTGCACGTGGGAGACTGTTTTTCTTATGGAACACATACTCATAGATATAGCTATGTTAGTGGTCAGCCACCATTTCATCAATACATAGGAAGATGGCTAGCTTAAGCTGTATATGAAGCAGGCTAGGAAAACCATGGTTGAGTTACAGTTGAAGTCAGAAGTTTACATACATTTACGTTGAAGTCATTAAACTCATTTTTAAACCACTCCACACATTTCTTGTTAACAAACTATAGTTTTGGCAATACTTGTGCATGACACAAGTAATCTTTCAAACAAATGTTTACAGACAGATTATTTCACTTATAATTCACTGTATCACAATTCCAGCGGGTCAGAAGTTTACACACACTAAGTTGACTGTGCCTTTAAAAAGCTTGGAAAATTCCAGAAAATGATGTCATGGCTTTAGAAGCTTCTGATAGGCTAATTGACATCATTTGAGTCAATTGGAGGTGTACCTGTGGATGTATTTCAAGGCCTACCTTCAAATTATGTGCTTCTTTCCTTGACATCATGGGAAAATCAAAAGAAATCAGCCAAGACCTTAGAAAAAAATTGTAGACCTCCACAAGTCTGGTTCATCCTTGGGAGCAATTTCCAAATGGCTGAAGGTACCACGTTCATCTGTCCAAACAATAGTATGCAAGTATATACACCATGTGACCACGCAGCCGCCATACCGCTCAGGAAGGAGACGTGTACTGTCTCCTAGAGATTAACATACTTTGGTGCGAAAGTGCAAATCAATCCCAGAACAACAGCAAAGGACCTTGTGAAGATGCTGGAGGAAACAGGTACAAAAGTATCTATATCCACAGTAAAACAAGTCCTATAGCGACATAACCTGCAAGGCCGCTCAGCAAGGAAGACGGCACTGCTCCAAAACCGCCATAAAAAAAGCCAGACTACGGTTTGCAACTGCACACGGAGAAATGTCCTCTGGTCTGATGAAACAAGAATAAAACTGTTTGGCCATAATGACCATCGTTTTGTTTGGAGGAAAAGGGGGAGGCTTGCAAGCCGAAGAACACCATCCCAACCGTGAAGCACGGGGATGACAGCATCATGTTGTGGGGGTGCTTTACTGCAGGAGGGACTGGTGCACTTTACAAAATTGATGGCATCATGAGGTTGGAAAATTAGGTGGATATATTGAAGCAACATCTCAAGACATGTCAGGAAGTTAAACCATGGTCGCAAATGGGTCTTCCAAATGAACAAAGACCCCAAGCATACTTCCAAAGTTGTGGCAAAATGGCTTAAGGACAACAAAGTCAAGGTATTGGAGTGGCCATCACAAAGCTCTGACCTCAATCCTATGGAAAATGTGTGGGCAGAACTGAAAAACCATGAGCGAGCAAGGAGGCCTACAAACCTGACTCAGTTACACCAGCTCTGTCTGGAGGAATGGGACAAAATTCACCCAGTTTATTATGGGAAGCATGTGGGAGGCTACCCGAAACATTAGACCCAAGTTAAACAATTTAAAGGCAATGCTACCAAATACTAATTTAGTGTATGTAAACTTCTGACCCACTGGGAATGTAATGAAAGAAAGAAATAATTTCTCTACTGTTATTCTGACATTTCACATTCTTAAAATAAAGTGGTGATCCTAACTGACCTAAAACAGGTAATTTTTACAAAGATTAAATGTCAGGAGTTTTGAAAAACTGAGTTTAAATGTATTTGGCTAAGGTGTATGTAAACTTCCGACTTCAACTGTATATATGTAGCTAGCAAGCTAGCTAACTTCCTTTAATTTAATTCTAGCTGGCTGTATTTTCATTTACTTCACTACCCTTTGTTTCTAGAAATGATACACGTGTTGTCATTTCACAACTGTTTTTAATCAAACTAGCTAGCCAGCTGATAGCTAGCTTGCAAAAAAACGATGAACTAAACCACAAGTTCACGTCATCTAGCTAGCTAGCCAGCTAAAAGTTGTATGTAGGAATGAGTCAATAACTTATTTTTTGCATGAACTAAAACTACTGTCACATGTTTTTTTACTGGAACTAGCAGTTTGAAACTAGCAGGTTTGAGCTAGCTTATCAGAGCTAATTCTAGATAAAATGGCAGACTTTGAAACTAGAATTCCTTTAAGAGAATCAATGAACGCATTTGAAGAAATTTCTAATCTCATCTTCCAGAGCATATAATTCATAATGTTTTATCTATGGAGAAAAACAGTAGCAATTAAAATACTGGCAACGCTAAACAGCTTTGAAGCCAATTTTCTCTTAATACTGGACACAGGCAGGCGATATTACCTTTGGGCGGATATTGAAACAAATTATGCCTACCTGAATTCAATATCATTGTTGTGTTATCTCTCTGATTCATCCTTGTTTTTCTTCTTCACAGGGATCAATAGGCTATCAAAGGGAAAAGGACTACAATGCATGATTTGGTGGTGTTGCATTCCAGCGTGCATCCTACCAGAAGCTCATTACCATAACACATTAGTCATACAGAACTTCTTCCCCACGTGATTGGATACCATGATAACCAATCACTTCCAGATTCTAATAATGGTCTCCATTCTGCTGCCAATCACTGCCCTGCCCGTGGCACCTGGACATACTGTGAATCTGTTGGGAACATCACTGGCGAAGGATGATGGAAAGATACTCCAGCGCTCCAAACGAGGATGGATGTGGAATCAATTCTTTCTTCTAGAGGAGTACACAGGGAATGACAACCAGTATGTTGGCAAGGTAAGGGTTTTATGTGCCGTTTTTATGGGACATTCTTTGTAGGCTGCCTAGAGATGATCGATTATGTCATAGTACACTCAGTCAAAAGGACTGTTCCTGTTGTATTGACATACCTTTCAATAGTTAGGACATAGAAATTAGAGAGGAGTGCACCACCTGAGAACTCCCTTAATGTAAAGATCAGCTTGTTAAACCAATAGCCATAGGTTAAGGGAATGGGCTCCATTTCCCAGCAACGTGCAACTAATTCCAGTCTCTCATTCACACAACAATTCAAAAACAACAGTGGGAATAGAGAAATCTAAATGAAGAATCAGTCTCTCAAATTAGCAATTTAACATGACAGATAGAGGAGGAATAGATGTTCCCATATGTGAGGGATAACAGACAGCATAATCAAATCACATCATGAGGCTAGACAAAATCACTGACCCACTACCTCACATTGTCAACGGCCTGAGCCACCTCTGTCATGTTGACACAGCTCTTTAACTGATAAGACAGCACAAAAAACATAAATATTTCTCAGAGCTATAACCCCCTACTTTAGATCAGAGGAGCGACTTGTCAAGCCACCCATGTTAGTGCTAACAAAGGGAGCTAGTCACAGTGTTAGAGATGATGCTACATTTATCATCCTGAGGGAGGGGAACGAGGTGACTGTCGAAAGCCTATTTTCTCAGAGGAAGCTGGCTTTCATCACATGCCTCATCCTCAAGAGTAAACAAGTGTCATGGTACAGGGTGGAGTAGAAGGATATGACTACCAGCTTGGCAGATAGCATCGTCCTGACGCATTGGAGAGAATCAGGGGAACAACAAAAAGGAAAAGATGGAGGGAAAGGGGGTGTTAGAGAGAGAAATGATGAATCAATCAAGCCAGGTCAATGATATTTCACTTCACTGTGTTATATGTGATGAGGCAACAAAACAGGCCCGGCTATCCATTGAGGCTATCCACTGATGTTGTCAGTGACTGCTGCATTCTGGCTTTCTTCCTGACTCTTTGATGGTCTCTGGCTGGCACACTGGCAAGTTTCCTGGCATGACAGCAATCACATGCGCTGGCCATTGACTCACCCGGTGTCCAATATCATTCACAATCAAACTGCCAGAATGACATGAGGCCGCAATAAATAAAGGGGGAGAAAAGAAACACCCACACGCTGGCTTTACTGAAGAAGCTAGTGTTGATTGCTAACGCTAATTCCATCAGCTTCACTCTGGAATTGTTGTCTGTGAGAAGGAGTGGTGAAAAGCCTGGGCATAAGGACAGGCACTTAAAGGCCCAGCACCAAGCTGGGCTTATTTATTTCACATCCAATCAAGTTTCACATGTGAAACTGCAAATGTTTTGCTGTGCCACAAAGTCTGTAGCTTTTTCAGAACTCCCTTACAGATTCAATACATCTCTGCACATAGCAAAAGAGTGCCATCTGCACTGCTATTTTAGTTATCCCTTAATCTGACTGTCATTGTTTTTAATTTGACTATTTCAGCCATTTGAGGGTTTTCTGTATAGTTGTCTAATGTTGGTGGGGCATACTATTATATTTTCGATGTTAATCCTGAATCACAATGATATTATAATAGTTTTTCTTGAGTGTATTTTTAACAAAGTCCAAAGTGTAGGAATACAGGTGAAATCAGTTATTGACACAGATATGGTGACATAGCAGGAAGATCAGAAGGCAGTGAACAAAGAGGTTGTCAGTACAAATCCTAGGTGAGGACACGTTGAGTAATAATTACTGTATAAATAAATAAGAAAAATTTAATAATGTGTCTAATATGTAAGTTGAAAACACTGTGGCGGTGTGAGGTTCTGGGCACATCCTTACAACTAATGGTTACTAAACCATTGTATCAGTGTTCATTTTGTCAACAATAACTATGACAAAAAAATATTGTCAACAACCTATTTTTCCTGACTAAAACTATGACGATAACATTTGTTTTGTCCAATCATAAGTATGCATGCATGCAGAATATTTGATGCAATCCTCTTATTTGCAGAATTGATATCTTTCAGTTTTGTGATCTGATTCTGCCCGGCTCCCACACTGCTCTCAGGCTGTCACGTGAGTCATTCGTCAGTCTTTTGAACTGATGCGAAGCCAAGACACTTCACATGTAACTAACCTCAACCTGAAACAATAATGTTTACTCTCTCTTTCTTTCAAGTAGGCTATTTTTGCTTTGAGCACACTGGAAACTCTATTTTCCCATGTGTTCTGTTATTCATTCATCTGTGTTGCCACTCTGGCGCCACGGTCCGCAAATGCTAGTTGTGGTTGCTTTTTTCCTATGGGAAAAACAAATGCAATTTGTTGAGTATTAGGAGTACATTAATACTTCTGGGATTTTTGGAAAGCTTAAATTAAATTCTCCCCTTTTCAAGGTCAACCCTATAATTTACTCCTCCTTGATGGCTATGATGGAGAAAATCAGAGCTGTAAATTGTTTAACCTGCAGCCAAGGCTTTTTTATAGCCTAAATGGTTAATTATGGTTGGCATTCGTTACAATCTGCCATAATATCAATGTTGCAAGCTAAGGTATACAAGGGAATCTGCTATAAGTTCTACCTGTCTTCCCAGTAGCCTACTTGGTGTTGTGAACTGCTGACTGCTATTAACTTGCAGTTGATTGTTGACACATCAACCAGGATTAAGGGACAGGGCAATTTATGACTTGTTGTTTTCATAATCAGTGGCTTTATTGGAGGGGGAGTGGTTTCTCGTCTCCTAGGAAATCAGCAATTAGTACCGGGAGGTGTGCTCTTCACCTTTTCAAGGCAATTAGCAATTAGTATTTGTACTTCAGTCTCCTCTGTTTTCTCAGCGGTGGTCGTGTCGCAAAACTAAGGCTGTCAACGAAACAAAGATGGTTCTGCAGAGTTATTTGAGGAAGGAAAGAGAGAAAGGCCCCACAACACTCTCACTTGAGGAGCTTACCTAGTGATTTTCAGAATATCTAATTTTGCTCTTTTGTAGCTTTTGCAACTGTCTGTGTGTTCTATCTCAGTTTGCTCCTCTACCTGTAGACTTTTCAGACGCCCCCCCGGCTGCAACCCTTCTAATTTTGTGTACCCTGCACTCACAATCCATGTGGAATTCCTGGTCTCTGGCAGCGTTTGGAACTGCCGATCGGCGGTCAAGAACACTAAATTAATCTCAGCCTATGCTGCATTTCAGTCCCATGAATTTTTGGCCCTGACGGAAACATGGATCACCACAGAGAACACTGCTACTCCAGCTGCTCTCTCTTCATCTGACTATGTTTTCTCTCATTATCAGAGAGCATCTGGTCATTGCGGAGGTGGCACAGGGCTACTAATTTCTCCTAAGTGGAGATATTACATTTTTTTCCCTCTCACCTGTCCATTTCCTCATTTGATTTCCACGCTGTCACTGTCACTTGTCTACTCAAACTTAACATTGTTATTATCTACCACCCACCAGGTGTCTGTATCACATACTCTCACGACTGGTGTCCCCCGGGGCTCGATTCTAGGCCCTCTTCTCTCTCTACACCAAGTCACTCGGCTCCGTCATATCGTCACATGGTCTCTCCTATCATAGAATGCGGATGACACTATGCCACTTTTCTCCTTCCCCCTTCTGACACCCAGATGGTGATACACATCTCTGCTTGCCTGACAGATATCTCAGCTTGGATGTCGGCCCACCACCTCAAGCTCAACCTCGACAAGACAGACGTGCTCTTCCTCCCGGTAAAGCCTGCCTACTCAAAGACCTATCCATCACGGTTGCAACTCCACGGTGTCTCCCCCCCAGAGTGCAAAGAACCTTGGCGTGACCCTAGAAAACACCCTGTTGTTCTCTGAAAACATCAAAGCAGTGACTCACTCCTGCAAGTTGATGTTCTACAACATCCGTAGAGTTCGAACCTACCTCACACAGGAAGTGGAGCAGGTCCTAATCCAGGCTCTAATCCCAGGTGGACTACTGCAACTCACTTGTGCCATCAAACCCCTGCAATTTATCCAGAATGCTGCAGCCTGCCTGGTGTTCAACCTTCCCAAGTTCTCTCATGTCACCCTGCTCCTCCGCACACTCCACTGGCTTCCAGTCGAAGCTCACATCCACTACAAGACTATGGTACTTGCTTATGGACCAGCAAGAGAAACAGCCCCTCCCTACCTTCAAGCTATGCTCAAACCCTACACCCCAACCCGAGCACTCCGTTCTGCCACCTCTGGTCTCTAAGCACTATGGGAGGGCATCTCCCACTCAGCCCAGTCCAAGCTCTTCTCCGTCCTGGCACCCCAATGGTGGAACCAGCTTCCCATAGCACCCACCCCCTAAAAAAGCATTTTGTAAATGAGCACTCGCACTTGACTTTTCTTCACCCCTTACTACATCTGACTTTGCTGATAGCTACTTTATTAAGGACTTACTGTGATGTGGTTGTCCTATTTTAAGATGAATGCACTAACTGTAAGTCGCTCTGGATAAGAGTGTCTGCTAAAATGTAAAAGGTTAAAAGGCCTACTTGGACATCTGAATATGCACATGATGGAAGTTAGAGGTAGCCTATTATTTAATAGAAAAAAAATGCACGGACTGTCATGTGACTATAATGGCTGTGACTCAAACTAGACGAAGGCTGAAATTACGAAAATGTGACTAAAACTAAAAGGTATTTTAAGCCTAAAACTAAATCTAAAATAACCGCCAAAATTAACACTGCATAATATATGTCATGCTTTTAGGGCTCATTATACATACTGTATGTCATAAAGGATTATACTGATGACTACAGTGTGGAACTGTACATGGTGCTGAAATGGCTTCTCTTCAAGGTGAACTATATACCGTGCACAGAATGGCCCATACTCACGAAGTGTGTCAACGTAGTACTGCTGATATAGGATCAGTTTTTCCTTTGCGGTGATAATCAATTAATATAATTACATGGACGGGGGACCTGATACTAAATCAGCATTATGAAAGTGGGCCATGTGTGTTTTTGTCAAACTCCACTAGATGCGCCTCTTGGCGTTGCTGATTCACTATCACCTGATTTTCAGTGAGCCATTTCAGACAGCCATTAGCATGAGGGAGGGTATTTAACAAGCCAAGTCCTCGTGGAGGGAGGCGTACTTGTTCAGTATGGCTCTGAAGTGTGAACACTTGCAATGCAATCAGAAGGCTTGTGTCTGGAGTTTCTTTCTGTAGGGGTGCAGTGACTCACATAAAAAGCTGTTCCATCCCAGCTATTGATGTGGACAAAACCCCTTTAACCTCTTGGTAGTCTGTGATGCTTTGTAAACAAACGCTGCCGCTCTCCAGTTCCCCTGAGCACTCTACTGATCATAGGAAAAATTGAAGAAACTGAAAAAACACTACTGAATGTGTATAATCCTGGAGAACAAGGACAACTAACAAAGAGAGAGAGAGAATATAATTATTCTGTATCCGTTTGGGGCTCTATTTTCCTATCTCCCCTTTGCAGCACTAAACAATGCTCACTAGAGACCTGACAAGAATTGCCAATGACTTTGCTGCTTTACTGACTATTCCTCTGTGTTTGTGCAAGGGGATTTAAAGCTAGAATCCTTAATTGATACAATAAGAAAGCTTTTTTGCAAAACAAGGGCTGGGAGAAGGCTAAGGGATGGGGCTAGAGAAATTTCATAGGGCTATTGATGCAAGGACTGACCATCCATTATATCAAATGTATAGTGATAACCATGTTTTGAGTCTATACAGTGTTTGCTTAGACTTACGTTGTTCACAAACGTTGGTGTAAAACTAACGTATATTTTGGGTTCTGATTGGGTACGACAGTTGAACTAAGCAAATGAGGCATCTAAAGTTTTTGATGACTAAAAGCTAGAAGCCTTAGTTGATACATCCATTTTTGGATTTATAAATTAATGATGCAGTATATAAATCCAAAAATGGATGTATCAACTAAGGCTTCTAGCTTTTAGTCATCAAAAACTTTCCTCTGTCAAAGGCTCATTTTGTGCAACAAGAACTTTGGAAAAGAGAACCACCAAGCCTTTTTTCATTATTATGATTTTCTTGGGGGGCAGATCAGCTTTAATTTTACAGATATATTGTAGCTTCCAGCAATGTTATTGTCTGCATCATATCCAATCCCTAATATATTTTTGTGTACCCCATAATGACAAAGCAAGAACAGGTTTTTAGAAATGTTTGCAAATGTATTAAAAATAAAAAAACAAAGATTCAGACTCATTGCTATGAGATTCTAAATTGAGCTCAGGTGCATTCTGTTTCCATTGATCATCCTTGAGATGTTTCTACAACTTGATTGGAGTCCACCTGTGGTAAATTCAATTGATTGGACATGATTTGGAAAGGCACACACCTGTCTATATTAGGTCCCACAGTTGACAGTGCATGTCAGAGCACAAACCAAGCCATAACGTCAAAGGAATTGTCTTTAGAGCTCCAAGACAGGATTGTGTTGAGGCACAGCTCTGGGGAAGGGTACCAAAAAATGTCTGCAGCATTGAAGGTCCCCAAGAACACAGTGGCATCATTATTCTTAAACAGAAGAAGTTTGGAACCACCAAGACTCTTCCTAGAACTAAGCAACCAGGGGAGAAGGGCCTTGGTGAGGGAGATGACCAAGAACCCAATGGTCACTCTGACAGCGCTCCAGAGTTCCTTTGTGGACAACCATCTCTGCAGCACTCTACCAATCAAGCCTTTATGGTAGAGTGGCCAGACGGAAGCCACTCCTCAGTAAAAGTCACATGACAGCCTGCTTGGAGTTTGCCAAAAGGCACCTAAAGGACTCTCAGACCATGAGAAACATGATTCTTTGGTCTGAAGAAACCAAGATCAAATCTTTGGCCTGAATGCCAAGCATCATATCTGGAGGAAACCTGGCACCATCCCTACGGTGAAGCGTGGTGGCAGCATCATGCTGTGAGGATGATGTTCAGCGGCAGGGACTGGGAGACTAGTTGGGGTAAAAGGCAAATTACAGAGATCCTTGATGAAAACCTGTTCCAGAGCACTCAGGACCTCAGACTGGGGTGAAGGTTTACCTTCCAACAGGACAACAACCCTACGCACACGGCCAAGACAATGCAGTCGTTGCTTTGGGACAAGTCTCTGAATGTCCTTGAGTGGCCAAGCCAGAGCTTGGACTTGAACCCGATCGAAAATTTCTGGAGAGACCTGAAAATAGCTGTGCAGCATTGCTCCCCATCCAACCTGACAGAGCTTAAGAGGATCTACAGAGAATAATGGAAGAATAATTGCCAAGCTTCAAGTGTCATACCCAAGAAGATTAAAGGCTGTAATCACTGCCAAAGGTGCTTCAACAAAGTACTGAGTAAAGGGTCTGAATACTTATGTAAAAGTGATATACACTACCATTCAAAAATGTCCTTGTTTTCGAAAGAAATGCGAAAAAAGTGTCTATTTAAATAACTAATCGATCAGAAATAGTTTCAAAATTCCTGACATTTAATCCTATTAAAAATTCTCTGTCTTAGGTCAGTTAGGATCACCATTTTATTTTAATGTGAAATGTCAATAATAGTAGAGAGAATTCTTTATTTCAGCTTTTATTTCGTTCATCACATTCCCAGTGGGTCAGAAGATTACATACTAAATGAGTGTATTTGGTAGAATTGCCTTTAGGTTGTTTAACTTGGGTCAAATGTTTTGGGTAGCCTTCCACAAGCTTCCCACAAAAAGTTGGGTGAATTTTGGCCCATTCCTCCTGACAAAGCTAGTGTAACTGAGTCAGGTTTGTAGGCCTCCTTGCTCGCACACGCTTTGTCAGTTCTGCCCACAAATTTTCTATAGGATTGAGGTCAGGGCTTTGTGATGACCACTCCAATTGTCACGTCCTGACCATGGTAAGCTGTTATTTTCTATGGTAGAGTAGGTCAGGGCATGACAGGGGGGGGGGTTGTTCTATGTGTTCTATTTCTATGTTAGGTTTAGTTTTTGTATTTCTATGTTGGTTTGTTTGGGATGATCTCCAATTAGAGGCAGCTGGTCCTCGTTGTAACTAATTGGAGATCATACTTAAGAAGGGGTTTTTCTACCTGGGTTTTGTGGATGATTTAATTTTGAGTTATGTATGTGTTCCTCTCTACGTCACGGTTTGTTGTTGGTTTCATTCAGTGTATTTATGTATTGCATAGTTTCCACAGTATAAATCAAATGTGGAACGACACACACGCTGCACTTTGGTCCTCTTCTTCCTACGACAACCGTGACAGAATCACCCACCGCCAAAGGACCAAGCAGCGTGGACTGGACCAGTGGACTTGGGAGGAGATGAGGAGGAGTATATCTAGGGCTTTGGAGGAATTAGGGGCAGGAGAAAAGCGCCTCCCATGTGAACAGGTGGAGGCAGTGAGAGCATGGCAGTGAGGGAAGCGCGAGAGGCAGCCCCCACATTTTTTTTGGGGGGGGGGGCACACGGGGAGATTGGCAGAGTCAGGTTGGAGACCTGAGCCAACTCCTCGTGCTTACCGTGGGGAGCGAGTGACTGAGCAAGCACCGTGTTATGCGGTGATACGCACTCTGTCGCCAGTGCGCATTCACAGCCCGGTGTGCTCTGTGCCTGCCCCACGTACCAGGCCTCCAGTGAGTCTGTCCAGCCTGGTACGCCCTGTTCCTGCTCCTCGCACTTGCCATGAGGTCCGTGTTACCAGTCTGGCGCCACCTAGGCCAGCCCCAAGCATCAGGCCTCCAGTGCGCCTGCCCAGTCCGGGGTGTCCTGTTCCTGCTCCCCGCACTTGCCCTAAGGTGCGTGTAACCAGTCTGGCATCACCTGTGCCAGCCCCACGCATCAGGCCTTCAGTGCGCTTTCGCAGCCCAGAGCCGCCAGCGACGGCCTGCAGCCCAGAGCATCCAGTGGAGGCCTGCAGCCCAGAACCTCCGGCGACGATATTCGGTCCGGTGGCACAGAAGCAGAGGGATCAGCGGGCAGAGCGGGGGTTAGAGCGGGCAGAGAGCCGTCTCCTCTACTGGAGGATGCGCTGGATGATAAGGTTCTGGGTACTGCACCAGAGCTGCCATAGACACTGGTCACCCTACCCATCCTCCCTTTTGTTTTTTTGTTTTGATTTTTAGTTGCATTCGGTGTCAGCATCTTTTGGGGAGGGGGGGTACTGTCACGTCCTGACCATGGGAAGCTGTTATTTTCTATGGTAGAGTAGGTCAGGGCGTGACAGGGGGGTTTATTCTATGTGTTCTATTTCTATGTTGTTAGGTTCTAGTTTTTGTATTTCTATGTTGCTTTGTTTGGGATGATCTCCAATTAGAGGCAGCTGGTCCTCGTTGTCTCTAATTGGAGATCATACTTAAGTATGGGGTTTTTCTACCTGGGTTTAGTGGGTGATTCATTTTGAGTTATGTATGTGTTCATCTCTGCGTCACGGTTTGTTGTTTTTTTTCATTCAGTGTATTTATGTATTGCATAGTTTCCACAGTATAAATAAAATGTGGAATGACACACACGCTGCACTTTGGTCCTCTTCTTCCTACGACAACCGTGACACCAACCGTGACACCAATGTTTTCCTTAAGCCATTTTGCTACAACTTTGGAAGTATGCTTGGGGTCATTGTCCATTTGCAACCAAGCTTTAACTTCCTGACTGATGTCTTGAGATGTTGCTTCAATATATCCACCTAATTTTCCATCCTCATGATGTCATCTATTTTCTTAAGTGCACCAGTTCCTCCTGCAGTAAAGCACCCCCACAACATGCTGCCACCCCTGTGCTTCACGGTTGGGATGGTGTTCTGCGGCTTCAAAGCCTCCCCCTTTTTCTTCCAAACATAATGATGGTCATTATTGCCAAACAGTTATATTTTTGTTGCATCAGACCAGATGGCATTTCTCCAAAGTACGATCTTTGTTGCAAACCGTAGTCTGGCTTTTTATGGCGGTTTTGGAGCAGTGGCGTCTTCTATGCTGCACAGCCTTTCAGGTTATGTTGATATAGTACTCGTTTTACTGTGGATATAGATACTTTTGTACCTGTTTCCTCCAGCATCTTCACAAGGTCCTTTGCTGCTGTTTTGGGATTGATTTGCACTTTTTGCACCAAAGTAGGTTTATTTCTAGGAGACAGAACATGTCTCCTTGCTGAGTGGTATGACGGCTGCGTGGTCCCATGGTGTTTATACTTGCATACTTTGTACAGATGACCATGTCTTCAGGCGTTTGGAAAATGCTCCCAAGGATGAACCAGACTTGTGGAGGTCTACAATTTTTTTTCTGAGGTCTTGGCAGATTTCTTTTGATTTTCCCATGATATCAAGCAAAGAGGCACTGAGTTTGAAGGTAGGCCTTGAAATACATCCACAGGTACACATCCAATTGACTCAAATGATGTCAATTAGCCTATCAGAAGCTTCTAAAGCCATGATATAATTTTCTGGAATTTTCCAAGCTTTTTAAAGGCACAGTCAACTTAGTGTATGCAAACTTCTGACCCACTGGAATTGTGATAAAGTGAAATAATCTGCCTGTAAACAAGGTAAATGTCCTAAACAATTTGCCAAAACTATAGTTTGTTAACAAGAAATGTGTGGGGTGGTTAAAAAAGTAGTTTTAATGACTCCAACCTCAGTGTATGTAAACTTCCGACTTCAACTGTATGTATGTATGTATGTATGTATACACACTGCTCAAAAAAATAAAGGGAACACTTAAACAACACAATGTAACTCCAAGTCAATCACACTTCTGTGAAATCAAACTGTCCACTTAGGAAGCAACACTGATTGACAATAAATTTCACATGCTGTTGTGCAAATGGAATAGACAACAGGTGGAAATTATAGGCAATTAGCAAGACACCCCCAATAAAGGAGTGGTTCTGAAGGGGGTGACCACAGACCACTTCTCAGTTCCTATGCTTCCTGGCTGATGTTTTGGTCACTTTTGAATGCTGGCGGTGCTTTCACTCTAGTGGTAGCATGAGACGGAGTCTACAACCCACACAAGTGGCTCAGGTAGTGCAGCTCATCCAGGATGGTACATCAATGCGAGCTGTGGCAAGAAGGTTAGCTGTGTCTGTCAGCGTAGTGTCCAGAGCATGGAGGCGCTACCAGGAGACAGGCCAGTACATCAGGAGACGTGGAGGAGGCCGTAGGAGGGCAAAAACCCAGCAGCAGGACCGCTACCTCCGCCTTTGTGCAAGGAGGAGCAGGAGAAGCACTGCCAGAGCCCTGCAAAATGACCTCCAGCAGGCCACAAATGTGCATGTGTCTGCTCAAACGGTCAGAAACAGCCTCCATGAGGGTGGTATGAGGGCCTGACGTCCACAGGTGGGAGTTGTGCTTATAGCCCAACACCGTGCAGGACGTTTGGCATTTGCCAGAGAACACCAAGATTGGCAAATTCGCCACTGGCGCCCTGTGCTCTTCACAGATGAAAGCAGGTTCACACTGAGCACGTGACAGACGTGACAGAGTCTGGAGATGCCGTGGAGAACGTTCTGCTGCCTGCAACATCCTCCAGCATGATTGGTTTGGCGGTGGGTCAGTCATGGTGTGGGGAGGCATTTCTTTGGGGGGCCGCACAACCCTCCATGTGCTCGCCAGAGGTAGCCTGACTGCCATTAGGTACCGAGATGAGATCCTCAGACCCCTTGTGAGACCATATGCTGGAGCGGTTGGCCCTGGGTTCCTCCTAATGCAAGACAATGCTAGACCTCATGTGACTGGAGTGTGTCAGCAGTTCCCGCAAGAGGAAGGCATTGATGCTATGGACTGGCCCGCCCGTTCCCCAGACCTGAATCCAATTGAGCACATCTGGGACATCATGTCTCGCTCCATCCACCAACGCCACGTTGCACCACAGACTGTCCAGGAGTTGGCGGATGCTTTAGTCCAGGTCTGGGAGGAGATCCCTCAGGAGACCATCCGCCACCTCATCAGGAGCATGCCCAGGCGTTGTAGGGAGGTCATACAGGCACGTGGAGGCCACACACACTACTGAGCCTCATTTTGACTTGTTTTAAGGACATTACATCAAAGTTGGATCAGCCTGTATTGTGGTTTTCCACTTTAATTTTGAGTGTGACTCCAAATCCAGACCTCCATGGGTTGATAAATTGGATTTCCATTGGTTATTTTTGTGTGATTTTGTTGTCAGCACATTCAACTATGTAAAGAAAAAAGTCTTTAATAAGATGATTTCTTTCATTCAGATCTAGGATGTGTTGTTTAAGTGTTCCCTTTATTTTCCAGTCAAATGCAATCCGGGGAAACAGAGCTACAATTTACTGAATTACTATTCGAAAACATGTTTAAAATGTAATATTGTCATTCTAAGATTTATAGATGAATATCTCTTGAAAGCACCTGTCATACCAGATTTAAAAATAACTTTACTGGGTAATCACACTTAGCGATAAAAGGGGATGCGATAGTCAGAAAATGAGCTAGTAAATACAGCTCGGCGCCATCTTGGAACAATCGCATATCACATCTAATGTTGTATACTATTGTCAATAATCCCTTACCTTTAGTTGTCTTCATCAGAAAGCACTTCCAGGTATCCCAGGTCCACAACAGATGTATTTTCGGTCGAAAAAGTCCATCCTTTATGTTCCATTAGCTTGCTGTTGTTAGCGCGTCTGAAGGCTGTATCCAAAAGCTCTGCCGCCTGCGGGACAGCCGTTTCGGAAAAAAACTTTTTTTTCCCATTTAGGTTCGTTCAAACATGTCAAACGTTGTATAACATAAATCTTCAGGCCCTGTTTCAACAAGAGAGCCAATAAGATTTGAGGGGGACGATTTCATTGTGTTTCAAAACGTTTCCAAAGGTGGGGGTAGACAGGGCCGCCGGCGTCATAATGGTGATGGCCCTCCCCCTGTGACCAATTTCCAACGCGTCTCATTCACTGAGTTTCGACAGTAGAAGGCTCAAAACACTTTGTAAAGACTGGTGACATCTCGTGGAAGCAATAGGAAGTGCTCAAATAACGATAGCTCACGGTGTGAATAATAGGCAACGACGTGAAGTTGAGTCCACAATTCAGAATTCCACTTCCTGTTTCAATCGGTCTCGGGGTTTTGACTGCCATATGAGTTCTGTTATACTCACAGACACCATTCAAACAGTTTTAGAAACTTTAGGGTGTTTTCTATCCACAGGTATTAATTATATGCATATCCTAGCTTCTGAGTTTGATTAGTAGGCCGTTGAAAATGGGCACGATTTTTTCCAAAATGCGCTGTGGCGCCCCCTATCCTAGGGTAACGTCAAGAGGTTAATCGGTACATAGAAAAAAAAATCCCAACTATTTTGCAATCTATATGGCACAGCTGTCACTTTTTTCTCCTTAAATGAAACTGGTATACTTTTTTATTTATCACAATTTTCTTGATCCAATATTGGTCTCTAATGCAGGGCCAACAGACAAGTTCCTTACTTTTCCCCCCTTCAACTTGCCTCTTCCATTTTTGCAGTAATGCTGCAATTAGTTGGTTGTAATTTTGAATAGAGAAGACATTTCCAGATATTTTTGTTAGCTGAGTGTGATATAATTTACAAAGATTATACCTTTTTTAAACATCTTTTCAAATGTTAATTTTTTTTTATCAATTAGTATATTTAAGCAATGCGTAGTGCCTGGATAAGACCCTTTTGCCGTAGTATATCGGCCATATATCACAAACCCCCGTGGTGCCTTATTGCTATTATAAACTGGATACCAATGTAATTAGAACATTAAAAATGAATGTTTTGTCATTACCGTGGTATACGGTCTGATATACCATGGCTTTCAGCCAATCAGCATTCAGAGCTCGAACCACCCAGTTTATAATTGTGTTTCACCATAATATTTGTTGTATTATTTGTTCTGTTTTTTTCTGGTGGATTAAACTGAAATTGCAACCAACTTTTCATATGGCTTCTTTTAAAAATAGAGATATTTTGGAGATCATTTTCAAATAACCGAAAGTGAGAGGTCTGCCAGAGAACCAGTTTGGATTTAATAACCTGTTATGGCTAGGGGGCAGTATTTTCACGGCTGGATAAAAAAATTTAATCTGGTTACCACTCCTACCCAGTAACTAGAATATGCATATACTTATTACATATGGATAGAAAACACCCTAAAGTTTCTAAAACTGTTTGAATGGTGTCTGTGAGTATAACAGAACTCATTTGGCAGGCAAAAACCTGACAAGGTTTCAGGCAGGAAGTGGCCTGTCTGACAAGGTGTCGTTCTTCTTGTCTCTGTTTATTGAAGAGTGAGGATCTTAGCTGTCCCGTGACACTTCCTACGGCTGCCATAGGGTCTCAGAAGGCGGTAAAAAGCTGAATCGTGGCTTTGCAGGCTCTGGCTGAAAAAAAAGTAGCGCGTTTGGGTAGTGGCTGGTTACAGTACTGTGAGACTCAGGCTCGTGCCCGCGTCGACCGAAAGCTTTGTTTACTTTCCTCTGTTTAGCTAAAAGGAGATTCCCGGTCGGCATATTATCGCTTTTTTACGAGAAAAATGGCATAAAAATGGATTTTAAACAGCGGTTGACATGCTTCGAAGTACGGTAATGGAATATTTAGATTTTTTTTGTCACGAATTGCGCCATGCGCGTGACCCTGATTTACCATTTCAGATAGTGTCTGGGACGCACGAACAAAACGCCGCTATTCGGATATAACGATGGATTATTTTGGACCAAACCAACATTTGTTATTGAAGTAGCAGTCCTGGGAGTGCATTCTGACGAAGACCACAAAAGGTAATCAAACTTTTATAATAGTAAACCTGATATTGGTGAGTGCTAAACTTGCCGGGTGTCTAAATAGCTAGCCCGTGATGCCTGGGCTATGTACTTAGAATATTGCAAAATGTGCTTTCACCAAAAAGCTATTTTAAAATCGGACATATCGAGTGCATAGAGGAGTTCTGTATCTATAATTCTTAAAATAATTGTTATGCTTTTTGTGAACGTTTATCGTGAGTAATTTAGTAAATTCTTAGTGAATTCGCCGGAAGTTTGCTAGTTTGCTAGTTCTGAACGTCACATGCTAATGTAAAAAGCTGGTTTTTGATATAAATATGAACTTGATTGAACAAAACATGCATGTATTGTATAACATAATGTCCTAGGGTTGTCATCTGATGAAGATCATCAAAGGTTCGTGCTGCATTTAGCTGTCTTCTGGGTTTTTGTGACATTATATGCTAGCTTGAAAAATGGGTGACTGATTATTTCTGGCTTGGTACTCTGCTGACATAATCTAATGTTTTGCTTTCGTTGTAAAGCCTTTTTGAAATCGGACAGTGTGGTTAGTTAAAGGAGAGTCTTATCTTTAAAATGCTGTGAAATAGTCATATGTTTGAAAAATTGAAGTTTTTGTATTTTTGAGGAATTTGTAATTCGCGCCACGCCCTATCATTGGATATTGGAGCAGGTGTTCCGCTAGCGGAACGTCTAGATGTAAGAGGTTTTAAGTATAACTTTTGTATGACTGAAGCCTTTAGTGAGAGGTCTAATGCTTTAATATTTCATAATTTCTGCCTTCTGAATTTATATTCATTATATAAATAGGCCCGTTTAATTTTGTCTGGCCTGCAGTTCCAAATAAATTGAAATATTTTTCACACATATATATCATTTAAAAAAAACAGGTCGCTAGGTATAGGCGGACAAGGCCATAACCAAATAGGTAAACTCGGATATGACTGAAGAGTTAATCAAGGTGATTTTTCCACAAATAGACAAGTATTTTCCTTTTCATGGTAGCAAGATTATATATATTTTTTGCTAACTTTTTATTAAAATGTATTGTCGTGAGAATTTCTTTCTGGATTTGAATGCCGAGTATGTCCACATCATCGTTAGACCATTTTATTGGTGAACTACACGGTAATGTAAAGGTCAGTTTTTTTTGTGGTCCAATATGTAATATAGTACATAATAATTTGGTGTTAATTGACCAAGACTTACTTGGGCAAATACAAGACTGCATGTTATCTGTGCTTACCTCAAATCGCCACCAATGCATCCCTATTGAATTATATGTATTCTATTTTGTTGCTAAACTCATGAAACAATATTGCATTTCTGGAGGACATGTTCATAAAAACTACAGTGTCTGCATAGCCTATGTGGGGCATTAGGTCATAGATAGAAAATATCATAGCAATTCATAGACTTTTATGTCACTTATTTTACTCATGGATCGACTCTATACTACTACATTAATCAATAACACTGCATGAATTACATGATTCAATTCCATACTGCTGCAAGAATTGACTGTATAATACTGCATGAATAGATTTGAATTTTGCATGAATCGACTGTATAAATCTGCATAAATCACTGTACTCAATAATACTGCATGAATACATGCAGCACAGGGGTATATTGCCCACTCCATACTAGTGTGCTAGCCTGCCAGTTATCCAGACTGGCAGACAGACGGTGTACTGTAAACAGCGGATTACACTGTGGCTTGTGAGATTGCCCATAAACGGACCTCCAATAATTACCTTTTAGTGTTTACCGTCTGAGCGTGTTGTGTATTTTCTGACTTGTCTAATTCAATAAGTGCTAGCACGTATATAGTAAATCCCTTAGTCCTGTGTTGTCTGAGAACTGTCAAACTCCAATTAGCTGGCAGACCTGACAGCATGGCTCCATTGTATGGAGTTCCCTCTTCCCTTTCATTTGATGGTCTCCTCTTTGTTTTCTTTCTGTCAATTCTCTCTCTTATTGGGGTTAACCATTGAGTCTGAGACGCATACCATATGTCCCAAATATCCCTGGTCAGAAGTAGTCAAAATGTAGGGAAGAGGGTGCCATTTGGGACATAAACATACTGCAAGTGTCATCAGCGGAATGTGCAGTGGGAAAGTAAAGAACACTGGGTAAAAACAAAGTACTTTAGGAGAATCTGAACACAATTGAAGAGTAGCCACTGTACAGTTTATGTTGAAATTATTATATTGGCTTATCATATTCTTCAATGTTCAGCAATGAACATCATGAGAAACTATTCAGACTGTAGCTGTATTCATAATCAGCGTCCCAAAATGGAACCCTATTCCAACTTTTCACCAGTGCTGTGCACTAAATATGGAATAGGGTTCTATTAGCATATTTCTCACTTTCTTCCCAAAGTTGCATTGTTGTTGATCCTGGTTTTCAGATTGCAGAAAATAATGAGTTTCTCCCTCAGTGTGTTGATATTAATATTCATGAATATTATGATGCTGTGTCCCTCACTGCTTGTCACTTAGGATGTGATGGCCTATGAGATATAGTGCTAAATATAAGCCTATGACACTGTAGTATCAGCAGTGCAGTAATGAGCTTCAAGCCAGTCACTCATCATACTTACTTGAAGTAATGCTAATTTATTTCAAGACGATGAATAGTCTAGAAAAAGGCACTTAGATGGTACATCGGACCAAGCTTAGCA
Source organism: Salmo salar (assembly GCF_965601325.2). NCBI lineage: Eukaryota > Metazoa > Chordata > Actinopteri > Salmoniformes > Salmonidae > Salmo > Salmo salar. The sequence goes on along the minus strand of NC_138309.1, from coordinate 22,572,089 downwards.
GAAACAAAAGTGCAAGAATATATGTTGTATTGCGTTCTTGTGGTCCAATGATTTCCCCTATTTCTTTCCATTAAATGATTGCATTTTCATGTTGCTGGGTCTTGTAGGCAACTTGGGGAATGTCTACACTTGACACTTACAGTACATGCAAATTCTGCTATTAGAATAAAATGTTTGCATTGAAAAGACATGTCTTGACACACAGAAGTCGCATTGCGGTCTGATTATGTTCAGATTTGGTCAGTGACACATCGTATGTAGATTTCTCCTCAGTCTAGACTCAATCAGGCTATTGACAGTGCATACAGTGAGCGACGTCATCAGCATTCCACCCACAAGTCTTTTGGGAGTGAGAGGCACCTTTTCATTATAACTGCTAGCTAGCTTCCTGGCTAGCTACAGAGACTATCGAGTTACAGCAGTTAGCTAGCTACTGCCATTAAGTTGTTGTTTTGCTATTATCATATTTTACCTATGCCTCCTTTTGAGGAATGGTTACTGGCATGTAAATATAGCGCCATAGACACGTTTAAATATAGGCGTAGACACATGATGTGTTCAGAATTCCATGATCTGAACTCAAATCAAATTTTGCAGATGTTATCACAGGTGCAGCGAAATACTTCCGTTTCTAGCTCCAGAAGTGAAGTAATACCGAACAACATAAAACAAAACACACAAATACATTTATGAACTATAATAAAATAATACAAATCAAGAAATATCAGAACGAGCAATTTCAGAGTCCAGAATATATATACAGTACCAGTCAAAAGTTTGGACACACCTACTCATTCCAGGGTTTTTCTTTATTTTTACTATTTTCTACATTGTAGAATAATAGTGAGACACTAAACTATGAAATAACACATATGGAATCATGCAGTAACCAAAAAAAGTGTAAAAAAAATCTAAATACAAGTCCATATTGTGGCAAGAACAGCTCAAATAAGCAAATAGAAATGGCAGTCCATCATTACTTTAAGACATGGTCAGTCAATGTGGAACTTTGAAAGTTTCTTCAGTTGCAAAAACCATTAAGCGCTATAATGAAACTGGCTCTCATGAGGACCGCCACAGGAAAGGAAGACCCAGAATTACCTCTGCTGCAAAGGATAAGTTCATTAGAGTTAACTGCACCTCAGATTGCTTCCCAAATAAATGCTTCACAGAGTTCAAGTAACAGACACATCTCAACATCAACTGTTCTGAGGAAACTGCATGAATCAGGCCTTCACGGTCAATTTGCTGGAAAGAAAACACTACTAAAGGACACCAATAAGAAGAAGAGACTTGCTTCTGCCAAGAAACACGAGCAATGGACATTAGACCGGTGGATATCTGTCCTTTGGTCTGATGAGTCCAAATTTTAGATTTTTTTTTGTTCCAAACGCTGTGTCTTTGAGACGCAGAGTAGGTGAACGGATGATCTCCGCATGTGTGGTTGCCACCATAAAGCATGGAGGAGGAGGTGTGATGGTGTGGTGGTGCTTTGCTGGTGACACTGTCACTGATTTATTTAGAATTCAAGGCACACTTTACCCGCATGGCTACGACAGCATTCTGCAGCGATATGCCATCCCATCTGGTTTGCGATTAGTGGGACTTTCATTTGTTTTTAACAGGACAACGACCCAACACACCTCCAGGCTCTGTAAGGGCTATTTTACCAAGAAGGAGAATGATGGAGTGCTGCATCAGATGACCTGGCCTCCACAATTGCACGACCTCAACCCAATTGAGATGGTTTGGGATGAGTTGGACCACAGAGTGAAGGAAAAGCAGCATATATGGGAACTCCTTCAAGACTGCTGGAAAAGCATTCCAGGTGAAGCTGGTTGAGAGTGCTTTGTTTAACACTTTTTCTGGTTACTACAAGATTCCATATGTGTTATTTCATAGTTTTGATGGCTTCACTATTATTGTACAATGTAGAAAATTGTACAAATAAAGAAAAACCCTTAAATAAGTTGGTGTGTCCAAACGTTTGACTGGTACTCTATCTATCTATCTATCTATCTATCTATCTATCTATCTATCTATCTATCTATCTATCTATCTATCTATCTATCTATCTATCTATCTATCTATCTATCTATCTATCTATCTATCTATCTATCTATCTATCTATCTATCTATCTATCTATCTATCTAAAAAAGACACCTGTCCACAGAAGCAATCAATCAATCAGATTCCAAACTCTCCACCATGGCCAAGACCAAAGAGCTCTCCAAGGATGTCAGGGACAAGATTGTAGACCTACACAAGGCTGGAATCGGCTACAAGACCATCGCCAAGCAGCTTGGTGAGAAGGTGACAACATTTGGTGCGATTATTCGCAAATGGAAGAAACACAAAAGAACTGTCAATATCCCTCGGCCTGGGGCTCCATGCAAGATCTCACCTCGTGGACTTGCAATGATCATGTGAATGGTGAGGAATCAGCCCAGATCTACACGGGAGGATCTTGTCAATGATCTCAAGGCAGCTGGGACCATAGTCACCAAGAAAACAATTGGTAACACACTACGCCGTGAAGGACTGAAATCCTGCAGCGCCCGCAAGGTCCCCCTGCTCAAGAATACATATACAGGCCTGTCTGAAGTCTGCCAATGAACTTCTGAATGACTCAGAGGACAACTGGTGAAAGTGTTGTGGTCAGATGAGACCAAAATGGAGCTCTTTGACATCAACTCAACTCGCCGTGTTTGGAGGAGGAGGAATGCTGCCTATGACCCCAAGAACACCATCTCCACCGTCAAACATGGAGGTGGAAACATTATGCTTTGGGGGTGTTTTTCTGCTAAGGGGACAGGACAACTTCACCGCATCAAAGGGACGATGGACAGGGCCATGTACTGTCAAATCTTGGGTGAGAACCTTCTCTCAGCCAGGGCATTGAAAATGGGTCGTGGATGGGTATTCCAGCATGATAATGACCCAAAACACACGGCCAAGGCAACAAAGGAGTGGCTCAAGAAGAAGCACATTAAGGTCCTGGAGTGGCCTAGCCAGTCTCCAGACCTTAATCCCATAAATCTGTGGAGGGAGCTGAAGGTTCGAGTTGCCAAACGTCAGCCTCGAAACCTTAATGACTTGGAGAAGATCTGCAAAGAGGAGTGGGACAAAATCCCTCCTGAGATGTGTGCAAACCTGGTGGCCAACTACAAGAAACGTCTGACCTCTGTGATTGCCAACAAGGGTTTTGCCACCAAGTACTAAGTCATGTTTTGCAGAGGGGTCAAATACTTATTTCCCTCATTAAAATGCAAATCAATTTATAACATTTTTTACATGCGTTTTTCTGGATATTTTTGTTGTTATTCTGTCTCTCACTGTTCAAATAAACCTACCATTAAAATTATAGACTGATCCTTTCTTTGTCAGTGGGCAAACGTACAAAATCAGCAGGGGATCAAATACTTTCCCCCCCCCCCCCCGCTGTACTACCACCGTACACACTTTTGTATCCCTCAATCATATAGTGCTTACTACAGAATTTTGTAGTATACTCTAGAATTCTATATTATACATAGTAGTATCCCTATAGGAATTCCCTATAGGAATACTACAGTAGTATCCACAAAAAAACACTGTTGGAAATACCACACAGCAAAGTCTACAAAAACACTACAGTCCGCAAAAACACATCACTTTTCTAACTATAGTAATACTTTGCATATACCCTGCCCCCTCCCCCATATCCCAATTTGTGCCACCCATAAGTAAGAAATCTACATGCCAAGTAGACCATATATTGTGTACACTACACATTATAGAAAAGAGCGGAAATACTTGAAAATACCCTATTTTGAGCTAGCTACAGATTATGGAAAATGTGGTCTTTGAATATTCCTCTAGGAGAAAGCTTGCACTTCTTTGTCAAAGATAATAAAGCAAAAACATTATACTAAACACTACTATTCATTCTATAGTTAACTGTAAATACTATGGTATTATATTAAATGTATATACTAAAGTCTGCAAATACACTGGAGTGAATAGTATTTCTACCATAGTATACTATAGATTTTTTTATGTAGGAGTATATTGATGTGGGTGTTGTAACATCAAATACAGGACTTAAGAGTTGTCCGTTTAAAATTACCCACAGAATATGATTATTTCAATCAGACAGGGCATGCCCTGCGTGGCCACTTCAGGGGGAAATTACAATTAGGATAAGAAGCATTGCAATGAATTTGAGGGACAAGCTTTAAGTACATACTCACTTTGCTAAGAATCCATTGGAATGCAAGATGGATGTTCTGTGCCAAACAGAGCAGTCTCTGAGCAACCATTCATGTTTTTTTATTTTATTATTTTACCCCCTTTGTCTCCCAATTTCATGGTATCCAATTGGTAGTATTTGGTAGCTGCAACTCCCGTACGGACTCGGGAGAGGCGCAGGTGCCTACCGGTACATTGAAACAAATGAACTTTACACAGGCTTTAACAAAACACGGCTTGTAACAAAAATAAATAGGCTTTAACGAAACACGGCTTGTAACAAAAATAAATAGGCTTTAACGAAACACGGCGTGTAACAAAAATAAATAGGCTTTATCGAAACACGGCTTGTAACAAAAAATCAAAAAATTGCAGTAAACAGTAGCCTACCAAGAAAGTCATTGGTCACTATCTTCCTCGTCCTGTGCACTGAAACCACTCGGAGTTGAATAGCCCGCTGAGCCCTCTTCAACACGCAGCAGTCCAGCCTTTTGAAACCCATTGATGATAGTGGATTTTTTGACAATGCTCCACGCTGTCAGGACCCACTGGCAGACTTGACCATAAGTTGCTCTTCGCATGCGACCCGTTTTAGTGAAGGATTTCTCCCCACTTGTCATCCAAGCCTCCCACTGAACATCCAGCGCCACCTTAAATGCACGATTTACACTGATGTCGAGTGGCTGCAAATACTTTGTGCCCCCAGGAATCAGGGTGACAAAATGACTACTGCATTCAGAATGATGGGAAGTTTGAGCGCGCTCGATTTAATCTAAACAGTAAACAAAAAAGTTGTTTGACCTTAACCCGTTTGGCAATTTCATTGGTCTAATGAAAGCTTCATGCCGCCAAAAAACTGAGCACGTCACAGAATCTTTTTTTTAATTTATTTTTATTTGAAAGCGGGAAAAATCCATGCATTAGCCGCGTCATTGTTTAAGCCGCGAGGTTCAAAGCGTGGGAAAAAAGTTGCGGCTTATAGTCCGGAAATTACGGTCTTATTATGTTATAGCTAGCTTGGCTGTATATGAACATCTGTCCAGAGATTCTAATCCAAGGCAGATGTAAAGATGTAATGTTGAATTTCGTGTTGAATCTGTTATTTACATTTGAGTTTTTTGTACATTTCAAATTTCCTGACTGACTGAATGTTCTCTCCATCTCAAAAGAAATCTCTTACATGGTTTTTTCCTTCTTTCTATCCACAGCTGCATTCCAATATGGACCGAGGGGATGGTAACGTGAAGTACATTCTAACTGGAGACGGGGTGGGGAGCTTGTTTCTAATAGATGAGAACTCAGGTGACATTCACGCCACTAAGCGGTTGGACAGGGAGGAGAGGGCCATATACACACTCCATGCTAAGGTGGTGGATAAGAGGACCAACAAGACACTGGAGGCTGATACTGAATTTAACATCAAGATCCATGACATCAATGACAATGAGCCAAAGTTCTCAAAAGACATCTATTTCGCCAGTGTCCCAGAGATGTCAGATGTAGGTGAGTAAAAACAACTGCTTAGTCTGAGTTGGTCCTTTTGTGATGCTGTATTTCCATTTAGAAATGTGATTGACAATTATTTTTAGAGATAATGAACTGGAAATCAAATCATGTAATTGACACCATAATATGCATATGTAATAGTGGAAGGTTGAATCTTTAGTGAAGGTTTTGCCTCATTACACTGAACTTAATTAAGTTAATCTATATTAACAAGTAGGCACAAATACACACAAAGCCTTAAAAAGTAAAACGGGCAAACTGGAATACATTTCCAATTATTAGCCCACAAATTATTAGAAAGTGTAATTGCAAGTTAAATAAAAGCCTATTTGCCAATATGGCAAATAATCGTCCTCTATCGTGTTCACATAATGATGGAATCATTAACTGATTCAAGAGAGAGGATGTTGAGGTTAACTGTGACTGGAATTGTGGCTGGAATTGCTGGAATGTTTGAAAACATTGATGAAATTGTGGCTGGAATTGCTGGAAACATTTGATGAAAGTATTGAGCAGTGGAGCTCTTATACAGAACAGTTTGAATATTGTGTTCTTGCATATTACATTGATGAGGACAAAATTGTGCCTAAATTATTTAGTATTATGGGGCCAAAGAAATGTAATTTACTCCGCAGTCTGCGGTGTGGGGGTATTGTGGAAATACTGGAAGGACCATTTTCACCAAATCACTAGTTATTGGTGAAGGGTTCCACAGAAGAAGTCAGGAATAGGTAGAATCAGTGACACGTTTGCTGCTGCATTGAATAAACTATCAGTGCACTGTGAGTTTGATGTTCTAAATGACAGCATTAGAGACAGACTAGTATGTGAGCTAAGGCATGAAGCTACACAAGAGACTATTGACTGAAAGTAATTGGACCTTTTCAAAAGCTATTACAGTCAGTGTGTCCATGGAAATAGCTGCAAAAGAGGCTCAACAGTTGGATTTATCAGGAAATGTGCACCAAGTTGCAACTGAAAATCAGGAGAGGGAAATCAATGCACATGCTTCCACTGTGTCAAAGCAGGATATCAGGCGTCTACATGCTGGCGTAAGGACATGGATTGATGAGCCTGTGGTAAAAAAGCGCCTTGTCGAACGAGCCTGCAGAAACAAAAAGAGCTCAGAGGAAACGTGTAAGACTGAAAACAAGAAAGAGACATTCCAACACTAGAAAAATAGACATGTTTAGGCTGTTTAGCAAGTGACCAATCAGACGAGGAAGTCACACTGAATATACTGACTGTTGCTGGGGGGCTGCATGGCTACTATGTCTCTCCCTTGCTAGATGGCAGCCGGTGCATATAGAGATTGACATGGGCAGCTGTATCTCTTGTGTCAGACACAGTTTGAAAAAAAGACACTGGAACACCTTCCACTTCAGCCAGCACACATCATATTAAAATCTTACACGGGTGAATCTGTCGCCATGAGAGGCATCACTGAGGTCACAGTTCAGATAAAGGGACAAACTGAAAAAATGCCTGTCTATATTGTGAAAGGAAACTGTCCATCACTACTGGGATGTTCGTGGTTGGAGAAAATCATGCTGGACTGGCCATCAGTGCATACAATGACACATGGAGACACAGGCCTATCTTAAAGAAACATGGAGAAGTATTTAATGGAGAGCTGGGTTTCATGAAATATATTAGAGTGAAACTTAGCATTAAGCCAGACAACAAACCAAAGTTTCTGAAAACACGACTGGTACCTTATGCTATCAGACCAAAAGTTGAGGCTGACTTGGACGCTCTAGTCCAGGGTTCCCCAACTGGCGGCCAGCAGGCATGGTTTTATTTGGCCCCCAAAAAATATATATATACACCGCATGTTTTTAAAAATATATTGTTGGACATAAAAAAACTGTAAAAACACCAGGAAATCACCTCCATGTGATTTTAATGATGATATTCTGTTACCCAGTATTCCCACACATAAGAGAGACATGATTTGTTGACATTCCCTACTCTAGTCAAAAACAAAGTCCTGGAGCCGGTCAGTGTGAGTGAACAGGCGACACCCATCGTACCAGTCCTTAACAAGGACGGTGGAATAAGGATATGTGGAGACTTTTTAAAGTCACAGTTAACCCTGTGTTGTCCGCTGAACAGTATCTGCTACCACACATCAATTTAGCCGGCAGTCAAAAGCAAAATAAACCACTACCAAGCCTACTTGCAGATGCACGTGGAAGAAATGTCAAAAGAGCTGCTGACTGTTCTGACGCAAAATGGGCTCTTCAGGTATTGTCGTCTACCATTCGGAATCACAAGTGCACTAGCACTGTTCCAAAAGGAGATGGACCAGATCCTGAATGGATTGCCAGAAGACCAATGCTACCTGGATGGCATCCTTGTTACTGGAAAGGAACGAAAGGGATAATCTCCAGAACTTGGATGCAACATTACAGAGATTGAAGGACTATGGACTGCGAGTTTGTAAGGAGAAATGTGCATTCTTCCAATCCTTGGTTAAGTACCTTGGACACGTCATCGACGCTACAGGCTTTTACAAGGCTTTGTCCAAGGTCAAGGCTATCTTGGACGCCCCAGCTCCTCAGAACGTGAGCCAACTACATTCTTCCTGTTGTTACTGAATAACTATGGACACTTTCTTCCAAGCTTAGCAACGAAGCTGAAGCTGCTGCATCAATTGCTTTGTTAGGACAAAACATGGAAATGGACAAAACAATGCGAGGAAGCATTCATGAAAACCAAGAAAACACTCCGGAAATCTGCACTGACAAAACTTTGACACATCATTGCCCATCCAAATAACTTGGGATGCTAGTCCCTATGGTGTGAGAGGAGTCATGTCCCATGCCTTCCGGTGAAGAGAAGCCTATCACTTTCGCATCGAGGACAATGAACAAAGCAAAAATGAATTATGTGTTGAGAGAACAAGAAACTCTAGGCATTGTTTTTGGAGTGCGTAAGTTTCACCACTCTCCCCCCCATGCACCAATAACCAACAAAATTAACAAAAGAGAAAAAAGACAAAGGAAAACAGAAAACAGCAATGCAACAACAACAAAAAAGACATCAAGGACAACAAAAATCCTAACAGCAAAGCCAACTGAATATGTTTGAGTGCATGTATGGTACTATTTACATGTGTGTTTGTGTCCATGTATGTGCACATGTGTGCATTTGAATGAGTGTGTGTGTATATGCATGTGTACAAACAGCTGTGTGGCATCAGCCTCAGGAAAACAGGCATTAGATGTAACAACTGCCCCTCAGTGTCATTCAAAGAATACTTTTTGTTGTTTTATTTTGACTTAATTTTTTTACTTTTATCTTTGACCGTCATTCTATCCCGTGCCCAGCAACTCCACTCTCACTTGTCTCCAATTCCACATCCCAACCCTCAGCTTCCCTCAGCCCATCCCACCTATCTCTGCTGGCCACCCTCTTCTGATTTCTACGCAACACTTATCTTTCAACTATGCTGTGATGTTTAACATACAATTTTAATCTATCTAAATCGAATAGAATCCACAGATTGCAAGTTGAAGATAAATATTTTTACTAAGAGTATTAGTTACTGACCCGGTCTCTCCAGAGGTCTATTATTATTATTATTTCTAAAGGTACTGCATAGGTGTAAACATAAATTTATTTTGCAAGAGATAGCACTTGTATAGCCTAAGAAAGTAGCATAAATGTGCAGAAAGTAGTTTTGAATGCATTTTATTGAAGGAAAACAATAAGTCTTGAATAGTGATATATTGTTATATACTGTACAATAAAGAATTCAACTACAAAATACTAGTCTTCTAATTTTTTTTTAACCATTGCCCCCACCCACAAGATGTATAAACAACAACTGTAAATAAGACGAAAATAAGATAATAGATGCAAAAGAAAAATGTGAAGAACATAAATCAATCGACTCTAATTCGCACATACAGGACAGTATGCAAGTGTGTGTGCATGGACTTTGCAGATGTATTTTGCACATGTGCAGCACATAGTATTTGTTTTACAGTCCTTCTTTGGGGGGGCAGAATTGTCATCTCCTCCTTGCCTGCCCCAGCTGGATCAAGACAAGTTTCAGCCCCCTGAACAGCTTTCACAAGCCCTGCAAAGGCTGCTGCATCCTTTGAATGTGTGGGGTTACAGGTGACTTTCTCAGCTGCTCCAGGAACACCCTCCTCTTGTTCCGCTTATCAGGCATGCAGGTAGGGTTGATCTTGCTCCATATCACAAAGGCATTGTATGTGGACACATTAATGATGTTATGGAAGATGACCAGGGGCCAGCGGGCAGTCATCCTGCTGCAGCTGTAAGTTCCAATCACCTTGTCCAGGTTGTCCACGCCTCTTTTGTTGTGGTTGTAGTCCAGGATGATGGCTGGCTTCCTGTCCTCATGATCACTGATCTCAGCCGTTTTGTGCAGTGTGCTCAGGAGGACCACATTATTGTTCCTCTTTGGGAGGTAATAAACTAGAGTGGTGGTGGGGGTGAAGGCAAACTTTGATGAGAAGGCCTCTCTCCCCCTTGTTGCGAGGAGTGCAGGGGGGAGCTCAGGCTTGTTCTTTCTAACTGTGCCAACCATGTTGATCTTCCTCTTCAGGAGCTGCTGGCTGAGTTCATAAGAGGTGAAGAAATTGTCACACGTGACATTGTGCCCCCTCAGTCCATCTGTCACATTAAGCACAACCCGCATCCCCTGGTTCTTCCATGTGTAGACTTGCATCTTCCAAGCGTAGCTGGATTGTACGTCACAGGCCACCCATATCTTGACGTCATACTTTGCTGGCTTGCTGGACATATACTGCCGGAAAGGACAGCGACCTTCTTGACAAAAGAGATTACTATCAATAATTAGTATTAGTGTCTCAGAAAACAATCACATAAATCAATGATATTACAGCAATACATAATAAAATTAACAGTGAAAATCACTTACATTACAGATATGAAAATAAAAATGTAACTCTGAATGGAACCAGTTGCTCATCCACTGTTACTTCAGGCCCAGGGTTGTAGAGGTATGGCAGACGGTCCACCCACTTCTCCCAGACCACTCTTATGGCCACCAGTTTCTCTCACACATCTTGCAGGTCTTGACTCATGGTTATCAAGTCGTAGCTTTCTTGACAAAGTGTGAAAGACTTTCAGTGGCATCGTGGCATGGAAAATCACCCTTCCACTCTCTGCATCCCAGAGACTACATGTAGCCTCGCTTCAGGACCTATACATACCCGCTAAGATTAGCAGCCCTATGTAGGCACGCAGGTCAATCTCATCCATCCTTTTCCAGTTATCTCCATATTTACGGAAACCCTCCAAATTTGTAATCTCCAGGATAATTTTTTCGATGGCTGGTGTGATGAATATGTAGAATGTTGAGGCGATGTCCTGGGCATGGGCTCCTGCATGTCTTGTGGGCCCTGGGGACACCCTTATGACATTTTGTGCTGCCATTCTGCCCTGGTTGTCATATGGTGACAAGGACCATGATATTTTGATATTCTTTGATAAAAATGTCTCTCATTCAGCTTGGGGGATTTCTTCTTCATCTGAAGATGATGCATCTTGCTCTGGGTTGTATTCTTCCCCATCTTCTTCTTCTTCAGATACCTCCTCCACTTCTAAATCATTGTTCTCTTGTTCCTCCTGGACAAAAATCCGATCTATGACCTGTTGGGCACTGAAACGTGCACATATGGCTTCAGCAAAGAGAGACCTGGGGGGACTGTAATCTGAACCACCTGTATAGCCTCTGACTGCATTCCCCATTAGTAAACAATGCTTTCAATATATTTTTTATTTTGTCAGAAATGTTTATTTTGTATTTGAACTTGAGTCATGTGCAGGGTCGTGGAGGGGAGATGGTGCACATGCACAAGAAAGTTTTCGATTTGTCTGTGTTCAATCAGTAGCACACAATCTCAATTTCTCATTGTGTGTGTGTCTTTATGGTTTTTGTGGTGTGTAAATGATTTTATAACTGACAGGTAGATACACCTACATCAAACCCTAGCTAACACTAAAATGTAAAGGCAATATGCAACAATTTCAAAGATTTTATTAAGTTACAGTTCATATAAGAAAATCAGTCAATTGAAGTAAATTAATTAGCTCTTAATCTATGGATTTCACATGACTGTGTAGGGGCACAGCCACTTGAGTCGGGTTGGGTTCCCCATTAGATAGAAATACTCCCCCCCCACCTGAGTTTTGAACGACCCTCCCCCCTTTTGTTTCATGCTGGCTGAAGACACAGATGAAAGGGGAAACATTAGTATCTTCGCCAGAGATGAATATGGTTAACTTTTAATTATATTTCTTGACACCTCCAGTAAAATATTGGCATCAGTAGAGTAGTTATCTAGCTATATAAACCACGCTCCTTTGCAAACACGCCTTCTCCAATGTTGGATACAAGGCTGAACTTATTTAAATTATGTAACAGAATATCATGTTACCATTGGTGTATTAAAATAAGAGTTAAGGTGATGTTACCTTGTCCCCTTAATAATAATTGCAAGTGTTTGACATGGGGGATGGTAACACTAACTTTATGATCAAACCTGATCAATGTAGACGCAACAGTCATTTGCCATACGTTGATCTTGTTTCCTTCAAATATCATCCAATTTCATGAAAAACATGATTTTTGACTTCATGAGCTTTAAAGAATTACATTTTGATGACAATCTATTTACTTAGACTCTCACTTGGTGAAGACCACATGACTGAAAATGCATGAATCTAATAACAATCTCCCTGTCACTAGCAAACAGTCATGGGTGGTACAGGTAACAAAAATTCCCACAGTAGGCATCTTGGGAAGTATGCAAATAAGGCTTGAAACCCTATAGCAGAGGTATTAAATTCTCATCCTGGAGGGCCAAAACATCTCTAGTTTTGGATTGTTGTATGGTTCTTCAAAGAACCATCCCTTTTATGGTTCTTCAGAGACCCTAAAATGGTTCCCTTATGGCAGGGGTAATCAACTCATACCCTACGAGGTCCAGAGCCTGCTGGTTATCTGTTCTACCTGAACATTGCATTTACAGGGTGTCCCAGGTGCAAATAAGTCTCTGATTATAGGGGAACAATGACAAAAATGCAGTGGAACTGGCTTTGAGTTTGAGAACCCTATAGCATCGCTCTCAAGAACCGTATTTGATTGCAACTTGCACTTTTATTTTATTAGATTATTTTGGGATACTTTTTTTTGGTTGCTATATCTATACTGAAAAGAGCAATACATTGTGCATAATTCCCTGGGCAATGTTAACTGTGAAACATAAATTTCAATGCCTCAACTTCTGCCTCCCTTTGAGCTGGATCACATTTCAAATTAATTAATCAAATTTCATTGTGGTTATAATGACTATTATATGCATGTTAGTGCATTCCTAATAATTGCTCCATGTGTAATGAAATTGTATGGCTATGTGCATTATCTTGGATATGTGCATTATCTCTATCTTCTCCTCCACAGGCACGTCAGTTATACAAGTTACCGCGACAGATGCTGACGATCAAACATACGGGAACAGTGCCAAGCTTGTGTACAGTATTCTACAGGGTCAACCCTATTTCTCAGTGGATTCAGACAATGGTAAGATATTCCCAACAAGAAAAATGGGCACGCAAACACTTGAAATTAGGAATCTTGTGTGCATATTATCTTTCTACAAAAAGAGACTCAGCAGCACTCAGTATGGGGTGTTTTTTTGTGAATGAGAAGTGAGTTGAGGTGAATCAAAGGTTTCCTCTCGTCTGAATCAAGCAATGATATTTTATTTGTGGGGTAATGTCTGCCGTGAACTGTTGGTGTGGTGTAAATACAGTTGAAGTCGGAAGATTATATACACCTTAGCCAAATATATTTAAACTCAGTTTTTCAAAATTACTGACATTTAATCCTGGTAAAAAATCCATGTCTTAGGTCAGTTAGGATCACCACTTTATTTTAAGAATGTGAAATGTCAGAATAATAGTTGATAGAATTACTTATTTCAACTTTAATTTCTTTCATCACATTCCCAGTGGGTCAGAAGTTTACATACATTCAATTAGTATTGCCTTTAAATTGTTTAACTTGGGTCAAACGTTTCTGGTAGCCTTCCACAAGCTTCCCACAATAAACTGGGTGAATTTTGTCCCATTCCTCCTGACAGAGCTGGTGTAATTGAGTAAGGTTTGTAGGCCTCCTTGCTCGCACACAGTTCGCACAGTTCTGCCCATACATTTTCTATAGGATTGAGGTCAGGGCTTTGTGATGGCCACTCCAATACCTTGACTTTGTTGTCCTTAAGCCATTTTGCCACAACTTTGGAAGTATGCTTGGGGTCATTGTCCATTTGGAAGACCCATTTATGACCAAGTTTTAACTTCCTGACTGATGTCTTGAGATGTTGCTTCAATATATCCACAATTTTCCAGCCTCATGATGCCATCTATTTTGTGAAGTGCACCAGTGCTTCCTGCAGCAAAGCACCCCCACAACATGAGGCTGCCACCCCCATGCTTCATGGTTGGGATGGTGTTCTTCAGCTTGCAAGCGTCCCCCTTTTTCTCCAAACATAACGATGGTCATTATGGCCAAACAGTTATATTTTTGTTTCATCCGACCAGAGGACATTTCTCCAGAAAGTATGATCTTTGTCCGCACTTACAGTTGCAAACCATAGTCTGGCTTTTTATGGCAGTTTTGGAGCAGTGGCTTCTTCCTTGCTGAGCGGCATTTCAGGTTACCTTTTCCCTCCAGCATCTTCACAAGGTCCTTTGCTGTTGTTCTGGGATTGATTTGCACTTTTCGCACCAAAGTACGTTCATCTCTAGGAGACAGAATGCATCTCCTTCCTGAGTAGTATGACGTCTGCGTGGTCCCATGGTGTTTACACTTGCATACTATCGTTTGTACAGATGAACGTAGTACCTTAAGGCATTTGGAAATTGCTCCCAAAGGATTGACCAGACTTGTGGAGGTCTACAATTTTTTTGTAGTCTCCACGCTGATTTCTTTTGATTTTCCTATGATGTCAAGCAAAGAGGCACTGAGTTTGAAGGTAGGCTTTGAAATACATCCACGGGTACACCTCCAATTGACTCAAATGATGTCAATTACCCTATCAGAAGCTTGACATCATTTTCTGGAATTTTCAAGCTGTTTAAAGGCACAGTCAACTTAGTGTATGTAAACTTCTGACCCACTGGAATTGTGATACAGTGAAATATTCTGTCTGTAAACAATTGTTGGAAAAATTACTTGTCATGCACAAAGTAGATGTCCTAACCGACTTGCCAACACTATAGTTTGTTAACAAGACATTTGTGGAGTGGTTGAAAAATATGTTTTAATGACTCCAACATAATTATATGTAAACTTCCGACTTCAACTGTATACATTGGTGTTCAGCTTTTGATGCCTTCATTTGATAACTCAACAAGATTTGTAATATATTGCGCTCATACTGAATACTGGCAATACAGATTATTGTTTATTCTAAATAAAGTAGATCTTGTCCTTGTAAATTATTTTTAACTCATGTTAAAACCTCTCTGGGGTATGTGGGACGCTAGCGTCACACTATTCAATAGCCAGTGAAATAGCAGGGCGCCAATTTCAAAGCAACAAACATCTCATAATTCAAATTTCTCAAACATACAACTATTATATCCCATTTTAAAGATACACTTCTCGTTAATCCAACCACATTGTCCGATTTTCAAAAAGACTTTACGGCGAAAGCATAACATTAGATTATGTTAGGACAGCGCCTAGACAAGAAAAACCACACAGCCAATTTCCAAGCAAGGACAGGCGTCACAAAAAACAGAAATACAGCTAAAATTAATCACTAACCTTTGATGATCTTCATCAGATGGCACTCATAGGACTTCATGTTACACAATACATGTATGTTTTGCTCGATAAAGTTCATATTTATATCCAAAAACCCCATTTTACATTGGCGTGTAATGTTCAGAAATGTTTTGCCTCCCAAAACTTCCGGTGAATTAGCACATCAATTTACAGAAATACTCATCACAAACTTTGATAAAATATTCACCTGTTATTCAAAGAATTATAGATACACTTCTCCTTAATACAACTGCTGTGTCAGATTTCAAATACGCTTTACAGCGAAAGCACACTTTGTAATAATCTGAGTACGGCGCTCAGTCACAAAACCAAACCCGCCATTTTGTGGCGTTAACAAAACTCAGAAATAGCATTATAAATATTCACTTACCTTTGATGATCTTCATCGGAATGCACTCCCAGGAATCCCAGTTCCACAATAAGTGTTAATCTGTTTGTATAAAGTCCATCCTTAATGTCCAAATACCATCATTTTGTTCACGCGTTCAGTCGAGTAACCAAATCCACTGTGCTCGCGCAGTGAGTTCAGACGAAAAGCCAAAAAATGTATATTACAGTTCGTAGAAACATGTCAAACAATGTTTTTAATCATAAATCTTTCATAATATTCCAACCGGACGATTCCTTTGTCTTCAAAAAAGAAAAAGAACACAGCTAACACTCACATGAGTGCGTGCCACTGAGCTCATGTCATTTTCTCAGACATCTGACTCCATATGCTCTTATTCTCTCCCCATTCACAGTAGAAGCCTGAAACAATGTTCTAAGGACCGTTGACATTTAGTGGAAGCCTTAGGAAGTGCAAAATGTCCCCACAGACACTGTATATTGGATATGGAATCACTTGAAAAACTACAAACCTCAGATTTCCACAATTCCTGGTTGCATTTTTTCTCAGGTTTTTGCCTGCCATATGAGTTCTGTTATACTCACAGACATCATTCAAACAGTTTTAGAAACTTCAGAGTGTTTTCTATCCAAATCTACTAATAATATGCATATCTTAGCTTCTGGAACTGAGTAGCAGGCAGTTTACTCTGGGCACCTTCTTCATCCGGACGTCAAAATACTGCCCCCTACCCAAGAGAGGTTAAACCTGACCAATCATACACCTGTCGTACTTATATATACGGATAATAATCTATTTTCTTATTCAGGTACGATCAGGACAGCCCTGCCCAACATGGACAGGGAGACGAAGGAGAACTACCAGGTTGTGATCCAGGCTAAAGACATGGCTGGCCAGATGGGTGGACTATCAGGAACCACCACGGTCAGCATCACTCTCTCTGATGAGAACGACAGCCCACCCCGCTTCGCCAACCGTAAGACTCAATTCCGCTCTCCATGTTGACCTGTTTTTAATGAAGGCACACAATTCTGTACTGTACAGTACATGTATGTGCTTTATAACTCTGCAAAACTGTTTGAACCAAGTCAACAAAGGTTATTCTAGCTTGTAGGCCTATCAACAATATCTTGTGATCTCTGTCTACAGTCAATGTCAGATAGGGTTTTAAGACATAACCAATAAGCTTTTTTCTACCACTGTACTGAACCTTTAATTTCCGTTGAAAAGCAGATGTTGTTCTATGCACTGTATGTAGCGTATGGTTAGGACTGGCATCATAGTCCCAAAGAGAACCATCTGTACGAAATAATTATTTCTAAAGGAGTCCCACAACTAATGATAACATAGCCAATCATTCCCACACAAGGAAAATTGCATAAAAATGGCAGTGCTTAAATCATAGTTTTTCTTCATCTCCCCAGATACATTTCGTCTGAGCACTCTGGAGTCAGCTGAAGTAGGAGCTGCCATAGGTCGGATCAAGGCTAACGATGCGGATGTGGGGCGGAATGCTGAGATGCAGTATAGCATCGTCGACCGAGACGGACAGGACATATTCACCATCATCACTGATCAAAATACTCAGGAGGGCATTATCAGGGTGAAAAAGGTAGCCCCTAAACTCCTGAGTGCAACGCTCTCATGTTTTAATCGCCTATGATTCGCCACTGCTTCAAATCACAAGATACCACTTTGTGTGCAGACAGAGTGATCCTCTCTCTGAACTAAACCTGTCTTCTATTATTATCATCATCTTCATGAAAGTACTTGATTCTTTTCACTGTCAAGAGACCCTTATTCCTCCTTGGGATTTGAATAAAGAGTCAGACTTTTGAAATCCAGGTTTAGCTTTTCCTTTCTTAGCCAGGGCCATACTTTTCAGAGCCTCAGCAAATTATGCAAATTGAAGAACATAAGTGGTGCGTACGTACTGTATACACAGGCTCAGATGAAAAATTATAGGAGTCCTTCATATCTGAAAGTGCAATAAAGATTATATTCGAATTGACCACCAGTTATTGATACAGTACACTCTTAGTCATTTGTAATACATGTCATCCCAGATGTATTACTTTTAACACAATCACCGTGTTGGCACAACATGATGTGTCCATTTTTCAACACATTTTGTGTCAATTCCTGCAATGAATGTGTTAAAATCTGAAAACCATACAACACACCCTAGATGTGTTAATTGACCAATCACATTGTGGATCCGAAGTCAACATGCATCTACTCTCTTAGAACAGATGTATTAAAAACGCCACAAGTTGTTATTATTTAACACATCTCTGTGTAGTTAGGGACGACGTGTTCCTTTTAACACAGTCACTGTGTTGTCACATTTAACATGTTGTGTACATTTTTCAACACAATGATTATGTTAAAAGTAATGTGACATCCCTAACTGTACACACGGAGGTGTAAAAACATGTTTGTTTTTTTACAGACAGTGCATTCGGAAAGTATTCCGACCCCTTGACTTTTTTCCACATTTTGTTATGTTACAGCCTTATTCTAAAATAGATGAGAAGAATGCATGTTTTAATCCATGTATGAACAATACCCCATAATGACAAAGCAAAAACAGGTTTTTAGAAATGTTTGCTAATTTTCTATAAATAAACAACTAAAATTTCACATTTACGTAAGTATTCAGACCCTTTACTCAGTACTTTGTTGAAGCACCTTTGGCAGCGATTACAGCCTTGAGTCTTCTTGGGTATGGCCCTACAAGCTTGGCACACCTGTATTTGGGGAGTTTCGCTCATTCTTCTCTGCAGATCCTCTCAAGCTCTGTCAGGTTGGTTGGGGAGCGTCATTGGACAGCTATTTTCAGGTCTCTCCAGAGATGTTCGATCGTGTTCGGGCTCTGGCTGGACCACTTAAGGGCATTCAGAGACTTGTCCCAAAATCACTCCTGCATTGTCTTGGATGTGTGCTTAGGGTCATTGTCCTGTTGGAAGGTGAACATTGGCCCCAGTCTGAGGTCCTGAGTGCTCTGGAGCAGGTTTCCATCAATGATCTCTCTGTACTTTGCTCCGTTCATCTTTCCCTCGATCCTGACTAGTCTCCCAGTCCCTGCTGCTAAAAAACGTCCCCACAGCATGACGCTGCCACCACCATGCTTCACCATAGGGATGGTGCCAGGTTTCCTCCAGACGTGCCGCTTGGCATTCAGGCCACAGAGTTCAATCTTAGTTTCATCAGACCAGAGAATCTTTTTTCTTATGATCTCAGAGTCCTTTAGGTGTCTTTTGGCAAACCCCAAGTGGGCTATCATGTGCCCTTTACTGAGGAGTGACTTCCGTCTGGCCACTCTACCATAAAGGACTGATTGGTGGAGTGCTGCAGAGATTGTTGTTCTTCTGGAAGGTTCTCCCATCTCCACAGAGGAACTCTGGAGCTCTGTCAGAGTGACCAACGTACTTCTACCATAGAACATTTAAACTGGTAAAACTCTTCCACTCATGGGTGGCCAAAAATAACTTACTGAAAAATATTGGAGGCGTGGCTTAGTGCGGGCGTGGCTTTCAGTGCACTACTTTTGTGAGAGAAAACAAAAGGTTTCCCAAGCTGCAGAGGGCTTTATTTGTCCACTAATACACTATATATACACAAAGGTATGTGGACACCCCTTCAAATTGGTGGATTCAGCTATTTTAGCCACACCCATTGCTGACAGGTGTATAAAATCGAGCACACAGTCATGCAATCTCCAGAGACAAACATTGTCAGTAGAATGGTCTGGTTAATGAAGAGCTCAGTGACTTTCAGCGTGGCACCGTCATAGGATGCCACCTTTCCAACAAGTCAGTTTGTAACATTTCTGCACTGCTAGAGCTTGCCCAGTCAACTGTAAGTGCTGTTGTTATGAAGTGGAAACGTCTAGGATCAACAACGGCTCAGCCGCAAAGTGGTAGGCCGCACAAGTGTGTGTGTGTGTGTGTGTGTGAAGTGCTAAAGCGTGTAGCGCATAAAAATCGTCTGTAACACTCACTACAGAGTTCCAAACTGCCTCTGGAAGCAACGTCAGCACAAGCACTGTTCGTTGGGAGATTCATGAAATAGGTTTCCTTGGCCGAGCAGGCTGGAGATAAAATGTATGACAATGTAATGAGACAGACACTTTTTACATATTTTTTATTTTTTTATTTTTATTTAACCTTTATTTAACTAGGCAAGTCAGTTAAGAACAAATTCTTATTTACAATGACGGACGACACTGGTCCAATTGTGCTCCGCCCTATGGGACTCCCAATCACAACTGGATCTGATAAAGGCTGGAATCGAACCAGGGACTGTAGTGATGCCTCTTGCACCGAGATGCAGTGCCTTACGCTTCGAACACACCGACAGCGTCATTGCGCAAAATAGCACCATCTGGATATGTATGCAACAAAAGTTTCACCTTCACCAACATTCACCTTCTGCTACCATTTCTGTCAAGCCGTCTATGCATACAATTTCACGCAAACTTTCGATAAATCCAACGTATGCACCACACCGAACACACTGCAACTGCCTCGGCAACTCAATGCTGCAAGGGAAACGCAGCGTTTCATTGGAAATGAATGTAATTCTGGTGTACCAAAATGCAATGTCAGTGTGTTCGAAGCATTAGACCACTGCGCCACTCGGGAGCCCATCATAACATTCAAATAGACTTATACCTAAATGGCACCCAATCAAATCAAAAAATATCCTGAAAACAGGATACGTCGAAGTAAAATGGTCAATATTTAATGGATAATCAGGCTACTCACAACTGCTCTCCAGGAGTTTCACCCCGTGGGCTAAATTGTCATGATCATTGGTTTCTAGTTTGTTTCCGTCAATTGTTGTTGATCTGACACAGCGAGGAAAAAAATGACTTCTGCATTTCCCGCTATGTAAACACATGAGAAATAGGCTCAGGATAACTTCTGATGTACAGTAGCTGGGTAGCTGATATTCAGAGCTTAAACAGCCAAATTGATTCGTCACAGGAATCAACATCAACATCTTTTGGACGTCTTTTTTTGGTCCTGTCGAAACTAGCTGTCTTTTTTTGGTCCAGTCTGGACCAGCCTTGATTTGACCGAAACATAAACGTCTATGTTTAGTTCAGATTTGGTCCAAACAGATAAATGACATCTTTTCAACTTTCATTCAGAACCGAAAATGTACATGTTAACATCCGGAAAATACATATTTTCTACTTCAATTCAGAACCAAAAATGAACCTGATTTCAACGTCTGGAAAAGACGTCTTTTTTCGACTTTCATTCAAAACGTAAATTGAACCGAACTTCAATTTCGGGAAAATACATATTTTAGAAATCTTTTGAACGTAATTTTGCTTACTGAGACTTTTCTTGTTTTGCAAGGTACAGCAATATTTTTGTCTCGCCTACGGCGGCACCTTGTCCTAGAGATATTTACACGGTTATCAAAATGTCACACGGGTTAGCCTACACGAAACAGAGCCTTTATTTTAAGTGTTTCTAAAATCCCCTATGGGAAAAATGTATGGTTGAAAAACGATTGGAACCGTTTCATTGTTTGACCGCAAAGTTTTATGGGTATTATGACTCGTACTGTGGTACTCTATATTGGTCCATTAAAACAGGAGTTGTAAAGGTCCAGTGCCCTTTTGTGAATAACTTAGTTTCTTTTTGTATTATTATTTATTTTAGGGGGTGCACCAGCACCCCTACTTCGCATTGCTATGGAATGAAAGCCAGGGTTTGAAACATTATGAGGAGACTACCTAAACCATTTAAACTTGAACACCCGGTAACGGGTGCAAAAACGGGTGCAAAAAAATCTAAGTGATTGGATTAGTCTAGAAAAAGAAATGTAATTTATCTTCATATCTGCAGTGTGATTGGTCAATAATCTAACACATCTAGGGTGTTGTCACGACTGTCTGAAGAATGGGACCAAGGCGCAGCGTGTGTATCGTTCCACATTTTATTAAAACTGTGAAACTATGCAAGACATACAAAACAACAAACTGTGACGAAGTGGTGCAACATACACTTAGTCAAAATAATCTCCCACAAAACCTAGTGGGAAAAACAACAACTTAAATATGATCCCCAATTAGAGACAACGATTACCAGCTGCCTCTAATTGGAGATCATCCCAATAAACAACATAGAAATACAGAAACTAGAACCCCACATAGAAATACATAAACTAGACAAATCCCCCAACATAGAAAAAAGAAACTAGAACCAACATTGACATAAATAAACTAGACAAAACCCCCCGTCACGCCCTGACCTACTCTACCATAGAAAATAAATGCTTTCTATGGTCAGTACGTGACTGGTGTGTTGTATGGTTTTCAGCTTTTACACATTAATTGCAGGAATTGACACAATATTTTAAAACATTTACACAAATCATGTTGTGTCAACGTAACACATGTGTTGTCCCGAACTCGACACAAGGATGTGTTAAAAAGAGAACACATTTTCTAAGACTGTAGGCCTTGAGAATGAACAATATACAGCTATAGTGTAGAGTTTAAATAGATTTTTATTTGGATTAATGGACATACACAAAATGGAATGGAAATAAAATGTAATGGACATACACAAATTAGTCAAAATTGGTGAAGTGAAATTTAAAAAACGAACTTAAAACCCCCCAAAAAATCCGGAAAACTGGTGCGTGCATGTGAATTCACCCCCTTTGCTATGAAGCCCCTAAATAAGATCTGGTGCAACCAATTACCTTCAGAAGTCACATAAGTAGTTCAAAAAAGTCTAAATGTGTGCAATATAAGTGTCACATGATCTGTCACAGGATCTCAGTATATATACACCTGTTCTGAAAGGCCCCAGAGTCTGCAATACCACTAAGCAAGTGGCACCATAAAGACCAAGGAGCTCTCCAAACAGGTCAGGGACAAAGTTGTGGAGAAATACAGATCAGGGTTGGGTTATAAAAAAAATATCAGAAACTTTTTGAACATCCCACAGAGCACCATTAAACCCATTGTTAAAAAAATTGAAAGAATATGGCACCACAACAAACCTGCCAAGAGAGGGCCTCCCACCAAAACTGCCAGATCAAGCAAGGAGGGCATTAATCAGAGAGGCAACAAAGAGACCAAAGACAACCCTGAAGGAGCTGCAAAGCTCCACAGCGGAAATTGGAGTATCTGTCCATAGGACCACTTTAAACCATACACTCCACAGAGCTGGACTTTACGGAACAGTGGCTAGGAATAAAGCCATTGTTTAAGAAAAAAACAAGCAAACATGTTTGGTGTGTGCCAAAAGGCGAGTGGGAGACTCCCCAAACATATGGAAGGTACTCTGATCAAATGAGACTAAAATGTAGCTTTTTGGCCATCAAGGAAAACACTATTTCTGGCACAAACCCATCACCTTCCATCACCCTGAGAACACCATCCCCACAGTGAAGCATGGTGGTGGCAGCATCATGCTGTGGGGATGTTTTTCATCTGCAGGAACAGGGAAACTGGTCAGAATTGAAGGAATGATGGATGTCACTAAATACAGGGACATTCTTGAGGGAAACCTGTTTCAGTCTTCCAAAGATTTGAGACTGGGACGGAGGTTCACCTTCCAGCAGGACAGTGACCCTAAGCATACTGCTAAAGCAACACTCGAGTGGTTTAAGGGGAACATCTAAATGTCTTGGAATGGCCTAGTCAAAGCCCGACCTCAATCCAATTGAAAATTTGTGGTATGATTTAAAGATTGCTGTACACCAGCAGACATATCCAGCTTGAAGGAGCTGGAGCAGTTTTGCCTTGACGAATGGGCAAAATTCCCAGTGGCTAGATGTGCCAAGCTTATAGAGACATGCCCCAAGAGACTTGCAGCTGTAATTGCTGCAAAAGGTGGCTCTACAAAGTATTGACTTTTGGAGGGTGAATAGTTATGTACGTTTCAGTTTTTTTGTTTTATTTCTTGTTTGTTTCACAATAAAAAATATTTTGCATCTTCAAAGAGGTAGGCATGTTGTGTAAATCAAATGATACAAAACCCCCTAAAACTATTTTAATTCCAGGTTGTAAGGCAACAAAAAATGCCAAGGGGGGTGAATACTTACGCAAGCCACTGTAGGTGGGGAGCTCCACTATATTTTACTCATTTTTACTTCAACCAAAAATCCACCAAGTTTATCAATTAAACTATCAACCTACAGTTATGAAAGGACATACATTTAGGATAGTATATTTATTCTATTTAATAATTATTGATCATGTATCTGTTTCATTTTCTTCATAGCAACTGGATTACGAGAGAAAAAAGACATTCTCATTTAAAGTGGAGGTGACCAACACCTATCTGGACCCCAGGTTCATGTACAGTCCCAACCCTCCATTCAAAGATGACGCCATGGTGAGGGTGACAATAGAGGATGTGGACGAGCCGCCAGTGTTCAGCAGGAACCCTTACATCATCGAGGTGCATGAGGATACAGCCGCTGGTAGCTTTGTTGGTGTGGTGTCAGCCAAGGACCTCGATGCTGACAACAACCCAGTCAAGTAAGTGATCATGTGACAAGGGTCACGCTGCTTGCTTAACAGTACAAAGCTAACAAGTCAATGGCACATGTGGAGGAATGTCATGCTGAGGAGCGAGGTTACTAATCCAACTCGGTTCCATATAGTATACTGAACTAATCTGTATCAGCAACTTTTTATATATGCTGTTCATTCAGAGGATTAAGTTTACATACAGCTTAGCCAAATACATTTAAACTCAGTTTTTCAAAATTCCTGACATTTAATCCTTGTAAAAATTCCCTGTCTTAGGTCAGTTAGGATCACCACTTTATTTTGAGAATGTTAAATGTCAGAATAATAGGAGAGAATTATTTATTTCAGCTTTTATTTCTTTCATCACATTCCCAGTGGATCAGAAGTTTACATACTCAATTAGTATTTGGTAGCTTTGCCTTTAAATTGTTTAACTTGGGACAAACGTTTTGGGTAGCCTTCCACAAGCTTCCCACAATAAGTTGGGTGAATTTTGGCCCATTCCTCCTGACAGAGCCGGTGTAACTGAGTCATGTTTGTTGGCCTCTTTCCTCGCACACGCTTTTTCAGTTCTGCCCACACATTTTCTATAGGATTGATGTCAGGACTTTGTGATGGCCACTCCAACACCTTGACTTTGTTGTCCTTAAGCCATTTTGCCACAACTTTGGAAGTATGCTTGGGGTCATTGTCCATTTGGAAGACCCATTTGTGACCAAGCTTTAACTTCCTGACTGATGTCTTGAGATGTTGCTTCAATATATCCACATACATTTATTTCCTCATGAAGCCATCTATTTTGTGAAGTGCACCTGACCCTCCTACAGCAAAGCACCCCCCACAACATGAGGCTGCCACCCACGTGCTTCACAGTTGGGATGGTGTTCTTCGGCTTGCAAGCCTCCCCCTTTGTCCTCCAAACATAACAATGTTTATTATGGCCAAACAGTAATATTTTTGTTTAATCCGACCAGAGGACATTTTTCCAAAAAGTATGATCTTTGTCCCCATGTGCAGTTGCAAACCGTAGTCTGACTTTTTTATGGCGGTTTTGGAGCAGTGCCTTCTTCCTTGCTGAGCGGCCTTTCAGGTAATGTCAATATAAGACTCGTTTTACTGTGGATATAGATACTTTTGTACGTGTTTCCTCCAGCATCTTCAGAAGGTCCTTTGCCGTTGTTCTGGGATTGATTTCCACTTTTCGCACCAAAGTACGTTTATCTCTAGGAGACAGAACGCGTCTCCTTCCTGAGCGGTAAGATGACTGCGTGGTCCCATGGTGTTTATACTTGCATACTATTGTTTTTACAGATGAACGTGGTACCTTCAGTCATTTGGAAATTGCTCCCAATTTTTTTATTTTGAGGTCTTGACTGATTTATTTTGATTTTTCCATGATGTCAAGCAAAGAGGGACTGAGTTTGAAGGTAGACCTTGAAATACATTGACAGGTACACCTCCAATTGACTCAAATTATGTCTATTAGGTTATCAGAAGCTTCTAAAGCCATTACATAATTTTCTGGAATTTTCCAAGCTGTTTAAAGGCACAGTCAACTTAGTGTATGTACACTTCTGACCCACTGGAATTGTTATACAGTGAATTATAAGTGAAATAATCTGTCTGTTAACAATTGTTGGAAAAATGACTTGTGTCATGCACAAAATAGATGTCCTAACCGAATTGCCAAAACTATATTTTGTTAAAAAGAAATGTGTGGAGTGGTTGAAAAATTTGTTTTAATGACTCCAACCTAAGTGTATGTAATCTCCTGACTTCAACTGTATTTGAAAATCCTATTCATTGACTACTGCTCAGCGTTTAACACCATAGTGCCCACAAAGCTCATCACTAAGCTAAGGACCCTGGGACTAAACACCCCCCTCTGCAACTGGATCCTGGACTTCCTGACGGGCCACCCCAGGTGGTAAGGATAGGCAACAACACATCTGCCACGCTGATCATCAACACTGGGGCCCCTCAGGGGTGCATGCTTATTCCCCTCCTGTACTCCCTGTTCACCCACAACTGCAGTGTGGTGCCAGGACAACAACCTCTCCCTTAATGTGAGCAAGACAAAGAAGCTGATCGTGGACTACAGGAAAAGGAGGGCTGAACAGACCCCCATTAACATCGACAGGGTTGCAGCGGGTCGAGAGTTTCAAGTTCCTTGGTGTCCACATCACCATCAAACTATCATGGTCCAACCCCACCAAGACACTTGTGAAGAGAGCACGACAACACCTTTTCCCCCTCAGGAGACTGAAAAGATTTGGCATGGGTCCCCAGATCCTCAAAAAGGTCTACAGATACACCATTGAGAGCATCCTGACCCGTTGCATCACCACTTGGTATGGTAACTGCTCGGCACCCGACTGTAAGGCGCTACAGAGGGTAGTGCGAATGGCCCAGTACATCACTGGGGCCAAGCTTCCTGCCATCCAGGACATATATATACTAGCCGGTGTCATAGGAAGGCACAAAAAATTGTCAAAGACTCCAGTTTCCCAAGTCATAGACTGTTCTCTCCGCTACCGCATGACAAGCGGTACTGGAGCACCAAGTCTAGGACCAAAAGGCTCCTTAACAGCTTCTACCCCCAAGCCATAAGACTGCTGAACAATTAATCAAATGGCCACCCAGACTATTTACATTGACACCCCCCCCCCCCCCCCCCCTTTGTTTTTACACTGCTGCTACGCACTGTTAATTATCTATGCATAGTGACTTAACCCCTACCTACTTGTACAAATTACATCGACTAACGTGTAACCCCACACATTGACTCTGTACCTCCTGTGTATAGCCTCGTTGCTTTTTACTTTAGTTTATTTAGTAAATATTTTCCTAACTCTATTTCTTGAACTGCATTGTTGTTTAAGGATTTGTAAATAAGCATTTCACAGTAAGGTCTAATCCTATTGTATTTGGCGCATGTGACAAATAAAATTAGATTTCATCCTTTTTTGCATTCACTCTCTTGCACTGACTATGCATACTCACTGGATTCTACCCACACATTCACATAAACTTACACTGACACTTCAAAACACACACACACACACACACACACACACACACACACACACACACACACACACACACACACACACACACACACACACACACACACACACACACACACACACACACACACACACACACACACACACACACACATCAAAATGATTCCCCACAGACACTCACATACACTGCTGCTACTCTATTTATTATCTATCCTAATTGCCTAGTTATTTTCCCCCTACCTATATGTACATAGTAACTTGTACCCCTGCACATCGATTCTGTACCGGTACTACTTGTATATAGCCTTGTTATTGTTATCTATTGTGTTAGCTTTTGTATTTTCTACTTTTCGTACTTTTTTACTTTGCATTGTTGGGAAAAGGGCTCTTAAGTAGATTCGATGTTCTGCTGCTGAATAAAGCCGTTTGAGGTCATTTGATTGTTTTATGACCTAATGGATGGTTATGGTGTAAGAATAAACACAGCAAGAGAAACAAATGATTATTGGTGTGGTATCAAGTCTATAACAACAATTCAAAGTTTCCTCTAATAAGGTTTTTTTGGGGGTGGAAATATGGTTCACTTGGATAAATCTAATCCATCCGTGTATCCGAGTGTCAGTGTGGAGTGAGGGAGAGAGGAAGGGAGGTTGGAAGAAAAGCAAATTATTCATCGGTCCCTCCTGGTGATTTCCCAGCGGAAGTTTGTGGCACTGTGAAGAGAATACAGACACTGTTTATATCCACATAATTATGTAAACTAGCCCAGTGCGGTAGCGGCACAAAGTCAAACTGAAAGAGCCTCATTTGCTCTATCGATTCACACTGCTCTGTTCTGCCATTCCACACATATGGTGCCTGTCTGTGTATTTTTCTGTCTGTGTATCTGTCTCCAACATGGAGACAACCCTGTCTCTGCTTGTGCGGCATGGGAGGATTGTGTTGCAAATTATGAAATGTCAGTGGAATATGTAAGTTGACAGTGATAAATGAGACAGCAGTATATGAGGATTCATAATTTCCTGACAAAGGAAACAGAAGGAGAGGAATGATATGTACTGTGGGGACCAAAAATGTGTGATTTGTAATTTATTTTCTCATAGAGTCGTGTGTTATTATGCTCTAATGTAATGGATCACAAGAAACAGGGACAGCCTTGTGCAAATAGCCTACTGTCTGGGGAAATAAATAATGTCCAGATTCTTTCATTTGATTGTGTAAATGATGCGTATATAACTAATATTGATATTTTTACACAATCAAAATTATGTATTTGTATTACTCTGCAGATACTCCATTGACCGCCATACCGATCTGGAGAGACTATTCAACATTGATTCTGTAAATGGCACCATTACAACACTGAAAGCCCTCGACAGGGAGATGTCCAAATGGCATAACATCTCTGTTGTTGCAACTGAAATAAGTAAGATTATAATCCCTTTTCTTTACCTTGTTTTGCAAAAAATGTCTATGCATGTGTCAGGCAGCCGAGGGGTATATGTAATGTAGCCGAACTACGCCAACTAGGTGTGGTTATAAGCCCAAGGAACTCAGATAAATTAGAATAAGACAACAAGACATCCGCAGCCAAGTAGCGTGCTCTAAAACACAGAGAAAACTGTCCAGCGCCTTGTTCCACAGATACGTGCACTCTGGCACGAGTGTGCAAAATTGGCAAAAGTTTTAAATGTATAAAATCAAGAAAGAAAAAAGTTAAAAACAAGGGCATCTGCGCAATATGCAAATAACACCACATAACTAATATTAGCCGCTATAGCTAACCAACCGAGCCCAGCAGCAAATCCTGCGAGGGCCCGTAGCCAGCATTATAATCGGTTCATCTTCCACTACATAAAATAGACAGTCTACTTACAATCTTCCTAGGTAGCTGGCTTCAGCTGATCGGACCAGGATGTGTGTAGTTTGCCTTGATACAAAAGTGCTGCTACGCTTCAGGATGGCTGGCTTGGTCAATCGGGGGTCGGCTCCGAGTAATATCCAAGGCTTTTTGCTCCACTCGTTCCACATCCGCATATATCCGGTCACAACCAGGTCGGACAACCCCTGTCCCAGCCCAATAGGTCCACATGGGCAGCGACCACAGTTTCGGTTGGCTCAAAGAGTCGCTTATCAGACCCAATTGTCCAATGGGATTCTCATTAGGAAGTTCAGTGTTCATGGCAGGAGCGAGTATTTGGAAGAAAACTAAAATAAACATGCAAATACAATGTCATGGATTAATCAATGTTTCAGGCAATCGTGTAGGATAATCAGTCTGCAACAATGTGAGTCTTTCTAATTCCACTGTAAATCAAAGTGTATTGTTCACAGCAGCGTGTCATCCCCGCAAACTTGAATGTAGCCAGTCCCTGTCACATGCCATGTCTTGGTCTCTATAGTGAGCTTGTGGTTGTGTCACGTCCTGACCAGCAGAGGGAGGTATTCTATTAGTTTTGGTCAGGACGTGGCAGGTTTTTTGTGTGTTAAGTGTTGTATTGGTGATTAGGACTCCCAATTGAAGGCAGGTGTGTTGAGTTGCCTTTGATTGGGAGTCCTATATAGGAGTGTGTGTTTTTCTTTGGGGTTGTGGGTAGTTGTTTTTGCACTGCGTTAGTTAGCCTGCAAAACTGTTGCTGTCTTGTTTATTGTTTTTTGCCTGTGGATGCTTTACTTGAGTTGATTAAAAAACTATGAGTATCCACATACCCGCTGCGCCTTGGTCCATTTCTGAAGACAGCTGTTACAGGTTGTCCAAGGTTAGCCCGAGCAGGGGCCGGGTTATAACATCTGCTTCATCTGGCCTATGGGGCTCAGCAGCAGGGACAACATAAAAAAAACATTGAATGGGGGGTCTACTCCAGCCTCTGCCTCAACTATGGGTGTAGGTTCCTGTTCAGGTGCTCACCCTGTCCCTTCCTCTTCCTGTCTCGCACCCACACCTGCTCACTTGGAAGTAGAGATAAAGCTTGTATTTTGCAGTCATAGTACTTATTGTGTTGCTCAGCTGGGTCCCCCATTTTCTTTTTGACTAAGTCATAATCAAAAGGTCAGCCTTTGGTGATGGTCCCTAACCCACCCATTGGGGTTGAGCTTTGGCTGAGGGGGATCTACGCCTAACCCAACAGCTACTGTGAGTGTTAAGTGGCAACCAAACATGAATACCCTGGGACATGCACAGCGTTGTAGGCTTGCAATAGCTTGGGATGTGCTCTGGCCACCTACTCTGCTTCTCTGCCTCTAAAGTGTGCAACAATGTTTTGTTCATTCGCTCTACCCTGTCATTCCCTGCTGGATTGTATTTGGTTGTACTACTCTTAGAAATGTCATACATTTCACAGACTTGAGGCTTCTTCAGGATGGCTGGCATCAAAGCTGACAAAAAAATGTGGGCTCATATCAGAGTGGAAATGGGAGGGGCAACAAAAATGTCTCGACTACATGGGACCATACTGCTCCGACTTTGGTTTTTGCTGTCTGAGCACGAGTAGGGACAGCCCATGTATATCAGGTAAACATGTCAATCATGACCAAGATGTTTTGATAAGTGTCTAGGGGCCTACTGAGGGAAGGGAAGTCTAGGGCAACCACTTCCAGGGGGAAGGACGCTGGAATGGGGATTAAGGGGGGCCCTGGCATCTACTCTGTCTTTCTGCAGGCTACAGACAACGCATCCAGAGGGGAAACCCCATACCTCCTCCTCCATCTGTGGCCAGTAGAAGTGTCACCGAATGCTGAACAAAGTCTGCTCCACTCATGGTTCAGCGGTTACATGGTACTTCCTCCACACCTCTCTGCACCTAGAAGCTCGGCAGACAATCTGGGATAGAATGCTCATGGGTGTTAGTCAATTACTTCATGGCACATCACATCTTAACAGATCTCTAGTTTCCTCTGTTGTTGGAACAGACATTTTACTTTTTGGGGCATAGCCCTCCTCTCTAGGCTCCCTGGAATCAATCCCATTCCAACATACCACTTGACTGTCTGAACATCAGGGTCAACTGCTTGTCAGGTTTTTCAGTCATCACACGGTAGCTCAGAGTTCTCCTGTGGACCTCGTGCCGCCACAGCATTGGTTAGATTCATGCCGGCCAGCATGCAGCTGCTCACATTTCCTGTGGGCAAGGAGACTGGAGGGAACCTAGACAGGACCTCAGCATTGGTGTTCTCTTATGCAGAACGACACTTCTCAGTGAAAGCAATGGAGGGGAGTTGGGCAACCCACCTTTGCTCCACGGCACCTAGCCGGGCAGTCTGTAGTTGGGCAACTGGGTTATTATCTGTAAAAACAGTTAAATTAATACCCTTCAGGTAGTCCCGAAATTTCTCTGTGATGGCCCACTTCAAGGCCCAGAGTTCTAACTTGAAAGAGCTGTAGTTGGGTGCAGGCTGCAACTAGTGTAGGCTATCACATGCTCACAGCCGTCTTGCATTTGAGTTAGGACTGCCCCAAGCCCGTGGTTACTTGCATCAGTATAAACTACAAAGGGTAGGAAAGAAATCTACATAAGCCAAGACTGGGGCCTGGGTTACGGCTGCCTTCAGCGGCTCAAACGAGGATTGACAGGCTGGCGACCAATTGACCTTATTGGTCCCTGACCTCTTGTCAGCAGGAATGCCAATCAATAGTGCATTCAAGGAGCGTGCAATCTTAGCAAATCCTGATACAAAATGTCTGTGGTACCCCACTAGGCCTAGGAAAGCCCTGACTTGTTTGACCGTGGTCAAGGTGGCCCAGTCAGTAACAGAATAAATATTGTCTGTCTACCACGTGCCTCAGGAAGTTTATCTGCTGTTGAAGAAGATTACACTTGTTAGGTTGCAGCTTCAGTCCATGTCTCTAAAGATTTTCAAAGACCTCGTCAAGGTGCTGCAAGTGGGATGAGAAGTCCAAAGTGCAGACAATGATCTCATCAAGACTAAAAGGGACTCTTTGATCTGCCCACTGAGACATTGTTTTAGCAATGGTTGGAAGGTGGCAGGTGCATTATCTGCTGGCCAGGTCTAGGGTCGTGAAGGTTTGCTGAGTGTGGTGAGTCGCCTCAACTCTGGGAAAGGGAAAAGCATCCTTGTGAGTCACAAAGTTCAATGTACTTCAACCTCTATGGGCTAGGTGGGACGCTTGCGTCCCACCTACGTAACAGCCACTGCCAGCCTGTGGCGCGATTTTCAAAACCTTAAAAATCCTATTACTTCAATTTCTCAAACATATGACTATTTTACAGCCATTTAAAGACAAGACTCTCGTTAATCTAACCACACTGTCCGATTTCAAAAAGGCTTTACAACGAAAGCAAAACATTAGATTATGTCAGCAGAGTACCAAGCCAGAAATAATCAGACACCCATTTTTCAAGCCAGCATATAATGTCACCAAAACCCAGAAGACAGCTAAATGCAGCACTCACCTTTGATGATCTTCATCAGATGACAACCCTAGGACATTATGTTATACAATACATGCATGTTTTGTTCAATCAAGTTCATATTTATATCAAAAACCAGCTTTTTACATTAGCATGTGACGTTCACAACTAGCATACCCCCCGCAAACTTCCGGGGAATTCGCTAACATTTTACTAAATTACTCACGATAAACGTTCACAAAAAGCATAACAATTATTTTAAGAATTATAGATACAGACCTCCTCTATGCACTCGATATGTCCGATTTTAAAATAGCTTTTTGGTGAAAGCACATTTTGCAATATTCTAAGTACATAGCCCAGGCATCACGGGCTCGCTATTTAGACACCCGGCAAGTTTAGCACTCACCATAATCATATTTACTATTATAAAAGTTTGATTACCTTTTGTTGTCTTCGTCAGAATGCACACCCAGGACTGCTACTTCAATAACAAATGTTGGTTTGGTCCAAAATAATCCATCGTTATATCCGAATAGCGGCGTTTTGTTCGTGCGTTCCAGACACTATCCGAAATAGTAAAGAAGTGTCGCGCGCATGGCGCAATTCGTGACAATAAAATTCTAAATATTCCATTACCGTACTTCGAAGCATGTCAACCGCTGTTTAAAATCAATTTTTACGACATTTTTCTCGTAGAAAAGCGATAATATTCCGACAGGGAATCTCCTTTTCGGCAAACAGAGGAAAAAATCCCAAAGGCTGGGGCGGTCGGGGTCACGCGCATAAGCCCAGTGTCCCTTGATCGGCCACTTGAGAAAGGCGATAATGTGTTTCAGCCTGGGGCTGGAATGACGACATTCTGTTTTTTCCCGGGCTCTGAGTGCCTATGGACGACGTGGGAAGTGTCACGTTAGAGCAGAGATCCTTAGTAAATGATAGAGATGGAAAAGAAGTTCAAGAAATGGTCAGACAGGCCACTTCCTGTAAAGGAATCTCTCAGGTTTTGACCTGCCATTTGAGTTCTGTTATACTCACAGACACCATTCAAACAGTTTTAGAAAATTTAGGGTGTTTTCTATCCATATGTAATAAGTATATGCATATTCTAGTTACTGGGTAGGAGTGGTAACCAGATTAAATCGGGTATGTTTTTTATCCAGCCGTGTCAATACTGCCCCCTAGCCCTAACAGGTTAACATTAAAAAAAATGCCAACTTCCAACCTTTTTCTTTAATATAACAATGGGTGCAACCCAAGAACTGGATCTTTTGCGGATGATACAATTTTCTAGCATACCTGACAGTAGAATCCTGTACATCATGGGGGGTAAGGGCCGAAACGTCTACCCAATTGGAGCTGCATCCACTGTAGGTATTCTATGTTGAACAATGTCAGTCCTTCCAAAATCTTCAGCAAAAACCTTCTCCCACTTCTGCAACAGAGCACTGAGATCGATTGCTGTTTTTCAGTGAGTCCTGGTCTGTCCATCAGGCTGCTCACATCAAAGCTGGACTCCACATTGTGTAGGGCTCAACAACGCCCACATGGACTACACCATCAGAGTCCAGCATCATGCTCAGATCTCCAGCTCCATGTACATCCACCTCATCAACATGATTGACACTCCGCAGCTTCTGGTAGCGGCCTATAGACAGACATGAAAGGGTTCAGATTGAAAGTATGAACTGGAACTCCCCATTCTTTTACGACATCCAGTGTTCTTTCCACCCCTACAGCATTAGGGTCCGGTAAGGCCTTCACGAGCCCACAGTAGTCACTGCCATTCCATGCGGGCCCATCCAGGCACATCCCAATACCCCAACTTCGTTCCTGGTTGGAACATGAATCCCCAGTCTGTTGGCAGGCCAGAAGTAATCCAGGAATTTATCCCCTCCACTGGTGCCGATGGTCTGTTGGCAGGTGGCAAAGGCTCGTTTCCAGATCTGTTGGAACTTGGGGTTCTGGCAGGACAAAGACACTGGCCTCTCTTGGCTTCTCTTGGCTCTCTTTTCTTGCATTAATAACGTTCATGCCCACGATCAGGGGGTTAGTTGAACACTTGTCTTTGACAATCCCAACTCCACAGTTTGGTATCTTGACACCTTCAATTTTAAAATCCATAATTGCATAACCTACAAATGGATGGTCTAGGCCATTTGTAGCTTTGATGGTCAGAATTGAAGAAGCCTCTCCCACACATACTGTATCTTGCTGTTAAGGAAGTGTTTGTTCAATAGTTGCTGTTGCACCAGGGTGACCTAAGAGGCATTATATAATAGCCCAGTGAGTTTAACCTCTTGGGGCTAGGTGGGACGCTAGCGTGCCACCCGTGGTGCACTCCATCAACAGCAGGTGCATTTCAAGAGCGGCAAATTTGAATCCAAATAAATGTCAAAATTCTAATTTTTCAAAAATACAACTATGTTACACCATTTGAAAGATAAACATCTCCTTAATCTAACCACGTTTTACGATTTCAAAAAGGTTTTACGGCGAAAGCATAAATTTAGAGTATGTTAGGACAGTACATTTACAAGAGTTGTGTGTAATGTTTTGTCAAGTCAAAGACAGGGTCACCAAAACCATAAAACCAGCTAAAATGATGCACTAACCTTTTACAATCTCCATCAGATGACACTCCTAGGACATTATGTTAGACAATGCATGCATTTTTAGTTCTATCAAGTTCATTTTTATATCCAAAAACAGCGTTTTACTATGGCATTGATGTTGAGGAAATCGTTTCCCTCCAATAACCGGCAGTCAAGTCAGCGTCAGAAATTAAATAATTAAAATTAGAAAACATTGTTAAAATATTATATTGTCATTTAAAGAATTATAGATTTACATCTCTTGAACGCAATCAACTTGCCAGATTTAAAAATAACCTTACTGGGAAATCACACTTTGCAATAATCTGAGCACTGCGCCCAGAAAAATACGCGTTGCGATACAGACTAGACGTCATGTTGGGGAGATCTAAAATCGAAAATACTATGTAAATAATCCATTACCTTTGATTCTCTTCATCAGATGTCACTTCCAGGTATCACAGGTCCATAACGAATGTAGTTTTGTTCAAAAAAGCTCATCATTTATGTCCAAAAATCTCCGTCTCGTTAGCACATGATGTAAGCCAGCCGGACTTCTCGTCATGAACGAGGGGAAAAAATATATTTCCGTTCGTTCAAACATGTCAAACGTTGTATAGCATAAATCATTAGGGCCTTTTTTAACCAGAACATGAATAATATTCAAGGTGGACGAATGCATACTCTTTTATAACGTATTGGAACGAGGGTACCCAACATGAAGTAGCGCGCCAGGTGTCTAATGGGACATCACCGTTCCATGGCTCTTGTTCGGTCAGATCTCCCTCCAGAAGACTCAAAACACTTTGTAAAGGCTGGTGACATCTAGTGGAAGCAATAGGAAGTGCCAAAATATTCCTAAACCCCTGTGTTTTTCAATGGGATAGGTTTAAAGTCAATACAACACATCAGGTATCCACTTCCTGTCAGAAAATGTCTCAGGGTTTTGCCTGCCAAATGAGTTCTGTTATACTCACAGACACCATTCAAACAGTTTTGGAAACTTTAGAGTGTTTTCTATCCATATATAATAAGTATATGCATATTCTAGTTACTGGGTAGGATTAGTAACCAGATTAAATCGGGTACATTTTTTTTATCCAGACGTGCAAATGCTGCCCCCTAGACCCAACAGGTTAACTCCATCTATACAAATGTCCACTGTTGGACAATAAAAGTTGAGTTTGCAGTACCAGCTGACCCCTCTGCTCGAACCTCCGCAGCAGGGCTGGCTAGTTTAAAGCCGGCTCAGATTTTGAGAGCCCCCTACAGAACCAGCCTGTTTGCAGTGATAGCAGATTGTATTACCTTCAAAATCCCAAGTAGTTAAGGGCCTGCTTTCAGTCAGAGACCTCAATGTATTAGACTCTGCAACAGCAGAACATTTTACCTCAGCCCACTTTTTGCTACCATGTTCCTTTTCCAGTAGCATGGCCTCCTAGCATAACATGGTCAATTCGTGACATCTGGTGAGTATGCAGGCCATTGAAGAACTGGGAGATTTTCAGCTTCCGTAAATTGTCTACAGATCCTTGCAACATGGGGCCGTGCATTATCATGCTGAAATATGAGGTGACGGCGGTGGAGGAATGGCACAACAATGGGCCTCAGTAACTTGTTACGGTAACTGTGCATTCAAATTGCCATCGATAACATGCAATTGAGTTCGTTGTCCGTAGCTTACACCTGCCCATACTATAACCCCACCACCACCATGGGGCACTGTTCACAACGTTGACAACAGAAAACCGTTCGCCCACATGCCGCTATACATGTGGTCTGCGTTTGAGGCTGGTTGGACGTACTGCCAAATGTGACCGACCGACTCATTTCGGTCTTATGTAGCAAAATTTGAAATTGCGTTTTTACATTGGATAAAAGTAGAGACTCGGCGCTACAAAATGGTATATCATACACTACAGTTGAGGAACAACGGGAAAGTAATTTTGCTTTGTTAGTTGATAAACTTGTAACCTTCAGCATCTCTTTAAGGGTACAACAGCAGTCAAGCACCCAAGTTAACTTGCTATCTACTTCCAGACACAAATGAGAGAACAGCTCACTGAACATTACTCACCCTAAGAGAGCTGGTTAGGCTGTTATGTTATCCAGAGCGTTGGTGACTGCAACTGTGCTGTCAGATTGTCCGCTCATAAATTCAGAGCACTTTCCTCTCGGAGCGTTCAGACTTAACAACGGCAGGTCAGAACCCATGCTAACTGGCTAACATTGGCTAGCTTGCAAGCTACTTCCAGACACATAATGAGATAACAATGACCATTTTGTGACCATTTTACTCGCCCTAGCAGATCTGGTTAGCCTGTTTTCATGTTATCCAGAGCGTTGGTGACTGTAACTGTGCTGCTGGCAACAATTGAATTACGCTTTTTTGCCAACGTTTACTGACACCGGCCATATTCAACTGGTGTTGAATGAACCATAATCCCAACTCATGATATTACTACCCTGCATTCATCTGCAGGTAGCTAACCAACCAGGTTCAAGCTAGCTACCATTAGGCTATAACTAGTGGCTCTGAGATACGAATTACAAGATTATACATGTATCGTTAGCAAGCGAGCCAGCCAGCTAACATTAGCTAGCAGTACACTTTAACTTGAGATGAAAAGACTATGTCAAAATGATAAACGTGTAATGTCTGAAAATGTAGCTAGCTAGATTATCTTACCCGTTCATATTATGGATGGAGGCGTCTCCTGTTGAATGCCATGATTGCCCTTAGTTTGAAAATGTAATCTGGAGACAGGTGTTTTCTCCATCTCCTTAGTTAACATACTCAATTTCCACTGATTTCAAAACAGTCCTCCAGAAAGTGGAGAGCACACACGTAACGTTAGCTAATGAGCCAGCCAGCTAATGTTAGCAAGCTAACTTTAACTTGACATTAGGTTTATGCAGTTTTACAACGCAATACATTTTATAAAAAGCAGCGTTGACAGGATTACCTAGACTTACTGACCAGCTCAAATAGACAGAAGTGTACTATATGGCAGACCAATCCAAACTCATCTCTCGGCATGTCCAGCCCACTCATTATCTCAGCCAATCATGGCTAGTGGGAAGGTTGCTGACTTTTTCTGTGGCTTAACAAACAAGGCTTGTAATTTAACAATTTGATTCGTATTTACAGATGGCATACACATTTGTTATTAAGGCACATGAAAGTTCACATGTTCGAGAAGGCATTTCTGCAAAGAAACACATTTTGATAAAAATAAAGAAGTTTACATTCAAACGGCTCCCCTGTGAAGTATGGTAAAGAGATGAACATTCAATTCTCTGTCAACAGCTCTGGTGGACATCCCTGCAGTCAGCATGCCAATTACACGCTCCCTCAAAACTGTGGCATTGTGTGACAAAACTGCACATTTTAGAGTGGCCTTTTATTGTCCCCAGCAAAAGGTACACCTGTGTAATGATCATACTGTTTAACCAGCTTCTTGATAAGCCACACCTGTCAGGTGGATGGATTATCTTGGCAAAGGAGAAATGTCCACAAATGTATGCACAAAATTTGAGAGAAATACGATTTGCTACTTTAAAAATGTTACCTCAACAGGGGTATAGGAACCTGTTTGACATACAGGTAATCTAAATAGGCAAATACCTTAGTGGCTCTGTCGCACTCCTCCTCTGAGGTCACGCTGACCTGTTGCTTAGCTTTGCCCATTTAAAGCCCCTACTTGGATAAACTTTTTAGTTTTTATTTTCCTTTAACGCCTAAGATCCCCTCAATATTCTCTTTCCATTAGCCATACTTCAAATCACCATTAGGACCTTTACACTGAGGCACCCAGTGTGCCCCGGGGTAAAATGGCATCATCATATTTGTTTTCCTAAAACCTGCCCTTTGAGTAACTGAACACTGCTCCTAAAAACCCAATCCTTCCAACTTCTGCCAAATGTCAGGCAGCCGAGGGGTATATGTAATGTAGCCGAACTATGCCACCTGGCCAGCCCCTTGTCCCACAGATTTGTGCGCTCCGGCAAGAATGTGCAAAATTATCAAGAGTTTTAACTTGATAAAATAAAAACAACAAAGGGAATCTATGCAATATTGAAGTAAAAATTGTGAAATGTGCAAATAACGCTATATTACCACATAACTTAGCTAATATTAGCCGCTATAGCCAACCAACCGAGCCCTGCAGCAAGTCCAAAGTGGAACTGTAGCCGGCACTATAATTGCTGCATCTTCCACTTCATAAATTAGACTAAGTCTACTTGAAATCTTCCTGGGTAGCGGGCTCCAGCCCACTGACCTGGGATGTATCAGTGCTGCTACACTTCCTGGCTTCGTCAATCTGGCGTCGGTTTGGGTGATATTCACAGTGTTCTGCTGCAGTCTTTCTACATATGCATATATGTGGTCACAACCAGGATGGACAACTCCTGTTCCAGCCCCATAGGTCCACATGGGCAACGCCCACAGTTTCAGTTGGCTCAAAGGGCTGCTCATCAGAACCATTTGTCCAATGGGAGCCTCGTTAGGAAGTCAGGAGTATTTTGAGAAAACTAAAATAAACATGCAACTACAAGTTAATATTTTAATGAATGTTTCAGGCAATCGTGTAGGATAATCAGTCTGCAACAATGTCTTTCCAATGCTATTGAAAAAAATGTACTCATCAATCTACACACAATACCCCATAATGACAAAACAAAAACCGGTTTTCGTTTTTTGGGGCAAATTTATTAACAATAAAAAACAGAAGTATTGAGACCCTTTGCTATGAGACTCGAAATTGAGATCCGTTTTCCATTGATCATCCGTGAGATGTTTCTACTACTTGATTGAGCAATTGGGGGAGAAGGGCACTGATCATGGAGGTGAACTCTGACAGAGCTCCAGAGTTCCTCTGTGGAGATGGGAGAACCTTCCAGAAGGACAATCATCTCTGCAGCACTCCACCAAATCAGGCCTTCATGGTAGAGTGGCCAGACTGAATCCACTCCTCAGTAAAAGGCACAACAGCCCACTTGGAGTTTGCCAAAAGCAACAAAAGGACTCTCAGACCATGAGAAACAAGATTTTCTGTTCTGATGAAACCAAGATTGAACTCTTTGGCCTAAATGCCAAGCGCCACGTCTGGAGGGAACCAGGCACCGCTCATCATCTGGTCATTACCATCCCTATGGTGAAGCATGGTGTTGGCAGCATCATGCTGTGGGGATGTTTTTCAGTGGCAGGAACTGGGAGACTAGTCAGGATCGAGGGAAAGATGAACAGAGAAAAGTACCGAGAGATCCTTGATCAAAACCTGCTCCAGGACCTCAGATTGGGGCGAAGGTTCAACTTCCAAGAGGACAACGACCCTAAGCACACAGCCAAGACAACACAGCAGTGACTTCAGGACAAGTCTCTGA
This sequence comes from Salmo salar, assembly GCF_965601325.2. Taxonomy (NCBI): domain Eukaryota; kingdom Metazoa; phylum Chordata; class Actinopteri; order Salmoniformes; family Salmonidae; genus Salmo; species Salmo salar. Next base: position 22,531,258 of record NC_138309.1, on the reverse strand, counting down.
ATGTCCTTGAGCGGCCCAGCCAGAGCCTGGACTTGAACCTGATCGAACATCTCTGGAGACCTGAAAATAGCTGTGCAGCGACACTCCCCATCCAACCTGACATAACTTGAAAGGATCTGCAGAGAAGAATGGGAGAAACTCCCAAAGTGCAGGTGTGCCAAGCTTGTAGCATCATACCCAAGAAGACTCAAGGCTGTAATCGCTGCCAAAATTGCTTCAACATGGTACTGAGTGAAGGCTCTAAATACCTATGTAAATGTGTTTTTTTTATATATATAAAAATTTGCTAACATTTCTAAAACATTATGGGGTATTATGTGTAGATTGATGAGGGAAAAAAACAAGTTCATCCTTTTTGAGAATAAGGATGTAAGGTAACAAAATGTGAAAAAAGTCAAGGGGTCGGAATACTTTCCAAATGCACTGTATGTTATATTTTTTGTTAACTTGCTAATGTCAACTTCAGGGATATTTAAATTTTACCCTACGAGCTCCGGACTACTGCTGTTTTTCTGTTCTACCTGATAACGAATTGCACCCACCTGGTGTCACAGGTCTAAATCAGTCCCTGATTAGAGGGGAAGAAATAAAAAAAAGCATTGTAACTGGTTTTGAGGTCCAGATTTGAATTTGAGGGGTCTACTGTATGGGCCAACTACACATTTTCAATCTTCTTGTTTAGGTAACCCTCGCCAAACCACTCGAGTCCCAGTGTTCATACGGGTTCTGGACGTAAACGACAATGCACCTGAATTTGCCATGTATTATGAGACATTTGTCTGTGAAAATGTCAAATCTGGACAGGTACAGTAGATGTATGACATCATAATACTACAAATGCTGAAGAAAAGCCTGAAGAAACATGTTTTCTCATACCTTTTTTTCACTATCCACAGCTGATTCAGACGATAAGTGCGGTTGACACCGATGAGCCCCTTGTTGGACATAAGTTTGTCTTCAGTATGAGCTTCTCCAATCCAAATTTCACCATCATTGACAATGAAGGTAGCTAAATGTTAGCCTTGTGCTTTTTATCTGGCCATTATCTGGTCTTAGTGGTGCGAGTTGTATTAACAATTTAACTTTTTTGTAACATATGGAGCTGCAATGTTACAATCATTACTGGGAACATTTGTTCTAAACATTAGAAACAACCTTTCATTTCTCATATTCCTTTTTCCTTCCCTCTGCAATCCACCCCTTAGATAACACAGCCAGGATCATCACTCGAAGGGGAGGATTTAGCCAGCGTGAGATGAATACATACCTACTGCCCGTGGTGATCTCAGACAATGACTACCCTATCCAGAGCAGCACCAGCACTTTGACTGTGAACGTGTGTGCCTGCGACAGCCGGGGGAACGTGCAGTCCTGCAACACAGAGGCTCTGCTGTCTGCCGGGCTGAGCACTGGAGCACTGGTGGCTATCCTGCTCTGTGTCATCATCCTCTTGAGTAAGTATCACTATCAATCACACTGGTAAAGTCAACCTCCGCATACCAAATTACACCCTATTCCATGTTGTTACGAACCAGCTCATAGCCCATAACAAAGAGGGAGACAAAGCAGAAATAAAGAAATGACAAACATATTTATTAAACAAAGTAAACTATATCCGAGTAACAATGTAGTCAATAGTGTAAGTGAGTGGATGCGTTCATAGATGGTGATAATGAGGGGTGTTGAGAGGTGTTCACGCATGCCACCCAAAAACGCCACAACAAAAAACACCAGTGTGTTTGGGTGGAAGAGTCTCCTCAATCTATGGGGGGAAAGGTGTATTTATCCCCGGGACACACCCGACCACAGGTAGTGTCCCATTTCACCGACGACCCTCCCGGCTCCGCCCACCGACATCCTATTAGGGAAAATAAGAGCAAAGAGAAAGAATTCGGCAGACAGAGTGGGAGGGTCGTCACACTGTGTAGAGCCCATAAGGCTTTGGTCAAATGTAGTGCACAGCATAGGGAATATGGTGCCATTTGGGAGACGGCCAAATCAAACTGTGTCAGATAATTTAAGTGGTATTCTTAATTCTGAACATACAGTACTGTACAGTAGCACACAGCAATCCAAGTCACTTATTACAAAGCTGAAGCAATTATTCTAGGCTGTGTTGGACTCTACCACAATAAACTACACTGCACGTGTAATGAACTGGTCTGTAGCCACACATATCCTGGATTATAATGTGATAACACCCTACGGAGGGAGAAGGGACTTCATTTGCGCCCGGTAGGCACTGGTTAGCTCCTTCTTTTTCTCTGCTGCGAGTCCTTCGACAGCACTTAAATCCTATGTGCTACTTCTGTGTTATTCCTTTGTGTTATTCCTTTCATCATCAAACTTCTTCAACTAAAGAAAGTTTAAAGTAGAGCCACTCACTGAGACATTACTTTGCTGGCTGCATGTGTAAGTAGTGTGTTTCCTCATGAAAATGGTGCAGCAGGATGAAAGCTTTTATTATTGGTTATATCCACTTGACAAAAAGGTATTTGTGTTTTTCCCTGCTAAAGTAGGTCACATCCTATTTCCTGGCATCCTAAAGCAACACTTCAGCCTCCTTTGTGAGCTAATGCAGTATGTAAAAGCACAAAGTGCAAAACAGAAAGTGTGCATGTCTTTTTCCCCGGCAAAAAGCAAAAAATATGTAGTGCTTATGTTCAAGGGGATATCAATAAGTAATAGGCAAAAAAATGACTTTGAGCCTGGTATTGCACTTGGCCAAGCATGACCCCGGTGCCACCTAAACGGCATCATCCATGAGCTTATTAAGGGTGTTGATATATTCAATTACCCAATTAAAAGTCATGAGTGACTTAATAGCAACATAAATACCAATCCACTGAGTTTTGTTTGTGTACTCTGCTTTGCGTTATGGCTAAGAACAGCCCTTAGCCCTGTGTTATTCATGATAATGCACAGGTTCTCATGTTTTATTGCTTAAATGAGTGTGTGTGCTATTCCTCCTCCTCACTCAATAATGCAGAGACCCAGCTCATCTGTTGATGTGTTCACCTGTTCATCTGTGCTCTCTTCCTTTCTCTTCCTGTTCCATGATCTCCGCCCGACTTGAATCTTGCTCGCATCCTTGCCTAGCCACTGATCCCTCGCTAGCAAATTAACTATTGACATTTCTTCCACTGCATGCTGTGCTTGTTCCTCCTCACAGTCCCCCTTCACTTGTCTGTCTGACACTGGAGAGAGCTCTACTATAGCTCTGGCTTCTGGCTAACTCAGATTGGAAGTGCTAAAGATTGAACCCCATGTTCGCCTCTTGAGCGAAATATCTTGACATCTGCTCATTATCCGATGGTTTTCTCGCTTGAACCCCTCTGACAGGCTGTCTAATTCACCTCCACTACGCCTCTGACAGGCAGGCAGGCAGTAGGCGCTGAGCTGGAACAGTTTGCGCTCCTCCTCCACACTGCACCACACTGCTCCATGCCACCCCACACCACCCAACACTTGGGGTATCAGTCAGAAAGGCCTGGTAACTGGGCCTCTAAAGAGCCACTCCTTTAGAGACCTTTGTAATTAACACCTGGGTGGGAGGCAGGTAGAGTACTACAGCACCTGCTGAGGTGTGGGAAAGAGGAGGAGGAGGGGGATGAGGAGGAGGCCCCAATGTGAGGGAATTATTTTTACTCTCGATTTGCTCCTTTTTCATGAAAATAATGAGCAACAACATAAATCCCATGCTCTCATAGCGCCACTCTGGATGCAAATTCCTCCTTCAGCTGGAAAGTTTGGATTTAAAGTCCTGCTCAGAAATGAAAATAGAATAAGATGCATTTAATTATGCGAGTAAGGGTAGTCTGACCTGCGAATGAGAAAAAGAAAGGGCTCGTTCAAGTGCTACAGATTTTCTACAGTGAATTTGATGTTAAGGGGAAAAACGAAAGAAAAGCTTGTCCTGCTCAATCTTTAATAAAAGGAGGAGAGTGCCCAAGGCAGTGCAGTGTATTTATCACTGATAGCAAATGTCTTTCTCTCCGGTGTGTATTCCTGAGTTTACTTAATGCATGATGGAGCACACTCCTCTTCTCTCCCATCTCATACTCAAGTTTTTATCTCTCTCTCTTTCTGTCTGTGTGTGTAGTGATCGTGGTGCTGTTCGCTGCCCTGAGGAGGCAGCAGAGGAAGAAGGAGCCTCTGATCATCTCCAAAGAGGATGTGAGAGACAATGTTGTCAGCTACAACGATGAGGGGGGCGGAGAGGAGGACACTCAGGCCTTTGATATCGGCACACTGCGCAACCCAGAGGTGATGGACGCTAACAAGCTGCGCAGGGACATCATCCCAGAGATGCTGTTTCCCTTCGGGAGGACATCACCTATAAAGGATAATGCCGACGTCAGAGACTTCATTCACGGGAGGCTCCATGAGAACGACTCGGACCCCACCGCGCCCCCGTATGACTCCCTTGCCACCTACGCCTACGAGGGGAGCGGCTCGCTAGCCGAGTCCCTCAGCTCCCTGGAGTCTGGAGCTACGGAGGGGGACCAGGAGTACGATTACCTCAGCAACTGGGGACCGGCGTTCAAAAAACTAGCGGACATGTATATAGGGAAGGACACGGAGAGAGAAACCTAGGTTACAGTTAGGCCTGTACTACCGGAGCTCATCATCAACGACATGCATTGATAATCTCTCTCACACACTATCCTGCAACCCATCCATTGATTCATATGGCTGGTCAAGTAGAATTCATGAATTAAACATTAAACTCACTACTGGTGGTGATATTTCTCACAGTTTTACTGTTTTTGGTTATAATCAGTAAAGATGCCTTTGCATTTTAAGAAATGTTGTGAACAATGGTGTGGACAATGTGTTTTGTAATTGAGGAGTGAGATAGTAGTCTTGTATACTATCAATGTTTATTGGAGAAAAAAAATGCTTTTCCTGCAAAGTAAATTTGAAATAGATACATGTATGAACTGCTTTTCCATGATGGACATACTATACCCTATTCGCCATCTTTGTTTGGCAAGCAATGTTCATGTTAATGGTTGGTTAGGTTTATTCTGTGGATCCATTTCATCATATACTGTAGGTGTATGATGTAATAAGGATGTGTACGTTGTAGGGTAACTGTCACACACTGAATTCATGTTGTTTGAATGCCAAGTCATATTGTTTTATATTTATATTTTTATACTTCTTTTATTAATAAAAAAAATAAGAAACTTCGCATTTTCATACATTTTTCATAGAGTTTCAAGTTTTATTAGTAATACTTTATGAATCGCACAGTTAACGCCTTGGCCTCTTTAAAATACAAGTTGATACATCATATCAGTGGAATTTGATAATATAGAAGTTCCACAATATTCAGCTGACAAAACTCATTGTAAATATTACGTTTTCACATCTGAAGTACGGGAAACTAGACATGAGCTACAACCACCACCTCAATTTATTGTTAGCCACTATGGTGCAATGTAAATCAGATGGCAGTAATATATTAGCGATATGAGTATTGCTAGGGAGGTTCCACTTTACATATATACTGTATGATCAATACCTCTTGACTTTCTCTTTGTGGACAAAAAAAACCCATTATTTAATTTCTTTGCCCAATTATGGATAATGTATCTGCATGCATATTTTGAGACGAGTGGAATGAAATCCAATATAGCCAATGCTGTGACCCAAAATGGCACCATATTCCCTTCATTGTGCACTACTTTTGACCAGAGCCCTATGGGCCAAGGTCAAATGTAGGGTACTAATGTATATAGAGAATAGGGTGCCATTTGGGATGCATCCAATGTATAGCTCTCAGAGTTACAAACATAAATCACTCCAGTAACAAACTCAATCACCCCCTTACACAAGCCGCAATCCGAAACTTTGAAGGATACCTGTGGGGTTGGTCATGGTTAGTTTCACAACAGAATCATTTGTAATCCTATTGAAGTGCCATTGCTTAAAGGGGTGGCAGGTAGCCTAGTGGTTAGAGTGTTGGGTCAGCAACTGAAAGGTTGCTAGATCGAATCCCTGAGCTAACAAGGTAAAAATTTGTTGATCTGCCGCTGAACAAGGCAGTTAACCCACTAGGCTGTCATTGTAAATAAGAATTAGTTCTTAACTGACTTGCCTAGTTACATAAAGGTAAAATAAAAACAACATGGGTAGATAACATTCTCATCTCATGCTAATACTATTCCTCCAGCAAGATTGATTTATGATACACATGTTGACTGCTATGGACCTTGTGGGAGTCTATAGTAATAGTATGCATTCAAATTTACATACAAACTCAGCAAAATAAGAAACGTCCTCTCACTGTCAACTGCATTTATTTTCAGCAAACTTAACATTTGTAAATATTTGTATGAACATAAGATTCAGCAACTGAGACATAAACTGACCAAGTTCCATAGACATGTGACTAACAGACATGGAATAATGTGACCCTGAACAAAGGGGGGGTCAAAATCAAAAGCAACAGTCAGTATTTGCTGTGGCCACCAGCTGCATTAAGTACTGCAGTGCATCTCCTCCGCATGGACTTCACCAGATTTGCCAGTTCTTGCTATGAGATGTTACCCCACTCTTCCACCAAGGCACCTGCTAGTTCCCGGACATTTATGGGGGCAATGGCCCTAGCCCTCACCCTCCGATCCAACAGGTCCCAGATGTGCGCAATGGGATTGAGATCCGGGCTCTTCGCTGGCCATAGCAGAACACTGACATTCCTGTCTTGCAGGAAATCACGCACAGAACAAGCAGTATGGCTGGTGGCATTGTCATGCTGGAGGGTCATGTCAGGATGAGCCTGCAGGAAGGGTACCACATGAGGGAGGAGAATGTCTTCACTGTAACGCACAGCATTGAGATTTCCGGCAATGACAACAAGCTCAGTCCGATAATGCTGTGACACACCTCCCCAGACCATGACGGACCCTCCACCTCAAAATCGATCCCGCTCCAGAGTACAGGCCTCCTGTGTAACGCTCATTCCTTCGACGATAAACGTAAATCCGACCATCACCCCTGGTGAGACAAAACCACGACTCGTCAGTGAAGAGCACTTTTTGCCAGTCCTGTCTGGTCCAGTAACGTGCGTTTGTGCCCATATGTGATGTTGTTGCAGGTGATGTCTGGTGAGGACCTGCCTTACAACAGGCCTACAAGCCCTCAGTCCAGCCTCTCTCAACCTACTGCGGACAGTCTGAGCACTGATAGAGGGATTGGTGTAACTCGAGCAGTTGTTGTTGCCATCCTGTACCTGTCCCGCAGGTGTGATGTTCAGATGTACCGATCCTGTGCAGGTGTTGTTACACGTGATCTGCCACTGCGAGGACGATCAGCTGTCCATCCTGTCTCCCTGTAGGCGTCTCACAGTACGGACATAGCAATTTATTGCCCTGGCCACATTTGCAGTCCTCATGCCTCCTTGCAGCATGCCTAAGGCATGTTCACGCAGATGAGCAGGGACCCTGGGCATCTTTCTTTTGGTGTTTGTTTTTCAGAGTCAGTAGAAAGGCCTCTTTAGTGTCCTAAGTTTTCATAACTGTGACCTTAAATGCCTACCGTCTGTAAGCTGTTAGTGTCTTAACGACCGTTCCACAGGTGCATGTTCATTCATTGTTTATGGTTCATTGAACAAGCGTGGGAAACAGTGTTTAAACCCTTTACAATGAAGATCTGTGAAGTTATTTGGATTTTTACGAATTATCTTTGAAAGACAGGGTCCTGAAAAAGGGACGTTACTTTTTTGATGAGTTTATAATCTATTTAATTTACCGTAATTTCCGGACTTTTAAGCGCACCTGAATATAAGCCGCACTGACTGAATTAAAAAATAAATATTATTTTGAACATAAATAAGCCGCACATGTCTATAAGCCGCAGGTGCCTACCGGTACATTGAAATAAATGAACTTTACACAGGCTTTAACGAAACACGGCTTGTAACAAAAAATTAAAAATTAGCAGTAAGCTTTAGTTGTCTTTTTGCACTGAGTCAATTCCTCACGCTGATGTTTCCAACGTCTTATCATCGACTCATTATGACCAAGCTCCCGTGCAGCAGCTCTATTTCCTTTTCCAACAGCCAGATCAATCGCCTTCAACTTGAAAGCTGCATCATATGCATTTCTCCGTGTCTTTGCCATGATGAGGGTGACAAAATGACTACCGTAATCAGAATGATGGGAAGTTTGAGAGCGCTCGATTTAATCTAAACAGTAAACAAAAAAGTTGTTTGACCTTAACCCGTTCGACAATTTCATTGGTCTAATGAAAGCTTCATGCCGCCAAAAAACTGAGCACGTCACAGAATGTGTTTTTATAAAAAAAAAAAAAATGAAAGCGGGAAAAATCCATATATTAGCCGCGTCATTGTTTAAGCCGCGAGGTTCAAAGCTGGGAAAAAAGTTGCGGCTTATAGTCCGGAATTTACGGTATTAGTAAACACAGTGAGTAAAAATCAAGTAACAATCTACCTTTGCCTTAACCATAACTAGACACACAGATGTGTAAAAAATGTGTTGATTTTTACTCAATGTGTTGCATTCCGCTTAAATCCACTTTAACTTTCTGTAAATGACTGAGGAAAACATGTAGAAAAAAGTTGCCATTTATTTAATGAATACAGTGCTGCTCCACATACAAAATCTTATATTAAACAAATTCTCTACATGCAAGATATCATTAACGAAAGACTTCAAATGTGTTAGTGCCAGTTAGATATGCAGTCTAGGGAAACCAACTCAGACAGTTTTTGTACCTGAGATAGAGACTCAATCATCAAGTTTGCAGACGACACTACTGTGGTAGGCTTGATTACCAACAATGATGAGACGGCCTACAGGGAGGAGGTGAGGGCCCTCGGAGTGTGGTGTCAGGAAAATAACCTCACACTCAACGTCAACAAAACAAAGGAGATGATCGTGGACTTCAGGAAACAGCAGAGGGAGCACCCCCCTATCCACATCGACGGGACAGTAGTAGAAAAGGTGGAAAGTTAAGTTCCTCGGCGTACACATCACGGACAAACTGAAATGGTCCACCCACACAGACAGCGTGGTGAAGAAGGCACAGCAGCGTCTCTTCAACCTCAGGAGCCTGAAGAAATTTGTCTTGTCACCAAAAACACAACTTTTACAGATGCACAATCGAGAGCATCCTGTCGGGCTGTATCACCGCCTGGTACGGCAACTGCTCCACCCACAACCGTAAGGCTCTCCAGAGCGTAGTGAGGTATGCACAACACATCACCGGGGGCAAACTGCCTGCCCACCAGGACACCTACACCACCCGATGTCACAGGAAGGCCAAAAAGATCATCAAGGACAACAACCAATGCCTGTTCACCCCACTATCATCCAGAAGGCAAGGTCAGTACAGGTGCATCAAAGCTGGGACCGAGAGACTGAAAAACAACTTCAAGGCCATCAGACTGTTAAACAGCCATCACTAACATTGAGTGGCTGCTGAACATACTGACTCAAATCTCTAGCCACTTTATTAATTAAAAATTGGATGTAATAAATGTACCACTAGTCACTTTAAACAATGCCACTTATATAATGTTAATGTTATAGGTTTACATACCCTACATTACTCATCTCATATGTATATACTGTACCATCTACTGCATCTTGCCTATGCCGTTCGACCATCGCTCATCCATATATTTATATATTCTTATTCATTCCTTTACACTTGTAAAAGGTAGTTGTTCTGAAATTGTTAGATTACTTGTTAGATATTACTGCATGGTCGGAACTAGAAGCACAAGCATTTTGATACACTCGCACCAACATCTGCATGTGACCAAAACAAAATTGATTTGATGAGGAATAAATGGTTACCATATCCAACAACAGTCCAGAGGTAATAAAAAAACACAGAACTGTTAAACTTGTACAGCTCTTCCACTCACAGGTAAGCAATAATAACTAACTTAAAGCCACACCCACACTAAGCCAACCTCCAATATAATTTCCCAGTGTGCCTTTCCAGTGAATTGTAGAGTTACCACCCATGACTATATTTGTTAGATGGTTGTTGAATTCATTCATTTCTAATTCAGTGGCTATCACCAAGTGAGTTCCTTAGTAAATGCTGTCAATTAAACTAAATTCCATGAACTGTTTTTCCTGATTCTCAAGTAAAATAGCCTTTTTGTAACTATAATATCACCTATAAGAAAATAAAAAGGTATACATCTGTTTGGCATGTCTCTTGTGATACAATTCACAGCAGCACTGACGGATGTGTCGACATAACTGTTTTAGAGTTTTGAACGTCGCAGCCCCTTCTTTTGTTCCATGCTGACTGAAGACCTAGCTAGCCAGTAACTAGATAACACCAGACACAGATGAAAGGGGTAAAACATTACACAAATCATTACACAAGTCAGTATTTATTATGATTTTAGTGGCAAAGCTGATAAAAAAAGACATATGAGATAAACTCCCAGCGTGTTGATGTTCTCCGTTTCCACAGCCAGAATGATTTTGCAGTGCATGGTGATCAAACAGGTTTCCTGTTATATTCATAACAGGTGTAGGGAGGGTGTAGTCTGTGAATTCAAAAAATAGTAATTATACAGATGTTTAACAAAACATGCACACAACAGTATTCATATCTTGGTTTTTGTGATGAATGTGAATTTAAAAAAAAACTTTTGTCCATAATGTAGAGGCCTATGGGATATTCAGTAAGGGAGGAGGATGGTAAATGTGATCTGCATAACATACCTTTGTATGCCTCCTCATCTGTGTACCTGCAGACAGCCACAAAAGTGATCAGTTTAGTAACCTGCACCCAATACAGCTAGCCTTCAACACATTCCTATAGCATACATATTCTTACTTCTTTGTTAATTGTTGTCCATTTTTTGTTTTAGAAAGATTTGCAGAAATCTGAAAAAAATAAATGGTATCATCATTAAACAATAACAATTTGGGGTGGCAGGTAGCCTAGTGGTTAGAGCGTTGGACTAGTAACCGAAAGTTTCCAAGATCAAATCCCCGAGCCGACAAGATGAAATTCTGTTGTTCTGCCCCTGAACAAGGCAGTTAACCCACTGTTCCTAGGCCATCATTGAAAATAAGAAATTGTTCTTAACTTACTTGCCTAGTTAATTAAAAGGTAAAAATAAAAAATGTACATCATTCAAGGGACAAACATTAAATTGATGAGATCTTTTTATTTTTCAGTTAAGTGCCTGTACCTGCTGTCCTTTGAAATCCAAACGTTTCAGTTGGGCAGTTAGGCTCCTGCAAGAACCCCACCAACTAAGGAGGTTCCTCGATGAACCCCACCTCCTATGGGGTTCTTAGAAGAACCCTCTGGGGGAAATGTTCAATGCCAAGAACCCTAAGGTTCATTGAAGATCTTTGAGGATCTTCAAAGAACCCTTGTTGAACCCCTATTTATTTTTGGTATACTGTACATACACAGTGAGTAAACAACAGTATATAAACAGAATATGAAGTAACCAATGTTCAATGTCTCTCAGTGGTTCCCAAACTTTCACTCTGGCCTCGCTTACATCACATTGTGCATTTTACTATTACAACTTTCAAGAGTAGGTTGAAATCCCGACTGGGGTCTTTAAAAAAGGGGGGGAGTGGGAACCCCACACCCCTACTGCTTCCCAACTGTTTGGAAACCACTGCTCTATATATATATATATATGGGGAATTAGTCTCAAGGTGCAGGGCAGAGTATCGGGCAGGTAGCTAGTGATGGCTGTTCAACAGTCTGATGGCCTGGTGATAGAAGCTGTTTCTCAGGCTTGTGTTCCAGGATCTGATGCGCCTGTATTGTCTGTCCACTAGATGGTAGCAGAGTGGAGGGAAGGCAGTGTGCCCCCGGTGATGCGTTGGCCTGACTGCACCACCCTCTGGAGAGCCATGCGGTTGAGGGCAGTACAGTTGCCGTACGAGGCGGTGATGCAGCCCGACAGAATGTTATCAATGGTGCATCTGTAGAATTTGTGAGGGTCTTCGGGGTGTTGAGCGCTGTTGTGCCTTCACCACGGTGTCGGTGTGGGACCATTTCAGGTCCTCAGTGATGTGCACTGCGACCCCGTCGATGTGGATGGGGGCATGCTCCCTCTTCTGTCTCCTGTAGTCCACGATCAGTTGCTTTGTTTTGTTGAATTTGAGAGAGAGGTTATTTACATGCCACCACTCCGTCAGGGCTCTAACCTCCCTGTAAACTGTCTCGTAGTTTTTGGTAATCAGCACATATCCCTGGGGGGCCCTCGTGTTGAGGATCAGCGTGGCGGCGGTGTTGTTGCCTACTCTGACCACCTAGGTTCGAGCTGTCAGGGGTCGGCCTGTCAGGAAGTCTAGGACCCAGTTGCACAGTGAGGAGTTCAGACTCTAGGCCCTGAGCTTATAGTGACGAGCTTGGAAGGCACTATGGTGTTGAATGCTGAGCTGTAATCAATGTCGGTGAACAGCTTAGGTATTACTCTTTCTGTTATCCTCCCGTTTTATTCTCAGTTTGAATATGCACTACCTTACACAGTGTAAATAATAGACCACAAGCACGTTGAAATAACTACATCCAAAACTTTCTTTATTTTGGATGTTATTGTACCCCCTGTGAAGTTGACGAGAACAAGCGATTGTCAGTTTCTATGTCACATTGTATAATACATCAGGTTCAAGAATGGCAGAGGAAAATAATGTTTTCAGAGATGGTTAAGGACCCCCTAGGCCATATTTATCAATAATTCCGGTAAAGTATTGGCATGTGAACGGGATGTGACAGGCTCTGTCAGGTAAGGAGGACCACCTGAGGCATGGAGGGGTCCTAGGCAAGTGGAAATGGCTTAGTCAGTGGTTACGTAAAAAGTTACATCCCATTCCCTATTTAGTGCACTACTTTTGACCAGGGGCCATAGGACTTTGGTCGAAAGTCATGCACCATTTAGAGAATAGGATGTCATTTGGGACGCAACCTTTGTTCCCCCTGTTAAGAGGTTGAACTCACACTTGAGTGGAGCTAAGAGGTGCGTCCAGCGATGCGTCCTGGAGGAGGAAAGTAACGACGAATCAAGCGAGTCATCATGGAAGCCGATGGTCCCGTTAAATGCAAGACTCATCTGTTAATAAGAATAAATACATTCTTAAAGACGATGTCGTGCTAGTCATTGGGAATGTTGAGTTATGGGCTTTTCTGAGGTTGGTTGGTTTTTAGAAGGACCAGTCAAGGTAAGAGAAGCATTTGGTTTACAAGGAAGGGGGCATTTTTGCAAGCAAGCATTAGCTATCAGTTTGGTGGATAGTCTAATCTCTCCTTATTGCATTTTGGCCATGTTTTTCAATATTCTGTGAAGAGAACATTTTATTTGTCTATTTGCAGCTCTGAGGTAGTCCTTTATACTTTCCACTGTCACATTTTAGGGATATGGCGCACTAGTAAAACAAAGGCAAGATGTATTGCCTCTTGCCTAACGCTACCCCTCTAAACTTGACAGTGCCTTCTCAGTGCTTTTCATACCCCATGACTCAGCTAAGCCAATTCTCTAACACCCAGGGTTGCACAGTCAGGATGATGATACTCAGTGTCCTGATGAAAAATAGCCCCGACAATTCTACCGTCACCTTCGGATTTTATGGTGCGAGAGAGCTGAAGACTGAATCTGTGCCAGGACAGGACACACCAGGGAGAAGATACTGAGCATCATCAGCTGGACCTCTGCTATACCCATCTATGGAGGACCATAGGTTTTTACTATATATGTATATATATATATATATATATATGTATATATATATACACACACACACACACACACACACACACACACACACACACACACACACACACACACATATATACACACACATATACATACATACATACATACATACATACATACATACATACATACATACATACATACATACATACATACACATATATACACATATATATATATATATATATATATATATACACACACACACACACACACATATATATACATACACACACATATATATATACACATATACACACACACATACATATACACACACACATATACATATACATATATATACACACTATAGGTTTTTAATATAAGAAGGTACTTGTAGCTTAAACTCTAATAGTGCTTTGTTTCCTAAATCATAAAACCCAGGGAGAGAAATGCAGGGTCATTCCATCTCAAAAAGAACAAGAAAAAGGATTGACACACACCGTCTCAGGTGGTTCTGCTAATCTTTTCTGTTTTTATAAACAGATAAGATTAGCATTCGTGCAACATTATTTTGTTGAAATATCATTTGATATCTGAAAAATTAAGCTAACTGATTGCACACAAATTGGTCATTTCAATTTAGATGTTTCATATAATATTCCATAAATACAGTACCTAACATCTGATTTGGATCAACATATTTTATAACAATGAGTTAGACATGAGGAATCTAAAGAAATGGTAGGAACTGCCTTAATAGGGCATTGGGGCCACCACGAGCCGCAAAAACAGCTTCAATGAGCCTCGGCATAGATTCTACAAGTGTCTGGAACTCTATTAAAGGAATGCGAGACCATTCTTCCACAAGAAATTCCATAATTTGGTGTTTTGTTGATGGTGGTGGAAACGGCTGTCTCAGGTGCCACTCCAATATCTCCCATAAGTGTTCTATTGGGTTGAGAAACAGATACGCACACACCACAACCGCTTAAACCTCCTATGCTGCTTTGTGACCTCTTTCAAAGTCACTGAGATCTCTTTCACTAGCCATGATAATTTGATTACAGTGCCTTCGGAAAGTATTCAGACTCCTTGACTTTTTCCACATTTTGTTACGTCACAGCCTTATTATAAAATTCCTCAGCAATCTACACACAATACCTCCTGATGACAAAGCCAAAAGAGGTTTGTAGAAAATTTTGCAAATGTATTACAAATAAAAAAGAAATACCGTATAGTTTTCAGACCCGTCGCAACGAGGCTCGAAATTGAGCTCAGGTGCATCCTGTTTACATTGATCATCCTTGAGATGTGTTTCTACAACTTGATTGGAGTCCACTTGTGGTAAATTCAATTGATTGGACATGATTTGAAAAGGCACACACCTGTCTATATAAGGTCCCACAGTTGACAGTACATGTCAGAGCAAAAAACAAGCCATAAGGTCAAAAGAATTGTCCATAAAGCTCCGAGACAGGATGTGTCAAGGCTCAGATCTGGGGAAGGGTACCAAATAATTTCTGCAGCATTGATGGCCCCCAAGAACACAGAGGCCTCCATTATTTTTAAATGGAAGAAGTTTGGAACCATTAAGACTCTTCGTAGAGCTGGCAGCCCGGCCAAAGTGAGCAATCGGGGGAGAAGGGCCTTGGTCAGGGAGGTGACCAAGAACCCGATGGTCACTTTGACAGAGCTCTAGAGTTCCTCTGTGGAGATGGGAGAACATTCCAGAAGGACAACCATCTCTGCAACATTCCACAAATCTGGCCTTTATGGTATAGTGGCCACTCGTCAATAAAAGGCACATGATAACCTGCTTGGAGGTTGCCAAAAGGCACCTAAAGACGCTCAGACCATGAGAAACAAGATTCTCTGGTCTGATGAAACCAAGATTGAACTCTATGGCCTGAATGCCAAGTGTCACGTCTGGAGGAAACTTGGCACCATGCCTACGGTAAAGGATGGTCGTGGCATGCTGTGGGGATGTTTTCAATGGCAGGGACTGCAAGACTAGTCAGGATCGAGGCAAAGATGAACAGAGCAAAGTACAGAGAGATCCTTGATGAAAACCTACTCCAGAGTGCTCAGGACCTCAGAATGGAGGTTTACCTTCCAACTGGACAACGAAGCTAAGCACACACCCAATAAAATGCAGGAGTGGCTTTGGGACAAGTCTCTAAATGTCCTTGAGTGGCCTAGCCAGAGCCCGGACTTGAACCCGATCAAACATCCCTGGATAGACCTGAAAATAGCTGTGCAGCAATGCTCCCACTCTAATCTGACAGAGCTTGAGAGGATCTGCAGGATCTGCATCTCAGTGCTAGAGGCATCACTACAGTCCCTGGTTTGAATCCAGGCTGCATCACATCCGGCCGTGATTGGAAGTCGCATAGGGCGGTGCACAGTTTCCCGGGTTTGGCCGTGGTAGGCTGTCATTGTAAATAAAAATTTGTTCTTAACCCCTGGTCGGGGGTCCAGCGAAAAATCCTATCGCTATTAGCATAACAAAATGTAATAATTATTTTTTTTCAAATATAGGAATATGTTATATCGTTTTATAGATACACCTCTCCTGAATCGAACCACGCTGTCCGATTTCAAAAAGGCTTTACAGCAAAAGCAAAACATTAGATTATGTTAGAGGAGTATATCGTAAAAGTAGCCACATAGCCATTTTCCGACCAACCACATGCATCACAAATAACCAAAAAACAGCTAAATGCAGCACTAACCTTTGACAATCTTCATCAGATGACACCCCTAGGACATCATGTTACACAATACATGCATTGTTTTGTTCAATAAGGTTCATATTTATATATAAAAACAACATTTTACATCGGCGCGTAACGTTGACTAACTATTTTCCCTCAAATGCCTCCGGTGAAACAGCGCTACAATTTACTAAATTACTATTCGAAAACATTTTAAAAATGTAATATTGTCATTCTAAGATTTATAGATGAATATCTCTTGAAAGCACCTGTAATGCCAGATTTAAAAATAACTTTACTGGGTAATCACACTTTGCGATAAAAGGGGATGCGATACTCAGAAAATAGGCTAGCAATACAGGTCAGCGCCATCTTGGAACAATCGCATATCAAATCTAGTCTTGTATACTATTGTCAATAATCCCTTACCTTTGATTGTCTTCATCAGAAAGCATTACAGGAATCCCAGGTCCACAACAAATGTATTTTCCTTCGAAAAAATTAATCCTTTATGTTCCAATAGCTTGTTCTTGTTGGCGCGTTCTGAAGGCTGCTCCAAAACTTCCGTCGTGCGCGGGACACCTCTTTCGAAAAAAATGCATATTTTTTTAATTTAGGTTCGTTCAAACATGTCAAACGTTATATAACATAAATCTTTAGGGCCTTTTTCAACCAGAGCTCCAATAAGATTCAAGGGGGATGATTGCATTGTGTTTCAAAACGTTTCGAAAGGGGAGGGTAGCCAGGGGCGCCGGCGTCATAATGGTGATGGCCCTCCTCATGTGACCACGTTCTACTGCGTCTCATTCATTCAGTTTTCACAGTAGAAGGCTCAAATCACTTTGTAACGACTGGGGACATCTAGTGGAAGCAATAGGAAGTGCTCAATGAACCATTGCTCACTGTGTGAATGACAGGCAAAGTGGTGAAGTTGAGTCCGCAATTCAGAATTCCACATCCTGTTACGATCGGTCTCGGGGTTTTGACTGCCATATGAGTTCTGTTATACTCACAGACACCATTCAAACAGTTTTAGAAACTTTAGGGTGTTTTCTAAACACAAGTATTAATTATATGCATATTCTAGCTTCTGAGTTTGAGTAGGAGGCCATCTAAAATGGGCACACATTTTTTTCCGAAATCGCTGTAGCGCCCCCTATCCTAGGCGACCGTCAAGAGGTTAACCTCTATGGGCTAGGTGGGACGCAAGCGTCCCACCCGTGGTGCACTCCATCAACAGCAGGTGCATTTCAAGAGCGGCAAATTTGAATCCAAATAAATGTCAAAATTCAAATTTTTCAAACATACAACTATTTTACACCCTTTGAAAGATAAACATCTACTTAATCTAACCACGTTTTCCGATTTCAAAAAGGTTTTACGGCGAAAGCATAAATTTAGAGTATGTTAGGACAGTACATTTACAAGAGTTGTGTGTAATGTTGTGCCATTCAAAGACAGGCGTCACCAAAACCATAAAATCAGCTAAAATTATGCACTAACCTTTTACAATCTCCAACAGATGACACTCCTAGGACATTATGTTAGACAATAAATGCATTTTTAGTTCTATCAAGTTCATATTTATATCCAAAAACAGCGTTTTACTGTGGCGTTGATGTTCAGGAAATCGTTTCCCTCCAATAACCGGCATTCAAGTCAGCACCACAAATTAAATAATTAAAATTAGAAAACATTGGTAAAATATTATATTGTCATTTAAAGAATTATAGATTTACATCTCTTGAACGCAATCAACTTGCCAGATTTAAAAATAACCTTACTGGGAAATCACACTTTGCAATAATCTGAGCACTGCGCCCAGAAAAATACGCGTTGCGATACAGACTAGCCGCCATGTTGGGGAGATCTAAAATCGAAAATACTATGTAAATAATCCATTACCTTTGATTCTCTTCATCAGATGTCACTTCCAGGTATCACAGGTCCATAACGAATGTAGTTTTGTTCAAAAAAGCTCATCATTTATGTCCAAAAATCTCCGTCTTGATAGCACATGATCTAAGCCCGCCGGACTTCACTTCATGAACGAGGGGAAAAAATATATTTACGTTCGTTCAAACATGTCAAACGTTGTATAGCATAAATCATTAGGGCCTTTTTTAACCAGAACATGAATAATATTCAAGGTGGACGAATGCATTCTCTTTTATAATGTATTGGAACGAGGGTACCCAACATGAACTCGCGCGCCAGGTGTCTAATGGGCCATCTTCGTTCCATGGCTCTTGTTCGGTCAGATCTCCCTCCAGAAGACTCAAAACACTTTGTAAAGGCTGGTGACATCTAGTGGAAGCAATAGGAAGTGCCAAAATATTCCTCAGCCCTTGTGTTTTTCAATGGCATAGGTTTAAAGGTAATACAACACATCAGGTATCCACTTCCTGTCAGAATCTGTCTCAGGGTTTTGCCTGCCAAATGAGTTCTGTTATACTCACAGACACCATTCAAACAGTTTTAGAAACTTTAGGGTGTTTTCTATCCATATATAATAAGTATATGCATATTCTAGTTACTGGGTAGGATTAGTAACCAGATTAAATCGGGTAAATTTTTTTATCCAGCCGTGCAAATACTGCCCCCTAGCCCTAACAGGTTAACTGACTTGCCTAGTTAAATAAAGGTAAAAATTAAGTTTGGGACAAACTCCCCAAATACAGGTGAGCCAAACTGGTAGCATAATACCCAAGAAGACTTGATTCTGTAAGGTGCTTCAACTGAGTAAAGGGTCTGAATACTTACCTAAATGTGATTTCATTTTATATACATACATATATTTACAAACATTAAAAAAAAAAACTTATTGCAGTATCATTATGGGGTATTGTGTTTAGATTGACGAGGGGAAAAAACGATTAAATAAATGTTAGAATAAGGCTGTAATGTAACAAAATGTGGGAAAATATGAATACTTTCCAAAGACCATGTAATTATTTCATTTTCCTTAATTTTGGTAGTTAACTGTACAACTGATTTATGTTTTGGACATTTTTACAAATTGTGACTCATTTCAGGAAACTAGGCATATGTCGCAAATCACAACTTTACAGGAGATGCGTTTTTTTGGCAGCAATGCCTTCTGGAACATTTTAACTTTCATGTGCCTTAATAACAAACTTGTATGTCATCTGTAAATATGAATAAAGTTGTTAAATTACGTGCCTAGTTGGTTTAGCCACAGAAAGAGGCAGGAACCTTCCCGTTAGCCATGATCGGCTGAGAAAATGATTGGGCTGAATATGTCGAGAGATGAGTTTCGGATTGGTCTGCCATGTACCATCTCATGTCTATAAAATGAGCTGCTCGTTATGTGTAGATAATCCTTTCTACAGCACTTTTTTTCAAAAGATATAACATTAGCCTAATGTGTTGCTAATGCTCTCAATAACATTGCTGCCTTGAATTTCAGGCGCTATCGACAAAGGACAGTGGGAAAAAGTTGTGATGGACTACCTTCTCGAGGATGATCGTACCATGCTGACTCTCTCTGACTCTGAAAATGAATCAGAAATCCCTGATTTAGGTGAAAACATTTTAATTGAAGTAGTGTCTTCTGATGACAGTGATGAGTAAGAAATGGCGATCAACAGTTTTGTTGTCAAGGAAGTTGACAGTTAGCTAGCTAGCTGACATTAGGTGGCTGGCTCGCTAGCTAACATTAGCGTTAAGTGTATGCTCTGTGTAGTAATATTATTTCAGAAAGCCATTTGCATTGCATAGTTATAGCCTAATTTTAGCTTGTTAACTAGCTAACATTGTACATATTTGGTTACATTTAGCTAGCTATGACAATCGGTTTGTATTGCTAGTACTCTATGGATTGGGATTATGTTTCATTGTTTAGCTAGCTAAATAGCTACTTGTCTAAACAAAATACAAGTTAAAGCGTACTGTTAGCTAACTAGCTGTCGTTAAATGGCTGGCTCACTAGCTAACATTACGCGTATGATCTGTGTAGTAATATTATCTCAGCAAGCCATTTGCATTGCTAGTTATAGCCTAATGTTAGCTAGCTCACTATCTAATATTGAACCTTTTTGTTTAACTTTAGCTAGCTTTGACAATCGGTTTGTAATGCTAGTACTCTATGGATTGGGATTATGGTTCATTTTTTAGCTAGCTAGCTAGATAGACATCTAAACAAAAGACACTTCCCTAGATCAGGTATTCCCAAAACTGGGGTATGCGCAATGCCGTTGGGGGTACAACAAATAAAAATATGATTCACATTTTTTTTTAATATACATTATTCTCTTTTTTCTCCACATTTTCAAACAGGACATGTATATTTTCCAATAGTGCTATACATTTGGGTGATGTTTTTCTCTCGCCTGAGTAGCCTCATTTCACTGCCAAATTTAAAATTAAACCATCTAGTGTTCAGCGAAATAACAACAATGTCAAATACAGATAGCCTAGTCGAATAATTAACATCCAATCACACTAACCATTACTCTCTCGCGGGAAACCTATTTGAAAAATAATTCACATGAGTTTGAGCGAGAATAAAGACACCTTTTGAGTAATAAGACGTATAAAAGCAACAGATACCATTAATAAGAAGGGTCTAGAAGCGTCTTATATTGTGAGCTACCGAGTATGGCGTCGACAGAGATAGTCGCCTCGCTTCGAGCTCTTAGGAAACTATGCAGCATTTTGTTTTTTAATGTATTATTTCTTGCATTGTTACCCAAGGAAATCTTAAGTTTTATTACATACAGCAAGGAAGAACGATTGGATACAAGATTAACGTCAACTTACCAACATTACAACCAGGAATACGACTTTCACGAAGCGGATCCTCCCAGTAGGCGATCCAAAACAATGACGCAACCGAAGGGGCAGACGAAGCGGCCACCTGGCCAGGCTCCATAGACAGGCACATCGCACACTGCTCCCAAGAATACTACTAGCCAATGTCCAGTCTATTGACAACAAGGTCGATGAAATTCAAGCAAGGGTTGCCTTCCAGAGAGACAGAGATTGTAACATTCTCTGTTTTACGGAAACATGGCTCTCTCGGGAGATGTTGTTGGAATTGGTTCAGCCACCGGGCTTCTCCATGCATCGTGCCGACAGATATAAACACCTCTCTGGGAAAAGGAAGGGCGGGGGTGTATGCTTTATGATTAACGACTCATGGTGTAATCATAACAACATACAGGAACTCAAGTCCTTCTGCTCACCCACTCTAGAATTCCTTACAGTCAAGTGCCGGCCATTTTACCTACCAAGAGAATTCTTGTCAGTTATAGTCACAGCTGTGTACATTCCCCCTCAAGCAGACACCAACACAGCCATCAAGGAACTTCACTGGAATATATGCAAACTGGAAACAATACATCCTGAGGCTGCATTTACTGTAACTGGGGATTTTAACAAAGCAAATTTGAGAACAAGTCTAACTAAAATCTTCCAACATATGGATTGTGCTACGCAATGATGCACGATGCATACAAAGCCCTCCCCCGCCCTCCATTTGGCAAATCCGACCACGACGCCATCTTGCTCCTTCCGTTGTATAGGCAAAAACTCAAACAGGATGTACCAGTGACGAGAACCATTCCATGCTGGTCCGACCAATCACAAGCCAAGCTTCAATATTGTTTTGATCACGTGGACGGTAATATGTTCCGGTCAGCCTCAGAGAACAACATCGACCTATGCACTGACTCAGTGAGGGCGTTTATAAAGAAGTGCATTAGAGATGCTGTAACCACTGACTATTAAAACCTACCCTAGCCAGAAACTGTGGATGGAGGCGGCATTTGCGCAAAACTATAGGGGCGAAATCGACAAACATTAAAGGAAAGTAGTCTGGGAATAAATCTGAAAATATAACAGTGTAGCTATTCACTCCCCAAGGCAATCAAACAAGCAAAATGCCAGTACAGGGATAAGTTGGAGTCTTAATTCAACGGCTCAGACACGAGACGTATGTGGTAGGGTCTACAGGAAATCAAACTACAAAAAGAAATCCAGCCATGTCACTGACACCGATACCACACTTCCAGACAAACTAAACACCTTCTTTGCCCACTTTGAGGATAATACAGTGCCACCGTCGCTTCTCCATGGCTGACGTGAGTAAAACATTTAAACATGTTAACCCTCGCAACATTGGGTGCTGACATTGGGTGCTGTAGGTGTCCTGGAGGTAGTTTGTCCCCGGTGATGCATTGGGCAGACCGCACCACCCTCTGGAGAGACCTGCTGTTTCGGGCGGTAAAATTGCCGTACCAGGTGGAGATACAGCCCGACAGGGTGCTCTCAATTGTGCATCTGTAAAAGTTTTTGAGGGTTTAAGGTGCCAAGCCAAATTTCTTCAGCCTTCTGAGGTTGAAGAGGCACTGTTGCGCCTTCTTCACCACACTGTCTGTGTGGGTGGACCATTTTAGATCAGTGTTGTGTACGCCGAGGAACTTGCAGCTTTCCACCTGCTCTACTGTGATCCCGTTGATGTGGATAGTGGTGTGCTCTTCTGCTGTTTCCTGAAGTGCACGATCAGCTCCTTTGTTTTGTCGACATTGAGTTAGAGGTTATTTTCCTGGCACCACAGTCCAGGGGCCCTCACCTCTCTGTCGGCTGTCTCGTCATTGTTGGTAATCAGGCCTACTACTGTTGTGTTGTCTGCAACCTTGATGATTGAGTTGGAGGAGTGACTTGCCACACAGTCATGGGTGAACAGGGAGTACAGGAGGGGGCTGAGCATGCACAGTTGTGGGGCCCGTGTTGAGGATCAGCGTAGTGGAGGTGTTGTTTCCTATCTTCACCACCTGGGGGCGGCCCGTCAGGAAGTCCAGGACCCAGTTTCACAGGGCAGGGTTCAGACCCAGGGCCCCAAACTTAATGATGAGCTTGGAGGATACTATGGTGTTGAATGCTGAGCTATAGTCAATGAACAGCATTCTTACATAGGTATTCCTCTTGTCGGAGTGTGCCAAGCAATGGCGATTGCATCGTCTGTGGCTCTATTGGGATGGTAAGCAAATTGAAGTGGGTCTAGGGTGTCAGGTAAGGTAGAGGTGATATGATCCTTAAATAGCCTCTCAATAACAGAAGTGAGTGCTATGGGGCGATAGTCATTTAGTTAACCTGTTGGGGCTAGGGGGCAGTATTTGCACGGCCGGATAAAAAACGTACCCGATTTAATCTGGTTACTACTCCTGCCCAGTAACTAGAATATGCATATAATTATTGGCTTTGGATAGAAAACACCCTAAAGTTTCTAAAACTGTTTGAATGGTGTCTGTGAGTATAACAGAACTCATTTGGCAGGCCAAAACCTGAGAAGATTCCTTACAGGAAGTGGCCTGTCTGACCATTTCTTGCCCTCCTTGATCATCTCTAACAAATACAGGGGATCTCTGGCATGACGTGACACTTCCTAAGGCGGGAAAAAGCTGAACGATGTAATTCCATCCCCAGGCTGAAACACATTAGCGCGTTTGGCAAGTGCTCTATCAGAGGGCCATTAGACTGAGGCTCGTGCATGAGGGGATAGCATGCTTTTACTTTCACTCTCTTTGTAATAAAAAACGATTTCCCGGTCGGAATATTATCGCTTTTTTACGAGAAAAATGGCATAAAAATTGATTTTAAACAGCGGTTGACATGCTTCGAAGTACGGTAATGGAATATTTAGAATTTTTTTGTCACGAAATGCGCCATGCTCGTCACCCTTATTTACCCTTTCGGATAGTGTCTTGAACGCACGAACAAAACGCTGCTATTTGGATATAACAATGGATTATTTGGGACCAAACCAACATTTGTTATTGAAGTAGAAGTCCTGGGAGTGCATTCTGACGAAGAACAGCAAAGGTAATAACATTTTTCTTATAGTAAATCTGACTTTGGTGAGTGCTAAACTTGCTGGGTGTCTAAATAGCTAGCCCTGTGATGCCGGGCTATCTACTGAGAATATTGCAAAATGTGCTTTCACCGAAAAGCTATTTTAAAATCGGACATATCGAGTGCATAGAGGAGTTCTGTATCTATAATTCTTAAAATAATTGTTGTGTTTTTTGTGAACGTTTATCGTGAGTAATTTAGTAAATTCACTGGCAGTGTTCGGTCGGAATGCTAGTCACATGCTAGTCACATGCTAATGTAAAAAGCTGTTTTTTGATATAAATATGAACTTGATTGAACAACACATGCATGTATTGTATAACATAATGTCCTAGGGTTGTCATCTGATGAAGATCATCAAAGGTTAGTGCTGCATTTAGCTGTGGTTTGGGTTTATGTGACATTATATGCTAGCTTGAAAAATGGGTGTCTGATTATTTCTGGCTGGGTACTCTGCTGACATAATCTAATGTTTTGCTTTCGTTGTAAAGCCTTTTTGAAATCGGACAGTGTGGTTAGATTAACGAGAGTCTTGTCTTTAAAATGCTGTAAAATAGTCATATGTTTGAAAAATTGAAGTTTTTGCATTTTTGAGGTATTTGAATATCGCGCCATGGGATTACACTGGCTGGTGAGTGACTAGCCCATAGAGGTTAAGTTCCCTTTGCTTTCTTCGGTACAGGAACAATGGTGGACAGATGTCTGAGATAGGGAGAGATTGACTATGTCCGTAAACACTCCAGCCAGCTGGTCTATGCATGCTCTGAGGACGCGGCTAGGGATGTCGTCTGCCTTATATCGGCCACGGAGAGGCAGAGCCCACAGTCCTTGGTAGCGGGCTGCGTTGGTGGCACTGCATTATCTTCAAAGGTGTTTAGCTTGCCCGAAAGCAAGACGTCACTGGTGTTACCTTTGTTGTCCCTGATTGTCTATAGACCCTGCCACATACTTCATGTCTTAGCCGTTGAATTGCGACTCTCTATACTGACGTTTTGCCTATTTGATTGCCATACGGAGGGAAAAACTACACTGTTTGTATTCAGCCATATTCCCAGTCACCTTGCCATGGTTAAATTTCAGTTTTGCACAAATGCTGCCATCTATGCACTGTTTCTGGTTAGGGTAGGTTTTAATAGTGACAGTGGGTACAACATCTATACACTTCCTGATAAACTCAGTCACCATATCAGTGAATTTGTCAATGTTATTCTCAGAGGCTACCTGGAACATATCCCTGTCCACGTGATCAAAACAATCTTGAAGCGTAGATTCCGATTGTTCAGACTAGTGTTGAATAGTCTTTAGCACAGGTACTTCCTGTTTGAGTTTCTGCCTATAGGAAGGAAGAAGCAAAATCATGATCATGATCAGATTTGCTGAAGGGAGGGTGGGGGAGGGCCTTGTAGGCATCCCAGAAGTTGGAGTAGCAGAGGTCGAGTGTTTTAGCAGCACGAGTACTACAGTCAATATGTTGATAGAACTTCGGTAGTTTTCCTAAATATGCTTTGTTAAAATCTCCAGCTTCAATAGTTGCGGCCTCAGGATATGTGGTTTCCAGATTGCATAATGTCCAGTTAAGTTCTTTGAGGGCCGTTGTGGAATCGGCTTGAGGAGGAATATACACGGCTGTGACTATAACCGAAGAGAATTCTCTTGGGAGGTAATACAGTTGGCATTTGATTGTGAGGTACTCTAGGTCAGGTGAACAAAAGGACTCGTAATGCTGGTGAGTTACCGCAGCTCTGATATCCAAAAGTTATATCCGTCTGTATGTAATAGACAAAAATATTCCTGGGCTAATAATGTAAAAAAATAACACACAAAAAAACAAAATACTGCAAAGTTGCTGAGGAGCTAGAAGCGGAGCAGTCCTATCTGTTGGCGCCATTTTACCAGCCCTATCTGTCGGCGCCATCTTTATTCTGTATGTAAATCCGAGACACTCCATTTAGAATGATATGTTACTTTTCATATGGTATGTGTTGATTTGTGGATGTAATCACCCATTTCTTACGATATGTTACGAATTTGAAAAATGTGCAATATGTTAACAATTTGCAAAACATACTACTTGTTACAAATCCTTTAATGTTTTTAATTTCACCTTTATTTAACCAGGTAGGCCAGTTGAGAAGTTCTCATTTACAACTGCGACCTGGCCAAGATAAAGCAAAGCAGTGCGACAAAAACAACAGAGTTACACAAAAACAAACGCACAGTCAATAACACAACAGAAAAATCTATGTACAGTGTGTGCAAATGTAGTAAGATTAGGGCGGTAAGGCAATAAATAGGCCATAGAGGTGAAATAATTACAATTTAGCATTAACACTGGAGTGATAGATGTGCAGATGGTGATGTGCAAGTAGAGCTCTACTGACGGGACGAGGTCAATATCCTTCCAGGGTACCCGGGCCAGGTCGATTAGATAGGGCCTGCTCGCTGAAGTGTTTTAGGGAGCATTTGACAGTGATGAGGGGTGGTCGTTTGACCGCAGACCCATTACGGACGCAGGCAATGAGGCAGTGATCGCTGAGATCCTGGTTGATGACAGCAGAGGATAATTTAGAGGGCAAGTTAGTCAGGATGATATCTAAGAGGGTGCCCATGGTTACCGATTTAGGGGTGTACCTGGTAGGTTCCTTGATAATTTGTGTGAGATTGAGGGCATCTAGCTTAGATTGTTGAACAGACAGGGTGTTAAGCATATCCCAGTTTAGGTAACCTAACAGTACGAACTCTGAAGATAGATGGGGGAGCAATCAATTCACATATGGTGTCCAGGGCACAGCTGGGGGCTGAGGGGGGTCTATAACAAGAGGCAACAGCGAGATACTTGTTTCTGGAAAGGTGGATTTTTAAAAGTAGAAACTCGAATTGTTTGGGCACAGACCTGGATAGTATGACATAACACTGCAGGCTATCTCTGCAGTAGATTGCAACTCCGCCCCCTTTGGCAGTTCTATCTTGCCGGAAAATGTTGTAGTTGGAGATGGAAATGTCAGGATTTTTGGTGGCCTGCCTAAGCCAGGATTCAGACACGGCTAGGACATCAGGGTTGGAGGACTGTGCTAAGGCAGGGCATAAAACAGGGAGGAAGCTTCTGACGTTAACATGCATGAATCAAAGGCTTTTACGGCTACAGAAGTCAACAAATGAGAGCGCCTGGGGAATGGGAGTGGTACTGGGGCTGCAGGGCTAACCTCTATATCACCAGAGGAGGAGTAGGATAAGGGTACGGCTAAAGGCTATAAGAACTGGTCGTCTAGTGCATTCGAAACAGAGTAAAAGGAGCAGATTTCTGGGTGTGGAAGAATAGATTCAGGGCATAATGTACAGACAAGGGTATGGTAGGATGTGAGTAGTGGAGGTAAACCTAGGCATTGAGTGACGATGAGAGATTTTGTTACTAGAAGCACCAGTTAAGCCAGGTGAGGTCACCGGCATGTTTGGGGGGGTGGGACAAAAAGGATCTCTCAGGCATATTGGGCAGGGCTGGGGGCTCAACAGTGAAATAAGACAATCACTAACCAAAACAACAATAGACAAGGCATATTGACATTAGGGAGAGGCATGTGTAGCCGAGTGATCATAGGGTCCAATGAGTAGCAATAGGTGAGTCAGGGAGCTGATTCAGTAGTTGCTACTACGCAATGCGAGCTGGAGACATGGCGATTCAGACTGCTAGCGAGCCAGGGCTAGCAGATGGGCCTTTGGTGATGTCTCAATGGAAGAGCCTGTTGAAACCACCTCGGACGATTACGTCGGCAGACCAGTCGTGATGGATCGGCATGGCTCCGTGTCAACAGTAAAGGGTCCAGGCCAATTGGCAAAAGAGGTATTGTAACCCAAGAATTAGCTGGTGGACCACTTCGGCAAGCCGGGAGATGGGCCCAGCTCGAGGTTAGCTCAAGGCTACCTGGTGCTTGCTTCGGGACAGAGACATTAGCCAGGAGTAGCCACTCGGATTGCAGCTAACCAGCTGCGATGATCCGGTGTAAAGGTTCAGAGCTTGCGGTAGGAATCCGGAGATGTGGTAGAGAAAAAGCAGTCTGATATGCTCTGAGTTGATATCGCGCTGTGTAGACTGGCAGGTATTGACCGAGCTGAGGCTGGCTGGTGTCCGAGTTAATGGTGAAGACCGCTTGCAGTGGCTAAATGACTACTAGCTAGTTAGCTAACTTCTGATAGGGGTTCCGGTTCTAAAGTATAAAAATAGCAGATCTGTACCACAATGGGTGAGGCGGGTTGCAGGACTTTATATTAAGTCCGTAGATGGAACGTGAGATTAAAACACATGAAATATATACAAAAAACAAGGAAAACATATACAACGATATTTACAGAGGACAGGACGGGACAAGACAAAACACACATCCAATCTCTACGCAATTTTGGAACATTGAACACAAGGGGTTATAGGTTAAGGTTAGGGGAAGGGTTAAGTTTCGAGTTAGCTAACATGTTAAGTAGTTGCAAAGTAGCAAGTAGTTGAAAAATTGCTAATTGGCTAAAAACCTTTGGGTTGCTTGACTTAAGAATTATACACCCACCCATCCACCCTACTTTCATTTTTACCTTGAGTAAGCATCCGTCTAATCTAACCAAATGTAGCATATCATAAAATGTCATTGTTCCGGATTTGCATTTACTATGTTACGTCTAGTCAAATCAAAATTGGTCACATACACATGGTTAGCAGATGTTAATGCGAGGGTAGCGAAATGCTTGTGTTTCTAGTTCCGACAGTGCAGTAATATCTAACAATTCCCCAACAACTACCTAATACACACAAATCTAAGTAAAGTGATGGAATAAACATATGTATATTTAAATATATGAGACCAGGCTGCAAATTTTGGCAAATTAATTATAATATTTATGAGGAAGAATAAGGATACAGACAGATCATGCTTTCCATCCCTAGTTGATATTGACTGCTAACATGAATGACTTTGAGCTGAAAATGCAGGTCTAAAATGCAGTTTATTTCTGTATCTGGAATTTTGAAACTACATAAAGGCTGTAATGACAGACTACATTTGTGCCCTGTGCGCGCATGCATGCAAGCTTTGAACCACTCCATTCTGAGGTTCGTGGGTCAAAAAGTTTGAAAACCATTGAAATAGCTAACAGATTGCTGATTTGCTGTACAGCTTAGGATGGCTGCAGTGCAAATGCTGCAGTGCAAACGTGAAATTGTAGGGAGAGAGGATTGCCATAAATAAATATTCAGCTCCAAAAAAATTATCTTGCATTGTTTTTTTAACATGGTTGCATCATATTTGTGAATACTTTGTTGAAGCTTGCATTAATACATGCTTGGAAATGTATACAAGCGGAATACGCATCCAAGAAGTGCCCTCAATGCTCCACCTCAGCCACGCTCAAAGTACTAAACGATATCATAACCGCCATCGATAAAAGACAGTACTGTGCAGCCGTCTTCATCGACCTGGCCAAGGCTTTCGACTGTCAATCACCGTATTCTTATTGGCAGACTCAATAGCCTTGGTTTCTCAAATGACTGCCTCGCCTGGTTCACCAACTACTACGCAGATAGAGTTCAGTGTGTAAAATTGGAGGGCCTGTTGTCCGTACCTCTGGCAGTCTCTATGGGGGTACCACAGGGTTCAATTCTCGGGCTGACTCTTCTCTGTATATATCAATGAAGTCGCTCTTTTTCTACGCAGACGACACCATTCTGTATACATCTGGCCCTTCTTTGTACACTGTGTTAACTACCCTCCAAACGAGCTTCAATGCCATACAACACTCCTTCCGTGGCCTCCAACTGCTCTTAAACGCTAGCAAAACCAAATGCATGCTTTTCAACCGTTCGCTGCCCGCACCCCCGACTAGCATCACTACTCTGGACAGTTCTGACCTAGAATACGTGGATAACTACAAATACCTAGGTATCTGGCTAGACTAAACTCTCCTTCCATACTCATATCAAACATCTCCAATCCAAAATCAAATCTAGAATCGGCTTTCTATTTCGCAACAAAGCCTCCTTCACTCACACCGCTAAACTTACCCTAGTAAAACTGACTATCCTACCGATCCTCGACGATGTCATCAACAAAATAGCTTCCAAAACTCTACTCAACAAATTGCATGCAGTCTATCACAGTGCCATCCATTTTGTTACCAAAGAGCCTTATACCCCCCACCACTGTGACCTGTATGCTCTCATCGGCTGGCCCTCGCTACATATTCGTCGCCAGACCCACTGGCTCCAGGTCATCTACAAGTCTATGCTAGGTAAAGCTCCGCCTTATCTCAGCTCACGATAACACCCACCCGTATCACGCACTCCAGCAGGTATATCTCACTGGTCATCTCCAAAGCCAACACCTCCTTTGGCCGCCTTTCCTTCCAGTTCTCTGCTGCCAGTGACTGGAACGAATTGCAAAAAACGCTGAAGCTGGAGACTTACATTTCCCTCACTAACTTTAAACATCAGCTATCTGAGCAGCTAACCGATCGCTGCACATAGTCCATCTGTAAATAGCCCACCCAATCTACCTACCTCATCCCCATATTGTTTTTATTTACTTTGCTGCTCTTTTGCACACCAGTATCACTACTTACACACCATCATCTGGTCATCATCGTCTGCTCATCTATCACTCCAGTGTTAATCTGCTAAATTGTAATTACTTTGCTACTATGGCCTACTTATTGCCATAACTCCTCATGCCATTTGCACACACTGTATATAGACTTTCTTTTTTTTCTATTGTGTTGACTGTACGCTTGTTTATTCCATGTAACTCTTTGTTGTTGTTTCTGTCGCACTGCTTTGCTTTATCTTGGCCAGGTCGCAGTTGTAAATGAGAATTTGTTCTCAACTAGCTTACCTGGTTAAATAAAGGTGAAAAAAAATAATAATAATTGGACAGGGTGGTGGTTGTGCTACGTTCATAAGGGAAGGTCTTTTATATCGGATTATATGTGTTGGTGGAAATATACAGCAATGTTTGATGAAATATCAGGAGAATTGGGCTCGAGATATATGGTGCAGCGACTTTAATGCATATAGTTTATGGGAAGCACACATACAGATGCTAACGGTACTATTGTGTAAGACATGGAAACAATGGCATTAGTATATCTTAATGGATGTGGGACAATAGTTGAAGTTGTTAGAGGGGTTCCATCCTGCCTGGACTTCACACCGGCTTCTAACTCTATTACATCTATGTGTGAGTGGAATGTAATGAATGATTCTACTGTTGGAAGTGATCATTTCCCGATTTGGTGTACCATGAACTTTGTTACTATTCCAGATAGGGTACCATTCAGAAGATGGTGCCTTCATAAAGCAGACTGGGAAAAGTTTAGTGATCATTGCTTAAAGTCTGTTGGAGAGTTGTCTTTAGAGAGGCCGGTTGATGTATGTGCTGCCTCTGTGACCTCTGATTTTGAGTGCTGCAAATGTATGTGTCAGTGAGTGATGTGGGTGAGAACAGGAAGGTGGTTCCTTGGTGGACTGAAGAGTGCACTGCAGCATTTCAATAAAAAAAAAACGGCTTACAGAGTTTTGCGTAGGAATATTACTCCTTGCCTCCCGAGTGCACAGTGGTCTAAGGTACTGCATCGCAATGCTAGCTGTGCCGCTAGGGATTCTGGGTTCAAGTCCAGGCTCTGTCACAGCCGGCCGCGACCGGGAGACCCATGGGGCGGCACACAATTGGCCCAACGTCGTCCGGGTTAGGGGAGGATTTGGCCGGCAGGGATGTCCTTGTCCCATCGCGCACTAGCAACTCTTGTGGAGGGCCGGGCGCAGTGCAAGCTGACATGGTCACCAGGTGTACGGTGTTTCCTCCGACACATTGGTGCGGCTGACTTAAGTGGGCATTGTGTCAAGTAGCAGTGCTGCTTGGTTGGGTTTTGGAGGATGGACGGCTCTCGACCTTCGCCTCTCCTGAGTCCGTATGGGAGTTGCAGCATTGAGACAAGACTGTAACTTCCAATTGCATACCATGTAATTGCGGAGAAAAATAAATAAAATGAATATTACTCCTGAGAAACTACTTGATTTCAAAAGGAAGAGAGCTTTAGTACGTAGGGTCATTAAGCATGTCAAGAGAAATGCATGGAGACAGTTCTGCTCTACAATAGGCAGGGGTACTGAGCTGGGGGATGTATTGTCTATATTGAAGAAGATGACTGGAGGAGGCAAGTACACTCTAATTCCAGTTTTGGTTGTGGGTCAAAAAATGACCATAATTTATAAAGAAAAAGATGACTTGTTGGGGAAGACATTTGCTAGGGTACATAGTGGGTTTACTTTGGATGAAGTATACCAGCAATGCAGGTATGAGATTGTAATGTGTATATGAAAAGGGATACTGTTGACTCTTCTTTGGATACTGTTTTTACCATACATGAGATGCGTTCAGCCTTAATAGGCTGTGGATATACAGCCCCAGGTCATGATCAGTTGAGCGATGTAATCTACCTATGTCACACGCTGATCTGTTTCAGCTGCCCTTGTGCTAGGCTCCACCCCCTCCAGGTGTCACCCATCTTCCCCATGTATCCTCTGGGTATTTATACCTGTGCTTTCTGCCTGTCTGGGCCAGTTCGTCTTGTTTGTTCAGGTCAACCAGCAAAAAAATGAAAACTCAAACGGAAGGAGTTATGGTTTTCCCCCAGTCTCTTTTTCTCGTACTCTTGGTTTTTGACCCTTGCCTGTCCTGACCCTGTACATGCCCGCCTGACCACTCTACCTGCTTGACCTGTACCCGAGCCTGTCAAAGTGGATTCCATGAAGGTAGATCTACTTTGGATGCATTAGTAAAGCTGAGCAATGAAATTGAGAACTCTGGTCATGAAACAAATTTTTATTTATTTCACCATTATTTAATAACCTCTTACATCTAGACGTTCCGCTAGTGGAACACCTGCTCCAATATCCAATGATAGGCGTGGCGCGAATTACAAATTCCTCAAATACAAAAACTTCAATTTTTCAAACATATGACTATTTTACAACATTTTAAAGACAAGACTCTCCTTTATCTAACCACACTGTCCGATTTCAAAAAGGCTTTACAGCGAAAGCAAAACATTAGATTATGTCAGCAGAGTACCCAGCCAGAAATAATCAGACACCCATTTTTCAAGCTAGCATATAATGTCACAAAAAACAAAACCACAGCTAAATGCAGCACTAACCTTTGATGATCTTCATCAGATGACAACCCTAGGACATTATGTTATACAATACATGCATGTTTTGTTCAATCAAGTTCATATTTATATCAAAAAACAGCTTTTTACATTAGCATGTGACGTTCAGAACTAGCATTCCAACCGAAAAATTCCGGTGAATTTACTAAATTACTCACGATAAACGTTCACAAAAAACATAACAATTATTTTAAGAATTATAGATACAGAACTCCTTTGTGCAATCGAGGTGTCCGATTTTAAAATAGATTTTCGGTGAAAGCACATTTTGCAATATTCTGAGTACATAGCCCGGCATCACAGGGCTAGCTATTTAGAAACCCAGCAAGTTTAGCACTCACCAAAGTCAGATTTACTATTAGAAAAGTTTGATTACCTTTGGTGTTCTTCGTCAGAATGCACTCCCAGGACTGCTACTTCAATAACAAATGTTGGTTTGATTCAAAATAATCCATTGTTATATCCAAATAGCGGCGTTTTGTTCGTTCGTTCAAGACACTATCCAAGGGTGACGAAGGGTCACGCGCACAGCGCATTTCGTGACAAATAACTTCTAAATATTCCATTACCGTACTTCGAAGCATGTCAACCGCTGTTTAAAATACATTTTTATGCTATTTTTCCGACCGGGAGTGGTGGTTTTCGTTCAAAGATAAAACATGGAGTCAACTCGTGCACGAGCCTGAGTCTCACAGTACTGTGAGCAGCCACTATCCAAACGCGCTAATGTTTTTCAGCCAGAGCCTGCAAAGCCACGATTCAGCTTTTTGCTGCCTTCTGAGAGCCCATGGGAGCCGTAGGAAGTGTCACGTAACAGCAGAGATCCCCTGTATTGGATAGAGATAATCAAGAAGGGCAAGAAATTGTCAGACAGGGCACTTCCTGCATGGAATCTTCTCAGGTTTTGGCCTGCCAAATGAGTTCTGTTATACTCACAGACACCATTCAAACAGTTTTAGAATCTTTGGAGTGTTTTCTATCCAAAGCTAATACTTATATGCATATTCTAGTTTCTGGGCAGGAGT
The DNA here is from genome assembly GCF_965601325.2 of Salmo salar. NCBI lineage: Eukaryota > Metazoa > Chordata > Actinopteri > Salmoniformes > Salmonidae > Salmo > Salmo salar. The sequence continues at coordinate 22,496,753 of NC_138309.1, read as the reverse complement.
AATAATCAGATTAAATCGGGTACGTTTTTTATCCGGCCGTGAAAATACTGCCCCCTAGCAATAACAGGTTAACCAGGTAGGCAAGTTGAGAACAAGTTCTCATTTACAATTGCAACCTGGCCAAGATAAAGGAAAGCAGTTCGACAACATACAAAAACAGAGTTACACATGGAGTAAAACAACATACAATCAATGATGCAGTAGAAAAAAATAAGACTATATACAATGTGAGAAAATGATGTGAGATAAGGGAGGTAAAGGCAAAAAAGGCCATGGTGGCAAAGTAAATAAAGTATAGCAAGTAAAACACTGGAATGGTAGATTTGTAGTTTGAAGAAAGTTCAAAGTTAAAATATAAATAATATGGTGCAAAGGAGCAAAATAAATAAAAAAATAAATACAGTAGGGGAAGAGAGATATACCTGCTGGAGCGCGTGCTACAGGTGGGTGCTGCTATGGTGACCAGTGAGCAGAGATAAGGGGGGACTTTACCTAGCAGGGTCTTGTAGATGACCTGGAGCCAATGTGTTTGGCGACGATTATGAAGTGAAGGCCAGCCAACGAGAGCGTACAGGTCGCAGTGGTGGGTAGTATATGGGGCTTTGGTGACAAAACGGATGGCACTGTGATAGACTGCATCCAGCTTGTTGAGTAGGGTATTGGAGGCTATTTTGTAAATGACATCGCCGAAGTCGAGGATTGGTAGGATGGTCAGTTTTACGAGGGTATGTTTGGCAGCATGAGTGAAGGATGCTTTGTTGCGAAATAGGAAGCCAATTCTAGATTTAACTTTGGATTGGCGATGATTGATGTGAGTCTGGAAGGAGAGTTTACAGTCTAACCAGAAACCTAGGTATTTGTAGTTGTCCACAAATTCTAAGTTAGAACCGTCCAGAGAAGTGATGCTGGACAGGCGGGCAGGTGCAGGCAGCGATCGGTTGAAGAGCATGCATTTAGTTTTACTTGTGTTTAGGAGCAGTTGGAGACCACGGAAGGAGAGTTGAATGGCATTGAAGCTCGTCTGGAGGGTTGTTAACCTCTTGGGGCTAGGTGGGACGCTAGCGTGCCACCTGTGGTGCACTCCATCAACAGCAGGTGCATTTCAAGAGCGGCAAATTTGAATCCAAATAAATGTCAAAATTCAAATTTTTCAAAAATACAACTATGTTACACCATTTGAAAGATAAACATCTCCTTAATCTAACCACGTTTTACGATTTCAAAAAGGTTTTACGGCGAAAGCATAAATTTAGAGTATGTTAGGACAGTACATTTACAAGAGTTGTGTGTAATGTTTTGTCAAGTCAAAGACAGGGTCACCAAAACCATAAAACCAGCTAAAATGATACACTAACCTTTTACAATCTCCATCAGATGACACTCCTAGGACATTATGTTAGACAATGCATGCATTTTTAGTTCTATCAAGTTCATATTTATATACAAAAACAGCGTTTTACTATGGCATTGATGTTGAGGAAATCGTTTCCCTCCAATAACCGGCAGTCAAGTCAGCGTCACAAATTAAATAATTAAAATTAGAAAACATTGGTAAAATATTATATTGTCATTTAAAGAATTATAGATTTACATCTTTTGAACGCAATCAACTTGCCAGATTTAAAAATAACCTTACTGGGAAATCACACTTTGCAATAATCTGAGCACTGTGCCCAGAAAAATACGCGTTGCGATACAGACTAGACGTCATGTTGGGGAGATCTAAAATCGAAAATACTATGTAAATAATCCATTACCTTTGATTCTCTTCATCAGATGTCACTTCCAGGTATCACAGGTCCATAACGAATGTAGTTTTGTTCAAAAAAGCTCATCATTTATGTCCAAAAATCTCCGTCTCGTTAGCACATGATGTAAGCCAGCCGGACTTCTCGTCATGAACGAGGGGAAAAAATATATTTCCGTTCGTTCAAACATGTCAAACGTTGTATAGCATAAATCATTAGGGCCTTTTTTAACCAGAACATGAATAATATTCAAGGTGGACGAATGCATAGCCTTTTATAACGTATTGGAACGAGGGTACCCAACATGAAGTAGCGCGCCAGGTGTCTAATGGGACATCACCGTTCCATGGCTCTTGTTCGGTCAGATCTCCCTCCAGAAGACTCAAAACACTTTGTAAAGGCTGGTGACATCTAGTGGAAGCAATAGGAAGTGCCAAAATATTCCTAAACCCCTGTGTTTTTCAATGGGATAGGTTTAAAATCAATACAACACATCAGGTATCCACTTCCTGTCAGAAAATGTCTCAGGGTTTTGCCTGCCAAATGAGTTCTGTTATACTCACAGACACCATTCAAACAGTTTTGGAAACTTTAGAGTGTTTTCTATCCATATATAATAAGTATATGCATATTCTAGTTACTGGGTAGGATTAGTAACCAGATTAAATCGGGTACATTTTTTTTATCCAGACGTGCAAATGCTGCCCCCTAGACCCAACAGGTTAACACAGTGTCCAAAGAAGGGCCAGAAGTATACAGAATGGTGTCGTCTGCGTAGAGGTGGATCAGAGATTCACCAGCAGCAAGAGCGACATCATTGATGTATACAGAGAAAAGAGTTGGCCCAAGAATTGAACCCTGTGGTACCCCCATAGACTGCCAGAGGTCCGGACAGCAGGCCCTCCGATTTGACACACTGAACTCTGTCAGAGAAGTAGTTGGTTAAACAGGCGACGCAATCGTTTGAGAAACCAAGGCTACAGAGTCTGCCGATGAGGATGTGGTGATTAACAGAGTCAAAAGCTTTGGCCAGGTCAATGAATACGGCAGCACAGTATTGTTTCTTATCGATGGCGGTTACGATGTCGTTTAGGACCTTGAGCGTGGCTGAGGTGCACCCATGACCAGCTCTGAAACCAGATTGCATAGCGGAGAGGGTGCGGTGGGATTCGAAATGGTCGGTAATCTGTTTGTTGACTTGGCTTTCGAGGACCTTAGAAAGGCAGGGTAGGATGGATATAGGTCTGTAGCAATTTGGGTCAAGAGTGTCACCTCCTTTGAAGAGGGGGATGACAGCAGCTGCTTTCCAATCTATGGGAATCTCAGACGACACGAAAGAGAGGTTGAACAGGCTAGTAATAGGGGTTGCAATAATTTCGGCAGATCATTTTAGAAAGAAAGGGTCCAGATTGTCAAGCCCAGCTGATTTGTAGGGGTCCAGATTTTGCAGCTCTTTCAGAACATCAGCTGAATGGATTTGGGAGAAGGAGAAATGGGGGAGGCTTGGGCGAGTAGCTGTGGGGGGTGCAGTGCTGTTGAATGCAGTAGGGGTAGTTAGGTGGAAAGCATGGCCAGCCGTAGAAAAATGCTTATTGAAATTCTCAATTATAGTGGGCTTATCGGTGGTGACAGTTTCCTATCCTCAGTGCAGTGGGCAGTTGGGAGGAGGTGTTCTTATTCTCCATGGACTTTACAATGTCCCAGAACTTTTTAGAGTTTGAGTTGCAGGAAGCAAATTTCTGTTTGAAAAAGCTAGCCTTGGCGTTTCTAACTGCCTGTGTGTATTGGTTTCTACCTTCCCTGAAAAGTTGCATATCGCGGGGGCAGTTCGATGCTAATGCAGAACGCCACAGGATATTTTTGTGTTGGTTAAGGGCAGTCAGGTCTGGGGAGAACCAAGGGCTATATCTGTTCCTGGTTTTAAATTTCTTGAAAGGGGCATGCTTATTTAAGATGGTGAGGAAGGCATTTAAAAAAAATAACCAGGCATCCTCTACTGACGGGATGAGGTCAATATCCTTCCAGGATACCAGGGCCAGGTCGATTAGAAAGGCTTGCTCGTTGAAATGTTTCAGGGAGCGTTTGACAGTGATGAGTGGAGGTCGTTTGACCGCTGACCCATTACGGGTGCAGGCAATGAGGCAGTGATCGCTGAGATCTTGGTTGAAAACAGCAGAGTGTATTTAGAGGGCACGTTGGTTAGGATGATATCTATGAGGGTGCCAGTGTTTGCGGCTTTGGGGTTGTACCTGGTGTTTCATTAATAATTTGTGTGAGATTGAGGGCATCAAGCTTGGATTGTAGGATGGCTGGGGTGTTAAGCATGTCCCAGTTTAGGTCACCTAGTAGCACGAGCTCTGAAGATAGATGGGGGGCAATCAGTTCACATATGGTGTCCAGAGCACAGCTAGGGGCCGAGGGGCGTCTATAGCAGGCGGCAACGGTGAGAGACTTGTTTTTGGAGAGGTGGATTTTTAAAAGTAGAAGTTCAAATTGTTTGGGTACAGACCTGGATAGCAGGACAGAACTCTGCAGGCTATCTCTGCAGTAGATTGCAACACCGCCCCCTTTGGTCGTTCTATCTTGTCTGAAAACATTGTAGTTCGGGATGAAGATTTCAGAGTTTTTGGTGGACTTCCTAAGCCAGGATTCAGACACAGCTAGGACATCCGGGTTGGCAGAGTGTGCTAAAGCAGTGAATAAAACAAACTTAGGGAGGAGGCTTCTAATGTTAACCTGTTAGGGCTAGGGGGCAGCATTTGCACGTCTGGATAAAAAAAATGTACCCGATTTAATCTGGTTACTAATCCTACCCAGTAACTAGAATATGCATATACTTATTATATATGGATAGAAAACACTCTAAAGTTTCTAAAACTGTTTGAATGGTGTCTGTGAGTATAACAGAACTCATTTGGCAGGCAAAACCCTGAGACATTTTCTGACAGGAAGTGGATACCTGATGTGTTGTATTGACTTTAAACCTATCCCATTGAAAAACACAGGGGCTGAGGAATATTTTGGCACTTCCTATTGCTTCCACTAGATGTCACCAGCCTTTACAAAGTGTTTTGAGTCTTCTGGAGGGAGATCTGACCGAACAAGAGCCATGGAACGATGATGTCCCATTAGACACCTGGCGCGCGAGTTCATGTTGGGTACCCTCGTTCCAATACGTTATAAAAGAGTATGCATTCGTCCACCTTGAATATTATTCATGTTCTGGTTAAAAAAGGCCCTAATGATTTATGCTATACAACGTTTGACATGTTTGAACGAACGGAAATATATTTTTTCCCCTCGTTCATGACGAGAAGTCCGGCTGGCTTAGATCATGTGCTAACAAGACGGAGATTTTTGGACATAAATGATGAGCTTTTTTGAACAAAACTGCATTCGTTATGGACCTGTGATACCTGGAAGTGACATCTGATGAAGAGAATCAAAGGTAATGGATTATTTACATAGTATTTTCGATTTTAGATCTCCCCAACATGACGTCTAGTCTGTATCACAACGCGTATTTTTCTGGGCGCAGTGCTCAGATTATTGCAAAGTGTGATTTCCCAGTAAGGTTATTTTTAAATCTGGCAAGTTGATTGCGTTCAAGAGATGTAAATCTATAATTCTTTAAATGACAATATAATATTTTACCAATGTTTTCTAATTTTAATTATTTAATTTGTGACGCTGACTTGACTGCCGGTTATTGGAGGGAAACGATTTCCTCAACATCAATGCCATAGTAAAACGCTGTTTTTGGATATAAATATGAACTTGATAGAACTAAAAATGCATGCATTGTCTAACATAATGTCCTAGGAGTGTCATCTGATGGAGATTGTAAAAGGTTAGTGCATCATTTTAGCTGGTTTTATGGTTTTGGTGACCCTGTCTTTGACTTGACAAAACATTACACACAACTCTTGTAAATGTACTGTCCTAACATACTCTAAATTTATGCTTTCGCCGTAAAAACTTTTTGAAATCGTAAAACGTGGTTAGATTAAGGAGATGTTTATCTTTCAAATGGTGTAAAATAGTTGTATTTTTGAAAAATTTGAATTTTGACATTTATTTGGATTCAAATTTGCCGCTCTTGAAATGCACCTGCTGTTGATGGAGTGCACCACGGGTGGCACGCTAGCGTCCCACCTAGCCCATAGAGGTTAACATGCATGAAACCAAGGTTATTACGGTTACAGAAGTCATCAAAAGAGAGCGCCTGGGGAGTAGGAGAGGAGCCAGGCACTGCAGGGCCTGGATTCACCTCTACATGCCCAGAGGAGCAGAGAAGAATAAGTATGAGGGTACGGCTAAAAGCTATAAGAATTGGTCGTCTGTGACGTCCAGAATAGAGAGAAAAAGGAGCAGGTTTCTGGGGGCGATAAAATAGCTTCAAGGTATAATGTACAGACAAAGGTATGGTGGGATGTGAGTACAGAGGAGGTAAACTTAGGCATTTAGTGATTATGAGAGAGATATTGTCTCTAGAAACATCATTGAAACCAGAAGATGTCATAGCATGTGTGGGTGGAGGAACTGAGAGGTTGGATAAGGTATAATGAGCAGGGCTAGAGGCTCTACAGTGAAATAAGCCAATAAACACTAACCAGAACAGCAATGGACATTGCATATTGACATTAAGGAGAGGCATGCTTAGCCGAGTGATCAAAGGGTCCAGTGAGATTCAGACAGCTAGCCGGTGATGCTGGTGGAAGATGGAGGGAGGTCTGTTTTTAGCCACCTCGTGCGTTTCCGTCTGTGGGTTAGTGGGGTTCCGTGTGGAAGGGGGGACCTGTCCAAGTTGGCAAAATAGTTAGTTATAGTGGCCCAAGAAAAGTGGGCTAGTAATGGCTACTTGTATTGAAAAGTCATACGACACTATGTGGAGCGAAGGCCTACTGATTAAGATGGAAAGACTTGGTATTGGTGGGAGATAATATACAGTGCTTTGCAAAAGTATTCATCCCCGTTGGCGTTTTTACTATTTTGTTGCATTACAACCTGTAATATAAATAGATTTTTATTTGGATTTCATGTAATGGACATACACAAAATAGTCAAAATTGGTGAAGTGAAAAAAATAAATAAAATGAAAAGTGGTGTGCATATGTATTCACCCCCTTTGCTATGAAGCCCCTAAATAAGATCTGGTGCAACCATTACCTTCAGAAGAAGTCACATAATTAGTTAGATTGCAAACAGTGGACGTTAAGTGTCACATGATCTCAGTAAATATACACATGTTCTGAAAGGCCCCAGAGTCTGCAACATGACTAAGCAAGGGGCACCACCAAGCAAGCGGCACCATGAAGACAAAGGAACTCTCCAAACAGGTCAGGGACAAAGTTGTGGAGAAGTACAGGTCAGGTTGGGTTATAAAAAATATCAAACTTTGAACATCCCACAGAGCACCATCAAGTCTGTTTAAAAAAATTGAAAGAATATGGCACCATAACAAACCTGCCAAGAGAGGGCCGCCCACCAACACTCACAGATCAGGCAAGGAGGGCATTAATCAGAGGCAACAAAGAGACCAAAGATAACCCTGAAGGAGCTGCAAAGCTCCACAGCAGAGATTGGAGTATCTGTCCATAGGTCTATTTTAAGCCGTACACGCCACAGAGCTGGGCTTTACGGAAGAGTGTCCAGAAAAAAGCCATTGCTTAAAGAACAAAAATAAACAAACACGTTTGGTGTTTGCCAAAAGGCATGTGGGAGACTCCCCAAACATATGAAATAAGGTACTCTGGTCAGATGAGACTAAAATGTTGTTTTTGGCCATGAAGGAAAACGCTATGTCTGGCGCAAAACCCAACACCTTTCATCATCCTGAGAACACCATCTCCACTGTGAAGCATGCTGGTGGCAGCATCATGCTGTGGGGATGTTTCATTGGCAGGGACTGGGAAACTGGTCAGAATTTAAGAAATGATGGATGGAGCTAAATACAGGGAAATTCTTGAGGGAAATCAGTTTCAGTCTTCCACAGATTTGAGACTGGGACAAAGGTTCACCTTCCAGAAGGACGATGACCCTAAGTATACTGCTAAAGCAACACAAGTGGTTTAAGGGGAACATCTAAATGTCTTGGAATGGCCAAGTCAAAGCCCAGACCTCAATCCAATTGAGAATCTGTGGTATGACTTAAAGATTGCTGTACACCAGCGGACCCATCCAACTTGAAGAAGCTGGAGCAGTTTTGCCTTGAAGAATGGGAAAAAATCCCAGTGCCTAGATGTGCCAAGCTTATAGAGACATGCCCCAAGAGACTTGCTGTAATTGCTGCAAAAGGGGGGTGAATAGTTAGGCACACTCAAGTTCTGTTTTTTTTGTCTTATTTCTTGTTTGTTTCACAAAAGCTTCAAAGTGGTAGGCATGTTGTGTAAATCAAATGATACAAACACCCAACAAAAATCTATTTTAATTCCAGGTTGTAAGGCTGTAGGAAAAATGCCTAGGGCTGAATACTTTCGCAAGCCACTGTAACTGGGTTTTGGCCTTCTTAATTAAATCAGTCTTTGAGTAAAAATAGGATCCATTTGATCTGATACTAATGGAGTTCACAATGGTATTCCTCAAGTCAGTGCTATCAATCCAATTGTGTTCAACATTATGACTAACGATGTGTTTTCAAATGTAGGTAGGGGTATTGGGGCTTCCCTATATGCTGATGATGGAGCTATTTGTAAGAGGGTAAGGAATGTCTCTCGTGAACAAATCTATTCAACAAGCTATAGTGGATGTTGAAATATGGTCGATTGATTGGGGTTTTAAATTGTCAGTGGCAACGTTTTGCTGTATGTTCTTCTCAAATAATAAAATTGCTGATAAATACAGTTGTGTCTGTGTGGACAGCCTATGGGGAGGGTTTCTAAGTACAAATATTTGGGTCTATGGTTCAATGAGCGATGTACATGGAAAGATCATGTCGTGAATGTTGAAACAAGGTGTAAGACGGTGGTGAATCTTATGCGCTTGGTCTCTGGTTATGATTTGGGTGCTGACAGACAATCGTTGATGGATATTTATAGAGCTCTGATCAGGACGACCATTGATTACAGGTGTATAGTTTACCGAACAGCAGCGAAGACTTGGCTTCATTGGCTGGACAGTATATAGCTTTAAGGATATGTATTGGTGCATTTAAATCAACACATGTGCCTTACTAGTGGAGGAAGGTGAGATACCTTTAGATATATGGCGTAAAATAGTTGTCATTCATTTATTGGATTAGGCTGAAAGGCTGTGGTTGACCATCCCACTGCTACTGTTCTAGATGACTGTTGGGAATATACTAGTAGATAAGGCAGGGGTTTTGGTTGGACAGTTGGAAAAAACTTGCTAATGAGAGTGGTTTGAGGGAGTTGGAGGTTAGCCCTTCTGTAGTGATAGGGGATGTTCCTCAATGATTACTCCCATATCCTGTTGTTGATATAACCTTAGTAGAGAAAATGAAATATTGGTCAGAAATCAGTGATATAGGGAAACTGGTTGACAATTACATTGGTAAAAGTGTTTATGCATTTTTACTTCTTTTCACAGATGCATCCAAGGACCCAGTTAGTGGACGCAAAGGAGCAGGTATTTACGTTCCTGAATTTGATGTGCAGATATGTAGAAGACTAACAGATGAAATGTCCGTACTATAAGTTGAACTGTTGGCGATAGTAGTTGCCCTCCAGTGGGTGGAAGACGCACAACCTGTCTGAATTATAGTATGCTCAGATTCTCTGTCTGTATATCTTTTGAATATTTTATCATCTGGCAAATCTAATAGGAGTGACCTACTATTGTAGGTATTCATTTTATTATGGAGAATTGAGAGACTGGGTGTAGTAGTGAGATTCTTCTGGGTCCAAGCCCATTTGGGTGCGGAAGGGAATGAAATTGTAGACCAGTTAGCCAAAACAGCTTTACAACAAGATAATTTATATAAATGTTCCACTGAGGCCAAATTTAAGATCAGAACTCTATTTTGATAGATGTGTGGCAGATGAGATGGGACTGAGCCCAAGGGCCGGCATTTACACTGCCGTTCAAAAGTTGGGGTCACTTAGAAATGTCCTTGTTTTTGAAAGAACCATTGTTGTCCATTAAAATAACATCAAATTGATCAGAAATACAGTGTAGGCATTGTTAATGTTGTAAATGACTATTGTAGCTGGAAACGGCAGATTGTTTTAAATGGAATATCTACATAGGCCCATTATCAGCAACCATCAGGTCTGTGTTCCAAAGGCACATTGTGTTAGCAAATCCAAGTTTATCATTTTAAAAGGCTAATTGAACATTAGAAAACCCTTTTGCAATTATGTTAGCACAGCTGAAAACGGTTGTTCTGATTAAACAAGCAATAAAACTGTCCTTCTTTAGACTAGTTGAGTATCTGGACCATCAGCAATTGTGGGTTTGATTACAGGGTCAAAATGGCCAGAAACAAATAACTTGCTTCTGAAACTCGTCAGTCTATTCTTGTTCAGATAAATGAAGGCTATTCCATGCGAGAAATTGCTTTTTTTCCTGTGAAGAACATGTAAAATAACACATTTATATTATTTGCAGTACCAGTCAAAAGTTTGGACTCACCTAATCATTCAAGGGATTTTCTTTATTTTTACTATTTTCTACATTAGAATAATAGTGAAGACATTAAAACACATGGAATCATGTAGTAACAAAGTAAAACTTCGGAAACAGGTCGAGAAACATGATGTGTCCGAGGTTGTGACAGGAAATGACACTTCAGAATATCAGAGTCAAAGTTCACCCACGGGTAGGACTACCTCTTTATTTCTTGAATAGGCTCCAACACAAAGCCGTCGTTGTTAGTAGCCTAAAGTAAAATTTAAGACTTTAAATTAGGCCTTCATGAATTATCCTACTTTTAGCACCCATGCCTCTGTGGCTGATGGTTTATAGTAATGTAAGTTATGTAAATTACTTGAATATGGCTTATTGTGAGGTCAATAACTGATAAATAACTTAATTATGGGATTTTTTTATTTATTTTTTATTTAAATCAATTATAGCAGTAGCAAGCTTACATACCGTCCTCCTCAAACTGAACAGTACATCAGTATAGCCTATAGATCATTTGATTGAGACCACACTATATTGTGTGCCCAGAAAAGAATCCAGGTAAACAACAAATTCTCAAACACTGAGCAATATGACATTTAATTGATTAAATTACATGACTAACCTGGACAAAAAAAAATAATACTAAACCCTCCCCCTGACTGAAATTGAAAAACCATGGCCCTCCCACATTTTCCTCCGGGTAACAATTGTGTACATTTCGACCACTCCCTTACCAACCATTTAACAGATTCTGTTAACATTGTGATAACCCTCCAGATGTGGAGTCCTCATTCAGTTTAATTGAAAGTGGTAATTTCCCACAAATGAACCCTATTACATTATGAATCCCCTGCATTTGACACTGAGCTAATTCTCTATCTGAAATAACTGTATGAATCATATAGCCCTTAGAGTACTATTGCATTCGATGGGCCCTGGTTAGAGTAGTCCACTAATATAGGGATTAAGGTGCCAATTGGGACGTACAAACATCACTAACAGTGAAATCACCTGATTCTTTCAGGTATGTGCGAGTGGAAAGAAGGACATGACGAGAACGTTAAAATAAATAAAATACATTACTCTCCAATCCAGAGGGACTAGATCAATCGTGGGCACACAGTGGTTTGTTATAATTACAGGCATAGGAAACTTCTGAAAAGGCGTCTTAGTTACCAAACAAATTGGTGCCCATCTGGGCAATTTTCTTAGGAGGAAGATTGTAATTGCTGTTTTTGTAGCGTGTGCTGCTCTCCATGCCGGAGTGATATGTATTCATCGCATTTCAGATGATTACAGAGTCAATTACATGCCAATCATGCCATTCCTAGCTAATGCTGGTTGCACATTATTTTGACAGGGAGGATGTCATGCTGAAGGTGTATCAAAAAAGAGGGGGAACAAGAAAATAAAGAGAATATAATATGAATGGGGAGAGATGCAAATGGATGAATAATGAAATTGCTGTTTAAATAGCCAAAACATTGCTGGGCACAAATTACCATGCAACCTTCATATCCAGTTCCACAGCTGCAAATATCACTAGCTGGTCCAATTGCAAGAGCCAGTCATTGGCAAGTTGATGACAGGCAGTTTGTTAAAGATAAATTAACATCCTTAATTGTATATTACTGTATGTGTTTAGGTGAACACATATAGCCTATGCCTAACACCCTGTCTTTTTCTTTGTTATGGTAAGGTAAATTATACTAATCTCAGTAATATTAGGTATTTCTATCAGATGATAGGCCTAACCACTGTTTACAGAGTGTGGCTATAATGGCTATAAGAAAGGAAGCATTGCTCAGTATGTGGCACCATCTTCTGGAAAGGACATGCTATTGTTTTTTAGGTATAGCCCCCTTTTTTTCAATATTTTCCTAAATTATATACCAAAATCTAACTGCCTGTAGCTCAGGCCCTGAAGCAAGGATATGCATATTCTTGGTACCATTTGAAAGGAAACACTTTGAAGTACCTAATATTACTGAGATTAGTACAGTATTGGCAAACTTCAGACGGGCATGTATGTGCTTTCTTGAGCAGGGGGACCTTGCGGGCGCTGCAGGATTTCAGCCCTTCACGGCGTAGTGTGTTACCAATTGTTTTCTTGGTGACTATGGTCCCAGCTGCCTTGAGATCATTGACAAGATCCTCCCATGTAGTTCTGGGCTGATTCCTCACCGTTCTCATGATCATTGCAACTCTCCGAGGTGAGATCTTGCATGGAGCCCCAGGCCAAGGGATATTGACAGTTCTTTTGTTTCTTCCATTTGCGAATAATCGCACCAACTGTTGTCACCTTCTCACCAAGCTGCTTGGCGATGGTCTTGTAGCCCATTCCAGCCTTGTGTAGGTCTACAATATTGTCCCTTACATCCTTGGAGAGCTCTTTGGTCTTGGCCATAGTGGAGAGTTTGGAATCTGATTGCTTCTGTGGACAGGTGTCTTTTATACAGGTAACAAGCTGAGATTAGGAGCACTCCCTTTAAGAGTGTGCTCCTATTCTCAGCTCGTTACCTGTATAAAAGACACCTGGGAGCCAGAAATCCTTCTGATTGAGAGGGGGTCAAATACTTAGTTCCCTCATTAAAATGCAAATCATTTTATAACATTTTTGACATGCGTTTTTCTGGATTGCTTTGTTATTCTGTCTCTCACTGTTCAAATAAACCTACCATTAAAATTATAGACGGATCCTTTCTTTGTCAGTGGGCAAATGTACAAAATCAGCAGGGGATCAAATACTTTTTTCCCTCACTGTATGCACAGATGCACAAACATGCATGCACAAACAGACATAGATACACACTCTACCACCTGTTGGTTCTTCTAGAATCATACCATACATACATTATAGACTGATCATTTCTTTGTCAGTGGACAAACGTACAAAATCAGCAGGGGATCAAATACTTTTCCCCCATCACTGTAGGAGAATATAACAATATATCTGGTAGAAGAAAATACAAAGAATCAACCCAACCATATTTTTCCCTACCACCATCTTTGAAATGCAAGGGAAAGGTCTCTGTTCTAGCCATAACTCTGGTTGTAATTCTGATAGTGTCCACAAGATGGCAGCAGTGTATGTGCAAAGTTTCAGAACATGATCTATGAGTGAACTACAACACTTTTAGTGTGTCCCGAGGTACATTTGGGCAAATCGTGAAGGAGACATTCACATTACATTTTCTGCAAGAATATCATCAAATCGGTATACTTGGACTTTGATTTAGCTTTCCAATTATTAGTAGCCATATTATAAGTTCAACATTTGCAAAACAACCATTTTTCATAACTCTAAATATCCTTATTTTTGTCCAAAAGGAAAAGGCATGCTGTTGTACAAGGTTATTAGCTAAATTGTACGACATATACATGGTTTACGGATACTCCCGTAAAGCCCAGCTCATTGGCTATCTAGCTAGCTTTGTTTGACCCCAATTGGTGCTTATTTGACAAAGATAGTCATTCAAGTGATGACCGCCTGCATCATCGGCGTGCCATGAAGGTGTCGCTCTCTGACCAAATATGGCATCCTATAGGATTTACTACACCCCTAATGATGTAGTGAAGTCTTGTTATGTTCTAGGATCTCTGAGGAATACATACAAACATGATTTAACTCGTTGAAACAACATTTAGGGTGAGATTCACAGATTCCTTTCTTTGCAATTGGAACGAGTGGAAATACAATATCGATCATGCATGCTATATGGACCTTTTTAACATATGAAAAATGATTTGATCCAACAAATGACACTTCATGTCATCTCTGGGACCCTTTGGATGATAAAGAGGAAGATTTCAGAATGTAAGTACACATTTCACCTTCAGAGTTGAATTGATCAAACCTATCGTGGTGAAAACTGTTTTGTTGTTAGGAGCTATCCTCAAACAACAGCATGACATTTTCCTCAATAATAGCTACTGTAAATTGGACAGTGGAGTTATATTAACAATAATTTAAGCTTTCAGCCAGTATAAGACATATGTACCGACATTTGTTGTTTCTCTAAAAATCTGCGATTTTGACATAGTGCCCAGCATCTTAAGAATAGGCGTCCTGTCAACGGGACAGTTGTAAATCATGCAGTGCCTTGAGTGAACAAAACATTAAGACCACCTTCCTAATATTGAGAACAGCCTCAATTCGTTGGGGATGGTAGAGGGAGCTTCCTTCCTTTTCCAAAACAACAAGATACATTTTTTTGCAGAAATGAGACTAAGAGATGAGTTGTTTTGGGGAGTTGGTTAATCTGTTAAGGGTTTCAGACACTCCCAGGATGATCAGAAGTGGTTCTGGGTCAATTGAACTGTCCAGAATATCAGCGAGGATCCTAAACATTCCACACCAATAATCATACAGGTTAGAGCATAGGGCAAAGCAGTGTACCCTGCGCAGCATGACATTTATCACACATAGCAGATGTATCAGGAAATATCCTATGCAGCTTAGTTTTGGAATAGTGTAATACCTTGAATTGTATGAGACAATGTCTGGAGTTTATGGAGCAGGTGTGGATATACTCCAAGCTATCTTCCCAGTCTGCCACAAAAATGGCATTCCCTAGCGCTTCCTCACACTTTGCCTTAACCTGTTGGGGCTAGGGGGCAGTATTTTCACGGCTGGATAAAAAAAACGTACCCGATTTAATCTGGTTACTAATCCTACCCAGTAACTAGAATATGCATATACTTATTATATATGGATAGAAAACACCCTAAAGTTTCTAAAACTGTTTGAATGGTGTCTGTGAGTATAACAGAACTCATTTGGCAGGCAAAACCCTGAGACATTTTCTGACAGGAAGTGGATACCTGATGTGTTGAATTACCTTTAAGCCTATGTCATTGAAACACACAGGGGTTGATTAATGTTTTGGCACTTCCTATTGCTTCCACTAGATGTCACCAGCCTTTACAAAGTGTTTTGAGTCTTTTACTGTGAGATCTGACCGAACAAGAGCCATGGAACGGTGATGGCCGATTAGACTCTGGTGCGCGAGTTCATGTTGGGTACCCTCGTTCCAATACGTTATAAAAGAGAATGCATTCGTCCACCTTGAATATTATTCATGTTCTGGTTAATGGCATCTGTAGAAGGTGTGTTAACAGAAGGTGTGTCTTCCCTGTGGCTCAGTTGGTAGAGCATGGTGTTTGCAACGCCAGCATGGTGTGTGCAACGTCAGGGTTGTGGGTTCGATTCCCACGGGGGGCCATAACAAAAACAAAAATTTTTATTAAATGCATGAAATTAAATGTATGAAATGTATGCATTCATTACTGTAAGTCGCTCTGGATAAGAGTGTCTGCTAAATGACTAAAATGTAAAAATGTTAACAGATTGAAAAGCGTCATATTGACGAGATATTAGTGTGCCTGAGGTGGGGCGTATTTTTATGCATCCGTCAAATATGGAAGGTTTAGCCTTCCGGAAGATGTTTTCTAACAGTCTCTAATCTGTAGGTATCTGAAAAAGTTACTTCTGGGAAGATTATAGGTTTCCCTCAACAAATCAAAGGAGGCAAAGGTCCCTTTATATATAGCTCCCCTATGGTATTTATCCCTAGTTCTCCCCATCGCTCAAAAGGTGTTATCAAGGTTAGAGGGGGCAAAGGAGGGATTCCTGGCAATAAGGAGCAGGAATGATATTGGTCTAAGGACAAAGTAGACTTTAATTTGCTTCCAGACTCAGACTGTGCTATGTATAAATAGGATTGTTACTATCGCCAACTTGACAGGCGACAAAATCACAGCGCCAATAGAGAAGGGGTGGCAATTCTCACGCTCCATACTAAGCCAACTGGATGACGGAAGTGCCTCATCCAGCAAAAACTTAACAGCACCGAGGTTAGCGGCCCAATAGTAAAATATAAAATTTGGGAGAGACAATCCTCCTTCCATCTTGCATTTAAAAGAGGTTTTTACCCATCCTGTGTGTTTTATAATCCCAGATGAATGGATTGATAATTGAGTCCAGTTGTTTATGAAAGGACTTAGGTATGAATACTGGGATGTTCTGGAATAGGTAAAGCAGTTGTGGGAGGAAGACTATTTTAATGACATTAATTCTTCCGAGCAATGATTACATTTACATTTAAGTCATTTAGCAGACGCTCTTATCCAGAGTGACTTACAAATTGGTGCATTCACCTTATGATATCCAGTGGAACAACCACTTTACAATAGTGCATCTAAATCTTTTAAGGGGGGGGGGGGGGGTTAGAAGGATTACTTTATCCTATCCTAGGTATTCCTTAGAGGTGGGGTTTCAGGTGTCTCCGGAAGGTGGTGATTGACTCCGCTGTCCTGGCGTCGTGAGGGAGCTTGTTCCACCATTGGGGTGCCAGAGCAGCGATCAGTTTTGACTGGGCTGAGCGGGAACTGTGCTTCCTCAGAGGTAGGGGGGCCAGCAGGCCAGAGGTGGATGAACGCAGTGCCCTTGTTTGGGTGTAGGGCCTGATCAGAGCCTGAAGGTATGGAGGTGCCGTTCCCTTCACAGCTCCGTAGGCAATCACCATGGTCTTGTAGCGGATGCGAGCTTCAACTGGAAGCCAGTGGAGAGAGCGGAGGAGCGGGGTGACGTGAGAGAACTTGGGAAGGTTGAACACCAGACGGGCAGCGGCGTTCTGGATGAGTTGTAGGGGTTTAATGGCACAGGCAGGGAGCCCAGCCAACAGCGAGTTGCAGTAATCCAGACGGGAGATGACAAGTGCCTGGATTAGGACCTGCGCCGCTTCCTGTGTGAGGCAGGGTCGTACTCTGCGAATGTTGTAGAGCATGAACCTACAGGATCGGGTCACCGCCTTGATGTTAGTGGAGAACGACAGGGTGTTGTCCAGGATCACGCCAAGATTCTTAGAACTCTGGGAGGAGGACACAAGGGAGTTGTCAACCGTGATGGCGAGATCATGGAATGGGCAGTCCTTCCCCAGGAGGAAGAGCAGCTCCGTCTTGCCGAGGTTCAGCTTGAGGTGGTGATCCGTCATCCACACTGATATGTCTGACAGACATGCAGAGATGCGATTCGCCGCCTGGTTATCAGAAGGGGGAAAGGAGAAGATTAATTGTGTGTCGTCTGCATAGCAATGATAGGAGAGACCATGTGAGGATATGACAGAGCCAAGTGACTTGGTGTATAGCGAGAATAGGAGAGGGCCTAGAACAGAGCCCTGGGGGACACCAGTGGTGAGAGCGCATGGTGCGGAGACAGATTCTCGCCACGCCACCTGGTAGGAGCGACCTGTCAGGTAGGACGCAATCCAAGCGTGGGCCGCGCCGGAGATGCCCAACTCGGAGAGGGTGGAGAGGAGGATCTGATGGTTCACAGTATCAAAGGCAGCAGATAGGTCTAGAAGGATGAGAGCAGAGGAGAGAGAGTTAGCTTTAGCAGTGCGGAGAGCCTCCGTGACACAGAGAAGAGCAGTCTCAGTTGAATGCCCAGTCTTGAAACCTGACTGATTAGGATCAAGAAGGTCATTCTGAGAGAGATAGCAGGAGAGCTGGCCAAGGACGGCACGTTCAAGAGTTTTGGAGAGAAAAGAAAGAAGGGATACTGGTCTGTAGTTGTTGACATCGGAGGGATCGAGTGTAGGTTTTTTCAGAAGGGGTGCAACTCTCGCTCTCTTGAAGACGGAAGGGACGTAGCCAGCGGTCAAGGATGAGTTGATGAGCGAGGTGAGGTAGGGGAGAAGGTCTCCGGAAATGGTCTGGAGAAGAGAGGAGGGGATAGGGTCAAGTGGGCAGGTTGTTGGGCGGCCGGCCGTCACAAGACGCGAGATTTCATCTGGAGAGAGAGGGGAGAAAGAGGTCA
Organism: Salmo salar; assembly: GCF_965601325.2. Taxonomy (NCBI): domain Eukaryota; kingdom Metazoa; phylum Chordata; class Actinopteri; order Salmoniformes; family Salmonidae; genus Salmo; species Salmo salar. The sequence continues at coordinate 22,478,600 of NC_138309.1, read as the reverse complement.
AAGCACAGAGTAGGGCAGTGTGAGCAGGACCAGCGGTGTCGTTAAACTTAGCAAACGAGGATCGGATATCGTCAACCTTCTTTTCAAAATGGTTGACGAAGTCATCCGCAGAGAGGGAGGGAGGGGGACGAGGATTCAGGAGGGAGGAGAAGGTAGCAAAGAGCTTCCTAGGGTTAGAGGCAGATGCTTGGAATTTAGAGTGGTAGAAAGTGGCTTTAGCAGCAGAGACAGAAGAGGAGAATGTAGAGAGGAGGGAGTGAAAGGATGCCAGGTCCGCAGGGAGGCGAGTTTTCCTCCATTTCCGCTCGGCTGCCCGGAGCCCTGTTCTGTGAGCTCGTAGTGAGTCGTCGAGCCACGGAGCAGGAGGGGAGGACCGAGCCGGCCTGGAGGATAGGGGACAGAGAAAATCAAAGGATGCAGAAAGGGAGGAGAGGAGGGTTGAGGAGGCAGAATCAGGAGATGGGTTGGAGAAGGTTTGAGCAGAGGGAAGAGATGATAGGATGGAAGAGGAGAGAGTAGCGGGAGAGAGAGAGCGAAGGTTGGGACGGCGCAATACCATCCGAGTAGGGGCAGAGTGAGAAGTGTTGGATGAGAGCAAGAGGGAAAAGGATACAAGGTAGTGGTCGGAGATTTGGAGGGGAGTTGCAATGAGATTAGTGGAAGAACAGCATCTAGTAAAGATGAGGTCAAGCGTATTGCCTGCCTTGTGAGTAGGGGGAGAAGGTGAGAGGGTGAGGTCAAAAGAGGAGAGGAGTGGAAAGAAGGAGGCAGAGAGGAATGAGTCAAAGGTAGACGTGGGGAGGTTAAAGTCACCCAGAACTGTGAGAGGTGAGCCATCTTTAGGAAAGGAACTTATCAAGGCGTCAAGCTCATTGATGAACTCTCCAAGGGAACCTGGAGGGCGATAAATGATAAGGATGTTAAGCTTGAAAGGGCTGGTAACTGTGACAGCATGGAATTCAAATGAGGAGATAGACAGATGGGTCAGGGGAGAAAGAGAGAATGTCCACTTGGGAGAGATGAGGATTCCAGTGCCACCACCCCGCTGGCTCGATGCTCTAGGGGTATGCGAGAACACGTGGGCAGACGAAGAGAGAGCAGTAGGAGTAGCAGTGTTATCTGTGGTAATCCATGTTTCCGTCAGCGCCAGGAAGTCTAGGGACTGGAGGGTAGCATAGGCTGAGATGAACTCAGCCTTGTTGGCTGCAGACCGGCAGTTCCAGAGGCTGCCGGAGACCTGGAACTCTACGTGGGTCGTGCGCGCTGGGACCACCAGGTTAGAGTGTCAGCGGCCACGCGGTGTGAAGCGTTTGTATGGCCTGTGCAGAGGCGAGAGAACAGGGATAGACAGACACATAGTTGACAAGCTACAGAAGTGTTGTTTCTTGTATTATTGTCTCGTGTCTTTAGAGAACTGTTTCACTTTGATATCCTTTTTCTTCTGTCCTGATTTTCTCTTTCTTTTCTTCTGTTAACTAGATATTCTTTGTTGTTCTTCGTTAGCTAGCTAGCTTCTTCCAAAAGAGTCCCTAGCAACTGCTTAGCAACTGGTAAACAATTCAGCTAGCTAAGATAACTACAATTTTATGAAAAATTGTTATTTTTCAAAAGCCTATCTTCTTTGTTTGTTGCTTGTTTTTTCTCCTCTTCAGTCTTGCAGTTTTCTTTTGCTTTTTTCCGATGTACTTCACTCTAAAAACCATGTAAATTTCAATATTTGTAGGAGCTCATTTTTCAGCTGCTGCTGCTCAAATATGATATTGGGAGTGTTCTCCAAAATTGTGTTTGGCTTGAGTTCTTGCATCTGAGGGGGTAAATTATCTTTAACCTCTATGGGCTAGGTGGGACGCTAGCGTGCCACCCGTGGTGCACTCCATCAACAGCAGGTGCATTTCAAGAGCGGCAAATTTGAATCCAAATAAATGTCAAAATTCAAATTTTTCAAACATACAACTATTTTACACCCTTTGAAAGATAAACATCTCCTTAATCTAACCACGTTTTACGATTTCAAAAAGGTTTTACGGCGAAAGCATAAATTTAGAGTATGTTAGGACAGTACATTTACAAGAGTTGTGTGTAATGTTTTGTCAATTCAAAGACAGGGTAACCAAAACCATAAAACCAGCTAAAATGATGCACTAACCTTTTACAATCTCCATCAGATGACACTCCTAGGACATTATGTTAGACAATGCATGCATTTTTAGTTCTATCAAGTTCATATTTATATCCAAAAACAGCGTTTTACTATGGCATTGATGTTGAGGAAATCGTTTCCCTCCAATAACCGGCAGTCAAGTCAGCGTCACTAATTAAATAATTAAAATTAGAAAACATTGGTAAAATATTATATTGTCATTTAAAGAATTATAGATTTACATCTCTTGAACGCAATCAACTTGCCAGATTTAAAAATAACCTTACTGGAAAATCACACTTTGCAATAATCTGAGCACTGCGCCCAGAAAAATACGCGTTGCGATACAGACTAGACGTCATGTTGGGGAGATCTAAAATCGAAAATACTATGTAAATAATCCATTACCTTTGATTCTCTTCATCAGATGTCACTTCCAGGTATCACAGGTCCATAACGAATGTAGTTTTGTTCAAAAAAGCTCATCATTTATGTCCAAAAATCTCCGTCTTGTTAGCACATGATCTAAGCCAGCCGGACTTCTCGTCATGAACGAGGGGAAAAAATATATTTACGTTCGTTCAAACATGTCAAACGTTGTATAGCATAAATCATTAGGGCCTTTTTTAACCAGAACATGAATAATATTCAAGGTGGACGAATGCATACTCTTTTATAACGTATTGGAACGAGGGTACCCAACATGAACTCGCGCGCCAGGTGTCTAATGGGACATCATCGTTCCATGGCTCTTGTTCGGTCAGATCTCCCTCCAGAAGACTCAAAACACTTTGTAAAGGCTGGTGACATCTAGTGGAAGCAATAGGAAGTACCAAAATATTCCTCAGCCCCTGTGTTTTTCAATGGGATAGGTTTAAAGGTAATACAACACATCAGGTATCCACTTCCTGTCAGAAAATGTCTCAGGGTTTTGCCTGCCAAATGAGTTCTGTTATACTCACAGACACCATTCAAACAGTTTTAGAAACTTTAGAGTGTTTTCTATCCATATATAATAAGTATATGCATATTCTAGTTACTGGGTAGGATTAGTAACCAGATTAAATCGGGTACATTTTTTTTATCCAGACGTGCAAATGCTGCCCCCTAGCCCTAACAGGTTAACCTCTGGGAAATGGGGGCAGTACTGAGTAGCTTGGATGAAAAATGTGCCCAAAGTAAAATGCCTGCTACTCAGGTCCAAAAGCTGGAATATGCATATAATTAGTAGATTTGGATAGAAAACACTCTGAAGTTTCTAAAACTGTTTGAATGATGTCTAACAGAACTCATATGGCAGGCAAAAACCGGAGAAAAAAATCCAACCAGGAAGTGGGAAATCTGAGGTTTGTAGTTTTTCCAAGTGATTGCCTATCCAATATACTGTGTCTGTGCGGTCATATTGCACTTCCTAAGGCTTCCACTAGATGTCAACAGTCTTTAGAACATTGTTTCAGGCTTCTACTGTGAATGGGGAGAGAATAAGAGCTGATTGTATCAGGTGTCTGGAAAATTGGCATGAGCTCAATCATACGCACGGCCGTGAGAGCGAGCTGCCTTTCCTTTCAATTCTAAAGACAAAGGAATTGTCCGGTTGGAATATAATTGAAGATTTATGATAAAAACATCCTAAAGATTGATTCTATACATCGTTTGACATGTTTCTACGAACTGTAATGTAACTATTTTGACATTTCGTCTTGACTAAACTCGCGCGCTTAGTGAATTTGGAGTGCTGGACTAAACGCGAACAAAATTGATGTATTTGGACATAAAGAGGAACTTTATCGAACAAAACAAACATTTATTGTGAAACTGGGATTCCTGGGAGTGCATTCCGATGAAGATCAAAGGTAAGTGAATATTTATAATGCTATTTCTGACTTCTGTTGACTCCACAATATGGCGGGTATCTGTATGGCTTGTTTTGGTGTCTGAGCGCTGTACTCAGATTATAGCAAAGTGTGCTTTCGCCGTAAAGCTTTTTTGAAATCTGACAGCGGTTGCATTAAGGAGAAGTTTCTATAATTCAATGCATAACACTTGTATCTTTTATCAACGTTTATGATGAGTATTTCTGTAAATTGATGTGCTCATTCACCGGAAGTTTGAGGCAAAACATTTCTGAACATTACACGCCAATGTAAAAATGGGGTTTTTGGATATAAATATGAACTTTATCGAGCAAAACATACATGTATTGTGTAACATGAAGTCCTATGAGTGCCATCTGATGAACATCAAAGGTTAGTGATTAATTTTAGCTGTATTTCTGGTTTTTGTGACGCCTCTCCTTGCTTGGAAAATGGCTGTGGTTTTTCTTGTCTAGGTGCTGTCCTAGCCTTTTTTAAATCGGACACTGGTTGGATTAACAAGAAGTCTATATTTAAAATGTTGTATAATACTTGTATGTGTGAGAAATTAGAATTATGAGATTTTTGTTGTTTTGAATTTGGCGCTCTGCTATTTCACTGGCTGTTGGCGAGGTGGGACGCTAGCGTCCCACATTTCTCAGAAATTAAATAGTGAGGGGTATTGTTTGGTAACTACAATTCCTACTTAATTTATAGTTGAACAGGTCTATGGTAGAAGACCATTTCTGTCTCTGACAAGGAATAAATGGCTACCATATCCATCAACAGTCCATTCTCCTGTATCTCAGGTACAACATTGTCTGAGTTGGTTTCCCTGGACTGAATATCTTACTAACACATTTGAAATCTATCAAGAAAGTATTTTGCGTGGACAAACTTTGTTTCATGTAAGATTTTGAATATGGAGCACTGTATTAAATAAATGGCTACTTTTCTACTTGTCTTCCCCAGTCATTTACAGAAGTGGAATAAAATGTTTTAAAAACATCCATGTGTCTAGTTAGGGATGACACATGTTAGTCTTAACATAATCACTGTTCAAAAATTGACAAGTCATGTGTTTATATGTGCCAATTTGTTGATTGTCTTAAACATGCATCATCCATAACTAGACACACAGATGTGTTAAGTTGTTTTTAACACATCCGTTTCAAAAGTGTAGATGCATGACGACTTCGGATACGCAATGTGATTGGTCAATAATCTAACATGTTGGATGGATTAATACTTTTAACACATTAATTGCAGGAATTGACATGTTGGAAAATGTACACAAATCACGTTGTGCCAACACGGTGATTGTGTTAAAAGCAACACGTGTCACCCCTAACTAAACACAGATATGTTTGAGCATTTAATTATGCTAATCATTTACAAAATTGTTGATTTGGAGCTGTTAACCTGGGTACATGACCAATAGAAAAAAAATGAAGGTCACTAAGACCTGACCTATAATGTCATATACTCATTATTTAGGCTGTGGACTTGGGTTCTGGAAATATGTTAATAGAACATGCAGTGAGGCTGTTCGATATTTACTCAAGCATATTGATTGTGTGAGGAGTTTTGTGAAGGGGTCCTAGAGAAAAATGGTACATTTTAGATTGGGCCGGTAAGTACAAGGTCATCCAATCAGCATAAATCCTGCAGAGTGGACCTTAGAGGCTCTGAATGATTGCATTTAAAGACATCAATGTCAGCAAAGATGGCAAGGAACACACATTCAAATACAAAAACTCTTTGGTAGAAAATAGCAGCATAGTACTGTATCAACTTTAGAGGGCAGCAAAGTTAATATTAATGATAAAATAACCTGTTCAAGCAGGTTTGCAGTTAGTTTACCATACGCAAATAGTTAAAAACTTTAGGTTTGACTGTGTGCAAAAATGTGACTTGCATCACTGATCCAATTTGGATTAATGCCATCATTAATATTGTGAATAAATTAATGAATTTGATTTCATTAATCAAGTGTCAACAGTTCACCCATTCAAAAGCTAACTTGAACTGCTTACTTTGACATATGTGCACATTCCTACTACTATAGCCTGGAATTACATTCCTGAATCAGACTTGACCTTTCCTTCAACCCATAAAAGAGAGCCCTTTCCAAACAAAAGACCAGAGAACACTTCTGTCAGAATACGAGTGCTCACAGCCTGAGGGAAAATGTCAACATCTATCCTGCCTCATCAAAACTAATTCTGTCAGTGGTACACAAAAGACTCAAGTGTTAAGATCACAAATTCAAACAGGGATGAAAAAATTACCCCCCCACACATTAAATTCTGAGGTGCCTTTTTATGATGCCAGTGTCATAGAATAGACTACACAATGACAAAGGGTTACACCCTCTTCAGCTAATGCCTGCAACTACACCTTCTGGCCTTTACCAGCATATTGTGTTCCAGAGGTTGGCAATGATTCCATCTCTGACAGTAGTTAAGCTTCATTCTCATTAGCGTATCCAAATAGGGCCATTATGTGTTCAATTAACCAGGCCAGACAGAGCACAAACCATACAATGTCACTGTGCACAGAGCTGGCAGAGCTGAGAGAGCCATCAATTATATAGACACTGAAAGCAGTGGACAATAAGCTGTCGTATGCCCCTCGGTATGCACCTTTCAAGGCCGTCCCCGCAATTGAGCCAGTGATTCCCGCCACCATTTTGAATCGAGCCAATAACCCTAACCACCCCAACTGAAATCAAAGAGGCTATCAATCTGTGCACAAAAGAACCTGCCACCCTTCTGTGTACGCTATTGTATTGTGCGGCTGTCCATAAACTATCATGAAGCCCACCTCCTACAGACCAAACTGTTTGAGCCAAAATGAAGGAACAAAAATGAAGGAACAGATTGACTGGGGCACACAAAGAACAGCAGTGTTCTTCAGGCAACTAGCCAGCGAGAGGCAAATGAGAATAAGGGAAAGAAGGGGTATGCATGGGGATAAAAATGATTCTTTGGTGGGAGAGCCAAACCGAGAGGAAAGAAAGACTGGAGGAGAGGAGAAGGGAGGAGAGAGAGAGAGAGAGAGAGAGGGGAGAATAGAGAGAAAGAGAATAAGAGAACGAGAAACAGAGAGAGAGAGAGAAGAGAGAGAGAAGATGGAGGGAGAGAGAGCTTAAATAGAGACAGAGGGAGAGACAGAAGGGGGTCAAGAGAAAGAGAGTTTGGTGTCTGCTGTGGGGAAGCCAAATGTCTGTGGGCCAGCAGCCAAGAGGAGAGGCCAGTCATCATGACAGAGAGCCAAGACAATGTTGCCATCCTGCCAGGCTTCACAGCCAGAAAAAGAGCTCTACCGGTCTCCAATAGCTCTGAGGCCTCCATGTAATCAGTAATGTAATCTGATTACTTTGAACTTTCCCTTTAAGAGGCATTAGAAGACAGAAATATATATTACCAATTGAACGACATCTTTTGCCAAATAAATCTACATTAGAGTTGACATAGTAGCTGGCCATAAATGGATGTTGCATTTTACTTCAGAGGTTGGTCATGTAGGCTTATTTTAACCCATTGCTTTCTAATTACATATACTTATATGATTAGGCTATATCTTTACATTAAAAACCAAAGTCTGACAGATTTCCAGTCATTCCAATACATTTAATAACCCATGATCTTCAAGAATAATACTTGAAAATATAGTTTAGCCAAGTTGTTTTACTTGTGCATAATCCAATAACGAAGGAGTTAGCCTATTTTGTTATTGATGATTTTGTTGTCATGGAGGACTGATTGGGCTCATTCCTTAGAGTTGAAAAATAAATGCTGCTTTCAGAATGGCATGCTTTGAGCACTACCGAAAAGTGTTATTTGCATGTCAAAAATATGCAATTTCCTGCATTTGCGATAAGCCTATTTTGTTCATGTTTTTGATGTCAACACTTTATTATCTCGAAAATGTATGTCTGTTTAAGTCTATCAAAATTGTGCGCGTTTGAGCATGTGTCCGTTAGGACTATGGAACTATTTTTTGAAACAGCACAAATTAGATTGCGCAATAAAAGCCCAACTCATTGTTTTCTTAAATAAAACACATGTTTTACCGTTTGGAGCACAACACCACGGAGGAGTTTAGAAGGCAGGAACCACTGTTGCCAACTTAGCGACTTTGTCCCTATATTTAGCGCGAATTCAGACCCCTCTAGCGACACATTTTCAAAAAAGCCACTAGCGACAAATCTAGCAAATTTTTCTGATGTTATTGGAGACTGAGGTGAAAGCACGTATCGTTCTTACTCTTCTCAATGAGTAGCGGGTGCTGCCGTGGGCCCCACCCCCGTCCCAAAGCACTCACAGGCATCCCAGTCCTCACGCAGAGGTCCCTCCCAGCTGCAGTCAAAGCAGGAGACGTTCACCCCTCCGCGACCAGACTGCAAATGAATCGCGCATGCGGGAAGCCGCCGCTGGCTGATCCCGGCCTGGTTTACATTCAGAGCGGGATGTAAATGTAAAAATCTAAACTAAAAACTAAGTAACTCCGCCAAAGTGTCTCTTTTGGGTCACTTTTGCAGGTCCCAAGCCCGGATACAGGAGGAGGGTTGGAATTGTGACAAAAAAACAAGAATCGACAGAAGAAAGTTCATTTGTAGTTCCAAACATATTTAGGGTGTTTTTTACCCACTTTGTCTCGCCCACGACGTTATTCCTCTCCTACAGCGTCCATCACAATTACATGCACATGGCAAATTAGGTGATGACGTCATTTAGCGACTTCTAGGACAGCCAATAGCTACTTTCCTTACTGAGGAGTTGGCAACACTGGCAGGAACTCCCTCAAACATTTATTCCATAGGCTGGGATCTGCACTATGCAGCTGTTGCAATAGCACATTTTTCACTGGCTGTCGTCCATTGTTCACAAAAACAATGGTTGTTAGAGAGTTTACACTTCTTCAATTCTACCATTATTGGGTTAAAATACAGGTTTATTCAAGTTGGATAATCTTTGGATGTTCACAGCATTTGCACCATTGGAAGACATATCTTACACGAAACTCAAACCGGCTGCGCGCGTGCACCATCATGCATACATGTATTTTGTCACCCCACACCAAACGCGATCATGACACGCAGGTTAAAATATCAAAACAAACTCTGAACCAATTACAATAATTTGGGGACAGGTCGAAAAGCATTAAACAGTTATGGCAATTTAGCTTGCACTTGCAAGCTAATTTGTCCTATTTAGCTAGCTTTCTGTTGTTGCTAGCTAATTTGTCCTGGGATATAAACATTGAGTTGTTATTTTACATGAAATACACAAGGTCCTCTACTCCGACAATTAATCCACGGTCAACCGAATCGTTTTTAGTCATCTCTCCTCGTGTAATGTCGTGTGTGTGTGGCAGGGAAGTCAGGCGCAGGAGAATCGAACTTGGTATAAATGGAGTAGTTTAATAGCGTTTAACAAAACTCCAAAACCAAAGTACATAATAAATAAAAGTGGGTACAAGAACCCATCGCGCACCAATCCAAAATACACGAGCATACAAACAAAACAATCTCTGACAAGGACATGAGGGGAAACAGAGGGTTAAATACACAACATGTAATGAATGGGATTGGAACCAGGTGTGTAGGAAGACAAGACAAAACCAATGGAAAATTTAAAATGGATCAATGATGGCTAGAAGACCGGTGACGTCGACCGCCGAGCACCGCCGGAACAAGGAGAGTCATCGACTCTCCATCATACACATCATACACATATGGTGTGTCATCATAGTGGTCTCTGGTCAGACTCGCTCAGGCAGAACAATTTTAAATGTCCACCTTTTTTATGTTGATTTGAATGTCATGGAGAAAATTCAAAAGGTGTCAAATAATTTTTGCGCAAACATCCTTTCTAAATATGAAAGTAATCCTAGAAGTAATCATCTAGTTTTTAAAAAGTATCTGTAATCTGATTAAAAATATTTTTGATGGTAACATAACTGATTACAATTTGTTTTTTGTAATCAATGCCTCCCAACGCTGAGTGTGTAGGCCTCGAGTCCTGCATTAGTTTGCATTACAATGGGAACGTGCTGGCGACTAGCATAAAAACAATTTGCAGGGTCAATTTTGATTCTATATACGGGGGTTGGGTTCAAGCCAAAACAAATAGCTGGGTTGGTTTGAGGCCAACATGGGTCTGGGTCGATTGTTTTAATCATGATACAATAATTTCACTTCTATATATATACACTGCTCAAAAAAATAAAGGGAACACTTAAACAACACAATGTAAATCCAAGTCAATCACACTTCTGTGAAATCAAAATGTCCACTTAGGAAGCAACACTGATTGACAATAAATTTCACATGCTGTTGTGCAAATGGAATAGACAACAGGTGGAAATTATAGGCAATTAGCAAGACACCCCCAATAAAGGAGTGGTTCTGCAGGTGGGGACCACGGACCACTTCTCAGTTCCTATGCTTCCTGGCTGATGTTTGGTGACTTTTGAATGCTGGCGGTGCTTTCACTCTAGTGGTAGCATGAGACAGAGTCTACAACCCACACAAGTGGCTCAGGTAGTGCAGCTCATCCAGGATGGCACATCAATGCGAGCTGTGGCAAGAAGGTTTGCTGTGTCTGTCAGCATAGTGTCCAGAGCATGGAGGCGCTACCAGGAGACAGGCCAGTACATCAGGAAACGTGGAGGAGGCCGTAGGAGGGCAACAACCCAGCAGCAGGACCGCTACCTCCGCCTTTGTGCAAAGAGGAGCAGGAGAAGCACTGCCAGAGCCCTGCAAAATGACCTACAGCAGGCCACAAATGTGCATGTGTCTGCTCAAACGGTCAGAAACAGACTCCATGACGGTGGTATGAGGGCCCGACGTCCACAGGTGGGGGTTGTGCTTACAGCCCAACACCGTGCAGGACGTTTGGCAAATTCGCCACTGGCGCCCTGTGCTCTTCACAGATGAAAGCAGGTTCACACTGAGCACGTGACAGACGTGACAGAGCCTGGAGACGCCGTGGAGAACATTCTGCTGCCTGCAACATCCTCCAGCATGACCGGTTTGGCGGTGGGTCAGTCATGGTGTGGGGTGGCATTTCTTTGGGGGGCCGCACAGCCCTCCATGTGCTCGCCAGAGGTAGCCTGACTGCCATTAGGTACCGAGATGATATCCTCAGACCCCTTGTGCGACCATATGCTGGTGCGGTTGGCCCTGGGTTCCTCCTAATGCAAGACAATGCTAGACCTCATGTGGCTGGAGTGTGTCAGCAGTTGCTGCAAGAGGAAGGCATTGATGCTATGGACTGGCCCGCCCGTTCCCCAGACCTGAATCCAATTGAGCACATCTGGGACATCATGTCTCACTCCATCCACCAACGCCACGTTGCACCACAGACTGTCCAGGAGTTGGCGGATGCTTTAGTCCAGGTCTGGGAGGAGATCCCTCAGGAGACCATCCGCCACCTCATCAGGAGCATGCCCAGGCGTTGTAGGGAGGTCATACAGGCTACTACTGAGCCTCATTTTGACTTGTTTTAAGGACATTACATCAAAGTTGGATCAGCCTGTAGTGTGGTTTTCCACTTTAATTTTGAGTGTGACTCCAAATCCATACCTCCATGGGTTGATAAATTGGATTCCATAGATTTTTTTGTGTGATTTTGTTGTCAGCACATTCAACTATGTAAAGAAAAAAGTATTTAATAAGATTATTTCTTTCATTCAGATCTAGGATGTGTTGTTTAAGTGTTCCCTTTATTTTTTTGAGCAGTATATATACACACAGTACCAGTCAAAAGTTTGGACACACCTACTCATTCAAGGTTTTTTTTTTTTTTTACTATTTTCTACATTGTAGAATAATAGTGAAGACATTAAAACTAGGAAATAACACTTAAAAAAAATATATATATTATTTATTATTTCACCTTATTTAACCAGGTAGGCCAGTTGAGAACAAGTTATGATTTACAACTGCGACCTAGCCAAGATAAAGCAAAGCAGTGCGACAAAAACAACAACGCAGTTACACATGGGATAAACAAACATACAGTCAATAACACAATAGAAAAATATGGGATCATGTAGTAACCAAAAAAGTGTTAAACAAATCAAATATATTTTATATCTGAGATTCTTCAAAGTAGCCACCCTTTGCCTTGATGACAGCTTTGCACACTCTTGGCAGTCTCTCAACCAGCTTCATGAGGTAGTCACCTGGAATGCATTTTAATTAACCTCTTACATCTAGATGTTCCGCTAGCGGAACAGCTGCTCCAATATCCAATGATAGGCGTGGCGCGAATTACAAATTCCTCAAAAAAACCCAAACTTCCATTTTTCAAACATATGACTATTTTACACCATTTTAAAGACAAGACTCTCCTTTATCTAACCACACTGTCCGATTTCAAAAAGGATTTACAGCGAAAGCAAAACATTAGATTATGTCAGCAGAGTACCCAGCCAGAAATAATCAGACACCCATTTTTCAAGCTAGCATAGAATGTCACATAAACCCAAATCACAGCTAAATGCAGCACTAACCTTTGATGATCTTCATCAGATGACAATCTTAGGACATTATGTTATACAATACATGCATGTTTTCTTCAATCAAGTTCATATTTATATCCAAAATCAGCTTTTTACATTAGCATGTGACGTTCAGAACTAGCATACCCCCCCGCAAACTTCCGGGGAATTTACTAAATTACTCATGATAAACGTTGACAAAATACATAACAATTATTTTAAGAATTATAGATACAGAACTCCTTTGTGCAATCGAGGTGTCCGATTTTAAAATAGCTTTTCGGTGAAAGCATATTTGGCAATATTCTGAGTAGATAGCCCAGCCATCACGGCTAGCTATTTTGACACCCACCAAGTTTAGCCCTGACCAAACTCCGATTTACTATTAGAAAAGTTTGATTACCTTTGGTGTTCTTCGTCAGAATGCACTCCCAGGACTGCTACTTCAATAACAAATGTTGGTTTGGTTCAAAATAATCCATAGTTATATCCAAATAGCGGCGTTTAAGTAAATTCACCGGAAGTTTGCGGTGGGTATGCTAGTTCTGAACATCATGGACGACGTGGGAAGTGTCACGTTAGAGCAGAGATCCTTAGTAAATGATAGAGATGGAAAAGAAGTTCAAGAAATGGTCAGACAGGCCACTTCCTGTAAAGGAATCTCTCAGGTTTTGACCTGCCATTTGAGTTCTGTTATACTCACAGACACCATTCAAACAGTTTTAGAAAATTTAGGGTGTTTTCTATCCATATGTAATAAGTATATGCATATTCTAGTTACTGGGTAGGAGTGGTAACCAGATTAAATCGGGTATGTTTTTTATCCAGCCGTGTCAATACTGCCCCCTAGCCCTAACAGGTTAACGAGAGTCTTGTCTTTAAAATGGTGTAAAATAGTCATTTGTTTGAGAAATTGAAGTTATAGCATTTATGAGGTATTAGTATTTCGTGCCATGCGATTCCACTGGCTGTTGACAAGCGTCCCACCTTGCGCAGGGAGGTTAAGTGATGAAGGTCAGTCAATACGGAACATTTAAAGAACTTTGAAAGTTTCTTCAAGTGCAGTCGCAAAAACCATCAAGCGCTATGATGAAACTGGCTCTCATGAGGAACACCACAGGAAAGGAAGACCCGGAGTTACAACTGCTGCAGAGGATAAGTTCATTAGAGTTAACTGCACCTCAGATTGAGGCCCAAATAAATGCTTCACAGAGTTCAAGTAACAGACTCATCTCAACATCAACTGTTCAGAGGAGACTGTGTGAATCAGGCCTTCATGGTCAAATTGCTGCACATAAACAACTACTAAAGGACACCAATAAGAAGAAGAGACTTGCATGGGCCAAGACACACAGCAATGGACATTAGACCAGTGGAAATCGGTTGTTTGGTCTGATGAGTCCAAATGTTATGTTTTTGGTTCCAACCCCCATGTCTCTGAGACGTAGAGTAGGTGAACGGATGATCTCCGCATATGTGGTTCCCTCCGTGAAGCACGGAAGAGGAGGTGTGATGGTGTGGGGGTGCTTTGTTGGTGAAACTGTCAGTGAGTTATTTAGAATTCAAGGCACACTTAACTAGCATAGCTACCACAACATTCTGCTCCGATACACCTTCCCATCTGGTTTGCGGTTAGTGGGACTATAATTAGTTTTTCAACAGGACAATGACCCTACACACCTCCAGGTTGTGTAAGGACTATTTGACCAAGGAGAGAGATGGAGTGCTGCATCAGATGACCTGGACTCCACAATCATCTGACCTCAACCCAATTGAGATGGTTTGGGATGAGTCAGACCGCCGAGTGAAGGAAAAGCAGTCAACAAGTGCTCAGCATATGTGGGAACTCCTTCAAGACTGTTGGAAAAGCATTCCTCATGAAGCTGATAGAGAGAATGCCAAGAGTGTGGAAAGCTGTCATCCAGGCAAAGGGTGGCTACTTTGAAGAAAGTCAAATATATTTAGATTTGTTTAACACTTTTGGTTACTACATGATTCCATGTGTTATTTCAGTTTTATTCTCTTCACTATTATTCTACAATGTAGAAAATAATAAAAATAAATAAAAACCCTTGAATGAGTAGGTGTGTCCAAACTTTTGACATGTACTGTATATCTTTTTCATGTCAGGTCGTAAGTGCCCTACAAGCAAGAGGCCAAGGGCTCTGAACTTAATTGTATTTTTTCTAAATTAATTGTATAATGAGTTTGAGTGATATCAGTGGCAATGTTTTTGCACTAGACAGGATGTTTTTGCACTAGACAGTGGTGCTACAGTAGAACCCTTTCTCTTCACTTCACATTACTTTGTCACACCTGTTCTACATATGAGCTAGTGAGCTAGCTCCAATGATTTACTTATACATACAATACTATGACTGACAGGGCAGCAGTTCTACAACCACTGCGCCTCCATTTAGTACTCCCCCACCTAGCCCAATATTAGTCCTTTGATTAAATATTTAATTAATTAATAAGATCCATCTAAAAACTGGATTTAATAGTTTTCTTCTTTACTGCTGGGTGACACAAACGGAAACTCTCCAATCAGAACCGTCTACAGATTATGGATGTAGCTTCGGATGCTTTAAACATGCTGCTAGCACGTGCAGTCATTGGACCATGAGTTATCGCTAATGCAGTCACTGTGGAATGCCCTTAGAGAGCAATATATTTTCCATAGAGTAGAATCTTGTTACTGACCCCACTACAATAACAAGATACTTAAAAACATATAACTTTGTTCTAGAAAGATTGAAAGTGGTAATATGTAGGTTTTTGGGCGTGCAGACCAAATTCACATAGAAATGTTAGTTAAACGTACATCTGTCATTCTGATAGAAAGCAAGTCTAAGATGTGGTAGATCTGTTAAATGTGCGCTATTTGCTTCCCGATAGTATGTTTTTTTTGTTGCGTCTTTTACTTTCAGTTTTGTACCTCATATTGGTACTCCTCAGAGGAAGCAATCCTCCATAAGAATTAATGGAATTCTACAGTATTTTAATTAAAGGTGCAATATGCAAAAATCACTCCTGGTTGCTAAAATTCGAACAGTCTGCCTAATTTCAGTTTGTGTGACAAAACAAGCAAGTATAGTGTAGAGAATGATTGTATCTAAATCGCTGTGAAATATATACTGCTCAAAAAAATAAAGGGAACACAAACAACACATCCTAGATCTGAATGAAATAAATAATCTTATTAAATACTTTTTTCTTTACATAGTTGAATGTGCTGACAACAAAATCACACAAAAATAATCAATGGAAATACAATTTATCAACCCATGGAGGTCTGGATTTGGAGTCACACTCAAAATTAAAGTGGAAAACCACACTACAGGCTGATCCAACTTTGATGTTATGTCCTTAAAACAAGTCAAAATGAGGCTCAGTAGTGTGTGTGGCCTCCACGTGCCTGTATGACCTCCCTACAACGCCTGGGTATGCTCCTGATGAGGTGGCGGATGGTCTCCTGAGGGATCTCCTCCCAGACCTGGACTAAAGCATCCGCCAACTCCTGGACAGTCTGTGGTGCAACATGGCGTTGGTGGATGGAGCGAGACATGATGTCCCAGATGTGCTCAATTGGATTCAGGTCTGGGGAATGGGCGGGCCAGTCCATAGCATCAATGCCTTCCTTTTGCAGGAACTGCTGACACACTCCAGCCACATGAGGTCTAGCATTGTCTTGCATTAGGAGGAACCCAGGGCCAACCGCACCAGCATATGGTCTCACAAGGGGTCTGAGGATCTCATCTCGGGTACCTAATAGCAGTCAGGCTACCTCTGGCGAGCACATGGAGGGCTGTGCGGCCCCCCAAAGAAATGCCACCCCACACCATGACTGACCCACCACCAAAACAGTCATGCTGGAGGATGTTGCAGGCAGCAGAACGTTCTCCACGGCGTCTCCAGACTCTGTCACGTCTGTCACATGTGCTCAGTGTGAACCTACTTTCATCTGTGAAGAGCACAGGGCGCCAGTGGCGAATTTGCCAATCTTGGTGTTCTCTGGCAAATGCCAAACGTCCTGCACGGTGTTGGGCTGTAAGCACAACCCCCACCTGTGGACGTCGGGCCCTCATACCACCCTCATGGAGTCTGTTTCTGACCTGCTGGAGGTCATTTTGCAGGGCTCTGGCAGTGCTTCTCCTGCTCCTCCTTGCACAAAGGCGGAGGTAGCGGTCCTGCTGCTGGGTTGTTGCCCTCCTACGGCCTCCTCCACGTCTCCTGATGTACTGGCCTGTCTCCTGGTAGCACCTCCATGCTCCGGACACTACGCTGACAGACACAGCAAACCTTCTTGCCACAGCTCGCATTGATGTGCCATCCTGGATGAGCTGCACTACCTGCGCCACTTGTGTGGGTTGTAGACTCCGTCTCATGCTACCACTAGAGTGAAAGCACCGCCAGCATTCAAAAGTGACCAAAACATCAGCCAGGAAGCATAGGAACTGAGAAGTGGTCTGTGGTCCCCACCTGCAGAACCACTCCTTTATTGGGGGTGTCTTGCTAATTGCCTATAATTTCCACCTGTTGTCTATTCCATTTGCACAACAGCATGTGAAATGTATTGTCAATCAGTGTTGCTTCCTAAGTGGACAGTATGATTTCACAGAAGTGTGATTGACTTGGAGTTTCATTGTGTTGTTTAAGTGTTCCCTTTATTTTTTGAGCAGTGTATTTTCCATAATCAAAAATATTGTATTTTCAGCTGTTTGACACTGGTTTACAAAACCGAATGTAAAAGACGCAAAAACAAAACTTAAGAATGGGGAGCAAATAGCTAACATAGAACAGATCTACCACTTCATAGACTTGCATCGATGAGAATTACAGATGTCAGATCTCCTATTAGCACAGTTGAGGAGGAAGAGAGATGTGACGCTAAGCTGATGAGGTAACATTATGACACTACCCTATGAATACCTGCTATGCTGATAAGTGAGATTGGAATCGATTTGAATCATGGGTTTACTAGATGAATGAGAAACAAGATTCTCTGGTCTGATGAAACCAAGCCTGAATGCCAAGCGTCACGTCTGGGGGAAACCTGGCATTATCCCTACGGTGAAGCGTGGTGGTAGCAGCATCATGCTGTGGGGATATTTTTTCGACACCAGGCATTAGGAGACAAGTCAGGATCGAGGAAAAGATTACCAGAGTGCTAAGGATCTTAGACCGGGCGAAGTTTCACCTTCCAACAGGACAACGACCCTAAGCACGCAGCCAAGACAACGCAGGAGTGGCTTCAGGACAAGTCTCTGAATATCCTTGAGTGGCCCAGCCAGAGCTTGGACTTGAACCCAATCGAACATCTCTGGAGAGACCTGAAAATAGCTGAGCAGCAACGCTCCCCATCCAACCTGACAGAGCTTGAAAGGATCTGCAGAGAAGAATGGGAGAAACTCATCAAATACAGGTGTGCCAAGCTTGTAGCATCATACCCAAGAAGACTCGAGGCTGTAATCATTGCCAAAGGTGCTTCAACATAGTACTGAGTAAAGGGTCTGAAGACTTATGTAAATGTGATATCAGTTTCTTTTTATTATACATTATTGTGTGTAGATTGAGGGGAAAAAACTATTTAATACATTTTATATTAGGGCTGTAACCAAAAAAACGTGTAAAAAGTCAAGGCGTCTGAATACTTTTCCGAAGGCATCGTATGTGGGCATTACAAAATCATGGGCATTTGCTACTATAATAGCCTCCACTCTTCTGGGAAGGCTTTCCACTAGATGTTGGAACATTGCTGCCGGGACTTGCTTCCATTCAGCCACAAGAGCATTGGTGTGGTTGGGCACTGATGTTGGGTGATTAGGTCTGGCTCGCAGTCTGCGTTCCAATTTATACCAAAGATGGTCGACGGTGTTGAGGTCAGGGCTCTGTGCAGGTTAGTCAAGTTCTTCCATACTGATCTCGACAAACCATTTCTGTATGGAACTTGCTTTTTGCACAGGGGCATTGTCATGCTGAAAAAAGGAAAGGGCCTTCCCCAAACTGTTGCTACAAAGTTGGAAGCATAGAATCGTCTAGAATGTAATTGTATCCTATAGTGTTAAGATTTCCCTTCACTGGAACAAAGGGGCCTAGCCCGAACCATGAAAAACAGCCCCAGACCATTATTCTTCCTCCACCAATCTTTACAATTGGCACTATGCATTAGGGCAGGTAGCATTCTCCTGGCTTCCGCCAAAACCAGATTCATCCGTCGGACTGCCAGATGGTAAAGCGTAATTCATCACCCCAGAGAATGCGTTTCCAGTGCTCCAGAGTCCAATGGCATTGAGCTTTACACCACTCCAGCTGACACTTGGCAATGCGCATTGTGATCTTAGGCTTGTGTGCAACTGCTCGGCCATGTAAACCCATTTCATGAAGCTCCCGGCGAACAGTTATTTTGCTGACGTAGCTTCCACAAGCAGTTTGGAACTTGGTAGGGAGTGTTGCAACCGAGGACAGACAATTTTTACACACTATGCAGTTCAGCACTCTGCAGTCATGTTCTGTGAGCTTGTGTTGCTTATCACTTCGCAGCTGAACTGTTGTTGCTCCTAGAGGTTTCCACTTCACAATAACAGCAATTACAGTTAACCGGGGCAGCTCTAGCAGGACAGGAATTTGACAAACTGACTTGTTGGAAAGATGGCATTCTATTACGGTGCCACGTTGAAAGCCACTGTTCCCTTCAGTACGGGCAATTCTACACTGTGTTTGGCTGAAATATCCAAATACTCTAATTTGACAGGGTGTCCACATACAGTTTAAGTAGGAAGTTTACATACACCTTAGCCAAATACATTTAAACTCAGTTTTTCACAATTCCTGACATTTAATCCTAGTAAAAATCCCTTGTCTTAGGTCAGTTAGCACTTTATTTTAAGAATGTGAAATGTCAGAATAATAGCAGAGAGAATGATTTCTTTCAGCTTTCAGCCCAGTGGGTCAGAAATGTACATACACTCAATTAGTATTTGGTAGCATTGCCTTAAAATTGTTTAACTTGGGTCAAATGTTTTAGGTAGCCTTCCACAAGCTTCCCACAATGAGTTGGGTGAATTTTGGCCCATTCCTCCTGACAGAGCTGGTGTAACTGAGTCAGGCTTGTAGGCCTCCTTGCTCGCACACGCTTTTTCAGTTCTGTCCATACCTTTTCTATAGGATTGAGGTCAGGGCTTTGTGATGGCCACTCCAATACCTTGACTTTGTTGTCCTTAAGCCATTTTGCCACAACTTTGGAAGTATGCTTGGGGTGATTGTCCATTTGGAAGACCCATTTATGACCAAGCTTTAACTTCCTGACTGATGTCTTGAGATGTTGCTTCAATATATCCACATAATTTTCCATCCTCATGATGCCATCTATTTTGTGAAGTGCACCAGTCCCTCCTGCAGAAAAGCACCCACACAACATGATGCTGCCACCCCCGTGCTTCACAGTTGGGATGGTGTTCTTCGGCTTGCAAGCATCCCCCTTTTTCCTCCAAACATATCGATGGTCATTATGGCCAAACAGTTCTATTTTTGTTTCATCAGACCAGAGGACATTTCTCCAAAAAGTACAATCATTGTCCCCATGTGCAGTTGCAAACCGTAGTCTGGCTTTTTTATGGCGGTTTTGGAGCAGTGGTTTCTTCCTTGCTGAGCGGCCTTTCAGGTTATGTCGACATAGGACTCGTTTTTCTGTTGATATAGATACTTTTCTACCTGTTTCCTCCAGCATCTTCACAAGGTCCTTTGCTGTTGTTCTGAGATTGATTTGCACTTTTTGCACCAAAGTACATTCATCTCTTGGAGACAGAATGCATCTCCTTCCTGAGAAGTATGACGGCTGCGTGGTACCATGGTGTTTCTACTTGCATACTATTGTTTGGACAGATGAACATGGTATCTTCAGGTGTTTGGTAAAGGATGAACCAGACTTGTGGAGGTCTACAATTTTTTTTCTGAGGTCTTGACTGATTTCTTTTAATTTTCCCATGATGTCAAGCAAAGAGGCACTGAGTTTGAAGGTAGGCCTTGAAATACATCCACAGGCACCTCTCCAATTGACTCAAATGATGTAAATTAGCCTGTCAGAAGCTTCTAAAGCCATGACATAGTTTTCTGGAATTTTCCAAGCTGTTTAAAGGCACAGTCAACTGATTGTATGTAAACTTATGACCCACTGGAATTGTGATACAGTGAATTTTAACCTGTTAGGGCTAGGGGGCAGTATTGACACGGCTGGATAAAAAACGTACCCGATTTCATCTGGTTACTACTCCTGCCCAGTAACTAGAATATGCATATAATTATTGGCTGTGGATAGAAAACACCCTAACGTTTCTAAAACTGTTTGAATGGTGTCTGTGAGTATAACAGAACTCCTATGGCAGGCCAAAACCTGAGAAGATTTCAAGCAGGAAGTGGCCTGTCGGAGAAGTAGTGTTTCATCTTGGCTCTTTTTATTGAAGACTCAGGATCTGTGCAATAACGTGACACTTCCTACGTCTTCCATAGGGTCTCAGAGCCCGGGAAAAAGTTGAACGATATCGAGGCAGGCTCTGGCTGAAACACTTTATCGCTTTTGGCAAGTGGCCACTCAGAGTACTATGGGCTTAAGCGCGTGCCCGCTTCGACCGAATGCTTTCTTTTCCTTTGTCTGTTTATCTAAACGCAGATTCCCGGTCGGAATATTATCGCTTTTTTATGAGAAAAATGGCATAAGAATTGATTTTAAACAGCGGTTGACATGCTTCGAAGTACGGTAATATATATTTAGAATTCTTTTGTCACGAATTGCGCCATGCTCGTCACCCTTATTTAGCCTTTAGGATAGTGTCTAGAACGCACGAACAAAACGCCGCTGTTTGGATATAACAATGGATTATTTTGGACCAAACCAACATTTGTTATTGAAGTAGAAGTCCTGGGAGTGCATTCTGACGAAGACAACAAAGGTAATAACATTTTTCTTATAGTAAATCTGACTTTGATGAGTGCTAAACCTGCTGGGTGTCTAAATAGCTAGCCCTGTGATGCCGGGCTATCTACTGAGAATATTGCAAAATGTGCTTTCACCGAAAAGCTATTTTAAAATCGGACATATCGAGTGCATAGAGGAGTTCTGTATCTATAATTCTTAAAATAATTGTTATGCTTTTTGTGAACGTTTATCGTGAGTAATTTAGTAAATCCACCGGCAGTGTTCGGTGGGAATGCTAGTCACATGCTAATGTAAAAAGCTGGTTTTTGATATAAATATGAACTTGATTGAACAAAACATGCATGTATTGTATAACATAATGTCCTAGGGTTGTCATCTGATGAAGATCATCAAAGGTTAGTGCTACATTTAGCTGTGGTTTGGGTTTATGTGACATTATATGCTAGCTTGAAAAATGGGTGTCTGATTATTTCTGGCTGGGTATTCTGCTGACATAATCTAATGTTTTGCTTTCGTTGTAAAGCCTTTTTGAAATCGGACAGTGTGGTTAGCTTATCTTTAAAATGGTGTAAAATAGTCATATTTTTGAAAAATGTAAGTAATAGCATATCTAAGGATTTGAATAACGCGCCACAGGATTCAACTGGCTGTTGAGTCCATAGAGGTTAAGTGAAATAATCTGTCTGTAAACAATTGTTGGATAAATGACTTGCCAAAACTATAGTTTGTTATTAACAAGTCATTTGTGGAGTGGTTGAAAAACGAGTTTTAATGACTCCAAACTAAATGTATGTATGATTGCCTATATTACCGTGTATGGCACTGCACAGTTCAGTGACTAGGGCCATCTGTGACTGCCTCGTGGGACAATTCAGGCGTGTATGAAGGCTACCTGTGTCCTGCATAACTTCAGGGGATGGACATTAGGACCAAGAGGGGATCTGCAACTGTGTGCCGGAGGACTTGTCTGCTGCTTTGCAGAATGTTGTAAGGATGGGGGCAAACTACGCAGCACGGGAGGCAATGCGTGTGTGGGAGATCTTCAGCTCCTACTTCTTTTAAAGAGGGTGCTGTTCCTTGGCAATACCATAGATTACACTATGCACAACCAAAAGCTCTTTTAAGAGTTACCCACATTGCACTAAGAGTACTCTTCCATTTACTTAGCTATTTCAACTGCAGTTATTAAATTCCCAGTTTCTCAACCTTTAATTTCTACTTCTCAGGTGAGGCTGCTGTTCAGGTAAGGGTGATGTCTGTACAAAAACAAAACAGGCTCTTTTAAGTGTCAAACATATTGAAAATTAACCTTTTGGGCTCACCCTAGGATAGGGGGCGCCACAGCGCATTTTGAAAATAATTTGTGCCCATTTTCAACGGCCTACTAATCAACCTCAGAAGCTAGGATATGCATATAATTAATACCTGTGGATAGAAAACACCCTAACGTTTCTAACACTGTTTGAATGGTGTCTGTGAGTATAACAGAACTCATATGGCAGTCAAAACGCCGAGACCGATTGAAACAGGAAGTGGAATTCTGAATTGTGGACTCAACTTCACATCTTTCCCTATTAATCACACCGTGAGCTATCGTTCATTGAGCACTTTCTATTGCTTCCACTAGATGTCCCCAGTCTTTACAAAGTGTTTTGATCCTTCTACTGTCGAAACTGAATGAATGAGACGCTGTGGAAATTGGTCACAGGGGGAGGGCCATCACCATTATGACGCCGGCGGCCCTGTCTACCCCCTCCTTTCGAAACGTTTTGAAACACAATACAATCGTCCCCCTCGAATCTTATTGGCTCTCTTGTTGAAACAGGCCCTGAAGATTTATGTTATACAACGTTTGACATGTTTGAACGAACCTAAATGGGGGAAAAATGTTATTTTTCGAAACCGCTGTCCCGCGCCCGATGGAGCATTTTGATACAGCCTTCAGACGCGCTAACAACAGCAAGCTAATGGAACATAAAGGATGGACTTTTTCGACCGAAAATACATTTGTTGTGGACCTGGGATTCCTGGAAGTGCTTTCTGATGAAGACAACTAAAGGTAAGGGATTATTGACAATAGTATACAAGATTAGATGTGATATGCGATTGTTCCAAGATGGCGCCGAGCTGGAATTACTAGCTAATTTTCGGAGTATCGCATCCCCTTTTATCGCAAAGTGTGATTACCCAGTAAAGTTATTGTTAAATCTGGTATGACAGGTGCTTTCAAGAGATATTCATCTATAAATCTTAGAATGACAATATTACATTTTAAAAATGTTTTCGAATAGTAATTCAGTAAATTGTAGCACTGTTTCCCGGGATGCATTTGAGGGAAAATAGTTAGTCAACGTCAGACGCCGATGTAAAATGCTGTTTTTATATATAAATATGAACTTTATTGAACAAAAGAATGCATGCATTGTGTAACATGATGTCCTAGGTGTGTCATCTGATGAAGTTTGTAAAAGGTTAGTGCTGCATTTAGCTGTTTTTTGGTTATTTGTGATGCATGTGGTTGGTCGGAAAATGGCTATATTGCTACTTTTACCATGTACTCCTCTAACATAATCTAATGTTTTGCTTTTCCTGTAAAACATTTTTGAAATCGGACGACGTGGGTCGATTCAGGAGAGGTGTATCTATAAAACGATATGAGACAGTCCTATATTTGAGAGAATTTTTTTTAATTAAGAACCATTAGACACCCTACAACCCACATCTACACACTTGTGTATCAGAAATTTGGCTTGTCACCAAAAACACTCACAAACTTTTACAGATGCACAATCGATTGCATCCTCTAGGGCTGTATCACCGCCTGGTACGGCAACTGTGCAGGTGTTCTTACACGTGGTCTGCCACTGCGAAGACGATCAGCTGTCCATCCTGCCTCCCTGTAGCGCTGTCTTAGGCGTCTCACAGTATGGACATTGTAATTTATTGCCCTGGCCACATCTGCAGTCCTCATGCCTCCTTGCAGCATGCCTAAGGCACGTTCACGCAGATGAGCAGGGACCCTGGGCATCTTTCTTTTGGTGTTTTTCCAGAGTCAGTAGAAAGGCCTCTTTAGTGTTCTATATTTCATAACGTGACCACAATTGCCTACCGTCTGTAAGCTGGTAGTGTCTTAATGACCGTTCCACAGGTGCATGTTCTTCTTTGAGCTAGGCGTCCCGACAACTTCCAGTGAAATTGGAGGGCGTGCAATTCAAATAAATAATCATAAAAATTATGGATATTAAGCATTTAGGTACATACAAGTGTCTTATATCGGTTAAAAGCTTAGTCTTGTTCATCTAACTGCAATGTCCGATTTACAATAGGCTTTACAGTGAAAGCATGCCATGCAATTGTTTGAGGACGACACCCCACATCAAAATATTTTTCTCACCCGGTACAGGCTTCATAAAATCACAAATAGCGATTAAATATTCACTTACTTTTTGAAAATCTTCCTCTGATTTGTAATCCAAAGAGCCCCAACTAGAACATGCATGGTTATTTTGTTAGATAAAATCCTTCTTTATATCCCAAAAAGTCTGTTTAGTTGGCGCCATCGATTTGAGTAATCCACTCGTTCAACGTGCAGAGAAAGGAATCGAAAAAGCTACCGCTAAACTTTGTTAAAACAAGACAAAATACATTTCTATTTAATCCCCAGGTACCCTAAAATGTAATTAAACTATAATATTTCATACGGAAAGAAGTATGTTCAATAGAACAGCAAAATAAGCAGGTGCGCGTCCTCTACTTTGCGTGCGCACAGACTGATTTCCACCTCTGACTCCCAGTACTAAAACTCAAAATTCTTCCTTGTTTGGGAAGAAACAAGCCTAAAACCTTGAACAAAGACTGCTGACATCTAGTGGAAGCCGTAGGAATTGCAATCTGGGAGCTGGATTTGGATGTGACCCTATACGTTCCATTGGAAGAGCATGGGCTCTCAAAGAAAAATAAATCAGGTTGGTTTTTCACCTACCATATCAATTGTGTTATAGTCTCATACAGTATTTTAACATTTCTACAATTATATGCATATCCTGGCTTCTGGGCCTGAGTAACAGGCAGTTAACTTTGGGCATGTCAGTCAGACCGGAAGTGGAACAAGCATGGGAAACAGTGTTTAAACCCTTTACAATGAAGATCTGTGAAGTTATTTGGATTTTTACGAATTATCGTTGAAAGACATGGTCCTGAAAAAGGGACGTTTCTTTTTTTGCTGAGTTTTTTATTTTGAAATAATTATATGATGAATATGCTAACAGGTGTGGTTACTGATAGGCTACTCCTATTCTTGCTGAAAAGAGTTGTACACAAGAGTTGTACACGTTAGATAATTATAACCTTCATATTGGCAGAAAGTGTGCATTGGCAGTTTAGGATGCACATGTCGGTCTTCACCTCTGTAAACTGAATCCCTATTTTGAATAGGAGAAGAGAATATGGACATTTTACACTGCTGCCCCATGTAACCATACCATAATTGCATGCTGATTCCCACCAAGTCCAAACAAAACTGGCCTTTCACTAAAACCAATAGGGTAAGAGAGGGGAGGAAAGGAGAAAATGAAACCGAGGTAGGATAGGAAGAAATTAAATGGATCTAGGAAAGTATTAAAGGAAGCTGAGAAACGATGAAAGAAAAGGGAGTTAGGATAGAAGGAGAGGATACAAGGGATCAAGAAGAGTCTTTGAGGAAATTCCTACTTAGGCTAATGCAACTCCGACTGAGACTGACTCAACTGCTGACTCAACTTCTTGTGGGAATATGGAGAGGTGGGGATTAAAGAATAGAGAGAGGTCGGCCTGCCTGCCTGCATCAATATCCGGTCTGTTGAGGTGGGAGAGAGAGAAGAGCGAGACAGGGGGTGGGTTATTAGAGAATACAGTATAGAGATAGGGACATACATGTCTGTCTGTCTGTCCGTCCGTCCGTCCATATTTTTCTATTGACTGGAAATGTATTGACACAAGGGGGTCTCTTTTCTGGGCCAAAATGATCCTAGGGCTTGGTCTAGGATTTTCAACCGTGATTGTTTATGTTATTTATTCTGATTTCATAATATTACAATGATTAAAAGCAACGTTTAGTGAAAGCAAACAAGGGAAATGATGCTGATAAACTCCTTTGCCTTTGCATGCATCCCAGCAGTTCACCATGGCAAACACTGGATGGCAGTCAATGACAGGTCAAAAAAGAAAAACACAAGCTTTGTCCATTGACAACTGTAACATAACTTGATGAACAAGGCAATCCCTTCTTTACTCCGTTTTTTTTTTTTACCTAGTTTACCATTTCATATCCTCTATGTGTTTTTCCATTGGTACATTTATACTGAAGTTTATACATATAGTATTTTCCTAATATAAGGCATTGGCTTACCGGTTTCACACCAAGAGTAATATTTGTATTGTATTTATTATCGATCCCCATTAGCTGCTGCACTCTTCCTGGCATCCAGCAAAAATCAGTTATACAATTTAAAAACATTACAATACATTCAATACATTCATGTGCCCTCAGGCCTCTACTCTACTACCACATATCTACAGTCGTGGCCAAATGTTTTGAGAATGACACGGTGATGTCACCCTATCCCCTTAATAATCCCGCTTCCTGAATCCAAGTGTTTGATACATGGGAGGGGAACAGTAACTTGATGATCAAGCTTTTAATGTACAGTTGTGGCAAAAGTTTTGAGAATGACACAAATATTAATTTTCACAGTCTGCTGCCTAAGTTTGTATGATGGCAATTTGCATATACTCCAGAAGGTTATGAAGAGTGATCAGATGAATTGCAATTAATTGCAAAGTCCCTCTTTGCCATGCAAATGAACTGAATCCCCCAAAAACATTTCCACTGCATTTCAGCCCAGCCACAAAAGGACCAGCTGACACCATGTCAGTGATTCTCTCGTTAACACAGGTGTGAGTGTTGTCAAGGACAAGGCTGGAGATCACTCTGTCATGCTGATTGAGTTTGAATAACAGACTGGAAGCTTTAAAAGGAGGGTGGTGCTTGGAATCATTGTTCTTCCTCTGTCAGCCATGGTTACCTGCAAGGAGACACGTGCCATCATCATTGCTTTGCACAAAAAGGGCTTCACAGGCAAGAATATTGCTGCCAGTAAGATTGCACCTAAATCAACCATGTATCGGATCATCAAGAACTTCAAGGAGAGCGGTTCAATTGTTGTGAAGAAGGCTTCAGGGCACCCAAGAAAGTCCAGCAAGCGCCAGGACCGTCTACTAAAGTTGATTCAGCTGCGGGATCGGGGCACCACCAGTACAGAGCTTGCTCAGGAATGGCAGCAGGCAGGTGTGAGTGCATCTGCACGCACAGCGAGGCGAAACATTTTGGAGGATGGCCTGGTGTCAAGAAGTGCGGCAAAGAAGCCACTTCTCTACAGGAAAAACATCAGGGACAGACTGATATTCTGCAAAAGGTACAGGGATTTGGACAGCTGAGGACTGGGGTAAAGTCATTTTCTCTGATGAATCCCCTTTCCGATTGTTTTTGGCATCCAGAAAAAAAGCTTGTCTGGAGAAGACAAGGTGAGCGCTACCATCAGTCCTGTGTCATGCCAACAGTAAAGCATCCTGAGACCATTCATGTGTGGGGTTGCATCTCAGCCAAGAGAGTGGGCTCACTCACAATTTTGCCTAAGAACACAGCCATGAATAAAGAATGGTACCAACACCTCCTCCGAGAGCAACTTCTCCCATCCATCAAGGAACAGTTTGTTGACGAACAATGCCTTTTCATGCATGATGGAGCACCTTGCCATAAGGAAAAAGTGATAACTAAGTGGCTTGGGGAACAAAACATCGATATTTTGGGTCCATGGCTAGGAAACTCCCCAGACCTTAATCTCATTGAGAACTTGTGGTCAATCCTCAAGAGGCGGGTGGACAAACAAAACCCACAAATTCTGACAAACTTCAAGCATTGATTATAGAAGAATGGGCTGCCATCAGTCAGGATGTGGCCCAGAAGTTAATTGACAGCATGCCAGGGTGGATTGCAGAGGTCTTGAAAAAGAAGGGTCAACACTGCAAAAGTTGACTCTTTGCATCAACTTCATGTAATTGTCAATAAAAGCCTTTGACACTTATGAAATGCTTGTAATTATACTTCCGTATTCCATAGTAACATCTGACAAAAATATCTAAAGACACTGAAGCAGCAAACTTTGTGGAAATTAATATTTGTGTCATTCTCAAAACTTTTGGCCACGACTGTACAACACAAAATCCATGTGTACGTGTTTATAGTGCGTATGTTATCATGTGTTTGTGACTATGTTTGTGTTGCTTCACCATCTCCGCTGTTCCATAACGTGTATTTTTATCTGTTTTTTAAACCAAATTGTATCACTTGCATGAGTTACTTGATGTGGAATAGAGTTTCATGTAATCATGGCTCTATGTAATACTGTGCGCCTCCCATAGTCTGTTCTGGACTTGGAGACTGTGAAGAGACCTCTGGTGGTATGTCTTGTGGGGTACGCATGGGTGTCTGAGCTGTGTGCCAGTAATTCAAACAGACAGCCTGCATTCAACATGTCAATACCTCTCACAAATACAAGTAGTGATGAAGTCAATCTCTCCTCCACTTTGAACCAGGAGACATTGACATGCATATTGTTAATGTTAGCTCTCTGTGTACATCTAAGGTGCCAGCCGTGCTGCCCTGTTCTGTTCTAATTGCAATTTTCCTAAGTCCCTCTTCGTGGCACCGAACAACACGACTCAACAGTAGTCCAGGTGCGATTAAACTAAGGCCTGTAGGACTTGCCTTAATGATGGTGCTGTTTAGATGGAAGAGCAGCGCTTTATTATAGACAGACTTCTCTCAATCTTAGCTACTGTTGTATCAATATGTTTTGAAGATGACAGTTTACAATCCAGGGTTACTCCAAACAGTTTAGTTACCTCAACTTAATTTCCATATTATTCATTTCAAGATTTAGGTGAGGTTTAGTGGATGATTTGTCCAAAATACAATGCTTTTAGTTTTTTTTAAATATTTACAACTAACTTATTCCTTGCCACCCATTCTGAAAATATCTGCAGCTTTTTGTTAAGTGTTGCAGTTATTTCAGTCGCTGTAGCAGCTTACGTGTATAGTGTTGAATCACTGCATACATAGACACGCTGGCTTGAAAGATTGAAAAAAAGAAGGTGCCTAGACAACTGCTCTGGGGAATTCCTGTTTCTACTTGGATTATGTTGGATATGATTCCATGAAAAAACACCCTCTGTGATCTGTTAAGACAGGTAACTCTTTATCCACAATATAGCAGTGGGTGTAAAACCATAACAGATACGATTTTCCAGCAGCAGACTACAGTATGATCAATAATGTCAAAACCTGCACTGAAGTCTAACAAAACAGCCCCCACAATCATTTTATCATTAATTTCTCTCAGCCAATCATCAGTCATTTGTGTAAGTGCTGTGCTTGTTGAATGTCCTTCCCTATAAGCATGCTGAAAGTTTGTGGTCAATTTGTTTACTGTAAAATAGCATTGTATCTGGTCAAACATATTTTTTCCCAAAAGTTTACTAAGGGTTGGTAACAGGCTGATTGATTGGCTACTTAAGTCACTAAAGGGGGCTTTACTATTCTTATTCCCTCCAGGCCTGAGGGCACACACTTTCTAGTTCGCTTAAATATAAGATATGTCAAATATGACTGGCAATATCGTCCGCTATTATCCTCAGTAATTTTCCATCCTACTTGTTAGACCCCGATGGCTTGTCATTGTTGATAGACAACATTAATATTTATTTTTTCACCTCTTCCACACTCACTTCACAGAATATGACATGTGGGAATGTCATAGAAAAGTAAAACTTAGAATTTGATCAATACTGCTGTACTGCTGTAGTCCTTTGAGTTGGATTAAATAATAACGTCCTAAAGCCAGGGGTAATAGAGCACCACAACAACTGTATGTTAGCCTTAAAAAATAAAAATGACTTCATATTATCTCTTAAAGAGGACCAGATAAAGACATATTTCATGGGAGGTATGCAACTAACTCCACATGACGTTACAGAACACTTTATCAGAGTCAAATCATATTGCACAAACATTTTACACCACAGTACACAGGATACTACACAACATTGGCCATAGAATGCTATATTTATTTTCCAAAACCTTTTCCCATGCCTGAAACTGCTTGCATGTATTCACATAAGTGATTATAGATCAAATTAATCAAATCTTTATGCTTAACCTACACTCTTAAAACTAAAGGTGCAAGTTGGAAGATTATAAGGCTCTTGAGAGCGATGCCATAGGGGAACCATTTAAGGTCTATGAAGAACCATAAATGGGATGGTTCTTTGAAGAACAACACAAAAATCCAAAACCAGAGCTGTTTCGGCCCTCCGGGACCGGAATTTAATGGCCCTGCTGTAGGGTTTTAAGCCTTTTTGCATATTTCCCCTGGTGCCTTTCAAGTGAATTTTAAAGTTACCAGGACCACCCATAACTGTTTTTGTTAGTGACAGCGACATGGTTCAGTCCTGTGGCATTCACCATGTGACATCTTAAGTACATGCTACATACCCGCAGCACGCGCTCCAGCAGGTATATCTCACTGGTCATCCCCAAAGCCAACACCTCATTTGGCTGCCTTTCCTTCCAGTTCTCTGCTGCCAATGACTGGAATGAATTGCAAAAATCGCAGAAGTTGGAAACTTATATCTCCCTCACTAACTTTAAGCGTCAGCTATCTGAGCAGCTTACTGATCGCTGCAGCTGTACACAGGCCATCTGTAAATATCCCATCCAACTACCTACCTCATCCCCATATTGTTTTTATTGACTTTTTTGCTCTTTTGCACACCACTATTTCTACTTGCACATCATCTGCACATCTATCACTCCAGTGTTAATTTGCTAAATTGTAATTAGTTCGCTACTATGGCCTATTTATTGCCTTACCTCCTTACACCATTTGCACACACTGTATATAGATTTTTCTTTTGTGTTATTGACTGTACTTTTGTTTATCCCGCGTGTTGTTGTTTTTTGTCGCACTGCTTTGCTTTATCTTGTCCAGGTCGCAGTTGTAAATGAAAACTTGTTCTAAACTGGCCTACCTGGTTAAATAAAGGTAAGAAAAAAAATGTTGTCATTACAAGACAATGCTTTAACACAATACACATTTCTTAAGGCCTTCTTTTGAGGGCCTAGTTTTAGCCTAATACAGTGGCCTGAAAATCATGATTTTTGGGCCACATCAGGCCTGCAAGTCACATTATGCTGGCTTGCAAACTGATGTGCAATTCTATTGGAATCCAGCCAGAGTGGGGATATCCAAAATGTGGAAGTTTTATCGCAAACTGCATTAGCCACAAACTGCATTCCAGATGACTACCAAGGTTGGGAAGACTAAGATATGAGAATACCTTAAACATCTATCCTGGAAAAAACATTTCAGTAATGGGTGCAAGTAACAGATTGGAATAGTTAAAAACATGTATGTTATTTAAATCAATGCAAAAACATGGACATTGTAAGAAACGATTCTAAAAATCAATCTGCAATAGAGCATGCTGGGAAATATGACAATGATGGGCATGGTTTTAGTCCAACTCTGGTTATTAAGACCAACACTGCTTTTTATTAAACCACTGAGTAATAATTTAACTATTTACAGTGTTATATAACTCTTAAATCAACACTAGAAATATTACAATGAGAAATCTACACTAGTTAACACTGGCAAATTTGCTGTGTGCTACGAAAGGGACACATCTGCAGGCTTTTAGACATTTCAAGAACCTTTCAGAATTCTGATGAACCGTAGATGCCACATCAATAACCCCACACTTAACTCAAAAGTGATTTATCGGGCAAGAGTTCTTCTAGGAGCATGCTAGTAGATACACTTCCAGTTAACTAGTATGGGCTATGTGGGACGCTAGCGTCCCACCTGCGGTACAGCCAGTGAAATAGCAGGGCGGCAAATTCAAAACAACAAAAATCTCATAATTCAAATTTCTCAAACATACAAGTATTATACACCATTTTAAAGATGAGATTCTCCTTAATCTAACCACAGTGGCCGATTTCAAAAAGGCTTTACGGCGAAAGCAAAACATTAGATTATGTTAGGACATCACCTTGACAAGAAAAAACACACAGCCATTTTCCAAGCAAGGAGAGGCGTCACAAAAACCAGAAATACAGCTAAAATGAATCACTAATGAGCACATCAATTTACAAAAATACTCATCATAAACGTTGATAAACTTAACAACAGTTATTGAAAGAATTATAGATATACTACTCTTTAATGCAACCGCTGTGTCAGATTTTAAAATAGCTTTTCAGCGAAAGCACATTTTTCAATATTCTGAGTACAGAGCTCAGCCATCAAAGCAAGCTATACAGTTACCTGCCAAGTTCTGGAGACAACTAAACTCAGAATTAGTATTATAAATCTTCCCTTACCTTTGCTGATCTTCGTCAGAATGTACTGCCAGGACTCCCACTTCCACAAGAAATACTCCATATTTATGTCCAAATACCTCCATTTTGTTCGCGCGTTCAGGTCACTAATCCAAAGGCATAACGCGAGAGTGCAGAACCAGAGACAAAAGTAAAATAGTTCCATTACCGTTCATAGAAACATGTCAAACGATGTTTACAATCAATCCTTAGGGTATTTTTAAACATAAAACGTTGATAATATTCCAACCGGACTATAGCGTATTCATTACAGAAGAAAAAGAAGGAGAGGCGTGCCAACATGCCCGCGCAGTAAACAACTCACTGGTCCCAGGCAGTCCACTGATTGACTGAGCTCATATTCTCTGCCCAGTAACAGTAGACGGATGAAACAAGTTTCTAAAGGCTGTTGACAGCCAATGGAAGCCTTAGGAAGTGAAAAATGATGCCACAGACACTGTAGTTTGAATAGGGGTGAGATAGAAGAACTACAAGTCTCTTCCTGGTTGGATTGTTTCTCAGGGTTTTGCCTGCCATATGAGTTCTGTTATACTCACAGACATCATTCAAACAGTTTTAGAAACTTCAGAGTGTTTTCTATCCAAATATACTAATACTATGCATATCCTACGGTCTGAGCCAGAGTAGTAGGCAGTTTAATTTGGTTACGTCATTCATCTGAATGTCACTAAAAAGTTAATGTGCTAACACTAGTTAGCAGTGGCTCAGGAAACTACCTCTAACTTCCTTAATACCTGACACAGAAAAATATAAATGGTATTCATCTGAGTCTGGGGAAGTAGATAAAGGGCCTCATTGACAAAATCCTGAAGTGTCTCTTTAAGACCTGAGGAAGAACCATTTAAGAACCTTTATTTTTTTCAGTGTAGTTTTTTCAGTGCCCTACATTTACAAACCTCCTTCCACTAAACAACTAGTTATGATCATGCACGTCTCAGTGTAGGATTAATATTTTATCAATGCTGAACATTTGGAAAACCTTTCCTTTTTATGCATAAGTCCAACTACAAAGCAAGGAGACTCTGATATCATCTGACATGGTTTCTCCAATCTAAATCCCTGCTCTATGTATTAACCTGACTCCTGCTTTGCCTCTGTGGAGGACAGAGCTGATTTCATCAACAACCTCTCTCTGGCTGTTGACGGGTGCCATTGAGTCTGGGCCTTTCCAATACATCTCATATGTTTTATATTTATAACCTCCTATACGCTTTACTGTGAGAGCCTATGATGCATTATTTATGCCAGCCAAGACGATATATTGAATTTTAAAACATACTGACACATTGGATAAGATATTGTTGACCCCAGCTAAAGAGAACAGCATGAAATTGTAGAATTTATTTAACCTTCATGGAAAGATGAATCTTTAATTCAGTTTGTGCTAGAGATTAAACCATTGATTTAATACAATATTACAGATGAATACATGTTTGATTGGAACAGCCAATCTAACACATTCCAACACTTTCCTTTGATTTGAATGTATGACACAAACCTACATTTCCTCGCTGTCGGGTGTAATTTTCAACATTAATGGGCCATGAATATGTAATATCAAAACACTTATTGCATCCCAAATGGCACCCTATTCCCTATATAGTGCACTACTTTTGACCAGGACCCTATAGGGTACCATTTGGAATGCAGGCACACTGTACAAGTGGGGGCCTTGGTATCGGTATATTTAGCCTGTGCTTCAGACAGCAGAAAAGGTTTGAGGAAAGTAATATGTCCTTAATATGTCACCCCCAAATAACCTGGCTGAGTTAGACTCTGTCAATATTACATCAGGATCAGCACTTTTGAAGAAGTGGTAAAGTAGAGACTACAAGGTTTCTCTACCCAAATCACAGAAGACTGTGGAGGCACAGATCTGTGCTGTCTTATAAGAGTTTGCTGTAGTGACGGATGTACTTCAGCTCTGGTTTGAGATGGACAGGATGAGACACTGTATCTCCATTTTAAGATGGACGGACAGGAAAATACACTGTTATGGCAGAATATATATATATAGTTTACATACTGTGAATATGAGTAAAGATAATGTCAATATGATACAATATTACAGTACATGTCAACATGAATAATGCATTAACATCAACTTTGACCTTGGCACATGCCATATATCTCATTAATACAAAAAATATGTTTTAAGTGAAATATTAGCATTTGTCTGAAGCCAAAAAAGAAAGGAAATTCAAAAGCTAATTTTACCTATGCACTAACCATGCTTTTCAGCATAAGCAGCTTGACTGCAAGAGTACTGTGTGTTTATTGACCTACTGTACTTCAACAACATATGTACTCACATTGGATGGGTTGATTAGGGTTTAAACCTTCTCTCAAACAGGCTAGTACATACTCTTGTAGTAGGTTTACCCCATTAATGTACTTGGTAATGTACAACATAATCCCATTCCACTCATTTAAACATTATGAGGAGGTTTTCGCTGACACAGATTAAGTTCAGACCTGTTTCTAGTCCAGGACTATGTGTAGTCTGTGTCTGCAAAAAGCACTCCTTAACTCTACATTTGACCAAGCCTGATATATATGCCTACTGAGACAAGGTAGTCAACAGCTTTTGAAGCTATACATGGTTTATGTTCCTGTTATAAACAATGGAGTAATGCAAACTTAAATTTTGGGTTATGATATGGTATTCACTCGCCTATGCAAAACCTCCCCCAGTCTTGTTCTTCTTCTATGGTATTAGAAGAATTCCAAAGATACCACCTTTTCCCACGTGGACAAAAGGAACACCTATGTGAGAATGCTGTTCATTGACTACAGGTCAGCGTTCAATACCATAGTCCCCACAAACCTCATCACTAAGCTAAGGACACTGGGAATAAACACCTCCCTCTGCAACTGGAACCTGGGCTTCCAGACGGGCTGCACCCAGGTCATAAGGGTATGGAACAACACATCTGCCACACTGATCTTGAACACGGGGGCCCCTCAGGGGTGCATGCTTAGTCCCCTCCTGTACTCCCTGTTCACCCATAACTGCATGGCCATGAACGACTCCAACACCATCATTAAGTTTGCTGACTACACAACAGTGGTAGGCCTGATCGCCGACAACGATGAGACAGACTATAGGGAGGAGGTCACACTGCCAGGACAACAACCTCTCCCTCAATGTGAGCAAGACAAAGGAGCTGATCATGGACTACAGAAAAAAAGAGGGCCGAACAGGCCCCTCAGGAGACTGAAAAGATTTGGCATGGGTCCCCAGATAATCAAAAAGTTATACTGCTGCACCATCGAGAGCATCCTGACCGGTTGCATTACCGCCTGGTATGGCAACTGCTCGGCATCCGACCGTAAGGCGCTACAGAGGGTAGTGTGTACGGCCCGGTACATCACTGGGGCCAAGTTTCCTGCCATCCAGGACCTATATATTAGGCGGTGTCAGAGGAAGGCCCTAAAAATTGTCAAATACTCCAGCCACCCTAGTCATAGACTGCTCTCTCTGCTACCATATGGCAAGCGGTACTGGAACACCAAATCTATGTTCAAAAGGCTCCTGAACAGCTTCTTCCCCCAAGCCATAAGACTGCTGAACAATTAATCAAATGGCCACCAAAACTATTTACATTGACCTGATAATCGCTTTTTATTATCTATGCATAGTCAATTTATTTTTTTATTTTTATTTAGTAAATATATTCTTAACTCTATTTCTTGAACTGCATTGTTGGTAAAGGGCTTGTAAGCAAGTGTTTCACGGTAAGGTCTACACCTGTTGTATCCGGCGCATGCGACAAATAATATTTGATTTGATTTGACTGTCTTGGACCACTTGTAGAACAGCTAACTACATCGTTGGATGCTTTTTATCCCTTCCATGTCACATTATACACAAAAGTTCTCCACTAAAGGGAAGATGACCGCCAATAACTTCAGAAAAAATGTGACTATGGCGACCACATTTAAAATACCCAAAATACCCAAATGAGGGAAAACAGTATGATTTTGGGGGCCATTCACCGGACAGTGTAGCCCACATGAATAAAAACATCCCCTCCCCCCCCACACACAAAAAAATATTTTACATTTTAAATATCCTCAAGCACCAAGTTTTGCCTACCTAATTTCAAAATTGTCCATGGCATCATCACTGTCAACCGTGAATGATAATTCTTTACGTTTTACCAGTGAAATGTTCAAACTGTCTGCATGCCAATCATTTGATCGCAATCAGTTTCATGGGAACCCTGACAAAAATGTAATGTAATGTAATGTAATTCCTGCAGAAAGTCCCTCAGAATTTTATTCAGACAATTCCTGCAGGATTCTTACTGTTCCTACAGGAATGCTAAACATAATATCTGCAGTCTAAAACATTTCTTGTAGGACTAACCTACAGGAGAAATCCTGCACAATAATTGTATTTCTGCAGGATTCAATCTCAAATGTGTCCTGCGGGATTCCTACTTGTCATTGCTAAATTAGGCCTCTTTGCAGTGAATTTGGAAAGTATTCAGACCTCTTGACTTTTTTTCTCATTTTGTTATGTTACAGCCTTATTCTAAAATGGATTGAATTGTTTTCTATCGCTGAGAAATCTACACATAATACCCCATGACAAAGCAAAAACAGTTTTTTGTAAAATTTTTTGCAGATGTATTACTTTTTTTTTTTTTATACTGAAATATTACATTACATAAGTATTCAGACCCTTTACTCAGTGCTTTGTTGAAGCACCTTTGGCAGCAATTACAGCCTTGAGTCTTCTTGGGTATGACGCCGCAAGCTTGGCTTTCCCCATTCTTCTCTGCAGATCCTCTTAAGCTCTCTCAGGTTGAATGGGGAGAGTCGCTGCACAGCTATTTTCAGGTTTCTCCAGAGATGTACGATTGGGTTCACGTCCTTGCTCTGGCTCGGCTTCTCAAGGACATTCAGAGACTTGTCCCGAAGCCACTCCTGCATTGTCTTGGCTGTAAATGTAGGGTCATTTTTCTGTTGGAAGGTGAACTCTGGAGCAGGTTTTCATCAAGGATCTCTCTGAACCTTGCTCTGTTCATCTTTCCCTCAATCCTGACTAGTCTCACAGTCCCTGCCGCTGAAAAATGTCCTGCTGCCACCACCATGCTTCACCGTAGGGAGGGTGCCAGGTTTCCGCCAGACCTGGCACTTGGCATTCAGGCCAATGAGTTCAATCTTGGTTTCCTCAGACCAGAGAATCTTGTTTTTCATGGTCTGAGAGTCCTTCCGGAAGGTTCTCCCATCTCCACAGAGGACCTCTTGAGCTCTGTCAGAGTGGCCATCGGGTTCTTGGTCACCTCCCTGACCAAGGCCCTTCTCTCCTGATTGCTCAGTTTGTCAGGCAGCCAGCTCTAGGAAGAGTCTTGGTGGTTCCAAACTTCTTCCATTTAAGAATGATGGAGGCAACTGTGTTCTTGGGGGCCTTCAATGCAGCAGAATTTTTTGATACCCTTCCCCAGATCTGTGCCTCGACACAATCCTGTCTCGGAGAACTACGGACAACTCATTTGACCTCATGGCTTGGTTTTTGCTCTGACATACACTGTCAACTGTAGGACTTATATAGACAAGTGTGTGTCTCTCCAAATCATTTACAATCAATTGAATTTTCCACAGGTTGACTCCAATCAAGTTTAAGAAACATCTCAAGGATGATCAATGGAAACAGGATGCACCTAAGCTCAATTTCGAGTCTCATAGCAATCAGACCGAATACTTATGTAAATAAGGGTTTTCCATTTTTTATTTTTAATATATGAGCAAAATTAGGATGCCCTGGATGACTTGGTGGATGTTCCTGTTCTCAATCCTACCAGTGAGCCATGGAGATATGTCACTCGAGCCATGGAGATATGACAACTCCACGGTGCCCCCTGATAGAGTGCAAAGAATATTGCCGTGACCCTGGACAATAACTTTTTGTTCTCTGCAAACATCAAAGCAGTGACTCGCTCCTGCAGGTTCATGCTCTACAACATTCACAGAGTACGGCCTTTCCTCACACAAGAAGTGGCTGGGCCCCCACTTGTGCCATCAAACCCCTGCAACTTATCCAGAATGCCACAGCCCGCCTGGTGTTCAACCTTCTCACGTTCTTCCATGTCACCCCGCTTCTCTACACACTCCACTGGCTTCCAGTCGAAGCTTGCATCCACTACAACACCAGCAGCAAGGATAACTACCCCTCCCTACCTTCAGGCTATGTAAAAACCCTACATCCCAACCCGAGCACTCTGTTCTGCTACCCCTGGTCTCTTAGCCGTACCACCCCTACGTGAGGTCAGCTCCCGCTCAACCAATCAAAGCTCTTCTTTGTCCTGGAACCCCAATGGTAGAACCAGCTTCCTCTTGATGCTAGGAGTCCCTGCCCATCTTCGGAAAACATCTGAAATCCTACCTCTTCAAAGAGTAACTTAAGATCTCAGTCAGTGTTATTCCCCCCAGTATTTAAAAAAAATGGTGCTTGTCTATTACTACTAGAACTAACTTTGCTGATAACTTCTTTCTTGATTTACTTACTACGACTGTGATATGTGGTTGTCTCACCTAGCTATCTTAAGATAAACTAACTGTAAGTCGTTCTGGATAAGAGCATCTGCTAAATTACTAAAATGTAATGTATAATGTAAGTGGAAATGATAATTTCCTACAGACAAACCAATGTTGTTTATATAGACAGTAAAACGTGCAGGGCCTAAAACCTACCCCTGTGGGGTAATAACAAGAAAATCGGACTTAACACCATCAGAAGAAATACAATGTCCTGTCTGTCAGGTAATTTTCAAACCAAATGCAGGCTACCTGACCCAGGCCAATTTTAGACAGTCTACAAATTACAGATTTTTTCTGAATACTTAAACACTAACAGTGATTCTTGAAGCACTATCTCTGAAACATTAACACTTGTAGCCAATGTATTTACCAAGTGAGCCAAACTGAATGCACGCTCTCTGCTTTACACTCAGTTTGTAATTGTATAACACACTTTCTGCAAAACTGTAAACACAACTCACTGCTTTACACAGTTTGCAATTGAATAACACACTTCTAGCTGAACTGTAAACATTTGTCTCTACATTGTTACACTATTTCACCAATTGCCTTTCCACATCAACACATGTGAAAACACTTTTAGATAATGTAACTTACAATCAGAGCTTGAGCACTATAAATAGGCCACAAGGTAAACAAGGACAACAATGGAGGCCAATATTGGAATGAAAGTAAGAGGGATGAGAACTACAGAAGGAGGAAGACGAGGACCTGAAGAAGTAAGAGGAGGAGGAGGAGAAGGAAGAGGTGAAGTAGGATGGGGAGAAGGACAGGACGAGGAAGAGGAAGAGGAAAAAGGGAGTCAGGAAAACAATAACTCATGAAATCAGAGCGACTGTGGTTGACCTTGTTGTCAACCATGGGATGAGCATGAGGGAGGCTGGGCAACGGGTTCAACCATATCTGAACCGCTATACTGTTGCCGGTATCATCCGGATATTTAGAAATGAGAACCAGTAAGTAACTGTAAGTGCTGTAGTCTTACTGGTACAGTAATATGTACTGTACTTTCATAATGAGAAGGATCTATCACTAAAACCATTCAAATGTTTTTGCAGAACTGCAAGAAAACCAGTATCTGGTGGAAGAGGTCGACTGTTCA
The DNA here is from genome assembly GCF_965601325.2 of Salmo salar. Lineage (NCBI taxonomy): Eukaryota > Metazoa > Chordata > Actinopteri > Salmoniformes > Salmonidae > Salmo > Salmo salar. The sequence continues at coordinate 22,438,007 of NC_138309.1, read as the reverse complement.
CCCCAGAGCAGGAGACCCACATTGTAAATATAGTCATTGCAAATAACTGCATCAGACTCAGAGAACTGCAGGACCACATAATGGCAGATAACACCATATTCCAAAACGTCAATAGAGTGAGTCTCTCTGCACTGTCTCATCTACTGAAACGCAATAGAATGAGGATGAAGCAGCTGTACAGAGTCCCTTTCGAAAGAAACTCAGACCGTGTAAAACAACTGAGATGTGCAGGTAATGTGCAGGTAAGTTATACTATCCTATCATTGGTACTGGATCTGTAAGTGTATGGTGCTACTGTACATAATATTGACTGATCCCTGTATTTTCATACTGTACTACATTGTTTTGTCTTGTCTCTTTCAGAGAGTCATAGAGCTAGAAGCAGATGCAGTGCATCATGAGCTAATATATGTGGACGAGGCAGGTTTCAACCTTGCAAAAACAAGGGGCCGCGGCAGAAATATCATCAGACACCGTGCCATCATCAATGTCCCGGGACAACGTGGTGGCAACATAACAATGTGTGCAGCTATTAGTCAAAACAGCATCCTTCACCATCATGCAATCCTAGGTCCATACAACACTGCACACATTATAACATTTCTGGACACCCTCCACAACAGACAAATCCCTAATGACCAGGGGCCAGAGAAGCCCAGGTAAGTTATCATCTGGGACAATGTTAGTTTCCGCCGGGCTGCTGTGGTCCACAATTGGTTCACAGGTCACCCACTTTTCATCGCACTCAATCTTCCCCCATACTCTCCGTTCTTGAATCCTATTGAAGAATTCTTCTCTGCATGGCGTCGGAAGGTGTGTGATCGCCAACCCCACCAACGCATACCCTTTCTACAGGCAATGGAGGAGGCTTGTGGAGACATTGATCAGGGGTCATGCCAGGCCTGGATATGGCACTCCAGGCGATACTTTCCACGCTGCCTAGCTCAAGACAACATTGCATGTGATGTGGATGAAGTCTTATGGCCAGACCCACAAAGAAGGTGAGATGTAGCCACATTTTTTTCTGTTCTTTTTTTTCTAGCACAAATGTTTTTGTTTTCTTCTACTGCGCTTTTGATGTTCATCACTTTTTCCCCTTATTTGTATTGATAGTGTGTTATGTTTGGAATACACTTCCATACTTTACACATTTGGATAACTGTGTGTATGTGTGTTTAAAACATGTATGACTACACTTTATTGCAAACTTCTATGCCCTGCACACAGAAAAAGCAAAAGTCACAAGTGTTTTTCATGTATACTATCAGTGCGTAGTTGGTGCTTCGTGTGCTATTCAAATGATGGATTGTGTGTACTGTATTGACGCAAAAACAAAATTTTGTTTGAAGAGTTTTACAAGAATTGTTTGCTTTTGAAAGATATGTATCATGTTTGGTGTAAGTTTGGTGCTTGTTTGGTGTAAGGTTTTGTGGTTAGTGTGTCAGGTTTTGCAAATATAGCCTATAGTTTCAAAGATAATGCCTAAGCAATCAGAAAAAACTGCAATAATGAATGGTCAACAGTGTCAAATGCATTCGACATGTCTATAGAAAGGGCAGCACAATGCTGCTTTTTGTCCACGAAATGTACAATGTAATTTCTCACCAAAGAAGCAATAGATATAGTGATATGACCTGGCTAATGGACACTTAAGCCTTGTTCACATTGGCAGTTTGAAGTGACTCAAATCCTACTTTTTGGCATATACGATTTGAATCTGTTCTTTTTCATGCAGTCTGAACAGCCAAAATTCACATGGAATTGGATATTTCAAGCCACATTTCAAACCAACTTTGTAGGTGGTTTGAAGTCAGATACAAATCTGATTCCTGGCCATGTGACTTGTGTCTGAAATCTGATTTATTTGCCCTCAAGTGGTTTTTAGACTTATTTGGTATAGCTTGTTGCTTGCTAGCTACACTGTTGACAAGAATATAATGTGGTAGCTAACTAGCTTGTTAATTGGTAATGAATAAATTAGTGAACGTGCTAGAAAGCTAAACCACTAGCTAGTTGACTGCTGTGGCAAGCCAAAAGCAACTAATTGTATAATCTCATCCTTTGAATGTTCAAAATCACACTTTTAAAGCCTCAAAGTAACTGCAAAATGTCCATGGCATGGATTGTTGTCACCTTTGCTTGCTACATAACTTCTGAGTGATAGGAAGCATAAGCACCACCAGCAATCGGACTACACCACTGTGCACACACCCGTTGTTACTATGACAACTAGTGTAGCCATGACTACTGTCTGAACAAACACAAATCCGATTTGGTCACTTGTAACTTGCTGTTTGGACAGTCAGTATTCCAAAACGGATTTGAAAAATAAAACTGATTCTGATTTAAAGCATTAATGCCTGCAATGTGAACAAGGCTTTAAAATACATTTTGAAGCTGGAAATGATCTGAGCCGAGTGTTGATTAAAGATTCATTTTTCGTTAGGCAGAGAGTTTAGAGATCGAACGATAATTATTATGTCATAGGGGTCACCACCAATGTTCCCTGTAATTTTTTTCCAGCACTGAGCAAATTTCATGTCTGCTGTGCTCAGACTTGAACATTGTGAAAATGTTGTGTGTGTTGTTGTTGTTTGATGCAAGAAACCACTTTACAAAATAAATGCATTATTATTCCCATACCATTATTATCGAAAATTAGATAAATTATGATACCCGCTAATTAGCTAATTCAAGCCTGGCTTAAAATGAAACACTTCCCCTTAAGGACAAAATAAAATCTCTTTACCTGACTTGCTTTTCAAAGATGTCTTGAAATGTAGACGTTTTGTGCTCTTGTAGGACATAATCACTCCCCTGTTGCTGACTACAAATGACCTATAACTGGGCTAATAACTCACTAACTTGCAAAGGATATTAACAAAATGTGCAGACATAGCTACATGCAGCTCACGCTTAGATCTCAAAACAAGTGCATCTACTCATGCCGTAAACAGTCCAGTTCAAAGTAAATGGCACTGATTCATATATGGCAATGGTCTATTTGCATATAGGCCTACTGCAGCTCTGATTGGTTATGCCGCACCGGTCTGTGTAGAGTTCGGGCTGACTCCTGCATATAAATGCAATAGAATCCTACTTCGATGCGTTCTGCCTACAACATCTCTTGCCTAGTTAGTTTTGCATACAAAGTCTTGCATAGTTTGTTTTGTTTCGGTGTGTTTCATTGAAAGTGGCTGATATTGCGTTGATTCGATCACAATTGCCACAGTAAAGGTAAATGTTGATAGTGTTAACTAACAGGTAAAACTCTAGACAGTTGAATAAAGTTCAATCTTGTGCTTCTCTCTGGGTTGATATTGTATTTATTCTGCGCTGAAGTCCCGGGAGCTGCAAGGCAGTCTCAGGGCTACTGCATGCCTGCACCAGCTTAGAGGGAACAATGATCACCACCTTTGTGGCGTGAGAGCACATGGGCAGCCTTCCAGTCCCTAGGGATAGCACCCGAGATAATTCTCATGTAAGAAATATGTCAATGATTCCACAATTAGGGGAGCAGAAAGCTGCTGCAAGAAAGATTCAAGCAAATCAGTCCCAGTAGATTTGTTTTACATTAATCTTAAAAAGGACATCTAGCACATCACAAGTAAAGAGTTGTTAAAATGAAAACAAAGATTCACTGCAAGTTGATGGATCTTCCATCATGCAGACTAGAGGTTGGGAGAGGGGAGAGCAGCTGATTAATTGACTGACACGGGACAAACCACCATTTATTTTAAATAAAAGTCTTGCAGAGATAAAAGGTGGATTAAAAGCAACACTTATCAAATTTTTATCAGTAAAGATGCTAGACCCTAACACAACTTGCTTAGGCAGGGAGGGAGATGAATTTCCACGCTTCAGTGCATTAACTATTTTCCAAAATGTTGATGGATCACCAGCAGAGTCTGAGATTGAACTTAGAAAGTAACATGATTTAGCTTTCTTAATTGAGGAGGTGCATATATTTCTTACTTGCCTGTACAGAGTCAGTTTTTCTTGCCTTGACCCAGGCTTGATTTCTCATCATAACAACACAGCAAATTGGCCAGTGTTACATACTGTTGATTTTTTTCTGTGTAACATTTCTAGTGTTGATTCAGATGTTAAATTAACACTCATTGTTGTAATAGAACCCCAGTGTTCGTGTTAATAACCAGAGATAAACCAAAACCCTGCCCATCATTATCATTTTTCCCAGCATTCTCTATTGTAGGTAGATTTTTTAAATTGTTTGTTTCAATAGCTATGTTTTTTCATGTACATTGATTGTCTAATTGATTGTATATGATTGTTTAATTTTAGTCTTCCCAACTCAGCAGTCATAACAATTCAAAATGTTAGATATTCCTACTCTGGCTGGATTCCAATAGGAATTACACATCACTTTGAAAGCCAGCATGAGGTTAAACTAGGCCCTCAAATTAAGGCCTTATGAAATATGTGTTGTATTGTGTTAAAGGTCCTGAACAGTCATTCTGAAAAGTCCTTTTTCTCTCATGGCTAACTACCAAGAAGTTTGTAAAGAGATGCTGAGTGGGCGGGGAACTTATTGTCATGAGCCAGTAACTAGCTAACACCAGACACAAATGAAAGGGGAAATAGGGTAAACTTTTAATAAATATTTGCTGAAACACTACAGTCAAATTTTGGCACCAGTAGAGTCGCTATCTAGCTATATAAACCCTGACCCTCTGCAAACGTATCCATGTGTTTGACATGGGGAAGGGGACCAGTAACCTTATTATCAAACTCTTTCAATGTATAAGCAACAGTCATTTTTCATCACATTTCATAAGATACATAATTTTGAATGTTCATGACTTTTAAAGAATTATATTTTAATAACATATTTTCTTAGGATCTCACTTGGTGAAGGCCAGAAGACTGGAATTGAACGAATGCAGCAAACATGTCTCGGTCACTAACAAATACAGCCATGGGTGGTAACTGTACAAGTCACTTGAAATGCAAATAAAGCTTTACACACAAGCATTTAGTTAACACTGAAAAGTGTGGACCTGTATAGACACTGGACCAGTGTTAAATTAAACACACTCAGTTTTGATTTAACACTTGATAATTTGCTGTGAAGATCTCATCTCAAAGTTCAACAGAGAACCAAGGATTTGTTCAGTTTTTTTTACTCTAAGGTATAAATGGTGCGTGTTTGTCTGCCAGAGAGATACAAATAGATGTTCAAGAGCTAATTCAGGGTCAGGCATGCAGCTGATAGAGGAGAAGTCAGAGTAATACATATCAAGGGGATTAAAAAACAATATTCATAATTATACAGGGATCAATGTTAATCTGTATCTCTAATACATGCAATATGACAGAAATCACAGAGATCATTAGCAAAGACACCACAGGACATGTACTTGTGGGGGCTATTTGTCAGAATTAGGTCAATCAGTGACGAGTTTGCTGGATTTGTTTTACATTCATCTGTGTGGGTTTTGCAATCAGTTGAGTCAGGTTAAAGTCAAGACAAATGTTCTTAAAATGGTCTGTAGCCTGGGGTAAACCAATCTAGATTAAAATGACTAATTCAGATAACAGAACATGATTTAAATACTCAGAAATAGTACCAACAGCGCCCGCTAGTGAAGCCACATCTATAACCAAAGTATTAGCACTGGACCAGCACTTGTCTTCTAAGTCAAAGACGCCACGACGATAAAGGCTGTTTAACATCAACATTCTGAAAAAAAGTGCCTTTGTTTTTTGTAGCTATGACGTACATGTGGCTCTTTATCAATAATGTACAGTATATATGATTATGTCAATAGCAAGCTGTGTGTGAATAGTTGACCCACACTGGGCATGTAAGTAAAAAATAAATAGCATCTGTCGCTATTACTACCACCTTAAAAGCTGTGCTGCTTTCCAATAATCCACAGAGAAAATGAACCCACACAATTCCTCCACAACGACCATAACAATTTCATCAACACACTATGCTCTGTTTTTAACCCATTAGGTTATAGATATGTAGTTTATGTGGTTGTGTGGGTTCGTGTAGTGCGTGCGCATGTTCAAATTCTCCAAGTCCCCAAGACACACGACAGCATGCTGCATAACCCCATCTTGGACCAGTCACCCAGGCCATCAGGGTTGCCAGACTGTATTTCAACAATCTCAGGCTCCCGTTTTGATTCTGCCATTGCCCTGTGGCTCCAATAGACTTTTGATTTTAATTTGTCTCCCATGCTGTATGTAGGGATTATCAAATGTATTGGAATGGTACTAAAATCTCTAGCACAATCCAGCTGGCCCCTGAGGAAGCCACCTGTGTGCTTAGCCTGAGCAATAGAGGCATGTTCCTGGCCAGGATTGTTCTGAATATAGGCCTACTGAGTTGTGATACACAAATGAAAAAACGTCCAATCAGTAAGCTTCATCAAATGCAGGGGTGCAATGTTCGAATCCCCCCCCCGACCCACACACATTCTGAAATTGCATTTTTTGTCCCCCCCCCCGTTTTATCATTGGAATGTAATATAAAAAGAGGCAACGGTGTACTTTACGACCATATGTATGCCTCCGAGCGTTTGGGTAGGCTTTTGGAGTGTTTATCCGACTGGATGAAAACAATTATAATAATTTTGTCCCCCCCACTTCTAAAACCAGAGTTGCGCCCCTGATCAAATTAAGTATGATATTTTACTGTCAATACAGTGGGGGATAAAAGTATTTGATCCCATGCTGATTTTGTACGTTTGCCCGCTGACAAAGAAAGGATCAGTCTATAATTTTAATGGTAGGTTTATTTGAACAGTGAGAGACAGAATAACAACAAAAATATCCAGAAAAACGCATGTCAAAAATGTTATAAATTGATTTGCATTTTAATGAGGGAAATAAGTATTTGACCCCCTCTCAATCAGAAAGATTTCTGGCTCCCAGGTGTTTTTTAAACAGGTAACGAGCTGAGATTAGGAGCACACTCTTAAAGGGAATGCTCCTAACCGCAGCTTGTTACCTGTAAAAAAGACACCTGTCCACAGAAGCAATCAATCAATCAGATTCCAAACTCTCCACCATGGCCAAGACCAAAGAGCTCTCCAAGGATGTCAGGGACAAGATTGTAGACCTACACAGGGCTGGAATGGGCTGCAAGACCATCGCCAAGCAGCTTGGTGAGAAGGTGACAACATTTGGTGCGATTATTCGCAAATGGAAGAAACACAAAATAACTGTCAATATCCCTCGGCCTGGGGCTCCATGGGGTTGCAATGATCATGAGAATGGTGAGGAATCAGCCCAGAACTACACGGGAGGATCTTGTCAATGATCTCAAGGCAGCTGGGACCATAGTCACCAAGAAAACAATTGGTAACACACTACGCCGTGAAGGACTGAAATCCTGCAGCGCCCGCAAGGTCCCCCTGCTCAAGAATACATATACATGCCCGTCTGAAGTTTGCCAATGAACATCTGAATGATTCAGAGGACAACTGGTGAAAGTATTGTGGTCAGATGAGACCAAAATGGAGCTCTTTGGCATCAACTCAACTCGCCGTGTTTGGAGGAGGAGCAATGCTGCCTATGACCCCAAGAACACCATCTCCACCGTCAAACATGGAGGTGGAAACATTATGCTTTGGGGGTGTTTTTCTGCTAAGGGGACAGGACAACTTCACTGCATCATTTGACGGGGCCATGTACTGTCAAATCTTGGGTGAGAACCTCCTTCCCTCAGCCAGGGCATTGAAAATGGGTCGTGGATGGGTATTCCAGCATGACAATGACCCAAAACACATGGCCAAGCCAACAAAGGAGTGTCTCAAGAAGAAGCACATTAAGGTCCTGGAGTGGCCTAGCCAGTCTCCAGACCTTAATCCCATAGAACATCTGTGGAGGGAGCTGAAGGTTCGAGTTGTCAAATGTCAGCCTCGAAACCTTGATGACTTGGAGAAGATCTGCAAAGAGGAGTGGGACAAAATCCCTCCTGAGATGTGTGCAAACCTGGTGGCCAACTACAAGAACCGTCTGACCTCTGTGATTGCCAACAAGGGTTTTGCCACTAAGTACTAAGTCATGTTTTGCAGAGGGGTCAAATACGTATTTCCCTCATTAAAATGCAAATCATTATAACATTTTTGACATGCGTTTTTCTGGATTTTTTTGTTGTTATTCTGTCTCTCACTATTCAAATAAACCTACCATTAAAATTATAGACTGATCATTTCTTTGTAAGTGGGCAAACGTACAAAATCAGCAGGTGATCAAATACTTTTTTCCCCCACTTACTTTCAAACTAAATTACTATAATATTATGTTATGGTAAATTCCACTTCCTTATTATTGTTTCCTCCGTCTTGAAATAGTGACTGAAAACTATTAATAATAATATCGTGTTGTATTGCAAGATGGATACACTCCTGTCCGCAGCCTCATTGAGCAGTCAGCTCATATTTAGAAGCAACATACTTCCTTGGCCCGACGGAACAACCTTTCAGTCAGACAGTCGGTCAGTTCCCCAAGCTTGCTGTATATTGGACAATCAGGAGTGGTATTTCATGGCATTAATTCTGGAGATGAAAGGAAGGACACTTCTCAATTATCAGGGGGATAGTGGGGCTGCTGCCTCTACCTTTGTGTTCAATTAAATGGGAGTCTGTTAATGATCCTTGCCATTAATTAGGTTTCTATCCTATCCATGAGAAAGCAGTTACTCTTCATAGACAATACAGTATACTCATGTAACTCATCAGCCTCCTTAATTTCTCATGGCTATCTCGCTCTCTCCCCTGTTCAGCGCCTAGCATGCAGTCCATTTCACAAGCCTTGGTCACCAGAGTGAGGGAATGACATCGGCAGAGAAAACGGTGCGGTGCGTCTTGATAAACTGATTGAACTACAGGTGGTGGCCTAATGTTATAAAATGCAGTGGAAATAGCTAACACTTTGAGGGTAGTTTAAATAGGGAATCTAGCTGAATCTATCCCAGCTTGCAGTGTTCATGAACTATATAGTTAACTTTTTGCAGTTTATTTGACACAAGTGAACATGACTCAAATGTAATAATCTCTGAGTGATTTCGCTGCTTTAATGTGACTACACCATTGCTTCAAATGGGAGGTGGATAGTCATAGCACATTTCCACATTAAGTCCTGTGAGATAATGTGCATTCGGGGGTGTATGCCTACGTGACGGACAGACATGGCAATTATAATAATGAAAGGCTGCTGGGAGAATTCAGCTCCTCCATTTTAAACCCATTGATGTGCACGGTAGTCCCAAGTGAGCAGCCAAATACAACTCATTCCTTTATTATTATCAGGCACCAAAGGGAGGGGGGGGGCGGGAGGAGACTTAAGGTTTTCCTTCAAAGGCCTTTTCTCATTTGGATTTGCTAAACTCCTGTGTTTTCTCTACTCTGTCCTCTCACCTCCTTATGAAAAAAGGTCAAATGTAATCGAGGACAGGCAGCGAGGAGAGGCAATGTGGACGGAAATGCGCTTGTATGAAATGTGACACTCCTCCACTCACGTGTCGTCAGGCAAATGACGTTTACATGGTTGGATCCCCCAAAAATGTGTAAAGTGCGGCAAGTAGCCTAGCAGTTAAGAGTTTGGGACAGAAACCAAATTATTTCTGGTTTGAATTCCTGAGGTGAAAAATCTGTTGATGTGCCCTTGTGCAAGCTACTTAACCCTGATTGCTCCTGTAAGTCGCTCTGGATAAGAGTGTTTTCTAACCATTTTTTTTTCTAAAATTTATTTTTTTGTTAGTTTTGCAAATCATTTTATAGCTAAGTAGCATATTGTTTTGAAACATGTGCATGCTTTTCTCCTCCAACAAAACATATGCTGATTCAAAGGGGGTGTGGCAGATTTCAAAACACTTCCACGAAGGACTCAGGTAGACTACACCCCTTACGGAAAAAACACATGATTTCATAAATGGAAAATCACATGATTTCACATGTGAAACCATGTGTTTCTAGAACACTGCACAAGTGATATTTAACGTGGTCACACAAATACAGTGCTTTTAACATAGTGATTTCAAATTACATATTTGACATACATGATTACATTGTGTATGTTTATTTATACAGTAATTATTATTCAACATATCCTCACCTGGGATTTGAACTCATCAACTGCATTCTGATCTTCCTGCTACGCCACTGTGTCTGTATCAATGACTGATTTCATCTGTATTCTAACACGTTGGATTTAAGTTAAGTCTCAGCTTTGTTAGAAATACACTCAAGAAAAACTATTATATTTATCATAGTGATTCAGCAGTAACATTAAAACAAAATAATATGCCCCACCAAAATTAGAAAACTATACAGAAAACCCCTCAAATTGCTGAAATAAGTAAATTAAATTAATGAATAGTCAGATTAACTGATAACTAAAATAGAAGTGCAGATGGCACTCTTTGCTAAGTATAGAAATGTATTATATGTAATGTATGTTTAGTGAAATGTTACAGACTTTGCGGCACAGCTGAAACATCAGCGTCCTCCAAATCCAGAGGTTGTGATTTCAAATCGCAGATGGGTTCATATTGAAAAGTCAGTACTAAGTGATCATGTCAAATATTGTCATTGATTAAACACTTTTTACACTATTTTAGCTGAACAGTGTACCATTTTAATTATAAAAATCCCAAATGATTTCATTCCCTTACAATTTTTTTAACATTTCAGCTCAACATGTTCACGTAAAAAAAAAGAGACATGAAAATCATGTGAAAATTGAATTTGTACTTTCAAATATGAAGAACTTTCACATGTGGTATTGTATTTGTACGTGAAAAATTATGATAATAGATAATTGTGTTTGTTTTCCATTACAATGCTTAGTTTGTCTGTGTAGTCTGTAAATGCAATGGGTGGAGTAATGTGTACTGATATGGAAGGCTATGCTGCAGGGCTCAATTTATCTATTAGGCAATTTGCTGTATGAGGCCAACGACATAAAATGTGGGTACTGTGCAATGTGTATATGCCATAATTAACAATGGTACATGAAACACCAAAAAATAACAGTTTGATGAAATTTTGTGTAATTTGTGTCAAACATCAAAGAACGAGAACAATACTTTTTCATTGCATTACTACCTATCTGTTGGTATATTTTTCAAACAATTGCAGACCACCACTGACCAATCAAACCATACTAAGTTACAGTAACCTCAAACTAGGCCAACCTCCAAACAGAATGTGAGCACAACACCTCATCTTCCCAAAGGTGTGTGGGGGGATTGAAGCAATGAAGCATTCCTGAGTGAGACAAAGTAATCCTTGAATACTGTGTTGAGATCGAGACAGTGACATGCGGTGAGATCGGTGACTGGGTAAGCACTGGCTATTATCAAAGCTAGATTTAGTCACGAATAAACATTGATGAAGCCCACCAAACAACTTATTCAGTAGCTCCGACAACCAGAGTGACAGGCTATTAACCGAAATGTATTTTTTTTTACCAAATGTGAATACCAATGTAGCCAAGAAACACAAGCGATAGCCTCCGATGATGGCAAATTTTACAGTAGCAAGGTATAGTAGCCTCAACAGCACTCTGTAGGGTAGCACCATGGTGTAGCTGGAGGACAGCCAGTTTCGGTCCTCCTCTGGCTATGGCTATCCAACACAAACTCTTCCAAGTCAAGGTAAGCTCTTGGTTATAGTAATTTATTGCCACCGGGCCCGCCGGTGTAACTGCTAAACTGCTTGCTGACTGTACACAGTACTGCATGACTGTAGCGGGTTTACTAATATGTTAGTTTTATTAGCTATGTTGACTAGCTATGATGACAATGGTGTTGGCTGTGTGAGGCAATTATGATATGAAGGTTTGCCTTGGAAACATTTCTTTCCCTGGTCACAGACAGCTGTTGTGTTGTGCATTAAAGTCCACAAGCGAAGGGAAAAGGTGAGAGGAGGAGTGGAGGTAGATGCGACAAGGAATTTTAGAATGAGCAAAATGATCATGCTGTTTGTATGTGGCTGTTATGAAAGTGAACTGTGTTTCCGTGTGATCATGGTACATTCATTCTGCTGATTCTGTTGAAAAACCTTTCTTAAATGGAAGCAAACAGAAAAAAACAGGGATAAACATACCTGAATTTGTCCAATAGAAACTCTCATTTGCAACTGTTGGACTAATGATTACACTCCAAATCAGCTAGATGCAGGCTGGAGTGTGCAAGGCTGTATTTAATGTGTCACTGTCTATTACCTTGATTACTCAAATTTTTCTCTCGAACTATGCACCTACATTGTAAACATTCATTCACAGGCTAGGTTGTAGCAACCAAATGATAGGTATAGGGAAAAATGTTGTATTGTGTAAAAGCCTAAACCTATTAATCTTACATTGAGTTGGGTGAATGGAGTATGAATGACAATCACCCAATATGCTGTAATAGAAATGAGGCCATGCTCATAAAAAAGTGTACTCCCTCAGCTTAAACGTCACTGACCACCACTGGCATATAACCATTGCTAATACACCACACTGACTATCTCCTCAGATCCAGCAAAAACCTGTTATTGGACTGAAATAGAGAGGCATCTGTCGTCGGATACCCCAGACAGAGCATCTGAGACGGACATTACAAAGCATAGGCGGTATTGCCAGAGATAGGTTAGTTTCTAAGTGTGAACCAGTTCATACATTTTAAATAACATACTGAGTTTTGAAAAGTTGAGACTTGTTTTTTTTTTCTTTCAGATTCCAGTGTTCAGGATCTTTTGCTTATTGGACAAAATAACTTGGTGTCTCCTGTAAATTCGCAGGCTTTGTTCACTCGCCTAAAATAGCTCTCTGCTCAAGAGAGGCAGTGATTTGAGGGGCAACTGAAGACATTATGTCTGATGTTGAGATGAATCCAATGACCTCCCCAAGCTGGCGTTCCCCTGATTTTGAGGACCTGATTGCGGTGAAGAAGGGCCAAGCGTACTTATGGGGAGAAAATGCGCTGTCAGAACAAAAACTGGAGCAACCATCCATGTCCACCTCAGCCCTACACAGAACATCTGTTCAATAGACCACAGACAATCACCTACACTTCAGAGATTTTTTTCACTGATTCTCTTCCCATCTTAACTTTTTAGTGACATGGGGCAGTATTCGGAAATTCGGATGAATGACGTGCCCAAAGTAAACTGCCTGTTACTCAGGCCCAGAAGCTAGGATATGCATATAAGTGGTAGGTTTGGATAGAAAACACACTAAGGTTTCCAAAACTGTTACAATAATGTATGCGAGTATAACAGAACTGATATGGCCGGCGAAAACCTGAGGAAAATGCATCCAGGAGGTGGGATTTGTTTGATGTGGGTGGTTTTCAATTGAAAACCGATTGAGTATCTAATGGGTTAGGACCCAGATTGCAGTTCCCATGGCTTCCACTAGATGTCAACAGTCTTTAGTCATTGTTTCAGGCTTGTTTTCTGAAAAATGAAAAAGAATGAGACCTTTCTGTCAGGGGACTGGGGAAGCATGCAGTGCTGGTTGGCGTGCATGACTCTGTGTGCGCCCTTCGTTCTTTTTCCTTTCTATTGAATACGCTATTGTCTGGTTGAAATAGTATTGATTATTTAGACAATTGACAACCTGAGGATTAATTATAACCATTGTTTGACATGTTTCGACGAACTTTACCGGTAGGATTAGGATGTATTCGTCTGCATGTTTTGACCGCCTTTGAGCCAGTGGATAACTGAACAAAAACTGAGTTTTTGGGATATAAAGAGGGACTTTATAAAACAAAACAAACATTTATTGTGTAGCTGGGACTCTTCGCCGTAAAGCCTTTTTGAAATCTGACAAAGCGGCTGGATTAACAAGAAGTTCATCTTTAAACCGATGTATAACACTTGTATTTTTATGAATGTTTATTATGACTATTTCTGTATTTTGAATTTGGCGCTCTGCAATTTCACCGAATGTTGTCAAGGTGGGTCGCTAGCGGCACGCCTGCGCCAGAGACTTGTTGCACTGACTCCCACTCACTCAGCCACCCAGTAGCGGATTTAGGTATAGGCGACATGGGCAGCCACCCAGGGCGGCAGTTTGCCAGGGGTGCCCCTCAAAAAAGAAATGGGCATGGTGACATTTGCGCGATCGGTTTTCTATCGCTCATTTGCACGTCACGTCAATAATATCATGTCACCGTGTGAGACTGTGGGTGTAGCCCATTGCTTTTTGTTATTGCGGCATGCCCTCGCAATCTGTCCTATCATCCCACATTCAAACACTTTTCATGTTCGAAATTACAGTCAAACGCGCGTTTGGCTTTGCAATGATAACAGTCTATTGGCTGCTGCCCCGCGGCTTCCCCTTCTTTGAAACTCAGCACACTCAGAGCTGCTCTCCTTTACTATATGACACGCAGTTGCGCCTCTTCACTGCAAAGCCAGTGCATTTCTAGTCGTGGACTCCATGGCCTTTGCCAGTTTGAGTGCATTATCAAACAAGAGATTCGGCTCTGATAATAAGTGTATTTGTATCCTGTCATCCGGTGGCGGTTCCAGCTTGTATGGATCCCTGGGCAAGCCCCCCCACCAATAACAAAAAAAAGCACCATTCTGCACTAACTGTAATTTTTATTCAGACATTTGGAACACAAATAAATAATCATAACATTTAAAATATATAAATATATACAAAAAAATAAGTTGCAAAGACAAATAGAAACAAAGTGTGGTGTATTAATACAAATAAAAAAGAGAATCAAGTTATTACACTATTACCCTATTGCTAACAAAAAACACACAAATAAAACTACATTTCACAAATCCTATATCACACAAATACACAAATAGAATAACACACACAGAGAACCTGATTATTACACTTTTGCACTTCAAATAAGAAACACAAACTAAATTGCACAACTATTTGAATTACTAATTGCATTAGTACTATACAAAGTTAGATGTGCGCTATTTAATAGATTTCCCCCACTCCCCTTACCTCTGGCTTCCAGTGGGGAGACCTGAGGTCAACCTACCACCGGCCCCCTCCCCATCTCGTACTCTTGAGTGGGAGACCTTCCAAGGCAGTAGCCTACCCAGCTCACAAACTAGAATCAGGGCGCCCACTACGACAAGGTTAATTGACCTACAGTCCCATACGGTGACATGATATCATTGACGTGACGTGCAAATGAGCGATAGGTAACCGATCGCGCAAATGTCACCATTCCGAAAATTATAATTATATATGTTTTTTGTGCGGGCGACCCGTGCCGCCCGCGGCTAGATGCCGTTATTTCAAATGTTCAAATTTCCGTTATTTTTTTCCGTCTTCAAGAGAGCGAGAGTTGCACCCCTTCTGAAAAAACCTACACTCGATCCCTCCGATGTCAACAACTACAGACCAGTATGCCTTCTTTCTTTTCTCTCCAAAACTCTTGAACGTGCCGTCCTTGGCCAGCTCTCCTGCTATCTCTCTCAGAATGACCTTCTTGATCCTAATCAGTCAGGTTTCAAGACTGGGCATTCAACTGAGACTGCTCTTCTCTGTGTCACGGAGGCTCTCCGCACTGCTAAAGCTAACTCTCTCTCCTCTGCTCTCATCCTTCTAGACCTATCTGCTGCCTTTGATACTGTGAACCATCAGATCCTCCTCTCCACCCTCTCCGAGTTGGGCATCTCCGGCGCGGCCCACGCTTGGATTGCGTCCTACCTGACAGGTCGCTCCTACCAGGTGGCGTGGCGAGAATCTGTCTCCGCACCATGCGCTCTCACCACTGGTGTCCCCCAGGGCTCTGTTCTAGGCCCTCTCCTATTCTCGCTATACACCAAGTCACTTGGCTCTGTCATATCCTCACATGGTCTCTCCTATCATTGCTATGCAGGCGACACACAATTAATCTTCTCCTTTCCCCCTTCTGATAACCAGGCGGCGAATCGCATCTCTGCATGTCTGTCAGACATATCAGTGTGGATGATGGATCACCACCTCAAGCTGAACCTCGGCAAGACGGAGCTGCTCTTCCTCCCGGGGAAGGACTGCCCGTTCCATGATCTCGCCATCACGGTTGACAACTCCCTTGTGTCCTCCTCCCAGAGTGCTAAGAACCTTGGCGTGATCCTGGACAACACCCTGTCGTTCTCCACTAACATCAAGGCGGTGACCCGATCCTGTAGGTTCTTAGGTTCTTTATCTTGTAGGTTCTACAACATTCGCAGAGTACGACCCTGCCTCACACAGGAAGCGGCGCAGGTCCTAATCCAGGCACTTGTCATCTGGATTACTGCAACTCGCTGTTGGCTGGGCTCCCTGCCTGTGCCATTAAACCCCTACAACTCATCCAGAACGCCGCAGCCCGTCTGGTGTTCAACCTTCCCAAGTTCTCTCACGTCACCCCGCTCCTCCGCTCTCTCCACTGGCTTCCAGTTGAAGCTCGCATCCGCTACAAGACCATGGTGATTGCCTACGGAGCTGTGAAGGGAACGGCACCTCCATACCTTCAGGCTCTGATCAGGCCCTACACCCAAACAAGGGCACTGCGTTCATCCACCTCTGGCCTGCTGGCCCCCCTACCTCTGAGGAAGCACAGTTCCCACTCAGCCCAGTCAAAACTGTTCGCTGCTCTGACACCCCAATGGTGGAACAAGCTCCCTCACGATGCCAGGACAGCGGAGTCAATCACCACCTTCCGGAGACACCTGAAACCCCACCTCTTTAAGGAATACCTAGGATAGGATAAAGTAATCCTTCTAACCCCCCCCCCCCCTTAAAAGATTTAGATGCACTATTGTAAAGTGGTTGTTCCACTGGATATCATAAGGTGAATGCACCAATTTGTAAGTCGCTCTGGATAAGAGCGTCTGCTAAATGACTTAAATGTAATGTAATGATGTAATGTTATTTAACTAGGCAAGTCAGTTAAGAACAAATTCTTATTTACAATGACGGCCTACCAAAAGGCAAAAGGCCTCCTGCGGGGACGGGGGCCTGGGATTAAAATAAATACAATATAAATATAGGACAAAACACACATCACATCAAGAGATAAAACACAACACTACATAAAAAGTGATCTAAGACAACAACATAGCAAGGCAGCAACACAATATAACAACAACTTGGTAGCAACACAATATAACAACAACATGATAGCAACACAACATGGTAGCAGCACAAAACATGGTACAAACAATATTGGGCACATTCAACAGCACAAAGGTCAAGAAGGTAGAGACAACAATACATCACACAAAGCAGCCACAACTGTCAGTAAGAGTGTAAAACTGTTCAGTTGGGGTGTTTGTTGCAGCTGGTTCCAGTTGCTAGCTGCAGTGAACTGAAAAGAGGAGCGACCCAAGGATGTGTGTGCTTTGGGGACCTTTAACAGAATGTGACTGGCAGAATGGATGTTGTATGTGGAGTATGAGGGATCCAGTAGATATCTCAAATAGGGGGGAGTGAGGCCTAATAAGGTTTTATAAATAAGCATCAACCAGTGGGTCTTGCGACGGGTATACAGAGATGACCAGTTTACAGACTAGTATAGAGTGCAGTGATGTGTCCTATAAGGAGCATTGGTGGCAAATCTGATGGCCGAATGGTAAAGAACGTCTAGCCGCTCGAGAGCACCCTTACCTGCCGATCTATAAATTATGTCTCCGTAATCTAGCAGGGTTAGTTTGGCAGCTGGGGTGAAAGAGGAGCGATTTCGATAGAGGAAACCAAGTCTAGATTTAACTTTAACCTGCAGCTTTGATATGTGCTGAGAGATTGGACAGTGCACCGTCTAGCCATACTCCCAAGTACTTGCATGAGGTGACAACCTTAAGCTCTAAACCCTCAGAGTTTGGGGTTGAAGTGATCTTTTAATTAATCAACTAGATCTATGAAAGACTTTCTCCTGGTTTATCTGGGCTCCACAGATTTCTCATTTAGCTGTATGTCTGTGCACTGAAGGGGGGTTCACCCAGGGAGCCATACAAGCTAGAACCACAACTGCACCAACCCTTTACATATACACACACACATGCAAACACACACACACAATATAGTGCAATTGTATTTTGGGGTATTTTACCTAACTTTGTTATTTCAATAGTTCTTATTTTTTTGGAAGGTGTTTGGCAATACTGCTTTTATTTATGTCTTATGTTATCTTTTATAATAATTTTTTGATTAGAGATGTTGTATTTTATAATTTTACTTTTTCTTTACAAATAAAATCATGTATATAGTAAACACTTGGCCTTTCCTTGATGACAGAATATTTGTTTACATTTAACCTTTATTTAACTAGGCAAATCAACAACAAATTCGTATTTACAATAACGGCCTACCGGAGAACAGTTGGTTCTGCCTTGTTCAGTTGCAAAATGACAGATTTCTTACCTTGTCAGCTCGAGGATTTGATCCAGAAACCTTTTGGTTATTGGCACAATGCTCTAACCACTACCTACCATCCCAACAAGCACCCAGTAGTGGAGTGGGGGGGCATGTGACAATAAAGGGAGTCTGAAACTAGGGTATTTTGTGCAGCGGTGGGAAAGGGATGAGGGGGAGATGACGTGGTCGTCAAATGAAACACTGACAGAACCCACACAAACCAAAGCCTAACTGAGACATAGTATCAAGCTACATGTGACAGACTGCCAGGTTGCACAGAATGTACTGGCTTCCAAAAGACCGCTGAAAGTCAGACAATCAAACCCAACTTGTGCCAGACCAGGCTGCACTTACCAGCAGCAGCGGCAGTCCCATGTATCATATCAACTCAATGAGTGCTTCCCAAATGTCAACCTATTCGCTGTATAGTGTACTACTTTTGACCAGAACCCTGTGGTCCTGGTCATAAGAAGTGTACTTTATAGGGGAATAGGAACCAACTAGTGCTAGGTCATTATTTTATCCTCAGACATAGTTTTTTTTGTATATATTAATATTTGGGATGCACTCCAGCTTGTCTCCCAGTACTTTTCTCTTCACAATGTTGCTGGATGGACAGGGATTAATTAAAGTGAATCTACAGGAGCCAACCAGCGTTGTAGTAAGTGGTGTGCTGAATTGACTAGCCCTACGGGCCCTGGTCAAACATTGTGCACTGCATAGGCAATAGGGTGCTATTTGGGAGGCAACCTCTGTGATTATCTGTGATGGGTCAAGGGACACCCACAGGGAACAATGCCTGCATGCCTGCTTAGCTGTCTAAACAAACCTTTCCTTCTGAAAGAATTTCTTCAAGCTATTTTTTCCCAGTTTATTTGTTTCACAGAGAGAGAAGCTCAATAAAAAAATATTACATTAGGCACTTTTTTTCGTACTGGTTCTGCACTTATGTTTGTCCAAAGCGTGATGTTGATGTCATGCCAAGGTGGTGTGTAACTGGCGACAGCACGAAAAGACACCAGAAACCACACTGGGCAGTCTGCTGGTATCCCAGCCTTTCTTTCCTTGGAGAAAAAATATCAATATCATAATCACACGCTGCTATGTATTGCTGACCCTTCACTAATGTGAATTGTGAACCGATAATGAAGCACTGAGTAATGAACAGTTTTTCAACACAATCTGGTGAATGCTCTGAAGCCTTCAGAAAGCCTCAGTTTCCCATCACGTGACCAGCCTTCATTGTGTTTTCGCTGGGGCCCAGCCTTCATTGCGTTTTCACTAGTGTCCAGCGTTCGCTGTGTTATGGACACAGGTAACCAGCATAAGCTAGTCTACTGCAAAACCAGCAGATCAGATCAGAACAAATTGTATTTGTCACATACACATATTTAGCAGATGTTATTGCAGGTGTAGCGAAATGTTTGTGTTCCTAGCTCCAACAGCGTAGTGGTATCTACCAATTCCCAACAATATACACAAATCTATAATTTAAGAATGGAATTAAGAAATATATAATATTAGATTGAGCATTGTCGGCATGGCAATGACTAACAGTAGAAGAGAATACAGTATATACATATGAGATGAGTAAAGCAGTATGCAAACATTATTTAAACATTATTAAAGTGACTAGTGTTTCATTACTAAAGTGGCCAGTGATTCCAAGTCTACGTATATAGGACAGCAGCCTCTAAGGTGCAGGGTTGCATAACTGGGTGGAACCCGGTCATGGCTATTTAACATTCTGATGGCATTGAGATAGAAGCTGTTTTTCAGTCTCTCGGTCCCAGCTTTCATGCACCTGTACTCACCTCGCCTTCTGGATGATAGTGGGGTAAACTGGCCGTGGCTCGGGTGGTTGATGTCTTTTTGGCCTTCCTGTGACATTGGGTGCTGTGGGTGTCCTGGAGGGACTCTCCTCTGGAGAGTGCTGCGGTTGCAGGCGGTGCAGTTGCCGGACCAGGTGATACAGCCCGACAGGATGTTCTCAATTGTGTATCTGTATAAGTGTGTGATGGTTTTAGGGACAAGCCAAATTTCTTCAGCCTCCTGAGGTTGAGCAGGCACTGTTGCGCCTTCTTCACCACACTGTCTGCGTGGGTGGACCATTTCAGATTTCCCTTCACTGGATTTCCCTTCACTGGAACTAAGGGGCATAGCCTGAACCATGAAAAACAGCCTCAGCCTGATTTCTGCCTTGCTGAAGCACCCCCAGATCATCACCAATCCTCCACCAAATTTCACGTGGGTGTGAGGCCTACATGCCACAGTGTCTTGCACCCACTGTGAAATTTGGTGGTGGATCGGTGATGACTGGGGGTACTTTAGCAAGGCTGGAATCGGGCAGATTTGTCTTTGTGAAGGACGCATGAATCAAGCCATGTACACGGTTGTCCTGGAAGAAAACTTGCTTCCTTTTGCTCTGACAATGTTCCCCAACTCTGAGGATTGGTTTTTCCAGCAGGACAATGCTCCATGCCACACAGCCAGGTCAATCAAGGTGTGGATGGAGGACCACCAGATCAAGACCCTGTCATGGCCAGCCCAATCTCCAGACCTGAACCCCATTGAAAACCTCTGGAATGTGATCAAGAGGAAGATGGATGGTCACAAGCCATCTAACAAAGCCGTGCTGCTCGAATTTTTGCCCCAGGGGTGGCATAAAGTCACCCAACATCAATGTGAAAGACAGGTTGAGAGCATGCCAAGACGCATGAAATTTGTGATTGAAAATCAGGGTTATTCCACCAAATATTGATTTCTGAACTCTTCCTAAGTTAAAACATTAGTATTGTGTTGTTTAAAAATAAATATGAACTTATTTTCTTTGCACTGTTCGAGGTCTGACATCACTGCATCTTTTTTGTTATTTTGACCAGTTGTCATTTTCTGCAAATAAATGCTATAAATTACAATATTTTTATTTGGAATTTGGGAGTAATGTTGTCAGTAGTTTATAGAATAATCAAAAATGTAAATTTTACCCAAAGACATACCTATAAATAGTAAAACCCAAGAAACTGGTAATTTTGCAGTGGTGTCTTAATTTTTTACAGAGCTGTATAGCGCAAGTGTAACCATAAATTTTTTTGCATATCAGGAAGGGTGAATTAATGCTGTGATGGTTGTGAAGAACAATCCTGTTCTTTCTCTCTACACCATGAAATGCTACAATGTTAAAAAGTTCCTGTAATGTTATGGTACACTACAGACTACTGGTTGCAGTGAAAGTAAGGCAAACAACAAGTTACTAATTTTCTACAGCTGAATGAAGATTTTATTGCTGTTAAAAAACATTATGCTGCTGGAATGTCGTTACTTGAGACTTTAACTCACTTGGAACGCACAACCTCTTGGTTTGCTAATGACCTGAATTTCCTGCCATGCCACCAGATCTGTGGGCATGACAGTGATTAGCCATAGATTTAATGGCAATAATACGTTTATGCACTTCGCTAAAATTTTGCCAGAATCAAGTCAATTATTGTCCAATTATCTGACAACGCCAATGTAAAAATGTGACTGACCGGCTCAAATCGGTCGTATGTAGCAACATTTGAAATTGTGTTTTTTAGATTGGATAAAAGTAGAGACTCAGGGCTAGAACATGGTATGTCATACACTACAGTTGATGAACAATGAGAAAGTATTTCTGCTTTGAAAGTTGATAAACTTGTAAACTCACTTTTGAGAAAATGTCCTTTGAATGTTTTGGTACTACTACTGGAGAGCTCTTCTTGGTCTACACCCTTTTAGCATTGTTCACACCCTCTTAAGCTTTAGCCCCACCCATCTCTTTAAGGGTTGATCTGAGCGTTCTGTACTTACAGCAGTCAAGCACCCAAACTAACTTGCTAGCTACTTCCAGACACAAATGAAAGAACAGCTCACTGAACATTACTCGCCCTAGCAAGCAGAGCTGGTTAGGCTGTTATGTTATCCAGAGTGTTGGTGACTGCAACTGTGCTGTCAGATTGTCTGCAAGTAACGCTCCGAGAGCGAGGGAGCATTCAGAGCACACACTGGATGCTCTGGCCAATGAGTTGGGTTGATCCGAATGTTCTGACCTCTTTTTTTTCACCTTTATTTAACCAGGTAGGCTAGTTGAGAACAAGTTCTCATTTGCAACTGCGACCTGGCCAAGATAAAGCATAGCAATTTGACACATACAACAACACAGAGTTACACATGGAATAAACAAAACATACAGTCAATAATACAGTAGAACAGAAGAAAACAAAAAGTCTGTGTACAGTGAGTGTAAATGAGGTAAGTTAAGGCAATAAATAGGCCATGGTGGCGAAGTAATTACAATATAGTAATTAAACACTGGAATGGTAGATGTGCAGAAGATGAATGTGCAAGTAGAGATACTGGGGTGCAAAGGAGCAAGATAAATAAATAAATACAGTATGGGGATGATGTAGGTAGATAGCCCATCTGTAAACAGCCCATCTATGTACAGGTGCAGTCTCTGTGAGCTGCTCTAACAGCTGGTGCTTAAAGCTAGTGAGGGAGATATGAGTCTCCAGCTTCAGAGATTTTTGCAGTTCGTTCCAGTCATTGGCAGCAGACAACTGGAAGGAAAGACGACCAAAGGAGGAATTGGCTTTGGGGGTGACCAGTGAGATATACCCGCTGGAGCCTGTGCTACGAGTGGGTGCTGCTATGGTGACCAGTGAGCTGAGATAAGGCGGGGCTTTACCTAGCAGAGACTTGTAGATAACCTGTAGCCAGTGGGTTTGGCGACGAGTATGAAGCGAGGGCCAGCCAATGAGAGCGTACAGGTCGCAGTGGTGGGTAGTGTATGGCGCTTTGGTGACAAAACGGATGGCACTGTGATATACTGCATCCAGTTTGTTGAGTAGAGTGTTGGAGGCTATTTTACAGACGACATCACCGAAGTCAAGGATCAGTAAGATGGTCAGTTTTACGAGAGTATGTTTGGCAGCATGAGTGAAGGATGCTTTGTTGCGATATAGGAAGCTGATTCTAGATTTAATTTTGGATTGGAGATGCTTAATGTGAGTCTGGAAGGAGAGTTTACAGTCTAACCAGACACCCAGGTATTTGTAGTTGTCCACGTATTCTAAGTCAGAGCCGCGCAGAGTAGTGATGCTGGACGGGCGAGAAGGTGCGGGCAGTGATCGATTGAATAGCATGCATTTAGTTTTACTTGCGTTTAACTTCTATGGGCTAGGTGGGACGTGACCGTCCCACCTGCGGGACACACTATTCAACAGCCAGTGAAATAGCATGGCGCGAAATATAAAACAGCAAAAATCTCATAATTTCATTTTCTCAAACAATCAACTATTTTACACCATTTTAAAAGATAAACTTCTCGTTAATCTAACCACGTTGTCCGATTTCAAAAAGGCTTTACGGCAAAAGCATAAAATTTGATTATGTCAGGACATAAACTTCACAAGAAAAACCACACAGCCATTTTCCAAGCAAGGACATGCATCACAAAAAAACAAAAATACAGCTAAAATATTCACTAACCTTTGATGATCTTCATCAGATGGCACTCATAGGACTTCATGTTACACAATACATGTAAGTTTTGCTCGATAAAGTTCATATTTATATCCAAAAACCCCATTTTACATTGGCGCGTGATGTTCAGAAAATGTATTCCCACCAAAACCACCGGTGAATGTGCACATCAATTTACAAAAATACTCATCATAAACATTGATAAAATTTACAACAGTTATTGAAAGAATTATATATATACTTCTCCCTAAATCAACCGCTGTGTCAGGTTTTTAAAATAGCTTTACAGAGAAAGCACATTTTTCAATATTCTGA
Organism: Salmo salar; assembly: GCF_965601325.2. Lineage (NCBI taxonomy): Eukaryota > Metazoa > Chordata > Actinopteri > Salmoniformes > Salmonidae > Salmo > Salmo salar. Next base: position 22,413,854 of record NC_138309.1, on the reverse strand, counting down.
GTACAGAGCTCAGCCATCAAAGCAAGCTATACAGATACCCGCCAAGTTCTGGGGTCAACTAAACTCAGAATTAGTATTATAAATATTCTCTTACCTTTGCTGATCTTCGTCAGAATGCACTCCAAGGACTCCTACTTCCACAAGAAATGTTCTTTTTGTTCGAAATACTCCATATTTATGTCCAAATACCTCCGTTTTGTTCGTGCGTTCAGATCACTATCCAAAGGCATAACGCGCGAGCGTAAATCCAGTCATGAAAAGTCAAATAGTTCCAGTACCGTTCGTAGAAACATGTCAAATGTTGTTTACAATCTATCCTTAGGGTATTTTTTACATAGAACGTCGATAATATTCCAACCGGATAATAGCGTATTCATTCAAGAAGAAAAAGAAGGAACGGTGCCCTGGCGGGCTCGCGCATCACCAAGTCCTTTGTCCTCAGGCAGTCCACTCATTGACTGAGCTCCTATTTTCTGCCCAGTAACAGGAGAAGGATGAAATACGTTTCTAAAGGCTGGTGAAAGCCAATGGAAGCCTTAGGAAGTGCAACGTGACCCCACAGACACTGTAGTTTCGATAGGGATTCAAAAGAAGAACTACAATTCTCAGATTTCCCACTTCCTGGTTGGATTTTTCTCAAGTTTTTGCCTGCCATATGAGTTCTGTTATACTCACAGACATCATTCAAACAGAAACCTCAGAGTGTTTTCTATCCAAATCTACTAATTGTATGCATATTCTAGTTTCTGGGCAGGAAACTTTGTCAAATAGATTCCCTGTCAGACAATTTGTTATTCTTCTGTTGCATCTCTATCGGCATTACAGCATCTGTGCTGTAACGTGACACTTTCTAAAGCTTCCATTGGCTCTCTAAAGCCGCCAGAAAGTGGAATGGGGTGTCTGCTGTCTCTGGGCAAAGTATAGAAGCAGAGTTTGTAAGTGGTCACGAGAACTCGCCATGTTTTTCTTTCTCTCTTTGAATGAATACAACGTTGCCCGGTTGGAATATTATCGCTATTTTTACGAGAAAAATAGCATAAAAATTGATTTTAAACAGCGTTTGACATGCTTCGAAGTACGGTAATGGAATATTTTGAATTTTTTTGTCACGAAATGCGCTCGCGCGTTACACTTCGGATAGTGACCTGAACGCACAAACAAAACGGAGGTATTTGGATATAACTATGGATTATTTGGAACCAAAACAACATTTGTTGTTGAAGTAGAAGTCCTGGGAGTACATTCTGACGAAGAACAGCTAAAGTAATCCAATTTTTCTAATAGTAATTCTGAGTTTAGGTGACCCCGAAGTTGGCGGATGTCAAAATAGCTAGCCATGATGGCTGAGCTATGTACTCAGAATATTGCAAAATGTGCTTTCGCCGAAAAGCTATTTTAAAATCGGACATAGCGATTGCATAAAGGAGTTCTGTATCTATAATTCTTAAAATAATTGTTATGTATTTTGTCAACGTTTATCATGAGTAATTTAGTAAATTCACCGGAAGTTTTCGGTGGGTATGCTAGTTCTGAACATCACATGCTAATGTAAAAAGCTGGTTTTTGATATAAGTATGAACTTGATTGAACAAAACATGCATGTATTCTATAACATAATGTCCTAGGAGTGTCATCTGATGAAGATCATCAAAGGTTAGGGCTGCATTTAGCTGTGGTTTGGGTTTATGTGACATATATGCTTGCTTGGAAAATGGCTGTGTGATTATTTGTGTCTATGTACTCTCCTAACATAATCTAATGTTTTGCTTTCGCTGTAAAGCCTTTTTGAAATCGGACAACATGGTTCGATTCAGGAGAAGTGTATCTATAAAATGGTGTAAAATAGTCCTATGTTTGAGAACTTTGAATTATGACATTTTGTGGGTTTAAATTTGGCGCTCTGATTTTTCACTGGCTGTTGAATAGTGTGGTATGATTTCGTCCCACCTCCCCTAGAGAGGTTATCTTGGCTTTTGAAGACCTTAGAAAGACAGAGTAGGATAGATATAGGTCTGTAGCAGTTAGGGTCTAGAGTGTCACCCCCTTTGAAGAGGGGGATGACCGCGGCAGCTTTCCAATCTTTGGGAATCTCAGACGATATGAAAGAGTGGTTGAACAGGCTAGTAATAGGGGTTGCAACAATATCGGCAGATAATTTTAGAAAGAGAGGGTCCAGATTGTCTAGCCCGGCTGATTTGAATGGGTCCAGATTTTGCAGCTCTTTCAGAACATCAGCTATCTGGATTTGGGTGAAGGAGAAATGGTGGGGGCTTTGGCGGGTTGCTGTGGAGGGTGCCGGGCAGTTGACCGGGGTAGGAGTAGCCAGGTGGAAAGCATGGCCAGCCGTAGAGAAAGGCTTATTGAAATTCTCAATTATAGTGGATTTATCGGTGGTAACAGTGTTTCCTAGCCTCAGAGCAGTGGGCAGCTGGGAGGAGGGGCTCTTACTCTCCATGGACCTTACAGTGTCCCAGACTTTTTTTGAGTTAGTACTACAGGATGTAAATTTCTGTTTGAAAAAGTTAGCCTTTGCTTTTCTAACTGCCTGTGTATATTTGTTCCTAACTTCCCTGAAAAGTTGCATATCACAGGGGCTATTCAATGCTAATGCAGAACGCCACAGGATGTTTTTGTGCTGGTCAAGGGCAGACAGGTCTGGAGTGAACCAAGAATTATATCTATTCCTAGTTCAAAATTGTTTGAGTGGGGCATGCTTATTTAAGATGGTGTGGAAGGCACTTTTAAAGAATAGCCAGGCATCATCTACTGACAGGAGGTCAATGTCATTCCAGGATACCCCGGCCAGGTCGATTAGAAAGGCCTGCTCGCAGAAGTGTTTTAGGGAGCATTTGACAGTGATGAGGGGTGGTCGTTTGGTCGCAGACCCATTACGGATGCAGGCAATGAGGCAGTGATCACTGGGATCTTGATTGAAAACAGCAGAGATGTATTTGGAGGGCGAGTTAGTTAGGATGACACCTATGAGGGTGCCCTTGTTTACGAATTTGGGGTTGTACCTGGTAGGTGCATTGATCATTTGTGTGAGATTGAGGGCATCAAGCTTAGATTGTAGGATGGCTGGGGTGTTAACCTCTCTAGGGTCAGCGGGACGAAATCGTCCCACCTACGTAACAGCCAGTGGAATCCTGTGGCGCATTATTCAAATACCTTAGAAATGCTATTACTTCAATTTCTCAAACATATGACTATTTTACACCATTTTAAAGACAAGACTCTCGTTAATCTAACCACACTGTCCGATTTCAAAAAGGCTTTACAACGAAAGCAAAACATTAGATTATGTCAGCAGAGTACCCAGCCAGAAATAATCAGACACCCATTTTTCAAGCTAGCATATAATGTCACATAAACCCAGAAGACAGCTAAATGCAGCACTAACCTTTGATGATCTTCATCAGATGACAACCCTAGGACATTATGTTATACAATACATGCATGTTTTGTTCAATCAAGTTCATATTTATATCAAAAACCAGCTTTTTACATTAGCATGTGACGTTCAGAACTAGCATACCCCCCGCAAACTTCCGGCGAATTTACTAACAATTTACTAAATTACTCACAATAAACGTTCACAAAAAGCATAACAATTATTTTAAGAATTATAGATACAGAACTCCTCTATGCACTCCATATATCCGATTTTAAAATAGCTTTTCGGTGAAAGCACATTTTGCAATATTCTCAGTAGATAGCCCGGCATCACAGGGCTAGCTATTTAGACACCCAGCAAGTTTAGCCTTCACCAAAATCAGATTTACTATTAGAAAAGTTTGATTACCTTTCCTGTTCTTCGTCAGAATGCACTCCCAGGACTTCTACTTCAATAACAAATGCTTGTTTGGTCCAAAATAATCCATAGTTATGTTCCAACAGCTGCGTTTTGTTCGTGCGTTCAGGACACTATCTGAATGGTAAATAAGGGTCACGCGCACGGCGCATTTCGTGACAAAAGATTTCTAAATATTTCATTACCGTACTTCGAAGCATGTCAACCGTTGTTTAAAATCAATTTTTATGCAATTTTTCTTGTAAAAAAACGATAATATTCCGACCGGGAATCTGCAATTAGGTAAACAGCCAAAAGAAAATACAGCATGGGGTCGACTCGGGCACGCGCCTAATTCCTTTGTCCTCTGATCGGCCACTTGGCAAAGGCGATTATGTGTTTCAGCCTGGGGCTGCCTCGACATCGTTCAGCTTTTTCCCGGGCTCTGAGAGCCTATTGGAGCCGTAGGAAGTGTCACGTTAAAGCTAAGATCCTGACTCTTCAATAAACAGAGGCAAGAACAACAACACCTTGTCAGACAGGCCACTTCCTGCATGAAATCACCTCAGGTTTTTGCCTGCCATATGAGTTCTGTTATACTCACAGACAGCATTCAAACAGTTTTAGAAACTTTAGGGTGTTTTCTATCCAAAGCCAATAATTATATGCATATTCTAGTTACTGGGCAGGAGTAGTAACCAGATTAAATCGGGTACGTTTTTTATCCGGCCGTGTAAATACTGCCCCCTAGCCCTAACAGGTTAACAACATAACAAACAATTGATGAAGACACTCCTGTAAGGCAACACGCTATACATGGATCAACTACCCACAAACACAGTGACAAAAAACCCTTACTTAAATATGGCCTCCAATTAAAAGCAACGAAGAACAGCTGCTTCTAATTGAAGGCCAAACCAAAAAAAAACTGAACATAGAAATGGACTAAATAGACAGACATAGAAATATACTAACATAGAACATTGCTCAAAAAAACCCGAAACACACTAAAGAAACAACCCCTGCCAAGCCCTGACCAAACTACAATAACAAACAACCCCTTTTACTGGTCAGGACGTGACACTCCTTCAGGGTTATCTTTGGTCTCCTTGTTGCCTCTGATTAATGCCCTCCTTGCCTGGTCCGTGAGTTTTGGTGGGCGGCCCTCTCTTGGAAGGTTTGTAGTGGTGCCATATTCTTTCCATTTTTTAATAATGGCTTTAATGGTGCTCCGTGGGATGTTCAAAGTTTCTGATATTTTTTTATAACCCAACCCTGATTTGTACTTCTCCATAACTTTGTCCCTGATATGTTTGGAGAGCTCCTTGGTCTTCATGGTGCCGCTTGCTTGGTGGTGCCCCTTGCTTATTGGTATTGCAGACTCTGGGGCCTTTCAGAACAGGTGTGTATATATACTGAGATCATGTGACACTTATATTGCACACAGGTGGACTTTATTTAACTCATTTTGTGACTTCTGAAGGTAATTGGTTGCACCAGATCTTATTTACGAGCTTGTTTTTAAACAAGTCATTTTTTAAATTTCACTTCACCAATTTGGACTATGTTGTGTATGTCCTTTACATGAAATCCAAATAAAAATCAATTTAAATTACAGGTTGTAATGCAACAAAATAGGAAAAATGCCAAGGGGGAAATACTTTTGCAAGGCACTGTATTTGCACCATTTTATACTTGCCATTCTGAAGATTTGTGTATGCGTCTGTTCCTTTCGGTTTTTCACACCAGCTTCAAACAGCTGAAAATACAATATTTTTGGTTTTGGAACATGTATTTCACAGTAGTTTAGATGGTACAATGATTTCTAAACTTAACTTGCTTGTTTATCTCAAACTGAAATTAGATAAACTATTAGAATTTTAACAACCAGTAAAGGATAGCACAGATTTTGTATATTGCAAATGGTGAATACAATAGATCCTGAAAGCAACACCCCCGATAAGACAGCTATTCTGATAGGCTTCCACCGCTACATTGCTCCCACCGCTATTCAATGCGCATGCACATGAGGTATTGAAAGCAATTTATAAGTCCTTTCAGGTTAAAAAATCACATTGATCTGTGGAATTTGTTATTTGATTCCAGACAAATTGAATAGAATAGGTTTAACAAACCAAAGTGGGATTTTTTATAATTCCAATCAGTAAAATTACTGCAGATTAATAAAACTGTCATCCCACTTTTTGCAGTGTTTGACCTCAGTGGAGGAAATAAGTAAAGGAAATATATCAATACAAATGGTCCCAATTCATTTTGTAGCATTGGTGTCTTCACATTTTTCTTGTCCTTGAGGAAACACCTCTGATAATTAATACAGAAAATTAATCATAGTGGTGAACAATTCAACAATTCTTTCACATCTTCAATTTAAGCCTATTAGATACCGTGTGCCCTCAGGCCTGGAGGGAAGCTAAAGTCATTCCGCTACACAAGAATAGTAAAGCCCCCTTTACCGGCTCAAATAGCCAACCAATCAGCATGTTACCAACCCTTAGTAAACTTCTGGAAAAAAATGTGTTTCACCAGACACAGTGCTATTTCACAGTAAACAAATTGACAACAGAATTTCAGCATGCTTATAGGGAAGGACACTCAACAAGCACAGCACTTACAAAAATGACTGATGATTGGCTGAGAGAAATTGATGATACAATTATTGTGGGGGCTGTCTTGTTAGACTTCAGTGCAGCTTTTGACATGATTGATCATAGTCTGCTATTGGAAAAATGTATGTGCTATGGATTTACACCCCCTGCTGTAATGTGTATAAAGAGTTACTTGTCTAACAGAACACAGATGGTGTTCTTTAATGGAAGCCTCTCAAATATAGTCCAGTTAGAATCAGGAAATCCCCAAGGTAGCTGTTTAGGCCCCTTGCTTTATTTCAATTTTTACTAACTACATGCCACTGACTTTGAGTAAAGCCAGAGTGTCTATGTATGCGGATGACTCAACACTATACACGTCAGCTACTACAGCGACTGAAATGACTGCAACACTCAACAAAGAGCTGCAGTTAGTTTCAGAATGGGTGGCAAGGAATAAGTTATCCCTAAATATTTCTAAAACTAAAAGCATTGTATTTGGAACAAAACACTTATTAAACCCTAAACCTCAACTAAATCTTGTAATAAATAATGTGGAAATTGAGCAAGTTGAGAAGATTAAACTGATTGGATTAACCCTAGATTGTAGACTGTCATGGTCAAAACATTTTGATGCAGTAGAAGCTAAGATGGGGAGAAGTCTGTCTATAATAAAGCGATGCTCTGCCTTCTTAACAACACCATCTACAAGGTAGGTCCTACCGGCCCTAGTTTTGTCGCACCTTGACTAATGTTCAGTCGTGTGGTCAGGTGCCACAAAAAAGGACTTAGGAAAATTCCAATTGGCTCAGAACAGGCAGCACGTCTGGCCCTTGGATGTACACAGAGAGCTAATATTAATAATATGCATGTCAATCTCTCCTGGCTGAAAGTGGAGGAAAGATTGACTTCATCCCTACTTTTATTTATGAGAGGTATTGACATGTTGAATGCACCGAGCTGTCTCTCTAAACTACTGGCACACAGCTCGGACACCCATGCATACCCCTCAAGACATGCCACAAGAGGTCTCTTCACAGTCCCCAAGTCCAGAACAGACTATGGGAGGCACACAGTACTACATAGAGCCATGACTGCATTGAACTCTATTCCACATCAAGTAACTCATGCCAGCAGTAAAATTTGATTTAATAAACAGTTAAAAAAAAACACCTTATGGAACAGCGGGGACTGTGAAGCAACACAAACATTGGCATAGACACATGCACACACACACACACACACACACACACACACATACGATAGCGTACACACTATACATACACATGGATTTAGTACTGTAGATATGTGGTAGTGGTGGAGTAGGGGCCTGAGGTCACACAGTGTGTTGTGAAATCTGTGAATGTATTGTAATGTTTTTACAATTGTATAAACTGCCTTAGTTTTGCTGGACCCTAGGAAGAGTTGCTGCTGCTTTGGCTGCAGCTAATGGGGATCCATAATAAATACAAATACAAACAGCTATATGTGTCCAAATATTGACTTATCGTCTAATTGGAACATAAAAGGACATCCAAAGCTATGTATACAAACATGTATTATCCAAACCAAACAGGAAATAGAGAGAGATATGGTGGATAGTGCTGAGGTGCTAGTTGTAATTAAGGAACACAGAGTTAGCGTTAGAGGGTACTTTGAGCTTGACCTTACACTGGTGATGAATGGTACAAGTCTAGCACATGACATTTGAGCAGGGAGTCATCATTGTTACTGGGTAACTGCAACGTACAGTATGAAGTAATTAATCATATAACATAGAACCCATTCTAGTTTCTTTATTAACACAATTGCTTGTCTTCAGGGTATGGGGTAAAGAAGGGACTTAGGTTCTGATGTGCATCCTAAATAGCACCCTATTCCATATTTACCATACTACTTTTGACTAGGGCCGATAGGGATCTTGTCAAAAGTAGTGCACAATATAGGGAATAGGGTGCCATTTGGCACGTCACGACTGAAGTATTACTATGTGCATCAGTATTGATCTTTACATGAAAAGTTTTCCTTCTAAACTGGGACAATGTGTTCTATAGTACATGTCAAGAAAAAGCACAAAGCACAAAATTATTTCCACTGAAGCAGGATCATACGTTAGACTGGCTGGAGATGTACAGGCTAATGTAATTAGTTAGAGTAGATACTATTCAATTTTTTTGTTAAATGTCAATGTTTGGGAGCAGCATTCAATCGTATCTATTTGTTTTGATGCCATTTTTGGTTTGCAAATGGTCCATACGTCTACTGTGGTGGCACATGATCTATCTTCCAACAGAATATTTCCGAAAAAAAATGGCCTCCCCCCATTTAATGCATTGATTTATCACTGTGGAGTTTCAGTTACCGGCTCACTTTTCAAAGAGTGAAACATTTCTGCAGATCAACCCATCACGTCCATATAATCACTCATGTCATAGGATTCCGGTCCAGACGGAGAAAGGGAGAGGAGTATTCCTGGAAGTATGGGGAGGCGGGAGACATCCTAGATGTGTTGTAGGTTAAGTTACAGAGCAGGGGATAATCTCATCAGGCATAGAGGTGTTTCAGACAGCCACAATGACACCTATCTCGTACCAAGCCATATAGAACCCATTCAGAGCCCCAGCCCAGCAGATGGAGGAACAGAAGGCCTTGATATGAAGAGAAAGTGGATTCTGCTCACTTGGCTGACCTCAGAACCAGAGCCAAATTACTTACAATGAAAGCTACATGTCATATCTGCTAAACATTCAGGATAGGAGTTATACGCCACAATGGGGCTGAATGTCAATGGGAGACATGTTATGCGGTTGAGTTTGAAAGCAACTAGCGAAAATGTTGGGAATATCAGTGAGGAATATGAGGGGTAATGAAAGGTGGCAGATGCAGCGGCTTGTCACACTGAATGACATTGAGACAGTTAACTGTAAACTTTGACAAACCTTGTCAAGATACACCAAATGTTATTTTATTAAATCATTTGTCAATGACCCAGCATACAATGACACATGTTTAAGAACGCCATGTAGTCTTTTAACAGTCAGTTACCCAATGCACTGTAATGCTCGTCGTAAGTGGTAGTTGAAGTGGACCAAGGCGCAGGGTGTTAAGTGTCCATGATTACTTTATTCATAAACACACTCAAACAAAATGAAAATGCACGGTTCCGTCAGGTACAGACACTAAACAGAAAACAACCTCCCACAAACACAGGAAGAAAACAGGCTGCCTAAGAATGATTCCCAATCAGAGACAACGATAGACAGCTGCCTCTGATTGGGAACCACGGGACACAGATCCCCCTCTGCTTGGGGCTCCCCCCACTTTCGTGGAACTGGACCGTGGATCATCGCCAGAGGCTCCGGACCCTGGATCGTTGCCGGAGGAACCGTACCGTAGATCATCGTCGGGGGCTCTGGACTGGGAACCCCTGCTGGAGGCTCCGAACTGCCGAACGTCGCCGAGGCTCCGGACCGGGGAACGTCGCCGCAGGCTCCGCGCCATGGATCATCGCCGGAGGCTCCGCGCCATGGATCATCGCCGGAGGCTCCGCGCCATGGATCATCGCCGGAGGCTCCGCGCCATGGATCATCGCCGGAGGCTCCGCGCCATGGATCATCGCCGGAGGCTCCGGGCCATGGATCATCGCCGGAGGCTCCGGGCCATGGATCATCGCCGGAGGCTTCAGACCATGGATCATCACTGGAGGCTTCATACGTGGAGCCGGAACAGTTGTCACCAGACTGGGGAGATGCACTGGAGACTGGGTGCGTGGAGCTGGCGCAGGATATACTGGGCTGTGGAGGCGCACTGGAGGTCTGGAGCGTAGGGCTGGCACAACCTATCTTGGCTGGATGCTCACTTTAGCCCGGCAAGTGCGGGGCGCTGGCACAGCACGAACTGGGCTGTGAAGGCACACTGGCAACACAGTGCGTGGAGCTGGCGCAGGATATCCTGGACCGAGGAGACACACCGGAGACCAGGAGCGCTGATCCGGCACAATCCGTCCTGGCTGAATGCTCACTTTAGCCCGGCAAATGCGGGGAGCCGGCAACGAGCGCACCGGGCTGTGAATGCGCACCGGAGATATGGTGCGCATCACCGCATAACACGGTGCCTGACTGGTCACACGCTCCCCACGGTAAGCACGGGGTGTTGGCTCAGGTCTCAACCCTGACTCCACCAATCTCCCAGTGTGCCCCCCAGTTTTTTGGAGCTGCCTCTCGGGCTTCCGTCATTGCCGTGACTCCCGATCTCGTTGCCGTTCCTCCCTCGCTGCTTCCACCTGTTCCCATGGGAGGTGATCCCATCCGGCCTGGATCTCCTCCCACGTCCAGGATCCCTTGCCATCCAGGATGTCCTCCCATGTCCAACTCTCCTGGCCACGCTGCTTGGTCCTTTGGTGGTGGGAGGTTCTGTAACGGCTCTCGTCGGAATGAGTGGACCAAAGCGCAGCGTGGAAAGTGTTCATGATTTTTATTGATAAAAAAAACACTCAAACAAAGTAACAAAACAAAAAGCCTGTCAGGTAACAGAATACTAAACAGAAAATAACCTCCCACAAACACAGGAAGAAAACAGGCTGCCTAAGTATGATTCCCAATCAGAGACAACGATAGACAGCTGGCTCTGATTGGGAACCACACTCAGCCCAAAAACAAGGAAACAGAAAACATAGATATTCCCACCCGAGTCACACCCTGACCTAACCAAACATAGAGAATAATAAGCATCTCTACGGTCAGGGTGTGACAAGAACTGAATTCTTACTTCCATTGGAGGACAGTGACATTATTGCTAAACTAAAACGGACTTTCTTTTGCATTTATTTGTGATTCAGAGACAGCCTCGTGTGTTGATTTTGGGGAATTCTGAGTTTAGTGCTAAATGACTGTTACTTGCTACTGTAACAAGAGTCATCTGTGGACAGAAATGACAAAATACTGAAACAATTTACCATGAAAGTAACATTTACCGAAATAAACTACAACATACTTGTATTTTGTAATGTATTTACACCACCGGTCAAAATATTTAGAACACCTACTCATTCAAGGGTTTTTCTTTATTTTTACTATTTTCTACATTGTAAAATAATAGTGAAGACATCCAAAGTATGAACACATATGGAGTCATGTAGTAACCCAAAAAGTGTTATTAAATATATTATGATTTGTTTAATATTTGAGATTCTTCAAATAGCCACCCTTTGCCTTGCACAGTCTTGACATTCTCTCAACCAGCTTCATGAGGAATGCTTTTCCAACAGTCTTGAAGGAGTTCCCACATATGCTGAGCACTTAGCTGCTTGTCCTTAACTCTGCGGTCCAACTCATCCCAAACCATCTCATTTTTGTTGAGGTCGGGGGATTGTGGAGGCCAGGTCATCTGATGCAGCACTCCATCACTCTCCTTCTGGGTAAAATAGCCCTTACACAGCCTGGAGGTGTGTTGGCTCATTGTCCTGTTGAAAAACAAATGGTAGTCCCACGAAGCCCAAAACAGATGGGATGGTGTATCACTGCACATGTGACAATAATGCTTGTACGAAATCGAACCCAGGTGCAGAGAAACACAGCAATCGGAGGAAAGGGTAAACTGAATTTTTACTTAGATTCTTAACCTCTTGGCGTTCCCTTAGGATAGGGGGCGCTAAAGCGATAAAAAAAAAAAATTGTGCCAATTTTAAACGGCCTCCTACTCAAACTCAGAAGCTAGGATATGCATATAATTAATAATTGTGGATAGAAAACTCCCCAAAGTTTCTAAAACTGTTTGAATGATGTCTGTGAGTATAACAGAACTCATATGGCAGTCAAAACCCCGAGACAGATGGAAACAGGAAGTGGAATTCTGAATTGCGAACTCAACTTCATCACGTTGCCTATTAATCACACCGTGAGCTATGGTTCATTGAGCACTTCCTATTGCTTCCACTAGATGTCCCCAGTCTTCACAAATTGGTTTGAGCCTTCTACTGTTAAAATTGAATGAATGAGACGCTGTGGAATGTGGTCACACGGAGAGGGCCATCACCATTATGACGCCGGCGCCCCTGGCTACCCTCCCCTTTCGAAACGTTTTGAAACACAATGCAATCGTCCCCCTCGAATCTTATTGGCTCTCTTGTTGAAAAACGCCCTGAAGATTTATGTTATACAACGTTTGACATGTTTGAACTAACCTAAATGGGGGAAAAATGCATTTTCTCGAAATGGCTGTCCCGTGGCCGATGGAAGTTTTGGAGCAGCCTTCAGACGCGCTAACAAGAACAAGCTCTTGGAACATAAAGGAGTATTTTTTTCGAACGAAAATACATTTGTTGTGGACCTGGGATGCCTGGAAGTGCTTTCTGATGAAGACAACCAAAGGTAAGGGATTATTGACAATAGTATACAAGACTAGATGTGATATGCGATTGTTCCAAGATGGCGCTGAACTGTAACGTTAGCCTATTTTTCAGAGTATCGCATCCCCTTTCATCGCAAAGTATGATTACCCAGTAAAGTTAATTTTAAATCTGGCATTACAGGTGCTTTCAAGAGATATTCAGCTATAAATCTTAGAATGACAATATTACATTTTAAAAATGTTTTCGAATAGTAATTTAGTAAATTGTAGCTCTGTTTCATCGGATGCATTTGAGGGAAAATAGTTAGTCAACGTTACGCACCGATGTAAAATGCTGTTTTTATATATAAATATGAACTTTATCGAACAAAAGAATGCATGTATTGTGTAACATGATGTCCTAGGTGTGTCATCTGATGAAGATTGTCAAAGGTTAGTGCTGAATTTAGCTGTTTTTTGGTTATTTGTGATGCATGTGGTTGGTCGGAAAATGGCTATGTGGCTACTTTTACGATATACTCCTCCAACATAATCTAATGTTTTGCTTTTGCTGTAAAGCCTTTTTGAAATCGGACAACGTGGTTCGATTCAGGAGAGGTGTATCTATAAAACGATATAATTTGAATTATAATTTTTTTTTTTATTATAAAATTTTGTTATGCTAATGGCGATATGATTTTTCGCTGGATGTCCATCCTGCATACGGGACGGAGGCCGCACAGGGGTTAACAGAAACAAGGCAAGTCCAAATGGAATGACACGGTACACATAATGTCAGTTAGAGGTGTTGAACGCTGTCTTCCACTCATCTCCCTTTCTGATGAGCACCAGATTGTACGCATTCTGTAAATCCAATTTTGAGAAAACCGTAAATCCCTGGAGTCTCAAAGGCTGACGACATAAGAGGAAGAGGGGAACGGTAATGTTATTTAACCTGTTGGGTCTAGGGGGCAGCATTTGCACGTCTGGATAAAAAAAATGTACCCGATTTAATCTGGTTACTAATCCTACCCAGTAACTAGAATATGCATATACTTATTATATATGGATAGAAAACACTCTAAAGTTTCCAAAACTGTTTGAATGGTGTCTGTGAGTATAACAGAACTCATTTGGCAGGCAAAACCCTGAGACATTTTCTGACAGGAAGTGGATACCTGATGTGTTGTATTGACTTTAAACCTATCCCATTGAAAAACACAGGGGTTTAGGAATATTTTGGCACTTCCTATTGCTTCCACTAGATGTCACCAGCCTTTGCAAAGTGTTTTGAGTCTTCTGGAGGGAGATCTGACCGAACAAGAGCCATGGAACGTTGATGTCCCATTAGACACCTGGCGCGCTAGTTCATGTTGGGTACCCTCGTTCCAATACGTTATAAAAGAGTATGCATTCGTCCACCTTGAATATTATTCATGTTCTGGTTAAAAAAGGCCCTAATGATTTATGCTATACAACGTTTGACATGTTTGAACGAACGGAAATATATTTTTTCCCCTCGTTCATGACGAGAAGTCCGGCTGGCTTACATCATGTGCTAACGAGACGGAGATTTTTGGACATAAATGATGAGCTTTTTTGAACAAAACTACATTCGTTATGGACCTGTGATACCTGGAAGTGACATCTGATGAAGAGAATCAAAGGTAATGGATTATTTACATAGTATTTTCGATTTTAGATCTCCCCAACATGACGTCTAGTCTGTATCGCAACGCGTATTTTTCCGGGCGCAGTGCTCAGATTATTGCAAAGTGTGATTTCCCAGTAAGGTTATTTTTAAATCTGGCAAGTTGATTGCGTTCAAAAGATGTAAATCTATAATTCTTTAAATGACAATATAATATTTTACCAATGTTTTCTAATTTTAATTATTTAATTTGTGACGCTGACTTGACTGCCGGTTATTGGAGGGAAACGATTTCCTCAACATCAATGCCATAGTAAAACGCTGTTTTTGGATATAAATATCAACTTGATAGAACTAAAAATGCATGCATTGTCTAACATAATGTCCTAGGAGTGTCATCTGATGGAGATTGTAAAAGGTTAGTGCATCATTTTAGCTGGTTTTATGGTTTTGGTGACCCTGTCTTTGACTTGACAAAACATTACACACAACTCTTGTAAATGTACTGTCCTAACATACTCTAAATTTATGCTTTCGCCGTAAAACCTTTTTGAAATCGTAAAACGTGGTTAGATTAAGGAGATGTTTATCTTTCAAATGGTGTAACATAGTTGTATTTTTGAAAAATTTGAATTTTGACATTTATTTGGATTCAAATTTGCCGCTCTTGAAATGCACCTGCTGTTGATGGAGTGCACCACGGGTGGCACGCTAGCGTCCCACCTAGCCCCAAGAGGTTAAAACCTCTTGAGGATACGCTAGGATAGGGGGCGCCACAGCGCATTTTGAAAAGAATTCGTTCCCATTTTCAACGGCCTACTAATCAAACTCAGAAGCTAGGACATGCATATACTTATTTATATGGATAGAAAACACCCTAAAGTTTCTAAAACTGTTTGAATGGTGTCTGTGAGTATAACAGAACTCATATGGCAGTCAAAACCCCGAGACCGATTGAAACAGGAAGTGGAATTCTGAATTGTGGACTCGACTTCATCACTTTGCCTATTAATCACACCGTGAGCAATGGTTCATTGAGCACTTCCTATTGCTTCCACTAGATGTCCCCAGTCTTTTCACAGTGGTTTGAGCCTTATACAGTCGAAACTCAGTGAATGAGACGCATTGGAAATTGGTCACAGGGGATGGGCCATCACCATTATGACGTCGGCGGCCCAGTCTACCCCCACCTTTGGAAACGTTTTAAAACACTCTGCAACCGTCCCCGTCGAATCTTATTGGCTCTCTTGGTGTTACAGGCCCTGAAGATTAATGTTTTACAACGTTTGACATGTTTGAACGAACCTAGAGGAGGGAAAAAATACATTTTCCGAAACTACTGTCCCGCGCACGTCGGAGCATTTGGAGACAGCCCTAGGACACGCTACCAACAGCAGGCTAATGGAACATGAAGGATGGACTTTTTCGACCGAAAATACATCTGTTGTGGACCTGGGATCCCTGGAAGTGCTTTCTGATGAAGACAACTAAAGGTAGGCGATTATTGACAATATTATACAAGATCAGATGTGACTTGCGATTGTTCCAAGATGGCGCGGCGCAAGTTTTCCTGGGTCATTTTCTGAGTATCGCAAAGTGTGATTACCCAGTAAAGTTAATTTAAAATCTGGTATGACAGGTGTTCTCAAGAGATATTCATCTATAAATGTTAGATTGACAATATACATTTAAAAAATTGTTTTCGAATAGTAATAAATGGAATTATGCACTGTTTCCCGGGACGCATTTGAGGGGAAAATAGTTAGTCAACGTCAGACGCCGATGTAAAATGCTGTTTTTATATATAAATATGACCTTTATTGAACAAAAGAATGCATGCTGTGTGTAACATGATGTCCTAGGTGTGTGATCTGATGAAGTTTGTAAAAGGTTAGTGCTGCATTTAGCTGTCTTCTGGGTTTTTGTGACATTATATGCTAGCTTGAAAAATGGGTGTCTGATTATTTCTGGCTTGGTACTCTGCTGACATTATCTAATGTTTTGCTTTCGCTGTAAAGCCTTTTTGAAATCGGACAACGTGGTTAGATTAAGGAGATGTTTATCTTTCAAAGAGTGTATGTTTGAAAAATTTGAATTTTGACATTTATTTGGTTTCAAATTTGCCGCTCTTGAAATGCACCTGCTGTTGATAGGGTGCACCACGGGTGGCACGCTAGCGTCCCACATAGCCCCAAGAGGTTAAACCCCGGTAATCGAAACAGGGACATAATCCCCCATCCCTCTTTCCAACAAAGAAAAACCCGCTCCTGCAGGTGAAGTGGACTGCCGAATAAAAACAGCTGCCAGCACCTCCTTAATATAACTATTCATGGCTGCAGTCTCTGGACCTGAGAGAGAATACAGCCCTCCTCTCAGAGGAGTGGTGCTGGGGAGGAGCTTGATGGCACAATCATAGGACCTGTGAGGAGGCAGTTCAATGGCCTTTCATTTACTAAAGACCTTACCAGATCCCAATAATCCCGAGGTATGTAGGAAAGATCAAGCTTGTCATCCCCAGCCGGTGGAACAGGAGAATCGGAAGCCTCCAGATGAGCAGGGACGGAAAGATGTGAAGAAAGTTGCTGGCAGGTGGACTGGCATGAAGGATTCTATCCCAGAGCTCTTCCCGAGGGCCAGTCAATTTTAGGTTTATAGATAGAAAGCCAAAGATGTCCAAGAACCAGGGGAAGCTCGAGACCACCAAATGTAACTGGATAAAATCCACATGATAATCCAGAACTAGTTGCTGAATAGGCATGGTGAGTTGCTACACCTTCAACAGACCCTAGGGGTTGACCATCCAGTGCAGTGACCGACAATGTCCAGTTTAGTGAGAGGCAGCCCCTGTTGGCGACCTAATCCAGAAAACAGCCGGTACTCTGTAGCCCCAGAGTCTGTGAAAGCAAGAATGTCCAACTGCCCATTGTCCCACCGCAGGTTGGCCGTAAGCAAGTTGCGTACCGTGTCGGCAGCTGGAGACTGTATCTGACTCGCCAGTATTCTCCTATCTACTGATGAGTCATCCCGTTTCCCGTCAGCTCGGGACAGGAGGAAAGGAAATGTACAGACTGTCCACAGTAAAGACAATGTTGCTCGTTAATCCTGCACCTTCTCTCCAGAGCGGAAAGTCTGGTGCGTCCCAATTGCATCGACTCCTCGGAACCTGAAACACTGGAAACAACTCGGTTGTCAATCTGGATGGCCAGAACGATAAGCTCATCCAGAGAGTCAGGGTTGTCCCGGGAAGCCAGTTCATCCTTAACTTCTTTGGGATAGGGGGCAGTATTTTCATGGCCGGATAAAAAACGTACCCGATTTAATCTGGTTACTACTCCTGCGCAGAAACTAGAATATGCATATAATTATTGGATATGGATAGAAAACACTCTAAAGTTTCTAAAACTGTTTGAATGGTGTCTGTGAGTATAACAGAACTCATATGGCAGGCCAAAACCTGAGAAGATTCCATGAAGGAAGTGCCCTGTCTGACAATTTGTTGTCCTTCTGTTGCATCTCTATCGAAAATACAGCATCTGTTCTGTAACGTGACACTTTCTAAGTCTTTCATTGGCTCTCTAAAACCACCAGAAAGTGGAATGGGGTGTCTGCTGTCTCTGGGCAAAGTATAGGAGCAGACAGGGGCGAAAATCTGCTATCAACTTTGAAGGGGACAATTACATGACATTTTCTCAAGAGCAATTCCTGAGGGGGACACCAAAAGTAATGCTGTAACACATAGCCTACGTTGTAATATGGTAAATGTATATTGAGGAACCAAAGAAATAGGGTGTTTGCCGTACTCCTAACTACCGGTACCCAAAACTACACAACTAATCACAACAGCAATACCATTGCCTTTAACAAATCTTAGTTCAGTCACCAGTTTAAGTTGAGAGTGGGGCTATCCATGGCACTTTCCAATTATGTTCCTATTTTACAAGTAAAAAAATGGAGAACCTTTCATAATGTTGCCAAACAAAGACTCAACAAACTTACCTGAGACTCCCTGTCTCTGCCAGTCTGTCCCTGCATATCTGTCCCCAGCTCTGCTGTCTGTGTGCCATCTGTTGCCTGCTCTGCCTAATGACATCATTGTGAAACATTTCCATTAGTATTTCACTTCTTTCTTATGAACATTTTATCAACTAGTCTTTGAGCTATTAGGCTACTAGGGTTCTCACTTTGCGTTTTGGTATACTGAAAAATACTCTGATGTCCGTCTTTTTTCTGCCATTTTTCTACCTGGCTGGCTACACACACACACACACACACACACACACACACACACACACACACACACACACACACACACACACACACACACACAGTGTGCAGGTTATTTACAGTAGGAGATGGGCTTCTACCATCTTATCTTCTATCATTCTATATGGGCTTCGATCTAAAAGGTAGCTAGCAAATGTGAAACGGATTGCAGTGACAAGAGTTGACAGCTGTATGAGTTCACCATTTACACAACATATGTTGCAACCTTTTGTCATTTTAATCATTTGTTTCATATTGGCTAGCTTCCAACAATAGCTGAATTTGCAAAGCTAGCGAGCACCAATTCCGTTTCAGTGGTGTTTGCTATAATCTTTGCTACCCGGGTTAAATAAAGGTGAAATAATAAAAGTTCCCTTGCGACAATTTAGCTTTTGCAACGAGACCATTAAATATATTTAAGACAATGGTAGAACAGAGTGTAGTTCTGTTCAGTTTGGACTTCAGTTTATCACTAACCTTATCACAGGGACTTTGAAGCACTAATTTACAGTAGATACGAACCCTCTGTTACCTTGCCAACTAAGGAACTGGCAGTGGATCAAACCATTGTGAGGCAAAGGGTGGGGGGGGCGCAATCTTTTGAAACTTAAAAACGAGCTATTAAGTGTCTATAATCAGCACAATTGCTTTCATTGCGTATTAGTAATATTATTTAAATTACATAGTTATGTTTACAGTGATATATTGGGGGGGACAAATCATATTTTTCCCGGGATGGGGGGGGGGGGTCGTGTCCCCCCCGTCCCCCCTGGGATTTCCGCCCCTGTGAGCAGAGTTTGTAAGTGGTCAGCCTGGGAACAGTGAGACTGGAGATGCGTGGTCACGAGAACTCGCCATGTTTTTCTTTCTCTCTTTGAATGAATACAACGTTGCCCGGTTGGAATATTATCGCTATTTTATGCGAAAAATAGCATAAAAATTGATTTTAAACATCGTTTGACATGCTTCTAAGTACAGTAATGGAATGTTTTGAAATTCTTTGTCACGAAATGCGCTCGCGCGTTACCCTTCGCATAGTGACCTGAACGCACGAAGTAGGTATTTGGATATAACTATGGATTATTTGGAACCAAAACAACATTTGTTGTTGAAGTAGAAGTCCTGGGAGTGCATTCTGATGAAGAACAGCAAAGGTAATCCAATTTTTCTATTAGTAATTCTGAGTTTAGGTGACCCCGAAGTTGGCGGATGTCAAAATAGCTAGCCGTGATGGCCGAGCTATGTACTCAGAATATTGCAAAATGTGCTTTCGCCGGACATAGCGATTGCATAAAGGATATAGTCTGTATCTATAATTCTTAAAATAATTGTTATGTATTTTGTCAGCGTTTATCATGAGTAATTTAGTAAATTCACCGGAAGTTTTCGGTGGGTATGCTAGTTCTGAACATCACATGCTAATGTAAAAAGCTGGTTTTTGATATAAATATGAACTTGATTGAACAAAACATGCATGTATTCTATAACATAATGTCCTAGGAGTGTCATCTGATGAAGATCATCAAAGGTTAGTGCTGCATTTAGCTGTGGTTTGGGTTTATTTGACATATATGCTTGCTTGGAAAATCGCTGTGTGATTATTTGTGTCTATGTACTCTCCTAACATAATCTAATGTTTTGTTTTCGCTGTAAAGCCTTTTTGAAATCGGACAATGTGGTTAGATTAACGAGAGTCTTATCTTTAAAATGGGCCAATGCTGAACAACATCTTACTGTGTTAAGTTATGCTGTGGAGGTGGATGGACCCTCTTCCTCATTGTAATTTCGAGCATTGCTCTGAACTCTATCATCAACTGTTAGATGTTATTTTTAAGGTGTAGGCTTCTCTGTATCTTCCCTCTCTGTGGCAGCTGACAAGGTGTCTTCATCATCCTCCTGTAATGAAAATTAACAATGTTGGTGTTCTACTCTAACCCACTATGAAAAATGTGTGGAGTATTAACACTGGCAAAAGGATGAATGAACATATATCTTAATTTGAATAACTAACCTCTTATGTAGGGCCTTGTGTCCTGGGGGGTGGTTGGGTCAGATGAGCTTCCTCCAGAGATGCCTTCAGCAATAGGTCGCCCACTGTTTTGACTGAGGGCCATCTCTTCAGCCTCTGTGAGTGGTGGTGGTGGTGGACCCCACCTGTTTTTCGGCCCCCAGTCTTTTTTATATTGGCTATAATGGAGGTAAAATGTGAGCATGTCCAGTAAGCACACATTTGGAGACTTGTCGGTATAAAAGGCATTTAGGTGTTACTTTCAAATAGACAATATTAAATACTGGCAGTGTAGGGATGGCTGAAAAATGTACTTTTTTTGCTTGGAAAATCTCTAACTTTTTCAATTAATACTCACGCATTGACTCGGTCAACAATTTTCTGCTACGCCAGCTCACGTTCTTTTGCTGTTGCTACTGTATAGCTTTTTTTCTTTAATATACTCTCATATTCTGCATACACAATCATTAATATTTCTACCTCCACTGGGGAGAAGTAGGAGGTTCGAGACCTTTTTTCTGCTGTTGCCATGATGAATCATATTATCTGCTTTCCATTGATGAGGGATTTTTATCTCCTCATGCACGTGCTTTACTCAGGGTTAACTTAACTCAGAGATGATTAAGCTAATTGTTATCACCTGTTCTGAAACTGAAAACTCTTGTCACATTCTTCTTCGTCAGACGATAAAGAGAAATCATTGTCGGACCAAAACGCAGCGGGATCATGTGCACTCATCTTCTTTATTAATAGGACAAAGAAGGGAAAACCAGAATAAACACATACACAAAAAGACACAACGACAAATAACAGTCTGGTAAGGCTATACACAGAATAATCTCCCACAAAACACGTACCTATATATAGGACTCTCAATCAAAGGCAACTACAAAAATACAAAAAACATAGAACATAACCCAAAACCCGGAAATAATAAATCAAACACCCTTCTAAACAAACCACCACCCCGAACCACATAAAACAAATACCCTCTGCCACATCCTGACCAAACTACAATAACAAATAACCCCTATTACTGGTCAGGAAGTGACAACTCTGAGTTTGACAGCTCAGAGTTAGTCAACCTAGACTTCAGGTTTAAACTCAGAGTTTGTTAAACTTGCTTTCTAAAACAGGGCCCTGATCCGTTCACCCACACCATGTCTCACAAAATCTCCAATTTGGACTTGAACCCGATCTAACATCTCTGGAGAGACCTGAAAACAGCTCTGCAGCGACACTCCCCATCCAACCTGACAGAGCTTGAGATCTGCAGAGAAGAATGGGAGAAACTCCCCAAATACAGGTGTGCCAAGCTTGTAGCGTCATACCCAAGAAGACTTGAGGCTGTAATCACTGCCAAATGTGCTTCAACAAAGTACTGAGTAAAGGGTCTGAATACCTATGTAAATGTTATATTTCTGTTTTGATTTTTTAATACATTTGCAAAACTTTCTAAAAAACTGTTTTTGCTTTGTGATTATTGGGTATTGTGTGTAGATTGAATAGGAAAAACAACATTTTATACATTTTAGAATAAGGCTGTAAAGTAACAAAATGTGGAAAAAGTAAAGGGCTCTGAATACTTTACGAATGCACTGTATATGTGAAAATGAATATGTCAAATGAACTGCAAAGCAGATTGGGTATTATAATTGGCCATGTTTTGGGATGGAGGTCTTTAGAATAATACTTAGCATGCTTTTACGTTTTTCATCTTTACATATACATTTTAGTAATTTAGCAGACACAGAGCGACTTTTAATTAGTGCATTCATCTTAAGATAGCTAGGTGAGACAACAACACATCACAATCGTATCAAGTACATTTTCCCTTAAAGTATTTATCAACATTTTTACATGTACATTTATATTTAGTTCATTTAGCAGACGCTCTAATCACACCATAGTGCTATCAGACTTCTGATATCAATGCAGGGTCAAAGGGTGTCACAAGGTGGGAACCGCTATAAGTAAAATCATATAGAAAAGTTTTTTGAAAATACATTGGAGTGTCATTCAGCCCAGTGAAATTCAGATGACAAAATACTCGGTAAATATTTCAAATATATGGAAGAGAAATACTGACCACTAGTAGCAAAAACAAAACAAAAAACTTCATCCATTTTGGATGATGAGGATATTGGTGACTTTCATTTAATAATTTTGTTAATAAATTAATATGAATTTTGTTCGCAATTCATCCATATATTCATGAATGGATACGAAGAGAGAGCAAAGAGACATTCCCCTGTGCTGAAGCAGCATGACATGACATAGATAGATTTAATCCCAAATGGCACCCTAATCCCTACATAGAGCACTATTTTACTTTAAACCAGAGCCCTAGTGCACTATATAGGAAATAGGATGCCATTTGGGATGCAAAAGTCTCGGGATGACAAAGTGAGTGATGACCTCAAGCCTCTCAGCTGCCTCTGGATAGAGCTGGCACAGTTTAAATCACAGGAACAGGAAGACAGGAAGTAAAGACTGGCTGCCATGGCAACTGAACCACAAGCAGCCACCACTGGCCCCGTCACCAGAGCAACCAACATACGATGTGCAGAGGGCACATTGTTTTTAGCATATGCAAATGAACATCCAAAACATTCTACCAGAATGTTGCAGAATATAGCTTTGCTTTTTGATGTAGCATTAGGTACTAGTCTTTTTCCAGCTACTGTAATGTTGCTTTATGTTATTTGAAATTGATCATGTGGCTCCAGGAATGTTCAAATGTTAGCAATATGTGACAGCATATTGACAGGAGAGAATATTAGAAATGGGTTCATTGTCCCTATGAACTTACTATGCAGTTGTGAATGTCATTGTGAAAGTCAACATGGAGTTTTCGTTTGTCTGTCCTCTTTGGGAGACTGGTGCAGTTGTAAGGTTCATACAAAGGACGCCCATATCTGATGTAGTCAGCTGTCAAACAAGTGAAGAGGCACATCAAACACAACTCACCTCTCATATCCCTCAAATCCACCATTTTATCCCTCTCCTCCCATTCCTTTTTTTGGGATGGAGAATGAAGTATTGTCTGAAGTTTCTGCAAGACTTCACCTAGGTGGAGATTTATTTGACGTTCATCTTTTTTTCTGGTCAAAGAAAAACAGTGTTCTTTCTTTTGGAGCAGTTATTTATTTTTCTGTGGGATAAAGTCACTGAGTGTTCCTTCAGCAGTGTGCAGACGTTATGCTGAATTGATTGTGAAATAGGAAGCTTGGTCACAGATGAGCAGCGCCTCTGTGCTGCTCATTTCTAGGGCAAGCTACACCATCTTTGAGAAAATCGAATCTGACATTTCTCCACATAATTTCTCCACAAAAATCACATAGCTGGGCTCCTGAACTCAGTTGCAAACTTCAGCATGAAATCATGTTACAAAAAACCTAGGGTACCTCATAGCTTTACCAATCTTAATTGTTGACCTGCAAGTGTATCATATTGTACATTTCAAACGCTTGCATTATTCATTTTGTTTATCATTTTCCTAGTTACTTTTAAGGGTTTCTAATCCGTGACCGGATCTTTTATTTCTGAGGCTTCGTATCCGTGAGTGTGCAAATTGTCACAGTACGGTCACATATTTTCTCATGCTAAAACCGGATTTGATACAAGCTCTAGTCTAGTTCAATGGAAACCGATGCAACCCTGCTGGCTACACGGCTAGCTAGATGACCAGTGGTGACAATGAGGCCCATATGAGATTCAAGGCTTCAACCGCCGTGTCTTTGTGAGACGCAGAGTAGGTGAACGGATGATCTCCGCATGTGTGGTTCCCACTGTGAAGCATGGTGGAGGAGGTGTGATGGTGTGTGGGTGCTTTGCTGGTGACTCAGTCAGTGATTTATTTAGAATTCAAGGCACACTTAACCAGCATGTCTACCACAGCATTCTGTAGCAGTACGTCATCCCATCTGGTTTGCACTTAGTGGGACTATCATTTGTTTTTCAACAGGACAATGACCCAAAACACACCTCCAGGCTGTGTAAGGGTTATTTGATCAAGGAGAGTGATGGAGTGCTGCATCAGATGACCTGGCCTCCACAATCCCCCAAATTCAACCCAATTGAGATAGTTTGGGATGAGTCGGACCACAGAGTGAAGGAAAAGCAGCCAACAAGTGCTCAGCATATGTGGGACCACCAAGACTGTTGGGAAAGCATTTCTCATGAAGCTGGTTGAGAGAATGTGCAAAGCTGTCTTCAAGGCAAAGGTTGGCTATTTTAAGAATCTCAAATGTGAAATATATATTGATTTATTTTACACTTTTTTGGTTACTACATGATTCCATATGTGTTATTTCATAGTTTTGATGTCTTCAATATTATTCTACAATGTAGAAAATAGTAAAAATAAAGAAGTACCATGGAATGAGTAAGTGTTCTAAAACTTTTGACTGGTAGTGCATAAAATCTCTTTTTTATTATTATGTTTTTTTTATTATTATTATTTGCATGGGAAAGTGGACTCACCCAACATCAAGCTTGTGAAGGGGGATACACATTTATGACAGCTAGTGACCTGGTATATAAAACCTGGTGACCATTATATGTACTCATATACCCAAATTTAGATCAAGTGCACTTGCTTTGTCATCAGTACTTTGTGAGTGACATGCCCATTTAATCTAATTTGTGGTTTAAATATATAAATGTAGCATGCAACAATTTCAAAGATTTTACTAAGTTACAGTTCATATAAGTAAATCAGTCAATTTAAATACATTCATTAGTCCCTAATATAGATTTCACATGACTGGGAATATAGATATGCATCTATTGGTCACAGATGCCTTAAAAAAAGCAGGTGTGTGAATTATAAAAACAATCAGTTTCTGGTGTGAACAAATCTCCTTCGCATAAAGTTGATCAGGCTATTGATTGTAACCTGTGGAATGTTTTCCCACTTCTCTTCAATATCTGTGCGAAGTTGCTGGATACATGCTGTCGTATACATCAATCCAGAGCATCCCAAACATTCTCAATGGGTGACATGTCTGGTGAATATGCAGGCCATGGAAGAATTGGGACATTTTCAGCTTTTAAGAATTGTGTACATATCCTTGAGACATGGGGCCGTGTCACGGTATCTCCGTGTATTCAAATTAACAAAATGCAATTGTGTTCGTTGTTTGTAGCTTATGCCTGCCCATAGCATAACCCTACCGCCACCATGGGGTACTCTGTTCATAATGTTGACATCAACAAACTGCTTTCCCACATAACGCCATACAAGTAGTCTGCAGTTGTGAGGCAGGTTGGACTTACTGCCAAATTCTCTAAAACAACATTTTATGATAGAGAAATTAACATTACATTGGTAACAGCTCTGGCAACAGCTCTAGTGGACATTCCTGCAGCCAGCATGTCAATTGCACACTCACTCAAAACTTGAGACATCTGTGGCATTGTGTTGTGTAACAGAACTGCACATTTTAGAGTGGCCTTTTATTGTCCCCAGCACAAGGTGCACCTGTGTAATAGTGATGCTGTTTAATCAGCTTCTTGATATGCCACACCTGTCAGGTGGATGGATTATCTTGGCAAAGGGGAAATGCTCACTAACAGGGATGTAAACAAATTTGTGCACCACATTTGAGAGAAAGAAGCTTTTTGTGGGTATGAAACGTTTCTGGAATCTTTTATTCCAGCTCATGAAACTTGGGACCAACACTTATATTTTTGTTCAGTGTAAAATAATCTTAATTTGTAAACGTATACTCATTTGTCTTCATGAATTGTTACATATGAGCTTTGTTGAATCCCTATAATAAGGAATTTGATATCACAAAGTATGGTGTATTTCCAATTCTCCTGCACTGCCATTCTCATTTAGTGAGCCCAACCTCACCCCAGAAATGGAAATCGGTTGGCAAATCAGTTTACAGAGAATGTATGTATGTATGTATGTATGTATGTATGTATGTATGTATGTATGTATGTATGTATGTATGTATGTATGTATGTATGTATGTATGTATGTATGTATGTATGTATGTATGTATGTACGTGTGTCTAACAGATGTAAACTGTTCTACAAAATGTCTATCTGTTCTACAAGGTAGTGGATATCAAGTACTTTTGAAATCAATTCGATATGTAGATATATGATGACACCTAGTGGTCATATGGTTGATTTCTCCCCAACCATCATTTTTATCTCCCCCTATTCACTGTTTTATGTGATCTGGTAGGTCCCTGAAAACTGTCTCCACTTCTTTCCTGCACAAGAACTACGAGCCAAATGTCATAGAAGTTGTGAACTAAATATGCAATGTATTGAGAGATATTTTGTCATATGCATGTTTTTATGTGATAGCAAAATGTATAGCTAACGCAGATGATGACACATCTAGCTAGCTACTTTACTGTTTACAACATGGTCGCTCATAGGTATGTGAATTTATGTGTACTGATTGTTATTAACTACAGCTAATTAATAGTTGCATTTCACGAGAGCTGCATCTGTGTATGTGCCGGCATTTCTGCTTCCCATAGGACAGTCCGTCCTTGTTGTAATGTTGCCACAACTCCAGAGTCTACAATCTTTAACATCATTGGTCCTGCCATGCATATAAAGTTAGCTAGCATCCCCTTTTCCTTGCTAGCTATCTTAGCTCATCAAACAGTATTTTCTTTGCTTTCTGCACGATGGTACTTATTAGAGGCTTGAATCTCATATGGACATCACTGTCACCACTGGTCATCTAACTAGCCAATTTGCCAGCAGGGTTCATTGGTTTCCATTGGACTAGACTAGATATTGCTAGTAGTCAACACTGGCTAGCTAGCTAGCTAACGTTAGTGTCGCTAACTAATGATACACCATAGTTGTGGGTCTGCAAAATCAAGCAAATGGTACTGAACTCATGACAAAATCATTTTTTGACATGGCAGTGGCTTATACTGATTGTTTATTTTTTGCTTATTGACATTGCGAATATAATATTTGCCATTTAACTCTGATTTAACTAGCTATGCATCATCCGGGTTTGGCATGAGAAAATTAGTGACGTCCCAAATTCCTGCGATATTGCAAGAATTTGCGAAGTCACGGAAATGGAGACTCAAAAATAAAAGATCTGGTCACGGATTAGGAGCCACTCCCTACTTTTAAATGCATGCTTCATAGAAACAGTAATTTGATTAAATCCTAATTATACTCACAGACATTGAGAAAACCACACGGTGTGAGTCAATGTGCTATTGTACGTCTTCACAATTCTACAGTGTTAAATCATCATGGTTGAGTCTGGGGAACCATAGAGACACCGAAAGTGTTAAATTAACACACTGCCTAGTGTAGAGCATGCATTATTTCCCAATAAAGCAAGGTATTTTTGATTTACTATAGATTTACTATATACTATTCCTACATGTTCTATGTTTGAGCAGCTTTTGAAAGCCAATGTCAAATTGAAAACATTATTGGCATTGTTGAATTCGATTTTCATAATGGCAAGCTACAACTGATGATTTGATTAGCTAAACTAGCAAATTTGTTTGTTTGGTTACCACGACAACTCCTGTAGTTTTCTAGTAAACTTGCTAGCTACTTTAGTGGTTGTTGAACACATTTCTACCAGGAAATGAACACATTTCTGTGTTAAATTATAGCCATGGTTTAAAAGGGGTAATCAACTCGGGGCTCTATGCTTTCTCTGGAAAATAATGCAGTTCTACTCCACTAGCACTAACACACCTTCCACGTTGTTTATCATTTTCCATAGAAGAACGCATAGCGCCTCCTTGATTATCCCTTTCATATCACATTGGTGAAAACAGTGCAATAACTTGTCAGTTTTTGCCAAATTGGTGAGCCAATATTTACCTCCAGTTATTAACCATTTATGCATCATCATGTAACATTAGTTTCAATAGTTGCACAGTTGAACAATGTTTTTTTTTTTCAAAATTTTTGGTGTGATGCCTTGGTGCTCTGTCCCAGGGACAGAAGACGTTGGTTTTCATGATGCGTCTTGAGCCACCTTTCAAACTCTGATGCCTTGGGCAAATTTACATCCAGGACATTATTCAATCATCATTCCTAACCTATTACCCCTTATCAGATTATATCAACACACTTACCACTTTCTGTAATAGTCCAGGTATGGTAAACGCTCTGGTGTGAAATGGTAATTGTAATACCTTTGGTTGGTGAAAGAGTAGAGGAGGAATCTTCTTAACCTTGAATGTTTTTGTCTTCATACCCACCATTCATTAACTTCATCAGGCTAGGCCACTTTTTTCTCCACTTCCTGTTTGAATGACGTTCCCAAAGTACACTGCCTGTTACTCAGGCCCTGAAGTCAGTATATGCATATAATTGGTACCATTGCAAAGAAAACCCTTTGACGTTTGTAGAAATGTTAAAATAATGTAGGAGAGTATAACACAATAGATATGGTAGGAGCAAATCCAGAGATAGATCTTTTGAGAGACCATGCGAAGACCTTAGATATCGATGGCGGTTACAATATCGTTTAGAACCTTGAACGTGGCTGAGATGCACCCATGACCAGCTCTGAAACCAGATTGCATAGCGGAGAAGGTGCGGTGGGAATCGAAATGGATATTAATATTTGTGTCTGTCACGATTCTCTAAGACAGAACCCAGAAGCAGACCAGGACAAGGTGAGTAAAATGAAGGTGAGTATTTATTGGTAGTCTTGATGTGTAATTTGAGTGATCCAGGAGACGGAGCGGCAGCGGAGGTGTTGATGAGAGTAAATGGGTTGATCCAATGAAGTCCAGGCAAGGGAGTTGAATGTTCCGGGAGAATGACTGTAGACAGAGTAAACGGGAGTGAGTAACCAGTAACAAGCACAAAACAACAAAACTAGCTCAGGAAACATGAGGCTGATACGCTGGCACAACATACTGTTCGTTGCTAACGATCCAGCGGGGAATGGATGTCAGCTCAGGGTTTAAGAAGAGGTGAAGATCAGGACCAGGTGTGCAGAAGGTTGATGAGATGCAGGTGCGGGTAATAAATAGATCTCCCGCCTAACATCATTGCCTGGCAACCAGACAGGTGCGTTCAGGAACCTTAGACAACACACAAACAAAAACAGTCATCTCAGGCAGAAACAGACTCAGGAAGCGGGATTCCTGACAGTGTCATTCTCAAAACTTTTTGTCCACGACTGTATAGTTTTATCTAAAAAGGATTACTTTTAATGTTTCACTATTTGTATTTCGATGAAATTTACTGAGGATGGTCCTCCCCTTCCTCCGAGGAGCCTCCAGTGGACAACCATTTTCAGGTCTTGCCATATATTTTCATGTATATTTAAGTCAAAACTGTAACTTGGCCACTCAGGAACATTCTCTGTCTTCTTGGTAAATAACTCCAGTGTAGCCTTGTTTTAGGGTATAGTCCTGCTGAAAGGGGAATATATCTCCTGGTGTCTGGTGGAAAGCAGACTGAACCAGGTTTTTCATCAAGGATTTTGCCTGTGCTAAAATCCATTCCATTTATTTTTTATCCTGAAACTCCCCATACCCATAACATGATGCAGCCACCATGCTTGAAAATATGGAGATTGGTACTCAGTAATGTGTTATGTTTTGGGGCAAACCCAACACAACACTTTGTATTCAAGATAAAAAGATAATTGCCTTGCCACATTTTTTGAATTATTACTTGTTGAAAACATGATGCATCTTTTGGAATGTGTGTGTGTGTGTGTGTGTGTGTGTGTGTGTGTGTGTGTGTGTGTGTGTGTGTGTGTGTGTGTGTGTGTGTGTGTGTGTGTGTGTGTGTAGGCTAGTGACAGACACCTATATGTAATCGATTTTAAATTCAGGCTGTAACACAACAAAATGTTTAAAAAAATTAAGGGGTGTGAATACTTTTTGAAGTCACTGTAAAACACACAGTCCAGTTCAAAGTGAATGATGGCAGGCCCATGTGGCAAATGGCTGACTGCCCTAACCCATCTAGACAAGAGGAATACCTATGTAAGAATGCTGTTCGTTGACTATAGCTCAGCATTCAACACCATAGTATCCTCTAAGCTCATCTTTAAGCTCGTGGCCTCGTGGTCCTGGACTTCCTGATGGGCCGCCCCCCAGGTGGTGAAGGTAGGAAACAACATCTCCACTTCATTAATCCTCAACACAGGGGCCCCACAAGGGTGCGTGCTCAGCCTCCTCCTGTACTCCCTTTTCACCCATGACTGCGTAGCCATGCACGCCTCCAACTCAATCACCAAGTTTGCAGACGACACATCAGTAGTAGGCTTGATTACCAATAACGATGAGACAGCCTACAGGAGGAGGTTAACCTCTTGCATCTAGACGTTCCGCTGACCTCTAGCCAACAGCCAATGGCATCGCACGGCGCGAAATACAAAACCAACTAAAATACCACAATTAAATTTTCGCAAACAATCAACTATTTTACACCATTTTAAAGATAAGACTCTCGTTAATCTAACCACATTGTCCGATTTCAAAAAAGCAAAACATTAGATTATGTCAGGAGAGTACATAGACACAAATAATCACACATCCATTTTCCAAGCAAGCATATATGTCAATAAAACCCAAAACACAGCTAAATGAAGCACTAACCTTTGATGATCTTCAACAGATGACACTCCTAGGACATTATGTTATAGAATACATGCATGTTTTGTTCAATCAAGTTCATATTTATATCCAAAAACAGCTTTTTACATTGGCGTGTGATGTTCAGAACATGTATTCCCACCAAAAACTTCCGGTGAATTTACAAAAATACTCATCATAAACGTTGACAAAATACATAACAATTATTTTAAGAATTATAGATACATAACTCCTTTATGCAATCGCTGTGTCAGATTTTAAAATAGCTTTTTGGCGAAAGTACATTTTTCAATATTCTGAGTACATAGCTCGCCATCACGGCAAACTATTTTGACACCCGCCAAGTTCGGGGCAAACTAAACTCAGAATTAGTATTAGAAATATTGTATTACCTTTGCTGATCTTCGTCAGAATGCACTCCCAGGACTGCTACTTCCACAAGAAATGTTGTTTTTGTTCCAAATAATCCATATTTATGTCCAAATACCTCCGTTTTGATTGTGCGTTCAGGTCACTATCCAAAGGGTGACGCGCGAGCGCATTTCGAGACACAAAAAGTCAAAATGTTCCATTACCGTACTCAGAAGCATGTCAAATGCTGTTTAAAATAAATTTTTATGGTATTTTTCTCGTAAAATAGCGATAATATTCCAACCGGACAATAGTAAATTAATTCAAGGAGGAAAAGAAAAAACAGCGTGCTCGTGAGAACGCGCATATCCAATCTCTTTGTCCCCAGGCAGACCACTGAGAAACTGAGCTACTATACTCTGCCCAGAGACAGGAGAAGGCTCAATCCGCTTTCTGGCGGCTTTAGACAGCCAATGGAAGCCTTAGAAAGTGCAACGTAACCCCACAGATACTGTAGTTTTGATTGAGAATCAAAAGAAGAACTTCAATTCTCATACATTCCACTTCCTGTTTGGAATCTTAGGTTTTTGCCTGCCATATGAGTTCTGTTATACTCACAGACACCATTCAAACAGTTTTAGAAACTTCAGAGTGTTTTCTATCCAAATCTAATAATACTATGCATATTCTCATTTCTGGGCCAGAGTAGTAACCAGTTTAAAATGGGGTACTTTTTTCATCCGGCCGTGAAAATACTGCCCCCTATCCTAAACAGCTTTTAAGTCCACGGACAAAAGGAGCGCCGCCTCTGGATGAGCGTTTTTCTTTTTGCTTATGGCTGGTGGTGGAATGCAGCTCATTGAGTGCGGTTAGTGTCAGCCTCGGTCTGTGGTGGTATGTAGACAGCTATGAAAAATACAGATGAGAACTTTCTAGGTAGATAGAGTGGTCTACAGCTTATCATGAGATAGTCTACCTCAGGCGAGCGAAACCTTGAGACTTCCTTAGATATCGGGCACCAGCTATTGTTTACAAATATGCCTAGGCCCCTGCCCTGTGTCGTACCAGAGGCTGCTGTTCTGTCCTGCCGATACAGTGTATAACCAGCCAGCTCCATGTTCTTAATGTCGTCGTTCAGCCACGACTCGGTGAAACAACATAAGATATTACAGTTTTTTCCCATTTATTTTCCAGCGATTGAATGTTAGCCAGCAGACCGGAAGGCAAGGGCAGATTAGCCACTCGTTGCCTGATCCTCACAAGGCATCCTGATCTCTTTCCACGAAACCTACATTTTCTTTTCCACGGGGATGTGGGCCTGGTCGGTTGTCTGTAGTTTGTCCCAAGGCTCTTTTCGATCATAAGAGACGGTAGCAGAAACATTATGTACAAGCAAGATACAAACAACAAGAAAAAACAAACAACATGAAAAAACGAAGAAAATAGCAAGGTTGGTTAAGAGCCAATGAGACGTCAGCCCTCCCCTCCGGCGCCATCAATTCCCCTCTCCTCAGTCATCCCCAACCTGGGTGTGAAATTCAACCCTGCTCACTCCTTCAATGCCCACATTAGTCTCATCTGTAAAACGTAATTCTTTCACCTTTAGACCATCTCTCAACACTTCTAACGCAAAAAAACTTATCCGTCCATTAGTTTCCCCAGAATTGATTATAGGAATGTAGTACTTGGGGGCCTGCCTACAAACTCAATTAATAAATTACAGCTCATTCAAAACAGTGCTGCAAGGATTCTGACACAAACAAAAAGGTCTGCCCACATCACCCCCATCCTTGCTGACCTCCATTGGCTACCTGTTCCTCAAAGAATTGACTTTAAAATTCCCCTTGTCTATAAATCCCTAAATGGTATTGGACCTGCCTACCTGACAGATCTACTCTTCCACTATGAACCTCCACGTACCCTACGGTCAAGCCACGCCAAGAAGCTCCACGCACCCAGGACCTGGCTCTAAACAATGGGGGACTGTGCGTTTTCCTCCCACGCCTTTGGAACTCCCTTCCC
The DNA here is from genome assembly GCF_965601325.2 of Salmo salar. Lineage (NCBI taxonomy): Eukaryota > Metazoa > Chordata > Actinopteri > Salmoniformes > Salmonidae > Salmo > Salmo salar. The sequence continues at coordinate 22,380,249 of NC_138309.1, read as the reverse complement.
GACAATCTCCGGGCTGTTCAGACTTGTGGGGCTTTTAAAGTAGGCCTTAAGACTCATCTTTATTGGCTGGCCTACCCTTCCTCCTAGACTTTTTTTTTTTACTGTTTTCTACATTGTAGAATAATAATGAAGACATCCAAATTATGAAATAACACATATGGAATCATGTAGTAACCAAACAAGTTTTAAACAAATATTATATTTCAGATTCTTCAAAGTAGCCACCCTTTTCCTCAATGACAGCTTGCACACTCTTGGCATTCTCTCAACCCGCTTCACCTAGAATGCTTTTCCAACAATCCTGAAGGAGTACCCACATATGCTGAGTACTTGTTGGCTGTTTTTCCTTCACTCTGCGGTCCAACTCATGCCAAACCAAAATCACCCATTGTGTTGAGGTTGGGTGATTGTGGAGGCCAGGTCATCTGTGTCACGTTCGTCGTATGGAGTGGACCAAAACGCAGCGGGAATGTAAGTGCTCATCTTCTTCTTTATTTATAAAGAAACGTGATACAAAACACTTAAACAAAACAATGACAAAAAACAGTCTTGTAAGGACAAAATGACTATACAGAGAAACAACTACCCACAAATCCTAATGAAAACACACCCCTATTAAATAGGACCTTCAATTAGAGGCAACGAGGAACAGCTGCCTCCAATTGAAGGTCAACCCAATAAACTAGACATAGAAATAGAAAACCTAGAATGAACATAGAAATACACTTCCTAGAACGAACATAGAAATACACTAACATTAACCAAAAAGCCCCGAAACACCATAAACAAACACCCCCTGCCACGCCCTGACAAAACTATAATAACAAACAACCCCTTTTACTGGTCAGGACGGGACAATCTGATGCAGCACCATCACTCTCCTTTTTGGTCAAATAGCCCTTACACGGCCTGGAGGTGTGTTTTGGGTCATTGTCCTGTTGAAAAACAAATGATAGTCCCACTAAGCGCAAACCAGATGTGATGGCATATCGCTGCAGAATGCTGTGGTAGCCATGCTGGTTAATTGTGCCTTGAATTCTAAATAAATCACTGACAGTGTTACCAGCAAAGCACCCTCACACCATCACACCTCCTCTTCTATTATTTATGGTGGGAACTACACATGCAGAGATCATCTGCTCACCTACTCTACGTCTCATAAAGACGGATTGAACCAAAAATATCAAATTTGGACTCATCAGGTCAAAGGACAGATTTTCACTGGTCTAATGTCCATTGCTCGTGTTTCTTGGCCCAAGCAAGTCTCTTCTTTTTATTGGTGTCCCTTAGGAGTGGTTTATTTGCAGCAATTCGACCATGAAGGCCCGATTCACACAGACTCGTCTGAACAGTTGATGTTGAGATGTGTCTGTTACTTGAACTTTGTGAAGCATTTATTTGGGCTGCAATCATCTGAGGTGCAGTTAACTCTAATGAACTTGTCCTCCACAGCACCGATAACTCTAGGTCTTCCTTTCCTGTGGCGGTTCTCATGAGAGCCAGTTTCATCATAGCGCTTGATGGTCTTTGCGACCCTACCTTGTCACAACACAACTGATTGGCTAAAACACATTAAGATGGAAAGTAATTCCACAAATGTACTTTTAACAAGGCACACCTGTTAATTGAAATGCATTCCAGGTGACTACCTCATGAAGCTGGTTGAGAGAATGCCAACAGCTTGCAAAGCTGTCATCAAGGCAAAGTGTGGCTACTTTGAAGAATCTCAAAAATAAAATATAATTTGATTTGTTTAACACTTTTGTGGTTACTTCATGATTCCACATGTGTTATTTCATAGTTTTATGTCTTCACAATTATTCTACAATGTATAAAATAGTAAAGTAGTGAAAAACCTTTCCATGAGTAGGTGTGTCCAAACTTTTGACTGGTACTGTACATTTGTCTGCATTGTTTTTCACATTACCGTCAAGAACGTGCAGGTTAAGAAAATGTAAAACAAAGCAAACAAGTTATTTTTTGATGTATTGTTTTCCTTAGAGAGAGAGAAAATATTATATTCCGGTGCCAGATGAGCAGCAGCGTTTTGGAGTACAGAGTGTATGTCTTATAAATAGCTGTCAGAGAGAAGAAAAGAGGCTTGACGCCCTCTGAGTCAATCAGGTGTCAGGCAGGAGATAACACAGCTCTAAACTCTCCAAGGTTTCCAATTCATTACAATACTCTCTTCCCTCCTATCCATGCAGCCTGATAATAAAATGTTTTTCAGTAGTCTGGGGAATCATAGGAAATTAATAAAAATCATACCTAATCAAATGTTTTGTTGCTATTGTCAGTGGCGGTTGAGAACATACAATGAGGTAAACAGAGAGAGAAATAAAACTGAACAAAAATAAAAATGCAACCTGTATTTATATTTATTATGGATCCCCATTACCTGCTGCAAAAGCAGAAGCTACTCTTCCTGGGGTCCAGAAAAGATTAGGCAGTTATACCATTTTTTAAACATTACAATACATTCACATCAGATTTCACAACACATTTCTATAACACAAAATCCATGTGTACATGTGTGTATAGTGTATATGTTATCATGTGTTTGTATGCATGTGTCTGTGCTTGTGCTTGTGTTGCTTCACTGTCCCTGCTGTAAGGTGTATTTGTATCTGTTTTTTAAATCTAATTTTACTGCTTGCATGAGTTACTTGATGTGGAACTGAGTTCCATGTAGTCATGGCTCTATGTAGTACTGTGTGCCTCCCTCATAGTCTGTTCTGGACTTGGGGACTGTGGAAGAGACCTCTGGTGGTATGTCTTGTGGGGTATGCATGAGTGTCTTAGCTGTGTGCCAGTAGTTCAAACAGACAGCTCGGTGCATTCAACATGTCATTAACTCTCCCAAATAGAGAGTAGTGATGAAGTCAATCTCTCCTCCACTTTGAGCAAGGACAGAATGACATGCTTGTTATTAATGTTAGCTCTCTGTACATCCAAGGTTCAGCCGTGCTACCCTGTTCTGAGCCAGTTGTAATTTTCCGAAGTCTCTCTTTGTGGCACCTGACCACAATATGTTTGATCAGGACAGTTTTCAATCCAGGGTCACTCCAAGCAGTTCAGTCACCTCAACTTGCTCAATTTCCACATTAGTCATTACAAGATTTAGTTGAAGATTCGGGTTTAGTGAATGATTTGTCCCAAATACAATGCTTTTAGTTTTTGAAACGTATTCCTTGCTCTTTGTTAAGTGTTGCAGTGATTTCAGTCGCTGTAGTAGCTGACGTGTATAGGGTTGAGTCATCCACATACAAAGATACACTGGCTTTACTCAATACATTTTTTTACAGTCATTTTCTAAACGGGTGCTTGCTTATTAGTAATTGGGATAAGCAATTTCATAAATGTGCCTAGTGCAGCATCTGGTTGCTTCTCATTATACAACACGGACCAACACAGTCTTTACATGTTAAATTGTCACGGTTGTCGTAGGAATGAGCGGACCAAAGTGCAGCGTGTGTGTCGTTCCACATTTTATTTATACTGTGAAACTATGCAATACATTAATAAACTGAATGACAAAAAACAACAAACTGTGACGCAGAGGTGAAATATACACTACTCAAGATGAATCTCCCACAAACCCAGGTGGGACAACGATGACCAGCTACCTCTAATTGGAGATCATCTCAAACAAAGCCCAACATAGAAATACAAAAACGTGAACAACCCAACATAGAAATACAAAACTAGAACATAACAACATAGAAAAACTAAGCTAGAAAACCCCCCTGTCACGCCCTGACCTACTCTACCATAGAAAATAACAACTTACTATGGTCAGGACGTGACAGTACCCCCCCAAAGGTGCAGACTCCGAATGCAACTAAACAACAAAAGAAAACAAAAAAAGGGAGGGTAGGAAGGGTGACAAGTGTCTATGGCGGCTCTGGTGCAGTACACAGAACCTTATTATCCAGCGGATCCTGCAGCAGAGGAGGCGGCTCCGGTTCGGGGCGTAACCGCCGCTCCGCCCGCTGATCCCTCTGCTTCTGTACCACCGGACTGTGGATCGTCGTCGGAGGAACCGGACTGCAGATCATCGCCGGAGGCTGTGTACTGCGGACCGCCGCTGGAGGTTCCGGGCTGCGGGCCGCCGCTGGAGGTTCCGGGTTGCGAGCCGCCGCTGGAGGTTCCGGGCTGCGGGCCGCCGCTGGAGGTTCCGGGCTGCGGGCCGTCGCTGGAGGTTCCGGGCTGCGGTCCGCCCACTGGAGGTTCCGGGCTGCGGGCCGTCTCAGGAGGTTCCGGACTGCGGGCCGTCTCAGGAGGTTCCGGACTGGGGGCCGTCTCAGGAGGTTCCGGACTGGGGGCCGTCTCAGGAGGTTCCGGACTGGGGGCCGTCTCAGGAGGTTCCGGACTGTGGGCCGTCTCAGGAGGTTCCGGACTGTGGGCCGTCGCCGGAAGCTCTGGACTGGGAACTGTCGCCAGAAGCTCTGGACTGGGAATGCACACTGGAAGCCTGATGCGTGGGGCTGGCACAGGTGGCGCCAGACTAGTAACACGCACCTCAGGGCGAGTGCGGGGAGCAGGAACAGGACACCCCGGACTGGGCAGGCGCACTGGAGGCCTGATGCGTGGGGCTGGCACAGGTGGCGCCAGACTGGTAACACGCACCTCAGAGCAAGTGCGAGGAGCAGGCACAACCCGTTCTGGTTGGATGCTCAACCTAGCTCGACAAATGCGGGGCGCAGGCACCAATCGCCCCGGCCTGTGAATGCGCACGGGTGACACAGTGCGCATCAACGCATAACACGGTGCTTGCTTCTTCACTCGCTCCCCACGGTAAGCACGGGGAGTTGGCTCAGGTCTCCAACCTGACTCTGCCAATCTCCCCGCGTGCCCCCCACCCCAAAAAAATTGGGGGGGGCTGCCTCTCGCACTTGCCTCATGGTTGGTATATTGCCTCGTAGTATCGCCGCTCCGCTCTTGCTGTCTCGATTTCCTCTTTAGGACGGCGATACTCCCCAGCCTGCCTCCAGGGTCCTTTCCCGTCCAATATCTCCTCCCAAGTGCATTTGTCCTGCTGATCACACTGCTTGGTCCTTTGGTGGTGGGAGATTCTGTCACGGTTGTCGTAGGAATGAGCGGACCAAAGTGCAGCGTGTGTGTCGTTCCACATTTTATTTATACTGTGAAACTATGCAATACATAAATAAACTGAACGACAAAAAACAACAAACCGTGATGCAGAGGTGAAATATACACTACTCTAGATTAATCTCCCACAAACCAGGTGGGACAAACACCAAATTAAATATGACCTTCAATTAGAGACAACGATGAACAGCTGCCTCTAATTGGAGATCATCTCAAACAAAGCCCAACATAGAAATACAAAAACGAGAACAACCCAACATAGAAATACAAAACTAGAACATAACAACATAGAAAAACTAAATTAGAAAACCCCCCTGTCACGCCCTAACCTACTCTACCATAGAAAATAACAACTTACTGTGGTCAGGACGTGACATAAATAAAGTTTAAAGAAAAATAAATAAACATCATCAACATAGGAATCACTACAAAACTTATTGCATGACCTCTTATACACTATATTAGGCCCAACGTTTTCAACATTGGTTTTCCTAGATATGGCTACTATATTGTGATCACTACATCTGACGGATGTGGATACTGCTTTCAAGCTAATTTCTGCAGTATTAGTAAGATGTGATCAATACATGTTGATGATTTCATTAATGTGCTGTTTGTTACTGACCTGGTAGGTTGACTGATAACCTGAACCAGGTTGCAGGCAATAGTTACAGTTTGTGGCTAGCCTGATGAAAGTCAGTCAATATTTAAATCACCCAGAAAATATACCTCTCTGTTGAAATCACATGTATTTCACACGTAATCCAGATACTGACTGTTAGCACTTGGTGGTCTATAGCAGCTTCCCACCAGAATGGGCTTTAGGTGAGGCAGATGAACCTGTAGCCATATTACTTCAACAGTATTTAACATGAGATCCTCTCTAAGCTTTACAGGAATGTTGTTCCGAATACAAATGGCCACACCATCACCTTTGGCATTTCTGTATTTTTGGTAGATGTTAAAACCATGTATTGCTTTCACTGTGTCATCAAAGGTATTATATAAGTGAGTTTCAGAAATTATCAGAATATGAACGTCATCTGTTACTAGCAAATTATTGATATCATGAACCTTGTTTCTTAAGATACATATGTTAACATAGGCTATTTTTAGCATTTTTCTGCGATGCTTGATTGTTTTTATTGCTTTACTGGAAGCTTAGCGGAGGTAGACATGTTGAGGTTTTTTATGTTAGTGCAGGGTGAGCTGCACACAGTAGACTTCCAGCTAGGGCACACCGCCTCAGTGCTAACAGTATAACTCTGCTTCATAGGCACATGATTGCTGCATACAATAAGTGTAGGATCAGCAGAGGCATTCAGGGCAGTAAGAGGAACATAAATTATGTTAGTTACATTGTCTTCCAGCGTCCCTGGGATAATGTACATTTGCTGAAACATTATGACTACTCAACAACACAATGGTTGGGATTAAATGAGCTGGGCTTGGGTCATTGATAAGTCATTGTCTCAACACAGCCTTATAATTCTGCGAAAAGGATCCAGGAACCCTTATTATTGGGGTGGATCACATCCTCGTTATAATACAAAGCTTTGTTTTCAAACGGTATCAAAATTGTCAATAAATGTTACACCCACAGGGCTGCAATAGTCTCGTAGCCAGTAATGTAGGGCTAAGTCTGCTGAATCATTGAATGTCATGATTTAGTGAGGGTAGAGGGCCAGATATTATGGGGCATTTGTTGGTGTCAAGTAATGACCCAATTCGTTTTTTTAAATACATCTTCAGCTGTTCTGAGCAGCCCTTCATAATGCCATTGAATCCCACATGAACTATGATATACTCCATATCCTGATGCTGGTTTGAAATGTTTGGGAGCAGCTTATTGATGTCCTGTACTTGTGCTCCTGGATAACACAATGTTTTTGCACAAAATTTCTCACCATTGTAAAGTGTTGGTCCCATGTTTCATGAGCTGAAATAAAGTATCCCATAGTTATTTTCTCACTTTTGGGTGTGATGCATTGTTGCTCTGGGAGAAATCCCCCTGACTTTGTGATCTTCCCATCTGTGAAGCATGCTTAAACTTGCCCAGAATTTTGTGTTGACACTGACATCATGTGACAGTGCGTCAAGAAGAATCAGGATGGATGTCCAGACAAAAGAATGTCCAGACAAAAGAGATTGACACTGTTCACAAGATAAAAATGTTGACAGAGAAGAGTTTTACTTTTGGATACAGAAGCTTTGCTGGATGATTTAACACACCGCTCAGCTAGCTAAGTAGCCTCTGTCCTACCTAGCTAGCTAGCATTAGGTAAAATCTCAAATGTCTTTTTGAATATTGAAATTCTGCTAGACGATTTAGCACAAGATAATCTTTGGAATGATATAGCTAGCTAGCTAAGTAGATCATGTTTTCTGGGTATTTACCTTTGCTAGCTAGCTAGCTAGCTAGCTAGCAAATGTTAGTTGCCAGCTAGCTGGCTAACATTGACATGACAGAATTTCCATGCAACTTTTTGGGATTAGCACACTAGCTAGCTAGTTATCTAGCTAACCTTTGAACTCAGGTACTGTCTCTAGCTAGGTAGCTGGTAGGTTATCTAGCTAGCATCCTTTGTCAGCACACTAGTCGTTCCAATTTTAAGACTCACTTACTCTATAACTAGCTAGTGTAATAGCAAAAACGTGTGATAACTAAAGCTGTGGTAGCTAGTGTCGTGACGTTGTATTAGTTAATGTGACGACTGTTGCTCATCGAATGATTAACGGTTTATAATTGCGTGATTAACCTGTTAGGGCTAGGGGGCAGTATTGACACGGCTGGATAAAAAACATACCCGATTTAATCTGGTTACCACTCCTACCCAGTAACTAGAATATGCATATACTTATTACATATGGATAGAAAACACCCTAAATTTTCTAAAACTGTTTGAATGGTGTCTGTGAGTATAACAGAACTCAAATGGCAGGTCAAAACCTGAGAGATTCCTTTACAGGAAGTGGCCTGTCTGACCATTTCTTGAACTTCTTTTCCATCTCTATCATTTACTAAGGATCTCTGCTCTAACGTGACACTTCCCACGTCGTCCATAGGCGCTCAGAGCCCGGGAAAAAACAGAATGTCGTCATTCCAGCCCCAGGCTGAAACACATTATCGCCTTTCTCAAGTGGCCGATCAAGGGACACTGGGCTTATGCGCGTGACCCCGACCGCCCCCGCCTTTGGGATTTTTTCCTCTGTTTGCCGAAAAGGAGATTCCCTGTCGGAATATTATCGCTTTTCTACGAGAAAAATGACGTAAAAATTGATTTTAAACAGCGGTTGACATGCTTCGAAGTACGGTAATGGAATATTTAGAATTTTATTGTCACGAATTGCGCCATGCGCGCGACACTTCTTTACTATTTCGGATAGTGTCTGGAACGCACGAACAAAACGCCGCTATTCGGATATAACGATGGATTATTTTGGACCAAACCAACATTTGTTATTGAAGTAGCAGTCCTGGGTGTGCATTCTGACGAAGACAACAAAAGGTAATCAAACTTTTATAATAGTAAATATGATTATGGTGAGTGCTAAACTTGCCGGGTGTCTAAATAGCGAGCCCGTGATGCCTGGGCTATGTACTTAGAATATTGCAAAATGTGCTTTCACCAAAAAGCTATTTTAAAATCGGACATATCGAGTGCATAGAGGAGGTCTGTATCTATAATTCTTAAAATAATTGTTATGCTTTTTGTGAACGTTTATCGTGAGTAATTTAGTAAAATGTTAGCGAATTCCCCGGAAGTATGCTAGTTCTGAACGTCACATGCTAATGTAAAAAGCTGGTTTTTGATATAAATATGAACTTGATTGAACAAAACATGCATGTATTGTATAACAATGTCCTAGGTGTGTCATCTGATGAAGATCATCAAAGGTGAGTGCTGCATTTAGCTGTCTTCTGGGTTTTGGTGACATTATATGCTGGCTTGAAAAAAAGGGTGTCTGATTATTTCTGGCTTGGTACTCTGCTGACATAATCTAATGTTTTGCTTTCGTTGTAAAGCCTTTTTGAAATCGGACAGTGTGGTTAGATTAACGAGAGTCTTGTCTTTAAATGGCTGTAAAATAGTCATATGTTTGAGAAATTGAAGTAATAGGATTTTTAAGGTTTTGAAAATCGCGCCACAGGATGGCAGTGGCTGTTACGTAGGTGGGACGCAAGCGTCCCACCTAGCCCATAGAGGTTAAATGAATTAAGCAATGAATCAAGCAATTATTAACTCATTAACATGGGGCACCATGGGAAAATTAGTTTGATTGAGTTTCTATTTCCCAAATTAACTCAAAGGATATCAGAATATCGATTTTACAACAGTCGCTAAATTAATCAACCTCTAGTCTCATGTCTGAACGTCGCATAATCCGTGAATCTGCACGAACCCGGGCTACACCAATGAGTTTACCACACCAATCTTAGTTGATTATTTATTTACTAGCAAGCTAAAATGATGATAAAAATACACATAAACAAAACACAGTCTAGGCAATTGATTAGGACTTAGTATAATGGGCCAACACACTATGGCACGTGTTACCCAAAATGGGGATTTAAAAGAGAGAGAAACAAAGAAAGTACACGAGAGAAATATACATTTGGGTTCATTTGTCAGCTATGCTTATTTAAACCTAGCCTTGCCCCGAACTGCCGCTCTTATGGGTCAGAATATAATGATGTAATTACGTGTTGGAGGTCTCAGGTGGGAAGCTCCGCGTGGGTCGTTTAGGCTTCTCAATGACGCACTTCTCCGGCGCAACTCTCTGGTTGTCCTCACGATGTCAGTGGCCTTCTTGGCTTAGTGGTCTGATCCCTCGCCCATGATCTGAAAGGGGTCTTCTGAGGACAGACAGCTCTGTAGCTCAGAGCTCACAGCTTAGGACTCGAACGGTGTAGATACCACGATTCAATGGAGAGTGGAGGCTGGGTGGATCGGCTTGAATTCACCCGCTTAGACACAGCTACTCGTCCGTAGCTTGTGTAGAAAAAGATTTCTTTGTCTTCAACCTTGTGTTTCGTTGAGGGGTTCGTTGACTTTGTTAGACCTTCGCTGCAGCTTGGGGTCACTTAGTCTGATATGTTAATTCTTCACTCTCCTGTCTTATACCCTCAGGTCAGAAGTGGGCGTAACCGCCTTTAGGGCAATTCTCTGGGCGTACCAAGTTAAGGGACAAGGCCTAGATTTGACTAAAATCCAATTTTAGACACTAACTTCACATTTCATCCTTACCAAAACATTCTCTTTGATTTGGATATTTTCCACACAACGTACAATGTATAAACATCAGGCATATACTGGGAAAACTCTTAAAGGTACAATGTTTTCATAATAACGTCATCTCTTAACCTTTAATAACAATACACAAGTTACATACATTTTCATATTCCACCTCTCGTCATGACCACCATTGTTGCTGACGGAAACCATTGTTCCAAAGTCCCTTTATTGCATGTTTAATGTTCTGAGGCCAGTTCTCCATTGTGAGGACAAAGGAATTTCTCTGTGGCCTAAGGTTTATCATGGGCGTGAGGGGTCATAAAACCCCCACATCTTCAGACCCCCTAGATCTCTCCTCCTCTGTTGGGGGTTTGGGAGATAATCTGTAGGGTGGTGGTCTCCTGTACCCTGACCTGATCAGGACAGTCATGACAGTCCCCCTCTGGTAGGTTCAACTTGGAATGATTCTGCATGTTGCAACCCACCATAAGAAAGACCATCGGATGTCCTGGTCTGTGGATCATCAGAGCAGCCCCCCCCCCCCCCCCTTTGCTGGTTCACCCTGGTAGGCTTTCCGCAAGCTGTGGATCACCACCAGAATGGACCTAGGAGGTCTGGCAGTGGTCTGTGTTCCGGCCCGTCGTCCGGTTATCCCGGCTAGTGGACCTAGGCAGTAACTTGGCAGACGTTAATAACGCACAACACTCAGGCAATACATCATTACATTTCCTCCCCAAACGAGCGGCGTCTTGGCTCGAAGGCTTCCTAAGTGTCAAAGGTAATAAAACGAAAAATTGGAATAAAAACATAAAAGAATACAAAATATGTCTACCACACCTTAATCATCTAATATGGACTATGTTCTATATATGTCCAAGGTCTTGGCTAAATAGCTCTATCATGGCATTGTCTCTAATGTCATGTCTAGGGTGATCCTACTTGCAGGTGGGTAGTTAAGGCACTTGGAAAAACTTGGCCCCTGAAGGCCAAAGTTTACATCAGGGACATTACTGGGCTGACCTAGCGAGTTCGGGAGAGGAGGCTGGGACTGGGCCCTCTAAGAGGGTTTCCGGATCCATTGCCAACTTTCCAAAAATCGGGATCGCTTCCGTCCCACGGGTGATCCTAGTATAAGACCTCATTAGGTCTTCCATTGCACGTGTGCGCCTGTGTACGTAGTCGGTGCACACACCAAGGGAAATGAGACCAAGGATCATAGTAACAGTCAGGATACTGTCCGGCACCGTCCAAGAGCGGGCGACAGACCAATCTTTTGGTCTGTAGTCAGTCGGGTCGACTAACAGTGCCTCATCCAGTACGCTAAGATCAACAGTCATGGGTCCCTCGTACTGGATTTGGTATTGAATGGCTTGTGGTAACTCAAGGGAACGTTTAGCAAAAGCGTCCGGCATTTCAATCTCTGTGTCTATCCGGTCGTCGGGAAGGTGGTATAGAGCGAGGTCGTCTACGTGAATAATCGCCCCTCTCTGGTACCGTAACAAAAACAGTCTGGTTGGGGAGGTTCAATTGGGTGATGGAGTCATGGCGTTCGTAAGTCATAGTGGCGGACGCGAACGGTGTGTTGACCAACCATCGGTTCCCTACCACCTCCACTTGTGTGGTGGTGGCCCCATCCCTGGCTGTTAGTTTGGCTCTACAGCGTTCTTCGCTGGTGATAGCTTTAATACCACAAAGACGCTCAGTGTTATCCCTGACAAATGGTTTGCTAGGACAAAGGTAGTGGACATCTTTGGTTAGAGTACACATTAGCAGGTTAGGGGTGAGATAGAAATCTGGGTTGTTTTCCTGGTAAGCTACAACTGGGGGCGTGGCAATCTTTACGTGGGTACTGTCGCGCCAAAATCCTACATTGAGAACCGTTTTCAATCTATAGATATTCTCCAGTTCAACAACCGGCAGCGTCAGTAGAAAACCCACTTCATTACGATCAACATCAACGTGTATTGGGATGGCCGACCCCAGACTATAGGCCAAATGTGACTGTAACAGCCTTATCGTGGTTGAAGTAGCTGAGGTCAATATGTCGTGCACCATTGAGAGGGGCACTAGATATGAGGGGATTCTATTCATGGCCAAGTGGTCCATAGAAGAGCTAACTTCATGGAAAAAAATCCTCCAGTAACAATCAAACCAATTGGACATGGGCATAGTCATGGTTCATGACCTCTGCTAGCTTTCCTACAGACAGGATAGTTTTGTTCAGGAGAGTAGCGTGTGTGTTGACCACCAGAATAGTGTCCTGGAGAGACTTTCCCACATGTTGCAACCTAAGGGCCTGTGCCTTCATCTGCTGCTGGATAAGTGGCATCTCTTCAGTAATCTCCCTAACATTCCTCTTGACTGTGGCTAGACTGACTGCGTTGACGGCAGTGGTACCTAGGGCAAATAGTGACCCTACGGCTGCCCCTATCGATAGTAGCGGCCCGACGGATCGTTTTTCGTGGCCTGGGCTCAGCTAGTTCTGACTGGGTTACTGTGAACTTTTGGAGTTGGGCCAACATATGGGCAGTGTCTAGCTGGGCGTGCTTAATTGGTACGGCCCAACTCAAATGCACCGCAGGTGGAATGTGTTGGCGGTACACATTCTCTGCATCTAGGCGGACATATACCCTCTGCGTGTGTACTCTGCAGTTAGTTATGAGGAGTCCTGGATTGTCGCTGAGAACGATTCCCGTAGGGGGTCCGTTCGTGATTACGTCTGCTGGGTTGGTTTTGACCATGGTGCAGAGTGTCAGGATCATCCAAAGGAACTCCATCCTACAGAAACGCATAATCAGAGATTGTTGGATTATTTCAGTTATTTGTATTCGTAAACAATTTTTTTTTGACAACAATTTTTCTGTTTTTCTTATTTTTAATCAGTACAGCGCAGGACGATATCACTAGTGACAACAGATGTATATCTGGTAGCTGGAAAGAGAATAAAAGATGTTAGGTGCAACGTACTGGTCTCCTGGAAGGGATCAGCTGAGGGTAATTTTCTTAGTACCTCTGGTTTTGCTAGGTTTTTATCTATTCGGTGCTGGCTAGCACCCCTTCTATTTCCATGGGGGGAGTGTACAACTTGATTTGGTTCCGGTGGACCCACTTTAATGTGGCGTTTTGTCGACCTTTGCTGATTTTGATCTGGTAAGCTACAGGTGATAGCTTCACCACAATCTCGTGTGGCCCGGTCCAGTGGGGCAGGAACTTTGTTGCGACGCCCGCGGGTTTGGTGTATATGTAGTACCACACCTTATCTCCGACCTCAAACACCTGGTGTGAGGCTTTTTTGTCGTAATAGGTCATGTCACCTTCTGCACTTCTTTCCAATTGTCCTTGAGCGTACGCAAAGGTAGTCTGGAGATGGTTCCGCAAGTCAGTCACGTATTGATGAGCCGTGTAGGCGGTGGCTGCGGCGACATCTCCCGGTTGGTACAGGAGATGCAGTGGAAGGGTCATTTGCCGGCCCGTCATCATCTCAAAGGGTGTCATTCCCGTAGACCTGTTGCATGTGGCTCTGATTGCCATCAGTACCAATGGGAGTTTGAGGTCCCAATCTTTGTGGTTGGCTGCCACATACAGTGCCTTGCGAAAGTATTCGGCCCCCTTGAACTTTTCGACCTTTTGCCACATTTCAGGCTTCAAACAAAGATATAAAACTGTAATTTTTTGTGAAGAATCAACAACAAGTGGGACACGATCATGAAGTGGAACGAAATTTATTGGATATTTCAAACTTTTTTAACAAATAAAAAACTGAAATATTGGGCGTGCAAAATTATTCAGCCCCCTTAAGTTAATACTTTGTAGCGCCACCTTTTGCTGCGATTACAGCTGTAAGTCGCTTGGGGTATGTCTCTATCAGTTTTGCACATCGAGAGACTGACATTTTTGCCCATTCCTCCTTGCAAAACAGCTCGAGCTCAGTGAGGTTGGATGGAGAGCGTTTGTGAACAGCAGTTTTCAGTTCTTTCCACAGATTCTCGATTGAATTCAGGTCTGGACTTTGACTTGGCCATTCTAACCCCGTGGATATGTTTATTTGTGAACCATTCCATTGTAGATTTTGCTTTATGTTTTGGATCATTGTCTTGTTGGAAGACAAATCTCCGTCCCAGTCTCAGGTCTTTTGCAGACTCCATCAGGTTTTCCTCCAGAATGGTCCTGTATTTTGCTCCATCCATCTTCCCATCAATTTAAACCATCTTCCAGGCCCCTGCTGAAGAAAAGCAGGCCCAAACCATGATGCTGCCACCACCATGTTTGACAGTGGGGATGGTATGTTCAGGGTGATGAGCTGTGTTGCTTTTACGCCAAACATAACGTTTCGCATTGTTGCCAAAAAGTTCGATTTTGGTTTCATCTGACCAGAGCACCTTCTTCCACATGTTTGTGTCTCCCAGGTGGCTAGTGGCAAAGTTTAAACGACACTTTTTATGGATATCTTTAAGAAATGGCTTTCTCCTTGCCAATCTTCCATAAAGGCCAGATTTGTGCAGTATACGACTGATTGTTGTCCTATGGACAGAGTCTCCCACCTCAGCTGTAGATCTCTGCAGTTCATCCAGAGTGATCATGGGCCTCTTGGCTGCATCTCTGATCAGTCTTCTCCTTGTATGAGCTGAAAGTTTAGAGGGACGGCCGGGTCTTCGTAGATTTGCAGTGGTCTGATACTCCTTCCATTTCAATATTATCGCTTGCACAGTGCTCCTTGGGATGTTTAAAGCTTGGGAAATCTTTTTGTATCCAAATCCGGCTTTAAACTTCTCCACAACAGTATCTCGGACCTGCCTGGTGTGTTCCTTGTTCTTCATGATGCTCTCTGCGCTTTAAACGGACCTCTGAGACTATCACAGAGCAGGTGCATTTATAAGGAGACTTGATTACACACAGGTGGATTCTATTTATCATCATTAGTCATTTAGGACAACATTGGATCATTCACTGAACTTCTGGAGAGAGTTTGCTGCAATGAAATTAAACAATTCTCTCAACTGATGGCGTTCAGTGTCATTGACAAGAGCATCAGCCTCCGACAGTAGTTGTATTACCTGTGCATGGAAACCAGGATATGGTTCGGCGACATTGTACAGGTCTTCATCGGGTGGTGACGGCATGTCACTTTTGGAAGAGTCATCGGTTGTTACCTCACAAGAGTGTACTTCGCATGCAGGAGGAGACGCAATATCATCCTCCGTAACGATGGAGTATATTAACAGGTTGCTGTCAGGATCGACATCCAGCCGGAACGCTGATGTGTCGTCCAGTGGCAATACGGGACTTAGTGCTATTGCTTTTGACTGACAAGTAAACAGCGTACCTCCCTCGCCATCTAGGTCTAGGGAGGACGGAAGAGGCCCAATCACGGGAACAACTAGTTCAAAATCATGGAAGGCGTAATCGATCAATGTTCCTAGCTGAGTGTGCCGAGGAATGGAAATATCCGCTTGAGTCAGATTTTGTACCAGGAGGTAAGTGGATCTAGCGGTTAGTTCCAACAGTGGGTTGCCATTGATAGTTAGCCCCAAGTCGAATAGTTTTGGAGAGGTTTTGGAAGAACGCAGTGGTGCCTTCCATCCGGTATCCGGGCGCCAGGTTCAGTCTTACAGAAACCTCTGTGGTTCTTGCCGGTATAAACATGGTGGACTCAGTTATCGCCTTGCAAGCTTCAGGAATACTCTGTCCGGAAGCCATTCGCACCGGGTCGAAAGACAAGGCATGTTGGTTTGGCTGCGCCAAAGACCAAAGAACTTGGTGTATGGTGTCAAGTTTAACACCCAATCTTACCAAAATGTCCGCTTCCGCATAGAATGTATGTGGGAGGTCCACGACAACCAGTAGGTAGTGGGATACTTCCTTGGTTCCAATGCGGATCGATAGCGCACACACCCCTATTGCGGTGAGTGTTGTCTGGGGAGTCGTTCCCAGTGGAAATCTAAACGTTTTCGGCACAAGGGGATGGCAGTTAGCCGTTTTCGAAATTTCGTTGAACATTTCCAAACTGATTGCGGATTTTTCTGACCAGGTGGCCAGCCTGGTATCCTCAGCCATAGTGCCGTTTAGGCACACGCCCCCTATCAGAGGAGGGCGGTAAATGTCGGCTGGTGAATCACCCAAGCCGCACAAGAAAACCTCATGTTCGGTTAACCCCTGTGCGGCCTCCGTCCCGTATGCGAAAAATCATATCGCCATTAGCATAACAAAATGTAATAATAAAATAAAATGTAAACAAAAATTCAAATTATATCGTTTTATAGATACACCTCTCCTGAATCGAACCACGTTGTCCGATTTCAAAAAGGCTTTACAGCAAAAGCAAAACATTAGATTATGTTAGAGGAGTATATCGTAAAAGTAGCCACATAGCCATTTTCCGACCAACCACATGCATCACAAATAACAAAAAAAACAGCTAAATGCAGCACTAACCTTTGACAATCTTCATCAGATGACACACCTAGGACAACATGTTACACAATACATGCATTGTTTTGTTCGATAAAGTTCATATTTATATATAAAAACAGCATTTTACATTGGTGCGTAACGTTGACTAACTATTTTCCCTCAAATGCATCCGATGAAACAGAGCTACAATTTACTAAATTACTATTCGAAAACATTTTTAAAATGTAATATTGTCATTCTAAGATTTATAGATGAATATCTCTTGAAAGCACCTGTAATGCCAGATTTAAAATTAACTTTACTGGGTAATCATACTTTGCGATGAAAGGGGATGCGATACTCTGAAAAATAGGCTAACGTTACAGGTCAGCGCCATCTTGGAACAATCGCATATCACATCTAGTCTTGTATACTATTGTCAATAATCCCTTACCTTTGGTTGTCTTCATCAGAAAGCACTTCCAGGAATCCCAGGTCCACAACAAATGTATTTTCGTTTAAAAAAAAATACTCCTTTATGTTCCAAGAGCTTGTTCTTGTTAGCGCGTCTGAAGGCTGCTCCAAAACTTCCGTCGGCCACGGGACAGCCATTTCGAGAAAATGCATTTCTTTCCCATTTAGGTTCGTTCAAACATGTCAAATGTTGTATAACATAAATCTTCAGGGCGTTTTTCAACAAGAGAGCCAATAAGATTTGAGGGGGACGATTGCATTGTGTTTCAAAACGTTTCGAAAGGGGAGGGTAACCAGGGGCGTCGGCGTCATAATGGTGATGGCCCTCTTCGTGTGACCACGTTCCACAGCGTCTCATTCATTCAGTTTTAACAGTAGGAGACTCAAACCACTTTGTAAAGACTGGGGACATCTAGTGGAAGCAATAGGAAGTGCTCAATGAACCATAGCTCACGGTGTGATTAATAGGCAACGTGATGAAGTTGAGTTCGCAATTCAGAATTCCACTTCCTGTTTCCATCTGTCTCTGGGTTTTGACTGCCATATGAGTTCTGTTATACTCACAGACACCATTCAAACAGTTTTAGAAACTTTAGGGTGTTTTCTATCCACAAGTATTCATTATATGCATATCCTAGCTTCTGAGTTTGAGTAGGAGGCCGTTTAAAATGGGCATGAATTTTTTTCAAAAATCACTTTAGCGCCCCCTATCCTAGGGGAACGCCAAGAGGTTAAATCATTGTTGAACACTTTGTTGCCCTTGTTACGCTTGTTACCCTTGTGTCCTGACCCTTTGTGAGAGTTAGGCGGAGGGGCATGTCGGCTAGGTTGATCTCTACGGGACCTGTTAGATTGGGGACGTTCATCGTAGCTATTGTTAAGGCGGTGGTTGTCGGGGTGGTGGTTACTTGGTAGCCACCCCCTTTGATCGTCATCTTTTACCGCATATGTCCCTGATGCAGCCCCTTCTAATTCGAGTGATGATTCCCGCCTAAGCTCGAAAGTCGAGGTGTCCGGGCTCTTAGCCCGGCTTGCTTTTGATGCTTCAAAAGCGGTGCTTGCCAGCTCTCGGAGCGTCGAGATTGGCAACCCGACGTGGGCAGTAGGGCCCAAGTAGTTAATGAAGTTGGGAGACATGTTTGACAGAAAAAGTTGTTTGAACGGTAATAGGTCTTCCATTCAGTGAGCATGCCAAAGTAAGCTGAACGAAGCCGGTGATAGTAGGCTTGTGGGTGTTCATTTCGAGCTTGTCTGATATTGTTAGCCAGCGAACTATCGTGTTTGCGAGTCGCAGAACCACTGAATTCTATTTTCAAAACCGTGGCAAGTTTAGCATAGTCGTTTTGCACGTGTTGCTCTTGTAGACGGATGAACCTTGTCACGTGTCTGTTGGACGTTCGCTTCAAAAGATAGAGCCTGTCTGCATTCGTAGCGTTTGCGTAGCCATCCAAGGCGTCCTCTATGTCTGCTAAGAATGTCTCAGTGTCGTTTGGCTTTCCCGGAACGGGGTCGAAGAGGCGGAAGTTTTTGACGATTTTGTCAAGGCGATCCCCGCCAAGTGCGCGGGGAGCATCTGCACTCTCCCGTGGAGAATTGTGGGCCGAGAGGCCAAGAGGAAAAGTCAAGCTGTGGTTGTGTTGGCGAGGAGGCCCCAATTCACTGTGGGCCGAATGGCCAAGAGAAAGAGGCTGAAATCTCCTGTCATCTACATTCCCTCATTCTCTTAGCTCCGGATGTGAGCTAGGTTGCTTGGTTTGGTTGTCCCGCGATAGCGCGTGACTGTTCTGGAGTTCCTCCAGATGATACCTAAGGGTGGTGTTATGTTGCATCGCAGAGTCCACCTGGGAGTTGAGGGTGTTTATTTTCGACACGTAGGTGTCCCCTTGCTTCGCTTGGCCTCATACTTATCTGTCATGGTTTGCAGGGAGAGGTCGCGAGTGTGGAGTGAGAGATCCAGTGATGCGATGTCCTCCTTTTGTTTAGAGGTCACATTTTCCAACTTTCTCACCTGGTCTTTCTCATCCTTCATTAAATCAGCGACTTCAATGAGTTCTGCTGTTTTGTCCTCCAACTGGGTCATTGTGTTCATTAACTGATCGTCTTTGGTCTGCAGCTTTTGGAATAGAGCATTATTGCTTTGAGTGGTTTCATTCACAACCGTTTGCAGGGCATCAATTTGCTCGCCCCGTTTTCTAGCTAGCTTGTCCGATTCATCTAGTTTCGCGTGGACTTCATCGTATTTAGTTTTGGCTAAACTGAGTTGTTCTTTTAGAATACGGACTTGGTCAAGAGTTTGTTCGCGTTCTTTGTTATAAGTGTTAGACAGATTTTCCAATTTATCTGTTCTCACACACAGTTCCTCGGCTAGCAGTAGCTTATCTTTTTCGGCTTTCGATGCCAGCTCCCTGGTTCTCTCCACCTGTACCTTGAACTCCCCAGCTTCCTGCTCATGCCTCTGCTGGGCACTGAGGTACTGGTGCACTGTCCATCTCTGCTGGTGGGCATAGTTGAGGGCTAAACTGGAGAGAACCTTCACAAGGCCTCCACCTGATGGTCTATTTTGAAGAGCGTCTGTCGCAATGTCTGCATTTTTCTCAGTTATGGCATTGAAATCTAACATTTTCAGCCCCTCGGCATAGTTAGGATTTGCATCGTTGCTGAGGTCCGCGATCAATCTTTCTGTGGGTGAAGGTCCACTGATTAGAGGGGAAATGGGTGGAAACCCATCTGATGGATTGCTCATTATTATGATTGTCAGTTATTTCAATTTACGTAATGTTTGGGTTTTTTAGTTGGAGGCTGCAAACACGATTTAACTCAGTTTGTAAACGTCAATGAATCATCAAGACTGGGTCAGTAATGTGAGTTGGTTATTGCTGAACTTGCCAAAACAGGTTTAATTGATTAAATCGATTTTAATGATAAATCTAACCTGTATAGGCTATTTGGGAATTTTAATTTTAATTCACCTGAAAGAGTTGCTATCTCTAAGTTAACGTTGAAAAGTTTAACTATGTCTCATTGGTTAGAACACATTAGTTTGCGTATTATTCCAATAACCAACCTGGACAGGTAGTGTAGCAATTTAATGTATACTAAATCGAACGAGACAATGATATCCAATCAGTTGAGACTGGTTAGATATCGTACAGCATAACCTGAATTATTTAAAAATAATTACTGGTGATTCTTCACCACCGGAGGTCACTGTTAACACAAGCTAAAATCGACAGGGTACCAGTGAAAATAGAATTTTACAATACTGTTAAAAAGTCTACCTAAACACCCTTAAGCTGGTAAAACAGCTTTAATCTATTATCAATTTGAATGATTAGCCAACCCCGTATAGGCTAAAGGAATTAGCTTTAATTAACCTGAAATTGTTGCTATATCTAAGTTAACGTGGAACAGTTTAACCATGTCTCATTGGTTATGGCACATTCGTGTGTGTATTATTCCCATAACCAACCTGGAAAGGTAGTGTATCAATTTAATGTATGTATAAAATTGAACAAGACAATGATATCTAATCAGTTAAGACTGGTTTGATATCCTACAGCGTAACCTGAATTATTTCACGAAAAATGACTGGCGATTCTTCGCCAGAGGTTACGGATAGCCCAAGCTGAGATCTCACAGGATTCCCGCCTAACGCGGGAATTCACTATGAACAAAGAGGAAAACAAAAATGGCTGCTCCCCTTTGTTAGCTTAGCATCTGGCGCAATGCTTAGCTTTCCTTGCGCGGGGTTTCCCCCTCGCCGCACAAGGGAAGTTCCCTCCAACAAGGGAACAGGTTTACTTGGTGACGTCTCACGTTCAACCCTTAACCTCTTCCCGTTACCAAACGCGAGAGGTAGAGAGATAATAACTTCGCTTCGGTCAAACGAATAGTTCTACTCTAATTTCTGTAATGGCTGGCTCATATGTCCTCTGCTCTAGGAATTACTTATGACCGAGTCAGATCACTCCTGAAAGCGATCGACAGAAATAACACTACGTTAGGCCCAACTAGTATTATTTCTCAGAATGCCTACATCGGCTGGTACATATGCCCTAGCTCGTAGCATTCAGTAGACCCCCCTTCACACTGGCTTTGGTAAGATATACAACAGGGGTCGTTCTCTTCCGACCTGTATCTGGGTGAAATGGAACGACACACACACTTCTCTCCCGCACTAGTCCTGCCTATAGCTATTAATGGAATGTATATATCTTGCTACACAATTGATATGGACTAACCCAACAGTGCGGCCTAGTCCTATCTTAGACTCCTCACAGGGGGCGCCATATGTCGTGACGTTGTATTAGTTAACCTGTTGGGGGTAGGGGGCAGTATTTACACGGCCAGATAAAAAACGTACCCGATTTAATCTGGTTACTACTCCTGCCCAGTAACTAGAATATGCATATAATTATTGGCTTTAGATCGAAAACACCCTAAAGGATCTTTGCAGTAACGTGACACTTCCTACGGCTCCCATATGCTCTCAGAACCCGGGAAAATGATATCGAGGCAGCCCCAGGCTGAAACACATTATTGCCTATGGTAAGTGGCCGATCAGAGGACAATGGGCTTAGGCGCGTGCACGAGTCGACCCCATGCTTTATTTTCTTTCGTCTTTTTACCTAAACGCAGATTCCCGGTCGGAATATTATCGCTTTTTTTACGAGAAAAATGGCATAAAAATTGATTTTAAACAGCGGTTGACATGCTTCGAAGTACGGTAATGGAATATTTAGAATTTTTTTGTCACGAAATGCGTCGTGCTCATCACCCTTCTTTACCATTCGGATAGTGTCTTGAACGCACGAACAAAACGCCGCTATTTGGATATAACAATGGATTATTTGGGACCAAACCAACATTTGTTATTGAAGTAAAAGTCCTGGGAGTGCATTCTGATGAAGAACACCAAAGGTAATAACATTTTTCTTATTGTAAATCTGACATTGTAATGTGGTTTGGATTTATGTGACATTATATGCTAGCTTGAAAAATGGGTGTCTGATTATTTCTGGCTGGGTACTCTGCTGACATAATCTAATGTTTTGCTTTCATTGTAAAGCCTTTTTGAAATCGGACAGTGTGGTTAGATTAACGAGAGTCTTGTCTTTAAAATGGTGTAAAATAGTCATATGTTTGAGAAATTGAAGTAATAGCATTTCTAAGGTATTTGAATAACGCGCCAAAGGATTCCACTGGCTGTTACATAGGTGGGACGATTTCGTCCCGCCGACCCTAGAGAGGTTAATGTGACGACTGTTGCTCATCGAATGATTAACGGTTTATAATTGCGTGATTAAATGAATTAAGCAATGAATCAAGCAATTATTAATTCATTAACCTGGGGCACCATGGGAAAATTAGTTTGATTGAGTTTCTATTTCCCAAATTAACTCAAAGGATATCAGAATATCGATTTTACAACAGTCGCTAAATTAATCAACCTCTAGTCTCATGTCTGAACGTCGCATAATCCGTGAATCTGCACGAACCCGGGCTACACCAATGAGTTTACCACACCAATCTTAGTTGATTATTTATTTACTAGCAAGCTAAAATGATGATAAAAATACACATACACAAAACACAGTCTAGGCAATTGATTAGGACTTAGTATAACAGGCCAACACACTATGGCACGTGTTACCCAAAATGGGGATTTAAAAGAGAGAGAAACAAAGAAAGTACACGAGAGAAATATACATTTGGGTTCATTCGTCAGCTATGCTTATTTAAACCTAGCCTTGCCCCGAACTGCCGCTCTTATGGGTCAGAATATAATGATGTAATTACGTGTTGGAGGTCTCAGGTGGGAAGCTCCGCGTGGGTCGTTTAGGCTTCTCAATGACGCACTTCTCCGGCGCAACTCTCTGGTTGTCCTCACGATGTCAGTGTCCTTCTTGGCTTAGTGGTCTGATCCCTCGCCCTTGATCTGAAAGGGGTCTTCTGAGGACAGACAGCTCTGTAGCTCAGAGCTCACAGCTTAGGACTCGAACAGTGTAGATACCACGATTCAATGGAGAGTGGAGGCTGGGTGGTTGGGCTTGAATTCACCCGCTTAGACACAGCTACTCGTCCGTAGCTCGTGTAGAAAAAGATTTCTTTGTCTTCAACCTTGTGTTTCGTTTTGGGGTTCGTTGACTTTGTTAGACCTTCGCTGCAGCTTGGGGTCACTTAGTCTGATATGTTAATTCTTCACTCTCCTGTCTTATACCCTCAGGTCAGAAGTGGGCGTAAGCGCCTTTAGGGCAATTCTCTGGGCGTACCAAGTTAAGGACAAGGCCTAGATTTGACTAAAATCCAATTTTAGACACTAACTTCACATTTCATCCTTACCAAAACATTCTCTTTGATTTGGATATTTTCCACACAACGTACAATGTATAAACATCAGGCATATACTGGGAAAACTCTTAACCTCTCTAGGCTAGGCGGGACGAATTCGTCCCACCTACGTAACAGCCACTGCTATCCTGTGGCGCGATTTTCAAAACCTTAAAAATCCTATTACTTCAATTTCTCAAACATATGACTATTTTACAGCCATTTAAAGACAAGACTCTCGTTAATCTAACCACACTGTCCGATTTCAAAAAGGCTTTACAACGAAAGCAAAACATTAGATTATGTCAGCAGAGTACCAAGCCAGAAATAATCAGACACCCATTTTTCAAGCCAGCATATAATGTCACCAAAACCCAGAAGACAGCTAAATGCAGTACTCACCTTTGATGATCTTCATCAGATGACAACCCTAGGACATTATGTTATACAATACATGCATGTTTTGTTCAATCAAGTTCATATTTATATCAAAAACCAGCTTTTTACATTAGCATGTGACGTTCAGAACTAGCATACCCCCCGCAAACTTCTGGGGAATTCGCTAACATTTTACTAAATTACTCACGATAAACGTTCACAAAAAGCATAACAATTATTTTAAGAATTATAGATACAGACCTCCTCTATGCACTCGATATGTCCGATTTTAAAATAGCTTTTTGGTGAAAGCACATTTTGCAATATTCTAAGTACATAGCCCAAGCATCACGGGCTCGCTATTTAGACACCCGGCAAGTTTAGCACTCACCATAATCATATTTACTATTATAAAAGTTTCATTACCTTTTGTTGTCTTCGTCAGAATACACACCCAGGACTGCTACTTCAATAACAAATGTTGGTTTGGTCCAAAATAATCCATCGTTATATCCGAATAGCGGCGTTTTGTTCGTGCGTTCCAGACACTATCCGAAATAGTAAAGAAGTGTCACGCGCATGGCGCAATTCGTGACAATAAAATTCTAAGTATTCCATTACCGTACTTCGAAGCATGTCAACCGCTGTTTAAAATCAATTTTTACGACATTTTTCTCGTAGAAAAGCGATAATATTCCGACAGGGAATCTCCTTTTCGGCAAACAGAGGAAAAAATCCCAAAGGCGGGGGCGGTCGGGGTCACGCGCATAAGCCAGTGTCTCTTGATCGGCCACTTGAGAAAGGCGATAATGTGTTTCAGCCTGGGGCTGGAATGACGACATTCTGTTTTTTCCCGGGCTCTGAGAGCCTATGGAAGACGTGGGAAGTGTCAGGTTAGAGCAGAGATCCTTAGTAAATGATAGAGATGGAAAAGAAGTTCAACAAATGGTCAGACAGGCCACTTCCTGTAAAGGAATCTCTCAGGTTTTGACCTGCCATTTGAGTTCTGTTATACTCACAGACACCATTCAAACAGTTTTAGAAAATGTAGGGTGTTTTCTATCCATATGTAATTAGTATATGCATATTCTAGTTACTGGGTAGGAGTGGTAACCAGATTAAATCGGGTATGTCAGCAGAGTACCCAGCCAGAAATAATCAGACACCCATTTTTCAAGCTAGCATATAATGTCACAAAAAACAAAACCACAGCTAAATGCAGCACTAACCTTTGATGATCTTCATCAGATGACAACCCTAGGACATTATGTAACCAGATTAAATCGGGTACATTTTTTTTATCCAGACGTGCAAATGCTGCCCCCTAGACCCAACAGGTTAAGGGTTTGTAAGTAAGCATTTCACGGTAATGTCTACACTTGTATTCAGTGCATGTGACAAATAAAGTTTGATTTGATTTTGATTATAGGTCTGTCACTTTAAGTTAAGGTATACTTTTCACAGTTATACATGTGGGTAAATCATTTAAAGATAAGTGGAGAGTTCACACAGAGTTTATACACACTTACAGGTAGTATTGGGTACTCATCACTACATACATGAGAGAAGATTCAACACTTTAACTATTGAAATTACATTTAATGAAAATGTATGCTTAATCCAGCATAAACTAATGTATATAATTTATTATGAAAGAGAGTAAATTGAAAAATTCTCCAGCACAACGACATGTGTCATGTCTTCAGTGTAAAACTAATAATTACTCAATAATCCATGCTTTCTGGGAATGAATGCTATAAAGTCTGTAAATTGTGGGCAGAGCTCAAAAGTTGGCTGTCAGAAGTATTACAATGTAAACAACTGCATATTTCAAGACATGTCTATGGGGGTGTAGTGAGATGTATAATTTATTATTTAAATGGCATGGGCGACCGAGAAACTAATTGGGACAATTTATGCAGGCACTAGGGGTAGGGATGTGAGCATGCGTGTCTGGGCAGATGAGATGTAGTCATTGTTTGCGTGTGTCTGTAAATTGTTGTTCGTATGTATAAGTTTGTATCTGGAGTAAAAAAATAAAAATAAATGCAGTACTGCAATATTATTATTATATATGTAAAAAAATCTAAACTAATTCAATCTGTAAGTGGGTGGTTTAGCTAGTCTCATTTCTCAATCATCCTTAGACTGTGGATGATTTAAAACCTGTTGAGGATAGGGGGCAGTATTTTCACAGCCGGATGAAAAACGTACCCAAATTAAACTGCCTACTACTCGGGCCCAGAAACTAGAATATGCATATTATTAGTAGATTTGGATAGAAAATACTCTGAAGTTTCTAAAAATGTTTGAATGATGTCTGTGAGTATAACAGAACTCGTATGGCAGGCAAAAACCAGAGAAAAATCCAACCAGGAAGTGGGAAATCTGAGAATTGTAGTTCTTCTTTTGAATCCCTATCGAAACTACAGTGTCTGTGGGGTCACGTTGCACTTCCTAAGGCTTCCATTGGCTGTCAACAGCTTTTAGAAACTTGTTTCCTCCTTCTCCTGTTACTGGGCAGAGAATAGTAGCTCAGTCAATGAGTGGACTGCCTATGGACAAAGGGCTTGGTTATGCGCGAGCCCGCGAACGTGCCATTCCTTCTTTTTCTTCTGGAATGAATACGTTATTGTCCGGTTGGAATATTATCGCATTTTTATGTTAAAAATACCCTAAAGATTGATTGTAAACAACGTTTGACATGTTTCTACAAACGGTAATGGAACATTTTGACTTTTCGTGTCTCGATTTACGCTCGCACATTATGCCTTTGGATAGTGATCTGAATGCACGAACAAAACGGAGGTATTCGGACATAAGTATGGAGTATTTCGAACAAAAATAACATTTCTTGTGGAAGTAGGAGTCCTTGGAGTGCATTCCGCTGAAGATCAGCAAAGGTAAGGAATGATTTATAACACTAATTCAGAGTTTTGTTGATGCCAGAACTTGGCGGGTAGCTATATAGCTTGCATTGATGGTTGAGCTATGTACTCAGAATATTGATCAATTTGCTTTCTCTGTAAAGTTATTTTGAAATCTGACACAGCGGTTGCATCAAGGAGTAGTGTATCTATAATTCTTTAAATAATTGTTATATATTTTGCCAACGTTTATGATGAGTATTTTTGTAAATTGATGTGCTCATTCACCGGAGTGTTTTGGTGGGAATACATTTTCTGAACATCACGCGCCAATGTTAAATGCTGTTTTTGGATATAAATATGAATTTGATTGAACAAAACATACATGTATTGTGTAACATGATGTTCTAGGAGTGTATATCTGATGAAGATCATCAAAGGTCAGCGCTTCATTTTAGCTGTATTTTGGGTTTCTGTGACACATCTCCTTGCTTGGAAAATGGCTGTGTGGTTATTGTTTGCCTATGTACTGTCCTAACATAACCTAATGTTTTGTTTTCGCTGTAAAGCCTTTTTGAAATCAGACAATGTGGTTACATTAACCTGTTATGGCTAGGGGGCAGTATTTTCACGGCTGGATAAAAAACGTACCCGATTTAATCTGGTTACCACTCCTACCCAGTAACTAGAATATGCATATACTTATTACATATGGATAGAAAACACACTAAAGTTTCTAAAACTGTTTGAATGGTGTCTGTGAGTATAACAGAACTCATTTGGCAGGCAAAAACCTGACAAGGTTTCAGGCAGGAAGTGGCCTGTCTGACAAGGTGTCGTTCTTCTTGTCTCTGTTTATTGAAGAGTGAGGATCTAGCTGTCCCATGACACTTCCTACGGCTGCCATAGGGTCTCAGAAGGCGGTAAAAAGCTGAATCGTGGCTTTGCAGGCTCTGGCTGAAAAAAAGTAGCGCGTTTGGGTAGTGGCTGGTTACAGTACTGTGAGACTCAGGCTCGTGCCCGCGTCGACCGAAAGCTTTGTTTACTTTCCTCTGTTTAGCTAAAAGGAGATTCCCGGTCGGAATATTATCGCTTTTTTACGAGAAAAATGCAATAAAAATGGATTTTAAACAGCGGTTGACATGCTTCGAAGTACGGTAATGGAATATTTAGATTTTTTTGGTCACAAATTGCGCCATGCGCACGACCCTGATTTACCATTTCAGATACAGTGCCTTGCGAAAGTATTCGGCCCCCTTGAACTTTTCGACCTTTTGCCACATTTCAGGCTTCAAACATAAAGATATAAAACTGTAATTTTTTGTGAAGAATCAACAACAAGTGGGACACAATTATGAAGTGGAACGAAATTTATTGGATATTTCAAACTTGTTTAACAAATAAAAAACTGAAAAATTGGCCGTGCAAAATTATTCAGCCCCTTTACTTTCAGTGCAGCAAACTCTCTTCAGAAGTTCAGTGAGGATCTCTGAATGATCCAATGTTGACCTAAATGACTAATGATGATAAATAGAATCCACCTGTGTGTAATCAAGTCTCCTTATTAATGCTCCTGCTCTGTGATAGTCTCAGAGGTCCGTTTAAAGCGTGCAATTGGGCGTGCAAAATTATTCAGCCCCCTTAAGTTAATACTTTGTAGCGCCACCTTTTGCTGCGATTACAGCTGTAAGTCGCTTGGGGTATGTCTCTATCAGTTTTGCACATCGAGAGACTGACATTTTTGTCCATTCCTCCTTGCAAAAATGCTCGAGCTCAGTGAGGTTGGACGGAGAGCGTTTGTGAACAGCAGTTTTCAGTTCTTTCCACAGATTCTCGATTGGATTCAGGTCTGGACTTTGACTTGGCCATTCTAAAACCTGGATATGTTTATTTGTGAACCATTCCATTGTAGATTTTGCTTTGTTTTGGATCATTGTCTTGTTGGAAGACAAATCTCCGTCCCAGTCTCAGGTCTTTTGCAGACTCCATCAGGTTTTCTTCCAGAATGGTCCTGTATTTGGTTCCATCCATCTTCCCATCAATTTTAACCATCTTCCCTGCCCCTGCTGAAGAAAAGCAGGCCCAAACCATGATGCTGCCACCACCATGTTTGACAGTGGGGATGGTATGTTCAGGGTGATGAGCTGTGTTGCTTTTACGCCAAACATAACGTTTTGCATTGTTGCCAAAAAGTTCAATTTTGGTTTCATCTGACCAGAGCACCTTCTTCCACATGTTTGGTGTGTCTCCCAGGTGGCTAGTGGCAAACTTTAAACAACACTTTTTATGGATATCTATAAGAAATGGCTTTCTTCTTGCCACTCTTCCGTAAAGGCCAGATTTGTGCAGTATACGACTGATTGTTGTCCTATGGACAGAGTCTCCCACCTCAGCTGTAGATCTCTGCAGTTCATCCAGAGTGATCATGGGCCTCTTGGCTGCATCTCTGATCAGTCTTCTCCTTGTATGAGCTGAAAGTTTAGAGGGACGGCCGGGTCTTCGTAGATTTGCAGTGGTCTGATAATCCTTCCATTTCAATATTATCGCTTGCACAGTGCTCCTTGGGATGTTTAAAGCTTGGGAAATATTTTTGTATCCAAATCCGGCGTTAAACTTCTCCACAACAGTATCTCGGACCTGCCTGGTGTGTTCCTTGTTCTTCATGATGCTCTCTGCGCTTTAAACGGACCTCTGAGACTATCACAGAGCAGGAGCATTAATAAGGAGACTTGATTACACACAGGTGGATTCTATTTATCATCATTAGTCATTTAGGTCAACATTGGATCATTCAGAGATCCTCACTGAACTTCTGAAGAGAGTTTGCTGCACTGAAAGTAAAGGGGCTGAATAATTTTGCACGGCCAATTTTTCAGTTTTTTATTTGTTAAACAAGTTTGAAATATCCAATAAATTTCGTTCCACTTCATAATTGTGTCCCACTTGTTGTTGATTCTTCACAAAAAATTACAGTTTTATATCTTTATGTTTGAAGCCTGAAATGTGGCAAAAGGTCGAAAAGTTCAAGGGGGCCGAATACTTTCGCAAGGCACTGTAGTGTCTGGGACGCACGAACAAAACGCCGCTATTCAGATATAACGATGGATTATTTTGGACCAAACCAACATTTGTTATTGAAGTAGCAGTCCTGGGAGTGCATTCTGACGAAGACAACAAAAGGTAATTAATCTTTTATAATAGTAAATCTGATATTGGTGAGTGCTAAACTTGCCGGGTGTCTAAATAGCTAGCCCGTGATGCCTGGGCTATGTACTTAGAATATTGCAAAATGTGCTTTCACCAAAAAGCTATTTTAAAATCGGACATATCGAGTGCATAGAGGAGTACTGTATCTATAATTCTTAAAATAATTGTTATGCTTTTTGTGAACGTTTATCGTGAGTAATTTAGTAAATTCACCGGCAGTGTTCGGTGGGAATGCTAGTCACATGCTAATGTAAAAAGCTGTTTTTTAATATAAATATGAACTTGATTGAACAAAACATGCATGTATTGTATAACATAATGTCCTAGGTGTGTCATCTGATTAAGATCATCAAAGGTTAGTGCTGCATTTAGCTGTCTTCTGGGTTTTTGTGACATTATATGCTAGCTTGAAAAATGGGTGTCTGATTATTTCTGGCTTGGTACTCTGCTGACATAATCTAATGTTTTGCTTTCGCTGTAAAGCCTTTTTGAAATCGGACAGTGTGGTTAGATAAAGGAGAGTCTTGTCTTTAAAATGCTGTGAAATAGTCATATGTTTGAAAAATTGAAGTTTTTGTATTTTTGAGGAATTTGTAATTCGCGCCACGCCTATCATTGGATATTGGAGCAAGTGTTCCGCTAGCGGAACGTCTAGATGTAAGAGGTTAAGGAGAAGTGTATCTTTTAAATGGTGTAAAATAGTCGTATGTTTGAGAAATTGAAATTATTAGATTTTTGATGTTTTGTATTTTGCGCGCTGCTGTTCCATTGGATGTTGGCTAGGATTTCCGCTAATGGAACGTCTGTCCTCAACAGGTTTTAAAAGTCATGAAATGTCAAAATCATGTTTTTCATAAAATGTGATAATATTTGAAGAAAACCAGAACAAAGGATGATGACCAAAGTATGAAAAAATACTGTTGCTTCTAAATTCATGAAGTTGATCTTAAAGTTACTGGTCCCCTCCATGTTAAACACCTGGATTCATTATTAAGGGGACAAGGTGACATCACCTTAATGATGATGAGGAATTTGTTACTGGAAATAATTACTTCCTCTGGTGAGGTTAGCATCGGGCTAATGTAGGCCAGATTATCTGATGGGACCAGCTTCAATGTTGTGTTCTATCACGTCACTAAGTCAACTGTTTTAATTTGCTGATGCTTAAATGTAATCCTTAATAGTTGATTGACGCACCCGTGCATCTATCGAATTAACATAATAAAAAATCCCCATCAAAATCTGTCTGTTTAAACTAGCCATATATATATTTTTTCAATCCTCCGCCTTCACCTATGTCGGCCTTCCACATCTGCGGTGGAAAGTGGAAGAGCTACAGCACTGTTTCTTAGACCAGGAGAAATCTCAAAAATTGGTCTTCTCACTAAAACGTCTGTAGTGTCAGAATGGTTTAGCCAACAAACTAATATGGCCACAACACATGGCGGTTGGTGACGTTTTTATGAGCATGGCCTTATTTCTATTACAGCATACTGGATACCTGTCATTAATATTCCATTCACCTAGCTCATTGTAACATTGATAGTTTTAACCTACTACCTCACACTAATATCATGAGGTTGCTACAACCTAGCCTATGAATGAAAGTTTACAACCTAGGAGCACAGGTCGAGAGAACATTTCTGAGTAATCAAGTTGACAGACAGTGACACTTTCAATACCGCCTTGCACACTCTTGTCTTCATTTTTTTGATATAGGGTGTAATCATCAGTCCAACAGTTGCAAACAAGAGTTTCTATTGGACAAATGCATGTATGCTTATCCATATTTCGTTCCATTTGCTTACAATCAAGAAACATTTTTCAACAGAATCAGTGGAATGAATACACCCCTGATCACACGCAAATAAAGTTAACTTTCATAGCAGCTACATACAAACAGAATGATCCCTTTGATCATTGTATAATTACTTCTCGCATCTACGTGCTCTGCTCCTTTCACCTTTTCCCTTCGCTTGTGGTATTCAGTGCATAACACATCAGCTGTCTGTGAGCAGGAGAAAAAACCTTTCCAAGCCAAACCTTCATATCATAACTGCTAACCGATACACACAGCCTACATGGTTGTCACAATATTAACATCATGGTCAACAGAGGAGCAAGTTGGCACCAACAGACATGGCAGCTCTGCTTCTAGCTCATAAGCAGCTTTGCAGGATTTTTTTTTTGTCTGTGTTATTTATTACATTATTAGTCCAGAACGTTTTTTGTGTTATTATATACTGCCGGAAAGATCTTTTGGATATCAGAGCACCGATGACGCACCAGCATTACGACCAGGAATACTACTTTCCCAAATTGGAACCTTTGTTCGTGTCCCCCAGGGCAGAAGTTATCCCAGAGGCTGCTCCAAGATGCCACCAGTGGAGAAGACGTATTCAGACGTATTCAGCACACCAACCACCACTTCTGAGTATATTACTTGCTAATGTTCAGTCTCTGGACAATAAAGTAGACGAGCTCAGGGCAAGGATCTCCTTCCAGAGGGACATTAGGGACTGTAACATACTCTGTTTCACAGAATCATGGCTCTCTCCAGATAAACTGTCCCATCCATAAAGCCAGCAGGTTCTCAGTATATCGCGCAGAAAGGAATAAAGAAGTCTCCGGGAAGAAGAATGGCAGTGGTGTATGTTTCATGATTAACTACTCATGGTGTGATTGTGATAAAGTACAGAAACCTTTTGTTCACCAGATGGAGAATAACTCACAATCAAATGCCGACCGTATTCTCTTCGGTTATAGTCACAGCTGTGGATATTCCCCCTCAAGCCGATACGATGACGGCCCTCAAGGAACTACACTGGACTTTGTGCAAACTTGAAACCACTTATCTTGAGTCCGCATTTATTTTAGCTGGGGATTTTAACGAAGTAAATTTGAGGAAAACGATACCAAAGTTCTATCAACATATTGACTGTAGTACTTGTGCTGCTAAAACACTCAACCACTGCTACTCCTCCTTCCAGGATGGCTACAATGGCCTCCCCCACCCACCCTTCGGCAAATCAGATCACGGCTCTATTTTGCTCCTCCCTTCCTATAGGAAGAAACTCTAACAGGAAGAACCCGTGCTAAGGTCCATTCAACGCTAGTTTGACCAATCAAAATCTATGATTCAAGATTGTTTTGATCACGCAAACTGAGATACAGTTGAAGTCGAAAGTTTACATACACTTAGGTTGGAGTCATTTTTTTCAAACACTCCACAAATTTCTTGTTAACAAACTATTGTTATTTGGCAAGTCGGTTAGGACATCTACAGTGTGCATGACACAAGTCATTTTTCGAACAATTGTTTACAGACAGATTATTTCACTTATAATTCACTGTATCTCAATTCCAGTGGGTCAGAAGTTTACATACACTAAGTTGACTGTGCCTTTAAACAACTTGGAATATTCCAGAAAATGATGTCATGGCTTTAGAAGCTTCTGATAGGCTAATTGACATCTTTTGAGTCAATTGGAGGTGTACCTGTGGATGTATTTCAAAGCCTACCTTCGCCTCAGTGCCTCTTTGCTTGACATCATTGGAAAATCAAAAGAAATCAGCCAAGATCTCAGAAGAAAATTGTAGATCTCCACAGGTCTGCTTCATTCTTGGGAGCAATTTCCAAACGCCTGAAGGTACCACGCTCATCTGAACAAACAATAGTACGCAAGTATAAACACCATGGAATCACGCAGCCATCATACTGCTCAGGAAGGAGACGTGTTCTGTCTCCTAGAGATTAACGTACTTTGGTGCGATAAGCGCAAATCAATCCCAGAACAACAGCAAAGAACCTTGTGAAGATGCTGGAGGAAACAGGTACAAAAGTATCTATATCCACAGCAAAACGAGTCCTATATCGACATAACCTGAAAGGCCGCTCAGGAAGGAAGAAGCCACTGCTCCAAAACTGCCATAAAAAAAGCCAGGCTACGGTTGCAACTGCACATGGGGACAAAAGATCGTAGTTTTTGGAGAAATGTCCTCTGGTCTGATGAAACAAAAATAGAACTATTTGGCCATAATGACAATTGTTTTGTTTGGAGGAAAAAGGGGAGGCTTGCAAGCCGAAGAACACCATCCCAACCGTGAAGCACGGTGGTGGCAGCATCATGTTGTGGGGGTGCTATGCTGCAGGAGGGACTGGTGCACTTCACAAAATAGATGGCATCATGAGGACAGAAAATTATGTGGATATATTGCAGCAACATCTCAAGACATCAGTCAGGAAGTTAAAGCTTGGAAAAATAACACAGAAATCCTGGAGAAATCCTCCAATACATCTTGGGGGATAACACAGTGCCACCGACGTAACCCGCTCCCAAGGACTGTGTGTAAAGCGCGTTAACTCTAACAAGGCTGCCAGCCCAGATGGCATCCCTAGCTGTTTCCTCAGAGCATGCACAGACCAACTGGTTGGAGTGGTAATAGACATATTCAATCTCTCCCTGTCCCAGTCTGCTGTCCCCACTTGCTTCAAGATGTCCACCATTGTTCCTGTACCCAAGAAAGCAAAGGTAACTCAACTAAATGACTATCGCCCTGCAGCACTCACTTCTGTCATCATGTAGTGCTTTGAGAGGCTAGTTAAGGATCATATCACCTGTACCTTACCTGACACCCTAGACCCACTTCAATTTGCATATCGCCCCAATAGATCCACAGATGATGCAATCGCACTGCACACCGGCCTATCCCATCTGGACAAGAGGAATACCTATGTAAGAATGCTGTTCATTGGCCTCCCGGTTGGCGCAGAGATTCTGGGTTCGAGCCCAGGCTCTGTTGCAGCCGGCCGCGACCAGGAGGCCCATGTGGTGACGCACAATTGGCCCAGCGTCGTCCGGGTTAGGGAGGGTTTGGCCGGCAGGGATATCCTTGTCTCATTGCGCACTTGCGACTCCTGTGGCGGGCTGGGCGCAGTGCGCTCTGACATGGTCGCCAGGTGTACGGAGTTTCCTCCGACACATTGGTGCGGCTGGCTTCTGGGTTGGATGTGCATTGTGTCAAGAAGTAGTGTGGCTAGGTTGGGTTGTGTTTCGGAGGATGCATGGCTCTCGACTTTCGTCTCTCCCGAGTCCGTACGGGAGTTGCAGCGATGAGACAAGACTGTAACTACTTCCAATTGGATACCACAAAATTTGGGAGAAAAAAGGGGGAAAAAAGAATGCTGTTCATTGTCTATAGCTCAACATTCAACACCATAGTACCCTCCAAGCTCATCATTCAGCTTGAGGCCCTGGGGCTCAAACCTGTGCAACTAGGGCCTGGACTTCCTGACGGGCCACTGCCAGGTGGTGAAGGTAGGAAACAACACCTCCTCTTTGCTGATCCTCAACACCGGGGCCCCACAAGGGTGCGTCCTCAGCCCCCTCCTGTACTCCCTGTTCACCCATGACTGCGTGACTATGCACGCGTTCAACTCAATCATCAAGTTTGCAGACGACACAACAAGTAGTAGGCCTGATTACCAACAATGACGAGACAGCCTACAGGGAGGAGGTGAGGACCCTGGCAGAGTGGTGCCAGGAAAATAACCTCTCACTCAATGTCAACAGCTGATCGTGGACTTCATCAAACAGCAGAATGAGCAAGTCCCTATCCACATCGACGGGACTGCAGTGGAGAAGGTGGAAAGCTTCAAGTTCCTCGGCATACACATCACTGACAATCTGAAATGGTCCACCCACACATGCAGTATGGTGAAGAATGCGCAACACCACCTCTTCAACCTCAGGAGGCTGAAGAAATTTGGCTTGGCCCCTAAGACCCTCGCAAACTTTTACAGATGCACAATTGAGATCATCAAGGACATCAACCACCCGAGTCATGGCCAGTTCACACCGCTACCATCCAGAAGGCGAGGTCAGTACAGGTTCATCAAAGCTGGGACAGAGAGACTGAAAAACAGCTTCTGTCTCAAGGCCATCAGACTGTTAAATAGCCATCACTAGCCGGCTTCCACCCGGTTACTTAACCCTGCACCTTAGAGGCTGCTGCCCTATATACAATAACATGGAATCACTGATCACTTTAATAATGGAACACTAGTCACTTTAATAATGTTTTCATAGAGCTTTACTCATTACATATCTATATACTGCATTCTATTCTACTGTATTTGAGTCAATACCACTCCGACATTGCTCATCCTGATATTTATATATTTCTTGAGTACATTATTTTACTTTTAGACGTGTGTGTATTGTTGTGAATTGTTGTATACTACTGCACTGTTGGAGCTAGGAATACAAGTAGTTCGCTACACCCGCAATAACATCTGCTAAATATATGTATTTGACCAATACAATTTGATTTTGACTTGATTTTAAGATAGCTACTAGAACTAAAGTGTTAGTAAACCTGCTACAATCATGCAGTACAGTGTACAGTCAGCAGTAAGATAGTTTAGCAGTTACACCAGTGGGCCCTGGTGGCAATAACTTAATACAACCAAAAGCTTATATTGATTTGGAAGATTTGTTGGAAAGCCATAGCCAGCTAGCTAACATAGCATCCCTCTCTGTTTGAGCAGGGTATTTAAGTACGCTAAAATAGCTAACTGCATTCTCTAGCTAATTGAAAGTAAAAAAATATATATATTTCTCTCTCTCTCCCTTTCTCTTATTTTTCCTTCATTTTTAAAGAAATGAATTTGTTCAAAACTGTTCAACTATTATCTTTCTCTCTCTTAGTCAACTACTGACCACATTTTATGCACAGCAGTGCTAGCAGGCTGTAGCTTATGCTTTCAGTACTAGATTCATTGTCTGATCATTTGATGGACAACATTACATGCTGCAAGTGCACTGATAAGTTGGAGGACGTCCTCCAGAAGTTATTATTGTGTAATATTATTGTCATAATTATTGTGTAAGTCTATGGAAGGCAGTGAGAACCATGAGCCTCCTTGGTTTTGTATTGAAATCAATGTGCCCAGAGGAGGACGGAAACTAGCTGTTCTCCGACTCCGAGTGCTGTTAAGGCTACTGTAGACCATTGCAAAACAGTGTGTTTTAATAAATTATTTGGTGATGTGAATGTATTTAGTATAGTTTTATCTAAAAATGATAACATTTTAAATATTTAACTACTTGTATTAAATTCACTGAGGAGGATGGTCTTCTGGTTCCTCCTCTGAGGAGCCTCCACTGGACCACGGGCCTCCACTGGACCCCACGGGACTCGTCTAAAGTTAGTACCTCCGATGTGACAATCCGTTTGGGCTACAAACTAATACAAACACTCTCACAAACACAAAGGTGTTCTCTGTTTTCCTATACAACCCCCACCAGTGTCACTGGACTCGTCTGAAGGTAACCCGGTACCTGTTTAAAAAAAGAATAGTAGTTTTGTGCTAACAAAAAAAAGAAGTTAAATATGTGACCAAAAAAACTGAAATATTGTTATATCTCCTAGATATTTAGTATAGTAAATATACTATAGTTTGAAGTGACAGACACTTCCTTATGATTTATTTTTTGACTGTCTGTTTTGCCATTTAGTAATGTGTTATTCAATGAATTTCTATGGGCTATAGTAGTAAAGGCCATATTCAATATATTATGAAATCATTTTTTAATATATTTTTTTATACCTACAGGGGTCCTAATATTTTAAATCAAATAGCTAAATGATCCATGCCAAACATTACTATATGATACTTTACGTACAACTGCTCTACCATGAGTGAATTAATAATGCATACAAATCTAGTGGACAAAATATTGCATAACTCTCCCCTCCAGACACTTGCACTGGATTCGAACCTAATGTCAAGTGTTCATTACTTATAATCCATACTCTTGGCATTGCATCAGACACGATTCCCACCTTTAGGAACTTAATCACTAAGTCAATCAGATTTGATTTGAGCCAATAAATCAGTTCAGATAAATTCCGCCAACGGAATGACTCAGTTGAAGCAAAATCCCTCTGATAAATTATCCTCAAAGTATGTGTCCCAAATAGCACCCTATTCCCAATATAGTGCACTACTTTTAGCCAGGGTCCGTAGGGCTCTAATCACAAGAAGTGCACCATGTAGGGAATATGATGCCATTTGGGATGTAGCCAAGTTCTGCACAGCATTCAACAAAGATGTTACAACATAACATACAGGCCGTTATTTAATGATCTTAATAAACATTGCTACCTCTTTAAAATCAACACCAACACAGGCTCATTAAATCAAAACAGCAGCTTCACATGCAGCCAGACACGTAAACACCTCACCATCAAGCTAATACGGCATGGCAGTGACAAATTGTCATATCATGCTATTGAATTCCAATTGACATGGTGGGAAGTTTAAACATGTTACTTCTTTAAAATCTATCATCATAGCTAAAGTTGAATTGACGCTAACACCCTCAGACAGACAGGGTGTGTATCCTTACTTGACAGTGTTGACTCTTGGCTGGTCAGAGTGGGTCTAGTATGAATAAAAAACTAATTGTGGTGTGCATAGTTTTAATGGGGTAATCTGGCATCGGTAAATCAATTTTTTTACTTTTAAATGAATAATATGCAGTCATTGAATTTTGAACAACATAATTGTACAATCCCGGATTGCCCCTTAAACCCTGACTCTGAATGTGTTCCGCTCCTTCACCTCTGACCTTTCACCTCTGCTTGAACACCCACTTAACTCTCACTGAAGTCTCCAAATACCAATTATCAGACAGATTCACCGCTTTTCAGTAGTAACTGTATGAGGCCAAAGAGAGCTGAACTAACCCATGACATGGTATTTATTGTATTTACATAGTATTAGTTGCAATAGTTTGCCGGAGTCATAGAGCCACAGACCTAGGCAACAAACAATTGAATTGATTTGCATTTCTCTCTATATTACAGTTTATTCACCTTAGATATAGTGGGGTTAATGCTTAGTGCTTTGAGGTTTTGACCACTTTATAGTTAGCGTGGAAATTATGATCATCTTTAAAACACACTCCTGTGTTTTTGAAGACATTTCTTGTGCCAAGTTTCAAGTTCTAATGTCACATGCACAAGTACAGTGAAATACCTTTTTTGCAAGCTCTAAAACCAACAATGCAGTAATCAATATCAAAGTAGTACTACAGATAACATAAAGTTGAACAAAAACACAAAATAAATATAAATAAGAATATTTTGAAATAATAATATAAATAACAATAGCCAAAGAATAAGTTTGCCAATTTTGGGGTTGTGTCTTACCTAATAATAGCTCATGTCTCCAAAAGAGATTGAACAACTGAGCCTATAAATGAAAGAGACAAATTGCATAGAGCCCTGTAACAGCATTCCAAAAATTGTGAAACTCACATTAGCATTTGCTTCTGATTTGCAATGCTTTCTGAAACAAGGCCACTTTTCTGAAAACATATTAGTTGCTCAATGCACTCAGATTAGTTTTGCATTTCTCAGGACTGCTTTGCCAATGTAGGCCTCAAATCTATGGGTAAAATTGAGTCCCAAAACGCATTGCCTTTCTGTTATTCAAACTACGGCTTCCAAAAACAGATGCTTTTCATTGCTCCTTTTAATTCCATCCTTCCTCTTGCAATTCCCATTATTAGAGTAATCTGTTCAAATGCGATCTCTGTGACCCAACTGTAATTTCACTTCTAATTCTGATTGTCATGGTAGTCGAAGGGATTAGACCAAGGCGCAGCGGGTTGCGTGCTCATCATTATTTTATTTATAGGTGAACACGAAAAAACAATAAACAAAGAACGACAGTAAGACAGTTTCGCAGGCTACACAAAACAGCAATGCAAAAAACAACTACCCACCAAGGGACAGGTGGAAAACAAGCTCCCTAAGTATGACTCTCAATCAGAAACAACGATGTACAACTGTTCCTGATTGAGAGCCACACCAGGCCAACAAAGAAATACACAACATAGAAACCCTAGAATACAAAACAAGAACATAAACCAAAAACCCCGGAACACATAAATCCAACACCCATCTACATTCACACACACACCCCGAACCATATAAAACAAATACCACCTGCCACGTCCTGACCAAACTACAATAACCAATAACCCCTTATACTGGTCAGGACATGACACTGATTCGCATTTCAAACATAACATTCCCCTATACCAATGTCTCATTTGCTCTCTCAAATGAAAAATCATTAGCATAGGTAGCATAGTTTTCCTCAAACTTGTCATCCATCTCTTCTTGTTGTTGCTGCTGCTCTCTTCTGGTGGTGTGTCATATTATTAGAATATCATTAGCTGATTATAGGTTGAAAAATCTTTGTCTCTGGTTTCTCTGCCGCTCTGCCAGTCCTTGGTGAGTTCTTCTTACGAACACATAGACATAAAGTGTCTTAGTTTAGGGGTCTCCTTGAAGTGTCTAAATGATCGGTAATGGGTGCTTGGATCACTGAAATTTGCCATCTTGATTGTGCCCATCAGGGGGTCATGCTCATTACTTAAGAGGCAACTCAATCTCCCCTCAGCATGAGCAAAGGCATAGAAAAAAAAACTTTTAGCATAACATTTTACGCTGTGAGGCAATCAGTGGCAGACAGAGGCAGAGACAGGTTGCGTCCAGATTTTCTACCATTCCCCAAAGGTGTGCACTTGCACACTTCCTGTTAAGTATTGACCAACATTTCAGAACAGGATTTAATAGCATTGGATTGGAGTAAGGAATTTCCACCATTGTTACATCTAAGGTGGGGAGTGTGCAAGTGCACACTTCAGAAGAAGGGAGGAGAATTAGGATGCAGAGAGATAGGGAGGGATAGAGAATGGAAAAAAGAGAGAGAGAGACAGGATTACAGGAAACATCTGTCTCGGTGGAGAGACAGATGCCCCCAAAAACTTGTAATAATCACTCACCATGGTATTTCCCACCATCGACTGATTCAAGCACAGATATTGTCACTGCTACATATGAGGGGGATTTTGTTAAGGCAGTCGGAGGGAAAAGCAATCTACTTTCAGGAATAAACATTTTGTGAAGACTGATCTTTTAGTGTGGAATTTTATTGAAGTGGGGATGATATATACATTTCAGTTACATCCGACTGGCTGCTTTTAGTGGAACTGTCATATAAAAACAGGGGGTGGTGGTGATGGGAGTGGAGACAAGGTTAAGGACACATACAAGTAACAGCCAACATAAAGGAAGCATCAACATAAGGGGTCTTACCCCGCTTAGTACACCAATGAGCAAACATTTCTAACAGTCTACTAAATATATTTCATATGCAGTCCATTCGGAAATGTATTCAGACCCATTCACTTTTTCCACATTTTGTTACGCCACAGCATTATTCTGAAATTGATGTAACAGTTTTTTCCCCCTTGTCAATATACACACAATACCCCATAATGACAAAACAAAAACAGGTTTTTAGAATTTTTTTCAAATGTTCAGTACCAGCCAAAAGTTTGGAGACACCTACTCATTCAAGGGTTTTACTTACTTTATTACTATTTTCTACATTGCAGAATAATAGCGAAGACATCAAAACTATGTATTACCACATATGGAATCATGTAGTAACCAAAAAAGTGATAAACAAATCAAAATATATTTGATATTTTAGATTCTTCAAAGTAGCCACACTTTGCCTTAATGACAGGTTTGCACACTCTTGGCATTCTCTCAACCAGCTTCACCTGGAATGCTTTTCCAACAGTCTTGAAAGAGTTCCCACATATGCTGAGCACTTGTTGGATGCTTTTCCTTCACTCTGCGGTCCAACCTATCTCAAAAACTCTCAATTGTGTCGAGGTTGGGTGCTTGTGGAGGCCAGGTCATCTGATGCAGCACTCCATCACTCTTTTTCTTGGTCAAATATCCCTTATACAGCCTGGAGGTGTGTTGGGTCATTGTCCTGTTGAAAAACAAATGATACTCCCACTAAGCGCAAACCAGAAGGGATGGCGTATAGCTGCAGAATACTGTGGTAGCATTGCTGGTTATGTGTGCCTTGAATTCTAAATAAATCACCAACAGTGTCACAAGCGAAGCACCCCCACACCTTCACACCTCCTCCTCCATGCCTCATGGTGTGAACCACACATGCAGAGATCATCTGTTCACCTACTCTGCGTCTCACAAAGACACAACGGTTAGAACCAAAAATCTCAAATTTGGAATCATCAGACCAAAGAACAGATTTACACTGGTTTAATGTCCATCACTCGTGTTTCTTGGCCCAAGCAAGTCTCCTCTTCTTATTGGTATGCTTTAGTAGAGTTTTCTTTTCAGAAATTTGACCATGAAGGCCTGATTCACGCAGTTTCTGAAAAGTTGATATTGGTATCTGTCTGTTTCTTTAACTCTGTGAAGCATTTTTTTGGGCTGCAATCTGAGGTGCAGTTAACTCTAATGAACCTCTGCAGCAGATTTAACTATGGGTATTCCTTTCCTGTGGCGGACCTTATGAATGCCAGTTTCATCATTGCACTTGATGGTTTTTGAGACTGCAATGAAGAAACTTTTAAAGTTCTTGACATTTTCCGGATTGACTGACCGTCATGCTTTAAAGAAATGATGGACTGTCGTTTATCTCTGCTTATTTGAGCTGTTCTTGCCATAATATGGACTTGTTATTTTAGCAAATAGGGCTATCTTCTGCATACCACCTCTAACTTGTCACAACACAATTGATTGGCTCAAATGCATTAAGAAGGAAGGAAATTCCACAAATGAACTTTTAACACGGCACACCTGTTAATTGAAATGCATTCCAGGTGACTACCTCATGAAGTTGGTTGAGAGAGTGCCAAGAGTGTGCAAAGCTGTGATCAAGTCAAAGAGTGGCTACTTTGAAGAATCTCAAATGTAAAATACATTTGGATTTGTTTAACACTTCTTTGGTTACTAAATTATTCCATATTAGTTTTTTCATAGTTTTGATGTATTCACTATTATTCTACATTGTAGAAA
The DNA here is from genome assembly GCF_965601325.2 of Salmo salar. Lineage (NCBI taxonomy): Eukaryota > Metazoa > Chordata > Actinopteri > Salmoniformes > Salmonidae > Salmo > Salmo salar. The sequence continues at coordinate 22,337,327 of NC_138309.1, read as the reverse complement.
ATAGTACAAATATAGAAAAACCCTTGAATGAGTAGGTGTGTCCAAACTTTTGACTGGTACTGTATATAAAAATAAAAAAAACAGGGAAAAAAGCATTAACATAAGTATTCAGACCCTTTAACCTGTTAGGGCTAGGGGGCAGTATTGACACGGCTGGATAAAAAACGTACCCGATTTAATCTGGTTACTACTCCTGCCCAGTAACTAGAATATGCATATAATTATTGGCTTTGGATAGAAAACACCCTAAAGTTTCTAAAACTGTTTGAATGGTGTCTGTGAGTATAACAGAACTCCTATGGCAGGCCAAAACCTGAGAAGATTTCAAGCAGGAAGTGGCCTGTCTGAGAAGTAGTGTTTCATCTTGGCTCTTTTTATTGAAGACTCAGGATCTGTGCAATAACGTGACACTTCCTACGTCTTCCATAGGGTCTCAGAGCCCGGGAAAACGTTGAACGATATCGAGGCAGGCTCTGGCTGAAACACTTTATCGCTTTTGGCAGGTGGCCACTCAGAGTACTATGGGCTTAGGCGCGTGCCCGCTTCGACCGAATGGTTTCTTTTCCTTTGTCTGTTTATCTAAACGCAGATTCCCGGTCGGAATATTATCGCTTTTTTATGAGAAAAATTGCATAAAAATTGATTTTAAACAGCGGTTGACATGCTTCGAAGTACGGTAATGGAATATTTAGAATTCTTTTGTCACGAATTGCGCCATGCTCGTCACCCTTATTTAGCCTTTAGGATAGTGTCTAGAACGCACGAACAAAATGCCGCTGTTTGGATATAACGATGGATTATTTTGGACCAAATCAACATTTGTTATTGAAGTAGAAGTCCTGGGAGTGCATTCTGACGAAGACAACAACGGTAAGAACATTTTTCTTATAGTAAATCTGACTTTGATGAGTGCTAAACCTGCTGGGTGTCTAAATAGCTAGCCCTGTGATGCCGGGCTATCTACTGAGAATATTGCAAAATGTGCTTTCACCGAAAAGCTATTTTAAAATCGGACATATCGAGTGCATAGAGGAGTTCTGTATCTATAATTCTTAAAATAATTGTTATGCTTTTTGTGAACGTTTATCGTGAGTAATTTAGTAAATTCACCGGCAGTGTTCGGTGGGAATGCTAGTCACATGCTAATGTAAAAAGCTGGTTTTTGATATAAATATGAACTTGATTGAACAAAACATGCATGTATTGTATAACATAATGTCCTAGGGTTGTCATCTGATGAAGATCATCAAAGGTTAGTGCTACATTTAGCTGTGGTTTGGGTTTATGTGACATTATATGCTAGCTTGAAAAATGGGTGTCTGATTATTTCTGGCTGGGTACTCTGCTGACATAATCTAATGTTTTGCTTTCGTTGTAAAGCCTATTTGAAATCGGACAGTGTGGTTAGATTAACGAGAGTCTTATCTTTAAAATGGTGTAAAATAGTCATATTTTTGAAAAATTGAAGTAATAGCCTATCTAAAGATTTGAATAACGCGCCACAGGATTCAACTGGCTGTTAAGTAGGTGCGTCCCACCTAGCCCATAGAGGTTAATCAGTACTTTGATGAAGCACCTTTGGGAGCATTGCTGCACAGCTATTTCCAGGTCTCTCCAGAGATGTTCAATCGGGTTCAAGTCCGGGCTCTGGCTGGGCCACTTCAAGGACAATCAGAGACTTGTCCTGAAAGCACTGCTAAATTGTCTTGGCTGTGTGCTTAGGGTCATTGTCCTGTTGGAAGGTTAACTTTTGCCCCAGTCTGAGGTCCTGAGTGCTCTGGAGCAGGTTTTCATCAAGGATCTCTCTGTACTTTGCCTCGATCCTGACTAGTCTCCCAGTCCCTGCCACTGAAAAACATCCCCACAGCATGATGCTGCCTCCACCATGCTCCACCATAGGGATGGTGCTAGGTATCCTCCAGACCTGACACTTGGAATTCAGGCCAAAGAGTTCAATCTTGGTTTCATCAGACCAGAGAATCTTGTTTCTCGTGGTCTGAGAGTCCTAGGTGCCTTTTGGCAAACTCCAAGAGGGCTGTCATGTGCCTTTTACTCAGGAGTGGCTTCCATCTGGCCACTCTACCATACCATAAAGGCCTAATTGGTGGTGTACTGCAGAGATGGTTGTCCTTCTGGAAGGTTCTCCCATCTCCACAGAGGAACTCTAGAGCTCTGTCAGAGTTCTTGGTCACCTCCCTGACCAAGGGTCTTCTCCCCGATTGCTCAGTTTTGCCGGGTGGCCAGCTCTAGGAAGAGTGTTGGTGGTTCCAAACTTCTTCCATTTAAGAATGATGGAGGCCACTGTGTTATTGGGGACCTTCAATGCTGCCAAAATGTTTTGGTACCCTTCCTCAGATTTGTGCCTCGACACAATCCTGTCTTGGAGCTCTGCGGACAATTCCTTCGACCTCATGGGTTGATTTTTGTTCCGACATCCATTGTCAACTTTGAACTCTAAAAACCTGTTTTTGCTTTGTCATTATGGGGTATTGTGTGTAGATTGATGATGAAAAATTATTATTTAATCCCTTTTAGAATAAGGCTGTAACCTAACACATTGCGTAAAAAGGGAAGGGGTCTGAATGCTTACCAAATGGACTGTATGCTATCGGATAAATCATAACTTAGTTGTGTTTATGAATGTCTTGGGTAACATTAGAAAATTAAAAAAATAAAAAATATATACATTTCAAAGAACACAATAGCATTTATTAGTTTATGTTACTGTAGGCATTCTGTTGCCAGTGCTCACATGTGGAGTGCAATGGAACAGGGATTATTCTTGGGAAAAATGATAGACCTCATCTCTTCAATTTTAAATGTTATTTGGCAAAGGTAAGTGTTTTGGAAACCTCAATCTGCTCTTTCTTATTCTATATAGAGATCAGAATGTCTTACCAGCATGTGATTTTCTAAAGTAACTTTTTGGTGCTCCTGAAAAAAATTACTTGTCCTCTTAAAATCGCTTATAACACATTATGTTTGTGATATCAAAATTCTAACATAACTGTGTTAAATCTACTTTTTTTAGGAGAAGTCAATGATGGAATTGGGTATTGATTTAAACAATTGCAGAGATGTTTCAGTATTAAATTCATATTAAATCAAAATAACTTCCTTGGCGGTTCTAGTGTTAAACCACCTACAGTATATGCTTCTTTGTGGCCCCCTTTTTTAAAGTCACTTAGATCTCTTCTTCTAGCAACTGGGAATGTATACTTGATGGGATGTTAATTTCTTAATTAATTCTGGAACCACACACTCTTATAAAAAATGCTGAGTTGTTTGCTTAACTCAACTGCTGGGTTGCAGGAGTTGCATCACAGGCAGCCTGCTTTTCTTTCACTAATTGGTCTTTTGACCAATCAGATCAGCTGAATGCCAGGATATTTTCTCTGGTTTTGAATCTAAATTTACATAACTGAATTTGAAAACTGAATCTGAATGCATCGAAGAAGTTGAATGAAACTTTGATCAACTTGAAATTATGGTTTGTAAACTTGATACTTAAATTTAATATTAATTCAGTTCAGTTTCAAATCATGAAATACAAGTTCCAGTTACTAATTAAATAATCACATAATTACAATTAAATAAAACATGAAAAAACATTGAATTCAAATGAAATATCCTGTTGCCACTGAAATCACTCCATACAAAATAAACCAGTATTTACCCAGTGCTGGTTTACCAAATAACCCAAAATTGGGTTGTTTTTAATACCTGTTGGGGCTAGGGGGCAGTATTTGCACGGCTGGATAAAAAACGTACCCGATTTAATCTGGTTACTACTCCTGCCCAGTAACTAGAATATGCATATAATTACTAGATTTGGATAGAAAACACTCTAACGTTTCTAAAACTGTTTGAATGGTGTCTGTGAGTATAACAGAACTCATATGGCAGGCAAAAACCTGAGAAGATTCCATGCAGGAAGTGGAAATCTGATTTGTGGAATCACCTTCAACACTTTGCCTATAAAACACACCGTGAGTTAGGATTAATTTATCACTTCCTAAGGCTTCCACTAGATGTCAACAGTCTTTACAAAGTGGTTTGAGTCTTCTCCGGTAAAAACTGACCGAACGAGAGGCCTGGAAAGTTGGTCATAGAGGGAGGGCCATTACTACTATGACGCGGGCGCCCGTGGGTACCCTCTCGTTCCGAAACGTTTAGTAAGACAATGCAATCGTCCTCCTTGAATATTATTGAAGCTCTGATTGAAAAAGGCCCTAAAGATTTATGTTATACAACGTTTGACATGTTTGAACGAACGTAAATATATATTTTTTGCACATTCGTGACGACAAGTCCCGCGCGCCTCGTACATTTTGAGTAGCCTTTGGAACGCGCTAACAAGAAGGAGCTATTGGGACATAAATTATTAACTTTTTCGAACAAAACTACATTTGTTGTGGACCTGATATTCCTGGAAGTGCCTTCTGATGAAGATAATCAAAGGTAAGTGAATATTTACAATAGTATATTTGATTTTAGATGACTCCAAGATGGTGCTAACCTGTATCGCCTAGCCTATTTTTCTGAGCATAGCACCTCGTTTATTGCAAAGTGTGATTTCCCAGTAAAGTTATTTTTAAATCTGGCAATGCGGTTGCATTCACGAGATGTTAATCTATAATTCTTTGAATGACAATATTATATTTGACCAATGTTTTCGAATAGTAATTTTGTAAATTGTAGCGCTGATCCACCGGAAGCATTTGAGGGAAAATATTTTCTGAACGTCACGCGCCGATGTAAAATGCTGTTTTTATATAAATATGAACTTTATTGAACAAAAAATGCATGTATTGTGTAACATGATGTCCTAGGAGTGTCATCTGATGAAGATTGTCAACGGTTAGTGCTGCATTTAGCTGTGTTTTGGGTATTTGTGATGCATGCTAGTTGCTTTGAAAATGGCAGTGTGATTATTTTTGGCAGGGGACTCTCCTAACATAATCTAATGTTTTGCTTTTGCTGTAAAGCCTTTTTGAAATCGGACAACGTGGTTTGATTCAGGAGAGGTGTATCTATAAAATGGTGTAAAATAGTCATATGTTGGAGAAATTGAAGTTATAGCATTTATGAGGTATTTGTATTTCGCGCGACGCGATTCCACTGGCTGTTGACAAGGGTGGGACGCAAACGTCCCAGGTTCCCAGACAGGTTAATAAAGCATTTTTTGGAGTACACGTGTGGAAGCATCTACTTTCATTATACATTGTATTTTTAATTTACTCAAGTGTTTCCTTTATTTTGGCAATTTCCTGTAGAGACATCTCTCTTCACCTGACCTGGCTTGGGGTGTTTGGAGGGCCTAGGTCAGGGGTCCCGAACTACGTTCAGCCACGGGCCATTTTTTTCTTGAGTGGATGATCAATCATTTGTACACTGCAAACTGACCGCAAGAAGCCCAAAAATATAAAATATTTTCCTAAAACATAATCATTTTAAACCTTGATTACATTGGGATATGATCACATCTCTCTATTATGCGTGGAAAACTTAGAAACAGATTTCCCAAATTAAAATGGCCTATACACCCCCCCAACCCCCCCCCCCCCCCCCCCCCCCACACACAAATAGATATTTAGTTTTTCTGCTTAGAAACCTTGGGAGGCCAAATCAAATCAGCAGCTTATTGAACAGTGGAGTGACTGATAGATCTCAAACACTGAGGACGAAACAGTGGCATGAATCAAATGTCTTCATTCTATTTTCCAAATCGCCCCTGTGACATACTTTTTTCGGTTCGTCTTCTTTTCAAAACTTCAGTAAAGTTCAGTGGATATACTCCGTAAAATCGGTAATGTTCTGTTTAAATGTCTCTATGCTTTTGTGGCCCTGTGGAATGAAGTTCAGACTTTAGAGAGATGAGAGGCTTAAGAAGTTGTACTCTATATTCCAAGACTGCTCCAGCACTTTCCAGTGCTGTGATGTCACTCATTCCTTTCCAGGGCTTTCCAAGGCCATCGCTCCGGCCCAGTTTGAGATTATTATTCAGCTTTGCGTCCCAAATGGCAACCTGTTCCCTATATAGTTTACTACTTTCGACAATGGCCCATTCAACTCTGGTCAAAAGTAGAGCACTTTATAGGGATTAGGATGCCATTTGGGATGCATTGAACTGAAATGTATATTACTACCAGGACTTCTACTTTTACAGACAGATTTACAATTCACTTATCACATTTTCTCCACTGGACCCACAGTCAGTGTCTTTGCATGCCAGATATAGTCCTTGGAAATTCAATGAAGGGAAGTAGACTTAAAAGAATGACTGCACATAGGTGCAGCTAATGTCGTTAGTAGAAATTATCAAGCCACCAACTAAAGATTAAATTAAATATGTATTTTTCACTTCATAATGCATTTGAGCTGTCAGATAGGAATGAAATTGGCAGGTCGTAAGGGAAGTTGTTAGGATTTAAAACTTGTAATGTTGGACATCTGCTTTTTTTAAGTTCGTATTTAGATTAATTTCAGTTAGCTACCTACAGTACCTAGTTATGTCAACCACTCCATCTCCCATGTTTTGGAATATTCACCCTCTGAATGGCACACATGGATCTTTCTATAAATAAATGGGGCCAATATGGGATAACATTTGGGATAACAAATGGTCCAGCGCCCACATCACTCTCTGCCACATGGCCTCTATCTAACTGTACCATTTTGTTTCTCTCCATCGCCCACACACTTTGAACATTTAGATAATAAAGCATTTTACTTTTCCATTGTGTTAACGACAGAGGATTGGTTGATTATCAGTTTTTAAGTATACATTTTTTCAAGATGATTGACGAGAAAATATCATGCAACCCATCGGGTATCTCACTGCACACTCACATGCCATGTCTTGAAATATGCAGACAGGTTAAAAGTACATTTACTTTGTAATACTTCTGACAACCAACTTTCTAACTCCGCCCATAACTTTTGGACTTTCTAATATTCCCAGAAGGCATGGATTATTGAGTCATTGTTAGTTTTATACTTAAGACATGGCTCTGCCGTTGTGCTGTAGAATTTTTGAGTTTTGTCTATTATGACCTAATTGGTCCCACTTTAAATGACATTCAGCTTATAAAGCCTTCATAATGCTTTCATAAGCGCTACATAAATGTGTTACAAAGTATCATAACCGTGTGACATAATCACCAATGTCAAATAACTCAGTTTTTAATTTTTATTTGACTAGGCAAGTCAGTTAAGAACAAATTCTTATGTACAATGACGGCCTACCGGGTAACAGTGGGTTATCTGCCTTGTTCAGAATGACAGATTTCTACCTTGTCAGCTCAAGGATTCGATCCAGCAACCTTTCGGTTACTGGCCCAACGCTCTAACCACTAGGTTACCTGCTGCTCCAAAATGTTGAATATGTTATAAACATGTGCTTTATAAAGAGTGACATGTTGTGCTGAACGATGGCACATGCTCTAAAGTCATGTTAGTCACATTACACCTAATCTTAGGTCCCAGACACTTCCGCCCAAATGTGCGGAATGTCTGGTGGACCAACGCATCAAACTTGTCCTTCATTAGTCAGGGTTAGGTTTCAAAGAACATTTTAAGAATAGAAATTGTGGAAATGGGCAGGGTTTAGACATCATTATGACTTGGTGGCTCTCCTTCAGAAATTAGCAGAATGTTAATTACCTATTTATTGACACTTAATGTAGTAATACTTAGTTTGAAGTGAGACACCTTCAGTCATTCATAACAAATCCATAAAGACTCTATATTGCATGATGCTGTACTTAGTTGAAACTCAGACCCCTTTCATAATTTATAAGACATACATAAATGTCAGACACCTTTGGTGATTCATAACACATGCATAAAGGCTTAATAATGCAAGCACAAATGTATTAACACTTAGGGAATGATCAAAAACAGCTAAAATAAATAGATGTTAAAGATGTTTACAACACACATTTCTTTCTTTTGTTTTTACAATAAATACATGAAGTTTCAAAATGTTCCATACACACTATTTCGCTCATATTTTGTATACAAATTTGTTTACATCCCTGTTAGTGAGCATTTCTCCTTTGCCAAGATAATCCATTCACCTTAAAGGAGTTGCATATCAAGAAGCTGATTAAACAACATGATCATTACACAGGTGCACCTTGTGCTGAGGACAATAAAATGTGCAGTTTGGTCACACAACACAATGCCAGAGATGTCTCAAGTTTTGAGGGTATGTGCAATTGGCATGCTGACTGCAGGAATGTCCACCAAAGCTGTTGCCAGAGAATTTGGCAGTACATCTAACCAGCCACACAACCGCAGACCATGTGTAACCACGCCAGCCCAGGACCTCCACATCCGGCTTCTTTACCTGCTGGATCGTCTGCGGAATTTCTGCACTAACTGTCAGAAACTGTCGCAGCGAAGCTCATCTGCATGCTCATCGTCCTCACCAGGATCTTGACTTGACTGCAGCTCGGCATCGTAGCCAACTTTAGTGGGCAAATGCTTACCTTCGATGGCCACCACTGGCATACTTGAGAAGTGTGCGCCTCATGGATGAATCCTGGTTTCAACTGTACCAGGCAGATGGCAGACAGCGTGAATGGCGTAGTGTGGGTGAGCGATTTGCTGATGTCAATGTCAACATAGTTCCCAATAGTGGCAGTGGGGTTATGGTATGTGCAGGCATAAGCTATGTACAACGAACACAAATGCATTTTATCGATGGCAATTTGAAAGGACAGAGATACCGTGACGAGATTCTGAGGCCCATTGTCGTGCCATTCATCCAATGATTTGAAATAACAATTGAGGTAGCTATGTAATCTAACTCAACAATTAACTACTACAAAAAATGTATATTACAATAAAAGAAAAGGTTAACTTGTTTTTTCACTGTCCAGAGGCATCACAATTTTGTGAACTCATCACATGTGCACATTGACATTGACATTGGTGGTTTTGTCAAAGTTATGGCACTTTTATGAACACTTTATAGAGCATATAAATATGTTTATAGATAATTTGTGACATATTTATGTAGGCTTTATGAAGCCTTTATAAGCTGCATGTCATTTAAAGCGGGGCTGTATAGGTCACCTATGATATGAATATCCTTTTCTGACTCATGATTGCTCTGATGTCCTCAAGATTGCTTTTTAAAGCTGTCATGGAAATACATGTATTTCCTATAACCAAGTAATTTACGGTTTCTCCGCGTTTAATTTTCCATGCAGACCAATTTATTGGTGAATACTGAAAAGCTTTCCAAGGATTGTTCCATAGGGTTGTGTGTTTAGGGAGTGATATTGTTTGGACCCCAGGAAGAGTAGCTGCTGCATTGGCAGGGGATCTAATAAATACAAATACTGGTTCTTGTAGAATACTTTAATGTTCTTCCATGTTGTTATAGTGTTCTTAACTATGCAGTTGTTGATTTTCTTAGCTTTATCCTTAGAAAATAGGCATGGGGATGACCTCAATGTTGTGCAATTGTATAATTTATATAATTGTACATACTGTATAGGGCCTAATCCCCCCCCCCAATTTTTTTTTTTTATATATTAATAATACAAGTATTGCATTGATATTCAAACGAATATTCCATTCTAAAATATGCGAGAATAATGTGGACATTGTCTGACTAAATAGATTGGATACATGCATGGCGATTTTTCTGTTACTTACGCAGGCACGGATAATAAAGCCATGAATAGCAATAGCATTCATCTCACCATCTGAATCAACTTTTGAATCTCACCATTGCTGTTTTTTGGTCATTTTCTCATTATAAAAACAAAGGTTCCTCTTTTAATGAAAGGATTTGTTTGGAAAATCAAGTTGAAGCCAACATTAAATGTTGTCGTCCTCATAATAACCACACGTGGTTTTACTGCAACAGAGCTGCGCAACAGCCTTCAATTGAAGCAGTGGGAAACAAACAAAAGTGGCCACCTCTCACAAAAACTGATCAAAAATGAAATCAAGGATAATTATAAGGGAGTATTTTATGTTCTTAGCTTAAACAGTTTATGGGAAAACAAATCCAAAATAATAAATGTGATTGCAAAATCGCATGCCTCTAACCGAAAGAGTCACCTTTACATTTAAAGCCTAAATCGATACTGTCATTAATGTTCGTTATTCAATAATTATGCGTAACACTTTTTGAATGCCATTTTGTGTCCAGCTGATTAGTTAGTTATCCAGTGATATTTTCACACATTATCATCTGATCCAGGAAGCAGTTAAATGTTTTGAATAACAGTCAAGCAACGAACAGCTGTTGAGATGCAAGTGCAAGGGCTGGAAAAAGGTGTTCATGAAGAATGTCCAGTATATTTTGGTGTCTCATTCCTTATACTGGTGTAGACAGTTGTACCTCTATCCATGTTGGAACTAATATCCTTAGCGAATTGATGTTGATCATCTGCTTGATGTACAGCAGGGTCTTGTAAGATTTAACAGAGAAAGCATCAAGTTAATGTGTTCATGTTTTCAGATATTTTGTGCCTCGTATTGGACAAGGAGTCAACCTACATTGCACAATTGTACAGGATAGATTATTGTGCAACGCCCAACACTATTCCTATAAAAGATTCTGGATATAATAACAACAAATTACATAGCCTAGTGGGTTTATTCACAATATGATCTGGTAAACAAATGCATTTTGTTTTCCATATTAAACCTGCAATTTTAATGAACTTGAAGCTCAGAAATTCAAGGACTGGAGTACTAGGCCTACCATGGAAATCAGACATTTCCTCAATTTGTTTTTGAAAAGTCCTTGTAGTTCTTATAGTCAATTTAACCGCTTCCTGGATCAGATGATAATGTGTGAAAATATCACTGGATAACTAACTAATCAGCTGGACACAAAATGGCATTCAAAAAGTGTTACGCATAATTATTGAATAACGAACATTAATGACAGTATCAATTTAGGCCATAAGTGCAAAGGTGAATCTTTCGGTTAGAGGCATGCGATTTTGCAATCACATTTATTATTTTGGATTTGTTTGCCCATAAACTGTTTAAGCTAAGAACATAAAAAACGTCATAGTTAAGAACACTATAACAACAAAATGAACCGTATTCTACAATACCACTCTCTGAAAACACAACCTTATGGAACAATCCTTGGATAGCTTTTCAGAATTCAGCGATAAATTGGTCCAGATGGAAAACTGAAGGCATGGAAACCGTAAATTACTTGGTTCCAGGAAATAACTTTGGACTCACCAATGTAGATAGTTTCAAATACATACAACTTAGAACTTAAAAATAACTGATGTTGGCATAAGATGGAGGGAAAATAGTGCATAACAAATGAAATTACAGTTAACAAAAATGTTGTCTTAATCTAGTATAAACTAATGTATCAAATGTATTATATACAGTGTATTCGGGAAGTATTCAGACCCCAATCTACACACAATACACCATAATCACAAAGAAAAATCTGGTTTTTATAAATTTTTTCACATTTATAAAAATAAAAAACTGAAACATCTTATTTACATAAGTATTCAGACCCTTTGCTATGAGACTCGAAATTTACCTCAGGTGCATCCTGTTTCCATTGATCATCTGTGAGATATTTCTCCAACTTGATTAGAGTCCACCTGTGGTAAATGCAATTGATCAGACATGATATAAGGTCCACAGTTGACAGTGCATGTCAGAGCAAAAACCAAGCCATAAGGTCGAAGGAATCGTCAGTAGCAGTAGAGCTCTGAGACAGGATTGTGTCGAGGCCCCGATCTGGGGAAGGGTACCAAAACATTTCAGCAGCATTGAAGGTCAACAAGAACACAGTGGAATCCATCATTTAAATGGGAGAAACTCTTCAAATACAGGTGTGCCAAGCTTGTAGCGTCATACCCAAGACTAGTTGAGGCTGTAATCACTGCCAAAGGTGATTCAACAAAGTACTGAGTAAAGGGTCTGAATACTTACGTAAATGGAATATTTCTGTAAAAAAAAATTGCTTAGAATTCAAAAATTGGTTTTTTCTTTGACATTGTGGAGTATTGTGTTTTGATTGATGAGGAAAAAAACGATTTAATCCATTTTAGAACAGGGCTGTAATGTAAAAAAAAAAAAAAAAAAAAATTGAAGGGGTCTGAATACTTTCCAAATGCACTGTTAGAGACAAATTTCACAAATTCTACAGCACAATGGCAGTCATGTCTCAAGAGTAAACCTAATAATGACTCAATAATCCATGCTTTCTGGGAATGTTATGAAGTCCAGAAGTTGTGGGTGGAGGTAGAAAGTTAGCTGTCAGAAGTATTACAATGTAAGTTTACCTTTAATTAGTCTGTCTGCATATTTCAAGACATTGGGTGTAGTGGACACTCCTCTTGAGAAAATATATATCGTGCCTTCAGAATGTATTGATACCCCTTTGATTTATTCCACATTTTGTTATGTTTGAGCCTTAATAAAAATTGAATAAATGTATGTTTTTTCTCACCCATCTACACACAATACCCCATGATGACAAAATGAAAGCATGTTTTTATATATTTTAGCAATAATGAAATACAGAAATACAGCATTTTTCCTATTTTGTTGCCTTACAACCTGGAATTAAAATAGATTTTTGGAGGGTTTGTATCATTTGATTTACACAACATGCTTACCACTTTGAAGAAGCAAAATACATTTTTTTCTGAAACAAAAAGACAGAACTTGAGCGTGCATAACTATTCATCCCCCCCCAAAGTCAATACTTTGTAGAGCCACCTTTTGCAGCAATTACAGCTGCAAGTCTCTTGGGTTATGTCTCTATAAGCTTGGCACATCTAGCCACTGGTATTTTTTGCTCATTCTTGAAAGGCAAAACTGCTCCAGCTCCTTCAAGTTGGATGGGTTCCTGCATGTGTAAAGCAATCTTTAAGTCATACCACAGATTCTAAATTGGATTGAGGTCTGGGCTTTGACTAGGCCATTCCAAGACATTTAAATGTTTCTCCTTAAACCACTCAAGTGTTGCTTTAGCAGTATGCTTAGGGTCATTGTCCTGCTGGAAGGTGAACCTCTGTCCCAGTCTCAAATCTCTGGAAGACTGAAACTGATTTCCCTCAAGAATTTCCATGTATTTAGCGCCATCCATCATTCCTTCAATTCTGACCAGTTTCCCTGTCCCTGCTGATGAAAAACATCCCCACAGGGATGATGTTCTCACGGTGATGAAAGGTGTTGGGTTTGCGGTGGACTTGGTGTTTTCCTTGATGGCCAAAAACATCAATTTTTGTCTCATCTGACCAGAGTACCTTCTTCCATATGTTTGGGGAGTCTCCCTCATGCCTTTTGGCAAACACCAAATGTGTTTGCTTATTTCATTCTATAAGCAATGTTTTTTTTCTGACCACTCTTCCGTAAAGCCCAGCTCTGTGGAGTGTACGGCTTAAAGTGGTCCTATGGACAGATACTCCAATCTCCTCTGTGGAGCTTTGCAGCTCCTTCAGGGTTATCTTTGGTCTCTTTGTTGCCTCTCTGATTAACGCCCTTGCCTGGTCCGTGAGTTTTGGTTGGCGGCCCCCTCTTGGTAGGTGTGTTGTGGTGCCATATTCTTTCCATTTTTTAATAATGGATTTAATGGTGCTCCGTGGGATGTTCAAAGTTTCAGATATTGTTTTAGAACCCAACCCTCATCTGTACTTCTCCACAACTTTGTCCCTGACCTGTTTGGAAAGCTCCTTAATATTCATGGTGCCGCTTGCATGGTGGTGCCCCTTGTTTAGCGATGTTGCAGACTCTGGGGCCTTTCAGAACAGATGTATATATACTGGGATCATGTGACAGATCATATGACACTTAGATTGCACACAGGTGGACTATATTTAAATAATTATGTGACTTCTGAAGGTATTTGGTTGCACCAGATTTTGTTTAAGGGCTTCATAGCAAAGGTGGTGATTACATATGCACCCACCACTTTTCTGTTTTGGTCCTTAAGAGGTGTTAAACACTATTTTTGCACATTCAACTTATTTTGTGACTTGTAAAGAACATTTTTACTCCTGAACTTATTTAGGCTTGCCATAACAAAGGGGTTGAATGCTTATTGACTCATTACATTTCAGCTTTTCATTTTTAATAAATTTGTTAACATTTTGTAAAACAAAATTCAACTTTGACATTATGGGGTATTGTGTGTAGGCAATCCAGTGACCAGAAAATGTACCCGCCGATATCACTCTTCCGCATCTGTGGTGAAAGGTGCAGAGCTAGAGCGACGTTTGTCAGACCATGAGACGTCCTGAAAATCGGTCTGTAAGTGCTGTTATTGTTAAGTGTAAACATCTAGGAGAAACAATGTCTCAGCCGTAAAGTGGTAAGCCACACAAGCCCACAGAATGGGACCACAGAGTGCTGAAGCACGTAGCACGTCTGTTCTTCGGTTGCAACACTCATTACTGAGTTCCAAACTGCCTCTGGAAGCAAAGTCAGCACAAGAACTGTTCATCGGGAGCTTCATGAAATGGGTTTCCATGGCTGAGCAGCCGCACACAAGCCTAAGATCACCATGTGCAATGCCAAGCATCAGCTGGAGTGGTGTAAAGGTCGCCGCCATTGGATCTGGACCATTGGAAACGTGTTATCTGCAGTGATGAATCATGCTTCACCATCTGGCAGTCCAATGGATGAATCTGGGTTTGGCAGATGCCAGGAGGATGCTACCTGCCCCAATGCATAGCGCCAACTGTAAAGTGTGGTGGAGGAGGAATAATGTTCTGGAGCTGTTTTTCATGGTTCGGGCTAGGCCTCTTAGTTCCAGTGAAGGGAAAACTTAATGCTACAATATAGTGACATTCTGTGGCAGCAGTGTGGGGATGGTCCTTTCCTGTTTCAGCATGACAATGCCCCTGTACACAAAGTGAAGTCCATACAGAAATGGTTTGTCGAGATCGGTGTTGAAAAACTTGACTGCCCTGCACAGAGCCCTGACCTCAACTCCATTGAACATCTTTGACATGAATTGAAACGCCAACTGCAAGCCAGGCCTAATCGCCCAACATCAGTGCCTGAACTCACTAATGCTCTTGTGGCTGAACAGAAACAAGTCCCCAAAGCAATGTTCTAAAATCTTGTGGAAAGCCTTCCCATAACAGTGGAAGCTGTTATAGCAGCAAAGGCGGGACCAACTCCATACTAATACCCATGAGTTTGGAATGAGATGTTCAATGAGCAGGTGTCCACATACTTTTGGTCATGTGGTGTATTCTTTTTTTATTACTTGTTAAACAACATATTTTTCTCTGAGGAATTGCATTATTATAAAATAATATATTTTCAAAAATCTTTGCAAACAATATAGCTCAGTGTTAGTATTTATTTTATAGTATTTTTTGCTCATTTTTATAAAAAATGCCAATCATTTTTGAGGAGTCTGTCTAATAGCAGTCATCTAAATGTGGCCTCGGCGTTATGATATTGCCACGAGCAGCACCGCAGATATTGAGATGAGTGTAACGCAAGACTTTGCTCACAGACTGTCACACAAAGTACTGTATGTACACAGGTATGACCAAAACAGGGAAGAAGTTTAACCTCGCTTTTAACTTGGTTAGTTGTTGAGTAAATCAGCCAGATCCAGTGCCTTTCCACATTTTGTTATGTTACAGCCTTATTCTAAAATGGGTAAAAAAAAATCCTACACACACAAAGCAAAAACTGTTTTTTTAAATGTTTGCAAATGTATAATATATATTTTTTTAACCCTTTCACACGTACCATCATCATTCTACAGTGATCCCTGTACCATACGATCACACCGGTGTGATTAGAACGCTTATTTAGAACGCTTATTTAGAATGGCCAGTTTCGAATGACGCAACAATCAGCATTTGAGCTGGCCACACTGTTTTTTCAGAAACATTTTGCACAAACAGTCCTTACAAAGTTACGTACAGAAATTGGGCAGTTTATTTTTGGATGCAATGTTCAGACATTCACAGAAGTATCTACAGCATGTCACAATCATCCAAACCGGAAAAATGTAGGCTACATTTGTCCTAGCGCTAACTGAGGAACGATTGAGGTTACACAAGCAGTCATATTTGTATAACTCTCGCTGACAAACTACAATAGGAATTAGCTAATAGAAATGACTATTTAATCACATCACGGGTGAGCTCACCATTGATCGAAATAATTAAGTAAAACTCTCTCTAGAAATCAAAAGTAATCCGACAATGGATAGTTTCGAGGGGGGGGGGGTGTCTACCATCGTTCACATCCCACCATTCATTTCCGGAAGTCCTCAAAACATTTGTGAACCGTTACTCATCTCATTTTGCTATAATATCTTTGGTCCGACAGACAATTTCGTGAAACCCAGAATGCATTGTTTGTCAACAAACATGGCTCCACACACAGCTGGAATTAACTTAGCTCATCATAATCAGTACAACCTCACAAAAAAGTATTTTACACATAATATGTGCCCATTACAATCTATGCAAGAATCGGAATGCATGATTTGTTACCGGTAATTGAAAACGTGAATAAAACAGTAAATAATTACTACACAAAACATTTTCTGATAGTGATTAATTGATAGAAGTGGCGCATCCCGGCAGTCAATCACGTAACCTCTCACTCCCACTCTGCGCCATTCAGTGTTGATGTTTATGTATGTAGCTAGTGAGCTAAGCTGTAGCATTAGCAGTGTCTTTCAAAAGGAGACAACTCACAAATGTGGAAATTCTGGAGTTTTTTTCTAATTCTGACAATGAGTCTGAGTATGAAAGTCAGCAATCAGATTCTGACAGTGACAGTGAGGAGCTGCCCCCCAACCTTGTAGCCATTGAGAACCCTGAATCTGAAGATCCTTTGTCCACTGATGAAGTCCCAGGTCCCTTTGAAGATGCTGGTGGTGATAGAGGCAGACCAACAGTGGATGAAGTACAGGAGTTCTGTGGTAGCTGGAAGGCCACCAGCCATTTCACCCCTCCTGGCCCTGCTGTTTGCTTTGATGAGTCCCAGTCTGGAGTGCAACGCCCCTTGCCATTTCCAACTGAGGTGAAGTGCTTCAAGTTGTTTCTGACAGAGGAGGTGGTGGGAGACATAGTAGAGGAGACCAATCACTCTGCCTTGGAGCTACAGGAGAAGAGAGAGCCAGGAGTGGGGGGGAAACTCGCTAAATGGGTGACAACCACAATTAGTGAAATGTATACCTTCCTGGTGACAGTCCTTCTCATGGGGATAGTAAAGAATAACTCCCTAAGAGACTACTGGAGCACAGATCCTATTTTTGCAACTCCCTTCTTTGCCACCCTCTTTTCCCAAGACCGCTTCCTAGTTCTGCTGCGATGCCTGCATTTCATCAACAATGCTACTGCCATCCTAAATGACCCGTTATACAAAAGAAGAAATGTTCTTATCAGCCTGACATCAGCATTTGGTCAGGTCTTTGTGCCATACAAGGACCTATGCATTGATGTGTCCCTGATGTTATAGAAAGGTAGGCTGCCGTTCCGTCCATGACCATGCTGGCTCCTCATCTCGGCAAGGGACACACTTTGTATGTGGACAATTGGTACAGCAGTCCCACACTCTTCCAGCATCTGCTCTGCAACAGCACAGGGGCCTGTGGCACAGTCAGGTCGAACAGGAAGGGGATGCAGGAAGATGCAGAGAGGGGAGGTGGAGTTCAAGGAGAACGGTCAACAGCAGGCAGTAAAGTGGCATGACAAATGAGACGTCCATGTCCTCTCCACTGTCCATACAGCAACCATGTTGGCCACAGGGAAGGTGGACCACCTGTGTGCTTGACTATAACCTCAAAATGGGGGCAGTGGATAAGGCGGACATGATAAACAGCTTTGTGGAATGCACTCGGAAAACGACCAAGTGGTATAAGAAGATATTTTTCCATCTGATCGACACTGCTGCCCTCAACTGCCACGTAGTTCACTGCAACTAACAGGTGAGATGATTACTGAACTGCGCCACTTGGGAGTCATAAGGCCAGGGTAGCTTCAAAATACAACACAAGCTAATACTTCTCTGACGCAATTAACATTGTTTTTTTCAGAGCTAATAGAAGAATGTAGCTAGCTACATAAGCACGATTGAATATAACACCATAAAGTTTATGAAATTAGTAACGTTACCTCACGTGTCTGCAGTTATAAGAAATATACACAAATATATTATGCTCCATACATACAGTAAGCTACAATAGAAGACAGTGGCCTCCATCATTCTTAAATGGAAGAAGTTTAGAACCACCAAGACTCTTCCTAGAGCTGACCTCACGACCAAAGTGAGCAATAGGGGGAGAAGGGCCTTGGTCAGCGGGGTGACCAAAAACCCGATGGTCACTCGGACAGAGCTCTAGAGTTCCTCTGTGGAGATGGGAGAAACTTCCAGAATGACAACCATCTTTGCAGCACTCCTCCAATCAGGCCTTTATGGTAGAGTGGCCAGACGGAAGCCACTCCTCAGTAAAAGGCACATGACAGCCCGCTTGCAGTTTGCCAAAAGGCACCAAAAGGACTCTCATACCATGAGAAACAAGATTCTATGGTCTGATGTAGCCAAGATTGAACTCTTTGACATGAATGCCAAGCGTCATGTCTGGAGGAAACCTGGCACCATCCCTACGGTGAGGCACGATGTTGGCAGGATCATGCTGTGGGGATGTTTTTCAGCGGCAGGGACTGGGATACTAGTCAGGATCGAGGGAAAGATGAAAGGAGCATAGTACAGCGAGATCCTTGATAAAATCTTGCTCTAGAGCGCTCAGGACCTCAGACTGTGTTGAAGGTTCACCTTCCAAAGGACATTGACCCTAAGCACACAGCCAAGACAACGCAGTAGTGGCTTCGGGACAAGTCTCTGAATGTCCTTGAGTGGCCCAGCCAGAGCCCGGACTTCAACCCAATCGAACATCTCTGGAGTGACCTGAAAATAGCTGTGCAGCATCTCTCCCCATCCAACCTGACAGAGCTTGAGAGGATCTGCAGAGATGAAAGGGAGAAACACCCCAAATACATGTGTGCCATGCTTGTAGCGTCATACCCAAGAAGACTTGATGCTGTAATCGCTGCCTACGGTGCTTCAACAAAGTACTGAGTAAAGGGTCTGAATACTTATGTAAATGTGATATTTCAGTGTTTTTTATATAAATTGCAAACATTTCTAAAAACCTGTTTTTAATGGTGCATTGTGTGTAGGTTGATGAGGCAGTTTTTTTTTTTAATCCAATTTAGAATAAGGCTGTAATGAAATGTGGAAAAAGTCAAGGGGTCTGAATACATTCTGAAGGCACTGTACTGCTGTTTACTTCATGCATCACTGAGTCTACCTTTTAATATTCCGTTTTTGAAATGTCTCAAACATTATAAAATAAAAAAAGGCATCTCTTAGGAGTATTTTAGCCCTAATTCATTTTGGCTCAGCATGTTGCAGCACTCCCAATGGGCCTCATCATTATGTTTCCCAATATCTGAGAAGCAGCTAATAAAGGCAGGCAGCACAGATGCCAACTGCATTTTGACAGTAACCCCGAGCTTATGCGGTGACCTATCTATTTGCTAATGAAGGCCCAGAAGGCACGGATTGACATTTCTCTCTTGTTTGTGTCATTCAGAGGACTGGATCTATGAGAAGCTGTGCAATGGATGGGTCCTAAATAACAACCTATTCCCTATATTTAGCGAATAGGGTCCCGTTTGATATGCAGCCAGTGTGTCAGGTGATGAGGGGCTTGTGATGCAGAGACCATTAATTGGAGAGGGTGTAATTATCACACAGTTTCTAAGTAAGGAAGGGAAATATGGTGTAACAAAAACAAGCAAAATTCATTGTTCCATTTAACCCTCTTTTTCTGCAACCTGTCTCTTCGTGTGCCTCATGTAAAAGGTTGATCTCACTCAAAAGTTGTATTACAATCCATTCAGACAGTTATAAATACCTCTGCGCTTGTTTACAATATGACTTTGTGTTGCATTAGACTGCATCACAGTCAGAATACTGTTCCAGTCCCATTTCATATTGTGACAGCTTTGTCAAAGGCACTTGCCAATTTCTGCTGCATTCTACATCTAACTAGCTCTCACAGTCTCACGTCAGAATTTGATGTTCATCCAAAGTTCTTCCAAGCATCAAATCTTGAAGTGTTTAAGGCATGGCATAAGGTTTGGGATAGGTTTAAAACAAAAATCTCAAAAACCACTTTCTATCGCTGGATTCAAAAATGCATCCTTTGGCACCAGAGGCAGATGCTTACTCCCATCCATCATCTCCTACAATGCCTTAGCAAAACCAAAACCAAAACCTACTTGAAGTTAACAGCGCTCACTGTTGCCCCTAGTGACTGGTTACCACAATCTCCCAACGTCCTCAGACATCATTTTTAAAATTTTATTTAACCTTTATTTAACTAGGCAAGTCAGTTAAGAACAAATTCTTATTTACAATGATGGCTTACCGGGGAACAGTGGGTTAACTTCCTTGTTCAGGGGCAGAACAACATATTTTTTACCTTGCCAGCTTGGGGATTCGGTCCAGCAACATTTTGGTTGCTGGCCCAATGCTCTACCCATCAGGCTACCTGCCGCCCCAGACATCAAATCAAATATTATTTGTCACATGCACTGAATACAACAGGTGTAGACCTTACAGTGAAATGCTTACTTACAAGCCCTTAACCAACAATGCAATTTTAAGAAAATACAGAAAAAGTAAGAGATAAGAATAACAAATAATTAAAGAGCAGCAGTAAATAACAGTAGCGGGGCTATATACAGGGGGTACCGGTACAGAGTCAATGTGCGGGGACACCGGTGTCGAGGTAATTGAGGTAATATATACATGTAGGTAGAGTTATTAAAGTGACTATGCATAGATAAAAACACAGAGTAGCAGCAGCGCTGGGGGGGGGGGTGAGGGGGCAATGCAAATAGTCTTGGTAGCCATTTGATTAGATGTTCAGGAGTCTTATGGCTTGGGGGTAGAAGCTGTTTAGAAGCCTCTTGGACCTAGACTTGGCGCTCCGGTACCAATTGCCATGCGGTAGCAGAGAGAACAGTCTATGACTAGGGTGGCTGGAGTTTTTGAACATTTTCAGGGCCTTCCTCTGACACCGCCTGGTATAAATGTCCTGGATGGCAGGAAGCTTGGCCCCAGTGATGTACTGGGCCGTATGCACTACCCTCTGCAGTGCCTTGCGTTGGAGGCCGAGCAGTTGCCATACCAGGCAGTGATGCAACCCGTCAGGATGCTCTCGATGGTGCAGCTGTAAAACCTTTTGAGGATCTGAGGACAAATCTTTTCAGTCTCCTGAGTTGGAAAAGGTTTTTTCGTGGCCTCTTCACGACTGTCTTGGATGTGAAGGGACCATGTTAGTTTGTTGGGGATGTGAACGCCAAGGAACTTGACGTTCTCAACCTGCTCCACTTCAACCCCATCAATGAGAATGGGGGAATGCTCGGTCCTCCTTTTCCTGTAGTCCACAGTCATCTCCTTTGTCTTGATCATGTTGAGGGAGAGGTTGTTGTCCTTGAACCAAGCAGTCAGGTCTCTGACCTCCTCCCTATAGGCTGTCTCATCGTTGTCGGTGATCAGGCCTACCACTGTTGTGTCATCGGCAAACTTAATTATGGTGTTGGAGTCGTGCCTGTCCATGCAGTCATGAGTGAACAGGGAGTACAGAAGGGGACTGAGCACACACGCGTGACGGGCCCTGTGTTGAGGATCAGCGTGGCGGATGTGTTGTTACCTAACCTTACCACCTGGGGGTGGCCCGTCAGGATGTCCAGGATCCAGTTGCAGAGGGAGGTGTTTAGTCCCAAGGTCCTTATCTTAGTGATGAGCTTTGAGGGCACTATGGTGTTGAATGCTGAGCAGTAATCAATGAATAGCATTCTCACGTAAGTGTTCCTTTTGTCAAGGTGTGAAAGGGCAGTGTGAAGTGCAATAGAGATGGCATCATCTGTGGATTTGTTGGGAAGTTATGCAAATTGGAGTGGGTCTAGGGTTTCTGGGATAATGGTGTTGATGTGAGCCATGACCAGCCTTTCAAAGCATTTCATGGCTACAGACGTGAGTGCTACGGTTTGGTAGTCATTTAGGCAGGTTACCTTCGTGTTCTTTTGCACAGGGACTATGGTGGTCTGCTTGAAACATGTTGTTATTACAGACTCAGACAGGGAGAGGTTGGACATGTCAGTGAAGACCATTGCCTGTTGTTCAGCGCATGCTCGGAGCACACGTCCTGGTAATCCATCTGGCCCTGTGGCATTATGAATATTGACCTGTTTTAAAAGTCTTACTCACATCGCCTGCGGAGAGGATGATCACACAGCCGTCTGGAACAGTATTACTTGCCTCAAAGCGAGCATAGAAGAAATGTAGCTCGTCTGGTAGGCTCATGTTACTGGGCAGCTCTCGGCTGTGCTTCCCTTTGTACTCTGTAATGGTTTGCAAGTCCTGCCACATCCGACGAGCGTCGTAGCCAGTGCAGTACGATTCAATCTTGTCCTGTATTAATGATTTGCCTGTTTAATGGTTCGTCGGAGGGCATAGCGGGATTTCTTATAAGCTTCAGGGTTAGAGTCCCACTCTTTGAAAGCGTCAGCTCTACCCTTTAGCTCAGTGCGAATGTTGCCTGTAATCCATGGCTTCTGGTTGGGGTATGTACATACAGTCACTGTGGGGACGACGTCGTCGATGCCCTTATTGATGAAGCCAGTGACTGCTGTGGTGTACTCCTCAATGCCATCGGAAGAATCCCAGAACATATTCCAGTCTGTGCTAGCAAAACAGTCCTGTAGTTTAGCATCTGTTTATCTGACCACTTTTTTATAGACCGAGTCAATGGTGCTCCTTGCTTTACATTTTTCTTGTAAACAGAAATCAGGATGATAGAATAATGGTCAAATTTGCCAAATGGAGGGTGAGGGAGAGCTTTGTTCGCGTCTCTGTGTGTGGAGTAAAGGTGGTCTAGAGATTTTTTTTCCTCTGGTTGTACATTTAACATGTTGATAGAAATGTTGGGGCTAGGGGGCAGTATTGAGAATTTTGAAAAAAATATGTGCCCATTTTTAACTGCCTCCTACACCAACTCAGAAGCTAGGATATGCATATTATTAACCGATTTGGATAGAAAACACTCTGAATTTTCTAAAACTGTTTGAATGGTGTCTGTAAGTATAACAAAACTCATATGGCAGGCAAAAACCTGAGAAAAATACAACCAGGAAATGAGAATTTTGTGGCTGTACTATTTTCGAGTCATTGCTAATAGATCACACAGTGACAAAGGATTCATTTCGCACTTCCTACGGCTTCCACTAGATGTCAACGATCTTTATAAAGTTGTTTGAAGCGTCTATGATGAACAGATACCGGATGACAAGGAAGAGAAGTTGACGACCCTGGGATGTCGTCACTTCATTATTGCACGCACCTGCGCGTTCATGTGAGTTCATGTGAGGCAAGACATTTTTCAAAAACGTTTTTCAAGACACAGGAGAGGTCGGGTTGAAATATTACTGATGCTTCACGTTAAAAATGGCCCTAAAGATTGATGCTAAACAACGTTTGACATGTTTGAACAAACGTAAATAGATTTTTTTTTTACTTTTCGTCGTGACTTCCCCCCCCTGCCCTACTTTTGAGTACCCTACCGAAGCGCTAACAACATGGAACAACTTGGAGTTATTTGGACATAAATTATGAACTTTGTCGAAAGAAACCACATTTGTTGTGGACCTGGAATCCTGGAAGTGCCTTCTGATGAAGATAATCAAAGATAAGGCATTATTGACAATAGTATTATTGATATTAGATGGTTACAAGATGATGCTAACCTGTATATCCTAGCCTATTGTTCTTAGCACAGCACCCCATTTATTGCAAAGTGTGATTTCCCAGTAAAGTTATTTTGAAATCTGGCAATGTGGTAGCATTTACGAGATGTTAATCTATAATTCTTTGAATGACAATATTATAATTTACCAATGTTTTCGAATAGTAATTTTGTAAATTGTAACGCTGTTTCACCGGAAGCATTTGAGGGGAAAAAAATTCTGAATTTCACCGCTACTGTAAAATGTTATTTTTGGATATAAATATGAACTTGATGGAACAAAAAATTCATGTATTGTATAACATAATGTCCTAGGAGTGTCATCTGATGAAGATTGTCAAAGGTTAGTGCATAATTTTAGCTGGTTATCTGCTTTTGGTGACGCCTGTCTTTGAATTGACAAAACATTACACACAGCTATTATCAATGTACTCTCCTAACATAACCTAACTTTATGCTTTCGCCGTAAAGCCTCTTTGAAATTGGACAATGTGGTTCGATTTAGGAGATGTTTATCTTTCAAATGGTGAAAAATAGTTGATTGTTTGAGAAATTGAAATTATTAGATTCTTGCAGTTTTGAATTTCCCACCATGGTCTCTTGACAATAAATCCCAATACCGGGATCAGGTCCTCAACAGGTTTTAAGTTTCCCTGCATTAAAATATATGGATGGATGTCGAATACTGACTTGTATCACGAGTGACCTGGCTGTCTACATCAGCAGTGAGCTGGCTGAAAGTGTGGCAATAAGTCACAGGCCAGAAAGCAGACAGATACAGTCGATTCTTCAGAGGGAATCATTTGGTTGATATCTGGACAGGGTTATACCAGTTACTCAGAGCTTCTGTTCGCTTTTGGTATACTCCAGGGGTTGTCACTGTACACATTTTAACTTATCTTATCTGGCTATGTAAATACATCTGAACTATTGATAAATAACAAGTGCAATATTTAATCATATCCAGGTGGCAGACCGGAGCAGCATCTGTTCCGTGATTATAGGATGCAATATTTGTTTACTCTCTGGCAAATTTCCTTATTTCCAATTCCCATAGGGTGCGGGGGTGGATTCTAATTTGACACAGAAACATATATAACAACTGTGCTTTTGGGATAATTTAAAGCTCTAAGGGGAAACTTGGCACTGATTCAAGTCTTCATTAGAATAGGCAGCATCCAAGGAGCATTATCTTCAATATTGTATTTCAATTCCCTGTGCTAAGTGTGGTGTTTCCATGGAAATTAATAAATGAGGTGACTTCCCACCCAGAGTTGTCAAAGAAAGAGCAAAAGAGTTTACAATTGAAATTAACAGCAGTATATTGCACCATTCAATGCCAAACTTCACAAGTCTCACTGTTGCGTCAAAAGACAGGTATTCATATTCAAGGCGTTCAGATTTTCAACTGATTTCAAAGATAAAACACCAGCAGGGGGCGAAAGAGTGTATGCATTGTGGAACCCATCATTAGCTTGTGTTTCCCTGGGGAACATATATACTGGTGCACCTTTGTGATAGCAGGTGGTGAAATGTTTGGTGAAAAAGCATTTCACTGGAAGTCCTTCACGGAAGAGGAGACTCTCATTCATACACATTCAGCTCATTTAGGATTCTGGAGACTCAACCGGTAGGCACATGGACATTGTTGTGTAAAATTGTTGCCAGTTAGGTGTTTATTTGTGTTGAGAATTGAGACCAATTGTCTAATTTAGTATATAGTATAATTTAGATAATATGACTACATTAAGATTATATATTTAATTTGAAATGACCTTACTTGAAGTAATGTATATTTATTTTTG
Source organism: Salmo salar (assembly GCF_965601325.2). Lineage (NCBI taxonomy): Eukaryota > Metazoa > Chordata > Actinopteri > Salmoniformes > Salmonidae > Salmo > Salmo salar. Next base: position 22,311,704 of record NC_138309.1, on the reverse strand, counting down.
TGTTTTGCCTTTAAAGGTTATCTAACTAACTAACTAAAATAAGTCAGAAGAAAATTGAGTTGTCCCTTGTGTCCTTCAGTCCTTAAAGGCCTTTTTCAAGTTTGGGCAAAGAGCTGCAGTGTGAACCATACACAACTTGACACTCACAATGCCAAGTAAAAACCAAAGAGCTAATGAACGATGACAAGGCAGATTAATTCAGGTTCTGTCTAAATTTAGGAATGCAATTGGCATCCATTACATTTCACTGAAGCCTATTCATGTTAGTGTCAGAATACAGCATGTTGGGGAAAAATATAATTTTTTTACAAGGCCATCACCTTGATACAACTGTCCTATAATCAGCTAGATGCACAGGCCAACACAACTACATTGTTAATTAAATGTCCCTGTATCCTGCCAAAGTTGGACAGAGAATCTAATTTGTCATGCATAAAGGAAACTGGCTATGCAATGAAAGCTCTGTTTCCTCATTGCCTTTTAAAAATACTATAGCTTTTTGTGAATACCAGCTGTTATACATTGTTCTTAGCTATAATGCAAACTCAAATATCATTGCTTAATACTTGCAAGACTTGGGTTTTGATTTATGCATTTAAACTGTATATCCATCCAACAGACAGAATTTGCAAAGCCCTGCCAACACTTTGTTACATGGCATTGTAAATTATTAACATCGTATATGATATTTATTCATAATCTTGATTACAAAGACGGTCCTTCCCTTACAGTTGACTGCACTGCAACAACTTGTTTTCAGCTAATCATTTAGCTAGCATAATGACAGAATCAATGCTTATTCTACACAGACAATTAACAATAGCCATGTAGCAGTTTTAACTTTTTACTTTTTATTAGGGTAAGACTATTACGTATATCAAGCCAGGGAGCCAACTTGAGCTGGTGCCAGAGCACCCACATGCTAGGTGGTGAATGTGATGCACTCACACTGGAGAAGCCTTTTCAACTTGTATGTGCTTCCTAGAATGTCACAGAGAATGTGTTACTGTTCATGGGGAGTTCAGGGTCATCTCGGACATTCACTAAAACCATTACTGACAGCTGGCTCCAATAGAGCCCTGTGGGCAACAATGATTCTCCATGGTACCCATTGTTTTCTAACATGTTATTTCTTCCTGGTCAAAGTGGAAAATAATGGCATGCTTCAAGTTTTGGCCTCCCACTATAGATGATATGCACTACCCTATGTCCCACTACCTTTTAAATATAGTACACTGTAAGGGGGTTACCATGAGTTTGACAGTAGCTTGAAGGCAGCTCACTGGCAAGTACAATTCTGTATTTCATGTTACAGTACAGCTACTGTACTATAAATATGGTATCAAAGCAAGTACTGTGTAATGACACTCAATACATTAATGTAGAATTGACTGTATTGTCCTGTAAAAAAAGTAATGCTACTGTAATTGGAATGAATGAAAGAATAGATTACTTAATGAAATTCATTGAGGGGAGAGGTTTGTATTTTACTGTAATTACAAGGGAGTGGTGCAAGCAGGTTGACTGCTAGGTAATGTGTTTAGACATTACTATATTAATGAATATTTGGTGTTTTGTATCACTTGATGGGGAAATTAAGCTTCCTGCAGCATTGAGGTTTTCCAGCCAATTGTGTCAAAAATGGATTCATTACTCAAGGTGTTGATTAACAGCATACACTAGTGGCACCTGCTGGTCAAAATAATTTAGAGCAGCCAAATTATTATAGATGTCCCACAAGCCGTAGCGTATGCGCAGTGTAGCCTTTTTGTCTTCAACCAAACCCAAACCAATCAGGGGGTTGTTTGACGGAACAAAGCTTTGGACGTCATTGATCACGTGCTTCTGATAAAGTGAAACAGGCATCAGCACACAGCTTCGAAGTACACTGCTTAGCAATTTGCCTCGGAGCTCTGGCATCAAACATAACATCATTATTCCAGAGGCCTTAACAAAGTCTTCCAAACTATAGGGCAAAACAGACCAAAAGGACTTGATGATTGAGTTGGAGGCATGCTTGGCCACATAGTCATGGGTGAACATGGAGTACCGGAGGGGGCTGAGCACACACCCGTGTGGTGCCCCAGTGTTGAGGATCAGCATAGAGGTGTTGTTTCCTACTGTTTAAGTTTTAATTAAGACTAGCTACCACTCCAATGTGTTCCATATACAAGTCAATGGGGCTCAACAAATAGTTAAAATAGTACAGCATTCTCACTCATGGATACAAGACTCCTGCAATAGCTTCCCACAATGCACCATATTTTACAGTATGCTACAGTAAAACATTTCAGAGTATTTTATTGTTGATAATATCCACAATTGTGTAAAATTTACAGTTTTCCTTTCCAGTGTAGGACACTTTAATTTTATGAAGGATCTTTCAAACAATCACTTGACAATTTTAGTGCATCCTCCCTGGGATCACTACTTAGAAGTATAACTATGTACAGTATGTCTACTATTGTGACTTGTTACTGGATGGCCTTTACAAGTCAAAGCAAATTTTATTGGTCACATGCACGTGTTTAGCAGATGTTATTGTGGGTGTAGCAAAATGCTTGTGCTTTTAGCTCTGACAGTGCAGTAATGTCTAACAAGTAATATCAAACAGTTTCATAACATATACCCAAAATTCACATAAATCTAAGTAAGGATTGTATTAAGAATATACAGTTGAAGTTTACATACACCTTAGCCAAATACATTTAAACTCAGTTTTTCATAATTCCTGACATTTAGTCCTAGTAAAAATTCCCTGTCCTATGTCTAGTGAGTCAGGTAAGGTACAGGTGATATGATCCTTAACTAGGCTCTCAAAGCACTACATGATGACAGAAGTGAGTGCTGCAGGGCGATAGTAATTTAGTTGAGTTACCTTTGCTTTCTTGGGTACAGGAACAATGGTGGACATCTTGAAGCAAGTGGGGACAGCAGACTGGGACAGGGAGAGATTGAATATGTCTATAACCACTCCAGCCAGCTGGTCTGTGCATGCCCTGAGGATGCAGCTAGGGATGCCATCTGGGTCGGAAGCCTTGTTAGAGTTAACACGCCGGTGGCACTGTGTTATCCTCAAAGCAGGTGAAGGTGTTGAGCTTGTGTCCACGACGTGGCTGGTTTTACCTTTGTAATCCGTGATTGTCTGTAGACCCTGCCACATACGTCTCGTGTCCGAAAGAAAATTCCCTGTCTTAGGTCAGTTAGGATCACCACTTTATTTTATGAATGTAAAATGTCAGAATAATATTAGTGTTTTATTTCTGCTTTTCTTTCATCATATTCCCAGTGGGTCAGAAGTTTAAATACACTCAATTAGTATTTGGCAGCATTGCCTTTAAATTGTTTAACTTGGGTCAAACGTTTCGGGTAGCCTTCAAAAGCTTCCCAGAATAAGTTGAATGAGGTGAATTTTGGCCCATTCCTCCTGACAGAGCTGGTGTAACTGAGTCAGGTTTGTAGGCCTTCATGCTCGCACACCTTTTCAGTTCTGCCCACAAATTTTCGTTAGGATTGAGTTCAGGGCTTTGTGATGGACACTCCAATACCTTGACTTTGTTGTTCTTAATCCATTTTGCCACAACTTTGGAAGTATGCTTGGGGTCGTTGTCCATTGGAAGACCCATTTGCAACCAAGCTAACTTCCTGACTGATGTCTTGATGTTGCTTCAATATATCCACATAATTTTCCATCCTCATGATGCCATCTATTTTGTGAAGTGCACCAGTCCCTCCTGCAGCAAAGCACCCCACAACATGATGCTGCCATCCCCATGCTTCACGGTTGGGATGGTGTTTTTTGGCTTGCAAGCCTCCCCTTTTTCCTCCAAACAAAACAATTGTCATTATGGCCAAACAGTTCAATTTTTGTTTCATCAGACCAGAGGACTTTTCTCCAAAAACTACAATCTTTGTCCCCATGTGCAGTTGCAAACCATAGTCTGGCTTTTTTATGGCGGTTTTGGAGCAATGGCTTCTTCCTTGCTGAGCGGCCTTTCAGGTTAAGCGATATAGGACTAGTTTTACTGTGGATATTGTTACTTTTGTACCTGTTTCCTCCAGCATCTTCACAAGGTCCATTGCTGTTGTTCTGGGATTGATTTGCACTTTTCGCACCAAAGTATGTTCATCTCTAGGAGACAGAATGCGTCTCTTTCCTGAGCGGTAAGACGGCTGCGTGGTACCATGGTGTTTATACTTGCATACTATTGTTTGTACAGATGAACGTGGTACCTTCAGGCGTTTGGAAATTGCTCCCAAGGATGAACCAGACTTGTTGAGGTCTACAATTATTTTTCTGAGGTCTTGGCTGATTTCTTTTGATTTTCACATTCTGTCAAGAAGAGGCACTGAGTTTGAAGGTAGTCATTGAAATTCATCCACGGGTACACCTCCAATTGACTCAAATTATGTCAATTAGCCTATCAGAAGCTTCTAAAGCCATGACATCATTTTCTGGAATTTTCCAAGCTGTTTAAAGGCAGAGTCAACTTAGTGTATGTAAACTTCTGACCCACTGGAATTGTGATACAGTGAATGATATGTGAAATGATCTCTGTAAACAATTGTTGGAAAAATTGCTTGTGTCATGCTCAAACTGGATGTCCTAACCGACGTGCCAAAACTATAGTTTGTTAACAAGACATTTGTGGAGTGGTTAAAAAATGAGTTTTAATGACTCCAACCTAAGTGTACGTAAACTTCCTACTTCAACTGTATATACATACATGTCAGACTAAGATACAGTGGCATATTATAAAGTACAGTGTATATACCTATGAGATGGGTGATGCAATATTTACCACACATAAAGTTACTAAGATACCGTAGAATAGTATAGAGGACAGGTTACACATGAGATGACTAATGCAAGATACCGAGACATTATGAAACAGGACAGTTGTAAATCATTCTGCACATTATGTCAAGGTCGCAGATGTTAGCGTAACAACAAATATCGATACATATAAGTGTCTTATATCGGCTGAAAGCTTAAATTCTTGTTAACATAACTGCACTGTCCAATGTACAGTAGCTATTACTGCATAAAATGTCATGCTATTGTTTTAGAGCTCCTAACAAAACTTTTTTCACCTCGATAGGTTTGATAAATTCACCTCTGAAGGTGAAATTGTACTTACGTTCTGAATTCTTGCTCTGATTTATCATCCAAAGGGTCCCAGAGATAACATGAAGTGTTTTGTTAGATTAAAATCCTTTTTCATATCCTAAAAAAGTCCCTATAGCATGCACGATCGATTTTGTATTTCCACTCGTTCAAAATACAAAGAATAGAATCTCAATCTCACCCTAAACCTTGTTTCAATGAGTCAGATCATGTTTGTATCTATTCCTGAGAGATCCTAGAAGGTAACAAGACTTCACTATTTCATTAGGGGTGTAGTATATCCTAAAGGACACCATATTTGTTCAGAGAGCAACGCTTTCATGGAACGCCGATGACGCGGGCGGCCATCACCTGAACAACTGTGTCTTTGCCAAATAAGCACCAATCGGGGTCAAACAAAGCTAGCTAGATAGCCAATGAGCTGGGCTTTACGGGGGTGTCCAGAACCCATGCGTATATGTCATAAAATGTAGCTTCTAACCTTGTACGACAACTTGCCTTTTCATTTTGGCCAAAAATTGTAAGGATATTCAGAGTTATGAAGTTACAAAAACTGCTTGTTTTGAAAATGTTGAACTTATAATATGGCTACTAACACTTGGAAAGCTAAATCAAAGTCCAACTATACAGATTTCATGATATTCTTGCTGAAAAATGTAATATGAATGCAAGTGTCTCTTTCACGATTTGCTCAAATGTACATGGGGACTTCACACTATGTTTTGAGCATCAGTCATACTCCAAGTTATCCATCTGAAACGTTGTACATACACTGCTGCCATCTTGTGGACACTATCTGAATTACAACTAGCGTGATGGCTATAACAGAGACCTTTCTCTTGCATTTCAAAGATGGTGGCAAAAAACACTGGGTTTTTTTTCTTCTGTGTTTTCTTCTACCAGATCTATCCTCTACCAGATGTTATATTCTCCTACATTAAATTCACATTTCCACAAACTTCTAAGTGTTTCCTTTCAAATGGTACCAAGAATATGCATATCCTTGCTTCAGGGCCTGAGCTACAGGCAGTTAGATTTGGCTATGTCATTTCGGCGAAAATTGAAAAAAGGCCAGCTTTCCCTAAGAAGTTTTAAAGTGGCCAGTGATGCTTAGTCTATATCTATAGGAGCAGCCTCTGATGTGCTGGAGATGGCTGTTTTAATAGTCAGTGGTGTGGTATAGAATACAGTATATACATCATTTATGAAATGGGTGATGCAATATGTAAACACAATTTAACTTCTCTAGGGCCAGTGGGACGAAATCGTCCCACCTACGTAACAGCCAGTGGAATCCTGTGGCACGTTATTCAAATACCTAAGAAATGCTATTACTTCAATTTCTCAAACATATTACTATTTTACACCACTTTAAAGACAAGACTCTCGTTAATCTAACCACACTGTCCGATTTCAAAAAGGCTTTACAACGAAAGCAAAACATTAGATTATGTCAGCAGAGTACCCAGCCAGAAATAATCAGACACCCATTTTTCAAGCTAGCATATAATGTCACATAAACCCAGAAGACAGCTAAATGCAGCACTAACTTTTGATCTTCATCAGATGACACACCTAGGACATTGTTATACAATACATGCATGTTTTGTTCAATCAAGTTCATATTTATATCAAAAACCAGCTTTTTACATTAGCATGTGACGTTCAGAACTAGCATACCCCCCGCAAACTTCCGGTGAATTTACTATAAATTTACTAAATTACTCACGATAAACGTTCACAAAAAGCATAACAATTATTTTAAGAATTATAGATACAGAACTCCTCTATGCACTCGATATGTCCGATTTTTAAAATAGCTTTTCGGTGAAAGCATGTTTTGCAATATTCTAAGTAGATAGCCCGGCATTACAGGGCTAGCTATTTAGACACCCAGCAAGTTTAGCACTCACCAAAGTCAGATTTACTATAAGAAAAATGTTATTACCTTTGGTGTTCTTCGTCAGAATGCACTCCCAGGACTTCTACTTCAATAACAAATGTTGGTTTGGTCCAAAATAATCCATAGTTATATCCAAACAGCGGCGTTTTGTTCGTGCGTTCAAGACACTATCCGAAAGGGTAAAGAAGGGTGACGAGCACGACGCATTTCGTGACAAAACATTTCTAAATATTCCATTACCGTACTTCGAAGCATGTCAACCGCTGTTTAAAATCAATTTTTATGCCACTGCTGTCCTGTTAAATGTAGAGAGTCTGGGAACATCAAACAAATGGGGAAAGGAACCATATTTTGGTAATAAAACCAGTTGGAAATATGTTTTGGAACGTAATGAGTATGGATGTCAGTTCGGTTATCATCTGAGACATTATGACTGATGACAGGACGACATAAACTGTACCTGGGAAAGTATACACCCTCTAGTTATCAGTCACATGGAATTGTTATGCAATTGAAATGTTTGATATTGAAATTGTTAGGAGATTAAATGTAATTTTAGCTTCCAAATGAGAGAATTGTGTTTTCATAAGGAAAGTGCCCTGCTTGATCAGTGGCCCACCCCTGTGAAGAGACAGGGGTTATAAACGTTGAAACACATCCTTCCCCCTCTCCACTATATAAGCCTTTGACGAAAAGATAACCACATTGTTCCAGTACGTGAGTTCTGCAGCCTCTACGTTAGAAGGACACACGTCAAGTAAAGAACTAAGCCAACCTCGGCGTGAGCTTTGGTGGCGAATGGTATGAACTTTGAGCTTATTCACTACAGAAGTGATACTTCCTAGCCGTTGAGTTAGCAGTGGCCGCTGTAGACGTGGGCTAGGAAAGGACGGACGACGGAACCAGTCTAACAAACAGACGAAGATACCACCACGTATTCAATGTACCACCAGAGACATTCTTCCGAGGACAGGAAGATCTGTTGGCCAACCCGGCCAGCATCTACGACCAATCTACCGAAGCGCAGCTCAGAGTAAATATTTATTGCATTTTCCTTTTCCAAATGGGCGGTAATTTAAAATGCATAAGATACTGTATTTACGATGGCATAGCTGCTGTTTCTTTGTTCCTAAGTCTTCCCGCTCTTTCATTCAAGCCCAACCCCCTTTCCTTTGTGTAACCAGCCATCATACAGGTTCCGTCCACCAGGGATGTTTTCTGTATGACATCATTTGTATTCTGTGTATTTGTAATTCTGTGTGATTAGTTTAGGTATTTTGTAAATAAATAATTAAACCCAATTTTTGTATTGCTGATTCAACTTGTTAGCCAGGGTTCGTGAAGATGGCCAAGAATTTACAACTTTCATTATGAGACTGAAAATAAGATAAGGGTTAATATTGACTGCTATCGATGTAAAATATTACTAAGTATTTTAAGAGTTTATTCGGAAGATAACGGCTCTATAAACGTTATTCCGTGGTGCCCCGACTTTCTAGTTAAATACATTTACATGATTAGCTTAATCAGGTAATATCAATTACAGAGAAAGAATTTTTTAGGTTAGCATGTCATATCACTTAATCCAGCATAGCCAAAGACACGACAGTCCTCACCACAAGAGGTCAATCTCTGATCTTCTGTGTTAAATAGTTAATAAAGACATCAAATGTTTGGTCGGTGTGCATGCAATATTTGACAATCACTATGACGTCAGAAAGAAAAAGATTACTTGAAGTTGAAGGCTTTTCAAAGTATTTAACTTTGTCATTGACATTTAAAGATTTTCCTGGAAAAATATAGATGTACTCAGAAAGTATCAGTAGGTAGATATTAAAATAATGCTTTGTATTAATAAAGTACTTAAAGTACATTATCTCGGTTGGTGGTCTTAGCTGCTTCACACATTGAATATCTTGAATAACACACGTACGTCCATCTCGCTTCAGAAATAATTCCCTATGGGGGCCCACTAATTGACGGAATAATTTAATTCTGTCTTCAAGTAAAGCCTATTTAACTCTTGGAATTTGGAATAAAGAATTTCTAACAAAAGCCACTAACAAGCAGGATTCAGATAAGCCACTCTATTATGGGGAACGTTACCTCAGCTGAACCTTATTCAGCCGCAGATGTTATTGTCCATGTTTGTTATTGTTTTACTTACTTGTATCATGATCAGAGGTTATTACCTTTGGCATCCACACACAATAATCATACACTAGGGCTGAGACCCAAATATGCTTTACAGTAAGCAAACTAACAATAGTCGGAATGGCTGATATCATAATGATAACCCAAACTAACTTAACCATTTTGAAGCTATAGCAACCATGCTTTGTTACATGTGTGATGATGGTGAGTATTAACCAAGTAAGGTAAACAAAGGGGAGAGAATTGCATAGGATTCTAGAATTAAAATTGAGAGGGGTATAGATTATTTCTTTTTGATGTAACTCAGGAGATCTGAGAAGCATTTTTTTCTCTGTGTACTAATTACAGTCATGGCAGCGATCTAATTAGACTGATGCTAATGAGGCTTGTTTACCCTTATCTGATGTCAAAGTGAAATTGGTAAGAATCTAAATAAAGGTGCCTGTGAATACTCCCTGCCAAGTATGATAAAGAACATAACAAATGTAATTCTGTTTGTGCACTCACAGTAATCCAGTTTATATAGTTATATTGAAAGCCTTGTCATGTCACACCAGTCACAATAACTCATGAGACATACATATTTTAGGAACATACCATCCTTTCTGACATATCTCCAGCCCAACCCTTTTGGCACAAATATGAAATATGAATATTTTAAGGTTTTGTAATGAGTCACCGCAGTGAATAATGGAATAAGACAACAAAACATTTAAACAAAGCTAAACAGTACATGGCATGGCAGTGCCATGGCAGGTGGAGCTAAAAACATTGTCAATTAACAGCCACATTTTTTTTTTTTACTTAGCTTACTGAGTCTTGGGGGAATAATGCCCAGTTATACTAAAATATGAAGTCTAACATGACTTGGAGAAAGACCTTGAAGTGGCTTTCATATGGAGTTTATGAATGGACCCCATTATTTTGTATATCACATTAGTTGTTGTTTGGCATCTTATACATCTGGTAATGACAAAGATATGCATCCCAAATGGCACCCTATTCCTATATAATGCACTACATTTGAGCAGGGCACATAGGGATCTGGTGAAAAGTAGAGCACTATAAAACCAATGTATAATAAACATTATTTATTAAGTATTGGGACGGCTCATTCTTCTGTTTAGGTTGTCTGTGCAAATCAACCTGTGGTGATTTCACATGTGAAATTTCCACGTTTTGCACATGATAATATACTGCTCCAAAAAATAAAGGGAACACTTAAACAACACATCCTAGATCTGAATGAAAGAAATAATCTTATGAAACACTTTTTTCTTTACATAGATGAATGTGCTCACAACAAAATCATTAAAAACAAATCAATGGAAATCCAATTTATCAACCCATGGAGGTCTGGATTTGGAGTCACACTCAAAATTTAAAGTGGAAAACCACACTACAGGCTGATCCAACTTTGATGTAATGTCCTTAAAACAAGTCAAAATGAGACTCAGTAGTGTGTGTGGCCTCCACGTGCCTGTATGACCTCCCTACAATGCCTGGGCATGCTCCTGATGAGGTGGTGGATGGTCTCCTGAGGGATCTCCTCCCAGACCTGGACTAAAGCATCCGCCAACTCCTGGACAGTCTGTGGTGCAACATGGCGTTGGTGGATGGAGTGAGACATGATGTCCCAGATGTGCTCAATTGGATTCAGGTCTGGGGAATGGGCGGGCCAGTCCATAGCATCAATGCCTTCCTCTTGCAGCAACTGCTGACACACTCCAGCCACATGAGGTCTAGCATTGTCTTGCATTAGGAGGAACCCAGGGCCAACCGCACACAGCATATGGTCTCACAAGGGGTCTGAGGATCTCATCTCGGTACCTAATGGCAGTCAGGCTACCTCTGGCGAGCACATGGAGGGCTGTGCGGCCCCCCAAAGAAATGCCACCCCACACCATGACTGACCCACTGCCAAACCGGTCATGCTGGAGGATGTTGCAGGCAGCAGAACGTTCTGCACGGCGTCTCCAGACTCTGTCACGTGCTCAGTGTGAACCTGCTTGCATCTGTGAAGAGCACAGGGCGCCAGTGGCGAATTTGCCAATCTTGGTGTTCTCTGGCAAATGCCAAACGTCCTGCACGGTGTTGCGCTGTAAGCACAACCCCCACCTGTGGACATCGGGCCCTCATACCACCCTCATGGAGTCTGTTTCTGACCGTTTGAGCAGACACATGCACATTTGTGGCCTGCAGGAGGTCATTTTGCAGGGCTCTGGCAGTGCTTCTCCTGCTCCACCTTGCACAAAGGCGGAGGTAGCGGTCCTGCTGCTGGGTTGTTGCCCTCCTACAGCTTCCTCCACGCCTCCTGATGTACTGGCCTGTCTCCTGGTAGCGCCTCCATGCTCTGGACACTACGCTGACAGACACAGCAAACCTTCTTGCCACAGCTCGCATTGATGTGCCATCCTGAATGAGCTGCACTACCTGAGCCACTTGTGTGGGTTGTAGACTCCGTCTCATGCTACCACTAGAGTGAAAGCACCGCCAGCATTCAAAAGTGACCAAAACATCAGCCAGGAAGCATAGGAACTGAGAAGTGGTCTGTGGTCCCCACCTGCAGAACCACTCCTTTATTGGGGGTGTCTTGCTAATTGCCTATAATTTCCACCTGTTGTCTATTCCATTTGCACAACAGCATGTGAAATGTATTGTCAATCAGTGTTGCTTCCTAAGTGGACAGTTTGATTTCACAGAAGTGTGATTGACTTGGAGTTACATTGTGTTGTTTAAGTGTTCCCTTTATTTTTTTGAGCAGTGTATTTCACATGAAGTTTCACATGTGTGTTTTCACGTGATCACATAACCTTTCACTTGAAATCATGTAAAACCATGTGGTTATGGAACACTTCACCTGATGATACACTAGCTTGCGAAAGTATTCACCCCCCCTGGAATTTTTCCTATTCTTCAAGGCAAGACTGCTCCAGCTCCTTCAAGTTGGATGGGTTCCACATATTCTCAATTGGATTGAGGTCTGGACTTTGACTAGGCTATTCCAAGACATTTAAATGTTTCCCCTTAACCTCTATGGGCTAGGTGGGATGCTTACTCAACAGCCAGTGTAATCTCGTGGCGCGTTCTTCAAATTCCTAAAAAATGCAAAAACTTCAATTTTTCAAACATATGACTATTTTACACCATTTTAAAGACAAGACTCTCGTTAATCTAACCACACTGTCCGATTTCAAAAAGGCTTTACAATGAAAGCAAAACATTAGATTATGTCAGAGTACCCAGCCAGAAATAATCAGACACACATTTTTCAAGCTAGCATATAATGTCACATAAACCCAAACCACAGCTAAATGTAGCACTAACCTTTGATGATCTTCATCAGATGACAGCCATAGGACATTATGTTATACAATACATGCATGTTTTGTTCAATCAAGTTCATATTTATATCAAAAACCAGCTTTTTACATTAGCATGTGACTAGCATGTGACTAGCATTCCCACCGAACACTGCCGGTGAATTTACTAAATTACTCACGATAAACGTTCACAAAAAGCATAACAATTATTTTAAGAAATATAGATACAGAACTCCTCTAGGCACTCGATATGTCCGATTTTAAAATAGCTTTTCGGTGAAAGCACATTTTGCAATATTCTCAGTAGATAGCCTGGCATCACAGGGCTAGCAATTTAGACACCCAGCAAGTTTAGCACTCACCAAAGTCAGATTTACTATAAGAAAATATTATTACCTTTGCTGTCTTCGTCAGAATGCACTCCCAGGACTTCTACTTCAATAACAAATGTTGGTTTGGTTCAAAATAATCCATTGTTATATCCAAATAGCGGCGTTTTGTTCGTGCGTTAGACACTATCCGAAAGGGTAAAGAAGGGTGACGAGCATGGCGCAATTCGTGACAAAAAATGTCTAAATATTCCATTACTGTACTTCGAAGCATGTCAACCGCTGTTTAAAATCAATTTTTATGCCATTTTTCTCATAAAAAAGCGATAATATTCCGACCGGGAATCTGCGTTTAGGTAAACAGACGAAAGAAAATAAAGCATGGGGTCGACTCGGGCACGGGCCTAAGCCCATAGTACTCTGATCGGCCACTTGCCAAACGCGATAAAGTGTTTCAGCCAGTGGCTGCCTCGATATCATTCAGCTTTTTCCCGGGCTCTGAGAGCCTATGGGAGCCGTAAGAAGTGTCACGTTATTGCAAAGATCCTAAATATTCAATAAAAAGAGCCCAGATGAAACACAACTTGTCAGACAGGCCACTTCCTGCATAGATTCTTCTCAGATTTTGGCCTGCCATATGAGTTCTGTTATACTCACAGACACCATTCAAACAGTTTTAGAAACTTTAGGGTGTTTTCTATCCAAAGCCAATAATTATATGCATATTCTAGTTACTGGGCAGGAGTAGTAACCAGATTAAATCGGGTACGTTTTTTATCCGGCCGTGTCAATACTGCCCCCTAGCCCTAACAGGTTAAACCACTCAAGTGTTGCTTTAGCTGTATGCTTAGGGTCATTGTCCTGCTGGAAGATGAACCTCCGTCCCAGTCTCAAATCTCTGGAACACTGAAACAGGTTTCCCTCAAGAATTTCCCTGTATTTAGCGCCATCCATCATTCCTTCAATTCTGACCAGTTTCCCAGTCCCTGCCACCACCATGCTTCACTGTGGGGATGTTGTTCTCGGGGTGATGAAAGTTGTTGGGTTTGCGCCAGACTTGGCGTTTCCCTTGACTGCCAAAAACATCAAGAGTACCTTCTTCCATATGTTTGGGGAGTCTCCCACATGCCTTTCGGCAAACACCAAACGTGTTTGCTTATTTTTTTCTTTACGCAATGGCTTTTTTTCTGGCCACTCTTCCGTAAAGCTCTGCTCTGTGGCATGTATGGCTTAAAATGGTCCTATGGACAGATACTCCAATCTCCACTGTTAAGCTTTGCAGCTGCGTCACGGTTATCTTTGGTCTCTTTGTTGCCTCTCTGATTAATGCCCTCCTTGCCTGGTCCAAGAGTGTTGGTGGGCGGCCCTCTCTTGGCAGGTTTGTTGTGGTGCCATATTCTTTCATTTTTTTATTGGATTTAATGGTGCTCTGTGGGATGTTCAATGTTTCAGATATTTTTTTATAACCCAACCCTGATCTGTACTTTTCCACAACTTTGTCCCTAACCTGTTTGGAGAGCTCCTTGGTCTTCATGGCGCCACTTGCTTGGTGGTGCCCCTTGCTCGTGGTATTGCAGACTCTGGGGCCTTTCAGAACAGGTGTATGTATACTGAGATCATGTGACACTTAGATTAAACACAGGTGGACTTTATTTAACTAATTATGAGACTTCTGAAGGTAATTGGTTGCACCAGATCTTATTTACGAGCTTCATAGCAAAGGTGGTGAATACATATGTGCTCACCCCTTTTCCATTAAATTATTAAATTTTTTCATTTTACTTCACCAATTTGGACTATTTTGTGTATGTCCATTACATGAAATCCAAATAAAAAATACATTTAAAATTCCAGGTTATAATGCAACAAAATAGGAAACTCCAAGTGGGATGAATACTTTTGCAAGGCACTGTATATCCCATATTAAAGGGAAATAAAGTATATTCCTCAAAGGCTAGGAGGACTCAAACCCACTCCCTCCAACCATCAGTATGCTTTTTAGGCAAAATCATAGCTGTCGACTTATGGTTAACCCTCTGTTTGACGGTTTTCATTAATTTAGCCCTTACGGTAGTTGTTGCAGTTGCACTTTTGTATTTTCACCCAATGTTCATCACTTGCTTTGAGGAGTAACTTGCTTTGTGATATTCTTGAAAATGTTCACAGCACATGATGACCATTTACTCTTTGCAGGTAACCCTTAGACTGATGAATGTAAGATAATACATCTGACGAATATGCAGCTTAGAGCAAAACAATATTGAAAATATGATAATTATTTTCCACATGATAATTATTACTACACACAATAAGAATGGCCCCATGCAGATACTCATTTAAAAGTCGTATTTATAAACCACCCTTTCAAATTTGATTATCAGCCTTTAACAGGGTGCTTGATCTCGGAAGACCATGTTGTCTCAGAGGCATTATTCCTCCACATGAACACTCAGAATATAGAATAATTTACCCTGTGGATGGAAAATTTTAACTTTCATAACATTTTCTTTGATATGTTTTTCTTGTAGTCGCACACCTTGCAACATGAGTGATTAGGTATTACAGCACTAAGGGTTGTGAGATCGTACAATTATCATGCTATAGCACCATTACCCTACATCTTTACCAGTTTTCTGTCTTTCACATGTGAAGTACTTCACTCCCTCTCGCCTTTGAGGATATATCTCATGCAGCTTCTCAGGGTACTTATCCTGCATCAGTCTTGATGAGTCTTGCACCTTATGCAGTATGATCTAATGGGACATGCATTACTATATCTTGAATAACAGCAGCATAATAGTATTACGTATAGAACTCCTCTGTGTCCCCGCACAGGTCTGATACCCTGTTATTTAACATCTCTGTCGTTCTAGAACTGGGGCGGAAGCTGCACAGAAAATGTGCAAGTTTTAAAATCTCGGTGATGTGGTAAAAAGTGTTGTGTTATATCTGAGTGGGGTTAACAATTCTAGTGGGGTTAACACTAGAGATTGAAATTGACACCACCTGCGGTGAATAAATTACGTTAATTAAATTAATAAATTTGAATCACAGTGGAATCACAAGTTCATGCTGTTGTTGTTACTCAACTGTGTTGAGTTCATTTTCGTTACCGCTATCTGAGAAAAATATGTGGGAAGGGCCTCATTATCATAACTTTCATCATGCTTTGTTGCATGTCAACAACCATGTCTCTGTCACTAACAAAAACATTAATGGGTGGGTATCTATGACATTCACTCAAAAGGCTTGCTGGGAATTATGCAAATAAGGCTTTACACCTTACAGTGTTAAAACAACACCACCCCAAAAGAATGTAACACTAAACACTATTCACTATTCCTTAACCCTAAGAAAGGGTAACAACATCAAATCTAATAGTGTTAATTTCAGTTGGAATTTCCGACACCAACACTAGGGGTGTTAGTTTGCCAACACTTTGAAAAGTGTTAGTTTAAGAAGGAAAGAAATTCCACAAATTAACTTTTATCAAGACACACCTGTTAATTGAAATGCACTCCAGGTGACTACCTCATGAAGGTGGTTGAGACAATGCCAAGAGTGTGCAAAGCTTTTGATGATCTGAGGAGCCCATGCCAAATCTTTTCAGTCTCCTTAAGGGGAGTAGGTTATGTCGTGCCCTCTTCACAACTGTCTTGGTTTGCTTGGACCATGTTAATTTGTTGCTGACGGGGACACCAAGGAACTTGAAGCTCTAAACCTGCTCCACTACAGGCCCGTCGATGAGAATGGGGGTGTGTTCAGTCTTCCTTTTCCTGTAGTCCACAATCATCTCCTTTGTCTTGATCACGTTGATGGAGAGGTTGTTGTCCTGGCACCACACAGTCAGGTCTCTGACCTCCTCCCTATAGGCTGTCTCGTCGTTGTCGGTGATCAGGGGCGGCAGATAGCCTAGTGGTTAGAGCGTTGGACCAGTAACCCGAAAGGTTGCTTGATCGAATCCTCGAGCTGAAAAGGTAAAAATCTGTTGTTCTGCTCCTGAACAAGGCAGTTAACCCACTGTTCCTAGGCCGTCATTGTAAATAAGAATTTGTTCTTAACTGACTTGCCTAGTTAAATAAAGGAAAAATACAAAAAAAATCAAGCCTACCACTGTTGTGTCGTCGGCAAACTTAATGATGGTTTGGAGTCGTACCTGGCTGAGCAGTCATGAGTGAACACAGAGTACAGGAGGGGACTGAGCACACTCCCGAGGGGCCCCTGTGTTTAGGACCAGCGTGGTGGATGTGTACCCTTACCACCTGGGGGTGGCCTGTCAGGAAGTCCAGGATCCAGTTGCAGAGGGAGGTATTTAGTCCCAGGGTCCTCACCATCACAGGCCTTGATAAGTCTTCAAGTCTGTCATTCCTAAGAATTCCTACCATATATTTACGATTCAATGGGGGAAGTAATCCCTAGTTAAACAGCCATATTATGTGAATGTCCTCAGTGTTATGTTTGAATCTAATGAATATGATAAATACCATTGAATGGTTGACAGGCAGTATATCTTGTCTAATTGAAGCCTTTTGAAGACGTGACTCTTTATCTCTCAACAATGATTACAGGCATGCTGTGCCCTAATCCAGGGGCTTTGCAATATTGCTTTAAGGAAGATGAGTGTGTATAGGTGTTAATCGTGGACTGTGATTTATGACTGGTGACATATCCGCTAACCCTCTCCCTCCCCAAAGCCTTACCACCCGCACCCAATTGCTGCTCACTGCTCAACACAGTGGTTTACAATTACACACACACATTTATGGGGTAAATTATACTTTTTTGTTGAGCAATCATGTAATGTCTTCACCTTCATGATTTTTTGGTTATGTCCATTGTGACATCCTTACAGGACCATCAAGGCTGTGTCCGGGTTCGCTGTCACCACATGTATAAAGGATGTTGTAATTTCTTAATGGCTGTGCAAGCCAAAAACCTTTACTATCGGAAATGGTATGGTATATGTATTTTATTCTTCTGAACAGATCAGGTTTCCATTTTATTGGAACACGTGTGAAACTATAACTACCATATTCCCTGTACTGTACTACATTTGACCAGAGCCCTACTGGCCCTGATCAAAAGCAGTGTACTACATAGGGAATAGGATACAATTTGGGACTCAGATAGTCCCGCCTATAGGCAGGATTAGAACATTTGTATTACCATAATGCGTGCAGCTGTGAGGCAGAACACAAATCCTCTTGCATGCTCCTTGAGCTCAGAGGTCATGGTCACTAGGTTTCTCTGACGTATACAAACACCAACCAACCCCTAAAAGCAAAATTATAAAAAAGGGAAGGCGACATTTTAAATTGTTTACATCACTATTTGACATGATCACCTGTTGCTCGTTTCAAGGTCATGCTTTTTCACATAGAACATGCTGGACAGTGGGAGTGTGCATGAAGTGTGTCAGATGTCTTATAATACAGTAATGCCCTTGCAAAGGCCCAGAATGGACGCTATCGTTGCACCATATCTGTCAGTTCATAGGTCTATCCCCAATGATGCTTCCAGGCCCTTGTTGGGTATCCTATTACATTCACAGGTCACACACGCTGTTGATACTTTATCGGCTTTCACACTTACTTAAAAGGAAACCAGATTTGGTTTTCACAGAGATTTTAGGTGTGCAATACCTGGATAAATTATCCAGAACAAATTAACTGGGCACTTATATAACTTTATGAAAGTTTTTCTTCAGGTAACTTTGGCCACTCAAGTTTTTACAAATCTGACCATGAATGAAGTTAAATATGCATTATGCAAATTGATTTTGTGTACATATAGTATTTCCCTGTGCAACTACTGCATCCTCCAATGGCTGAAACAATATGGGGAAGAGGTGTTGGCAACACTGCTGACTTGGATCTTTTCATTGTTAAAATGCACCTTGAGGTTTCAACCCTTGGCAGATACAACGATAATTGATATGTTCTGTGATACGCCTAGAAACATCCAAGGACAAAACTTTCAGGTAGATGCTGGACTCCATTGTAATCAATGCATAGGGGGCAAAAGATGAAGAAGTTGAAGCCATTAACCTGAACGAGAGGTGTGAATGTGGTGCCATGCCGAGGCCCTGACAATTTAATTCCAAGGCTGTCATGTCACATCTTCCCACATCCTACTGTGACTCCGACTTCAAACAAGTGTATGAAAACTATAAGGTTTGTCATGGTCAAATAGTCCAAGAAAAAGTATTCTCTGTCCTGAATAAAAGTTTATTTTCTCTCTCTGGTTATTTGCATTGGTTTGATGCAATTTTACATCAAAATGTTTCATGTTTCAATACCCTGAACCATTAGTTTTGCAATATGGTGTATGTGTGGGTGGCACTTTGTCTCATAAGATTGTTCCATGTGGCGCATGATGCTGGCAGTAAGCTAGTCCTCAATATAAACAGACCATGTCCACACTACATAACACAGCAATACTTGTATCTCCCTCCACTGCAGAGTGAAATGGGTACGTTTACATTTTAGTCATTTAGCAGACACTTATCCAGAGCGACTTACAGTAGTGAATGGATACATTTCATACAGTTCATGCATTTTTTCTTTGTACTGGCCCCCCGTGGGAATCAAACCCACAACCCTGGCGTTGCACACACCATGCTGGCATTGCAAACACCATGCTCTACCAACTGAGCCACAGGGTACATTCATTGAATAAGACAATATCATTCCATTTCATCCTACACAGAAAATTTGAGATCAACATTAATCTTAACACCATTTTAACCTGTTAGGGCTAGGGGGCAGCATTTGCACGTCTGGATAAAAAAAATGTACCCGATTTAATCTGGTTACTAATCCTACCCAGTAACTAGAATATGCATATACTTATTATATATGGATAGAAAACACTCTAAAGTTTCTAAAACTGTTTGAATGGTGTCTGTGAGTATAACAGAACTCATTTGGCAGGCAAAACCCTGAGACATTTTCTGACAGGAAGTGGATACCTGATGTGTTGTATTGACTTTAAACCTATCCCATTGAAAAACACAGGGGCTGAGGAATATTTTGGCACTTCCTATTGCTTCCACTAGATGTCACCAGCCTTTACAAAGTGTTGAGTCTTCTGGAGGGAGATCTGACCGAACAAGAGCCATGGAACGATGATGTCCCATTAGACACCTGGCGCGTGAGTTCATGTTGGGTACCCTCGTTCCAATACGTTATAAAAGAGTATGCATTCGTCCACCTTGAATATTATTCATGTTCTGGTTAAGAAAGGCCCTAATGATTTATGCTATACAACGTTTGACATGTTTGAACGAACGGAAATATATTTTTTCCCCTCGTTCATGACGAGAAGTCCGGCTGGCTTAGATCATGTGCTAACAAGACAGAGATTTTTGGACATAAATGATGAGCTTTTTTGAACAAAACTACATTCGTTATGGACATGTGATACCTGGAAGTGACATCTGATGAAGAGAATCAAAGGTAATGGATTATTTACATAGTATTTTCGATTTTAGATCTCCCCAACATGACGTCTAGTCTGTATCGCAACGCGTATTTTTCTGGGCGCAGTGCTCAGATTATTGCAAAGTGTGATTTCCCAGTAAGGTTATTTTTAAATCTGGCAAGTTGATTGCGTTCAAGAGATGTAAATCTATAATTCTTTAAATGACAATATCATATTTTACCAATGTTTTCTAATTTTAATTATTTAATTTGTGACGCTGACTTGACTGCCGGTTATTGGAGGGAAACGATTTCCTCAACATCAATGCCATAGTAAAACGCTGTTTTTGGATATAAATATGAACTTGATAGAACTAAAAATGCATGCATTGTCTAACATAATGTCCTAGGAGTGTCATCTGATGGAGATTGTAAAAGGTTAGTGCATCATTTTAGCTGGTTTTATGGTTTTGGTGACCCTGTCTTTGACTTGACAAAACATTACACACAACTCTTGTAAATGTACTGTCCTAACATACTCTAAATTTATGCTTTCGCCGTAAAACCTTTTTGAAATCGTAAAACGTGGTTAGATTAAGGAGATGTTGATCTTTCAAAGGGTGTAAAATAGTTGTATGTTTGAAAAATTTGAATTTTGACATTTATTTGGATTCAAATTTGCCGCTCTTGAAATGCACCTGCTGTTGATGGAGTGCACCACGGGTGGCACGCTAGCGTCCCACCTAGCCCATAGAGGTTAACACCCGCAGTGCTCAATTTAATGCTCTCTTAGAAATTATATGTGATCCACCGAAATAGTGTTAATGCGTTTGAGCCGATCAGTTGTGTTGTGACAAGGTAGGGTTGGTATACAGAAGTTTAACAAGAATGTAAGCTTTCTGCCAATATTAGACATGTCTATGTCCTGGGAAATGTTCTCGTTACTTACAACCTCATGCTAATCAAATTAGCCTACGTTAGCTCAACCGTCCCGCAGGGGACCCACCAATCCTGAAGAAGTTTAAATGGAAGACGTTTGGAAACCAAAACTCTTCCTAGAGCTGACCAACTGGACAAACTGAGCAATCGGGGGAGAAAGGCCTTCATCAGGGAGGTGGCCAAGAACTCGATGGTCACTCTAAAAGAGCTCCAGTGTTCCTCTGTGGAGATGGGAAAACCTTCCAGAAGGACAACCATCTCTGTAGCACTCCACCAATCAGGCCTTTATGGTAGAGTGGCCAGACGAAAGCCACTCCTCAGTAAAAGGCACATGACAGTCTATTTGGAGTTTGCCAAATGGCACCGAAAGGACTCACAGACCATGAGAAATAAGATTCTCTGGTCTTATGAAACCAAGATTGAACACCTTGGCTTGAAAGCCAAGCGTCACATCTGAAGGAAACTTGGCACTATCCCTATGGTGAAGCATGGTGGTGGCATCATACTGTGAAGATGTTTTCCAGCGGCAGGGACTGGTAGACTAGTCAGGTTTGAGGGAAAGACGAACAGAGCAAAGTACAAAGAGATCCTTGATGAAAACCTGCTCCAGGGCGCTCAGGACCTCAGACTGGGGCGAAGGTTCACCTTCTAACAGGACAGCAACCCTAAGCACACAGCAAAGACATCGCAGGAGTGGCTTTGGGAGAAGTCTCTGAATGTCCTTGAGTGGCCCAGCCAGAGTCCGGACTTGAACACGATCGAACATCTCTGGAGAGACCTGAAAATAGCTGTGCAGCAACGCTCCCCATCCAACCTAACAAAGTTTGAGAGGATCTGCAGAGAAGAATTGGAGAAACTCCCCAAATATAGGTCTGACAAGCTTGTAGCGTCATACCCAAGAATTTTCGAGGCTGCCAAAGGTGCTTCAACAAAGAACTGAGCAAAGGGTTTGAATACTTATGTAATGTGATATTTAAGTTAATTTCTTTTAATCTTTGTTGCAAAAATGTGTAAAATCCTGTTTTTGTATTGTCATTGTGGGGTATTGTGTGTAGATTGATGAAAAATGAAATCTATTTTAGAATAAGGCTGTAACGTAACAAAAATGTGGACAAATTCAAGGAATCCGAATACTTTCTGAATGCACCGTATTCAGAGCCATATCCCCGTAATGCTTAGAGAAGATCTTATGTCAAGTGTTATTGAAGTGTTGTGGTTCCAAGTACACCTGGCACATCTAAAGCCTTTTCTTTTGGGGTGTTGCTATAGGCCACCAACTGCTAACAGTCTGTATCTAAATAATATGTGTGAAATGCTTGATAGTGTATGTGATGTAAACAGAGGTCTACTTTCTTAGGGACCTGAATTTTGACTGGTTGTCATCAAGCTGTTTGCTCAAGAGGAAGCTTTTCACTCTAACTGGTGCCTGTAATATGGTTCAGGTTATTAATCAACCTACCAGGGTAATTACAGGGTAACACTACAGGTAAAAGATCATCCATATGTATTGATCACATTTTACTAATACTGCAGAACTTTGTTCTAAAACCGTATCCTTACCCATTGGATGTAGGGATTATGTAACGGCTGTCGGGAGAGAGAGTAGACCAAGGCGCAGCGGAGTTAGTGTTCATCATGATTTTAATACGAACAAAGAGAACACTACAAAAATGAACAAAACACGTAGCAAAACAGTCCTGTTAGGAAACACTCTAAACAGAAACAATTACACACAAAACCCCAACGGAAAAACAGGCACTTATGTGTGACTCCCAATCAGCAGCAACCAACAACAGCTGTGCCTGATTGGAAGCCACACGGCCAAAATCAATGAAACAGACAACATAGAAAATGAGCATAGAACTCCCACCCAATGTAACACCCTGGCCTAACCAAAATAAATAAAGAACAAAAAACCCCTCTCTATGGCCAGGGCGTTACAGTACCCCCCCAAGGTGAGGACTCCGGCTGCAAAACCTGACTCTGAAGGGGAGGGTCCGGGTGGGCCTTCTTACGGCGGTGGCTCAGGTGCGGGACGTGGCCTCCGCTCCACCCTCGGCATTGCCCACTTAGGTAGTGCCCCTGGCCGCGCCGGAGGACTGGTGGGCGACCTTGGTTGTGCCCGGCTGGCGGCGACCCTGGCTGTGCCCGGCTGGCGGGCGGCGATGGCTGCGCCCGGCTGGCGGGCGACCCTGGCTGCGCCCGGCTGGCTGCGCCCGGCTGGCTGCGCCCGACTGGCGGGCGACCCTGGCGGCTCCGGACTGGTGAGACCCACTGGAGGCCTGGTCCGTTGAGCAGGCACAGGACTAACCAGGATGGGGAGACCCACTGGAAGCCTGGTCCGTGTAGGTGGCACAGGAGAGACCAGGATGGGGAGACCCACTGGAGGCCTGGTCCGTGGAGGAGGCACAGGCTTAACCAGGATGGGGAGACCTACTGGAGGCCTGGTCTGAGGAGGAGGCACAGGATAAACCGGGCTGTGTGAGGGCACTGGAGTTCTGGTACGTAGGCTCCTTACCCACACCCCAGGCTGAATGCCCACTTTGGCCCAACACGGGCGGAGCGCAGGCATTGGGCGAACTGGGCCCTCCCAGCGCTCCGGAGACACAGTGCGCAGCGCTGGCGCAGGATAACTTGGACCGAGGAGGCGCACTGGAGTCCAGATGCGCTGAGCTGGCACCATCCGCCCTGGCTCGATGCCTGCACTCGCATGGCACTTGCGGGGGGCTGGCCTATAGCGCACCGGGCTATGCACGCGCACTGGAGACACCATGCGCTTTACCGCATAACACGCTGCCTGACCAGTACTGCGCTGCCTGCCGTAAGCACGGGGAGTTGGCCCAGAATTCTTTCCTGGTTCTGCCACACTCCCCGTGTGCCCCCCCCAAAAAAATGTGGGGGCTGCCTCTCGTGCCTGCGCTCCCTTTCCTCATACCAGCGCCTCTCAGCTCTCGCCGCCTCGATCTCCCACTGCGGGCGGCGATAATCCCCAGCTTGAGCCCATGGTCTTTTACCATCCAGGATTTCCTCCCAAGTCCACGATTCCAGATAGCTCCTCTCCTGGTTCTTCTCCTTGCGCTGCTCCTTCCTCCGCTGCTTGGTCCGTTAATGGTGGGTAATTCTTAAACAGTAATCTAAACAGAAACAATTACCCACAAAACCCCAACGGAAAAACAGGCACTTATGTGTGACTCCCAATCAGCAACAACCAACAACAGCTGTGCCTGATTGGAAGCCACACGGTCAAAATCAATGAAACAGACAACATAGAAAATGAGCATAGAACGCCCACCTAATGTAACACCCTGGCCTAACCAAAATAAAGAACAAAAAACACCTATGGCCAGGGTGTTTCAGATTACAATATAGAGGCTATATCCAGGAAAGCCAAAGTTACAAAAGCTGGGCCTAAAATAGTGTATAAGAGATCATACAAAAGATTTTATTGTGACTCTTATGTGGGTGACGGTGTCATGACTCTCCTGGCTGAGGATCCAATGCCTCAGATCAGCTTGGCAAATGGCTGAGTGGTAAAACAGCCTTTACTGGTTCTAACAGCCGACCTATCAGCTTGCTACCAGCTCTTAGCAAACTGTTGGAAAAAACGTGTTTGACCAAATACAATGCTATTTCTCTAAACAAATCAACAACAGACTTTCAGCATAATTTTAGATAAGGGCACTCAACATGTACTGCACTAACACACATGACTGATGATTGATTGAAATAAATCGATAAGATGATTGTGGGAGCTGTACTGTTAGGTTTCAGTGCAACATTGTTGAGAAAACATATGTGTTACAGCTTTTCAACCTCTGCCATATTGTGGATTCAGAGCAACAGTGGCTTGCAAAAGTATTCAACCCCTATTTTGTTGCCTTACAACCTGGAATTAAAATATATTTATTGGGGGAGTTGTATCATTTGATTTACATAATATGCCTACCACTTTGAAGATGGAAAATATTTTTTTTTTGTGAAAAAAACAAGAAATAAGACAAAAAACAGAGCTTGAGCATGCATAACTATTCACCCTCCCTCCCCCCAAAAGTCAATAGAGCCACCTTTTACAGCAATTACAGCTGCAAGTCTCTTGTGGTATGTCTCTATAAGCTTGGCACATCTAGCCACTGGGATTTTTGCACATTCTCCAAGGCAAAACTGCTCCAGCTCCTTCAAGTTGGATGGGTTCCGTTGGTCTAAAGCAATCCTTAAGTCATACCACAGATTCTCAATTGGATTGAGGTCTGGGCTTTGACTAGGCCATTCCAAGACATTTAGATTTTTCCGTTAAACCACTTGAGTGTTGCTTTAGCAGTATGCTTAGAGTCATTGTCCTGCTTGATGAACCTCCGTCCCAGTCTCAAATCTCTGGAAGACTTAATCAGGTTTCCATGAAGAATTTCCCTGTATTTAGCTCCATCCGTCATTCCTTCAAATCTGGCCAGTTTCCCAGTCCCTGCTGATGAAAAACATCACCCACAGCAAGATAGTGCCACCACCATGCTTCACTGTGGAGATGGCATTCTCGGGGTGATGAAAGGTGTTGGGTTTGCGCCAGACAAAGTGTTTTCCTTGATGGCCAAAAAGCTACATTTTAGTCTCATCTGACCAGAGTACCTTCTTCTATATGTTTGGAGTGTCTCACATGCCTTTTGGCGAACACCTTATTTTTTTCTTTAAGGAATGGCAATTTTCTGGCCACTCTTCCATAAATCCCTGCTCTGTGGAGTGTACGGCTTAAAGTGGTCCTATGGACAGATACTCCACTCTCTGTTGTGGAGCTTTGCAGCTCCTTCAGGGTTATCTTTGGTCTCTTTGCTGCCTCTCTGAATAATGCCCTCTTTGCCTTGTCCGTGAGTTTTGGTGGACAGCCCTCTTTTGGCAGGTTTATTGTGGTGCCCTATTGTTTCCATTGTTTAATAATGGATTTAATGGTGTTCCGTGGGATGTTCAAAGTTTGTTATTTTTTATAACCCAACCCTGATCTGTTCTTCTCCACAACTTTGTTCCTGACCTGTTTTGAAGTGCACCTTGGTCTTCATGGTGCCGCTTGCTTGGTGGTGCCTCTTGCTAACAGGCTGACTACTCCACGAGCGTCGTGGGCGCGAGTGTTGCAAAATAAATGTAGAAATCTATATTATTCAATTATTGCACCCACACTGCTCGTGCGCGCCAACGAGCGTCTCTGTTGCCAAGGGCTAAAATAAGTCAGTTCTATTTCTGACGCAGATCGCGCTGCAAGTCCTGCCTCTCCCATCTCCTCATTGGTTTATAGAAGCAGGTACCCATGTGCCATTTCCTCAGTGGTTATACCCACGTGGGTGACTGAAAGACGAACAATGTCGGTGGCGGTAATGCACCTAATTTCTGAAAGTTGCCAATCGCAATATAAAGTCCAGAGAAGAAAAAACCTGGAAGGAGGAGAGATGACTAGAAACGATACGGTTGACCGTTTTATGTGTGGATTAATTGTCGGAGTAGAGGACCTTGTGCATTTCAGGTAAAGTAACAACTCAATGATTATATCCCAGGACAAATTAGCTAGCAACAGCAAGCAATCTAAATAGGACAAATTAGCTAGCAAGTGCAAGCTAGCTAGCTAAATTGCCATACATGTTTAATGCTTTTTGACCTGTCCCCAAATTAATGTAATTGGTTCGGAGTTTGTTTTGATATTTTAACCTGCGTGTCGTGATCGCGTTTGGTGTGGGGGGACAAAATACATTTATGCACGATGGCACACGAGCGCAGCCGGTTTAGGTTCCGTGCTAGTGGTGTTGCAGACTCTGGGGCCTTTCAGAACAGGTATATGTACACTGAGATCATGTGACAGATCATGTGAAACTTAGATTGTACACAGCTTGTCACGTCCTGACCAGTAATACGGGTTATTTGTTATTGTAGTTTGTTCAGGACGTGGCAGAGGGTATTTGTATTATGTGGTTCGGGGTGGTGGTTTGTTTAGTAGGGTATTTGATTTATGTATTCCGGGGGTTTTTGGGTACTGTTATATGTTAGTGAATTTCTATGTTCTGTCTAGTCTTTTGTATTTCTATGTTTTGTTAATTGGGGTTGGACTCTCAATTGGAGGCAGGTGTTTTCTAGTTGCCTCTGATTGAGAGTCCTATATATAGGTGTGTGTTTGTTGAGTACTTTGTGGGAGATTTGTTCTGTGTATAGCCTTGTGCCTTACCAGCCTGTGAATAGTCGTTGTGTTTTCTTTGTGTACGTGTTTATTTTGGTTCTCCTTCTTGTCCGATTATAATAAAGAAGATGAGTGCACATTTCCCCGCTGCATTTTGGTCTAAATCTGACGACAGCCGTTCCACAGGTGAACTTTATTTAACTAATTATGTGACGTCTGAAGGTAATTGGTTGCACCAGATCTTATTTAGGGGCTTCATAGCAAAGGTGGTAAATACATATACACGCACCACTTTTCCGTTTTTTTTTTTTATTTTAAGTAGTTTTTTTTCATTTCACTATACCAATTTTGATTATGTCCATTACATGAAATCCAAACAAAAATCCATTTACTTTACAGGGTGTAATGCAGCAAAATAGGAAAAATGCCAAGGGGGATTAATACTTTTGCAAGGCATTGTAATGACTCAGGGGGTTGAATATTTGTGTATCAAGATACATTTGTTTTATTTTTCATTAAGTATGTTTCTTGGAATTTTTGTTCCACTTTGACAACACAGTGTATTTTGTGTAGATTGTTGACAAAAAAATGAAAATGAAATTATTTTTACTCCCACTTTGTAACAACAAAATGTGGAAAATGTTAACCTCTATGGGCTAGGTGGGACGCAAGCGTCCCACCCGTGGTGCACTCCATCAACAGCAGGTGCATTTCAAGAGCGGCAAATTTGAATCCAAATAAATGTCAAAATTCAAATTTTTCAAACATACAACTATTTTACACCCTTTGAAAGATCAACATCTCCTTAATCTAACCACGTTTTACGATTTCAAAAATGTTTTACGGCGAAAGCATAAATTTAGAGTATGTTAGGACAGTACATTTACAAGAGTTGTGTGTAATGTTTTGTCAAGTCAAAGACAGGGTCACCAAAACCATAAAACCAGCTAAAATGATGCACTAACCTTTTACAATCTCCATCAGATGACACTCCTAGGACATTATGTTAGACAATGCATGCATTTTTAGTTCTATCAAGTTCATATTTATATCCAAAAACAGCGTTTTACTATGGCATTGATGTTGAGGAAATCGTTTCCCTCCAATAACCGGCAGTCAAGTCAGCAACACAAATTAAATAATTAAAATTAGAAAACATTGGTAAAATATTATATTGTCATTTAAAGAATTATAGATTTACATCTCTTGAACGCAATCAACTTGCCAGATTTAAAAATAACCTTACTGGGAAATCACACTTTGCAATAATCTGAGCACTGCGCCCAGAAAAATACGCGTTGCGATACAGACAAGCCGTCATGTTGGGGAGATCTAAAATCGAAAATACTATGTAAATAATCCATTACCTTTGATTCTCTTCATCAGATGTCACTTCCAGGTATCACAGGTCCATAACGAATGTAGTTTTGTTCAAAAAAGCTCATCATTTATGTCCAAAAATCTCCGTCTTGTTAGCACATGATCTAAGCCCGCCGGACTTCACTTCATGAACGAGGGGAAAAAATATATTTCCGTTCGTTCAAACATGTCAAACGTTGTATAGCATAAATCATTAGGGCCTTTTTTAACCAGAACATGAATAATATTCAAGGTGGACGAATGCATACTCTTTTATAACATATTGGAACAAGGGTACCCAACATGAACTCGCGCGCCAGGTGTCTAATGGGCCATCATCGTTCCATGGCTCTTGTTCGGTCAGATCTCCCTCCAGAAGACTCAAAACACTTTGTAAAGGCTGGTGACATCTAGTGGAAGCAATAGGAAGTGCCAAAATATTCCTCAGCCCCTGTGTTTTTCAATGGGATAGGTTTAAAGGTAATACAACACATCAGGTATCCACTTCCTGTCAGAAAATGTCTCAGGGTTTTGCCTGCCAAATGAGTTCTGTTATACTCACAGACACCATTCAAACAGTTTTAGAAACTTTAGAGTGTTTTCTATCCATATATAATAAGTATATGCATATTCTAGTTACTGGGTAGGATTAGTAACCAGATTAAATCGGGTACATTTTTTTTTATCCAGCTGTGCAAATACTGCCCCCTAGCCCTAACAGGTTATTAAGGGGTGTACATTAAATACTTTCTAAAGGCACTGTAATTGAGACCACTATGTACATATACATATGTAGGTAGGGATAAAGTGACTATGCAACAGCAGTAGCAGCAGTGTATGTGGTGTGTGTGTGTGTGTGTGTATATGAGTTTGTGTGTGGTGTCTGGATGCATGTGTGTGCATGATAATACATTACATTTACATTTAAGTCATTTAGCAGACGCTCTTATCCAGAGCGACTTACAAATTGGTGCATTCACCTTATGATATCCAGTGGAACAACCACTTTACAATAGTGCATCTAAATCTTTTAACCTGTTGGGTCTAGGGGGCAGCATTTGCACGTCTGGATAAAAAAAATGTACCCGATTTAATCTGGTTACTAATCCTACCCAGTAACTAGAATATGCATATACTTATTATATATGGATAGAAAACACTCTAAAGTTTCTAAAACTGTTTGAATGGTGTCTGAGTATAACAGAACTCATTTGGCAGGCAAAACCCTGAGACATTTTCTGACAGGAAGTGGATACCTGATGTGTTGTATTGACTTTAAACCTATCCCATTGAAAAACACAGGGGTTTAGGAATATTTTGGCACTTCCTATTGCTTCCACTAGATGTCACCAGCCTTTACAAAGTGTTTTGAGTCTTCTGGAGGGAGATCTGACCGAACAAGAGCCATGGAACGATGATGGCCCATTAGACACCTGGCGCGCGAGTTCATGTTGGGTACCCTCGTTCCAATACGTTATAAAAGAGTATGCATTCGTCCACCTTGAATATTATTCATGTTCTGGTTAAAAAAGGCCCTAATGATTTATGCTATACAACGTTTGACATGTTTGAACGAACGGAAATATATTTTTTCCCCTCGTTCATGACGAGAAGTCCGGCTGGCTTACATCATGTGCTAACGAGACGGAGATTTTTGGACATAAATGATGAGCTTTTTTGAACAAAACTACATTCGTTATGGACCTGTGATACCTGGAAGTGACATCTGATGAAGAGAATCAAAGGTAATGGATTATTTACATAGTATTTTCGATTTTAGATCTCCCCAACATGACGTCTAGTCTGTATCGCAACGCGTATTTTTCTGGGCGCAGTGCTCAGATTATTGCAAAGTGTGATTTCCCAGTAAGGTTATTTTTAAATCTGGCAAGTTGATTGAGTTCAAGAGATGTAAATCTATAATTCTTTAAATGACAATATAATATTTTACCAATGTTTTCTAATTTTAATTATTTAATTTGTGACGCTGACTTGACTGCCGGTTATTGGAGGGAAACGATTTCCTCAACATCAATGCCATAGTAAAACGCTGTTTTTGGATATAAATATGAACTTGATAGAACTAAAAATGCATGCATTGTCTAACATAATGTCCTAGGAGTGTCATCTGATGGAGATTGTAAAAGGTTAGTGCATCATTTTAGCTGGTTTTATGGTTTTGGTGACCCTGTCTTTGACTTGACAAAACATTACACACAACTCTTGTAAATGTACTGTCCTAACATACTCTAAATGTATGCTTTCGCCGTAAAACCTTTTTGAAATCGTAAAACGTGGTTAGATTAAGGAGATGTTTATCTTTCAAATGGTGTAAAATAGTTGTATTTTTGAAAAATTTGAATTTTGACATTTATTTGGATTCAAATTTGCCGCTCTTGAAATGCACCTGCTGTTGATGGAGTGCACCACAGGTGGCACGCTAGCGTCCCACCTAGCCCCAAGAGGTTAAGGGGGGGGGGGGGGGGGGTTATAAGGATTACATTATCCTATCCTAGGTATTCCTTAAAGAGGTGGGGTTTCAGGTGTCTCCGGAAGGTGGTGATTGACTCCGCTGTCCTGGCATCGTGAGGGAGCTTGTTCCACCATTGGGGTGTCAGAGCAGCGAACAGTTTTGACTGGGCTGAGTGGGAACTGTGCTTCCTCAGAGGTAGGGGGGCCAGCAGGCCAGAGGTGGATGAACGCAGTGCCCTTGTTTGGGTGTAGGGCCTGATCAGAGCCTGAAGGTATGGAGGTGCCGTTCCCTTCACAGCTCCGTAGGCAATCACCATGGTCTTGTAGCGGATGCGAGCTTCAACTGGAAGCCAGTGGAGAGAGCGGAGGAGCGGGGTGACGTGAGAGAACTTGGGAAGGTTGAACACCAGACGGGCTGCGGCGTTCTGGATGAGTTGTAGGGGTTTAATGGCACAGGCAGGGAGCCCAGCCAACAGCGAGTTGCAGTAATCCAGACGGGAGATGACAAGTGCCTGGATTAGGACCTGCGCCGCTTCCTGTGTGAGGCAGGGTCGTACTCTGCGAATGTTGTAGAGCATGAACCTACAGGATCGGGTCACCGCCTTGATGTTAGTGGAGAACGACAGGGTGTTGTCCAGGATCACGCCAAGGTTCTTAGCACTCTGGGAGGAGGACAGAAGGGAGTTGTCAACCGTGATGGCGAGATCATGGAACGGGCAGTCCTTCCCCGGGAGGAAGAGCAGCTCCGTCTTGCCGAGGTTCAGCTTGAGGTGGTGATCCGTCATCCACACTGATATGTCTGACAGACATGCAGAGATGCGATTCGCCGCCTGGTTATCAGAAGGGGGAAAGGAGAAGATTAATTGTGTGTCGTCTGCATAGCAATGATAGGAGAGACCATGTGAGGATATGACAGAGCCAAGTGACTTGGTGTATAGCGAGAATAGGAGAGGGCCTAGAACAGAGCCCTGGGGGACACCAGTGGTGAGAGCGCGTGGTGCGGAGACAGATTCTCGCCACGCCACCTGGTAGGAGCGACCTGTCAGGTAGGATGCAATCCAAGCGTGGGCCGCGCCGGAGATGCCCATCTCGGAGAGGGTGGAGAGGAGGATCTGATGGTTCACAGTATCAAAGGCAGCAGATAGGTCTAGAAGGATGAGAGCAGAGGAGAGAGAGTTAGCTTTGGCAGTGCGGAGAGCCTCCGTGACACAGAGAAGAGCAGTCTCAGTTGAATGCCCAGTCTTGAAACCTGACTGATTAGGATCAAGAAGGTCATTCTGAGAGAGATAGCAGGAGAGCTGGCCAAGGACGGCACGTTCAAGAGTTTTGGAGAGAAAAGAAAGAAGGGATACTGGTCTGTAGTTGTTGACATCGGAGGGATCGAGTGTAGGTTTTTTCAGAAGGGGTGCAACTCTTGCTCTCTTGAAGACGGAAGGGATGTAGCCAGCGGTCAAGGATGAGTTGATGAGCAAGGTGAGGTAGGGGAGAAGGTCTCCGGAAATGGTCTGGAGAAGAGAGGAGGGGATAGGGTCAAGTGGGCAGGTTGTTGGGCGGCCGGCCGTCACAAGACGCGAGATTTCATCTGGAGAGAGAGGGGAGAAAGAGGTCAAAGCACAGGGTAGGGAAGTGTGAGCAGGACCAGCGGTGTCGTTTGACTTAGCAAACGAGGATCGGATATCGTCAACCTTCTTTTCAAAATGGTTGACGAAGTCATCCGCAGAGGGGGGGGAGGGGGAGGAGGATTCAGGAGGGAGGAGAAGGTAGCAAAGAGCTTCCTAGGGTTAGAGGCAGATGCTTGGAATTTAGAGTGGTAGAAAGTGGCTTTAGCTGCAGAGACAGAAGAGGAGAATGTAGAGAGGAGGGAGTGAAAGGATGCCAGGTCCGCAGGGAGGCGAGTTTTCCTCCATTTCCGCTCGGCTGCCCGGAGCCCTGTTCTGTGAGCTCGTAGTGAGTCGTCGAGCCACGGAGCAGGAGGGGAGGTCCGAGCCGGCCTGGAGGATAGGGGACAGAGAAAATCAAAGGATGCAGAAAGGGAGGAGAGGAGGGTTG
Organism: Salmo salar; assembly: GCF_965601325.2. Lineage (NCBI taxonomy): Eukaryota > Metazoa > Chordata > Actinopteri > Salmoniformes > Salmonidae > Salmo > Salmo salar. The sequence goes on along the minus strand of NC_138309.1, from coordinate 22,278,479 downwards.
AGGAGGCAGAATCAGGAGATGGGTTGGAGAAGGTTTGAGCAGAGGGAAGAGATGATAGGATGGAAGAGGAGAGGGTAGCGGGAGAGAGAGAGCGAAGGTTGGGACGGCGCAATACCATCCGAGTAGGGGCAGAGTGAGAAGTGTTGGATGAGAGCAAGAGGGAAAAGGATACAAGGTAGTGGTCGGAGATTTGGAGGGGAGTTGCAATGAGATTAGTGGAAGAACAGCATCTAGTAAAGATGAGGTCAAGCGTATTGCCTGCCTTGTGAGTAGGGGGGGAAGGTGAGAGGGTGAGGTCAAAAGAGGAGAGGAGTGGAAAGAAGGAGGCAGAGAGGAATGAGTCAAAGGTAGACGTGGGGAGGTTAAAGTCACCCAGAACTGTGAGAGGTGAGCCATCTTCAGGAAAGGAACTTATCAAGGCGTCAAGCTCATTGATGAACTCTCCAAGGGAACCTGGAGGGCGATAAATGATAAGGATGTTAACCTCTATGGGCTAGGTGGGACGCTAGCGTGCCACCCGTGGTGCACTCCATCAACAGCAGGTGCATTTCAAGAGCGGCAAATTTGAATCCAAATAAATGTCAAAATTCAAATTTTTCAAACATACAACTATTTTACACCCTTTGAAAGATAAACATCTCCTTAATCTAACCACGTTTTACGATTTCAAAAAGGTTTTACGGCGAAAGCATAAATTTAGAGTATGTTAGGACAGTACATTTACAAGAGTTGTGTGTAATGTTTTGTCAATTCAAAGACAGGGTCACCAAAACCATAAAACCAGCTAAAATGATGCACTAACCTTTTACAATCTCCATCAGATGACACTCCTAGGACATTATGTTAGACAATGCATGCATTTTTAGTTCTATCAAGTTCATATTTATATCCAAAAACAGCGTTTTACTATGGCATTGATGTTGAGGAAATCGTTTCCCTCCAATAACCGGCAGTCAAGTCAGCGTCACAAATTAAATAATTAAAATTAGAAAACATTGGTAAAATATTATATTGTCATTTAAAGAATTATAGATTTACATCTCTTGAACGCAATCAACTTGCCAGATTTAAAAATAACCTTACTGGGAAATCACACTTTGCAATAATCTGAGCACTGCGCCCAGAAAAATACGCGTTGCGATACAGACTAGACGTCATGTTGGGGAGATCTAAAATCGAAAATACTATGTAAATAATCCATTACCTTTGATTCTCTTCATCAGATGTCACTTCCAGGTATCACAGGTCCATAAAGAATGTAGTTTTGTTCAAAAAAGCTCATCATTTATGTCCAAAAATCTCCGTTTTGTTAGCACATGATCTAAGCCAGCCGGACTTCTCGTCATGAACGAGGGGAAAAAATATATTTACGTTCGTTCAAACATGTCAAACGTTGTATAGCATAAATCATTAGGGCCTTTTTTAACCAGAACATGAATAATATTCAAGGTGGACGAATGCATACTCTTTTATAAAGTATTGGAACGAGGCTACCCAACATGAACTCGCGCGCCAGGTGTCTAATGGGCCATCATCGTTCCATGGCTCTTGTTCGGTCAGATCTCCCTCCAGAAGATTCAAAACACTTTGTAAAGGCTGGTGACATCTAGTGGAAGCAATAGGAAGTGCCAAAATATTCCTCAGCCCCTGTGTTTTTCAATGGGATAGGTTTAAAGGTAATACAACACATCAGGTATCCACTTCCTGTCAGAAAATGTCTCAGGGTTTTGCCTGCCAAATGAGTTCTGTTATACTCAGACACCATTCAAACAGTTTTAGAAAATTTAGGGTGTTTTCTATCCATATGTAATAAGTATATGCATATTCTAGTTACTGGGTAGGAGTGGTAACCAGATTAAATCGGGTATGTTTTTTTTATCCAGCCGTGTCAATACTGCCCCCTAGCCCTAACAGGTTAAGCTTGAAAGGGCTGGTAACTGTGACAGCATGGAATTCAAATGAGGAGATAGACAGATGGGTCAGGGGAGAAAGAGAGAATGTCCACTTGGGAGAGATGAGGATTCCAGTGCCACCACCCCGTTGGCTCGATGCTCTAGGGGTATGCGAGAACACCTGGGCAGACGAAGAGAGAGCAGTAGGAGTAGCAGTGTTATCTGTGGTAATCCATGTTTCCGTCAGCGCCAGGAAGTCTAGGGACTGGAGGGTAGCATAGGCTGAGATGAACTCAGCCTTGTTGGCTGCAGACCGGCAGTTCCAGAGGCTGCCGGAGACCTGGAACTCCACGTGGGTCGTGCGCGCTGGGACCACCAGGTTAGTGGCAGCGGCCACGCGGTGTGAAGCGTTTGTATGGCCTGTGCAGAGGGGAGAGAACAGGGATAGACAGACACATAGTTGACAAGCTACAGAAGTGTTGTTTCTTGTATTATTGTCTCTTGTGTCTTTAGAGAACTGTTTCACTTTGATATCCTTTTTCTTCTGTCCTGATTTTCTCTTTCTTTTCTTCTGTTAAGTAGATATTCTTTGTTGTTCTTCGTTAGCTTGCTAGCTTCTTCCAAAAGAGTCCCTAGCATCTGCTTAGCAACTGGTAAACAATTCAGCTGGCTAAGATAACTACAATTTTATGAAAAATAGGCTTTTGAAAAATAACTATCTTCTTTGTTTGTTGCTTGTTTTTTCTCCTCTTCAGTCTTGCAGTTTTCTTTTGCTTTTTTCCGATGTACTTCACTCTAAAAACCATGTAAATTTCAATATTTGTAGGAGCTCATTTTTCAGCTGCTCAAATTGGAGTTCCGGACACATGATATGTGTGTGTTGAGATGTCAGTGTGAGTGTGTGGGTAGAGTCCAGTGTGTGTGCATTGAGTCAGTGCAGGAGAGCAAAAAAGGGCAATGCAGGTAGTCCGGATAGCTATTTAGCAGTCTTGTTTAGTAGTCTTATGGTTTGGGAGTAGAAGCTGTTCAGGGTCCTGTTGGTTGCAGACTTGATACACTGGCATCGCCTGGTGTGGAGTTCTTGGATGGCAGCGAGCTTGGCCCCAGTGATGTACTGGGCCATACTCACCACCCTCTGTAGTGCCTTGCAGTTGCCATACCAATCGGTGATGCAGCCAGTCAAGATGCTCTCAATGGTGCAATTTTTGAGGATCTGAGGGCCCATGCCAAATCTTTTCAGCCTCCTGAAGGGAGTCAGTATTCAACACCTTTGTTATGGCAAGCCTAAATACATTTTAATGACATCTTTACAACTGTGTGGGTGTGTGTGGACCATGTTAGTTGCTTAGTGATGTGGACACAGAGGAACTTGAAACTCTTGACACGCTCCACTACAGCCCCATCGATGTGGATGAGGCCCTCCGTTTTCTGTAGTCCACGATCAGCCCCTTTCTCTTGTTGACGGAGAGGTTGTTATGCTGGCACCACACTGTGAGTTCTGGGTCTCTGACCTTCTCCATATACAGTGGGGGGAAAAAAGTATTTGATCCCCTGCTGATTTTTTTAAGTTTGCCCACTTACAAAGAAATGATCAGTCTATAATTTTAATCGTAGGTTTTTTTGAACAGTGAGAGACAGAACAACAACAAAAAAATCCAGAAAAATGCATGTCAAAAATGTTATAAAATGATTTGCATTTTAATGAGGGAAATAAGTATTTGATCCCTCTGCAAAACATGACTTAGTACTTGGTGGCAAAACCCTTGTTGGCAATCACAGAGGTCAGATGTTTCTTGTAGTTAGCCACCAGATTTGCACACATCTCAGGAGGGATTTTGTCCCCCTCCTCTTTGCAGATCTTCTCAAAGTCATTAAGGTTTCGAGGCTGACGTTTGGCAACTCAAACCTTCAGATTTTCTATGGGATTAAGGTCTGGAGACTGGCTAGGCCACTCCAGGACCTTAATGTGCTCGTTCTTGAGCCACTCCTTTGTTGCCTTGGCCGTGTGTTTTGGGTCATTGTCATGCTGGAATACCCATCCACGACCCATTTTCAATGCCCTGGCTGAGGGAAGGAGGTTTTCACCCAAGATTTGACGGTACATGGCCCCGTCCATCGTCCCTTTGATGCGTGAAGTTGTCCTGTCCCCTTAGCAGAAAAACACCCCCAAAGCATAATGTTTCCACCTCCATGTTTGACGGTGGAGATGGTGTTCTTGGGGTCATAGGCAGCATTCCTCCTCCTCCAAACACGGCGAGTTGAGTTGATGTCAAAGAGCTCCATTTTGGGATCTGCCTATGACCCCAAGAACACCATCTCCACCGTCAAACATGGAGGTGGAAACATTATGCTTTGGGGGTGTTTTTCTGCGAAGGGGACAGGACAACTTCACCGCATCATTTGATGGGGCCATGTACTGTCAAATCTTGGGTGAGAACCTCCTTCCCTCATCCAGGGCATTGAAAATGGGTCGTGGATGGGTATTCCAGTATGACAATGACCCAAAACACACGGCCAAGGCAACAAAGGAGTGGCTCAAGAAGAAGCTCATTAAGGTCCTGGAGTGGCCTAGCCAGTCTCCAGACCTTAATCCCATAGAAAATCTGTGGAGGGAGCTGAAGGTTCGAGTTGCCAAACATCAGCCTCGTAACCTTAATGACTTGGAGTAGATCTGCAAAGAGGAGTGGGACAAAATCCCTCCTGAGATGTGAGCAAACCTGGTGGCCAACTACAAGAAACGTCTGACCTCTGATTGCCAACAAGGGTTTTTGCCACCGAGTACTAAGTCATGTTTTGCAGAGGGGTCAAATACTTATTTCCCTCATTAAAATGCAAATCATTTTATAACATTTTTGACATGCGTTTTTCTGGATTTGTTTGTTGTTGTTCTATCTCTCACTGTTCAAATGAACCTACTATTTAAATTATAGACTGATCATTTATTTGTAAGTGGGCAAACGTACAAAATCAGCAGGGGATCAAATACTTTTTTCCCCCACTGTATGATCTTATTATTTGTATTTCAGACCCATTTGCTTGGCTAGTTATAGCCTAATTTTAGCTAGCTAACATTGAACCTGGTTGGTTAGCTACCTGCAAATTCATGCAGGGTAGTAACGTCATGAGTTGGGACTATGGTTCATTGTTTAGCTAGCTAGTTACATGTCTTAACAAATGACTCCACTATGCAAGTATCCATTTCAATAGAATGTCACTGCAACAACTGGTGATAGACGTACTACCTGGTAAATCCACTCTGGCTATCTACTCCGACTTCAGACCACGTGGAAGAGAGTCTAGCTAGCTACATTTTCAGATATTACACTTTTCTAATTTTGACAGAAATTTGTTTAATTTCAAGTTAAAGTGTACTGTTAGCTAGCTAGCCAACATTAGCTGGCTGGCTCGCTAGCTAAAGATACATGTATGATCATATTATTCATATCTCAGAACCATTGTCTTGACTAGTTATAGCCTAATATTAGCTAGCTGACATTGAACCTGGTTGGGTAACTACCTGCAGGGTGATAACATCATAAATTGGGATTATGGTTCATTGTTTGCCTAGCTAGCTAGGCAAACACTCTCGTCTGAGTGTGCCAGAGTGCCGAATAACTGAGTTTTCGAATGCTCAACACCCATTGAATATGGCCAGTGTCAGTAAACATCAGCAAAAAAAATGCAATAAAATTATTTCCAGCAGCACATTTACAGTCACCAATACTCTGGATAACATGAAAACAGCTTGGTCAGACTTGGAGTGTTCTCTCATTATGTGTCTGGAAGTAGCTAGCAAGCTAGACAATGTTACCCAGTTAGCTTGGGTGCTTGACTGCCGTTGTGAGGTCAGAATGCTCAAATCAACCCTACTCCTCGGCCAGAGCGTCCAGTGTGCGCTTGAACGCTCCGAGAGTGAAACGCCATAAATTTACTAACGGACAATCAAACAGCACAGTTGCAGTCACCAACGCTCTGGATAACATAAGTCTCACCAGCTCTGCTAGGGTGAGTAATGTTCAGTGAGCTGTTTTCTCATTTGTGAAGCTAAAGCTTAAGAGGGTGTGAATGATTCTGAATGGGTGTAGACAAAGAAGGGCTCTCCAGTAGTAGTACCAAAATATTTAGGACCATTTTCTCAAAAGTGAGTTTACAAGTTTATCAACTTTCAAAGCAAAAGTACTTTCCCATTTTTCCTCAGCTGTAGTGTATGATATACCATTCTGTAGCTCTGAGTCTCTATTTTTATCCAATGTAAAAAACACAATTTCAAATTTTGCGACATAAGACTGATTTGAGCCGGTCGGTCAAATATGAGTTACTGTACATCATCATTCTTTTATGAAACAGTAATTCCTGTTTCCTTATTGTTAATAATATACAATATGTTTCGCAGTCTGGATAATAGAACAGCATAGACAGAAACAAACAATATTTAACTTAGCACGCACCATTTTTGTGCTTTAAATATTCGAAGTTAGGTGCTATTTGTATTTCAATAACCTTGTTATTAAATAATCTTTCAGAAAATTACATGTAATTTGGAATGCTCAAGCTTAACCAGAGTTTTTAAACAAATGGCAGCATGTGTGTACTCTAATTTAACTTTTTTCGTTGGCAGATGCATTTAATAACTGTTTGTTGCAGAGGATATTGAACATTTTACAGACTAATTTCATGACAAAGACCATGTAAACAGAGGATAGATTGCATTTAGTGGCACCAGATGTTTACAGCAACTGGCTCCTGATAAATGATCATTTGTTTCTTATTTACCAGAACTACGCTATTACTAAGACTTTTATTTGTTAACCTGTTATGGCTAGGGGGCAGTGTTTTCACGGCTGGATAAAAAACGTACCCGATTTAATCTGATTATTACTCCTGCCCAGAAACTAGAATATGCATATAATTATTAGCTTTGGATAGAAAACACTCCAAAGTTTCTAAAACTGTTTGAATGGTGTCTGTGAGTATAACAGAACTCATTTGGCAGGCCAAAACCTGAGAAGATTCTTTACAGGAAGTACCCTGTCTGACCATTTCTTGCCCTTCTTTATTATCTCTATCCATTACAAAGGATCTCTGCTGTTACGTGACACTTCCTATGGCTCCAATGGGCTCTCAGAGCCCGGGAAAAAGCTGAATGACGTAATTCAAAGCCCTGGCTGAAACACATTATCGCGTTTGTCAAGTGGCCAATCAGGGGACAGTGGGCTTAGGCGCGTGCACTGGCCGCCCCCGTCTTTCTGTTTTTCCCTCTATTTACCGAAACTCAGATTCCCGGTCGGAATATTATCTCTTTTTTACAAGAAAAATGGCATAAAAATTGATTTTAAACAGCGGTTGACATGCTTCGAAGTACGGTAATGGAATATTTAGAAATCTTTTGTCACGAATTGTGCCATGCTCATAACCCTGATTTACCATTTCGGATAGTGTCTAGAACGCACTAACAAAACGCCGCTATTTGGATATAACGATGGATTATTTTGGACCAAACCAACATTTGTTATTGAAGTAGCAGTCCTGGGAGTGCATTCTGACGAAGACAACAAAGGTAATCAAACTTTTGTAATAGTAAATCGGAGTTTGGTCAGGGCTAAACTTGGTCGGTGTCTAAATGGCTTGCCGTGATATGTACTGAGAATATTGCAAAATGTGCTTTCACTGAAAAGCTATTTTAAAATCGGACATATCGAGTGCATAGAGGAGTTCTGTATCTATAATTCTTAAAATAATTTATGTTTTTTGTGAACGTTTATCGTGAGTAATTTAATAAATTCACCGGATGTTTGCGGGGGGTATGCTAGTTCTGAACGTCACATGCTAATGTAAAAAAGCTGGTTTTTGATATAAATATGAACTTGATTGAACAAAACATGCATGCATTGTGTAACATAATGTCCTAGGGTTGTCATCTGATGAAGATCATCAAAGGTTAGTGCTGCATTTAGCTGTAGTTTTTTTTTTTGTGACATTATATGCTAGCTTGAAAAATGGGTGTCTGATTATTTCTGGCTGGGTACTCTGCTGACATAATCTAATGTTTTTCTTTCGCTGTAAAGCCTTTTTGAAATCGGACAGTGTGGTTAGATAAAGGAGAGTCTTGTCTTTAAAATGCTGTGAAATAGTCATATGTTTGAAAAATTGAAGTTTTTGTATTTTTGAGGAATTTGTAATTCGCGCCACGCCTATCATTGGATATTGGAGCAGGTGTTCCGCTAGCGGAACGTCTAGATGTAAGAGGTTAATTAATAACACATTCAATTATTTGCCATAGATTTCATGTAAACCCTAATCAAGTGGATGATTTACAACTTTAAAGCACAAACGCCAAAGGGAAACTACTACCTCCCATATATATATATGAGCTTGGAATATAGGCTACTGTCATGTCTTTGGGGTACCATTAAACTGAAGACATGTTTATCAATTAACTCCCTGTAATTATTATCACGCGATCAAACTGATTCATCGTTTAATTGTAATTAACTAGGAGATCGGGGCACCAAGGAAAATATTCAGATTACAAAGTTATAATTTTCCTAATATAACTTTCCTATATTATAACATTCTATATTATATTCTATTATAGTATAGGCCGATTTATCTTCTGGTTTAAATGGTGTATTTTACCTCGCGTCCAGTCTCATTCCAAACGTCGTAAATTGTTGTATCTGCACGAACCCAGTCTTTACTAAGAGTCATCCATACATCAATTGTCTTAAAATCATTTATTTACTAAACTAAGTAATTCACAGAAAGTATACAAACAGTAATTATCGTCACAAAGAATTGGTAGAGTAATGTGCCCTAGTGGTCTAAACAGGCGTGGCTGGTGTCTTGTAGAACAATGGGTCATAAAATGTTCAGCTGAGGATGCACACAGAGTTCATTAATAGTAACAATTGATATGCTAATCCTTTGCACATGAAAGCTCACTCATTTGGGAACAATTGCAATCAATATATATTTACTCAGTGTGTCGTCGGGATCCTTGTTGAAGAGTCGTTCTGTTGGAGAGTTCTCTCTCTCTCTCTCTCTCTCGGTTAGAATGGATCTTTCAAAGCGACATTCATTAATGTCGTTATAGAATGGATGTTTCGTTGGTCTTCGCGTTCAATGATAATTTCTAGCTGCAGACTGTTAATTAATATCAAAGACATGTTCTTATTCTGTCGGTATCAATAGTCTAAAAGTTAACCACGTGGTATGGTTCACTTTCAGTAGAGTACTTGGATGGTCAAACCTATTGGCCAACTCGCAATGGAGTGGACGCCTGGTCTGAAGAAAGTAGATCAGGGTATAGTTTTATAGTGAACATAGAACAGCTTGTCACATGACGCCTGGTCCTGTCTGTGTCCCTGGGGGCGTGCCGATGACTGAGTTAAGCTTGGTACAGAAATACAATTCTATCACATTAACATCAGTACATAGCATCTCAATGTATTACAAATAGCTTTATCCTTATTAACATCTATGGGCTAGGTGGGATGCTTGCGTCCCACCTACTCAACTGCCAGTTGAATCCTGTGGCGCGTTATTCAAATCCTTAGATATGCATTTACTTCAATTTTTCAAAAATGACTATTTTACACCATTTTAAAGATAAGACTCTCGTTAATCTAACCACACTGTCCGATTTCAAAAAGGCTTTACAATGAAAGCAAAACATTAGATTATTTCTGGCTCGGTACTCCGCTGACATAATCAGACACCCATTTTTCAAGCTAGCATATAATGTCACATAAACCCAAACCACAGCTAAATGTAGCACTAACCTTTGATGATCTTCATCAGATGACAACCCTAGGACATTATGTTATACAATGCATGCATGTTTTGTTCAATCAAGTTCATATTTATATCAAAAACCAGCTTTTTACATTAGCATGTGACTAGCATGTGACTAGCATTCCCACCGAACACTGCCGGTGAATTTACTAAATTACTCACGATAAACGTTTACAAAAAGCATAACAATTATTTTAAGAATTATAGATACAGAACTCCTCTATGCACTCGATATGTCCGATTTTAAAATAGCTTTTCGGTGAAAGCACATTTTGCAATATTCTCAGTAGATAGCCCGGCATCACAGGGCTAGCTATTTAGACACCCAGCAGGTTTAGCACTCATCAAAGTCAGATTTACTATAAGAAACATTTTCTTACCTTTGTTGTCTTCGTCAGAATGCACTCCCAGGACTTCTACTTCAATAACAAATGTTGGTTTGGTCCAAAATAATCCATCGTTATATCCAAACAGCGGCGTTTTGTTCGTGCGTTCTAGACACTATCCTAAAGGGTAAATAAGGGTGGCGAGCATGGCGCAATTCGTGACAAAAGAATTCTAAATATTCCATTACCGTACTTCGAAGCATGTCAACCGCTGTTTAAAATCAATTTTTATGCAATTTTTCTCATTAAAAAAAGCTATAATATTCCGACCGGGAATCTGCGTTTAGATAAACAGACAAAGGAAAAGAAAGCATTCGGTCGAAGCGGGCACGCGCCTAAGCCCATAGTACTCTGAGTGGCCACTTGCCAAAAGCGATAAAGTGTTTCAGCCAGAGCCTGCCTCGATATCGTTCAACTTTTTCCCGGGCTCTGAGACCCTATGGAAGCCGTAGGAAGTGTCACGTTATTGCACAGATCCTGAGTCTTAAATAAAAAGAACTAAGATGAAACACTACTTCTCAGACAGGCCACTTCCTGCTTGAAATCTTCTCAGGTTTTGGCCTGCCATATGAGTTCTGTTATACTCACAGACACCATTCAAACAGTTTTAGAAACTTTAGGGTGTTTTCTATCCAAAGCCAATAATTATATGCATATTCTAGTTACTGGGCAGGAGTAGTAACCAGATTAAATCGGGTAGGTTTTTTTATCCAGCTGTGTCAATACTGCCCCCTAGCCCTAACTGGTTAAGTCTCTAACATTCTTACTGATTGTAGCTGGACTGACTGTTGCTAGTATTGGTACTGGTACTCAAGGGGACCAGTTATCCTACCGATTTATTCTGAAATATTATCTACCGGAACACATGATTGGAACATATTACTAGTTGTATTGTAGTTGAACCTACACATGGCAAAGAATGGTTTATTGATGCCATTTTTTTTTGGAGGTGGACAAGTCCACTGGACTTCCTTTACGGCCAGTGTGGTACACCTAAGTACTATCTTAGATAATCCCCGTCTAGGGGCCTGTCTGCTCCTCACTGTTCTCATAGGGGAGTTTACAACTAGATTTGATTTATGCTCTGGCGGCCTCGTACGGTTTTGTCCGTAGTCTTGACCCCCCTACCGGCCTCCATGAGGTTCATCATGGGTCTGGGCTACTATTCCCCCCCTTTGTGCCTCGGGACCCCCCCACCAGCGGGTGGTGTTGGTGTCCGATGCGCAAACGAGAAGATCGGACCCTACGTACGAGTTTTCAGCGGCCGCATTGTTATGAGAATGGCTGTAGCCTTTCAACCAAATCTCCTGGTGTTTGTGCTTCAAAACACTCAGTGGCTGTCTAGGCCTGTCAGTCACCACCGCGTCCGCGTGTGGCAACCTCTTCATTACCTGCGAACTGAGACGAGGATATCGATCTGTGATATCGCAAAGTGTTTCACCAGTGGGAGTCATCGGGTCAGTTGATGGACTGACGCCATTAGTGTCATTGTAAGGGGTGACAGTCCCCAACAAAGCAGAAGGTGTATCATCGGAAACAGAGTATACTCTGCACATCAATGTTTTTCTTGCTGAGACGGCCGCAGTGCTTGCGGAAGTGTCCAAAGGGCAAGAGAAGTTCAATCTCAACTATCGTATTGCACGACTGCAAGGAGGAGGGAAGTTGCTTATTCACAGAGACAGCTGGCTCGAAATCATGAAAAGACTGGTCAGTCAGGTTGGCTGATGGAATGTGTCGAGATATCGTACTATCTCCGTGGATCGGATTCTGTACCAAGAGGTTTCTAAACGTATTTTTCCCAAGGGGTGCTTTCGACAGATACCCCTCGTGAAGGACTGCGTTGCAGCTAGCGTTAGGGGGAGACAGTGTGGTCAGTGGAGAAGGCACTGTGGCCTGTGACCATACCTGGTTGGTTTTCCAATCCATCAATGGGAGTAACCGATCCATCAAGTCTGCTCCAAGTAGCAGGGTTACAGTTTCGAGGCTGGTAACATACACAGGGTGAACGAGCGATACGTCCTGGAAGTGTAGTTTCAGCATGACTCTCAATGTGAGAGGCGAGGTAGTCTGAGTGACCCCTCGAAGTTTAGTGTCGCATCGTTCCACTTTTAACCAAAGTTTAGTTGGCTTCAAAGCCCTTTTGAGATCATCAAACAATGTTTGAGAGATGAGTGATATTGTCGCACCCGACTCCATTAGCGCATGACAAGTTAAGCAGTCCTCCAGGACTGTTTCCAGGTATGGCCGTTTAGATTCGTGGTTAGTGGACATATTCCCCACAAAGTGGAGTGGTCGTTCGCAATGACGTGATGTGCCATTTCTGTTCAAGGTGGAAGCAGATTGACTTTTCCGATTTTGAGTGGGCTTGGCTTTAACGAAGCGTTTTACCTTTTTCTTCGCAACTTTTGTATCAGAGTCTATAGACAGAGCCCGGGGGCTTGTTTCTTGATCAAGCGGGCCCTGGATAGGGTCTTGAATGAGAGCGGGAGAAATTTGAACTTTAACGTCCTTGCTATGGGTGTTAATTCCTGCGGACCTGGTGTCCGGTAATTCCCCGTATAGTCCTTGTGACTCATCTTTTACCCTTTTCTCAAATTGTTCTCGCTTAAGTTCTTCCCGTAGTGGGACTTCTGGAGAACATTGGTCTACGTTTTGATCGTCCTTCAACCCTTTGTTGCCTTTGTGCTCTGACACTTTTTGTGGGTTGGGTGCAGGAACGTAGCAAACGGGTCGATTGTAGCGGTTGTCATGTTGATGGCTATGTACTTTACAGTTATTTCGACCGTGGAGGTTATTGGAACCATGGTTTCGTGGTAGAAACTGTTGTTGTGCGTCATCTCTCGATGCTCCAATACCTGATAATGCACCCTCTAACTGGAGTGAGTGCTCCTGGTTAAACTTCAAAACTGAGTGGTCAGGGCTAAATGGACATTCCCGGTCGGAATATTATCGCTTTTTTACGAGAAATGGCATAAAAATGGATTTTAAACAGCGGTTGACATGCTTCGAAGTACGGTAATTGAATATTTAGATTTTTTTTGTCACGAATTGCGCCATGCGCGCGACCCTGATTTACCATTTCGGATAGTGTCTGGGACGCACGAACAAAACGCCGCTATTCGGATATAACGATGGATTATTTTGGACCAAACCAACATTTGTTATTGAAGTAGCAGTCCTGGGAGTGCATTCTGACGAAGACAACAAAAGGTAATCAAACTTTTGTAATAGTAAATCTGATATTGGTGAGTGCTAAACTTGCCGGGTGTCTAAATAGCTAGCCCGTGATGGCTGGGCTATGTACTTAGAATATTGCAAAATGTGCTTTCACCAAAAAACTATTTTAAAATCGGACATATCGAGTGCATAGAGGAGTTCTGTATCTATAATTCTTAAAATAATTATGCTTTTTGTGAACGTTTATCGTGAGTAATTTAATAAATTGTTAGTGAATTCGCCGGAAGTTTGCAGGGGGGTATGCTAGTTCTGAACGTCACATGCTAATGTAAAAAGCTGGTTTTTGATATAAATATGAACTTGATTGAACAAAACATGCATGTATTGTATAACATAATGTCCTAGGGTTGTCATCTGATAAAGATCATCAAAGGTTAGTGCTACATTTAGCTGTGGTTTGGGTTTATGTGACATTATATGCTAGCTTGAAAAATGGGTGTCTGATTATTTCTGGCTTGGTACTCTGCTGACATAATCTAATGTTTTGCTTTTGTTGTAAAGCCTTTTTGAAATCGGACAGTGTGGTTATATTAACGAGAGTCTTGTCTTTAAAATGCTGTAAAATAGTCATATGTTTGAGAAATTGAAGTAATAGCATTTCAAAGGTTTTGAAATTCACTCCACAGGATTCAACTGGCTGTTACGTAGGTGGGACGAATTCGTCCCGCCTGCCCTAGAGAGGTTAACTTCTAGAGTAAGGTTAGAAATTAGAAGTTAACTGTCTGGTAACCGAGCCGAATAATTTGCCTACCGCACTAAGACAGTGTGGGCAGACCGTATGCGTATCTGTATTTAAGTACCGTGTCGCTCCGGTCAGCATAATCGCTAGCAGAATATGCTGAATGGGGTTAAGGTGAGACGTCACTAGAAAACCCACCCTTTCCATAGTGAAAGGACCCTATTTTGGTGCTTGGAAGTGATACTCCTGAACAAAGTTAGGAAGAGCTTAGCATTACTGCAAGCTAACAGAGAGGGAACATTTCCTCTCCCTGTGCCACGTTTTAATCTCTCCGCCTGGCGCGACGGGAGTCCCGACCTTTGTACTTCACCTGGTGGTGAAGAATTGCCAGTACATCTCTGGGGAAATCCAAACGTGGATCACGGTAAGATGTATCCAGACAATCGCAATTGACTGACTGGATATGACGTCTCATTCATTTTAACTAACAAGTGAAATTGCCAGATTTACCTTTTCAAGTGGATCTTTTAAATAATATCCAAAATTGATTGGGCGTCTACAATGAGACATGATTAACTTTTTCCAAACTTAACTTAGATGAAGCAATGCTCTCAGGTTAATTGAAAGTTAATTCCCAGATAGCCTATACGGGTTTGATTTATCATAAATAGATTAATCAGTAAAATCTGCTTTAGCAAAGCACATTCGGTAAAACCCATTACTGACGGGAGTGAATCCCATGTGGCTTCAGCCCCAGGGAGGAGCGTACCCTAGTGGTGAAGGGTCCCAACATTTGACCAACGGTTTACACTTATGATATCCAATCAATGGAGATTGTATGGATTATCGTCTCATTCAATTTAATAAGTTATATTGTCGAACATACCTTTCTAGGTTCTTCCAATTAAAAGAGACAACTTAATGAACACAATGACAAAGTTGGATGACAAATCAGCAGAACTTATAGAAGTCGCTGACCAAATGAATGATGAGAGAATTCAGGTGACGAGGATGGAAATATTGATTTCTAAGCAAACAGAGGAAATCTCATCACTGAATCTCTCGCTCCGTACTCAAGACCTCTATCTGCAAACCATGACAGATAAGTTTGAGACCAAAAGGAGCAGGTGTGACACTCACATGTCCAAAATCAGTACTCTAAGTGCTCAAGTGGACTCTGCAATGCAGCAGAATTCCACCCTTAGGTACCATCTGGAGGAAATCCAGAATGGTCACGCTCTACAGCGCGACTACCCATCCAAGCAACCGGAGCCCTGTACTCACAGGAGTGAAGACAATAGGTTTCAGACCTTGCCTCCCTCATGTGTCCCTCAGTCTTCTCCTCTTGGCCCTTCGGCACTGAGTAATATGGAGCCTCTTGGCCAACAATGCCAAGGCTTGGCTTCTCCTCTTGGCCTTTCGGCCCCAATCTCTCCACAGGATGAAGCCAACCCTCTCCGCCCGCTTGGCGCGGAATACCTTGACAAACTCGTCAAGAATTTCCCCACCGTTGACCCCGTTCCAGGTCAGCCAAATGATACTGAGACGTTCCTAGCTGACAGAGGACGCGTTGGGTGGCTACCTGAACGCTACGGGTTCTGACAGGGTTTACCTGTTGAAGCGAATGTTGAATAGACACGTGACGAGGTTCATTCGCCTACAACAGCAACACGTGCTAAATGACTACGCTAAACTTGCCACAGCTTTGAAATTAGAATTCAGTGGTTCTGCGACTCGCAAACACAATAGCTCACTGGCTAACACCGTCAAACAAGCTCGGAACGTACACCCACAAGCTTACTATCATAGGCTTCGTTCAGCTTACTTTGGCCTACTCACTGAAACAGGAATGGAAGAGCTGTTACCATTCAAACAAATGTTTCTGTCAAACATGTATCCCACCTTCATTACCTACTTGGGCCCTGCAGCCCACGTTGGCTTGCCTATCTTACAACTCAGAGAGCTTGCAAGCACAGCTTTTGAGGCATCAAAAGTTCACAACGCTAAGAGCCCTGACCACTCAGTTTTGAAGTTTAACCAGGAGCACTCACTCCAGTTAGAGGGTGCATTATCAGGTATTGGAGCATCGAGAGATGACGCACAACAACAGTTTCTACCACGAAACCATGGTTCCAATAACCTCCGCGGTCGAAATAACTGTAAAGTACGTAGCCATCAACATGACAACCGCTACAATCGACCCGTTTGCTATGTTCCTGCACCCAACCCACAAAAAGTGTCAGAGCACAAAGGCAACAAAGGGTTGAAGGACGATCAAAACGTAGACCAATGTTCTCCAGAAGTCCCACTACGGGAAGAACTTAAGCGAGAACAATTTGAGAAAAGGGTAAAAGATGAGTCACAAGGACTATACGGGGAATTACCGGACACCAGGTCCGCAGGAAATAACACCCATAGCAAGGACGTTAAAGTTCAAATTTCTCCCGCTCTCATTCAAGACCCTATCCAGGGCCCGCTTGATCAAGAAACAAGCCCCCGGGCTCTGTCTATAGACTCTGATACAAAAGTTGCGAAGAAAAAGGTAAAACGCTTCGTTAAAGTCAAGCCCACTCAAAATCGGAAAAGTCAATCTGCTTCCACCTTGAACAGAAATGGCACATCACGTCATTGCGAACGACCACTCCACTTTGTGGGAAATATGTCCACTAACCACGAATCTAAACGGCCATACCTGGAAACAGTCCTGGAGGACTGCTTAACTTGTCATGCGCTAATGGATTCGGGTGCGACAATATCACTCATCTCTCAAACATTGTTTGATGATCTCAAAAGGGCTTTGAAGCCAACTAAACTTTGGTTAAAAGTGGAACGATGCGACACTAAACTTCGAGGGGTCACTCAGACTACCTCGCCTCTCACATTGAGAGTCATGCTGAAACTACACTTCCAGGACTTATCGCTCGGTCACCCTGTGTATGTTACCAGCCTCGAAACTGTAACCCTGCTACTTGGAGCAGACTTGATGGATCGGTTACTCCCATTGATGGATTGGAAAACCAACCAGGCATGGTCACAGGCCACAGTGCCTTCTCCACTGACCACACTGTCTCCCCCTAACGCTAGCTGCAACGCAGTCCTTCACGAGGGGTATCTGTCGAAAGCACCCCTTGGGAAAAATACGTTTAGAAACCTCTTGGTACAGAATCCGATCCACGGAGATAGTACGATATCTCGACACATTCCATCAGCCAACCTGACTGACCAGTCTTATCATGATTTCGAGCCAGCTGTCTCTGTGAATAAGCAACTTCCCTCCTCCTTGCAGTCGTGCAATACGATAGTTGAGATTGAACTTCTCTTGCCCTTTGGACACTTCCGCAAGCACTGCGGCCGTCTCAGCAAGAAAAACATTGATGTGCAGAGTATACTCTGTTTCCGATGATACACCTTCTGCTTTGTTGGGGACTGTCACCCCTTACAATGACACTAATGGCGTCAGTCCATCAACTGACCCGATGACTCCCACTGGTGAAACACTTTGCGATATCACAGATCGATATCCTCGTCTCAGTTCGCAGGTAATGAAGAGGTTGCCACACGCGGACGCGGTGGTGACTGACAGGCCTAGACAGCCACTGAGTGTTTTGAAGCACAAACACCAGGAGATTTGGTTGAAAGGCTACAGCCATTCTCATAACAATGCGGCCGCTGAAAACTCGTACGTAGGGTCCGATCTTCTCGTTTGCGCATCGGACACCAACACCACCCGCTGGTGGGGGGGTCCCGAGGCACAAAGGGGGGGAATAGTAGCCCAGACCCATGATGAGCCTCATGGAGGCCGGTGGGGGGGTCAAGACTACGGACAACACCGTACGAGGCCGCCAGAGCATAAATCAAATCTAGTTGTAAACTCCCCTATGAGAACAGTGAGGAGCAGACAGGCCCCTAGACGGGGATTATCTTAGAAGACATCTAAGATAGTACTGAGGTGTACCACACTGGCCGTAAAGGAAGTCCAGTGGACTTGTCCACCTCAAAAAAAAATGGCATCAATAAACCATTCTTTGCCATGTGTAGGTTCAACTACAATACAACTAGTAATATGCTCCAATCATGTGTTCCGGTAGATAATATTTCAGAATAAATCGGTAGGATAACTGGTCCCCTTGAGTACCAGTACCAATACTAGCAACAGTCAGTCCAGCTACAATCAGTAAGAATGTTAGAGACTTAACTCCCTGTAATTATTATCACGCGATCAAACTGATTCATCATTTAATTGTAATTAACTAGGAGATCGGGGCACCAAGGAAAATATTCAGATTACAAAGTTATAATTTTCCTAATAACTTTCCTATATTATAACATTATATATTATATTCTATTATAGTATAGGCCGATTACCTTCTGGTTTAAATGGTGTATTTTACCTCGCGTCCAGTCTCATTCCAAACGTCATAAATTGTTGTATCTGCATGAACCCAGTCTTTACTAAGAGTCATCCATACATCAATTGTCTTAAAATCATTT